>NC_064640.1:174378176-176878176 GCF_023864345.2 Schistocerca serialis cubense | reverse complement strand
AAGTACGTTACCACCCAGCTAAACAGGTGGACATCACCTAAGACACTCTTGGATACACATGCGCCCAAGCACACCTGGTTTTGAATTCGCAACCAGACTCAACAGGTTCCGTATACATCCGGACTTCATAAGTCATGTTACCAGCAGTGAAATACGGCCAATTAGTTTCTCCCACCACAGTGCCTATCATATAACTCTGAAAACTCGCCCGACAAAATACTTTTTTGGGAAAGGGCGCTTGGCAGATGAACGTACTTGTCAAAATATGCTTCTCTGACACAGCCTACGGGGCGGCGGGTAATAATCAGATGGATGTTACTTCGTTATGTCGTTATGAAAAATAAAACACTTAAATTCTCTGTGCATGATTTATACACATACCTTCACAGTTTATAAGAGCCTGAAAACTATTTTTGGAGTCAACCAGAAAGCTATGCAGAACGTACTGACCACAATTTTCAGTCTGCAAGTCAATATTACTCGTTGCGCTCACTGAAAGAAATTTTTCCTACGTGGTTTTTACACAGCGGGTCCAGGAAATATGACTATAAATAAAATAAATAGAAGTTGATACATTCTGTAAAAGTTCACACCTACAAACTATAATAATATCAATAATAATAACAACAACAATAATAATAATAACAATATCCCCATCAGAAACAGCACCATTCACATTTCAGAGGAGACCTGTAAGTGAAGTTCCAAGTAAAATGGTCTATCATCCTGACTTGTAATCACCAAATGTTATTGCTCGCCTTAATAATAGAAAATAATCTCGCCACTTGCCACGCAGTTTGCAGTTTTTTCGACAATATAGGTGACACACAGACAGCCACTTCCGTGAAATCTAAGCGATCCAGTCCGCAGCTCGTGGTCGTGCGGTAGCGTACTCGCTTCCCACGCCCGGGTTCCCGGGTTCGATTCCCGGCGGGGTCAGGGATTTTCTCTGCCTCGTGATGACTGGATGTTGTGTGATGTCCTTAGGTTAGTTAGGTTCAAGTAGTTCTAAGTTCTAGGAGACTGATGACCATAGATGTTAAGTCCCATAGTGCTCAGAGCCATTTCTAAGCGATCCAAAACGGTTTACAGTCCTCGCGAATTCACTTCCCACTTTTAACGAAAACGCATTGAAGTGTGACCAGCTCTGACATCACCCAAGGCACAACGCACGCAATCGTTTGACTGGGGCGGACAGTTTGATATCTCAGTGCGAAGTGTCTCTTCTTACTGTCTCTCTGACTGTATTTGTATATGGGCGCAACGGACCGCCAAACGGAACATCTGCTATCAGCCGCTCTCGGCACAGGCAACAGTATACAAATGGCCCCTTTCTCGGACACGTGTTAAATAATAGCTCTGTTGTTTATAAATTTACAATCTTCACAGTTTTAAAGTAAACAGAGTTATGTTTGCTTTAGTTACTGAAAAAGCTTTTAGCTCGACTGTAGTTAAAATTTGAAGGTTAGAATTGCTAGAATGTAACTGACAGTAGAACATGACCTCTGATTGCCTCTTTAAGATTCCTTGTAATCGTTGTTATTTACAATACAGTCTTGTAACCTGGTGCAGATGTATCGTTGCATGAATGTAACCGAGTGCTGTAGCTAGAATTGTCTGTTACAAATACAAATGATACTTAATCTACCATGAATGAAGGCATTTGGGTTCCAAATTTGGCTATTAGTAAATGCTGGAAAACTAATAGAGGTATTTTATTGATGTCACATATTTAACGTTTTTTACATGAAACTTAAGCTACATACGAATTTTCGGTTTGCCGACTCTAATATTCAGCGGCTTCAATTTTTTGTAAAAAAAATCCAATTTTAATTAAGTTGAGACTTGTAACTTTTAACTGTGGTATACATTTGCATGTTCTGACCAGTTTTAACTTTCTAGTTCTTTTATTTAGCGCCACTTACTTTTTTTTCTTAAGATCGTATATTTTGCCTAGTATGTTCATTTAATCATTCTGAGACTCTACAGCGCTAACATTAACATATTTAAGCACACACTGACGAAGTTTGGAAAAGCTATTTCAGTTTTTAATTTTACTCTTAGATTATGGGACTGTCCTTTGTATTGCTTTTGTGAAAAAATATATTTGAACAAAATTAAATATTGTAAAACAAGTGACGTTAACTATCGCTGACCTTTTTTAAATGAAATTGATTTTAGCTAGTGTTTCCTTAATAAAGCACCCACAAAATAAACCATATATACATACGTATGTATATAAAGAACAACATAATACAGTGGATTCTTATAAGTAATGTACATAAAATAACATAGAAACTTGAAAAAAAATGTTCTGTTATTACAAAAATAATTGATCGATTCATAATTTTCAGTCTTTACCTGAAAGAGAAACACACAAAACATTTCCCTCTTTTACAGCTTTTAAGTTCTTAGTCATTTAATCACAACTGTAGGCATTTTGGTGTATGTCCTTATGAACCACTTTCACTAAAACATATAAAGTAGATCCCAGGAAGTCACTATGGTTGGTGTCCTTCTCGACACTCTATTAAAAAAGGGGAAGGGAGGAGACACTGACAAACAGAAGCTGAACGAATCTAAAATGAGCGTAAGGAGAGCAATGAGAGAAGCGTTCAATGATTTTAAAAGTAAGACGTTGTCAACCGACCTGAGTAAAAACCCTAAGAGATTTTGGCCATATGTAAAATCAGTAAGTGGGTCAAAATCATCTATTCATTCTCTCAGCGACCACACCGGCACCGAAACGTAAGATAACAGAGATAAGGCCGAAATACTGAATTCGGTCTCCTGAAGTTGTTTCTCCGCGGAAGATTCAATCGTTGTGCAAACGTCGAAATGGCAGATATTGAGATAACCGAGGGTGGAATTGAAAAGCAGCTACAATCGCTTAGTGGTGGAAAGGCTTCAGGACCAGATGACATACCTATAAGATTGTATAAAGATTATGCGAAAGAACTTGCTCCTCTTCTAGCAGTAATTTATCGTAGATATCTTGATCAACGAAAGGTACCAAACGACTTTATAAATAGCATACGTCATTCCCATTTTTAAGAAAGGCCTTAAGACACTTCCACACAATTATAGACCTATATCGTTGACTTCAATGTGTTGTAGAATTATGGAACATGTTTTATGCTCAAGAATTATGACGTTCTTGGAAAATGAGTATCTCCTCTATAAAAATCAACATGGATTCCGCAAACAGAGTTCCTGCGAGACTCAGCTCACTCTCTTCCTCCATGAGATCCACAGCGCAGTGAACAACGGCGTTCAAATTTATGCCGTGTTCTTCGATTTCAGTAAGGCATTTGACACAGTCCCTCATTGTCGTTTAATGGAAAACAATGGGAGCTTACGGAGTATCGGAGCTGACCTGCGTTTGGATTCAAGACTTTCTTGCAGACAGAACTCATCACGTCGCTCTTAACGGAGTACCGCAGGGAAGTGTTATAGGACCGTTGCTGTTCACAACATATATAAATGGTCTAGTAGAAAGCGTCTGATGCTCTTTAGGGCTACTCACAGATGATAAAGTTGTTCATACCAAAGCAGCACCGCCGGAAGATAGTAGGAATTTGCAGAATGACCTGCAGAGAACTGATGAATGGTGCAGACTCTGGCAGTTGACCCTGAACGTAAATAAATGTAACATATTGCGCATACATAGGAAAAGAAATCCACTACTGTACAGCTATACTACTGATAACAAAGAGCTGGAGACAGTGTCTGCCGTAAAATATCTAGGCGTTACTACCCAGAGCAATCTTAAGTGGAATGACCATACAAAACAGATAGTGGGAAAAGCAGACACCAGACTCAGATTCATCGCAAGAATCTTAAGAAAATGTAACTCATCCACGAAAGAAGTGGCTTATAAGCCGCTTGTTCGCCCGATTCTTGAGTATTGTTCATCTATCTGCGACCCCTATAAGGTAGGACTGATAGAGAAGATCCAACGAAGAGCGGCGCGTTTATTCACGGGATCGTTTAGCTGGAGAGAGCGTTACGGAGATGTCAAACAAACTCCACTGGCAGACGTTACAAGAGAGGCGTTGTGCATCACGGAGTGATTTACTATTGAAATTATGGGATAGCATTTTTCAGGAGCAGTCAGACAACATATTACTTCCCCACACAAACATCTCGCACAATAAGAACGAGGAGAAAATTCGAAAAATTTGAACCAATGCAGAGGCTTACCGGCGATCATTCTTCCCATGCATTATTCGCGAGTGGAACAGGATTGGAGGGATTAGACAGTGGTCCCGAAAGTACCCTTCGCCACACACCATTAGGTGGCTTGCAGAGTGTGATGTAGATGTAGATGTTGGTGTCCTTCTTGTTTCCTTCTCCATACTGCTTGTAGGCTGCCTTTCATGAACCTTCCTTGTCCCTAAGAAACAGATAATATGAAACTTCATAGCAGATTAAAATAGTGTACCGGACCGAGACTTGAACTCGGAACCTTTGCCTTTCGCACCCAAGTTCTCTACCATCTTAGATATCCAGGCATGTCTCACGACCCGTCCTCGCAGCTGTACTTGGGCCAGTGCCTCACCTGTTATCTTCCCAACTTCCACAGCTCTTCTGTGAAATTTGTAGAACTAGCACTCCTGGAAGAAAGAATACTGTGGAGAGACGGCCACAGCCCGGGGAATATTTCCAGAATGAAATTTTCACTCTCCAGGGGAGTGTTCGCTGATATGAAACTTCCTGGCAGATTAAAACTTTGTGCCGGACTGAGACTCGAACTCTGGATCTTTGCCTGTTTAGGGCAAGTGGTTTAACAACGTCTCGCAACCTGTCCTCAATGCTTGGTAGAGCACATGCACGCGAAAGGCAAAGGTCCTGAGTTCGAGTCTCGCTCGGGCACATAGCTTTAATCAGCCAGAAAGTTT
This sequence comes from Schistocerca serialis cubense, assembly GCF_023864345.2. Classification (NCBI taxonomy): domain Eukaryota; kingdom Metazoa; phylum Arthropoda; class Insecta; order Orthoptera; family Acrididae; genus Schistocerca; species Schistocerca serialis. The sequence continues at coordinate 176,873,275 of NC_064640.1, read as the reverse complement.
CATATCTGCGCACACTCCTCTGCAGAGTGAAAACTTCACTCTGGGAACAGATAATAAAGCCTGAGCTTCTGTTCTCAACTTATATCTTAAGAGGGGATAAAACACATTCTATACTCAATTTTTCTTCTATAATTTAAATAATTTATTGAGAAGTTATCGTAAAGAATTTTTCTTTTCAAAATTTGTTATTTGAAAAACTATTATTAACCATTTCAAAATGGTTATTGGCAACACGCCGCTTCATAACATCGTAACGTTACTCTAGCTCGCTTTCACTAGTTAAGTCATTACTAAACTTGAATCTAGAATATTGCAATTTCTTCTAAAACCATCGCTATTATGCTTTGAAAATCAACATTTTTTTTTTTTTTTTTTCAGTAGCTACATTTCGGGCTAGTTCGCAACTTACTTCATTACCTTGAATGTTGCTTTACATAGAAAATCGAGTTCCTTTTTAAGCTCCATCTTCATATTGCTCAATTATCACTCAGGTTAATATGCTAAAGAAGTTATTTGCTTTTTCGAAACATATCTAAAAAGTTGTTTTTTCTTACAACATACCAGTACTCCACAGTCTGCATTTCTTAACACATTATGTGTCAACATTTATCTGACAATTGACCACCTGCCTTAAGCAAGATTATGCGTTTCTCAACATTTTTACGAGACGTGAGGGAATTACACACCCATTTTCCACTATTTTACCCTATATGTCAGCCTACGGACTTCATTACTCCTAGAGAATGTCAAATCAAACACCTTCCAGCCGTTTGAATTTCCAAATTTTATTGGGCCAAGAATTTCGGTGATATATTAGGGCATCTTCAGGCCCATCTCGTCCAGTCAAAATAGGGGTTAGCATTCAGTAATTGCTGTCCGTAGATTTCTACTTGAGACAGCGATCGCTCCACACATTACCTCTCGGCGACGTCAAATCCGACGACCTAGCGGGCCAATTAATAGGACCACCTATGCCGAAACACCGACCACTCTAAACACGGTCTAATACCTCCCGTACTTCAACTGCGTAATGCGCTCGGAAACCGCATGCTGAAGCGACATACTTCGTCGGACGTCCAGGGCAACATCCTGCAGTAGTACCGGCAGTTCTTGTTCCAAACACGTTCGGTATTTGCATCAGTTCAACGTGCAGTCAATAAAATACGGACCAATGAGTTAGTTCCTCACGATGCCGCACCATATGTTACTCGACCAAGAACGCTGATAGTCAACTCGCCGTAACCAGTCGGGACCCTCTGTACTCCAGTAATGCATGCTATGTCGGTTAGCGCTACCATGGTATGTGAATGTAGACTCGTCGGACAATAAATATTACCTCGGCGAAGAACGTGGGGTCGTTTGAATTTGTTGACGTGCCCATTCACAAAACACTAACCGGTTATCGAAATCGGCGCCATGAAACTCTTGATACAGCAACACGTGGTATGCATGATACTTATGACGATGCAGTATTGTGACAATGCTACCTACGGACATACTGGAATAGCTGTGTAATTGCCCGGCGCTTATCCGTTCGTTGTGGTGCACTGCCGCTAGTACAGCTATTTCATTAGCTTCTCTTGTAACATGTTTGCTTCGTTTCCTTTTGCCAGTCTGTACGCTGTCATGAGACATAAAGGCGTTCACGACCTTGCAAGAGAACGAACGCACCGAGGTTTCTCTGGAAAACGCTCTGCATGCAAGACAACAGCAAACTCATTATTTCTCCTACATTCTCCGTAAATCAAGATCATTTCAATTGGTTTCTTCTGTGGTTGCAACATTTGTCGTCCGCCTGCTCGTCTATTCACCAAATGATAGGGAGGTGTTCGGGCAGTAAACACTGTGAAAGAATTGTAATGTTCAGAGCCGTCATCTCTTCAACGCCTGCACGATACGTGAGCTCCGGTCGAAGTGTACCGCCTGTTATGATACGTCGCAGTCCGCTACGCGACCATGGTGGCGAGTCAAGTAGCCCTTTGTTCGATGTGTCAGTAGAATACTATGTGGCGAATGGAGTTTCCAATTAGAAGTTATGAAATACTGGCCTCTCCTAGCATCGCAGTATGGAGGTGGAGTCCCAAGTGCCATTGAATATTCACGGCCCGTTGAGTAACATGTCGTAATCTACGATTGTGTACCCATTTCTTTTCTTCCGATTACAGCATCATCTGTGATGAACCAAAAAAAAAAATGCTTCAGGCGAAAATTATGACCTTTTTTTGACCCTATGTGTAGTTTTAAAATGGTTCAAATGGCTCTGAGCACTATGGGACTTAATATCTGATGTCATCAGACCTTAGAACTATTTAAATCTAACTAACCAAAAGAGATCACACACAAGCGCCTAGAACCGCTCGGCCACACCGGCCGGCTTTTAGTTTTCGAGGTATTTCAATGTTAATGGACTCTCTCTCTCTCTCTCTCTCTCTATATATATATATATATATATATATATATATATATATATATATATACTCCTGGAAATGGAAAAAAGAACACATTGACACCGGTGTGTCAGACCCACCATACTTGCTCCGGACACTGCGAGAGGGCTGTACAAGCAATGATCACACGCACGGCACAGCGGACACACCAGGAACCGCGGTGTTGGCCGTCGAATGGCGCTAGCTGCGCAGCATTTGTGCACCGCCGCCGTCAGTGTCAGCCAGTTTGCCGTGGCATACGGAGCTCCATCGCAGTCTTTAACACTGGTAGCATGCCGCGACAGCGTGGACGTGAACCGTATGTGCAGTTGACGGACTTTTAGCGAGGGCGTATAGTGGGCATGCGGGAGGACGGGTGGACGTACCGCCGAATTGCTCAACACGTGGGGCGTGAGGTCTCCACAGTACATCGATGTTGTCGCCAGTGGTCGGCGGAAGGTGCACGTGCCCGTCGATCTGGGACCGGACCACAGCGACGCACGGATGCACGCCAAGACCGTAGGATCCTACGCAGTGCCGTAGGGCACCGCACCGCCACTTCCCAGCAAATTAGGGACACTGATGCTCCTGGGGTATCGGCGAGGACCATTCGCAACCGTCTCCATGAAGCTGGGCTACGGTCCCGCACACCGTTAGGCCGTCTTCCGCTCACGCCCCAACATCGTGCAGCCCGCCTCCAGTGGTGTCGCGACAGGCGTGAATGGAGGGACGAATGGAGACGTGTCGTCTTCAGCGATGAGAGTCGCTTCTGCCTTGGTGCCAGTGATGGTCGTATGCGTGTTTGGCGCCGTGCAGGTGAGCTCCACAATCAGGACTGCATACGACCGAGGCACACAGGGCCAACACCCGGCATCATGGTGTGGGGAGCGATCTCCTACACTGGCCGTACACCACTGGTGATCGTCGAGGGGACACTGAATGGTGCACGGTACATCCAAACCGTCATCGAACCCATCGTTCTACCATTCCTAGACCGGCAAGGGAACTTGCTGTTCCAACAGGACAATGCACGTCCGCATGTATCCCGTACCACCCAACGTGCTCTAGAAGGTGTAAGTCAACTACCCTGGCCAGCAAGATCTCCGGATCTGTCCCCCATTGAGCATGTTTGGGACTGGACGAAGCGTCGTCTCACGCGGTCTGCACGTCCAGCACGAACGCTGGTCCAACTGAGGCGCCAGGTGGAAATGGCATGGCAAGCCGTTCCACAGGACTACATCCAGCATCTCTACGATCGTCTCCATGGGAGAATAGCAGCCTGCATTGCTGCGAAAGGTGGATATACACTGTACTAGTGCCGACATTGTGCATGCTCTGTTGCCTGTGTCTATGTGCCTGTGGTTCTGTCAGTGTGATCATGTGATGTATCTGACCCCAGGAATGTGTCAATAAAGTTTCCCCTTCCTGGGACAATGAATTCACGGTGTTCTTATTTCAATTTCCAGGAGTGTATATATATATATACGGTGTTAGAAAAAAGGTACGGCCAAACTTTCAGGAAAAATTGGTTCAAATTGTTCAAATGGCTCTGAGCACTATGGGACTTAACATCTTAGGTCATCAGTCCCCTAGAACTTAGAACTACTGAAACCTAACTAACCTAAGGACATCACACACATCCATGCCCGAGGCAGGATTCGAACCTGCGACCGTAGCAGTCCCGCGGTTCCGGACTGAAGCGCCCAGAACCGCACGGCCACCGCGGCCGGCAGGAAAAATTACTCACGCACAAATAAAGAAAGGATGTTATGTGGACCTATGTCCGGAAACGCTTAATTTCCATGTTAGAGCTCATTTTAGTGTCGTCAGTATGTACTGTACTTCCTCGATTCACCGCCAGTTGGCCCAATTGAAGGAAGGTAATGTTAACTTAGGTGCTTGTGTTGACATGCGACTCATTGCTCTACAGTACTAGCATCAAGCACATCAGTACGTAGCATCAACAGGGTAGTGTTAATCAAGAACGTGGTTTTGGAGTCAGTGCAATGTTTACAAATGCGGAGTTGGCAGATTCCCATTTCATGTATGGATTAGCACGGGGCAATAGCCGTGGCGCGGTACGTTTGTATCGAGACAGATTTCCAGAACGAAGGTGTCCCGACAGTAAGACGTTCGAAGCAATTGATCGGCGTCTTAGGGAGCACGGAACATTCCAGCCTATGTCTCGCGACTGGGGAAGACCTAGAACGACGAGGACACCTGCAATGGACGAGTCAATTCTTCTTGCAGTTGACGATAACCCTAATCTCAGCGTCAGAGAAGTTGCTGCTGTACAAGGTAACGTTGACCACGTCGCTGTATGGAGAGTGCTACGGGAGAACCAGTTGTTTCCGTACCATGTACAGCGTGTGCAGGCACTATCAGCAGCTGATTGGCCTCCACGGGTACACTTCTGCGAATGCTTCATCCAACAATGTGTCAATCCTCATTTCAGTGCAAATGTTCTCTTTACGGATGAGGCTTCATTCCAACGTGATCAAATTGTAAATTTTCACAATCAACATGTGTGGGCTGACGAGAATCCGCACACGATTGTGCAATCACGTCATCAACACAGATTTTCTGTGAACGTTTGGGCAGGCATTGTTGGTGATGTCTTGATTGGGCCCCATGTTCTTCCACCTACGCTCAATGGAGCACGTTATCATGATTTCATACGGGATACTCTACCTGAGCTGCAAGAACATGTGCCTTTACAAGTACGACACAACACGTGGTTCACGCACGATGGAGCTCCTGCACATTTCAGTCGAAGTGTTCGTACGCTTCTCAACAACAGATTCGGTGACCGATGGATTGGTAGAGGCGGACCAATTCCATGGCCTCCACGCTCTCCTGACCTCAACCCTCTTGACTTTCATTTATGGGGGCATTTGAAAGCTCTTGTCTACGCAGACCCGGTACCAAATGTAAAGACTCTTCTTGCTCGTATTGTGGACGGCTGTGATACAATACGCCATTCTCCAGGGCTTCATCAGCGCATCAGGGATTCCATGCGACGGAGGGTGGATGCATGTATCCTCGCTAACAGAGGACATTTTGAACATTTCCTGTAACCAAGTGTTTAAAGTCACGCTGGTACGTTCTGTTGCTGTGTGTTTCCATTCCATGATTAATGTGATTTGAAGAGAAGTAATAAAATGGGCTCTAACATGGAAAGTAAGCGTTTCCGGACACATGTCCACATAACATATTTTCTTTCTTTATGTGTGAGGAATGTTTCCTGAAAGTTTGGCCGTACCTTTTTGTAACATCCTGTATATTAACATGTGATAAATATGTCTACAGCAATGCACACACAGAATTACAATTACTATAATTTCATAAAACTATGTACAAAATATTTTCGAAGGACCTTCTTGTCAGATCAAGCAAAAAAGAAATTTAAAAACTTTCTTCGCATATAATGTAGAGAATATTCAAATTACCGTTACAAATTCTCGTTAGATATGCCACAGATCGACGCCTATCCTGGTTTACAGAGCGGTAAGCATCCGAACTCCACGTTCTGTGATGAGGTGTGGATGTCATCACTGTGTCACATCCTGGTAGTTTCACATTCCTTCAACAAATTTCTGTAGAATCTAGCAGGTGAACAGGCGAGCAGCAAAGCCGATTCCGAGATGCAGTACCTAACTCCACATTGCAACAATTCTCGCACCTGCATGCAAAACCACCGTCGTCATTACGCCGTGATACATGGCTGTGGCGGTGGCCGAGCGGTTCAGGCCGGAACCACGCGACTGCTACGGTCGCAGGTTCGAATGCTGCATCGGGCATGGATGTGTGTGATGTCCTTAGGTTAAACCTAACTAGTTCTATCTTCTAGGGGACTGAGGGCCTCAGATATTAAGTCCCATAGTGCTCAGCGCCATTTCAACCATTTGAACATGGTTGTGGATGGTATACCATCCCTTGTAGACATGCTGGACAGTCCTCTCTGACACGTCAACCAGTTGGACAGCTTCATTCACGGTATGATTCTGGGAATGTCCAAACACGTCTTTTTCCATTTTACAACTCCAAAGTCGATCCATTTTACGGCGCTAATCCCACACTGACGACTAACTTATGCAAGCCAGTTAACAGCCATCACTTTCGTCAATGTAGAGGGTCCTGTTACCTCCTGCTACTACTTGCACACCATTTACAGCACTCCAAAACGATCAGTGTGTTTTTTTAAGGTATGACTATTATTCTGAGCGGCGAGCTAACTTCGTCAGTATTAGTACATTCAAAAAATTCCATACAAACTTGTGCTGTTTATATGACTGTGACATTTCCGGCAGTTCTGACTGTATTGAAAGCAGTTGCATTCGGCAACAAACTTTATTACGAGTTTGTGGACTGTGCTGTGTTTATCTTTGGCTTTAGGAAAGGTAATCGCACCAGAGAAGCAGTTCCCATGTTGTGCATGATACTGGAAACAATGCTGAAGAAAAATCAAGACATAGTCAAAGGATCTGCCGATCAAAAAAAAGGCGTTCAACAATTTTAAATTAAGCAGGATGTTAGGTATTTTGAGAAAAATAGGCATAATCTATAGGGAAAGACGGGTAACGTACAACGGGTACAAGAAGCAAAAGGGAGCAATGAGACTGGAAGACCAAAACCATAGTGCTCCTACTGTTCAATCCATACATCAAAGAAACAAATACGGAAATAAAAGGAAGGTGTAAGATATGGATTAAAATTCAAGGTGAAAGGGTATCAGTGACCACATTCACTGATAGCATTGCTATCCTGAATGCGAAGAAGATTATGGATATGCTGAATGGAATGAACAGTCTAACGAGTACAGAATATGCATTGAGACTAAACCATAAAAATGAAGCATGTCATGATAAGAAATAGAAATAAAAATCACGAGAAACTAAACATCAAAACGGGTGATCACGAAGTAGACAAATTTAAACAACTCTACTACCTTGGAAGGAAAATCACTCATGGTGGACGATACAAGAAGGATATAAAATGCAGACTGTACAGCAAGCAAGGAAGGTATTCCTGGCTAAGGAAAGGCAACTGGTATCACACTTAAGCCTTAATTTGGGGAAGAAAATTTCTGAGAACTTACATTGGGAGCAGAAAACTGTGTATGAGAAAACATGGACAGTCAGAGAACCGGTACAGAAGAGAATCAAAGTGATTTAGATGTGCTGCTATAGAAGAATGTTGAAAATTAGGTGGACTGATAATCACATAACTGAGGAGGTTCTACGCAGAATCATCGAAGAATGGAAGATATAGAAAACACTAAAAAGAGACAAAATGATATGAATGTGTTCTGACATCAGGGAATAACCAGTCTGGTACTATAGGGGGCTGTAGAGGATGAGAACTGTAGGGGAAGACAGATGTCGAAATAAATACAGCAAAATAATTGAGGAAATAGGGTGCAAGTTATTTCTCTGATATGGAGGAAATAGCACAGGAGGGAAATTAGTGGCGAGTCGCATCAAACAAGTCAGAAGAGTAATGAAACGGTGACTCAGAAAAATTAATTGTAACGGGACATCCTCCTCTACCATTACTTTTCCTCAACAGTAGTTGTAGGTACCGCAATTATTTTTCAGATTTTGGACATGTCAGTATTATCTCAGTTGGTTTTCTGAAAACTTACACATAATTTTGCACACAGTATGTTATATTTCAAGCTAAAATTTGTGAAAAGTAATTACTTCATAAAATATTTTACTTTCGATGTCATAATCGATAAGTACTAGTTCTGAATTTACAGTTAAATTTTTTTTAGAAACATTTAAAACTACGAATTATTGGCACACTTAAAATTTCTATTATTAATTACCCAATCCTGTACTGTTTACTATGTTTACTTCTGGATTCATTCATGAAATTATAATCGAAATTAATATTGTAACGGAAACTAGTAGAAATTCATTTGTTAAGAAAAACTGTAAACCCTTTGGAATATGGTTGTTCCCTTAGAGTGTGGGAGTCGTGAGCATGTGTATGGTGAGATTGGACGTATTTTTGTGCGAACAATATAATGTCAGCTTTGATAATGTGAAATATAAAAATACTGTATGATATACTAAAATGTGGTAAAACATATTTACGAAAAAAATTCTGCAGCAACAATCTTCAGATTTATTTAGTTCAAACTAACCTTGAGGACCTGATCTGACATTTGCAGTTTCAAGAATCGTACCCCTAGACGAGAAGAACTGGTGCCATCTCAACATGGCTGGTTATAGGCGCTTCAGTCTGGAACCGAGCGACCGCTACGGTCGCAGGTTCGAATCCTGCCTCGGGCATGGATGTGTGTGATGTCCTTAGGTTAGTTAGGTTTAAGTTGTTCTACGTTCTAGGGGACTGATAACCTCAGATGTTAAGTCCCATAGAGCTCACAGCCATTTGAACCATCTCAACATGACAAGCTAAGTACACTTGAAAGTTTATTGTAACCTTCGCTCCTCTCAAATCTTCATAAAAGACTTTGCTTATTAATTACTTGGACTGTACATTGTTTAATGTGGACAATATATTGAAGAAGGAAGGATGGAGGAGATTACTAACTGTTAGATAAAAACGATATCAATTAATCACGAGGATCAAAAGGTAAATGTAACGGCTTGCTAGAGTGCAGTTACAGGCTACGTATTTTGCCACACGTCAAGGAGACAGTCTGTTATACCCTTGTGATGTTCGTCACTGAACGATTAAACGCGTCTGTCACATTCGCTGCTGCGTTGTGGGCACTTGGATAGTCAACCTGGGAAAAAAATGAAATTTGCCTATGGCATAATTAGCCGACAATTCCCCTCTGCGGAGTTCGGCCGTCTGGTGCAAGTCTTTTTGTTTTACGTCACTTCGGCGACTTGCGCGTCGGTGATGATGATGATGACGAAGACACACACACCCATTCCTTGCGGTGAAACTCCCCCACTCGACCAGTAATCGACACCGGAGACTCATGATGACAGTCAGCAACGCTAACCACAGAACCACGAGGTGCTGGCTGTCGCACTGTTAGGCTGAAGTGGATATTTCGAGTTGTAGTTCTCGTTAAGAGGCTCCGAATTAATCTCTGCAAGCATGGCTCCCACTTTTGTTTACAGAACGCAACAGAACCGACTGCCATGTACTCGACAGGCACGTGAGCAGCAATATTAACTTTCAGAACTTTGTAAGGAACAGTTGTCTCCTGGTCTTGCTACTTGATAACCTTATCACAATTCCTGCTCAGTGACTTACGAGTAACTTATCACTTCTACGGCCCACTATTACGTTGAATCAGAAAATAAATTCCGATACAATTTCTCTCAGTCTAATAACAAAGTACCACCATGAGTCAGTATACTGTTTCAGACATTAAGAGCAGCAACAAACATACAATCGAACAGTAAGAGAAAATAATAAATAATAGTATCTCCCAAATAATCGGCAGACAAATGAAAAAGATATAGGTGGCAAAAAGTAAGTAAACTACTAACTGTTTCAGAAATAATCGTCATAACTGTTAATACATGAATCCCACTGTGAGAAAAGACGGACAGTGCCTTCGTGGAAAAATATTTGTGAGTACCTACGGAACCATGATTGCACATAATCGTGAACCACTTCGTCAGAAGCAAATCGAGAGCACGAATGTCTTTCTTCAGGGCTCCAGACATGTGGAAAAATTTGGAAGTATGTGTAAAGGCATCCCGGCGAAACCTCTGCAGTGTAGCCGAAACAACTTTGGTTACATATGGGCGGACACTACAACATTTAACTCCACTGGACAGTTAAATTGACGACGACTTTAAAATCTTCAATTTGCACGAAAAATTGTAAATTTCGATAATAACTGGCTCGGTTTCTTATTTTCGCGACCGTGTCAGCTTCGAATATCTTAAGTGCGCCACTGTTGTTTCGACTAGAAAATCGAAAATCGTAAATGAAACAGCAAGCATGTCGTGCATAATTACTACAGCTCGTAGCGATCTCAGTGAGATAGCCGATAAGCCGATTTCGTCCAAGCCGGTTATTACCGTTCATGCAATGATACATTTCGTTACAAAACCTGTTAATAACAAATAAAAAGGATGTTCTTAGCTTGACATAATTAAATCTTACACAATGTGGGAAATAAATTTAGTGCTTCTTATTGTTCATACGCACTTACATCAACAAATACGGATTAATCGTACAAGGCCAGTATGTGGAAAGGTAAAGATGGGAAAGACAAGGGACGTACTCGTATGTCAGACCAAAAATTGATATTGTTTTGCAAAGATAACTTAGTTACTAGACTGATTATTTCAGAATTTACCCATTATGAGTACACGTTTCATATGCACGAGTCTTTTCTTTATCAAAAATATTTGCTCTGAAAATAGTTTTAGTAAAACAAAAAAAGAGAAAATTACAAATATGTTGTAACAAGGCCCTTTGATTAAGGCGACGAAATGATCATACTTACTTGACGAAAACAAAACAAAGTTAAAATCTTTCACCGACCGAAAATGTCGGGCTTCATCCACAGTTCATTGAATACTCTTCAGTTCTACATCTACATCTACATGACTACTCTGCAATTCACATTTGAGTGCTTGGCAGAGGGTTCGTCGAACCACAATCACACTATCTCTCTACCATTCCACTCCAGAACAGCGCGCGGGAAAAACGAACACCTAAACATTTCTGTTCGAGCTCTAATTTCTCTTATTTTACACTCCTGGAAATTGAAATAAGAACAGCGTGAATTCATTGTCCCAGGAAGGGGAAACTTTATTGACACATTCATGGGGCCAGATACATCACATGATCACACTGACAGAACCACAGGCACATAGACACAGGCAACAGAGCATGCACAATGTCGGCGCTAGTACAGTGTATATCCACCTTTCGCAGCAATGCAGGCTGCTGTTCTCCCATGGAGACGATCGTAGAGATGCTGGATGTAGTCCTGTGGAACGGCTTGCCATGCCATTTTCACCTGGCGCCTCAGTTGGACCAGCGTTCGTGCTGGACGTGCAGACCGCGTGAGACGACGCTTCATCCAGTCCCAAACATGCTCAATGCGGGACAGATCCGGAGATCTTGCTGGCCAGGGTAGTTGACTTACACCTTCTAGAGCACGTTGGGTGGCACGGGATACATGCGGACGTGCATTGTCCTGTTGGAACAGCAAGTTCCCTTGCCTGTCTAGGAATGGTAGAACGATGGGTTCGATGACGGTTTGGATGTACCGTGCACTATTCAGTGTCCCCTCGACGATCACCAGTGGTGTACGGCCAGTGTAGGAGATCGCTCCCCACACCATGATGCCGGGTGTTGGCCCTGTGTGCCTCGGTCGTATGCAGTCCTGATTGTGGCGCTCACCTGCACGGCGCCAAACACGCATACGACCATCATTGGCACCAAGGCAGAAGAGACTCTCATCGCTGAAGACGACACGTCTCCATTCGCCCTCCATTCACGCCTGTCGCGACACCACTGGAGGCGGGCTGCACGATGTTGGGGCGTGAGCGGAAGACGGCCTAACGGTGTGCGGGACCGTAGCCCAGCTTCATGGAGACGGTTGCGAATGGTCCTCGCCGATACCCCAGGAGCAACAGTGTCCCTAATTTGCTGGGAAGTGGCGGTGCGGTCCCCTACGGCACTGCGTAGGATCCTACGGTCTTGGCGTGCATCCGTGCGTCGCTGCGGTCCGGTCCCAGGTCGACGGGCACGTGCACCTTCCGCCGACCGCTGGCGACAACATCGATGTACTGTGGAGACCTCACGCCCCACGTTTTGAGCAATTTGGCGGTACGTCCACCCGGCCTCCCGGATGCCCACTATACGCCCTCGCTCAAAGTCCGTCAACTGCACATACGGTTCACGTCCACGCTGTCGCGGCATGCTACCAGTGTTAAAGACTGCGATGGAGCTCCGTATGCCACGGCAAACTGGCTGACACTGACGGTGGCGGTGCACAAATGCTGCGCAGCTAGCGCCATTCGACGGCCAACACCGCGGTTCCTGGTGTGTTCGCTGTGCCGTGCGTGTGATCATTGCTTGTACAGCCCTCTCCCAGTGTCCGGAGCAAGTATGGTGGGTCTGACACACCGGTGTCAATGTGTTCTTTTTTCCATTTCCAGGAGTGTATATTGATGATCATTCCTACCTATGTAGGTTGGGCTCAACAAAATATTTTCGCATTCGGAAGAGAAAGTTGGTGACTGAAATTTCGTAAATAGATCTCGCCGCTACGAAAAATGTCTTTGCTGTAATGACTTCCATCCCAATTCGCGTATCATATCTGCCACACTCTCTCCCCTACTACGTGATAATACAAAACGAGCTGCCCTTTTTTGCACCCTTTCGATGTCCTCCGTCAATCCCATCTGGTAAGGATCCCACACCGCGCAGCAACATTCTAACAGAGGACGAACGAGTGTAGTGTAAGCTGTCTCTTTAGTGGACTTGTTGCATCTTCTAAGTGTCCTGCCAATGAAACGCAACCTTTGGCTCGCCTTCCCCACAATATTATCTATGTGGTCTTTCCAACTGAAGTTGTTCGTAATTTTAACACCCAGGTACTTAGTTCATTGAATAGTATTCAATGAACTGTAGATGAAGCCCACCAACAGGCATTACATCCATTGAGCGAAAGTAATAGTGCATTGAGAATGGCTAGCTTCGGCCCGAAATCTAGATCAGCACAACAAAATTTAAAAAGGACAACTGATCGCTGTAATCTATAATTTACAAGTCAATATAACAGTCGCTGAGTGTAACAGCTTTCTGAATGGAGGGTAACCTGATGCAATGTTCATCTGTGATGTAACGGGACATCCTCCTCTAGCATTACTTTCACTCAACAGTACTTGTCGATACAATATTATTTTTCGAATTCTGGACAGGTCAGTATTATCTCAGTTGCTTCTCTGAAAATTTTCATATAATTTTATACACAGTATGTTATACTTCGAGCTAAAATTTATGAAAAGGAATTACTTTATAAAATATTTTACTTTCGGTGTTATAATCGATAAGTACTAATTCTGAAAGTACAATGAAAAATATTTCTTTAGAAAAATTTGAAATTAAGAGTTATTTGCACTCTTAAAATTTCTATTATTAATTGCGCAATTCTTCACTGTTTACTATGTTTTTTCGTGGATTCATTTATGAAGTAATAATCGAAATTAATAATGTAACGAAAACTAGTAGGAATCATTTGTTAAGAACCCTTTGGAATATTGTTATTTCCACAGAGTGTGAAGTCAAAAGCTTGCCTCTGATGTTATCGGACGTATTTTTGTGTAATAAGTGCGAACAATGTAATTTCGCCTTTGTTAATGTAAAAAAATCAAAATACTGTTTGACATACTAAAATGTGAGAAAATCAGTGAAAATACATGTAAGTAAAAAATCCTGCAACAACAATCTTCCAATTTATTTATTTCAAACCAACCGTGAAGATCTGATAATAGATTTTCAGCTTCAAGAATCAAGCGCCTAGACAAGTAGAACTGGAGCCATCGCAACATGACAAGCTAAATAAACTTGAAATTTTACTGTAATCTTCACTCCTCTCAAATCTTCATAAAAGACTTTGCTTATTATTTACTTGGACTGGGCATTGTTTAATGTGGACAATAGAAGAAAGAAGGAAGGAGAAGGACGATTACAGTGGGCAGAAATAAAGTCTTTCACTATTTTCTTTATCGACCCACTCATTCTTTTTCAAATACATATAGATAAAATACTTCATTGTGTTGAGCTGTCAGTTCGTTCAATAGTTTTTAAATATTCAAGAGTCACATCAGCTACACAATTATCACAAGCAAAAGTTGTACACAACACTTAGTTGTTTTGTTTTTTCAATGCATAACACCAAAAACAAGTTCCTGCTATTTCCTGAAATTCTTCTAACTTATTTCTTCGAGCCTGAGACAGGCAGTGCATGTTCAATGCTTTCCAACGAATACCGGAAACTGCTACTTAGCTTGCAGTTGATATATGTCCATCACAGTCCGTTACTGTATTATTGTAGTTCTAGTGTCTATTGTTCCATCATGTGCCGCTGAGGAGCGTCAGTGCACTCCGGCTGCTCGGATTACTCGCAGAATCTCCTCTCTCGTTGTACTATTACTCCCGCTGTCACTACTTAAACCTGCACCTCTCTGAGCTTTATATCGTCCTACATTGATTATGGGTGCACACATCCCTCTGCGGTATCTGTCGTGATTATTTTCTTAGAAACTTTCCTCGATGTATGTTCGTCTTAATATTTGACTATCAATCAAAATTGTATTCGGGGTTCTTTCATTACGCGCGTTGCAAAGTTCTCTACCATTCCTTTGACATCGACCCTCGGCGCTGCTGGCGAGGTGTCAAGTGTACTTCTTGCAGGTGTGTTTGACCAGCCTCAAAGGTACAAATAGTGTCCAGCAGATCTGAGACGCTTTATCTGCCCCCGATAGCCTGTTTAACTTCCCCCTGTCACACACGCGGGCCGTCGTGATACGAAATGCGGCTCATTTCATATGTCATGATCTGACATGTAATTAAAATTATTAACATTGTCTAATCTGACACGTAATTAAAAATATTAACGTTTCGTGCAGTCATGATATCTCGACGCCAAAGTGGTTTTGAATATTACAGTATTTCGGAGGTGGTATCCCATTCCTTTTTCAGAGAAGCAACCCTCTCATCCTGTTACAGAGGGACCAATAGCTTCAGGTTATGAAACAACCCGGCAATCTTCGCATACACGAAACGTTAAAATCAGACATAGAAGACGAAATTCTGAGTTTATTGCCTGGCACCTAGCAATCTTTAAACACTGAATATTCATCACTTATGTTTTGTCTTTGTAGAAAATTTGGACAGGAATGCACACATTTCCAGAAATAACCCATCACGAAACATGACGTTAAGTCGAATAGAAATTGGAACGAAATGTGGCATAGGTATTACGATACAAATAGAAATTCACCAATAACACAGAGCGAAGATCATAATACAGGATACCAATCTAGCACGCCATTTCCGAAAATCCAGCCAAACTAACACTAACAACAAACATCATTTATATCGTAGCCAAATCATTTGTGGTCACGGTAATAAATGTTTGCTGACAATACAGATAATAGAAACCAAAAACAGTAACGGCTAATTTAATACCATTTCCAGTATTTTTAGCTGTCACTTCCCCACGCCGACTGAGAAGTGATTATATTCGCGAGGAGCAAGGTTATATTGCTGTTTAGTCATCCATATTGTAATTTTCCGTTTTTTTAATTTAAATCGCATTCACCAAATGTCTACATAGTGCCGTAAACAGATCATCGCATATTTCGCCATATACATCGATTTCGATCGATTTAGCATCTTCCTTCATACCTTTATTTCACGAGTCACGGCGTGACGTTTGTGACTGAGGGGTACCATAGACTGGTTTGATAGAGCTCTCCATGCTACTCTATCCTGTGCAAACTTCATCATCTTCAAATAACTACTGCACCCTACATCCTTCTGAATCTACTACATACTGGAACACACTACCCAAAGTGCCGTTAATACATTTAAATTCTTTTGCATTAGTTTTCCTTTTTTACTGTACCTGAAAGAAAACATCGTAGTTACATCCATTTGATCTTATCCTATACAGAAACAAAACATCTTAATGTAGCTACAAAGTTTTTACATCCATTTCCCTTTATTCCCTACCTGACAGAAGACATCTTAGTGTAGTTACAAAGCTTGTGATCCCATTTGACCCTATTTTACACCTGAAAGAAAACATCTTAACGTATATTTGAAATGACCGTTCGGTTATCTATGTGTCTCCGATTCCTGCCACATACGACCATTCGCTCATCTCTCTCTACTGATCGTATGGATATTCTCTCTAATTTAGATGTTTGAATTACAGTCGCTGTGGCTCAAATAGATTGGCAGCACTTCCCATCTCTAGGTTCATCAAAAAATTTCCTGTATAAGTACTTGCAACAATTACATTTCGGACAGCATAAAAATACAGCAATACAAATGATTGATACGTATGCTCACATACGCAGCAATGGAATAATTTTGCAGCTTCTTTTCTGGTTCTAATACCAGTTGCTTTTTATCTATGAATTTATCAATGTCTTCTAGTCGTTTATCCGCTACTCGAAAATTATCTAAATCGAATGTGATATGCTTTAAAGGTAGTTCAGATTGTGTCTCTGAGCTAGAGATTTTTGTTTCCATTTTATGACAACAATCTAAGTTGTTATTCACATTCGGTATTATGTTTCCCCTGGTACAGTTCGTCAATATCACTTTGATCGTATATACACATGCGATACGTATCCTTTACAGTTTTTGGGAAATATGAGTAGTCTTATTCCCTTTAATTTAATATGCTGCTGGACACGTGTTACACAAAACAGTCATGTGTTCCTCTCTAAGTATTACATAAAATTATTCATTAGTGCTTAAATTAATCCATAAACATAATCTAATAAAATAATTTTCTTGGCACAATTACTAAGTATGTGCGTGTTTTGTAACAATTTCACTTCACAATCCTCCTGGTTGTACACTGAAATCAAACCAAATATTGGTTTACAATTCTTGTTTTCAGTCGGTGGAATACTAATCACATATCCAAATATTTCATTATTTACAAGTACATCTAGATCCATAATTTTCAATAATATGTATCCATATGCTTCACTAGAAGTATTGGAAATTTTTCTTCTCTTAACTCTTTTTTAATTAGCTTTAGATATTTGACAATGTGTGAGTGATTTACAATGTGAGAAACAATAATGCCCATTTGAGCGTGAATTATCTTACTTCTCTAAATAAAAGCTGTAACAGCAAGAGGTTTTCATTGATGGCCATGAACACCGTAGTCCTCAGAGAACATGTAATAAAGTGTTCTAATTTATTCATTCCGTTTTTTAGCAATTGCTCATTGGTTGCAATTGATTTTTATGGTTTTATTCAAAGCTCACAGTGTAGCCCCGACTATGGTTTTATGGAAAATTTTGGCAACTGGTCTGATCTCGACTCCTTACTATCGATGTGCGATTTTGTAATAAGCAGCAACTTTCCTTCCAAGGTTCGGAATAAAAACATACTGATTTCCCCTACAAAGTTAAGAATACCACTCTTTATGCTTCTTACTGGTCTTTTTAAAAAATGTATGGGGGATTTAGTCTCTTGCAATCATTCTACACGGCGTGTAAACCCGTTATCTAGCATATTATATTCTACTTAGATAATGTATACTCGATCCAATTTCTCTGTACATAGTTGGATCATTTTTAAGCCTACCCTTCTTTCAGTGTATAATTTTTTCATCTAGCGTCCTCAAATTCACATAGGTTACAAGTTTGCATGTCATACTGGTTATCTCGACGGCACCTTTGTGGTGGTAATCTATCCCTAGTGATCTCTTTATCGAGTGAATCTCCAAGATACCATCCATCCCTCCGTACCCATGACAATTGTACCTCCAACAACCAATAGTGGTAATCGGAATCCACGTCATTGCGGTCAATGGCATCACGAGAGCCCTTCAAGCGAAATCCTGATCTTACATTTCAAGCTTCATCTTAGTAATAAGGTTTCAGCTCATTAGCTCGTTCTTTCCATTTTTGTCTTCTATTTGTCTTGATTACTACATTAGGGAACTCTACTTCTACTATTTCGTGTGGGCCTCTGAAATGGTAATCCAACTTATTTGATCTAGCACGTCTAGCCGCCTCATAATGCTGTAGCGCTCTGTCTCCTACGTGAAATATAATTTGATACTTCGTCTTGCCATAATGAAGCTTGCTTGTTTCTTTGACCTCTTTTTTTTCCTCTCTCGCTACTCGATGCGCTTCTTGCATCCTATGTTTGAATTCGTATACGCAATCCTCATAACCATATCCTACTGTGGCTGTCTCCTTTTTTAATATTCCGGGTAAATTCACTATTCTTCCGAACATTAATTCAAAAGGGGTATACCCTGTGCTGCTATGTGGTGTAGTAGTGAAAACAAAGGTGCTGTAGGGATCCCACTTGTCCCATTTGCTATGATATTTGTTTATAAAATACCTCAAATACTCCACTTTAGTTCAATGTGCCCTTCCAACCAGATGGAAGGCAGTTGTCTGTATCTTATTTATTCTTAATAATCTGCACACTCTTTTGAACATTTGAGTTAAAAAATTTGAACCTTGACCTGTCAACACTACTTGAGGAATACCATACTTTAAGACAATTTCTTGAATGAATTTTTCTGGTACTGTATGCGCGTCTTCTCACTCTGTCGGAACTGCTGTGGTAAACTTGCTCGTGTCATAGTGAAAATTTAAAGTATATCCGTTGCCTTCCGCAGTTACAGCTAATGGACCTTCAAGCCCCTCCATGAACTGTGTTTTTCCCTTAGATGATCCAGGGTTCTGTGAATCCCTTGATATACACTCAATTGATTGTCATGTAATTCTTTCGGAATTTTGGCCTTCTGTTCCTCACACAGCTCTAATTTGTCTTCTTCTAACTCAGTAACATCGGTTATCCTAATTGGCTCTCTGGTTTCCTTTACCTGTGTCTCTTCATTACTTTGTCGCAATCTACTTAATGCATCTTCATTTGCATTTAGTTATCCTGGTATATGTAATCTCGTATGAATATTCTTTTAGTTTTAGTCTCCGTTTTAATAAACGTGATGATGGGTCTTTCATACTAATAATCCATGTTAATGGCGTGTGTCTTTTACTATTTCGAATTTTCTTTCGTGGTGTAGGGATGATAGAAATTGTTTCGTTCCCATACTAATGCTAAACACCCGAGATCTGTGGCTGAATAGATTCTGTCTGGTTTATTTAATGGCGTGTAAGCATACGATACTGGTTGGTTGCTTCTGACTTTACCTTCTGATAGAACTGCGCCAAGTGCTGTTCGACTTGCGTCCGTCGTAAGAATGAAAAGTTTCTCGAAGTCAGGATACAGTAGCGTGAGAGGATTGATTAATTTTTCTTTTCATTCTTCGATGGCTTCCTGCTGCCGCCTTTCTCTTTCATACCGTTCGTTGTCCTTTAGAAGTTTATGTAAAGCAGCTGCAGTTCTACTGAAATCTTTTACAAGTTTTCCATAGTGTCCTACTAGACCTAGATAACTTTTTAATTCTTCCTTGGTATTGGGAATCTGTTTACCTTCCCTACGATCCACTGGTCCGTCTGTACGGCTTTGTCGGTTGTTTATGCCCCAAAAACATTACTTCCTTCAGTGAAATTCACACTTCTCTGGTTGCAACTTCAGCCTGTGTTCCCTTAGCCTGTCAAAAATCTCTCTTAATTACTCATTATTTTTTATGACGTATTTCAGTAACAGATAATGTCGTTCAAGTAGACTAAACACTTGGTTCTACATGTACATCTACATCTACATGGATACTTTGAAAATCACATTTGAGTGCCTGGCAGAGGGTTCATCGAACCACCTTCACAATTCTCTATTATCCCAATCGCGTATAGCGTGCCGAAAGAATGAACACCTATAAATTTCCGTACGAGCTCTTATTCCCCTTAGTCGATAAACGACACTGTCATCTGCAAACAACCTAAGACGGCTGCTCAGATTGTCTCCCAAATCGTTTATATAGATAAGGAACAACAAAGGGCCTATAACACTACCTTGGGGAACGCCAGAAATCACGTCTGTTTTACTCGATGACTTTCCGTCAGTTACTACGAACTGTGACCTCTCTGACAGTAAATCACAAATCCAGTCACATAACTGAGACGATTTTCCATGAGCAAGCAATTTCACTACGAACCGCTTGTGTGGTACCGTGTAAAAAGCCTTCGGGAAGTCCAGAAATACGGAATCGATCTGAAATCCCTCGTCAATAGCACTCAACACTTCATATGAATAAAGAGCAAGTTGTGTTTCACAGCAACGATGTTTTCTAAGCCCATGTTGACTGTGTGTCAATAGACCGTTTTCCTCGAGGTAATTCATAATGTTCGAAGACAATACATGTTCCAGAATCCTTCTGCATATCGATGTTAACGACATTGGCCTGTAATTTAGTGAATTACTCCTATTACCTTTCTTGAATATTGGTGTGACCTGTGCAGCTTTCTAGTCTTTGGGTACGGATCTTTCGTCGAGCGAACGGTTGTATACGATTGTTAAGTATGGAGCTAATGCGTCAGCATACTCCGAAAGGAACCTAACTGGTATACACTCTGGACCAAAAGACTTGCTTTTATGAACTGATTTAAGTTGCTTCACTACTCCGAGGATATTTACTTCTAATTAACTCATCTTGGTAGCTGTTCTCGAGTCTAATTCTGGAATATTTACTTCGTCTTCTTTTGTGAATACTTTTGGGAAGGCTGTGTTTAATAACACGGCTTTGGCAGCACTGTCTTCGATAGTATCTCCATTGCTATCGCGCAGAGAAGGCATTGATTGTTTCTTGCCGCTAACATGCTTCACATACGACCAGAGTCTCTTTGCATTTTCTGCCAGGTTTCGAGACAAAGCATCTCGCATTGAAGTCCGCGCTAAATTTCGAGCTTCTATAAAAGATCGCCAATCTTGGGGATTTAGCGTCTGTTTAAATTAGGCATGTTTGTTTCGTTGTTTCTGCAGCAGTGTTCTAGCACGTTTTGTGTACCTAGGAGGATCAGCTCCGTCGTTTGTTAATTTGTTTGGTATAAATCTCTCAATTGCTGCCGATACTATTTCTTTGAATTTAAGCTTACTGTTCGCGCGGGCTCATGAACTAACTGCTCGAAATAATTTTCAGAGAATGCGTTTAACACAATTTCGGATTATATTTTAAGCGTACCTCCGGAACTGAACACGTATTTTCGCCAACATATCGAGGGTAAATTAAAGTCACCACCAACTATTATTGTATGAGTCGGGTACGTGTTTGAAATCAAACTCAAGTTTTCTTTGAACCTTTAGGCAACTGTATCATCTGAATTGGGAGGTCGGTAAAAGGATCCAATTATTATTTTATTCCGGTTGCCAGCAATGACCTCTGTCCATACTAACTCACAGGAAGTACCTAATTCAATTTCGCAACAAGTTAAACTACTTCTGACAGCAAATCATTTCGGAACACCGTTAGGTTCCCTGTAATCCGGACATGGAACGTTCATTAATTAATCTCTGACATGACCAGGCGCTCCTTTCAAACCCATAGGCATCTTCTTGTAGTCGTAGGGCTGATAATCATCACTAAATGCTGTTTTCTCCCTGTCCTCAGGTGCCATTAATATCTGGTGATATCCGCTGGCTAAATCCAATGTGGAAAAGTATTTATGTTTTCCCAGCTAATCCAGAATTTCCTATATATTCGGGATCAGGAATGCTTTCCCTACTGAAATCTCGTTTACCTTACCATAATCAGTCACCTACCTATATTTTAGTTTTTCAATGGAATCGAATTTTTTGGGGGATTTATAACACTGGCGCGTTCCATGAGCTTTGACGTTTTACAGCACTATCGTCCGTCAAGATTTTTTCGTCGTGTTCGCGTGATATCTCCTTCCGGGATTCTGGTATCCTATATGGCTGGACATTTATAATCTTCCCTGTGTGCGCGGACAATGTAGAAAATATATGTTTTACTGTATCTGTGAATGACAATCAGTCCCCTGTTAAATTAACACAGCACAATATTCACTACAGAATTTTTTTCCTTCATATTTCTCTTCCTCATTTAAGTGCTCTCTTCATAAAGTGTTTCTGATCTGCGCCATACGATTCTTATAGCCCTGTACCTGTTCCAGCTTTCCTATTACTTGCCTTACTGTTGCTTCAACGTATACCGACTCTGTAATTAAGTCCATTGATCTCAGATTGCACTCTACCTCATTAGTGTTCACTGTACCAATGATGCATTTACCTTGAGTATTTTGCACTAGAGCTTTAGGAATGTATTTACCCTTTAGTACTTCTTGTTTCAGAATTATTATCTCTTGACCTTCAGGAATCATCTCCTCTCTTTTCAGTCGGTTCTATACAATTTTTTCTTCTCAGGATCCTATCGTTTCCGTTGGTTCATAACTTTCCCTTTTTTTACAGATATCATTGTACGTGAACCTCCTTCACTGGACCTTTCCTTCATTCTGTTCCTTTCCTTCCTAGATCGCTGTCCTTCTAACTTCCTAATTCATCGTTCCCCCTGATGGAATTCGTTTAGCCTACTTTTATCCATCGGATCTCCTTTTAGCGATCCGTTTATGTCTTCTAATTGCGAGTTACCCTTCGTCCTGGCGACACCTCCCTTTCTCGTACTGTCAGCTATGGAATGCCACACATGTTCACTGTTATTTGTCTCCTGTTATAACCAATGATGGTTTTCTGCTGTTATGAGACATCTCTACCTACCAGACCGTTATATTGGACATCTTTTGCCTTTCTTAACTCATGGAGTGTATGCTTGACTAACACCTTCCCCGCTATTCTTAAATTAAATTTCGCTGTAACCATCGTATTCATTGTAACATGTGTTACCACTGTTAATCTTTGTACTTCTTCATTATTTATTGTATTTATTGATATTTCTGGGGCTATTGCTTCCTCCGTGAGTATACTTGTATGTACACCTGTGTCTATTAAAAATTTCGGTTCGGTACCGAGTTCCTCGCAATTGGTGGTCATTACATCGTTTTCTGCCTCGCAGCCTACCATCCCCACCTTGGGCCATTTAAGCGCAGTTACGCGTGACTCTTGTCCACACCACCTGTTTTGTTTCATATCATTTTCTCAGGAATCTTTCAGGTTTTTGTCTCTACAATGTAGCACTGTGTGGCCATATTTAGCATCTATAACATTTGGGATTTCGATAGTCTTTCTCCCTGAGCCACCAACTTTGTCATTTTTCACATATCATAATCATGACACATTTCGCAACCGTATGTCCTGGCTCATCACATTGATAACTATGATTTTGGAACTTTCGTGCTTCTTCTATTCTGTTGAGCGTCTGTACCCATCTTACTCGGGATTTGTGATGGCAGTGTTTAGCTACGTGCCCCGTCTTACCACATGTATAACATTTTACCTGTCTTGGCTGTTTCTTATTACTATCATGCCAGCTCATTCCCTTTGAAGCCTGATTCTTTCCTCTCACTGATATAATTGCACTCTCTTCTTGTTGCGTTATTTCCACGACCGCGCCTAAATTCACATTTTCGCCTCGACTGCACACAATCGTTTGTATTCTCTCACTGGCTAACGCATGAATAAAACACGCACATCCTAGAGCATAAATCAGTTATAGAGCACCTTTCAGCTGTTCCCTACCCTATACTCAAGTCACGGCATCTCTGAACGACTTGAATATCTATCCTGTTTCCCCAAGAGCCAATTTATCCACACGGGAATTGACTGACTTTAAACATATGGCAAGTATAGAAATCTATATTTCTTTTATCAGAGTAGTGCTCCTCTAAAATATTTCTCACTTCCGTTCAATTATTCGTGTTGTCCACTCCTATCAATTTCTCTCTATCATTTCCCATTATTTTAGACTTCACATATTGAAATAATAACTTTGTATACTCGATTTTAATGACTTCAAAAGCCCCATTAACATTTTCAATGAATTCTTGTAATGGTCTTTGTTTACCATCAAATGTCTTCTGAACCAAAACTAACTCATTCTTAGCACTTATGTTAACGTTATTGCAACTGGAGGACGTCATTTTGTTACACCCCAAAGGACCTTATTCTTAATTCGTCGCACTGGCTTTCCTGCCTTGTTGCTTTGCTGTTCACATTCTTCTTCTGGTCTGCTGGGCTCTGCTGGTCCACTGAGTCTTGGGCTCTGCTACTAATGTGGTCTCCCGGCCTCTCAGGAATCTTGGGCGCTGCTACTCGTGTAGTCTCCTGGGCTCTCAGGAATCTTGGGCGCTGTTACTCTAGTATTCTGCTGGGCTCTCAGAAATCTTGGGCACTGCTACTGGAGGAGTCTGCTGGGCTTTCCAGAATATTGGGTGCTGCTACCAGTATAGTCTGCCGGGCTCACCAGAATGCTGGAAGCTGCTACTTGTAAGGGCTTCTTCTTTTTGCAGTGAGACTCGGTGACACAACTGCTATGTTTTACTATCCTGCTTCTTATGTTTTCTCCATTGCAAGTTATTACATTTAGTCAATTCATTTATTGTCTATCAACACATCGGTTTATTGGCGGGTCAGACTTAAACCTCTTAACAGAATTTCAGGTGCTTTCAGCAATTATTAGGGAAGTCCTTTATCAGAGACAAGTGCTTTCACTACCAGTTGGTCTGATAACTACTGGCTACTTGGACTAAGTCATAAATCATATACATTTTGAAATAATTCACTGTAAATCACGGGCCGCATGCCCTATAGTACAAGAGACAGTACTAATCAGTAACTTGTTCCTGATGTTCCTTGAAACTCCACTTACGTAGTTCTTATAGAAGAGAGAGGCAGTCTCTGTTCAATGCTATTCAAATGAATACTGATGACCGCTACTTAGCCCGCAGATCCTGTGTGTCCACCAGAGTCTATGACCTTTTTCTCACAGCCGAAGTGTCTATTGCCCCATCAGGCGCTGTTTGGAGCGTCACAGCACTCCCGCTGCTCCGATTACTCGCCGAATCTCTCTCTACTAGTACTGTTACTCCTGCTGTTACTTATTCAATCTGTCCTTCTCTGAGATTTTATTTCGTCCTACATACACTCCTGGAAATTGAAATAAGAACACCGTGAATTCATTGTCCCAGGAAGGGGAAACTTTATTGACACATTCCTGGGGTCAGATACATCACATGATCACACTGACAGAACCACAGGCACATAGACACAGGCAACAGAGCATGCACAATGTCGGCACTAGTACAGTGTATATCCACCTTTCGCAGCAATGCAGGCTGCTATTCTCCCATGGAGACGATCGTAGAGATGCTGGATGTAGTCCTGTGGAACGGCTTGCCATGCCATTTCCACCTGGCGCCTCAGTTGGACCAGCGTTCGTGCTGGACGTGCAGACCGCGTGAGACGACGCTCCATCCAGTCCCAAACATGCTCAATGGGGGACAGATCCGGAGATCTTGCTGGCCAGGGTAGTTGACTTACACCTTCTAGAGCACGTTGGGTGGCACGGGATACATGCGGACGTGCATTGTCCTGTTGGAACAGCAAGTTCCCTTGCCGGTCTAGGAATGGTAGAACGATGAGTTCGATGACGGTTTGGACGTACCGTGCACTATTCAGTGTCCCCTCGACGATCACCAGTGGTGTACGGCCAGTGTAGGAGATCGCTCCCCACACCATGATGCCGGGTGTTGGCCCTGTGTGCCTCGGTCGTATGCAGTCCTGATTGTGGCGCTCACCTGCACGGCGCCAAACACGCATACGACCATCATTGGCACCAAGGCAGAAGCGACTCTCATCGCTGAAGACGACACGTCTCCATTCGTCCCTCCATTCACGCCTGTCGCGACACCACTGGAGGCGGGCTGCACGATGTTGGGGCGTGAGCGGAAGACGGCCTAACGGTGTGCGGGACCGTAGCCCAGCTTCATGGAGACGGTTGCGAATGGTCCTCGCCGATACCCCAGGAGCAACAGTGTCCCTAATTTGCTGGGAAGTGGCGGTGCGGTCCCCTACGGCACTGCGTAGGATCCTACGGTCTTCGCGTGCATCCGTGCGTCGCTGCGGTCCGGTCCCAGGTCGACGGGCACGTGCACCTTCCGCCGACCACTGGCGACAACATCGATGTACTGTGGAGACCTCACGCCCCACGTGTTGAGCAATTCGGCGGTACGTCCACCCGGCCTCCCGCATGCCCACTATACGCCCTCGCTCAAAGTCCGTCAACTGCACATACGGTTCACGTCCACGCTGTCGCGGCATGCTACCAGTGTTAAAGACTGCGATGGAGCTCCGTATGCCACGGCAAACTGGCTGACACTGACGGCGGCGGTGCACAAATGCTGCGCAGCTAGCGCCATTCGACGGCCAACACCGCGGTTCCTGGTGTGTCCGCTGTGCCGTGCGTGTGATCATTGCTTGTACAGCCCTCTCGCAGTGTCCGGAGCAAGTATGGTGGGTCTGACACACCGGTGTCAATGTGTTCTTTTTTCCATTTCCAGGAGTGTAGATACTGACTGCACACGACCCTCTGTAATATCTGTCGGGAATATTGGAACGTGTGATCGTCTTAATGTTTGACTATCGTTGTAAATTGTACTTGGAATTCTTACATTACGCACATTGAAAAGTTCTCTATCATTCCTTTGACCTCGACCCTCGGCGCTGCTGCCGGGGTGTCAAGTGTACATCTTGCAGCCGTGTTTGACAAGCCACGAAGAAGGAAACAGATTCCTGTTGGTTTGAGACGCTTTATCTTCTCCTGATACCCTGTTTAATTTCTGTCTGCCACACACACGGGCCCTTTTGCGTACGAAATCTGTCTCACTTCTTACGTCTGCTTTTTACAAGCAACAACACTGCAGAGCATGGACGATTTTTTTGTGAATTTTTCATGAAGTCTATCAGAATTAGTTGTTCTAACTAAACCTAGTAATATTGTGCCCTATTGCAATGATTTATTAGTTACCGATAATTGCTGTACGTCAGAAAACCACCTACTTACTTGTTAAACTTCGATTAGTGAAGCCACATAAAGGAGTAAAAGAAGAAGAGAGTAATCATGGAGCCAGTGATGCCTTTTTAATATCTGCATTCCTAATAAGAGCAAGAATATAATAATTAAATAGTGTAAGAATGGAATGTACATACGTGTGGTCGTTTTAACTAATAGCGACGTGCACGGAGCCAGCACTACAAATCCTTTACTGAGAAAATGCATAGCAAAGAAAGGAGAAATTTTGTACTAAGTGTAATACAGTGACATATTAAAAGGCCTGTATCACTTAATCAGAATTAAGGTACGGAATGCCTGCGTGCACAAGCAATTATCACGTGGCATCCCTGCATGGTGGTATATCAACTACAGGTACTGCATGGCAAAAGAAAGTTACTGAGTCAACAATGAAACTAAAATAACTAAAATTCTTTATGTTCTGTGATCTAATATCAGATTTAATATGTGCTTCATAGGCAGTAAATGGAGAAGTAAGTATTATTAGGCTGAACCTGAAGAGAGAAAACGCCAATGACAGAAGTCTGAGTTTTCAAAAACTGGTGGCAGAAATATCTGAGTTGAAATGACTGACAACTGGCTTAATGAAGAGGACTTAATTGCAATACCTTGCATTACATTTTGGCACAAATACGAAAAAGTTTCTTGGAATGCATAGAAAAGCAGTAGAAAACATTCTGCGGTAACTGGATCACTTAGGTTCATTATAATGGAGAACAACCGCAAATCATAGATGGAGGTGAATAAACTGGACACAAAATGGGAAAAAAGTAAAACTCCTAATTTAAGATATAATAAACTGTTCAGGAAAATAGAAAAGAATACAGCAGATGGGACAGAGGACTCTTCCTTCGGCAGAGTTAAAAAAACAGGTAAGATAGGTGAAAATGACAATAGAGTAATAAGAAAAGAATGAGCTAAACAGCGCTTGGCCATAAAAGAAAGAAATAAACAGATCTTGGGCAAAAAACTGATTGGGAACTTAGTGGTGGACGTCATGTTTATCGAACCTAAGCAACGAGAACAGTTTACACAAACTACCTGTCCAATGCACAGTACAAAATCCAGACGTTGGTAAATAGCAGGCGAGAATCTAGCTAACAAAAAAATCCGTATAATAATGGATGACATACTGTCGTGAGAAGGAGGCAAGGAAAGAGGATCAGTGTCATATTTCCGTGGACAAGCTCGGATTTGGGACGTATGGGGAACGTACCCTGCTATCCTATTTCGAAAGAACCATCCTGACATTTGTCTTAAAGAGTCCTGAGAGATGCCCAACTGCAGAAATTTTGAAAATATTTATTGTAACAGTCTCAGCTGTAATTTATCACACTTGATAACCAGTTTTGATCACAATTAGTGATCATCTCCATACCTAAATAATGTCGAGTTATGAGAAAATGAGATTTCCTTAAAAAGGACGTAGTCAAAAGCTGTAAAATAAAAATAAAATCACTACAGAACACTTACTAGAACATTCAGCGTTACCCATCCTGAACTAAGTAATTTAATGAAGTTTTCAAATTTGCAACCATTCCCTCTTACACACTCTTCATTTCAGAATAAATCTCCTTTCGGCATTTGTGACTTTGGAGCTATAAGATTACATCTCAAGATTCACTCCATAGTTTGGTTCAGATGGTAGTGCTCGGGACATGATGTAAGAAGTGGCGTGAGAGGCAGACATTAGACGATACAACGGGTACCGATTCTGTGAGAAATTGAGCCAGTTTAGCAGGTGGATAATCTGAATAGTTGCTGCCACAAGAGCTAGACTGCTTAATCTCTAAAGTTCATTTACTAGTATTTGATGAAGTATAATTCTGATGTAACTGATTATTATGCTGATTACACTCTCAACGGCAAGCTATCACCCACCAACAAATGTCTGGCGCAGATGTTAGATCAGGTACTGCTGCTACAATGGCAGGTTATCAAGATTTAAACGAGTTCGAAAGCGGTGTTACAGTCGGCGCACGGGCGATGGGACGCAGCATCCCCGAGTTAGCGATGAAGTGGGAAATTTCTCGTACGACCATTTCACGAGTGTACCATTAATATCAGGAATCCGGTAAAACATCAAATCTCCGATATCGCTGTGGCCGGAAAACGATCCTGCAAGAACGGGATCAACGATGACTGAAGAGAATCGTTCAACGTGGCAGAAGTGCAACACTTCCGCAAATTGCTGCAAATTGCTGGTCCATCAACAAGTGTCGCGTGCGAAACATTCAACGAAACATCATCGAAATGGGCTTTCGAAGCCGCACTCACACTCTTGATGACTGCACGACACAAAGCTTTACGCCTCGCCTGGGCCCGTCAACACCGACAATGGACTGTTGATGACTGGAAACATGTTTCCTGGTCGGACGAGTATCGTTTCAAATTGTATCGAGTGGATGAACGTGTACAGGTATGGAGACAACCTCATGAATTCATGGACCCTGCATGTCAGCAGGGAACTGCTCAAGCTGATGGAGGCTTGTAATGGTGTGTGGAGTGTGCAGTTGGAGTGATATGGGATCCCTGATACGTCTAGCTACGATTCTGACAGGTGACGCGTAAGCATCCTGTATGATCACCTGCACCCAGTCATATCCAACGTGCATTTCGACGGAGTTTGGCAATTCCATCAGGACAATGAGACACCCCACACGTCCAGAATTGCTACGAGTAGCTCTTGGAAGACTGTTCTGCGTTTAAACACTTCCGCTGGCCACCAACCTCCCCAGAATTGAGCATTATTGAGCATATCTGGTATGCCTTGCAACGTGCTGTACGGAAGAGAGCTCCACCCCGTCGTACTCCTACGGATTCATGGGCAGCCCTGCAGGATTCACTGTGTCAGTTCCCTGCAGCACTACTTCAGACATTAGTGGAGTCCATGCCATGTCGTGTTGCGACACGTCTGCGTTCTGACGGGGCCCTACACAAAATTAGGCAAGTTTATCAGTTTCTTAGGCTCTTCAGTGAACACTGTGTGTAGTGTTACACTCAGTTTCAAAGTGATTCATGTTGTAACTAAGTAAATGAAAGCATATGGCATCCCAAATTTGGAACTTTACGGATAATTTACTATAATTGAGTGCATTAGCCATCCCAAAAGTTATTTTACAGCCCCATCTCGAAACCAATGAATTTGCGACCTTAGCAACATATCTGCACAGAGACTAGGATATCCGTAGAAGATATCAGGTTAGTAGATTATTACAGAATCTCAGTGTTCCATCTTGATTTGGCAGAACTCACCTAAGCCCCTGACATGTCGTGCGTCTCCAGTACAAATGTGAACAAATACAAGTCATTTGTTGTAGTACAGAGAAGGGAAAGGAAGAATGTATTAATATGGAGAGTGCGTGTGGCACTGGATAATAACTAGTCACGTTCGATGGTTAGCTTGGATAATGCTTGATATGCCGGGAATTCCACAACCCCTCCGTAACAATTATTCAATCACTCTTCTTCCTGCCATATTGCCCATCCCTGGTGAGAATATCTTTGAAGATTATCTTCTTTGAAGAAAGGTTTTTGAGGAAGGAAGGCTTAAAATCAATACTTAGGGCAGTGAACAGTAGAAATGGTATAAGAGAACTGTACTAGCACTGTGTAGAATCATGTTAGAACGGTGTTTCAGGTGTATTTTAACTGTGTATGGACTGTGGGAACTTGTGTTACATAGTGGTTATTATTACGTTATCTTGCGTCCAGTGTACGAATGGATACTAAGAACTCAGTTTATATCGGCAGATACAGCAAAATATGTTCAAACAATATTCGTGTGCGCTGTCCTTGCAGTGCTAATGGCAAGAAGATATCATTGTGCTACGAGACAACGCAGCGTGGAAGGCAGTGCAGCGGGGATCAGCGAGGTGCAGCTGATCATGCCATATGAAAGATTCAGTGACTGGGGGCAGTGAACGAGATACATTAGCAGCTACGCCGGACCAGGTGCGTGGGCAGTCCTGAAAGCTGTACGTCACGCCAGCTGCCGTAAACGGCACCAGAGGCGCAACTCAGCACCAGCACGTGGAATAAGGCAGAGATGAGCAAGTCTGACGCCTGCAAAGTGTTGTTTGACGTATATAGTGGCAGACAGAGGAAGTTAAATAGGGTTGAGCTGACAGGAGTTATTTGTAGTGATTATTATGTCAGGGAAATATGGCAAAAAGTTCGAAAAATTGCAAATAATGGCAGGTAACACGGGTATATTAGTAGAACAAAACGAGGACTTGTCGTAAGAGATGAAGTCAAGATTGACATCTATGGTGCTGCGTACGACAAAAGTAGGTCAAAGATAAAAAACATGGAGGTTGTTGTTGTTAAGGTCTTCGGTCCAGAGACTGGTTTGATGCAGCTCCCCATGCTACTCTATCCTGTTCAAGCTACTTCATCTCCCAGTACCGACTGCAACCTACATCCTTCTGAATCTGTTTAGTGTATTCATCTCTTGGTCTCCCTCTACGATTTTTACCCTCCACGCTGCCCTCCAATGCTAAAGTGGTGATCCCTTGATGCCTCAGAATATGCCCTACCAGCCGATCTCTTCTTCTAGTCAAGTTGACACAAATTTCTCTTCTCTCCAATTCTATTCAATACCTCCTTATTAGTTATGTGCCCATCTAATCTTCAGCATTCTTCTGTAGCACCACATTTCGAAAGCTTCTATTCTCTTCTTGTCCAAACTATTTATCGTCCACGTTTCACTTCCATACATGGCTAAACTCCATACAAAATACTTTCAGAAACGACTTCCTGACACTTAAATCTATACTCGATGTTAACTAATTTCTCTTCTTCAGAAACGCTTTCCTTGTCATTGCCAGTCTACATTTTACATCCTATCTACTTAGACCATCATCAGTTATTTTGCTCCCCAAATAGCAAAACTCCTTTACTACTTTAAGTGTCTCATTTCCCACCGAGCGAGTTGGCGCAATGGTTAGACACTGGACTCGCATTCGGGAGGACGACAGTTCAATCCCACGTCCGGCCATCCTGATTTAGGTTTTCCGCGATTTCCCTAAATCACTCCAGGCAAATGCCGGGATGGTTCCTCTGAAAGGGCACGGCCGACTTCCTTCCCCATCCTTCCCTAATCCGATGAGACCGATGACCACGCTGTCTGGTCTCCTTCCCCAAAAACAACCAACCACCCAACCAATCATTTCCTAATCTAATTCCGGCAGCATTACCCGATTTAATTGGACTACATTCCACGATCCTCGTTTTGCTTTTGTTGATGTTCATCTTATATCCTCCTTTCAAGACACTGTCCTTTGCTGTCTCTGACAGAATTACAATGTCGTCGGCGAACGTCAAAGTTGTTATTTCTTCTCCATGGATTAATTCCTACTCCGAATTTTTCTTTTGTTTCCTTTACTGCTTGCTCAATACACAGATTGAATAACATCGGTGACAGGCTACAACCCTGTCTCACTCCCTTCCCAACCACTGCTTCCCTTTCATGCCCCTTGACTCTTACAACTGCCATCTGGTTTCTGTACAAATTGTAAATATCCTTTCGCCCCCTGTATTTTACCCCTGCCACCCCCAGAATTTGAAAGAGAGCATTCCAGTCAACATTGTCAAAAGCTTTCTCTAAGTCTACAAATGCTAGAAACGTAGCTTTGTCTTTCCTTAATCTATTTTCTAAGATAAGTCGTAGGGTCAGTATTGCCTCACGTGTTCCAATATTTCTACGGAATCCATACCGATCTTCCCCGAGGTCGACTTCTACCAGTTTTTCCATTCGTCTGTAAAAAATTTGTGTCAGTATTTTGCAGCTGTGGCTTATTAAACTGATAGTTCGGTAATTTTCATATCTGTCAACACATGAAGGTTATCTAAGATAAAATCAGACTATAGTTCACTGTCAATATGTATCATTACATCATGAAAGGTCGAAGTGAAGTTAAAGATGAGTTCGGTAAATTCTATGACGAATTTAAAAACTTGCAATGAGACTAGTAACGAAAGAAATATTAGAAGTGTGGAATCAAGAAATACCAGAGAATAACATTGTTGTAGGGAAACAAAATATAAATCGAAATATGTCACCAGAATCATCCACCATATTGAAATCCGTGCTGCTCCGTGTGAGAAAAACAACAGGAAGCAAGGTGAATTCTGTAACAATCGAAAAGCTTCTGAAGTAGATTATAGCAGTGATTTCATGGCCATTCAAGGGGTAATAACAGTTGAGTTGCGTACATTTAATGAGGAACTTATGGTACTAATCCTACGAGCATGGCATTTACGAAGGTAGTAAGGCTAATGTAAAACAAAACTGAAGGAGAACAAAGTCAGGCTAATCAGAAGCTACCTAAAGTAAAAACGGGGCAAGAGACTAAGATACCAATGCAGAAGCACAGTAACGTTAGTGATACTTATCATACAAAGCATCTACAAGACACAGATAATGAAGATAGAGATAGTGTGTATGGAACTGTAGAATTTTTGGTGAATGACTCTACTGAAAATGAAAAATCTGTAAAGTCTGACTAAACAAACATGGTAAATTTGAATGAAGATATTAGAGACACAGAGTCTGACGTTGACATTTCAAACGAAACGACAGATGACTTCCTCAGATTAAACTATGACATTGTGTCTGCTGACACTTTGCCAAAGGAAAACAGCTGTGAGGAAACTAACTATGCAGCAAAGCAAAGCCAAAGTCTGACACCAAAAACGAAACAGTTGGGCGAAAATTTCGCTGAATGTCAGAATAAAATTAATGGTAAGATAAGTGAACAAGCTGACAGTTGTATTGAAATAAACAACAGTGATGAGCAGAATAAGCATGGTTGAGCACTTGCCCCCGAAAGGCAAAGGTCCCGAGTCCGAGTCTCGGTCCGGCAGACAGTTTTAATCTGCCAGGAGGTTTCAACAATGATGAGCAATTACAAGCTCAGGCAGGCTGCAGTAATCAATTAGATTCTCACGAACCTTGTTTCTGGGAGTCGACAATGGGATTAATCTTATAACTGCCCAGTGCTCGGAAGGCAACAACGCTCTGTAGTTGTTATGAATTATTAAAACTTGCAACGAAATGAATAGTAGGCACCAAATGATAATGTAACAGACATAAAATAAAACATAGGTATTTTCGTAGTTACTGTATAATTATAACACACTTAAATCTTAAAAGTTAGTAAATGGGACACAATACTGGCTTAGGTAACTACACACAGCTTTTCACATTCAGTTATTCATGCCACCATACTTCTAAGATGAAGTAATTTGATTCAGTAGATATTTTCATCAGCTCTAAGTAGCTACAGAATTCCAAACGATTGTATTTCAAATTAGCTTACATTATCATTACTGCTTCAGTGTCACCAATTTCATTTGAGCTTTGATGAGCGTTCTTATTCATCAAAGAAAATAAATGCTCCACTGGTGCATTCGCACCGGGACGACATAATACAGACTTCATAACATCTGTACCCAACACATATAAGTGACATTTTTATTTCTATGCTCCATGATCGAGTTAATACGCAATTAGAGTAATTGCGTATTAACTCGATCATGAACAAGTAATTATCAATAACTTTCCAGCTTGGTAACACATTTTAAGAGACTCGTAGCATTTTCGTACCTCATCCCACACAGGTACATGGTACAAAAGAACCCATTTGTAGTCTCAAAACAAACTAAATGATACGAGCACAGTTCAATCAGTTCAATATATTGTGCGCTGCTATTATAAAATTCACACGCGGTTTCAGTAAACTTAATAACGTATATATCCCCCTGAGATTGGCTCAAAACACGTGTGGCATGAATCTCGTTTTTCGTTTTTCTTTCAAAGTCATTCCTGAATCATGAAGTGCTTCTCCGACCTCTAAAACTGTAATATTCTACCTTCAGCACTGGCACATCAAAAGTCCTATAAAACTCATGCCAATGAAATACGCGTGAAAACATTAGGTTTGCCACTAAGCAAATCAAGCTAATCCCAGCTTAAACACAAGCATTATTGAAGACCTCTAGGCCGTGTGAACGCGTTTAATAATACAGCGTGTCATGGTATTTTAGATTAGGAATACGATATTGTAATAAACTATATATACTTGCTAGAAATATAAAAAATTATATTCAAATCTCATACGACTGAGAATTTGATTTGATTTCGAAAAACCGGAACATTTAGAGGTCTCAACAAAACTCGATGTAAACAAAGGTACTGGATTCCAAAAATCGAAACTGTCCTGGTCAAATGGGGACGTCTGGTTATTTTATGTTAGTGAAGTTGATAATAAGAAAAGCGAGTTTAGTAACAATAGTAGTACACATTACGATTCAGACGTTATCGAGCCATTGTACACCGATGTTAGTAATGCAATTGATGTACAAAGCGAGACCACTGTAACTAGTAGTATAAATTATACACAGCAGTACAGTGGAGATGATTTAGTGCGTGAGGGGCAATGTCAGATTAACACTATTATAACACTATACCAGTTGGTAAAGACGAAATGAATGGAAGTGAAGCTAATACTGGAATGTTAGACACTAAAATTACTGAAGCTGTGAAAACAAAGATTGAAATTTGTGAAGTCAGTAGTGTTGAACATGTACAGATGGAGTGAATGCTTAAAGAAACATGTGAATTTAGTAATAGTATTTCCTATGTGGAAAGGACAGTACAAGGCTCATTCATGTTAATTTGAGAGAAGCCGCAGGAAAAGTGAAGAATTTTACTGAGGTAGTGAATGACTATTAATGTCAACAGACGTACAGAAAGGGTTAAATCCAAAATATAATAGAGATGTGATCATAGAAAAAGAGTAAGTAGCGTTGTAGAAGTGCCGCAGAATGTTGCATCATTGTATACAAATGTCGCAGTTTGCAATAGAACGGAACATGTGTTCACAGACCTTCCTGCTTCAGTTAGAGTTTAACGTTCCGAGTATGTGGACGCAACAAAAACCAGTCCAGTCGGTTACAATTACATTCAAAATCACTCATATGAGATCAATAGTTACCAAAGGTACTCTTAGTGCTTTATTTTGCATATGAAATCAATAGATACAAAAGTATCTACAGTGTTGTTGGATTGCAGCAAATGGCGTTTCAATAAAATCCTCAGAAGGCCTTGCACTCTTTGCAATCCTAGGTAACTGACTGTCACCAGGCACTCAACTTATTGGCTATATTACTTAATTGTTCTTTCACATCGTCAATATTCCTCATCTGTCATTCAAGATTAAATCTATAATCTTTATCGTTTCTCATTATCAAAGACGAAAAAGGGTGTTGCAATATGTGTGAGTAGGCTGACGTTGTATAACATTGTTGCACTTGAATAGGTAATCATTATGTAAACATATCATGAAAATATTGAGATATGACAATATTACGGCAAAATGTTGCAATGATCTCCAATGAACAAATAAACCAAAATTTTAAAAAAAGGTCTGTATAACTAAACTATATACAACTAAAAACACAACACTCAGTAGATGTATTGATTAGAACAACACACTTTATCGTTTGGCATTAGCAGAAAACACTCGCCAGCTAACGGAAACAATACTGAATTATTTGTACTTGTACTGTGGAACTATTGTCTTTCTTCTGATAATAGCCACATACATGAAGCATACAGTTATTTATTAATGATTAATGAACACTTATTATAAAACAAAACGTTACTCTAAGTAAAAATACAGAATTTAAGAAACTGAGTTGACAATAGTCGTGGCACTTAATGGACGAATGACACAGAAAACACAATATTGTACAGTATTGTGTAAGTTTGACACCGCAGAAGAAGTGGGTTAGGCAAAAGAAAGTAAGTGATCGTAATGAAACAACGATTATAACTTACACGTTGGAACGGAAACTGGTACGGTTATCATATTGTCTCATGTTCATAATGGGAGGTAGCCTGGATTGAGTATGAACAATAGTACGTCGCATAGTAAGAGTTAATTAGGCAAGGTGCTCTTCCACAACAGTTAATTATGTTGGAAGTTTATGTAGGCAAGGGATGAGCCTACCAATGAGGTTCGTGTGGTTTTAAGGAATTTTATACAGCTAAATCAGCCGAAGAGAGTTGTGTTAGTCGAGATTTTGTTACAGGCGATGTGTAAGTAAAATAGTTATGTGTAAGAGATGAATATGTTAGATGATTTAAGGCTATATAGTTTCAACCAATGATTAATGAGGTGGTAGGAACCAGATGCAAATATTTGGGTAAATACAAGATTCAGATTTCGCAACACAATAGCCACAAATGAAATAATATATAATACGTAAGAGATATTCATTATGATGCCACCATACATAATATGCACACGGGAATGTAATATCTACATTTACATCAATGTGAATACTCTGAAAATCACACTTGAGTGCCTGGCAAAGGGTTCATGGAACCACCTTCACATTAATGCTCTATTGTTCCAATCTCGAACAGCGCACGGAAAAAATGGACATCTGTATCTTTTCGTGAGAGCCCTGATTACCCTTACTTTATTATGATGGTCGTTTCTCCATATGTAGGTCGGCGTCAAAAAAATATTTTCGCATTCGGAGGAGAAAGCTGGTGACTGAAATAACGTGAGAAGATTCCGCCGCAACGGTAAACGCCCTTGTTTCAATTATGTCCACCCCAAATTCTGTATCATGTCAGTGACACTCTCTCCCCTATTTCGCGATAATACAAAACGTGCTGCCTTCCTTTGAACTTTCTCGATGTACTCCGTTAATCCTGTCTGGTAAGGATCCCACACTGCGAAACAGTATTCTAAGAGGATAGACAAGCGTAGTGTAGGCAGTCTCTTTAGTAGATCAGTTACATTTTCTAAGGGTCCTGCCAATAAAATGCACTCTTCGGTTTGCCTTCCCCAGAACATTTTCCATGGGTTCTTTCCAATTTAAGATGTTCGTAATTATAATTCCTAGCTATTTAGTTGATTTTACGGCCTTTAGGTTTGACTTATTTATCGTGTAACCGAAGTTTATCGGATTCTTTTTAGCACTCATGTGGATGACCTCACACCTTTCGTTATTTAGAGTTAATTGCCAATTTCTGCACCGTACAAATGTCTTTTCTGAATCGTTGTGCAATGTATTTTGATCGTTTAATAACTTTACTGGACGATAAACGACGGCTGTTCAGATTGTCTCCTAAATTATTTATATAGATAATGAACAGCAGAGGGCCTGTAACACTACCTTGGGGAACGCCAGAAATCATTTCTGATTCACTCGATGACTTTTCATCAGCTACTACGAACTGTGACCTCTCTGACAGCAAATCACGAATCCAGTCACATAATTGTGACGATATTCCATAAGCACCCAATTTCACTACAAGCCGTTTGTGTGGTACAGTGTCAAAAGCCTTCTGGTAATCTAGAAATACGGAATCAATGCCATTAACAAAAGTCGCAGCTACTCCATACAAGGATTAACTGGGTGACGGAATATTCATTTAGCATCATGAGATGTATCACAAGTTCATACGAAAATATTTTAGTGCTCTAAGACAGTAACATGGTTTGGAGAAACGTTGTGAGATATTGGACCATGCGCACAGACGGTAAAACGCATAATTCATAAACACCATTCCACAAATTTTGAAGTAAGGGCACAACATAAGAAATTGACCTCGAACTGTCGAGTGAAAGCAGTAACACGTTATACTTGCAACTGGTTTCTCATTTCATCAGCTTACGAAAGCATATCATCGAAACAAATTCGACATGCAGAACAAAGTGTTCTTTCAAAACAGCTATGAATCACATTTGTACCACTATGTAATTCATAAGACAATTTGCTAATATTAAAGCAATATGTACACAATGGATATAAGAAAATATTGTCACATAGTAGAAGGTGTAATTAGATGAATGCCGAACGCAAACTTCACTTAACGAAGGTTTATTCAGCACTTGCACATACAAGAGCGCGGAGCGAACTGCCTCCGACCAGAACACATACGACATGTATACGGTTACAGAACATTCCAGTACAATGATGATGAAGTCCCATACTCCGAGGAGCGTAGGGGATGATAAGGGAGACCCGCACCGCTGTACTAGGCAAGGTCCTAGTGGAGGTGGTTTGCCATTGCCTTCCTCCGACCGTAATGGGGAAGAATGATGATGATGATGAAGACAACAGAACAACACCCAGTCATCTCGAGGCAGGAAAAATCCCTGACCCCGCCGGGAATCGAACCCGGGGCCCCGTGCGCGGGTAGCGAGATTGCTACCGCAAGACCACGAGCTGCGGACCCAGTACAACGATTCTTCACATTTGTGGATATTTCTAGAATGTGCTCGAACCGAATATAGAAATTAAAAATGTACGGTCCAGGTGAGTTTTGAACGCACGACCTGCCATGCAACGGTTCAGAGTCAT
The DNA here is from genome assembly GCF_023864345.2 of Schistocerca serialis cubense. Classification (NCBI taxonomy): domain Eukaryota; kingdom Metazoa; phylum Arthropoda; class Insecta; order Orthoptera; family Acrididae; genus Schistocerca; species Schistocerca serialis. The sequence continues at coordinate 176,833,849 of NC_064640.1, read as the reverse complement.
AACCAGTACACCACGGTGACTGTGCTACTGAACTGCTTCTGCAACATTTCTCCCTCCTTCAGTGAACATCGCCTCGGTGTTACGTCGTCCTAGTCCGGGAACGAGTCATCGGTCCTGCATACTCCGACTCCCGATAACTGATGTTCGCCCTGGCGGTGATTTTCTTAGAAACTCCTTTGCCGCTACCCTCTTTGTCACCTTTCCGCTTGTTGCCTGTCGCTGGAGCTTAGAATTTACCCTGGGTTGCAGGATCCTTGTAGGGCTTCATTCGAAGGACGTGGACCGTATCTCTGATCTTTCGTCGTCTTGTGTCGGGGTCGAAATATTCTATTTCATAAATAACGTCAGACAACTGTTTTAAAACCTTATAAGGTCCAAAGTAGCGCCTGATGAGCTTCTCAGAGAGACCAAGCTTCCGAACAGGCGTGAAGATCCAGACGAGGTCACCAGGCAGGCAGACAACAGGGCGGTGGCTCGCGTCATACCTTCGGCGATCGTTTTCGTGAGCCTGCAGCTGCGGAGTCAAGCTACCTGCCGAGCTTCATCGGCTCTGGTTAACACCTGCTCGATGTAGTCGTTGTCCACGTCATCAGGATGTAACGGAAACACAGTGCCCATTGTCGTAGTCGCCTCACACCCGTGCACCAGGAAAAATGGCGTAAATCCTGTGGTGTCTTGTTTGGCGGTGTTGTAGGCAAACGTCACGAAAGGTAGCACCTCATCCCAGTTGCTCTGCTCAACATGGACGAACATTGATAGCATGTCGCCCAAGATCTTATTAAGGCGTTCAGTAAGCCCATTAGTTTGAGGATGTGATGAGTAATGTTGCACCGTGTCTCTGTCACAAGATTTGACTGAAGAACTTTCCCTCGATTCGTAATTAACGACCGTAGGGCACCGTTTTTTAATACAGTGTCCTCCAGGATGAATTTGGCTACCTCGAATGCTTCGGCTGTTTTCACGGCTTTTGTAATGGCATAGCGTGTCAGATAATCAGTGCGAACAATAATCCGTCTATTGCCACTAGCAGACGTTGGAAATCATCCGAGGAGGTCAATCCCAACACGCCGGAAAGGCGTTTCGGCTGGTGGAATTGGTATGATTCGGCCAGATGGTTTCTGAGGAACTACCTTTCTCCTCTGGCACTCTCGACAGTGCGACACACAGTGACGGACACTCCTATATAAATCTGGCCAGAAAAATCTCTTGCGGATTCTATCGTATGTCTAAATAAATCCTAGATGTCCGGCCTCAGGTGTGTAGTGGAATTTTGTAGAACATCTAAGCGCATGTGTTAAGGAATCACTGGTAGCCACCTCTTTCTAAACGCATCAAAGTTTTTCTTGCAAAGTAATCCATTAACTACCTCAAATTATCCTTTCACATCCTCTGACCCATTTAAGGCAAGCATAATTTAAGATATCTTGGCGCCCTACTTCGGCTCAGCAGAGAGATTCAGGAGTGCAGCGAGACAGTCACTATCTTTATCAAGGTCTTGATGGTCTTGCACAGGGTTTCTTGAGAGACTGTCGGCATCTTGATGTTTTCTTCCAGTTTTGTACGCTATGGTAATGTCATACTCTTGAAGACGTAGTGCACACCTGGCGAGTCGTCCTGCTGGAATCTTAAGACCTGTCAATCAACAACGTGAATGATGGTAGTATCAACTGTGAATGACCATCCATAGAGATACTGTCGAAATATGCACATAGCCCAGACCTCAGCAAGACATTCTCTTTCTGTAGTTGAGTAGTTTCTCTCGGCTTTTGTAAGTGTGCTAGAACCATAGGCTATAACCTTCTATTTTCCATCCGAAATTTGCACCAGAACAGCACCGATCACATGCCCACAAGCATCTGTGTGTAGTTCGGTAGGTACTCTCTCATCATACAGACCAAGTACAGGGTCAGTCGTCAGAGCTTTCCGCAGCACATCGAAAGAATCTTGTTGACCACCACCCCAGATAAATTTATCATCGGCTTTTAACAACTCTAGGAGTGGACTTGCTTTGATACAAAGGTCTTTGATAAAACGACGGTAATAAGAACATAATCAGAGGAAGCTTCTGAAATCAATAATACTTTTAGGAATAGGAAACTCCGTTATAGATCTCACCTTTTCTGCGTCTGGCCGCACACCTCCGTTTGACGCGAGGTGTACAAGCATTCTGATTTCTTTTATTCCAAAGAGACACTTTCTTGGATTAGGTTGCAGTTCACCTTGTTGGAGACACTTAAGAACGGCCCTCAGTCTTTATGCGTGTTCATCAAATGTCTCTGAGAACATGATAATGCCATCTAAAGACACATCACCCACTTCAGGTGACTTAGAAGACTATCCATTATCCGTTCAAAAGTTGCTGGTGCATTACACAAACCAAACGGCATTACCTTAAACTCATACAGGCCCTCAGGCGTGACGAATTTAGTTTTCTCACGATCAGCCTCATCTACTTCAATCTGCCAGCATCCCGAGTACATGTCCATGGCTGAGAAAAACTTAGCCCCCTTCAAACAATCTAATGTATCGTGAACTCGTGTAAGGGGTACTCCTGTAATCAACACAAAAGCGAAAACTTCCATCCTTCTTCCTGACGAGAACCACTGGTGATGACCATGGGCTCTGCGAAGGCTGAATAATGTCATTCTTCATCATTTTCTCTACCTCGTCGCGAATTATTCGACGTTCCGTTGCTGACACACGGTATGCTCTCTGGCTTATTGGCTGATGGTCTCCAGGGCTACTACGGTGCTTCACCGTCGATTTGTCTAATTTGCTCTTCACGTGTGGATTGAAGCATTCAGAGAACTCTTAAAGAATGGTAAGTAGCTTCTTCTGTTGTTCCTTAGTGAGATCTGGTGATAGTCAAGCTAGAAGATCTTGTCTCGTAGTAGTAGCGCCAATTTCGACAACAGACTCGCCATGGAAGGTTTCTACGACGCTCAGCTGTTCGGCAATTAACGGCTCAGCGTTTGCCACGCACATGCGTCTTGGAAGGATCTGCGGTTCTCGGCGACAGTTAACTATCCACAATTCACCTAATCCGTTCTTAAATGAGACGACGGAGGCTACGGTGACCAAGTTATTCTTCAGTGGTAAGCTTCTCTTACATTCCACCACAATATCCATGGGTTGATGCATGGCATGACACATCAGTTACCTTTCTAGCGCTGACTGCAGGAATGATCACTTTATCCAGCACACATAGTCTCCACACACTCGGATGCGCATCTTCCTGACCACATTATCTCATCTCGTCGAGCATAATCTTCTTCTCCAAAATGACTGAATATGATGCTCCAGAGCCCACAAGAGCTTCGACTGGTCGGACATCCATGACGATATCGACGTAGTTTCCTATCATTTTTGTAGTGATTGACGGCGGAGGATTTTTCTCTTCGGCGGCCTCACCTCCAAGGAAGGTGGCACCCTTTGGTTTTCCATGCTGCGGTAGCTAGCTGATCGGCTGGAGCTTCTAAACAGCGATGGAGACTTTGATCGGCGTGTTGGGAAGCGTCCTCTTCAGCGGCTAGCTTGCGACGATGGTGACCTACATCGTCCTGCACCCACATCTTCTTGTTCATCTTCGTCGTCCCGGAGTTGGTCTCGGCTAAGATCGGTCTGCTCTCTTCTGGCGCGGGCGTCATCAAATATCCGCCGCGTTTGTCGACAATAGTGCACCACATGTGCCGGTCATCCGCAGTGGAAACATATTGGTTGGTTATCCTGGGGCCTCCAGACGTCAGTCTTCCTTGATGCCCAAACAGGGTCCTCATGAGTCATTGTAAGAACGTAACTTCCCCTGGGTCTCGGTTTCTTCACCGTTTTAAAGGGAAATGAAGGACGAGAGATTGGGTTCATCGTCAGCTCCACTTCCTCCCTTATGACCTCTTGAAGCGTCTCGGTTTTTTGCTCGCCGTGCAATCCAAGTGCCTTCTGAACTTCTTCTCTATCTGACGATGAACACTTGTGAAATCAGTTCCTTCCTCCATCAGACATTTGGAAGCCGTTCAAACTTCTTGCATGTAATTCTTGTTTGATGCATTGTCTCGATATACTGGCACTATTTTATGAAGTCGTCTGCTGTCGAAACCTCCTTCAGCAGTAGGACTTGATACATGTTCTCAGCAATACCCTTCATGAGATGTGCTACCTTATCTTTCTCCTTCATTCTAGGACCCACTTTTTTTCACAGCTCCAAGACGTCTTGAATGTAGAATACGGTAGTTTCTCCAGGACGCTGTGCCCTGCACTTTAATTTATCTTCAGCCTTGTTCTTCTGTCGTTGTGTGTCGCCGAAATACTTTCGCAGTTCCACCTGGAATACTTCCCAATTTGTGAATTTCTCCTCGTTGTTCTCATACCATTGCTTGGCAGTGCCCTCCAAGAAGAAAAATACGTTAGCCAAACACACGGTGTCAGCCGATTTGTTAAATTTGGCTTTACGCTCTCATACCTTCAGCCACTTGTTTGGATCTTGGCCATAGTCACCAGAGAACCCGAAAGGATGTCTCATGTGGTGGCACACTGTTGCTGTCATCGTAACGTCCTTTTCTTCTTCAGTCTCCAATAGATTGCGATATGTTGAATATGGCTCGAATTCGGGTTTCTCGCCACGTAAACGGTGGCTCTGTCGTGGCCCGATGGGAGCCATTGTGTTGTCAATAATATGCGCTATCACAAGTTCCAATACCCAGCGCCTCCACCAGAATAATGTCACGTAGAAGAAGGTGTAATTAGATGAACGACGAACACTAACTTCAATTAACGAAGGTTTATTCAGCACTAGCACATACAAGAGCGCGGGGCGAACTGCCTCCGGTCAGAATACACACGATATATATACAGTTACAGAACATTCCAGTGCAATGATTCTTCACATTTGTGGATACTTCTAGAATGTTCTCGAACCGAATATAGAAATTTAAATAGTACAGTCCAGGGGAGTTTTGAACTCACGACCCTCCATGCAACAGTTCAGTAACATAACCATTACACCAGAGTGACTGTACTCCTCAGTTTCTTCTGCGACAGCATGTAAAAAAGCAAGGAGAGACCTAAAGACGACGCTTGTAACTTATTACTAAAAGAAATGTGTAACTGAATGGACGAACTAACATTATATTTCCATGTATAAAATGAATGGAGCAGAAAAGAGATACGTGAGGCTAGCTATTTGGCAGCAGGCCTTACGGTTAATCTAAGGAACCCTCTATGTGAAGGTATACCACTGTACTCTAATGAATCATAAGAGACCCGGGCCATTAGTGTCAGGTGTTAGATGTCATGTCAGCACTCAGATAAAGATACGTTCTTCAAACACGAGAATAGAAAAAGAAATTCAGTTTGCAATGTTAAATTAAATTGAAAGACTTTTCTTCATCATTTTCTCTACCTCGTCGCGAATTATTCGACGTTATGTTGCTGACACACGGTATGCTCTCTGACTTATTGGCTGATGGTCTCCAGTGCCACTACGGTGCTTCACCGTCGATTTGTCTAATTTGCTCTTCACGTGTGGATAATATTGGAGATCCATAATGAGGAGACGAGGTACTGGCAGAAGTAAAGCTGTGAGTACCGGGCGTGAGTCGTGCTTCGGTAGCTCAGATGATGGAGCACTTGCCCGCGAAGGGCAAAGGTCCCGAGTTCGAGTCTCGGTCGGGCACACAGTTTTAATCTGCCAGGAAGTTTCAATATTGGAGATGTGAATCAACAACATGTATTAGCAGATTTAACTTTGTTAACGTGGTTCAGTAATTAATTGCTGCTACTTTATATCTATCATGTAGCTATGTACGAGTCCTTTGTGCTGACATTGGAGACGAGAAAAATGAGTCAGAATAATCACTCAGACTGCAGCCTTTGAAATCGAACGTTAATCAGTGCAACGTCACGCTGCGAATAACGGAGTCACGCCGCTGTCACTGATATAACCCGCCAATTCCCAGTAGCTATGTGAGTTAAGGAAATCCTTCGTCTCCATGTTCCAAAAAAGTGATTAAGAGCACAAGTTTACTGAAAAAGAATATTAGGGAAACCCGTGCAAAGTCATTAAAATTTGTTTAAGTGTAGTGTTCTGATAAAAATAGGACATCAAAGTGACGAAAATATTTTGTGATAAAGGTAAGCGGATGACACTGACAAAAAGAAACAATTTGTTTATAGCAAGAACATGGATTAGTTTTATAAGCCGGTCGGAGTGGCCGTGCGGTTCTAGGCGCTACAGTCTGGAGCCGAGCGACCGCTCCGGTCGCAGGTTCGAATCCTGCCTCGGGCATGGATGTGTGTGATGTCCTTAGGTTAGTTAGGTTTAATTAGTTCTAAGTTCTAGGCAACTGATGACCTCAGAAGCTAAGTCGCATAGTGCTCAGAGCCATTTTTAATTTTATAATTTTCTAATGTGATTGCAAATTTACTATAGTACAATTCCCGCAGAAGGATATTGTAGTAAATTGAGAGCTCTGTTGATCGCTTGGATAAAATGACACGCAGATTACCAATTAGGGGAAGGCGGGGCAAGACGGGGAGATGGGGCAAGACGGGGAAGGGCTATAAGCTACAGTTAGAGTGCTGCCATCTGTGGATAGCTACGTCAACGTCATCAATATGCAGGTCCCAGTGTGTTGTCATTGCTGAACCTTAGTTTCGCGGCGGTTTCTGTGAGCTTTGCAAGGTACGTCCAATTGCTATACTAATTTGCAATGTTTTACACCTTTCGAGGCCCTAAAACATGTGTTTCGTGAACATTTGTCCAGACTGTCTATATAGCACTGAATAGTACGTCTTATTAACAGTAAACTGCTGTGTCAGTAGTCAATGTTCACTAAATAGTGTTCATGTAGGCGTAACATAACCTGACAGCATGGTAGGGAGCAAGACGGGGTAGGGCAAGATGGGGAGCTTCCCCGTCTTTCCCCTACTATTTATCCAACCATTACGTTCTTATCGTCTCATGTGTTTACCTCGCTGCGGGTTTTGAACACGTACATTTACGTTGAATACAACTGCAAATAGAATGGTATTCGTTATTCCAACGTTTCCTAATTAATTACAAAGTATGCCTTAGGCTATATGGTGAATAAAAATACACAATACGTGTAGTCAGTATTCTTGGCATGCTTTAACGACTGACTATTGGAAATATGGTATTTACTGTATAATATAGATTACTAGGAATTATCTGACTCAATAGTACGTTCCACGTGTTTTATTTCAGATGGTTCGCAAGTATCGGCGACAAACGTCTAGGCCAGATTGGTCATTGGAGTCAGTGGAAGGCGTTGTAAATGCTGTTATAGAAGGTGATATGGGTTCTTTCAGGGCTGCTCGACAGTTCAAAGTGCCACAGACAACGATTGAACGACATGTGGCAAAGAAACGTGCGAATCCTGGCTATACAGTTGTGAAAAGGTTAGGACCAATCACTAGTGTGTTTACCCCAGAACAAGAGGCAGAACTTAAGGACTACTTAACACATATGGAAGGACAGTATTTTGGCCTAACACTTAAAGAACTTTGTGAACTTGCTTTTCAGCTAGCTGAACGAAACAACAGCAAACATCCATTTAATACTGCAGCCAAATCTGCTGGAAGAGATTGGTTTAAATGGGTTTCTTGTACGAAATCCTACGTTAACAATACGAAAACCAGAGGCCACATCAATCGCACGAGCAATGGGGTTTAATCGAGTTGCTGTAGATCGGTTTTTCGATCTGTTAGAAAGTCAATTAGACACATTCAGGTTTACGGGAGACAGAATTTTCAATTGTGATGAGACTGGTTTAACAGTCATTCCAAAAGGTCACACAAAGGTGGTTGCTTTGAAAGGGCGCAGACAGGTGGGAGCAATTACTTCAGCAGAAAGAGGCCAGACTGTGACTGCAGAAATCTGTGTTTCAGCATCGGGGTGCTACGTACCACCTGTATTAATTTATCCCCGAAAACGAATGCAACAAGCGTTTGAGACTGGCCTGCCCCCTGGTGCCTAGGCAGAAGTCCAAGAAACTGGTTGGATGACGAAAGAACTATTTTTGACTTGGTTTAAGAAGTTTATTGCATTTACTGGAGCGTCAAAGGAAAGACCAATACTTCTTATATTGGACGGCCACAAAACGCACACCAAGAATTTAAAACTGATAGTTGTGGCCCGCGAAAATGGGGTCGTCTTGCTGTGTTTGCCACCACACTGCTCACACCGTCTTCAACCATTGGACGTGGCATTTATGAAACCTCTCAGTAAATTTTACGTAGATGAATTAAGATCGTGGCTTCGCACTCATCCTGGAAAAGTTGTTACGCTGCATCAGATCGCAAGTTTATTCGGCAAAGCCTTCATTCAATCAGCTACAATGTCCACAGCAGTCAACGGGTTTCGGAAAACAGGCATTCGGCCTGTAAACAGAAATGTGTTTCAGGAAAGTTATTACCTTCCCTGTTCAACTACAGACATTCATCAAGCTCACACATCTGAGGTTACAGAAACGGAAGGCCAAATACCAGAGATGTTGTCAAGACGTAAAACACCTGAACAACTAACAACTGACGATCAAGCCTCTGTTTCGTCTAACTTTCAGGTTACCAGCACTGAAATGGTGTTAGCTATTCCAAAGGTGGATAAAAAAACCAAAAGGAAACCATCTAACAGGCGTCGAAAACCCGTTGTTTTAACCGAATCTCCTTATAGGAGTGAACTATCTGAAGAAATTAAACGAAAAGGAGTCCCCGAACGTGCTGCATGTAAACGAAAACTCTTCTCAAAGACGTTTAATAAACCTGGGATACCACCAAAAGGACATAATGACAACGAAAACATGACGAACGCTACTGACGTCTTAACCACCCCATCATGCTCAAGTGATAATAAACTGAGGTCGAATGACAACGATGAAGAGAGTGAAGAATGTTTATACTGCTATGACTTCTCTGAAGGAGGCTGGATAGGGTGTATTAGCTGCGGACGCTGGGCCCACGACACTTGTGCAGGGATAGAAAGTGATGATGACTAGGCTGTCCAGACTTGCGTACTATGCGAAAGCAAGAGGCCTAAATAAAACGAAATACCTGATTCCACAACTCGCAGGACCATGTTTCGAAACCTTATCGACACATGATTTCGTTATTCCAGTCCTCATTTAAGCTTTAGAAATGAATTCATGATACTTCCCCATCTTACCGCGCATATGGGGCAAGACGGGGAATTGGCAGTTTATGTTTCAAATCGAGATATTTATAACCGAATGTAACAAGTCTGCAGGTTTCTTTGCATGCTATTGTAATTCAATGGTTAAGTATACAAATGATAATCAAACCTACTTGAATTTGTTTATTTTTGTCCCTTTTGTAAGGGTTTAAAATTAGCTTCCCCATCTTGCCCCATCTTCCCCTACATTGCCCCACACTGGGCGTCAAGAGACTAGTGAATTCTTAAAAACTCTGTGCTATGACATAGTACGCAAGTAACTAATGAGGTCACCCCACGTTGGACCCAGAATTCAAGAACATGTTCAAATGTGTGTGAAATCTTATGAGACTTAACTGCTAAGGTCATCAGTCCCTAAGCTTACACACTACTTAACCTAAATTATCCTAAGGACAAACACACACACCCATGCCCGAGGGAGGACTCGAACCTCCATGGTACCAGCCGCACAGTCCATGACCGCAGCGCCCTAGACCGCTCGGGTAATCCCGCGCGGTGGACCCAGAATTCAGCGGGATGAAAATTTCTCTTCTCTCACATTAAATGATACGTAGATGGCTAATGACACACCATGCTGGACGCCAAAAACATCGTAAATTGGGAAATTCTTTACGATGTCACATAGTGTGCACATTGGCAACGAGATCGCCCCACGTTGGGCGTAAGAAATATTATGAATTGAGAAGTCTCTGATCTCTTGCACAAACTGACAGGAATATTAATGATTACATACATCAAAAAAAGTTTTGCATCACCCCGGTTCCCAGAACTCCTGAAGACTGTTGATATTGTATCACAGACACAGGCCCTTTGACTGTTCAGAGATTTCACTAAATCCGCCCAAAGATGTTAACAACCATGCATGAGCAGCGCCTATTGTATGTTGGGGGGGGGGGGGGGAGGGAGGGGGGTTCCGACAGCCGATCAGTTCCAGTCATTCCACCAGGATGGAGGTACACGACGCAGTCATAGACTGTGCGGCTGGTCCCGGCGGGCATGGGTGTGTGTGTTTGTACTTAGGATAATTTAGGTTAAGTAGTGTGTAAGCTTAGGGACTGATGGCCTTAGCAGTTAAGTCCCATAAGATTTCACACACATTCGAACATTTTGAGGTACACGGTTCGTGTTGTCTCTACTTTAACCATGCCTAGACGGTCAATACCGCGGTTCGATCGCGTCCGCGTTGTTACTTTGTGCCAGGAACGTATCTCAACAAGGGAAGTGTCGAGACGTCTCGGAGTGAACCAAAGCAATATTGTTCGGACCTGGAGGAGATACAGAAAGACAAGAACTATAGACGACATGCCTCGCTCAGGTCGCCCAAGGGCTACTACTGCAGTGGATGACCGCTACCTGCGGATTATGGCTCGGATGAACCCTGACAGCAACGTCACCATGTTGAATAATGCTTTTCGTGCAGCCACAGGACGTCGTATTACGACTCAAACTCTGCGCAATAGGCTGCATGATGCACAACTTCACTCCAGACGTCCATGATGAGGTCCATCTTTGCAACCACGACACCATGCAGCGCGATACAGATGGGCCCAAGAACATGGCGAATGAACCGCTCAGGACTGGCATCACGTTCTCTTCACCGATGAGTGTCGCGTGTGACCAATCGTCGGAGATGTCGGATACGTTTTTGGAGGCAACCCGGTTAGGCTAAACGCCTTAGACACACTGTTCAGCGAGTGCAGCGTGGTGGAGCTTCCCTGCTGTTTTGAGATGGCATTATGTGGGGCTGACGTACGCCGCTGGTGGTAATGTAAGGGGCCGTACCGGCTGTTCGATACGTGAAGGCCATCCTACGACCGATAGTGCGACCATATCGGCAGCATATTGGCGAGGCTTTCGTCTTCATGGACGACAATTCGCGCCCCCATCGTACACATCTTGTGAATGACTTCCTTCAGGATAACGGCATCGCTCGACTAGGGTGGTCAGCATGTTCTCCAGACATGAACCTTATCGAACATGCCTGGGATAGATTGGAAAGGGCTGTTTATGAGCGACGTCACCCACCAACCACTCTGAGGGATCTATGCCGAATCGCCTTTGAGGAGTGGCACAATCTGGACCAACAGTGCCTTGATGAACTTGTGGATAGTATGCCACGACGAATACAAGGATACATCAGTGCAAGAGGACGTGCTACTGGGTATCAGAGGTACCGGTGTGTATAGCAATCTGGTCCACTACGTCTGAAGGTCTCGCTGTATGGTGGTACAACATGCAATGTGTGGTTTTCATAAGGAATAAAAAGTGCGGAAATGATGTTTATGTTGATCTCTACTCCAATTTTCTGTACAGCTTCAGAAACTCTCGGAACCGAGGTAATGCAATACTTTTTCTGATGTGTGTATAATGTACCACATTTGGAGCCAATAATATAGCGAACAAAACTATAACCAAGCGAAATAAAAAAAATGGTTATGAGATTAAGGGATTGGTAAGCGATTGAAACAGATTGATTGGACGCCTTATTCATGAAATAAACGCATTTATTTCCGTGAGTTTTACGCATCAAACAAAATATGAACACCGCAAATCTCAGGGCCGATTTGGCCGGGCGTGGACACGACTCAGTTATTAAGGGGAATGAGGAGGGGTGAATTATCTCACCATTCTTCGCAGACGTTTGTCATTATGTGATGACGGCGGGAGGCGGTGGTTAGATACGGCGCATCACCTCGGCGCTCTCCTTTGTTGCACCCGGCTGTGCAGCGAGAGCGTTGACGGGTCGCCGTGTGTTGCCATAGCCGAAGCAGCCATATCCCGCTGTCGGAAAGTGGATGCTGGTGGTGGATGGCAGATCCCTCTTGTCCTCCTGCTTCCGCGCTGTCTTACCGGGTTCCTATACCCTCCTCATCTCTTTCTCACCTCAAGACTCCTCGAAATTTTCCTCCTCTCGACGTTGTCATTGGCAGACTGAATTTCTAATGCTGCCCAATGATTGATCGCCGTTTCATTACTACGCCTCCCAGTGCAGGGTGGAAATTCTTTATCTTTTGTGTGCTGGTGTGTGACACAGAAAATAGAGGCTTTTTCACGATTTCACTGTGAGGGATGTTCCTAGCCATGTTCGCACATTGTTTCGATCTTCTACTGTGTTGTAAAAGCAACCACAGAATACTATTTTGTTGCGGTTTTGCTATGTTTGATGCCAGGACAGTCTCATGTTTGCGCTTCGTCTAAGCTTGTTGGCGTTCGGATTTCTAACCACTGTCTTTAATGTGTCCGGTTGTGGGATGATGCACGCACAGGTCTCAGGTAGCCTTGACTTACGGAATTTATTTCTCTAAGGAAGCAACAAGAACGTGCCGAGTAAAACTGTGAGGGACGGGAAAAACCCACCGTGGTACAACAACAAAGTTAGGAAACTACTGCGAAAGCAAAGAGAGCTTCACTCCAAGTTTAAACGCAGCCAAAACCTCTCAGACAAACAGAAACTAAACGATGTCAAAGATAGCGTAAGGAGGGCTATGCGTGAAGCGTTCAGTGAATTCGAAAGTAAAATTCTATGTATCGACTTGACAGAAAATCCTAGGAAGTTCTGGTCTTACGTTAAATCAGTAAGTGGCTCGAAACAGCATATCCAGACACTCCGGGATGATGATGGCATTGAAACAGAGGATGACACGCGTAAAGCTGAAATACTAAACACCTTTTTCCAAAGCTGTTTCACAGAGGAAGGCCGCACTGCAGTTCCTTCTCTAATTCCTCGCACAAACTAAAAAATGGCTGACATCGAAATAAGTGTCCAAGGAATAGAAAAGCAACTGGAATCACTCAATAGAGGAAAGTCCACTGGACCTGACGGGATACCAATTCGATTCTGCACAGAGTACGCGAAAGAACTTGCGCCCCTTCTAACAGCCGTGTACTGCAAATCTCTTAGAGGAACGGAGGGTTCCAAATGATTGGAAAAGAGCACAGGTAGTCCCAGTCTTCAAGAAGGATCGTCGAGCAGATGCGCAAAACTATAGACCTATATCTCTGACGTCGATCTGTTGTAGAATTTAAGAACATGTTTTTTGCTCGAGTATCATGTCGTTTTTGGAAACCCAGAATCTACTATGTAGGAATCAACATGGATTCCGGAAACAGCGATCGTGTGAGACCCAACTCGCTTTATTTGTTCATGAGACCCAGAAAATATTAGATACAGGCTCCCAGGTAGATGCTATTTTTCTTGACTTCCGGAAGGCGTTGGATACAGTTCCGCACTGCCGCCTGATAAACAAAGTAAGAGCCAACGGAATATCAGACCAGCTGTGTGGCTGGATTGAAGAGTTTTTAGCAAACAGAACACAGCATGTTGTTATCAATGGAGAGACGTCTACAGACGTTAAAGTAACCTCTGGCGTGCCACAGGGGAGTGTTCTGGGAACATTGCTTTTCACAATATATATAAATGACCTAGTAGATAGTGTCGGAAGTTCCATGCGGCTTTTCGCGGATGATGCTGTAGTATACAGAGAAGTTGCAGCATTAGAAAACTGTAGCGAAATGCAGGAAGATCTGCAGCGGATAGGCACTTGGTGCAGGGAGTGGCAACTGTCCCTTAACATAGACAAATGTAATGTATTGCGAATACATAGAAAGAAGGATCCTTTATTGTATGATTATATGATAGCGGAACAAACACTGGTAGCAGTTACTTCTGTAAAATATCTGGGAGTATGCGTACGGAACGGTTTGAAGTGGAATGATCATATAAAATTAATTGTTGGTAAGCCGGGTACCAGGTTGAGATTCATTGGGAGAGTGCTTAGAAAATGTAGTCCATCAACAAAGGAGGTGGCTTACAAAACACTCGTTCGACCTATACTTGAGTATTGCTCATCAGTGTGGGATCCGTACCAGATCGGTTTGACAGAGGATCCAAAGAAGAGCGGCGCGTTTTGTCACAGGGTTATTTGGTAACCGTGATAGCGTTACGGAGATGTTTAATAAACTCAAGTGGCAGACTCTGCAAGAGAGGCGCTCTGCATCGCGGTGTAGCTTGCTCGCCAGGTTTCGAGAGGGTGCGTTTCTGGATGAGGTATCGAATATATTGCTTCCCCCTACTTATACTTCCCGAGGAGATCACGAATGTAAAATTAGAGAGATTAGAGCGCGCACGGAGGCTTTCAGACAGTCGTTCTTCCCGCGAACCATACGTGACTGAAACAGGAAAGGGAGGTAAGACAGTGGCACGTAAAGTGCCCTCCGCCACACACCGTTGGGTGGCTTGCGGAGTATAAATGTAGATGTAGATGTAGATGTAGAAAACATGATCAACTGAATCTCTACTAACAACAAAAGAGAGCGTTCTGATCTGACAAGAATAACTGTTACTCTTTGAAAACAATTTTATGAAAGTGCAAAAGAAAGCACACAGTCTGTCATCATCGATTAGTGTCCAATGTCGGAATCGGTTGTGGTCCCGATCGGTGATGCACTGGCGTTGTCTCCGTCTGGTGGTGCTGTATTGGTGACCCGTTGTTTACTCGGCGGTACACTCTGCTGGGGAGCTGCACGTGGCACTCCTATATAGGTCGCCCGTTGTAGGGGTACCCGGAAGTAGCTGGCGTCACCTGGCTTCCCGGATGCGACATATAGCCGGCTGTCCAGTGATCGTGGCGCCCTGTCGGCTGCAGGCGCCTGGCGCGCTGTCAACCCGCAGAGCATTGCTGTGTAGCGGCTTACCGGTATATCAAGCACCAGAGGTACACGGCACTCTTTCCTGTTCAGCAGACTGACCCCTTACGTAGTTCTTTAGTTTCACACAACTCCCTGTGTGAGCTATTGGCGCTTTGTGTGTACACTCTCTCCCAGGACATGTGGATAGCTTGAATTCTCGTCACGTTTCCGTTTTATAAGACAGGTAAAAACAGCTGTTCTCAGCTGTAAGAATTCACGTGCCTTCACATGTGCAATATTGACGTTCCATCCCAATGACTGCAGGGTCCCATCAGTTTTCGACATGATACTCACTATCTGCCACGCTCTTCGTAAGGTATCCATTCGTAAACGAAGCGAGGGCATCCTCTTGCCAACACCGTATGTGGTTGTAGAATGGCTCCAGTGTCCATGTCTCGAGTGCTTGCCACATGGGATCCGACATACTCTTGGGCCACTATCGCTGTGATTCGGCGAATCTGTCCTTTTCGTGACTATTAAGATTTTATTACGGAAGACTGAGACTCATGTTAAAGTTGTCCATTCATGTTCACTTGCTGTGTGGCACAAAAACTTCAAAAAAGAACAAAAACCTTCCGTCGCAAATAGTAACACAAACACCTCACTCACTAATAGTGACACAAAAACTTGACTCACTAATTTGGGTTTTGTGGGGATATTACATTTTTAGGTATGCGCTCGCGTGTCAAGCCCAGTCGACTATTTACACAAATGGTTGCCCTTGATAGATTGATAAAAGTCATGCACAAATAAACCAAGTTTAAAACAAGTTAACAGCACATGAGGAATAAAAATCACATTGGACGTGGTGATAACGTCACAGATGTACTATCACTCGCTAAAGTACCCGAACAACCTGAATTGTGATCCACCTGATATGCATGCAACCCACATAACGCAGCTATCTAGCGGGTCCTCTAATCGCTTTGCGGCAAAGTCGTTCGACTATACAAAATGGATACCACGAGAGACCACTAGACAACACTGTTCTTTAAGGCAATCAGTGCGATGTAACATCGCACCAAGATACTGCAGAAATTAGAAAAACACGTAATTAGAGATATGTTAGTCCCTAACGCTTGTACGGGTTACAATGATTTTCAAAAGCGTTACCATCTCATTACAATCTGAAACAACTGACTATGGCGCACAAACTATGTAGCAATCCTTAAATAAAAGTAAAAGTTTGCATGAACAAGATATTCTGAGACAATGTCTGGACTAATAAAGGTCTATGACAGTTCGAAGTATTTTTCCTCTGTATAAGGTCCTCCCGCACCTACTAAATGTCCCAGCGACGATTGGTTTTTGCATAAACTGGTCGTTAAAGGAACTAGTTAAAGAAAACGCGATAAACGGCGGTAACCGCTCTATACAAGCCGCAATATTAATGGAGTATAATCAGTAACATCACTGTAATAATTATTCACGAAGAATTATTTGCCTACGTGTTTGAACTGTAAATGACATGACAAAATTTTTTGTCCTGAATCTGGACAGAAACCCAGCAGACGTTGCCACTACTAACTAAAATACACTTCTGCACCTCACGGGACTTGATCAAGGTAACGATCATCAATGCTGACGAGCCGTAAAGAGACGTGAAATATAAAGCGTTTTCACCAATATTAGTTGACACATCTGAACTTCAAACGAAATGACGAAATTATTTCTACTATCACAAAATCATTGTAGCCATGTTAACTAACCACGAAAGACGTTTCATATACTCTCCTTCACAAGTAACCAAGCATGCTTGTGCTGAAACTTGGAATGCTATGATTTAAAATGTTGTGACGGGGTTTCGTACCCAGTACGATATCGGATTGTTAACTAAGTAAAATCAGATGTTAGAAACCGAATTTATTTACCAGCAAACGAGCTGTATCAATATGAGATCAGGGTACAATTATTTTGCTTGCCCGGGAATCGATCCCGGCGCGTACTGTCGCTGTTTCCCATCCATAAATAGACGTCAATTATCAACTGCCTGATCACGAGTAGTGAGATGCTCGCATGTTTCACTAGAAACAACGGTACCTATCGTTATTGTTGATTATTCATGAACAGACATTAAATATGCAAATTATTTTTCGGTTGTGGGTCAGAGTGCACATGCTAGAGCGTAAAATGAAATTATGAATATGTTTGTGTTGGACCAGGATTGCAACCCAGAATTCGAAATCCAGTCGAGGGCCAAAAATTGCAACGTCTCAAGTCCAAATTAAATATTAACGCTTTGTACGAAATAACCATGCCTAAATTAAATGAAATAAACTCTTTTTAGTGCTAGTTTACTGGCGACACCGTTTGTGCCTTCTGCTGCCGTCTTTGTTATGGTGCCATTTAAACAGGTTCTGACGCTGTTGGTATTGAAGGGATATTGTGTTTAATGCGATTTCTGAACCACTGTGCGACCTAGCATTCTGGACTTGGCGTTACCATAGGTGAATTCGATATTTTCGTGAATGTTAAAAAAAACGGGCACCATGAGTGAGAATAGAACCTATACCACGCAATTATCAAACTACAATCAACCCAGCAGCCCACTGCAACTCAAAGTTGCCGACGTCCTGATTGTGTTGTTGCGTCCGACGATGCGCCTAGAAGCTGTGAAAAAATCCGGCTCTCTCGATTTAGTGGTTAATTACCTGCTAGTTTCTAATGCGGGTATTATTCTAATCTCATGGCTGCGTGATATAAGGACCATTCTAGTCTCCATAGCTCCGATTTGATGCCAATACAAAATTTTTTCTATGACAACTAATGTTTTAGTTCGAGAAATACAACTGCAGCGTGTGAGGTTGCCAGATAATTCGATGGTTACTGTCATGATTGCTATTATTATCTTCATTATGCTGCTAGTACACATGTGACTGAAGGAAAAGTATATGCTCTTTGATCATTTTTAGAACCATCTGCCCAAATATAGTAATTATGTAGTTCCTTCCATGTACAGGGAATACTTTTCGATTTATTGTCGGAAATCTCCAATTTTTCGTTGCATCCTTGTCGCCTCAATCATAGATTCGTCAGCTAAACAGCGACGTAAATAGCGAAACCAACTGCAGTTTCTGTTGAAATGAGCTTCCTGGAATCAAAATTATTCATTTGATACCTTCTATATCATCCTCCAAGGGAGAATCTTTCAGAATATTTAATGAGAGTAATAAGATATTAGTGAGTGAATTTAGAAGGAAACTTTTGCACCAGTCCAGGAGGTAATTCGAAGGCCACATTGCTGCCAAATGTATGCTGCAATGTTGCCAAATCTCCATTAGACTGGTGAGAGGCAGAAGACGCCTGCAAAAGCGAAAAATCTCTTCAGCTTGTAACCATAGGACAAGCTCGGGCAACACAGACATGGCAGGGCTGGCGTTAGCGCTAACGCCGGTTGCTTTGACGGGGACCTGAATTAACAAACGTAAAGGCCAATTGGCTACCGTTTGCAACTTCAGGATCAGACATAAATATCGTGGGAATAATTTACGGGGCCCTGCTTTTAAGTAGCTGTCGTAGCAATTTTTGTTGTTACGTCTTAAAATAACTGCAAACTAAAAAAAAATATTCTCCAGAAGCGATTAGGTTCTGTAGTATCACCTGACGCCGTTAAAAGAATGGGTAAATATTATTCTTTTTGCTATTAAATACGTAAAAAAATTTTTATTGCGTAGGATTTCTTTGGCACTACTGCTGACACATAATAAAACAGATGAAACCACAACATGACACTGATTACAAAACGCGAACATCAACAAAAACATTTCACAAACTGTGAATAACACGTTATTTCATCTACATCTATATTTCACAAGCAACATTAAGGTGTGTGTGGCAGGAACTATATATATCACTATCATTTCCCCATTTGTTTACTCCAGATGCGAATATTTCGTAGGAAGAACGATTGCTAGTAAACCTCTGTGTGCGCAAGAATCTCTCTAATTTTATCCCCATGGTCTTTCACCGTGATGTAATATATGGATATTAGCTAACTATTCATGTGTTGTAATCTCTCAGTATTATACAGCTGTGCATACCGCCATGTGGGATCCCTCTGTTGCAGCGTCTGCAGCTAAAAGTGACTAAGCATCTCTGCAGCTTTCGTGCTTACGAAATAACCGTGTAACTAACAGTGTTGCTCTTGTTTGAATTTTGGAATGATGAGTAGCTTTCAAGTATTTGTCAAACGGCTGGTTTGTAAGCTATCAGTTAGCACACCTGAAATTGAAACTAAATGACGAATTTTTTGTGCTAAATCCGGACCACTATCTCCTTGTTAACTAACCACGAAAGACATTTAATATACTTTCCTTCACAAGTAACCACGCGAGCACGTGTTGAAAATTGCAGTGGTGTGATGTAAAATTTTGTGGCAGCGTTTTGCACCCAGCATGTTATCGAATGGGTAACTAAGTAAAATCTAATGTTAAATATCGAATTCACCAGCAACGAGATTTATCAATATGTAATAATGATATACTCATTTTCTGCTCAGGAAACGAACCCGGCACCCAGTGTCGCCCTTATCCATCCAAAAGCAGTTATAAAGTATTAACTGCTTGCTCACCAATTGTAAGATGCTGGCATATTTGACTAGAAATAATGGCAGCTATCGTTATTGTTGAAGGGAATTCATGTAGGGACGTTAAAAATGAATATTATTTTTCGTTGATACTTCGGTGTGCACACACTACGGCATACAAGGAAATTATAAATATTTTTGTACTGGACCAGGATTCGAACCCAGATATGTTCCATTCATAGAAAACCGAATTCGAACTCCACTCCATCATCAAAATTTCCTACGTCTCAAATTTGCATTAAATATGAGCCCTGTGAACGTAATGCCCATTGGGTCACTAAATGAAAAAAAAATTTTAGTGCACGTTTACCCGAACAGAATTTCTGTCTTCTGCGTCTACCACCTTTCTTGTGGCGCAATTTAAACAGGCTCTGACCCTGTTGCTGGTGAAGGGGTATGGTGTTTATGCGGATTCTGAACTATGGTTCTAGTTCAAATGGCTCTGAGCACTATGTGACTTAACTTTGAGGTCTTCAGTCCCCTAGAACTTAGAACTACTTAAACCTAACTAACCTAAGGACATCACAAACATCCATGCCCGAGGCGAGATTCGAACCTGCGACCGTAGCGGTTGCGCGGTTCCAGACTGTAGCGCCTAGAACCGCTCGACCACCCCGGCCGGCCTGAACTATGGTGTTACATAATATTCTTCAATTGGCTTACCAGAGATGCAATAGATCTGTTAGTGAGTGTTAAAAATGAATAACCTAGGTGAGAATCGAACCCGCACCACGCAGTTATCAAACTAGGATCCACAACTACACCGTAACAGTAATTTCGTGTGCAATGGATACATACCGATTGCGGAATTTAAGAATTTAAGGCTCTACATCAATTCCGGTTCAGGTGGTCCAACATCATACACCAGCAGTGTGCTCGTGATGCCAACTGCATTGTTCTTTTCACTTGATTCTGTAATCACTGATATAAAGTGAGATTTAATTTCGATCCTCCATTCCTGCTAGGAGATTTGTTTTCTTATTGATCAGCTCTTCTCCTTCCTGCCAGCGAAATGTGACAAAATGTGGCCTGTAATAGATCCACAGCCCGCTACACTACTGGCCATTAAAATTGCTACACCAAGAAGAAATGCAGATGATAAACGGGTATTCATTGGACAAATATATTATACTAGAACTGACATGTGATTACATTTTCACGCAACTTAGGTGCATAGATCCTGAGAAATCAGTACCCTGAACACCCATGCAGCTTCAACACGATACCACAGATCATCAAGAGTAGTGACTGGCATATTGTGACGAGCCAGTTGCTCGGCCACCATTGACCAGACGTTATCAATTGGTGAGACACCTGGAGAATGTGCTGGTCAGGGCAGCAGTCCTACATTTTCTGTATCCAGAAAGGCCCGTACAGGACCTGCAACATGCAGTCATGCATTATCGTACTGAAATGTAGGGTTTCGCAGGCATCAAATGAAGGGTAGAGCCACGGGTCGTAACACATCTGAAGTGTAACGTCCACTGTTCAAAGTACCGTCAATGCGAACAAGAGGTGACCGAGACGTGTACCGCAATGTCGCCAAACACGGATGCCACGATCATGATGCTCTAAACAGAACCTGGATTCGTTCGAAAAAATGACGTTTTGCCATTCGTGCACCCAGGTTCGTCGTTGAGTACACCATCGCAGGTGCTCCTGTCTGTGATGCAGCGTCAAGGGTAACCGCAGTCACGGTCTCCGAGCTGATAGTCCATGCTGCTGCAAACGTTGTCGAACTGTTCGTGCAGATGGTTGTTGTCTTGCAAACGTCCCCATCCGTTGACCCAGGGATCGAGACGTGGCTGCACGATCCGTTACAGCCATGCGGATAAGATACCTGTCATCTCGACTGCTAGTGATACGAGGCCGTTGGGATTTAGCACGGCGTTCCGTATTACCCTCCTAAAGCCACCGATTCCATATTCTGCTAACAGTCATTGGATCTCGACCAACGCGAACAGCAATGTCGCGATACGATAAACCGCAATCGCGATAGGCTACAATCCGACCTTTATAAAAGTCGGAAACGTGATGGTACGCATTTCTGCTCCTTACACGAGGCATCACAACAACGTTTCACCAGGCAACGCCGGTCTACTGCTGCTTGCGTGTGAGAAATCGGTTGGAAACTTTCCTCATGTCAGCACGTTGTAGGTGTCGCCACCGGCGCCAACGTTGTGTGAATGCTCTGAAAAGCTAATCATTTGCATATCACAGCATCTTCTTCCTGTCGGTTAAATTTCGCGTCTGTAGCACGTCGTCTTCGTGGTGTAGCAATTTTAATGGCCAGTAGTGTATTTTAATGTTGTTGTAGGTGAAGGACTTTAGTTTCCTCTTAAAACTTCTTAAGCAACAACGTTCTCTGATTTCCCGAAAATGAAATGCTCATTGTCGATGTAGGAAGAGTTTTAAATCAAAGTCCCCAAAGTCTGGGGCAGGTATATCTCTTCGTCTGACGGCTCTACGTAAGTACTTATCCTAAGAGGCATCACAAGTTGTGTTCTTATTGCTGTAGAAATCATTAGTTGAAGCAAAGTTTAGCACCTGTAGGCATGGTACTGCTAGAAATACAG
This sequence comes from Schistocerca serialis cubense, assembly GCF_023864345.2. Classification (NCBI taxonomy): domain Eukaryota; kingdom Metazoa; phylum Arthropoda; class Insecta; order Orthoptera; family Acrididae; genus Schistocerca; species Schistocerca serialis. The sequence goes on along the minus strand of NC_064640.1, from coordinate 176,811,798 downwards.
AAGTATTATATACTGAAGGCTGAGCTCATCTTGAAACTGATACGTATTTGTAATATGGAAGCTGCTGGAGATTAAATGTTCTTGATTTCCTCCACAGAGCTTTCGAAGCCGCGTACACACAATACTACAAATAATGTAAACGGTAAAAGTAGCATTGTCCATTTAAACTAATAACTCCTTGTTAACATCAAATTAAAAAATAATTTTAATGGCAGGATTCGTACCTCATTCTAAAAGTTTTCAAACCTAGCGCTTTAGCCACTACGTTAACCCTCCACTGGTTGAATGTGTTGTTACAGAGGTGTATGGTGTGCTTTAGCGAGAGCACCATGACCTGAATCACTACGTGAATCTAAATGTTGCTTTAAATCTCTGAAAACGATGACAGTATTACTATGTATGAAGATTAGAGACAAAATAATTGCCATGCTACTCAAAATAATACTGAAGAGGAACTTTTTTACGAAATATTTTTCGTATCGTGTAGACGGGAACGAATGTGACTTCTGAGGCTAAGAAACTGTTGTCCCGCTTGTATGGCAGTTCGTTTCCTCTTGCCTTGTCACTAGGTTCTAACCTGCAATGTCTCAGCTCAAGGAATTCCATAAACGTCGCATTCTTGCGTTTTATGAAGATGCATACTATATCAGCTCCATTTCCCGTGCACTAGGATACAGCAAACCTACGATATATCTCTGGGTAAAGAGGATGGCGGATGAAGGCCACGTCAACCGCCGTCGTCGCCTTGGGCGTCGACGGACTACCACGGAGTATGAAGATAATAGTATACTCCAATGCAGTAATGACGACCCATTCAGGGCAAGCACAGAAATAAAGAACATCCTTCAGCTAAGCGTGAGCAGGTCGACCATATGACGACGTCTCAACGAGAAGGGAAGGTATGGACGAAATTCCTCGGTTATGGAAATGGTGAAAGAGCAACATAGGGCTGCCAGGTTAAACTTCGCTCAGGAGTAGAGGAATAAGTCACTTTCAGACTGTGAGCAAGTTATATTTACGGACGAGAAGGTGTTTTCTACTACGCCAAATGGTTCTGTCCTTCTATATCGTCCACGTGGAGCGAGATTTGACAGGAGCTATGTTCATCAGAGGCAAAGGTGTGGCCGAACTTATGTCATAGTATGGGGATGGATATCAGCAGACGCTAGTCATTACTACTGCCAAATACTGGAGAACATAATGCTTCCTTCTGTTCGCCAGAGGTTTTCGCGAGGCAGTATAATATTCCAACACGACCGTTCCTCAGTCCATACAGCGAATTGTGTAAAACAATGGTTTCAGATGAATGGAGACAATGATCTGCTGGACTGGTGTCCCAAAGTTGCTGACCTCAATCCTGTAGAACATGTAGGGAAGAGATGGAGAAAATTATTTGGTGTGGAAGACCTACACCAAAAACCAAGGCAGCGCTGTCCGAAGAAGTTCATGATCCGTGGGAAGACCTGTCGCAGAATAACAGATTCATCCAGAAACTTGTTGTCTCTGTTCCCCGGCGGCTAAATGGTGTTGTAGAGGAGGATGGAAACTGGACACGATACTGAATACATTGTGTCATTAGGGAGGAAACTTTATGACAAAAGAATGTTTTGTTTACCGTTCGATTACTCTTATTGAGTATTTACGTTACTATAAACAAAAGGAAAATGTGTTTGCCTTAAACTTTTTTCAAATGAAGGTGTAATATAACTAAATCGAAAACGATTGATCAAAAAAAATGGTTCAAATGGCTCTGAGCACTATGGGACTTAACATCTTAGGTCATCAGTCCCCTAGAAGTTAGAACTACTTAAACCTAACTAACCTAAGGACATCACACGCATCTATGCTCGAGGCAGGATTCTAACCTGCGACCGTAGCGGTCACGCAGTTCCAGACTGTAGCCCCTAGAACCGCTCGGCCACCCCGGCCAGCCCACGGGATAGTAAATCTACGGAAATCACTTATCAGAATAATGGGTACTGCATCTGCATGTATACCAACTGGATTATACACAAATATGCGAAAGATCTTGCTCCTTTCCTAACACCATTTTACCGTAGATGTCCTGATGAGCCATCCTAATGCTTGGAAAAAAGCACAGGTTATTCCCATTTTCAGGAAGGGTCGTCTAAAAGAAAACAGTAGACGTAGGTGCCCAGGTAGGTGCCATGTTCCTTGACTTCTTACAATCTTGACTTCTTACAATCGCCGGCTGGAGTGGCCGTGCGGTTCTACGCGCTGCAGTCTGGAATCCAGCGACCGCTACGGTCGCAGGTTCGAATCCTGCCTCGGGCATGGATGTGTGTGATGTCCTTAGGTTAGTTAGGTTTAATTAGTTCTAAGCTCTAGGAGACTGATGACCTCAGAAGTTAAGTCGCATAGTGCTCAGAGCCATTTGAACCATTTTTTCTTACAATCGTTTGACCAATACTTAACTACTGCGCATCATTCTGAGATCCGTACCAGGAACGATAGCCTAAATAGAGAAGATCCAAGTAATCCTTTAGTTACTGGATTATTTGGTAAGTACGAAAGCGTCAGAGAGTTGCTCATTCAGTTTCAGCTGAAGACGCTGCAAAAGAGGCAGCCTCCACGGCGGTATGGTCTACTGTTTAATACCTAGACCATAGGTAACTTGAATATTCGGGCAATAAATGGCTTCTTCCTATTTATATCTCGCAGAAAGACTATAAAAACAAAATTAGAGGCATCAGAATGCACATAGATGCTTACCAGCAATCGTCCTTCGCACGAAACATTCGTGTCTGGAGCAAACAATTGGAGGAGTGATAGTGATGTAGAACGTGCCCTCTATAACACGCCGTAACATGGCTTGTAAGATGTAGATGAAACAATGTGTTATTCGCAGTTTATCAAATGTCTTTGTTGATGTTCGCGTTTTTTAATCAGTGTCATGTTGTGGTTTCATCTGTTTTATTATGTGTCAGCAGTAGTGCCAAAGAAATCCTACGCAATAAAAATTATTTTCACGTATTTAATAGCAAAAAGAATATTATTTACTCATTCTGTTAACGGCGTCAGGTGATACTACAGATACCTAATCGCTTCTGGACAATAACTATTTTTTTAATTTGCAGTTCTTATAAGACATAAAAACAAAAACTGCTACGACAGCTACTCAAAAGGAGAGCCCCGTAAATTATTCCCCCGATATTTATATCTGATGTTCAAGCTGCAATCGGCAGGTAATTGGCCTTTACATTTGTTAATTCACGTCCCCGTGAAAGCAACCGGCGTTAGCGCCAACGCTAGCCCTGCCACGTCTGTGTTGCGCTAGCGTGTCCTATGGTTACAAGCTGAAGAGACTTTTGGCGTTAGCAGGCGTCTTCTGCTGCAACGGTCTAATGGAGATTTGGCAACATTGCAGCATACATTTGGCAGCAATGTGGCCTTCGAATTACCTCCTGGACTGGTGCAAAAGTTTCCTTCTAAATTCACTCACTAATATCTTATCATTCTCATTAAATATCCTGAATGATTCTCCCTTAAAGGATGATATAGAAGGTATCAAATGAATAATTTTGATCCAGGAAGCTCATTTCAACAGAAACTGCAGCTGGTTTCGCTATTTACATCGCTGTTTTGCTGGCGAATCTCGATTGAGGCGACAAGGAGGAAAGGTTACTTGTAGGTGGCTGCTAGCGTAAGGCTAAAATGTTTGGACATAAAATTGCAAACTGCGCTTGCTGTCGGTGCAAATACTGGTGGTGACAATACTTTCTCCTCCTCTGTAAAATAGAATCTCGAAGGCAGATCAACAATCAGTAAAGACATCGAATAAAAACCTCTCCGCCATTATATCGCTACCTCCATTCTCTAGTACGTGGATGTATAGAAACAACATTTACAGAATTGCACATGTCAATCCCTTTTTTTCTGCTTCTGTCAACCATATTGACTTAAGTGTGGCACTGAACGATTTTTTTTTAACTTTGTCTTGCTAATTCATAATGATCTGGGGTATTTTACTTTAAGAAGGCAGACTTTTTTGTACCGTTATCATGATAAGTTGTAATCAATTTTCATAACTATACTGCATACTGCATATTGTCTTTTCGGTAGTTTATTAAACACGACACAAAAAAATGAGGGAGATATTAATCAGCAGCAGTCTGACCAAGTGATCTGTAAAGCATACGCTTGGCATGTAACGGCAGACATTAACATCCCTGCATTTTGAATAGTGTTTTACCTCCAGATTTCGCATTTTACAAGCATCGTTGCTAAGCGCAAATAAATAAAGAAAAGCAACGCGATTACTGCTCTCAAACAGAGGTTTCAGCAATTAACTTAATTTTAATGTGATTAACGAAAAATTGGAAATTTCCGACATTAATTCGAAAAGTATTCCCTATACATGGAACGAACTACATACTATACTTGGGTAGATGGTTCTAAAAATTATCAAAGAGCATATGCCTTTCCTTCAATCACATGTGTAGTAGCAACATAATGAAGATAATAATAGCAATCATGACAGTAATCATCGAACTATATGGCAACCTCACACACTGCAGTTGTATTTCTCGAACTAAAACATTATTTGCGATAGAAAAAATTTCACATCGGCATCAAATAGGAGCCACGAAGGCTAGAATGGTCCTTATTTCACGCAGTCATGAGGTTAGTATAATACCTTCATTAGACACTAGCAGATAATTAACCAGTTAATCGAGAGAGCCGGATTTTTTCACGGCTTCTAGACGCATCGTCGGACACAACGGCACAATCAGGACGTCGGCAACTGTGGGTTGCAGAGGTCTGCCGGGATGATCGCAGACTAATAATTGTGGGGTTTAGGTTCGATTCTCACTCATGGCGTCAAATTTTAACATTCAAGAAAAGACCTAATTCATCTATGGTAACTCCAAGTCCAGAATATTAGGTCGTACAGTGGTTCAGAATCCACATTAAACGCAATATCCCTTCAGTACTAACAGCGTCAGAGCCTGTTTAAATGGCACCATAACAAAGGCGGCAGCCGCCGAAGGCAAAACTCTGTCGCCAATAAACTAGCACTAAAAAGTTTATTCATTTAATTTAGGGATGGTTATATTTAATTTGAACTTCAGACGTTGCAATTTTTGGCCCTCGACTGGAATTCGTATTCGGATCGCTAGGAATGGAACGTATGTGGATTTCAATTCCGGTCCAGTACAAATATATCCATAATTTCATTTTAAGCCCTAACATGTGCACACTGACCTACCACCGAAAAATAATTTACATATGTAATGTCTGTTCATGAATAGTCAACAATAACGATAGGTACTGTTATTTCTAGTGAAACATGCGAGCATCTCACTACTGGTGAGCAGGCAGTTGATAATTAACGTCTATTTATGGATGGGAAACAGCGACAGTACGCGTCGGGTTCGATTCCTGGGCAAGCAAAACAAATTGTACCCTCATCTCATATTGATACAGCTCGCTGCTGGTAAATAAATTCGATTTTTAGCATCTGACTTTACTTAGTTAACAACCTAGTAAAGTGCTGGGTAGAAAATCCCGTCACAACATTTTAAATCATAGCATTCCAATTTTCAGCACAAGCATACGTGGTTACTTGTGAAGGAGAGTATATGAAACGTCATTCGCGGTTAGTTAACAGGGCGATTATGGTTTCATGCACTAGAAATAATGTCGTCATTTCGTTTCAAGTTCAGATGTGTTAACTAATACTGGTGAAAACATTTCTATTTCACGTCTCCTTACAGCTAATCAGCATTGATGATAGTTGCCTTGATCAAGTTCCAGGAGGTGCGAAATTGTATTTTAGTTAGTAGTGGCTACGTCTGCTTGTTTTCTGTCCAGATCCAGAACAAAAAATTTCGTCATGTCATTTATTTTTCAAACATGTTGGCAAATAATTCTATATGAATAATTAGTACAGTGCCGTTACTGATTATACTCCATTGATATTGCGGTTTCTATAGAGCGTTTACCGCTGTTTATCGCATTTTCTTTAACTAGTTCCTTTAACAACTTGTTTATGCAAAAACTAATCGTCACTGGGACATTTAACAGGTGCGGGAAAACTTTATATAGAGGAAAAATACTTCGAACTGTGATAGACTTTTATTAGTCCAAAATGGTTCAAATGGCTCTGAGCACTATGGGACTCAACTGCTGAGGTCATTAGTCCCCTAGAACTTAGAACTAGTTAAACCTAACTAACCTAAGGACATCACACACATCCATGCCCGAGGCAGGATTCGAACCTGCGACCGTAGCGGTCTCGCGGTTCCAGACTGCAGCGCCAGAACCGCGCGGCCACTTCGGCCGGCCTTTTATTAGTCCAGACAGACTACAAAGTTTATGTGCCATACTTAGTTCTTGCGGACTGTAATGAGATAGTCAAGCTTTTGAAAATCATTGTAACCTTGTATTGGTACTTGAATTACGTAACCATTACGGCACCTCACCTCAACCTCTCGATTCCAACAATATTCTATTGTGTTTCTGTAAAATAGTTAACATATTTCTGTGACAACATTCAGATTTGATTTCATTAATGTAGAGGTACTTTGATACATCGATATGTTTATATTGCATTGATATTATTCTTATTTGTATTCTTTCTTTTGTCACTATCATCTTTGACGTACTTGTAACTCTGATTTTTGGGCGCGTAAGCGGTTATTAAAGAGTCAAGTCTTGGTCGTCATGTTGAAAAGACGCAAATTGTAGTCAGTTTATGAAATGTGAACTTGAACAGTGAGGAAGATATTTCCAAGTGTGTTTTATATTGTGAAGTGATGGTGTAACAAAAGTAATAAAAAAGAAGTGTAACTTAAATTCGGAGTGCTGATTACTTTTTTTACATCACCATTGTCCTAACTTGCAAAAGTTTAATCTTCAAGAATGGTTTATGAAACACATCTATAAAACTTTTGAATATCGCAGAATAACACCTAGGCCTCTTTGCATCCGAGGTTGGAATCATCACTACCTAGATTTTTGACAATTGAGCCATGAGTTCACAACGAGACCAGCGTGGGAAACACGAAAAGATGAGTGCCTAGTTTATCCATTATTTCATGAAATGACTTTATTAACTGTGCTCTAATGACACCTGCCACATAATATAACTTTGTTGTTGCCCGAAAGTGCAATATTTAGCAGCGTGAGCAACACTTAAATCATAATTAATTTTTGACCTTTGTTGTGGTTGTGTTGTTAGAAAGTGGGGGCTCGTCCGGGATAGGCAGCACTAAATATTAAAAAATTAACTGTAGATGTATTTCAGGAAAAGTACATAGTGAATCTGTTATGAAAAATATCTACAAAAATCTGATAATCTAATATTAAGGTGACACAAACACAGGACGAAAAATGGACGTAAAAAACAATGGGACGATTAATGATTTAAAATAAACACTACGATTCCGACGGAGAAAACTTCAGCTATAAATTCTAACAAATTTTGTAATTTGGTTTTGTCATTCTTAGTGGTTCATTTTTTGTTAACAGTTAATACTGGACAAAATTACTGAATGGGAAGAAATAATGGGGGAGGGGGGATTAAAAACTTGATAGAATGGAATTAATAGTGCAACTCCTGAATAAGCAGAATGAAAACATAATTAATTTCAAATCTGAAATGAGGGCTGAAATTGACGAAAGGTTAGGGGAGAATTTGAATAAACAATGATTTTGCTTTATGAATCATGTACACATGTAATATACGTACTATTCATTGAATATATGCCTAGATATAAAAGAATGTTTTGATGGTTGCTTCTGCATTTTATTTTCTTTGTGTGGTAGGACATGTGCTATTTTAGTTGTAGTTTACTCATGTTAGTTATAAGACATTTTGATGAACATTTTGACATTCATATTTTGTGCTTACTATTGTTTAAAAATACTCTTGAAGTATTAGTAGTATGACTTGTTAAGGAAGTTATGTGTGGTGAGCAGTGGAGTTATGAACAATTACTCATTTTGGTAACATAATGTTTATAAAAGAGCCTATTTTGTATACATGGTTAATTTTTTTACTTTTTGCTTCATGTGCTGATGTCATTTATCCTGAAAACACTTTGCTGCTGTTATCATATTTTCTGAGCCTATATGTTGGAACTCATTGGAGTTTGTACTTGGACACGTTGTGAAAGGACTGAAATTGGAATATTATGAACAGGCTATGCCCGCTTATTTGCCCACTTGACAGTTGGGATGTATGAAATTGATAAGAACTTTCCACACTGTGGAATTAAATCATTCTTTTGTGTATTATTGGTGAAGTATTCTGTCTGCCTATGGAGGCAACACACAGATACTAACAATTTTCATTTTTCTTAGTTTTGTCTTTGTATATAACATGTTTAGGATTAGTGTGATGCCTTTTGATATTTTATATATTATTCTTACCTATTAAAATAATATTGCTTCTGTTTTTGTAAGGCTCAGTGTAGCCCTTAGCACTTTTCTTCCTTTGTACATGTCATATTGTAGGTTTTTATGCTACAGTTAGATTGGATCTGTACTGGGGGGGGGGGGGGGGTGAATATTGAGATAGACAATATATATCAGTGATGGGTTTCTTAAGCTACTGTAGGGGGATTATCCCAGTCGTCCATTCTGCCATGTCTGTGTTGTATTTTATATTGGTGGGCGGCTGTTGATATTCTGCTTTCAGTTATATTTTTTGAGCCCTCCCCTTTTATTTCTTATCCTACTGTCTGTCACTGATTCTATTCTATTTTTCTTCTTCTGCTGATGAGAGGGGGCTAGGCTGAACTCTCCAGTAGTACCTATTTCTATCTTTCTTTTCCATCCACATATTTTGAGATATCGCTCCTCCCTTGTTGCAGTGTCTATAATAGTGCCATGTCCTCATGCTCTTCAATATTGATCAACAAGCAATTGCTTTCTGAAATGCTGTGTGGTTATACTTTTCTTAGTCACAAATTTCCATGTTCATGTGGTAAACTGTATCTGGTTGAATAACTTTGAAGTTAATTTCCAAATTTATTTATACACTATCATGCCATATTATAGTAGAGTAAAAATTCCAATTACTTTCACATCAGAATGTGAAAGGCCTATGGATAATAAAAGCTTGCTTATGACATGTCACAAACAAGATTTTTTTAAAGTAATGTTAGAAAATGAGAAATTTAATATGTGTTGTAATATATAGAATTTTTATTGAATATGAATAATAATTGTTAGACTATTATAATCCTTCATATTGTTTCTTTTATGTCATTCTACTAGTGTTTGATCATTCTTGGTGACACAATATAACACTGAATATTTGTGTAGCAACTTATACTGAACTGAAGAGTAAAGCCTATGTAATAAGTTCAAGTCAGCTACCTGTGTAGATAAAGAACCCACCAGCTAAAAGGAACTATGTAAAGGGAATACCTATGGACCTGCTATTAGAGGAAAAACTTAACTAGGAGAACAGAAACTACAGTGGTGAAATGGACAGTGAGTTTTATATAAATGATGGACTGAAAATAACAATTGGACTCTTGTTTGAAAAAAAATTTTAATACTTTTCTTATTATATTGCCAGGAGACATATTCTGTGCTCATGTACATAGTTGTAACTAAGATTCAAAAATTTCATGAGTTTTTCTTTGCATACAATATGTTACAGATTAATTGATTACATTTTGATATTTATGTGTGCTGTTGTAAAGAGCGTGAAGGGAGACCTGTTGTAAAATTTAGTATTTTTTTAAGTTTGAAAAGATATGGTTAATGTAACTTTTAATCTATTACATTTCATTTCTTTAATATTATACCATGAGGATCAATAATCTCTATGTACTGTTTCAAAGATACTATTATTTTATATAATGATTACTGTAACTCACTACCTTGTTATTTTGCTGTTTGGGACACCCAATCCCATGAAGCTTGTCATTGGAATTGTATGGGGGGGGAGGGGGGGTGTTGTAATTGTACTTGAATTACGTAGTCGATTCCAACAATATTCTATTGTGTTTCTGTAAAATAGTTAACATATTTCTGTGACAACGTTCAGATTTGATTTCATTAATGTAGAAGTACTTTGATACATCGATATGTTTATATTGCAATGATATTATTCTTATTTGTATTCTTTCTTTTGTCACTATCATCTTTAACGTACTTGTAACTCTGATTTTCGGGCGCGTAAGCGGTTATTAGAGAGTCAAGTTTTGGTCGTCATGTTGAAAAGACGCAAATTGTAGTCAGTTTATGAAATGTGAACTTTAACAGTGAGGAAGATATTTCCAAGTATGTTTTATATTGTGAAGTGATGGTGCAACAAAAGTAATAAAAAAGAAGTGTAACTTAAATTCAGAGTGCTGATTAGTTTTCTTTACGTCACCATTGTCCTAACTTGCAAAAGTTTAATCTTCAAGAATGGTTTATGAAACACATCTATAAAACTATTGAATATCGCAGAATAACACCTAGGCCTCTTTGCATCCGAGGTTGGAATCATCACTACCTAGATTTTCGACGCTTGAGCCATGAGTTCACAACGACACCAGTGTGGGAAACAGGAAAAGATGAGTGCCTAGTTTATCCATTATTTCATGAAATGACTTTATTATCTGTGCTCTAATGACACCTGCCACATAATATAACTTTGTTGTTGCCCGAAAATGCAATATTTAGCAGCGTGAGCAACACTTAAATCATAATTTTTGACCTTTTTTGTGGTAGGGTTGTTAGAACCTGTACAAGCGTTAGGGACTAACTCATTTCTAATTACGTGTTTTCCTGGTTTCTGCAGCATCATGGTGTGATGTTACATCGCACTGATTGCCTTTAAGAACAGTGTTGTCTAGTGGTCTCTCGTGGTACCCATTTTGTGTAGTCGAACGACTTTACCGCAAAGCGATTAGAGGACCCGCTAGACAGCTACATTATGTTGGTTCCATGCAAATCAGGCGGATTACAATTCAGGTCGTTTGGGTGCTTCTGCGCATGATAGTACATAAAACAAATACAACGTATACAATTTCCGTCTGCATAGCTCGGTGGAAAGGTGCTTGCCTCCGATGCAAGCGGACCTGGGTTCCATTCCCGGCCGGGTTGGATATTTTCTCCGCTCGTGGACTGGGTGTTGTGTTGTCCTCATCATAATTTCATCCTCATCAACGTCGCGCAAGTCGCCCACTGTGGCGTCAAATGAAATAAGACTTGCACTTGGCGGCCGAACTTCCCCGAATGGGGCCTCCCGGCCAACGATGCCATACGATCATTTCCATTTTTAACATAAACAATTAAGACATGTAAAAATAAAAAATATACCATCCGCAGTCTCATATATTGTGTCGTCCGGAAAAGACACACCCAGGGCAAAAGCACCACAGGCACAAAAATTCGATGTGGTGCCAATACGACAGAGGCTCGCTACTTGTGCGTTTTCCACCACCGCCACCGACGGCGCTGAGGCTGAAGATGTCGACTTAGCCTTGGCCAATTACCGGCCGAATACAGTCCGTCAGTAACTGGACGACAACACGGACAGATGCCTAACCGGAATATAGAAGAGCATCTCTCGCCGACTTGGTTATACACTGAAGCGCTAAAGAAACTGGTATATGCACGCGTATTCAAATACAGAGATATACGAGGCAGCAAAAGGCGTTGCGGTCTCCAACGCCTATATAAAACAACAAGGGTCTGGTGCAGTTGTTTTATAGGTGAGAAACTTGGATTTCGTGCTGTAGCAGCTGCTCATAAGCGACACATCACGCTAGTAAATGCCAAACGACGCCTCGCTTGGTGAAAGGAGCGTAAACATTGGACGATTGAACAGTGGAAAAACGTTGTGTGGAGTGAGGAATCGCGGTACACAATGTGGCGATCCGATGGCAGGGTGTGGGTATGGCGAATGCCCGGTGAACATCATCAGCCAGCGTGTGTAGCGCCAACAGTAAAATTCGGAGGCGGTGGTGTTATGGTGTGGTTGTGTTTTTCATGCAGGGGGCTTGCACCCCTTGTTGTTTTACGTGGCACTATCACAGCCCAGGCCTACATTGATGACTTAAGCACCTTATTGCTTCCCACTGTTGAAGAGCAATTCGGGGATGGCGATTGCATCTTACAACACGATCGAGCAGTTGTTCATAACGCACAGCCTGTGGCGGAGTGGTTACACGACAATAACATCTCTGTAATGGACTGGCCTGCACTGAGTCCTGACCTGAATCCTATAGAACACCTTTGGGATGTTTTGGATCGCCGACATCGTGTCAGGCCTCACCAACTGACATCCATACCTCTCCTCAGTGCAGTTCTCCGTGAAGAATGGGCTCCCATTCTCCAAGAAACCTTCCAGCACTTGACTGAATGTATGCCTGCGAGAGTGGAAGGCTAAGTGTGAGTCAGCACCGTATTGAATTTCAGCATTGACGATGTAGGGCGCCACTAACTGTGGTCTCTCCCTGCACATTATCAACTATCACATCTGCATCTACATGGATACTCTGCAAATCACATTTAAGTGCCTATTATTCCAATCTCGCATAGCGCGCGGAATAAACGAACACCTACATCTTTCCGTGATAGCTCTGATTTCCCTTATTTTATTATGGTGATCATTTCTCCCTATGTAGGTCGGCATCAACAAAATATTTTCGCATTCGGAGGAGAAAGTTGGTGATTGAAATTTCGTAAGAAGATTCCACCGAATTTAAAAACGCTTTTGTTTTAATTACGTCCACCCCAAATCCTGTATCATGTCCGTGACACTCTCTCCCTTATTTCACGATAATACAGAACGTGCTACTGTTTGAACTTTGTCGATGTACTCCGTTAATCGTATATGGTAAGGATCCCAGACCGCGCAGCAGTACTCCACAAAGGACGGACAAGCATAGTGTAGGCAGTCTCTGTAGTGGCTGTGTTACATTTTCTAAGTGTCCTGCCAACACAACGGCCGTCTTTGGTTAGCCTTCCCCACGACATTTTCGCGTGTTCCTTCCAATTTTAGTTGTTCATAATTGTAATTCCTAGATATTGAGTTGAATTTAAGGCCTTTAGATTTGACTGATTTATCGAGTAACCGAAGTTTAGCCGATTACTTTAGCACTCATGTGGACGACCTCACACTCGTTATTTAGGTTCAATTGCCAATTTTCGCACCATACAGATAGCGTTTCTAAATCATTTTGCTATTTCTTTTGATCTTCTGATAACTTTACTAGTCGATAAACGACAGCGTCATCTGTAAACAACCTTAGGCACTTGCTCAGATTGTCTCCCGAATCGTTTACGTAGGTAATAAACAGCAAAGGGGCTATGGCACTACCTTGGGGAACGCCAGAAATCACTTTTGTTTATTCGATGACTTCCAGTCAATTACTACGGACTGTGACCTCTCTGACTGGAAATCACGAATCCAGTCACGTAACTTGTAACGGTAACACCGACCACCTTAAAACGGCACCCGATGCCAACGTCAAACCTCTGCGTGGAATTCTTTAGACGTGACCGTGAGATAACCTAATGGAAAGAGAACAATCAAACTGAGATTCGTTTCCGAAGCAGTCCAGCAAAGTAAAACCGACAGTAAGCGCTGGGGCAGGAACAGACGTTCTCCCAACACAAAAGTAAGTTGTTCAAATGGCTCTGAGCACTATGGGACTTAACATCTGTGGTCATCAGTCCCCTAGAACTTAGAACTACTTAAACCTAACTAACCTAAGGACATCACACACATCCATGCCCGAGGCAGGATTCGAACCTGCAACCGTAGCAGTCGCGCGGTTCCGGACCGAGCGCCTAGAACCGCGAGATCACCGCTGCCGGCAAAAGTAAATTGTAACGTTACGTATTAAAACTGGTCGTCAGCCTAATTAGGCATTCTTGTGTCAAGCAAAATGGTAAAGCAGAAGGCAGTGCTAAGGCTAACCTAACCTTCTTTGGCACACACACACTAAACTTTTTCCTTACATCTGTTTCTACTGGAACGCAGTAACCTAACCTTGCAGATAAATGTACTTCTAACAAACAAATGGCCAATGAGATAGTAAGCAGTAAACATGCCTCTCAACAACACGTACCTTAAATGACCTAGGTATAACAGTTTATAAAACCAGTTACCGACACACGTGAAACTATTAGCAATAATGAACAGGGAAAAGCTTGAAATTATTCTGAATTTAAATCAGTGGGTCTGCTACTGATCATAATCTTTAACTTCATTGCTTAGTACAGGGTCTCTAGACCTGTGCATTAACCATCTTGCATTAGAATAGGTAAGTCAGTAAATAGTTCTTTCTTAAACGTAGTTTGACGCAGCTAAACAGAATGCAAATCTAACTACACTGGCTCTGAAGGAGTCTTTGCATTGCTTCATTAACTACCTGGCCTAATACATGAGGGCTCTTAAACTTTCATGGTTTGAAGAACAATGCTCATTAACAAAGCTTTGCATGAGAAATGGAATGTGTTCTTATCATTAAGTAAAGCACAACTAACTATAACTCCTTAAATAACAGAAGTGCTTTCGTAAGAAGTCTTTTGACCTACTCAAAATTGTAATTGGCTGTACACATGTCAACACAACATTAAATTCAAGCTCAACCACTTTTTCGTAACAAATCAGGACACTCGGAATTAAATTCACTAGGACAGGACTCCTGTCCAGGTTCGTGAAATGAGATAATCACGGGTGTAAGATACAGTTTTTAGCGACATCACAATTACTATAAAAATGAACCAAATTCCGCAAATACCTGGTCCATTTTCAGAGTGCTAAATATAAACAATTTAATGGAAGGCTGGTGGCACTGGTGGCATAATTTTCAGTGGCTGTGAACCTGGCGGCTATGCAGTCATAGCGATGCTGTTGGTCTCGCCCTGTTACATATCTTCTTGGCGACGGAATTATATTTCTATAAGGCCAAAAACCATGCCACGGTAATGGTATCACCAAAAGCAGCATCCGAGGCCCATAAATGCTGCCCTTAAACTCTTCTGGCCTCAAAAATCCAGGAATATGAGCCACAGTGATCCGCTACTGTTAGCGAGATGTTAACTACAGCACTGCTCAGCCCAGACTCCTTACTCGTCACAAAGGACGAGTTGCCACTTGCGCGCCAACCGCACCTTTTCCACTCCGCAGGCTACTTCTGTAGGTGCGGTGCTTCCCCACGTCTTTTACATGCAACACTACGTTCCCTATGGACCTTGTCATTTACAGTACATTATATAACAATCATTTCAGTAGTTATTTAAATTCACAAGCATAATTTAAACAACATCATTCAAACGTTCACATAACTGAAGTATGTATACAAAGTCAACGAATTTTCAGAACAGATACAACATTCTACATAAGCAATACTACAAATTGACATAGAAATATCGATACAGATACAAAATAGGTCAAAAATCGGTGTTACAAACTAAGACGATATTCCATAAGCATGCAATTTCACCAGAAGCAGCTTGTGTGGTACAGTGTCAAAAGCCTTCTTGCTTCCGTGGCCCACCTCTGAAAATTGCCTCTTCCTCCTTCCATTTTACTGAATTAATTATGCCCTTAGTGATCGCTGCACCCCATGCAACCGAAACTCTTAACAAATTGTCCATGGTTTTAGTGGTCTAATCCGTGATCACCTCTCTACTCGAAAGTATGTCATTACCAATTGTAAAATCGATAGAGAACCCACAGATGACAATTGCGTTCACCTGCAAGCCACTTCTTCCGTCACTTAGTGACACCAAGACCTGTTTTTATACCTTCTTCCTTTTCGCCCGAAAAGTGAGAATTAGTGAAATTGCTTTTACAGGTGTCTCAATCAATTTGCTTTCACTTTCAACCAGTTTTGCAAAAAAGCACATCGAAAGTTCTGTCGCTTTCACGGTTATCTTAGTGAGCGGACACCAATTGTCCTCTTTTCCAGCAACTCTGGGTCATCACAGTACTAGTCAATGTCGTCTTGCACTTGCGATTGCCAAAACGCACGTTACGTAAAATCCCTTCTCCACAGAGATGTCCGTGAGATATATCGTTGCCTTTAGTCATTCACTTGTGCGATCTGAAGCATTTCTGCTTGTGGTGGGGCCAGTGGTGGAGAAGCCCCATTACACCCTCCCTCTAAAAAAATGGCTCTAAGCACTATAGGACTTAGCATCTGAGGTCATCAGGCCTCTAGACTTAGAACTACTTAAACCTAACTAACCTAAGGTCATCACACACATCCATGCCCGAGGCAGGATTCGAACCTGCGAACGTAGCAGCCGCATGGTTCCGGACTGAAGCGCCTAGAACCACTCGGCCACAGCAGCTGGCAGACCCTCCCTCTCCCTCACTGTGCGACGCTTGCGCGCAGATCACGTAGCGTCTGTAGTGTGGCACTTCGTTCGTGGCCGGCTCTTCCTTGTGTGGACCATGGTGTCTATCTCTCTCTCGTCTATTCCTTTCTCCTCTCCTTCGTCCTTTATTGTACAAGTTCTGCATGTCATTGTGCCGCACAAATACTTGTGGCGCTCCATTTTCTGTCCTCATTGCACTTGGGTGCGCCGTTCTTTGTTTCTCCTGCTCTCCAGTATCGTTCAAAGACCTTAAAATACCGGGTAACGGTTATCTTGACAGTTTCACGATGAGTGCACCTTGTACATGAGCAGGGAAATATGAGCATATCGCGCTACACCATTCCTCATCTGTGACTTCGTCTTCTTGAGGGTATTTTCCTTCTGTCGTTGCAACTACAAAACATGCGTTTCTTTTTCATTAGATGCGTTTCGCTTTATTGAGGTAAAGCATCATCAGTGGTTTGTAATCAAGTTACTTACATTTTGATTTGCTTTAAGATCGAAAAACAGTACGTTAACAATATGTTGGTTTTTATTTACGGTTCTTTCCGCTTAATTTCTTGCCTACGTAGGGAAATGCCGTCTGCTAGCACAACCTTGATTTTTTTCTCCTTTAGGTTCAAAAATGGTTCAAATGGCTCTGAGTACTATGGGACTTAACATCTATGGTCATCAGTCCCCTAGAACTTAGAACTACTTAAACCTAACTAACCTAAGGACAGCACACAACACCCAGCCATCACGAGGCAGAGAAAATCCCTGACCCCGCCGGGAATCGAACCCGGGAACCCGAGCGTGGGAAGCGAGAACGCTACCGCACGACCACGAGATGCGGGCTTCTCCTTTAGGCACTGATAATTGTGATCTAGTTTTTAGCTGCTCTGCTAAAAATTAGACCACAGATATCGGTCTCTACAGAAAAAAAAAACATCAAGGTTGTGGTAGCAGACGGCATTTCACGATGTAGGGGGGAAATCAAGCGGAAATCACCATAAACAAAAACTAACATTCTGTTAACGAACTGTTTTTCGATCTTAAATCAAATCAAAATGTAAATAACTTGATTACAAACCACTGATGATGCTTTACTTCAATAAAGCTAAACGCGTCTGGTGAAAAAAAAAATCGCATTTTTTTGTAGTTGCAGCGACAGAACTAAAATACTATCAAAAACTGGAAAGCAGCTACGGACAATATAGACACACAAATGAAGAATTTACTGTCCATTTTTCGTCCAAGTAACCCACCAGAACGACGAAGTGAGCACCGTAAGTTGCCATGAACTGGCGTGACTGTGGTGCTTTTTGTCCCCAATATAATCTCATCTTTTCACTTGCCTGTGCAGCCAGGCTCCAGTATGTTGCCAGAAACTTAGTGCAGAAATCCTTGTAATTATTCTTCTCGCAAATTATTACGTCAAACCAGGTAATCTCGTGCTGGTCGAGGGTCAGCCGTGCAACGAGTAAAGCATTATATTATGTCACTCTTTTTGCGCGTAGATTCACGTCCAAATTCTTTAGGTATACCTTCGTGTGGGTCCTGTGCGTTCGACGGTACTTATGCAGTGGTCTGCCCACCCCGTGAATCGGGAATGCGGCCTGCAAATTCACTGGCGTGACCTGCGTTGTAAGGACAATACGTTGTCGTATTGCACACACTTCATACTCGAGGATTGACACTGTATTTTGGATTTCCTTTGGATTATTTACTTTCCTCATCTATGCGCACGGTTTACCCGCGTTTCTATGTTGTCAGCCTTCATTTCACTCCCTTGTCTGCTCCGATCTAGGCTGTTGGTGACCTCCCTCCGTATCTGTGCCGTCTCGACCCCATTTCGCGCCTAAATTCAGCTGTGTGACAGTCAAGCTTCTTATTACAAAGTTTGAGATTGGCATCCAGTCATTCAAATCGTGTTTTATTCTCCTCACTCGCGGCGGATAACTGCGTTGCATACTTTTCTAATATGTCGAGTATTGTATCCAGTGGACTCTTCATATTCCCTATAGACGTGCCTTGTGTTTCCTTCCACACCCTCGAACTTTGCTCAGTAGGCCTTTCGGTTCCTTGTGAGCTCTGAGTTTGTGTACTCCTCATAGACGTACCTGGCGTTTTCTCACTGACACCAGAACCCTGTTCCATTTTAATGTCTGTTTCCTTATTTATCAATCTCCCAGACGTCAGTTGCGTAGAAAAAGGTAACCGCTAACAAAAAATACTGCACAGGAGGGACACAGACGAAACCACGCTGATGGCAACGCTGGTATCCACGAATGGAGCAATGAAAACGTGGAACGAAATATTCACAACAACAAGCTACACGTTCTAAAACTGCTTCACAAAATACGGTCTGTGAGGGGGAAGGGGGGGGGGGCGAGCTGTGGGAATCGAAACTAAATACAATAGCTACCGCTACCTCTACTTCATACAGCAAAATTGCAATCCATTCAGCCCACACAAACTCACTATCCGTGCGCCTAACTTCATACATAAAGAGGTTAGCATATTATAATAAAGGAAGGGGAATTCTTCCTGAGTCGTGTCTGAAAACTTTGAAATTCTCACACTAGTGAAAGCGACGATGAAATCAAATCGAAATCCCACGGTGGGCGCCAAAACTGTAGTAAATCGAGAGTTCTTTCGTTGTCTTGCATAAAAAGACACGCAGATTAGTAATTACATTTCCCCACACTGAGCGTCAAGGAACTAGTGACTCCTTCAAAACTCTGTGCTATGACATAGTATGCAAATTACTAGTGAAATCGCCTCGTGTTTTGCGCCAAAATTTTGTGGACTGAAAAAGTTCTCCTCTCTCAGACGAAATCACGTGTAGACGACTAATGAGGCGGCCCCACGCAGGGCGCCAGAAATGTCGTTAATTGCGAAATTCTATATAATATCACAAAGGATGCAAATTACGAATGAGATCGCGCCACGTTCGTAATAAAAAATGTTACGAATTGAGTATTATTTGATTGCTTGCATAAACTGACTTGCAGATGACTAATTATATTGCCCCTCACTGGGAGCCAATAATTAAGGGACATCAACAAGTAAGTGTAATAAACACAGGTTATTAAGGGATCGACAGACGAATGGAAAACATTGTTTAGATGAATAAAACGTGAAACGAGTGCCTTTATTTCAGTACTTTTTCATACGAAACGAAAGAAAAACGTTTCAAATCTCAGGGCCGATTTGACTGGGGTGGACACGACCTAGCTATAAAGGGGAAGGAGGGGGCAATGAATCATCTTACTGTTCTTTATAGACTTTTGTCGTGTGGTGATGACGCCTCGAAGATGTGCGGCGTGAGACGGCCGCTCCCCTAGGCGACCCGTGGCTGTGCAACGAGAGCCCAGAAAGGCGTCTGCGTTGACGGATCGCCTTGTGTTGCCGCAGCCAGAGCAGCATTACCGCGGTGTCGGCTTGCGGATGCTGCCAATATGTGGAAAGGCCCTCATGTCCTCTTGTTTCCTTGCTATCTCACTGATTCCCTCTTTCCTCCTCATTCTGCTCTCAGATCAACGACCCCTCAACATCTTCCTCCTCTCGATGTTGTCATTGGCCGACTAAATTTGCAATACCACACCATGACTGCCGCGCGGGATTAGCCGAGCGGTCTCAGGCGCTGCAGTCATAGACTGTGCGGCTGATCCCGGCGGAGGTTCGCGTCCTCCCTCGGGCATGGGTGTGTGTGTTTGTCCTTAGGATAATTTAGGTTAAGTAGTGTGTAAGCTTAGGGACTGATGACCTAAGCAGTTAAGTCGCATAAGATTTCACACAGATCTGAACATTTGAACCACGCCATGACTGATCGACGTTTGAGGACTACACCTCCCCGTGCTGGGTGGAAATTCTTTACTTTGTGTGGACTGGTGTGTGACTCAGGAATTAGCGTCTTTCTCACGATTTCACTGTCAAGGATGTCCCCAGGGTAGATTTCACATTGTGTCGACGTTCTTCTGCATTCCTAAGTTGCTGTGAAAGCAGCCACACAACATTTGGTTGTAACGGCTATCTTCGCGTGAGGCTAGGCCAGTCTCATGTTCGTGCTTCGGCTAAGAAGCTCCAGGCGTTCTTGATTTATAAGTAATATCCTTCCTGCCCAGAAAACAAATGGTTCAAATGGCTCTGAGCACTATGGGACTTAACTGCTGTGGTCATCAGTCCTCTAGAACTTAGAACTACTTGAACCTAACTAACCTAAAGACATCACACACATCCATGCCCGAGGCAGGATCCGAACCTGCGACCGTATCGGTCGCGCGGTTCCAGACTGTAGCGCCTAGAACCACTCGGCCACATCGTCCGGCCCAGAAAACATCTTATTAACCAGACTGACTTGCTACGTAGTTCTTTAGTCTCACATACTTCCTTGTGCGAATTCTTGGCGCTTTGTGTATACGCTCCCTTCCAGAGCTTGTGCGGTGCTTGAATTCTCGACACGTTCTCGCTTTTTAAGGCAGATAGCAACGGCTCAGCCCGAAGAGTTCACACGTCTTTGAGTGTGTATTCTTGACGCTCAGTCCCAGAGGTCGCAGGGGTCCATCAGTTTTTGGCAAGCTTATCATTGTCCACCAGGCTCTTTGCACGCCGTCTATTCTTAAGCGAGGTGAGGGCATCTTCCCGCCTACTCGGGGTGTGACTGCTGAATGGCTCCTGTGTTCGTTTCTCGAGCGCATGCCGCATTGGATCCGGCTTTCTTCTGGGCTGCTGGTGCTACGAATCTGCGAAGATGATCCCTGGCGGAGCTATCACCTTATTAAAGATCTTTATTTCGATGTGATTATCGGACTGTTCACACACTATTCCAGCAGAAAAATATAAAATAAAATTTTGTTTTACAATCGGTAAAACAAATGAACCGGTTGATGATGTAATCCAGCTCTGAAAGTTTCTCTTCTTCAAATTAAAATAGAATCGTGGTATCCATGATAATTTGATTATATAGTCATTCTTTTTTATTGTGATAGAGTGCTCAAAAATTAATTTAAGGGAACATTTTATTCTGCAATGACGTATTCATTATTTATTAACTAATTAAAATGACTAAGTTCGAATAGGTACACTGATGAGCCAAAACATTATGACCACCTGCTTAATAGATTGTTTGTCCGTCTTTGCTACGAAGTACCGCGTGATTAAAAAGTCAGTATAAATTTGAAAACTTAATAAACCACGGAATAACGTAGATAGAGAGGTAAAAATTGACACACATGCTTGGAATGACATGGGATTTTATTAGAATCAAAACAAAAAACACCCCATATTGCTAGACGCATGAAAGATATCTTGCGCGCGCCGTTTGGTGATGATCGTGTGTTCAGCCGCCACTTTCGTCATGCTTGGCCTCCCAGGTCCCCAGACCTCAGTCCGTGCGATTATTCGTTTTGGGGTTACCTGAAGTCGCAAGTGTATCGTGATCGACCGACATCTCTAGGGATGCTGAAAGATAACATCAGACGCCAATGCCTCACCATAACTCCGGACATGCTTTACAGTGCTGTTCACAACATTATTCCTCGACTGCAGCTACTGTTGAGGAATGATGGTGGACATATTGACCATTTCCTGTAAAGAACACCATCTTTGCTTTGTCTTACTTTGTTGTGTTAATTATTGCTATTCTGATCAGATGAAGCGCCATCTGTTGGACATTTTTTGAACGTTTGTATATTTTTGGTTCTAATAAAACCCCACGTCATTCCAAGCATGTGTGTAAATTTGTACCTCTCTATCTACATTATTCCGTGATCTACTCAGTTTTCAGCCGGCCAGAGTGGCCGAGCGGTTCTAGGCACTTCAGTCTGGAACCGTGCGACCGCTACGGTCGCAGGTTCGAATCCTGCCTCGGGCGTGGATGTGTGTGATTTCCTTAGGTTAGTTAGGTTTAAGTAGCTCAAAGTTCTAGGGGACTTATGACCACAGAAGTTAAGTCCCATAGTGCTCAGAGCTATTTGAATCATTTTTTATTCAGTTTCCAAATTTATACTGACTTTTTGATTACCCGGTACATCACTGATTCTGCCTATCAAGATCCGACAGTTTGTTGGTACGTGTCTGGAGGTATATGGGAAAAGATGTCTAGGCCAGGTCATGTAATTCGCGTAAATAACGGGCCATTGATTTGCGTACGCGATGATGGCGCCCGATAGCGACTCGGATGGTTCCATAGAATTTACATCAGGCTAGTTTGGTCGACGAGACATCAATGTGAGTTCAGTATAACGCTCCTCAAACCACTGTAGTATGGTTCTGGCTCCGATACACAGACAATTTTCCTGCTGAAAGATGACAACGCGATCTTCAGTTACTAACACAGGTCCCATGCAAGCGTAGGAGAATATGTCCCATAGCATAATACTGCTCCTACCACCCTGCATTTGTGGCGCGCTGCACGTTTCGAACCGACGCTCACATTGATGACGGCCTTTGTGGAGACGACCGTTGACTTAGTGCAGCAAACGTGTCACTCATCCGAAGAGACGACACTTTCCATTGATCGACGGTCGAATCCCGATGGTCCCGTGCCGACTGCAATTGAAACTGACGATGTTGTTGGGTCAACATCCGAACACATAGGGGCAGTGTGATGCGAAGCTCCACGTTTAACAATGTACGAAGAAAGCTATCCTTCCAAACATTTGTGCGTGTACCAGCATAGGGCTCTTTCGGCAGAGATGCCACGAATCACAATCTGTCCTTCTTTACAGAACAGACAAGCCTCCGAACACCACGTTCTGTGAAGAGTCGTGGATGCCCAAGCATTTATCGCGTAGTGGTAGTTTCACTCTCCTATTTCTTTCCATAGGTGTTCGCAAGGGTAGCACGTGAACATTCGACCAGCTCGCTGTTTTCGAGATACTCGTGCACAGGGTCTGCGTAATAATAATCAGCCCTTTGCAAAGTTGCTTATCTCAATGTATCTCCCCATTTGCAGCCCACATCTTCGCTAGGGTTATGTCCCGATGTGGCAAAACAAGTGCTGTATCGTTTGAGGGAAACAGCGGCGAGCGAGTGCGCAGCGACTTACTCCAGTTCACTGCTGGTAGTGCCTCGTCTCCATAACGCGTCTGTGCGTAGCACACAAGTATTGCACCATAATTAAGAATGAAATTAAAAGTTAAAGTTGCTTTTTCAAACTTTGTCAAGTTATGCTTCGGTGTAATAATGTTTAAACTGTCAAGTATCAGATTGATTAGGTCAGTATTTTACCTAAATACATCATTTTAAGAAAAAATAAGTGGTGCTAAATAATAAAGCTAGGAAGCCAGAAATTGGTCATAATGTGCAAATTTATGCCAAAATTAACTAGTACAAGTCTCAACGTGATTAAAGCAATATTTTGGTCAGAATCCACGGTTGTAAGAAAAATTGAAGGCTCTAGTAACGTGAAAATTTGCATGACACTTCATTTCAACATAAAAATAATAACTGCGTGACCCCATTAAGCTACCACTAATAGTTTTCGAGTAATTTACTGAAAACTAAATTTGGGACAAAAACTTCCTTATTTGTAGTAGATTAAGTTCAAATGGTTCAAATGTCTCAAATGGTTCAAATGGCTCTGAGCACTATGGGATTGAACATCTGAGGTCATCAGTCCCTTAGAACTACTTAAACCTAACTAACCTAAGAACATCACACACATCCATGCCAGAGGCGACCGTAGCGGTCGCGCTGTTCCACACTGGTAGATTAAGTATCTGTTGTATTAATGCTAGAGACTTTTGGTTACAGCACGTGATGAAACTTATTAAATAATACAGCTATAACAAGTTTTAGGACCTTAGTGTTAATAACAACCAATACAATGTCTCTTAAAGTTGTAGGTCATAGATCATGTTCTGCTGTCAGCTCAGTTCTAAAAATTCTAGAAGGCAAAAGTTTTAATGCAGGTGATCTAAAACTTTTTCTGTGGTTCTAATCAACTTACCTACATTCATACAAAAACTACGATTCTAAATTGATTCATAGCTATGTTATTAAATATTGTGTGTCCGAGAAAGCGGCCGTTTAGAGACTGCTACTGTGGGAATAGGGCGGATGGCAGCAGGTGTTCCCTTGGCAGTCCACTGCGCCACATATATATAAACAGGCCAAAACGCAAGACTAGGTTTCACTTCGCACCCACACACCGTAAGATCCGCGTCAGTCAAACGGCAGAGTGCGCGCTGCCGCAGATGACATCAGAGGCAGGCTGTTTACAAAACGCTTATTTGCAGTAATAATAGAAGGTGAATTCGCGAGGACTGTACACCGTCCAGGATCGCTTAGATTTCGCAAAAGTTGCTGTTATTGTGCCGCCCGTAATGTTAACAAATCCGAGTGGCAAGTAGTGACAATTATTTTCCACTTTTGTCGCGAACATTTATTTTGTTTATCAGTGGTCAGGGCGAAAGATAATTTATTAGGAACTTACCGTAGGGATCGCCTCTGAACTGCTCATACTGCTGTTTAGGACAGAGAGATTTGCTGTCAGTTTGAACATAATGAATATTACAATGGTCGGGGAAGAAGGGCACTGTATCTGCTTGCCGGGGGGTCTCATCCGAGATGTGGAGGAGGCCCTGCCGGCGGCGATAGAGAGCACTGGGTGCCCACGACTGCAAATTGTTGCTCATGTCGGCACCAATGACTCCTGCTGACTCCTGCCATCTGAATTCAGAGATCATCCTCAGTTCTTACAAGCGGTTGGCGGAGTTGGTGAAGGCGGAAAGCCTTGCTCGCGGGGTGGAATCTGAGCTAACTATTTTTAGCATCGTTCCCAGAACCGATCGCGGTCCTCTGGTTTAGAGCCGAGTGGAAGGCTTAAACCAGAGGCTCAGACGATTCTGCGGAGATCTGGGGTGCAAATTTCTCGACCTCCGCCATCGGGTGGAGAAATGTAGGGCCGCCCTGAATAGGTCAGGCGCGCACTACCCGCAGGAAGCGGCTACAAGGGTAGCGGAGTACGTGTGGAGTGCACATGTGGGTTTTATAGGTTAGAGAATTCCCTCCCTAGGCCCGACAAGACTCCTCCTGAGACGCGGCAAGGTAGGAGTAGGCAAACTGCAACAGGGAATAACAATATTAATCTGCTAATAGTAAACTGCAGGAGCGTCTATAGAAAGGTCCCAGAACTGCTCTCATTAATAAACGGTCACATTTCCCACACAGTACTAGGGACAAAACGTTGGCTGAAACCAGATGTAAACAGTGATGAAATTATAAACTCAGATTGGAATGTATACTGCAGAGACAGGCTGGACAGTGAAGGGGGAGGCGTGTTTATAG
Organism: Schistocerca serialis cubense; assembly: GCF_023864345.2. Taxonomy (NCBI): domain Eukaryota; kingdom Metazoa; phylum Arthropoda; class Insecta; order Orthoptera; family Acrididae; genus Schistocerca; species Schistocerca serialis. The sequence goes on along the minus strand of NC_064640.1, from coordinate 176,786,214 downwards.
CGATAAGAAGTGCAATAGTATCGAAGGAAATTGACGGAGATCCGAAATGTGAAATAATTTGGGTGAAGGTCACGGTTAAAGCAGGCTCAGACATGGTGACTGGATGTCTCTATAGGCCCCCTGGCTCAGCTGCTGTTGTGGCTGAGCACCTGAAGGATACTTTGGAAAATATTTCGAGTAGATTTCCCCACCATGTTATAATTCTGGGTGGAGATTTTAATTTGCTGGATATAGACTGGGAGACTCAAACGTTCATAACGGGTGGCAGGGACAAAGAATCCAGTGAAATTTTTTTAAGTGCTTTATCTGAAAACTACCTTGAGCAGTTAAACAGAGAACCGACTCGTGGCCATAACATATTACACCTTCTGGTGACAAACAGACCCGAACTATTTGAAACAGTTAATGCAGAAGAGGGAATCAGCGATTATAAAGCGGTTACTGCATCGATGATTTCAGCCATAAATAGAAATATTAAAAAAGGTAGGAAGATTTTTCTGTTTAGCAAAAGTGACAAAAAGCAGATTTCGGAGTACCTGACGGCTGAACACAAAGGTTTTGTCTCAAGTACAGATAGTGTTGAGGATCAGTGGACAAAGCTCAAAGCCATCGTACAATACGCGTTAGGTGAGTATGTGCCAAATAAGATCGTAAGAGATGGAAAAGAGTCACCGTGGTACAACAACCGAGTTAGAAAACTGCTGCGGAAGCAAAGGGAACTTCACAGCAAACATAAACATAGCCAAAGCCTTGCAGGCAAACAAAAATTACGCGAAGCGAAATGTAGTGTGAGGAGGGCTATGCGAGAGGCGTTCAATGAATTCGAAAGTAAAGTTCTATGTACTGTCATGGCAGAAAATCCTATTAAATTTTGGTCTTATGTCAAAGCGGTAGGTGGATCAAAACAAAATGTCCAGACACTCAGTGACCAAAATGGTACTGAAACAAAGAATGACAGACTAAAGGCCGAAATACTAAATGTCTTTTTCCAAAGCTGTTTCACAGAGGAAGACTTCTCTAGATTGTCTCACAGATGACAAAATGGTAGATATCGAAATAGACGACAGGGATAGAGAAACATTTAAAATCGCGCAAAAGAGGAAAGGCCGCTGGACCTGATGGGATACCAGTTCGATTTTACACAAAGTACGCGAAGGAACGTGCCCCCCTTCTTGCAGCGGTGTACCGAAGGTCTCTAGAAGAGCGTAGCGTTCCAAAGGATTTGCAAAGGGCACAGGTCATCCCCGTTTTCAAGAAGGGACGTCGAACAGATGTGCAGAACTATAGACCTATATCTCTAACGTCGATCAGTTGTAGAATTTTGGAACACGTATTATGTTCGAGTATAACGACTTTTCTGGAGACTAGAAATCTACTCTGTAGGAATCAGCATGGGTTTCGAAAAATACGATCGTGTGAAACCCAGCTCGCACTATTCGTCCACGAGAGTCAGAGGGGCATAGACACGGGTTCACAGGTAGATGCTGTGTTTCTTGACTTCCGCAAGGCATTCGATACAGTTCCCCATAGTCGTTTAATGAACAAAGTAAGAGCATATGGACTGTCAGACCAATTGTGTGATTGGGTTGAAGAGTTCCTGGATAACAGAACGCAGCATGTCATTCTCAATGGAGAGAAGTCTTCCGAAGTAACAGTGACTTCAGGTGTACCGCAGGGGAGTGTCGTAGGACCGTTGCTGTTCACAATATACATAAATGACCTTGTGCATGAGATCGGAAATTCACTGAGGCTTTTTGCGGATGATGCTGTGGCATATCGAGAGGTTGTAACAATGAAAAATTGTACTGAAATGCAGGAGGATCTGTAGCGAATTGACACATGGTGCAGCGAATGGCAATTGAATCTCAATGTAGACAAGTGTAATGGGCTGCCAATACATACAAAGAAAGATCCCTTACCATTTAGCTACAATATAGCAGGTCAGCAACTGGAAGCAGTTAATTCCATAAATTATCTGGGAGTACGTATTAGGAGTGATTTAAAATGGAATGATCATATAAAGTTGATCGTCGGTAAAGCAGATGCCAGACTGAGATTCATTGGAAGAATCCTAAGGAAGTGCAACCGGAAACAAAGGAAGTAGGTTACAGTACGCTTGTTCACCCACTGCTTGAATACTGCTCACCATTGTGGGATTCGTACCAGACAGGGTTGATAGAAGAGATAGAGAAGATCCAACGGAGAACAGCGCGCTTCGTTATAGGATCATTTAATAATCGCGAAAGCGTTACGGAGATGATAGATAAACTCCAGGGGAAGACTCTGCAGGAGAGACGCTCAGTAGCTCGGTACGGGCTTTTGTTGAAGTTTCGAGAACATACCTTCACCGAGAAGTCAAGCAGTATATTGCTCCCCCCTACGTACATCTCGCGAAGAGACCATGAGGATAAAATCAGAGAGATTAGAGCCCACACAAAGGCATACCGACAATCCTTATTTCCACGAACAATACGAGACTGGAATAGAAGGGAGAACCTATAGAGGTACTCAAGATTCCCTCCGCCACACACCGTCAGGTGGCTTGCGGAGTATGGATGTAGATGTAGATGATGTGAGTGTGAAACTTTACCAAACAAATGTATCAACTAGAACTCAAAATCTTCATTTATAATCATAGTCCTCATCCCGCTGAGCAAATAGAGAACAGAAACATTTCTTTCAGCAGGCTTGACAAGGATGTGGACTTGCAGACTGAGAACTATGGTCAGTATGTTCTCCGCCGCTTTCCGGCTGACCACAGAAGTAGTTGCCAGGCTCTCGTAAAAGACGGTGAACAATATTTACAATAATTACAATTTTCTCCTATGACTACTGAATGATTAAACAGGCCCACGAAAAATTTTTTTTAAAAACTTTTTTACTTTGATAGCTGATCTTTATAGATTTTTATGTGCTGAATCCAAATCTAGCTTTAGGTTTTTTGTATCACCCATAGTTTTCGAGGAATATGCTTTTTGTTATATAGTATAAAAACCCCAATGCTACTGTGAACGGTAAAATTAATGAAACGCTTTGTTACAACATAAGCATAGTTTGCATTTACAGTAAGCTATTAAAAACAATGATATATGTTAAAAGAGATTTCACTTGTCAACTGGAATTGGTTTATATTTTCTTTCTCTTTTTTCTTTTAAGCTTCTTGTGTAGCTTCTTCTACGATGAGTCGCTTACTGTACTTCTCAGTGAAGTGACCAACAGTAGTCCCCCATCATGTTGGTGTTCCAGCGGCCTTGGTAGCGTTTTTCCATCTGTTTAATGTCCTGGTGAAAACGCCCACCTTGCTCCTCACTAACATCGCCCATATTGTCCGGGAAGTAATCAAGGTGACTCATTAAAATCCTAAATTTTTAAACTTCTTTAACATTGTAGCTATAGTAGAAACATATTCTGGGTCTTTTGCATGTGCTAAGAACTTTGACACAACATGGTTGAATGATACCCGTGCTTCTTTCTCATTTAAGGTCATTGTGGATTCAAAGTTAACATCAAACATCAATTTTCTAATGTCAGGTCCGATAAAGACGCCTTCTTTTAGTTTAGCTTCTGAAAGGTGTGGAAAATTTTGGAAGAGATACTTAAAACATGATCCATCTTTAGGCAAAGCCTGTACAAACTGTTTCATTAGGCCTAACTTTACATGTAGAGGTGTTAGGAGTACGCTTTGTATCTGCAAATTTTTTACGTAGAATGTTCTTCTCACCAGGTATTAAAGACTCACTTACAGGCCAGTTCTTTCTGCACCAGTGTTGATCCCTAGCCCTACTGTCCCATTCACACAAGAGACTTGGAAACTTGGTAAAGCCACCTTGCTAACCAAGGAGCATGCATTTTACTTTTAGATCGCCACATATCATCCAACCATGAGCAGAATAGCCTTTTTTACTTAGCACTATTTCTAGATTTTCTTAGCTTTCTTTCATATGTACAGAATGTCCAACAGGTATAGATACGTACATGTTACCATTGTGTAATAAAACAGCCTTTAAACTAGTTTTGGCTGAATCAATAAACAGCCTCAGGCTTCCTTTTTGTATTCGATACCAAACTCATTCATCAGACCGGGAATGTCTTGGCAGTACACTGAATCACCTTCTTGTTGAAAAAACTTGGAAAATTGATGCTCTCTCTTTCTGTACATGTATATGGTAGTTCCAACCGCCAATAAGGTCTTTCTTTTAATCTTGAGGCAAGCAATTCAGCTTTTTCTTTCGTTAAGCCCAGATCCCCAACCAAACCGTTAAGCTCAGTCTGAGTAAAGATTTGGGCTCTAGACTTTCTGTAGTACAATGGAATTCATCATCATCTGGTTCATCTAAATCACACTTTACATCAGAAAATACTTCTGTTGGAATAGAATTTAAACCATCTCGTGGTTCAGGAACCGGCAGTTCTACACCATGCCCTACTGGTCGGATGTCGGACGGAAGGTTATGGTAGCTTATTACCTTCTTGTTTTTCGAATTATGACCAGTAATATCAACACTGCAAAAGTAGCAGTCATTGGAATGATTTCTTGGCTCCCTCCATATCATAGGAACAGTAAATCTAAAGGAAAGTGAGATTAGGTTGACAGGAAACAAAATACCATCTGTTAACACAAAAGTAGAATCGACCTTTTTTGCCAGCAAATGTTTTTCTGCAGTGCCTCCAACGTCGTCTACATTCATTACATCTCCTTTTTAAATCATTTTAACTATATAAAAGCTGTTAAAGTCTTTAAAAATAATAAATTTAACTGTAAAATGTGAAGAAATGGTGGGTGATACAGTTTTTTAAGTATCATATTTGGATTTCCCACCCTAAAAAACATAAGAATAAGGCATTTTCAGGAAAAAACAGTTTCTCCATCGTTGGCCTCTGTTTTTAATGTGTTTATCAACCCACCGCCCCACACATGGTGCGCATCGGCCAGGAAACTTGAACAGTGAAAGTGATCGGTAGAAAACAACGGGCTCGGTAGGCACTAACAGCGCCAGTGTGGAAAATAAACTGTAAATGTTAGCCACAGTAACCTTAATAATAATAATGAGCGTATGGCATTAGTGGCGGGGAGATCCCTCGCGGGGTGGTTCAGCCGCCGCTGCACAAGTTCTTTAACGCCACTACGGCGACTTGCGAGTGAATGAGGATGAAATGATGATGAAAGACACACAACACCCAGTCATCTCGAGGCAGAGAAAATCCCTGACCCCGTCGGGAATCGAACCCGGGACCCCGATCGCGGGAAACAATAACGCTACCGCAAGACCAGGACCGCGGACACAGTAACCTCGATTTTGACGGTAGGCGGGCGGGAGGAAGACAACACTAGATACGGATGCTGCCGGCGCTGAGGTCAGAAGAAGATGGTGCGTCATCACAGAGCTGCGTGGATCGGCGGGACACCCGCAAGCTGCTGCGTGTGCTCACCAGTGCCCCCCCCCCCCCCCCCTCTGGAGCAACTGCAGTAGGCGATTCCCGCCGTCATCCTCATCGCCACAGATGCTGCTGCTGCTGTCTGCATTACGTCGCGACGCGTCGCATCACGCTTGCTGGTACACCGCGCCGCCACCATTCGCCGAGGTCAAGCAATTAAGTCAAGAATATGTAAAGTATTTGTTAGTTGCTGCTAGCAGGCTGCTAATAATGGAGAACTATGTGAAAGTTAAGAAGGAACCAGTCTCTGACAATGAATCCTCAGAAGCAGAAACTGACTTTAATGAGGATGGTTCCGTCGAACCAATAAATCGAAAAGCGGAGTTTGATTTGTCAAAAGTAGAATATGATTTGAATTTCAATGATTCTACAACGTTAGAACCATTTCCTGATGACTAAGTAATTGAAATAGAGGTCAAAAGGAGAAGATAGAATTAATGACACTATCAGATAATGAAACTGAGCTCAGTATGTCTGAAATTCAGCCAAGTCAGGAAATGCGAGAAACTCCTTTAAAACCAGTGGACATGCCATGTGGCAATGTAGAGGCTCCAAACTGTTCGCTAAACTTGAATCAAATCATAAAGAACTGAGGGATAGCAATAAAGAACTAAACAGTAAGATTTAATCCAGTAGTAAAGAGTTAAAGGATAGTACTTAAGAACTAAGCAGTACGACTGAATCCAGCAGTAAGGAGTTAAAGGATAGTAATACAGTACTAAACAGTAAGATGAAGCCAATACTAAAGCGTTATAGGATAGTAATAAAGCATTAAGGCATGAAATGACCTCAAAACTGAATTGTTTAAAATATAAAATTGATGCTAATCGTCATGATCTGAAAATCAAGGTAGGGCAACAGTTAAATAAACTGCATAGTACTTTGAAAAGCGAAATTAACAAAGTTAGCAAAGATTTCAAAACCGCAGATGAACTTCTGGAAGGGAGGTTGTCAGAAAGAATAGGCAACGAATCCAAACTTTGCTCCGATAGATTTGTAGAAGTAACTAGTAGAGTAAATGCTTGTCAAAAAGATATTAAGAAAGTAAAATCTAATTGTGAGAAATTATGTGTGGATGTGAACAAAAGATGTTCTGACAATGTGGAAGCAGTAGAACTACAAGTAGAAGAACTAAGTGCTAGTATTACTATTATAGAAAACAGAGTAACCTCTGGTAGTGCTAGTAATGCTATTGTACAGCTTGCGACTTCAATTGACACCGCTTTCATCAGTTGTCGTCAATTTTTACGTTTTGATCCAGACAAACAAGTTCACCCATTATAGTTCTGCTTCGTTACGTGAAGTTTGGACGGTAGAGACAGGATACAGGCGGAAGTAAAACTATGAGGAAGCCTTGCGAGTTGTGCTCGGGTAGCTCAGTCGGTGGCGCACTTGCTTACGAAAAGCAAAGGTCTGGAATTCGAGTCCCGATTCAGTACACAGTTTTAATCTGCCTGGAAGTTTCATATGAGTGCAGATTTCGCTGGATAGTGAAATCATTGTATATTAATGTTCAAGTCATCAGCCAGAAACTTGCAGCATCCTTCATGTCATAAAGAGTTGTTTTTGGTCCTGGCTGTGTTCTGATGTTACTGCCAGTCACAATATGATCAACTGTCTGACTCAGAAGTGGCTCTGAGCACTATGGGACTTAACTTCTGAGGTCATCAGTCCCCTAGGACTTAGAACTACTTACACCTAACTAAGTTAAGGACATCACACACATCTATGCCCGAGGCAGGATTCGAACCTGCAACCGTAGTGGTCGCGCGGTTCCAGACTGAAGCGCCTAGAACCGCTCGGCCATTCCGGTCTGCCTGACTCAGAGCACCAATGTCATACTAAGGGCGCGAGGAATTGCCCTATTCATAAAAAAAGTCCTGACAGACTCTCATGTTGATGTCTCTGTCTAGTAGTACTCTCTTAAGAGTAATGGGGGTTTCCTGGCCCTCACCCTTCTCGTTGGTAAACGAGCCATTATTTAAGGCAGCCAGATCACTTGTGGATGGTCCTGGATTTAAAACATTCCGGCTCATTAATATGGAGTAAAAATTGTAATATGAACTGAAAAAACACAAAATACCTTACAGACGTTGCGGCGGCGCGGTTCTTTCCGTCCATTTACGACGGACCTGTGAACATTGTCTCAGCAGATCATCAGTAGGAAAGCCGAGTGAAGCCTACTGTACATCGACGTGAACCAGGCTGCATTTTAAGTCACTAATCTACGTTTCGGGAGAAAGTTTTCACACAAATGAATGTTTGGAAATTGTGTCCTCAATTAATATATTCTGAAACTTAGGTGAACAAGTACCACTGCCAAGCCCATGCTAGTCTTAACACAGTCACTCACAATCCCTTTTACTCACGTTAGCAAATTTATGGTGTTGCATTTCCCCAAAACGTAATAACTACAAAAATACTTATTGTTTTTATTGATAATGCTCGCCAAATATTAAGTCTGTCGGTACCAAATGCAACCACAGTTTCTAGCCACCGACCTGCTCAATACGCCACACGGTATTTATGTCTTTTCTCATCACAAAATTCGCTTAAAAATTCCGAAATTTCTACACGCTCATCGGAATAATTATGCCGTCACTTTACCATACTTTTGATGTACGAAACGCTGCTAGATCGGGCAACTTATCGTTTGCATCGGAACTACTACTACACACGTCCGAACTGTTTCATGGCTAGGCTCCCACTCTTCCTTAGAATACTCTGAGTCTTCTCTACCAGCAGAGAAGGGCGCGAGAAGAATATTGGTTTACCATTGGTCAGTTTACTCAACAGCCAATAGCAAAACAACATTCTCCCGCGTCAGTCCGCGCTTTTCATCAGTAACCAATGGCAAAATATTCAACCTAACGATTGCACTTTTTACCGACGTAACTATCTAATATGCTGAAGTTTTTCTTATGCATAAAATTATTTGCTATTGTTATTTCAAATGGCTCTGAGCACTACGGGGCTTAACATCTATGCTCATCAGTCCCCTAGAACTTAGAACTACTTATACCTAACTAACCTAAGGACATCACACAACACCCAGTCATCACGAGGCAGAGAAAATGTGGACTTCAAGGCAACAGTGAATCCACAACTCGTGATTGCAACTTTTCCCTTACCCCGCCCGGAAGATCTTTTTGATAAACTGTGCCCGGGTAAATACTTTTCGAAGTTGGACCTAGCAGATGCGTAATTGCAAATCCCAGTGGACGCCGAATCCCAGCGCGTCTTGGTGGTTAACACGCATCTTGGTTTGTACCGATTCAAAAGACTGCCATTCGGGTGTGCATTGTTTCAGCAATATTTACAAACAGTTTGTGCGTCGGTCCCTACTGCTGCGAACTATCTGGACGATATTGTGATCTCCGGAAAGACAGCCGACGAGCATTTAGCACATCTACGAACATTATTTCAGGTATTGCGACAAAATGGTCTTCGCTTGCGGAAGGACAAATGTGTGTTTTTTGCTCGTGACTTACCATACCTGGGACATGTCATCAATGCCCAAGGCATACATCCCAGTCCAGAGCACCTCCGTGCCATAAAAGATTTGCCTCCGCCACGGAATGTGAAGCAGCTACAGAGTGTGTTGGGTAAAATTAACTATTATCATCGCTTTCTGCGCAATGCCTCTTCCATTTCAGCTCCGCTTCATCGCTTACGCCGTACAGGTGTTCCGTTCGTCTGGACGACGGAATGCGAACGCGCCTTTCGCCAGTTGAAATCGGCGTTGCTTTCTCATACTTGCCTTACGCCTTTCGATCCCCAGAAACCCCTTTTGTTGATGGTAGATGCATCGGATTTCGGGATCGGTGCTGTGCTTGCGCACAAAGATGGATCGCATGATCGCCCTATTGCCTTTGCGTCCAAATTGCTCTCGTCTGCGCAAAGAAATTATTCACAGATAGAGACAGAAGCTTTGGCTCCCGTGTTTGGTGTTACTAAGTTCCATGATTTCTTGTATGGTCGTCACTTTACCATCATCACAGACCACAAACCTTTGACGTCGCTTTTTCATCCGAACAAGCCTGTACCTCCGCGTACAGCGCAGAAATTCATTCGCTGGTCTATTTTCCTCTCGCAGTACCGCTACGATATCTTGTATCGGTCCACTGCTAAGCACGGAAACGCCGATGCGTTGTCCGTTTGCCTGTCGCTGAGGATAAAGCATTCGATTCTTCCGAACTTGCTTACATGTTCATTGATTCGGAAACCGATGAAGTGGTCGAATCGTTTCCGATTGATTTTTGTCGTGTAGCTACAGCCACAGCTGCTGACCCTGTCCTTGCTACCGTTTTGCGTTTTGTTGCTACGCAATGGCCTTTGTCAAAGTCTCGGATCGAGGATCCGTTGGTTCGCCGATTTTTTGCTCACAAGGAGAGACTTTTTGTTCGACGTGGTGTTTTGTTGTTGCGTTCTGATAATGATCAGTCCAGAGTCGTGGTCCCACGTTCGTTACCGTCCTCCGTTTTACGGCTTCCTCACCAAGGACATTGGGGTATAGTGCGAACGAAACAACTTGCTCGTCAGCACTGTACTTGGTTCGGAATCGATGCTGCGATTACGAATATGTGTTCTTCTAGCATGGCGTGTGCCGACCAACAATCCGCACCGCAGCGGAAAGTCTTTGCATGGCCAAAAGCCACTTCCCCTTGGCAACGCTTGCACATCGATTTTGTTGGTCCATTCTGGAATGCTCGATTGTTGGTTCTGGTAGATGCTTTCAGTAATTTTCCTTTTGTTGTCCGGATGTCTTCCACGACGTCCTCTGCCACCATCCAAGCGTTGTCTGCTATCTTTTGCATTGAAGGTCTTCCGCAGACTATTGTTTCCGACAATGGCCCACAATTCATGTCCGCAGAATTTCAGTCATTCTGCCAGGCCAATGGTATTCAACATCTGACATCCGCGCCGTTTTCGCCTCAGTCAAACGGTGCCGCTGAACGATTGGTCCGGACTTTCAAGTCACAGATGTTAAAGTTGAAAGAGTCGCATCCTCGGGAGGACGCGTTGTTGCTCTTTCTGTCCTCGTATCGCTCTCCGCCCCGAGATGGTCGCTCGCCGGCTGAATTGCTCCACGGTCGTCCTCATCGAACCTTGATGTCTTTGCTGCATCCGCCGCATCAGGTTCCTGTGCAGCGGCAGACTTCTGCTTTTGCTCCAGGCGACGTTGTATTTTATCGCAACTATCGAGGTTCACGGCGTTGGCTCGCAGGGCGCATTCTTCGCTGCCTCGGCCGCGCGATGTATTTGGTTTTGGGGGCCTCTGGTGAGGAGCGTCGGCATCTCAATCAGCTGCGCCTCTGTCGTCGCACGGGTTCTGCCGCTCCCCGTCTGCTTTCAGCGACGGTGCCGTCCGGTCAGCTCCCTGGGGACCCATCTACTGGCTCGCCTCATCCCCAGGTGTTACCGACGATGCCTTCCATTTTGCCCCATGGCGACGCGCCGCCGCAGCCGCCGCCGCCGCCGCCTGTTCTCCCGCCGGCGCCGCCCGCAGTGTACGCTTCGCTGCAACCGCCAAGCGCCTCCCTGGGGCACGCGCCGCCGATCGCTTCCCGTGACCAGCCGTCCTCCGCCATGGAACTCTTGCCCGCTCCGGACCACATGGCAATGGAGGTCGACCCTTCGGCCCCTCCTGTCTCTTTACGGGCGCATACACCGCGTGTTGACGTGCACCCTGGACTAGGTTTTCAGGCGTTTCCTAGCTCCCCTCGGACCGAATGGCCGGGTGCGGGTGGCACAGCCTCGCCTGTTGTTAGGCTCCCCACCTCATCGCATACGTCAACATGGGGTCCTCCCCACGGCGGGCGGAAGCCTTATAACACGACCGTTCGCCGATTTGCGGGGGAGGAATGTGGTGTCACCGCCAGACACCACACTTGCTAGGTGGTAGTTTAAATCGGCCGCGGTCCATTTAGTACATGTCGGACCCGCGTGTCGCCACTGTGTGATCGCAGACCGAGCGCCACCACAAGGCAGGTCTCGAGATACGGAATAGCACTCGGCCCAGTTGTACGACGACTTTGCTAGCGACTACACTGACGATGCCTTTCTCTCATTTGCCGAGAGACAGTTAGAATAGCCTTCAGCTAAGTCAATGGCTACGACCTAGCAAGGCGCCATTAACCATTTTAAGATAGAGTCTCACTTGTATCCTCAAGCAATGCTGTATACAACAAGGATAAATTAAAAGTTAAGTATTATAGCAGCAACGTACTTTTCTTGCTACCATTTATGAAGTATTCTGTTTCAGACCTAAACTAGACTACGTGCGATTACGCGTGCGTTTCGGCTACTTCAGTGTGGCGTAGCTGTCTTGTTTCGCCACAACAATAACAATGAGCTGCTGCATCACATAAATGAGGGCCCTGTCGAGCCGACGTGCACAACACATCTCTGTATATCACTTCTTACTTTTCCACTGTTCTACGGAACATCTGATTTTGTAATACTGCACATAATTCGTTCTCGGTGTTAGAATTTTCACAAACAGTAGTATGGAGTATGAAGCGTCATTCTCAGTCGTAAAAATAAGTACGTGTCTACCCCAGGAGAGTATTATAAAGCCATTACTGGTCTCACTACGTCTAGCAGATAACGTCGGAAGGCTGTTCACAGATGATGATGTTACATAGAGAAGGTGCAATGCTAGAAACCTGGAGCCCTTCAGTGAATCACCACTTGGTGCAGGGTTTTGCAGCTGATACTCAACATAAACAATGTAACTAACTATGTTTAAAGAGAAGGAAATCTCATTACTGTACGATTGCGCGATTGCTGAACTGTCACTTTAAAGTGAACCCGAGTTGATGAGCCACTTCTGTCCTAAGCTTTGTTGCAGCGGTGAGTCGAGGAGAGAATGGAGGTCGATGCCAGCTGATATAAACACCATCTAAACCAAAATATTTTATTGAACCTCATGCGAATACATTCACAGCGTCGTAGTGCGGCGGCCCTGTCATCGTGTGGTGGGAACGTGACATACACTACTGGCAATTAAAATTGCTACACCAAGAGGAAATGCAGATGATAAACGGGTATTCATTGGACAAATATATTATACTAGAACTGGCATGTGATTACATTTTCAAGCAATTTGGGTGCAGGTCCAGGTGGAGTATTCGTCCGCAAGATCAACGTGATATGCCAGTTTTGCGACAGTCGTCGTGTTGGATTGGTGAACTTCATTCACGTATTCTGGTGTGCGGACACGTTTCCGGATGCTTTTTTCCTGACGCCATTTTCAGACTAATCGTTACATGCACTCTTAGCTGGCACTTTGACACCTTTAAACTCCTCAGCAAACAACTGACCACACCGATTCCACGACTCTGTTGTCATGTGACTTTCCACAAAGACACCCGCTGCTCCAGTGTGAGTACCAGCGTCAGCGACGCGCTGCTCCATTCACACTGACACTGCCCGCACTACGCTGTGAACCGGTGTGGATCATGTGGCGTACATGTGGTGTGGTTATATATACATTAACGTCCAATCATATCCACTCGTCCGGACCTGTTTTAATTGTCCCATCCTGTATTATTCAGCACCCCCCATTCCACACTTCTCAACTGCGTTTTACGCCACTACAACACTGCCTTGTAACTTTTGCCATTTCCTTCATCCTTCCCATTGCAACGTTTAGCTTTCTAAATTCATAACCATCCGCAACTCTGAACACAGTTTCAATATCCTTCCTCCAGCATCAAACCAACCCCTCTTGTATAATTATAAATTGTGCAGCACTACGTCTATTGGTTACTGCATTTGCCCCGATAATCGTTCGTAGGATTTTTGCATTCTGCCGTATTCAACCCATGCTTCTTTGAATACACCTTTCCTATCTGCTTTCTGTCATAAACCTGAAACCACATCACCCTGTTTCCTCATCATTCACCTTCCATGCCTTGAAAACTAGTCTTAGAATCCATGGATGATTGTCAGGTATAAAGCACTTCGCTCTCCAGGTACTGATCTTGCAGCGTGCCCATCTCATCTTCAGTGAAAAGGTAAAGCACAGCCACAGCTAGGATCCCCTTCATCCTTATTCCTGGCTCACATAAATCTGAGAACTGTGAGCCACAACATCTCTCCCTCCCTCTTCAGAAAGGTTTGCTCTCACCCGACATATCTTCTACATATAGACTGATCATAATCTCTATATAGAAAACTACGATAATTGCGTCACACAACTTATTTCAATTACATTTTTCATAAAACCATGCTGCTTCCCGATAATTATACCCTCCTCACCTTAATGCTTCGTAAATACACCAAAACGTGAGACAAAGTACACAATATGTTACTCCTCGTTTCCTCGGACTTAATCCATATGGTATTTTTCGCACAGATCATGCAACATCTTCGCGTTCTCCCTTTTTCTCACTACTTTCCTCTTTTGTCTTCGCTGTGGATATTGATACCGGTAGCAGTGAATCCAGAGCGTCCGGAATACCGTTGTTCAAGATTGTTACTGAAGCTTGATGTCGGCTGGTGATGTTTTCTCTATCATTTGTACGGCCCCTGGTCCTTGTCATAGACTTTTGTTTTCGCCTTTGGGGCATAAGGGCTTGGTAACATTACCCATTGCCCTACCATATACTACAGTAATTTCCCTGTGCTATTCTCCGGTATCTCTGGCCATTCCAGGGCATTGGTATTTGCTTTCAGCACACATCTCCATACCTCTCTTAATGTCTTGGCCTAATTGCAATCCGGCTGTCGGTCATTACTGATTTTTGGTCTTATCGCATCGAAGGGCGACGGTACCATCCTCCCATACACCACTCGTATGGGGATAGCCTAGTACTAGTGTGAACCTGCGAGTCGTAAGCTACCACGACAAATGTAAGGTATATATCCCAATCACTATGGTGAGAGTTTGCATAATAACCCAACATCCTACTAATGCTATAACAGCTGTTTCGTGACGTATGACACAGAGCCCCTCACAATGCATAATAGCCCTGTCGCTGCAACTGGCATGCCGGCAACTTAAGCCAAACCAACTTCCTACGAAAAATGGCTCTGAGCACTATGGGACTTAACATCTATGGTCATTAGTCCCCTAGAACTTAGAACTACTTAAACCTAACTAACCTACGGACTGCACACAACACCCAGTCATCACGAGACAGAGAAAATCCCTGACCCCGCCGGGAATCGAACACGGGAACCCGGAACTTCCTACGGCTTCACCAACTACTGCGGCTGAGCTGCTAGTTTCTGCAGAAACGTCCAAGAAATAGTGGCGGCGCTACAACTGGAAGCACTGTCGTTTATTAAGCCTGTAGAATTATGCACGAAGAGTGATTTAAAGTGGACCGACCATATAAAACTAATCGAGGAAGAGACACATATCAGAGTGAGATATCCACCCACAAAGGAGATAGCTTACGAAACCCTTGTTCGATCTTTAATTGAGTATTACTTGTTAGATTGGGGCCCGCACGAGTTAAGATTGCTAGAGATAGTAGAGAAGATCCAAAGAAGAGTAGGGTCTTTCGTCACGGGTTCGTTTAACAAGCACAAAAGTACCACAGAGTTAGAACTCCATTTGAAGATGCTATAACTGAATCCACTGGGTGCAGGAACAGACCTTCAAGAACTTGATGTATAGCAGTTACGCCATAAACCATGTACTCGACCAGAGACTGAGCTGACAGACGCGCTATTATAGATTCTCTGAAACATTGTGGACCAATTTACAGGAACTGTTGCGGCAAACTCCAAATTCCGTGTAGGAAGATGTAGCTCAATATTTCGAAGCATATTAATGTCAATCCGCGGGAGTACGTACGAATTTACCACACTTGATGGAGGGACAGAATCCATTGCTCACTGCTACCGGTGTGCATCATCGGTCCATTTGACAACAGGAAGATGAATGTACTCATGTCCCTGCTAATTCTTGCACAGAGTTTTTGCTTCAAAAATGTATACGTATGTTCTAAAATACTATTCCAGGCCAGATACCCTCGAGGAAATACTTTAAGACATTGACAGTGTTACATATAAGACTTTCATCCAAAGCGACGATGTCCCATTACCTGAAGGAGTAAACGCTAATACAGTATTCATATTCACCAATGCGGCAGTGGAAATTGAAGATAAAATATGTGAACACTTTTGTTTTGGCCGTCATAGAGGTGTTGACATATTCTACCTACGTCAGACATATTTTAGGATCCCAAAGCAACGAGTAAGAGATAATTCGAACCTTATTATTGCCATCGAACAGGATAATATGAATTTAAAACACATTTACGAGGCGCTTGTAGGAACCGACATGGCATTCGTTGAATTCATAACTTTACCTAGAGATTGCCGGAATCTTTCACAGTATAGCTTTTTAGTTACCGATAAAACAAGGCAACTGAATGATCGTCGATACCAGAGGAACATTCAGGAGGTTTTTAAAAGATGATGGCAGCATGTGTATATAAAGACACCACAGGGTAATCACATCATTGAACGGCAGGTTATCCGAGAGCGCTAATGCGCTGCTTCCTGGACTCGGGTAGGTGCCCTGGCCCTGGATCTAATCCGCTCGGCGGCTTAACGACGGAGGCCGGTGTGCCGGCCAGCCTGGCTGTGGTTTTTAGGCGGTCTTCCACATCCCACTAGGTGAATACTGGGCAGGTCTCCACGTCCCGCCTCAGTTCCACGGCTTGCAGACATCTGAACACATTCACACTATTCCATGGATTACACTAGCCACAGGCAGTTGGGGTACACTAATTCCGTCCGGGAGGAGGGGGGAGGGGTACGGGGTAGCGGCAGGAAGGGCATCCGGCCACGCCTTAAATTAATCTTGCCAAATCCGATTAACCATGCCGACCCTGTGTCATTGTGGGAAACAGGCACAAGCGAAAGAAAGAAATGGTAATCACATCATTATAAGTTACAGTATGGGAAACTTCGCATGAAAGGCCAAGACAGATTATTTTTCTGTACGTTGACACGAAAAAGCAGATGTTTATCGGTTGTATAAACGCAATACTTGAAGAAGGTAACAAAAGTATCAAAGACTTAATATTTTTTCTCAAAATATTTTGAGGTCAGTCAACGATATAAATGCAAGCACTTGTCTAACTGACGAGAAGACAAGCGAATTAACTGCACAGGCTTACGTAATCAAACAGAAGGTAAAGATGAGTGTATAAAAGTTGTATACCGTTCCAAGATCACTTAATTTATAACAACATGTCGACAAAACATAAAGTCGGATAGATAGAAATTGTAGAGTAAATAAGGAAAAACCCTTTCACTGGCTCACGGGTGTCGCGTCGGATACTGTTATGCATGCTGCACAATATTTCAACGAGACAGCTACTTGTCATCTTCGGGTGTTTACTGACGCGCTGTTTTTTTTTTTCTTTTTTTTTCTTTTTTTTTTTTTGTTGTGGTAGGTTGATGTACAGCGTCTTACTGTCTTGGTGTAAAGGTAAAATTGTTCTATCCTTCAATGATGTCATTAGTAACATCATGGAAGTGCACGTTAAAGGTGCGGCGGTGGGACTTGAAGTCCCATACCACCCTCCGACACGTGCTGCTACAGTATATACGCTGACTAGCTAGAAAAGCACAGGCCCCCAAGGGGTTGGGCTATAATGCCATCCTAGACGAATCATAGAGCACGGCGACTTCCAGTGCCCCCTGCCGGAGAAGCGGGCTACGGACTTCTCGTGCGCGACGCGGGAAAAGCGCGCCCGCAAATCGCGGCCCAGTGCGCGCACGGGCAGAGTGTTGTGGCCTGGTTTAAGCGTGCGGACTCCGATTATCCGTCTGTGTTGACTCGGATCTGTTTGTCTGCAGCCGATGATGCCTTACTGCCGTCATTGCTGGTTCCCATGCCTTGCTAAGTTGAAATCCCGTGTCTCTATTAATCATGTCGTTACCTATACATACGAAGGTCGTTCAATAAGTACTGCCTCACTTTTTTTTTTCTCAGACCATATTTATTGTTAAGAGTTTAGGTGATGATAAAAAATCATCATGCCTTGTCTATGTCCTATTTTTCTACGTAGTCTTCATCACGTTCTATGGCCATACGCCAACGTTGAGGGAGAGCATGTATTCTCTGCTGGTAAAAGCTCTTGTCCTGTAGGCGTAGCCATGTTTTGGCTGCATGACTGACACTCTCGTCATCTCAAAGTGTGTTCCCCGTAGAGAATCTTTAAACCCCAACAATTAAGATGAAATGGCTTTTCTTTGAATCTTGTCGACCGCTGTGAGCATTCGTGGAACCGATCGTGAGCACCTCTTTGAACTTTGAACCAAGTCTCGATTTTTGCAGACGCACTTCCAATGCTGACCGACAACTATAGAGCCAATAGTCAAGTTGTGATGCACCGATAAGCACGGATAATGACATCCGCACGATTAGGCATGTCTGGAGCAGTGGCTGTGACGGGACGTCCCGAGAGTTGCTGTTCATGAAGCTCTGTTTCTGCATGTCCTGAGGGTGTAACGTTCTTTACCCATCGCTCAATTGTAATCCTACCAACTACAGAATCGCCATACGCTGCACACGATCTTTTATGGATGTTCACCACGGTTTCTTTTTCTGCACACAAGAATTCAAAAACAGCGCACTGCTTGTAAGGTGAATGTAGACGCCATTTTGACGCTGTACTACGTCTCTGCCATCTGCCAGAACTGTTCGAAACTTCACCAGCGCACAGATCAAAGATCAAATGTCAAGCACCAACAAGGACATTGGTCTATTTGCGTTAATGGCTTTTTAAAAATATGTGGGGCATTACTTATTGAATGACCCTCGTATTTTGACTGCTTCCTTAACGACGGAGTCCCAGTTCGTGGAAGCGGACGAAAGGAAATTTGTCTCTTAGTAATTCATGTTGTGTCGCGTGCCAAGGCATTGTTCAGCCACAGTAGACTTTTCTGGCAGACTTAGTCCGGTGTGATGTCTATGTTCAACGCATCTGTTCTTAACAGTGCCATATGTCTGGCCAATGTACGATTCCTAACACTGGCACGGTTTTTATATATCCTTGCTCTCCTTAGACACAGGTCTTCTTTAAGTGAACCCAGCATAGTTTGCAATCGCGCTGGAGACCGAAAAGCACATTTCATTCGATGTTTATTGACCAGCCTGTCAATTTTAAAGGACACGGCAGCAAAATAGGGTAGAAAACCCTTCCTGGTGTAGTTTCTTCGAGCTGTTCTTGAGCTTTAATGAGTGCCGGTCGAAATGTAAACTACTGACCATTAAAATTGCTACACCAAGAACAAATGCAGATGATAAACAGGTATTCATTGGACAGATATATTATACTAGAACTGACATTTGATTACATTTTCACGCAATTTGGGTCCATAGATCCTGAGAAATCAGTACCCATAACAACCACCTCTGGCCGTAATAACGGCCTTGATACGCCTGGGTATTGAGTCAAACACAGCTTGGATGGCGTGTACAGGTACAGCTGCCCATGCAGTTTCAACACGACACCACAGTTCATTAAGGGTAGTGACTGGCGTATTGTGACGAGCCAGATGCTCGGCCACCATTGCCCAGACGTTTTCAGTTGGTGATAGATCTGGAGAATGTGCTGGCCAGGGCAAAAGTCGAACATTTTCTGTACCCAGAAAGGCCCGTACAGGACCTGCATCATGCGGTCTTGCATTATCCTGCTGAAATGTAGGGTTTCGAAGGGATCGAATGTAGGGTAGAACCACAGGTCGTAACACATCTGAAATGTAACGTCAATGCGAACAAGAGGTGACCGAGACGTGTAAGCAATGGCACCCCATACCATCACGCTGGGTGATACGCCAGTATGGCGATGACGAATACACGCTTCCAATGTGCGTTCACCGCGATGTCACCAAACACGGATGTGACTATCATGATGCTGTAAAAATAACCTGGATTCATCCGAAAAAATGACATTTTCCCTTTCGTGCATCCAGGTTCGTCGTTGAGTACACCATCGCAGGCGCTCCTGTCTGTGATGCAGCGTCAAGGGTAACCGCAGCCATGGTCTCCGAGCTGATAGTCCATGCTGCTGTAAACGTCGTCGAACTGTTCGTGCAGATGGTTGTTGTCTTGCAAACGTCACCACCTGTTGACTCAGGGATCGAGACTTGGCTGCACGATTCGTTACAGCCATGCGGATGAGATACCTGTCATCTCGACTGCTAGTGATACGAGACCGTTGGGATCCAGCACGGCGTTCCCTATTACCCTCCTGAACCCACCGATTCCATATTCTGCTAACAGTCATTGGATCTCGACCAACGCGAGCACCAATGTCGTGATACGATAAACCACAATCGCGAAAGGCTACTGCCATTTGCATATCACAGCATCCTCTTCCTGTCGGATAAATTTCGCGTATGTAGCACGTCATCTTCGTGGTGTAGCTATTTTAATGGCCAGTAGTGTAGTTTACAGTCGTATTAAAATGATAGTTCCACACAAACAAAAATTTAATGTTGGTGGTTTTCTACGTTTTTCTGAACACAAAGCAGTATTTGAGAAACTGTACCTTCCACACTGGTCAGTGCAGATATTTACAGTTTACAAAATGCACGGAACAAGCCCTCTGGCTTACATCTTGAGTATAGCAGTGGTTGTGAAATGGCTGATAGTATTTACATAGAATAATTACAGAGGGGCAGTGAACCAGACGTCTTCCTTGTAGAACGTGTCATAAGGCAACGGGTGGAGAAGGCTGTAGTTAAATGCCTCGGCCCCCTATCATTGCATATCGGTTGGAAGGATGCTGCCGATTTGGTGTGTAACAAGGTGCACAAACCTCAAACATTGCAGTTGCATATCATGCGTGTTTAGAGGCATATTGGCAAGGGTAGTGGTATTCTTGCCCTACATATAACTTCTGTGGACCTGGAACTAAGCTTGAGAAATGATTCGGAGGTGGAGGCCTGTAGATGTCACAATATCGCGTGCAAAGCAAATAAAGATCTCCAAGGACGTAAAGATGCTGATCGAATATTAGCCGACTGATCCAAGTAAATACATTCAAGAAAGGAATCGGTACTGGTCAGCATATGACAACACATTTCGTAGGTAAATCAATGCACAAAAAACTTAAATTAGGTATGGGGCAAACTTTGCGTCAAATTATTAACGCAGGAGAAAAGGAATGACACATCAAGGTTTTTAAGAAAATGAATTCAGTTGCCACTGGCGGCAGCTAAAACAGCCTCAAAAGAGAAACTGATAAAAATGCCTAAAGTCCGACTAGTGTCTGGTATATCGGGAGGAATCTTTCCGTTTATAATTCCAGCCTCGGCGGGGTTTTCAGCAATTAATTCTTCTGGCAGCGATATGGCAACTATCGTCAGGACAGTGAAAATTGTGGAAAACTACAGCAGCTTGACGAGGTGAAAGATATAGCTGATTCCTGTAATCTGTGGCTATTATGGAACGACTATTTTTAAAACCGCACAGGAAATGGCCTGGATTGTTCATTAAAAAAAGTATACTGCCCAACAGACTGCTTAAATTCTTCAAAAAGTTCTACCCAAGACTACGTGAAAATATAGTGAATGCAGAATTCTAAAATTAGATGTTTCAGGAAGACCTGGACCTCACTGGTCTACTACTTTGTCTCATCCAATGATTTACAGCCTCCAGAAGAATTACACCACCTCATTGTCAGTAACCACATATTCTACAATTTTCAATGCTACCATAAGTTCAATATATACCTCTTCAGACACCCATATCTCATTTTCATCCTGAGAGCTTGTGGCGGTACAAACCCCGTTACTAGATGAATATTTCTAGTATGTAAGGATTGCTTTGCGGAGAGCGAGCGCGCTACACGGTGCGCGATTCGCGGAAGCGCGTGGCGCGCCCGCGCGAGACTTGCAATGGTCGGTGCGATGGTCTCTGCCGCCGGGCGGCCACGTGGCCTGCAGCTTGGGGCATTGTTTGGTTTCTCGCGCATTAAGCGAAAACTATGTAACTTACGGTGAAGAGCGATGCGGCAGTGGATTGTCGTCAGCAATATGCACCTTCTGAAAGATCGACCTTTATTTCAAGTCACGAGACGCAAAAGTTATAGTAACCTCAAAATCGGTTAATATCATGAATACTGAAAGATTAATAAAAACAGTAAATAAGAACTCAAACGGATGAGCGAACACTCATTAAAAACGTCTCGTCATAGCGGATCAAGTGCCATAGTCATATGTTAAGATTCACAAATAATTAAGCCCGTAAAGAGCAATAAACAAAGTCTGAGGGGAAATTGTTAATAAAATTCAATAGAAAATTCATGACGTAAAGAACGGCACTATATAATATTTTGGGTGGCATCACACGTGTTTTAAACTAGTTAAGTTATACTATACACTAAACTTGCAATAGTTTTCATTGTTTGCAAATTATTATTAACATTTATCGCCCATAATTTATTGATTATTATAGATATGAAGATTTTGAGCAGCGCAATGTGTAGATCGCTGTAGATTACGTCTAAAAACGGTGCTATATGCACTTCTATGTTAAAACTTTGCAGCACATATGTAAGTGGCGAATTTTTGCATAAACTAAAACTTGATTTACGGGCGATAGAATAATCCTAAAAATTAATGTAACATAGTAAATAAGATTTACTTTTTAGCGCGGTTCCGATGGTGAACTTATTTCTGTCGAGGGATGCACGTATCAAAATTTGTAACCTTAACTGGTGAGATTGGTACTTGCAGAACCAGGGGGATAGACGTCCGAGCCTATATAAGCGAGACGCCATCTTGGCCAAGGGTTAGACGTTGGTCAGTCGTTTGGGAGGGTGGGGGCCCATGTGGTCGTTTGAGAATTCTTTTTCACGCCGATTTATTTCGACAGAGAGTATTGCTTAATAGTGCAAGTGTGCAAGCATATATTTGGTGAATTGGAAATGCTACGATTATTTGTGTCAGTACGACTTACGAGGTATACATCGTCGTGAGTGAAGATGTGGTGAACGGTGATTTCGCGCCAAAACTGTCAGAAGAAAGAGGACAAAGGGACTTGTGGTTCTGTTCGAATTGATTGAGTAATTTTCGTTTATAGCAAATTACATTACTGCTATTAGGTGCTCGGAGTCAAATTATTATTAAAGTAAAACTGTAAATCGTCTCACCAGTGCTAATTTCATTGTGTGAAAGAAAGTAACAACGCTAATAAATAGTGATTGAACTGTGTCGTGAAAAACTGATTTTAGTATAATAATCGCCTAATTCTTGTTCCCTAGCACAAACTGTACTTACGTCTGAGTGAATAATTAATTCAAAAACTATAACAAATGCGCGGGTGTGAAAGTGTACTAATGCACCAAGTGTGGAAATCATCCCCTGAGACTTACGTGAGAGCCAAAATTTGCAATAACATTTTTTAACCAACATTTGTTTATGCACATTCGTGAGAACACTCTGCAACCGCATTTTATTTACCGCCCCGTCGCAAGCTACATAGAAGAAGATATAAAAACAGCAATCACACACATCAGTTCATTAGCTAATCTTGCGGAGTGATGCCATGCATTTTGCCTTTAAATGGCCGATCGTCAGTTCTAAGTACAAATTAGTTACCAACAGTCAAACTAAGCGAAGGGAATTGGGGTGCTGATAGGCTTAGAAACGTACAACAATATTCCTAATATCACAGGATCACACTACAATCTACATCTGGGAAATGGTAAAGTTGTGCAAGTATCTCACGCTGCATACGGCATTGATTAATTAAAAGAATATTTAAAATGGGCAGCACCGGGTTTTGAGTTACGAATGAACTTCAACACGCTAATATACGGAAGTAAGAACGACCGAGCGCGTAATACACTAAAAAGGAAAATGCAATAGGGTCAAAAGGAAGAAATTCTGCAGAAGGATTACAATAAATTTTGTGAATCAGCTCGTTCAGTGGATGTACTACAAGTTAACGCAATTAAGCTCAGTTGCAATGTTGCGATGAATTCATTTCTCAATGACGAACTGAGTCATTAAACCTACCGATTCTTCCCTACATTCAGTCCAGTATATAAAATTGTGGGGACGACCAGCAATGCCGTTTACCTCTAAGTGACATTTCAGACATTAGATCATCTTGAGTTGAGGATTGTGGGCGACAGCGATCATCATCGATTTTCCCAGTGAAGATATCATGATACTCCATCATTTGCGACAGGAGTATAAAACCAGCAGACACAGCCAAGAGCACTTCACTTCACAATCAAAAAACAACGTTTTAACACCAAAGAACTGGCAATTCGCTAAATGATTAGGTATTAAACAACGTAAGAACAATGTCAGAACTCAACACAACAGCTCCACTCGAATATAATGAGCGGATCATTCGTCAGGAATGCTTCTCACTCAAACCTTTTGCTTCAGAAATGTTCGAGGACAATGATGATGTCTGCAAAGTCATCCAACACCAGGGTACTTTGACCATTCATCTACAACTACATCTACATGTAGATGCAGATGAATGATCAAGCAAGAGTTTCATATAATGGCAGGGGAAATTCACGAAAAAGGATGGAAGTCCCACGGTAGCATCCTATCTTACACATAATTTATTCGCTTTTATGTTGCAGGAAATAAGATATGCGCTGAAGGGTGCTGAAATTGACCACATGAAGAACCTAGGTATACAGAAACCTTCAAATATACAGGGTCAAACTGCAACTTGTGTGATGCAGAAAATGCAGGATACTTTATGGATAAATCAACGTAAGCAGACGAGTACAAGTGATTTGGTGCATGGAACATCGCGAAATGCTTGTGTGGTACTTAGAGGATATGAGAAGGGTTCTAGTTAATCCTAAGCAACAACTTACATTAGTAAGAAGTGGGGCGTATGGTACTGCATACATCCATGGTGTTAAGGAAGACGAGTACAACTTTGTACTCGAGAAATTAATTTGGAAAATGCTTCATGTCTCTGATGAACGCTTCAAATTTATAAAAATACTTGGACCTGGCATTCAGCTACCTTTAAATTTCAGATGATGGGAGCTGTTGGAAAATCCTCTATCTCCAAGCACATCTATGAAATCATGGTGTACTAAAATATCAGTTCAATTAGAAACATCTCGATTTATCATTCATACATTTCAGGCTGATAGGAAAGCGAACTGAAAATGTGGCTCAAGTGAATTCGAGAATCGCAATTTACCAAACGCAGAATTATACCTAAATTCTGGAATTTACCCATTTGACAACTCACAGCAAGAGTGGTCTAACAATGTATACAGTCTGGTTTTCGATATGTATAGTAGGTTCTGTCCTGCGTACTATGAGAGGGAAGAGATTGAGGGATTCTGCTCAGTTCAAAGGAATTTAAAAAGTTAGCTCCAATTGTCATTATAGATTGCTCCAAACATAACAAATCTGTAAGGAGCAGTCCTATTGAAATTCGTATTGAATTTAAAGCTTCTAACTACTTCCCAAAACAGTCATCAGCATTGCATTAATACTACATCATCAGATCAACAACTAAGCTCACTTACTAGAATTGTGCAGAGACTTCTATAAATTAATAGTTGTAGAATAACAACTAAATCATTTCACAATGTCACCTCAAACTACTAACATCATAGTCAATGTCCAAATCTTCCTTGATGAACATGAAGAGTTGTATTTAAAGATGTCTCATTTATCGCCTTCACAAATGAGGGACGAGTTATCACAACATTTTCTACAAAAGTAGCTTCAAGTTAACCTTCCACAGACATAAAATGCCCAAAAACTCGAAAAAGTTGGTTATAGTTGAGTCGATATTGTCATGGCAACAGCTGGGATGAAGACGGAATAATTTTTGAAGATATGGTGACATTAAATCGAAATTTCGGTCTTACAGATTCGATTGTTTACCTGAGAAATCGTCATGGTTACGCAATATTTTTAATAACGTCACTGTTAGAGATCTATAACGATAAGAATGTCCTCCACGGCACTATCTTAGGCTAAAGGAGAAGTACTGCTTTGTATGTACATTAGAAAATGTAAAACAGCTATTTAAATGGATTATAAGTAAATGGTTTTAAAATTATCTCTTAGGTCTTCTTATTTCACAAACACGCTAGTAGCACTCTACCTATGGAGCCACTGCGACATGCATCCACTGCTGGCGCAAGCAGGAATGGTACTGATTGTAATCTACCCCACCACAACTTCGCCATCTTGGACTATTTAAGGCAGCCCAGCAAGCTCAGTTTCACTTCAGTGTGCTCTTAGCATTGAGCTGTAATGTTTGTTCAAGGATCATCATGATCAAGAACAGGTCAGGCAGCGACAGTGGCAGAGCAGCTACAAGTACTGTCATTTCGAATGGGAGGTCTATCATGACAGTGTACCGTCACACCTCTTCGATGATGACACATTTGTGGATTTTGCGGAGTGTGTTGCAGAGAACAACGATTACGAATGGAAAGGCCAGTTATTTCTACGTGTGTGTGTGTGTGTGTGTGTGTGTGTGTGTGTGTGTGTGTGTGTGTATTTTCGACACCTAATGACATTTTGTTGCTGTTTGTAGCATTGGCGAATGGCTGGCTACACTTTAATGACAACATCTTTGGGTATGCCATCTCAAGAGTCTGATGATGTATTAATTTAACCACACCATCTAAGTATCCTGCTACGTAACTTGCCTCTGTACATGGACGAGGGTCTATAGTTTTTCACGTTTTACTTAGCTAGCATCGTTTTTGCTCTTCCAGAATCTATCAGTTATGATATCGCCTCACGCACACAGTATCATAGGGCTGATGGGTAATCATCAGCCCATGTATTGAGATGCTGGCTACACGTCCTCAGGAAAAATACGAGAAAAATACAGGCCCTGACATAGGCATATGAATACGATTCTATTGGCCATGATTTTCAAATATGCCACACATAATTACCATTTTCTGATATACAAGGAGCACTTAGAGACTTGATCTTGGTTACCCATATCCATAAAATGGTGGCGCACTGAGACCCGATGCCTTTCATGAATGGGTGCCTATGTGTTCTGGAAAGGGAAATTTCCAGGATCTTAAATGATCCAAAGTATCCCATTATTAAATGCAGTGCCGCTATATTCTGTGAGGTACCTGAACTCGTTTCAAATGAGTGAGTGATTAACACAGCATCTGGAAGACTGCTCTTCGAAGGATCTGGTACATGTACAAATGCCTACTAAGGAAAATAAATTCTTGAAATTTAGGAATTTCCACCATATGGAGCAAGAATCTTTTGCCATATGCTCTGACTTTGAATGTCTTCTCAGTTACTTGGTGAGCTGTGAAGGTGATTCTGATGTCTCACATACCACTCTCGCAGAATGGCACATACATTTTGCAGCGGTGTATCAAGTTGTATGCACGTATGATTGTAGTCTTAATCATTTTGATGTGTAGTTTGAGAATAATTCTGCTAGATGGTTGCTCTCTGAGCTTGAAAACGTTGCGAGGAAAGTTAAAGATATTTATAACATCGTTGTTCCTATGACCTAAAAGCGGAAGGATAAATTACTGTATAAGGATGCAGTTGATTCCTATAATTGTGAGCAGCCCTTACGATAAAGAAGTCCGCTTTCATCCACAATTTAAGTGGATATAATATTCAGTTCCTAGTTGAGTTCTTGGTTGATTACGATATTAGCGAAGATTGGATTAATGTCCTGCTCGACATCACTGAGAGATACATGTCGTTTCCAAAGAGAATGACCAACCGTGACTCACTGAGGCTCATGCAAGCACCACTTCAGAAACTTCCTGAAACCGAGCATCAGAATAATCTACATTTCAATCAAGCTATATTTCCTCATGTTGCTAAATTCCATCTTGTAACAAGAAAACGGGTTTTCCCATACGAATGTCAGGATTTGTGGGAGAAACCAAACACATCCACACTACCCAACATTACCACATTCTTGAACAAAGGATGAGGCACTGTCATACAGGACCCAATGTACGATCACGCAGTGAGTGTGTGACAGGAGCTTAACATCTCTAATTTAATGGAATGCTGAAACCCTTATAAGGACACAGATGTGTACTTACTTGCAGATATTTTCAAACAAGTCCAGAGTGTTCGCTTGGAAACATAAGATCTGGATCCTGCCTACTAGTACACCACACCAGTGCTTTCGTGGGATTCCATGTTGAGAAAGACATGTGTCACCATTTACCTCTTGACCGATGTGGGGACGCTGTTGTTTTTTGAACAAGGGATTCGCGGGGGACTTTACCAAGGTGTCAACAGACACGTCAAGGTAAATAAACCGTGAATGCGTGAATAGTTCATTGCATCTGGCGGCCTAAGTTACATCATGTACTTGGATGTAAACAACTTACATGGGCATACCGTGCAGTAACCTCTACCTACTGAAGGGCTTCGATAGCTGTCTGACAAGAAAATCGCCAGATTGGGCAACAAATCAAAGATGTGCTGGCAGATACTGTAATGTGATACGTTTTAGAGGTAGGTTCAACGTATTCTCTTCGTTTGCACGACGTGCGCAGCAAATTGCTGTTTTGTCCGAAGAGCCGAGTTACAGAAAACAGTTCCCACCCTAAGCTGGAGCCGTCAGCCATCGTTGGTGAAGCACCGGTAAGCTAACATGTCACATATTTAGCTTTTCTGTTTGTGTTCATATTTTAATTCTTAAATTCTTTGCATCTTTTCGTGTGCTTGTACAGTTTAGTTCTTAAATTCAATGCGGTTTTTTTTTGTATATGAGAAGTGTAGTACGGTAACGTTACTAATACGCACTACTACACCTGTAGTGCAGTAGTCATTTGTTTGTTTGTTTTTGACGGCACTAACCGTTAATCACAGCTCAGTAACACGTTAATTGGTGAAGCAGCAGGAGACTAGCAAGTCACATATTTCACTTATCCTGTTTCCATAGTTTAATTATCAAGTTAGTAGTAGTAAGACAGACAGAGTGCGTGTGTGCTGTGTGCAAATGCAAGAGAAGCTGGCCCCAATTCGCCAACAGCTGCAGATGCATACAGCTGCGGTCAGCCGCTTCTATGCTGCTGCCTCAGGGAGTTGTGGCAGTGAAGCAGTTGAAGCGACACATGGCACCCGTCAGGTGTTGATCGTTTTGCCCACAGGCTCTGCTGCTGAAGCACCTTCCAGTGTCCCGATGTGTGGGATCCGCGCTCATTACATAGTGAGTGGTTGGTTGTTACGTAGTTTCATCACTCCAAGCAGAGGGTCAATGTGGAAGCTGACTGGAAGGCCTCACAAATTCACTCTCTGAGTGTCCGCTTTTCCAGCACGATTTGAGCTGGTGCACAAGAGCAGGGGTTTATTAGTTACCGAGAGCTACAATGTTGGGTGTGTTGTGGAGCCGCTTAGAGATATAATGTCCATGGAGGGAAAGAATTCCAATCTACACTCCATGTGCCTGCTAGAGGAATCATATGAGATTTGGAGAAGGCCCTGTCTATGGCTATCGAGGATGCGGTAGTTTGCAAGTCGTGTGTGGCTTGACGGAAGTGATAAAGACTCCGGGCCTCGCTCACGGAGTGAAGGCAGAGTTCACAATTTGCAGCATCATAGTCAGTATCGATTGGGATCCTTTGGTTCTGACACGAGTAGAGTATAAACCAGAGCCTCCGTCGACTCTGTAACGGTCACGGCTACATACTTCAGGACGATTATATGCCGCTGTCCCATTGGGGGAGTGGAGTTACAACACAACAAGGATGGATTTTGATCCTTATGAAGATAACTCTATGTTAACTGGCTGTCGAGCTAGTTAGTTGGTGCCATCAGATCGACGCAGTCGTCTTACGGTAATAACGTTAATTTCATACTTTATGCTAAATTTCTGACGAGTTTTCCATCTTTAACTTGCGTCTTAGTGATTCGTGACTAAAAGTAATAACAAGAGTCCTGAAATCAGTTCCACGAACAGAAAAAAACCTACAGCACTGTCAGATAACTTCCTCAAGAATAGCAACGGCTTTTGTTACAGCTCTGTAAGCCAACATCGCTTCACGAAAAGCCCAAATTTCCGGATTCTCATAAAGAAACAGCAGAATAAGGCTTTCTAAAAACATCAACCTCGAACTCACTTTCAAGCATGTAATAAAAGTGATTGATATTTGAAGTGTTCTTTCACATTTTCAACC
The DNA here is from genome assembly GCF_023864345.2 of Schistocerca serialis cubense. Lineage (NCBI taxonomy): Eukaryota > Metazoa > Arthropoda > Insecta > Orthoptera > Acrididae > Schistocerca > Schistocerca serialis. The sequence continues at coordinate 176,756,650 of NC_064640.1, read as the reverse complement.
ACTCCAAAAAGAAATTCATGCCCTTAAGCAACCTGAACACATTAAGTTACTTCTATTAGCGACACCATTCTGAAATCTACAGGTCAATGATTGAGCACTTTTAAAAAGAAATGTAGTGGTCACTCGCCAAAAATTCCCACGACGTAGAAACCAAGACGCGCACTCTTATAGCTGCGGAGTTGCGGTACTCCAAGATTTTAGTCTAAGTTGCAACTTCCATTGTGAAAATGATGAGCGCAAACGTTCATACACTGAATCTCTATTCGCAACGTCGTAGGCCGCTTAGCCCTGCACTAGTACGTTTGCACACGAGATTTAAATCAGAAATATCCACCTTTGGACGAAGCAGTTGCCATTTTGCTAGAATATTAAGTTTCACAAGAAGCTCAAAAGTCATTAATTATATGGTAGCCTAGAAGTCGCTGATATAGGCGAGGTACCACGCCAACATGATAGGTAGCAAGTGTTGGTTGAGATCGTCTTTGGCCCCTATTAGCCGAGAGCAACTAACGGCGCACTTAGTGGCTCCATTGACTCGCAGCACATTATATCACAGCAGCTAGAGGCGCCACTGAGTTTCTACTGGCTAAAAACCGCAGCGCGGCGTGGCAGTAAATGACCTATTAGCCATGGACGACTGGTGGCACCACTACTCGCCTTATTGTAGCGCCTGCGCATAACACACGTCTCCTTGCGGTGATCTCTTCGTTTCCCAAAATACGGTTTTCGTCGTATCTGCTGTAGTGATTTACGATTATATTAATTACATTAATAAATATGCATATAGCAAATAACATGTGCCTTTTAATATATGAAAATTTAGTGTTTCTTACTTTACAAATACACGTGGTCAGATACATACGTGGTCATTAAAATTACATCTAAAGGAAAGACAGAAAATAATAAAATTTTACTTATCGTGCGTATACAGTATACTAGGAGTTTACGTGATTAACTTTGCAGGTGATACGGGTGTCATTAAACTAGTGTGAAATTCAGTACACAGGTCCGCCACCTCCGGCAACAAGGATGGCTGTAACCCAGATGGGCATCTAGATCAAGTCAGTGGAGATATTAGATATGGCTACGCATTCCATGTTGCTTCACTTCTATGAGACAGATCATCAGTAGTAGTAGCTGTCATATGCTGGTGTGCAAGTATCCCGGCAAATCATGACCGGCTGTTTCCAATGGACTACAGCTAGGGCAACAGTCAAACTCCCTCTGCATCGGGGTATATCACAACAGCATGGGGGACATCTGGTCTCCCGCTATCTTGTTGAAAGATAATATGAAGGTAGCCTCTAAAACAGGACACAGCCTCCGGCCTTACCATGACAGAAATGCGGGGCCTTCTGCCCAAATTACCCGCTGTGTAAACCAGAGATAATCATGTTGTGTGCCCAATGGCACCCCATACCATCACGCCAGGTGGTGTGCCGCATGACGATGACGAATGCCAACTGGTAACATTCGTTCTTCTCGTTGCTTTAACACGCGGTTACATCCATCGTGAGGCTGTACACTGAATTGGGACACGTCTCAAAAGACGAAGTGGTGTCTCCTGGATGGAGTGTTGTCATTGGGTGCACCACTGTTGGGGAGACCCACATTGCTGCTGCGTCAAGAGTAGCGCCGTTCCATCAGTCCGTGGTAGTCCACACGACGTCACACTGTCTCTAAGTGCAGTAAGAACGTACCACAACGCAATCGTAATCGTTATTGTGGGCTACGGGTAGAGTGTAAGAGCTCGCAGAGCCAAGAAAGTAAGGACATCACTGGCTCTTAGCCGGGCAGAGAAAATTGTACTCCTGCGCCTGACAGTCACGTATGGAACAACACCGACTGAGGCGCTGTTGGTGATACTAGATTTAACACCACTGGACCTAGCCGTGAGAAATAGAGGTCCACAACGTTGCCTCAGAAAGGACGAGCATGTTAAGGCACGAGATACTCGTCACAAAAGCCACACCAAACAAGTAAATAAGCGGATGCATTGACAGAAAATGGCTTGAAATCTGGTACAGGGTGCAAGCAGGGACAAGGACCTATCAGTTCCTTCCTAACATAAAAGAAAGACCGAGAATGTCATACTCCCTTCCGAACAAGGGGCTTATGGTTCAGATGGGTCTGAGCACTATGAGACTTAACATCTGAGGTCATCCGTCTACTAGACTTAGAACTACTTAAGCCTACCTAACCTAAGGACATCATTCACATCCATGCCCGAGGCAGGATTTGAACCTGCGACTGCAGCAGCAGCGCGGTTCCCGACTGAAGCGCCTAGAGCCGCTCGGCCTCAACGGCCGGCCAAGGGGACTTATACATTTCATGTTGGGATATGGTCAATGTTCCAGTTACTTACAAAAAATACAGAAGTTGTAAATGTAGTGCAATCGGCACCCTGGACCACATCGTCCGTTAGTGCACCATTAGACAAGAGATTACAGACCGGGACACGAACGTCTTTAGAAGCAGACCAGTCTGCAACACAGTAAGGATTGAGAAGCTGTGGCACTGGCTGAACTTGCTGACGGCAGAAACATCAAATTACGAACTGCAAGCCTACTTGACTGAGAGACAACCAAGAAGACACACCACGACAGAAAATCCAATTACAACAACCTCCCGAAAGCAGCTAGGAAGATCAGATAGGCTTTCGTGAGATCCTGACAGAAATCTCTCAATCTATACACCTTGGAGGGGGGGGGGGGGGCATTGCAGCACAGCCCCTATTAATCCCGAGTTATGTCTTAGCGCGCCAGGTGCTAACTATTCATACAAAATAAAGAAATCTAGTTTCGTTCTGATACCAAATACAGTAGTGCTCTGTAGTGCAGTTCTGCACAGCATACTGTACTCTAGAGTTATAAATTACAAAATTTGTGATGTAGCAATGTAGAATAGTACAGTACACCAGTAGCATGCGCCCTCTGGTTTCTGGATGAACATATATCTGTGCACCATATGGGATAGAAGCTCTATGTATCTTTTTGAAACTGAGTATTTATTTTTAAAATACATATTTTATGGAGATATTTCGCTGAAAATTAAAATGCTTAGTTGTTCTGTGGCGTGTTATGTTCATACATGTAACATTTGGTGTGATCTTGTATCTAGATAACAGACTAAAAGAAAGTATCAAGTAAATAAATAAATAAATGTCGGTGTGTTTATTAGGTGGAAGTCAGTTGTAATGGATAGTTCTAATGGATAAATTAGTAATAGATAGTTTAAAAAGAAACAGGTTCAGAGGAATACATACTGCCAGGATGGTCGTCCACCGGCAGGTAACGAGGTCACTAGTGTGTATTAGCTATTCTTATCAGTCGCTACAAACTGTATATGTGTTTTTTTTCCTGCCTGTAAAATTTATTTCAAAATGTAACGAAAAAACGGTCCGTTTATCTACTTAGGTGATAGAGCATTAACAAAAATATAAGAACAGTACGTCCATGTGGTTATTTTTCTTGATGCAATCAATGCAGTTTACTACCTCAAGATGCTTGACGTTGCTTTTCGACCCTAATCGCCCGAGTGAGCAATATGTCAGTCCTCTCTGGCGCTATACATGTGGGACCGTTGAGATCCCTCGTGGTATTGAGTACGGCATTTCTGAACCCAACGATTCCATATTCGTATGGCAGTCGTAGAAGCACAACCAATGTGAGCAGCAATATCGCGGAACGATAAATCATAGCCCACAATCCTGCTGCTGTCGATACTCGACACGTGCTGGTAGGCGTTTCTTCTTCTTACAAGAGGCGTAACGCGATCTTCTCAGAAATAACAAACATTCAAGTGGTATTTCTCAATGAGAAACCTACTGCGTAATTTTTTATTATATACGAGACATATATGGCATCGCTCACATCTAATTTATGCTGTTGCGTACAATAACTAGTCATTTTTATATCCAGGCATGTGGTGCAATTAATGCCAGTTTGACGTTTTTTACATGTAGCCTTCATGGTGTTGCAGTTTAAATACAGTAGTGCTTGTTTTACCAATTATATTTGCTGCTAGTTACTTCTGCTACTAGTCATTAGTAACTATTTTTCAAATTTATAGATAATAACACGAGATACTTTGTGAGAAATAAAGTAACGATCACCGCTTGAATTCGCTCATTTGAGGATCAACTTTTCTTTTGCTGAAACGATGTCTGTATTTCTAATCGATTCCCGTTATATCTTCATTTATGGAGATAGATGCTAGTAAACTGACGATTTTGAGATTCTAAGATAACATAAATTTACTGTCGTCCGCACTTAGACTCTCAAATAGTAATACGTCTGTCTTTCGAGTACCATGTAGATGTATGGGTAGTTTTCGCAATCTCCTAACTCTTCAATGTCCCTATTTGAATACAAGTAAATTTTTTTTCATGCCGCATTTCGAATTCTAAGGCCCGCTATCCATAAATTTTTGTGCAGGCCATAGTGCTCGACTCAACCCACTTATCCGCAAACAACGACCCCCACCGCGCAGCTTTCATGGTACGCAGCTGAGGCCGTGAACTTCGTTGCCCATGCAGCACCACGTGGAGGTTGGGTTTCGTGGAGACCTTCTGTCGTCTTTCTTTGCGTAAATGACAACTGTTTGATATTATTAAACTATTATACATGAATTTCGAAATAGGGAATTATAAATGAAAAAAGTTTAATTAAGGAGATCGATAAAAGACGTTAAGATAGACTGGGTAGTAGATGTGCCTTCACCTGTGCTGCCGAGGGAGGAGGTCTCGAGAACTGACCACGAAGCCTACATTCCTGGGCAGTCCCTTCCCAGGTAACTTACTAAGGTGTGTTAATATTCTAGTCTACTGCATTCTAGACTAGAATTTTACAGGTTTACCGTGGTGCCCGGTACAATGACTGACCACAGTAGATTATACATTCTGCATAGCGTCTGTATAAAATCTGATAAAGGACTACTATTCATATGTGTTGTCTATGCTATGTACTCTGTATTTTCGTGTGTTTTTCACGTATTTACACTTATTCTGACGTACGCTATGTGCTAAAAAATCTATGTCATTAATGTAACAGGTTTAGTGTGACAGCTAACCGGCCTCGACTATATTGCGTGATTCCCTGATGATGTTACAGACGTTCAGGGATGATGAAGAAGAGTAAATGTATCAATTTGAGTACAAGACCCTGGTACAGAAACTACCGAGTCGAAAGTTGTAATCGAAAATCGTTCTGATACCTCTCATTGTCGAATACATGTATCGGTACTGTTTAATATTGTAGGGTAGGTAACTTTCAGAGGTGTTAGAATGGACAAAAATAAGAAAAATGTCAAGTAAATATGATCCCTAAGATACATAGATTAAGAGCTACGACCACTTGTTCATCTTCGATAATGTGAAACTCATCTCTTCTACTGAACAAGTGCCCATACCTCTTAAGATATCGATCTTAGAGCCGATGTTCACTAGAGATATTGGCGTTGTTTTCGTCCATACTAACTTCTCTGAAAGTTGCTTACCCTACAGTCCTAACAACAGCAGTACTGGTATGAACACTGAAGCGACAAAAAAACTGGTACAGACATACGCCTTCAAATACAGAGATATTTAAACAGGTAGAATGGCATTGCGTTCGGCAACGTTTGTATAAGACAAGGGTCTGGCGCATTTGTTAGATAGGTTGCTGCTGCTACAATGGCAGGTTATTAAGATTTAAATGGTTCAAATGGCTCTGAACACTATGGGACTTAACATCTGAGATCAGCAGTCCCCTAGAACCTAGAACTATTAAAACCTAACTAACATAGGGACATCACACACATCCATGCCCGAGGCAGGATTCGAACCTGAGACCGTTGCGGTCAACCGGTTCCAGACTGAAGCGCCTAGAACCGCTCGGCCACACTGCTGGCCTATCAAGATTTAAGTGAGTTTGCACCGAGATCGCGATGAAGTGGGGATATTCCCGTACGACCGTTTCACGAGTGTACTGTGAGTATCAGGAATCCAGTAAGACATCAATTCTCCGACTTCGCTGCGTTCAACATGACAGAAGTGCAACAACTCTTCCCCAAATTGCTGCAGTTTTCAGTGCTGGGCCATCAACAAGTGTCAGCGTGCGAACCGTTGAACGAAACATCATCGATATGGGCTTTCGGAACCGAAGGCCCACTCGTGTACCCTTGATGACTGCACGACATAAAGCTTTACGACTCGCCTGGGTCCGTCAACACCGACATTGGACTGTTGAGAACTGGAAGCATGTTGCCTGGTCGGACGAGTCTCATTTCAAATTATATCGAGCGGATGGACGTGTACGGGTATGGGGACAACCTCATGAATTCATGGACCCTGCATGTCAGCTGGGGACTGTTCAAGCTGGTGGAGGCTCTGTAATGGTATGAGGAGTGGGCAGTTGGAGTGATATGGGACCCCTGATACGTCTAGATACGACTTTGACAGGCGACACGTGCGTAAGCATCCTGTTTGATCATCTACATCCATTCATGTACATTGTGCATTCCGAAGGACTTAGGCAATTCCAGCTGGATAATGCGACACCCCACATGCCCAGAATTGCTACAGAGTGGCTCCAGGAACACTATTCTGTGTTTAAACACTTCCGCTGGCCACGAAACTCCCCCAGACATGAACGTTATTGAGCATATCTGCGATGCCTTGTAACGTGCTGTTCAGAAGAGATCTCGACCCCCTCGTTCTCTTACGGATTTATGGACAGCTCTGCAGGATTCATGGCGTCAGTTCCCTTCAGCACTACTTCAGACATTAGTTGAGTCCACTCTACGTTGTGCTGAGGCACTTCTGCGTGCTCGCAGTAGCCCCACACGATATTAGGCATGTGTGCCAGTTTCTTTGGCTCTTCAGTGTATATTCCATTTTCAGAAGTATCAGAACCATTTCTTCCTGTAAATGTCGACTCGGTCGTTTCCGGAAAATGGTTCCTTACTTCAAACTGACACATTTACCCTTCTCTTTATCCCTGAAACTTCGTAACATCAACAGGGAATCACTCTCTGTAATGTATGTCCCTCTGGTTAGATCTATGTTAATTGTTCCTAAGTTTGGGTGCCTACATGTTCTTCCTCGTGTGTTATGTCCTCTGTGTTGGTGGTGGGAGAGTCAGTAGTACTGCATTCCTCATCTGACGAATCTAGTGATCTCTTTGTCGTCTACTGTCCTACACTATGTCTGTAAGGTCTCATTTTTTACAGATGGTGTGTTCATCTACATTTACATCTACATCATACTCCGTAAGCCATCTATCTCTGTGTGGTGGAGGGTACTTATGGAACTAGTAACTCATCCCTCTTCCCTGTTCCACTCGCGAATGGCGCTTAGGCAGAGATATTGTCGGTAAGCCTCTGTACTCGCTCATACTCCGCAAGCCATCTAACGTAGCGTGGCGCAGGGTACTTATGGAACTAGTAACTAATCCCTCTTCCCTGTTCCACTCGAGAATCGCGCTTATGAAGAATTATTGTCAGTAAGCCTCTGTATTAGCTCGAATTCCACGAATTTTGTTGCCGTGTTATTTTGTGAGATGTATATGGGAGGAAGCAGTGTGTTTTGTAGTTACTTCCCGGAAAGTGTTCTCTCGAAATTTCAATGGTGAGCCTCTCCGTGATGCTCAACGCTTTTCTTGTAACGCCTGCCACCGGAGTTTGTTGAGCATATCTGTAACGATCTCGTGCCGAATGATGCCGCAATGAAACGCGCCGCTCCTCGTTGAATCTCCTCTATTTCTTTTATTAGTCCTACCTGATACAGATTTCCAGATTGTCAAAGAATATTCAAGAATCACTGGAACAAGCACCTTATTTCCACTTCCTCGTGATTGATTTAAGTTTCCTTAAGATTCATTCAATGAATCTCAATCTGGTATCTACTTTTCCTATTATTTGTTTTATGTGGTCATTCCATTTAATTCTTGGAAACGTGATTTGTTAGTTTAATTAATTTTTAGCATTTGTGAGAGTCCCTGAGTGTGTATTGAAGTGTTTCCGTTGTAATTCCTGTTATGCTTCATGGTGTGTGTTCTGGGGATCCATATTCACAGCACTGGCAGTTGCCATCCGCGGAAAGTGAGTGGCACTGTATATGGACCATGACCAGTCAGGAAATGAACCATTCCTCGATCACGATTGCCATGATTCATCCGCAACCGTTCCCTGATATTCGGTAGAATGGTGTACGTCCTACAGGCCACTTTGGTCCCCATTGCCACACAACCAACTGCGAAGTGTTTCTATTCGATGTCTTCCCCTGTTATTTTCCTGATCTTTGAGAGTCTTCCCCTCTTAAGTCAGTAGTATGTGGACCAATATGTCGTTATGTTAATCGGGCAGAAACCCAGCACCACAAACAACGGTTCTGTTGAAGTAGTTGTGGATGTTCACTCTTATTCTAGGGCTCACTGCTCTCCAGTTCGTGAACAGATCAAGCTTATGTGCTCATACACTCGCTGCGGAGCTCACCACCGATTCAAAGTGAGCGCAGTGTCATACTCTGATGTGTGTAACTGGTAGTCCGTAGAGAGTAGTGTTTATGTGTGCAAGTTTCTAAAGAGTTTTCTCTGCTTTACTGGTAGTCAAGCGTATGTGATTTGGGGAACTGTGCTTTTAGTCAATGTATACTCCTAGGTCTCGTGTGAATATCTATCTTTTAAAGTCTATGTTGTGTATCTTAATAGATGGTTATCATTTTAATGTGCTTTTCAGTAGTATACAGGGTGGTCGATTGATCGTGACCGGGCCAAATATCTCACGAAATAAGCGTCAAATAAAAAAACTACAAAGAACGAAACTTGTCTAGCTTGAAGGGGGAAACCAGATGGCGCTATGGTTGGCCCGTCAGTTGGCGCTGCCATAGGTCAAACGGATATCAGTTGCGTTGTTTTAAATAGGAGCCCCCATTTTTATTACATATTCGTGTAGTACGTAAAGACATATGAATGTTTTAGTTGGACCACTTGTCTCGCTTTGTGATAGATGGCGCTGTAATAGTAACTAACATATGGCTCACAATTTTAGACGAACAGTTGGTAACAGGTAGGGTTATTAAATTAAAATACAGAACGTAGGTACGTTTGAACATTTTATTTCGGTTGTTACAATGTGATACATGTACCTTTGTGAACTTATCATTTCTGAGAACGCATGATGTTACAGCGTGATTACCTGTAAATACCACATTACTGCATAAATGTTCAAAATGATGTCCGTCAACCTCAATGCATTTGGCAGTACGTGTAACAACATTCCTCTCAACAGCGAGTAGTTCGCCTCCCGTAATGTTCGCACATACATTGACCATGAGCTGACGCATGTTGTCCGGCGTTGTCGGTGGATCACGATAGTAAATATCTTTCAACTTTCACCTCAGAAAGAAATCCGGGGACGTCAGATCCGGTGAACGTGCGGGCCATGGTATGGTGCTTCGACAACCAAACCACCTGTCATGAAATATGCTATTCAATACCGCTTCAACCGCACGCGAGCTATGTGCCGGACATCCATCATGTTGGAAGTACATCGACATTCTGTCATTGCAGTGAAACATCTTGATGTAACATAGGTAGAACATTACGTAGGAAATCAGCATACATTGCACCATTTAGATTGACATCAATAAAATGGGGCCAATTATCCTTCCTCCCATAATGCCGCACCAACATCTCAGGTCATCAGTCCCCTAGACTTAGAACTACTTAATCCTAACTGACCTAAGGACATCACACACATCCATGCCCGAGGAAGGATTCGAACCTGCGACCGTATCAACCGGGTGGTTCCGGACTGAAGCGCCTAGAACCGCTCGGCCACAGCGGCCGGTTAACCCTCCAAGGTCGCTGATGTTCCACTTGTCGCAGCCATCGTGGATTTTCCGTTGCCCAATAGTGCATATTATGCCGGTTTACGTTACCGCTGTTGGTGAATGACGTTTCGTCGCTAAATAGAACGCATGCCAAAAATCTGTCATCGTCCCGTAATTTCTCTTGTGCCCAGTGAAAGAACTGTACACGACGTTCAAAGTCGTCCCCATGCAATTCTTGGTGCATATAAATATGGTACTGGTGCAATCGATGTTGATGTAGCATTCTCAACACTGACGATTTTGAGATTCCCGATTCTCGCGCAATTTGTCTGCTACTGATGTGCGGATTAGCCGCGACAGCAGCTAAAACACCTACTTGGTCATCATAATTTGTTGCAGGTCGTGGTTGACGTTTCACATGTGGCTGAACACTTCCTGTTTCCTTAAATAACGTAACTATCCGGCGACCGGTCCGGACACTTGGATGATGTCGTCCAGAATACCGAGTAGCAAACATTGCACACGCTCGTTGGGCATTTTCATCACAATAGCCATACATGAACACGATATCGACCTTTTCCGCAATTGGTAAACGGTCCATTTTAACACGGGTAATGTATCACGAAGCAAATGCCGTCCGCACTGACGGAATGTTATGTGATACCACGTACTTACCCGTTTGTGACTATTACAGAGCCATCTATCATAAAGCGAAAAAAGTGATCCAAGTAAAACATTCATATTTCTTTATGTACTACACTAATATGCAATAAGAAATGGCGGTTCTATTTAAAAACGCAGTTGATATTCGTTTGACCTATGGCAGTGCCACCTAGCGGGCCAGCCGTAGCGCCATCTGGTTTCCCCCTTCAAGCTAGACGAATTTCGTTCTTTGTAGTTTTTTCGTTTGATGCTTATTTCGTGAGATATTTGGCCCGGTCACTATCAATGGACCACCCTATATATGCTGTCCTGTATGCTATGATTGTTAATTTGTTGATTTTGGAAAAATGTTGTATAATGTTCACTATGCCACTGACTTTTCTATCTAGTGTAGACTGGTTGTCTACAGAAACCACTACTAACAGGTCATTGGCGTATGCCATGACTCCGCCGGTGCGTGAGACCTTACCTATGAAATGCAAGAGGTGCTCGATTACGGCGTCCCAAAAGATTTGTCCGTAAATGGAGCCTTGAGGGCTCCCCTTTGTAATATTTTTGACTATTATCCGGTTTCCTGCCTGCCACCTTGCGATACTATTTTTGCAGTAATCGAGCAAGCTATTGTACAGCGATGTGGGCAGCTGAACATCACGGAGTCGAGCTAACAGTGCAGGCCACCAAAGACTGGCGAAGGTGCTTGCAATGTCGATTGAGATGGCAAAAGCATACTTACGTTAAGAGTGCCTTATGGTGAGAAAGACTGTATTTACTACATCGTCTGTTGATCTGACTACTCTGAACCCACACTGATGAGATGGAAGTGTAAGAAAAAACTGTTATTAATTGGACACCATTCTCTCAGTTAACTATTCGCCAACGAGAGATGAACAATTATTCAAACGTTGCGCCACCAGTTGACCAGTTCGTGAAGTATCCGGTAACTAGCGACGTCACAAGCGACGCCTCTAGTAACCCACCGTTAATAACAAATTTGGCATTCTCCAGGTGGCAGAAATGGTAAGCAATAGTTGCTCACGCCATCGGGTTTTGATGAAACCAACGTTGTAATCTTTGACTGCTGGCCACCATCGATTTTAAAGTCACCAGCCAGTCCGTGTTTCGGCATCCGTGCAGGCATCATTGCCCACTTCTAGAAGGTTATCCTGACTGTTACAGAGTTCGCAACTTCAGTCGAAGCAAACAGAGAAGTTGAGCGTACTCAGCCGGCCGGAGTGGCCGTGCGGTTCTAGGCGCTACAGTCTGGAACCGAGCGACCTCTATGGTCGCAGGTTCGAATCCTGCCCCGGACATGGATGTGTGTGATGTCCTTAGGTGAGTTAGGTTTAATTAGTTCTAAGTTCTAGGTGACTGATGACCTCAGACGTTAAGTCGCATAGTGCTCAGAGCCATTTGAACCATTTATTGTAGCCTCTGACGAGATTTTGCTACCGACGGATGGTTTAGCAGCTTTTAAACTGTTACTTCCAAGTCGTAATTCCCATCGTAATATTAGGCCAGAAAATGTGAGATCCTGCAAATGTGATTTTTGAGCGTAGTCATACAAGGAAACAGTACGCTGACCCCGCTACCAGAAATTGAGCTATTTAGCTGTTGTATTCGTGTCATGAATACAAGCCTCGCCGAACGGGAGCGTAGCCTCTACGGGAGGATAGCGTAGACTGTATTGCAGCTACTATCAGCCCACCTGTGCTCAAAGAACTTTGCATCAGTGGGAAGTTTTGGTAGATATTGTCGCTTTGGTTTCACTAATCAGGGACGACGTTCACGGCCAATATGTTTTACACAGTTCTTTAGCAGGGACCTTTTTAATTACAGCAAGTAAAACATTCCCTTAATAGGTCTAGCAAAGATATGAATATCGCATAAAAATGTGAGGCGGATTCTAGCCCTTCTCGTAGTTTCATCATCCTGTAGATAACATGGTCGGTTTGGAAGCATATCCCTCTTTTGCGTTTCAGATTGCAGACAATCTCAAGTCAGGTATCATTCTTCTCAATGACGTAGATAAACTACACTACTGGCCATTCAAAAAATGGCTCTGAGCACTATGGGACTCAACTGCTGTGGTCATAAGTCCCCTAGAACTTAGAACTACTTAAACCTAACTAACCTAAGGACAGCACACAACACCCAGCCATCACGAGGTAGAGAAAATCCCTGACCCCGCCGGGAATCGATCCCGGGAACCCGGGCGTGGGAAGCGAGAACGCTACCGCACGACCACGAGATGCGGGGACTACTGGCCATTAAAATTGCTACACCACGACGATGACGTGCTACGGATGCGAAATTTAACCGACAGGAAGAAGATGCTGTGATATGCAAATGATTAGCTTTTCAGAGCATTCACACAAGGTTGGCGCCGGTGGCGACACCTACAGCGTCCTGACATAAGGGCAGTTTCCAACCGATTTCTCATACACAAACAGAAGTTGACCGGCGTTGCCTGGTGAAACGTTGTTGTAATGCCTCGTGTAAGGAGCAGAAATGCGTACCATCACGTTTCCGACTTTGATGAAGGTCGGATTGTAGCCTATCGCGATTGCGGTTTATCGTATCGCGACATTGCTGCTCGCGTTGGTCGAGAGCCAATGACTGTTAGCAGAATATGGAATCGGTGGCTTCAGGAGGGTAATACGGAACGCCGTGCTAAATCCCAAGGGCCTCGTATCACTAGCAGTCGAGATGACAAGCATGGCTCTAACGGATCGTGCAGCCACGTCTCGATCCCTGAGTCAACAGCAGGGGACGTTTGCAAGACAACAACCATCTGCACGAACAGTTCGACGACGTTTGCAGCAGCATGGACTATCAGCTCCGAGACCGTGACTGCGGTTACCCTTGACGCTGCATCACAGACAGGAGCACCTGCGATGGTGTACCCAACGACGAACCTGGGTGCACGAATGGCAAAATGTCATTTTTTCGAACGAATCCAGGTTCTGTTTACAGCATCATGATGGTCGCATCCGTGTTTGGCGACATCGCGGTACACGTCTCGGTCACCTCTTGTTCGCATTGACGGCGCTTTGAACAGTGGACGTTACATTTCAGATGTGTTACGACCCGTGGCTCTACCCTTCATTTGATGCCTGCGAAACCCTACATTTCAGCAGGATAATGCACGACCGCATGTTGCAGGTCCTGTACGGGCCTTTCTGGATACAGGAAATGTTCGAGTGCTGCCCTGGCTAGCACATTCTCCAGATCTCTCACCAACTGAAAACGTCTGGTCAATGGTGGACGAGCAACTAGCTCGTCACAATACGCCAGTCACTACTCTTGATGAACTGTGGTATCGTGTTGAAGCTGCATAGGCAGCTGTACCTGTACACGCATCCAAGCTGCTCGACTCAATGCCCAGGCGTATCAAGGCCGTTATTACGGCCAGAGGTGTTTGTTCTGGGTACTGATTTCTCAGGATCTATGCACCCAAATTGCGTGAAAATGTAATCACATGTTAGTTCTAGTATAATATATTTGTCCAATGATTACCCGTTTATCATCTGCATTTCTTCTTGGTGTAGCAATTGTAATGACGAGTAGTGTATGTAGTCAAACATGATCCAGTACTTGGATGTGTAAAAACATTATGAGGCAAACAAGTGAAACAGCCTGTCTCGCTAGATCTACCGGAAGATCAAACTTTAATTATGCCATTTGCATCCAGCCCGTGGCTCGTGCCTTTGATGGTGATTCGTAAATCAGATAGAGTCCTCTACTTCGGTAGTAACGTCTCAGCTATAATCTATGGACACTCCTAACTCGATACTTACCCAGTTCTTCAGCCCAATAACACAACGACAAACGTTTCACGAGGCTATTACTTCTTCAAAATCGACGTGGCCAACTAGTATTTACAGTGTCACTTACATAAGGTTTAAAAATTATTATGATAATACGCACCTTTTGCGATAGCAAAAGAAGAATTCCGGTACAGTACTCAATTTTAATCCGGGAGGAAGTTTCAGTAGATGAAAGAACTAAGAAATCGGAGGAGAACCGTTTATCGCATCGTAACGTGGTGTGAATTAAAGTAACCACGTAGGCTTCCAGTATCCAGTCGAAACCGTGCTTCCATGAGATAACAAATTTGATGAGTCACGTAAGAACCAACACCTCTTTTATTTCGCGAACTGTCCAGGATGTCAAAACGAGGTTTTCGGTAAAAGAAAGTAAGTAGAGGAGTACGTACATTCTTTCCATGTTTAATCCTCACATCTTTTTCATCAACCAAGATATTGAGGCAACCACGTTTTTTTAATTGAATAGTAGACTTTTCTAATGGCATTTGAAATCTCTCGAAAACACGGCTACAGTATTATAACAGTTCTCAACGTTGGCATTGAAACGTTTCTCAGAAGTGTACGAGGGAAGAGTTAAGGCTATTGCGGTATATTAGTCAACCACAATTTTAATACACCTGGGAATGTGGGCGCTTCGCTTGGCTTATCGTGAATAAGCACGTCACCGTGGTTGATAGTACATGCAAAACTGACCTGAAAGCATTGAAACTGCGATGCCTTTTCCTTAGTCGCCACTATTCTCGTTTACGGTGGTGTCATGGCGTGTTTCCGATAACTGTCAAGTACAATAATATCGTAGTTGAGTGGTAAACTCCGCCTCTTGGTGGTGTTTATAACGTACAGCCACTTCAGGCCGCCTTGCCTTTCAAATGAAATGACTCTGAGCACTATGGGACTTAACGTCTGAGGTCATCAGTCCCCTAGAACTTAGAACTACTTAAACCTAACTAACCTAAGGACATCACACACATCCGTGCCCAAGGCAAGATTCGAACCTGCGACCGTAGCGGTCACGCGGTTCCAGACTGAAGCGCCTAGAACCGCTCGGCCACACTGGCCGACTTGCCTTTCAATTTTAGCTCATTTTTCGGATATTTATGCGAAAAGTTCCTCCGCCACCGTTAACAAACGTTGTATCACTGTACTAGTCTTTTCGAAAGCTTTCTAATGCCGCTAAAAAGTATATTGTTCCATTTAAAAATATCACATTTCAGTAACTCGAATGATACAGCAGTTAATAGAATGAAACGCAGACTAAAATTACGAGCCACTCTTAGTATTATCATCCGCCTAAACCCTCGTTTGACGAAATTGTAGGAGAGTTACGTCTTATACTACTCCCCCTATATACACCGTTTGTCGGACAAGTTCCGAGACTCTTCTTATTCCTGCCATACAAACGACGGCAGCACAGTAACAACGGTGGCAGCTTGAACTAACAAACGTAAACAAGAGATCTGCATTCTATCAGTCAGTTGTGAGCAGGCAGTATTAACGAGTGGACGTGCGACATTACTGTGTCAACGCTACCGTATTCCACATCTCAATATAGCAACATCACTAAATCAAGTGTTCACAACATTTTGCACAATATTTTTAAGAGGGGGAAAGCATGTGCAAAGTCAGTCGCGCACATGTAGACTCCCGAACAAAAACAACGACGACATGCCGCCGGCCGCGATTTGAGTGAAGCGAAAAACGTAGACAGTTCTTTTCTAGAACAAATCATCACAGGTAACGAGACTTGGTGTTATCAGTAAGAACATACAACACGTGATTTATTGTGAACTACAGGTTTATAATAGTTCAAATGGCTCTGAGCACTATAGGACTTAACATCTGAGGTCATCAGTCCCCTAGAACTTAGAAGTACTTAAACCTAACTAACCTAAGAACATCACAAACATCCATGCCCGAGGCAGGATTCGAACCTGCGACCGTAGCGGTCGCGCGGTTCCAGACTGTAGCGCCTAGAACCGCTCGGCCACCCCGGCCGGCGTTTGTGGAGGAATGTGGCAATAGATATCTACGCACAGGTTATGTATTTCGCGTAAATAAATGGTCACCGGTTTGCGTGCGGGTCGATAGCGCCATATAGCGACCCA
The DNA here is from genome assembly GCF_023864345.2 of Schistocerca serialis cubense. Lineage (NCBI taxonomy): Eukaryota > Metazoa > Arthropoda > Insecta > Orthoptera > Acrididae > Schistocerca > Schistocerca serialis. The sequence continues at coordinate 176,740,244 of NC_064640.1, read as the reverse complement.
CATGGCTTCCATAGGGTTTAGATAAGACGAATCTGGTCGCTTAGACATCAACGTGAGTTCACTAGAACGCTCCTCAGACGACTGTAGCACGGTTCTGACTCCGAGACACGGACAATAATATTGCTGAAAGATGACATCCCCGTCGGGGAAGACATCTAGAACGAAGGGATGCAGCTGGTTTTCAGGTGTCAGCGTGTCTTCAGTTACTACTACACGTTCCATGAAAGCGTATGAAAATGTCTCCCATAACATAATACTGCTCCCCCCAGCCTGCGTCCTTGGCGCGCTGCACGTTTAGAGCTGCCGTTCACTTCGATGACGGCGTTAGTGGAGACCACCATTGACCTAGTGTAGCAAAAATGTGTTTCACCCGAAGATCCGACGCATTTCCATTGACCGGCGGACGAATCCCCATGGTCCCTTGCCCACTACAGTCGTAATTGACGATGTCGTTGTGTCAACATGTGACCACGTAGGGATGGCCTGCTGCAGAGATCCACGTTCAACAACTCCGAGACACCCGTGCGTGCACCAGCATTGTGCTCTTTCGGCATTGATGCCGCAGATCACCACCTATCCTTCGTTACAAAGCAGACAAGCCTCCAAACCACACGTTCTGTGAAGAGTAGTGGACGTCCAACCATTTAGCGACTAGTGGTAGTTTCACTGTCCTCCTGCCATTTCGGAGATGCTCACGACAGTTGCACGTGAACATTCGGCAAGCTTCGCCGTTTTCGAGATACTCGTTCACAGGCTCTGCGAAATAATAATCTATGCCTTGTGAATCGCCTGTCTCGATGAATTTCCCCATTTGCAGCCCACATCTTTGCTAGGGTGATCCCCTGCCCTTGTCTGAGAAGCTTACGTAATGTTTTTACCGCGTCAGGAGCCCACAACGCTACAAGGCGGCATCCAACGTCATGGTGGGCAGTGGTCATGATGTTTTGGTGTATCAATGTATATGTGCTCATGTCTCCGCGAAATGACTTGCACAAAGCATGATATCAGTGGCATCAATAGTCCTTTGTAATTGGAAGTGTGTGGTAAGTTCCTATGGGACCTAACTGCTGATGTCATCGGTTCCTAGGCTTACACACTACTTAATCTAACTTTAACTAACTTACGCTAAGGACAACACACAGACCAGTGCCCGAGGGAGGACTGGAACCTCCGCCGGGGGAGCCACGCGAACCGTGGCAAGGCGCCCAGACCACGCGGCTACCCAGCGCGACAGTCCTTTTTAGTACATGCAAAATTTGTCTTTCGAACCATATCATTATTCGATTGCTTTAGTGACTCATTAACGATTATTATTAAACAGTTTGAAATTGAGATATAGTGATTGCAGCCCAGGATAACCGTCCCATAGCAAAGTGTTTGGCTACACTCTGTACTTTTGTTAGCATTTCACGAATGATTTTAGTGATATTTAATGTTCTGTTATACCAACTATGCCTGACAATCTCTAGCTGTACGCCGGCCGCGGTGGTCTCGTGGATCTAGGCGCTCAGTCCGGAACCGCGCGACTGCTACGGTCGCAGGTTCGAATCCTGCCTCGGGCATGGATGTGTGTGATGTCCTTAGGTTAGTTAGGTATAAATAGTTTTAAGTTCTAGGGGACTGATGACCACAGATGTTAAGTCCCATAGTGCTCAGAGCCATTTGAACCATTTTTTCTAGTTGTACGGTTTTTTATGAATGTGTTCTACAGTTATGATTTCCTTTTCTTATTTTCGTAGACAGATTGCATTACGAAACTGACTCATTAATGATTATTAAACAGTTTCAAATTGAAATATAGTGATTTCAGCCCAGGAGAACTGTCCCATAAGAGTGTTTGGCTACACTCTGTACTCTGTACTGAATATATCTATAAAACGGTATAGCATCAATAAATCAGGGCTTAGTCTAACTACTTATCTTACCAGACGAGTTCATAACACAGTAGGCCACTTAAAAATGACAACTGTGACCTCTTTTTCTGCCGTTTGGGGTACAAGACATGACTCTGTTAGCGCTGTTGGCTAAACCAAATAACGGTCAATTTTGCTGTTAACGCTGTTCACACCGCATACAATTATTATTCTTGTTCTGATGCCAGCAAAACCTGAAAACGATTCGTGCGGAAAGGCTGATGTAGAGCCAGCCGTAATTGCCATCACTGACAGCAGCAACAGCAATCAACAGTAAATGAACAAATTAAATCTCGACAGAAGTGAAATGGTCCGTGTCTCTAGAAATATGTGTTGCCCGTTACGTATTACAACACTTTTTTTTTCTTTTTGTGTACTAATATGACATGTAATAATACACCGTACTATTTATTAAACAGCCTGCACAGACGTGGTCCTGTCACACTTTCCCGAAACATAGTGAACTCTACTTTAGCTAGTGATAAAGATTTTCGCTTCACAAGCAACATTGTAGTAGTACATGTAATCCTCTTAGTCATGAAATACGGTGTATACCTGAGAATTTTTATGGGGCAGGAATCTCTTCATTATCATAAGATAACAAATTACGTTATCAATCTGCAGAAATGTACCGTACGAGACCACAAACAGTGTGTCATATTTATTAGTAACATGATATAGAAGTACATTGCTCCCAAATTCGTTCCGAGTTGTATTCCGACCACACCACCATATTTGGTCTACAGTACATATCTGAAAGTGCAGGTACTTTTTATGCTGCATAGTTGCTATGCAACCGTTCGATGACGATGTTTGGTTTGTGGAGTGTTCAACTGCGCGGTCATCAGCGCCCGTACAAAGTCCCAATTTTTACATAGTCCAATTTTTATACACATTCCAACCTAGCCACTGTCACGTATGATGATGATGATGATGATCAAATGATGAGGACAACACAAACACAAAGTCCTCGGGCAGAGAAAACCCCTAACAAGGCAGGGAATCGAACCCGAGACACAGTGATCCAGAGGCAGCAACGCTAGCGACTAGACCACGAGCAGCGGGCATGCAACCGTTCGAATGTGCTTATTAGTAGATCGTGGGATGTATAGGCAATCGGATCAACGAATTTAAAAGCAACAGTCGACACCAATATGCAACTACATCCCAAACGAACGTGAAAAACAGACGGACTTGTATAAGTTAAGATTCAAACAGAATTTTAAAATTACCACTGATGAAAATCTCATAAACTAAAGTCGCAAAGAAGAATAGAACTAAATACACGGTCGCCTAGTTAGTCAACGAGTCAATGAGTTATCCTTATCACACGAGCAGTTCAGTGCTACAGCTTATCGTACGCCAATTAACGAGACGCCAGAGAATTGCATGCCAGGTTAATCCTAATTTAACCTCAGAATATGAAATAACTGAAACGTAAAAGGAGAGCACAAAAATACAGTTACGGTGTACTGTTCATCTTTATTGAAGTATGTAATACTCCAGACAGAGACGACAATTTACTCTTCGAAATCATAGATCACACCAACGTTATGCTCAGAAAATGTGCTCTCTTAGTAATGCCTCGAGGAATCTAATAGCCATACCGATACCGTTCCCAGATTGAGATTATGCTTCAAACATGAGACAAAACAGTGCTTTAAATTCAGTGCGTTGAAGGCTGAGCTTTTCACAATGCTACGTAAAAATCAATTGTTTTTACTGTACTCAGATTGCAGTCTTTCGATCAAAACAGAATAAATTTAACTTCGTGTCTTTCCATATTAGGAAATCTCTCTTTCGCTTTATTGTCAGTGTTACGAATGTGCTGATAACCTCCGTTCATCTTGGTGACAACTACGAGGCCGTGCAATGATAAAATATTGGCCTTTCATTTGGTAGGACGGAGATTCAAATCTCAAATATGTTTTCCGTGATTAAAAACACATCGCAGAAAGGTGAAATTTTGCGGATAAAAACACTGAATCACTGCAGTGTCACCTAAAATCTAAAGGACCTGCACTGGGGTGAGAGGTATTGATGAACGAGAGAGTATATTACATGGGGTTGAGGAGTGTGGGGAGAAAGATAGGGGTCTGTCAAATAGGAAAACTATGGAGATGAGAGGTAGGAGCTGAGGTGGATAGTGGTCCCATTCTTGCAGGATCTTTTTCCGACCGCAGTAATGGCGAGGATTTGATGTTTTGCCGGGTTCCTAATATTCACAGTACATTCGTGAAATAGTCGTAATGGAAAATCCCTACTTCATCGCTGCCTCGCAGATGCCGCGTCCTATTGCTCCCGCGCCAACTATAACACCACGTTCAAACTCACTTAAATCTTGATAACCTGTCACTGTAGCAGCAGTAACCGATCTAACAAGTACGCCAGACACTTGTTGTCTTATATTGGGGTTGCCGACAGCAGCGCCGTACTCTTGCTTGTTTACATATCTCTGTATTTGAATATGCATGCCTATACCAGTTTCTTTGCCGCTTCAGTGTATATTCTTTATCGCTGTGTAGTCGTGAGGGTGAGAAAGGGTCGCATTGGCGTGCATTTTCGTTCGCTTCAACTAGTTTTCCGAGTACGACAATGAGTGCAGGCGTGATTATAGTGTCTTTGCACTTCAGTCTGAGCGAGCGTAAAATAGAGAAGGTTCTCGAAAGATCTACATAGCCCTCCACGTCTGGCACAAGAGGCAGTGAGAGAAACGAATAAAATTCTAAAAATAATACACTAACGACTACAGATATTTGAAGTATGTTTTTACTGTCATGTACCATAAACTTCAATGTGTAATTTGCGCCGAAGTTTTGAAATGCGAGAGGAAGAAACCATCAAGGCCTGTAACACTGTCGGCTACTATTACATTAGGAACACACCGATAATGTTTACTCTTGTGAGAGGAAACTTCTTTACGGTGATCGTGCGTATTGGAAATGTGTCGGCCGGTCGGTGTGGCCGTGCGGTTCTAGGCGCTTCAGTTTGGAACCGCAGGTTCGAATCCTGCCTCGGGCATGGATGTGTGTGATGTCCTTAGGTTAGTTAGGTTTAAGTAGTTCTAAGTTCTAGGGGACTGATGACCTCAGAAGTTAAGTCCCATAGTGCTCAGAGCCATTTGAACCATATTGAAATATGTCGGACTATTTTTGTTTCTCCAAAAATTTCTATAGAAAGGAAGCAGTAGCAGAACAAACGGGAATCGAAACAAGTTTCTATTAATCTTCAACTAAATTGTAATTACGTAAAAGGAAGCGGTCGCCATCCTAATTAGGCAAAGTTACAAGTACTAACATAATTCATAAGGAAAGTTAACGATAGGGACTGACTTTATTTGATACTGAGATTCTGTTTTACAGATAAGATACAAGACAGGTAATATACCACTGATTTGATATGAACTACAATGGAGAAGTATTAATACGTTTAGGCAACAACTGGTTGTCAGTAATACTTACTATCTGTACATTACAGCAGGAAGCTAATGATTATTATAGGTAAATAGTTACTAATGGTGGAGCACTACAAACTTGGACAAGGGGCTCTTTCATCAGTTTAATTATTGGAAATTACTTCCATTGAAACAGTTATCAAGTAATTGTATCTTCTGTACTGACTATTATTTGTATTCTCAAGGAACATTGACTTCCTTATACTGTTTAACTCAGATGGGATGGGACATGTGATACCTGAATCTCTTATAGTCTGAATAGACGTAGCTATTTGCTGATATAGTATACAAAACTTGCAAGGATGGAAGTTGTACTTCTTAAGCAATTTCACTGATATATGTAATTTAAATGTGGCTCGGCTGTTAGCATGGGGACCAAGGAATTAATCTATCATTAGACTCGGATCTAGGCTGAATATTTCAGTCACAACGCAATATTAAAAATACTGTTAACTACATAACACATAAAATAATAATCCTTGTTATCTCAATAAGAAGAGTCTTTAAACTAAATGCTATAAATCTTCGCTTAGTAATTGTACTTTGATGAAACATTAACTATCCTTTTAAGAAACTTACACTGTTCGACATGGGTTCTATTTCTGATATTAAAGTATGTGCTTCTAGAGCATTTTACCGTGGGAAATTCAAATATGTAAACAAAATATCGTTGTCAGGGATACTTTTTATGTAATATGCATATATATGTATATTCACAATTCATGGCAAACACAGAGATGTTGTAGAGAAATACGGGTATGGTGCCGCATGCAATAGTGATAGAACGTGATGATTTCTTGTGCAACAGCAGGTGGGAAGAATCAGACATCATTAGGTTCTCCCCCGCCACACCTATGTCATTAAGACCACCTGAAACATCTCATTAACTCGAACGGCGACAGCCGGTCGCTGCCTCGGCAGTAAAGCTTCACGCCTCCTAGGGGCAGGTGCATCGAGTTTACAACAGTGGTGTTAGCCGCAATTTGTGTCAGTCTTAACGAGTGGGTGTTTTGGCTGACAAGTAACTGTCTGTCATATTTCCGAGCACGGTTGAATTTTTTAGTTCCTGTGTGTAAACTGATTGAGCCTGGTGCTGAAGGTAAAATGACTGCTTGTTTTTACACATCAGCGTTCCTCTAGTTCCCCTCTATTAATTTAATACGGGTGTATTACCAAAGTGGTATTTTTAAATTTGCAGAAATGCCATGTCATCGTGGAGGACGATATAAGCCAGACAACTTCTGCTACATCTGTGGGAAGTTCACTTTTGCCAGAAATAGGAAGAGCATTTCTTCAGTCATAAAGAAAGCATACAAACATTACTTTGGAGTAGAGGTAGGAGACCAAGATAAAGAATGGGCACCACATTTCTGTTGTGCTACACGTTACTGCTAACTAATTCAGTGATGGAAAGGTAAAGAGAATGTGGCGTTTTTTGCTGTTCCCATGGTGTGGAGGGAGCCTAAGGACCATGTTACTGATTGTTATTTCTGTCTAACAAAAATTCAGGGTTTTACAAACAAAAAGTCAAAGAGGCACATTGTTTACCCAGACCTGCCTTCAGTGAGAATGCCAGTGCAGCATTCCGACAACCTTCCAGTGCCTTCAAGAGCTCGAGGTCAAATTCCAAGTGACAGTGATGATGATTCTTTATATTACTGCACAAGTGAGTCATCACCACATTTGTTAACACAAGCAGATTTAAATGATTTAGTACGTGATCTAGGACTAAGTAAACAAAAGGTGCATCTGCTTGGTTCAAGATTACAAGAGTGTAATCTGCTGCACCAACGTACTAAAATCAGTGTGTTCAGGCACAGAGAACATGCACAGGAGACTTTTCATAGATGCATCGAAAACAAGTCTGAAGGGTGTTTCGCTCCATAATGGAAATGAAATACCCTCTGTTCCAGTAGCTTTAATTACGAATTCGTACAAAGGATGCTAAATTCATTAAAAGACAATGAACACAAATGGAAAATATGTGCAGATTCCAAGGTAATTGCTATGGTACTGGGAACTCAACAAGGCTACACAAAGTATGCCTGTTTTCTTTGCGAGTGGGATAGTTGAGACCGAAATTCTCACTACGTGAAAAAGAAATGGCCTAGGTGAAGATGGAAAGTTGGCGAAAAGAATGTACAACGTGAAAGTCTGGTAGCTCCGGAATATATACTACTTCCACCGCTTCACATCAAACTTGGCCTGATGAAACAATTCGCGAAGGCCATGGACCCAACAGGCTGTGGGTTTGCATATCTAGCTACCAAATTCCCCCGTCTTTCAGCTGCAAAAATAAAGGAAGGTGTATTTGTGGGCCCACAAATCAGGGAGCTGCAGAAAGGTGCAAATTTTGAAGCATGTTTAACTGATAAAGAAAAAACTGCATGGGACTGTTTCAAGATGGTGTCAGAAAATTTCCTCGGAAGAAGAAGAGCTACTTACTACAAAGCAATGGTGAAGAATATGATCAAAGCATATCAGGATTTGGGGTTCAATATGTCTTTTAAGGTACATATGATGGACTCTCATCTGGACTACTTCACAGAGAGTTGTAGTGACGTATCGGATGAACATGGGGAAAGATTCCATAAAGACATTTCTACCATAGAAAGGCGCTATGAAGGGAAGTGGGTACCTTCTATGTTAGCAGATTATTGCTGGAATATCATTCGAGAGAAGAAAGAATCACAATACAAGAGAAAAAAGTGATTTGCATTACAAGGCAGTGGCTCATTGTTTGTCAATTTTCTGTAATTTCTCATGTCAAATAAATGCTTCAAAGTGTATACACAAAGGTTACTGTGTTATATGTTAGATCCCACCCTCCATTAATGTGATGAATTTATAACATCATAAAGATGTGCATTTGTTTGTTGAATTTCACCTCACGTTTGCTGCACTATATCAGAAACTGAAAAGAGAAATAAAATTGCGATTACTCATAAACTATCCCTGACAGAAAAAAACCAAAAACAGTTTTCAATTCGGCAGTCAAAATACAACTAGGATCACAATATTTTTTATCAGAAGTAGAAAAAAGTTTTTTTTTGTAGAACAGTGATATTTCAAAATGTGTACTCATTAAATAATTATGTACTTTACAACTCCACAAAGTTTATTAACTTAGTTAAGGAACATAATTGCTTTTCAGTTCAGTAAAATAGCATACTCGAAATCATCGTAGCGCTTAGGATAGGACCCTGTCTAAGAAAACACAAAGTTTACAGAACACACACTTATTAATGGAAAAGAAACCACATAACTGGTCCACGCAGTTATACAGTACTCGACTGATAATTTGAGGTGAAGGTGGTGGTAGTGTCGATTTCCCGTGCTATTCAGAAGAGGCAGAAAAAGTATCCATGGCTCTTGCTCTGTAACAAGCTCCGACAATTCTCTTCTTAGCATCGGATTTTCGTAATACAGAGCCAGACAAAGTATGCCATGAATAATAAACCCAATTACATCCACATCAGACGCTATATTATGCAATCTTGTAGTTCTTCTCGTCTGTTTCAGTTCACGATGTGCACTCTTTGCTGCTAGCCACCAAATGGCTCATGCCACAGAGGCGCTCTGCAGTTCGACCATTAAATCCACCTTTTCTATTCCCGCCAAGCCAGTTTCGTTGCAGAGAGGCTTCCCTCCATGTTTTACCTGATTACAAACGTACGTTCCCTATGCATGAACCAGTATTACAAGTACATTCTCTCACAGCATATTACTTTTAAAAATACACTCCTGGAAATTGAAATAAGAACACAGTGAATTCATTGTCCCAGGAAGGGGAAACTTTATTGACACATTCCTGGGGTCAGATACATCACATGATCACACTGACAGAACCACAGGCACATAGACACAGGCAACAGAGCATGCACAATGTCGGCACTAGTACAGTGTATATCCACCTTTCGCAGCAATGCAGGCTGCTATTCTCCCATGGAGACGATCGTAGAGATGCTGGATGTATTCCTGTGGAACGGCTTGCCATGCCATTTCCACCTGGCGCCTCAGTTGGACCAGCGTTCGTGCTGGACGTGCAGACCGCGTGAGACGACGCTTCATCCAGTCCCAAACATGCTCAATGGGGGACAGATCCGGAGATCTTGCTGGCCAGGGTAGTTGACTTACACCTTCTAGAGCACGTTGGGTGGCACGGAATACATGCGGACGTGCATTGTCCTGTTGGAACAGCAAGTTCCCTTACCGGTCTAGGAATGGTAGAACGATGGGTTCGATGACGGTTTGGATGTACCGTGCACTATTCAGTGTCCCCTCGACGATCACCAGTGGTGTACGGCCAGTGTAGGAGATCGCTCCCCACACCATGATGCCGGGTGTTGGCCCTGTGTGCCTCGGTCGTATGCAGTCCTGATTGTGGCGCTCACCTGCACGGCGCCAAACACGCATACGACCATCATTGGCACCAAGGCAGAAGCGACTCTCATCGCTGAAGACGACACGTCTCCATTCGTCCCTCCATTCACGCCTGTCGCGACACCACTGGAGGCGGGCTGCACGATGTTGGGGCGTGAGCGGAAGACGGCCTAACGGTGTGCGGGACCGTAGCCCAGCTTCATGGAGACGGTTGCGAATGGTCCTCGCCGATACCCCAGGAGCAACAGTGTCCCTAATTTGCTGGGAAGTGGCGGTGCGGTCCCCTACGGCACTGCGTAGGATCCTACGGTCTTGGCGTGCATCCGTGCGTCGCTGCAGTCCGGTCCCAGGTCGACGGGCACGTGCACCTTCCGCCGACCACTGGCGACAACATCGATGTACTGTGGAGACCTCACGCCCCACGTGTTGAGCAATTTGGCGGTACGTCCACCCGGCCTCCCGCATGCCCACTATACGCCCTCGCTCAAAGTCCGTCAACTACACATACGGTTCACGTCCACGCTGTCGCGGCATGCTACCAGTGTTAAAGACTGCGATGGAGCTCCGTATGCCACGGCAAACTGGCTGACACTGACGGCGGCGGTGCACAAATGCTGCGCAGCTAGCGCCATTCGACGGCCACCACCGCGGTTCCTGGTGTGTCCGCTGTGCCGTGCGTGTGATCATTGCTTGTACAGCCCTCTCGCAGTGTCCGGAGCAAGTATGGTGGGTCTGACACACCGGTGTCAATGTGTTCTTTTTCCATTTCCAGGAGTGTACATCCATAGATGTATTAAAATTGTATAAATAGTGGTAAATATTAAATAAAATCTTTATACAGGTGTTACATCGAAGAACATGGTGATTCAGAAGTTACGTTAATAAAAACAGACATGAATTTTGATGAAACAATTATAGTTAATATCGATGATAGTGTTATAAGCTTCGGCATCACCTCTCGCCTAAACGGTCCAAGAAAGCGTATAAACAGTTGCATTTATTCGAAAGGAGACTGAAAACCCTTAAACAGCAGTAAACTACTACACATATCAAAAAAAGTTTTGCATCACCTCGGTTCCGAGAGTTCCGAAACCTGAACAGAAAATTGGAATAGAGATCAACATAAACATCATTTTCGCACTTTTTATTCCTCATAAAAATCACACATTGACATTTGTTGTACCACCATACTGCAAGACCTTCAGAGGTGGTGGTCCAGATTGCTGTACACACCGATACCTCTAACACCTAGTAGCACGTCCTCTTGCACTCATTTATATAAATGATATGCCCTCTAGTATTATGAATTACTCTAAAATATTTCTCTTTGCTGATGACACTAGCTTGGTAGTAAAGGATGTTGTGTGCAACATTGGCTCGGTTTCAAATAATGTAGTACATAACTTAGGTCATGGATTGTAGAAAATAAACTAAAGCTCAATCACAGTAAGACCTAGTTTTTACAGTTTCTAACACACAATACAACTAAACCTGACGTTTTAATCTCACAGAACGGGTATATATTTAGTGAAAGTGAACAGTTCAGTCGGGAATCAAACCCGGGACTCCGTGATCCAGAGGCAGCAACGCTAGGTGATAGACCACGAGGTGCGGACAAATTTCAGGTAAATGAACTTCTTATATGTAATTCGAATTTCGGTTTACAAGGAATCACTGTAGGGAGGTACTGAAAGATGATGAGAGAATGGCAACACTCCATGCTGAAATACATTCAGGTACTGATCAAATAGAATTGACAGGAGTCGAACTGGTGTCCTCGTATCTTATCGTACTTCAGTGATGCAAGCACCATGAAGGCCTTTGAGCTTCACATGGATCTGAAGCTTGAAACAAAGACGACGGAGAACTTTTGCAGGGACGTGTCCAGAAGTCTTGTGACCATGCGCTGGTTGCTTCAAGGAAGAAATGAAGGCGTCTGAGCAATCCAGTGTAGATTATCAAAAAGAAACCTTGAGTGCCTAAGAGTGTGAAAACACCAGCCATATAATAATACACGACGCCGATGTGTAAATTCAAGCACCAATGAGAAGCATCTAAAAACCACAGAGAACTACAAGACGAGGATGTGCAAATTCAAGAACCAAGGAACAGCAGCTAAGAACCAAAAGGACGTGTTACGTCTGCTTAGGAAATAAAATCTTGCATCCAACACTGCCACGTAACTTGAAGAGTACACGTAATGTACAGTCATGCTCAAAAGTATCCGAACGAACTGAATTGAATTTCGCCTGATTCGCATGGAACCCACATAACGCAGCTGTCTAGCAGGTCCTCTAATCGCTCCTTGGTACAGTCGTTTGACTATTGAAAATGGTTCCAACAAGCGAGTGACTGCGTGTGAGATCGCTCTCTAAGTTTTCATATATTTTTAGGTTTCAGATACATATTTTAAGGGTTTTTGTGATAATATTTACTATATAAGTGACGTATTAGTGGTTTCTTCATTCACCTCTGCCTTTCTTGTGTTGTGACCTGATATTTGTGAGTGTTTCGTATCGAGCAACTTAACCTCTTGCCTGTGTTTACATTCCGCGCTGACCAGTTGCAGCTGTAGCGGCACATCGAAAGCTAAGTACTAATTAATTGTTTGTGTATAGTGGTTTATTTAGGAACTTTAGTAGTCTTCAACCGGTGTTCTTGGTGTTTTCTGGTGAAATAATTTCAGAAGAACCTTTTGGGAACTGTTTTCAGCTTCATTACTGTGTCATTAAACGTTTGATTCTCTTTCTGTATTAGTCTTTTGTTATATTCACATTTGTTGTTTATTAATACTGTTAATAATAGTCGTTACTTCCCTTGTAGAGTAAGTTTGTGATTATTGTAGTCAGGTTTTTAACATCTTCTTATTGTAGTAGCGGAACTTAGAAAAACTAAAATTTTACCATGAGTGAGAAGTGTGGGCTTTGCCGTAGGTTCGTGAGTAGTGGATTGCGGTGTGCGACTTGTTCGAAGTATTTTCACTGGGGAGGGGGGGGGGGGGGAATGCAGTGGGGAAGCCAGTGGGCATTTTGGTGAGATCCTCTCCTGGAACTGCAGGTTATGTAGCAAGAGTAAGTTGATAGAGGAGCAGGAGCGTAAGATCTGTGTCCTTCAGGTGCAGCTGAAAAACGCACAGGAGGAGCTAGATAGGATGAGGAGGGAGAAGGGGGTTGGGGAATGGGAGCTGGCTGTTGGCAAGAGATCTGCTAGGAGAAGAAGATTTTCAGATAGTTTTACTATTGGTGTTAACAATAGATATGACCAACTGTCAGAGTCTAGTGGAGAGGAATCTCTAGTAGCTGTAGATGTAGGAAGTATGCAGTAGACCTCAGTAGTTACTGTGCCTACAACAGTTGCAAAGTCGAAGAGGAAGAAGAAGGTTCTGCTGTTAGGTAGTTCTCATGGCAGAGGTGTAGGCCAGCAGTTGCAGGAAGTGCTGGGGAGTGAGTACCAGGTCACCAGCATTGTGAAGCCTAATGCAGGGTTGGCTCAGGTGACTGTTAACATAGGGGGATTATGTAGGGATTTTACTAAAGAGGATCAGGTAGTGATTGTGGGTGGGGAGTATAACATAGATGGTGACCTGGAAAAGATAGCCACTCAGACTGGCAACACGAATGTGCATTTCGTGGAACTGTTTCAGCGTCACGATCTGCCTCATGGCTCACTCCTTCTATTCTGTCGAGGAGCTCCTGGAAGAGCTAAAAAATTAAGCAAATTCCAGTGTTACATTGTTGATTTTCTTCATTTAAACTTACCACTTGTCACCTGAATATGTTTTTTTTTATATTCCATTTTATCTGTTTCTAATATCGTGTTATAATTTCATGTATTGACTCGTTCCATGACCATGGAGACTTCTCCTTAATTTGGTCCCACGGAACAATAAATAACTAAATAAATAAATAAAGTCACCACTAGAAAACACTACTCTGTATCGCAATAACTCAAGATGTAAAGTAATACTAGTATACTACAAATATCAGGGAACACCTTATCACAGATAAGACTGTACTTAAGGCTTGTAAGCTCACATTTATTACAATAAATGACATACCTGAAATGTTACCACTCTTATTATTACGTCACATAGGTAATGCACGTAGTAAGTTTGTCGTATTCATGATTTCCTCTTCAAAGCAACATACCGTACTTATTATTTAACACAAAATGACATTAAAAATTTAAGTTATTCACGAGCAGCTAGTTCAGAATATGCATGAACTGCAAATGACACGACGAACCGTCTCGTTCTGCATATGGATTCAAACCCAGGTCATGGAGACTAAGCAAAGATTTCATGACTGACGGAAACTGTCATTCCTGATTAGACATACAGAGTGTGCTATACCTCGATTTTAGACAGTATCAGTTAGCAAATATCAACTTTAAATTACATAACGCAAACATTTTTAACGGACGCGAATTCCTACCCAGCACCTGTTGTCCCTGTTAACGAACTACGAGAGATGTTAAATATTGCTTCTTACAAGTAATTTATTTGAAATGCCGTGAGGTAAAGCTTTGTGTTCGACAGGGATTCGAACCCAGAACCTAATAAGATAGATTTCGAAGCACAATCAACTGTGCCATATCGCATTTTCTCGGCAGTAGCTAGATGTTTTAAATGAAATGACGAGAAGAAACATTAATTTTTTCCTTCCCAGGACTCCAACCCGGCACCTCTCGCTGTTTTATTCTAGAGCAAACGAACGTTAAATATGGGTTTGTTGCACCAGCAGCGACATGTGAGCATGTTTCAACAAGAAATAATATGAGGAAGAGTTCAGTGCCGACTGGGAATAGAGCTCCACGCATATCGTTGTTGACTACACACAAAGAGACGTCAGCTACCGAATTTTTCTCCACCAGCAGCTCGGAATAATATCTTGAACTTACAGTGATCTCGCAAATAGTTCTGTGACTTACTGGGAGTCAAAAACGTCAAATATCGTTAGTGTTGACAACGAATGAAAATACATTAAACATCGAAATTATTATCCACCAGCAGATAGGTGTTCTCATGGTAGAGCTTGATAATACATAATGAAATCTTTAGTGCCGGGCCAGGATTCGAACCCATTCAAGCGCAATATGTGGAGATGTTGAGGCGTCTGCAGTTTTGAACAAACAACAAATTGTAGCCGAGCTGTATCGTTACGAAGAGATCAAATTCCGCGTTAAGGGCGGTCTGAGTTGCATTCTCAGTTCAGAACCAATTTTATCGGCATACAGAAGCTCAAACAAAAGATGGAATAAGTGTCCTGTGAACCTACATAGCGTTTGTTACCTCACTAGAAATAAACAACTAATGTAAGAAAGGTTACTGGTGATAGAGTTTCTACAAGTCGCCAGTCCTGACTATATTGTGGCTCAACCTAATGCCTACTTGGTAGAGAAGTAATATCATTTTTAATGTGAATTTCAGACCACAGTGCCATTATATCTTCTTCACTTGGTGTAGCCAGAAGATAATGGAATGTGTCTCTCCCTATCTAAAATCATTAACCGAAGTTGGAATCGAACCCAGACCATAGACATATGAACCTATCATCACCACAACAGACCACCAAATCCTCTTCTCAGTGTCTCAATTTTCTATCATAACGCCGTTGTGCCACACGGGCTGAGAATTCTGACACACAGGCCCCCTGTATCAATTTGCAGCATGTTCAGTAAATTCATTTACTTGGTAGACTGAATCACCATAAACTAGCTGCCTCGCCTACCAAGTGCATACATTCAACTTAATTTGGAATCACCACAATATAATCACGTAACTGCCACCAACAAAGAACTGCCAACATTGTAGGATGCAGAAATTTAAATAGGAAGTGTGAGCTACTCTATTGCGCTATCTGTTTGTTGAAAACGTCGTGCAGTGGAAAAGAAAAGGTATAACTGTTTGTCTCTCATAAGTATTGACCTGGCCATATGCATTATCCCACAGCGCTGTGGAATGCAGAATTTCTGGAGGAATTGTTCTTGATTTCTGGAGGTGTTATAGATATGTGTCAGCTAGTAGTGTAATGGTAAGTATCGCGCATGATACATAAGATGTCGCGAATTCGAGTACATTCACTGCAATATTTTTTAAAGCGCAGTTCTGCTGTCTGCTAAAGTTATCAATCTAATGGAACTTAATAATTCCCTTCACTTCTCAACCCAAAATAGTCGTATGTGGAAAAAGGGCTAACTTCTGCGACATTTTGTTCATTTCAGGTTTAATAGACAGCCAGACAGTAGATGCATCTCGAAACTTTTGTATTATGTATAGGTAGAGCGCATCGTGCCAAAATACGTCGGAAAAGTATTTTCTACATTAGCTGTCGTCTGGTAGTGGCATTTGATTCTTCTTCAAACCTTGTTTGACAGCTTTAACTCAGAACAAGTTTTCTACATGCATGTAATCAATAAACTGCATGTGCATTTTCAGACTAATATAGATAACATCAGAGAATTCGCATATATCGTTGATGATTAATTTCTCTCTCATGTTTATTATTGTTTTAACAACATTAAAGGAAACCTTACGAAAATCGTGAACTGTATTATAAAAAATGAAATAAAACTACCCACGATAACCCTACGACGAAAGTCTATCGACACGAATTGGTAAAATACTGCTCACTTAGATTTTGATTGGGTCTGTGTTTAATTGGTATACTATGTCACACTCAAGAGGTATGCAAATGTGGCATTTCATATATAAAGTTATGTATTCCTAGAAACCCAAAATTTGCTTGTCAGCAGCGGAAAGAGGCGTTACCTGTTGTGCGGCGTTGTAAGTTTTTCACCATTGCACTATGAGCCGAAAGTATTTTATTGCGATTTCCTTACCTATGTTTTATCTGACTGTTTGTAGCTCTTTCACAGAAGGGATAAAAACGTTACACTCAGTGAGACTGGAACTGCGAACTATAAGAGACGCTTTTTCCCAGATCAGCACTTTACCACAGAGTTTGCGAAGAAGTATGTGTCTTAGCTTCCTCTTACGAGACCAATAGTGGCTAGAAATCGTAAACCGCTATTTAAAAGAAGAGATTAGTTGCGATTTCCACGTGCAACGACTTTCCTGGGCTGAAAATCGTAAATTTACAATCTTTTGTTACACCTCAAGCGATAATAACTCAGATTATTCAATGGAAATGACAGGTAAAATCAAGTGAACTTTGAGGCTTAATTCCGTGCAAACCAGGAAGTAACTCGTCGATCACAGAGTTGCCAAACATACATTGCTTTGTTGCTAAACCTCAGTTATAATAACAGCAGGAAGAAGACGAACCGATGTGATCTTACAGCAGGCTGGGAAGTGACCATAGCTGGTGTCTCCAAGTCGCGGCTCCAACGGCTTGGAATATGTAATGCGTCTGATTCGCATTTCTGTAACTAGGTTTAGGGACTGAAGCGTAGTTACTAATAATACTCAGAACTGACTGCTAACGAAGAATCATAAATCAGTAATCCTCATAGTTGTTTTTATATTTCTTTCGTAAGTGTACTCAAAACTAAGAAATTCATTCACAGACGTTTTCGTGCCTCGCCGATAGTCGAGCACAACAAATAAATAAAAATAAAAAAAGAATGTATGTGTGTGTGTGTGTGTGTGTGTGTGTGTGTGTGTGACAGAGAGAGAGAGCAAGAGCGAGAGATAAAAATCAAAAAGAATGAGAGAGAGAGAGAGAGAGAGAGAGAGAGAGAGTAAAAAATTGTAAAGAAATTGAATCATGGTATGTAAATAAATCTTTCATTAAAATGACACGTTCCACGTCATTACGAAATATCGTATTCATGATATATGAAACAAGAATTAATCTAATGTAATCTAATCTAATCATATCATATTGATGACTAGCCATGAAGAGTCATGAATTACCGAAATTTTTGCTAATACCAGTTCTGTGTTGGTGGCAGTTACGTGATTTTATTGTGGTTACTCCAAATTAAGTTGAATGTATGCACTTGGTAGGCGAGGCAGCTAGTTTATGGTGATTCAGTCAACCAAGTAAATGAATTTACTGAACATGCTGCAAATTGGTACAGGGAGCCTGTATGTCAGAATTCTCAGTCAGTGTGGCACAACGGCGTTATGATAGAAAATTGAGACACTGAGAAGAGGTTGTGGTGATGATAGGTTCATATGTCTATGGTCTGGGTTCGATTCCAACTTCGGTTAATGATTTTAGATAGGGAGAGACATATTCCATTCTCTTCTGGCTACACCAAGTGAAGAAGATATAATGGCATTGTGGTCTGAAATTCATATTAAAAATTATATTACTTCTCTACCAAGTAGACATTAGGTTGAGCCACAATAAAGTCTGGAGTGGCGACATGTAGAAACTCTATCACCAGTAACCTTTCTTAAACTAGTTATTTATTTCTAGTGACGAAACAAACGGTATGTAGGTTCACAGGACACTTATTCCATCTTTTGTCTGAGCTTCTGTATGTCGATAAAATTGGTTCTGAACTGGGAATGCAACTCAGACCGCCCTTAACGCGGAATTTGATCTCTTCGTAACGATACAGCTCGGCTACAATTTGTTGTTTGTTCAAAACTGCAGACGCCTCAACATCTCCACATATTGCACTTGAATGGGTTCGAATCCTGGCCCGACACTAAAGATTTCATTATGTATTATCAAGCTCTACCATGAGAACACCTATCTGCTGGTGGATAATAATTTCGATGTTTAATGTATTTTCATTCGTTGTCAACGCTAACGATATTTGACGTTTTTGACTCCCAGTAAGACACAGAACTATTTGCGAGATCACTGTAAGTTCAAGATATTATTCCGAGCTGCTGGTGGAGAAAAATTCGGTAGCTGACGTCTCTTTGTGTGTAGTCAACAACGATATGCGTGGAGCTCTATTCCCAGTCGGCACTGAACTCTTCCTCATATTATTTCTTGTTGAAACATGCTCACATGTCGCTGCTGGTGCAACAAACCCATATTTAACGTTCGTTTGCTCTAGAATAAAACAGCGAGAGGTGCCGGGTTGGAGTCCTGGGAAGGAAAAAAATTAATGTTTCTTCTCGTCATTTCATTTAAAACATCTAGCTACTGCCGAGAAAATGCGATATGGCACAGTTGATTGTGCTTCGAAATCTATCTTATTAGGTTCTGGGTTCGAATCCCTGTCGAACACAAAGCTTTACCTCACAGCATTTCAAATAAGTTACTTGTAAGAAGCAATATTTAAAATCTCTCGTAGTTCGTTAACAGGGACAACAGGTGCTGGGTAGGAATTCGCGTCCGTTAAAAATGTTTGCGTTATGTAATTTAAAGTTGATATTTGCTAACTGATACTGTCTAAAATCGAGGTATAGCACTTTCTGTATGCCTCATCAGGAATGACAGTTTCCGTCAGTCACGAAATCTTTGCTTAGTCTGCATGACCTGGGTTTGAATCCATATGCAGAACGAGACGGCTCGTCGTGTCATTTGCAGTTCATGCATATTCTGAACTAGCTGCTCGTGAATAACTTAAAATTTTCATGTCACTTTGTGTTAAATAATAAGTACGGTATGTTGCTTTGAAGAGGAAATCATGAATACGAGGAACTTACTACGTGCATTACCTATCTGACGTAATAATAAGAGTGGTAACATTTCAGGTATGTCATTTATTGTAATAAATGTGAGCTTACAAGCCTTAAGGACAGTCTTATCTGTGGTAAGGTGTTCCCTGATATTTGTAGTATACTAGTATTACTTTACATCTTGAGTTATTGCGACACAGAGTAGTGTTTTCTAGTGGTGACTTGTTGGAACCATTTTCAATAGTCAAACGACTGTACCAAGGAGCGATTAGAGGACCTGCTAGACAGCTGCGTTATGTGGGTTCCATGCGAATCAGGCGAAATGCAATTAAGGTCGTTCGAATACTTTTGAGCACGACTGTACCATCACTAATTTCGAAAAACTGCTATGAAAAAGATTATACTTTCTATTAATGTCCTCATCCTATTGTAATTGTACAAGGTGCCACCTATTTTTTTATAAAATTGCTCAACAAATAAAAGTCTTGTCAATTTTTCTCATATCCTTGCGCATGAAAAAGTTAAAAGACGAGATCTGGAGCACAAAGTTAGCTTCCGTTCATGATTTATTTGAAATATTCAACAATACAAATGCTATTCTACAAACTAAGATTACAAATTTCCTTACCACAACAGACAAAATTGCAGCCTTAAAAGATAAAGTTAAAGAATAGTTGAGAAAAACAAAAGAAAGCATTTCTGGAATGTTTCCATTGATATCTAAATGTGCAGTTAGTAACAAAGTACAACCACTGATTCATGATCATTTAGTGCAGTTGGAAGAGAGATTTGGTGGATATTTCCCAACATTATATATAAACCAGTATGAGTGGATAAGAAGTGCTTTCGCTCTTTCCAGTAATCGAGAACGTCAACCCGTTGAAGGGAAGGAACTGGCCGACCTGATGAACAACCGCATTTTAAAACTTAAGCACCAAGAATCAGATTTACCTGACTTCTGAATTTATATTCAGCAAGATTACTCATCATCCAGTCCATTTGTGGCATTCAGCAAACCAGTGCTTAACAGTATTGGTTAAAAACTGTCTCGGTTGCAATTAAAGTTTTTTATTAAGATAACCTGAAATGCCAAAATAAGGCGAAACGCGTCGTTGAAAAATAAAAAAACTAAAATTGCAACCAAGACTGTTTTAACCAATATTACTCATCGTATCGCTGCAGTATTCCACAACATATTCGTGTGAAAGCGTATTTTGTATTACGACTAATACGAAAACAGTTAAAAGTGGAAATTTGAGAAAATTAGATGAGGAAAGACGTGTGAATTTGTCCTACTTGATAAGGTGACAGATCTGTAATGCTCATCAAGCCCACGCGAATCATAGAATTCATAACAGTATTGAACAGATTAGTACCCGTGAAAAGGTGTTTGATGTACAATTACACTGTGTTCAGAAATGAAACATAAATAGCAATATTTCTTTAAGATATCACGTGTTACAGTGGAACCTCCTTTATCTCTATCAGTGAAAGGCTATCACTTGAAATGGTATATATCAGAAAGGTGTTGCCATGAGGAAAACTGCGCTCTAAACTTTTGATATTCATTGGCAACAATGAGAGCTCTCCGTAGAAAGGAACACTTTTTATCACATTCCAGAAATTTTATTGCATTGTTCGTGACACGTGCTCGGGAACACTGGTACGAGGTGCCGCTAGAAAAAAACCGGACTGATGCTGGAAAAAACATTTATTTACAATTAGTTTCAATTTCATGTTATCTCCTTCAATGTACTCTCCTCCTCGGTCTCTACACCGCTCCATACGAATTTTCCACTGTTCATAGCAATGCTGCAGATCATTTTCGGTAAGTCCATACATTACTTCCGTCGCTTTTTCTTTTACTGCTTCAACAGTCTCAAATGTAGTTCCTTTCAAAGCTGACTTGACTTTAGGAAAAGAAAAAAGTCACAGGGGGCCAAATCAGGTTAGTAGGGTGGATGATCTAAGATGGGAATGTTGTGTTTTGCCAAAAACGTCTTCACTGACAACGCACTGTGAGCTGGGGCATTGTCTTGGTGAAGGATCCATGACTTTTTTCTCCACAAATCGTTCCGTTTTCTCCGTACTCGCTCACGTAGGGTAGCCAGGACGCTAATGTAGTAATGCTGATTCACTGTTTGTCCCTCTGGTACCCAATCAATGTGCACAATCCCTTTGATGTCATAAAAAAAAAACAATCATCATTGCCTTGAATTTCGATTTTAACATTCGTGCTTTTTTTTGTCGTGGAGAACCAGGAGTTTTCCAATGCATCGATTTTGTGAGAAGATGGGATCACTTTCAATGTTTTCCAGGATGTCAGAACAAATCATTCTTCGGCGTTCCTTCTGTTCAATTGTGAGACACTTTGGAACCATTTTTGAACACACTTTGTTCATGTTGAAACTTTCATGAAGAATCTGCCTAACACTTTCCTTGTCAACTCCTGTTAACTCAGACACTGCTCTGATTGTTAAACGGCGATCTTGTCGAACAAGTTTACCGATTTTTTCAATGTTTGCATAAGTTTTTGCTGACAATGGTCTGCCAGTGCGAGTGTCATCACTGGTGTCTTCGCGGCCATCTTTAAATCGTTTATACCACTCAAACACTTGTGTTCGCGATAAACAATCATCGCCGTACACTTGTTGTAATATTACAAACGTTTCACTTGCAGATTTTCCTAGTTTGAAACAAAATCTGATGTTAACACGCTGTTCTTTCTGTACACTCAACATTTTCCGACGCACAGACAAAACGTCAACTACTTAAAACAGACGCCACGGGCAGACTGAGTGCAGGAGGCAGATGAAACTCGAGCAGTAGGCGGAGCGAGAGTCACGTGACAGGCCACGCGACTTTCAGCCTTATTGCATTCGTTTTATTGTTTCACCAGTACTAGTCCGGTTTTTTTCTAGCCACACCTCGTATACAAAAACAATAAATACTCGTGTACACCTGGGGGAACGTGTAGCACTTCGACAACAGAGCGCTGGAACGAGGTAGGTGGCGGCGTTTTCCGACGGCTCGCAGATGTGTCGAAGGCTACTCAAACACGTCCCTAGCGCGAGAGGTTTTTCGCCAGAAACCCCCGAGGCGTCGGCATCGGCATCGGCATCGGGATGGAATGGGATCAGAAGGAATCTCCCAGCGCTCGCATACGCCGTGTTTCGCGATCGCGTCGTCCACTTCCGGGCAGTCCGCCCGCACTCTCTCCCAGCTGGCTTACGACTCCTTCTGCTGCTACGCGGCTCCACGATATTGCCTCTGCGCCGACCCTTGCTTTCGATACTAGCTCACAGGTCTTAACATTTCTTTCCACGCAGTGTCAGACCAGAGCCTGTTCAGTGGCGTCGAGCTTACGAGTCACTTCGTTTGCTTTTGAGCTGTGGAGTCACTTGTCTCAACTCATAAAATATTTGCGTTTCTGTGACTATCAAAACCAGGGACTATGGTACAATCTTCTGACTTGAAACAGTTAGGAAACAAAATCTTCAGCCTTCATTTTACGATCTTCCTATTTAGAAACTTCAAGGCCATTACTTGGCTGTGTGAATCGTTAAAAGGTTTAACACAATATTAAATTTGTGCAGTGAACGCATAGTGTGTTGTGGGGCGATCACTCTGTTATATAAATAATTCAAAAGCCAAGATCGCTTAAACACTGTTTACTAGATGACCGGTTTCAACACACTAAAGGTGTCATCATCGGATCTGAATGTAGCTTAACATGCATAAATCATTTGGACATAACGATACATGAGGCAGACCAGCTGATATAAAATCATTGTCGCAGAAATAAAAATTAAATTTTTTTTAAAAATTTTAAATTTTTTTTAAATTTAAAAAACAACTGCTCTCATGGTCATTCTATTCCATCAGATATATAAAAAACCGGACTCACCAGATAAAACTATTTCACCAACATTTTTTAATTTTTATTTTTACGACAATGATTTTATATCAGCTGGCCGTGCGGGATTAGCCGAGCGGTCTTGGGCGCTGCAGTCATGGACTGTGCGGCTGGTTCCGGCGGAGGTTCGAGTCCTCCCTCGGGCATGGGTGTGTGTGTTTGTCCTTAGGATAATTTAGGTTAAGTAGTGTGTAAGCTTAGGGGCTGATGACCTTAGCAGTTAAGTTCCATAAGATTGCACAGACATTTGAACATTTTTTTTTATATCAGCTGGTCTGCCTCATGTATCGTTATATCCAAACGATTTATGCATGTTAAGCTACATTCAGATCCGATGATGGCACCTTCAGTGTGTTGAAACCGGTCATCTAGTAAACAGTGTTTAAGCGATCTTGGCTTTTGAATTATTTATTAAATTTGTGATTTTTAAAATGCAGTATACAAAAATCCGCTTCAGAAAAAATTGAGCTTATCTCCCATAGCCTCTTTTTTCACACTAAATTTCATTTTGTATCGTTTGTTTGTTTCTGTAAGGCTACGACTGTTTTTGGCGCCAAGATACTACTCCCTTTGTTTTCGTAACTTTGTAAGAGCGTTGTTGAACCATGATGGGTCTTCTCCATTCTGTACTACATTATCTGGGACATATTTACGTAGCTTGTGTCCTATGATATGTCTCAAGATGATCCATAGCTCCTCCACTCTTTTCGTCTGTGTAGGACAGTGTTTGCTAGGCAAGCACTCAGAATCATTTGCGTGTCACATTGGTTGCAGAATTTTTTTCAAACTGATCTTTCTTTCAACAGAAGTAAAAATAGGTGATATAACAGTTTTGTGATCGCTTAGACTCCTTTACCATGGAGTCGACCATTTGGGGCTCGTTTCTTGACAAAAGGTGTAGAATATTCCTCGATAAAATGGTTTCCTAACTAAATCCTTCAAATACAGGTTCCGAAGAGTTGTTGATAAATCTTTTGTTGACACTGAGCCAAATCTTTCTCAAAATTCATGAATCACAGTGAAAACTGTAATTCATTCCTGTGTCTGTATTCCATAACTTCGTTCATGACTTGCAAATGGCCCATTGTGCTGTTTCCACTTCTGTTCATTTCTTGATTAAAACCCAATTTGTTCCCTATGAACTTTGTCATAATTTTAGTGAATATCTTGTATTTTACAGAGATGAAGCAGATTGATCTAACGCTCTTTTGTGTCTTCTCTATCGATTACTATGAAATAAAAAACTCTAGTAGTCTTACAGATTTTTAAATTGCCTTTCTTCACAGATAATCTGTGAGGAACTTTGACAAGAACATTAATCTTTATATTAGTTTTCCTCCAGCTTTATTATTTCTATTGAAACAGTATCAGCCACCAAACGCTTTACTTACACCATAACTCGATATTGTTACAGACTTCAATCTGCATTTCAGCCGAAGTGTGTTCATTTTCATTATTAATTACCTGTGTTTCTAATTCTCTATGAACTATACAAACAATTAAAGTAACCCTCAAATATTTTCACTATTTTCTACTTATTTTTAGGTAATTTGTCATCTACTGTATTCATTGGTAAAATATAGTTTCGCTTCATACTCTATTTTCGGTTGCTTCTCTTACTAAAATTACATTCTACCTTCACACATTCTCTCGAAGTCACGTTTGAATTCTTCTCATTAATACATTCTGTTACCTGTTCCATCTATACCAATTAATGACGCTATTTCGAATACTATTATGTCTATATTTCCAATATATATTCGACTAGGTGTGTACTCATTCGTCACTTCAAAATTTAGAGAAATGCCTTCCACTACGGTTGTTGAAACTGACTGCTGTCATTTACTTTGAATCAAACGACAATGTTGTTCTGTTTGTGGATGTTATCCATTAAATGCCTTTAATTGGGTTGCAGATAAATAAATAGTCTGTGAAGAATTCCGGGAAGGCTATGTAAAGTGGACCTTGTCAACATTCAGCACATTCCTGGAACCATAAATGAAGACGAGTGCATTCTCTTGACTAAAATACTGACGTGAGATCTTTGCGCATCTCAGCAATCATTTGCGACTGTCAGCCGGCATAACACTAACCGAAGTTCACGAATCAGGCAACAGACAGAGGAGTCCGAAATTTATGAAGGGCCCATTATCCTCAGTCCTCCTACAAAATAAGCGAGTTTTGAGATTTTTTTAGAAAAACTAATGAAGCACTCAACGCAAATTTTTTTCACATTATTTATTGAATTTTGGACAACATTTGTCGATTTTTTAGGAATTCAGTCATCATACGAGAATTTAAAGTTGCTCTGTCCAAGATGGGGGGTGGTCCATTACAGGCCTGTTTATTAGGGTGCCCGCAATCCATTCCGTCAGCTTGAGATACAGTGAATTTCAAGTTGACAGAACGGATTGCGGAAGCACTAATAAAGATATCTTTCTGAAATTTGGCTAAATTACTACTCGGATATGCCAGCAAGGAGTAATACGCTAACGTTTTTATTTTTATTTATTCATTAATTATTGCAAAAAGACGCACGACAAAACTGCATCTTTTTTCAAACGCTCGCCATTTTATTATTTTTTCAAAAATTGTGTTATTATTCCGCAATACCCCATAGATTACGAAAACTGTTCGTTTTTTATATAGATATAAGCTCTCCAGACTGTAGGGCTTCCGTCATGGACACACCTCGTTTTGGACAGACCTACTTTAGCCCCTCGGATGGGGGGCTTAATAATGACAGAATTTCTTTCAAAAAGTGAGAAAATGTTATCCAAGAATCAATAAAAAATGTGTAAAAAATGAGTGCTCCATTAGTTTTTCCAAAACAAATCGTAGAAGTCGCTTATTTCATAGGCTGACTTACGAGAATGGACCGATAAGTATGTCTTCAAAACATGGTCTCAAATGAAAATTAGTGCTGCTGTCTGAGTTATGTTCAGCCGAAAACGGGTTGCTGTTTAACGTAGTAATGTGTTCTTGGAGTTACACCGCTATAATTCCGATATAAGTTGCCTGATATCTTCAAACTATTAATGTGTTTCAAGCTATTTGGGGTTAACACAAGGTAATAGTGCACAAACTACAAGAAGCTGCGTAGAAAGACCGTCCCTAGGTAAACTCACGAAACCACCTGCTTGCATTATTATTTTGGTTCCTATTTGTCTTACCGAGCGAGGTGGCGCAGTGGTTAGGCACTGGACTCGCATTCGGGAGGACGACGGTTCAATCCCGCGTCCGGCCATCCTGATTTAGGTTTTCCGTGATTTCCCTAAATCACTCCAGGCAAATGCCGGGATGGTTCCTCTGAAAGGGCACGGCCGACTTCCTTCCCCATCCTTCCCTAATCCGATGAGACCGATGCCCACGCTGTCTGGTCTCCTTCCCCAAACCAACCAACCAACCTATTCGTCTTATTAGTACTATAAATAGAAAGGTTCATTCACCAGACGTTTATCGTTTTTAGTCACAAACTATCCTCGAAGTTCACACTATCAACATTAAAAGTAGGTAATACTTTTTGGTCGTTTGATTATAAACAGTTTTTCTTAAGAATGCCGCCATTGAAACTATAATCGCAACACAGGCGGGAAAAACTGACAGGACAATAATATGACACTAAACTGAAAACACGTGCACCCACAAAATTGATAATCTTTAAAATATTATAAAATTTCAGATCAAGAAAGTTAATTTTGCAAAAAAAATAAAAAGAAAAAGAGCGTTCACATCAATCATGGACCTTGCCGTTGGTGGGGAGGTTTGCGTGCCTCGGCGATATATACAGCCGTACCTTAGGTGCAACCACACCGGAGGGGTATCTGTCGAGAAACCAGACAAATATGTTGTTCCTGAAGAGGGTTGGCTCAAATGGCTATGAGCACTATGGGACTTAACATCTGACGTCATCAGTCCCCTAGAACTTAGAACTACTTAAACCTAACTATCCTAAGGACATCACACACATCCATGCCCGAGGCACGATTCGAACCTGCGACCGTAGCAGTCACGCGGTTCCGGACTGAAGCGCCTAGAACCGCTTGGCCACCGCGGCCGGCCCTGAAGAGGGGCAGCAGCCTTTTCAGTAGTTGCAGGGGCAACAGTCTGGATGATGGACTGATCTGCCCTTGTAACATCAACCAAAACGGCCTTGCTGTGTTTGTACTGCGAACGGATGAAAGCAAGGGGAAACTACAGAAGTAATTTTTCCCTAGGGCATGCAACTCTGCTGTATAGTTAAATGATGATAGCATCCTCTTGGGTAAAATATTCCGGAAGTAAGATAGTTCCCCATTCGGATCTCCGGTTGGGGACTACTCAGGAGGAGGTCGTTATCAGGAAAAACAAAACTGGCGTTTTACGGATCGGAGCGTGGAATGCCAGATCCCTTAAACGGGCAGGTAGGTTACAGAACTTAAAAAGGGAAATGGATAGGTTAAAGTTAGATACAGTGGGTAGTAGTGTAGTTCTGAGATAGTAGGAACGGGACTTCCGGCCAGGTGAATACAGGGTTTTGAATACAAAATCAAATAGGACTAACGCAAATGTAGATTTAACAATGAATAAGAAAATAGGAGTGCGGGTAATCTACTATGAACAACATTGTGAACGCAATATTGTAGCCATGATAGACAAAAAGCTCACACCCGCAAATTCATTAGTAAGGGGGGACTGGAATTCGATAGTGGGAAAAGTAAGAGAAGGAAAAATGAAAGGTGCGTATGAAGTGGAGGAAAGTAATGAAAGAGGAAGCCGCCTGGTAGAATTAGCATAATTTAATCATCGCTGACACTTGTTTTAAGAATCACGAAGGAAGGCTGGATACTTTTAATCACACAGTGTACATCCCAGTGGTGATTACGTGCACACTGACATGCGACCATATGTTCTGCGTGCTTCACTTTTTGTCAGGCAGTGCATTTGTGAGTCTGAGAATGAACACTAGTATGAAATTTATATACTGATAGTATAATACACCGCTCACGAAAATTTTATCTAAAATACAGGTTAAATCAAAGTTCGCTTACAGGTATGACTGCAAAATGCTTCATATCTCTCAGTACGCTTCTCTTAGCTTTCCATGATTCTTTACACCTTCCTTGTTATTCCTATTTGAGGCCACTAGAATCCGATTTTATTTTGAAGCGGAAGTACTGGCTCTGAGCACTATGGGACTCAACTGCTGAGGTCATTAGTCCCCTAGAACTTAGAACTAGTTAAACCTAACTAACCTAAAGACATCACAAACATCCATGCCCGAGGCAGGATTCGAACCTGCGACCGTAGCGGTCTTGCGGTTCCAGACTGCAGCGCCTTTAACCGCACGGCCACTTCGGCCGGCAAGCGGAAGTACTCATGGCTGTTACTGTGATCCGTTCTTGTGTGACATATATACGAGTGTGAGAAAAACAAATATATATCTAGTATCCCACACATTGGCAATGTATCGCACAAGATTGCAAATATTTTCAAAAATCACAAAGTGGAAATTGGGCTTTCAGCAGTTAATAAACTACAACAAAAACTAATACATAATATAATATATAATCATAACCCATACTCAGACTCTGGAATATACAAGGTAACATGCCACGAATGCTCCATGTTCTGTCTAGGACAAACAGGCCGAAATTTCAACATCAGGAACACAAAACACATTAAAGCGCACACACACGCAACAGACACTACATCAGCCGTAGCAACACACATACATAATACAGTCAAAGTCAAAGTACTCCACCGACTAAATAAAGGACATAAAATGGATTTCCTAGAAGAACTGGACGTATATTGACATTAAAGAAAACATGAAGATAAAATTTTGGACGAAAAACTTGAAAGTGAATCAGTGAATTTCTTCAGATATTTCGGCAGTATACTGAAATAAAAATAGTAACCCATAGAAATAAGCACAATTGTAAAATCGATATAAGTAAATTATGATCCAACTTGTTAAGATAAATAACCTCTGTACCAAAGCATATCATACTCTGGAAGAATATAATGTCATCTCTGTTGTCTACTTGTAGTAACATCTTTGTAGTTTATGTACGGTATGTTCGATGTTTAAAGTGTACAGCAAGTTGTGTGTGATGTTTAGTGTGTGTGAGACTCAGCACAAATGGACCGTAAGAGAAATGCAAGTACAAATTCTTATAAATATCGCCACTAACTTCTCAAAAAGATCGATAACCAACTAAGAATCGCGTGTTCTTATATATTGCAGTAAAGTCAACGAAATGAAGCAGACTTTGATACATCGACAACATCACACAGAAGTGGCATAATACACACAAGAAACGCACTTGAAAATCTGAATCGTTTCCCGAAACGCGTCGTGTGAGAAGTAAATAGAGAAAATCGTGACTGGTAGCAGAAGAATTATTTATAAACAAACGTATTGTTTTCACAGGCGCAGCCTTTCAGATCCATTTATAATGGATCATATCAGAATATTACTTTAGAATATTATGCTTTCAAATTGAAGTGTAGGTACCAGGATAATGTAAGTGCGGCTATAAAAAATATATATATATATTCATGTCTGTAAAATCAACATGTATTTTGCAAAGTAGAGATCTTGCGAAACTCAGCTCGCTGTTATCGCCCATGGGACCCAGTGCGACTTGTAAAATGGCGCCCAGATGGATGCCATGTTCCTTTACTTTTGGAGGACATTCGATAAACCCCGCTGTCATTTAGTGAACATAATACGAGCTTACTAAGTGCAGAACCAGTTTTGAGATCAGATCATCACGCCGTCATTAACGGGACAAAAACGACAGACGTAAACGTAATAGCTCTCGGGGGTACCCGAATGGAGCGTTGGAGGCTGTTACTGCTTACAATATATAAGCACAGCTAATTAATCACTCATAGGGGACATCATCCTAACTCCTCTAGCCTTGATAATTGCCTCAATTCGGCGAAAAAGACAGTCCCACGAGTGTTTCAGGTGTGGCATATGCGGCTGAAATTAATCATTGATGATCTCCTAATTCGGGGACGTTGCTTGTTACGTCTCACTCGCTGTTCAAATAGCCCAAAACATTTTCTGTCGGATTAAGATCGAGTGATTTAGCGGGCCAATCGTGGTACGATAGGCTGCCTGAGAGTTTGTCAAACCGGTAACATATGCGTGGATTCCTGTGAACACGGCTGTTTTCAACTAGGAAAGCATCACAGACCTACATGTAGCCTGAATTACACCTCCCAAACACTGCTGGTTTCACACCTCACCAGGTCGTGTTTGCCTCAGTGCCTTGCATCATTTGAAAAGGATGGAAATCGCGACGCATCACATCACACTATATTTTCCCAGTGTGCTACTGTAGAGTTTCTGTGTTTTTTGTCCCACTAAGAACGTGCAGCTATATGAGCCGTTCTGAGCGGTGACTTTTAGCGAGGTAGTCGACTCCAAATATCCACTAGATGCAGTTACCTTCACAATGTTCATTCGGAAAATGGTTGATATGAACGTATATTCACTGACTGCAGCAAATCCCGTGACAATCGTCTATGATCCTTGTTGGTTGGGATACTTTTACGACCACTGCATTACATGGCTGCGAGTGGTACATCATTCCTTGTAGACAAAACGGACAGTCCGCATTGATATACCAACAAATCGGCCACTTCGCTCACGGTGAATTCGTGGATGCGT
The DNA here is from genome assembly GCF_023864345.2 of Schistocerca serialis cubense. Taxonomy (NCBI): domain Eukaryota; kingdom Metazoa; phylum Arthropoda; class Insecta; order Orthoptera; family Acrididae; genus Schistocerca; species Schistocerca serialis. The sequence goes on along the minus strand of NC_064640.1, from coordinate 176,709,362 downwards.
CAAAACACGATAATGTTCTTTCTGCCATTGTGTCTTACTGTGCCGATTTGACACATGTGACTGACACATACACGCCATTTCGCGGCCACTACTCACTTGAGCAGCGGAGGGTAACATAGCCGCCTTATACCAGTTCTACACCCCTTACAGATCTCCAGTGTGCTCATTTAAGGAGTGATTAGTATTTTACCCTGTGAGATTCTAGGTGATATAGTAATGATATTGCAGACAACATCGAAAACTCCTTCATTCTGTCCGTTGACGAGGCCGTTGTGCATAGGAAGCACGCAACGTTGGAAGACTGTAGCGAATTGTATGAAGACCTGAAGACGATCAGCGAATGGTGCAGGGATTTGCAGTTTACCCTCGACGTAATCAAATGTAATTTATTGCGTATAAATAGGCTAAGAAGAACGTATGTTTCCCATTACAGTATTGGCGATAAATCAGTGGAGACAATGACAACTACAAAATATGTGGGGGTTGTCGTCTAGAGGGATCTAAATTGGAATGATCGCATAAAACCAGCTATAGGCAAAGAGATGCCAGGCTGAGATTGATCGGAAGAATCTTCTGGAAGTGTGAAGTATTCCTCATTCGGAATACTTCCACAAGATCACAAGTAAGTGTAATTAAACTTTGTTTATTTGGACAAGTAAACTTCGAATACAGTCTGCTGTTTCTGATGCAGTACAACAAAAGAAAATAAATGTTCTCCAGAAAATTCTTGTTAGTTACGTGAAGGAGAAGTTTGACACAAACAATTGTTCTTCAACGAAAGGAAAATAGATTCTTGAGAGTACATATTACGTTCTCCTAACCAATGAAAAGTCTGTCTCCATAACAAAGTACGTCCTCATAGGTCTACCTCACGATCAGCACGACTTGGAACGGCGCAGAGTACCAAGGCTCGGAGCACGTGTCACGGTGGTGCAGCTGTCCAAGTGGCGAAGAAGTAGTCTGTTCCGAGGTGGTGTCGAAACGGTGATGGTACACGAGTCGCCGGCTGGAGAAGACGGAACTGGCTCTAGCCGGCTCCGTGCTGACAGACACACTTGTATGACAGGTTAGGTTTTCCTATTCGCTATCGAAGTTTCGGCGGGTGCAGCCAGAGATGCATGTATGGAGCGACCGCTATCTCCCTCTTCAGCGCCCTCTCGTTGGCCACTGGGATGCCCTCTGGAGGCTGGACCCATACTACGGGGACCAGCCTTAACGTAGGAGTTGAGTTAACCATAACCAGCTACGTATGGATGACGGGAGTCGAAGGCGAGGCTGAGGGATACGCCAAAATGTAATACATCCTCGAATTAAGTGACTCACAAAACACTCGTTTGACCTAATCTTGAGTGTTGCTCACCAGTCTGCAGTTCTTGCCAGATTGTATCATGAGAAGAGATATAAAATGCTGTGTCATCCGAACAAGACACAGCTAGGGAAAATGCACCACAGGCGCAAAGATGCGAGCTGATGACAGTGCCATAGGGACTCGACTTTGGCGAGAGTTTCCCTAGCGCCACGGGCGGCGCTGAGGATGACGATATCGGCTTCGACTCGGCCAATTAACGGCCGAGTACAGTCCGCCAATGACCGGACGACAACACACAAGAAGCCTACTCGGAAGATAGAAGACAAGCTCTCGCCCACTTGGTTATAGATCATCGCCCAGGACCGACTTAAACAGGGAACGTCCTTTAGTGAACTCTTAGAACTGAACAGACAGTTGTTGTAAATTGCATTTGGTATGTTCTGTGAAGTTTACCTCCGACTATTTGCACTTAGCCATTGAGGGCCTATGTTGAGTTGTATTACAAGCAGTGTTGAAGAATTAATCGTTCAACAAGTCACAAAGATAAGAAAACCTTTTTAACTCATTTGTTTGACTTTGTTACTAATTTGTTGGAGTGTTGTAGAACCTATCTACATCCACATCTACACTTATACTCCGCAAGCCACCCAACGGTGTGTGGCGGAGGGCAGTTTAGGTGCCACTGTCATTACCTGCCTTTCCTGTTCCAGTCGCGTATTGTTCGCGGGAAAAACGACTGCCGGAAAGCCTCCGTGCGCGCTCGAATCTCTCTAATTTTACATTCATGATCTCCTCGGGAGGTATAAGTAGGGGGAAGCAATATATTCGATACCTCATCCAGAAACGCACCCGCTCGAAACCTGGACAACAAGCTACACCGCGATGCAGAGCGCCTCTCTTGCAGAGTCTGCCACTTGAGTTTGCTAAACATCTAAGTAACGCTATCACGCTTACCAAATAACACTGTGACGAAACGCGCCGCTCTTCTTTGGATCTTCTCTATCTCCTCTGTCAACCCGACCTGGTACAGATCCCACACTGATGAGCAATACTCAAGTATAGGTCGAACGAGTGTTTTGTAAGCCACCTCCTTTGTTGATGGACTACATTTTCTAAGGACTCTCCTAATGAATCTCAACCTGGCACCCGCCTTACCAACAATTAATTTTATATGATCATTCCACCTCATATCGTTCCGTACGCATACTCCCAGATATTTTACAGAAGTAACTGCTACCAGTGTTTGTTCCGCTATCGTATAATCATACAATAAAGGATCCTTCTTTCTATGTATTCGCAATACAATACATTTGTCTCTGTTAAGGGTCAGTTGCCACTCCCTGCACCAAGTGCCTACCCGCTGCAGATCTTCCTGCATTTCGCTGCAATTTTCTAATGCTGCAACTTCTCTGTATACTACAGCATCATCCGCGAAAAGCCGCGTGGAACTTCCGACACTATCTACTAGGTCATTTATATGTATTGTGAAAAGCAATAGTCCCATAACTCTCCACTGTGGCACGCCAGAAGTTACTTTAACGTCTGTAGACGTCTCTCCATTGAGAACAACATGCTGTGTTCTGTTTGCTAAAAACTCTTCAATCCAGCCACACAGCTGGTCTGATATTCCATAGGCTCTTACTTTGTTTATCAGGCGACAGTGCGGAACTGTATCGAACGCCTTCCGGAAGTCAAGGAAAATGGCATCTACCTGGGAGCCTGTATCTAATACACTCCTGGAAATTGAAATAAGAACACCGTGAATTCATTGTCCCAGGAAGGGGAAACTTTATTGACACATTCCTGGGGTCAGATACATCACATGATCACACTGACAGAACCACAGGCACATAGACACAGGCAACAGAGCATGCACAATGTCGGCACTAGTACAGTGTATATCCACCTTTCGCAGCAATGCAGGCTGCTATTCTCCCATGGAGACGATCGTAGAGATGCTGGATGTAGTCCTGTGGAACGGCTTGCCATGCCATTTCCACCTGGCGCCTCAGTTGGACCAGCGTTCGCGCTGGACGTGCAGACCGCGTGAGACGACGCTTCATCCAGTCCCAAACATGCTCAATGGGGGACAGATCCGGAGATCTTGCTGGCCAGGGTAGTTGACTTACACCTTCTAGAGCACGTTGGGTGGCACGGGATACATGCGGACGTGCATCGTCCTGTTGGAACAGCAAGTTACCTTGCCGGTCTAGGAATGGTAGAACGATGGGTTCGATGACGGCTTGGATGTACCGTGCACTATTCAGTGTCCCCTTGTAGGGAAGCAGCCTACTCACGCTGTAGTAAATTCACATCAGTTTCCATTGTGTGCCAGCCAGTCTGCTGTAACTAGCTCTGACGTCATAAATGTTGCGCAATACCTTAAAAATCAAGCAAATGACCTAAAACTTTTCTAGCATGTCAGGAATAATACTAAATTAATGTGTGTTAAATATCAGTTCGATAACTTCAGCCATTTTCGAAATTTGGACGTTTTTCTAGAAAAATCATTGGCGCAACAGAAAAGAGCTAGAGACTTCAAAATTTATATTTAGATTCATCTTTCATAATTATTAAATAAAAACAGTACTTTGGATTTCACAAATTTAGATTTTAGTGGAAATTCATGATTTTCTGGTTTTCATCTCAAAACTGAAGGAAGCAAGATAGATTAAGTAGGCTAATAAATAAGGCTGGGATGTTTAGATTTAAATAGGTTGGAGGTCCGCTATGACTATGAAGATGTGTAAAGTTTCTTTTGAATACCTATAAAATTATAGCGATAGCGGATCTCAAAAGGGCCAGTTCAGAGCTCATCTACTGCGCGCAGTGTAATTTAATTAATTCTCTCGCCCAAAATATTTAACTTAGCCACGTCAAAATTTTATTATCAATACTTACCTGCGTGCTGAATGCACGTTTAAATTAAGAGCTTCATCGGCCATAAGCAAAAGAAGCTATAAATTATTATGTAACTTGAAGTGGTGCGTTACTAGTCCAGCGGCTAGTCGAGAGAGCCGAAAAGATCAGGCGTTCCCTTCGCCGTCCGCACCGCGGCTTTATATATAAGGACGCTACGCGAGGAAGCAAGGCCCCAGTTCTCTCCAGACGCTGAATGACACGCCATCTGTGTCGGGAGTCTCGTCGCATCAGTGTATCTGCTACAAACAGCCTCGGGTGCCGTATTAAGTTACTAGAGATATGCGGAACCATGAAAACATTTCATGTGAAGTGTTAATTCTGGAATGATTTTCATTATCTAGCTTCAGTTTGCGTATTGTCGTATTTTCACGTGCCGTCGCGGGACAGACATTCTACCAAATATTTAGCGTGGCGTTTGATGAAATATTTTCATCAAATTATGGCGAGCATTCTTTTTAAGATTTAATTCGGACATTTATAGTTGCATTAGCGCATTAGACTCTGAACTGCTCTGTTAGTTAGGTTGTAGGGATACTTGTGTTTTTTATCAGTGAATTTTAGAATATACTCAACTATTTTGGAAAACCGTTTTTGATTAGAAATCCCGGACAATCTCCTAATTCCTCAGAACTATAAGCTGCAGCTATAATGGTATCTCAATTGAAGTGGGCACTAGGATCTCTAAATACTGGCTCCATGTTTTATTAAATCACTTTCTGGGTGCCAAGAAGTAAATAGAGAGCCAGTGTTGAGAACGGCGAAAGACAGCATTAACAACATTCTAAAAGCCAGAAACTGATTCAACACACAAGCATATATCCAGCAATTAATTAAATTATTGTTACAAACTTACACACGCCGCCCCACACCCTCGACGATCACCAGTGGTGTACGGCCAGTGTAGGAGATCGCTCCCCACACCATGATGCCGGGTGTTGGCCCTGTGTGCCTCGGTCGTATGCAGTCCTGATTGTGGCGCTCACCTACACGGCGCCAAACACGCATACGACCATCATTGGCACCAAGGCAGAAGCGACTCTCATCGCTGAAGACGACACGTCTCCATTCGTCCTTCCATTCACGCCTGTCGCGACACCACTGGAGGCGGGCTGCACGATGTTGGGGCGTGAGCGGAAGACGGCCTAACGGTGTGCGGGACCGTAGCCCAGCTTCATGGAGACGGTTGCGAATGGTCCTCGCCGATACCCCAGGAACAACAGTGTCCCTAATTTGCTGGGAAGTGGCGGTGCGGTCCCCTACGGCACTGCGTAGGATCCTACGGTCTTGGCGTGCATCCGTGCGTCGCTGCGGTCCGGTCCCAGGTCGACGGGCACGTGCACCTTCCGCCGACCACTGGCGACAACATCGATGTACTGTGGAGACCTCACGCCCCACGTGTTGAGCAATTCGGCGGTACGTCCACCCGGCCTCCCGCATGCCCACTATACGCCCTCGCTCAAAGTCCGTCAACTGCACATACGGTTCACGTCCACGCTGTCGCGGCATGCTACCAGTGTTAAAGACTGCGATGGAGCTCCGTATGCCACGGCAAACTGGCTGACACTGACGGCGGCGGTGCACAAATGCTGCGCAGCTAGCGCCATTCGACGGCCAACACCGCGGTTCCTGGTGTGTCCGCTGTGCCGTGCGTGTGATCATTGCTTGTACAGCCATCTCGCAGTGTCCAGAGCAAGTATGGTGGGTCTGACACACCGGTGTCAATGTGTTCTTTTTTCCATTTCCAGGAGTGTATTTTCTGGGTCTCGTGAACAAATAAAGTGAGTTGGGTCTCACACGATCGCTGTTTCCGGAATCCATGTTGATTCCTACAGAGTAGATTCTGGGTTTCCAAAAACGACATGATACGCAAGCAAAAAACATGTTCTAAAGTTCTACAACAGATCGACGTCAGAGATATAGGCCTATAGTTTTGCGCATCTTCTCGACGACCCTTCTTGAAAACTGGGACTACCTGTGCTGTTTTCAAATAATTTGGAACCTTCCGTTCCTCTAGAGACTTGCTGTACACGGCTGTTAGAAGGGGGGCAAGTTCTTTCGCGTACTCTGTGTAGAATCGCATTGGTATCCCGTCAGGTCCAGTGGACTTTCTTCTGTTGAGTGATTTCAGTTGTTTTCTATTCCTTGGACACTCTGTTTCAATGCCATTATCATCCCAGAGGTCCGGGATATGCTGTTTGGATCCACTTTCTGATTTAACGTAAGACCAGAACCTCCTAGGATTTTCTGTCAAGTCTGTACATAGAATTTTACTTTCAAATTCACTGAACGCTTCACTGGTAGCCCTCCTTGCGCTAACTTTGACATCGTTTAGCTTCTATTTGCCTGAGAGGTTTTGGCTGCGTTTAAATTTGCAGTGAAGCTCTCTTTGCTTTTGCAGTAGTTTCCCAACTTTGTTGTTGAACCACGGTGGGTTTTTCCCGTCCCTCACAGTTTTACTCGGCACGTACCTGTCTAAAACGCATTTTACGATTGCCTTGAACTTCTTCCATAAACACTCAACATTGTCAGTGTCGGAACAGAAATTTTTGTTTTGATCTGTTAGGTAGTCTGAAATCTGCCTCCTATTACTCTTGCTAAACAGATAAACCTTCCTCCCTTTTTTTATATTCCTATTTACTTCCATACAGGGATGCTGCAACGGCCTTATGATCACTGATTCCCTGTTCTGCGCTTACAGAGTCGAAAAGAGTTGGTCTGTTTGTTATCAGTAGGTCCAAGATGTTAGCTCTACGAGTCGGTTCTCTGTTTAATTGCTGGAGGTAATTTTCGGATAGTGCACACAGTATAATGTCACTCGATTCTCTGTCCCTACCACCCGTCCTAAACATCTGAGTGTCCCAGTCTATATCTGGTAAATTGAAATCTCCACCTAAGACTATAACATGCTGAGGAAATTTATGTGAAATGTATTCCAGATTTTCTCTCAGTCGTTCTGCCACTAATGCTGCTGAGTCGGGAGGCCGGTAAAAGGAGCCAATTATTAACCTAGCTCGGTTGTTGAGTATAACCTCCATCCATAACAATTTGCAGAGGATAAACTACTACTAACAGCGACAAACACGCCAACACCGGTTGCATGCAATCTATCCTTTCTAAACACCGTCTGTGGCTTTGTATATATTTCGGCAGCTTTCCGTACCTATAACGATTTCACCTTCAGTGCTTTCTATCAGCGCTTGAAGTTCCGGTACTTTACCAACACACCGTCGACATTTAACAATTACAATACCGATTGCTGCTTGCCCCACACCCTTTGAGGCTGTAGCCCTTTCTGTACTTGCCCAAGGCCATCTAACCTTAAAAAACCGCCCAGTCCACGTCACACAACCTCTGCTACCTGTGTAGCCGCCTGCTGTGTGTAGTGGACTCCTGACCTATCCAGCGGAACCCGAAACCCCACCACCCTATGGCGCAAGTCGAGGAATCTGCAGCCCACACGGTCACAGAACCGTCTCAGCCTCTGATTCAGACACTCCACTCGGCTCTGTACCAAAGGTCCGTAGTCAGTCCTGTCGACAATGCTGAAGATGGTGAGCTCTGCTTTCATCCTGCTAGCGAGACTGGCAGTCTTCACCAAATCAGATAGCCGCCGGAAGCCAGAGAGGATATCCTCCGATCCATAGCGACACACACCATTGGTGCCGACATGAGCGACCACCTGCAGATGGGTGCACCCTGTACCCTTCATGGCATCCGGAAGGACCCTTTCCACATCTGAAATGACTCCCCCCGCTATGCACACGGAGTGCACATTGGTTTTCTTTCCCTCCCTTGCAGCCATATCACTAAGGGGCCCCATTACGTGCCTGACGTTGGAGCTCTCAACTACCAGTAAGCCCACCCTCTGCGACTGCCCGGATCTTGTAGACTGAGGGGCAATCTCTGGAACAAACAAGCAGCCATGTCTGGCTGAAGATCAGTATCAGTCGGAGACAGAGGCTGAAACCAGTTCGTCAGACAGACTGGAGAGGCCTTCCATTCAGTCTTCCGGAATGTCTTTCGCCCCCTGCCACACCTCGAGACGACCTCCCACTCTACCACAGGTGAGGGGTCAGCCTCAATGTAGGCAGTATCCCGGGCAGCCACAGCCGTAGTCTGATCGGGAGATGCGTGGGATCAGCTGGCCGTCCCCGACAAACCCCCGTCCGGACCCCCACAGTGATGCCCATTGGCAACAGCCTCAATCTGTGTGACCGAAGCCAACACTGCCTGAAGCTGGGAGTGAAGGGATGCCAACTCAGCTCGCATCCGAACACAGCAGTCGCAGTCCCTATCCACGCTAAATACTGTTGTGTAAAGAACGTCTGAACTAACCTACAGAGAGCACAAACAATTCGACACAAAATTTAAACGGATATTAAAATACAAGACTGCCTTGTAAATGCAGTAATGCTGCTACTTGCGCACTGCTGACACACTGCTCGGCGGCAGAAGGCTAACTGTACTGTCAGTAACATACAAAGACTATTTGGAAGAAATAAACAAATGACAGACGACTACACGACTTTAAACGTCACAGATATTAAAATGCAAATCTGCCCCTGCTAATTACGAAACCACACAATGATTTTACGGATTTAACTAAACAAGTGCGCTAAGAACACTCAAAAAATTTTCAACTTGACTACTACACTTATATGAACGCTAAATAAGTCACTTGCTGCTACTTGCGCACTGCTAACACACTGCTCGGCGGCAGAAGGCTAACTGTACTGTCAGTAACGTACAAAGACTATTTGAAAGAAATACCTGACACAGGGGAATAGCTGTGTAATGGTGGCAGGGAGAAATTGTCTTAGCGTTGTACTGCATCATGAGCCGTTTCACGAACTCACAAACTCGGTCTACCGTAACACAGTGGCAACTCGACCGCCACAGCAGTAGCGACGAGGTCCAACGAAGAGCGGTGAATTTTGTTATGGGATCTTTCACTAAACGTGGTAGTTCATGGACATGCTCAACAAACTCCAGTGGCAAACACTACACGAGGGGCGTTGTGGACAAGTTCGTAGCTAGATTTCCGAGAGGAAACATTCCAAGAAGGATCCATGAAGTCTGACAAATTAAAGCTGCTGCGTGGGTTTACAATCAGTCGTTCTCCTCGCGCACGATTTGGGAATAATAGTGAAGCTAGAAGTACCCTCCGCCACACATGAAACGGTGGCTTGCGGAGTATAAACGTTCATAAGAGACAGTTTCCCTAACTTTACCGTCATGGTCATTAGGCGAGATATATGTTGAAGGAAATAGTGTGTTTTGGAACGTGGGCTCTCAGACTTCTGTGTGCAAGTTTGTTCAAGTTGTTGAGCATTTTCGTGACACTCATATTCTGACCAGACGAACCTGTAACAAAGTGCACAGCACTTATTTTAATCTACTCTCTCCCTCCCTCTCTCTCTCTCTCTCTCTCTCTCTCTCTCTCTGTGTGTGTCTTCACTAAATAATGTATTTTGTATGAATTCCCACGCTGGCAAGTAACACCACTCAATAACTGCTAGAATTAGGATTCTGTAAAATACGTATTTTTGTGTTTGTTAATTACTCTATCTTAGGATTCTTCCAGTAACTTGAATCTGACGTCTGCCTTCCTCGCTGTTAGGTTTGTGTATTTGCTCCACCTTTAATAGCTCCAGAGAGATATTTCTAGATATTTGGCTGTTGTTGATATCCCGGTTTTTTGACAGTGAATCGCGTAGTCAAACGGTATAACATCTTTTCGTCTATTTTCACGGATTATATTACATTTATTTTCATTGCTAATCAGTTTCCAATAATTGCGCGTGATATTCGTTATCTTTATGCTTCTCTGTAGTAAGTAACAACTCAACTGCGAACAGCACACAACGAACCACAGACATTGTCTGCCAGATCATGTCTTATACAGGGTTGTTCATAAGTATCTCTGGGGTTTCAGAAGACGAATGCACGAAAACTAGAAGACATAACGGTAGATAGACACAAGACGTACACCTAATGCCACTGTGAGCCACTGTCACAAAGCTAAAAGCTAATGACGTTATGTACAGTCTTTGACACTGTCTGCATGACGTCACACACGGGCCATTGAGTTCGAATGCATGATGTCACAATCAATATGGTGAAATTCAAGACGCGGTGGCGGGAAATTAAAAGTATCCGAAAAGGGCGGATATGGCTCAGTTTCGTTAACTTTAAAATAGTGGTAAATTTAAAACCTCCAACACGAGGGAACTGGTCTAGTTTTGCTTTGCAGACATTGCAATCTAAGATGGCGCTATGTTCAAAAGTATATGAATCTTGCATAAACTGATGACATGCCCAGAAATATCAGAAGAACTTGAATCATTAATCAAAAATACATAAATATGATGACGATACTGGTGTGACTTACAGTATTTCCACATTTAAAATGTATGTCAGAAATACGTAATGAGTGTAACTTACAGAACATCGATATATGTGCTTTGTACCACACTTGGTACTAGACACAATGGAGCACCAAATTAGATATTTCCACATCTAAATTGTTTGTATTATTGTTCTACAAACACAGGTTAGCCAAAATAATGTGCTAGATACTGCAATAGTGCAATTATTGTGTAACTTACAGATTAAGATACACTCGCCGGTTAGACATGCTTGTGGAATATCAGATTAAGTTTTAACCGCTGTTTCCACATCTGTAGTATTGTTCTGTAACAGTACAACACCCATGCAGCTAAAGTAACATACTAAGCAGGAAATACAGTGACAATAGACGTTTCCTCTTCGGCCTAAATGAGGCCATGTTACTTTTAGTACAAAAACGAATTGACAATCACCATTTTAGAGGAAGGAAGAAGGTAATGAATCAAGACCAATATAAATAACATTATTCACTCATTCATATAGCTTTTCGATTCCTTTTGATCTAGGAACTATGGTTATGTTCCACTATCATGTTTATGCACCAGCATCACATTTTGCAACACTTTTGCATAAAAACATTTTAGGAATGGTATCTTTTGATGGTAGCTTTAATGTGTTCTATCAATAGAACTTAATATCTATGTACCGCGCAAGTGTGACTTGGAAATCCACGAAATGCACCAAATGCGATACGTAAACATGAGATACTTTCGAATTTCTTGTCCGTAACATCCTGGATTCCATCTTCAGCTGCAAGATAGTGTCTGTCGTAGGTCAATGACCTGCACATAACGTTATTTGGTCAAACTCAATGGTCAAGTATGACGTCTTAAGTCTTCAAGACCAGTCAAAGTGGTCCATAATGCCCATAGTTATACTACTGACTCATGCCAGTGTGTAGTGTATCTCTCAAAGTTTCGATTTCAAATATGATTTCTTCAGTCTCAACACAATCACTGAACCGGCATAGTTGACTCACATTAGCAAATTCAAGGACACAAAAGGCATGCATTGCTCTGTTTTAAGCCCTGTTCTGAAATGAATGTCTACTAGTGCTCTGCAACTACACCACAGCATGTATTATAATCTGAAACTTGGAAAGATGCTCTATTCACTGATATGTGTCACTTTCTCCGTGAATTTCGAAACCCCACAGGTTCTTATGAGCAACCCTGTATATCATGATAGGTAGCGATCCTGTTCCACTGCCTTGAGGGACGTTGAATGCTTCGTTACTGCCAATACCTCCACATTAAAAACAACGCACTGTGTTCTGTTTGTTAAGTTGTTAAGAGCCATTCAGTCTCAGGTCTAGCGCCTCTACATCGCTCCTATTGAGATGGGAGGTCTGTGAACAGACGTGCATCAGAGTCATGCGCAAGACAGATGGCGTCAGATGGCTCGAATGTATGTAGTTTCTATGCAGTTTGATAAAGGCCACTACATGTTGGGCACTGTTTGAGCTGCAGTCAAAATCCTTTCAATTTCACTTCTGGTTTTGGTTGTTAAATTTTCTAATTGTTTATTAACTACTATTCTTATTGTGTTTCGTTATGAGAGCGAATAAAGGTATGAATGTGTAATACTGTCTTATGTAAAGTTATTGCAGTATACAGTGAAGCAATTGGTCACGTGAGGAATGTTCGACAACGACGTATGTATAAGTCATTCGTACAGAGAAATTTGGTATAAACTCGTTCTGCAATTCATGGTACTGGGGAAATGAGATTGTGGCTTGGTTAAAATAGCTTTTCTTTAAGGGAAGTAATTTTATATTTGTGAGTTTTCAAAATTGTCTAGAGAGAGCAGAGTTGGGGTTAGGATCTCATAGTGATATGTGCTTCTATGAAGATTATTAATATTGTGATATTTCGGTACCAAAATGTGTGAGAAGTGCCGTGAAGTGCGGAAGGGAGTTCGATATAAAGCACAGTGTGAAATTCAGAATTTTGGTGACGTTTAAAATAACTAAATTCTGCGTGGCGTGTTGCTTCCTCGCGAACTTGAAGATTTTGTTTCGTGAGGCTGATATTAAAAACATTTGAGCGAGTAGTTCTAACAGAAACAATCCGTTTGAAAACCTTCTGTAAATGATAGTTCATAATTACCATACGGGCTACAGTTATTAATGAGGTGTGCGTGTGAAATTTTCAGACTTCGTACAGCTTAGAGGAAGGTTTGGTAGTAACTAGTGTATGCAAGCTTATCGTAATAAAATGAAATATTACGCAGACAAATACTTTCATTTAACTATTCCTTCCACCGCCAAAACAATTTTATTGCAACTTCTGGTTTCAATGCGTACAGTTGTTTCTTTTTATAGCTTTTTGCGGCTAAAAACTGCATATTGGTGACTGCAATGAGGCGTACGTGTGAGAAGCGATTCCCCACGAGGTGAGTGGAACACTGCAATGCACTACGTCGCTGTAAGTCCAGTGTGTGTGGATATTTTGTACGTATGTGGTTTGTTTAATAGGAAACAGCGTGGAAGTGTTTCGAATACTTTATTTGGAGATGAAGAAATATGTCATTAAGATGACTTCCACTCTTCCACCGCCACGCATTGTATGGTGGCTTGCGGAGTATCTATGTAGATGTATATAGTGAAGAAGCTCCAAGTGCAAGTGCTTTGAGTGGTTGCCGCTGGGTGTCGAATATCGTGGCGGCAGAGAGCGCTCGTAGTCCAGAGCCACTGCAAGCGTGGCCCAGCGGATGTGCAGCATCGTGTCCACCAGATCTCAGGCGACCACTACCAATATCTGACAGAACCTTCAGTTCCCTTGCCAACCTAAAGACGCCGATAGGGTGGTATCAGTATGTGATTCCACGGTATACAGGGTGGTCCATTGATCGTGACCGGGCCAAATATCTCACGAAATAAGCGTCAAACGAAAAAACTACAAAGAACGAAACTCGTCCAGCTTGAAGGGGGAAACCAGATGGCGCTATGGTTGACCCGCTAGGTGGCACTGCCATAGGTCAAACGGATATCAACTGCGTTTTTTAAAATAGGAACCCCTATTTTTATTACATATTCGTGTAGTATGTAAACAAATATGAATGTTTTAGTTGGACCACTTTTTCGCTTTGTGATAGATGGCGCCGCAATAGTCACAAACATATGGCTCACACTTTTAGACGAACAGTTGGTAACAGGTAGGTTTTTTAAATTAAAATACAGAACGTAGGTACGTTTGTACATTTTATTTCGCTTGTTCCAATGTGATACATGTACCTTTATGAACTTATAATTTCTGAGAACGCATGTTGTTACAGCGTAATTACCTGTAAATGCCACATTAATGCAATAAATGCTCAAAATGATGTCCGTCAACCTCAATGTATTTGGCAATACGTGTAACGACATTCCCTCTCAACAGCGAGTAGTTCGCCTTCCGTAATGTTCGCACATGCATTGACAATGCGCTGACGCATGTCGTCAGGCGTTGTCGGTGGATCACGATAGCAAATATCCTTCAACTTTCCCCACAGAAAGAAACTCGGGGACGTCAGATCCCGTGAACGTGCGGGCCATGGTATGGTGCTTCGACGACCAATCCACCTTGTAACCTCCCCCTCACTTATCGACCTTAATGACTGTGAAAAATTAAACCGCGTGCACCTAATGGAAATTTGGGAAAAGCAATCGTCACCGAAGTTAATTTGTCGGTAAAGAGGGAGGAAAGGGTTACATCTAAATGAAAGGAAAAATGCAAATGAAATTGGTGGAAATTAATTTTGAAAAGGGGTAAAGTTAATAAAAAAAGTAAATGTGCGGTCGTTACGTTAACAATTAATTGGCGTTAATTAGATATTTGAGATTTGGGGAAAATTATGGTCGCCAGTCCCATGGACAACTACCATAATAACTGAAAATGAAAGATTAATGCACATATATTTAGCACTAAAAGCGTGGCAACTGAAAGGTTGACACGTGTTGTGTGAAAACTGAATGTTTGTCAGAAGTATTTAATTTCGCTACACACTGACTTAATTTAGCAAAAGAATTAATAAAACCGGAAAATTGAAAGTTAATTTAGTGACTGAAATTAATAGTGGACTTCGTTTCTGAAGCACTACGAAATTCAATAAAATAAGGTTAGTCTTGGGCTACCTCAACAATCATTTCAAAAGCTACTTGAATCAACGCAATTTAGAAATAAGAGATTTAACTTTGAACTTGAATTACATGATTCCGAACAAGTAACAATAGTAAAATTTAGTACGTACCATGCTGAGCTGCAGTCACAGGTAAGCTAAAATATTATAACAAAATTCGCACTCTTAATTTGTGCTTGTGTAATCTACATATTGCAGCCAGCTATGAATACCTTAACTGAACTTTGAAATTAAAGCAGTGAAATCGAATAATATTATTTTAATGCTGGCGGTTGAATTTCAACGACACTCGGGTCGTTTTTGGAAAAGGAAGGGACCCTGCTTGGTAATTCAATTGGGACAATGAGCAACAAAGGTTCATGCTAAGTTGCTGTAATTTTGTGATGCAACAATTTTAAAAGCTGAGGTCTGCCATACAGTTCTAAAACTTTACGTTCTTCCAGTGTTCTTTGTTGGTTGATTGAAGGTTTGAAGTCGTCGGTCGAGGAGGTGGCGACAGTCACTCATTGTCGGCCGTCGCTGTTGCAGAAGCTAGATGTTGGTGCGCCTTCTTCTCGACACTGTCACCAGGCGAAACGGGCTCTTGATGTGCGCCAGCTAATGCTTCCCGTCCGCGACACCGCGTCAGAAACTATCATAGCAAGTCGAGCGCAATTACATGCTGCCATACCCCGAAAGCGCGGCAACTCGCGGGAGCGTCACACAACACACCTGCTCAACCGCACTACTCCAGCCAGACTCTCTCTGCCCGCGCTCCATGCGGTAGACTTAACACTACCAAAGATCCTAAACACTTTGGTTCTCCATACGACCTATCGATGTAATATTTCGATAGCATAGTTTTCCCTAAGCCAAACCCAGCGTAAAAATACAAATAATATTTACAAAACAAACCAATTATACATCGACATAAATGCATATATATATATATATATATATATATATATATATATATATATACACAAATAGTAAAACAATTACAATGTATAAAGACACAGGAATGTCATATCTTCAGGTAACAAAATAAGGAAAAAAATTATAGTACAATAGATGGAAATAAGAGGATATGCATTTCTCGCGTTACACGTGCCCCACATTGTCTGAGGATGTTCGTGTAACGTAAACAGACTCAGAAAATGTCCCAAAAAGGTAAAGAAGCTACGGAAAAGCATATGCTCAAAATATCAAGAAAATTTATCATTAGGCTAATTAACCATAAACCAATTTTTAGACCATAATAATTGAGTGGAGACAACTCCTAACCTTATTCCACTCTGTCATCTTACACAAAAGAAAACAGGTTGACAACATATTAAAATTCATAGAAAATATAGAAAATGGTTTAGCTAATCTAAAATCATCAAAATTCCTAACAGTATCAAGAAATGGAATGCTATTTACAAAATTAATCAGAGTGCATGGTCATAAAAACAGGTAGATCAAATTACGCAAATTAATAATTAATTACATAGAATACAAATTTTCATATAACCTTTTCATAATTAATATTCTCGTCATGAGATTCCACTTAACGCCAAATAAGAAAATAATATACAGCAGATCGAAAAAAACATAAATATTAAGAGCAGAATTCTTTCACATCAGCTGTCCGGGAAGAAAAACAACTCAGCCTTCCGTACCCGCTAGTACAAAGAATGCCAACCGGCACAAGAACCGACAGCAGCTCCGCCTCGCCAGTACTGTTGCGTCCGCCTGTGCGGTTCGCTTGATCTCTCTCTCCTATGTAACGGCATTTCCAGAACGTCCGTTTCACTGAATTCTTTCGGAAAAACTCACTCCCGAGTAATCTCAAGGAGTCCATTAACGCTATCACAGTGGATAACTCAACACTGTCCATCATCACACGCATGTACTAGCCTGAAACTTAAAACAGCGTCTAAGTACATCGGCAATGACTAGTAAATCACATATTCATGAAATCTTACAGCTAGTTACAAAATCATATTTACATTCCTTAATCTACTGCGACTCATCTGAAAACTTAAACTAGCAACTTGGATTTTTCAATTGATTGATAATCAGTTACTCTTAAATCATTTAATCAAAATTAATTGCTTATTAATTACAACTTCTTTAATGTCCTCTTGGTCAGGTAAAAGCATGGCAATCTAGCAAATCGTTAAATATTACACTCTATATTTGCATACTGTACAAATTACCCATTCTGTGGTATTAATCAATCCTAGGTTGGTACAATTTCAAGTCTACAATGTTCCGTATACCTAATTGTTTTCCAGAGGTTGGATACTCTAAGCAATAAGCATTTGTGTGAGGTATACCAATGACTTTATATGGTCCATTATAAACAAACTTAAATTTAGAGATTTCATTGTCTATCTCGCTCCATTTCTCATGAGCTTTTACAAGTACTAAGTCTCCGATTGCAAACTTAGCAAAACGCGCTTTAGCGTCATGATGACGTATGCGAGCATCGGCTTTTAGCTTCATTATTTCTCGCAAACGATCTTTCTTCACACCAATACTAATGTCAATCCGTGGAGGGAATTTGATTATCTCTTCCACTAAACTTTTACTTCTGTCATCTAACAGGATTTCCTCTAGAAAAAATCCCGTAGACTCATGTCTCACGGTGTTCATAATTCTCTCAAATTCTGCTACATATTTGCCCCATGCCCTATGGTTGTGATGGCAATAGGTACGGGAAAGTCGGCCTCGTCTTTGTTCGTGTGTTATATTTGACAAACCGTCCACAATACTTTCCAATTCACTTTCTACACTATTGTCAATGCTGAGATTCCTCACGTTACAGTAGTTCAAATTCATACCTACGTCAATGGTATCCGACCAGTTAACAATGTGTATAGGCTGTTATTGCCTATGCACGCCGTCTCCTGCCTCGTCAAAACTAACTACTATTGTTTTATCTTGTGACGTATATGTCAAAGTTTTGGTTTCGCAATTAATCACTGCACGGTACTTTAGTAACCAATCTAACCCGATAATTACTTCCGTAGTTAAGTCTGGCACGACGACAAACTCTTGTTCAAATCGTGTCCCACATATCTCGAAGTTGACAAAAATCTGTTTTGTGACCGGTTTACTGGCCTTCCCAGTAGCACCGATAATTTTCACTCCGGTTACTGGCATAATTACGATACCAGGTCTGTCTTTCAGTAACTGAAATATTTTCCCAGATAAAGCACTCAATTTTGCACCGGTGTCAATCAACACGTTTAGTTGTAGGCAGTGCATATTAACAGACACTACTATCTGTCTACACTTACCCTCGACTGTTTCTTTATTTTCCCACAGTAAATCCTCGAGTATATCCAGGTCATTCCAGAAAAAACCATCCGGCTTTGACGCTAAATCCGGCTTATCTGGCGGCTTTTTCAGCCTCTGTTCACATACAGTTTTAATTTCAACACGTTTGTTCTGAGGCTTAGTCTGTAGCTTCGCCTCCAATACCGAAAGCTTTTCCTGTAACTCATCAACTAGTGAGTGTTGCTTTGCTATCAGTTCACTAATTGTCACCTTCGTTGATTCCTCTTTGGTCAGATTGATCTCATCTGCCAGTCTACCTGGAGGAATGTGCCCAGTAGTATCTGCAATTACTTCCTCTGGATCTGCGCAACCCACACTGCTACCGTCCGACCGTATAACGTCAGCTCCAACCTCATACACGCTGTAATCTACGTGCTTTTCTACCAATCGTGTCCGGCTATCACTACAATTCTCGTAATCTTTCTCCTCAATACTCTCGCAATGTTTAAACTGGAGTTTTGCGTCGGATGGGTCGGCTACTTCTACCACTATAACTTTCGGTAAGGTCTCCCGGTTAGGGCCAGAACTTTCCGTTACTACTTCAACATCCAACTCCTGCGGGGCGAAACACGACGAATCTTACTCGTGCTCCCCATTAACATCAACTATTTCTGGCAAAGTCTGCCGGTTAGGGCCAGAACTTTCTATCACTTCACAAACACTACCTTCCTGCGGGACGAGACGCGGCAAATCCTGCCCTTGCTCCCCATAAACACTTCTCCTGTAGAGGCCCCTATAATCTCTTAGTTCGTCGTATAAGCGACCGAACTGCCTTAACCAGACCTCATCCCTCTCTACATCCCCTCGCTCGATGACGGACGTGTTATCCGACATCTGATCTTCTCTCAACAATTGTGAATCATTCTTAAACTCAATCTCCATTTCCGCTGTGGGTGTTACAGCTGCCACTTTATAATCGATTTCCGGAACACTACTTAAATTGTTCTCACTGACAGTGAATGTATTTTCTACTGCCGTGTCTATAGCTGATCTACTACTTGTGGGCGCACTCCTTTCTCTTAACACTGGCACACTCTCCCGCCGTTGAATATTCCATACGGAATTTTCATAACGACGACACCTCGGTTTTCTCCTGTTTAACTGTCCGTCAAAATTTCTCCACGCCTGGTCGGCCCCTCACCGGCGCGGCTAACAGTTTCCCTGTCTCGTCCCAGCAGATCCGCTCCCCGGATGCTGCTGAAGCGGCTGATCACACCCCCTGGCGTTATTACTATTCTGCGAAGCCCGTATCGCGTTAGTATGATAATGGTTTCCGTCATTCCTGTTATTACGTGCACTGTACACATTGTTATTACGGTCAGAACAATTATTGTTATTGCTGCCATGGTTGCGGTATGCATTACTCCCATGGTTATCGTTGTTGTGGTTCCCGTTGTTGTTACCACGGCCTCTACCACTGTCGCGATTATTGCGCCAATTGTCCTCGTCCTCAACTCTTTCCAGGAAATCATTGATTGTCTTGTAATTGTTTCCTACGTAGCGTTTTGTATCATCTGGAAGCTTCTTGTAGAGTTCCCAGACTATTTCGGATTCCGTGCGGCGATCACGCAAATATTCTAACTTGCGGATCCAGCCCTCACAAAATTCCTTCATCGAGCCACGCGAATTGGCATAGAAAGGCCTCGATACGACAAATTCACGCCAGACACTTTGTTGTTTTTGCTCTGACCAATATTCAGCCAGAAACAAATTTTTAAACTTGTCAAAAGTCAGGTTCGTAATGTTGAGGTTTAAGCCCCAACGCTTGGCATCACCAGCCAACACGTCAATAACCGCATTAATTTTTCTCTCATTAGTCCATGATCTGGGTACAACTCTTACACAATTTTTAATGAAATCCGTCGCGTGTATACCGCCTTTTTTCAAGGGGTCAAACCGCTCCTCTTTCATCAACAATTCCAAACTATGTTGCACAGATTGATTGGCACATAGCTCTGTTTTTCGTCAAGTTTCTTTTCTAATTCCGAAACTCTCGTAATTACTTGGCAAGTGGTTGTCGCATGCGTTTCCACTTCCCTCTTTTTCTCTTCGCAGGTATTAGCCTGCTTCCTCACTTTGGTATCTACTTCGGATACTAAAGCCTTTAAAGTTTCCACCTTCTGTTGATCCTCTTTCTTCACTAATTGAATTTGTTCCGTCACCTTATTCTCGATGATCGGAGCAATTGCTTCTCCTACACTTTTCTCGAATTTCGGAATAAAAACGAGTATTTGTGCTCGCAATTTCCGCCTGAACGCCTATCATTTCCTGTTTAAAATTACCGATTTCGGTATTAATCACAACAATATCTTCTTTGATTTTATCAACTTTTGTGTTAACAACTCCAACATTGTTGTTAACAACATTAATAGCTTTGTTCTGATTGTCTAGCTTCCTGTCAATTTTTTCAGACTGAGCTTCTTGCTTGGCAGACTGAACTTCTTGCTTGGCCACCTGAGCTTTAATTTCTGCCGATTGAGTTTCTATCTTGCTAGACTGAGCCTTGATTTCGTTAATCAAAACATTCAATAAATCAGCTAAATTCCCGGAAACCAGCGGTTTTACTTCCGTAGCGGGTGCCTCTTTAATTGTCTCTCCGTATTCGTTATCAAGGGGTTCAGATTTGATTATCACTTCCGATTCCGAAACATTTTCTAAAGTTTGTAATGCAATTTCTGCTCTTTGTTGCGTTTCGGCAGTCGCGTCTTTCATGCTAGCCGCCTGCCCCAGAACAATGGGTTCCGCGGTGCGCGTTTCCCACTTTTCGACCGATTCTTCCGTGTCCAAGTCTACCAAATAATGGTAATTGTTGCCTTCACTCATTTTAATAATTTTCAATATAAATACCAAATGTCAAATCTAATTAGGATTCCTCCCACTACTTATTCTCGCTGACATAACGACCTGTTCGTAACCAGTACTTTGTTACGAGATTAGCACAGTGCAAAATTCGTGTCCAGAACAACCTCAGATCCGAGGATTGTCCTGTCACCAGGTCGCAACGTGTAACCTTCCCCTCACTTATCGACCTTAATGATTGTGAAAAATTAAACCGCGTGCACCTAATGGAAATTTGGGAAAAGCAATCGTCACCGAAGTTAATCTGTCGGTAAAGAGGGAGGAAAGGGTTACATCTAAATGAAAGGAAAAATGCAAATGAAATTGGTGGAAATTAATTTTGAAAAGGGGTAAAGTTAATAAAAAAAGTAAATGTGCGGTCGTTACGTTAACAATTAATTAGCGTTAATTAGATATTTGAGATTTGGGGAAAATTACGGTCGCCAGTCCCATGGACAACTACCATAATAACTGAAAATGAAAGATTAATGCACATATATTTAGCACTAAAAGCGTGGCAACTGAAAGGTTGACACGTGTTGTGTGAAAACTGAATGTTTGTCAGAAGTAACTAATTTCGCTACACTCTAACTTAATTTAGCAAAAGAATTAATAAAACCGGAAAATTGAAAGTTAACTTAGTGACTGAAATTAATAGTGGACTTCATTTCTGAAGCACTACGAAATTCAATAAAATAAGGTTAGTCTTGGGCTACCTCAACAATCATTTCAAAAGCTACTTGAATCTACGCAATTTAGAAATAAGAGATTTAACTTTGAACTTGAATTACATGATTCTGAACAAGTAACAATAGTAAAATTTAGTACATACCAAGCTGAGCTGCAGTCACAGGTAAGCTAAAATATTATAACAAAATTCGCACTCTTAATTTGTGCTTGTGTAATCTACATATTGTAGCCAGCTATGAATACCTTAACTGAACTTTGAAATTAAAGCAGTGAAATCGAATAATATTATTTTAATGCTGGCGATTGAATTTCAACGACACTCGGGTTGTTTTTGGAAAAGGAAGCGACCCTGCTCGGTAATGCAATTGGGACAATGAGCAACAAAGGTTCATGCTAAGTTGCTGTAATTTTGTGATGCAACAATTTTAAAAGCTGAGGTCTGCCATACAGTTCTAAAACTTTACGTGCTTCCAGTCTTCTTTGTTGGTTGATTGAAGGTTTGAAGTCGTCGGTCGAGGAGGTGGCGACAGTCACTCATTGTCGGCCGTCGCTGTTGCAGAAGCTAGATGTTGGTGCGCCTTCTTCTCGACACTGTCACCAGGCGAAACGGGCTCTTGATGTGCGCCAGCTAATGCTTCCCGTCCACGACACCGTGTCAGAAACTATCATAGCAAGTCGAGCGCAATTACATGCTGCCATATCCCGAAAGCGCGGCAACTCGCGGGAGCGTCACACAACACACCTGCTCAACCGCACTACTCCAGCCAGACTCTCTCTGCCCGCGCTCCATGCGGTAGAGTTAACACTACCAAAGATCCCAAACACTTTGGTTCTCCACGCGACCTATCGATGTAATAGTTCGATAGCATAATTTTCCCTAAGCCAAACCCAGCGTAAAAATACAAATAATATTTACAAAACAAACCAATTATACATCGACATAAATGCATAAATATATATATATATATATATACAAATAGTAAAACAATTACAATATATAAAGACACAGAAATGTCATATCTTCAGGTAACAAAATAAGGAAAAAAATTATAGTACAATAGATGGAAATAAGAGGATATGCATTTCCGGCGTTACAACCTGTCATGAAATATGCTATTCAATACCGCTTCAACCGCACCTGAGCTATGTGCCGGACATCCATCATGTTGGAAGTACATCGCCATTCTGTCATGCAGTGGAACATCTTGTTGTAACATCAGTAGAACATTATGTAGGAAATCAGCATACATTGCGCCATTTAGATTGCCATCGATAAAATGGGGGCCAGTTACCCTTCCTCCCATAATGCCGCACCATACATTAACCAGCCAAGGTCGCTGATGTTCCACTTGTCGCAGCCATCGTGGATTTTCCGTTGCACAATAGTGCATATTATGCCGGTTTACGTTACCGCTGTTGGTGAATGACGCTTCGTCGCTAAATAGAACGCGTGCAAAAAATCTCTCATCGTCCCGTAATTTCTCTTGTGCCCAGGGGCAGAACTGTACACGACCTTCAAAGTCGTCGCCATGCAATTCCTGGTGCATAGAAGTATGGTACGGGTGCAATCGATGTTGATGTAGCATTCTCAACATCGACGTTTTTGAGATTCCCGATTCTCACGCAATCTGTCTGCTACTGATGTGCGGAATAGCCGCCACAGCAGCTAAAACACCTACTTGGGCATCATCATCTGTTGCAGGTCGTGCTTGACGTTTCACATGTGGCTGAACACTTCCTGTTTCCTTAAATAACCTCACTATCCGGCGAACGGTCCGGACACTTGGATGATGTTGTTCTTGTAGTGGTCTTCAGTCCTGAGACTGGTTTGATCCAGCTTTCCATGCTACTCTATCCTGTGCAAGCTTCTTCATCTGCCAGTACCTACTGCAACCTACATCCTTCTGAATCTGCTTGGTGTATTCATCTCTTGGTCTCCCTCTACGGTTTTTACCCTCCACGCTGCCCTCCAATGCTAAATTGGTGATCCTGTGATGCCTCAGAACATGTCCTACCAATCGATCCCTTCTTCTAGTCAAGTTGTGCCACAAACTTCTCTTTTCCCCAATCCTATTCAATGCCTTCTCATTAGTTATGTGATCTACCCATCTAATCTTCAGCATTCTTCTGTAGCACCACATTTCGAAAGCTTCTATTTTCTTCTTGTCTAAACTATTTATCGTCCATGTTTCACTTCCATACATGGTTACACTCCATACAAATACTTTCAGAAACAACTTCCTGACACTTAAATCTATACTCGATGTTAACAAAATTCTCTTCTTCAGAAACGCTTTCCATGTCATTGCCAGTCTACATTTTATATCCTCTCTGCTTCAACCATCATCAGTTATTTTGCTCCCCAAATAGCAAAACTCCTTTACTACTTTAAGTGTCTCATTTCCTGATCTAATTCCCCCAGCATCTCCCGACTTAATTGGACTACATTCCATTATCCTCGTTTTGCTTTTGTTGATGTTCATCTTATATCCTCCTTTCAAGATGATATCCATTCCGTTCAACTGCTCTTCCAAGTCCTTTACTATCTCTGACAGAATTACAATGTCATCGGCGAACCTCAAGGTTTTTATTTCCTCTCCAAGGATTTTAATACCTATTCCGAATTTTTCTTTCGTTTCCTTCACTGCTTGCTCAATATACAGATTGAATAACATCTGAGAGAGGCTACAACCCTGTCTCATTCCCTTCCCAACACTGCTTCCCTTTCGTGCCCCTCAACTCTTATAACTGCCATTTGGTTTCTGTACAAATTGTAAATAGCCTTTCGCTCCCTGTATTTTACCCCTGCCAGCTTCAGAATCTGAAAGAGAGTATTCCAGTCAACATTGTCAAAAGCTTTCTCTAAGTCTACAAATGCTAGAAACGTAGGTTTGCCTTTCCTTAATCTAGCTTCCAAGGTAAGTCGTAGGGTCAGTATTGCCTCACGTGTTCCAATATTCCTACGGAATCCAAACTGATCTTCCCCGAGGTCGGCTTCTACTAGTTTTTCCATTCGTCTGTAAAGAATTCGCGTTGGCATTTTGTGATGTTGGGGTTTGGAGTCAAGTCGACCTTATAACTTACTCAGTGGTGTTCCATTTGGTTCAGGTCTTTAGGCAGGTCATTCCATTTCAGAAACGTTATTTTCCACAAACTTTTGCCCCACAGATGCTGCTTTATGACAGGGTGCTTTGTCATCCTGATAAAATTCTCGTCTGTTCCTCTGCTGTACGCAGTAAATGATACAGAATGTGTGCATATCCTTCCGCATGTACCGTTTTCGTAAGCGCAGTAAGGGGACCACACCGTGACCACGAAAAAGACCAACATGCGCTATCACAGCCTACTCAATGCTTTACTGCTGGCACCATGCATGGTTTCAGATAACATTCTCCAGGAAACTCTATGCCTTCCATCGGACTTCCAAAGACTATAGCGTGATTCATAACTCCAAATCACCCGTATTCAGTGATCTACTGTCCAGTGGCGTTGCTCTTTGCACCACCTCAAGCGTCGCTTAACGTTAACCACAGAGATGTGTGTACTGTGAGGAGCTACTCGACCATACTACCCCATTCTTTTTAACTCTCTACGCACAGTCACTGTGCTGGCTGGACTGCTGGTAGTAGTTTGGAACTCACAAGTGACTTCTTCCAATGGTTTCATGTGGTTTTTTGACAACCAACTTCTATAAAGCTCAATGCTCTGTGTCCCTCCGTACATGAGACCTGTGTGGTTTAGATATAACTGTGGTCGTTCCTTCGCTTTCGCAGTTCACATTCACAATATCAACAGTTGACTTCAGAAGGTTTACAAGTGTTGAAATGTCTCTGATGGCTTTGTTACTCAGGTGAATGAGCTCACCTGAACGATCCGTTTCGTAGTAATTGCTTCTTTACTGACAACACAGTACTTCCGGCCTCTTTTATACTGGCTGGTCCGCCTCTCGACAAATCTCTGCACTTTTGCATTACAAAGGTGTGTCCTTACACTTTTTATCAAGTAGTGCAGAGCAGATATAAAGAACAGCTCAGTGTGCCATCACGGATTCGTTTAGTAAGCGTGCAAGCGTCATTGAGATACTCATTCAACTTCAGCGGCAGGCGACACAAAACAGGCGTTGTGCATCACAGTGTGGCTTCCTGCTAAAATTCCAGAGGCGTGCATTCGAAGAATAGTCTGACAATGCATTGCTTCCTCCTACATACATCTTACATCAAGGGCTTTGTGTCGATGAAGGAGATTTGTATGCAGGGAGTGCCAAATATGGCGGACTTCGTGAAACCATAATGGCAGACATTTCACAGGCCATGCAGAAATTAATAATAGCCGGAGTAATTATGATACCTTAAAAAGAAACATGTACATTACCATTATATACACGACGATTCTGATGGTGTAATCAGATTATCAATATCTTAATTAGATTAAAGTTTAGTATCTGACTGTAAATTATACAAGTAACACCCAGCAACGAATTTCCAAAATCTAAACGGTTCATCATAACTAATTATGTGAAGTAGGAATCTATTGTTTCCTTGTTATTCAACTTATATTTTATTTAATTGCTCGACCATCGACACCAGTAAGTGTTTTACTGTAATAAATGTGTGTGTGAAATCTTATGCGACTTAACTGCTAAGGTCATCAGTCCCTAAGCTTACACACTACTTAACCTAAATTATCCTAAGGGTAAACACACACACCCATGCCCGAGGGAGGACTCGAACCTCCGCCAGGACCAGCCGCACAGTCCATGACTGCAGCGCCCCAGACCGCTCGGCTAATCCAGCGCGGCTTTACTGTAATAAATGGCATCCTTAAAGGTACTTCTGCTATTGTACCCATCATTTTAAGTCGTTCAAATAGTGCCTGCAGATTTTATTTAATTGCTATCTTTCATTTATAAATTTCTATGTTGCATTCAAAATTCGCAGTTGCCGAGTGATAGGAACCTTCGACCATTCGATTCATGTGTATATTCATATGGTATACTGTAGACTCAGCAGCATTTGCTTGTAATGCGCCAACTATGTATCCCAGCCCATAGACAACGAAACCAGCCAAAACTTTTAATATTTCAACTCTGAGTCTGAGGGTACGTGGTTGAGGGCCACCATTCTTTTATTAGAAAGCCCGCAATTGGGGGCTCGTCCAGGATTTGTGTCCTGCAAAGTGGTAATTCCTTTGCTCTCTGTTATTCAGCGTACTATGCGAAGTGTAAAAACCGTTGTAAAACTAGTAGAGATTTTTGTAGAGTGAACCTCTCACAGAACACAGTGTGAGATCGGTTTTTGTTCCGCAAGTAGGTTTCTGGAAATAGTGAAATTACGCAGTAATTTTCACAACTAACTCATGCTGTCGGTCTAATCTCTCATGTTAAAGGCAATTTGCGTGGGGGCTCAGAGTATAAATTAGTTGAGTGCAGGGAACGATAGCGATTAGCACGTTCAACGGACAGCGGTATCGAAGATGGTTCGAGCACGTGGCAACCGGCAGCAATTATACTTACATCAGGTGACTTCTACAGTGGCAGACACAGTTCAGGAGCAGTACGACGGCAGCGTCTTCAAGTACTCCAGGGCAGTCTTCAATGTCAACTTCCACTACAACCGACGGCATCACCATGGTAGAAAGAACCATATCAAATCATATAAGTGGCTGCGCAAATAGTGAGATAGTGCTTAACTCTGAAGTTCAAGCTCCACTTATAGATCTCGCGAATATAAAAGAGTCACAAAGTATTTGTAACTCTGAAAATGGGAGTGAGTCGGTTAGTCCGAAATCAGAGCGGGAAAGTGTAACTAGTAGGAATTAAGGCAAGGGGAATGAATGTGGGGGAGACATGATGTCTCAGCTAATGCAAATGATTCATGGACTGGGAAATAATATGAATACAATGGAAAATAATATCAGTACCATTCGAACAGATATGGGTACATTGCGAACAGATATGGGCACATTGCAAAGAGTTAGGATTTTATTCGTACTGATATGGGTACAATGCGAGTTGAAATAGGTTCCGCTATGAAAGAGGAACTTGAAAAAATTATGGGTAACCTTGAAAAAGCAATTCATGATAAATTAAAATGTGTCCGAGTGGATATGGGGAAAATTACAGACGAAGTTGTAATAGTAAAATCTATATTCGAATCAGTGGAAAAAGATCTTGGAGAAAAAATGAATAAGATGCAGACCGAACTTGGAGGCAAGGTAAGCGACTGTATAAAAGCGCAAGATGCTCATAAAAGTGATATAAACTAGTGACATTGCCAATCGTGTAGGTGAGGAGGAGAAAGAAGTGTGCAAAATTAAAGATAAAATAGAGTCCAGTATTACTAGAGAAAATGAATTTAAAAAACAAATGCAACATATAAAAAGCGATTTAAATTCGTTAGCCTCCCAAAAGGCCATGCCGGTTATAAATATCCCATGGGCAAATACCGAATCTGTGAAATGTTGCCGGCCGCGGTGGCCGTGCGGTTCTAGGCGCTTCAGTCCGGAACCGCGCGACTGCTACGGTCGCAGGTTCGAATCCTGCCTCGGGCATGGATGTGTGTGATGTCCTTAGGTTAGTTAGGTTTAAGTAGTTCTAAGTTCTAGGGGACTGGTGACCTCAGATATTAAGTCCCGTAGTGCTCAGAGCCATTTTGTGAAATGTTACACAGATGACGGAAGATATCACCCAGGAAATTTCTTGCCTGCGTGTAGGGACGCTTTAGTTCACGGCATGTCGGACGAAG
This sequence comes from Schistocerca serialis cubense, assembly GCF_023864345.2. Classification (NCBI taxonomy): domain Eukaryota; kingdom Metazoa; phylum Arthropoda; class Insecta; order Orthoptera; family Acrididae; genus Schistocerca; species Schistocerca serialis. The sequence continues at coordinate 176,681,027 of NC_064640.1, read as the reverse complement.
CGAAAATAAAATACATTAAACGGCATTGGGAGGGAGACCCACAGTCTTGGGCAAATGTTAAATGTAGTTTGTGCGAATCGTACGAAGAGTTCGAAAAGTGTTTTTTGAATAAATTTTGGAGCGAAGCAACACAGATGCTGTTCCAAAATGAAGTTAAACGGGTCGAGTTACGGGTACGGTAATGGGACGATGAGAGATTTTTGCAAGAGCGAACTTGGCAAGCTAATGCATGTGAAACATCCATTGGTGGTTTTAATGGAAATCAAAATGATAAGAAGGCGACTAGCAGAAAATTTGCTGTGGGATATTGTCTATAGTCCATGTGATTCCCTGGACGAATTTCTGGAATTTGTAGAAAAATTGGAGAGGGCTTTGCAGTTCAAACCTCAGAGCAAACTGGGTGGTAGTTACCAAAATGGGAATTCAAATAATCATCACCAAAATACTAATCGTGAGAGAAATCAAAGGATTTCTCAGGGAGATAGTAGCTGGAATGAGCAGAATGGTCGGAGAACGAACGGGAGTGATAACTTTCGTGAACGGGATCCGAGTACAGAACGCAGATTTGATGGGGAAAATTCGCGCGAAGTGCAATCGCGTAACAACCTGTCGGGAAACGGATGTTCGCCACATCCCAGTTCCGGGTATGGCGATCTGGACAGGCGATGAAAAGCACTGGAGATAATGGTAATGGTAGAAATGGTGATAGGTTTGGAGAAAGGCAACAAATATCTAATATGGAGTATGTTAAAGAGGTAGGCTATATAGTTGGCTCTTTCAATAAAAACAGGAGCGAACGGCAGAAGCACAGATTTGCGAGAGATTTAAGTAAAAGTAATGGGAATAAATTTGTGAGGGATGATGTAAGTTATAGACGTGTAAAGAACGAGTGTGTGAATGGTGATGAATGGAAAGATTCAATGCTTCAAATAAATGGCTCTGAGCACTATGGGACTTAACACCTATGGTGATCAGTCCCCTAGAACTTAGAACTACTTAAACCTAACTAACCTAAGGACATCACACACACCCAGTCATCACGAGGCTTCAATGCTTCAAAAAGAAGTTAAAGAGGAGATGAATTTTGTGGAATCAAACTGTGTGGAGAGTTCTGAAGAGCTATTAGCAAATAGTAGTAATTGCAGTAAGGAAGGTGTTGTAGTAGCAAGTATTTGTGAGTCGGCAAGACGCGTCGATGTTAGTGAAGGCGGCGTAGCTTTGGTCTCGCTAGCTGCAAGTGAGGGTGATTGTGTTTCGGCGGAAATCGTCCATGTTACTAAGGGAGGCTTAGCATTGGTCTCGCCAGCAGTTGAAGTTAAAAATGTATCGGCGGAGGTAGATGATTTCTGTTTAAAGGAACGGAGTAATGGTAATTTAAGTAATAATGTAAAAGCTACTGGTATTGATACTTCGGAGGAAGGAATTTACGCGTTTCTAGTCACAAATGAAGGCGATACGAAATTTATTGATGAATTTGTGGATTTAAAACGTTTGGCGGAGTATGAATGTGAGAATGCTTGTAAAGTAGGATCTGGGTGAAATCTGGATAAAAAATGTGTAGAAATGGCAGCGTGTGTTGATTTTTATCCGATCACAGTGGAATGTAGCAAGTCTGAAAGTCCCAAAATTGTACGACAAGGTAGCAGCAATTTGTGTAATGTAGAGGCTGAGGATAAAGTTGTGTACGATTCTCGAAAAGTTTATTTGTCAACAGAGGAAAGTAAGATTTCTGATGTGAATTTACGTAGTGATTTAAATGGTGTATCAGCAGATAAGGTTCCTGAGATGAATATTTATGGTGATGATGGCTTATGCGGCGATGTATTATTTCAGGAAGATAAAGTGTTTAACAGTGAATTGATGTGTGATTTTGTTGAAGCTGCAAGTATCGATATTTTGGAGGGGAAAAACTGTAAAGTTGTGCATGCTGTGGGTAGTGAATCGGTGAAAGGTTTGGAAGTACTAACATGAAATTTACAGAGGGCTGAAGTAAATAGTGTGGATGGGGATAGTTTGTGTAATGAAGTTCTTACGAATTGGCATGTGAGGGAGGAGTGTGATTTTAGTGTGACTGATTGGCGTTGGTATGGTGGAACGCTACGGTCGTTACTGCTGCATATGTGGAAACGAGAGAAGTATAAAATTTCTAGACGTTTGCAAAAGGGAAGGAATGAATTTGGGACGAAGGAAATATTTAATGAATTATTTTGGGGTGAACATGAGATTGAGGGATGGATAGAACAGGATGTGTGTTCAAATGGTACAAATGGCTCTAAGCACTATGGGACGTAACACCTGAGGTCATCAGCCCCCCAGACTTAGAACTACTGAAACTTAACTAACCTAAGGACATCACACACATCCATGCCCGAGGCAGGGTTCGTACCTGCGGCCGTAGCAGCAGCGCGCTTCCAGACTGAAGCGCCTAGTACCACTCGCCCACAGCGGCCGCCCAGGATGTGTGTAGGCTAGAATTGGAAGAGAAGGGACGAGACGTAGAAAATGATTCATTCAGGAAGAAATATTTGGAAAGAAAGGAAATGTAAATGTACAGCCAATTACTGAAATTATAGTTGGCAAAGATCCATTTCTAGATTCACGTAGTAATGTGTCAGCGGTGTCGGAAAGTTTTATGAACACGATAAAAAATAGGAAACTATTAATCTTCCCAGTCACTAACGTTCAGATTAAAACGGCAGTTGGTGGTATGAGTAAGCCAATAACACAACAAATACTTAATGAAATGTGGAGAAAATAAATTCGAGATAGAATGTTTTGTAGTGAGTGGTCTAGTAAAGAAGGTAATTTTAGGAACTGACTTCCTGTGCAAATACAATACTTCGCTTAATTGTGTAGGGAAATGCCTTGAATTTGAATTTCAGAATGAAAAAGGTCAAGTAAAATTTAAAAGACTTTTAACAGGTGAAAATCAGATTGCTCATGCCACAGTTACTGGTGGTTGGAGTGAGGAAGTCAATACGCTTATGGAAGTGATTGATGCAGTCAAGCCGGCCGGGGTGGCCGTGCGGTTAAAGGCGCTTCAGTCTGGAACCGCGTCACCGCTACGGTCGCAGGTTCGAATCCTGCCTCGGGCATGGATGTGTGTGATGTTCTTAGGTTAGTTAGGTTTAATTAGTTCAAAATGGTTCAAATGGCTCTGAGCACTATGGGACTCAACTGCTGAGATCATTAGTCCCCTAGAACTTAGAAATAGTTAAACCTAACTAACCTAAGGACGTCACACACATCCATGCCCGAGGCAGGATTCGAACCTGCGACCGTAGCGGTCTCGCAGTTCCAGACTGCAGCGCCAGAACCTCGCTGCCACTTCAGCCGGCTTTAATTAGTTCTAAGTTCTAGGCGACTGATGACCTCAGAAGTTGAGTCGCATAGTGCTCAGAGCCATTTGAACCATTTGATGCAGTCAAGGGTATATCAGAAGGGGAAAAGAGAGTTGTGTGAGTTGTTGTATCGCTACGAGGACGTATTCTCGGATCGACCTGGTAAAGTTACCGATTTCGGGTACTCTATAAAAGCGAAACCTCACGAACCAATGAAGTGCAAACCGTAGGTAATACCCTTAGATGATCGGGATGCCGTTAGAATTCGATTAAAACTAATGTTACATTGGGGTATAGTCGAATAATTAAGGAGCGATTGCTGCAATCCTATCGTTATTATTAAAAGAAGTGATAACTCGGTCAGAATTGTATTATATGCGAGAAAAATAAACAAAGTAATTGTTAGGGAATTAGACCAGCCTGGAAATATGGAGGAACTGCTGCAGAATTTTAATAATATCAATTTAATGTCCAGTGTTGATATGACCTTCGATTTTGGCAGATCCCGCTAGCAGAGGAAAGCAGACGGTACACTTCTTTCCTTTCTGAAGGGCGAAGCTACCGGTTTTGGGTAGTAGCATTCGGACTTACAATTTCTGTGGCAATTTTTGTAAGAGCGCTGAGTCATGTCCTGGGGGAGAGTCTAATGAGCAAACTAATGATATACGTAAATGATATATTAATCGCTACAGAAACGTGGAATGAGCATTGTCGAGTTTTGGAGGAGGTACTCATGGCTCTGAAAAGAGGTGAAATGATTTTAAAGTTCGCTAAATGTGAGTTTGTTCGAGAAGAAATCCAATTCCTGGAGCATATCCTTACTTCGGAAGGAATTTTACCTAGTTCCGAAAAATTAAAGTCCATTGCCGAATGTAATAGACCCAAAAGTAGGAAACAACTGAAGTCATACTTGGGCTTGTGCGGTTTCTACAGAAAATTCTTGGGGGAGGGAGGAATGAATATTCGGAATTTAGGAAAATTGTTGAAGAAAAATGCAGCTTGGAGGTGGACCGAGGAATGTGAAACGGAATTCCAGGATATAGAGGATAAATTGTGCAATAGTAATATGTTTTACTACCCACATATGAATCTCCCTTTCTGTTTAGCGTCGGACAGTTCGGATTGTGGAAAAGGTTGTGAGCTATTTCAGGAAAAGCTAGTCGATGGAAAAATTGAACACCGTAGTGTGGCATTCTCCACCAGCATGCTAAATAAGCACGAACGGGGTTACAGCATACAAGAGAAGGAGATACTCGCGATTGTGCACGGATTTAAGAAATTCTGCATGTATTTAGAGGGCAGAAAAGTGACAGCGTTGTCGGACCACAAGGCGCTGAGTTATCTGCGGGACTACCGGATACTGAACGACCGCTTAATGCGTTGGGCAATGTTCATGCAGCAATTCGAATAGGAAATCCGCTACATCAAGGGTACAGAAAATTGTGTTGCAGATGCTCTGTCCAGATTACCGGTGGGGGCGGAAGACGATGGAAGGGAGGAGCCGAACGAATTTAAGCTATTGTATACGAAGCGGGTGGCGGGGGAGAAATAAATTCGTGCAGTGTGCACTGAAACACATTAAGGTGAATTTCGACAGCAATGGATAGGAGAAAGTATCCAAATATTTTAAGATGCACAAGGGAGTGTTTTTCCGGTGGAAAGATGAAGAGACGGACAAATGGAGACTGTTTTGTCCCAACAGGTATGTGGAACAGTTAATAGACTATGTCCATTTAAGTCACGGACATTACGGGGCCGAAAAGTGCACTGAAATCGTCGAGGAATACGTCCACGTAAATAACCTAGCCAGACGGGTCCGCACGCAGCTGGCGGTGTGCGACCACTGCCAATTAGTCAAATACTGCTCGACCGCGCAACAGGGGGATAGCATTATACCTATTAAAGTGGGCTGTGGACAATTTTGGGCCACTTCCCAGAGGACGCGGCGGCATGAAATACGTCTTTCATCTGTTCCACTCCCAAACAGAACAAGGGAAAAATGACTGCCTATATGCCTCTGTACGAGCCCTAATCTCTCTTATCTTATCTTTGTGGTCTTTCCGCGAAATGTAAGTTGGCGGCAGTAAAATTGTGCTGCAGTCAGCCTCAAATGCTGGTTCTCTAAATTTCCTCAGTAGCGATTCACGAAAAGAACGCCTCCTTTCCTCTAGAGACTCCCACCCGAGTTCCTGAAGCATTTCCGTAACACTCGCGTGATGATCAAACCTACCAGTAAAAAATCTAGCAGCCCGCCTCTGAATTGTTTCTATGTCCTCGCTCAATCCGACCTGATAGGGATCCCAAACGCTCGAGCACTACTCAAGAATAGGTCGCACCAGCGTTCTATAAGCGGTCTCCTTTACAGATGAACCACATCTTCCCAAAATTCTACCAATGAACCGAAGACGACCATCCGCCTTCCCCACAACTGCCATTACATGCTTGTCCCACTTCATATCGCTCTGCAGTGTTACGCCCAAATATTTAATCGACGTGACTGTATCAAGCGCTACACTACTAATGTAGTATTGAAACATTACAGGATTCTTTTTCCTATTCATCTGCATTAATTTACATTTATCTATATTTAGAGTTAGCTGCCATTCTTTGCACCAATCACAAATCCTGTCCAGGTCATATTTTATCCTCCTATAGTCACTCAACGACGGCACCTTCCCGTACACCACAGCATCATCAGCAAACAGCCGCACATTGCTATCCACCCTATCCAAAAAATCATTTATGTAGATAGAAAACAACACCGGACCTACCACACTTCCCTGGAGCACTCCAGTACTGTGTTCTTAGTCTTCGAGCCACTCACATACTTGGGAACCAATCCCATATGCTCATACCTTAGTTAGGAGTCTGCAGTGGGGCACCGAGTCAAACGCTTTCCGGAAGTCAAGGAATATGGCATCCGTCTGATACCCTTCATCCATGGTTCGCAAGATATCATGTGAAAAAAGGGCAAGTTGCGTTTCGCAGTAGCGATGCATTCTAAAGCCGCGCTGATGCATGGACAGAAACTTCTCTGTCTCAAGGAAATTCATTATATTCGAACTGAGAATATGTTCGAGAATCCTGCAACAAACCGATTTTAAGAATATTGGTCTGTAATTTTGAGGATCCGTCCTTCTACCCTTCTTATATACAGGCGTCACCTGCGCTTTTTTCCAGTCGCTCGGGACTTTGTTGTGATGGATGTGTTCTCTAAGTTCATTAAACTGTATCTGATACGGAAAGCGAATACTAAAAGTCTGATCGCCAAACTGGAGAAGGATTTCTTCAAGAATATTGTAAAACCAGTAAGGCTATTGTCTGACAATGAATCACATTTTTCTTCGAACGATTGGAACCATTTTTCTTCGAACGATTGGAACACGTTCATGAACGACCACGGTGTGCAACGTATCCGTATATCCATCTACCGCCCAGTGAGGAACCTGTGTGAACGGTATGTGCGGGAAGTAGCACGTTTATGTAGGATGTATGCCAGCAATCGTCATTCCAATTGGGTGGAGTACGTGAGTGCTTTTGAGGACATACTCGACAGCGTAAAAAGTACGGCTACGGGGTACTCACCTTTGGAAGTCATGACCGGGGGTGAAACCAAAGTTCCTACTCACAGAAACGGTAGCATTCCCGCCACGAAAAGCTCAATCGGCTGCTGTATGTTTTACTTGGGGATTCATTAGCAATTTGTTAGTTTACTGCGGCACTGTACGTGTGCAAGAGGGGGAAGTTTAGGCACTGAGGGTGCGATGAGTTCAGTGCCCTCGTGGAGTTAAGTAAAATATGTATTGATTTATGCTTTTTATAGGAGTGTGGCAAAGAATTTAGTGGTCAATTTGAAGGGTATTAAAATTGTAATTGTATGTGCACGTATATCTTGGTGCGTGGAGGTAGGAAGGATGTATTAAAGTTAATTAAATAGAACTTGTGGGAATTTGAGCTTTCTGTGATTCAGTCGTTTACCTTGAGACTTTGTTCCTGAAGTATCGTTTTCCGCTGGAGGGAATCCTTAGCGAGGATCCTGGTTGGGTGTGAGAAATGGTTTGTTGACGGGTTTCTACTTTTGGTTTTCGTTGTAGACAAATATGTCACGATAAGCGGTGGAGCTTGGAATTCAGAGGCAGACACGATTTCTGCGAGGCACTTCGTCAAAAGACTGATGTGAGTTGCTCAATACTTCATGCTAAAATCCCTGTGAACGTGTGTAGTGCGATGGAAAAATTAGGGCATGGAGGCGCCTTAGAACTGTGAGAGCGGCACAGAAAGTGCTTACAAAATCGCACGTAAGTGAAAGTGCATTGAAAAAAAAATGTTATTGCTTGTCTAAAAAAAATTGTTTATGCATAACTGAAATGCAGGCACTTACTTAACATGCCGTTTCGTTCATAATCCGTGTTAGTTTATTTCGAAATTCATGCTGCTCCCACTCCACTACAAAAATTTTTAAAGAACTACTAGTCTGGCGTATTAATCATTTTATTTTATTCTTTGTAATTGATTTTAGATGTACTTGTATGAACTGAAGGGTGGTTCTGACCATTCTGACAAGCCAGAACGTTAATAAGTGGAGGTGTGTGAGGTAACGGTCGAGTTGTGGCGCCCTGAAAATATTCTAAGCTCGGAGTTGGCGTGGCCGCACGGGCAGGTCGACAAGCCGGGGCTCGTCAGCAATGGCGTGGTGCTGAACATTAGCCGGAGCAAGAGGGGTAGCTCCAGCGCGTGGTCCATGAGACCACATGGCTGGGAATTCCACGTTGACGCTGTGTTGAGGAAAGGGCTTTGTGGCGATGAAGGAGATTTGTATGCCAGGAGTGCCAAATATGGCGGACTTCGTGAAACCATAATGGCAGACATTTCACAGTTCATGAAGAAATTAATAATAGCCAGAGGAGTCAGGATACTTTAAAAAGAAACATGTACATTACCATTATATGCACGACAATTCTGATGGTGTAATCAGATAATCGATATCTTTATTAGTTTAAAGTTTAGTATCTGACTGTAAATTATACAAGTAACACCCAGCAACGAATTTTCAAAATCTAAACGGTTCATCCGATTTTGTCGATCGACGTGTCTTTAGAAAGCTATTAGTGTAAACCTAAATTGATATGAATTACAGGCATGTAACTTGAACAGTACATGAGTTATTGGAGGTCAAAGTGGCCGATTACTATCGATCGCGTCAGGCCATAAGTACTCCACAGTTACACAAAAAACGGTAGCAGCATGCTTATAAATATACTTATTCGTCTATGTCTTTGTTTATGTCCGATGTATACTATTCATGAAGTAATGGATCTAAAATTTATTGTGTTTTAGAAAGCACAGGGACATTAGGCTACTGACCTGCTTTTGTTTCTATTCCTTTGATATATGTTTATTTTCTTTGTGTATATATTTAATAATGTGTGTTAGAGCGTGTTTATGGAGCAGCCTTGGGGATATTTATATAATTTCAACTCATTTAAGTGTAAATCCAGCATTTCATATGTGTTTCAATATGTTTGTGAGTGTGCGTTGGCTTGGAGACATGGCAGGAGCGCTCTAGCCAATCACAGCGTTCGTTAATACGGTATGCGACTACCGAAGTCAATGGAGGGACTGCATCGAAGTGGGGGAGAACACAGGACACGAGGGAGTGCTGGACGGGAAGAGGCGTGACGTACAGTCGCACGTAATACTTGGAGAGTGTGCGTGGTTGTGAATCTCTATTGCTTCTCTATACATGCACGCATGATAATGGGATGTTAGTGCTAGAACGCTTGTCTTATTAAATTTAATTTCTTGGTTCCCATCTCGAAAAATATGCTCAGCTATGGCCGATTTTTCAATGTGTCCTAAGCGACAGTTTCTTTTATGTTCCGTGTACACTTCTTTTCGTTGTTCCAATATGGTTCAAATGGCTCTGAGCACTATGGGAATTAACTGCTGAGGTCATCAATCCCCTAGAACTTAGAACTACTTAAACCTAACTAACCTAAAGAGATTACACACACTATAACAATTTTAATAGAAAAGAGGAAGTTTTAAAGTTAGAGAAAATATGGATGTCGACGTTGCGCCAGCAGAATGATAATCTGTAAGGTGTCAGGTAAATCCAACACCTTCCATGAAAACCCTAACATGATAAGCAAATCCAGTAGTATGTCACATAGCTCCGAATAAATCGTGACATTAAATTAACCAAAGTAATACGAGTAACGAGTGAGCAAATGGAATACCACAGACTAACACAAGAATGCCTAAATGCATGTCATACCTTCCCAACGTGAGACAGACGCAGTTCCGAGGGGAGAAACGAAAACAGAAGCCGAGAGCAGAACCGTGTTAAGGGGCTCCGGAACGCCCTATACTTGCAATGTTAAAATAACGCTTATAAATTACATCTTTCCTCACAAAGTATTTGAGGTAGGAAGTTGAACGTTTTACAGCTTTTTTATTGGAATACGGGCTACAACGTAACACAGGGATTTTACAAAATTTTAGTTCAGTTATTAAAGATGATTTTTTTTCAATTGTAATGAAAATTCACAACATTTTTTTGCAATTTTTTATTTATATATTCAAAAATATACAGTTTTTTGGAAAAAGGCTGTGTTAAATTATGCAGAAGGTACTGTGTAACATTTACTGAAAGTTTGAAACAAATATGTTTGGAAGATCCTTAGAAAACATGTAATTAGTATGAGAAAATAAAAGTTTTGGGAATCGAGCGACAAAGATTGGATTAACTTTTTAGTGCATTCCACGTCCATAGGATGGATTATCTTCATTCTCTGCAAACTCCTCCTCCAGCTTCCTCTTGTTCCTCCTCCTGTTTACTCTTGCTTGTATTTCTAGACTCTTTACAGCCCTGTCTGCAGCCCGAAGGCGTTCCTTGTCTAAAGCAAGCATCGCTCGTTGTTGTGTTCGTAGATTTTGCTACCATTTTCTTCAGTTGCAGTTACTGCAACACTGTTCCAAAAGGTGCTCATGTATGAACACTTATCACATTTCAGTTGTATTTCACTAGAAAGTCCTACGTGCTTTATTATGGAGAGTTCCAGACCAACTTCACTACAATGGATACATCTTACACAGTTTGAAAAAATTCCTTTGAGAACCGACATATCAAATATTTCATTCACATCCGATTCGCCCATAAAACATTCATAGTTTTCACTCATTGAACCAAGCTTCTTCTGTGAAGTATTTTCCTTCCCACTTTGACTGCTATGGGCAGGTGTACTTGAGAGGTTAGGTTCACTCACTTGGTTATCGTCTTTATTGTTTACAGTAATAACACATACCTTTGGCATTCCAACATTTCTCCTTTTCTTAAAAGCCTTCAGAGGATTTCTAATAACTTTACTTTTACTCATTACTATACTTCAACAAAACAGAGACTCAAGAAACAGAATTAATTACGAATATTTTCGAGATAACGACAGAGTAAATAAACATGAAACAATCGACAATCACACCAGCGATATATATTGAACCATCACAGGTTAGCCACAACACACACTTTATCTCACATCACTAAAATGTAACTGATGAACACGGACGTTAATAATAACACCATTTGACAGCAGTTTAACAGCGCCACAGTGGGTCACGCCCATGTAGAACACATTTCAAAAAAAACTTAAAAATAGTTGTAGTCTTCGGAATTGAATAAATTATATATCTATCAAAAGGTAATAGTCTGCAGATTCAGAAAACGCAAAAAAGTAAAAATTGAACTTTTCATGATTTTGAGCCTTTCCGGAGCCCCTTAAGCTAGAAGGCCCTACGATAAGGGACGGACACCCACGTCGCCAGACAACCACCAGGACCACCCCCAGCCCATGTTAAAAGCTACAGCCCTCCAGAAGAACAATATAGATCTTACGATAACACTAAAAGGGCCACACCAGCCGCAAGTTTTAGCGTGAGACTTTTTCGCGTCTCTGTTACGCTGCAAGCGTTAAAAACATTGCCCCACCACAAAAAGTATAACGTTTCTCATTGGATAGACAGAATTTTTGTAGGCAGAGCTTAAGGTTAACATTGAGACCCCGATTGGTCAGATGAAAACACAGCCAGATAGTTTTTTTTAAACCAACTTCAGTAAATTGTAGTAAGGAGAAGTTAGAAAGGAGTTGCTTGGGAGACGGCGAGCTGTATGGAGCTGCGCCGGACGCCGCCCCCTGACGAACACCGACAAGGTAATGAACGCACGCGATGCCGCATTTTTGAGTGCATAAGGCTTCACTCAGAACTACAGAAGTCTCATCTGTTACATCCCCTTTTTACGTAATACTAGTGTCGATCGTCAATTAAAGTTCATGGTATTCACATTTGCTACGTAAGTTAAAATCTGAAACGCGATGATTTTTCTGTTATATAATTGTTGAGAAGCCACATCAGCCACTGTAATTTACGACAAGTTAGATAAGTAATTAAAGATAATTGAGGGTTACTGTAGACCATTTTAATAGTTTTCTCTTTTGGGAAACTTAATTTAAACCCAGATTATAGATGTGATATGGCATAGGTCATCCTTCGATCCATTGTAGAACTTGGAAACCCATTCAGGGAATATTCGTTCACATTTTTGTTGAACGCAGTTGGTTTTTATCATCCTGTATTAAAATATTTCCTTTTATCAATAGTCCAATTTATAAACAATGTTTTGTGAGTAGAATAAAATTTCCAATGGTAAACTTAACTGCTTTTTCGACGTTATTTTACCAGCGAACTAAAAATAGGAAAGCCTTGAACCCCTTCCACTAAATTTAGTTAGTATTAAGATTCTTTTACAGGGAGTGCACTGGAGCTGACGCTGAAATTATTAAGTATTTGGTTATATCATCGCTAGTCTCACTGAACTCTTCTGAACTCTACGCGTCCTGTGTGGTCTGGCGTCTCCTTACCAGCAACAGGTCCCAGGTTCAAACTAGTCAATTGCCTAAAAAACACGCTCAGAGCGTCGTTGCGCGAGAGGGGTAGGGAGACACGACTTAGAACAAACAGAAACCACGCAGAATGTTATAGAATGGTGACCCTGCCAGGATGGTAAAATACCATGATTGAAGGTCGACCACATGCCTAACTAGGTCAGAAAAATATCTTGTTAAAAAATTTTTGTAACAACATTTTTTTTTCTTAAAGTTATACATAGTCGAAAATAGTAGCTGCAGCGATAAGTAGTAAGAAAGTATTCAATAGAAAGTGAGACATTCTAGCAGAGACAATAGGATAATTAAGTTATGAATTTTAATATTGTTAGAATTAAGTTTTCTCTCCAATGCAAGCGCACAGGTGGCGGATACATCGTTGACAAGTTGGTTCTGACCCAACAAGTAAGTGAATTGATTGTCAAGTCGTGTGTGCAAAAAGTTTATGAAACGCGTGAGATCGTATGAGCGCATGTTGACGCGAAGTAGGGCACGTGAATTGCTTTTAAAACAGAAAATAAGGGATTCGGAAAGATAAGCAATGGCAGATCGAGACCTTGACCGAATTGAGGTAGAGACCCAACATGAAGATGGACAGAGAATAGAGGACAGTACAACAGACGATGCAGTATCGCGAGAAATAGGACAGATAACGCACCATAACGAGGACAATGTACGGCAAGGCACAGAAAACCTATGTCAGCATACGACAGAGGAGCAAGAAAGTAGAGAGACAGCCGATGAGGATTCTAACTTGCGTCTTGAATACGCAGAACTCATAGTACAAGTAATCAGAGCTCCCTCACCACAGAGTACAAGGAATTCGAGCAGAAACGTGTCACCGCACAGTTCAATGCAATCGGTTGCAAACCAACACTTGGGCGAAAACACAGAGCGTACGACGCCGGAAGAAAACGCAATAGGACCCACCAATCTGGCAGAATTATTACAATGAATGACGGAAACCATGACAAGACAAAATAAAGAAATTGCAAACCAAATTAAAATTCAGAATGCAGAAACGACGAAACAAATTGCAGAAACCACGAGACAAATGTGTGAGATTAAAGAACAAAACAAAAAAATTCAGTTACACCTAAGTCATATTGAAGACGAGGCAATAGAATCTCGAGAAGTGATAGGAAACTTAGTAACAGGTCACAATCAATTGAGAACAGACATTGACAAAGTACGAGTGGACGTACAAACATTGCGTAATGACACTCAGGACGCGATCAAACGTTACGTGACAACACCCAGGGAGAATTCAAGAAACTAGAGAAACAGATAAACGTAATTCCTAGACAAGCAGCAGGTACAGCGCGTGAAATTGTTGAAAATAGTGTGATACACAAACGTATCACAAAAGCAGCGCTGAAAAGATATGATAACCGTATAGTCAACATAGAAGCGCAAACGAAGCAACAATTTCAGAAACTGCGAACAGAGTTGTTGCAAACCATTGAAGAGCGTAGTTAACAAGATCGAACAAGAACTGAGTCTGCAACCACATCCGTATCTGTAACAGCACCGGAAAAACAAGCAACTAACGAAGATATCATGCATTTTCGATTCCAATCACAGGCGGAAAATAACGTACGTGAAATCAGACAGCCTGCACAGCAACAAACATGTTTCGAAATTCTTGATGAACAAACGTCATCACAAACACATGCGGAACCACAAATGTATGTTTCAAGACAGTTTGGATCGTGCAATGGAGCAGCAAGGTTAGCCACACAAGACACCCAACCAATACGTGACAATGGAAAGCCAGGTCGCGAAGAGTACAGTGCAATGCATTCAGCTACACGTTCACAACCGATGGAAGAAAATTATTGCGTACCACTCCAACGATACTACGCAAGGGTAGGCGAAAGTTACAGTGGACAATATCCAATGGATCTACCACAACCGGAAAGAACGACGGGAGAAATGATCAGAAACAAAAGTGGCGAAGAATCGCGAATTTCATATGGAACTATGACGAAGTACGACAACGATCATTTCCTCACAGTCAGAAAATTTCAACACTTTCGAGAAGGAAACTCATTACATCCACGAACTTTCATTGATCAATTCCGAGTAGGATTACCAGAACACTGGACGCTAGCACACAAATTAGACTTTATATGTGCACATATGTCAGAAACAGTCGCAGAAACCATGCAGAATGTTGCAGCGACATGCCGATCGTACGAAGATTTCAGAGAGAAGTTTCTCTCGCGATATATTGGTCCAGCGAAGCACAGAACAGAGTGAAGTACGAATTGTTACAGAACCCATATTTTGAAAATTCAGGAGAGAAGAGTCCCGTGAAATTTTTGGAATTAATGGCAAAGAAAAATCAATGCTTAGATGTACAATACAGTGACGGAGAGTTGATTAAATTATGCGCGATGAAGTTTCCATTCAAATACCAGCAATCATTAGTCGGCCGCGGAGGCAATGACGTCGAAGCATTTAAAGCTATTCTAAGGGAACTAGAGTTCATATTTACGGAAGATGACGCAAGAAAAAGACGAAGCGCACGTGAAAACGAAAGCAAAAAGCAGTGGAATCTGCAAGACACAGTACGAAGAAACAATAATTACGAACCACGTGATAACTTCGCACCAAGAAACGACAATAGATTTCAACAAAGAACCGGTTATGGATTTAGAAGAGAATATGGCAATAACTATAATTCACCCAGGAATGGCAACAACTATTACAGAGAGAATAACGACAACCGGAACGGGTATTGGAGCGCCAATAGACCGACAAATTATCAACAAAGAAACCACTATCAACAAGCTGAACAAGAAAAGAGAATAGAGATAGAAGAGGTGGAGGTAAGACCACCAAACCCCGAAAAACGTTCGAATTGACAGCTAAGGGCCCATGCCAAAGGGAATGACGCACCGACCCAGGACAATTGCAGCACCTTGAGCAGAGAACTAAATACCTTATCACGAGAAGAGAAGAAGGAAGAAACAAATCCGCAGGGACCAGATGAAAACGAAGACAGGAAAATAACAATATCGTGTTGGGACGAAATTAATTTGGAGAATACTGACGAGGAAGATGAATTACCAGAGGCATGCACAAAGAATGTAGGAGGAAAGGACGAAGTAATGAGTATTGCAGAGCTATTTGAGATGGAAAGCAGGGAAAGCGAATTCAATGAGGATAGTCGAAAGAAGTTGAAAATAAGTTACTAGTGGGTACACAACCCAACGTATATAATGAAGGAAGTTATGAAGCTATAATTAGAGCATTTAGATGCGATTATGTGAAAATAGCGACAAAGAAGGAGAAGATAGACGAGGATGAGGAAAAAGTAGAGGATGTTCAAGAAAGCGTAAATGAAGGAAGAAATAGAGAAGAGGAAATAAAAGAGAGAGAAGTAGCAGTCGAAGCTTATCCTACAGAAAGTCTGAATTCACAAGGGAAATTCCTGAAAAGACTCATGTATGATTCAGTGGAGGATTCGTTGATGCAAGAAGAAGAACAGAACCAACCCTTTCAAATTCAACCAATTGTGAAGGCCATGGTAAAGCATATCCCAGTCAATATTGTAATTGATAGCGGAAGTGAACTGACTGCGATCTCAGAAAATTTATTCATGCAGTAATGCCAATGAGGAATTGCCAGTTCTGAACACACGTAAGATTAAAGTAAGAGGTCTTATTTGAAACAATGCTGCGGAAGTTACGAGACAAACAAGGTTAACTCTTTCGTGTCAAGGTCAAAAGATCGAAGCCAACTTCGTGATTATACCTAAACTAACTGTAGATTTGTTTATAGGCGCAGATTTTTTAAATGAGAGACGAGCGATAATAGATATGGGGAAAGGTAGCGTAACATTCGGGAATATCACACTTCTCTTTGAGCAAAAGCTAAAATTAGAAGAAATACCAGTTATAAACAAACAATTAAGAATGACGCAAGATAAAGAGGATGAAGAATTAGAATGGTATGCACAAAAGGGTGAATCGCCTCAACTCATGTTAGAAGTCCATAAAGAAATCGACGAAAAATTGCAAGAAGTTCAAGGTATTTCAGAACACAGTAAAAGAGAATTAGAGGGTATTTTACGAGATAAAGCAGAGGTATTTTTACCTAAGACTGGCAGTATTAAACACTTTCAGTACAAGTTTGAAGATTAATTTTATTACTGGTTAGTAATCAGCACAATATTTCAAGATTATGTTGCAGATAAGATCGTCAGGAGAAAGAAGAATGAAGAGAGAGGAAGGTGGGAAAAAGAAAGTAGTTTCAATAAAAACAAAAACAAAAATAACACCAGTAGTACCATAGATTAAGGTGAAGGGATAAAACGTAGATAGTCTAACAGCATGAAATACTAAAATGCTATACACCACAACACTACACAAAAATAAAAAACGAATTTGAGGATTCTTGTAGAAGTTAAGACTCAAAATATCTTTGAATTGTAACATGGAAAGGGCGCCAAAATTTGTAAAGCTTTTTAAGAAGGCGTAAAACAATGTAGGTACCAGACATATGTTAGATGATTATAAGTAAAACTTTTTGTAAGAACCATTGTAAAAACTCCAGCAAGGACAAGATGCAATGACCCACAAGTTGCAACGAGAGAAGTATCAAGAAAGAAAAGGACGTAATTAGCAAGACACGATTCCTACAAGGCAGAAGCGTCAAGAGAAGGGAAAGGACAGCGAGACCAACAGAGGGCCCTTGTATCGAAAGTGGGCAGTACATCTGCCTGCTAAGCGGAACCCTGCTGTGACAGAACACGGAAGGCCAAGAGGGTCTTGGGACGCCCCGACTCAGCGGAGTGAGCAAAAAACGGCCCGACGAGAAGACCGCTTGGGCAAGCCACTACTGGCAAAATCAAAAAAATATGTGTAAAAGTCACACTAATGCTATTAAAAAGCATGCTGATGCGCAAAACTGAAGAAAACTTCCACAAAGTAAAAATGACACGCCCAAACAATTTATCAAACGGTTACTAAGAGGAGAACTTCAAAGCAACTGGTTATCAATAAATATTTCCATATCCTGCCCAGAGAAGAACCAAGAAGCAAGTAAGAAGCAGAGAAAAAGCAGGAAGAACAGAAGTTGAAGATTCGCAAGACTGAGACCAAGAAAGAAGATGGATGAAGAATAGACCACATACCTTCCCAAATCCCTATCCTATTGTAAACTAGTCGTCTTCGAAATATTGCAACGAAAAACGACCGCTTTCAGCGACACATAACGATGACTTTCACACATACAAAGCCAGTAAACCACGAGATTCTGCACTCACAGCTCCATTCCATTATGGGACTCCACAACAGCAACACACACTTGCAAAGCCAACAAGGAATGACGAACGAAGGTGTACATCAAATACTTGCCCACATCCATCTCACTCAAGTCCATCACCTTCGTGCAGAAATATTCTCCAACCTAATGCTTAAACATTCAATGAATTGTGTGAATGTGTGAAATCAAATTATGTGATGTAGGAATTGTGAAAAAAAAACGTGTGAAAAACTAAATAAGTTAAGCACACCAGACAGCTAATAAACTACAAAATAACAGTCATTGACTATGGACTCAAATAAAAAATAGACTATCGATAAAAATAAGTCATTAGTTCTGAAATTGACAGTATATAAAAAACAAAAGTAAGACATAATAAACACTAAAACTATATGCCACTTATTTTCTCCTCATAAAAATAAAAGAATAACTATATTTTACTTATTTTCTCCTTATACAAACAAAGAATAAAAATTTATCTTGTTGGATGTTTTCCCTTTTTTAACATATTGTACCATTTGTTAGGATAATATCTCAATACTTGTGTATGTATATTTCTTTGTCAACCAACTCTGGGAAATAGTTCTTATTTGTTAGTGTAACAATGTTGAAATGAGTGTCTAGAAACAAAAACATTTTACTTGTACATGATATTTAGAAAATGTGTTAGGAATAGATTTTACTTAATTACTACCTTTATAAAGAAAAAAAATATTTCTAAGAAAGTCGATGTGAAAGACTCCTCACTTTCGATAACAAACTTCTTAAAAAACAAATTTCACACTTAAATAAAGAAAGAAAATAATTAAAAAATAATAATTATAATAGAATAAAAATATTCTTCTCTTGTCAATATAAACATATTTTTGAGAATAATGTGGAAGAATATAAAAATATAAATTATTAATACAAACTAGCATAGTACCAGAATAACGTGGCTGAACAGTAGGCAAACAAATTTAGATAAAGGAATAATTTTTGACTGACTTAGACAACGATTCAATCATTCCATAACTTCAGTGCCAAAATTAAGTTCGAAGGGTGGTGATATGTAAGGTGTCAGGCAAATCCAACACCTTCCATGAAAACCCTGACATGATAAGCAAATCCAGTAGTATGTCACATAGCTCCTAATAAATCGTGACATTAAATTAACTAAAGTAATACGAGTAACGAGTGAGCAAATGGAATACCACAGACTAACACAAGAATGCCTAAATGCATGTCATACCTTCCCACCGTGAGACAGACGCAGTTCCGAGGAGAGAAACGAGAACAGAAGCCGAGAGCAGAACCGTGTTAAGCTAGAAGGCCCTACGATAAGGGACGGACACCCACGTTGCCAGACAACCACCAGGACCACCCCCAGCCCATGTTAAAAGCTACAGCCCTCCAGAAGAACAATATAGATCTTACGATAACACTAAAAGGGCCACACCAGCCGCAAGTTTTAGCGTGAGACTTTTTCGCGTCACTGTTACGCTGCAAACGTTAAAAACATTGCCCCACCACAAAAAGTATAACGTTTCTCATTGGATAGACAGAATTTTTGTAGGCAGAGCTTAAGGTTAACATTGAGACCCCGATTGGTCAGATGAAAACACAGCCAGATAGTTTTTTTTAAACCAACTTCAGTAAATTGTAGTAAGGAGAAGTTAGAAAGGAGTTGCTTGGGAGACGGCGAGCTGTATGGAGCTGCGCCGGACGCCGCCCCCTGACGAACACCGACAAGGTAATGAACGCACGCGATGCCGCATTTTTGAGTGCATAAGGCTTCACTCAGAACTGCAGAAGTCTCATCTGTTACATCCCCTTTTTACGTAATACTAGTGTCGATCGTCAATTAAAGCTCATGGTATTCACATTTGCTACGTAAGTTAAAATCTGAAACGCGATGATTTTTCTGTTATATAATTATTGAGAAGCCACATCAGCCACTGTAATTTCCTTTTATCAACAGTGCAATTTATAAACAATGTTTTGTGAGTTGAATAAAATTTCCAATGGTAAACTTAACTGCTTTTTCGACGTTATTTTACCAGCTAACTAAAAATAGGAAAGCCTTGAACCCCTTCCACTAAATTTAGTTAGTATTAAGATTCTTTTACAGGGAGTGCAGTGGAGCTGACGCTGAAATCATTAAGTATTTGGTTGTATCATCGCTACTCTCACTCAACTCTTCTGAACTCTACATGTCATGTGTGGTCTGGCGTCTCCTTACCAGCAACAGGTCCCAGGTTCAAACTAGTCATTCCCCAAAAAACGCGCTCAGAGCGTCGCTGCGCGAAAGTGGTAGGGAGACACGACTTAGAACAAACAGAAAGCACGCAGAATGTTAAAAATTGATTACTCTATCGAGAATGATAATGCCTTCCAAAGATAGGCATACCGTCGGCATCACCTGACGAATGGTGGTGCCCTCTATGCGCTCTACCTGGAGCCTCTGTGGCAGTAGCCGTACGACCTCAGAAGATGTCACCCGCAGATGGAGACGAAACGTTAGGTGGAAATTTTATACATCGACTACAGCCTCTCTGCCCGGAAGTTTCAACTGAAGACAACACCGGCCGTGAAGGCCTACACTGTAGGATTAAGAAGCCCTATTACCCATAACTGTAAGGGGGGTAACTTATAAATGTACTCAGTGTGGAAATGTTGGTAGGTGCCGACTTCTTGCATAAATATGAAGGATGGGTAAATTTGGGGCCAATGATGTAATTATAAGAATAAGTGAAAAACGTGTTGTTATTCCACTCATTGGAAAAAGACAGAATGTAAACGAAGAACAAAGTGACATTCCAATACGATACTGCTGGGAGGTTACATTGATCGAAATCTATAACGAATATGGTGAAAGGGAGGAAGTGGATCCTTCTGAACTAGAATATGTTAGAATCAGGATAGATAAAAAAACTAGAGGAACTTACTGAATTAAGTGATATACGAAAGGACGATTTAAGACAAATTTTGAATCAACGTTGTGAGGTATGTGATTCTTCAGTTTCTCCCTGCATATTTGTTGCTTGAACAGTCCACGGGTATACTGCCGGTTCATAGTGTCCAACGGGCACAATATTTCGGCGATCAGACATGTCGCCATCATCAGGTGCGCTGATGAACTGAGCTCCTGAGGGCGGGCGGCCGATTTAAATCCCCTCCCCCCGCGGGCCGCTCTCTTCGCCGTCCGCTCCCGCGCGCCGGCGGTCGCGAAGACGTGGGCGTCGGAATCTGTCGTAGCGTCAATGTGCTTGCTATGTCCGCCCTGGTCGCCAGTTCGTACTTCTTGCTGAAAGTCTTCTTAATTACATTCAATGCCGGGTCCCAAGCCGTGCCCGCAATCTCAGTTGATAAGATCTTCCCTGGTGCAAATTTCGACGACCTCCCTTATTGCCAATATTTAGAGGTCTGATCCAGGATCTTGGTTCGCTCATAATCCATCTCGTTTTTCTCGGACAAACAGTGCTCTGCTACCGCCGACTTATTTGGATATTTCAGTCGAGTGTGCCTTTGATGTTCTCGACAACGATTTTCGATGATGCGTACTGTTTGTCCGATATAAGTCTTCCCACACTCACAGGGAATTTGGTATACGCCGACCTTCTTTAAATCGAGGTCATCTTTCACACTTCCTAGTAATGCCCGTGTTTTATTGGGAGGGCAAAAGACGGTTTTAACTCGGTGTTTCTTTAATACACGGCCATTGTACGGAATAAAGGCAGTGGCTACCCCTTCTTCCGTGACTTCATCCATCTCCACAGGTTGTGCTGCGGTGGAGGGACAGAGAGTGCGTCTAATCTGCCATTCCGAGTACCCGTTTTTTTCGGAACACGGTTATGAGGTGTTCCAATTCCTGGGGCAGATTCTCTGCGTCTGTGATGCTGCGCGCCCTGTGTGCTAGTGTTTTAAGTACTCCATTCCTCTGAGACGGGTGGTGGCAGCTGTCTGCATGCAGGTACAGGTCAGTGTGCGTTTTCTTCCTGTTCACACCATGGCTCAGGGTACCATCCAGGATTGGTAATCTTCTTTCTGCTTCGGTCTCCGTAGTGAATTTGATGTTTGGACGTATGGAGTTTAGGTGTGTAAGGAAATCCAGGAGCTTGTCTCTACCATGGGGCCAGATGACGAACGTGTCATCGACATAACGGAAGAAACAAGTAGGTTTCCAATTGGATGACGCCAAGACTTCCTCCTCGAAGTACTCCATGTACAAATTCGCGGCCACCGGCGAGAGTGGGCTGCCCATTGCGACTCTATCCATTTGCTCACAGTATTCCCAATTAAACAGAAAATACTTTGAGGTCAAGACATGCCTAAAGAGTTCGGTGGTCTTCAAGTCAAATTTCTGCCCAATAAGCTCGACTGACTCTCTCAGAGGCACCCTGGTGAATGGTGAAACCACGTTGAAGCTCACTAGGATATCAGTGTCTTTCAGTCTGAAGTTGTCGAGACGTTTCACGAAATCCACGGACATGGTGAGGGCATTTACCTACATAGGGGGTAAGTAATTCAGCCAGAAATTTTGCCAGCAAGTAAGTAGGTGCCCTAATGTTGCTGACAATCGGGCGCATAGGTACCCCTCTTTGTGGACCTTGGGGAGCCCATAAAGTCTTGGTGGTACAGGTTCTTGAGGTGACAATTTCTTGGCGTCCCCCTCTGGTAGGTCCGCGTCCTTGAGTAGAGCCCTGGTCTTGTTCTCCACCTTCTTCGTGGGATCAGCGTTGATCTTCCTATAGGAGTCGTCATCTAGCAGGCGCTGCATCTTCTCAGTGTAGTCGTTACGGGAGAGAACAACAATGGCATTGCCTTTGTCAGCATTTGATTTAGTAGAATTCCCTAAAATTAAAGAATTGGCTATGGAAGAAAAGAAGAAGGTAGCTCGTGCCAATATTAGAAAAAAGGCGTTGGAAAGAAAAAGGAGATATGATACCAGAGCTAGTCCAACGAGCTTTCAGATTGGTGATCTAGTGCTAGTAAAGACTAAGGAAAAATCTAAGAAACTTACTTACAGCTGAAATTAAGAAATTTACAAACGAGTATGTAGGACCCTTTAGAGTTATAGAGAAACCACATGCAAATGCCTATAGACTGGAGTATGTGAAGTCACATAAACTATTTGGATTAAGAAACATTATTGATTTAAAGAGAGACATTCAGAAAGAAGTCTAAAACCGTAGTAACTACATTGGATTACTACCCTATTCTCTGTCCTGTCTTCTTTCCTCCAGGGCCGTGTGTCTTGAACGTTGCGGTTAGCGCCAAGCTGATCGGTTTATTCCTTTAATCTTCGTTTTCGTAAACCGGTCGCCTACCTGTCTCTTTAATCTATGTGTCCTTGCTTCCCCCCCCCCTTTGGGAGTGGGAAAGGAACACATTTCTATCTACCCATTACAATTCCTTAAATTGCCACTCAGCACAACCATTGCGGCAACAATGCTTCCCTTCTTTTTACCCTGGCGTGAGGAAGAAGCAGAACCGCTTTCCAGCACTGTTTCTTGGTTAAACCATTCACAGTGTCCTTAGATGGCCTTCCCATCCTTGTGCAGGCCCTTGTATCGACTTATAACGATACCAACTCGTTACAGACTTGTTGAGTGATGAGACGACGGAGGCAACAATGATCCTCCCTCCAATCCTTGGCGTAGGTGATCAGCAGAGTGGCTATTCAACCAAACAGCACAAACGTATATTGACACAGTAGTTCTAATAGTGAACTAAGGTACTGACTAAACCTAACATAAAGATAAATGAGAGGTGGACTTAAGTGCATTTAATATTGTTTTTAGGGGACTGATGACCTAAGATGTTAAGTCCCATAGTGCTCAGAGCAATTTGAACCATTTTTGAATATTGTTTTTCTTTTTCTTCCTCTATTGCAATTTTAATACCTGTACATCAGGTAGGCTGGCAGCAGCATCCTACGCTACTCTTCAGCCTTAGAGTGGACAATGAGAAAACGTAAAGAAGACACATAATAGACATATTGACAGGCAAAAAAACAGTAGACACAGAATCCAAAAACACAAAGCCGTTCATACTCGACGAAAAATACACTGAAACACGTTTGCACGGCGCACAAACACTGACGACTTCGACGGCACGGTGAACGTAGGAGAGAGACAGCGAACACTAAACACAAATATTATGGCACACACACGAGAAACCGATGGCGATGATCTCCGGCGCGTGAATGTCTACGTAGGGTGCACGAGTCCTGGGACCTGTCAAGAGGGGAATAGGGGGGAAGGGGGAGGGAGAGGGGACAGTAAAGATGCCATTGGCAGATGATATGGGAGGAGGAGGGGTAGGGGTAAGCCCGGTGGAGGAGTGTGGGAAAGGGAGGAGGGAGGGGAAGGGGGAGAGAAAGGAGAGAGGGTGCCCATAGGAACAAACACAGGAAGAAGGAGGGAGGATCAAAGTTGGTAGGAGGGGTAGATGGAGGGGAGGAGGGTATCAACAGGGACAGGGAGCTGGCGGAAGCCACCTTGGGAGAGGGTGTGGAGAGTGGAGAGATGGAGAGCAGGTGGAACGTGGAAGTACAGGCGCAGCAGTGGACTGGGGCAGGAGAGGATGGGAGAGACCAGCGGGTGAGGAGAATCTAGTTTACGGGAGGTGTAGAGGATCCGTATCCATTCGAGGAAAAGGAGGAGGTGGGGAAGGGAATAAGGTCGTACAGAATCTACATGGGGGAGGGGAGACGGATGCAATAGGTGAGGCAAAGAGCATGGTGTTCTAGGATCTGAAGGGATTTGTAAAAGGTAGGGGGAGCGAAGATCCAGGCAGGGTGGGCGTAGCAAAGGATAGGGCGAATGAGGGATTTGTAGGTGTGGAGGATGGTGGAGGGGTCCAGACCCCAAGTACGGCCGGAAAGGAGCTTGAGGAGACAGAGTCGGGAGCGTGCCTTGGCTTGAATTGTCCGGAGGTGGGGGGTCCAGGAGAGGCGACAGTCGAGGGTGGCACCAAGGTACTTAAGGGTGGGGGTGAGGGCGATAGGACGGCCATAGACGGTGATGCAGAAATCGAGGAGGTGGAAGGAAGGGGTGGTTTTGCCTACAGTGATCGCCTGGGTTTTGGAAGGATTGACCTTAAGCAACCACTCATTGCACCAAGTGGTGAACCGGTCAAGATGGGATTGGAGAAGGTGTTGGGAGCACTGCAGGGTGAGGGCAAGGGCAAGGAAGGTGGTGTCATCGGCGTACTGGAGAAGGTGGATGAGGGGTGAAGCCAGCGGCATGTCCTCCATATACAAGAGGTACAGAAGACGGGAGAGGACGGAACCCTGGGGCACACCAGCAGAGGGGAAAAAGGTGTAGGAATCCGTGTTGTGGATGGTGACATAGGAAGGATGTTGGGAAAGAAAGGAGTCGATCAGACGGACGTAGTTAATAAGAAGGGTGAAGGTTTGGAGCTTGAAGAGGAGACCGGAATGCCACATGCTGTCATAGGCTCGTTCAAGGTCAAGGGAGAGGAAGATAGCGGAACGACGGGAACTAAACTGTTCAGAGAGGAGATGAGTGAGGTGAAGGAGAAGGTCATCCGAAGAGAAGGATGCCCAAACCCACACTGGGTAACGGGAAGGAGGCGGTGCTGGCGGAGATGCTGGTTGATGCGTTGGGTGAGGATAGATTCCAGGACCTTGCTGAATACTGAGGTAAGGCTGATGGGACAGTAGGAGGAGACAGCAGATGGCGGTTTACCAGGTTTAAGGAACATCAGGATATGGCAGGTTTTCCACAGGTCGGGGTAATAGCCAGTGGACAGGACTACATTGTAAAGCCTGGCCAGTGTGGAGAGGAAAGAGGCAGGAGCTTCACAAAGGTGGTGATAGGTGACACGATCGTGACCAGGAGCAGTGTTGCATTTCATGATGAGTGTAATGATGAGATCCCGTGTAGTGATAGGGGCACTGAGTTCTGTGTGTGCAATGTTGTCCAAGTACTGGAAACCAGGTGCGAGGGGAGGGACAGAGGTGTCAGTTCGATCGTGGACATCTGGGGATCATCAGGGGTGGTAAAGACATTGGAGAGGTAGGAGGCAAAGTGATTTGCCTTACTAATGTTGTCAGGGAAGAGTTGGTTGTCATGAAGGAGAGGATAGTAGAGGGGGGAGGGGGGGTTGGCAGTGGAAGGTTGACCAGTACTTAGACGAGTTTATAGGAAGGGTAGCGTTTAAACAGGTGCATGTCTGTCGCCAGTCCCGGCGTTTCTTTGCCACAAGCAAGTTACGGATGTGCCTCTGGAGTTGCTGGTGGCGTCGTAGTGTGTCCGGGTCACGCGTGTGGAGGAATGCATGGTAGAGACAGCGGGATTCATGGAGGAGGAGGACGGCCTGTGGGGGTAAGGTAGGACAGTAGGGGTGGATGGCAGCAGAAGGGACGTGGGCCTCCATGGCCTTAGACAAGGTCTGCTGGAGAAAGGAGGTGGCATGGGTAATATCATCAGGGTGGCAGTAGGTGAAGGGGTAGCCATCAACGTGGGTGGATAGGGTATCCTGGTAGGCATTCCAGTCAGCACGGGAATAATCATGGACGTACTTCAGGGAGGGTCATGATGGGGGTCGGGGTGGGGGTGACGACTGTATGAAATGGTGAGGAGGACAGGGAGATGGTCACTACCAATGGAGTCCAGGACATCCACCGTTATGCGGCCAAGGAGGTTAGGGGAGGAGAGGACGACACCAGGAGTGGAGTTGGATTCGGGGCGGGTGCGCTGGGGAACTGGGATGAGGTCGCCTTGAAGGGAGGAGAGGAACTGATGCCACCTCCGTAACTGGGTGGCGGAATGACTATGGATGTTGAGGTCAGTGGCGATTACATAGAAGAAGGTACGGTCAATGTGGGAGAGGAAGTCAAAAAGAATAGGGGCGTTAGGGCGGACATAGATGGTGGTGCAGGTGATGGTAAGGCCAGGGAAGAAGAGACTAAGGATCAGGTGTTCTGTGGGGTCGGGATGGAGAGGTTGGAGCCAAACTGGGATCTGGCGGTGGTGACCAATGGCAACTCCGCCATGCACTTTCGGGAAGGGATTGCCGGAGCGGTGAAGGAGGTAGGGCGAGGTGTGAATGGTGTGGTGAGGTTGAAGAAAGGTTTCATTGACGAGGAAGGCATCCATCCTGTGGGTGGCGAGGGTGTGCATGAAGAGGTTCTTGTTGGCGGGAAGGGAACGGATGTTGTTCAACAGGATATGGTGCTGTCGTGCCATGACAGGAATTTAGACGAGGGTGTCGAGACGGAAGAAGGTGAAATGGGCCTGGTTGTGGGAGTAGGTGGCATACATTTTCAGGTGGAAGATGGAACTGGCGGCAAGGGATATCTGCTGGAGGGTGTGAGGGTGCTGGAAAGGGTGGACATTCTGTAGAATGATGGTGAGGAACCTGATGATGTCCTCAGCGTTGGGGTGGGGGGATGAAGTAAATTGCCAGGGGGGTAGGGGCGTCCAGAGGATGGACAGGGACGGTGAGTTCAGGAGTGGTCGGAGGAGGTCGGGCTTTACATTTTTGGGAGTATGTGGGATGTGGGAGATTATAGGTGTTACAGGAGGGAGGGGACTGAATGCTAGGGCACTGCTGGAGGAAATGTGCTTGCTTACAGTGCGGGCAGGTGGGGGCCTCGCGGCACTCAGATGTTGTGTGTGCGTTGTAGTGCAGACACCTCTGGCAGTGGAGGGATTGAGGAGGGGAACGGGAGGTGTCGACCTTGTATCTTTGGTTGAAGAGGAGGGCACCATCCTTCAGGAGGCGGTCAATGGAGGGGGCGTCTTCCGAAAAAACCTGCATAAGGCAGGTGGGGCCGGCAGAGTTAAAAATGCGGCAGACCGCCCGGACCGCCTTGAGCTCCGCCAACACCTCCTCCTCCGTGATCGTTGGACTAAGCCAAGTGATCACAGCGGTGAGGGTCGGCGGGCGACGCGGTGTTGGGGTTGGCGGGTAGGAGACAGGGAAGGAGCAGGGGTGAGGGAGGTGTTGGGGCCAAACCGGGTGATGGGGATGTGGGAAAGGATGTCAGTATGAAGGGTGGGGCTTGGAGAGGAGATGAGAACGGAGTCTCTTCAGGGAGTGAGGAGGGAGATGGGGGCTCCAGGGAAGTGTTGGCGGAGGGGGAGGGAGAGGTTCTGGGCCTCAAGGAGGGAAGGATCGGGATGAGAGAGGAGGTATTTGTAGGAAGAGGGGGGAGGAGGAGGAGGAGGCTGAGGGAGCAGGGCCAGGTGGGGAGACATCCATGCCATCCTGGGGGGAAGGAGGACGGGGCGGGGCGTTTTTGGGAGCGGAGGAGGTGGTGGTGCCACTAGGGCGTTTGAGGGCAGCAGAAGGGTGAGTGGTGACACGCGGGACAGGAGCAACAGGGAGGTGGCGGGAAGTGGCAGGTCCCAGCGTGGACGCAGGAGCCAGCGCCGGAGATGGCGATGGTGAAGACGATGGCGACGGCGATGATGGAGATGATGGTGATGGCGAAGGCGAGGGGGAGAGCTGGGCATGGGCAGTGGCCCGTCAGGCCACCACCCTACCGGGAGCTGCAGTGACAGGCTGGGGGAGTGCGGGGAAAGGATCAGAGGGGGAGGTGCGAGAGGAGGAAGCTGGGGAGGGGGAAACGAACGGCGAGGGCGAAGGGAGAGTGAGAAGACGAGGTATGGAAAGAGGGGGGGCGACTGGGCACACAATGTAATGGTGGATGTGGCGGCGGAGGAGGAAGTAATAAACTATTGCGGTGGTGGTGGTGGTGGTGGGGGCTGACATGATGACAAGTAGGAACTAAGACAGTACAAGAGGAATACCGGGGATGGACGAAGACGGACGAAGACGAACAAAGACGGACGACAACTGGGGCCAAAATCCCACGCTGCTGGTGCTGGCGACTGCTGGCAGGAACGCCGCAGCTGCTGCTGCCACGGGCAGGGCCGCCGCCACTGCTGCTGCCACTGAGGGTTGGACCACTGCTGCTGCAGGCTAGACCGCTGCTGCAGGCTGGCTGGACTGCTGCTGCTGCAGGTTGGACCACTGCTACTGCTGGCTGGACCACTGCTGCATGCTGGCTGGACTGCTGCCGCTGGCTGGCTGGACCACTGCAGCTGGCCAGTTGGACTGCTGCTGCTGGCTGATTGGACCGCTGTTGCTGGCTGGCTGGACCGCTGCAGCTGTCTGGCTGGACCGCTGCTGCTGGCTGGCTGGACCGCTGCTCCTGGCTGGCTGGACTGCTGCTGGCTGGCTGGACCACTGCTGCTGCCACTACTGGCTGGCTGGCTGGCTGGCTGGACCGCTGCTGGCTAGCTGGAAAACTGCTGCTGCCACTACTGGCTGGCTGGCTGGTTGGCCGGCCGGCTGGCTGGCTGGCTGGCTGGCTGGCTGGCTGGCTGGCACCTGCAAACCTATCACTTCGATTAATGACAGATATCACGAATCGAAGGGCAGTACTCGTTACGAGGTACCGCCGGAGATGCATTTAATATTGACAGTAACGTATGTTTACCTGAATATAGTGAATGAGATGTGTTGGAGAGCCACACAAGTTGGCATGAATCGTGCTTGATGTTTATCTATAAGGACTTTCTTTCTATGTACTGTATATATACAGGGTGGTCCACTGATAATGACCGGGCCAAATATCTCACGAAATAAGCATCAAACGAAAAACTACAAAGAACGAAACTCGGCTGACTTGAAGGGGGAAACCTGATGGCGTTATGGTTGGCCCGCTAGATGGCGCTGCCATAGGTCAACTGCGTTTTTCTAAAATAGGAACCCCCATTTTTATTACATATTAGTGTAGTACGTAAATAAATATGAATGTTTTAGTTGGACTACTTATTTCGTTTTGTGATAGATTGCGCGGTAATAGTCACAAACGTATAAGTACGTGGTATCACATTCCGCCAGTGCGGACGGTATTTGCTTCGTGATATATCACCCGTGTTAAAATGGACCGTTTACCAATTGCGTAAAAGGTCGATATCGTGTTGACGTATGGCTATTGTGATCAAAATGCCCAACGGGCGTGTGCTATGTATGCTGCTCAGTATCCTGGACGACATCATCCAAGTGTCCGGACCGTTCGCCGGACAGTTACGTTATTTAAGGAAACAGGACGTGTTCAGCCACATGTGAAATTTCAACCACAACCTGCAATAAATGATGATGCCCAAGTAGGTGTTTTAGCTGCTGTGGCGGCTTATCCACAGATCAGTAGCAGACAAACTGCGCGAGAATCGTGAATCTCAAGAACGTCGGTGTTGAGAATGCTACATCAACATCGACTGCACTCGTACCATATTTCTATGCACCATGGCGACGACTTTGAACGTCGTGTACAGTTTTGCCACTGGGCACAAGAGAAATTACGGGACGATGACAGATTTTTTGCACACGTTCTATTTAGCGACGAAGCGCCATTCACCAACAGCGGTAACGTAAACCGGCATAATATGCACTACTGGGCAACGGAAAATCCACGATGACTGCGACAAGTGGAACATCAGCGATCTTGGCGGGTTAATGTATGGTGCGGCATTATGTGAGGAAGGATGATTGGCCCCCATTTTGTCGATGGCAACCTAAATGGTGCAATGTATGCTGATTTCCTACGTAATGTACTACCGATGTTACTACAAGATGTTCCACTGCATGACAGAATGTCGATGTACTTCCAACATAATGGATGTCCAGCACATAGCTCGCGTGCGGTTGAAGCAGTATTGAATAGCATATTTCATGAAAGGTGGATTGGTCGTCGAAGCACCATACCATGGCCCGCACGTTCACGTCCTCGGATTTCTTTCTGCGGGGAAAGTTGAAGGATATTTTCTATCGTGATCCACCGAGAACGCTTGACAACGTGCGTCAGCGCATTGTCAATTCATTTGCGAATATTACAGATGGCGAACTACTAGCTGTTGAGAGGAATGTCGTTACACGTATTGCCAAATGCAGTGAGTTTGACGGACATCATTTTGAGCATTTATTGTATTAATGTGGTACTTACAGGTAATCACGCTGTAACAGCATGCGTTCTCAGAAATGATGAGTTCACAAAGGTACATGTATCATATTGGAACAACCGAAATAAAACGTTTAAACGTACCTATGTTCTGCATTTTAATTTATAAAATCTACATGTTACCAACTGTTCGTCTAAAATTGTGAGCCATATGCTTGTGACTATTACAGCGCCATCTATCACAAAGCGACAAAAGTGGTCCAACTAAAACATTCATATGTCTTTACGTACTACACGAATATGTAATAAAAAATGGGGGTTCCTATTTTTAAAAAACGTAGTAGATATCCGTTTGACCTATGGCAGCGCCATCTAGCGGGCCAATCATAGCGCCATCTGGTTTCCCCCTTCAAGCTAGACAAGTTTCGTTCTTTGTAGTTTTTTCGTTTGACGTTTATTTTGTGAGATATTTGGCCCGGTCACGATCAATGGACCACCCTGTGTAGATATAATAATTTGATCATGAGATGAAGAACCACAGTAAGTGACTGGTGTTAGAGGTGTTTTGAGAGCCACAGAAGTTGGCTGGAGTTAGGTTTCAGTAATGTGTAATGAAGAGCCACAGTAATTGGCTAGTGGTTTCAGTACTTTACGTAAGGAGTTTTTGTATTTTTATGGAATATTGTATATGAGAGGTACAGAGCCACAGAGGTGGTATGAGTTATGTTCAAATTTTCTCCATGGACTTTCGGTATTCTTTGCAATAATAATGTATTCCTTGTGTAATATGTGTCTAATGAGAGGACTTTGATAAAGCCACAGAAGCTGGCGAGAATAATTTTCATTTATTTTATAAGGAGTATTAATTAGCTTGGTATTCTCTATGTATAATATGTGGGTGAGATGTTCTTTTGGAAGTATTAAAGCAAACATAATAATTTTCAGTAATTTTATAAAATTGCTTTCTTCTTTTATATAGCGTGTGTAGGAAGTGTTGCAGAACTGAAGAAGGTGGCCTGAATGATGTTCAGTATATTCAGTAATTTTTTATTCTTTATGTAACATATACAGAGACACAGATGGTGGCAAAAATAATTCTCAGTATATTTAATGATGTTGTGTTTTTCTTGAGGTATAATAGTTCGTTTTATTTAAAGTTATGGATCTTAATTAGCAACTGTAAAAAAAAAATTTTTGCTAAATGAAAAATTCCTAGAAAAAAAATTTGTGGTTTTTTTAATCAGCAATATTTGTAACAGCAACTTGCTTGGTGATGAAAACAGATTTTGGAAAAAGAATTCAGTGGTAGTGCCAATTTTTGGTACCGTTGATATTTTTTTAGGGAAACGGTTAATTCACTTTTTACTGAGAGGATTAGTATTAAATTTAACTACTGTATATAAGATGATGGATTTTATCAGAAAGTGAATTTGTTTGAGGAAAAAAGATTTTAGTAAACGAGCGAAGTAAATTTAAAAAGAATAGTGAAGTTTAAGGAAAAATTTTCCTGGAGTTCTTTGCTTTTGAATTGAGAGAAGAAATTGCTGACTAAAGTATATATGTGTGTTACGTTAGGATGTAGATATTAAGCATGAACACTTAGACGTACTGTATTTTGGAGGTACGAAAAAACTGTTCAGAACCCGATACAAGTCAGAGAGAACCCCAGTCCATGACTGAGAGCTGGATTATGTACCCGAGTGACGAGAACATAACGCTACCCTTATGTAAGTGTTGAAATGAAGTTACCTGAACCCAAAAGTTTTGTGGAAAAAGTGTTAGAGTTTATATATGTTATTCATAGCGAGTATTATATGTTTGAACACCCTCCACATTGTCGAAGCCACAGTGTAGTGAAATTTCATGGACACTCCCAACAGTACATCAATTGTAAGTTCGACAAAAAAAAAAAAAAAAAAAAAAAAAGGATAAATGAAGATGGCGAACAGTGCTGTTTAATGCTCTTATGAAGAACGGGAAAATGGCAGAAGAAGGAGTGTATATGGAGAAGGAAATGAAGAACGAATTATTAGAGGCGGTGAGTGAAATAAGAAAATGCTTAGAATCTTCAAAAAACGAAACAAAAGCAAAGAAGGAGGAGAATAGGAATACTACGAGAGAGGTTAGGAACATCCAACAAGAGGAGACGAGCGAGGGAGAAGAGGCACTGCCGGACAACTAGCGACATCTATCGGAGAAACGCAGGAAACAGCACATAGCGGACAGTGAACTGCCGGGCACGTAGTGACATCTATTGGCGAAACGCAGGAAACAGCACAAAGCGGACAGAGGCAGACGGAACAGACACCTACAGGATCTGAAAAGAACTTCAACGGAGAAATCGGAGTGTTTAGCTCTCTGGAAAAAGCAAAAAAACACGAAAATAAGACAGAAATGGGAGAACTGAGGCATAAAGTGGAGGAGATAACTGTTTTCCTAAAAAACCAACTACGGATATTAATACAGTAGCAAAAAGAAAACTCTAGAAAAGGAAAGTCACCTAGACCCAGAGAAAACCAAAACTGATGGAAACAACATACAAACTAAATACAACAATAATGTTAAACCAGGGGAAACGACAATATACAAGAATCCTCTGCTCCAGCAACAAAATCAGGTACAAGTCCAAATCAATGCACATGAGCAGCATAATAAAACCCGAAATCAGGTTAATGAACTATAGGAACCAACTTGGAGTACTGTGGTATGGAGGTGCTGGTACAGAAGGAACCAGAGTAAAAATAAGACCAAAATGGTTACAAAAAAAGATGAAGAAATGCAAGCAGCAGAAACAACAGCGTGGCTATATATCGGTAACTTAAAGAGAACCACTACAACCGATACAGTAGTGAAATACCTTAACAAGAACGGAATATTGGGACAACAAGAATGTGAAAAACTGCGCACACTGGGCGACAAAAAAGCCTTCAAAGTAGGCATTCCGTCTGAAAAGCTACAAATTACACAAGAACCAGAATTCTGTCCAGAAAACATAAAAGTACGTCGATTTCGTTTCCCAAGACGATCAATGGAAGAGGGAGCAGAGCTCCACTAAACTAAGAAGAAAATCAGAAGAGCAAGAAATACAAGCAGTCTTCTGGAACACAGAGGGAAAAAAGTGCTCTTAACCTAACAGCAACAGACATTCTGCAGAACTCGGATCTTGCAATTCTAACAGAAACCTTTCTGATAGACAACTGGCAACATAAAGATTTCTACAATTATCAGCTAATGGCAAAAAAGGTAGAAAGAGGACGACCCATGGGAGGAATATCTATCGTACTGAAACCCTGGTTGACGCCCACAAAAAAAAGCATAAAACAAGAAAATAGTATGCTAGTAGAAGCAGCAATTGTAGCCTATTTTAAACCGCACACAAATGCTGTAGAAATAATTGACGAAACAGTCGCACACATCAAGCAATGCGACAGCAAACTCACCATTATTGCAGGCGATCTCAACTGCAGAATAGACACGGAGAACTATAAAACAAAACTAGTCAATGAAACCGTGACGCCATGCTCTCCGCCTTGCCTATCGCATCCGTCTCCCCTCCCCCACGCGGATCCTGTATGATCTCATCCCCTTCCAGCACCTCCTCCTTTTCCTTGAAAGGATACGGATCCTGTACACCTCCCGTAAACTTGATCCTCCTCACCCGCTCGTCTCCCCAATCCTCTCCCATCCCCGCCCGCTGCCGCGCCTGTATTCCCACGTCCCGCCCGGTCTCCATCTCTCCACCCTCCTTACTCTCTCCCAAGGTGGC
This sequence comes from Schistocerca serialis cubense, assembly GCF_023864345.2. Classification (NCBI taxonomy): domain Eukaryota; kingdom Metazoa; phylum Arthropoda; class Insecta; order Orthoptera; family Acrididae; genus Schistocerca; species Schistocerca serialis. Next base: position 176,646,785 of record NC_064640.1, on the reverse strand, counting down.
TTCCGCCAGCTCCCCCTCCCTGATGATGTCCTCCTCCCCTCCATCTACCCCTCCTATCAACTTTGACCCTGCCCCCCCCACTTCCGGTGTCCTTTCCTTTAGGCACCCTCCCTCCCTCCCTTCTCTTCCCTTCCCACCCTTTCTCTTTCCTTTTCCCCCGTCCCCTCCCTCCACCCCTCTTCCCCCCGGGCTTCCCCTCCCCCTTCCTCCCTCCCCCCTTTTCTCCCCTGCCCGTGGCATCTCTGCTTTCCCCTCTCCCTCTCCCACTCCCCTTCCTCCTCCTCCTCTCTTGGCAGGTCCCCGGACTCGCACACGCATAGTGAACATTCGCGCGCTGGAGATCATCGCCATCAGTGTCTAGTGTGTGTGCTTCGTTTTGTGTTTCGTGCAGTTACAACTCAACTGTTCACATGTGCCGTCGCCGTTCTCCGTGTTTTGTGCGCCATGTCAACAAGTGTTAGTGTTTTTATCGTCCAACGTGAACGGCTTCTTGTTTTTTGTTTTTTGTAACTACTTTCTTTGCCCGCCTTTTTTTGTATTGTCTGTGTCACCTATATCATATTATTGTACCCCATAAGGCTGAAGAGCAGCGTATTAAGCTGCTGCCAGCCCGCCTTGTACGAGGTGATGAAAATTACAATAAAGGAAAAAAAAAAAATTGAAACCGTGGAAGAAGATGGTTTCACCCTACTGAACGATTGACAGATACCTACATACATATGCCACAATGGGAAAAGCACCATTGATATCGCATTAACAAGAGGAGAAATAAAAGGAAGTATTCAACCAATATGGCATGACTCCATTACTCCTATACGAAAGCACATTCCAATGAAGACAAAAATAAATAACATCACGTCACCGCCAGCAAGAAAGACCCATCAAATCACAAAGAAAAATAGATATAGAAAAATTAACAAACTAGCAAGAACAAATAATACAAATTGAAGCTTTAATAGAGGAAGGAGACCTTGAAATAGCCACAGACCAAATAGAAGACCTGAATTCAGTGATATAAACAAACCCAAAAACAAGGACGGCAAAAAGATGGTTCGATGCTGAACGCTACAGCAAAAGGAACACTGATCTAAGAACGCTCCACACTTTAAGACACCAGCACGACGAGGAAACATACAAACTGTATGCAGAAGAGAGGAGAATCTACAAAAAACTAATTGAAGAGAAGAAAAAAGCCTACATAGAAAGAGAGGCAAACAGAGAAGCGGATGAAGCGGAGAAAGACCCATACATAGCAGCAAGACCAAGAAAACTGGCTCATACACAAAATAAAGACATGAAGGAATGGGAAGACCACTTCAGTAAGATACTGAACAAGCGAGGAATCAAAACACCCCCAAAGAAAGAGAAACAACATCAATCTAAGGAAAAAAACAGTGTATGGGAGCCTCTAAATGAAGAAGATGTAAAAGAAGTAATGAAGGCACCGAAGAACAAGAAAGCAGCAGGACCCGATAATATATACAATGAACATATAAAAGATGCGAAAGAGGCCCTCCAACACGTATGGATCAAACTATTTAACAAATGCCTGGAACTTGGAATAATTCAGACACGATGGAGACACTCGACAATAAAAGTTCTCTACAGAGGTAGAGGAGACCCAACAGACCTAAACAAATACAGAGGCATAGCCTTGGAAAATACTCAGTTCAAGATGTTTTCAAAGATAATTACACAAAAAATCAAAGCCTCTGTGGATAGTCATCTCCCAGAACGACAGATGGGTTTCAGATCTGGAAGATCAACACTTATGGCAGTCAGGCTTCTTCTAAACAACATCGACGAAGCGCTACCAAAGAAACAAATGTTCTACACAGTGTTCATAGACTTTACCAAAGCCTTTGACCTACGGGAAAGAGACCTCATAGTCCGAAAAGTGGAAAACGCAATGGGAGAAGATAGCGTATGGGCAAGAATAATCAAGTCAATCCTCGAATACAACTTAATCACAATATCAGGCAACCTCTCTTTTTCGAACCTCATTCTGCAATCGAACGGAGTCTTACAGGGTGACCCAATGAGCCCTTTGCTGTACATTCTTGCCACTGAAGAAGTACTCCTAATTGGAGAAAATAAAGAAGATGTATGTGTATATGCATACACTGACGAAATAGACGTAGGTTCAACAGATACACAGAAGCTGCAGAAAATCATTGAGAAAATAGACAAGTGGTGCAGTGAACACAAACTACACATAAACATAACAAAGACAGAAATGGTGATTTTCAGAAAAGGAGGCAAAACACCCAAGAATGCGGAAATTAACATCAGAGGACAAAAAATAAAAATCTCATCAGACTTTAATTACCTAGGGGTGACATTGCAACCAACAGCCAAATGCTTCACAAATCATGCAACAGAACGTGCAGTTGAAGCAATCATAGCAATACAGGACATCAAAAACATCCGCCTACTCAGTCTAGAAACAGCCATGAAATTATTCAACGCAAAAATTTTGCCAATCCTGGCCTATGGGATGGAGGTTATATGGAACCACGTGACAGAAAAAAATCTAGAAAGACTAGAAAAGGTAAAATCGACTTATCTAAAATGAGCACTAGGTCTCTCAAAGACAACAAGATCTAGACTAGTGTACCTGCTAGCGAGAGAGACATTCCTAATTGAAAACATCAAACTTCGATATATGATGCCCCACACCAGGGCTTCCAGAAAGCAACTGAAGATCATGGAGGACAAACGAGAAAAAGTATGGCTGGAATTCTATGGCACCGAAGCAATGACGAACCGCTCATGGACAGCACCAAACTTCGAGCTGCGACATGTCGTAAGTAGACTTTCTATTCATGGCTTTCGTAATCTAATTTGCGAAAACAAAACTTGTCACGACCCAACCACAACATGTGTATGTGAACTGTGTAACGAAGCCTGTGAACGATATCACATAGAACTGTGCAGTAAAAGAGTGAAATCGATAAATGAATATGCAAAAATGTAAAATGTAAAGGTAAATGTAAAACGTTAAGCAAAGTAACTGTATATGGCTACTTGGTTGCAATTTTATTAAATAAAATAAAAAAAATTAACAAATTTGTAAAATCATTAAATACTTGATTTCAATTTTTAAATAAAAAGTTCAATGTAAATAATTGAAAAATATTAAAAAGTACAATTTTGTGAGAAAAAGGTGATTTTGGAAAAGATAGAATTTTTTTGTAAATTAATTTTGTATAATAATTCTGTATGCTATTCAGTCCGAGCTTTTGATAATCGATGTATTTGTATATATTACTGTCATGTAGCTTAGATATTTGGTTAATTAAGGAATACAAAGTTTGATTGACAGTGTTGTGGTAGTTGAAGATCCAACTTTTGGACGCAGTAAGATCCATAAAATGTAATTAAAAGAAGTTTTAGGTTCTTAGGGGGTGTGTAGCGTCGCAAGTTGTTCCGAGCGAACGTTTGTTTTAGGATAGCTTGCTGTATGTAACTTCGGGGGCCGACATCTAGCGGCCTACCCGGGAGACACACGTGCATCTGTCACTGCCTGCCTTGGGAAAGCTATTCAGTGTCTCTTACTGAACCCGTAAATTCACCACCTGTAAGAATAAATAAAGGACAGTAGTTTTTGTGTACTCGCATTCAAAATTTGTATACTGCACCTTGTTATTAATAGAATGTAGTGTGAAAATCTCAGCTTTCTAGTGGACATATTTTCGGAGATAGAAAAATTTACTTTAAAGTCAGAAAAACTACACTTAAGAAAGGAAATTCACCTGAGAACATTTATGACTTGTTTTTGTTTGTCGATTGAAATACTCACCTGAAGTATCAGGGCATAGAATTAAAATACCTTACAATTTTCGTAGTATGAAATCCAGAATAACTTCAGAAAGAACTAATAAAATCAGTATTTACTTTATTATGTGTTATGTGAGCCTGAGAGTAAATGAGAGTGTGTATGTGGGACATTCGTCAAATTTCAATATTGTATTATATACCGTGTTAAGGAACGTGCAACAGTTACACAAGCCTGTCGTGGGAAAATGATCCTAGGGGATTTACCCACTTTGCTGATGACGAATGTCTAGGAGTGATTGCTGTTGTAACAGAGCAGCCAGAAAGTCGGCTGGAGTGAAATCTGTATCTAAAGAATATTTCCAGAATTATTGTCTTTTCTTTTTCGTTTATTAAACATTACTGTAATATTTGTATGTCAGATTGACGCAAATGCATCTGTGTATAAGGACTGGTGCAGACCAGTTTTTGCGCGATTATGATAACAAGCGAGTATTCTGATTGGCAGTCAGTACGGTCAGCCAATCAGAACTGAGGCGGTTCCCGGTCGTTACCTGATGGTTATACTGGAAGTGATGCTGGAAGAAGGAAGTCGCTCGCTAGCTTTGAACGCGGACGGTCATGTTACTAGTGCCAGTAAAAATAATGTGTAAGATGAAGAATTACTTAGTGTTTGAGTTATTGGTGAGCTAAGTCGATAGCAGTTGTTGTTGAGGACTGCTTGGCGAAGTTTCAGAGATTTTGAATAAATATGTTGGACAGATATTCGCATGTGAAATATTGGCCTTCATAGAATCCGCATGGTATGTTTCACTATTCAACTACTGAGCATATTTGGCGAGAAGTTTCTTTTTTAGAAATCCAGAAGAAGGACCGAATGTAATAAATGGTTCAAATGGCTCTGAGCACTATGGGACTTAACTTCTGAGGTCATCAGTCCCCTAGAACTTAGAACTACTTAAACCTAACTAACCTAAGGACATCACACACATCCATGCCCAAGGCAGGATTCGAACCTGCGACCGTAGCGGTCGCGCGGTTCCAGACTGAAGCGCCTAGAACCGCTCAGCCACTCCGGCCGGCACCGAATGTAATAACTCTTGTTAGTGGTGAAACTAATGACTGTGAAAACGTTGTTTAATTTGGGTCGGGTTTGGACAGATTTCTGTCTGCTGTGCATGTGAAATGTGTGTATGAATCGTGAACTGGAAGGAAATAGCCAATAGTTGAAATGTGGACTGAATAGTACCTTTTCTTTGGTTATCATGGACAAAAGAATCATTATTGTGTGAAAATTTCGGACATTATTTTCCAGAAGCCAATCCATTTTCGTACTGTCCGATAAAATTGGATGACAGTATTTCTATAGAACTTTCTTTCAGAACTAGATTTGTGCGGCCTCAGTAATTGTAGATATTAGGTGGTGTTTTTTATCAATCTGCTTTTACATCATCTTGTAAGTATCTACATTGCCGAGCGAAATGACATTGAGCAGACGCCATTCTGAGGTAGGTGAATTTTAATTTGCAGCCTGCACAGTGACAACGACGAATAGACACAGGAAATTTAAACCCGACCCGCCGCAAGTGGTACAGGTTGATTTGCTTGTGGATTTTCTGTTTCCCATATTCGACAATTCTGTGTATTGACATATCCTGTCAGATGGAAGTGGGCATCGTCTGTCCACAAAATCTTCCACGGCTAATCATTGTCCACTTCTTTGCGAGCAAGAAATTCTAAAGCAAAGGTCTCTCTAGCTGTCAGATCAACAGGAAGCAACTGATGCAGATGAGTAATTTTGAATGGGTAGCAGACAAGGACGTTTCGTAGGATTTTACGCAACGAGCTCAGGGGTATGTCCAATTCTCAGGCAATTCTCAGTGCACTACACGTTTGCACACCACTACTCGTCTCCACCTGCACTGCTGTGGCCACTGCTTCCACTGACGTCAAATCAATTCGTTTCCTCCCTCTACCAGGTTACACTCCAAAAGAATCCGTCTTTTCGAATTTCAGAATCATTTTCTCCACCCCCACGTCAGTCATCGGACCAACGCCTTTTTTTGAAACCCTTCAGTGTCCGGTACTTCTCAGAGCAACGTGTGCAGAGTCATCATTCTTGGAATGCAGCTTTACAAACAGAGCGCGATCCTGCACTGTTTAGTCGTGGTGAACGTTGCAGACGCGAAAGGAGGAAAATCTGTGTACCCGGCGTATTTATACAAACTTCAATTGTTCGTGCGCATGACAGTTGTCTTCATTTACGTATTCTGACACATACAGTGCCATCTATTGATCAACTTTCACAGTATTTTTTTCTTCTACCATGCATTTTCCCCCTACTCCGATGATATTCCGTCACAACTTTACGTCATTATGACCAGTGTTGTTAGTTATACAGCGTTTTGAAAGTTTAACTTTAATTATAATACCCTGTATAATAGTTATGGGAATTACTATTGAAAAAATATAGTTTACTTACTTTTCTACATCTGTCACGTTTACATGTGATTGCCCCTAACATGTATTTTATAATGTAGCTCACTAGATTCCAGTATGCTTGTAATCATTAATTTACCTATTCCAAAAGACATAAAAGGACTCTCCTGTGTACACTGAACCCTTGTACCTAAATTCAGTCCCCCATAACGTTTATTGTATTTACTAATAAATGTACGCATGGCTCCACTGATTTTAATTCCACACTAAATTTTAGGGATTGAACACGACTGCCCTCTAATAGAGATTAGCATGTTTTTATGAATTAAGCTGCTGTCAGCGACCTGCTTCTGCTACTTCAAGTGATTTCACAGGTAACACCCGACTTCCTACCAGCGAGAACTGGATTAACAAATTCTTACTGAGCTCTCTTCATGTGCGTATAAATACAAGTACAAAAAATAGCCTGTGTGTCGTCTCAATCAATTAATCAAACCTGTCAGAAATTAGGAATACCAGAATTTTCTTTGTTACTGTAAATCACAGCATGTTGGTTACCTTTATCTACACCTGTGTCTGGATTACGCATATTCCGGAAAAGAACGAAACTGAGTGAGAAAACTGACTAATTACCTTACATGTCCATCAATATTTTGATACATACCGGTACTGTTCGATATCTATAAAGTAAATACAGTTCCCTGTTTGCAATGGGTGTCTGATTCAATGATAACTAAAAACAGTGTATTAGACGTATCATGTCATAGCCGTCTTAGCACCTTTGTTGAAACCAATATGAAGCCCCTTGGAGGAGCTTAAAATGTAACGCCACGAAGACGCCATTTGGACATTATTTTGCAGGGTAGTAACATCTGTCGAACTGAAACCAGTTAGGCAGGGACGAGTGATGAAGTATCGATTTAAGTCTACGGCATTGGCAACATGTTCGAGAAACAGGAGACGGCTGGCACTAGCTGTCAAAAATCCGAAAAGAGTAAAAACTCAACCACAGCACAGACATCTGGCCTTGACTGTACTACTAAATTCAAAATTGTCGATAAGGCAGTTAGATGTGAAGCTTACAGCTACTTCAGAAGTAACAAGTACACTGCAAGCTGTGTGTTGGAGGCTCATAGCAGTTAAGTCTGTGTGCGAGACATACAGTAACGTGTGCCCGTACCACAGAATCTAAAGACAGATCCATTTATTAAGATATCAACAGCATTTTGTGTGAATCATAAGTGAATGGAGTGATGCGTACATCACAGATGCATCCCGTCTTATTGTCGCATCTTCGTCTGGAGGGAAATTACACTGAAGAGCCGAAGAAACTGGTACACCTGCCTAATATTGTGTAGGGCCCCCGCGAGCACGCAGGAGCTTAGCAACACGAAGTGGCGTGGACTAATATCTGAAAAAGTGCTGGAGGGAACTGAATGAATCCTGCAGGGCAGTCCATAAATTCGTAAGAGTAAGAGGGGTGGGAAATTCTTCTAAACAGCAAGTTGCAAGACATCCTAGATATGCTCAATAATGTTCATGTCTGGAGATTTTGGTGGCCAGCGGTAGTGATAAAACTCAGAGGAGTGTTTCTGGAGCCACTCTGTGGCAATTCTGGAGGTGTGTGGTGTCGTGTTGTCCTGCTGGAATTGCCCTCGTCCGTCGGAATTCACAATGGACATGAAAGGATGCAGGTGATCAGACAGGATGCTTACGTACGTGTCACCTGCTATAGTTTTATTTAGATTTATCATGGGTCCCATATCACTCCAACTGCACACGACCCACACCATTAAAAAGCCTCCACCATCTTGAGCAGTCCCCTGCTGACATGCAGGGTCTATGGATTCATGAAGTTGTCTCCATACTAGTACACGTCCATCCGCTCGATACAATTTGAAACGAGACTCCTCCGACCAGGCAACATGTTTTCAGTCATCAACAGTCCAATGTCGCTCTTGACGGGCCCAGGCGAGACGTAAAGCTTTGTGTCGTGCAGACATCAAGGGTACACAAGTGGGCCTTCGGTTCTGAAAGCCCATATCGATGAAGTTTCGTAGAATGGTTTGCACGCTGACACTTGCTGATGGCCCAGCACTGAAATCTGCGGCAATTTGTGGAAGGCTTGCACTTCTGCCTCGTTGAACGATTCTCTTCAGTCGCTTGGTCCCGTTCTTGCAGGATATTTTTCCGGCCGCAGCGAAGTTGAAGATTTGATGTTTTGTTGGATCCCTGATATTCATGGTACACCCGTGAAATAATCGTACGGGAAATCCTCACTTCGTCGCTGCCTCGGAGATGCTGTGTCCTATCGCTCGTGCACCGACTATAACACCACGTTCAAACTCACTTAAATCTTGATAACCTGCCATTGTAGCTGCAGTGACTTATCTGACAACTGCGCCAGTCACTTGTTGTCTTATACAGGCGTTACCGACAGCAATGCTGTCTTCTGCCTGTTTACACACCTCTGTATTTGAATACGCATGCCTATACCAGTTTCTTTGGCGCTTCAGTGTAGTATAGAGGGCAGAGCCGAGGGTGTGGGGAGGTAGGTTTCCACCAAAGGCGCAAGCACAGAGGTTATGCAAAAACTGACTGAAATAGAAGAAGAAATAGATATGATTTAAGAATCATGCGGGATCGGCAGTATTTACACAGACCGCACACGGCACTGCAAGAGCGTCGTCCCAAAGGCAACATAGTATAATTCGTCGCTGGCCGACAGCGACCACCGTGCTCTCTCCCTATTCCCCTTCACTCACCGTGGAGCTTCATATGAAGATAGAGGTCGCTGCTAGGGCCACGCCCATAACGGACCAGATAGCACCCTTCCGCGCTTCTTTATACGTCGGTGCACGCACAGCCCGGCAGAAGACACGCGCAACACTGGAAGCCTGCCGTCGACTTCTGCCCCACAGACATGACGTATTACAAGCAACTACTCAGAATCAAGAGCAGTATTCTGGTAATTCATTGTCAATCCCAAACAAAAAGGTAAGGACTGTCAACTTTTCTATGTGTGTATGTTGTAAATAAAAGTGTATGAGTTACTAAACACAGTTTTCCGAAATTCTTTAACAAAAGAAGACGAAGTAAATATTACAGAATTATAATCGAAAACAAATGCCGGCATGAGTAACTTAGAAATCGATATTCTCGGTGTAGCGAAGCAGTTTAAAGCATTTGATAAAGGCAAGTCTTCCGGTCCAGATAGCATATCAATAATGTCCCTTTCGTGTATGCTGATACAATACCCCCATATTTAGCAACCATATACAAACGCTCGCTCGACGAAAAATCCATACCAAGAGAATGTAAAGTTGCACAGGTCACACCAATACTCAAGAAAGGAAACAGTAGTAATCCGCTGAATTACAGACCTATATTATTAACGTCGATCTGCAGTAGGATTGTAGCACATATACTGATTAGAACGTCATGCATTACCTCGAAGGTAACGGTCTATTGACACACAGAGACCACGCATTCAGGAAATATCGTTCCTATCAAACATAACTAGCTCTTTATTCGCACAAAGTAATGAGTGTTATCGACAGGGCATCTGAAACAGATTCCGTATTTGCAGGAGGCTAAACAAATAGACATTACTGCATAATAAGTCTAAAACAAAGCGCAGGGCTAAGGGAACAGAGGTTATTGCATAATAAGTGTAAAACAAAGCGTAGGGCTAAGTAAACAGAGATTGCTACATAACAGGTATAAAACAAAGCATAGGGCTGTAGATAGAGGGATTCTGAATGAAACGCGTTTGGCTGTCAAGAGAGCAATGCGTGATGCATTCAGTGACTACCGTAGCAGAATACTGTCTTGCGTTCTTTCACAGAACCCAAAGAAATTCTGATCATACGTAAAGGCTGTTAGTGGCACCGCAGTCAAGTGTCCAGTCCCTAGCGAATGACACAGCAACTGAAATTGAGGGTAGCAGAGCAAAACCTGACAAGCTTAGCTCTGTTTTCAAACGTTCCTTCACAAAGGAAAACCCAGGAGAATTGCCCCAGTTAAATCCTCGTACCACTTTGAAGATAAATGAAGTACGTATTGGTGTCAGTGGCGTTACAAAACAGCTGAACTCGTTAAAACTGAACAAAGATCCAGGAGCCGATGCAGTCCCTGTCAGATTCTATACTGAATTTGCGGCTGAGTTATCCCCTCTTCCAACTATAATCCATCGTAGGACAATCGAACAAAAACCGGTGCCCAGTTCCTGGAAAAAAAAGCACAGGTCACACCTGTCTAGAAAAAGGTGGTAGAAGTGATCTATAAAAGTACTGCTCAGTATCTTTGACAACAGTTTGTAGTAGAATCTTAGAACATATTCTGAGCTCTAACATAATGAGGTATCTTGAACAAAATGACCTCCTCAATTCCAGCCACCATGAATTTCGAAAACATCGAGCATGTGAAACCTAACTCGCACTTTTCTCACATGACATACTGAAAGCTTTGTATCAAGGCAACCAGGTAGATGTTGTGTTTCTTAATTTCCGAAAAGCATTTGAATCAGTACCACGCCTGCGCTAATTGTCAAAAGTACGATCATGTGGGGTATCAAGTGAAATTTGTGTCTGGAATGAGGACTTTTTGGTAGGGTGGACGCAACATGTTACCTTGAATGGAGTGTCATGATCAGATCTAGAATTAATTTCGGGTGAGCCCCAGAGAAGTATATTGGAACCCTTGCTATTCATGTTGTATATTAATGACATTACAAACAATATTAATAGTAAAATGAGGCTTTCTGCAGATGATGCAGTTATCTATAATGAAGTATAGATGTCGATGTAGGCGCCGTACATCATAAGAGACTTCTAATCTAATTGCATGCCTATCGAGCATAACTTTATTTGTGAGACTAGATTCGTGATTTCAAATGGTTCAAATGGCTCTGAGCACTACGGGACTTAACATCTGTGGTCATCAGTCCCCTAGAACTCAAAACTACTTAAACCTAACTAACCTAAGGACATCACACACACCCATGCCCGAGGCAGGATTCGAACCTGCGACCGTTGCAGTCGCGCGGTTTCGGACTGAGCGCCTAGAACCGCGACACCACCGCGGCCGGCTCGTGATTTCCTGTCAAAAATGTCACAGTACGTAATAATCGACAGAATATCATGGAGTAAAACCGAAATGATATCCGACGTTCCCCAAGTAAGCGTTATAGGTCCTCTGCTGATCCTAATCTACAGAAACGATTTAGGAGACAACCCTTAGGTTGTTCAGAGATGATGCCGTCATTTACAGTCCAGTAAAGTCATCAGAAGACCAAAACCAACTGCAAAATGCTATAGACAAGATATCTGCATGGTGCGAAAAGTGGCACCTGTCTCTGAAAAAGGAAAAGTGTGAGGTCATCCTCAGCAATTTGAAAATAAATACGTTCAATTTCGGTTACACGATAAAGTACATAAATTTAAAGGCTATCTGTTCGACTAAATATCTACGAATTACAACTGCAAACAACTTAAATTGAAATGATCATATAGATAATGTTGTGGGGAAGGCAAACCAGAGACTTCGTTTTATTGTCAGGATGCTTAGAAGATGCAACAAGTCTGCTAAAGAGACTGCCTACGCTGCTGTTACTGTGCTGTATGGGATTCTTACCAGACAGGACTGACGGAAGGCATCGAAAAAGTTCAAAGAAAGACAGCTCGTTTTGTATTATAGTGAAATAGGGGAGAAAGTATCACGGATATGAAAAGCGAGTTGGTATAGCAGTCATTAACACAAAGACGTTTTTCGTTGCGGTGAGATCTTTTCACAAAATGTAAGTCATAAAATTTCTCCTCAGAATATGAAAATACTTTACTGTCACCAACGTACAAGGGAGAAATGATCATTATAATAGAATAAGAGAAATCAGAACTCATACAGAAATATTTAATTGTGCATTTTTCCCACCCGTTGTTAGAGAGTGGAACGATAGAGGAGTAGTCCGAAAGTGGTTCGACGAACCCTCTGCCAGGCACTTAAGCGTAAATTGCAGAGTAGTCATGTAGATGAAAATGGGAATTTTATCCATGCATCGGTATGTCCTTTGCTTGTTGTTAGAATGTGTTCTTCATATGTCGTCTACAACTGCAGACACAACAAATTATGCGGGAGAGGTACGTGAATTCTCTTGCTTTTCGTGTCCCTATCTTCTGTCTACGAGAAGAAGCCTTTCGCTACGCCCGGGAATGTAAACGCTCGGTGTCGTCGGAATGTCGTTTCGTCCAAGTAGCATCATACAGGAACCTTCTTTTTTTTGCATACAATCTTATTACCTTATGCAGGCCGTAGTACTCCACACAGACATCTTAGCAAGCACCCATGGCCACCACCGCACAGCAAACTTATGTTACGCAGTTAGGGCCACGGGCACTGTAGTCCATGCAGCACCACGTGGGGGTGGGGCTGCGTGGAGTTCTTTTGTCTGCACTTCGGTGTTATGTTTTATTTACTTACAGCAATTACACTTATTTTTTAAAGAAAAATACAGGAATTTGGAAGTAGGAAATTATAAATTTATGCTACAATTAAAGAAGAAACTAAAAGAAGTCATAAAAAGTATATGTAGACATACCTTCACCGACACCACCTAAGGAAGAGGACTTGGTATTGAACTTCAAGTCTAGCGTCCCCATGTGATGCTACCCATTGTAGTAAGTATCCACATGAACATCACTCTTCGGGAAAATTCGATTTGTTCAGTCCATGCGGATCTAATCTGTGGCGGTGTTGTTTATTAGAGTACTGTGTGAGTTGATGTTTGTTAGGTTTCATAACAGCTACTGCTACTAGGTTATTTAGCAAACCAATTCTGCATAGCTATGGAACAATATCCTGCCTCAGTGTAATCTAATTAAGTTATGCACCGTTCCTTCATAGCTGTAGGAGAAATAACAAGCCACCACTAACCTATTATTAATCTTGTAAAAACATTCTTGTAGAATAAATCTAGAACTTTTTTAATTAGTGGATTAATTTGGTATAATTACGTAATATGCATGACCTCTTTTTGTTGTGTTTTTGCACTGTTTGATTTTGCTTGCTTACTGTATAAAAATTTTATATTACATTCATATTATTACATGCGTTCATTTATGTAACAACACAACAATGTTGGGTACAGGTTTAAAGTGGATTCTAGAACAATGTCTACCCACAGACTATTCTAATTACTCCTACTTTTAATTAGATTCATTCATAATAAGATATAAATTGCAGTTTTTGATTAATGTTCACGTGAATAGTCGTACATGTTTTACGTGTTTTATGTTGTGTGTATTTTGTGTGTCGGTGTTATGTCAGTGTTGTTACTGTCATTCGTATCATCGTCAGTGCTGGAGCTACTCGAGCTATCTATGTCGTCTTCTGCGCTTTCTGTATTGATGAGTCTCTTTCTATTTGTCATGTTCTGCTTTTGAGATGTTGTTGGAGATTTCGCTCAACTGTGCCCATGTATCTGGGTTTCTCAGTGCGTCATACAGTGTTGTTTCGTTATGTGTTCTATGTTATTACGTAAGTGCCTGTATCTAATGCATTTCAAAGGGAAATGCTCTGGCGAACCAGTTTCCCCGCATGTGCAACAATTGCTTTCTGAAAGGGACATGCGCTGCAAGTGCGTGGGATAAGGACCATGCCCAGTGACAAAATGAGCCATGCTTCGGCTGGGGTTGACATGGCGCAAGCGTAACTGCTCCCTTATACTGGGGAAAAATTAGCAGACTCGACGGACCTTATCACTCTCGTCCCACTCTTTTTCCAAGTGTTCACACGCCAATTTTGTAGTTGGCTCCTACCTTCTAAGTGCTGTCCAGTGATCTGCAACACTCTCTCAGCATCTCTCTCTAGCATCTACAGCCAGTACGTCGAAGCCCGATAACTGATGGTTATATCGACAGCGAGTCGACTGATATGGTGGCGAGCTACCCAGATAGTCTAAGTAGCACACTCCTTAGCGTAACAATGATCCTGTTCATGAGGAAAGCGAGTCTATGTGCCCATGTACTAGCTGCAAAGCTCATAGTGCATAGTGATACATTCTTATGTTTCTGAGTGATACTCTGTATCGTGTCGTATACTTTCAGCTTTGTTTGTGGTTAGTCGTATGTGTTCGTTGAAGCTTTGTCGTTCGTCAATGTGTACCCGAAGATATCAAGTTACTAATTCGCATTTTATGTTTGTGTTGTTTATTTTAACTGCCTGGTGTTTGCAGTGAACCTTTGAGCACTGTTCTTTTTTTTTCCTCCTATGGATAATTTGTTTTGGTTGGACCACTGTTGTACTGAGTGTAGCTTAACAGTGGCCTTGTTTTCCAGCATTGCTGTTGTGTTGGGTGATATCACAACTAACAGATCATCAGTATACGCAACGATCCCGTCTGAATGTTCATCTCTCTCGATTAAATTCAAGCGCGATTTAGTTGTGATATCCCAGAAGATGAGTCCGCAGACAGAGCGTTGTGTACATCCTTTGGTAATCCTTTTTACAACCTTGCGTTTGTCCTCTTGCCGCTCAGCTACTGTGTTCCTGCAATAGTCTCGAAGACTGTTGTACAGGGATCTGGGTACCTGTAGTTCTCGAAATCGCGCAGACATTGCTGGCCACCAAAGATTACTAAAGACGCCAGCAATGTCAATGAGAATCGCAACTGTGTACTTCTTTAATGGCTGTTCTACAATTTGGAAAGTCCGATTAATCATGTCGTCAATAGATTTTTGCGGTCTAATTGGTGCTGACTAAGGCCATGGAGTTCCCTGTGAGCTAGGAGGCGATTACATAGAAGCCTCTCATGGACATCAGCCAATGTATTTGACAAGCAAATTGGTTGGTACGATTTTGGTTCTGATGGATCCCTGTTTGCGGCTTCCTTAATAATAACTGCGTTGGATGGTTTCCAGACTACAGGACACCCGTCTCAACCTCAGGGCATCATTTACTAGATTTGTTAAATATCGGGTTATCTGCGGTGAGATCGGGCTTTATGTTTCCTAGTGGGTATGGTCTGGTCCTGGAGCTTTCTTGTTTTTCAAGCCAGCTATTGCTAGCGTGAACCCTCTCGCGCAAACTGGCAGGTGACGGTTTCTGTAGTGTAAGCCATATACATTGAATCTACTACAAGTATAATAAAAACACGAATGGAAATGGATATTTTCTCAACTCTTAATTATACTCACTTTTATAATTAATAATTTATTAGGAACAAATAATATTTGTTCTCTGTTACACATCACACTGAAACCAAAGTACAGTAGCTGCCATAAATAAGAAGACAGATTTATTACTCACAATTTTTTAAAAAGTTTACGCTATTTGTAATTTAGTCACTTGAATGACACATTTAATTTTTTCCTGACAATATGTTTCATTACTGCGTCATTTTTACTAAACCCACTTAGAAAGTAAGAAAATTTGCTAAATTTGTGTGGAAAGAATTATAGAGGAGTAGTATTTTGGTAGGACCACCTAGGTACGGCTCCGATATTGTGCAGTATAACCATAGGAACGTCGTGCAACAGGATGCTGATGATCTGAATTTTTTGTTACACTGTTATGTGGAACTGTGCATCACCTTTGGTGTCTGAGGTGTAGTTTTTTCGAGTGTCATTTTATGGACAACGATAGCTGTCCACATCAGGCTTGCTGTGATACAATCAGTTTTTTGTCTTACATTGGGTACATTTGTATGCAGTGGTCAATTTAGATGTTAGCCACACGTTCAGTGCCATTTTATGTAGCGATGCAATTACTTGTTAGCCCAACTATGGGCGCCATTTTTTTAGCTATAGATTAGTTAAACCCCACACTGGGCGTTATTTTATATATTGATCATGTCATTAGCAACATGATTGAATGTTTATGTTATGATGGAATTATAATGCAGTCTAATTTGAGAAGCTAATTTATACAAATTATATTAGTAAACGTGAACTCCGTCCACCGGCCCTGGCTGGCATGTCGGTATCGACCGAGCACCTTTTCATCCTACGCCAACGGTGTCATTGCATGCGATACGGAGGGACTCGGGGAAACCACGCCTCTCTCTCTGTCATTGTCAGTTCTCGTGACCTGGAGCCGCCACTACTCGGTCACGTGGCTCCTCAGTTGGTTTCATGATGCTGAATGCACCCCCTTCCAGTCTTCTCACCAAGGGAAAATACTTGACAGTACCGGGAATAGAACCCGTGTGTTTTTCATGGCAGCTAGTCGCACTGACGACACAGCTACGGTGCTGGACACAAATTACATTCATTACATATAAAAATGTGCACTAGGCAGTAGCATTAGTAATCAATAATTAATAAATGGATTACTTGCTCCCTCTAAAGAAACGTACTTAAAGTACAATATATTAGCTTATATTTTCATAAAATGTATCATAAAATATTACTGGATTTAATTTATCCTTTCCAAAACGTATCCTAAAGCAATTCACATATTTCTCTCATACACTAAGTTTAAAAAGAAACTGCTAATTGCCATATTGTGTTAATAATTGCCGCGCGGGATTAGCCGAGCAGTCTAGAGCGCTGCAGTCATGGACTGTGCGGCTGGTCCCGGCGGAGGTTCGAGTCCTTCCTCGGGCATGGGTGTGTGGGTTTGTCCGTAGGATAATTTAGGTTAAGTAGTGTGTGTAAGCTTAGGGACTGATGACCTTAGCAGTTAAGTCCCATAAGACCTCACACACATTTGAACTTTTTTTTGTTAATAATTATCCCAGAGTCGCTTTCTTAACTTACCGTTACTACTTTGAGAGATACTTGAGGGGACCGGACGCCATGACCTTTAGTTTTTACTAAGATTGCGAAATTTAATAACTAAAAAGCTTTAATAAATATTGGATAGAAACTTTAACCAAATAATTAGTATATTGCTACCTACATGTGAAAACATTTGGAAACTGTAGGATACAACTGTAGAATACAACGTGTCATTTTTTTTATTTTAGATGCACTCTACCTCCACACTATTTACAAAAAGGTTAAAAGAAATTTTGTTCTTTTAGTTATTAACTTGTTGAAACAGTAAACCAGGAACGTTTACCAATTTTTTGTCTTGATTATTTTTTTAAAAAATGGTTTTTTGAAGCCAACTTTTCCTCCTAATAATTTAAGAACATATGTCATGCTCCTGCTTAAAATGTTTAATGCGTTGTTGAATAACGTGGTTCATTGTGTAGGCAAGCACTATGTTATTATTCACGCTAAATTTGTTTTTGTAGCTTCAATATTGGATGAGATGATGATACCTAAATATGCAAAACGTTGATTACGGGAAATTGAAACTAAATATTGACATGTTTTTTCTTCTCAATGTAATATTTCAAAACATTCCAGCTCCATAATCTTGTTGATTGTGAGTGTCTTTTTCATCTTATTTAGCTTTCTTTCTTTTCTTTCTTATTCTCGCTTCCTTTGCCATGCTTTCAGTAGCTCCTTTAGCTTCAGCGACACGTTGCCTGTCCACTCGTAACAGCCTATTTTTCGTATTGTCCCCAGTTTTGATGCCTAGTCTGCTCATGGTTTTTTTCTGCTTGGTACTCCGTCATTAAAACATATTATGGTGTCCATCAAACCAATCTGGAAAGCTGACATGCCAACAGAAACGGTTTTTGGCAAGCGTTCCCAAATTCAACATTGATGCTTTCATTCAGATTCATTGTTTTGTCATGTAAACGTTTTCCACGAGTTTAGAATCTGGAGGATCTCTGCATATTGGATTAAGCTCTACCATAACAGTTTCTCGCATGGGGCAAAGTTAAATAATGGAACATTATAGGCGAGGTTTTGTGTTTGATAGTAATGTGACAGCTGGGCATTCACACACCGCATCTGCTTTAAATAAGGCATTTAAACATCATAATGATGAGGTACTATATGTTAACTACATATTTTTAGAATCTTGAAGAATCACAGAATTTATTAAATAGAAAAATATACATTTTTTGAGGACTCATGACGTCCAGGTCGCCTTAAGTAATTAGTATTCGTCCCACGAACGATATGGCTTCGAAAACACTAGTTTGGCCTGGTTCTTGAGTATTGCTCATCAGCCTGTGGCCCTTTTCAGAACAGAAGAAATGGGCAAGACTCGGCAAAGAGTAACGCGTTTCGTAACGGGATCATTTAGGAAGGACGACAGCGTTTGGAGATGCTCAAAACACTCCAGCGGCAAGTGCTAAAATGAGGCGTTGTGAATCATGGAGAGGTTTAATGCTGAAAGTCCGACAGCGAACCCTCCAAGTAGTTCTAAGTTCTAGGGGACTGATGACCTAAGATGTTAAGTCCCATAGTGATCAGAGCCATTTGAACCATTTTTGAACCCTCCAAAAAGAGTCAGTCGGCATATTACTGCCTTCCGCATACATCTAACGAAATGACCACGGTGATATAATCGGAGAATTTAGACATCATATGGAGGCTCATCGACAGACATGCATCTGTTGTGTCAAGACACCTCTGAACAGACTTCACAACCCAAGACGAGACGAACAAGCTAGCTGCCCGTGGCAACCAAATGTCAGGGTACGAATCGTGCTGAGGCAGAATGGTGCAAGACACCAGTCCCTAGTAGTGGCAAACTGTGGTAACTCATAATTCGTCTCCTACGTGATCAGAAGTGGCACCTTGTCATAATAAATCGGGCCAAGTGACTGGTCGCCTGGGCCTAACACTACTCTGTCTCCAGCTGCTGCCTACCCTAAGACCTACCCGACACCTGTTGTTGATGCCATGTGGGCCACACAGCTTCGTTTTCATCTAGCTGCATCACCCCCTGGCTGCCAGTCAACGAGATGCTGCTAGTCCCTGGCCTCAAGTTGCAGCCACCAAGACATCCCATCGCCTCTGTGATGATACATGGCTCTTGGACATCCCCAGGTGGTCTCGGGTTTGCAACCCACATAATGGTGCGCGTTGTAGCTGACCCATTGTCAGTGCTTCTGGCATCTGCACTTATAGTTCCACTACCAAAGGATTGCCGATGCAACCACTCACTAGAAAGGACGCTGAGACTGCTACCAACCCATTTCACTTTCCTCTCTCCAAGACAGCTCCGCTAAATTCACCCTGAATATCTCCTCACAACTGACTGGCCGTCTCAAGTTATTTGTCTCAGTAATCTAACTGTATTTTATCAACATTCACTGGACTTGCATCACCCCCTTCTTTATTACCCCAAAGGAAACATACATTTGCCAATATGTTCTTTTCTAAAATAATTTCCGCTTCGAGCAAATCCTTCTCCATGCCCCGTTCACTTTTTCTGGTCCTTGGTCTGGCTCCCACACTATGTATTATTTTCTTTAGTTACAGGAAAAACAAGCAATGGTACCTATCTGGTCCCTCCAGCCATTGTAATAGTGTTCCTTGTTACGTCACGTCACACAGTATAGGAACTGTTCCACTTCATTTCATAGAAGTTATTTCTTTATTCTGTGTCATAACTTCAAAAAATATGATTAGTAATAGGGCAGTTGTAAATCCTGTATAGACCAAGCAGTGAGATGATATAGCACTTAGGGCGCATATGCCATCTAACGGCAGCTGGATAAAGTAAGGCAGATTACCGCTAAGGTGCTGCCATCAGCCTGCGAAGCACACAACCAATAATATGTAAGTGTGTTTCAAATGTATAGCTGTAAATAATGTTTTGTATTAATCTCTATATATTGTTAAGTAGATCTTAGTTTAAAACGTATTATCAACCTTTGTAATTAAAGATGTAACGAGTCATGGCTTTAGGCTTAAGTTAAAATCTAAAGGGATTTCGCAGCGGAAGGCTAAGAAGGGAGAAACGTTGAGACAAAAAGTTCCAGAATAGTCTTCTTTGTGAGTCGGAAAGGTTGTGAAGCAGCGTGTGGTGCGATGCCCACGTACTGTATTGTGTGGTGTTTAAAGTAAGCACAATCATTGTTAAACGGCCTCGAATGGATGGGAAATTATTGCTGCAAATAATTCTACAGTACTAAGCAGCTATTCGTCAGCCTAGGAGAAGTGGCAATGTTATTACAAGGGCCAGTGGGAAGTCGTCATTTCTGTGAAGGAGTCAGATATTATGTTGCAGGATATCACATTTTCTGGCCTAATATTACGATGGGAATTACGACTTGGAAGTAACAGTTTAAAAGCTGCTAAACCATCCGTCGGTAACAAAATCTCGTCAGAGGCTACAATAAATGGTTCAAATGTCTCTGAGCACTATGCAACTTAACTTCTCAGGTCATCAGTCGCCTAGAACTTAGAACCAATTAAACCTAACTAACCTAAGGACATCACACACATCCATGCCCGAGGCAGGATTCGAACCTGCGACCATAACGGTCGCTCGGTACCAGACTGTAGCGCCTAGAATCGCACGGCCACTCCGGCCGGCCCAGAGGCTACAATAAGTTGCTCAGCACCACAAAAGGACTGAAGTATTTACTTCTATGGTGGATTTCAGTATATCCTATTTCTCATAGTAAAGGACATATTGTAAAAGTCATGATTCATCGTCCTCTTGTACAAATTAATACAAGTTGAGTTTTTAAAAGCAACAAGCTTTATCGTAGTGTTGTTATTTCAGTAGTGTGTCCACATATTGTGATATTTAATCGGCAACATTTTCAGGTCATACGCTGGTTATGTGTGAGCTTATACAAAGTGCTTAAAATTATTACTGCCATATTAAGCAAAGCATCAGATAGTGTTCAAAGTTCCAGCTATTTTATTGCATTGACAAGCATAATAAAAGCAGTTAAGGAAGAAGACAACAAAAAGCATTGCGCACATTTTCATTATTACAAAAAAGATTATTACTGTGGTGTTCAGGACATACGATTTTACTGATCCATGACATGTGACAAACTAAATTTAGGTTTCAACAAAAGTGCAGGAAAGTGTTTTTGTTATGTTGCGTAGAAGTACTATGAGTTCAAAAATTCTTCACTTTGAAAATTATCAGGAAACATCAGTGTAAAAATCATTTTCAATCAGTGGTTAATTCTATGCAAATATAATGTTAAAGAAAGATGTGATTCTCCAGTTTCTCCTGGCGTATTTCTTGCTCGAACAGTCCACGGGTGTACTGCCGGTCCATAGTGTCCAACGGGCACAATATTTTGGTGATCAGACATGTCGCCATCATCAGGTGCGCTGACGATCTGAGCTCCTGGGGGTGGGCGGCCAACTTAAATCCCCTCCCCTCGCGAGGCGTTCTCTCCACGGTCCGCGCCCGCGCGTCAGAGGTCAACGAGATGATGGCGTCGTCTGTGGTGGTGTCAGCGTAATTGCCTCGTCCGCCCTAGTCGCCCGATCGTTTCCTTTGCTGAGCGTCTTTTTAATTAGACTCAATATTGGTTTCCATCTCTTTCTGAGGTTGTAGCCGCAGTCTCGGTTGATGAGTCCGCCCCTGGTACGAATTTCGATAGCCGGTGTCCTAAAATTAGATGTCTGTGCCAAGACCCTGGTATGTTGGTAGTCCATTTCGTGATTTTCGGACAAACGGTGCTCTGCGATCGCCGATTTGTTGGGCTACCGAAGTCAAGTATGGCTCTGATGTTCTCGGCAACGATCTTCGATGGTGCGCACTGTTGAGGAAACAAAGAGTAGAAACTGTCTTTTGCCCAACAAATACACTACTGACCATTAAAATTGCTACACCACGAAGATGACGTGCTACAGACGCGCAATTTAACCGATACGAAGAAGATGCTGTGATATGCAAATGATTATCTTTCAGAGCATTCATACAAGGTTGGCGCCGGTGGCGGCACCTACAACGTGGTGACATGAGGAAAGTTTCGAACCGATTTCTCATACACAAACAGCAGTTGACCGGCGTTGCTTGGTGAAGTGTTATTGTGATGCCTCGTGTAAGGAGGATTAATGCGTACCATCATGTTTCCGACTTTGATAAAGGTCGGATTGTAGCCTATCGCGACATTGCTGCTCGCGTTGGTCGAGATCCAATGACTGTTAGCAGAATATGGAATCGGTGGGTTCAGGAGGATAATCTACATCTACATCTACATTTATACTCCGCAAGCCACCCAACGTATGGTTCGCGGGAAGAACGGCTGTCTGAAAGCCTCCGTGCGCGCTCTAATCTCTCTAATTTTACATTCGTGATCTCCTCGGGAGGTATAAGTAGGGGGAAGCAATATATTCGGTACCTCATCCAGAAACGCACCCTCTCGAGACCTGGACAGCAAGCTACACCGCGATGCAGAGCGCCTCTCTTGCAGAGTCTGCCACTTGACTTTGCTAAACATCTCCGTAACGCTATCACGCTTACCAAATAACCCCGTGACGAAACGCGCCGCTCTTCTTTGGATCTTCTCTATCTCCTCCGTCAACCCGATCTGGTACGGATCCCACACTGATGAGCAATACTCAAGTATAGGTCGAACGAGTGTTTTGTAAGCCACCTCCTTTGTTGATGGACTACATTTTCTAAGGACTCTCCCAATGAATCTCAACCTAGTACCCGCCTTACCAACAATTAATTTTATGTGATCATTCCACTTCAAATCCTTCCGTACGCATACTCCCAGATATTTTACAGAAGTAACTGCTACCAGTGTTTGTTCCGCTATCATATAATCATACAATAAAGGATCCTTCTTTCTATGTATTCGCAATACATTACATTTGTCTATGTCAAGGGTCAGTTGCCACTCCCTGCACCAAGTGCCTATCCGCTGCAGATCTTCCTGCATTTCGCTACAATTTTCTAATGCTGCAACTTCTCTTTATACTACAGCATCATCCACGAAAAGCCGCATGGAACTTCCGACACTATCTACTAGGTCATTTATATATATTGTGAAAAGCAATGGTCCCATAACACTCCCGTGTGGCACGCCAGAGGTTACCATAACGTCTGTAGACGCCTCTCCATTGATAACAACATGCTGTGTTCTGTTTGCTAAAAACTCTTCAATCGAGCCACACAGCTGGTCTGATATTCCGTAGGTTCTTACTTTGTTTATCAGGTGACAAGGCGGAACTGTATCGAACGCCTTCCGGAAGTCAAGGAAAATAGCATCTACCTGGGAGCCTGTGTCTAATATTTTCTGGGTCCCATGAACAAATAAAGCGAGTTGGGTCTCACACGATCGCTGTTTCCGGAATCCATGTTGATTCCTACAGAGTAGATTCTGGGTTTCCAAAAACGACATGATACGCGAGCAAAAAACATGTTCTAAAGTTCTATGGTTTTGCGCATCTGCTCGACGACCCTTCTTGAAGACTGGGACTACCTGTGCTCTTTTCCAATCATTTGGAACCTTCCGTTCCTCTAGAGACTTGCGGTACACGGCTGTTAGAAGGGGGCCAAGTTCTTTCGCGTACTCTGTGTAGAATCGAATTGGTATCCCGTCAGGTCCAGTGGACTTTCCTCTGTTGAGTGATTACAGTTGCTTTTCTATTCCTTGGACACTTATTTCGATGTCAGCCATTTTTTCGTTTGTGTGAGGATTTAGAGAAGGAACTGCAGTGCGGTCTTCCTCTGTGAAACAGTTTTGGAAAAAGGTGTTTAGTATTTCAGCTTTACGCGTGTCATCCTCTGTTTCAATGCCATCATCATCCCGGAGTGTCTGGATATGCTGTTTCGAGCCACTTACTGATTTAACGTAAGACCAGAACCTCCTAGGATTTTCTGTCAAGTCAGTACATAGAATTTTACTTTCGAATTCACTGAACGCTTCACGCATAGCCCTCCTTACGCTAACTTTGACATCGTTTAGTTTCAGTTTGTCTGAGAGGTTTAGGCTGCGTTTAAACTTGGAGTGCTTGGGGTGACCGAGACGTGTAACCAATGGCACTCTATACTATCACGCCAGGTGATACGCCAGTATGGCGATGACGAATACACGCTTCCAATGTGCGTTCACCGCGATGTCGCCAAACACGGATGCGAGCATCATGATGCTGTACACAGAACCTGGATTCAACCGAAAAACTTGCTTTCGCAGTAGTTTCCTAACTTTGTTGTTGAACCACGGTGGGTTTTTCCCGTCCCTCACAGTTTTACTCGGCACGTACCTGTCTAAAACGCATTTTACGATTGCCTTGAACTTTTTCTATAAACACTCAACATTGTCAGTGTCGGAACAGAAATTTTCGTTTTGATCTGTTAGGTAGTCTGAAATCTGCCTTCTATTGCTCTTGCTAAACAGATAAACCTTCCTCCCTTTTTTTATATTCCTATTAACTTCCATATTCAGGGATGCTGCAACGGCCTTAAGAATACTGATTCCCTGTTCTGCACTTAGAGAGTCGGAAAGTTCGGGTCTGTTTGTTATCAGTAGGTCCAAGATGTTATCTCCACGAGTCGGTTCTCTGTTTAATTGCTCGAGGTAATTTTCGGATAGTGCACTCAGTATAATGTCACTCGATGCTCTGTCCCTACCACCCGTCCTAAACATCTGAGTGTCCCAGTCTATATCTGGTAAATTGAAATCCCCACCTAGGACTATAACATGCTGAGAAAATTTATGTGAAATGTATTCCAAATTTTCTCTCAGTTGTTCTGCCACTAATGCTGCTGAGCCGGGAGGTCGGAGACCATGGCTGCGATTACCCTCGACGCTCCATCACAGACAGGAGCGCCTGCTATGGTGTGCTCAACGACGAACCTCGGTGCACGAATGGCATGTCATTTTTTCGGTTGAATCCAGGTTCTGTGTACAGCATCATGATGCTCGCATCCGTGTTTGGCGACATCGCGGTGAACGCACATTGGAAGCGTGTATTCGCCATCGCCAAACTGGCGTATCACCTGGCGTGATAGTATAGAGTGCCATTGGTTACACGTCTCGGTCACCCCTTGTTCGCGCTGACGCCATTTAACAGTGAACGTTACATTTCAGATGTGTTACGACCCGTGGCTCTACCCTTCATTCTATCCCTACGAAACCCCACATTTCAGCAGGATAATGCACGACCGCTTGTTGCAGGTCCTGTACGGGCCTTTCTGGATACAGGAAATGTTCGACTGCTGCCCTGGCCAGCACATTCTCCAGATCTCTCACCAACTGAAAACGTCTAGTCAATGGTGGCCGAGCAACTGGCTCGTCGCAATACACCAGTCACTACTCTTGATGAACTGTGGTGTCGTGTTGAAGCTGCATGGGGAACTGTACCTGTACACGCCATCCAAGCTCTGTTTGACTCAATGCCCAGGCGTATCAAGGCCGTTATTACGGGCAGAGGTGGTTGTTCTGGGTATTGATTTCTCAGGATCTATGCACCCAAATTGCGTGAAAATGTAATCACATGCCAGTTCTAGTATAATATATTTTTCTAATGAATACCCGTTTAATATCTGCATTTCTTCTTGGTGTAGCAATTTTAATGGCCAGTAGTGTAAAACGTGAGCATTATTGGGAAGTTTCAAAGACGATCTTGATTTGCGGAAGGCCGGATATACCAGATTCAGTGTCAATGTGGGGAGACCTATATTGGACAGACACACCGGAGCATAGGAGGATCTTCCAAGAAACGAGAGTGGGAAGTGTCAGCGGCGTCACAGTTGAAAAACGGAGGAGGCAGAGAGGCCCGCTTCAATGCTTCAACTGCCAGGGAATCGACCACCTGGCAAAATGCTGCAAAATGGCCCCACGCTGCATATAGTGTGCTAGGGAGCACCTGAGCCGGAAATGCCCGTTCCCAATCGAGAAGACACCCACGTGCTGCAACTGCTACGAAGAACAAGTCGCCAGCTTCCGCGGCTGCAAAGCCTTCAAAAAAGTTGCAACAGGGCCAGCCAAGAGAGTTCAGCCGGGAAGAAACTACGCTACTGCCGCAGCAGCGGCGACCGTGGCAGTGGCCGCAAGAGAAACGCCTACAAGATGCGCACAGCAACACGCCGAGCAGGCGCGGCAGGCGGAGCGGCCTACCCATGCAGCGGAAGGCGTTCCCCGACCGCCACGAAAGGAGTACGACCCGCCGAGCAGAGCCGGCCGGACACGCGGGCGCCTGGAAGGGAGGCCGCCACCTACGCCCGTCCCACCATCTCCGACCACTGTAACCACCGAGAGATGCCGCGGGAGTTCAAACAGCTGCTACTCCAACTACCGCAGATGATCGTGTCTGCACTGTTTGCGGCCAACCAGGCCAACACAACACCCATGATGACCAATCACATCATAGGTCTTACCGTCTGCCTACGGAACGCAAACAGCGTAAGGCAGCAGGAGGGCGAATTTAGGCAGTTTTTATGCGACGAGGCCGTGGATGTGTGCCTCGTGTGTGAGACATTGCTAAAGCCCGGCGTAAACGCGAGGGCACCTAACTATAGGTGCTATCGCGACGATAGACCAACAGCAGGCGGTGGAACTGCGGTCTATTTAAGAAGAACGCTGTGACACCACCAAATCCAGCTACCAGAGCTGACGCAACTAGAAGCAACAGGCGTCGCAGTCAGCACCTCAGTGTGTCAAGTGACCTTCATCGCCGCGTACCGGAAACATAGAGGACTCCTACGACAAGAGGACTTCGAGACGCTGTTGTCAATGCGTGGCAACATCTTTATCGGCGGCGACTTCAACGCCAAGCACCCGGTGTGGAACTACAGGGTTATCACAACCAGCGGCAGGAGGCTTCTTAAGGCGGCCACAGATAATGACGCGATAGTACTGGGGCCTTACGACCCTACACACTATCCCCAGAGAGGCCGCCCGGATGTCCTGGACATCGCGATCATCAAAGGGGTGACCAACGACGCAGTCGCAGCGACACATGTGGCCCAGTCCTCAGATCACCTGCCAGTGATCTTCGATCTGAGCACGGACGGGGCCGCACCGGCTGAAGGACGCAAGACCTACTTCAACACCGACTGGGAACACTTTCGGGTGCACCTGGCAGAGACGCTCGCCGCGGTACCGGATCCTGGTGTTGATGGTGTGGACGCCACATTCGCAGCGTTCTCGCCTTTCGCGATCAGAGCGGCTGATGCAGCAACGCAGCACAGACGTCAGAAGCCACGGGATTTCTCCCGCCAGCTACCGCCGGACATCCTGCAGATGATCCAGGAGAAGAACCAGCTGGTTCGAGAGTGGCACATCACCCGCCAGGCGGCGACGGATCAGCCGAATGCGCCGCGCCATACAACACGCGGTCGCGGAACACAGTAACAGGGACTGGGCTGGGAGGATAGCGACCCTGAACATCGCAGACGGCACTGCTTCGCAAGCAACCAAGCAGTTCCTTCGCAGGAGGCAATGTGTCCCGCCGCTACACGTCGGACAGCATGCTGTGGCTGAGCCCGACGCCAAAGCTGGGGTACTGGCCGATACCTTCGAGACCAACTTCACGCTAGTTGAAGAAGATGTAGATAACGACCACATCCGAATGGTGGAAGATAGGCTCCGTGTATACCTCGCGGCAGAAGACCCTGAGGACTCCATCGAACCCACAACGGAAGAAGAGGTTCAACTGCAGCTACGGCACCTCGACCCGCGCAAAGCGGGTGGGTGCGATAACGCCGGCGGCGCAATCCTGGAGGAGGAAACTGCTCACGAAGATATTCAACGCCATCCTTAGCACCGGCCACTACCTGGAAACATGCGGATGTGGTGGCGACCCCTAAGGCTGGCAAAGACAACAGGCTGGCGCACAATTACCTGCCTATCAGCCTGCTACCTACAGTCTCAAAGGTACTTGAGCGAATATATGTAAGGAGACTGCACCGTCACGTCGGAGAGGAAGGCCTGCTTCCCGACGAGCAATACGGCTTCCGGAGGGGCACGCGACAACACACCAATTGCTGTGACTAGTGGAGCAGGCGATGGGGACGCTGGAGAGGAGGGAGTACCTTGGGACGGTACTCCTAGACATCTTCCGCGCCTTCGACAAAAATGGTTCAAATGGCTCTGAGCACTATGGGACTTAACATCTATGGTCATCAGTCCCCTAGAACTTAGAACTACTTAAACCTAACTAACCTAAGGACAGCACACAACACCCAGCCATCACGAGGCAGAGAAAATCCCTGACCCCGCCGGGAATCGAACCCGGGAACCCGGGCGTGGGAAGCGAGAACGCTACCGCACGACCACGAGATGCGGGCGCGCCTTCGACAGCGTGTCGCACGACGGACTAGTCTACAAGTTACTAGTATGGAGAGTTCCGGTGTCACACGCCCACCTGATCCACTCCTACCTGGTGGTACGTACCTTCCACGTGAAGATAGAAGACGGGACCTCAACAGCACGGGAAACAGCCGCCGGAGTCCCACAGGGCTCAGTATTGGGGCCCCTCTTGTATACCCTATTCACGGCTGACATGCCGCGAACGCAACGGGTGCAGACGGGGCTGTATACCGACAATACAGTGCTGTACACCAAGAGCATCAACCCACATCTGATGCGAGGAAGATTACAAATAGCCTGCAACGAGCTGGGAGCTTGGGCCACCAAGTGGCGGCTGAAGTTCAATGCGGCGAAGAGCCAGGCTGTGATCTTCACGAAGAAACGTATACCTGAAGCTCTGCCAACAATTCGCATCATGGGAGGCCCCATCCCATGGACGAACACCGGCTGCTACCTGTGGGTCACACTGGCTCGACGCCTTACGTGGAAGACGCGCATTGCCGAAATACGGGGTAAGGCGCGCGGCAGAATGCGCCTCCTATACCCCTTCCGCAATCCCACAACCACACTGTCTCCACACTGCGGAAAGACGCTGTATCTGGCACTTATCAGGCCCGTGTTGAAATACGCCGCCGTGGTGTGGGGGAATGCCCCCGAGACACACATGAGCAGTCTCTAGAAGATACAGAACAGGTGCCTGAGACTGGCACTACATCTTCCGCGTGATTTCAGCACGGCCAAACTACATCGGCTAACGGGCGTGCCGATGCTAAAGGACCGCTTCAAGCAGTCGGCGAGACACTTCTATGCCGACACGAGAAGATCCACGAATCCTCTCATCAGGAATCTGGGAAACCAGATTCACTAGCGATAGACAACAAGGTGGTCGGACTTGCTACGAGAGTAGCGACGCTGCTCAGGCAGCAAGAGGAAGGAAAAAGAAGAGTGTCAAACCAGAAGAAACAAACCAAGATGCGATGAACCGAAAATCAAACAAGAGGAAGAAGAAGGAAAAGCAGCTAGACCTGTTAACCCTTCAACCCAACGAAGCTGCAAGTTCGAGATGACACAAAGCAAGCAAGCAAGCAAGCAGCAAGCAAGTCAGGAGCTCAGTTCGTCAGCGCACCTGACGATGGCGACATGTCTGATCGCCGAAATATTGAGCCCATTGGACACTATGGACCGGCAGTATACCCATGGACTGTTAAAGAAAGATGTTTATTAGTTTAAAAAACTGTAAACAACACCACCACAGTAGCTATGCATCTTCAGTGCTTAGCAGGAGCTTTTCACTCAACATTTCAGTGTCTAAAGTTTAAAAGAGAATTATTCTGTATTGATGAAAGTGTCTTTTGCTGCGGTAACGAAAGTAATAGGATCCGTGCAGGATCCATATTGTCCGTATGCCGTGTATGTCACCACTTCAAAGTGGTTATGACTTATATTGTGTGCTCTCCTTCCCATTATTTGCTTGTCAACTTACTATATCGGTTCCAGTTATTCAAAATTAAAGATTATGTGGCAAGAGCTTAGCTCTAGAGTGCTTACAACGATTAGTGAAATCAACACTGAGGTCTTACTTCACGTGAGTGTCTGCCCATTTTAATTACGAGCCCGATCACCAACTAGGGTGATTTATAGGCCAAGACTGAAGGATAGAACTTGGTGGGGCATCACATCCTAGAGACTCATCTGGAGCACACTGTGTGCTGTTCTTTGCTACGAAGATACACCACAAGCTGCTCTGGTACACGTCTTGCTATTAAACATTAGTTTGCGGTAAAAAGACAGTTCCATTTTTCCACCTTGGCTGCATTACTATCACAGTCATTTATTTCACATGATCAGCTGATTTCAGCAATGTGCCATTCTCAAGTGCTCACTCATAAACTCGCAGTTTTACGTAGTCTGTCATTTAAATGCAAGATGAACTTTAATAAAGCCGACAACCTGCAGCGACGGATTCCCAACTGGAAATGGAGGAAATAGGTCCTTTGACCGTATGTGCGGAAATGGACGGTGTACGTGAAATGACAACACATCGTCCTAGAACACAGTACAGTGCCGCATCGTGTCCACGTCACCACACATGTTCAAAGTGATCTCCATGGGACTGCAGGTGATTGGAATAGTAGCGGTTGTCATGCAAGATACACATAATCGTACTTTGGCTTACAACATGTTGGTGGGCCACTTGCCTGGAGGTTGTACAACGGTTCGCCTCAATATCCTGTGGAACTCGCACCTCTAAATGTGGTGTAGACACAGTCCGACCCTCGCTGCACGTCCGTCTCCATGAAATGACCCATTATCACGCAAAAGCCTAAAAAGAGCTTGAAATGTTGTGTGATGTGGTTGGTGTCTGTGAGGGTAAGATTTGTTTTCGTATAGGCGTGCTGCCTCTCGACCGTTTCCACCTGCTTGGCCGTACAGAAACACCATCTTGGCTCGTTCCCCACATGAATACCGGGTCATTCTGCTGCTTACAGTACGCTGCGCCAATCACACGGTTTGCAACACGCAAGGAACATACGACACGTAGTCAAAATGGCTCTGAGCGCTATGGGACTTAACATCTGAGGTCATCAGTTCCCTATAACTTAGAACTACGTAAACCTAACTAACCTAAGGACATCACATACATACATCCATGCCCGAGGCAGGATTCGAACCTGCGACCGGCCGTCGATTTTATTAATGTTCACCTTGTATACAGAAAGGTAATGGCCTTGACGCAGTGGGTACACCGGTTCCCGTCAGATCACCGAAGTTAAGCACTGTCCGGGCCGCTACGCGCTGTTGCCATTTTTTGCGGTGCACTCAGCCTCGTGATGCCAATTGAGGAGCTACTCGACCGAGTAGTAGCGGCTCCGGTCAAAGAAAATTATCATAACGACCGGGAGAACGGTGTGCTGACCACATGCCCCTCCTAAAAAATGGTTCAAATGGCTCTGAGCACTATGGGACTTAACATCTATGGTCATCAGTCCCCTAGAACTTAGAACTACTTAAACCTAACTAACCTAAGGACAGCACACAACACCCAGCCATCACGAGGCAGAGAAAATCCCTGACCCCGCCGGGAATCGAACCCGGGAACCCGGGCGCGGGAAGCGAGAACGCTACCGCACGACACGCCCCTCCTATCTGCATCCTCAGCTGAGGATAACACGGCGGTCGGATGGTCCCGATGGGCCACTTGTGGCCTGAAAACGGAGTGCTGTATACAGGACGTCCCATCTAACATTTCCACGTCATATATCTCCCCACATTCTCATTTATTCTCTGTGTTTCATATTTGAGCACATTTTATATTTGCATTCACAGTGATGACGAATGGAAACATATTGCAAATTGGGAACACGATTTTCGGCAAAAATGTAACAACTGCTGGAGCAGACTTTAGCGCTACCGAATCTTCACTACCTTGATTTTTATTTATTTATTTATAGAGGTGGAGCCCCTCCACGCCCACACCGGCATGATGGTCAATTCAATAGGTCTACTGCCATCTCTGCATAAGCGTTAGTTTTCACTAATGTGAGGTGTCGCAGGATGTGGGTACTGCGATGTTTGCGTACGTCTGGTTAAGGTTAACCATTAATACGCGCTCATCTGGAGATAGATTGGGTCGAAGTCGAACGAGCCAAGGAAAAAAAAACCTCTGTGATAGTTAGGTCGGGTGGTAAGAGCAGTAGCGGATGTCTTGCTGCCTGCGATAGGTCGTGCAAGGGTAGGCTTTGTTAGTAGTGGGTATCGTGCATGTCGATACCTTTGACGTTGTGCGGTTGTGTTGCTCGGAAGCTGGCCCTGGGTGCCGGTGTAGAGCTCTCGTTCAGCGTCAGCAACCTGCAACAGTTAGGTTTATTATCGTTTTTCTGTCCGATAGGTCATATATCGGATTCACAGTGTAAGGTAATGTTGGTGGTTTGTTTGTGCGTCAGTGGGCGAGCTCGTCGGTGTCCCTGCTGTGACCTGTTGGTCGGCTCTAATAACAGCTGGTAATTACCAGTCAGTGTTGACGATATGCAGGGGCTTGACGACGTTTGTCGCTTGTTAGTGTATGTTAGTTTACCATAGGTGGCTATGCCCTAGCTAGTTGTGTCTTTGGCCGCTTGTGCTTCCACCTATGGTTGTGATCGTAGTTTCCCAGAGTGAGGATGAAAGGATTGTTCGAGTGTCTCGAGTTCCTGTGTAGTCGTGTGGCGTGTTTTTTGAATACTTCCTTCCGGGTATCAAAGCGGTATTCATGGTGAAGATCCACGGTGCGTGTGTAGCGTGGAGCGTTGCTAATAATTCGTAGCACTTTGTTCTGTATGATCTGCAGGCGGCGCAGTCGTGTAGGAGCTGCATATCCCCAGACGGGAGCTGCGTACGTCATCAGAGGTCTAATCAGTGTCATGTATATGGACCTCGACACCCTCCTATTCAGTGTGCTTTCCCCGTTGAGCATTTGGTAGAGCTGCTTGAGCCTTGCGTGCGCTCTGATGGCAACGTACTCGATGTGGTCCCCCCATTTACTACCTTGATGTAGTTCAACACGGTATATATAGTGAAAGTTTCAAACAACATGAGTTGTTCATGAATACTTGCGTAAGATATGTGTGTCCCATTCGGTTGTTTGATCACGTCAGTTCGTCCTATGCTCAGATAGTGTGGACGCAAATGGATAGACGAAGTGATTTCCACACGATCTGTATTCTTCATCTGTGGGTTGAGTAGTGGTGTCCTGAATAGCTATTATTATTCCGAAACTGCAACACATGATCCGATAGGTCCAGCGTCTTGGCTGTACGTATCGTTCTCCATTCCATTCTCCATTTCAGTCATACGATTCGAACGAACTACCCAATAACCTGCGTCTCATCCAAAACCACTCTATATTTAACAGGAAATTAAAGCTTTTCCCCTCTATCATTAGCGAAGTTTCCCTGTCGGAAAATCCCCGCTGTCTTCCTTCTGTCCAAGAGGGAACCAGTATTATGGTTACAACGTCAACACTAATGATACTTTCCTCGTACCTATCTATCTGTTTTCTTTCCTCCATATCATCTGGCAACCTTATCCTACTACTTCTAGCTCTCACTCATACAAGTCAAATTTTTCTCCACATTTTAATACTTCTGTAGTGCTGCCATACATTTCCGTTAAATGCCATTGCTTATATTCGACAAGAATTTTATGAGAAAATTACTTAACACGATGTTAAGAAGACTGACATTTCTAAAATATCATATTCATTACTAAGTTATTATATCTTGACATGTTCATTTAGTACGCACATTGCAATGCTACCTCACTAAGACTGTCTGGTTAAAAGTAGTTTTGTCAGGTGAAACAAATAAATGAAATAAAATATTTTTAAAGCACTTTTAAGAATTCCGTCACACGGTATACTGCTAGGACAAACGCAGTTTTCCCAGTCCAAAAGAGAGAAAATCGAAGAAGGCATTAAGATCATACGACTTTCACATGTATTAACAACCTCAGTTTTGTTTTAGTGTGTGCTCTGTGTGATCACAAAGAACATTCTTTAAACAGAATTATGTACAGGCAGTTCGCAACGTTGTGCAGGTCGCTGGTTACTTATCTCGGAATTCTACATCCACGATCCCCGTCCATATACTCACTTATGGGAATATTTGTAAATAACCCGTCCTCATTGAAAACGAACTGCAGTACCTACGCAATGAATGCGTGACAGAAAAACTATTTGCACTTGCGTGACACTCTGTCAAAAATTATACGAAAATATTTGTACTGTTCTGTAGGTTCCACTTCCAATAGGCATCCAGCAGAGCTGGAATATATGGATGACGAACCTCAGATTTTAAAATAAAACTTAAATAGAGTTTTGTGGTGTACTTTTGTATATTCCTAGTAGATCATATCCGTAGTCTATTCTTTATTATTCATATGTAAGTGTAATTTTTCTCCCGAAAATAAACGAAGTTGGGTAAATTGCAAAATATGAGAATACTAAAAGAAAACTTTATCTGAAACGAGTTGTGTGTGTGGCTTTCTACTTGATCGTCAGTGTTTTTGAAACACTTGTCATAACAACGTACAAGTTCCTCAATGCCAGTTTTGGTCTCATCTGCTGCCAGTGAATGTAACGATGAAGTAGCTTTGAGTAGACTATTCATTTTCTAATCCCCTGCGAAAAAATGTATGTGGAAAGATAGGAACCAAGTCGTGACATCCGAAGTATAGTTATTTTGTGCTGCTGTAGCTACACGTAGCCAAGCGTTGCCATGAATCAATAAAATACCTGCGGACAACATACCACGCATTCCAAGTCTTACATTCCACGTCCATGTTCTCGACCAATTTCACAGTAGGCTGCTGACGTCATTGTCTCCCGTCTTCCGTAGGAGTAGAGCTTTGAGGTCCCAAAACACATTTTCCATTGTCTTCCTAGTGTTAAAGTGGTTCGTGTGAAACGCCAATCCAATACAATTGCTTTTCGTTCTTCCTTAGTTTAATATTACATAATTTTCTCTCAGGAATAGTATGGTTGTTAGAATAGCTGCTACATATACGTTAGTATTTGTTTTTCCTGTCTTGATCTTACTACAATAAGAGCTCAGAAAATTGTTGTCCTTAGTCATTGAATTTTAGCTATACACCTATACATTTTCCTGAAGGCACATTCGAAATCAATAACGCTGCCTGACAAGTTTTTTTTTTTTTATTACTGTGGGTACCATTGGAAAAACTACTATTGAAAGAAACGTGACTGCATATTAAACAGATTCAGCTCAGACGGAAGCAGGATGGAAACTAACTGTCATATATGCAGTCGCCTCGGAGGAAGGGACTGCGTGTGGCTTTCTGAACGACTCACACAAAATGTAAAAAAAAGAAACATTTTTCATCTTGCCTTTTAACCGGCAGTTTATGAACTATGTATGTCCTGAGTCGATCTATAACTATTTAGTTGACTCAAATGGCAGCACATAATATGGTAAAATAAATAAATATTAGTGTGGAAGAGGAAATAGAAGAACGCAGAGTGCAGTTTAACATACGTTTGACGTCGAGGTCATAAAGAGCAAAGTATTTTTTCGTTTGAAGACCGACACAAAAAGAAAACACCCCTGGTTCTATCGAAGGAAACATCTCGGTGTGTGTTGTTGTCTTCAGTCCCAAAACTGATCTGACGCAGCTCTCCACGCTACTCTATCCTCTGCAAGCCTCTTCATCTTCGAGTAACTTCTGAATCTGCTTAGTGTATTCATCTCTTCGTCACCCTCTACGACATTTACCCCGCGTGCTTCCTTCCAGTATTAAACTGGTGATCCCTTGATACCTCAGAACGTGTCTTTCCAAGCGATCCCTCCTTCTAGTCAAATTACGCCACAAATTCCTCTGCTCCCCAATTCTGTTCAGTACCTCCTCATTAGTTACGTGATCTACCCATCTAATCTTCAGCATTCTTCTGTAGCACCACACTTCGAAACCTTCTATTCTCTTCTTGTCTAAACTGTTTACCGTCCATGTTTTACATGCATACATGGCTACACGCCATACAAATACCTTCATAAAAGCCGGCCGGAGTGGCCGAGCGGCTCTAGGCGTTACAGTCTGGAACCGCGCGACCGCTACGGTCGCAGGTTCGAATCCTGCCCCGGGCATGGATGTGTGTGATGTCCTTAGGTTAGTTAGGTTTAAGTAATTCTAAGTTCAAGGGGACTGATGACCTCAGATGTTAAGTCCCATAGTGCTCAGAGCCATTTGAACCATTTTTGAACCTTCATAAAAGACTTCCTGACACTTAAATTTATACTCGATGTTAACAAATTTCTCTTCTTCAGAAACGCTTTCCTTGCATCGCTAGTTTACATTTTATATCCTCTGTGCTTTGACCATCCTCGACATCTACCTTAAATCTTTGAATCACAGATCTACACCTCACGAAAATCGTTTCTTACTTCCGACAAAGAAACGGTAAAAAGTGTATTAACTCTTGATTCGCAATTTTTAATTTGTAGGTTTGAAATACGAGGAAGTATACAGAGTGAAACGGAACTACACCGAAAAACTTTCAGAGGTCGTAGTATGGACCAAAACAAGAAAAAATAGTAAACATGGACCCTAAAATGCATACCGTAAGAGCTATGAGCACTTTTTCAGTAAAAGAGAGGTGTTTGACGTAGCGGAGATGTACAAGTCCTCATAGCTGTTAAGAGCACTTTAGAGACCATGTTTACTGGCTACTTTATTCTTTGTCTCTTCCATACTGCCACCTCTGAAAGTTTGTTGGTAGAATTGTGGATTACCTTATACATAAGTTACCACCACGCAAGTAATAGAGGAGGGATCGGATACAATTGAAGGAACTGGCTTTCTATTACAAAAATTACTACAGGAGTTATGAAATAAGTACAAAATTCAGTCGCCTTACTTGGATAATTAACATTAATCGAGAAGAAAATCAATTACAGCTATTTACATTCTGTACGGTTTTGTGGAAATCTCGACAGTAATTTTTTTTTTGTTAACGCTGAGAGACACAGTGCGTTCTTGACACATCCACTGAGTCCTAACCACGCATTGCATGACGACGAACCCTATAGTGCTCTCTGACAGATGTTTTGAACCCCGCAGACATGTCTGTGGTGGTACATGCGATTTACGTCTCCTTACTCCCATCGTTTTCCTGGGTGGTTTTGTGGGTCTCAGTGGTGTACTGTTAGGCAGAAGGCTTCTTGTAAGAGTCTTGGGGACTAGCTTCCCGGAGCACTTAAGTTTGTTTCCATTTATGTAACTGTTGATTGTGCTACAATCAATAACATGAAAAAATATTTTGTGATACCATTATTTCCTTCTCAGATCTGTCTCATTACTTTAATTGATCAATTTCGTCTACTTTGTGCTTGATGGTTTTGTAGAGTTTCAGCAATTTCGGATGGAGTGAAACTATTTATACATCATCCCTTATACGCCATCAGACAGCAGGAAAATGACGAGAGTCACGAAAATTTGAGAAAAGGTTAACTGACCTCATATCCACTCGTTTTGAAAATATACTGAGGTGATAAAAGTAATGGAATAGAGATAGGCCCGTGCACAAATGGCTACAGTATCGCTCACACAAGATATAGAAGGGCAGTGCATTGGGGGAGCTGTCGTTTATACTTAGGTGATTCATGTGAAACGGTGTCCGAAGTGATTATGGCGGCAAGACGGGAACTAGCAGACTGTGAGCGCGGAATGGTACTTGGAGCTAGACGCATGGGACATTCCATTACGAAAATCGTAAGGAAATTCAATATTCCGAGATCCACAGTGCCAAAAATGTGCCGACAATACCAAATTCCAAATTTACCTCTTACCAGGACAACGCGGCGGAGGGAGGCTTTCACTTAACTACCGAAAGCAGCAGCGCTTGCGTAGTGTTGTAAGTGTTAACAGACAAGCAACCCTGTCTGAAATAGCCGCACAAATGAATGTGGAACGTACAACGAATGCATCTGTTAGGACAGTGCGGAGAAATTTGGCGCTAATGGGCTATGGCAGCAGACGACCGACGTGAGTGCCTTTGCTAACGACACGAAATCGCTTGCAGCGGCTCTCCTGGGCTCGTGACCATATCGGTTGGACCCTAGACGACTGGAAAACGGTGGCGTGGTCAGATAAGTCCCGATTTCAATTGGTAAGAGCTGATGGAAGGGTTCGAGTGTGGCACCGATCCCACCAAGCGATGGACCCAAGTTGTGAACAAGGCACTGTACAAGCTGGTGGTGGATCCACAATGGTGTGGTCTGCATTTACATGGAATAGACTGGGTCCTGTGGTCCAACTGAAACGATTATTGACTGGAAATGGAGATGATTTGCAACCATTCATGGACTTCATGTTCCCAAGCAACGATGGAATTTTTATGGATGACAATACGACATGTCACCGGGCTACAATTGTATTTCGGAGACATGGCTTAGCCACAGCCTGGGGGTTGTTTCTAGAATGAACACTCTCGTGTTTGGCTGTGCCCACGGCCATACGGTGTGTGAAGTTACTGCATTTGTTGGTGTTTGCCCGCCGGTGTGACCGAGCGGTTCTAGGCGCTTCAGTCTGGAACTGCGCGACCGCTACGGTCGCAGGTTAGAATCCTGCCTCGGGAATGGATGTGTGTGATATCCTTAGGTTAGTTGGGTTTCAGTAGTTCGAAGTTCTAGGGGGCTGATGACCTCAAATGTTAAGTCCCATAGTGCTCAGAGCCGTTTCAACCATTTTTTGTTGGTGTTTCGAGGCGGACTTTTGAACATGTCTACTATCTTTGGTGTAATACATTTGGTCACGAAACAGGCTGTAGCTAAGCCATGTCTCCGCAATATCCTTTCTTTCAGGAGTGCTAGTTCTGCAAGGTTCGCAGGAGAGCTTCTGTAAAGTTTGGAAGGTAGGAGACGAGGTACTGGCGGAATTAAGGCTGTGAGGACGGGGCGTGAGTCGTGCTTGGGTAACTCAGTCAGTCAGCCTTCGACGGCGTAGCGGTTCGGACGGTGTTTACGTCCCTGCCGCACGTCTGCGCGAGAGGCGTTTACGTTACGTGTGTAGCGGTGTGCCGCGGTATACATAGAACGAATCATGGCCTTGTCAAAAAATGGTTCAAATGGCTCTGAGCACTATGGGACTCAACTGCTGAGGTCATTAGTCCCCTAGAACTTAGAACTAGTTAAACTTAACTAACCTAAGGACATCACACACATCCATGCCCGAGGCAGGATTCGAACCTGCGACCGTAGCGGTCTCGCGGTTCCAGACTGCAGCGCCAGAACCGCGCGGCCACTTCGGCCGGCTGGCCTTGTCGTTCTACAAATCGACACTGAAATTTAGTTTTGTTAACGAATATGCTCGACCGAAGGCTTATGATATCGTACGTTATTTACGGGACGAGGTGAAAATCAAATCTGACGGTCTAGTTGGAATACACTTATCTATAGTCAGCAGCGTGGTCTATGTCAAGCTCATAAATGAAGCGGCATGTGACGAACTACTACTTCGACACCGGCAAGGACTTCGTTTCTGTCATTCGGACGGGAATGTTGGAGCGGTAACTGTAGAACACGCCGGCATGGGACTCCAAACGATCCGCGTCTTTGAGCTTCCATTCGAAGTGCCAGAAGAATTGGTGCAGACGCCCTGCGTCCTTACGGAACGGTCCTATCCCACGTGGCTGAAAAATGGGTGAGTTTCAAGACGTATCCTGTCCTCAATGGCGTCAGACAGAACTCCGAAAACACTTCCCGTCATACTTGTACATCGTCGGTTGTAGGGCGATTGTCATTTACGACGGACAACCAAGGACGTGCTCTGGGTATGGGAAGGAGGGACATATACGTTCTGAGTGTGCTCAACGACGGTTATTACAGCTGCCACGGGATGATCCACCCCTCACGCTGCATCCGACTGTGCTCCCCATGACTTACGTCGCCGCGAGACAGACGCGTACCAGAACACACAGACAGCGGCGGATCGTGGCGAGCCACAGAAAGACGACGTTGCGCTGGACCGCCTGCAGCAGTCACAGGACGCCCTCTCTTCGGTTCCGCTTGAGGCCCCTTCAGATAAGGCACTTGGAGACGTCGATAATACGACGGCGCACGATTCCGACGTCCCCCACGAACAACTGGAGACCTCTGATTCCGAGGCCCGGCAACGTAAACAGCGATCACCAAAACGCCGGAACAAGCGCCACCTCACGGTGGAGGACGACCACTCTGATCTAGCAGACAATTCTGAGACGTTTACGGGTACAGAACAGTAGACCATGGATACAGAAGAACTGCCTAGCGTGGATGCAACGGTGGCCAGCCGGACGGCGGCACGACCTACCGCTGCCGATGCTCCAGACACAGCGAAAGAGCTCGATAGGCGGCAACAGGCTACTGAGGAGGCTACGGCGCCTGCACCGCACGACAACGATGGGACACTAGGGGACTGGTCAGAAGACCCACCCCCGTGGGCAACAGATGATGCCGGAGGAACTGCTCCCACGCACCCTCCCGGTGTAAGACCGGAAGAGTGCACGGAATAACGGAAGACCATATGAGGGGACGGCGGGGGACGTTAGTACGACAGCAGCCTATGTACGGC
Source organism: Schistocerca serialis cubense (assembly GCF_023864345.2). NCBI lineage: Eukaryota > Metazoa > Arthropoda > Insecta > Orthoptera > Acrididae > Schistocerca > Schistocerca serialis. Next base: position 176,606,380 of record NC_064640.1, on the reverse strand, counting down.
AAAATTAGCGACCGTATGGTACCCTATCTACGTTGACCGCCATGCAACAAGCTTATAGGATAGGGTCTGTTAACATCAATAGCATTGGGACACCGGTAAAAATCAAGATGGTCAGTGACATGATGAAGGCTGAGGATTTAGACATAGCACTATTACAATAAGTTCGGGTACTTCCCCCCTCAGACTTTTACGGTTACGACGTTTACTGTTCCTCGTGTGACGAGAGAGGCGTTGGCACAGCTATACTATTAAGGGAATGGATACGTGCAGACGAAGTAGAGTATTTGCCTTCTGCCCGTGGTACGGCCGTGACCATAGGTGGAATACGTTTGATCAACATATACGCACCGTCAGGCTCGGATAAGAGAAGGGACAGAGCAGATTTTTACGCCCATGAGGTTACACCGTTGTTCCAGGGACGATACGATGGTTGCATACTCGGCGGAGATTTTAATTGTGTGCTCGACAGAAAGGACCAACAACCTAACTATACTACTAGCCAAGAACTTAGAGAGCTGGTCAACGGGATGGAATTAGTCGATACATGGGACCTGAAGTATCGCAACCAACCAGGATATACATTTTTTACTAGCCACTCCGCGGGCCGTTTGGATCGGATCTACGTTTCAAGGGCGTTAGCAATGTCGTCGGTGGACGCAGAAATATGGCCGACAGCATTTACAGACCACGAGGCATATATTTGCACGGTTAACCTTGATAGACAGCAGGTATGGAGACGGCGGGGTACTTGGAAGATGAACGTCTCCCACCTGCGAGATATAGAATGCCGACGCATGGTGGAGGACGCGTGGCATGGCTGCCTCAGTCGACAAAACTCTTTCGGTTCTGTCCTGCAGTAGTGGATCGAGTGCGCGAAGCCAGCTTTACGGAGGACGTTCATAGGTTACGGGAAGGAGGTTTCTCAATGCCAGCGCACGACCTCTGAGTTTTACTTTACGGCTCTCCAGGAACTGTTAGCCCAACCACCGACACCAGAACGCCAGACGGCCGTCCACCGAGTTAAGGCAAAGATGGTACAATTTGCGACGCAGAGGATGGCAGGTACGATGATACGCGCGAGGTGGCAGGATTTCCTGCCCAACGAGGTTCCCTCGATGCATTATGTGATAAAGGAAAGACGAAGAAGACACAGGAATTTAATACATGAGATCGATCTCGGCGATGGCCGTCGTTTTACAACACAAAGGGGCATAGCACAGGCGTTCACGGATCATTTTAGCAGATTCTATGCGAGCAACGGGGAGGGTCAGAGGGAGCTGGGGAACGTCCTGGAAGAGATCCCAGACGCGACGAGTGTGAACGGGGAAGCGGACGGGTTATCTGAAACTAAATGTGAAGAGCTGGAGGAAGCGATTACACGAGGTGCCTGCAACAAGTCCCCAGGTCCAGACGGATTCCCGTTGGAATTTTACCATGCCTTAGTGACCATTATGACACCGATGTGGCTATGTATGTTTAATGAGATTCTGCGGCAAGAAGTACCGGTTCACATTCAGTTCACGCAAGGGCTCATGATACCGATCCCGACGCCCCGTGGTGGCACCCGGCCTTGTGATTATCGCCCCTTCACCCTCCTTAATAGTGACTACAAGATCTTCATGCGCATCCTGAAAAGTCGTATCAAAAAGTCGCTGGAGAATCGAATACATGCCGATCAGACTTGTCTTGGCGGCATCAGTAATATCCACACAGCCTTGGGAGACTATCGTGAGGTCATCGCCCTCGTGGCTGCATGCCGCCTCCGGGGGGCGATGGTTGCAGTAGATTTCGATCATGCTTTTGATCGCGTGGATCATGTGTACCTCGCGGCGGTGATGAACAGGATGAGTGTCTCGCCATTATTGACCAATGCTGTGATGCTGTTGCACGGCGCCAGGTCCGCGATGGTGGTCAACGGAGGGAGAACTGAGTATTTTAAGATCTTAAGATCAGTGAGACAGGGTTGCCCCTCGTCGATCCTCCTTTATGCGATCGGCTTAGAACCGTGCCTCGCAGGCCTTCGCCGCCGTCTTACGGGGATCTCCCTACGGCATTTATCATTCAAATGCAGAGCATACGCGGGTGATATTGTGTTCCTCGTACGGAATGAGAGGAAGACTCAAACCGCACTGGATTGGCTACAGACGTATGGGATGGCAGCTGGAAGTGTGGTCAACTACCAAAACTCACAATTCATGCATGTGGGGCGTGGACTAGAACCAGGAACGGAAGGACCCTTACCTGCGATGGAAACCCTCCGCTGTTTGGGTATCACCTTTCATAAAGAGACAACGAGAACGGCTGCGGACATCTACCGAAAACTGTTACTCAGAGTCCGCACGGCAGTACGACTAAACGCCCTACGGTCGATGGATATGCTGCAGCGAGTGTTACTCGTCAATCTTTATCTCGCGCCCATGATGTGCCCCCTGGCACACCTTCTCCCCTTGACGCGCACGATGGCTAAGAGTATTCAGGCGGCTTTTGGGTACTATGTGTGCCTGGGACAACTCTTTAAGGTACAGTACAACACGCTTACCCTCCCAGCGCGAGAGGGGGGCGTTGGTTTAGTGAACATGCACGAGAAGGCGCGCGCCATGTATATTAACACTATGCTCAAACGGTGGCGCAACAGGAATCACTCGCTTACGGGACGATCATCGAAGAACTCGTACCAACATCGCAATTTCCTCCAGTCAGTGTCGGCCATATATCGCCCCCTTTATCGTATGTGCGCACGTTCATCGTGGAACTCAGTTACGTTCGAGAGCGTTTACCGACGACCCGACAGTCGACAGCGAAGGACGTGTACCATCTGCTTCTTCGACAGATCGCCCGGAATAGGGTGGACCGGAAACATCCAGCTATTAATTGGCACGTGGTGTGGCGCACGGTCCATCACCCCCACCTACCTACAACAGACAGATCAACATGGTACATTGTCGTCAACCGAAAATACCCTACAAATGATAAAAAGTACGCAATACATTTGGCGGATTCGCCCTTGTGTCAGCAATGCGGCGTGCTGGATACGGACGACCATCGGCTGGTTTGCGGCGAGGCATTGGCTGTCTGGACTCTCGCAAGAAAGATAATAGCGTTCATGCGGCGCACTATCTATACAGCGGTCTGTTCTGACATAGTATTTTTTCCAGAGGAAACGTATTTTCCGCGTCATAAGACGAACGCAGTGGCGTGGATCTCAGGTATGACAGTCCATTACATCTATGGAGACACACGTACGAACTTACTGAACGTCCTGGATTACTGGCAATACTTGAAAGATGGACACACAAAACTATTACGGCTACAAAAGTACAAGGAATGGTATGCCAATTTCCTAGTAACGGTTTCTGCGGACCCGCCATGTACTTGGGGTGTGCCGGGTGCGCAAAGATGAGCGGCGGTGCTTTCGTTGTGAAACCGCCTAAGTAAAGTGATCGACTAAGAACACTATGCGAGTATGCGACCTACGAAAAACTCACGCTTGCAGAGTTAGCAAACGGATGTACTTCAAATTTTGTTTTCATATCTATAAATACTTTTCTTTAGGGTGCCGGAGGTGGCCCAACTTTGACTTTGATGTTATTTCATGCTGCATGGTGGGACGGCAGCGAGGTTACTTCCAGGACAGTTATCATGTGTCAGAACGCACTTTGTTTATTTTGTGAATAATAAAGGTTTCTGTTTCTCCTACCTTCCATAATATAAAAAAAATAAAAACTCCTAAAAAAAGGAAAAAAATAAAAAAAGTCGGTAGAGCACTTGCCCGCGAAAGGCATTTAAAACAAAACAAAAAGTCGGTAGAGCACTTGCCCGCGAAAGGCAAACGTCCCGAGTTCGAGTCTCGGTCCGGCACACAGTTTTAATCTGCCTGGAAGTTTCATATCAGCGCACACTCCGCTGTAGAGTGAAAATTTAATTCAAGAAACAACCCCCAGGCTGTGGCTAAGCCATGTCTCCGCAATATCCTTTCTTTCAGGAGTGCTAGTTCTGCAAGGTTTGCAGGAGAGCTTTTGTAAAGTTTGGAAGGTAGGAGACGAGGTACTGGCGGAATTAAGGCTGTGAGGAAGGGGCGTGAGTCGTGCTTGGGTAGCTCAGTCGGTAGAGCACTTGCCCGCGAAAGGAAAGGTCCCGAGTTCTAATCTCGGTCCGGCACACAGTTTTAATCTGGCAGGAAGTTTCACATCAGCGCACACTCCGCTGTAGAGTGAAAATTTCATTCTTGTATACCTGGACTCGTCCGTGGACATAACCTGGGACAACTGTTTCAATAACCGTGTACTGTGTTCTTGACACCAGGCTTTACGGGCTCTCCTGTGACCAGGGGTCAGTGGAATGCACCTTGCAACTTTCCGGGCGACTAAACCATGTGTGTTCAGTCGTCTGTAGACTGTGTGTCTGAAGACAACTGTTCCAGTGGCTGCGGTAACGTCCCAAGCAAGGCTACCTGCAGTACTCCGTGGCCATTTGCGGGCACTGATGGTGAGATATCGGTCTTCTTGTGGTGTTGTACACTGTGAACGTACAGTACTATAGCGCCTGGACACGTTTCCTGTCTACTGGAATCGTTGCCATAATCTTGAGTTCACACTTTGTGGCACACGGAGGGCCCGCGCTACGACCTGCCGTGTTTGACCAGCCTCTCATCGCCCTAGTATTCTACCCCTCATAACGTCATCAATATGTGTTCTTTCAGCCATTTTCAACACCCAGTCACCATTATCACGTGTGAAAACATCTGCATACGTACTCACTGCACCTGACATGCACCAACACACCTCTGCATACATGGACTGCTGCCAGTGCCACCGTGAGACGACCGCAAGTGAAATGCACCGCATGGCCATACCCCGAGGTGATTTAAACCCGCAAACCGCCCACCAGAGCGTTGTTTCACCATGAATCAGCATTATACTTAATTTATGAGCATGAGTGTATTATCGTTTTTCTGTTATATTTTCATGTACTGACACGTTCCATGACCATGGAAATCTACTCCTCAATTTGGTCCTAAGGTACTAGACGTGTAAAATAAAAGAAACAAGATAATCGAGACGTTAGTTCGTGCACAAAGTCTTCTTGCGACAACACTTTCGCAGTTATGGGCGCTATAGAGGCAGCATGGCTCAACATGTCTGAAGGGGACTGCCAGTGACTTGTTAACTCCATGCCACATCGCGTTGCTGCATTACGCCGCAAAGAAGGAGGTCCGACACGATATTAGGAAGTAGCCCATGACTTTTGTCACCTCAGTGTGTATGCCTCTGTCACTGGCTTGCCAATAAACATCACGTCAGTTCAGTTCATTGTCAGCTTTCAATGCTGCCAACTAACCTCACCGAACAAAAGATCAGTCACCCCTAGAGAAATAATTTCCGTGTAATTCTGTCACTGGACTTGATAACCGCCTGGATTCTGTGAGGAAGTGGGCCCACAAGGTTGTGCAGGCACATCGCACCTAGGTTAAGCCACTCACCCCCGCGCAGTTCCACCAAGCTGCGGGGATGCTGACGCCTGCGTTTTATCCGCTGTTCCAACATGTCCCACGGATCTTCTATGGAGTTCGCATCAGGTGATTTTGCAGGCTAGTCGAAATGAAACGAGGTGGCGAAATGTTCAGAAAATCACTTACATATTCTTCCAACCCGGTGAACTCTATTGCTGTCTTGAAAAGTAGGGATATCAGTAGCATGCTCATCATGCACATGTTGACTGAAAAGCAACACTTGGTCTTTCAGAATTTTTAAATAAACGTGCTAGTTCATGTTAATAGTCACCTCAGGAGCGGGCCCAATTCGTGATAAGAACACCCCTCCCCTTTCTCTCTCCCAAAAAACTCCACAGACCCACCTCCGGTCTGAACCTGACCTTGTAAACATTCAGGACTAAATTCTTAGTATGGCCTTCGGTGAACTTGAATATAGGCAAAAACGTGATTCGCCAAACCACATTATGTTCCACCGATCAGCTACTGTCCACATTCGACGATTTCTAGCCCACTAATGGTGATCAGTTTTATGTGGCTGTGTGAGAAATCGCCTTTTGCGAAGTGACGGATTCCAAATGTTCACTGCATGCAGTTCCCGTCGCAGTATTCTCTCGCTGACAGGTGGGGTTCCTGCCAAGTTTGAAAGCGATTTTAAATCACAAGCTTCGAAGCGCGTACCCACTCCTCTCAGTCAGGATCTTTTTCCGACCAAAATTCTCTGACGGCGTGTTTCGTGACCAAATGTCTTACACCACAGATGGTAGACATGTTCAAAAGTCCGCCTAGAAACACCAACATAAAAATTGTTCAAATGGCTCTGAGCACTATGGGACTTAACATCTGAGGTCATCAGTCCCCTAGAACTTCGAACTACTTAAACCCAACTAACCTAAGGATATCACACACATCCATGCCCGAGGCAGGATTCTAAGCTGCGACCGTAGCGGTCGCGCGGTTCCAGACTGAAGCGCCTAGAACCGCTCGGCCACACCGGCCGGCAAACACCGACAAATCCAGTAACTTCACACCGTACGTCCATGGGCACAGCCAAACACGAGAGTGCCCCTGAGTCCAGAATGAGATTTTCACTCTGCAGCGGAGTGTGCGCTGATATGAAACTTCCTGGCAGATTAAAACTGTATGCCGGACCGAGACTCGAACTCGGGACCTTTGCCTTTCGTGGGAAAGTGCTCTTGCACTCAAGTTTCAAGAGTACCCCTTTTTGCCATTCTGTCACGTCGTTACATTTGCCCACGTTTACATACAATGTCCACTTCAAACATAAATTTATCACTGATCGTTTCTTCCTTTTCAAGTAGAGGCAGTACACGAGCGGTTGAGGACGTGACTCGATCGCTTCGCCATCTGTAAAGATTTAACGATTCATCTGTGCGTGTACTCTGGGGTAACTAATTAGTCTGGTGAGCTTATCTCCTGTTCAGATGAACTGTCGCGCATGAACTGGTACGCGCTCCATGCAAGAGCGCAATCACATTACGGAGGTATTTGTTAATGTACAGATGAAGATCACTGTCTACAAGTTCGGAAGAAGACTGAGGACTAAGGACTCACAAAAATCCTTCTGAGCTGTGTCATTTATTTTTCCAATTTAAATTTCGAGTTGCCGGCTTTTTAATTACAGGGCATCCAACTTTTTAAGGCACGCTTTATGAGCTTGACTCTCAAGTATTGTTTCCCACTTCGCCCTTTCCTTTTATCGATTGCCAGGTGCTGATTAAGTTGATTGATAACATTTTACGCACATGATAGAAAGGAATTTGAGCATTGGCTCTCTCATAGGTGTAAGGAGTTGTGACTGACGTGCAGATTAATAAGCAACCTTACAAAACGATTAACTGATACTAAGAAATTTATGTAGTTGCCACGAAGCTTGCGGTGCATTGGGCCAATAGTCTCTGTACGATGGCTGACGTTGTTTTACTCCCGTAAACACGTTATTTCCTGGGAAAGTTCTCATTTCTTCATTTGGTTGTTGAAATAGACGGCCGTTTAAGTTATTACGTAATATGAAATGGATGATAAGTAAATGTGAAATATACTATGAGTGAATAATGACAGTTCCATTCTCCCATTGCTTAAGCCGCCCCGTACCCCAAAATTTTCTGCCGTGCAGTTATTGATAAAGACTTGCCAGATTATGATATTGCTCCGTCTTCACCCATCCCCTTCCACCCGCTCTGAAGTCTTGGTTGTGACGACAGATAGACCCGTAGCGTAGCCCAAGGTCTAGGTTAGGTTGGAAGGTTGTGTGTTTTAAGACTGACGACGTGCAAGTGAAAAAAGTGGAAAGCACTTCCAGTTAAAAGTTCACCTTCCAGTTAAAAGTTCACATTGGGAATAGTATAAGTGCAACATTTAAAAGTACACAACAAAGTTTATCTGTGTATTGTAGTGTTGGAAAAAATAAGTCTTGTGAATACACTGTTGTTAAACATTTGGTTAAGCTTACATAGGGCACTTATAATTGCATTGCAATAGTTTCTGTTTCATGAATATTATACACAGAAAGGATTTTCAGTATTGGTCTCTCTCATAGGTTTGTAAGGAACTGTGACTGACGTGCAAATTAATAAACAACCTCACAAAACTAGTCACTTGTATTAAAAACCCTATGCAGTTCCCATGAATAAGGGAGGCCCTGGACCAATAGCCTCTGTAGGATGATTGACGTTGTTCTACTCTCATCAACACGTCGTTTCCTGGAAAATTTCTTTCTTCATTGGCTGTTCAAGCAAATAGCTCTCTGAAAGACTGAAAGAAGGATGGAAGGAAAGGAGGGAGACTAGGGTTTAACGTGCCACCGACGACAACCGATACCGAGCGGTATCTACCCCAGAAGAGAACAAGCAGATTGTATAAAATAAATATCCCAGTTAATGTAAGGATATACGAGTATGTGTTATTACGCAAAGATTTATACGGTGTTTTAAACAATTCACATAAGTGCCACCTTTCTAATCTCGGAAAATTTTCTGCGTCTAGTTGGTTATGAAAGGTACCACAATAAATGAGTCGTCATGCGTGAGCGAAATAACATAGTTTCGAAAAAGGCATACATCAAATTATTGCGAGTAAAAGAGTTTCCTATTTAAAGCTTCCAGTGGCGTAATCAGACGAAACGTGGATTCATACGCATTACACAGTCACTAAATGCTGAGTCAGTCGGCGAGACGAGGTGGACGAACGCTCTAGAAGACATCAAATATTGCAGAATTATTAAAACATAGATGTAATTATGTACAATACATTCGGTAAAAAGTATGCTGGAGACTCTCTGTAGTCCCTCTCTCTTTTCCGTTAGTACTGTTTTAGAATAGTTATTAGCAATCGGAGCAGCAATAGCGTCGTGCTAGGTTCATTAAGTTCTCACTGGTGTCCTCGGTTCGTTAGGTCGCACTGCACTGTCGTCCGTACACTCGGCGTGATCTGAGAGTAGGCTGAGGATAATCTGAGACGGAACACTGACTGCAGAGGCTTAAAAAGACGCGCGAACAAATCCAAGGACATTCGGCGTCCTCTGGTAGCGTGTGTTGCGCCAAGTGATGGCGTATGGCGAGTCTCTGTTACGACACAGAATAGTAAGGGGTATAAATTAGAAAAAAAGTTATTAAAACTCACTCACTTTGCAACAGGCAAATTCAAGTCATTCCAGAGACGGAGACAGAAAGAGGAAGCAAGCCAGTACGTCGCAAGTGGGTCAGGTCCATGACACTGTCTGCCGAGTAAGGATACGCATTCAGCAGAAAGCAGACTGCGGCAGAAATCCAAAGGAAGCGAGACAAGCATATTTGATAACTCCTAAAGCATGTTTCAAGAAACTCTATCTCTTTCATAAGAGCATATAGCGAGGGACCGATTTCGTCTACACCTAACGGTTAGTGCTGAGTTTTTGCCCTTTCTAACAGCATCCCATACGAGTGAACCAGCTGTGTCTTTACCTGCAGTTGCTCATGCTTTAGGTACCTGGGCTATGCATGGCTGTTTAAACAGAATAGCTTGATGTAGTCATAGCGTCGAGTCGCATATGTTTGCTTTCATGCCCTGCAGCTAATTAGCAGCAAATAAGCTGTAACTGTGATTCTACAGTCAAATAGTCTATGCATTAGCTGGGATTGTAAATAAGCATAATACACAAAAATACAATATAGAAGTGGAATGAATTATTTAATAACAAAGGCTCTATTCTAACGTCTCTAGTTGATGTAAACGACAGAGAATTATGTTGAATAATGTTTATTCAAAAGCTGACATCTCAAATAAAAGGGAAGTGGTTCTATGATATTCAGTTGAAAAAAAGACAGAAAACTCCCATATCAAATGCAGTAAAGTTTTGTTGAGAGCTTTAGGATAATAGTAGCAAAATCCCCAAACTAAATAGCGATCAAAGATACGCGAAAACTAAGTCCTTTTCGTAATCACAATACACGAAACATTCACAAGCTCAAAACAATTCAAAGTTGAACATGATGATTCACAAACTGATACACGCAATACAAAGAATCCTAACTCATACTCTGTTTATCCTCACTTCCGAAATACAGGTGGAAAGAATTAAAGTCATACACTGGACTTCCCGAAATATAAAGTCCATTCATAATTTAGGATATTGTAACAGCTATTCACCACCCAGAATCAATAATATATGACTATATGACTAAATCACCATGAGCAGGTCTGGCTTCCTCCAGCACTTGTCATTAAGCATCTCTATAATCGGTCCCTTGAACTCTTCACTCAAAAAGTCCCAGTCTCCACGTGACTCCCGTAGTTTTTAGCCTCTGTCTGCTTTTCCATTCGTTGAAGACCACTCCCACCATAAATACACCGTTCTTAAGCTCCTATCTGAGTCATCTTGACCTCTTTCCTGCACTAAACTAATATGTTACGACAATATTTAATTAAAGAAATGTCATAAACATTCGGCTGCACTCAGTTCATTTACATTAAATGTAAGATATATGAGCCGTGATAAAAACTGCTGTTTTGAAGAGCGCGCCGCAGCACGTTGTGTGAAGTAGTAGTCCTCCGTTTTTGGCGGAGTCACGCTGTGGCAGTCGCAGCTTTGGTGTCTCCCTCTGGTGGGAAAGGGGAAAGGTTGCCTGTTCACGTGCATTTAAGGGGCGCTATGAGCTCGCCAGTTGGTCAGTTGGAGTCAGGCTGGGTCAATCTCGCGTCACCAGTTGCTGGTCTGTCTCTCGTTCGCATTTGTGCGGCAGTTAGTGTGTGTCTGTCGTCGGAGTGCTAGTATGTCTGTCGTTTGGATCACATTTTAAAGCCTGAAAATGAGAGTCTTGCCACTCCGGCAGTAACAGAACTCAGCTAGTGGTCGTCCGGTCGGGGCTGAGTTCCTGCATCCGAGTCTGCGCGTTAGGCCGCAAGTCTGCTCGAGTTCCTCGGGCAACGGTCATTGGCGGTTGGATGGATCGATCTGTTGGTCGCGCACTGAGACACAAGATGACTTGTTCGCCTTGAGCGTCGGCGCATGTGAGGTCCCCACGTGTGTCCAGTGGGCCGCGCCGAATAGAAAGGGGTAGTGGCTTCGCGGCCGACACGAGAGCAACAAGAGTCAACCCACGACATTGGTCTGGCCGGTGCGAGCTGTGACGCCGTGAGACGGGAGATCGGCGCGTCTTCCTGCGTCCGTTGAAGCGGCTGGCAGCGGACGGTTCGGGAGAGCGTGTTGGGGGTGCTGCGCCATGTCTTCGCCAGAAATCGCTGTTTATTAGAAGTTAAGTGATTGGAGATATGTTATTTCATTTACTTGTTAAATTCTACTTGTTTTCTTGGTGAGGTCACCAGCCGCTTTGTTTTGGGGTCGTCCCACCATTCTTCTCCGTTTGCCCACCCATGGGAAGGTGATTATTTATGTATTGGGTGGTCCGTTTTTCCCTTGTGGAGTAGCGTTGGGTTAGAGCAATCTGCGGTTCGGGTTGTTCAGTAATCCCCCTGTCAATCTGCCATACGTTAATAGCTGCCTCTGTCATGTTTGTCGGATTCGGTGTCAACGATTTTATTGCTTAAGGTGTAAAGGCCGAATTCCTGAAATATGTTTTTATCTTGCCTATCATCTTGAGAGGTGGTATATGTGTAATGTAGAGCATGTTTGTACATTTTATGTAAGACTGCATTTCATGGGTTTTTATTTAAATTGTCATTTTAGTATATAAAGTTGCCACCCTTCCTTCGTAAGAGTTCTTTTAAAAACAAGTTGCACTTTCTGTCGCAAATAATTTTTAATGTGAGTGTTTTGTACCATTTCCATCACTCTTACATGTTGCATAGTTTATGTGTTTGTGAGTTGTTAAAATTTTTAGTTTAAAATAGTCTGGTAAGATGGCTGAATTTTAGGTGGTAGACTGTAAATGTACTTATGAGATGTTTTCTCTCTTACCATATTTTGGTCTTATATTCAATTATGATTCTAGACTGCACTTCTAGAGGTGTAAAATTTTACTAAGGCCTAAAAGATTATTCTTTTAATTATAACTTTGAAGGTTATTGGTTTAATTAACTTAAGTCCTTAGTATAATGAAATTAAGGTTGATGTTGAAATCAATCCTATTGTTGAAATTATTACTGTTATAGGAAGAATAATTCTTGATTTTTGAGACTTTAGAGATCATGAATTTTCTGTGTATAGCATAATTAAGGCTGAGAACCTAATATGTATGTAATAATAAAGTGTAATTGTAGTTAATACAACTATAATGGTTATAATAGTTGTTATGTTGTTTTCTATTAATGATTGTATTACAATTCATTTTGGTAGGAATCCAAGAAATGGTGGTAAACCACCTAGAGATAGGAGAGATGAAATATTACGAATTTAATTTCAGTTTTTATATTTCTGGCCGAATAAATTTGGTTTATGAAAAATAGGTTTATTTGTTTAAATAATAAAACCATGATTAATCTTAGTAGTGAGTAAATAATAAAATATACTTCTCAGATGTTTTCTATAACTGTTAGGGATCTAATTATTCACCCTAAATGTCTAATTGAAGAATATGCTAGAAGTTGGGGTAGAGATGTTTGATTTAAACCTCCTATTGCTCCAATAATGACTCTTAAAATGATAATTGTTCAAATGAAAGTTCTTAGTTGAATACAATAGGATAATACCATTATTGGGGTAATTTTTTGTCATGTTATTAATGTTTGACAATTATTTCATCTCGAAGCTCCTATTACTTCTGGAAATCAGAAATGAAAAGGTGCAGCTCCAATCTTTAATAATAATCTAGATCTGATTATTATTGATGGAATAAATTCTGTTTCTCATCCTATTGGATACTTTATTTGAATCAACAAAATTGAAAATAATAGTATTGTTTATGCTGTTGCTTGGACAATAAAATATTTAATTGATGACTCATTTATTATTATTTTTTTAATTCTTGTTAGGAGTGGAATAAATGAAAGTAAGTTGATCTCAAGTACTATTCAAACTCCAAATCAGGAATTTGATGAAATGGACAGGATCGTTCCTATCATTAATGTTGATAGGAAGAGAAGTTTTGTAGAGTTGTTGGTCATTAAAAAGGAGAGGATTGATACCTCTATAAATGGGGTATGAACCCATTAGCTTGTTTAGCTTACCTTTTTACATTAAGGTGTATGAAGCACGTTAGTTTTTGATACTAAAGGAGGTAGTTTAATTCTATCTTATGTAATTTTCTAATGAAGGTAATTTGTATTTACTTGATTTACCCTATCAAGGTAACCCTTTAATCAGGCACTTCATTGATTTAATATATAAATTAAAAGTTTTTTTTGAAATTTGGTTATGTATATTTTTGGTTATTTCTAATTAATTCATCTCGATTTGGTTAATTTTATATATATATATAAAATAATTTATATTAATATATTACATTTAATTAAATTTAAATACCTATAAGTTTATTTTACTATTATTAAGTGATTATTTTAATACATTTATTTACTGTGGATTATAGCTACTTACGTTTTTTGCTTAAAATAGGTTATTATATTATAATATATATGATAATATGTAAATTAATATTAAATATTATTATACTTGGATATAATAAATAAAATTAATAACTTTAAATATAAAATATTATATTAATATAAATAATTATATTAATTATAATAATATAATTTTAATATTATCTATAATTAGATTATTTAACTATTAAATATCTAAGTTAGCTTAATATAAACTTAATTTTATATTAATAACATATTACATTAATTTACATAATTGTATAAAATATATTTATTATATTATTTAATCCTTCTTTATTATGTGACAAGAAAGATTAAATAAGAAAGAATATAATACATTTATTGGTATACATGTTCCATATTAATCTTTATTTATATACAATAGAGAAGTTGTTGTGGTCATACGGAGGTGCGTTTCTTTTTTTTTTTGTTATTGTTTGTGATTTTTTCTTTTTTTTTCTTTAAATTTTTGAATCCTTTATTTTTTCTTAATTTGATAAATTTTCACATTTCTTATTTTTTGTTCTTAAAAGTTTTATTATTGCTTGTTTATTTACTCTTTCTTTGCATTATATGTAAGTTTTGTTAAACTAAATGTTCTTTTTGCAGTAATTTGATTTAATTATCAAGTGATTTTGGAGTTAGCAATTGATTTATTATCGGCATAATTCGTGCCAGCAGCCGCAGTTATACGATTGATACAAGTGAATGTTATTGGTTAAAACAGTTGTTTGTATTAGTAGGGTTAAAATATAAATTTGTAAGGTGAAATGTTAAAATTTATTTGTAGCTCTTTTTATGAATCTGTGAAATTTAAATTACAAACTAGGATCAGATACCCTATTATTTTAAATGTTAATTATATTTACCAGGGTACTATTAGTTAAGGTCTTTAAACCCAAAGAATTTGGCAGTACCTCATTCCATTCAGAGGAACCTACCCCATGATTGATGATACACGATTTACTATACTTAATTTATTTGTTTGTATATCTCTGTTATCAGAGAATCTTTTTAGAGCTATAATTCTCAAGATTTATAATTATAAAATATTTCAGGTCAAGGTGCAGCTTATAGTTAAGAGGAGGTGGGTTACAATAGATTTTTGTTTACAACAGATTTGTTGGTGAAATACTGTTAATGAAGGTGGATTTGATAGTAATTTAATTTATTTAATTTAACTGATATTGGCTCTGAGGTGTGTACACATCGCCTGTCGCTCTCATTATTGATTATTCTATTTTATTATATTAAATTAGCTTCAATTTAGATAAGTCGAAACATAGTAGATGTACTGGAAAGTGTATCTACGAAGAGGTTCAAGATATAACTTATTAGTAAAGTGTTTCACTTAGACTGAAACTTTTTCTGTGCAAATCAGGATATCTTGATTATTTATTTTATTATATTTATTTTTGTTTATTTAATTATTTAATATAAGTGATTTTGTTGAATTTTGTCTTAGTATATTTTATAGAATTGATTTTTTTAAATTATAGTTTATTGGTAATGTGTTTTATGAAATATTATTTTAAATTTTTTAAGTAGATTTTATTTATTGTACCTTTTGTATCAGGGTTTATCAGTATTTATTTTACTTGTCTCGATTTGGGTTGATTTATAAATAATTTATAATTAATGTATCATAATTATTATTAAATTATTTATAGAAATGAGATGTTAATCGTTTCCTAAGATATCTAGTTTCTTAAGAATAAATTTAATTTTTTGAAGTTAATTGTTTTTATTTAATTTTTTAAGTATAAATATTAACTTATTTATTCTTTAAGGGATAAGCTTTGAAGTTAATAACCTATAATTTGTTTTATAAAAATGTAATAGTAAGCTTTGAACCAGCTATCTTTAAGATTATGTTTTAGTTTATTATTTTTTATTTTGATTTTATAAATATTTTAGGTTTTTTATTAAGCTTATTAATTTAATTTTAAAATTTTTGTAATAATGATAGAATTAGTAAATTTATTTGTATAAAATTTTTACCTTGTAAACTTATTATAAGGAACTAGGCAAAATTGATTTCTGCCTCACTTGGGTGAGTACATCGTCACTCCTAAATTCTCTGACTCCGATAAAACTGTGTTCATACTCCGCATTAACCTCACACCTTCTGGTCCAACCATGTCCTTCCGCCTGCCGGAGTGGCCGAGCGGTTCTAGGCGCTACATCTGGAACCGCGCGGGCCCCTACGGTCGCAGGTTCGAATCCTGCCTCAGGCATGGATGTGTGTGGTGTCCTTAGGTTAGTTAGGTTTAAGTAGTTCTAAGTTCTAGGGGAGTGATGACCTCAGATTTGAGTCCCATAGTGCTCAGAGCCATTAGAACCATGTCCTTCCAAATGATAAGTCAACAATTGCCAATAAAAATAATCTTCGCTACGATCTTTAATAGAGGTCAAGGTCTTCCAGTCCACAGGGCAGTATTATATTTACCAAAACCTGTTTTTTCGTATGGATAGCTATACGTGGTTTCTTGATCACAATACTTACGTTTTTGCTAAGGACACATACTGCCAAAAAGTAAACGGTGATCACGTTATAACTGCTAACGTTGTCTTCAAGCAAGTTTTGTGTAACAAAGAAATTTTAAAAAATAAAAGTAATCTGACAATGGCAATTTCTGCTTTTCTTGTTTTACAGTTAACCATATTGTACACTATGATATCGGTTTTTTGTGATGAGACTAATATTTGTTATTACTATTTATAATTTAATACTTTTTACTAATAAATGTTTGTATTTACTTACTTCTCCACTAATGTATCACTTACTGGTGACTGGTCAAGACAAAGTGCGAATTATTCGCACTTGTCAATACGTAACTTTCAACTCTTCTGGTATTTTTCGTCATCAGTGGGGAACGAAATATTGAAATAGATGTCCCTGTTATTCATTTTATTAAGTAGTACGGGAGATATGTTGTAGCGACCAAAAAACACCATTGAGAAATAATATTTACGATTCTGCTTAGAGATGATTTGCTCGTGATGTGCCGCGTGCGGTCAACAAACACTCCGTCCATACTGCAATTAATGTTGTCACAGCTATAGTGTTCCAAGATTATGGTTAAGTAAAAGTTCCGATCAACGCCTAATTCTCATGTATAGTCGTTTAGCGTGCTCCAGCACCCCACTTGTAAGAATACTCGCGAGTACACTGTTCTATATTCCCTGTTTACACAGCTAACTACAGATCGAAAGCAACAGTATGTGAGTGGTTGACACGGCCTTCGGGGGTAATTCCTTCGCTTCTTGTGATACTGCGAACATTACGTGCTAACACATCAGGAAGAAAATGCTGTGGCAGTCATGAAGGTATATCACTGTGCCGCTTCATCTGCTTCACGTAGAAATGGTTAACGAACCTCACGATTTTTAAGCAGTCGTGCTTCAGAGACTTGCCAGAATTCGGGCAAATAGCGCTAAAATGTCTGCCAGCGGGAGGGGTATGTAGCGAGGGGTGGGGGTGCGGCGCGCCGCGATGCGCCGCTGTCGCGCCGGCTGGCATGCAGAATGTCGGCATGCGGCGACGCGCCGCGTGGGAGCGCGGCTCACGTGCTGCGTGGGAGTTAACAGCCGCTGCAAATCCCCGTCACTCGGCCGCCGGCTGTTACATGGCGCGTTAAGCAGTGCTTCCAGCGTCCGGAAAAGAAAATCTGTCAGTAATACAACACGTGCGAGAAGCTAAAACACTTGTTGTTATTCACGCATCTAAGCTACATTTAACACATTCCGAGAGGTGACTGTGTGCTGAGAAGTATAAAAGTTATGGTCCAGCTACACCTACATCTACATCTACAAAGATACTCCGCAAGCCACCGTACGGTGCGTGGCGGTGAGTACCATGTATAACAACTAATCATTCCCTTGCTCTTCTGCTCGCAAATAGAGCGAGAGGAAAACGATTGTCTATAAGTCTACGTATAAATCCTAATTTCTCGTATCTTCGCCGTCATTACGCCCAATGAACACTACTCGCCATTAAAATTGCTAAACCATGAAGATGACGTGCTACTGACGCGAAATTTAACCGACAGGAAGAAGATGCTGTGATATGCAAATGATTAGCTTTTCAGAGCATTCACACAACGTTGGCGCCGGTGGTGACACCTACAACGTGCTAACATGAGGAAATTTCCCAACCGATTTATCACACACAAACAGCAGTTGACCGGCGTTGCCCGGTGAAACGTTGTTGTGATGCCTCGTGTAAGGAGGAGAAATGTGTACCATCACGTTTCCGACTTTGATAAAGGTCGGATTGTAGCCTATCGCGATTGCGGTTTACCGTATCGCGACATTGCTGCTCGCGTTGGTCAAGATCCAATGACTGTTAGCAGAATATGGAATCCATGGGTTCAGGAGGGTAATACGGAACGCAGTGCCGGATCCCAACGACCTCGTACCACGAGCAGTCGAGATGACAGGCATCTTATCCGCATGGCTATAACGGATCGTGCAGCCACGTCTCGATCCCTGAGTCGACAGATGGGGACGTTTGCAAGACAACAACCATCTGCACGAACAGTACGACGACGTTTGCAGCTCAGAAACCATGGCTGCGCTTACCCTTGACGCTGCATCACAGACAGGAGCGCCTGTGATGGTGTACTCAACGACGAACCTGGGTGCACGAATGGCAAAACGTAATTTTTTCGGATGAATCCAGGTTCTGTTTACAGCATCATGATGGTCGCATCCGTGTTTGGCGACACCGCGGTGAACGCACATTGGAAGCGTGTATTCGTCATCGCCATACTGGCGTATCACCCGGCGTGATGGTTTGGAGTGCCATTGGTTACACGTCTCGGTCACCTCTTGTTCGCATTGACGCCACTTTGAACAGTGGACGTTACATTTCAGATGTGTTACGACCCGTGGCTCTACCTTTCATTCGATCCCTACGAAACCCTACATTTCAGCAGGATAATGCACGACCTCATGTTGCAGGTCCTGTACAGGCCTCTCTGGATACAGAAAATGTTCGACTGCTGCCCTGGCCAGCACATTCTCCAGATCTCTCACCAATTGGAAACATCTGGTCAATGGTGGCCGAACAACGGGCTTGTCACAATACGCCAGTCACTACTCTTGATGAACTGTGGTATCGTGTTGAAGCTACATGTGCAGCTGTACCTGTACACCCCATCCAAGCTCTGTTTGACTCAATGCCCAGGCGTATCCAAGCCGTTATTACGGCCATAAGTGGTTGTTCTGTGTACTGATTTCTCAGGATCTATGCACCCAAATTGCGTGAAAATGTAATCACGTGTCAGTTCTAGTATAATATATTTGTCCAATGAACAGCCATTTATCATCTGCATTTCTTCTTGATGTAGCAATTTTAAAGGCCAGTAGTGTACAATGGCGGCAGTAGAATTGTTCGCAGTCAACTTCGAACGCCGGTTCTCAAAATTTTCTTAGTAGTGTTCCTTTATAAGACGTCGCCTTTCCTCCAGGGATTCCCATTTGAGTTCCCGAAACACCTCCGTAATAGTTGCGTGTCGTTCGAACCTACCGGTAAAAAATCTAGCAGCCCGCCTCTGAATGGTGTCAATATCTTCCTTCAATACGACATGGTACGGATCCCAAACACTCGAACAGTACTCAAGAATAGGTCGCACCAGAGGCCTATACGCTGTCTCCTTTACATGTGAACCACACTTTCCTAAAATTCTCCCAATAAACAGAAGCCGTCCATTCGCCTTCCCCACCACAGTTCTCTCATGTTCATCCCATTTCATATCGATCTGCAACGTTACGCCCATATATTTAAACAACTTCATTGTGTAAAGCAGCAAACTATTAATACTGTATCCGAACATTAAAGGTATATTCTTCCTACCCACCTGCATTAACTTACATTTTTCCACATTTACAGCTAGCTGCCATTTATCACACCAACTAGAGATTTTGTATAAGTCGTCTTGTCTCTTCCTACAGTCACTCAATTTCGGCACCTTACCGTGCACCACAGCATCATCAGCAAACAACCGCAGATTGCTACCCACACTGTCCACCAAATCGTTTGTATATATAGAGAAGAATAGCAGTCCTATCACACTTCCCTGGGTCACTCCTGACTAATACCCTTGTGTCTCCCCGCCAAGAACACACTGGGAACTCTTACTTAAGAAATCTTCGAGCCACTCACATATATACGAACTTACTCCACATGCTCGGACCTTCATTAAACAGCATGTTGCCCTTCATCCACAGTTCGCAGTATATCATGCGAGAAAAGGGCAAGCACAGTTTCGCACGAGCGATGCTTTCTAAAACAACGCTAATTCGTGGACATAAGCTTTCCAGTCTCATGAAAGAATACGTTCAAGGATTCTGCAGCAGACAGAACATAGATATACTGGTCTCTAATTTTGTGGGTTCTATCTTTTACCTTTCTTACATACAGGAGGAATATAATAATTCCAATCCCAAAGACAGCAGGTGTTGACAGATGTGAAAATTACCGAATTATCGGTTAAATAAGTCACAGCTGCAAACCGCAAATTCTTTACAGACGAATGGAAAAACTGGTAGAAGTTGACCTCGAGGAACATCAGTTTGGATTCCGTAGAAATATTGGAACACGTGAGGCAATACTGACCCTACGACTTATCTTAGAAAATAGATTAAGGAAAGGCAAACCTATGTTTCTAGCATTTGTAGACTTAGAGAAAGCTTTTGATAATGTTAACTGGAATACTCTCTTTCAAATTCTGAAGGTGGTAGGGGTAAAATATAGGGAGTGAAAGGCTATTTACAATTTGTACAGAAACCAGAAGGCAGTTATAAGAGTCGAGGGGCATGAAAGGGAAGCAGTGGTTCGGAAGGGAGTGAGACAGGGTCGTAGCCTATCCCCGATGTTATCCAATCTGTATATTGAGCAATCAGTAAAGGAAACAAAAGAAAAATTCGGAGTAGGTATGAAAATTCATGGAGCAGAAATAAAAACTTTGAGGTTCGCCGATGACATTGTAATTCTGTCATAGAGAGCAAAAGACTTGGAAGAGCAGTTGAACGGAATGGAGAGAGTCTTGAAAGGAGGATATAAGATGAACATCAACAAAAGCAAAACGAGGATAACGGAATGTAGTCGAATTAAGTCGGGCGATGCTGAGGGAATTAGATTAGGAAATGAGACGCTTAAAGTAGTAAATGAGTTTTGCTATTTGGGGAGCAAAATAACTGATGATGGTCGAAGTAGAGAGGATATAAAATGTAGACTGGCAATGGCAAGGAAATCGTTTCTGAAGAAGAGAAATTTGTTAACATCGAGTATAGATTTAAGTGTCAGGAAGTCGTTTCTGCAAGTATTTGTATGGAGTGTAGCCATGTATGGAAGTGAAACATGGACGATAAATATTTTGGACAAGAAGAGAATAGAAGCTTTCGAAATGTGGTGCTACAGAAGAATGCTGAAGATTAGATGGATAGATCACATAACTAGTGAGGAGGTGTTGAATAGAATGGGGGAGAAGAGAAATTTGTGGTACAACTTGACTAGGAGAAGGGTCGGTTGGTAGGACATGCTCTGAGGCATCAAGGGATCACCAGTTTAGTATTGGAGGGCAGCGTGGAGGGTAAAAATCGTAGAGGAAGACCCAGAGATGAACACACTAAGCAGATTCAGAAGGATGTAGGTTGCAGTAGGTACTGGGAGATGAAGAAGCTTGCACAGGATAGAGCAGCATGGAGAGCTGTATCAGACCACTCTCTGGACTGAAGACCACAACAACAAACAACATACAGGAGTCACCTGAACTTTTTTCCAGTCGGTTGGAGCTTTGTGATGGATGAGTGATTCACTGTAAATGCAAGCTAGCTAAGGAGCCAATGCCGTAGAGTATCCTTTGTAAAACCAAATGGGTTAGAGCAGTACCAGTTCATTTGTAATTTACTGTGTGACCCGCGCTAAGCAGGGTAAACCACAACTTCCCCGTCAAACTTTCAGTGATTGTTCAGGGATACCTTCTAAGTATTTTGGTACAAGAGCCCCACGGTCTCTGGCTGATGGTCAGAGAGTAATAAAATAATTTTGACTTACTCGGTGTGCCTCCACAGCCAACCCTGTTTCTGCTAAAATACCTTTACAACAGTGAAGAAGCCAATAATATGCAGTAACTAAGCCGTAAAACAAACAACACGGAGTAGTGTAACAACCCTTAGACGAAACACGTGTTTTTCTGTCACGTTGCGTTCAGTGTATTCTGTCAGCACACAGTACAACACGTAACAAATGCAGAGCTGTTCCCTTACAGGTATTGTTCAAAATTTCGACCACCATGTTCACATAGAGTGCACAGCGACGCACCTCTGACTGTCTTACACGCTGAAGAATTCCTGGAGTTTGGAGTACTACTTCCACGGCTGCTTCCGGGCCCGTGCGAGTATCGACCGCAGTCTCGTAAACTAGGATCTTCTTGCGCCTCCAGAAGAAGAAGTACACTGGTGTCATGTCTCGTGGCCGTGCTGGTCATGAAACAGGACCATTACGACCAATCAATTTTCGTTTAAACTGCACTACAGTGTGGCTCCAAACATCGAGTGAAAATCAAATAAGGTGACAATTATCAGCGGTCCTTCTTCTAGGAACTTTAGGAGGACATATTGTCGAAATTTTCACTGTTGTACACTATTTTCAGTTTAATAGCCATGCAAAGCTATTTGGAGCAAGAAACTGAATGAAATGTGGAATTCTGTAATGAGCCACCAGAAATCGTGGTTCCCTTATAACAAAATACTCAGAAGTTACCCTGAACAAGGTCTGAAAGTTTGTCGGTGGAGTTCTCTCTCTCCCTGCATAATATTTTTGTCATGAGATCTTATTGCCTGGCTTTGTGGTTCACTAGGTATGTGTCATGTCCTAGAGATTCCCTGCGATCCACGTTCACCCGCGGTATTATTACTGCTACATTATCATAATCAACGACAATCGATTCTCCCCAACATTTTTCCATCTATTTATTTTAGAACGTAACTGCGTACTGTTATTTTGTTTTTACAATGGCTTCCTTTATAACGTCAGCAAAGTTTAGAAACGGTTTTAAATTTGGACGAGACGAAGAAGTCACATTACACGTTGCACCACGAGCCATGTGATTATTTCCAGATAGAACCGGCTTCTCCAAGCTGAAAAATGGGATAAGAAATATCGGGAACTACTCTCTATCATAATAGGCTTCAAATACCGCCATTAAGTAAAGCAGATACTTTCTATGTGTCGTTCCTGACATTTAAGAATTAAAAAGTGCTGTTAATAATCAAAATAGGGTTACAGAAACACACTGTGCTACATAACAAAAGTTATAAACAGCGTTCCAGTATTATCTTCAACAATCATCGACAGCTATGAAGTTAAGTATGGCTCTGTCAGTTGATGTTGAGCATGTTACGGCGAGGACGGCAATTCCATGGATCAAATCTGCTAAGTATTACGTGTGATGCTGTGGCCTGTGCTCTTTTCCAATATCTGGAAACAGCTGTCTGCACAATTATTTTGCGGTAAATGGTAAATATTGAAAGTAATCCACTGCTAAATCCTCTGTATATCCTGACAGATATTCCGTCGAAACCCTGAGGCCTTGTCAGGTTTTGGGAATTTCAGCTGCTTATCAGCACGCCTAGTAATTCTTAATATGTCAGTTTTATCTGCATCGTAACGTAAATTGAATGATGACAATTTTCTTTTTCCCTCCTGAAAGGGGTTTTGATGAAATAATTCAACTCATTGCATTTCGTCTTACTATTCTCTATTTCGATTTCCTTAACAGGTGAGGGATACTAATTTTCATGACGCAGAAAGGTTAACATTTGACCAAAATTTCTTATGTATTTAGAAGAGGTTTTGAGGTAAAAGCTTTATCCATCCGTTCTTGAAGACTTACCGCACTGCTCTTTGGGTGCCCTGGTACTGCGTTATCTACACCTGTCTATCTGCAGATTTATGCTTCGCTTCGTGGCTATGTCCAGTGGGCGCTGTTTGTTTTTAAGAAAAAGCTTCTAGCGTTGTTTGTATATCAATTGGATACATTCTTGGGGAACTCGGTAGCCGACCGGAGTGGCCGTGCGGTTCTAGGCGCTACAGTCTGGAGCCGAGCGACCGCTACGGTCGCAGGTTCGAATCTTGCCTCGGGCATGGATGTGTGTGATGTCCTTAGGCTAGTTAGGTTTAATTAGTTCTAAGTTCTAGGCGACTGATGACCTCAGAAATTAAGTCGCATAGTGCTCAGAGCCATTTTGAACTCGGTAACGTTCTTTATTATTCTACTAGAAACATATTACTGTACAGCTTAATCGACTGTTAGCTTCAACTTGAATCGAATGATTCAAGTGTAATACATTTGTCTGGTTAATTGAGAATTTTTTGGAGTTTTGAGCCACTTCTAAAGATACGGTATGAAAACTTAATATCTATTTCTGTTTATTTAATATGCTAGTGTACTGTTACCAGTGCGCCTGCACTCATCTCATGGAGTCTGACTTGCGTTTGGCCAAATTTCACTACTATCAATTTCTGGTTTTAGCCAACTCTCTGCATCGATTAATATGCGAGTACCAGACCTTCTCAATAGTTAAGACTCTGCCACTATTTACGCATGCTTTCGCAGCTGATCAGTAATATGGTAATATTATCGCTTTTCTGAGCAATTCTTGGTGTCTGGTATGAGTATTTTCATCCCCTGGCGGCAAAAAAATTGTTCAAATGGCTCTGAGCACTGTGGGACTTAACATCTGAGGTCATCAGTCCCCTAGAGCTTAGAACTACTTAAATCTAACTAACCTACGGACATCACACACAGCCATGCCCGAGGCAGGATTCGAGCCTGCGACCGTAGCGGTCGCGCGGTTCCAGATTGAAGCGCCTAGAACCGCTCGGCCACACCGGCCGGCCCTGGCGGCAAAGCTTATCTTGACTACAAGTAGACACAGTCGTAAAAAAAAGGAAAGCAATAACAAAATTTCACGCATTCCAGATAGTCGTTTACGAGGAACTTACAGGTTTTAACCCTACGGCGAAAGTCGAGGAAGCCACAACCTAAGTTGTCATAGTGCGATATACTGAAACGTCTTCACTGCAATATATACTGGTATGTAGATCATACCACACGAAGTACGGCTATGTCTCAGCCTTACAATGAAGGTTTTGGAACAATTCTTTTTTTAGGTTTTTGCGCAACCTGACATATTTACACTTATTGTACCAATGAGGAAAATCTTGTTATAAATTATTTATTGTTGCTGTGGTCTTCAGTGCGAAGACTGGTTTGATGCAGCCCTCCGTGCTACTCCACCGTGAGCAAGTCTCTCCATATCCGAATAACTGCACCAACATAAGTCAGCCTGAACCTGCTTGTTGTATTCATCTCGCGGCCTTCCTCTACAATTTTGACCCCTACACACCACACTTTCCTCCAAATCTAAATTGACGATTCTTTGATGTCTCAAAGTGTGTCCTATCAACTAATTCTTCTTTCAGTCATCTTGTGCCAGAAATTTCATTTTTCCTCACTTCTCTTCAAAGCTCATTAGTTACGCTATCTACCCATTTATCCTTCATCATTCTTCTGTAGCACAACATTTCAACGTTTCTATTCTCTTCCTGTGTGAACTGCTCATCGTTCACGTTTTACTTCCGTATAAGGCTAAACTCCAAACAACTACCTTCAGAAAGACTCGCTAACCCTTACATAAGCCAAAACTTACGATCACTGCCCACCGCGACGTAGGATGTCGCCCAGGGGTGTGGCGGACACTTGACTCGGTAACTAAAGTATGTTAGCTGAGCAGACACGGACGGGGGATCACCCTAGCCAAAACATGGGCTACAAATGAGAAAATTCATTGAGATAAGCGACTTTGAAAAAAGGCAGATTGTTATTACGTAGGGTCTGTGCACGATTATCTCGGCGAAGCTGCTCTAATGTTCACGTGTTACTGTCTTGGGCATCTATAGAAAGAGGTACAAGGACAGTGAAACTTCCACTAGGAACATAATTGTTGGAAGCCCACGACTCGTCACAGAGCGTGATATTCGGAGGTTTATCTGCTACCGAGCGAGGTGGTTAAGTTGAAATGGTTCAAATGGCTCCAAGCACTGTGGAACTTTAACATCTGAGGTCATCAGTCCCCTAGACTTAGAACTACTTAAACCTAACTAGCCTAAGGACATCACACACATCCGTGCCCGAGGCAGGATTCGAACCTGCGACCGTAGCAGCAGCACGGTTCCGGACTGAAGCACCTAGAACCGCTCGGTCACAGTGGCCGGTTCATGCCATCTTCCAGCAGTATAACTGTCAGTGACACAAGACCAGAATCGTGCTACAGTGGTATGGTTAGCATGACGGTGAACTCGTGTCGATGTCTTGGCCACCAAATTCGCCTGATGCGAACCCCATGGGACACTATCGTGAACCAACTCCGCGTCCACAAACCAACAAACAATCAGTCCATAATTTACGGGAACTGCATGACCTTTGCGTAGCTGTGTCGTGGCACATATATCTGAGAACCTACCAAGAATCCATCTCACTCCGAATCGCTGCTGTACTACGTTCCAAATGTGGACCAACGCACTATTAAGCAGATGGTCATGTATTTTGGTCTATCAATGTATATTAACGTCTGAACATTTTTATTTAAATAAAATTCAGTGGTTAGGACACTGGACTCGCATTCAAAAGGACGACGGTTCAAACCCGCTTCCGACCATCCTGATTTAGGTTTTCGTGATTTTCTTAAATCGCTTGTTCTCCATCTCTAATGACCTCGTTGTGGACGGGACGTTAAACATTAATCTTCTCCTCCTCCTCCTCCTCCGCTTGTCTGCTCTGTAAAGTAGGATAGATCGTGATCTGTGGCAACTCTGTCGAAAGAACACAATGCTGGTGCACGCACAAGTTTTTTGGAGCGTAATGTTCATCATATATCGTCGAAAATGGAGCTCCGCTGCAAGGTACCCCTACGTGTTAAGTGTTGACACAACGACTTCGTCAGTTACGATTGCAATGGGTACGAACTATCAGGATTCAAACAACGGTCAATGGAGATGTGTCGGTTCTTCGGGTGAATCACATTTTTGCTACACTTCGTCTCCACAAATTCCGTCGCCGGGGTGAACGGCGGATAGAAACGTGCACGGCGCCACAGACGCAGGCTGCTTGCGGTAGTAATGGAAGACACGCTGACAGCTGCAAACCACTTGCATCCCTCCATACTTGGTGTTTTCCCCGACAACGATGTCATCTTTCAGTAGTATAACTGTCCGTGTCTTGGAGACAGAACCGTGCTGCAGTGGGCTTAAGGAGTATTGTAGTGAACTCACTTTGATGGTTCGGCGACCAATTCGCCTGATGTAAATCCTATAAAAACCCATCTGGGTTTCTATCGGGTGCCATCACCACGTACGCTAATCAGCGGCCCGTTATTTACAAGAATTACATGACCTGTGCGTAGATATTTACTGCCACATATCTCCACAAACCTACTAACAACAGTCGGATCCCTGCTACGCTGAATCTATGATGTATGTCTCTCCAGAGATGGAGAAACAAACTATTAACGAGTTGGTCATCATATTTTTGCTGACCAGTGTATTTATCCCATGTTAACAAATTTCTCCCCACCAGAAACGCATTTCTCGCCATTGTTTAGTTTCGGTTACACGATAAATCACAAAAATGTAAAGGCTGACAGTTCAACTAAATACCTAGGAATTAAAATTACGAACAACATACACTGGAGCGATCACACAGATAATGCTGCGGGCAAAGAAAACCATAGACTGCGTTAGCAGAAGAGTAGTGAATGTTCTGGCACAAGTCGCTGACATCAGCATCAGCATTCCGGGAATTGATGACATCATCATCAGGTCTTTTCCTGGAATCTAGTGCAATGATTTTATTCGCAGAATTCGCCCCTCCCTTTTCCCACTGTGTCAAAAGGCGTTACGCGTTTTTGCGAAAACGCGGAGGGGCCCCAGGCCACCAACGGCGTCCAGTCTTGGCACCCCAGTCTGCGGGCAGTTTTAATTTTTGAAGTTCGATAGCGTGCATGTTATCATATCTTCTCAGCTGCACTCCAAGGAAGACATACTTTCGAGGAATACGCTCTCCATTCTAGCTCAGTTCTCGGGTATTTGTTATACAAATTAATTTTTTGTATGCCATATTTAGCCGAATGATCTGACAGCGTCATATGTATGGCGTCATGACGGCATCAAACATGCATGACACATATGTCACATCAGGGTCTCACATGTGGCACACACCTCAGTAACATCGTGTCAACATCTTTAAATAATTTAGTCCTCAAAACCACATTTGTTATTTGTCATGTGCTGTTCTTCTCCATTTGAAGCCTCTGCTCTGTAGTTTTTGGATCAGGTGCTGTATTGAGAAACAAAGTTAAAAAATAGTGAGGTATGATACTTTCACAGTATAAAATAATAACATCATAGAATAGTCTGGAAAGTGTTAAGTAGTGGCATAAATTGGTAGTATTGGCTGTACAGTAGACAAATTGTTAAGACATAAAATCTGGAAATTGGTAAAATTGGTAATACTGCTATACCAAACTACAGATTTACCAGCCAAAAATCAGAGCACCTTATGCAGATGTGTGTGTATCTGATTTCTGTGTAAAGACATTAACACAATGTGACGTAAATACATTTTGGGAAAGAAGACGATGCATCACAGAGTAATTATCCGATTGGGACACAAATCGGTAAATGTCATGTACAGGTACAGGCAAACAAATGATAACACTTTCAGAAATATTTGATGATTTATTCAGCACAAAGAGCTTTACAAACTGAGCAAGTCAATAATGCCGGTGATGGTGGTAAGTTCCTATGGGACCAAATTGCTGAGGACATCGGTCCCTATGCTTACACACTACTTCATCTAACTTAAACTAACTTATGCTGAGGACAACACACACACCCAAGCCCAAGGGAGGACCCGAACCTCCGACGGGGGAAGCCGCGAGGTCCGTGGCAAGGCGCCTGAAACCACGCGGCTACCCCGCTCGGCGCCAATAATGCATTCGTCCACCTCTGGCCATTACGTATGCAGTTATACGGCTTGACATTTATTGGTAGACTTGCTGAATGACCTCCTGACGAATATCGAGCCACATTCTGTCTCATGGGGGTGTTAGATCATCAAAATCCTGAGCTGGTTGGAGGGTCTTGCCCAAAATGCTCCGAACGTTCTCAACTGGGGAGGACCGCCTTCCCAACTGGCGGAAGTTGTGTTTGACAAGTATGATCACAAACAATGTAAACCCTCGCCATATGTGGGCGCGCGTTATTTTGCTGAAATTTGAACCCAGGATGGCTTCCCATGAAGGGCAACAGAATGGGACGTAGAATATCGTCAACGTAGCGCTGTGGTGTAAGGATGATGCAGATGACAACCAAAGGGGGGTCTGCTATGAAAATAAATGTCACTCCATCAGTGTAAGTTGTCGGGCTTGTGAGGTAACGGGCGAGTTGTGGCGCCCTGTAAATATTTTAAGTTCAGAGTTGGCGGTCACCGCTCAGGCCGTTCGGCAAGCCGCGGCTCGTTAGCAATCGCTTGATGCCGCACAACGACTGGACCACATGGTCCAGCCAATCGTGTGGCTGGGAATTCCATGGTGACGCTGTGTCGATGAAGGAGACATGCCGGGAGTGCCAAAGATGGCGGACTTTGTGAAAACTTAATGGCAGACATTTCACATTTCGTATGGAAATTAATAGAGCCAGATGAATCATGATACCTCAAAAAGAAACATGTAAATTACCATTATTTGCACGACGATTCTGATGGTGTAATCAGATTATCAATACCTTTATTAGTTTAAAGTTTAGTATCTGACTGTAAATTATACAAGTAACACCCAGCAACGAATTTCCAAAATCCAAACGGTTCATCCGATTATGTCGATCGACATGTCTTTATGAAGCTATTAGTGTAAACCTAAATTGGTATAAATTACAGGCATGTAACTTGAATAGTACCTGAGTTATTGGAGATCAAAGTGGCCGATTACTATCGATCGCGTCAGGCCGTAAGTACTCCACAGGTACACGAAAAAACGGTAGCGGCATGTTTATAAATATATTTATTCATCTACATCTTTGTTTATATTCGATATATACTATTCATGAAGAAATTGGTCAGTTATTTACTCTGTCTTAGAAAGCACAGAGACATTAGGCTACTGGCTTACTTCTGTTCTATTCCTTTGATATATGATTATTTAATTTGTTTGTGTATTTAATAATGTGTGTTAGAGTGTGTTTGTGTTCCAGCCATAGGAATATTTACACTCCTGGAAATGGAAAAAAGAACACATTGACACCGGTGTGTCAGACCCACCATACTTGCTCCGGACACTGCGAGAGGGCTGTACAAGCAATGATCACACGCACGGCACAGCGGACACACCAGGAACCGCGGTGTTGGCCGTCGAATGGCGCTAGCTGCGCAGCATTTGTGCACCGCCGCCGTCAGTGTCAGCCAGTTTGCCGTGGCATACGGAGCTCCATCGCAGTCTTTAACACTGGTAGCATGCCGCGACAGCGTGGACGTGAACCGTATGTGCAGTTGACGCACTTTGAGCGAGGGCGTATAGTGGGCATGCGGGAGGCCGGGTGGACGTACCGCCGAATTGCTCAACACGTGGGGCGTGAGGTCTCCACAGTACATCGATGTTGTCGCCAGTGGTCGGCGGAAGGTGCACGTGCCCGTCGACCTGGGACCGGACCGCAGCGATGCACGGATGCACGCCAAGACCGTAGGATCCTACGCAGTGCCGTAGGGGACCGCACCGCCACTTCCCAGCAAATTAGGGACACTGTTGCTCCTGGGGTATCGGCGAGGACCATTCGCAACCGTCTCCATGAAGCTGGGCTACGGTCCCGCACACCGTTAGGCCGTCTTCCGCTCACGCCCCAACATCGTGCAGCCCGCCTCCAGTGGTGTCGCGACAGGCGTGAATGGAGGGACGAATGGAGACGTGTCGTCTTCAGCGACGAGAGTCGCTTCTGCCTTGGTGCCAATGATGGTCGTATGCGTGTTTGGCGCCGTGCAGGTGAGCGCCACAATCAGGACTGCATACGACCGAGGCACACAGGGCCAACACCCGGCATCATGGTGTGGGGAGCGATCTCCTACACTGGCCGTACACCACTGGTGATCGTCGAGGGGACACTGAATAGTGCACGGTACATCCAAACCGTCATCGAACCCATCGTTCTACCATTCCTAGACCGGCAAGGGAACTTGCTGTTCCAACAGGACAATGCACGTCCGCATGTATCCCATGCCACCCAACGTGCTCTAGAAGGTGTAAGTCAACTACCCTGGCCAGCAAGATCTCCGGATCTGTCCCCCATTGAGCATGTTTGGGACTGGATGAAGCGTCGTCTCACGCGGTCTGCACGTCCAGCACGAACGCTGGTCCAACTGAGGCGCCAGGTGGAAATGGCATGGTAAGCCGTTCCACAGGACTACATCCAGCATCTCTACGATCGTCTCCATGGGAGAATGGCAGCCTGCATTGCTGCGAAAGGTGGATATACACTGTACTAGTGCCGACATTGTGCATGCTCTGTTTCCTGTGTCTATGTGCCTGTGGTTCTGTCAGTGTGATCATGTGATGTATCTGACCCCAGGAATGTGTCAATAAAGTTTCCCCTTCCTGGGACAATGAATTCACGGTGTTCTTATTTCAATTTCCAGGAGTGTATTTAATTTGAAGCTAGTTAAATGTAAATCTAGTATTTCATATGTGTTTCATTATGTTTGTGAGTGTTCGTTGGCTTGAAGACATGGCAGGAGTACTCTAGCCAATCACAACGCTCGTGAATGGGGAGACTGGATAGAAGTGGGAGAGGAGTGCGGGAGAGGACACGAGGGAGTCCTGGACAGTGCGGCGCGAGGGACAGTCGCACGGGACACAGAGAGAGTCCTGGAAAGTACGGCGCGACGGACGGACAGTCGCGGGAAGGATTTGGAGAGTGGACCAGTTTGCGCGTGGTCGCGGGAGATAGAAATATTTCGTAGTGCCGACTTGTGCACTTGTGAGATGCGTCTAGAACTGAATATCTTGCGAGCCATGTTGTTGCTCATAACTGATTACGTTAAGTAGGAATCTATTGTTTCCCTGTTATTCAACTTATATTTTATTTAATTGCTTGACCATCGACACTAATAAGTGTTTACAGTAATAAAGGGCATTCTTAAAGGCACTTCTACTATCGTACTCATCATTTAAAGTCGTTAAAATAGTACCTGCAGAATTTATTTAATTGCAATCTTTCATTTATAAATACCTATGTTACGCTCCTAATTCACAATTGCCGAGTGATTGGAACCTTCCACCATTCGATTCATGTGTATATTCATATTGTATACTGTCGACTCAGCAGTATTTGGCTTGTAATGCGCCCCCTAGATAACGAAAGCAGCCAAAACTTGTTTGGAGACATGTTGGACAGCAGTGGGATACCAACCTGACTATTATCCGCCATACGGCTCGACACGTAGCAGTGATGGTCTGGGGTGCCCCATTCTGTTTCCTTTCATAGCAAGATAATTCCCGCCCACACATAGCAAGAGTTTCCACTGCTTGTCTTCATGCTCACCAAACCGTACAGTGGACAGCAAGTTGGTCGGATGTCTCTCCGATTGAGAACATTTGGAGCATTTTGGGCAGGGCTTTCGCACCAGCTTGTTATTTTGATGATGTAACGCGACAGTTGGACATAATTTGGCACAGTATCCATCAGGAGGACATCCAGCAACTCTGCCTAGCAATACCAAGCCAAGTAACTAGGGTCAGAGGTGAACCAACACATAGTTGATTTGCTCAATTAGTGAAGCCATTTCTCTGAAATTATAATCAATTACTTTTCTGTACATGTACGTCACATCTACTGATCTCATTCATCTAATTCCTTCGTGGTGCATCTTTTTTTCTCTCTTAGAGTGTAATTAGCTGCATGACTTCTAGCGTGTTTCTTAGCCCACAATGTAAAATATTACAACGGCATAACACTGACAAATTCCAACCCAAAATCAACACATACCACTCATTGTTCAACTATCCTACGCCAACATCAACGTTCGTCATGGATTGTAACACAGAGTAAAAGCTTAAAAATAGAATTAAAACACTTAATACACTTTAAACTGCACGAATTTTCGTTATTTACTAGCCGCAAAAACTGGACCTGTCAGTTAGCCCTTCATGTGTATGATACGACGTGAGAAGTTTATTTCAGCTTAAAACGAGAATTCAGCATGCAGTTAGCTGTAGTGTCTGTTCGTTAACTTACTCACAACAAAAAATAATTTTTAATGTGAGTGGTGTCGGTAGTGTGACTGTGGAAGATGGCTGCAATAACGGCTGGGAATTCTGAGTCTGTACTCAGTTCTAATATGTAGAAATCTCTCTACGTGACGCTACAGCAGCAACTTAGTGTACCGACAACAAGTGGTCTCTCATCGGTCGCTTGGCACCAAGTCTTGTTCCATCAGTTGCATGACAGAAAGTGTTACCATCAGTGGGCTGGCAGCAACTGTTCTCTCATCAGACGACTGACAGCGAGTATTGTCTGACTTAACTGTTCCAAACTAGGCTGTTTCTCCCAATACAGGAATCTCGCTGGCCAATTGTAACAAAACTTGCGATTTCCATCCAGTAATAATTCCATATATAAGTTTAACAAATTCCTGCGCTCACGGATTTTATCATGGTCAGAGATGCTTTGGTATCGGGACGGCCGGCAGAAAATTCTCCCAGTACATACCATGTTTCTAACCTAGCCAACCAAAGGGCTTACATCTACATACCCATGGGAAAGCATACCTACAGAAATAATTACTGTGAGCAAATGAGAGTGCCTATTACTATGACATTAAACGAATATTTTTGTGTGGCATGACTGCAGAGAATCAGACAGTCCCATGGTTCGCTGTAATTCTGCTGGCTAAGCCTGGCTCGACATGCTATCTTTCCAAAAGGATTCCTTTCAGGCATCTCGCACAAATGAGTTTTATGACAGATAGGCCACCCGATATAGCCTGCTGTGCTAAGATGAGATGGGGTGAATTCTACTTCTCCTACCTGCTCTGGCGAACAGCTCTCAGGTCTGAGCACGTTTATGATCTCTCCTCATCATTTTAACTAAACGTCTACGTTGCAAGAGCCAACTAGAAAGAGCTCATTACAGTTGTAGAAAATACCTGTACAATCATTGGCAGTGTAGAATACTGTCTGCAGTTATGACGTAGCCTTATAGAATCAACAACACTGACTGTTGGGGATGTATACAGTATATTATAAAATATGTTTTGTGAACTTTGTGGATAAACTGCCATGTAAAATATGCCGTAACGGAGACATGCAGAAAAGTATTCCTTCAAATGATCTTCCTCATCACAAGCAGTATTATTGAAAATAAAAAAATCGAAAACAATAGTGCTTCATGGATCGATATTATACTCTCCTTACTCGAAAACATGAAATGTTCAACATCACTAAAATTTTCAGACACTTGTCCAATAAACTGATACTTACGTTGCTGAAACGATTTGGAACATATACACATATACTTAAATTTGAGACCACACTTGTTGATGGTTAGCAACCATTCGTTTTTCCACATCTGGAATCACCATATATATAAGTGTCGAATTTTATCTGAAAACACACGTAAATACACTTAAGATAATACAATGTTGTGTTTGTTGTAGTGTACACCATTCATCAAACCTCCTTATGTCTATCTTTTCAGAGATGGTTGCGGGACTCAGCTGTTCAGAACAGATTGTCAAATCAAACGTCTTTCAGCCACCTGATTTCCAAACTGTTATTTTATTTGGCTACCAGTTTCGGCAATTTACTACACCATCTTCAGGCGCCTGAGTGCAGACAGCAATGGTAACAGAATGAAATAGATAACCAAAAATGGGGATGGTACAAGTCTTATATACAGTGGTAATCTGTAATAACATAACAATACCAAACATTACAGGAAGTTATATAAGTTACATATAAATTAAGGAATAAAATAAGAGAACTGTTGCACACTGTATTAACTTATACTAATGAGCACAGTATATAGTCATATAATCCTAAAAAAGAACCTACAAAACGAAGGTCAATATTGCATGTTATGCACAGATAATCACGATATAATGCTAGTGCAATGCCCGTGAAACAAACAGAGTAAAACAATATAGTCATATACTGACGAGTACAGACTGAAGGTAAAACATTTGATTACATGTTGTCATACACTAGTAAAACATAAACCACTTACTTGAAGTTAACCTCGTAACTATCTGTACCATCTTGTTCCATACAATAATAATAACTAATAAAATGAGAATGCAATTTATCTATCACAGACTCATAAGATGCAACTTATTCAATGAAACATTTCTAATGACACAGACTATGTAATATACCGCAACGAACGTGTTTGCCTTTATATTAGAACACATCGACATAGTTTCCTGGTTATGACTCGCTTTCATGAGACACCACTTTATAAGGAATACATAATTGCAGTTTGTCACTGTCGTACTTCTCGCTAACAATTTCGTACAATGAACGGGTAACAACACACGATATTGTATATACTGGTCTTCAATATGTACAGGAATATTTCCTTACACATATTCCTTACTTCGTTTGTAACATCACTTTTCTAGGTTGTCCTACAATCGTGCAGGTACTATTCTTGAAATAGTACAGATGTTAGTTTTTTGCAGCTTCCTAGTTGTTTTCACAAGTCCTGTGTGACGTATGTTAACGTTTCCTTGACCTACTTACGTGCTTACCTTCATTCTTCGACGTGTAACCACGATGGTCGCTGAACTACATTAGTGGGAATTTCGGTGTTAGTGTTGTGAGTTCTCCCTCTTTATATTGTTTTCATGCTACACGACGAGAGTTCGTTTTCACACGACTACTACTTTTATTAGTTGAAGTGGGTGTTTTTTCAGATTGCACTCCTGAACCTCTAATGCCTTGATACTACGCGACGCAGTGTTCTGGTATATAACTTGGTATCAACATTCTCAATTAACCATCTAAGCATAAAGGTTCCAAATGACATATTACGCATTTTATGGCGTACCCGTACACCTGTGTTCTGGCGGTTTTCTTGTCGTAGGTCATACTATCCCTTGCCTTACCTTGCTTTAGGGCTACATGACATATATACATACAGCCTAGAGTTGTTCTCATTGTAATGAATGTCTTTCTAATATACTGCGTATGTATCGCAGTACTTTTCTTTAGACTTACTTCGTAGTTTATGGTTTGGTATATCAGCTAGCCACACGCCTGCTTACCAGCAGACTCATTAAATTGCATTGATGTATCTTTACATTCTCGTTTTATTAGTTATTATTAGGACATGGAACATGACTATGCAGATAGTTATGGGGTTGACCTCCATTAAATGGTACATGTTTTACTAGTATATGACAATATGTAATCAAATGTTTTACCTTCAGTCTGTACTCGTCAGTATATGACTATATTGTTTTACTCCAATTGTTTCACGGACATTGCATTAGGATTATACAATGAGTATCTGTGCATAACATGCAATATTGACCTCCGCTTAGTTACGATTCTATGACGTATATACTTTGCGCCCTAGCTTAAGTTAACAGAGTGTGCAACCGTTCTCCTATTTATTCCTTAATTTATCTGTAGCTTTATGTAACTTCCTGTACTGTTTGGTATTGTTATGTTGTTACAGATTACCACTGTATATAAGATTTACACGAACCCCTTTTTCGTTACCTATTGTTGCCTGTGCACAGAGGCCTGAAAATGGCGTAGTAAATCGCTGAAACTGGTGGCCAAATAAAATAATAGTTTGGAAATTAGGCGGCTGAAAGGTGTTTGATTTGACTTTCTATTCATCAAACCATCTACGGTCCCAAAGGCAAACTGCTATCAAATGTGTGCTCCATAGACCAAATACAGTACCACTAGACAAAAAGAGCTGCAGTAATGAGCTTGGCATAATAACTCATACAGAAGAAAACAACGGATACAAAAAATCTCTAGTTACAAAATTAAATGGGAAAATCCAGAAAGAGATGCAAATAAAACAAGCTAAACAAAAGTAAAACGAAACATGGCACAAATCCAGGGACGCACCACACTCACAATAAACACAAACTAATAAAACCACTATTACTCAAAAAAGATACAGCATTAAAGCTTACCAGCCAAGGTGGTAACACATTTCTATATGGAACAAAAGGTGACACACAGAATTGGTAATATTTTTAAAAAAGAAATAATATTAGCTAAGAAAAGTAATAATTGCAAAAAAATATATTTGAAGGAAGAAGATGAAAATACGTAAAAATCTGGCATTTACCATCTCCACTGTAGCAACTGTTATGCTGTGCACTTAGAACAAACAGTATATTGAAGCAAAATATGAAGAACATGAAACATCAGCGAAGTATGTTACCAGCCATGCAACATTTGCAGCCTTCCCCTCCACACACACACACACACACACACACACACACACCGACGATGACGTATCATCCCCTGCTAAGAAACAAATGGCCATACACTAACACACACACACACACACACACTCACACACACACACACACACACACACACACACACACACACACACACAGAGAGAGAGAGAGAGAGAGAGAAAGAAACAAGAATAGCTGTCGCTTCCACAGCCGCAGATAACAAATGACGTCTCATTTCGCAACACAAAAACAAGTTACTTGAGGTATTTGTTCCTCCACACATGATGACATATATACACACATCAAAAAAAGTTTTGCATCACCTCGGTTCCATGAAAACCACACATTGCATGTTGTACCACCATACAGCGAGACCTTCAGAGGTGATGGTCCAGATTGCTGTACACGCCGGTACTTCTTATACCCAGTAGCACGCCCTCTTGCACTGATGCATAACTATCCACAAGTTCATCAAGGCACTGTTGGGCCAGATTGTCCCACTCCTCAACGGCAATTCGGCTTCGATCCCTCAGAGTGGTTGGTGGGTCACATAGTCCATAAACAGCCCTTTTCAGTCTATCCCAGGCATGTTCAGTAGGGTTCATGTCTGGAGAACATGCTGGCCATTCTAGTCGAGCGACGTCGATATCCTAAAGGAAGTCATTCACAAGATGTGCACGATGGGGCTGCGAATTGTCGTCCATGAAATCGAATGCCTCGCCAATATGCTGCCGATATGGTTGCATTATCGGTCGGAGGATGGCATTCATGTATTGCAGAGTCGTTACGGCACCTCCCATGACCGCCAGCGGCGTATGTCGGCCCCACATAATACCACCCCAAAACAACCGGAAACCTCCACCTTGCTGCATTCGCTGGACAGTGTGTGTAAGGCGTTCAGCCTGGCCGGGTTGCCTCCAAACTCGTCTCCGCGGATTGTCTGGCTGAAGGCATATTCGACACTCACTGGTGAAGAGAACGTGATGCCAATCCTGAGCGGTTCATTCGGCATGTTGTTGGGCCCATCTGTAGCGCGCTGCATCGTGTCGTGGTTGCGAAGGTGGACCTCGCCACGGACGTCGGGAATAAAGTTGTGCATCATGCAACCTATTGCGCACAGTTTATGCGGTAACACGACGTCCTGAGGCTTCACGAAACCATTATTCAACATGTTGGCGTTGCTGTCAGGGTTCCTTCGAGCCATAATCCGTAGGTAGCGGTCATCCACTGCAGTAGTAGCCCTTGGGCGGCCTGAGCAAGGCATGCCATGGACAGTTCCAGTCTCTCTCTATCTCCTCCATGTCCGAACAACATCACTTTGGTTCACTCCAAGACGCCTGGAGACTTCCATAGTTGAGAGCCCTTCCTGGCACAAAGTAACAATGCGGATTCGATCGAACAGCGGTGTTGACCGTCTAAGCATGGTTGAACTACAGACAACAAGAGCCTGGTACCTCCTTCCTGCTGGAATGACTGGAACTGATCGACTGTCGGACCGCCTCCGTCTATTAGGCGCTGCTCATGCATGGTTGTTTACATCTTTGGGCAGGTATAGTGACGTCTCTGAACAGTCAAAGTACTGTGTCTGTGATACAATAGCCACAGTCAACGTCTGTCTTTAGTTCTGGGAACCGGGGTGACGCAAAACTATTTTTGATGTTCAAAATGGTTCAAATGGCTCTGAGCACTATGGGACTCAACTGCTGAGGTCATTAGTCCCCTAGATCTTAGAACTAGTTAAATCTAACTAACCTAAGGACATCACAATCATCCATGCCCGAGGCAGGATTCGAACCTGCGACGATAGCGGTCTTGCGGTTCCAGACTGCAGCGCCTTTAACCGCACGGTATTTTTGATGTGTGTACATACACTGTCAGTGATGTGCAATGTTCTAAAAGTTGCGCATGTATTTGTGGAAGAACACTAAGAATGCAGTAGGAAGTGAAAACACGTAGCCTGCCGGGGTGGCCGTGTGTGATGTCCTTAGGTTAGTTAGGTTTAAGTAGTTCTAAGTTCTAGTGGACTGATGATCTCAGAAGTTAAGTCCCGTAGTGTTAAGAGCCATTTTTTGAAAACTCGTGAGTAATCATTGTAATTCAATACTGTTTAATTGTTTACGATCTTCACAGTTGGATTTTTTCTTTGCCCCTTTACCTTCAGTTTACATAATATGTCTCACAGCTACAGCTTAGGCATGGTGTCTGTTCTTTTGGACACGTTTGGAAGAACAGACACCACGTATTCATATAACTGATTAACCTCAATTGGTAATGAATCCACGACGGTCAGTGCAGGTGGACATTTACGTCCGACCTCCAGTGGTAATCTAAAATTGACTACCATGCATGACATTGTCAGGGACTGCGGGTAAATGTCATTACGTGGGAGTGCGAGCCACACAAGGAGCGTGCGAAGATAGTCCACGCATTTGCAATAAACACTATGTTGCCATGGCACAGTGGTTAACGCAACTGCCAAGTAAGTAGGAGATGCTAGAATCGAGTCCTGGTCCATCACACATTTTCACTCATCGCTGCTGATTCTGCATAAAGTTCCAATACAGCTGATATCACCAGTTCCTTCCCTTTGCTTTCCTTTCTCCGCTTTCCACCTTCAGTTTACATAATATGTATCACAGTTGCGTATTACGAATGGTGTCTGTTCTTTCGGACATGGTACTTTCTCCAGGTGTGATGAGCTCTTCCTAGCGGGCTCTTGCAACACAGAAGTTTAGTCAAACGGATCAAAAAGGTCATAGACATATTAGGAGCTGAGGGCTGTTCACACAAGCAGATAGAGCAGCGGAATGCGAAACATGGTGTGTTCCATCTGCCATAAAACTCTGTTCTGTGAGATACTTGAAAGAATCCTTTAGGAAAGATTACATGTGGAGCCAGGTTTAGCCACCAGTTGCAGGGAACTGTGAGACTGGCCGTTTCTCTGTAGTCATGACACAAAAGAATGCTGCTTTAAAATCCTAGTAACAGGGATCAATACGCACATGTGAGCCCTTTGGTTGGCCAGGATTAGAACCCTGTCATAGAGTGGGAGAGGTTTTCTGCCGCCCTCCCCATTCCAGGCCACACCTGTTTAGCTATGACAAAATCCGTGAGAGCAAGAGTTAGTCAAACTTATTTATAAAGTTATTATTGGTTGGAACTCGCTAGGTCTGCTACAGCTGACTGGCGATATTCATACACTGACAGAAACAGCTCTGTTTCGAAGAGGTAAGTCAGTCACCACTTGCTCCCAGAGGCTCGATAAAAAAACGCCAGACTTGCTGTCAGGCAACTAACTAGACAAGGCCTGCTACCAAACGACCAATCAGAAAACACTTGTTCCCCAGAGATACACTTGCTGCCATAGCACCACATGGAGAAATGTCTGACATTACACTGAGTACACAGGGCAAACTGGGCTCCAAATTTTCAGCATTATTTCCACCGACTTCCACAGCCACTGACATTAAAAATTGCTTTATATTGTGAAAAAGTTAATTAACAAATACTGCAGTTAAGCGAATGCCGAGTTTTTGTTTTAAGCTGAAATAATTAACTTTTTATGTTGTATCATACACCTACAGCGCTTACTGGCAGGCCTAATTTTTGCGGCTGGTAAATAACAAAAATTTGTGTAATTTAAACCGTGATAAGTGATTTAATTATATTTTTTAGCGTTAAATCTGTGTTACAACGCG
The DNA here is from genome assembly GCF_023864345.2 of Schistocerca serialis cubense. Taxonomy (NCBI): domain Eukaryota; kingdom Metazoa; phylum Arthropoda; class Insecta; order Orthoptera; family Acrididae; genus Schistocerca; species Schistocerca serialis. The sequence continues at coordinate 176,565,656 of NC_064640.1, read as the reverse complement.
TGGTAAGTGTGGATGCTGGCGTAGGGTAGAGAGGGAGCAAGCGGTATGTGTACGTTACGGGTTGGACTTCGCTGGGGTTAATGCAGAGGGAAACTGAATTTGGGAACTCAGTGAGGCTGTCTCACGGAACTGTAATTTCTGAAAAAAAGAAAGGAGAATTGCTGAACAGGAGGAAAACATTGTTGGCCTTCAGGCCGCGTTAGAGCATGCGAAATTTGAATCAAATGGATTGAAGGAGGAAAAAGATCGTTGGAACTTCTTCATTTACATTTGAGCCTACAGCATCGAATAAGTTTGTGTTATTACCTGGAGTGGAACGGGAAGAGCCTCACACATCTATATAACGCAGTAGCGTGCAGCAGAATTCTGGGAAAGAAACATAGTGTAAATCGGTACCAAAAGAGATTTGGAAGAAAAGTGTTTTGTTGCTAAGTAATAGCTATCTTTAGAACGCATAGAAATATAAGGTTAGCTTACTTAATCAGAATGTTACAGGATCGAGTAATAGCGTAGAAGAGCGTCTTCTCTGTTTGGAGAATATAGAGAGCTCTAAAAAGACAGACTTCCTATGGCTATCTGAGCATCAGATATCCACATGATCAGATAGGTTACGTATAAAGAATTACACTGCAGCATCTTATTCATGCAGAACTAATATGGAAAAGGAGGAGTTGTTACAAATATTAAGAACAGAGGTTCAAAAATATTGAGACGAGTAGATTTTGTAGTGATCGGCACATAGAAGTGTGCTAATGAATTAATACTGAGAAATAGTTCAATTTTAACTGTAACTGTACATGGATCCTCATCTGAAAATTTTGAACTGCTTATGAGGAATTTGGATTCCTTACCAAGCTACCTGTCAGTCAGCAGGAAATAGTTTACAGTCTGTGGTAACCTATGTGTAGATTTTCTAAAGAATTCTGATAAGAAAAATGATCTTGACACTTTATTTGGATCCTACAAATTGATCTCAGAAATAAACTTTCCAACATGGGTGGATAAAGACAGTAGGACCCTAGTTGATAATGTTTTCTTATGTGAAGCTCAAGGCATGAAATTAACCGTATACTCGATAACACACACTCTATCTGATCATGATGTGTGGTTAGTTAGGATAAATAAGATAGTGCCTTATGATATTATACTTCTCAATGGAAATCAGTTAGAATAATTAATGACTCCAGAATGAACGTTTTTAAGAATAGTCTACAATAGTGGAAATGGGATGAAACTGATAATTAATGATGTGCTGACATAAAATTTAATATATTCCACGATAAATTCATATCGTTACTTGAAAACAGCTTTCTGCATAAGCTGATCAGAAAAGAAATTGAACAGCCATGTAAAAAATTATGATTAACTAGAGGGATTAAAGTATCTTGTAAAAAGGAAAAGGGAAATGTATCAGTTGGCAAGAGCATGTAGAAATCCTGCATTAGTTGCACACCACAAAAACTATTCAAGTCATTAATAAAAGTTATGAAAAGTCAAGGAACGTGCACATTACGTCACAACTCAATTCAGACAACAGACTTAAGGCTACATGGAATGTAGTGAAACGCGAGACAGTACAACCAGCCACAGAACAGGAGAATATCACGACCGAACTGAGTGGAAGGATGAGTCACAGGTAGCAAATATATTTAACTATAAATTCAGTCATATGAATGTATGTAATTAAGAAAATTATATATTCTCTCAAAAAGAAAAGTTCATGTGGATTTGATGAAGATTCTAGTAAATTTGTTTTCAGGTAATAAGACCAGCTCATCTGAAACATGTAAAGCGTCACTAACATAAGGTATTTTTCCAGAGAGACTGAACTATGTTGTTGGTAAACTCCTCTTTCAGAAAGGCGATAAGATAGATGCCAATAACTACCAATATGATTCACTATTAATACAGAGATTTAAAATTTTTGAGAAGGTGATGTATTCTAGAACAGCATCGCACCTGAGCTACAATAATCTCCTCCGTAAATAACAATTTGGATTTCAGAAGAATTGTCCTTCTGAGAAAGCCATTTACACGTTCACTCACCAAATTTTGCAACCATTAAATTACACAATAGCGCCGGTTGGTATCTTCTGCGACCTATGTGAAGCCCAATATTCTCCTAGAGAAACTGAGGTTTCATGGGGTTGACGGCATAGCCAGACAATGGATAATGTCATATCTAACTAAAATAATGCAGAAAGTTGTACTTAGTAATTCAATCATTGTAGTCTGGGGACATTATTTGACTAGGGAGGTATCACATATGGGGTTATCCAAGGCCCAGTCTTAGGTAAACTATTCTTCCTCATCTATGTAACCTATTTTCCATCCAATATACAACAAGCAGAACTAGTTCTTTTTGCAGATGACACTAGTATTGTAATTAATCCAGGCATAGATACAGCAACAGAAGATATGATAAACCATTTTCTTAAAAGAATCATTCACTGCTTTTCTGTAAATGGTCTCACTCTCAATTTTCAAAATTCGCAAAATACCCAGTTATGCAATCTAAGGATACTACGCCAGTGATAAGTGGTACACGTGATGAGGAAATAATAAACAGAGTGGAATCTTCAAAATTTCGAGGTGTCCATCCTGACGAGAATTTGAACTGGGAAAAGCACCTAAAGCAACTTAGTTCAGTCGCGTTTGCAGTTGGAATCCTTTGGGGAGAGACAAACGGTTAGTTGTCATATTTTGTATATTTTCATTCGATAATGTCACATAGAATAATCTTCTGAGGTGACTCATCTCTGAGAAAGAAAGTCTTCGTTGCTCAAGAACGCGCTGTAAGAGTAATATGCGGTGCTCCCCGACGATCATCTTGTAGACGTCTGTTTGAGGATATTCTTTCAAATAATCCACAGCAGTTCAAAAGGAACAACGATGTACATAATTACGAAACCAGAAGAAACAAATGGCATTCATTACACCACATTAAGGTTGCCTTTACCGCAAAAAGGGTGGAAAATGCTGCAACCAAAATTTTCGATTACTTATGCAGTTATATCAAATTTCTGACAAATAGAAAAGTAAATTTTGAAAATACACTGATAAAGTTTCTCCTTGACAGATTCATCTGTTCCTTAAAAGAATGTAGTCATTGCAATGTGCAGAAGGTGGTTGGTAGGAATTATTAACTCACATTTGCATGTCTCCCTTTTTATTTAAAAAAGAAGAAATGAAAATAGGAAGAAAATGTCAATGATCCGGATGTAGGCGTATTTGCAAAGTAGTCCCTGGTGTGAATTTAAAATCACTAGTTTTTCACCATTACGATTTATGGTGAAAATGATCCATGGGACATGAAACTAACTAACTAACCGTATAAGGGTGGTAAGAATGAGCCGGTGTGGCAATCACCGGATCGATAGGGACACGAGGCTAGTGGTTGAATCGAACAGTTTTCACGTTCAAAACCAATCAGTTGCTTCCATCATGAATTTAGGCGATTCATTTGAGTTCATAATTATTTTCCGTGATCTTTCTTTAACTAATAAGCATTCTCGCATCAATGTTATTGTTGCACATCATGCTTTCATGTGTCTGTTGTGGCGTAACAAGACAGCTACGCCACACTGAAGTAGCCAAAAGGCACGCGTAATCTCACTTAGGCTAGATAGAGGTATGAAACAGGATACGTAATAAATGGTAACAAGAAAAGTACGTAGCTGCTATATACTTAACTTTTAATCCATTATTTGTGTACAGCATTCCATGATGATACAAGTGAGACTCTATCTTAAAATGGTTAATGGTGCCTTGCTAGGTCGTAGCCATGGACTTAGCTGAAGGCTATTCTAACTGTCTCTCGGCAAATGAGAGAAAGGCTTCGTCAGTGTAGTCGCTAGCAAAGTCGTCATACAACTGGGGCGAGTGCTCTATCGTATCTCGAGACCTGCCTTGTGGTGGCGCTCGGTCTGCGATCACACAGTGGCGACACGCGGGTCCGACATGTACTAAATGGACCGCGGCCGATTTAAGCTACCACCTAGCAAGTGTGGTGTCTGGCGGTGACACCACAGTGTCCACCCACCTTTTCCAAGGCTGGAATTCATAATTACGATCTTCTTGTCCATTTATTAAATATTTACTCGTTTTTCAGTGGATAATTCATTTTCTTCATGTTTTATTTTTAACAAACCAAATTGTTACAGTGACCGGCAGTTTCTTTCGTAGAGAGATAAGCCCCTTCATTAATATACCCATCTACGGTGTGGTACCCGTCCTTTCATTCTTATTGGGACCACCCCTAATAGTTTTCTTCCAATAAGACGTTTCCGTTGCGAAAATTCTTTTTTTCTTGATTTTGCATGATCTTATGGGGAGCTTCCCGTCTCTGTAGGACACTGGGGACTGGACTTATAGCATCTTAGAGGCATGCTAAACAGTTCTACGAACACCTCACATGTAGAAAATTTTCATTTACGTCAAATATGTACAAAATTTCGACGTATTTAATTAGAGACAAGGCTAACGTAATTATACTTTCCAAACAAGACGAACGTAATTTGAGGCGTGTATTCAGCGATAATGTTGACGCAGATACCTCTTTTAATGGATTACTCGACATGTGGAAATGAGCATGGAGTGATTATGCATATAATTTTTTAGTTATAAACAAAGATGATGATTAAATAATAGATGTTATCGTATTAATGTTGATAACTATATTTGTATTTGACATTATCTGCTACACTTGACACGTATTATAATGTAAACTGAAACATTTGATTATAATTAGTTCAGATGTTGCCTGGGCATTGTAGTTCTCACCATGCATTCAATTCCTTAGGGCGAAAAATTGCTCTTAAATGTAAAGAGTTGAAATCTCGATGAACTACACACAGGAAAATGTTATTACAGCAAAAATAGAAAACTGGAGCTGAGAGTATAGTGGAAAGAGCATTTAGTCCCGATTCTCAACCGCTATAGAAAATGATTCATGAAAGACAACTTTTCCAAAAGCAGGAGAAGACAGACCAAGATGAAGGAGATGAGACCAAAGAAAACAATGAGTTTATGAAAGCAGAAGATGAAGAAGAAGAAGAAGAAAAGAAGAGGAAGATGACGAGTATGATGATCATTTCAGTGAGGAAGATGGTGAAGGAAGTGAAAATGCATCACAAAAGAAAATTATGGCAGATTCATTGGGTAACCTCGTAACCGTACCTGCCATTTCCACTTATGACCGATTCATTAAAAATTTTAAAGTGCACTAATAGCTTGTAATCGAATTTTTTTATGTTTTTGTAGCAGGGAGTGAGCTTCTTTTTAACTACGAAAATAACAGTTGTTAGCCAACGCCTTTAAAGATATGTAATATGGTACAGAATACTATTTGAAGTTGCCGGAAAGCCAATGTTTCGATGACTACAGTGTTTCGTAATAAAGGCCGCTGTCTCTTTCTTTTTGGCGACAGCGCGGTGCTTGACACAACGCTGTTTCAAGTGGTCATAAAAAACTGTCTAACACGTCACTCAGATTATTCCTTGAAAACGAAAGCCTTTTGTCGCTCGGATAAGCATTGCCATTTATTATGCACTTTATAACTGTTACTACTCTGATGACTAAAGATATCCACCTGTAACCAAATGGAAGAAATTTTTTAATTCTTGGGCAGTTCATTTTATCTTTGATCTCTCTCCAAAGCGCGATGAAGATAACAGGGCTAGATTTACAAAAATTCCGTACACAACAGAGGATTTTTCACTGCATAAGCGCTTTAGTGCTTACGTTGTAGTTTTTCCTCACCACAGTAGCAAAGGGATTGTAGACTTGTATAATCTGTCCCTCATTAAACGATAGTAATTCTGCAAAGATTTGCAGTCGCCAGCTCTGAAGGAGCAAGTTAACTTTTTTTCCAAAAGCTGTTTAATAGTTACAGAAATAAATGTACTTTAGAGCAATTTATTTTTGTACTCTACTTGTTTGAAATGGTTCAAATGGCTCTGAGCACTATGGGACTTAACTGCTGAGGTCATCAGTCCACCAGAACTTAGAACTACTTAAACCTAACTAACCTAAGGACATCACACACATCCATGCACGAGGCAGGATTCGAACCTGCGACCGTAGCGATCCGGCGGTTCCAGACTGTAGCGCCTAGAACCTCTCGGCCACGCCGGCCGATCTCTACTTGGAATCAAGATGGATGCAAGCAGTGATATCATGACGTACCTCTATGGCTATTGTCCTTAAATTTTGCAGTTTGGAATTAATGAAAATTAAACAACTGGAAGAAAAGTGAAATTAATCTCAAAATCAGTATCAGCAACTACTTTAGCAATGTATTCAGTAAATCTGAGACCATCGTAAACAGATTTGAAACTATCTTTTCTACCAAAATTATTTACGACAGTGCTTACGACAATTTTCCATTATCGTGATTCTCGAAATTTTTGTACGATCTTTTGACCATTTAGATTAAAACAAAATTAGTTGAAAACACTAGAAGCACTATAGGATAATGAATTTAAGATAGAATTTTTAAATATCTGACTCTATTCAGTAATGGTTTATGAAGTTTGGAGTACAAATTCACTACAGTTCTATCAACTTATATTCAATTTAAGTTCTTACTCTTTTTGTGGTAGTTGTTGCGGTACTGTAGTTGAAGACTGCGGAATGATATCTGGCTAAGCTCTTCAAGTCTCCTTTGAGATCGAATTAATTTATTGCTACCATGTTGCTTGCGTTTGTAATTTTTCTTGATATTGGACTGCCTGCAAATTCCATCATAGCATAATGTTCGACAATCTTGTCTTCCAAAGGTCCGCTATTTCTGGAGACGACTTTACGATACATATCTGCATCTACATCTACATTTATACTCCGCAAGCCACCCAACGGTGTGTGGCGGAGGGCACTTTACGTGCCACTGTCATTACCTCCCTTTCCTGTTCCAGTCGCGTATGGTTCGCGGGAAGAACGACTGCCGGAAAGCCTCCGTGCTCGCTCGAATCTCTCTAATTTAACATTCGTGATCTCCTCGGGAGGTATAAGTAGGGGGAAGCAATATATTCAATACCTCATCCAGAAACGCACCCTCTCGAATCCTCGACAGTAAGCTACACCGCGATGCAGAGCGCCTCTCTTGCAGAGTCTGCCATTTGAGTTTGTTAAACATCTCCGTCACGCTATCACGCTTACCAAATAACCCTGTGACGAAACGCGCCGCTCTTCTTTGGATCATCTCTATCTCCTCCGTCAACCCGACCTGGTACGGATCCCACACTGATGAGCAATACTCAAGTATAGGTCGAACGAGTGTTTTGTAAGCCACCTCCTTTGTTGATGGACTACATTTTCTAAGGACTCTCCCAATGAATCTCAACCTGGTACCCGCCTTACCAACAATTAATTTTATATGATCATTCCACTTCAAATCGTTCCGCACCCATACTCCCAGATATTTTACAGAAGTAACTGCTACCAGTGTTTGTTCCGCTATCATATAATCATACAATAAATGATCCTTCTTTCTATGTATTCGCAGTACATTACATTTGTCTATGTTAAGGGTCAGTTGCCACTCCCTGCACCAAGTGCCTATCCGCTGCAGATCTTCCTGCATTTCGCTACAATTTTCTAATGCTGGAACTTCTCTGTACACTGCAGCAACATCCGCGAAAAGCCGCATGGAACTTCCGACACTATCTACTAGGTCATTTATATATATTGTGAAAAGCAATGGTCCCATAACACTCCCCAGAGGTTACTTTAACGTCTGTAGACGTCTCTCCATTGAGAACAACATGCTGTGTTCTGTTTGCTAAAAACTCTTCAATCGAGCGACACAGCTGGTCTGATATTCCGTAGGCTCTCACTTTGTTTATAAGGCGACAGTGCGGAACTGTATCGAACGCCTTCCGGAAGTCAAGGAAAATGCCATCTACCTGGGAGCCTGTATCTAATATTTTCTGGGTCTCATGAACAAATAAAGCGAGTTGGGTCTCACACGATCGCTGTTTCCGGAATCCATGTTGATTCCTACAGAGTAGATTCTGGGTTTCCAGAAACGACATGATACTCGAGCAAAAAACATGTTCTAAAATTCTACAACAGATCGACGTCAGAGATATAGGTCTACAGTTTTGCGCATCTGCACGACGACCCTTATTGAAGACTGGGACTACCTGTGCTCTTTTCCAATCATTTGGTACCTTCCGTTCCTCTAGAGACTTGCGGTACACGGCTGTTAGAAGGGGGGCAAGTTCTTTCGCGTACTCGGTGTAGAATCGAATTGGTATCCCGTCAGATCCAGTGGACTTTCCTCTGTTGAGTGATTCCAGTTGTTTTCTATTCCTTGGACACTTATTTCGATGTCAGCCACTATTTCGTTTGTGCGAGGATTTAGAGAAGGAACTGCAGTGCGGTCTTCCTCTGTGAAACAGCTTTGGAAAAAGGCGTTTAGTATTTCAGCTTTACGCGTGTCATCCTCTGTTTCAATGCCATCATCATCCCGGAGTGTCTGGATATGCTGTTTCGAGCCACTTACTGATTTAACGTAATACCAGAACTTCCTAGGATTTTCTGTCAAGTCGGTACATAGAATTTTACTTTCGAATTCACTGAACGCTTCACGCATAGCCCTCCTGACGCTAACTTTGACATCGTTTAGCTTCTGTTTGTCTGAGAGGTTTTGGCTGCGTTTAAACTTGCTGTGAAGCTCTCTTTGCTTTCGCAGTCACTCCATGTTTCACTCGAATATGCACTATTTTAACATGACACAGCTGCGTATGCACACAAAGCTCAGCCCTGCCTGCGGCTGTCTCCTCAAAGTTTCTTTCAGCTCCACTCTGCGCCAGGGTCATCCACACAACACGGGTTGAAAACCCACAGGGGACCCCCAACTTTCTTATTACCTTTATCAAAAGTAATCTACATTTTCAGACAACCTCTGAATATTATAGTCATCATAACTGTTGCAAACATTCATTACTATATTGTTAGTTTTTTAAGCAATATTTATTGCTTCATTTTCTTTTAACAGGTAATCAAAGGCATTTAAAATAGTTTGCAAACATCGATATATAATTAGCGCTTTTAAGGTTACAGTTTAATCGAAAAATTTTAATAAAGTTTTAGTCAAACTTACGTTGTTACGTTACAACACGACAACGTCATTTTTAGTAGCCCGACAGCCAAAACACCTGATATTTATACATCATCATATTTGATAAGACAGAAAAAATGTAGGTGATTACGGATCCACAGGTAGACGACAGAGGAGGTGATACGATAATTCACAATGTAAGGTACTGGGAAGAGAGGGATATACACTGCCTGACAAAAAAAGTGAAGCATCCAAATGACATGGTAGAATATAAATGTAACTTCGTACACACACACACACACACACACACACACACACACACACACACAAACACAAACACACACACACACACACACCACTGGCGACTATCTAAATTATTACAGTTGTAATTATCTGTGAGATGTAGAATGCCCAATAGGTGGCATTACTAATGTTGTGTTTAGTTCTTTTATCAGGCCTGCTAGCTCATATGAGGGAGTGAACACCGTCAGACGTTGCGTGATCGCTGTGAAGGGTGAAGAGATGCTGCATACTCATTTGAGACAGCGTTATCTGGAGCTGACAGAGTTTGAAAGGTGCCTCACTGTGACTTGTCCATTGGCCGGTTGGTTGAATCGTGCTGTAACCTCATGGGTGTACTAGGAAGTGACAGGGGCCAGATGTTCGTTTGCATAGGAACATGAAGGCTCTCATACTCGTCGTCAAGTTTACGGTCGATCACATCTGACCGCCAGAGGGGAGTATTGCCATATTGTGCACCAAGAGCAGCAGAGCCCCTACACATTTGAGCGTGCCTTCTGGAAACGAGTAATAAACCCCAACAATATTCTATGTCGTCCAGCACCGTTTGTTGCAGACTAGTAGCAGACGCACTAGGGAACTATCATCCAATGCGTAGGCTGCCGTTAACACCATAGCACAAATGGCTGATTTGAAATGTTGCCATAACTGGAAAGCATGGGCTACCGATGAATGACGTCACATTGTGTTCATTGCTGAACCGCGGTTGTTCACTACCCCAGATTACCATTGTTGGCGCGTATAGCGACGACCTGAGGAGAGGTCCACTTCGCCCGCATCTCGTGGTCGTGCGGTAGCGTTCTCGCTTCCCACGCCCGGGTTCCCGGGTTCGATTCCCGGCGGGGTCAGGGATTTTCTCTGCCTCGTGATGGCTGGGTGTTGTGTGCTGTCCTTAGGTTAGTTAGGTTTAATTAGTTCTAAGTTCTAGGCGACTGATGACCTTAGCAGTTGAGTCGCATAGTGCTCAGAGCCATTTGAACCAGAGGTCCACTTCTTCCCGTATTTTGGAGAGTCACAGAGGCGTTTCTGCTGGTATCGTAGTTGGAAAGACATCGGGTATGACTTCAAGTTACAGATGGTTGTGATTATGAGGATTCTGACAGCACAACGGTGCCTCACGGACATCCTGACGTCCTACAGCCTCATTTGTTACATCTCATGTGACAGAATTGTGGTGACATTTTTCAGCAGGATAATGCTCACCCACACACGGTATAACCCTCCTAACTCTACGGCTAATTAGGCTTTCCTATATGGCCGTTTACGTAAAGTCCCTAAACTGTGGAGAAAAGGCATTTACTCCGAAGAGTAATGCAAAACCGAGAGAAGTGGATGAAGTTATAACCGAATCGTCAGTACTTTAGCAATGACGATTAGAGACAAAGTTCGGTTAGCTTTATATATTTTTATTACGTAGACTAGTTTTTTAGCTAACAATAGTTAGTGGAAAATTTGGAAGAAAGGTTTTCAAATCATCAATGAAATAACCAACGGTCGCCAGTTCCTTATCGTAACAAGAATAATTAAATTGAAACTGATCTTTATACTCGAAAACAATCTTACGTAAGAACAGGTATTGGCGTCATGACGTAGGAACAGTACCTAACGCGCACTTTCAAGTACTTCACACCACACATGTCACAGTAATCAGATAATAATCAAATAGCAAACGAATACAACATATCACATTAATTTTCAAAGATGAATTAAAGTAAGATTGTTTACTGTCTGAGAAGAGAAACTTTTTGTTACGTTAGTCATCGTAATACTGAGTGTCGTAATTTTAGCAAGCAGAAACATTGTTCGAATTTAGCAGTTACTTTGACATTTCTTTGTAATGAAAGTTACAAATTATGCCACAGGCTACAAATTAGAACTGTGCTTTGACAATGAAATTCAGTGTCCAAGTTACATAAAGTTTTACTACCAATTTTTTATTATAAAAGTTAGTCGATTTTTAGCAAATTAATTAATACTGGCTTTTGTATCATTCTTTTTTCTGACATTATTCATACTACAGCCAAAAATTTCATTATTACGTAATTGTCCAAAAGTTGTAAAGTTTATGTTCTGATATTCTAATAAATCAATGTTCACTTCGTTTTCAGTTCATTTTCTGATTATCTTGGTTCACACAAAGATATAGGATGGATACTACTTTACAATGAATTAGGAAAATTATTTATATGACAATATGCACGACAACAATGTTATTCAAGCGATAAAATTGCAACTACGCTGGTCAGTCTATTACACTTCTAGTTATAAAAAGTCCAGATCTTACTTCACTTCATGATGCCGTTGGTTTGCCGAGTGGCTTCATTTAGCGGTAAATAGGGCACAGGTTGATCTTCTTGCCGCACCATAGCCAATAAGAAGGGACCACAGTACTCTTGATGTTATGTGAATTACTCTTGCTTCGTTTGTACTGTGCCCAATAAATGCCATAGCTTGCCCATATTACATATCCGCCAAAACAACCATTCAGTTTTCCCTGCTCCGCACTTCGGAAGCAGACTATTTGTCTCTGCAGCTTTGCATAGCCACACCGGCGAATACACACAACCAACGACACCAATCGTCTCCTCGCGACTCCCAACTGCTACTAATTTTGGTGCGCTCGCACGCCCAGCGATAATACATCGACAATTTATTACACTCTTTTCTGCGACTGGACCAGCGTGTCTACTTATAAAATATTAACATTCCATGCGTATTCTCTTTCTTAAATAACAAATACCATTTGTAACTTCACAACATGTTTCTAAGGATAATATTCAGCACAACTAATAAAGCAAACTTTGCAAAACAATTAGAAAATGTCTGATCACCCACAGAATTGTGGTGTTACAACGGTATGTATTTCTATCAACTGCCTGCGTGATGTTGAAGCACTCATGTGGCCACCAAAATCCCTAGATCTCTCCCTGACACAACGTGTGTAGAATGTCGACTCCTTCCCAGTGTCAGTACCCAGTTTATCAAGAACCAGATTGAACAGCTGTGGGCCAGCTTGCCTCAGGAAAGAATGCAAGGGCTTTAAGACAGCCTTCCCAGCCAAATCAGTCCATGCATCCAGCCAGAGGGGTGCAGTGTCATGTTGATAAGTGGTCTCATAGTGCTAAGTTCTTTGTAAATTTTACTAGACTTTGTAATCACTCAAATAACAATTCATATGGTCTCAGCTCAAAAGGTTTCACTTCGTTTTCTCCTCCTCTTCAGGGTGCTTCACTTTCTGGCAGGCAGTGTATAATCTATTGTTTAATATTAAACCACCTAAAAGGAATTCAGCATGAGGTCTTCAAAATTATGGTAAAATTCTAAGGGTTACTAGTGCTTGTAAAAAAAATAAATTAATAAAACTTCTCTTTCAGAGTCCATAAATACATCAAAATAGTTACCCTGCTTTAGAAAAGTGTTGTAAATAATCATTTTTGATAATAATGGCATACATATCACTCTGGGAGAGAAAAAAAATACACTTGACTTTCTCAATTCGAAGAGAGTCTGAACCGAACCGCCAGCACAGATGAACAAATGAATTAGTGGAGCGATTAGTTTGCTTGGTAGCTTCTAAAGTGGTATGCACTATTTCACATGACAATGAAACCATATCTACTGAAGAAGAGCTTAACGAAGTTTGTAATTGTGTAACGAGAAGTTTTGTATGAGAGCATTCCATCAGCTGAATGATGGCCACAAGACGTGCATATAACAGATCTGGAAACAGTTCACATAATTATTGCATGGGATTTCAGCTCATAAAACATCATGCATTCGATCATGGGGATAGGTGGCGAGGGATCTTATTCGATTTCAGAGGAGAAATGAAAACGAAGGCCGAACTGTAGGGCAATATTACGAGCCCGCCGTGACAGAACACTGATTCTTGACAGAGTGGGCATGTAATTGACACTCTGATGAGCGCACATCTGATCTCGCCTCCCGGGACGAGGCTGGCACCTGCTCGCAACTGTTTTGACGCCTGAGGAAGGAGGAAGATTGGGTTGAATATCCTGTCGACATCGAGGTCATTAGAGAGGTTCAAATGGTTCAAATGGCCCTGGGCCCTATGGGATTTAACATCTGAGGTCATCAGTCCCCTAGAACTTAGAACTACTTAAACCTAACCAATCTAAGGACATCACTCACATCCATGCCCGAGGCAGGATTCGAACCTACGACCGTAGCGGTCGCTCGGTTACAGACTGAAGCGCCTAGAACCGCTTGGCCACAGTGGCCAGCTGTGCATTAAAGGAGGAGGACAAGCTCGGATGGGGTTAAGGAGGAGGAAGGAAATCGGCAGTGTCCCTTCAAAGGAACCACCCCGGCATTTGCCTGGAGTGATTTGGGGAAATCACGGAAAATCTAAATCTGGATAGCCTGACGCGGATTTGAACCGTCGTCCTTCCGAATGTAAGTCCAGTGTGCTAACCACTGCCCCACCGTGCGCGGTTTTTGACATATGAGAACTGATGACCTGGCTTGTAATGCCCTCCCACCTATGAATTAAACAGCGGTACTTAATTTTTTTACCGCAAAATTGTGATTATTGCTAACCAACGTAACCATACACCATTGAAGTGCAGAGACACAACACTTGAGTTTGAGGTCCTTGAATCTGCATATCTCTGAGATTCTGTTTCATGTTAACTGAGAAGCGCAAGCAAAGTATGATCCTTATCTCAACAAATGATGACTTGATGACTGATGTTACAACCTGCTGACTAGCCGAATTTTTTGTCTGTCAGAGCAAGAATAAAAATTTGTTTTTAATTGTAATAATGAACAGCCTCAGTTGCACCGTTTACCTAGAATTTACCTAGGTTTCAGTCAGGATAACCCAACTTTCTTCAGAATAACAGTATCTCTCGTTTGTCCATAGTGGACATTGTCAAGTTAAAACTACAAATCCATGAAATATCGTCTGACTGTAAAACGTAACTGGCACTGCCTCGGCCCCACTTCGCGACCGCCATGCGGCAGCTGTACTGGAAGGGCATGTACTGTATCCTAGCACGCATCCCTCCTCAATCCGAATTCCCACTGACGCCTTAGCGCAATTCGTATTTCCGCGGCACTCGAATGGCATTGCAGAGACTCGCCAACTATATTGAAATAGCATCTCAGTATCAAATGAATTGGGGAACCCTGCCTGAAACCCAGGCATAGGTGCTTTAATCAAACGAAACTATAGGTTTGCAGAGACCTTTTGAAGCCTCAAACATCGAAGATGTACCGAGTGATCAAAAAGTCAGTATAAATTGGAAAACTGAATAAACCACGGAATAACGTAGATAGAGAGTTAAAAATTGACACACATGCTTGGAATGACGTGGGGTTTTATTAGAACAAAAAGAAAAAACAAAGTTCACAAAATATCCGACAGATCTCTTGCGCGTCGTTTGGTGATGATCGTGTGCTCAGCCGCCACTTTCGTCATGCTTGACCTCTCAGGTCCCCAGACCTCAGTCCGTGCCATTATTGGCTTTGGGGTTACCTGAAGTCGCAAGTGTATCGTGATCGACCGACATCTCTAGGGATGCTGAAAGACAACATCCGACGCCAATGCCTCACCATAACTCCGGACATGCTTTACAGTGCTGTTCACAACATTATTCCTCGACTACAGCTATTGTTGAGGAATGATGGTGGACATATTGAGCATTTCCTGCTTTGTCTTACTTTGTTATGCTAATTATTGCTATTCTGATCAGATAAAACGCCATCTGTCGTACATTTTTTGAACTTTTGTATTTTTTTGTTGTTGTTGTAATAAAACTCCATGTCATTCCAAGCATGTGTGTCAATTTGTACCTCTCTATCTACATTATTCTGTGATTTATTCAATTTTCAAATTTATACTGACTTTTTGATCACCCGGTATATGCAGACTGAATCCCCACCTTCGTACAAAATTTCATTCATCGCTTCAATCTGCTTATATACGTGATAAGTTGAAACTAATGTGAACCTATTGACACAACACGGTGGTGAGCTATAAAAACAGAGGACCAACTGTGACTAACTTTTTGATCACCCGGTATATGCAGACTGAGTCCCCACCATCGTACAAAATTTCATTCATCGCTTCAATCTGCTTATATACGTGATAAGTTGAAACTAATGTGAACCTATTGACACAACACGATGGTGAGCTATAAAAACAGAGGACTAACTGTGAGGTACATGTTATTGTTAGTTGACCGTCGTAGGTGCTGTCGTTGTAGTCGTCATTGTCTTCATCATCGTTCAATGCTTTCTTCTCCCTTTTGGACTTAAAACTGAAGTCTGACATGCACTACATACTACTTCTACTAATGAAATTTATACACTGCTAATCAATTAATTGCTATAATTCAAGAAATGGGGGAATTTCCTGCTTGAATCTTGCAGAACCTGAAGCATCTGGGTGAGGGTGCGAGTTCAGTATGTACTGAAGGACCATCGGCTTTGGAGAATGGAGAGCGAAATCCAATATTGAGCACAAAATACGCAACAACCATATTTGTAGTGCAGTGCCGATTATCTGAAGCACTGGTCACGAGGACAATGATTATGGTGGTAATGGTGATTATGATGACTACATTGATAAGGGTGATGAGGCTACTGTCAAGAGTGGAGGAGCTTATATTGCCATGTGTATGCTCGGTACAGCCATATTACTGGTTTATGTCCCCATATCTGTCATCGAATGTCAGTCAGAGTCGATGTCCACTCAGGTTAAAGCCATCGCGGCTGCCGTAGATGTACTAAATTTCGCGATCTGTATATGCCCAAACCACTTACAAATTTAATCTCATGTATTCTTCTTACTATACTCTATGCGCACAATAAGTGAATTTTTTTAGTTTGCTACACTTATTGGTGCTGCAGTTTCAATTGGCATCAAAGCATTTCACCCAAGGAGCTCGTACACTTAGAGACAGTATGTAGGGATAACAGATGTTCCATCCAGAAGATTACAGGACAGTGTTAGTAAAAGCCAAAAGTCAACCAGGGGATAAAGACCTATATGAAAAAAACGTAAATTAGTTACAAATTACGGCGTGCACACACTTTATTCAACATGTAAACATCGCTACAGATATTCCGATTTAGATTACGACATGTTCGATATGCCTGCCATCATTGGCGATGATGTGGCGCAGACGAATAGAGAAATCCCGCCGGAGTGTCGGTACATCGATGCTGTCGATGACCTCCTGAATGGCTGTTTGCAGCTCAGCAATGGTTTTGGAATTATTGCTGTACATCTTATCTTTAATGTGGCCCCACAAAAAGGAGCCGCATGTGTTAAGATCCGGAGAATATGGCGGCTAATCGAGGCCCATGCCAGTGGCCTCTGGGGTCCCCAGAGCCAGAATGCGGTCCCCAATCTGCTCCTCCAGGACATCAAACACTCTGCTGCTTTGATGTGGTCGAGCTCCGTATTGAAGGAACCACATCGTGTTGAAATGAGGATCACTTCGGATAATGGGGATGACATTATCTTCCAAAACCTTCACGTACCGTTCAGTAGTCACCGTGGCATCAAGGTATATCGCACCGATTATTCCGTGACTGGACATTGCACACCACACAGTCACCTGTTGAGGGTGAAGAGACTTCCCGATTGCGAAATGCTGATTCTCAGTCCACCAAATGCGCCAAATTTGCTTTTTGGCGAATACATCCAAATGAAACTGGTTTTCGCCGCTAAACGAAGCAAGCAATTTGGACGTCCTAACGCAGACCATTCAGAAGTTACGAAGATTTTATTTCATATAGTTCGATAATTGTCACCCAATATGATGCCAAATCCATAGCTTCCGTTCTGTTTATTGGCAGCGTTTCGTCTAAGGTAGCGAGAATTCTTTGAATTTCCTACTTAAAGTGATCTTCAGCCCACTATCTAATATCGGAAACATTGTGTATGAATTACTGCTGTGCCAAGTTAGAGTTTGCTAAATATCTTACTGGTGTGGAATGGGCAGACTACACACACCGTGGAAGAGTGTTGCAGTGAATATGAATGCTCCATTTGTCTTTCGCAACTCATGAAGTCTTCTACTGCCGACTACTCTTTCCAATTAAATGTAGCATCGGAAAACAGTAATTTTCGCTACGGCAACACTGTTGGATTAAGTTATTAAAGATGCAGCAGCTATACTCATTGTGGAAAAGTTTACGAGTGTTAATGATCATAGTGGATATAGTTGGATATTGCACGGAACCCCGTCATTTCCAGTATCCTCTTTGAGCATAAGTGTCAGAATACGCCAAAGGCTAGCGCGAACTGCTACCTACCGGACAGTTGAGTTTTGCAGTTCCACCGTCGACTGCGCTCCGATGTAACCAGGTAGTGTGGTTAGTGTCGCTACAACGATCATAAAGCATCCACAAAATGTATGCAGCACACTACTAAACACTGCGTCGTAGGACGCTTACGTCTGCCAAATTTCTCATACGATGATCAACTCCTGTACCTCGACCCCTTTTTCAACATGGATGCCTTTGGAATGCAGATCAGCAGCGATTCTGTGTGGTGTGGATTCCACAAGTCCTTGGTAGGTTTCCCGACATAAATAGCATCAGATGGCTGCGCAATGTTCTCGCATTACCCGTACATCACGGGCCAGTGGTATGTAGACGCGAAATTGTCTCACGACAGTGTCCCTGATATACTCTATTTGGTTCAGATCAGACGAGCTGGACAGCGAAAACATCTACGTGACTTTTCAATGCTCCTCGAACCACTGTAGCACGATTCTGGACTTGCGACACGGGCATTTACCTTTCTGCAAGATACCATCGCCGTTGGCGAAGATAACAAGCATGAAGGGGTGCACGCGGTATGCAATAACATAACGTAGTCCACAGATGCCTTCTATTAATACCTCAGGTTCCTTGGAAGACAGTGTTAATGTTACCCCACAGCATAATACGGCCCCCAACAGTTTGATAGTGAATATGTTTACAGCAGCCCTTTGCAAGGACAACGACGTATCCAGACACGACCAACGAACTGGTGTACAAGAAACGCGATTTATCCGTCCAGGTAACAAGTTCCTATTGACCCTCGGTTCATCTCGATGATTCAGTGCCCCCTGCAGTCGTATTGAAGCTTTAGTTGTTGAACATGAAAATACATAGGCGTCTTCTGCTGGAGAACGCCGTGTTCAGTCGTGTGCACTGGCGAGTCCTACCTCGGGCATGGGCGTGTGTATCGTGCTTAGCGTAAGTTATTCTAAGCTGGATTAAGTAGTGCGTAAGCTTAGGGACCGATGACCTTAGCAGTTTGGTCCCATAAGACCTTACCACCAATTTCCGTGTGCATTGAACGTTGTGCTCCGAAACACTTCCGCCTGCTCTAGCACTGTACAATACCGTCGTAACTGCCACAGATCGCCACCTATCCTACTTTACAGAGCAGGTAAGCCTCCGACCTCCACGTTCTCTGATAAGGCATAGACGAGCAACACCTTGTCCCCTTCTAGTGCTCGTCCGCAGCTCGTGACCTAGTGGCTAGCGTTGCTGCCTCAGGATCACGGGTCCTGGGTTCGATTCCCGGCCGGGTTAGGGATTTTCTCTGCCCAGGGACTGGGTGTTTGTGTTGTCCTCATCATTTCATCGTCATCCGTGAAAGTGGCGGGATTGGACTGTGTAAAAGTTTGGATCTTTGTACGGGCGCTGATAACCTCGCAGTTGAGCACCCCACAAACCAATCATCATCATCTTCTCGTGCTTTCACCGTCTTTCATTCAGTTTCCATTGACGCTCATGCCAATAGCACGCGAACAGCTGACCAGGTTCGCCGTTTCCGAGATGCTGGCTCCCGGGAACCAGGCGAAAATACACTACTGGCCATTAAAATTGCTACACCACGAAGATGACGTGCTACAGACGCGAAATTTAACCGACAGGAAGAAGATGCTGTGATAAGCAAATGATTAGCTTTTCAGAGCATTCACACAAGGTTGGCGCCGGCGGAATCACCTACAGCGTGCTGACATGAGGAAAGTTTCCAACCGATTTCTCATACATAAACAGCAGTTGACCGGAGTTGCCTGGTGAAACGTTGTTGCGATGCCTCGTGTAAGGAGGAGAAATGCGTACCATCACGTTTCCGACTTTGATAAAGGTCAGATTGTAGCCTATCGCGATTGCGGTTTATCGTATCGCGACATTGCTGTTCGCGGTGGCCGAGATCCAATGAGTGTTAGCAGAATATGGAATCGGTGGGTTCAGGAGGGTAATACGGAACGCCGTGCTGGATCCCAACGTCTTCGTATCACTAGCAGTCGAGATGACAGGCATCTTATCCGCATGGCTGTAACGGATCGTGCAGCCACGTCTCGATCCCTGAGTCAACAGATGGGGACGTTTGCAAGACAACAACCATCTGCACGAACAGTTCGACGACGTTTGCAGCAGCATGGAGTATCAGCTCGGAGACCGTGGCTGCGGTTACCCCTGACGCTGCATCACAGACAAGAGCGCCTGCTATGGTGTACTCAACGACGAACCTGGGTGCGCGTATGGCAAAACGTAATTTTTTTTCGGATGAATCCAGGTTCTGTTTACAGCATCATGATGGTCGCATCCGTTTTTGGCGACATCGCGGTGAACGCATATTGGAAGCGTGTATTCGTCATCGCCATACTGGCGTATCACCCGGCGTGAGGGTATGGGGTGTCATTGGTTACACGTCTCGGTCACCTCTTGTTCGCATTGACGGAACGTTGAATAGTGGACGTTACATTTCAGATGTGTTACGACCAGTGGCTCTACCCTTCATTCGATCCCTGCGAAACCCTACATTTCAGCAGGATAATGAACGACCGCATGTTGCAGGTCCTGTACGGGCCTTTCTGTATACAGAAAATGTTCGACTGCTGTCCTGGCCAGCACATTCTCCATATCTCTCACCAATTGAAAACGTCTGGTCAATGGTGGCCGACCAACTGGCTCGTCACAATACATGTCACTACTCTTGATGAACTGTGGTATCGTGTTGAAGCTGCATGGGCAGCTGTACCTGTACACTCCATCCAAGCTCTGTTTGACTCAATGCCCAGGCGTATCAAGGCCGTTATTACGGCCAGAGGTGGTTGTTCTGGGTACTGATTTCTCAGGATCTATGCACCCAAACTGCGTGAAAATGTAATCACATGTTCATCATCTGCATTTCTTCTTGGTGTAGCAATTTTAATGGCCAGCAGTGTAATCTGCCCGTCGTCAAAGTCGTTTATGGCAGTGGATTTCGTTATTTTTGTCCCATATTGTCCCTATAATGGTTCCCCATTCGTCTCTGCTACGCTTATACCCGTTCCTTTCCACCCACAACGCCAACAGTAGGCATCTAATTTCGCGATGGCAAGTGGTCCGTAGGTTTAGGCTCATCAGCGTGAATGCTCGAGTCTGAAGAGCAGCCTGCTGTCCCTCTGACTGTCTACGCCAGTTCGTCAGGGACGAGGGAATAAAGGGAAGCAAACTATAAAAACCTATGTCAGTGTTCGCCGACTCACCTGCGGATGTCTGTCAGGTGCCCAGCTGAAATATCGTGCTCTTAAGTCAACGATGACTGGATGCAGTCCTGAAACTTCGTTTGGTATTCCGTAGGGCGGGAAAACTTCAGTATACATATGGTTTTGACGAAGGAGAGGTTAGGCTTGCCAGTGTGTTCAGCAGATGCAGAGGAGAAAACTTGGGGCTGTGGCTGGGGCAGGGCGGTCCCTGATTACGCTTCTCCTTCGCCGGCCGGCACGTGTCCCCGAGGCGCTGCTTGGGGAGGCCACGTTTTCCCGGATGCTACTCCTGGCCACGAGGTAGAGTTCCCCATCCGTAAGGATCAGAGGCCGAGGATAAGATGATAAGATGCATGTACGTGCCGGCCTGGGCGCGCTCTGCCTGCCTGCGACGCACCGGATTTACGCACTCGGCGCGTGACACTGCTGCGTGACGCGCCGTCATGCTGCACACGCACCCTCCTCATAATTTTTCATTTCCGTCATCTAGCTAGCATCCTGGCCTCATTTCCAATTTGTACCTATTATCACGTGGAACGTGCCGTTTATTTATTTTCCGTGGCTGTTTACACCTACAAATGATAATACTTCAAGTTATGGATAATAATAAGTTAGTAATAGATATTCTGTCAATTTGTGATGTCCATAGCCACACCCTCATTTAACAAGAGTGGTCTTACAACCTGAAAACCCGCCCGCATAGCCGCGCTTGTTAGCACGTCACTTCCGGGATTTGGGGAGGCTTAGTGACGACAGATAAAATCGTCCCGGCGGGCTAATAACGAGGGCCATTGTGCCAACCTGCGTGGATGTGATTTTTAGGCGGTTTTCCATACCCGACTAGGTATTGCCCCAGTGACACGATTCATAAACATTTATTAAACTTTTCCACATTTAAACATGAGTGGCACTAGACGCAGACAAAGGAGGGGGAGGGGGGCAATGGAGGGGGTAGGGTTTGGTAGCAGGGAGAGCATCCGCCAACCCTCTACTACCAACATTTCCGAATCCACAGATGAACGTGTCGACCCCGTGAAGGTACGGGATAAGGTCAGCAACAAGCAGGAGGAGGTTCTACATCTAGAAACTCCGGTCATCAGTCGATTAAGGGACTTCCAAGTGGTGAAAGCCTGCAGAGGGGGCCTCCTTCAGTTGCAGTAATGGTTCTAGTACTTGCTCTCGACGGATCTCCTCTTTGTCAGTTTCTGCAATACCAGTAAATATGGGTCACTTGTTGTTAAGCAGTTCTTCCTTGAACAAAGCTTGGATTGTGGCATCTGATAGTCATGCTATAGTACTACCGGCTGCTATTATATTAGCACTATTCCAATAATGTTACACTTGTGAAAGGATTTTTACTGTGTAAGAAGCTAACGAATGTCCTGTCACGCGGAGCCACGTGTACCACTATACTTCAACAGAACAAATAGTCCTGCTAACGGAAAAGCCACGTAGATCACTACTATACGGGAAATTCTACATATAGTATAATGTTACCCTTTTTACAGGTTTTGAGCGTGATGTATGACTTATGGAAATGAAAATCAGACTATTAGTTCCTTTCCCTAAGAGTTTTCTAGCTGTTAGTAAGAAAAGCGCTAAAAATGGATTAATACTTATCGAGGTCCTTTCTGTACCAAGTTCATTAAGTGGCTTGTTTGATGAATTTACGGTCGGAAGCCTATTTATGCAAAGAAATTGTTAGGTTTCAGAAAATCTGAAGAAGTGAATTTTGCCTACTTCCCTGCTGTTCCCTAATATAATTTCACAACTAAATATAACTTTGAGGATATGATTCTGAGAAAGACACGAGACACTTTTAGCTACTACATTCACCTAGATATATTGTTTTGATCTAGAAAGACCACGAATTTTTAATCATTATTATATGCACAAAAAAGGAAAGAGAAATTGGCCAGGGGGTCTCCCAAGTTTGCATTTTGTACAACTAACAAATTAAATAGTTAAATATTCTAAGAGAATAATGCACACATTTAAATTTATTAAGACACTTCGTTTATATGTTTCTCTTAACAAATGGTCTATCAAAAGCCAAAGGCATGTAGGGAGTGGTCACTCTATACTGTCATTCATTATATATATGCAACCCTGCGTCAATGTTGCTGAGCTACATAAGAAATTTTCTTTTCATAACTCTTTGTACTTCACTGAATTTCATTTGAAACGAAAGAATTTTATCTGTACTTTGCTCAAAACTTATTTACTCACTTTCACTTTAAAAATTAGTTCACAACAGTTATTTTCAAACATTTATTCAAAAATGAAAATTAGTGCTTGCAGATACTGAACAAAGTACTTCAGCTGTTTCTATAACAGCTTTACTCAGAGTGATCAAACACCAGGAAAGTATCCTATATAGGTGAATGATTAGGAATAAATAACAGGGGGAGCCAAATTTTATATTTTAACACAAAAATTATTCAAAAAAATAATTTTGAGTTAATGGTTCACGCTTCTACAATTCTAATTATACTGTTCATAACCTGTCGGCTGTTGGATGTGGCGGATACTGATGGCGGCTACACTACACATAATAGGACGTACAAGTTTCTTGAAGTACGGGCTAATTAATTCTACTTGGCGTTAGTTTTGACGTCCATTACATAGCACAACAACTTGTACCAAAGCCGAAATAATTCAGCATCTAAGGCTCTTGTGCAACCATTTCCAGCCAAGGCATTGCCTGGTTCGTCCGACTGTTGCCTCTTTCGCTGCTACCTACCGACTCTCTCTTATCGTTCCCACTCGCTCTACAGGTAGAGCCCCAAAAGCCCATGCCACCTTTTATGCTTGACACAGTAACTTCCGTACAGTACAAAAGCACTCCATCCTTCACATAACACATATCCTACATATTATCTTTAAGCGCGAACTATTTTATACAAATGACAACTTGCAGAAATATATAAAATTACACACGCAAACATTTTAATTTTATTAATCCATGAAAAAATGTTATTTAGTAAACTATACATTTCACATATTTCCTTACATAAGTTACAAATATACGGGGTGTTCAAAAAGTCTCTCCGCAGTGTCGTAGGATTATTAGCCGCGCGTGCCGTATGCCACAGTGAATATACTGAAATGAAACTCAGTGAAATACAAGTTATTAATTTATTGAATATTCATTTTTACTAACAAATTTCCACATTAAATATTGAAAGTGTCCCCCCCCCCCCTGTTGTTGAATACACAATTCAATTCGTCTAATCATGTTTCCAAACACAAGCTGCAACATTTCTTCTGTAACAGAAGCAGTGAAAGTGGATATTGCACTTTTCAGTTCATCGATGGATTTTGGACGGTTTTTATCGATAGTTGCTTTCGCTGCACCTCAGAAGAAAAAGTCAGGTGGTGTTAGGTCAGGCGATCGTGGAGGCCAAAGTCCCTGTGAAATTACGCGATCACCAAAAACATCAGCAAGCAGTGACATTGAAACGAGAGCTGTATGCGCGGTTGCACCATCTTGTTGAAATAACCGTTCAGTATTTCAGTTAACACAAGTTCTCCTATGAATGGGTACAGAATATCACTGCAGTATCGTTGTGCGTTTATTGTTTCGTTGAAAAATATGGGACCCACAATCCGACGTCTAGAAATTGCAATCCAAACTCCTGTTTTCACAGAATGAAGTGGTTCCTCATTAATGCACAATGGATTTGCAGTACTCCACACACGAGAATTTTGCGAGTTCATGTACCCCGATAAATGAAAGCACGACTCATCAGTGAAAAAAGTTTCATTAAGAATATCCCTTCCATTTTGTTGAACGTAATTTTGGAACCATTGACAATAATGCAGTCTCTTGCCATGATCAGTATTTTTCAGTTCTTGCACGACTGTCACTTTGTATGGGAAAAGTTCTAATTTTTTCCATACAGCTGTGTGAGCCGTTCCGATGCTGGCTGAGATAAACGCAACAGTAGAATGTTGGGAGAGTCCACCTGAAGGGATGTAACCCAGCCAGGCGAACAATCATAGGGCACGCGCGGGTAACAATCATATGACACTGCGGAGAGACTTTTTGAACACCCCATACATTAGCAAAGCACGCAAACATCACATATATCATACTTTTCAAACAGTCTTTGCATATCACGGTTGTATTACAAAAAATTTTAAATGCAAAAAAATTTATAAATATAGATGAATGATTGTATAGTGTTATAATGCAGCGGATGGCTCAGATCAAGGGCTTCCGCTCCACTTCTATTGCGGCAATCCTTCTTACTCTTATATGAAGTCGAGTGATCAACGAAGGAACAGATTTTCTCAACTACTCCTATACAGTACAGCCAGTATCATTAACAGCAACATTCACTGTGCGGCATGGAATTTTTCATTGCAGAGTGTAATGGCCGTTATGCAAAGGACCTAATGCTGCGTATCCAACTAATTCCAGTTAGTTTTCGTATAATGCTGTTCCTTTCACTCAATTTTTATTTAGCATCTTGAAAGCATTGTTTGGAAGATAAAGTTCCATCTGGTCTTGTGCCTACATACTTTGGTGTGAAGCAGTGATCGAGTCAATTTCTAATCGCTATATCCGCACCCATGTTGTTCAAATCATACATGGCACAGAGTACTCCGCATTGACCACATATTAGGGTTTCTTCCAGTTCCATTCGAATTTGGAGTGAGGGAAAAACGACTGCCTAAGCAGCTCTGCGCGCACTGTAATTAGTACAGTTCTGCCCCGCGGTCCCTAGGGGAGCGATAGGTAGAGACGTTCAGCTTATTATTAGATTCATTTTATGTTGGCTCTTGAAACGTGGAAACATGGTTTTGGCGAATTAGTTGACGTGTACCTTCAAGCGCCTCTTAGTTCAGGTTTCTCAGAATTTTCGTGACTATCTTGAGTCTAACAAACATGTGCCCTGTCATGTTGCCTTATTAGTATACATTTAATATTCCTGCTTTTCCTGTTAGGTAAGCGCCCTGAACGCTTAGGCAATGTTGTAGGATGGATCGCAGGAGTATTTCATAAGCAATTAGACTGGATTTTCCCAATATTCTACGAATTAAGTGAAGTCTGGCATCTGCTTTAACTACGATTGCACGTATGTGGTCATTCCATTTCTTTTATAAGGTTTGTTGTGGCCTGGCATATATTCCATCCCTGTTTTGGAAAGTTAAAATCACGTTCCCAGCTGCGTGGCGAACACTAGCCCACTCCCCACCCTGACTGAACCAACTCCTACTATAGAAGTACAGGTGCGATTCGAACCTGCCTTCACAATGACAATTGAGCAGATCAGGCATGATGCCATATTATGAATGAAAGAGGTAGTACAGCTCCACTTAAATAAGAATTGATTCAGTAAGTATGTACACACATCAAAAAAAGTTTTGCATCACCTCGATTCCGAGAGTTCCGGAACCTGTACAGAAAATTGGAGTAGAGATCAACATAAACATCATTTAAGCCCTTTTTATTGCTCATGAAAACCACACATTGCATGTTGTACCAAAATACAGGGAGACCGTCAGAGATGGTGGTGCAGATTTCTGTACACATCGGTACCTCTGATACCCAGTAGCACGTCCTCTTGCAATGATGCATGCCTGTATTCGTCGTGGGATACTATCCACAAGTCCATCTACGCACTGTTGGTCGAGATTTTCCCACTCCTCAACGGTCATTCAGCGTCATTCACAAGATGTGCACGATGGGGGCGCGAACTGTCGTCCATGAAATCGAATGCCTCGCCAATATGCAGTCGAAATGGTTGCATTATCGGTCGGAGGATGGCATTCACGTATCGTACAACCGTTACGGCGCCTTCCATGATCACCAGCGGCGTACGTCGGCCCCATATAATACCACCCCAAAACAGCTGGGAACTTTCACCTTGCTGCACTCGCTGGACAGTGTGTCTAAGGCGTTCAGCCTGACCGGGTTGCCTCCAAACACGTCTCCGACGATTGTCTGGTTGAAGACATACGCGACACTCATCGGTGAAGAGAACGAGATGCCAATCCGGAGCGGTCCATTCGGCATGTTGTTGGGCCCATCTGTAGCTAGCTGCATGATATCGTGGTTGCAAAGATAGACTTCGCCATAGTGCTCGGGAGTGAAGTTGCGCATCATGCAGCCTGTTGCGCACAGTTTGGGTGGTAACACGAAGTCCTGTGGCTGCACAAAAAGCATTACTGAGCACGGTGGCGTTGCTGTCAGGGTTCCTCCGAGCCATAATCCGTAGGCAGCGGTCGTCCACTGCAGTAGTAACCTTGGACGGCCTGAGAGAGGCATGTCATTGACGGTTCCTGTGTCTCTGTATCGCCTCCAAGTGCGAACAGCATAGCCTTGGTTCACTCCGAGACGCCTGGACACTTCCGTTTTTACGAGTCCTTCCTAGCACGAAGTAACAATGCGGAAGCGATCGAACCGCGGTATTGACAATCTAGGTATGGTTTAACTACAGACAACACGAGGCGTGCACCTTCTTCCTGGTGGATTGACTGGAACTGATCTGCTGCTGAACCCCCTCCGTCTACACTACTGGCCATTAAAATTGCTACACCAAGAAGAAATGCAGATGATAGACGGGTATTCATTGGACAAATATGTTATACTAGAATTGATATGTGATTACTTTTTCACGCAATTTGGGTGCATAGATCCTCAGAAATTAATGCTCAGAACAACCACCTCTGGAGTCAAACAGAGCTTGGATGGCGTGTACAGATGCAGCTGCCCAAGCAGCTTCAACGCGATACCACAGTTCATCAAGAGTAGTGACTGGCGTATTGAAACGAGCCAGTTGCTCGGCCACCATTGACCAGACATTTTCAGTTGGTAAGAGATCTGAAGAATGCGCGGATCAGGACAGCAGTCGAACATTTTCTGTATACAGAAAGGCCCGTACAGGACCTGCAACATGCGGTCGAGCATTATCCTGCTGAAGTGTAGAGTTTCGCAGGGATCGAATGAAGGGTAGAGCTACGGGTCGTAACACATCTGAAATGAAACGTCCACTGTTCAAAGTGCCGTCAATGCGAACAAGAGGTGACCGAGACGTGTAACCAATGGCACCCCATACCATCACACCGGGTGATACGCCAGTATGGCAATGACAAATACACGCTTCCAATGTGCGTTCACCGCGGTGTCGCCAAACACGGATGCGACCATCATAATGCTGTAAACAGAACCTGGATTCACCCGAAAAAACGACGTTTTGCCATTAGTGCACCCAGGTTCCTCATTGAGTACACCATCGAAGGCGCTTCTCTCTGTGATACAGCGTCAAGGGTAACCGCAGCCTTGGTCTCCCGAGCTGATAGTCCATGCTGCTGCAAACGTCGTTGAACTGTTCGTTGTTGTCTTGTAAACATCCCCGTCTGTTGACTCATGGATCGAGACGTGGCTGCACGATCCGTTGACAGCCATGCGGATAAGACGCCTGTCATCTCGACTGCTAGTGATACGAGGCCGTTGGGATCCAGCACGGCGTTCCGTATTACCCTCCTGAACCCACCGATTCCATATTCTGCTAACACTCATTGGATCTCGACCAACGCGAAAAGCAATGTCGCGATACGATAAACCGCAATAGCGATAGGCTACAATCTGACCCTTATCAAAGTCGGATACGTGATGGTACGCATATTTCCTCCTTACACGAGGCATCGCAACGTTTCACCAGGCAACGCCGGTCAACTGCTGTTTGTGTATAAGAAATCGGTTGGAAACTTTCCTCATGTCAGCACGTTGTTGGTGTCGCCACCGGCGCCAATCTTGTGTGAATGCCCTGAAAAGCTAATCATTTACATATCACAGCATCTTCTGCCTGTCGGTTAAATTTCGCGTCTGTAGCACGCCATCTTCGTGGTGTAGCAATTTTAATGGCCAGTAGTGTAACATGCGCTGCTCATGCGTGGTTGGTGACATCTTTGGGCGGGTATAGTGACATCTCTGAACAGTCAAAGGGACTGTGTCTGTGATACAATATCGACAGTCAAAGTCTATCTTCAGGAGTTCTGGAAACCGGGGTGATGCAGAACTTTTTTGTTGTGCGTATATTTGGATAAAGACTCGCAAATGCATTAAAAATGTAGTTCACATCACTGAACAAGGTAAAAGTGCACTGAAATAGGTGTAAAAATGCCTGAATACGAGATATTTATTACTGGACCGCGGGACAACGCTCGGTCCATCAAGAAATATTCCACAAACAAGTAATCAGAGGGCAGAAAATGAAGAAGTGAACCACGCAATTGCGGTGAACGAGAGAGATACAGCCTGCCGAAGACACATGGCAGTAGAACGTGGCAGATTACTTCATCGGTGATATTGAGACGTCATTGATCCGGATGCTGTCGTAGTTACGAGATCTGACTGTCGTAACCAGCGGGTGACAAGATCATTAAGATTCTCCGAATAACCGGCAATTTATTGGCCCCCTGTAGCACTCAGCTAAACTGTCTCAACTTGACGTCTAAATGGTAGGACTATGTGGCCTGGTGTCTAACTTTTGCAGCTACGGAATCGCGTTTTATGGCATAAGAACTCGAGGCCTAGTTAGTCTAAGCTCTTATGGTAGGGGTTATTCAAAACCTCGCTTTCCGAGAGAACGGCCACCTGCACAGAGGGTACTACATTTCATAGCCAACCTAAATGTGCTCATTTGCACAGTCTTAGTTGCGTAGGTTGTCAGCCACTGACTTCTTTTAACGGTCATAACCGCTTCTCTCCTGCCTCTCTGTTGTATTCCACCAAGAAGGACCGTTCAAACGTAGCACAAAGGATCACTTACAGCGGAAAATAGCATATTGGCGAAAATCCCTACCTTCTGAATTAATTCCAATTGCAACCAGCAAAATTTAACGAGGTATCATTATTGTCTACATGGTATCTCTCGTTCGTTTTCGAAATACATATATCGCGAACAAAATCGTAGCCAAGATGAATTAATATCACTATTAGCCTCAAAGGTTTGTTAGTCTCTAATTAACCTAATTCAGAAGTGGTGGTAAAACTTTGCCACTCCTGAAGAGTGTGGCATCACACTGTGCCTACCTTTTCATCTCCGTCTAACACCTACACCCAACACCTCAAATCATTTGTTGGATGTATTCCAATCTCTCTATCTTTCCCTATGGTTCGTGCACTATACGAAGTAAAACGTGTCTATCATACTGTATCTCCATCTAGTCACTGTTTCCAAAATATTCCTTTCCTCTTCAGTTTTTCTTTTACCAGCCCACATACTTTTCTCGACACTTCCGTAATACCAGATTCTAGACCATTCGTGTTGCTTTTCCTTCTGGTTTTCCCACTGTCCACATTTCACTTTTACACAGTGTAATGCCTCTGACGATCATTCCTCCTCAAATTAAGGCCAATGTTTGATACCACTGAACTTCTTTTAACGATGAACACCCTCTGAAGTGTACAGTTATATGTTTCTGAGAATTCTAAGTAAGTTTCAAATCTCGGCATCACTTTGAAATGTTGCGTCGAACTGATGGATACTCGTGCAGTTCTTTTTATTTTTTATTGCCCTATTTTCTCACAGATAGTACTTCATTACATTCGTGCAGTGTCTGAGGTCACTAGAGAAGTTGCTTTTGTCCATCTAAGATAACATACTGTGTCCTCCCTAGCCAGAATTCTGCCCTGCAGATATGAATACAGTTACGCTACATAGTGAAAAGGACTACGTAACTCAAGTAAATAGTACCGGCAAACATTTATCACGAAAATGAAAATTACGTCGTTGTTTGCTGTGTCTGCGATTTCTTTTGCAAGGCCAAGATGTAACAAAAAATACAGCCAACTGTGACGCTGCATTCCTCTCACGTAGGAGGAGAAAATATTTGTGACATCACACAGGGAAGGCTCGTGCGTGAGGTGGGCGTGGTCCCTCGTCTGTCAGACAGCGAGCTTGAGGCGGGCGGGGGCGGCGCACGTGGGCTATCAAGTTGGCTTACCGCCGCAAGTCGGGGGTCACGCACTGGGGGAGCTCCCGCTAAGGAAGACGGCAGCCCGGATTTTCTGTCCACGCACTGTGGCCACCACACAAGTTACAGAAATGTACGACATCTCGTATTATACACCACAAAAAGCCATGTTTATCTTGGTCACACACAAATCACTTAAGATAGATTAAGTTGAAGGAAGACATACTAGACAAAATATTATAAGTTAATAACAGTTTAGTAAAAAAATGGCACATTCTTGATCAAAGTGTCATTTTGGCACACATCTCGAGATATACATGCCCTTCTCAGCATACAATTAAGTATAAAACCTAATAAATTCAAACGAGAAGACAGCACAAGATGAACTTCGGACACATCAATCACAGTGTTTATAATGTAAGATCTTTCTCTTTCCTTAGGTTAATCCCAGTAATACCAGTAATTCAGATTTTATTTAATCTACCATAAAATATGAGGGGCGTTTGAAAAGTCCGTGCAAAAATAAAAACTACTTATGTGTTTGGGGTAAACCTTTTTTATTTTTCGACATAGTCTCCTTTTAGACTTACACACTTCGTCCAACGCTGTTCCAATTTGTTGATCCCTTCCGAATAATAGGAATTGTCCAAGTACCGGCTGGAGTGGCCGAGCGTTTCTAGGCGCTACAGTCTGGAACCGCGCGACCGCTACGGTCGCAGGTTCGAATCCTGCCTCGGGCATGGATGTGTGTGATGTCCTTAGGTTAGTTAGGTTTAAGTAGTTCTAAGTTCTAAGGGACTGATGACTTCAGATGTTAAGTCCCATAGTGCTCAGAGCCATTTGAACCAATTGTACAAGTCTGCAAAATAGCTATTTGTTGCTGCAATCACCTCCTCGTTTAAAAAAAATCTTTGTCCCGCCAGCCATTTCTTCAAATTGGGGAACAAATAGTAGTCCGAGGGCGCCAAGTCTGGAGAATAGGGGGTGTGTGAAACGAGTTAGAATCCTATTTCCACCAATTTTGTAACCACAACTGCTGAGGAAAAGGACTTTTTTGCGGCTCGGTTTTCAAACGGACCAATAACGATGAATATTATTCACCTGTAATAGTTTTACCGTTTTCCAGATAGTCGATGAGGATTATCCCTTGCGAATCCCAAAAGACAGTCGCCATAATCTTTCCGGCCGAAGGAATCGTCTTCGCCTTTGTTGTTGCAGATTCTTCCTTGGTAACCCATTGTTTAGATTGTTGTTTGATTTCGGGAGTATAGTAATGTATCCATGTTTCGCCACAGTGACGAAACGACGCTTAAAGTCCTGCGGATTCTTCCTGAACAGCTGCAAACCATCCTTGCAACACTTCACACGATTTCGTTTTTGGTCAAGCGTGAGCAATCGCGGAACCCATCTTGCGGATAGTTTTCTCATATCCAAATGTTTATGCAAAATATCATGTACCTGCGAGATGCCCACAGCACTAGCAATCTCACGCACCTTAACTCTTCTGTCATCCATCACCATATCATAGATTTTATCAATGATTTCTGGAGTCGTAACCTCCACAAGGCGTCCAAAACGTTAAGCATCATTTGTGCTCATATGGCCACTCCGAAAATTTTTAAACCACTCATAAACTGTTCTAATCGAGGGAGCAGAGTCACCGTAATGTTTATCCAGTTTCTTTTTAGTCTCCTGAGGCTTTTGCCTTCATAAAGTAATGTTTAACCACCACACAAAATTCTTTTTCGTCCATTTTTTGACAATCACTCGACTTCCATGATTCACACGAATGCCAAACACAAAGAAATAGACCAATATGGCTGAAACGTGGTTTGCGTTCTTTCCAAAGATGCTACTAACTAAACATGACCTAGATACGCGCCGGTGGTGGCACCTCTCGGACTTTGAGCGGAATTTCCAAACGCCCCCCGTAGGTTGCACCAGGGGAAACCGCAAATAATTTTACATAATGCAAGATGTGCCACATTTATTGAAAAGTATCTGAGTACCCAACGTTGTCTAGGTATGTATATATTCCAATCTTCTATTAGTCCACCTCCTTCTTCACCCCTCTCTTCCCAACTTCTCCATCCCCCATTCTCTTTCCATTTCCTCCTGCTCCTCCTTCTGTCCATCTCCTTCTACCCATACCTCCATCCATCTCCTGCTCCCCCTCTCCCAGTACAGCTCCTCTTCTTTCCTACCTCTCTCCATTTCCTCTTGTCCCCACTGTCTGTCCTTCTACTCTTTCCCTTTTCTGTCAATTTCATCCAACCCCACTCTCTATTCATATCTTCCTTCCCTCTCTCCCTGCCTACAACTTCCTCCCCATGCCTCTGTCCATCACCTCCTCTCACTGTCTCAGCCCACCTCCTGCTTCTCCCTCTCAGTCTATTCACCTTCTCCTCCTGCCCCTTTCTCTCTTCACGTTGCAACCCTCACCCCAACAGGAGGCTGGTGGTTCTTACTCTCACAGCATTTATTTCCAGATTGTAACTACACAGAGGTGACAAAAGTCATGCGATACCTTCTAATATTGTCTCTTATCTCCTTTTGCCCGGCATAGTGCAACAATTCGACATCGCATTGACTCAACAAGTCGTTGGAAGTCCTCTGCAGAATTATTGAGCCGCGCTGCCTCTATAGGCGTCCATAATTATGAAAGTGTTGCCGGTGTAGCATTCTGTGCACGAACTAACCTCTAGATTATGTCCTATAAGCGTTCGATGGGATTCATGTCGGGCAATCTGGGTGGCCAAATCATTCTCTCGAGCTGTCCAGAATGTTCTTCGAACCAATCGCGAAGAACTGAGACCGGATGACATGGCGCATTGTCGTCCTTAAAAACTCCATCGTTGTTTGGGAAAATGAAATCCATGAATGGCTGCAAATGGTTTCCAAGTAGCCAAACATATCCATTTTCAGTCAATGCTGGGTTCAGTTTGAGCAGAGAACTTAGTTTATTCCATGTAAACACTGCCCATGCCATTCTGGAGCCACCACCAGCTTGTGCAGTGTCTTGTTCACAGCTTGGGTCCATGGCTTCGTGGGTCTGTGCCACTCTCGAATCCTACCATCAGGTCTTATCAATTGAAATCTTGACTCATCTGACCAGGCCACGATTTTCCAGTCGTCTAGGGTCCAATTGATATGGTCACGACCCCAGGCGATTCGTGCTGTTAGCAGAACAGAAGCACTCGCTTCTGTCGTCTGCTGTCATGGCCCATTAACGCCAAATTTCACCGCACTGTCTTAACGGATGCGTTCGTTGTACATTCCACAATGATTTCCACGTTGTTTGTCTGTTAGCACTGACAACTCTAC
Source organism: Schistocerca serialis cubense (assembly GCF_023864345.2). Classification (NCBI taxonomy): domain Eukaryota; kingdom Metazoa; phylum Arthropoda; class Insecta; order Orthoptera; family Acrididae; genus Schistocerca; species Schistocerca serialis. The sequence continues at coordinate 176,531,528 of NC_064640.1, read as the reverse complement.
GCAAACGGTTCTGCTTTCGGTGGTTAAGTGAAGACTGTCGGCCACTGCGTTGTCCATGGTGAGAAGTAATGCCTGAAATATGGTGTTCCCGGCACACTCTTGACACTGTAGATCACGGAATATTGCGTTCATTAAAGAGTTCCGATATGGAATATCCCATGTGTCTAGCACCAACTACCATTATGCGTTCAAAGTCTGTTAATTCCGTCGTGCGGCCATAACCACGTCGGAAACCTTGTCACGTGAATTACCTGAGTACAAATGACAGCTCCGCCAATGCACTGCCCTTTTCTACCTTGTTTACGTGATACTACCGCCATCTGAACATGTGCCTATCGCTACCCCTATGAATTACGTCACGTCAGTGTAGCATGTGTAGCACATATGGTTGAAATCGTTCGAGCTGTTTAGGATGAACGTTTTACCCGTGGCTTTGCCCGCTTCCGTACATATCAAATACAATTCACATATATTTAGCGTATTTCACTCGTGTTTGTACACATATTTCACCCGTATCTCTAACTAGTTTTGCCCTGCAGTTCCATTTTCACGCAGCTCAATGTTTATGACGTCGTATCTCCTGAACCAACAGTCGTACAACGACATATTTTTTCAGGAACATTCAGTGGTATATGTGGGTATCGTCTGTGACACTTTTTGTGTCCAGAGTTAATAGTTAATAAGTAATGAATTAAAACGTCATCAATGTTGCGGCACTTTTTCATGCGCCTCAGTGTTTGTTATTGTTGTCGTCTACGCTCCGAACGACGCGAATGCTTTTGCTAACAGCACGACATGTGGTTTTTGTTGTGGTATTCAGTCCAGAGACTGGTTTGATGCAGCTCTCCATGCTGCTCTATCCTGTGGAAGCCTCTCCATCTCCGAATAACTACTGCAAACTGCATCCTTCTGAATTTGATTGCTATATTCATCTCTTGGTCTCCCTCTACGATTTTTACCCTCCACGCTTCCCTCCAGTACTAAACTGATGCCTCAGAACGTGCCTACCAACCGATCTCTTCTTCTAGTCAAGTTGTGCCACGAATTCCTCTTCTTCCCAGTCTATTCAGTACCTCCTCATTAGTTACATGATAGGCAGATGAGATCTTCTTCCTAATCTATTCAGTACCTCCTCATTAGTTACATGATACGCAGATGAGTAGGAAAAACAAACCCATAATGTTCGGATACATCATTAGTAGTGTCCTGCTTGACATAGTCACGTCGTTTAAATATCTGGGTGCAACGTTATAAAGCGATATGAAGTGGAACAGGCTCGTGAGGTTTGTGGTAGGGAAGGTGAATGGTCGACTTCGGTTTATTGGGTGAATTCTACAAAAGTGTGGTTCATCTGTAAAGGATACCTCATATAGAGCTCTAATGCGACCTATTCTTGAGTACTGCTGCATTATTTGGGATAGGTACCAGATCTAATTAAAGGAAGGCATCGAAGCGATTCAGTGGGTGGGGAGGGGGGCTGCTAGATTTTTTACTGGTGGGTTCGAAAAAAACGCAAGTGTTACAGACATGCTTCTGGATCTTAAATGGGAATTGGGTTGTTTTGAAAACCCGCCTGGCACAAACACAGTTAGTTTATTTTTATATATATATTTACCCAGACATGTTTCGCCACCTGAGTGTCATCTTCTGTGGGTCAAATTTTTATTTCTGTAAAATCTAATATAAAATTTATAATAATTTAACTGTTGTAGGCGTAAGAATTACAATATATGCAACTTGCTTTGTTTTGTTTAGACTCTCACCTTAAAATTACTTCGCTAAATGAACTGAATTATGATACACCTGTTTTCTGTGCTCTTTTTCCTCGTTTTATTGACAGCATATCATCTGCAAACTAGCCATGAAGAAAATGATTGCGTATTTGTGAACAACTATTTCGTGTGTAGAGGTTATGTGCGTTTCTGTACTTACATTTTGCGTCCTGTTTCGTGTCTCTGGTTGGTGTCTCGTTCAACTACTGTTTACTGCACTGTTTCCACACAGCTTTTCACAAAATTTTCGCTCACTAGTTCATCTCCTTTGCACTTTCACAAAATATGGCGAAACGTGATCTAAGCAGGCATTTCTGACTCCATACTCAGTGAGAGGCGTTATGTTATTGTCGCTGTTCACATGTTCATCGTTGTTTGTGGCGCTAATTTTGGATTTTCCGTCAAAACTGGTGTGGTTTGGCTGCTGGGAGAGGACAAAATGTATGTAATGTCTATACACGTATGTGTGCGAGGAATAAAAGAGAGAGAGGGAAAGAAGTGTGGGGAGGGAGCAGAGAAAACAGAAGGATTCTTTTATTTACTGTTTGATTGTTGTGTTTATGTGGAGACATGCCTTTGTATAGTTCTTTGAGTGTTACAAACAGTGTTTTGTTGCACATTGTTGTATTTCCGTTCAGGACGCTCTTTCCTTGTATTATAGCTTTTTGCATGGGGTAGTTCTCCTCTGTTGTGAGTTTTTGACAGAGACCGTTGCTTTCTCTGAGGATCCTAAGATAAGTCTCCATGCTTTGTGGGCGATGGTTTTCTTGGATTAGATGACCTGCAGAAGTGGAGTGTGTACTATCACTTCTTGGGGCTCAAATGGCTCTGAGCACTATGGGACTTAACTTCTAAGGTCATCAGTCTCCTAGAACCTAGAACTACTTAAACCTAACTAACCTAAGGACATCACACACATCCATGCCCGAGGCAGGATTCGAACCTGCGACCGTAGCGGTCGCGTGGTTCCAGACTGAAGCGCCTAGAACCGCTCAGCAGAGTTTGTGAGCTTGGGGGTGGTTGGAGTTGATGTAAATGGTTGTACTTGTGGCTGTAGGTTTCCTGAAAATTCCGAAATTATGTTTGTTGTTGATTCTGTGTATTGTGATGTCTAAGAAATTAAGTTTCATATCCTCTTCTGTCTCAGTGGTGAATTTTATTTTTGGGTGAATTGTATTTATTTCACTATGTAATTGTTTTATTCGGGTTTCTGTTTCATCAATCAAGCAAACGATGTCATCCACATACTGGTACCAGTATATAATCTTGTACTGTTTTGGATGTATGATTTCACTTAATATTTTTTCAGTGTGGTTTAGAAATATGATGGGTGAGTCCATTGATAGGCCATCTTTTTGTAGATAGAGCTCCTTCTTGAGAGTTAAGTAGTTCTGTTCTGTTATAATCTTTAGGGTGGCTTCTATTTCATCTATGTGTGTACTTGTTACGTCCCCTTGATTAAATGGGAATCCCTGGGGGGAAGGCGACGTTCTTTTCGAGGAACACTATTGAGAAAATTTAGAGAACCGGCATTTGAAGCTGACTGCAGAGCGATGACACTGCCTCGAACATACATTTCGCGTAAGGACCAAGAAGATAATATACGAGAATTTAGATTCTTCTGCCTCAGACATACGTTGTGCGTAAGGACCACGAAGATTAGATGCGAGTTGTTAGGGGACCAATAGACACTTGTTTTCCTCTCTCTCTGCTTGTGAGTGGAACGGGAAAGGAAATAACTAGTAGCGGTACTGTGTACCCTCCAACACGCTACGTACGGTGGACTGCGGATTATCTATGTAGGTGTAGACGTAGATGTAGTCGCCTGCAGCGCCTCTCTTGGGGTCGTGACCATATCGTTTGGACCCTAACCCACTGGAAAACCGTGATCTGGTCAGATGAGTCCCGATTTCAGTTGGTAAGAGCTTATGTTAAGGTTGTAGTGTGGCGCAGACCTCACGAAGCAGTGGATCCAAGGTGTTAACAAGGTTCTGTACAAGCTGGTGGTAGCTATGTAGTGGTGTGTTCTGTAATTACATGGAATGGACAGGGTTCTCTGGTCCAACAGAATCGATCATTGACGGGAAACGGTGATTTCGGCTACTTGGAGACCATTTGTAGCCATTCGTGGATTTCGTTTTTATGGATGACAATGCGCCATGTCACCCGGCCACAGTTGGTTTGAAGAACATTGTGGACAATTCGAGCGAATGATTTGGCCAGCCAAATCGCCCGACATGGATCCCATTGAACATTTGTGGGACATAATCGAGACGTCAGTTGGTGTACAAAATCCTGCACCGACAACACTTTCGCAATTATGGATGGTTAAAGAGGCAACATGACTCAATATTTCTGCAGGGGACTTCCAACGACTTGTGAAGTCCATGCCACGTCGAGCTGCTGCACTACGCCATGCAAAAAGAAGTACGACACGATATTAGGAGGTCAGCTTCTGTCATCTATGTTAACAGTAGACGGTAGCAAGAGGTCACAGTAACCAAGCAAATCGCTTTCCCCAACAACATTACCAAGGTAGCTAACAACATTACACCTACAAATTAAACACATCTCAGCCATTGTTATAGGGAAGTATTTTACATAACAACTCACTTAACAACAGCGAATAGGTACTCAGTTAATAAACTGAAAATAACTCAACTATACAAATACGTGATCAGCGAAGTTACTTCGTCTGTTCACGTAAGAGAACTGGAGAGGAAATTCTGGGGAGCTATTGCAAGTCTGCAAAACTGAAAAGCGAGCAGCGTTCGTGATGGAGGAAGTCCTCTTTCCCGGAATGACACTACAGCTGAACGTCAGCACAGATTTACGTGGGTTCTCTCCACATGCGTTTCTTGCATTTATTGATATTAATTCATATATGCATTCCGTGTAGTGTTAACGCGCTTTGTAAAAAATAGACACCTCTTGGGTATGTCTGCACACTGTGTTTTGTTCTGCTCTTGCAAATTTTTAGGTATTGAGGCGCAGAATATGAAAACTTTTCGCAGGTTTTCGAATTTAGTTAATTTCTCGAGTACAGGTATGAATACATCTACTACTGTTCAGTAATGAATGCTGGCTACAACTTTGTAACTTTCAGTGAATTGGTCACATTCCGGACTTCTAAACCGACGGAAAAAAATTGCAACACCAAAAAATGATTAATTTCGAGTAACTAAATTTTGGGAATTCATTTCTCTAGGTACTATATTTAAGTGATTAACGTTGTAAACTCACATCTTCATGTAAGAGTGATATATGCCACTGTAAATTTGAAATACTGGTACATTAGTAACCGGTGTATAATCCAGAATACTGAATGCAAGGATGAAAACGTGCATTCCATGTGTTGCATAGGCGTCGGATATCAGTTTGTGAGATAGTGTTCCACGAATGGTGCACTTGATTGGTCAATACACGTACGGTTAATGCTGTTTGCGGATGACGTTGAAGTTGTCGTACAATGATGTCCCGTATGTGCTCGATTGGAGACAGATCTGATGATCGAGCAGGCCAAAAAAATGTCGACACTGTGGAGCATGTTGGGCTGCAACAGCGGTATGTCGATGAGAGTTATCCTGTTGGAAAGCACCCCTTGGAAAGCTGTTCATGAGTGGCAAAACAACAGCTAGAATCACCAGACCGACGTACAAATTTGCAGTCAGGGCGCGTAGGATAACCAAGAGAATGCTCCTGCTGTCATACGAAATCGCACCCTAGACCACAACTCCAGGTGGAGGTCCAATGTGTCTAGCACGCAGACAGATTGGTTCCAGGCCCTCAACTGGGCTCTTTCTGAATAACACACGGCCTTCACCGACACTGGGGCAGAACCAGCTTTCATCAGAAAACACAACAGACCTCCACCCTGTCTACCAATGAGCTCTCGCTTGATACCGCTGAAGTTGCAAATGGCGGTTGTTTGGGGTCATTGGAACGCACGCTACAGGGCGTCCTTATCGGAGTCGTCCATGAAGTAATCGATTTGTAATAATTTGTTGTGTCAGTGTGGTGTCAGCTGATGCTCAGTTTGCTGCTGCAGGTGCAGTGCGATGGACCAGAGCCATACGCCGAACACGATGGCCTTCCCTCTTGGTAGTGCCCCTTAGCCATCCGTAGCCCAGTCTTCTTGCGATATTGCCGGCCGAGGTGGCCGAGCGGTTCTAGGCGCTTCCGTCCGGAACTGCGCTACTGCAACGCTCGCAGGTTCGAATACTGCCTCGGGCATGGATGTGTGTGATGTCCTTAGGTTAGTTAGGTTTAAGTAGTTCTAAGTTCTAGGAACTGATGACCTCAGATGTTAAGTCTCATTTGAACCATTTTTTTCTTGCGATATTACAGTTTCGTGATCACCGCTACCCTCAATCATGTGCAGTAGCTACATTCCTGCCAGATATTTCTGCAGTATCGTAGAAGGAACATGCAACTTCCGGTAGCCCTATTACAGGACCTCGTTCAAACTCAGTCATTTGTTGATAATGACGTTTCAGTCACCTTAAATGCATTCTTGACTAACATCAACTCACCACGTCCAATCTCAAAGGTAACTAACGCTCACGACCGTTATAGTGTGTATTTAAAGCAAACCTGATTTGCCTCCTTATAGTGACGCTACTTATACGCGACTGGTGCGAAATTAGAATAGACATCATCTTTCAGATGTGGACGCAAGCCTACCAACTTTCGGTTATGTCGCACAGCTCTTTCTTGGTGTTGCGATTTCTTTTCTTTCGTGTATTTATTTTGTTGTTCAATTGTTTTTTATTTACACTCCTGGAAATTGAAATAAGAACACCGTGAATTCATTGTCCCAGGAAGGGGAAACTTTATTGACACATTCCTGGGGTCAGATACATCACATGATCACACTGACAGAACCACAGGCACATAGACTCAGGCAACAGAGCATGCACAATGTCGGCACTAGTACAGTGTATATCCACCTTTCGCAGCAATGCAGGCTGCTATTCTCCCATGCAGACGATCGTAGAGATGCTGGATGTAGTCCTGTGGAACGGCTTGCCATGCCATTTCCACCTGGCGCCTCAGTTGGACCAGCGTTCGTGCTGGACGTGCAGACCGCGTGAGACGACGCTTCATCCAGTCCCAAACATGCTCAATGGGGGACAGATCCGCAGATCTTGCTGGCCAGGGTAGTTGACTTACACCTTCTAGAGCACGTTGGGTGGCACGGGATACATGCGGACGTGCATTGTCCTGTTGGAACAGCAAGTTCCCTTGCCGGTCTAGGAATGGTAGAACGATGGGTTCGATGACAGTTTGGATGTACCGTGCACTATTCAGTGTCCCCTCGACGATCACCAGTGGTGTACGGCCAGTGTAGGAGATCGCTCCCCACACCATGATGCCGGGTGTTGGCCCTGTGTGCCTCGGTCGTATGCAGTCCTGATTGTGGCGCTCACCTGCACGGCGCCAAACACGCATACGACCATCATTGGCACCAAGGCAGAAGCGACTCTCATCGCTGAAGACGACACGTCTCCATTCGTCCCTCCATTCACGCCTGTCGCGACACCACTGGAGGCGGGCTGCACGATGTTGGGGCGTGAGCGGAAGACGGCCTAACGGTGTGCGGGACCGTAGCCCAGCTTCATGGAGACGGTTGCGAATGGTCCTCGCCGATACCCCAGGAGCAACAGTGTCCCTAATTTGCTGGGAAGTGGCGGTGCGGTCCCCTACGGCACTGCGTAGGATCCTACAGTCTTGGCGTGCATCCGTGCGTCGCTGCGGTCCGGTCCCAGGTCGACGGGCACGTGCACCTTCCGCCGACCACTGGCGACAACATCGATGTACTGTGGAGACCTCACGCCCCACGTGTTGAGCAATTCGGCGGTACGTCCACCCGGCCTCCCGCATGCCCACTATACGCCCTCGCTCAAAGTCCGTCAACTGCACATACGGTTCACGTCCACGCTGTCGCGGCGTGCTACCAGTGTTAAAGACTGCGATGGAGCTCCGTATGCCACGGCAAACTGGCTGACACTGACGGCGGCGGTGCACAAATGCTGCGCAGCTAGCGCCATTCGACGGCCAACACCGCGGTTCCTGGTGTGCCCGCTGTGCCGTGCGTGTGATCATTGCTTGTACAGCCCTCTCGCAGTGTCCGGAGCAAGTATGGTGGGTCTGACACACCGGTGTCAATGTGTTCTTTTTTCCATTTCCAGGTGTGTATTTTGAGCTGCAGAGCTGAGGACTTCCAGTATTACAGTGGAGAATACACAATATATGGGCTGTACACTGGATGCTGATCTTGTATAAGAGTGGCGAAACAGAGATAGTTTAGGCTCAGTTTACGCACCAGGATGAGCCAAAAAATTATAACAATCTTGTTTAATAATGTGCCGCCCCAGGGGGCCTGCGGTAGTAATCAAAAGTATCATGACAGCTGTGGTCTGTGTGAACTTTACTGCGAGTGACAAATACCCTTTCATGCCATCAAAATGGTTCAAATGGCTCTAAGCACTATGGGACTTAACATCTGAGGTCATCAGTCCCCTAGACTTAGAACTACTTAAACCTAACTAACCAAGGACATCACACATATCCGTGCCCGAGGCAGGATTCGAACCTGCGACCGTAGCAGCAGCACGGTTCCGGACTGAAGCGCCTAGAACCGCTCGGCCACAGCGGCCGGTTCATGCCATCTTCCAGCAGTATAACTGTCAGTGACACAAGACCAGAATCGTGCTACAGTGGTATGATTAGCATGACGGTAAACTCGTGTTGATGTCTTGGCCACCAAATTCGCTTGATGCGAACCCCATGGGACGCTATCGTGAACCCTGCTCCGCGTCCACAAACCAACAAACCATCAGTCCATAATTTACGGGAACTGCGTGACCTTTGCGTAGCTGTGTCGTGGCACATATATCTGGGAACCTACCAAGAATCCATCTCACTCCGAATCGCTGCTGTATTACGTTCCAAATGTGGACCAACGCACTATTAAGCAGATGGTCATGTTTTTTGGTCTATCAATGTATATTAACGTCTGAACATTTTTATTCAAATAAAATTCAGTCATTTTAACACAAAGGATCTGGTCTCGGCTTCAGTGATTTGTAGTATCTTGCCCACTGCTATCCAAGCGTTACGTTGTGCACTTACAGTAAGTTAACTCATGTATGCGACTTCAACGAACAGCGACGGATGCAGCCATCACACTGGACAACGAATAGTTAGAAGTGTGGCTCCATTTTGGGTAAAACCTGAAAAGAATTCAATTTTCTCATCCATTATTTAAATTGCTTAGACGCATCAGTGTTTGCCTTACAGCGTCGTAACTTTTGTCCATATTACATGTCATTTTCTACGACTCTGCGTACCTACAGTGGATGAACTTACAATCTTTTCTTGGAGAATACACTACCTGATGTAATAAACCATGTGCCTTTCTCAGTTCGATGAGACATGTACTTCATGCAAGATAAATAAAGGAAGAATTGGGTTTAAATTCCGTTGTCGACGACGATATCATTAGAGACGGAGCACAATTTCGGACTGATGGAAGATTACGGAAGGAAATGTGATGCGTCCTTTTTCGTAGGAACCATACCTGTATCCACCTTAAACGATTTATGGAAACCACGTAACAGAGCAAAATCTAAATCTTCGTGGCTTGACAGGTATCTGAACCGCGGTTGACTGGAATGCTATTCGACGAAGATTGTCTTCACTTCAGTGTTAATGCCTGTCGGTTTCTAAATAACAGATTCCCTGAGAAATGAGCAGGAAGAGGAGTAACAGTTCAAAAATGGTTCAAATGGCTCTGAGGACTATGGGACTTAACATCTGAGGTCATCAGTACCCTAGAACTTAGATCTACTTAAACCTAACTGACCTAAGCACATCACACACATCCACGCCCGAGGCAGGATTCGAACCTGCGAGCGTAGCAGCAGCGCGGTTCCAGACTGAAGCGCCTAGAACCGCTCGGCCACAACGGCGGGCCAGTACCAGTTCCCTCGCGTTCGTTTTCTCTGGATATAGAGCCACAAAGGTTTAATTTGTTGGGGCCATTTGAAAGTGTATGGGTAACGATATCTGCTACGAGATACATAGTGTCTTCGCGACTATACTATGGGGGGACTGCGAAATCATTTGTAACGCCTCAGGGTTACATTAGAGCATCAGGGAAGCAAGGTGACTGTGCATTGATGCATATACGAGGATTAGCCAGAAAGTTTTAAACATCACTTGAGTAATTAATTTTTGTTTGTCTGCAAGCATATGTCTGCAGTGCTAGCACACATTGGAATCGCCGTGTCATAGTGCTGTAGCACGCCGCTAGTGGAGCAGAAACGAAGAGAAGCATTGTGCGGTAATGCGTTTTATGTAGAGCAACACTGGAACAACGCATGCTCCGTTGGCGGAAGTGCGTCGCAATAATGCAAAGGTTAGGTGGCACAGATGCTTACGGTGTTGTCAAACAAGTCTGAATGACGAAGAAAGACATGGCAAACTATCTCATTGCAAAGGGCCGGAATCATAAGACGGGTGGTCGCGCTGGTGCTCCAAGACCGATGTGTTATAATCGAGGCGATAGTGGAAAAAGTGAGAATCGGTCATAGTTCCGTTTTCAACATCTTGAACGACATTCTGAACAGGTCAAAGTTCGCCACCCGCTGATTTACATCCATCCAAAAAGCACGCCGAACTGAGGCAGCAGTGACAGTGTCGCCAAGTCAATCGATATTACTTTTTAACCACTTAATTACTTTTTTCGTATGCCTTACACGGTCGTCATACATTACTATAAAACGAATTTATAAATAACTTCTTTAATGATACATGAAACGATATGTAGTATAAACAAATAAACGCACAAAAATTTTCTGCTGAATATCTTGGTCTCTCAACTAGTCCACGGATGTCTAAATCACCAAAATCGACTCTCAAAGTGTACCAGGATATTTCCATATTGAACACTCTTAAGTCATGAATAATTTAGGGAGAAAGTCATGGAAAGGAAACGAGTTGGGAGAGAGATAGGAAGGAAATAAAGACTTCTGGTGACACAGGGCATTGCAGGAATGCAACGGCGTGATCTGAATCATTTGTGCGTACTGGAACTCGAACCCTGATGCTCCGCTTCCCTAGAACGGTTGACTTAACCGCTTTTCTCCATAATGTTATACATTTATGAAGAGAAATGGAACGGTGGGTGCTCGGGGCGCAGAGCGGGTGGGGGTCGAATTCCCAGAACTGGCCAGCCTGTCGCCATCACCGCCACCGATCCAGTGTGGTATAGGAAAGTGGGATACACGGGAGTCAACTTAAGTGTAAGCCTTTTTCTTTTTTTTCTTTTATACTATAATGAAATTATGGGGAAGATACATCACCTACGTAGAAAACAGAATCTGTAATGAAAAAAAAAAAACGAAAAACCGAAAAATTGCATTAGCTGTGAATCGAACCTAAAACCCGTATGTGGCAGGCGAGCGTTCTACCACGTACCCACATTGTCTGCCGCGGCAACACAATGGTGCAAGTTGAAAATTTACATCCGACCGGGACTCGAACCCGGATGCTCAGTTACTCTACAACGGTTGCCTTAACTGCCTCGGCCATCCGGACACGCTTCCTGGTAGACCCAAATTCCTAACTTCGCACTCGCTGCACCACAACGACGGCTGCCCATTAACGTCCTAGTCACAGATTTCTGATTCCCGCAGGTGTTAGGAGGTTTGGTGTGCATCCGCTCTGAAACTTTCCCACCAGACATCACGCCCATTGAATCGTAGATATGTGTGATAGCTATATCGGACATATCCGACAGAACAGAAACTACTTATTTCTATAACTCTTAAGTCAGATGCTACGTAGTTTGCACAGTAACTCCACAGTACGCGCACCGTGGTATCTTTGAACACCCTCCCCCTCCCCCCCCCCCCCAATCCCCCATCCACCCCCCCCCCCAATCATACGAGCAAGCTTCACACATTCCATGCCCTGTATGGAATCAATTCGCAGCTGTCCATAGCTATCTGGGATGAGCAATCCATTCGATCGTTATTTCCAATGGTTCAAATAGCTCTAAGCACTATGGGACTTACCATCTGAGGTCATCAGTCCCATAGACTCAGAACTACTTAAACCTAACAAACTTAAGAACATCACACACATCCATGCTCGAGGCAGGATTCGAACCTGCGACCGTAGCAGCGCCGCAGTTTCGGACTGAAGCGCCTATAACCGCTCGGCCACAGCGGTAATAATGCTAGACTTTGCTGGAGGAAACTTCTGCCAAACATTCTTCACACAAATTGTATACAAAAGACAGCTTCCATTTGACGCTGGCAGGTATATTCTGTAGCTGATTGTACAGAAGTGAGAGTGAGTACAGTCGAGTGGTACATTTTTGTCACACTCTAATAGCTGCTGATTCCCATCTAATTTTTATTGCTGAAATATTACGTAATACAGGCAGCCATGGAAATTGATTTAGTAGTGTCACCAATTATTGTCATTGTTTGATTTAGTTTTACTTCACTATCACATAACCAACAAATGAATTTGGCAGCTTTACAAGGGCTGAAATACCTTGATGGATTTGTTACTCAGGTGACGTCCTTTGATTCGTACACAATTGATGTCACTGAGCTCTCCTCACCGGTTCAGTTCTACTGTCACTGCTTTTCTATTGGCTACACAATACTCTACACCTCCTTTATAATGGCGGACCCGCTAATCGTGACGTTTCGTGGTTGATTACGCATTACATAGCGGTGTCCAGATACTTTTGATGTGATAGTGTATTACTTTCGGAGCATTAAATCTTGTTGTCAGTTTTCCAGTAATCACAAGCACGTTATGTTTGTGTATCAAACACCTAATCGCCGTGGAAGAGTGCTGCGTGTATCACAGCTCGTATGACCCCAAAACTAAGGAGCGAATTAAGCAGTGGTAATTCGTGGAATTCACCAGTGACGAAGAAGGTAAAGATCCAGCCATCACCCGGCAAGGTGACACTGTTCTCTGGAACTGTCATAGTCCGGTGCTTACAATTTATCGTATCGGAGAACCGTCAAGGAGCATACTCGTGTAATCTCCTGATTAAGATATAAATATGAAACGTCCAACGAACGTATATGCTGCACGACAATGGCCCATCTTGCACAGGAGATGTTTCTTTTTTGTGATATTAATTTTTGCCTCGGCCCCTGTATTATCCTGTTTTTCGTTTTCTAACGTTGGCTCTAAGCACTGTGGGACTTAACATCTGAGGTCATAAGTCCTCTAGACTTAGAACTACTTAAACCTAACTAACCTAAGGACATTACACGCACCCATGCCCGAGGCAGGATTCAACCTTGTGACCATAGGACTGAAGCGCCTAGAACCGCTCGGCTACAGTTTGTTTTCTAGTATCAATGCTAACGGAGGACGTTTTCAGCACTTCACATAAGGAAGTGTTTCATGTGGTATGCTTCTTAGTTGTGTAATTTTGTATTTCCCATGATTATTATACTACGTAAAGCTGTAAAAAAATCAATTCCAACATGGAAATAAATCTTTTCTGGACCCATGGAAATATATTTCCTTCTTCTACGGGTAGCGAATGTGTCCTGAATGTTGAGTCGTATTTTTCCGTTACATCCTTATGTGCAGCAGTTATACTGGTTAAAATGTGGTACTTAGTGTAGAGTAGAACGCAAAAGGCATTGTTTCCTGCAATAATAAACGTTACCACAAAGTTTTTTTCACAGAGAATTTTTTTAGAGGAGTGTGGCGTTGTAGGGGGTGAATGCTTCTTGTGAGAAAAAAGCACTCCCGACAGCACAACATTCACTTACAGTTATTATAATGGGTTGAAGTATGCTTTGTGCGAATATGAAAATAGTTTCAAATCCTTTTTAAGTATCCTAAATGTCAATTTAGATGGGACGCCCCCAATTTAACTTGCAGAAAGGGACATGCCCAATTTTTGCTCTGTAAATTCTCTTGCTATATATTTGAATTCAAAAGGCCAGGGATATTTTTTTCGTTGCTTTGAGCATCCAGGTACAGGCTTCACTGGGTTTTTTTTACTTTAATTCAGTTATTTCGTTTAACAGTAAAGCTACACGTTTATTTTTATTTCTGAGCAAAGAAGTGCCGAGATCAACATCCAAAGTTTTCAAGAAAAGTCTGGAGGATCTGGAAGAAAGAATATAGTGAATATAAACATTACAAATGAACGACGAGCTGAAATCAATTACTTGTGATAGTAGAGTGAATTTTAGTTTATATGATACTACATCTACATCTACATTTATACTCCGCAAGCCACCCAACGGTGTGTGGTGGAGGGCACCTTAGGTACCACTGTCATTAGCTCCCTTTCCTGTTCCAGTCGCGTATGGTTCGCGGGAAGAACGACTGCCGGAAAGCCTCCGTGCTCGCTTGAATCTCTCTAATTTTACATTCGTGAGCTCCTCGGGAGGTACAAGTAGGGGGAAGCAATATATTCGATACCTCATCCAGAAACGCACCCTCTCGAAAGCTGGACAGCAAGCTACACCGCGATGCAGGGCGCCTCTCTTGCAGAGTCTGCCACTTGAGTTTGCTAAACATCACCGTAACGCTATCGCGCTTACCAAATAACTCTGTGACGAAACGCGCCGCTCTTCTTTGGATCTTCTCTATCTCCTCTGTCAACCCGACCTGGTACGGATCCCACACTGTAACTCCTACTAGTGTTTGTTCCGCTATCATATAATAATACACTTAAGGATTCTTCTTTCTATGTATTCGCAATACATTACATTTGTCTATGTTATGGGTCAGTTGCCACTCCCTGCACCAAGTGCCTATCCGCTGCAGATCTTCCTCCATTTCGCTGCAATTTTCTAATGCTGGAACTTCTCTGTATACTACAGCATCATCCACGAAAACCGCATAGAACTTCCGACACTATCTACTAGGTCATTTATATATATTGTGAAAAGCAATGGTCCCATAACACTCCCCTGTGACACGCCAGAGGTTACTTTAACGTCTGTAGACGTCTCTCCATTGAGAACAACATGCTCTGTTCTGCGACAGTGCGGAACTGTATCGAACGCCTTCCGGAAGTCAAGGAAAATGCCATCTACCTGGGAGCCTATATCTAATATTTTCTGGGTCTCATGAACAAATAAAGCGAGTTGGGTCCCACACGATCGCTGTTTCCGGAATCGATGTTGATTCCTAGAGATTAGATTCTGGGTTTCCAGAAATGACATGATACGCGAGCAAAAGACATGTTCTAAAATTCAACAACAGATTTATGTCAGAGATATAGGTCTATAGTTTTGCGCATCTGCTCGACGACTCTTCTTGAAAACTGGGACTACCTGTGCTCTTTTCCAATCATTTGGAACCTTCCGTTCCTCTAGAGACTTGCGGTACACGGCTGTTAGAAGGGGGGCAAGTTCTTTCGCGTACTCTGTGTAGAATCGAATTGGTATCTCCTTTTCTGTGTACAATATCAAATGGTAGCAAATGGCTCTGAGCACTATGGGGCTTAACATCTGTGGTCATCAGTCCCCTAGAACTTAGAACCACTTAAACCTAACCAACCTAAGGACATCACACACATCCATGCCCGAGGCAGGATTCGAACCTGGGACCGTAGCAGTCGCGCAGTTCCGGGCTGAGCGCCTAGAACCACGAGACCACCGCGGCCGGCAAAATGGTAGCACCTCTACTCATAGGTCCTAGGAGGAACCTGTTGTCCAGCTCTTCTACGTATAGTGGTGATGCAGAACACTCCCAAACCAGCAGCAGATATGTCACATTGGTTATTAATGTACTTTCAAAGTCTATCAGTACGTTTTTAAAATGTAAGCATTTTAATGCAAATGACAGCGTTATATGTTTTGAAGATTGTTCTCACATCTAAGTTCAGCTCCGTTGGATGGGAACCTCTTCCTGCGTAAATGAAGTGTGCCCGAGGTAGTGCGTTGCTGAAGATAACCTTCTGCAATCTGCTTCCGACAAAGAATACTCAGTTCTCTGCGTTTCTCTGACGTCATGTAATTTCGGTTGGCTGAATGATAGATGTTGTGAGTGCCAATAAGTAAGAAGTTATCCTAAAAGACGCCTGTCTCCTTCGCTTAGTCTCGTTTCAGGTGGTTAACCAGTTAAAAAAGTCGTTATATCTGGCAATCCAAAACTGCGCCCTGCTCTCTTTCTCTCTCTGTCTAAGTTTGCGAGCCAACCAACAAGAGTGGACCTGTGTAAGGGCTGCCATATTTCTTACCCCCACATCTACATTATTTAGATTAACCAATGCTAGCTGTTTTTTTTTTAATTTCGGTAAAGATTTTGTCTTGCGGGGCCTGAGCTCAGTGTCAGTTTCTCACCAGCAAAATATTTTTTGATGTTACAAAATTTTATGAAAAGCAACAGAATATTTCGCTCACATTTTCCAGCGGCTGGTTTGCCGACCCAAAGAAATCCATCGGAGCCTTTTTCGACAATTTACGCTATACAAATCCAAAATGGAGAGAATACGTAAACACATTATACACAATACACACGAGAAGTTTATTTCTTTTTAGAATGGTGCAATGACGTTCACATTAACATTTCTGTAGGAAAAATTTTGAAATTTTTGATAATGTCCTATGGGACCAAACTACTGAGGTCATCGGTCCCTAAGCGTACGCACTACTTAATCTAACTTAAACTAACTTTTGCTATGGACAACACACACACCCATGCCTTACCGAGGACTCTAACCTCCGACGGGGGGCGGGAGGGGGGGGGGGAGCCGTGTAGACAGTGACAAAGCGCCTTCGACCGCTCGGCTACCCCGCGCGGTCTTATTTCTTTAGGAGAACTTACAACTCGAGGTTGAGAACTCGTGACACTGACACATTAACTTTGCTAGAAACACTGTTACTCACCAGGCGAAGTTGCTGGTCCTAGGCGATGTGTTTCCCTTGCGTTTCCCCGATGACAGTCATTATGTGCACATATGTCAACTGCGTCTCTTTTTGCTGACTGCTCATTCAGTTTGGCTGTTAATGCAGGTTCCCAAATTTCCAGTGTTTCCATACACCATTAAGTTTTGTACGAGTAAGTGCAACAAAAACAAATATTTTTGAAACAAGATACTGACTATTGTTTGTATTTCCGAAACTGATTATTTTGATAGTCTTTTCTTATTCCTCCCAATCAGCAAATGCAGAAAACTCTGTAAGTGACAACTTCATTAACTAATGAATATATGTTTATTATATTCATTTCCTTCATTATTTATCCCATAATGAGCAACTAAGTCCTCATACGTGTATGATAACTATTGCTTTCACGGTCTTGCTGAAATGATTTTTTTCAGATTCTAATTCCATTAACTAATGTTATTTTTTAATTGATCACGTAACCATAAATAATAAGCCCCTACATGAAGGCAATTTCCATATCAAGTTTATTTATCAATGTTCCTTGAGGTCAATATCTTTCACCTAGTCTGTTTACTAACAGACATGTTGAAATGCGTCCTTAATTATGTCACGTCGGCGTTCATTCGTTCTCGCACTCCAGGTGCGTCAGCTGCCGGTCGCACAGCTCATAGGTTGTTATCACCTTTCCAGCCGTCCTGGCCGTATAATGCCTTGCCGGCGTCACAACACGCCAAGTTCTCAACTTGAGAAAAGCAATGATCTTTACTGTTATGAGAGCACTGGGGATAAAACCCGAACAGTCTGTTAATTCAATCAGGCCTGGCTCTAGGGAGGGGTTGACGGGGGAGGGGGCGGGGGCGGGGGTCACAAAGGGATATCTACCGCGGGCGGCTTTTTCCGGGGGCGCCAGATTCATATTCTTGAAGAAAAAAACCTTGTTTCACGAAGCCCCTAACGTCCAGCGCACGTTGGTGTATCGATTATTCATACGATTTTGAAACGTGTCCCTGCTGATTTTTGAACATTTTTTGAACACGTTCTAAGTTGATTTCTGAACGGATCATAAGTATACGTGGTGTCTCTGCCAGAGCAATCCCGTCACATCAAGAAAGAAAAAACTTTCCCGCAGACAAAAGGAGATGGGGTTATACGAGCTGAGCCGAATAAACCCAAACGGGTGAATGACAATCGCTGTTCGTTACGTGGTTGGTTGCGTGTGCGAATGATCAGCGTTGTTATAATCATTAGCGAAATCCATAGATTCAGACGAGCAGAGTGGAAATAAACGACTAACAAGAATAACAGGTAAGAAAGATTACATATTATCTTCTCGATGTATCCAAGGAAATGAAACTTCTGCTGTCCCTGAGTAAAAATTCGCTCATATTTTATCAGCACAAGATGTACGTAGCCTCAAAATACGCAAAGTGGTTGGATAATAAACACATAAATTTTATTTGTTAAAAGGATTTCTGTTATATGTTATAGAGCGCACGACAAAGTGGTGGGCTTGGCTGCCGATCGCGGTACAGCAGTGACCTGACGTCTAAAGAAAAAAAGAATACAGAAGGCCAAAGAAGACTTAATCATTTAAAACAACAATGATGTAAAAGAATAAGATTCTTAGTAGTACGTCCGAAGTAGGTCTGAAGTAGACACAGAGTTCGTCGTTGGTTCATGGTTAGGACACTAGTTCGGTGTTTGACGGTTAATTAATATTATATCTTGCAAAAGGAGAATTTATGATCTGACTTACGTTTACATCGATACATAAAGAAAGGAAAATTAGGAAGATAATATTGGACTCTATCCTGATTGGAAAGTTTGAAATTTGTCATCACTTACGTAAGGCTCATGTTTTCGTTTAATTCTGAAGAAGATAAGTTTGTTTTCACTTAAGGTGAGTGAACAACCATATAAAGTTCGTTGTAAAAAAGGGAATAATTCTCGGTCGGAGATTGTTCTTATGTTGATTGAAATGGGAAGTTTTGAAGCTAGATGCTTCCAAATGGTTTATAAAGTAAGGACTGAGCTGTCCTAGAAAGTTGAACAGAGGTTCAGTGTAGTATCTGAAGTTAATTTCAGAATAAATTTTGTTTGGGTTGAAAAGTGACGCAGGTGATTTTGGTTGAATTTTCATTGTCTTTGGGGTAGTGGTTCTATATTGTAAAACACGCGAACCTATCAATTGATGAGAAAGTGACGACAAGCGTAAGTGCAGCCTCTGTCGTATATTGATTTATTTTGATGATAGGTGTCGGTATATGTATGGTATATTTGTTGGTGGTTGTGACTACTAACCCCTGTGGAGAGTGTAAACGATTGTATGATTAAATCCTGGTCATTTCACCTAAAGAATTTATATTACTGTAATAGTTGTTCTTCCCATTTCATACTGAAATAAGCAATTGCGAGTTCAATAACTGTGAGCACTTACGGTGATGACATTACTATTGGATAGTAAGTAAAGTGAACAATTGCCGGACATACTAAGAAAAAAGTTTTTATTCTACATTGCTGGAAAAAGATATTTTAAAAAGTTAGTAACCGCGAATGTCCAACGCCTGAAGAGGTTGAGTCCTGTACATTATTTCATACAGGGACAAAAGTGGCGATGGAGCTTAGTGATTTGTTTTTCTTTATTTTTTATTTATTATTCAATACCGAAGATAGGGATTTTTTTAAAATCTTTTGCAGCAAAGCATTATATAACAACTGAAATTGTTGAAACATAAAAGACTGAAATATTGTGTAACGTTCCTCAAGGACAATAAATTAACGTTCATCGTTAAATTAAAATCAAAGTTCCACTGGTGTCCGATCTTATTGTGTAGTTAGTTAATGCTACTTATATTCTTGTGTCAATGTCTCTGGGCATTTTAAATGCAGAAATAACAATACAAATACTTCTGAAGAGAAATATTTAGTAACGTTTCTCTCTAAAGTGAAAAGAAAAGCATAAGATTGAATTTTGACAGTTACGATATAAAGTTTAAGCTGTCAGAGAGGTTAACTGCCTCTGGTAGAAAAGGTATATTTTATCACATTGAAACAATACGCTAACAGTAGTCATTTGTCTATCAGATCAGCTGATCGCAAATAGGCGTTTTTGGTCATTAATTTTCTTTAACGTTGATTTAACAATCTAATGGAAATAACGATTTCATTTATTATCTAAAGAAATACCTTTTTATATTAATCCTCTTCAAATACAGGGCACAGACATAGGATTGTTTTATCATAAGCAAACATGACTTACAGATTGCAATACTCGGGTACGTAATATTTTGTGCGTCTATGCACTGAGAGTCCCACTAGTATCTATATTGGCATTTATTTGAGCGGAAGTTATAAGTAGGGCAGTAATTTGTGAATTTGTGATTTGCCGACTTGGAATTACAACGTTGTGAGTTTTTATTTGGGTGTTGAATTGAGGCGGAGATGGACATCTTCTGAAAAGAAAAAAACCTATTTATCCAATGTGTCGGTGTCAGATTAATTTTGTTGCATACAACGTACGCGTACAGGCTGCCTACTCTTCTCAACACTAACGGCCTAAATAAAACTGTGGTGTTACATTACTGAAGGAAGTTGTTGTTACCAAAGTATAGGCCCAACGAACATACATTAGTTTAGAGAGTCCATCTCTATAAAGATTCTCTGTAGTGTACTCAGAAGTTTTCTTATATATTGTGGATTGATTTGCGAAATTGATCTTGAGAGATCACAACTGTACATCAATATATTTTAACACAGCTAATCATTTCTACTGATTCCACAACTAAGAAGGTAGATTGTATTATGTTGTGATTAACATTATTCTTTGAAAATCTGTTTGATACGCTACTCGGGTAGTGTCGTCAATTTCTGGTGTTATACCGTGACAGCATCTTCTCTTGATATCTTCACCGGAATCTTCAGATACGTCAGTCAGGCAACCACAGCTCAGAAGTGGTGTGCTGTTTTCCTCAGAATTGATGTTGTACTCTAAAGTGATTATCTATTGCCATCCTCTTTGGGATCTTCTGTTGAACACTGGCCGGTAATAACGTTTCTTCAGGGGTAGCAGTTAAAACTTTGACAGAAATTTATTATCAGATCGCTATACTACTACGGGCCAGTGTGTACAGTCCCCTGTTAGCAGCCGCTTAAGTTCTGTTCTCAAAATAGCGCGGAAAACGCATTTTATGCACACTTAATAACTCCTAAACGAAGAATAAATGCGGGGTAACTGGACCGATGATTCTGGCAGGGTTAGCGAAGATAACTGACGCGTAAGTTTTGGCAGTGGCAAGAACAGTTAGAGATTAATGATGACAAGATTGTTTGTTAAAATGAGCAAGGAAAAGGAACGGGGACATCACACAAATGACGTGGAAGAATGTGACGATTCCAAATTTATATAAAAATTTCGTACTACTACTAATTTTCGATCTCATGGGTGACCAACTGGAACGTATGAACGAAATGTGAAACTATTTCCCAACTTGAAACTTTTTTCTTGTACAAGCCGTGCTAGGCATTTGATGTTGGTACTTAGTAATTATATTCTGTCGTTTTATTTATGTAAACGGGGTAAATAAAATGATCTTTTCTGCCAAAACAGTCTCGTGTATTTGGCATGTGCTACTATTGCTGCAATATTAGAATGTCCTGTTTCCTTTTATCTAGCATAGAGTGACAAAATGTATTAAAAGCTTTTTCAGTATTAGACAACGACATTTTGATTTTTTATGCAGCAAAACATTTGACGAACTTTGATGAGAAAGCACGAGCATGTAAAGCTGTAACAAGATTAGAGAGGAAAAAATGTTGGGACCTAAGGACTGAAGAAATGTGTACTGTCTTGCTTGTCTCTTGCCGTTATTGGTTTTGTATTTCCTGTATTTAATTTTATGTCAGACAAAAGAGAAAGCTATTAGCTAACAGTCAATAAAGAGTGCAAATTTTCTCAAGATTACTTATTCTCCCGGTCACCAATAATCCCACCCAGCATTAACTGCGAGTTTATTTTTTAGGGGGGAGATACGGAGGTATGATGTCAAACCGGTCGACTGGGAACAGGAGAGACACCACAGGATATTCTAATTTCCGCTTTCCTGAATATAAGTTTGATGGCTTCCATTACAAAATGTTCTTGAATTACACAGAGCAAAATACAGTGACGCGCGGTTGAAGAATGCTGTGTGAAGAGTAGTGGCACTGCGCTTTGGCACACTTAAGAGCAAATAACATGTCTTACATTTCCTCACACATATGCGTTTTATATGTCAATCCCTTCATAGAGATATGCGCTACAAACTGAACATATTTTGAAAAATCGATTTTTATGAAGTTTTTGACGTCTTATATCAAACGCTAGAATGGGACGGGGAGAGGGTGCCACTATCAAGTTTTTGCCCCGCTCCCCGCTTCGGAAATATCGTAGGTCTGGGGCTGAATTCAGTTATTCGAAAATTTCAGGAAATCTGTTTATCAGCAGCAAATTTAAAAAATGGCCCCATCCCTTGAGCAATTAGGTTTTGTGTTTAAAATTTTTCTTAATAAAATACTACAAATAATTTAAAGGAGAAAAAAAAGAGATATAAAAAAAATGGTTAAAAGTGGCTGTGAGCACTATGGGACTTAACTTCTGAGGTTATCAGTCCCCTAAAACTTAGAACTATGGTACTTAAACCCAACTAACCTAAGGACATCACACACATCCATGCCCGAGGCAGGATTCGAACCTGCGACCGTAGCGGTCGCGCGGTTCCAGACTGTAGCGCCTAGAACCGCTCGGCCACCCCGATCGGCAAGAGATATAAAATGACCTAAATTGTACAGGCTGCTCCTAAGAACTGCAAGAGCGCGAATCTAGTGCTTCCAAATTTGTGATTTTTGTTTCCAAAGAACCATAATTTTGGAAAGAAATTACCGAGTGGAGTGTGTAAGGAACTCTTTATTTTCAGATTACATTTTATTTCCTTATTTTCCAGATATCTACATCTACATGATTACTCTGCAGTTCACAATTAAGTGGCTGGGAGAGGGTTCATTTTATATTGCATCAGCAGATAGCAGTAGCATTCAATAAAGTCATGCAATACTGCAGAACACATAGCAGGGAGTAAGATTTCCATTCCAACGCTGGCCCAGGTAGACGCGGAACATCTGTCGTTGCCTTTAGGCGTGGGGTGAGGTGCTGTGGCTACCTGAGAGAAAGACAGTTACTGCAGCACACAATATGTAGGGAAACCACAGGTATTCTGATGCGAAGTAAGTAATTTCGTTTAATAAATATTTACTAACAAAAGCCATTTTTTCCAATACAAATGTTAGGAGAAGCCTACAGGTCATAAACACTTTCTTACAAAAATATTACGACGCGAGGAAGCAGTCATTTCAGTAAACAGATGATTAATGTTTAAAATATCGAAGTAATACGAACAGCTACGATGTTCCACGATTGTAAGCACAAGATCTAGACTGCGCATCCAGTTTTGAGTTAATAATTAAGATATTATTTCATTCACCATCAGATTACTGTGTTTTTGTAAACAGAAACATCTTAAAAGTATCCACGAACATTTCAAGTAATATAGCTTCCCACTTCACCACTTGCAAGTTACGGGATATAGAACTGCACTTTCCAGAGAATCCGATGGCGATGATACTGATTCTGCGAGAACATCAAATACGACAGCTTTACGGGAAAACAGGTAGAAGGAAATCCCACTCGGCGAACTGACTAGGATAGTTCAAGAACGGATTGTCTTCATCTCTGAGTATCGGATTGAAAAGCGCAGCCATTCATACGAATGTAGTGCGGGACAATACGTTGAGAATGTGGGTTTCGCGGGATGCGTGCCTGAGATAAATCCCTGCAATCGCGCTATCCTCTGTGTCCTCGGTTGCTCAGATGGATAGTGTCTGCCATGCAAGCAGGAGATCGCGGGTTCGAGTTCCTGTCGGGGCACACATTTTCATCTGTCCCCGTTGACGTATGTCAACGCCTGTAAGCAGCTAAGGGTGTTCATTTCATTGTAATTTCATTCATACTGTACGCCTCGTACGCTATCATCTGCGGACTCCCTAACTAAACTGAGACTCTTCTGGAGGTTTAGTGCAAAGGGGAGCGGATACCCGTCGTCGACAGAGCCCTGCTGCCATTACCAGGGCCGGCCGAAGTGGCCGAGCGGTTCTAGGCGCTACCGTCTGGAACCGCGCTACCGCTACGGTCGCAGGTTCGAATCCTGCCTCGGGCATGGATGTGCATGATGCCCTTAGGTCAGTGAGGTTTAAGTAGTTCTAAGTTCTAGGGGACTGATGACCTCAGAAGTTAAGTCCCATAGCGCTCAGAGCCATTTGAACCATCACCAGGAAGCGAAGTCTCGTCGTAGATCGCACCTGGCTGCCATCACCAGAACCCACCATCTCATAGTCGTCGTCTATGAAGTCGCTGACAGATGCGGGACACTTCCCCGCACCCTTTCTCAATCAGCTCTGTTGTACATCAGTCAATGGCTGTCCTACTATGTCTTCCTCTCTCTGACGTTCTGTGACCATCGTTCGTTCAGTTTTATCCTCACAGTTCGCTGTACTCGATCGCCAAGTACGGCGTCACAGATCTACTGATACACAGATATATTCGAGGTAATCTCTCCATCGTCCATCCAATTACAGGTCCCGTCAGAGAGAACAAGTGGGCGCTACTGCCCCTGGTTCCGACGTATAACAGAAGTTCAGTATTCAGTTACTAAGTCTTGCACTCTACTAAATATTTGATTCAACCTTTCTTGGCCGTATCCGGATTTCTGTTGCCCCGGGTGCAAGCCACAACCCATTTTATTGAAATTTTCTGATAAGCAATTAGCGGATTCGAACGCCGGAAGACTCTATCTTGATAAAATACACTTACAATTGTCCCCTAAAAAATTGTCAGTGGTAAAACCCGTCTCAGGAATGGGCAGCGCCGTAACTAATCTCTGGGTCAGCAGTCAAATTCGCGCAAATCATCCGTCTCAAGCTATTTTCAGAACTTTTCAATTAACATAAAATAACTTTCTGTTTGATATTACAAATAATCGGCAACTGTATGCTTCTTGAATTATAACACGAACAACTAATTTTTCATTTCTTGTGGGTACAGTTCTTGACAGTAAGGCGTAAATCAGGGACCTGATACATAATCTCATTAGATGTTAGTCAGTTAACGTTATTCACTTATTCTTTTAATTACAGTATTTCTCGTAAGTAGTTCAAGTGAGGGCAGAGAACGGCAATAGTCGTCTCAGGATCTTCTTCCACGTTCTAGCTGTCGGTTGGTGTGTGACTGTGGTCAGCTTATTATCTGTGGCGGCAATGACGAAGATGCTGCCGTCAGCGCATAGTGGGATTCTTCCTCACGATATGAAACAAACAGAGACAAACATTTACGTACAAAAATTATCAACACAAAATATTTAAATAAGAAAAATATTCGGAATCCACTATCTTAATATCTATCGTAACATTATATTATCTTGTCACCTGCACACACTGCGGTTGTAATGAACATGGTGTAACTGCAGCTAATTGATGTTACACCATAACTCGAGTCACCAGAGCCATTCTATTGTTGTCCGCACTTCGATCCTCTCCTCTTTAAGCGTTCGTCGATCACAGTGTTGAAATAAATGCAGTGTTGTAGTATCGGCTCATGAAGGTCACGCCAGCCGGACAGGCGGGCTGCCAGTAACGAAATTCCAGTGGCAGGCAGTGCAATACATCATACATACCTGAACATCCTGCAATCTGCCAACTGCCCTACAACTGGCCGCGTTGCTCCACGCCAATGCCTGGGGCAGCGGTATTCAGACATACGTGACAAATTGGGCTTTTAATCACAACAACGCTGACCACATGAATATACATGGTGGTCCATTGATCGTGACCAGGCCAAATAAGCGTCAAACGAAAAAGCTACAAAGAACGAAACTTGTCGCGCTGTAACAGCATGCGTTCTCAGAAATGATAAGTTCACAAAGGTACATGTATCACATTGGAACAACCGAAATAAAATGTTCAAACGTACCTACGTTCTGTATTTTAATTTAAAAAACCTTCCTGTAACCAACTGTTCGTCTAAAATTGTGAGCCATGTGTTTGTGACTATTACAGCGACGTCTATCACGCAGTTGATATGCGTTTGACTTATGGCAGCGCCATCTAGCGGGCCAAACATAGCGCCATCTGGTTTCCCCCTTCAAGCTAGACGAATTTCGTTCGTTGTAGTTTTATCGTTTGATGCTTATTACGTGAGATATTTGGCCCGGTCACTATCAATGGAGTCCGCAGCTAGTGGTCGTGCGGTAGCGTTCTCGCTTCCCGCGCCCGGGTTCCCGGGTTCGATTCCCGGCGGAGTCAGGGATTTTCTCTGCCTCGTGATGGCTGGGTGTTGTGTGATGTCCTTAGGTTAGTTAGGTTTAAGTAGTTCTAAGTCCTAGGGGACTGATGACCATAGATGTTAAGTCCCATAGTGCTCAGAGCCAGCCAGCCAGACTATCAATGGACCACCCTGTATATGGGCCCCCAGCCAAGTGGAAGATCACTTCCTCTTGAGACTTGTGTCTCGTCACCCCATGTTAGACTTCTCTCGTCCTGACTGCAAACTGTGCGTCTGACGTATCTATTATACCGCTCGCGCCAAGCTGTGCTTCAACTCCGGTCCTAACATTGACTCCGGCCTCGCCAGCGATGTAGTCTCCACGCCAGCTGGCGGTCTCTATAGTGTGTATCACTGTTCCACTAGCTCTGGATAGCCAGATGCTCTCCGACATCGAACTGACGGGGCCATTCACAGCACGCCAGTGCCTAGGTTTCCACTGAAATTGAAGACTCTGGGTTCGATGCTGGCCACGCCCGAGCCTGCCGAGGCACCTCCTGGGTTGCTGACACCATTCGCTGCTGAGCGCCTCTATGCTGCAGGTCTTGCAGCTCGTGGTCTAGTGGCTATCGTTACTGCCTCTGGATCACGGGCTCCCGGGTTCGATTCCCGGCCGAGTCAGGGATTTTCTCCGTTCAGGGATTGGGTGTTTCTATTGTCCGCATCACTTCATCATCATTCATGAAAGTGGTGAGTCTGAACTTTGTGAAGATTGGGAAATTGTAAGCGCGCTGATAACAGCGCAGTTGAGCGCCCCACAAACCAAATATCATCATCATCTTTGCCGCAGGGTTGTGTTGACACCGCCTACCTCAGCAAGGCCACACAGCTGGTTGCTCCAAGAATTTCAGTCGATGCATACCACCACGTCAGCTGTTCCCAGCCTCAGGCACTGACCGACTTTGCAGCGTAGAATACGCTGCCTAAATGTTCAAATGTGTGTGAAATCTTATGGGACTTAACTGCTAAGGTCTTCAGTCCCTAAGCTTACACACTACTTAACCTAAAGTATCCTAAGGACGAACACACACACCCATGCCCGAGGGAGGACTCGAACCTCCGCCGGGACCAGCCGCACAGTCCATGACAGCAGCGCCTTAGACCGCTCGGCTAACCCCGCGCGGCTACGCTGCCTATAGAAGCAGTTTATATGCTGAGAACATTCACTGGTTTCGCTGTCGCCACAAATCCGACATTACAAATTGCCTACGGTAATCCATACTCAACACCCTGACAGCAAGGCTGCCATCCTACCATTCCTGGGACACTACGTTGCGCTCAGTAACCCAGACGACAACAGCACAGAATATGAACACTGATTTCAAACTACAGAATTGAGCCCAGTGAACACAGATTTTAGACTGAGAAATTGAGCCACAATAATAATGAAAAACAATAGTAATTTGCCTCATTTGAAATATCTATTCAAAATACTAGAGATGGTAATTAAAACGTGTAGGACATTTAGCTATCAATAATTCAAAAAAACACTTTGATCATTATTGAATAAACAGCTCAGTCTACTAACAAGGAAAAAGATCTATACTGATCTTGAATTTACAAAGAAAGAATAAACATGAAACTGTAACAGCCTTTTCCGGAGAAGACTAAAACAAACATGCATAAAAAGGCTGCTATAACTACTACTGGCCATTAAAACTGCTGCACCAAGAAGAAATGCAGATTATAAACGGGTAGTCATTGGACAAATATATTATACTAGAACTGACACTTGATTACATTTTCACGCAATTTGAAAGCATAGATCCTGAGATATCAGTACCCAGAACAACCACCTCTGGCCGTAATAACGGCCTTGATACGCCTGGGCATTGAGTCAAACAGAGCTTGGATGGCGTGTACAGGTACAGCTGCCCATGCAGCTTCAACACGATACCACAGTTCATCAAGAGTAGTGACTGGCGTATTGTGACGAGCCAGTTGCTCGGTCACCATTGACCTAACGTTTTCATTTGGTGAGAGATCTGGAGAATGTGCTAGCCAGGGCAGCAGGCGAACATTTTCTGTATCCAGAAAGGCCTGTACAGGACCTGCAACATGCGGTCGTGTATTATCCTGCTGAAATGTTGGGATTCGCAGGGATCGAATGAAGGGTAGAGCCACGGGTCGTAACACATTTTAAATGTAACGTCCACTGTTCAAAGTGGCGTCAATGCGAACTAGAGGTGAGCGAGACGTGTGACCAATGTCACCCCATAACATCACGCCGGGTGATACGCCAGTATGGCGCTGACGAATACACGCTTCCAACGTGCGTTCACCGCGATGTCGCCAAACACGGATGCGACCATCATGATGCTGTAAACAGAACCTGGTTTCATCCGGAAAAATGACGTTTTGCCATTCGTGCACCCAGGTTCGTCGTTGAGTACACCATCGCAGGTGCTCCTGTCTGTGATGCAGCGTCAAGGGTAACCGCAGCCATGGTCTCCGAGCTGATAGTCTATGCTGCTGCAAACGTCGTCGAACTGTTCGTGCAGATGGTTGTTGTCTTGCAAACGTCCCCATCTGTTGACTCAGGGATCGAGACGTGGCTGCTCTATCCGTTGCAGCCATGCGGATAAGATGCCTGTCATCTCGACTGCTAGTGGTACGAGGCCGTTGGGATCCGGCACGGCGTTCCGTATTACCCTCCTGAACCCACCGATTCCATATTCTGCTAACAGTCATTGGAAATCGACCAACGCGAGCAACAATGTCGCGATACGATAAAATCCAATCGCGATAGGCTACAATCCTACCTTTATCAAAGTCGGAAACGTGATGGTACGCATTTCTCCTCCTTACACGAGGCATCACAACAACGTTTCACCAGGCAAAGCTGGTCAACTGCTGTTTGTGCATGAGAAATCGGTTGGAAAGTTTTCTCATGACAGCACGTTGTAGGTGTCGCCACCAACGCCAACCTTATGTGAATGTTCAGAAAAGCTAACCGTTTGCTTATCACAGCATCTTCTTCCTGTCGGTTAAATTTCGCGTCTGTAGCACGCCATCTTCGTGGAATATCAATTTTAGTGGCCAGTAGTGTAGATAAATACCGTAACATTTATCATGTTGAGGCAACCCGATAATAACATTTTAAACGAAATCCATCTTCATTAAAAAAGTTTCACACCTATGTAATTGGTGGGCTCACATAAATCGTGGATTCAAAAATTAAGAAGAAACAATTAACCAATAATTAGCATATGTAGTAGCGTGAGCAGAGCACGGAATACTGGATCACATATGAGCGAAGTTATTTAACTGCAGAGTAATTTTTGATAGTCAAAAGCAAACATTTTAAGTCCGAAAGTGCAGTTTTCCATCATCAGTCACAATGTAAACTAAAGGTCATTATCTTTAGTAACCACAGTGAAAAACATATGACGAGTCTACCACACACAAATATATGTCTCAACTGCAACAAAAAAACTTTAGTTCACAGCAGCCTCGCAACTCGTAAAACAAAGTACACTGACTGAAAAAAATCGTCGTCACACCAAGAAGCTGTTGCGCGGTATAAATGAAATCTGGTAGGCATGTTTCTACATCTGAAGGTGTTGTCTATTCCAGTTTCGCGCCAAACGCACAGTGTCGCTACTAGCGTCACTATGAGGATGCAAAATAGATTTGCTTTAAATACACGCTGTAAATGTCGTGAGTGTTACTTACATTTAAGACTGGAAGTGGTGAGTTACTTGTAGTCAAGAATGCCTTTAGGGCGACAAAGACGCCATTATCAACACCTTACTGAATTTGAACGAGGTCGTGTAATAGGACTACGAGAAGCTGGATGCTCCTTCTGCGTCTAACAATACCACCACTTGCAAAGTAGGTTAGAAATCAGGTTAATAATGTTGCTCACGCAGCATATGTTCGCTTTATCGGGCAACAACAAAGTTATTGACTGTGTATGGTGTCGTCAGAATGGAAATAATGAAGTCACTGTAAAAAAGTCATTAATTTTGGCACTTATCTTGAATGGATTCCCACGTAGATTTCGTCGTTGTTATGGCTCATCTTGTTGATCCGAGGGTGATTCCACTTTGACTGCTAGAAGGTCCAGATCTGTATTTTAGCAATATTTGAAGACCTAACAAATGCGTTTTTCAGGAAATTCTTAATGATCAAACAATCCCAGATCAGAACAATGGTATGGTAGAAATTATTTTTGACTTGGTGTTCACGATCCACATTTTTATTTAACTTCTTGTAAATTCACATATACGTCTTCTTAATTGTCACATCATAAATAAAAAAGTTTTGTATCAATCTTCGTATATTTAATTTCCACTTTAACCAAACACAAGTCTTGACTGTTCTTTTACAAAGCGAAATAACAACTTAACTTCTGCAAAGTGAAACAAAGACTGCTCTAAAGCATTCGCGCCAAAACGGTTACAAGTAAGTCAAAGATTATGACAGTCTCACAGAAATGAATACACACAAGAACCATATCACTGTAATATATCGATACATCGGAGTACCTATACATTAATAAAACCAAACGTGAATATTGTCACAAAAATATGTCTGTTACTTCGCAGAAAAGTAGTACGATATTACTGGTGTCGAGAACTGGGCTTGGAGTGCCGTAATGGTCACGTAAATAAAGAACCATTACATGCGATGCTGCAGATAGACTTGGCAGGAATGCAGCCACTGTCTATGAGTCTATGATTGTTGGCCGCGGCGGTCACGACAATGCACGACAAAGTCCGGGCTCCGGATGGCTGCACGTGGCACTACGGAGGGGGAAAGCCATCGTGTTCGGCTTATGGCTCTGGCGCATCGTAATGCATCTGCAGGTGCAATTTCAGCAGCAGTTGGTACCACAGTGACACTACGAACTGCTACAAATCGATTACTTCAAGAACAGCTCCGAGCCAGACGGCCTGTAGCGTGCAGTCAACTGACTCCAAACCATTGCCATTTGCAATGTGTCAAGGGAGAGCTCATTTGAGGGCAGACTGAATGACTGTTGTGTTTTCTGATGGAAGCTGGTTCTGCCTCGGTGCCGATGATGGCCGTGCGTTGGTTAGGAGGACAGTTGAGGGCCTTGAACGAACTTGTCTGCGTGCTAGTCAAGTCGCAGTTACATCCGGATGGTCTGGGATGCGACAGCAGGAGCACTCTCGTGGTTATCCCACGCACCCTGACTGCAAATGTGCACGTTAGCCTTCTGATGCGACCTGTTGTGCTGAGATTTATGAACAGTATTCCAGGGAGTGTTTTCCAACAGGATTACGCTCGTTCAGTACTACTGTTGTAATCCAACGAGCTGTACAGAGTGTGAACATGTTGCCTTGATCTGCTCTATCGCCAGATCTGTCTCCAAACGAGCACATATGGTACACCATTAGGCGATAAATCCAGCGTCACCCACAAACAATATTAACCTTTCCTGTATTGACCGAGCAAATGCCGCCATTGGATAAGCAGCTGCAGCAGCAAGTCGTATACTCCTAGCTCACTCATTTGTTACATAGTTTAATTCTTAATTTCTTTGCGTGTTTTTGGTACTTGCATTGTTTAATTCATAAATTTCGGGCGTATTATAGTATTTGAGAGTTGTAGCATCGCGTTTTAGTACCTGAATAGTGTAAAATCGCGTAGTCTCCTTCCGCCGCCGAGCAGTGTCAGCAGTGCGCAAGTAGCAGCATTACTGCATTTACTAGGCAATCTTGTATTTTAATAACCGTTTAAATTTTGTCGATTTGTTTGCGCTCTCTGTAGATTAGTTCAGACGTTCTTTGCAAAACAGTTTTTAGCATGGATAGGGACTGCAACTGCTGTGTTCGGATGCAGGCTGAGTTGGCATCCCTTCGCTCCCAGCTTCAGGCAGTGTTGGCTTCGGTCACACAGCTTGAGGCTGTTGCCAATGGGCATCACTGTGGGGGTCCGGATGGGGGTTTGTCGGGGACGGCCAGCTCGTCCCACGCATCCCCCGATCGGACTACGACTGTGGTTGCCCGGGATACTGCCCGCATTGAGGCTGATCCCTCACCTGTGGTAGAGTGGGAGGTCGTCTCAAGGTGTGGCAGGGGGCGAAAGACATTCCGGAGGGCTGAACGGAAGGCCTCTCCAGTTTGTCTGACGAACCGGTTTCAGGCTCTGTCTCAGGCTGATACTGATCTTCGGCCTGACATGGCTGCTTGTCCTGTTCCAGAGGTTGCCCCTCAGTCTGCAAGATCTGGGCGGTCGCAGAGGGAGGGCTTACTGGTAGTTGGGAGCTCCAACGTCAGGCGCGTAATGGGGCCCCTTAGGGAAATGGCAGCAAGAGAGGGGAAGAAAACCAATGTGCACTCCGTGTGCATACCGGGGGGAGTCATTCCAGATGTGGATAGGGTCCTTCCGGATGCCATGAAGGGTACAGGGTGCACCTATCTGCAGGTGGTCGCTCATGTCGGCACCAATGATGTGTGTCGCTATGGATCGGAGGAAATCCTCTCTGGCTTCCGGCGGCTATCTGATTTGGTGAAGACTGCCAGTCTCGCTAGCGGGATGAAAGCAGAGCTCACCATCTGCAGCATCGTCGACAGGACTGACTGCGGACCTATGGTACAGAGCCGAGTGGAGGGTCTGAATCAGAGGCTGAGACGGTTCTGCGACTGTGTGGGCTGCAGATTCCTCGACTTGCGCCATAGGGTGGTGGGGTTTCGGGTTCCGCTGGATAGGTCAGGAGTCCACTACACGCAACAAGCGGCTACACGGGTAGCAGGGGTTGTGTGGCGTGGGCTGGGCGGATTTTTAGGTTAGATGGCCTTGGGCAAGTACAGAAAGGGCAACAGCCTCAACGGGTGCGGGGCAAAGTCAGGAAATGCGGGGACCAAGCAGCAATCGGTATTGTAATTGTCAACTGTCGAAGCTGCGTTGGTAAAGTACCAGAACTTCAAGCGCTGATAGAAAGCACCGAAGCTGAAATCGTTATAGGTACAGAAAGCTGGCTTAAGCCAGAGATAAATTGTGCCGAAATTTTTACAAAGGTACAGACGGTGTTTAGAAAGGATAGATTGCATGCAACCGGTGGTGGAGTGTTCGTCGCTGTTAGTAGTAGTTTATCCTGTAGTGAAGTAGAAGTGGATAGTTCCTGTGAATTATTATGGGTGGAGGTTCCACTCAACAACCGAGCTAGGTTAATAATTGCCTCCTTTTACCGACCTCCCGACTCAGCAGCATTAGTGGCAGAACAACTGAGAGAAAATCTGGAATACATTTCACATAAATTTCCTCAGCATGGTATAGTCTTAGGTGGAGATTTCAATTTACCAGATATAGACTGGGACACTCAGATGTTTAGGACGAGTGGTAGGTACAGAACATCGAGTGACATTATACTGAGTGCACTATCCGAAAATTACCTCGAGCAATTAAACAGAGAACCGACTCGTGGAGATAACATCTTGGACCTACTGATAACAAACAGACCCGAACTTTTCGACTCTTTAAGTGCAGAACAGGGAATCAGTGATCATAAGGCCGTTGCAGCATCCCTGAATATGGAAGTTAATAGGAATATAAAAAAAGGGAGGAAGGTTTATCTGTTTAGCAAGAGTAATAGAAGGCAGATTTCAGACTACCTAACAGATCAAAACGAAAATTTCTGTTCCGACACTGAGAATGTTGAGTGTTTATGGAAAAAGTTCAAGGCAATCGTAAAATGCGTTTTAGACAGGTACGTGCCGAGTAAAACTGTGAGGGACGGGAAAAGCCCACCGTGGTACAACAACAAAGTTAGGAAACTACTGCGAAAGCAAAGAGAGCTTCACTCCAAGTTTAAACGCAGCCAAAACCTCTCAGACAAACAGAAGCTAAACGATGTCAAAGTTAGCGTAAGGAGGGCTATTCGTGAAGCGTTCAGTGAATTCGAAAGTAAAATTCTATGTACCGACTTGACAGAAAATCCTAGGAAGTTCTGGTCTTACGTTAAATCAGTAAGTGGCTCGAAACAGCATATCCAGACACTCCGGGATGATGATGGCACTGAAACAGAGGAATGACACGATTAAAGCTGAAATACTAAACACCTTTTTCCAAAGCTGTTTCACAGAGGAAGACCGCACTGCAGTTCCTTCTCTAAATCCACGCACAAACGAAAAAATGGCTGACATCGAAATAAGTGTCCAAGGAATAGAAAAGCAACTGGAATCACTCAATAGAGGAAAGTCCACTGGACCTGACGGGATACCAATTCGATTCTACACAGAGTACGCGAAAGAACTTGCCCCCCTTCTAACAGCCGTGTACCGCAAGTCTATAGAGGAACGGAGGGTTCCAAATGATTGGAAAAGAGCACAGATAGTCCCAGTCTTCAAGAAGGGTCGTCGAGCAGATGCGAAAAACTATAGACCTATATCTCTGATGTCGATCTGTTGTAGAATTTTAGAACATGTTTTTTGCTCGCGCATCATGTCATTTCTGGAAACCCAGAATCTACTATGTAGGAATCAACATGGATACCGGAAACAGCGATCGTGTGAGACCCAACTCGCTTTATTTGTTCATGAGACCCAGAAAATATTAGATACAGGCTCCCAGGTAGATGCTATTTTTCTTGACTTCCGGAAGGCGTTCGATACAGTTCCGCACTGTCGCCTGATAAACAAAGTAAGAGCCTACGGAATATCAGACCAGCTGTGTGGCTGGATTGAAGAGTTTTTAGCAAACAGAACACAGCATGTTGTTATCAATGGAGAGACGTCTACAGACGTTAAAGTAACCTCTGGCGTGCCGCAGGGGAGTGTTATGGAACCATTGCTTTTCACAATATATATAAATGACCTAGTAGATAGTGTCGGAAGTTCCATGCGGCTTTTCGCGGATGATGCTGTAGTATACAGAGAAGTTGCAGCATTAGAAAATTGTAGCGAAATGCAGGAAGATCTGCAGCGGATAGGCACTTGGTGCAGGGAGTGGCAACTGTCCCTTAACATAGACAAATGTAATGTATTACGAATACATAGAAAGAAGGATCCTTTATTGTATGATTATATGATAGCGGAACAAACACTGGTAGCAGTTACTTCTGTAAAATATCTGGGAGTATGCGTGCGGAACGATTTGAAGTGGAATGATCATATAAAACTAATTGTTGGTAAGGCGGGTGCCAGGTTGAGATTCATTGGGAGAGTGCTTAGAAAATGTAGTCCATCAACAAAGAAGGTGGCTTACAAAACACTCGTTCGACCTATACTTGAGTATTGCTCATCAGTGTGGGATCCGTACCAGATCGGTTTGACGGAGGAGATAGAGAAGATCCAAAGAAGAGCGGCGCGTTTCGTCACTGGGTTATTTGGTAACCGTGATAGCGTTACGGAGATGTTTAATAAACTCAAGTGGCAGACTCTGCAAGAGAGGCGCTCTGCATCGCGGTGTAGATTGCTCGCCAGGTTTCGAGAGGGTGCGTTTCTGGATGAGGTATCGAATATATTGCTTCCCCCTAGTTATACCTCCCGAGGAGATCACGAATGTAAAATTAGAGAGATTAGAGCGCGCACGGAGGCTTTCAGACAGTCGTTCTTCCCGCGAACCATGCGCGACTGGAACAGGAAAGGGAGGTAATGACAGTGGCACGTAAAGTGCCCTCCGCCACACACCGTTGGGTGGCTTGCGGAGTATAAATGTAGAATGTAGATGTAGATGAACCCCATCCCACAAACTGACATCCGGCACCTGTGCAACATAATGCATGCACGTTTACATGCTTGCATTCAACATTCTGGCTGTTACACCGGTTATCAATGTGATAGCATTTCACATTTGTAATGGTTTATCTCCCAGGTTCATTAACCTGTGATATTGCACTGTTAATCACTTACGTATGTCACCCAGACAAATGTATTTGAGAAATTTCTTTACTCTACATTAATTATTTTTTGATGTTGTGATTTTTTCTTCTCAATGTATATAGGCTGAGAAAATCAATCACCGAAAACAAGATGGACACTTAAGTAATGGCGACCATTCAAATTCAAAGCAAGTTATACACATATATATAACTTACAAAGATTACAGAGTAAATTATTCAGGTCATTTTGCAACCCCTCATTAAAATAACAACAGTGTTAGACAAACTGTTAACAAACTTCATGCAGTACGCCAAAATTCAGTTTTGCAATGAGAGAAAACATTATGTAAAATTACAGATACGTATGAAATGATAGATTATGGTTCCCATCCACTAGGAATATTAGGATAGGATCTGGGAAACTCATGCTGCCTTCAGACTTCGTGTAACTGTGAAGAAATTATAGTACTGCAACATTTGGGGTTCAGCTTTTAATAAACTTGTCTCTAATCCCTTACACGGCTTCTTGTTGCATTTAAGGCGTCGTCAGATTTCATATGTAGCATCAAACGATCAAATTGCTCCAGTGGTTTGGTTGTTATAGCTTTTCTAGTCTATATCATAATTAAAAACAATAGCAAGTTTCATGATAACAATATTAGAATCATGCTTGATGTTTCTATGAGTTCATCTCATTGATGTGATATTTCTGGTGTACTTGGTATTTCTGTATCATGTGTCTAGGGGCTGTAAGGAAATTTTGTTGAAAATAGTTTATATTCATCTTCCATAATATTCATCTTACATTGAAGAATCTGTAACGTAATTCTGTTGAAAATATATATAGTAGTTGCCTTAAATTTCAGAATGAGATTTTCACCCTGCAGCGGAGTGTGCGCTGATATGAAACTTCCTGGCGGATTAAAACTGTGTGCCCGACCAAGACTCGAACTCGGGATCTTTGCCTTTCGCCGGCAAGTGCTCTACCAGATGAGCTGCCCAAGCACGACTCACGCCCCTTCCTCATAGCTTTACCTCTGCTAGTGCCTGGTCTCCTACCTTCCAAACTTGGTACAGCACTTGCCCGCGAAAGGCAAAGGTCCCGAATTCGAGTCTCGGTCCGGCATACAGTTTTAATCTGCCAGGAAGTTTCACCTTAAATTTCGTCCACCTTAGCTGCCATTGTGTCGTCTCTACCTTTCAGACTGTGTGCAAACCCAGTACTCGTGGAAAACCTGCATCGGACGCTCAGGCACCTGCGTGCGTTGCAATCCTTGCTCGCATTCCCGGTCGGCCACCTGGCTGCCGCAAGCAAATACTCAGAGCTGCCTCTCGCTCTGTGGGCTGACCTCTCTGTAAGGTCACATCGGTACATCGGTATGATATTGTTCCCTGGAATCTTAGGGATTTCATTCTCTAGAGATTCCCAGTAGTATTTCATTTTTTCGGAATGTCCTTTATTATCTTCATTAATTGGGGCGTGGCGCTTTATTAAAGTGATGAGAGAATGGAGAAAAACAGAAAAGAGGGAATGAGTAAAGCGAAACTTGGAAGAAAGAGAGAGAACTTTGAAACTGCTGCTTAGCTTCTTCTCATGAATTAGCAATATTATAAGAGATCCTACAAGATGCAATGAAATGCATAACTACGAGGGTTGTCCAGAAAGCAATGCACCGTTTTTTTTTTTTTTCTCAGCCGAAAACAATGATACGAATACGAAACGTTACGTACGTATTATCTGAAGTCTCCTGAGTGAGCGCGCCAACTTTCTATGACTTCCGACAGATAGCGTAGCTGCAGGCCAGTTTCAAAATGGCGTCTGTAGGTGATGCACGTTAGAAGCAACAGGCGGTTCCGGAGTGAAGCGCCTAGAGCCGGCCGCGGTGGTCTCGCGGTTCTAGGCGCTCAGTCCGGAACCGCGCGACTGCTACGGTCGCAGGTTCGAATCCTGCCTCGGGCATGGAAGTGTGTGATGTCCTTAGGTTAGTTAGGTTTAAGTAGTTCTACGTTCTAGGGGACTGATGACCACAGATGTTAAGTCCCATAGTGCTCAGAGCCATTTGAACCATTTGAAGCGCCTAGAACCGCTCGGCCACCGCGGCCGGCCAGCCGTAACAAACAACGTTTTCAACGTGAGCGCGTGGCATCGCGAAAAAAGAAAAAAACAGAAAGCAGGTGGAAGAGAATGACCCACCTCTTTACCATCAGATTCATCCGTTGACTCTGCCATGGACTGTTAACAGTCATTTGCACCTAATCAACAGCATAGTTTTGGTAATCGACAGACGCAGGCTTACACGTTCCTTACCTTGAATATGAACAGAATTATTTCCGAGCTTAGACTTGCGGCGCTGCGGCAGTTTTTTTACGGTTCATGTGCAGATCTTATATTATTGCAAGAAGTGTTATTTGAAAATTTTTCTACTGCCGGCTTTTCTTCTTTCTTTAATGTGGCTTCTGAACTATCTACTGGTACCACGCTATTTTACAGAGAGGGAATACCACTGTCTGATTTCGAGGTTTTTGATAACGACCGAGGAGAAGGCTTAAAAAAAAAATGGCTCTGAGCACTATGGGACTTAACATCGATGGTCATCAGTCCCCTAGAACTTAGAACTACTTAAACCTAACTAACCTAAGGACAGCACACAACACCCAGCCATCACGAGGCAGAGAAAATCCCTGACCCCGCCGGGAATCGAACCCGGGACGAGGAGAAGGTTGCACTTTTTGTGGCCCTGTTTGATTCTTCTTTATGCCCCTTCAGGATCTGGTCGTTTCACAGAACGTGCGCATTTTTATAGAGAGGATGTAGTTTACCTATTTCGTAAAACTCCGCAGGAACGTCTTCTAGGGGGAAATATTAATTGTCCTTTGCGTCCTGTGGATCAGATCTCTAATTTTAATTTCACTAAGGAACTAGACGATTTGGCGCGTTCTTCGAAAATACGAGATCCATAGATATGTCATTATCCAACTCTCGTCAGTTGCACCCATCACTGTGCCGTAGCTGTAACTTTAAAACATGTGCCGCAGCCTATTTAGTAAGACTGTATGGGCTCCCCTGGATGTTGAACACATCCGCCTTAAAAGATCCTTCCCCCTTCCCTCGAAATTTTCGTTCCAGAGGTTTGGGCTCGTAGCTTGCGTTCTCTTATGAAATGATGGTCAGGGCATGCCAAACGTTTCCTCCGGAAAGCATTAATGTGTTACGGTACTGAGAGGGCGAGGGATCTCTGTCGGACCCAGGTATTTTATTATTTCGTCTTCCCTCAACTTTATGACGGTGCCAGACAAGCTCCCTTGCGGATTGTGGATGTCCGCACTATTAAGGCGAAACTTCACTTAAATAGGCTACAACTGGAAGGACTCAGGGTGCAATCAAAGTCCCGCTCCTTCCTACAGAATGAACTGACCTCCTTATATCACCTTATCCGGTTGCGTCGCAAACGAGCATGTAACATGTCCCTTGCTCACACAGATGGTCACATACTGACATCGCAACGTGATATTTCCACAGCGGTCTATAATTAGGCTATCGACATTTACGATGACCCTACTAATGATACGATTATCCCTCATGGGTTTACTCCTCTCCTCGATTGTGTGGTTACCTCCGCGTTAAACGATGATTTGCGATGATATACATCGCCTAATTATTGATTCAACACTTCAAAAATCGCCGGGACTCGACGGTATTCCTAACCAATTTTATGTACATTTTTGTCCACTTATAGGTGATACCATTACGTCACTGATAAATGAGGTTATCTGGGGGGAGGGGGGGGTTGATTCCTGACCCCTTCAAAGTTGGTAAAAACGTTCTAATTCCGAAGACAACCGCACGTCCAGACATTGGGAAGTTACGCCCAATCACTCAAATTAATTTCGATTGCAAAACTGTCGCCCGGGCTGTTAATAG
Organism: Schistocerca serialis cubense; assembly: GCF_023864345.2. Classification (NCBI taxonomy): domain Eukaryota; kingdom Metazoa; phylum Arthropoda; class Insecta; order Orthoptera; family Acrididae; genus Schistocerca; species Schistocerca serialis. The sequence continues at coordinate 176,491,738 of NC_064640.1, read as the reverse complement.
TCGTTTGTTGACACTGATAGAGAAAGTCTTGCTTCCACTATAGCTGTGTGTTTGGGTGCACGATTTTGACATCTGTAGTCAAATGCCGCGACGTTGTCTCGGTAGCGGCAGTGACTTCTGTCTCTGGAGCCTTGCTTTTTATCGATTTTAATAGGGCACTGGACCGGGTCAGTCACGGTTTCTTGCTGCAGGTGCTCAAGCAACCGGTCTACCATACTTTGTGTCAGGTATTATGCAATCTTTTTATTGGTATTCACGCACCTATCGAAGTGAATAGAAAACTGTCTCCCCAAATCACCATACGAGGAGGTTTATCCCAGGGGAGCCCCCTCTCCATGTCGCTTTTTGTCTTATCCTTAAAACATCTGCTTCTCCGCATTGCTGATCAATTAAATGGCTGGAAGACATTAGGAGAAACCTTCTCGGTACGAGCGTACACGGATCATGTTATGGTACTGCACCTTCATGTCGATGATACATCCTTGCTCAAAGACATATTGGATTCCTTTTGTTCTCTCTCTGAGGCCCGCATAAATGAACGGATATGTACCCTATTACCTCTGCAGGGTTGTCAATACGTTGTCACTCCACGGGCAACGGTTCATGCTCGCCGCAAATCGTTGAGAATTACCGTGAACCGCCGTCCGACAAAAATGGCTCCACTGAATTTGCGGAAGGTGAAGAATCGAATTCAAGGGGCACTTCGTGAACAAGAATGCCGTTCTCTTAGGCTGCTTCACAGAGTGCAGATCTTAGATTTCTACATGCGCAGCAAAGTGTACTAAGTTTCGCAAATACTCCCGCTCCCCGCTATGATGGCGAACAAATTGATGCAAATGACAAGTTGTTTCCTTGGGAAAAGTCACATTTTTCGACTTCGGTACGAAGTGGTCGCAAGGCCCCGCCCCCTTCGAGGGTTGGGACTTCCCAATACCAAAGTGAAGGCTTCAATATTGTTTGTACGGCGTACCGTTTTAACACGTACTCGAGCAACTAATTCTCTTACATCCCGCATAATTACGTGACTTCGACCGGCCAGTGTGACTCTGCCTACCGATGTTGGCCGGACCGACTCTAAATTGTGACACGTACGTGAATTTAATATTATATTAAGTTTTCTGGGTACTGACATTTTATCAATGACACACCTTACCACCAAATCCTTGTTTCTCGTTGTGGAGTACAATCATCCCTCTTCCCAGGTGAAAAGACCACGCCATTTTGTAAGTAGCCTGTTTATATGTTTGTATGTTGGCAGTGCTATGGACTGTAATTAATATCGCTGACAGCGCTCTGCGCCTTCGGTAAGAGACTCTGTGGTTGGACGGACTAGCAGTTAGCATTTAGCGAGCGGACGACTTGGACATGTGTCCTTCGTGGAGACTCAGTGTTGGTAGGACAAGCATTATAAAATGATGATGAATATATTTTTTAATGTTTGGGTAGTGGAATTATCGACGACTACATAATTTTTGTAACTGGATGTCACATAAATAAGGTAAAATCTGCTAAATACATTGTTTGCTCTTCAACAAAATCTTTCTTTTGCTAAGAATATGCCTCCTAGTAGTTAGAGACTATAGAAGTTAGAATCTTTTTATGTAGCTGACTGTAATTGCTGTAGATCGTGTTATGAAGATTTTCTGTGAAATAAGTGACTTATGAAAAGTATGGGTTATTGTTAGGATTTCTTCCAATTCAGGTTCCATTATTTTGTGTTAATTATTTGAAATAGTGTTGTCATTTTAGTGCAGTCAGATTGCGTTGGGCTTGCATATTGCTGGTAATAAATGAATGGGAAAAGTTTGTGTTGTCTTTGTCAGGGAACATTCCGTAGGTCAGTGTTGAAATGATAATAGTAAGTAACGAGACAGTAGGTTCAGTTTCACTACTTAGTTTCACCAGAAGTTTCATTTGGCGATAAAGACTAGAAGTTTCACTCAGTAGCAGCAGTTGCACTTAACAGTTTAAGTAAACACAAAGAAGTTTCACCTGTCGACCCTTAGCCGAGGATACTTTACTAGAATCTTCTGATTTCCTTGTAATTTGAATAATTAGCACATGATTATAAATTAGTTATCGTTTACCGCTAGCACGTAGTTGCATGTAGGGAATTTCCTTTGTAGTTCTAGTTTCTTATTGTTGTACTGTATTGTCATGAACAAAGTAGTTATGGTATGCATGTGGATTTACACTAAATATCTCGCAGTCGCTTTTGCAACTAATTAGATATTGATTATTTTCAGTGCTATTTTAGTGTGTCTTCCTATTTTTGCTTTCCAAATTGTTTTCTGTGTGTTATTGTGTGAAATAGTGTGATAACCTTGGCGATTGAAAAGCGTAAAGCTAGGTTGCATAGCAAAGTGAGATATGACAGTGATGACGAGCGTAGCTTGTTAGCACCACCTAGCAATGAATTGACAAACGTTCAAGACAATAATTTGGTAATACTGCATAGGGACATGGACCAGACAGTAAATAACGGGGCAGAAATTGAAACAATGAGTGAACAGGGAACTATTGACGATCCATCGGTCGGTAACAGTTCGCCTCAGAAATGCGAAATAACGTAACAAAGTCTTGCAAATACCGTAGCTACAGGTTATGCGTGAATACAATTTTCTCAATTAAGTCCAGACACACTCTCTACTTTACAGAATACGGATATTGCCGGTGCAAACACACTGACGAAAAACGCAAAGGAACATGTTTCAGTCACTAATGCTCTGTTATTGAAATTAATTCGAAAATTTGATCAAACAGAGAAACTAACACAGCAACAACTTCAACAGTTAGACACAATGGAACAAAATCAGAAACAAACGCAGCAGTACATTCAAAAGTTAGACATAATTGACGAAATTAAACAAACACTTGAACAAACGCGTGAAGATTTAACCGCTGAGATACTCAAAATCGAATATAAATATCAAAAAAAATTTGAAGATGTAAAATCACAATTTTTGAACGTTTTCAGCCCATTTTTTCAGGACATGAAAACACATTACACTATCATGAAGCAGCCATAAAAGAACTGCAGACCGTTGTACACGAAAATCACGACATCTTTCAGACTAAAACTGACTCTGTCGCATCTACCGATACGGTCCCATAACTTGAAAAAAAATCAGGAAAACTTAAAGGACACAGTAGATATGATTACGACACAAATGGACACTCTAAAACTTGGCTCAGAAAAGCACACAGAGGAAGTGAGCACTTTATCGGAAAAAGAAGCCGAACTTTCGGATCAGTTAACTAATTTATCTACAAAGGTAGATGATACAAGACCAGTAGCTTTTACTGACAGAGAGGAGTACGAGGAAATTAGGTAATTCAGAGTCAGAAACAAATCAATATGTAACACAAAAGAGAAATGTGGGAAGTACAAGATCAGTTACCACAGGTGCTACAAGAATTACATATTTCAGAGGATACTCGCGCTTCGACACGGAAAGAGGGATTTATAAATACGGAAAAGTCACAAAGTAATAACACATGTTATTTCGGAGATTCTGAAAGGAGTCAGTAGGGTGCACCGAGCCTTGAGATGGAATCGCCGATACGACGTAAGAATGACCGATTTGCGACTCAGCGTCACGATGACTTTGACTATAAGCTCTTCATCATAACGCGTAAATTTAAAACATTCAAGAATTCTAGTAATGAAGTACATCCACAAGCTTGGCTTCATCAATTTTCTCACTGTTTTCCGCCTAATTGGTCATTAGAGCATAGATAAGAATTTATGTGTGGCTATTTAGAAAATGAACCAGCTGTAAGAATGCGATCGGTTATTCACGACTGTCAAAGTGAAGGAGATATTTATAATGCCTTCCTTTCTGCATATTGGTATCAGGTTACTCAAGATCGAGTAAAACAGTACAGTATTAAAATGATGAAGCATTTTGAACAGTCTGAATTTTCCAGCTGGGTAAAATATTTTGTAGAGATGTTACACAAGAATCAGTATTTGTCAAACCAGTACAGCCGCTCGGAACTTATTCGCATTTGCTTTATTAAGTTGCCTCAACACTTAAGACATTATTTTGGTTGGACGTTGTAAAGATGATACTGAAGATTTTCAGGGACTTTTGCAAGAATTGGAGATCCACACGGACAATTGCATGAAGCAAAAACAGGAAACCAATAACAATTACAGGTCACATCCATCACAATTTCGTGACGGCAGAAATAATAACCGGACACGACAAGGCTGCTGTTATAACGCACATCGTGACCAAAACAGACACCACCGGTATGACAATCATTGGCAGAATAACAATAATTACAGAGAAAGATCACATTTCTGTGGTAACGACTATGGTAGAGACAACCGTAGAAACAGACAACACGGAAACCAGAATAATTATTATCAAGGGAGGCAAAATAACTTCAGAGGCAACAGTTCACCTCGTAATTACGATTCCGGGAGAAGTTCTCCAACACTTAAACGACAAGAAAGAAATTACAGAAATTACTGATTAGACGACAGACGCTATAGTCATGACAACAGACCTGCATTTAATCAGAACTGTCGTGATTCAAATAGGGCATGACTCTCTCGACAAGCTGATATTGTAGAAATTAGACCTCCAAATCCCAGTAACAATGCACGACAACAAAGAGATAATAGACAATGACTCACTTCGCAGGCAGCCACAAAACGTACTTATGAAGCTGACGACGTAGCTGCAGTGACTATCAATTACGTGAAAATAGAATACAGGGACATTGTACTCTAAGAAACAGAACAGTACTGCATATCCTGTAATTCACATCACAACAAATGACATAAAATTTATGGCAGTACTTGACTCCGGCAGTCCTATTTCGGTAATTAGTGAAACAGCTTTTAGTAAATGCAACAAATCGAACGATTGCCCACACTTCCTTTTCGTAAGATCATATTACAAAGCGCAATTTTTAGAAAATGTATAGATGTACGCCAACAAACTAACTTACAATTCCTTTGTCAAAGCCACAGATTTATTATGAATTTTCTTGTTGTTCCATCATTGTCTGCGGAGATTATATTAGGTGTAGATTTTTTGAATGAGTATAAAGCAATTTTTAAACTTTCACTATACTGAAATAAGTTTAGAGAAAGATGGTAATTCAATAGAAGTTTAGAGAAACAAAGTAAGTCAATAGCTTTGAAATTTGAAGATTGGCTTTCAAACCATGACGAGGAAATCTATCGGCTTTATCTTTTATCAGATCAGAGTTCGGAACTTTCAACGGAATTTGATGCTAATAATCACTCTGAAATTCTGACAGGGATGATATTGATGACGTTTTAAATCAGAAACAATCCAAACACTTGAGAACTGTTATGACACTAATAGCCAGGACCTTTTTGACATCCCACAAGCACATTCCACAGTTTTTACTCACAAAACGGGAACAATTAAAGGATTTCAATACAATTTTCGTATTCGTGAGCATACTAAATTTTGCATCAGACCATACGTCATTCCGGCACGTTATAGGGACTGTGTTAGAATGAAAATACAATCTATGCATGATGAGGGCATTAATTAACCAGCGGTAAGCTCATACAATAAACTAATACATGTTGTTGAGAAGAAAAACGAATCGATCAGGCTTGTCTTAGATTCCAGACTGATAAATACCATAATCATTCCTGAAACAAACAGGCCGCAAACGTTGGAACAACTTCAAAACTCCAATAGCGTAAAATTGTTGTCTTCTATTGACCTCAGATCCAGCTTTTATCAAATTGAACTTCATCCAGATTGTAGAAAATATACGGCTTTTCTCTGTTTCAGCGTTTGTTATCAATTTCGGAAACTTCCTTTTGGTTTCAACATTTCTTCGGCAGCATTCATTTGTGGGTTAAATTCCTTTTTACCTGAGTTCTTAAAACGACACATCACCTCGTACGTGGAAGATATGTTAATAGCAGAAGCCTCTTGGGAACAACATAATCGTATCCTTAACGGTTTCTTCCGTATTTTTGCTGGATCTTGAATTACAGTTAATTTGGAAAAGTCTGAATTCGGTAGGACAAAGGTGAAGTTTTTGGGTCACATTATTCCTTCTGAGGGCATTCTGCCGGATCCTGAAAAGTTGGAAGCAATCAGAGCCATTTCTGTTCCATCCACAAAGAGGCATGTTCGCAGTTTTCTAGGTCTCGTGAATTTCTACCGTGATTTCCTGAATATGCAAATTCTAGTAACTCTAAAACTTTGTTCTCTCAGTGGCAAAAACACTATTTGGAACTGGGACGAAAAGGCACAGTTGGAATTTGATTCTTTGAAAGAAGCGCTACTTAACGTGCCAATCTTAGCTCACCCAGATGTGTCTCAAGATTTCTGCCTTAGCACGGATTCTTCTAAAGTTAGTCTTGGTGTCCATTTATTTCAAGAAGCTGTAGAAAATGACATTACTGTTCAGAAAACCATCGCTTTTACTAGCCGCGTGCTAAAAGAATCAGAGAAAACTTATTCCGTCACTGAACTGGAAGCTTTAGCTATCGTTTGGGCTTTTGACAAATGTCATTTCTTTCTTTCTGTCAAACATGTAAAAGTTTATAGTGATCATCGAGCATTTCTTATGTCATCAGAATTAAATCATGACAGGTTGAGACGTTGGTCATTGTTTCTGCAAGAATTCCGCTTCACAGTAATCTATATTCCTGGCACGGAAAACGTTGTTTCGAATGCACTGTCACGTGCACCGGCTGGCTTTGAGAAAAGCAACACAGAAGGCAACCTTGAGAAAAATATTTTTTACATTCAAAAAATAGTGTTTGAAAACTTCGTCACTGCATCTTTACAGGACATTGCTCATGAGCAAGACAAGGATCCGATTTGGAAATATATTAAGAGTAAATGACATGAAAAGACACACACGCAGACTCGTCATAATGATCTGGTTAGAAATAACTTACTCTTCAAACGTTGCACTGTTGCTGACAAGCTATGGGTACTTTGTTTGTATTCCTGACGATTTTGTTAATAAACTCATCTGATACATTCATTTCAGCTACGCACATTTTGGTCCACGAAAATGTTGTCATATTCTTCGGACGACTTGTTATTTTAACAACATGGAAAACAGAACTAGGAGAGTCTTGTCTACTTGCAAACTTTGTCAAAAAGCTAAACCACCTACCATCTCACATGGTGCTCCATTGTTTCCTATTATTCCTAGTAGATTAAAAGAATTAGCTGCTGTTGATCTCCTGGAATCCCTTATTAAAACACTGAATGGATTTTCGTACGTTCTCGTCGCTGTTGAAGTTATTTCAAAATTTGTTTCTTTCACACCGTTACGCAAAGCCACTGGACGTTCTGTTTCCAATGCAATTGTCAAAAATGTCTTACGTGAAGTCGGACACGTTGCCAAGGTCATTTCAGATAACGAACCACAATTCAGATCTGCTATTTGGTCACGCATGCTTCGGGATCGTAAAATCAAACCTGTTTTTATTTCATTGTTCTCTCCACGTTATAACCGGTCTGAAAGCATTATGAAATAAATTAATAAGTTTTGCAGACTTTATTATCACAGGAAGCATCACTATTGGGACAGATACTTAAACTTATTTCAAACGTGCTGAATGACATGCCTCATGATTCCACTAGCTTTACCATCTATTCTGGTACTGAAGAATAAAAAACCACCGAACAGAATTAGAGAGCTTGTACCTTTTCCGAGTACATGTAAATTTCGCCATAAAGACATAATTGATTTGGCTTTTAAAAGTATAAATTCTGCTGCAGGCAAAAGGTGAAAACTACACAGCAAGACAAATGCAAAGAAACTACACATTGGTCAAAATGTTTCCATTAAAGCTCATTCATTGTAGTAGTAGTAGCAGTAACAGCTTTATTCCTCCATAGATCTCTTTTACAAGGATATAGGACATGTAAAAGTATTTACAAGTTTAGACCAATTTAAAATAAGCTAAATCGTATACACATACATTTACAGACTTCTAGTTAGAGACAGTCATTAGATTTACTCCTAGTATACAATACTTTTTCACAAATAACTTATTAAATGATGTAGCGCCACACTGTTCACTCATATCTTACTATCAGTCACTGCACACACTGTACTCACATTGTTTCATAACACTTCACTCACTTCACTCATTACACTCACTACACACACACACACACACACACACACACACACACACACACCACACACACACACACACACACACACACACACACTGGTGATCTCTGGGCCATTTTCTGTACAACAACTTCATGTAGCTATCCTGAAAAACTGAGTCAGCATCCTTCTATAATGAGTGAGATGTTGAGCTCAGAAAGAGGAAGAGGTGTCAGTATTGTGCTATGCACTTTTTCTAGAAAAAGAAAAGGAAGGGAAAAAACATAGTGTAAAGGTGTTACATGGAACATTGGATGTTTTATAATCATTATTATTATTTATTTGTATAACTTTTCTTTACCAAACCCTTACTCTGTTTTATGTAAGTAATCCTTCAATGTACAAAATGTATTGCCTATCAGGTGCTTTTTAGCTGCCGTTTTAAATAAGTGTATTTTTGCAATTTCTTTTATCTCTTTTGGTAACTTATTGTACAGTTTTATTCCTTGGCAGAAAATACTGTTTTGAGTTTTATGTGTATTTTTTCTTGGCAACTGTAAGTTGAGTCTAGCTCTCGTTGCATGGTCATGGACAGAAATGTTTGTGCTGTAATTACCAATCTCATTTTTGATGTGTACAGCTGACTTGTAGATGTATTCACATGGAGAAATTAAAATCCCCAGCATTTTGAACAGATCTTTACGATGAGCTCGACTACCGTTTTTGGTTATGATTCTTATGGATCTTTTCTGGAGTTTGAAAATTGTGTTCATATTTTGTGCACTTGTTCCCCAAAAAAGAATGCCATAGCTAAGAACTGAGTGTACGTATGAATAGTATGTAACTAAAAGACACTGCATGTTACAAACTGATGACAGGATTCTAAGGGCTTAACTTAACTGCTGATGACATTCTGTTTGCAAGTACCTTTGTGTGTTCACACCACTTCAGCTGAGAATCAATATTCATTCCTAGAATTTTTCCATTTGTTACACAGTCTATAGAGGTGCCATCTACATTTAATTTAACATTGTCATTTTCCCTCTTCAAACTGAAATTAATGGCTTTAGTTTTCTTTATTTTCAGTGTCACTTTATTGCTTATTGACCTATCGTAAACTTTCTTGAGAGCTTCATTTACTTTCTCTGCAAGGAGTTCTCTTGTTTTCTCAGTGACTATAATACTGCTGTCATCAGTAAAGAGAATATTTTCACCATGAGGAACGCTACTGGGAAGGTCATTCATGTATATCAGGAATAGTATTGGTCCTTATGTACTACCTTGGGGAACCCCTAGATTAATGTATTTTGGTTCTGGTAACTGTTTTTCCAAATGTTTAGATCTATTTGAAGTATGTGTTATCTCTAATCTTTGCACCCTGTGTGCTAGGTACGATCAGTACCAGTTATTAGCTACCGCTCTTATTCCTAATGCTTCTAATTTGTTTAATAGAATCTTGTGGTCAACTGTATCAAAGGCCTTAGAAAGATCAAAAAATATGCCTGTGACACACTCATCTTTGTCAAGAGCATCAAGTACAATCTACATCTACATCTACATTTATACTCAGCAAGCCACCCAAAGGTGTGTGGCGGAGGGCATTTTACGTGCCACTGTCATTACCTCCCTTTCCTGTTCCAGTCGCGTATGGTTCGCGGGAAGAACGACTGTCTGAAAGCCTCCGTGCGCGCTCTAATCTCTCTAATTTTACATTCGTGATCTCCTCGGGAGGTATAAGTAGGGGGAAGCAATATATTCGATACCTCATCCAGAAACGCACCCTCTCGAAACCTGGCGAGCAAGCTACACCGCGATGCAGAGCGCCTCTCTTGCAGAGTCTGCCACTTGAGTTTATTAAACATCTCCGTAACGCTATCACGGTTACCAAATAACCCTGTGACGAAAAGCGCCGCTCTTCTTTGGATCTTCTCTATCTCCTCCGTCAAACCGATCTGGTACGGATCCCACACTGAAGAGCAATACTCAAGTATAGGTCGAACGAGTGTTTTGTAAGCCACCTCCTTTGTTGATGGACTACATTTTCTAAGCACTCTCCAATGAATCTCAACCTGGTACCCGCCTTACCAACAATTAATTTTATATGATCATTCCACTTCAAATCGTTCCGCACGCATACTCCGAGATATTTTACAGAAGTAACTGCTACCAGTGTTTGTTCCGCTATCATATAATCATACAATAAAGGATCCTTCTTTCTGTGTATTCGCAATACATTACATTTGTCTCTGTTAAGGGACAGTTGCCACTCCCTGCACCAAGTGCCTATCCGCTGCAGATCTTCCTGCATTTCGCTACAATTTTCTAATGCTGCAACTTCTCTGTATACTACAGCATCATCCGCGAAAAGCCGCATGGAACTTCCGACACTATCTACTAGGTCATTTATATATATTGTGAAAAGCAATGGTCCCATAACACTCCCCTGTGGCACGCCAGAGGTTACTTTAACGTCTGTAGACGTCTCCCCATTGATAACAACATGCTGTGTTCTGTTTGCTAAAAACTCTTCAATCCAGCCACACAGCTGGTCTGATATTCCGTAGGCTCTTACTTTGTTTATCAGGCGACAGTGCGGAACTGTATCGAACGCCTTCCGGAAGTCAAGAAAAATAGCATCTACCTGGGAGCCTGTATCTAATATTTTCTGGGTCTCATGAACAAATAAAGCGAGTTGGGTCTCACACGATCGTTGTGAATTTTGCTATGGCTGACTGTATTTTGTCCACGTGGGAAACCGAACTGTGATTTGCTTAAGAGAGTGTATTTATTCAGGTAATTCATTAATCTGTCTTTCATAATTGCTTCTATTATTTTTGAGTATGGTTACAGTTGGAAAATGGGCTGGTAATTTTCTATGTTTGCTGCATTACCTTTCTTAAGCAATGGTCCAACTCTTGCCTGTTTTAACTGCTCTGGAAGTGTTCCTAAGGATTCATTTATTACATTTGTTAAGGGGCCTTGTATAATCTCTATGCGTTGTTTCAGTACACGCATTGGTACTTCATCTAAGCCTACTGACTTTTTATTTTTTAGTTTTTGAACAGTTTTATCGACTTCATTCCATGTGATTGGAAGTAACATCATTGTATTTAGTGCAACATTATTTACAGGTGTTATATTTGTTTTGGGCAATTTTTGCTGTAACTTCTCTTCAATACTTGAAAAATGCTCATTTACATAGTTTGCTACGTGTTGTGGGTCATTTGTTACCTTATCCTCCTCGCTTAGCAGTATGTTATTCTGAGTTTCTTTGTCTCTCCCCGTTTCCTTTTTTATAATATCCTAGACTATTTTGCTTTTAGTCTCTGCACTGTATATTATTTTGCCATTAAATAACTTTTTTACAGCAGTCAGCACCTTCCTATATATCTTTTTGTATCTATGATAGAAATTTAAGAATTCTGTATCATTGTGACTCTTTTTCAATTTAAATAACGTGGAGAATTTAGAGAACTTCATACTCACATTGGTTTTCTTATACACTTCGTACCAGCTTTGTTTGTAGCTCTTTTGAAAAATCTCTATTTTGATTTCTGATAGATGTCGTTTGTAGGCTTGTAGTTTAGGGAGTGATTCGATGCCTGATTTTACTGTTGTTATTTGACAGAGATGGTCTGATAGTCCGAGACCTTTTACAGCTACATAACACTTTCACATAAGAAGAAACATTTGAGTCACGAATTCTTTCTTACAGGGACCGACGTATACCGCATTATAATTACGTTGAAGTTGTAACTCTGCGTCGTAAGAAAAGTAAAGCATTATACCACTTTTCTCATGTAAAACCATTTATTGAGAAATAATTTGCTTTCTAACTTAGTCTTTGCTATTAAATTTTTCACTTCAAGTTACTATTACGCTTTGTCACATTTAGCATGCAGCGATGTTTTGAAGTTAACTACCTAGTCAAGAACCTGTGGAACATATTAAGACAGTAATTATACGAGTTCACTTTTATAGGGAACAAAAGACACAGTCTTATTGTGCTTACATTTTTGCTTGTTAGTTGCACGATTATGTCACGACCATAAGATTCACGTTCTTGTAACATATACTGCTAATGAGGTTTTACTGAAACATTTTGGTTTACTTAAGAAAACATTTTTTTTATTTAAAGTACTTTCTGATAGGTCACAGACGACCCAGTGTTTGGTTTGTTCGACAGCTACACGATTATATTACGACGCTACAAACGAATGATACAATTTTAATTATTGCTTTTACGCTGTATCTGTTTTATGTCTGCACAGTCTCAAGTCAATACTTACAGCACTTTCAAGATCACGGCGATGAACGTAATTACTACTACATTTATACGCATAGCGCTTTACTTTTGTATATGACAAGGTAAGTACAATGATTTTTTGGAGAACTTTGCTTATGAACGACGATAACTACGACACTTGGCATATTTTTACCGTTAAACAATGACAGAAATTTTCTTACAGCAAGAAGAACAGTTTAGCGCTACGTGACACGCATTTGAGTGATTATCTTTTGTACTTGAAACGTTATTAGGTCCTGCCAACACTGAGCCTCCCTGAAGGACACATGTCCAAGCCGTCCTCTCACTAACTTATATAAGTAGTCCGTTTATATGTTTGTATGTTGGCAACGCTATAGACCGTAATTAATATCGCTGACAGCGCTCTGTGTCCTCAGCAAGAGACTCTGTTTTTGGACGGGTTAGCAGTTAGCGAGCGTACAGCTTAGACATGTGTTCTTCATGGAAACTCAGTGTTGGTAGGACATGCATTGTAAAATGGTAATGGATATAGTTGGTAATGTTTGTGTACTGGAATTTTTGACGACTATACAATTTTTGGAACTGGATGTTATACGAATAAAATAAAATCTGCTAAACACATTGTTTACTTTACAACAAAATCTTTCTTTTGCTAAACATATGCCTCCTAGTAGTTAGAGTCTATAGTAGTTAGAATCTTTTTATTTAACTGGCTGTAGTTGCTGCTTGCTGGAATTGCTGTAGTTAGTGTTATGAAGATTTTCTGTGAGGTAAGTGACTTATGAAAAATTTTGGTCGAAGTAGTCTGTTTGCATGTTGGCAGCGCTATAGACTGTAATTAATATCGCTGACAGTGCTCTGCGCCTACAGTAAGAGACTCTGTGTTTGGGCGGATTAGCAGTTAGCAGTTAGTACCATGAGTGTGGCAAGCGCAAAGAGCCCTAGGTAATATGGTAGACATCAGTACCATATTTTCCTAACACAGAATTACATAGCTATCTGGTCATTTAACAGAGAGAAATAAACATGTTTACTACATCTCTGACGTATGTCTAGGTAATTACACAGTTGGATTACTTCGTATTTAGGAAATTGTACTTTGCCTGCATTTTGTGAACTGTTCACATTTACTTAAGGAACCATTGTGATACTGCGAGAGCGTTGAGTGAATATTTTCAACATTTCGTGGCCCTGTCAGCAACTCCAGTACAGCATTCGTGGCTGCTGCATCGCGGTCACGAAGTGGGGCCGAGGCAGTTTCAGATAAGTTTTTACAGTCTGAATATAAGTTGTGGATTTGTAGTTTTAGCTTGACGATGTAACGGTAGTTACTTTTATTCTGAAGAAGGTTGGGTTATCCCGACTGAAACCTAGGTAAATCTAGGTAAACTTTGCAACTGAGGCGGTTGGTTTTTAAAATTAAAATTAAGCTTTGAGTGATGTATATTGTATGTGACCTTGACGTAATGCTCTGCTGCGCTGGGCTGTGCGATAGCCAGCAGGAAATACCCATTCTTGTGTTGCCTGTCAACTTCAATGGTGTCGCTTACTTCGTAGTTTGTACACGTTTACACACCTGATTATGACGAGAGGTGAGAGACTTTCTACTGACTTCTGAAATGCCACATGGCTGTTGAATAATGTTTTTATATTTTGTTTGGTACATAATTGTTTATTTTATTTGATATCTGGTTTTTAGCTGCTCTGCAGCATTGGTCTTATAAAATAAAATTCAATACATATTGTAATATGAACACTTTCTGTCAACAGATGTATTAAATAATAATTTTATGATCCACATTCTTAAAGAAGGAGCACTTGGAAAGGAAAGAACAATCAAAAGGAGAAGGGAGTATTAACAGGAACTACATACATAATTTTCTTTTCAAGGACTTGGTAATTTTTTGGTAAAATAAGTTGTTGTGGTGCACCACTTTAGTGTTAAGATGTGACATAGAATCATTGCATTTCACGTGGGAGATGGAATAGATCTTGTTTCTTGTGATGATGCTTTGCGTAATTTTGATGATCACGTATGTACACATGCTATTGCAAGTTTTCACATATATTTCCCTTATCTGCATTGCTGACTTTACTGTAATATTTTTTCTGCTTGTGCTTTGTCATGTTTAGATATAAGTTATTGCATTTGCTGCTGCTATTTGTCTGGCAATGTCCTACTGAATTTTACTTTGTATTACTGTGATAAGCCAGTTTTGCCACTGGTTTATTTTTCTTATTTGCTGCATATTGTCTTATATTAGATGTAATGCTGCATTTGCTTTGCTCATTTAGATACGCTGCTGCTTGCTTTGCCACTTTGCATTGTTGTCTTTGTTGTTTGTGCTCATTGTTTTGTGCTGCCGCATTGCCTCATTCTCTAGTTTATATATCTGAGCTCAGTAGATTTAAGTTAGCTTAAGAGGAGGTATACTATATAAGAAAATGCATTATGATGAGTGCGGATGAAATGCATTGTGAAGCTATAAGGAAAAGGTTTGGCCAAGAAGTATTGTATAATGAGGAATAATTACTTTGAAAGAGGAAATGAAGTAGTTTTGGTTAAATACAGATTGATAGGATGTTTTTTGTGGAAACAAATGTTGAAGTAAGAGAGATCTGCGAGAATTAAATGAAGTTATAGTTGGAAATGAAGTACTTTTGGTTGAAATAAAGCAGGTATGAGCATAAAGGAGGTATAAAATGCTCACCCCAAGTACTCCAGTACCAAATGTTACACTTACACTTTGACACATTTACATTTGAAAACAGACCCTGTTCTTTCCTTTGTGTTTTTCCACTATGTTTGTGTGTACCCTTGTGTGTCTGTGTTCTTCCTACCTCTGAGTGTTTACCTCATAAGATGAAGTTGGTAGAATTGTTTTCCTTCTAATACTAAGCTGCATTCACTATGAGGAGGAATATTGTTATCCTCAAATCTAATCTCTGTTTTTGTACCATGTTCTTTACATTAGGCAGATCTTAAAAACGTTATTTATTGTGTTATTCTCCTACTGATATTCTCATTTTTCATTTATTTATTTATGTCATAGTTCCTGTAATACTCATATATATCCTTTTTATATCCTTTTTGTAATGTCTCTATTAATACAAACGTTATTTGTATTATCATGTTATTTTACTATAGTGATGTTTTCTTTACATTTGTAATTGAATCTGTATGCTGTTATATTGTAATTGTATATACACCAGTTCTTCAAGTTAGGTAGAGAGTAGGGATTCATTTTACTGCACACATTTGTCTGTTGGTCATACTATATGTATCAAATCTCAGAGGTTATATGACTGTCTTATTTCTTGCACCTGTGTTGATAATTCATCAAGGGACTGGTTAACAGCATTGCTGGTTCTAAGGATATTGGAAACAAAACAAAAGAGTGAGTGCACAAGTGGTGGTTCATGGACTACATTATCCTCAGGACTCTTCCATTGTGATTGTGCACCCACACAGTCCCAACAGATAGCTGCTGGCCATCTCTACAAGGACTACAGTGGGTCTCCACCTTTGGTGGCCCACTACCACCATAATCTCTACAAGAACTAGTATGGATCTGAACTTTTGGTGGCCCATTACTACCATAATGCCTACAAGGACTACTGTGGGTCTGCTATGTGGTGGCTCATTAACAAGCTTCTCAACTGAAATCTTCATGTCAAGAGTCAGCACTGTGTTTCAGTGGGAAGGAAACTACTACTTCTTCAAGGCTGCATGGTTTTCCACTACTTAGTTGAGCAGTTTCATTTACTGCTCAGCCTTTGTACATAAACTGGCATAGACTTCTGTTCTGCTGAATTACAACTGTCTTTAGGGACTTCGAGAATTTTTACTTTATTGACCAACAGCATATTACTTTACCTTTTTGTACGTCTGATCTACTTGTTGTTGTTAATATAAAATATTTAACAACTTAGTCTTGGCCACTGTCCAAAACACTTCGTAAAATTTTTGAGGGGAGCAGGGGGGGGGGCTATGTAAGTAGCCTGTTTATATGTTGGCAGCACTATAGACTATAATTAATGTCGCTAACAGCACTCTGCGCCTTCGGTAAGTGACTCTGTGGTTAGACAGACTAGCAGTTAGCGAGCGGACGGCTTGAAGATGTGTCCTTCGTGGAAACTCAGTGTTGGTACGACATGCGTTGTAAAATGATGATAGATGTATTTCTTAATGTTCGGGTAGTGGAATTTTTGACGACTATTTGGAACTGAATGTTACACGAATAAAATAAAATCTGCTAAATACATTGTTTGCTTTACAACAAAATCTTTCTTTTGATAACTATATGCCTCCTAGTAGTTAGGGCCTATACTAGTTTTATTTAGCTGGCTGTGGTTGCTGCTTGCTGTAATTTTGTAGTTCGTGTTGTGAAGATTTTCTGTGAAGTAAGTGACTTATGACAAGTATTCGTTAAGATCCGGTGAACAAGCAGGCTATACAACTCGACCCCCTTGTCCGATCCGTTGGCCAGGGATGACAGGATTGAGATGCTTCTGGACGTTAATGGCGAAGTGAACTCGAGCACCATCACATAGCAGCCACATAACCCTTCGAATCATCAATGGCTCTTATTCCAGCAGGGGAGGCAAAGTCACCTGCGAGAAACGCTGATAGTTCCGGCCTGTTAGGCTACATAGAAGGAAGACTGGTTCCAAAACACGGTCGCCAGTTATCCCGATGCACGCATTCCTGCTGTACCAATGCTGATGATTCACTGTCACCGTACCATGGGGACTCCGCATACTATCCCACAGATGACTGTTGGGTTGTTTGGGGGAGGAGACCAAACAGCGAGGTCATCAGTTTCATCGGATTAGGGAAGGTTGGGGAAGGAAGTTGGCCATGGCCTTTCAAAGGAACCATCCCAGCATTTGCCTAGAGCGATTGAGGGAAATCACAGAAAACCTAAGTCAGGATGGTCGAACGCGAGTCCAGTGTGCTAACCACTGCGCCACCTCGCTCGGTCAGATGACTGTTATGAAAGTTGAAGATATCATTCTGCATAAAGGTGGCCTCATCTGTGAATAGGATGGATCACACAAATCCCAGAATCATCGTTGTTTTATGAAGAAACCAGTAACAAAACTGCTCCCCATGTGGAAAATCTGTCGCTAGTAATACCTGCCCATGCTGTAAGTGATAAAGGTATTAACAATTGTCATGGAGAATGTTCCACACGGCCGGCTGATGTGGCCGTGCGGCTCTAGGCGCTTCAGTCTGGAACCGCGTGACCGCTACGGTTGCAGGTTCGAATCCTGCCTCGGGCATGGGTGTGTGTGATATCGTTAGGTTAGTTAGGTTTAAGTAGTTCTAAGTTCTAGGGGACTGATGACCACAGATGTTAAGTCCCATAGTGCTCAGAGCCATTTTTTGTTCCACACGGTCGTCTGGCTTACCCTGTAGTGGCGGATCACCTGCCTGCTACTGACATAGCGGTCGCATTCCACAGTGTTAATCACAGTTCCCTCTAAGTCTGGTGTCCGAATATTTTGGGTACGTCCTTCATGTTTGCCTGCTTCCTGAAACGACCCTCACTCAGGCAAACTGTGAAACACTCTTGCAAACATTGAGTGCTGTGATTGTTTGTCGGCGGGTAGGTCTCCTGATACAACTATGCTGCCCACCACCCGTTGCCATTTGCCTTTCTGTATATAAACACTGTGTCAGCAAGCTCTCGATTCGAATATGGAACCATAGTGTATAGCGCTGTATCACATCTACTACAACATCAGTCAGCAAGAGAAGTGAATTGGACATAATAGTACCAATTACTATGGCAGGAGAGGACACTAGGGCATGACGTTTGAGAAACAGCACCACCCTCTAAGAGGAAACCATGCATTCTGCAACAATGGCTGCATTGTGCAGCACGTATGAGGCCGCAGTCTCAGTGACAATGTATGAATAAATGGTCTCTAGCATGGGTACCATGCATTTCCGGACATAAGTTCGTTAGACCTTTTTTGTTCTGTATCCTCTCATAGATGAGTCCCAGAGTTTGTACACAGTGGGGAAAAACACGCTGTGGATATAGTAGGGGTTAGTGAAATGAAACTGAAAGAAGACAAAGATTTCTCATCAGATGAGTATAGGATAATATCAACAGCAGCAGAAAGTGGTGTACTGGGTGTAGGATCGTTATGAATAGGAAGGTAGGGCAGCTATCGTGTTACTGTGACTAGTTCAGTGATAGGGTTGTTATTATCTGAATCGACAGCAAACCAACACCGATAACGATAGTTCAGGTATACATGCTGACGTCGCAAGCTGAAGATAAAGAAACAGAGAAAGTACATGAGGATATGGTACAGATAATACAGTACATACGGGGAGATGAAAATCTAATAGTCATGGGGGACTGGAATGCAGTTGTAGGCGAAGGAGTAGAAGAAATCTTTACAGAAGAATATGGGCTTTGGACAAGGAATGAGAGAGGAGAAAGACTAATTGAGTTCTGCAACAAATTTTAATTAGTAATTGCAAATATTCTGTTCAAGAACAACAAGAGGAAGAGCTATACTTGGAAAAGGAAGATTTCAGTTAGATTACACCATGGTCAGACAAAGATTACGAAATCAGATATTAGATTGTAAGGCATACTCAGGTATACTCAGATCACAATGTATTAGTGATGAAGAGTAGAAGTTGAAGAGATTAGTCAGGAAGAATCAATACGCAACGAAGTGGGATAAAGAAGTACTGACGAATGATGAGATACACTTGAAGTTCTGCAAGGCTGTAGATACAGCAAGAAGAAATTGCTCAGTAGGCAGTACAGTTGAAGAGGGCAATCACAGAAGCAGGAAAGAAAATAACTGGGAAGAAACCATGGGTAACAGAAGAAATACTTCAGTTGATCTATGAAAGGAGGAAGTACAAAAATGTTCAGGGAAATTCAGGTATACAGAAATATAATTCACTGATGAATGAAATAAATAGGAAGTGCAGGGAAGCAAAGGCAAAATGGCTACATGAATGTGAAAAAATCGAAAAAGAAATGATTGTCTGTAGGACTGACTCAGCATTAGGAAAGTCAAAACAACCTTCAGTGAAATTAAAAGCAAGGGTGCTAAAATTAAAAGTGCAATGGGAATTCCACTGTTAAATGCAGAGGAGAGAGCGGATAGGTGGAAAGAGTATTGAAGGCGTCTGTGAGGAGGAAGATTTTTCGGATGTGATAGAAGAAAAAACAGGAGTCGATTTACGATAGATAGGGGCTGCATTATTACAATCAGAATTTAAAAGAGCTTTGGAGGATTTAAGATCAGATAAGGCACATCGGATAGATAACATTCGATCAGAATTTCTAACATCACTGGGGAAAGTCAGAACAATAGGGCTACTCACATTGGTGTGTAGAATGTATAAGTCTGGCGACATACCATCTGACATTCGGAAAGGTATCACCCACAGAGTTCCGATGACTGCAAGAGCTGACAAGTGTGAGAATTATCACACAGTCAGCTTAACAGCTCATGCATCCAAATTTCTGAGAAGCATAATATACAGAAGAATTGAAAATAAAATTGAGGATATGTTAGATCAGTTTGGCATTAGGAAAGGTAAAGCCACAAGAGCGGCAGTTCTGCCGTTGCGGTTGGTGACGGAAGCAAGACTACAGAAAAATCAAGACACGTTCATAGGATTTGTCGACCTGGTCATTATTCACAGTGCTGAGAATGGCTGTGATGTGGGGTCTGAGTGGGGTACCGTCAAATGGGGACATTCCAGGGATCCGTGTTGGGGTCACTCCTGTATCTAACTTATATAAATGATATGTCCTGTAGTATTACGGGTAATTCTAAAATAATTCTGTTTGCTGGTGACACTAGCTTGGTAGTGAAGGATGTTGTCTGCAACATTGGCTCGGTTTCAAACAATGTAGTTCATAACGTAAGTTCATGACTTGTAGAAAATAAACTACCGCTAGATCACAGTGAGACTCAGGTTTTACAGTTTCTAACACACCAGTCCAACAAAACCTGAAGCTTTAATTTAACAGAATGGGCATATGAGTAGTGAAACTGAACAGTTCAAACTTCTAGGTGTTCAGATAGATAGTAAACTGTCGTGGAAAGCCCACGTTCAGGATCTTGTTCAAAGACTTAATGCTGCCATTTTTACTATTCGAACGGTATCTGAAGTAAGTCATCGCTCGACGACAAAAATTAGTCTACTTCGCTTATTTTCATTCTCTTGTCAGGTGGTATTACATTTTGGGGTAACTCTTCCCATTCCAAAAAAGTATTTTTTGGCTCAGAAACGGACGGTTCGGATAATAAGTGGTGTAAGTTCGCAAACCTCTTGTCGACGCCTGTTCACTAGTCCGGGTATTTTTACATTGGCCTCTCAATATATATATTCTTTAATGTCGTACCTTGTTAACAGTATCAGCTTATTCCCAAGAATAAGCAGCTTTCTCTCAGTTAACACTCTGCAGAAATTCAACCTGCATTTGGATCGGACTTCCTTAACTCTTGCGCAGAAAGGTGTGCAGTATACTGTTGCATCCATTTTCAATAAGCTACCACAAGAATTCAAAAATCAAATGATTCAAATGGCTCGGAGCACTATGGGACTTAATATCTACGGTCATCAGTCCCCTAGAACTTAGAACTACTTAAACCTAACTAACCTAAGGACATCACACACATCCATGCCCGAGGCAGGATTCGAACCTGCGACCGTAGCAGTCGCGCGGCTCCGGACTGAGCGCCTAGAACCGCTAGACCACCGCCGCCGGCCATTCAAAAATCTTAGGAGAAATTCATGCGCTTTCAAATCGAAACTAAAGAGTTTCCTCGTGGGTCACTCCTCCTATTCCTCTGAGGAGTTCCTTGAATTAAGCTGATTCTTGTGTTATTTTGTTGATTGCGTTTACTTAAACTTATGGTTTGACTTTTTTGGGTTCATAAACATTTCATTTTTATCTGTTATAATTCTAAGTTGTAATTCCATGTACTGGCACATTCCATAACCTTGGAGATTTGTTCCTCAATTTGGTCCTATGGAACTTGATGTGTAAATAAAATAAATGTCTTATTCCTAATATCCTTGAAAGGGAGAGTCCAACCATCACGACTCTAATGTCTTCGTAAACAGACGTTGCATAAATGACAACCTACATTGTACATCGTTCAGGACTTAATTGGCATCAGTGGGTAAACACAAACTCATTTATGAGATCACATATATTAGACGTCTTGTTAAAATTAATCGATGAATCAATGTCAAGATCCCAAAACTGTAGCTCATAGTATGTTTTATAAATAAATTTGGTTAAAATAATTCCATGTTGACTGTTCAAATAATATTTTTTTTAAAACGTTTTGATCACTTGAGGAAATTGAAGAATTTTTATGAAATGAAAGACACTTTAATAAAATTTGAGACTGAAATGTGAAACCTGGGAAGCTTTGATAAGCTGAAAATATTATGAGCTGGTTTCAGGTAAGTCGCTTATTGAAATACAAGACTGTAGTAGGAGAAAGAGAGCTATTCTCAAAACAGATTTGAAACCTTTTAAATCTGTAACTCGAATTCAGCCCAACGTTAAGATTCTTCTACTCAGCGATAGTGAAACTTATATAGAGGAAGATTGAGCTATGTTTTGTTAGCAAAGACGCAATAAATTATATTCGAATTTTAATTCGTTTGCCAATAGGTGAAATTATATTGCCAAATAAAGAAACTCTTAATTGAACATTTGAGTATTTCATCCATCCATATATAAAGTGTGTGTGTTTTCAGCATAAAATGGGCAACACGAAACTTTTTGAGGTCCTCTTTAAGAAATTGAACCCTTCCCCCCTTTTGCCAAAATGCTGCCTGCCTCCTTGATCCAGACATAACACAAAAACACATTCAATTGCAAGAAAACAAAAAAAATTTACAAAAATTTTCATAATGTAATAATACAACAAATTACTAATCTAATTAACATAATTGTGGGGAGTGCGGGTATGTGGATAGCCAACCAGTACTAAAAATAAGTGAGAGTGGATGTGATTACTTACATATGTACAACGATCATCTGTAAGAAGAACTGTTCACAATTGAACCACAATAGTGTTTCCCAAAAATTAAATTTGGAACACAATATATTACACAAAGCTCCTAAATTTGTAAAATGCATACAGAGAGAGAAACGAGAGGGGTTAAAAAGCACACACTTCACAATATATCCTTTTTTACATAAATATAAAGTTCGGACTACACTGAAAACTTCATTAAGATTAATAACTGAGCGCTATGCTCAAAATACCCTGTGAATGCACGAGGCCTTAGCTAAATAACTTATTGAGGTAAGAAGAACATTTAAGTACCAAGGGATAAAGAGGTGGCCAGGAAGGAAGGTAGTAACATAGCTGTAAACTAATAAATGTTAGAAAGTACCAAATTACAGCTCTATTTTATTTGCGTGGAGGTATACAGGAATATAACATTTCAGCCCCCGTCGGAGGTTCGAGTCCTCCCTCGGGCATGGGTGTGTGTGTGAGTTGTCCTTAGCATAAGTTAGTTAAGTTCGATTAAGTTCGATTAAATAGTGTGTAAGTTTAGTTTAGGTTCGATGGTGATGATGATGTTTGGTTTGTGGGGCGCTCAACTGTGCGGTTATCAGCGCCCGTACAAATTCTCAACCTGTTCTTAGCCCAATCTCGCCACTTAAATGAATGATGATGAAATGATGAGGACAACACAAACACCCAGTCATCTCGAGGCAGGTGAAAATCCCTGACCCCGCCGGGAATCGAACCTGGGACCCCGTGCTCGGGAAGCGACAACGCGACCGCCAGACCACGAGCTGCGGACAGTTTAAGTTCGATTAAGTAGTGTGTAAGTTTAGGGACTGATGACCCGAGCAGTTTGGTCCCATAAAATCTTACCACAAATTTCAAAAAAAAAAAAAAATTTGGATTTTGTAATTTTGGCCTCTTCATTATACTTGTCTTTTACTGTATGCTACACAATTTTTCTTTTTTCCATGGTTCAGCGAAATATGATGCGAATGCATAAGTTTCAGTACACCTCATTTGTAAATGTGCTTCTTAGTAATACCTTATTTATGTGAAGCACTTTTGAGTTGTGTGAATATATTTTGTTCTGTGGTAGTGAAGTTTGATAAAACAGATTGTGTAGTAATAAATATTTTAATTGGGGTTTTTCAAAGGTGTGTAAGATGTCTGTAGAGCTTTATCCATGGTAATAAGTATGTGAAGCAGATTGGTCATATGGTACTTCGTAACATACATTATTTTACAGCTATGTTACTCCCTCCCTCCTCCCAAACATCATTTAGCCTTTGGTACCACGTTACTCTTAGTTGAATAAGTTATTTTCTATGAGTATAATTTACGTATGACTACATACCTGGTTAGCACATATAGTTGATGTGACCCCCGACATTTATACTTATGAATATTCTATTCACACATTTGTACAGAAGGCTATAAGATTACTTTGATATATTCTGCATGTTATGTGAAGGTATGTAAAAGTATCACTTCGCTGTATTTGTCACTTTTAGCCTTCTCTTTATCCCCTGGATTTCACTGTACGCCGTATAAACTTTAATTCTACCTCTTATACAATCATAATGTGAGGTTATACGACTCCTGGTCGTTTGTCATATTAGATACTAGGTTTTACTTAAGTACCCATATACTGACAGGCTATTTTGAGAATAGTGTCTTATCATCAATTTTAATGAATTTTTCAAGGTAGGCTGAACTTAATGTGTAGGTACACAAGGATATATTATGATGTGTGTCCTTTTAACCCGTCCCATTTTTCCATTTTCTGTGAGTGTCTATTGCACAAATTTATGGCTTCATATAATACATTGTGCTCTAAAGTTATTTCTGGCACACACTCTTTTGGTTACAGTGCGATCTCTTAGTTCAGGTTGAAAAATATGCAGACCTGGGATGGCAGGATAACCGTAAAAATAGATACAGAAAATCACCTAGTGAACAACACGGAACATACAAGCGTAAGCTGTGCGAGGCCAGAGTGATCTTCTGTAGTATTTTCTTTGGAAACAATTTCCTTTTGTCATTACTTGCTTCTTTAGATTTGCTTTTAGTACTAGTTAGTTTATTCAATCTTCACACTTTCAATACCAGTACAAATGTTAGTTCACTATTACTTCACTAACCTCACAGGGTTCTGATCCAGATGATCACTATATTGTCAAATTATCATTTTATTCATTAGTGACATAGCATTAGGTACGATGTTTCTCTGCTGCTCTTACCATTTCCTTTTACGTTATTTTAGTGTAACCCGTTGCTTTTACTGTATTCTTCATTATTATTATTATTATCATTATTATTTTCAGCATATCCACTTTCATATTACAGTTGTCTCATACTATCATACACTGATCACTATTTATCACCCAACTTCAGCCTCCGGCTCTGGTTCAGACAAGTGTACCTGACGTTCAGCCTCTCACTTCTGGCCTGTTTCTCCCGTTTCCTATCTGCCCTTTACAGCTTCGTGCGCCTCCCTGGTGATCTGCTCGTTACATTCTGCAAGGCAATGGGATACGACTGAGTCCCGGGCAGCTTTCCGTCATACCCGCCGTCTAACAGCAGAAACGACACTTGATAGCTGTACTCTACAGCTCGCTCGCACAAATGTGCAGTCCTTACCAGTCCACCTGACTGAGTTCCGCTGCATATTTCAGGACCTCAGGTTTCATGTCAAACTACTGTCGGAGGTATGTTTGAAGTCGAATATCCTTTTCATTTCTGCCAGCCTTCACGGCTACGTTTTTCTGGAACATGACAGACGTAACAGACGAGGGGGCGATGTGGCAGAGGTCGCGCTCACGTGCAAATACAATAGCAAACAGCCCGAATACGCGTTCACTGCGATTAAACTGCTCAACAGAAAGTGACTCTCCGTGTAACACACAATCCAGCAAAAGTTGGCAGCTTCCTAGCTTTGAGTCAGCACCCTCACACGTTGATTCTGAATGAAGACATAATTGTAACTGGAGATATCTACATAAATTTTCTACTCAATAGTCCCTCTGTCTGAAAATTCACGCACATACTTTCCCGCGCAAACCATACGTTGACTCCACTTGGGCGCCTGCTCACCATACTGCAGACACTCATACGTTTATCGATATATTCGCAACCAATTCTCCAAATAGAGCAATTTCTCACCAGTCCTGCTTTTCTGTTCATGATGTAATATTCATGACTTACTCGTTGCAGTGCGCAAAGAACAAACTGCTGGTGGCGACTTATAGAGATTTTAAGCACGTGAATGTGTCTGGGGTCACAACTGACGCCTTCGATATTTCTTGACGGACAATGGCAGGAAATGGCATCGACATGAATAATGAAGTATTCAACTTCGCTAAGAGATACAATAATTTATACGACGAACACGCTCCTCTAAAAGCAGTAAGAGTAAGGAGAAAATCAGAACCATATTACAGACCACATCTAACGCATTATGAGTGTCAGAGATGCAGCACACAGAAGACACTAACGGCACCCAACCTCTGATATTTATCTCACCTACCATGAACTACGCACCCGAGTTAGTCAATCTGTGAGGAATGCAAAGCTCAGGATTCCCATTCGTCATTTCAGGACTTTCACAGACCTGTAGTACTGTGGAAAAATCTATGAGGTCTAGGAATATCAGTTTAACCTCTTACGTCACGGGCGGCCATGGCGTGTCAAACTTCACGTGGGCTAAGACTCGTCCTGTCTCGCCTTTGCTTGATCCTGGAAGAAGCCGGTTCTGTGCGACATTTAACTGAGTATTGCAGTGTGACATTTGTCGATCAGTTCTCTTTAGCTCGGCAGAATCGTGATGTCAGCGTTGTTTACATATTGCAAAAATTTGTAAATTTGTGGTAAGATCTTAAGGGACCAAACTGCTAAGGTTATCCCTAAGCTTACCCACTACTTAATCTAACTTAAAGTAACTTACGCTAAGGACAACACACATACACCCATACCAGAGAGCGGACTCGGACCTGCGGCGGGGGGAGCCGTGCGAACCGTGACAGGAATCCCTAAGACCTCCCAGCCACCCCGGCTGTTTACCCTTCGCTATTTGTCTGTGGTATGAAGATCCAGTGGCTGCTTGTACAAAAACAGGAAGTCCAACGGTCTGTTGTCTCAAGACTTTAAAAATGAATGGGACTGACAGCAGAGAGGGATGAAAACGGTCGGTATATATTATGCAGTCGCGTAAGTATCGGGTACTGCTGTAATTTACCGTCTAGTAAGGTCATCCGAAGACCAGTATCAGTTGCAAAACGATTTAGAAAAGATTGCTGTATGGTGTGGCAGGTGGCAGTTGACGCTAAATAACGAAAAGTGTGAGGTGATCCACATGAGTTCCAAAAGAAATCCGTTGGAATTCGATTACTCGATAAATAGTACAATTCTCAAGGCTGTCAATTCAACTAAGTACCTGGGTGTTAAAATTACGAACAACTTCAGTTGGAAACACCACATAGATAATATTGTGGGGAAGGCGAGCCAAAGGTTGCGTTTCATTGGCAGGACACTTAGAACATGCAACAAGTCCACTAAAGAGACAGCTTACACTACACTCGTTCGTCCTCTGTTAGAATACTGCTGCGCGGTGTGGGATCCTTACCAGGTGGGACTGACGGAGGACATCGAAAGGGTGCAAAAAAGGGCAGCTCGTTTCGTATTGTCACGTAATAGGGGAGAGAGTGTGGCAGATATGATACGCGAGTTGGGATGGAAGTCATTAAAGCAAAGACGGTTTTCGTCGCGGCGAGATCTATTTACGAAATTTCAGTCACCAACTTTCTCTTCCGAATGCGAAAATATTTTGTTGAGCCCAACCTACATAGGTAGGAATGATCATCAAAATAAAATAAGAGAAATCAGAGCTCGAACAGAAAGGTTTAGGTGTTCGTTTTTCCCGCGCACTGTTCGGGAGTGGAATGGTAGAGAGATAGTATGATTGTGGTTCGATGAACCCTCTTCCAAGCACTTAAATGTGAATTGCAGAGTAGTCATGTAGATGTAGATGTAGATGTACTGCAAATTTGCTATGAAACAATATTACATTACCATGCAGAAAGAATTTAAGGATTTAGCTGTCAATGAAAGAGTAAAAAATTACAACAACTCACTGTTCGGTGCTAAATCAGCAGGCATGCAGCACGTGAAGAAACTTGTGGTAAGAATAGTAACATTTCTGAAGTCATACGCATTATTCCACTGTCAACTGCAGTAGTTTTCGGTGGACTTGAACGAAAGATGTGGAGGTTTTATATACTGCCTGAAATGATTTCTCGATTTAAAACCCGCCATTTTTGAATTTATGAAGGAAAAAGAAGTGCAGGAGTGAAACTTACACCGTCCGACACGGACTGCAGATATCGCATATTAAGAGGATTGACTGCACACTGCCCACAGTAAGACACTGCAAAGTGACAAACAATTTGTTTCTGATTTAATGGGGATACATTTAAGTCGAAAATCAGACAAACACAGTCAAGTTCCCTAAGCTCACTGGCGTTAAGGAAACGCGAGGTTTGAAGAATTCATTGCGACCTTGAAAGAACTGCAAGGATTGTTTCCTGAACATTTCGAGCACACAGCCGATCTTACATCTGTTTTCAAATGGCTATGAGCACTATGGGACTTACCTTCTGAGGTCATCAGTCCCCTAGAACTTAGAACTACTTAAACCCAACTAACCTATGGACATCACACACATCCATGCCCGAGGCAGGATTCGAACCTGCGACCGTAGCGGTCGCGCGGCTCCAGACTGTAGCGCGTACAACCGCTCGGCCATTCCCGCCGGCACATCTGCTTTCGAGCTGCTTTCGAGACCGTTTATCGTTTCAGTCGAAATTCGCCCCTGTGCTTGTACAGATGTAACTGATCCATCAGCAAGGTAATTTCCGTTTTAAAAACAGATCCTTCTACGTCAAAACTATGCAGGACGTCACATTAATGAGGTTGTTAAAACTGACCAGGACATCGCCATAATGAGAACGCAAAAGTGGTACAATGTTTTGATTAACATATGTGTACGAATGATCATTTTTCGATTATGAAACTAAATAAGGCACGATTAAGTGGGAATGTGAGTGCGAAAATCTGTCAAATTATTTGTATTTGTCCACGTGCTGACAGTCTGCACTAGATAACACCTGTATTATGCTTTCGAGCTATATTATGTCTTCAGCGCACCCGAAATTATTAAACGATATTAAATGTTGTCGTATGCAGTACGATTGCATTGTCATCTAAATACGACGCATTCGCTATTTCCCCCTCTTCGCCCTCCTGAAGCTCAGACAGTGCTGTGGGGGAAGTGTACTGCGAGGCTGAGCTTCACGGCATTCATGCCAGGGCACGGCACGCGAACCGAATTCTTGCCCAAACCTGTTCTAACTCCTACAGAGAATCTAAACGGGTATTTTGCCACGCCGATATCTTTACTTGACCAACTCACAAGGGCGAAAATCATCCATTCAGTTAAAGTATCAGTGACTGGTACAAACGAAAAATTTTTTCTTGAGCCAGTGAGCCCTACCATGGTCTGGAAGTCAATTGCGTTAATTCGTTTTGTAGTAGCAGGCCATCGTAAATAACAGGGCAAATCATTAAGCTTCTCGTCAGTCCTCTACTGTTCAAAATAACGGACCTTTTTGACCACACTCTGACCTCCAGCATCTTTCCGACAATGTGGAAACAAGAGACTCACACGACCATTACTCAAGAAGTAATCTGCCAAACAGCCTTCCGACTACAGTTTCATTTGCATTCTTCCAGCATTGTCCAAGGCATTAAAATACATTGATTATTAATTATCTAGCGTCAAATAAACTTCTAGATGGATACCAGTCCAGTTTCTGGCACAATGGTAGCACAACTGGTCTTATGAAAGTGAATAACGAATTGAAACAAGCTGTGGATGAACAAAAGGGGACTATTATGTGCTTTTTGGATTTCAACAATGTTTTCTAAACTCACCAGTCAAAAATTTTCTTTAGTTGCTGAGTAGCTGTACAATGGTCATCCGGCCATTCTGATTTAGGTTTTCCGTGATTTCCTAAATCACTCGAGGCAAATGCCGGGATGGTTCCTTTGAAAGGGCACGGCCGACTTCCTTCCCCGTCCTTCCCTAACCTGATGAGACCGATGACCTCGCTGTCTGCTCTCCTCGCCCCAAAGAGAACAACCCTTAGTTGAGAGAATCTCTTCCATCATTAATCCTAAACGGCAGAGAAATAACATAACCTTTCTTTCTTCAGCAAAGAACTTGAGGACGTTTTTGGACCATCATTTAGACTGGACTGAACACACAACTGTAATCTATAAGAAGGTGTCAGTATCATTTACCTCACTGCAGAAATATAAAACAGTATTACCTTTCGAAACATCAAATGAAATCTCAATTGCGAGTAAGGACTACCATGAGCTGTCGAATGGAATGGCTACAATGAAAATCTGAGCTGGACGAGGACACGAATCTGGATTTCCCGCTTATCGCAAGCGGTCGCCTTACTATTTGGCTATCTGTGCACGACTCCCGGTCAGACAAATACTTCCTTTCGCGCAAATAGACAAATTGTACGACGACCGCTCGCGATAAGCAGGAAATCCGGGTTGGAGTCCCGCTTCGGCACAAATTTTCATTGTCATCATTCCATTCTACAGCTGATGGTAGTCCTTATTCACAACTGCGAATTCATTTGACTTGTGTTTCGCAACGGCTGTGGTCGCCGCAGTGTCTGTTGCATGCATGTCCAAAGGAACTTTGCATCGTAATCAGAATAACACAGGCACTGTAATACCATATTTCCTTTCGCGCTTAAAAAGTAGCTCGTAGAGACACTAATACTCTCCATACTTGATTATGGTGATGCCATTCTCCAAGGACTTTGTATGAAAGCTCACACCTCTGTACGATACATTTGTGACGATCGCTTTTTCGACCATATTACACCAGCCTGCGAACAGCTATCATATCTACACGCCGCTAAGCATAGAAACTATCATATTCTATGTTTACTCCATCGTCTTCTCAATCATTACACTTCCTCTTATTTGTCTTCAACTCTTACTCTACTATCAGAACAGCACAGCAGAAATACTCGTTCTCAACAAACTAAAACTTTCTCAGTACCATCACATAGCACTTCCATGTTCTCTACATCATTTTCTGCATCGGGAACCCGACTTTGGAGCAAGCTTCCACAAAATATCACAGAAGTTAAATTCCTTCCGCACAATAAAAGAAACATTCTACCACAATAGGCATCTCTCCCAGATTCTGTGTGACTCGTTTTCGTCGGTGTCTCCCTCCCCCTCCAGAACTATTCCCAAACCTTATCGGTAAAGTTCTCTATTTATATTTCGTTCTTTCCTAACAGCCCCTCTGACTGTCATTTCGATCTCCTCGTCTTCCTTTGTCCATTCCGCTTCTGATAACACTGAACATTGCTTCAATTGTGCTAAGCTAATCTATATCATTTTAATGTTCTTTACTCTCATTATTATTAATGTTGTTGTTATTAAAAACAGTTATTATTAACATTATCATTAGTCTTATTGTTATTCTTCTCCTTCTTCTTATTATTATTGGGAAGGTTTTGTAATATCTTTGGCATGGGTTGCTCTTAGTCAGATTTAAGAGAAGGCCTTAAGGCACTAATTTGGTCAGGCAAAATAAGCAATAAATAAATAAAGAAATAGTGCCTCTTAGACTTGCTCAGTTCGCTTACACATTTTCTCTGTGTTATTTTGAGTGCTGGTTGCCTGTCCACATTACCCCCCCCCCCCCCTTTTTCTGTTAAGCAGATTAGTAATTTGATTGTTATATGATTACGCTATGAAGATATCTGTGTTAGTTTGTTTTGTTGTCCTTCTATTGAATGTGATCTTATGGATTCTTCTGGGTGTATTCATGTTTAAGACAACTTGTATCTCAGTGCAAGAGCAAAGAAGGACTACATACTGACCATCTACGTACTCTTGTTTGGTTTTGACTTCTTGTACTTCATTACAGGAACGAATAAGGAGCTATGCATTAAATCTCATTAAATTCGTGTATTATTTAATTATTTTAATGACTTTATATGAATTTTGAATCTGTTAATTGTACTACTCATGCATTTAGATCGTTATAAATTTAAAGTAGCTGATGTTCCTAGGTTGCTTGGCTGCAGTTTCTGTTTGATAGGTTATGTTTGGACTTCTGCAAAGTTTCTTTGTATTACGTTTAAATGACATACATATTTAAAATATATGTGCGACTTGTACATATATTTCAATCAAAAACATTGTATGCATTTGTATACAGTTTTTGCAATATGTGTGAGTGTCACATTGAAACCTTCCCGTCTCCTCTATATCTCTTTTGTTAATGATAACCTTCCCTTAGGATTTCTACCTCTTGCTTAATAATAACAAATGAAATCTTCCCTTTGAAATTTATTCTCTTACTCAGTCTTCGCATACAAATTTAAATGCTGCTTATTAAAAGTTATTTTCTGATTATTTCGACGAAACATAGAACGTGTCGTCGTCGTGTCCCTCAGTCATTACCTGCAATAACCCAAAACTGTTCCTTACCTTTTTTACTGTTACTGGATCGCCATCTGACTGCCACATCGAACTGCGACATGAATATACTTGAATAAAACGTTCTCGGTTTTCCAGCCGCATCAGTTCGAATAAAATGCTCGAGCTTTCGATGGCCATCTCCCCCATCATCGACAGAAGTTCACTGACTGCCGGGGCTGTTTTTTTTTTCCTTTATTGTTAATTTCACACCTGATACAGGTAGGCCAGTAGCGGCATGTTACGCCGCTCTTCGGCCTCAGATAAAACTAAAGATGCAAAAGAAGACAATCGTAGAACAGACAGGGTGGATATACAGACGTAGACATTCAAAATTAAAACACACAGAGCAGTTCACATGCGCAGAGTCCAAGATATGAATGTTCAGGCATGTGGACATGCACAGAGATGATAGATGGTACACAATAACGTTGGAGCACAAACGAATAAACACTGGAACACTTGAGCATGAACACGACGCCACACACAAACACTAGGCGACGATCTCCGGCGCGCGAATGTCCACATAATGTGTGCGAGTCCGGGGACCTGCCAAGACGGGAAAAAGGGGGTGGGGCAGGGAGAGGGGAAAGCAAAGATGCCAATGGCAGAGGAGATGGTAGGAGGAATGGAGGTATGGGGGTAGAGGAAGCCCGGGGGAGGAGTGGGGAGAAAGGGAGGAGGGAGAGAAGCGGGAGAGAAGGAAGAGTCGGTGTCCTAAGGAAAAAAGGAACTGGGAGGGGAGGAACAAAGTTGATAGGAGGGGTATATGGAGGGGAGGAGGGCATCATCAGGGAGGGGGAGCTGGAGGAAGCCACCTCGGGAGCGGGTAAGGAGGGTGGAGAGATGGAGAGCAGGTGGGACATGGAAATACAGGTGCGGCAGCGGGCGGGGGTGGGAGAGGATGTGAGTGACAAGTGGGTGAGGGGGATCTAGTTTACGGGAGGTGTATAGGATCCGTATCCGTTCGAGAAAGAAGAGGAGTTGGGGGAATGTAATAAGATCATACAGGATCCGCGTGGGGGAGGGGAGACAGATAAGATAGGCGAGGCGGAGAGCATGGCGTTCAAGGATTTGAAGGGATTTGTAAAAGGTAGGGGGGGGGGGGGCAGAGATCCAGCCAGGATGGGCGTAGCAGAGGATAGGGTGGATGAGGGATTTATAGGTGTGGAGGATGGTGGAGGGGTCCAGACCCCACGTATGGCCGGAAAGGAGCTTGAGGAGGCGGAGCTGGGAGCGTGCCTTGGCTTGGATTGTTCGGAGGTGGGGGGTCCAGGAGAGGCGACGGTCGAGGGTGACGCCAAGGTACTTAAGGGCCGGGATGAGGGCGATAGGACGGCCATAGATGGTGATATAGAAATCGAGGAGGCGGAAGGAAGGGGTGGTATTGCCTACAATGATCGCCTGGATTTTGGAAGGATTGACCTGAAGCAACCACAGGTTGCACCAAGTGGTGAACTGGTCAAGATGGGATTGGAGAAGGTGTTGGGAGCGCTGCAGGGTGGGGGTATGAGCAAGGAAGGCGGTGTCATCGGCATACTGGAGAAGGTGGATGGGGGATGAAGGCGGCGGCATGTCCGCCGTATACAAAAGATACAGAAGAGGGGAGAGGACAGAACCTTGGGGCACACCGGTGGAGTGGAAAGAGGTGTAGGAATCCGTGTTATGGATGTTGATGTAGGAAGGACGTTGGGAAAGAAAGGAGCCGATCAGACGGACGTAGTTTATAGGAAGGGCGAGGGTTTGGAGCTTGAAGAGGAGACTGGAATTCCACACGCGGTCATAGGCTCGTTTGAGGTCAAGAGAGAGGAAGATAGCAGAGTGACAGGAATTAAGCTGTTCGGAGAGGAGATGAGTGAGGTGAAGTAGAAGGTCATCCGAAGAGAAGAACGGCCGAAAGCCACACTGGGTGACGGGAAGGAGGCGGTGCTGGCAGAGATGGTGGTGGATGCGTCGGGTTAGGATGGATTCCAGGAGCTTGCTGAACACTGATGGGACGGTAAGAGGAGACAGCGGACGTCGGTTTACCGGGTTTAAGGAACATCAGGATATCGGAGGTTTTCCACAGGTCGGGGTAGTAGCCGGTGGACAGGACTACATTATAGAGCCTGGCCAGGGTGGAGAGGGAAGAGGCAGGCGCTTCCTGAAGGTGGCGATAGGTGACACGATTGTGACCAGGAGTGGTGTTGCGTTTCATGCAGAGTGTAGTGATGAGATCCTGTGTAGTGATAGGGGCATTGAGTTCCGTGTGTGCAGTGTTGTCCAAGTACTGGAAACCAGGTGCGAGGGGAGGGACAGAGGTGTCAGTTCGATCGCAGACATCCGGGAAGAGGGAGTAATCGAAC
This sequence comes from Schistocerca serialis cubense, assembly GCF_023864345.2. Classification (NCBI taxonomy): domain Eukaryota; kingdom Metazoa; phylum Arthropoda; class Insecta; order Orthoptera; family Acrididae; genus Schistocerca; species Schistocerca serialis. The sequence continues at coordinate 176,457,421 of NC_064640.1, read as the reverse complement.
TGGGGATCATCGGGGATGGTAAAGACATCGGAGAGGTAGGAGGCATAGTGATTAGCCTTACTAAGGTTGTCAGGGAAGGGTTGATTATCATAAAGAAGAGGATAGTATGGGGGGGGGGGGGGGTTAGATGCGGTAGGGCGGCGGAAGGCTGACCAGAACTTGGACGAGTTTATAGGAAGTGTAGCATTTCAACTGGTGCATGTCTGTCGCCAGTTCCCGCGTTTCTTAACTGTGAGCAGGTTTCGGATGTGTCGCTGGAGTTGCCGGTGGCGTCATAGTGTGTCCGGGTCACGCGTGTGGAGGAAGGCACGGTAGAGACGGCGGGATTCACGGAGGAGGAGGACGGCCAGTGGGGGTAAGGTAGGACGGTTTGGGTAGATGGCGACAGAAGGGACGTGGGCATCCACAGTCTCAGACAAGGTCTGCTGGAGAAAGGAGGCGGCATGGGTAATATCATCAGGGTGGCGGTAGGTGAAGGGGTGGCCATCGACCTGGGTAGATAGGGTATCCCAGTAGGCATTCCAGTCGACACAGGAATAATCATGAACGTACTTCGGGGGAGGTTCATTACGAAGGTCGAGGCGGGGGCGACGACCGTCTGAAACGGTGAGGAGGACAGGGAGATGGTCACTACCAATGGGGTCCAGGACATCCACTGCAATGCGGCCAAGGAGGTTAGGGGAGGAGAGGATGACATCAGGAGTGAAGCCTGGGAGGTCTGGCGGCACGAGGCGTTAATATCTTCACCACTTCATCTGGTAAGCCAGAATCCTTCAATAACTTACCTGTGTGTGTCCATCCCAACATTAAATTTACTATCGAGATGGATAAGCACGGCAAGCTACCATTCTTGGATGTTTTGGTTGAGCGGAAGGCAGCTTGGTCACTCAGTGTACTGTAAACCAACACACACTGATCAGTACTTGAACGCCGATAGTTTCCACCACCCTGTACACAAGAAAGCTGTCCTGAACACGTTGGTTCATAGAGCCAAGATTATCTCTGACGACGACCACCTACAGTCTGAATTGCAGAACTTAAAACGTGTTTTCGGGGAAAATGGATACAGCAAAAGAGACATCACAAACGCTTTCAAGGACCGCCGACGAAAGACAGTTGGTGAATCAGAAGAAGAAGCCAAACGGACTGTATTCCTGCCATACTGTGGAGCAACTAGCAGTAATTTAGGACGTCTGCTGCAGAAACATGGGCTAAGACCAGTGTTCCGGCCCGCCCCCAAGATATGAGATATGTTGCGCCCTGTTAAGGACGACATGGCTCTTAGAGTGTCCGGTGTGTATGGTGTACCCTGTGAATGTGGCAGCATGTACATTGGACAGACAATTCGCACGGTTGCGGAGCGTTGTACTGAGCACAAGCGCCATATATAACAAATTGAGTTTGACAAGTCGGCCATAGCGGAGCATTGCCTAGAAAACGGACATAAGATACAGTTCGAAAATACAAAAGTGTTGGCTCACGCTTCTACATATTGGGACTCCGTTATAAAGGAAGTGGCCGAGATTCGCTTAAACAACAACAATTTCAACAGAGACCAGAGATACACATTCAGCAGGGCATGGGGACGGGCGTTGGACATCGAAAGATAGCAGAGACAGATGCGCCACGCGGGAGCGGCAGTTTCAAACGTGGCACCTCCCCCTGGGGCCACCTGACGTCACCGGTGCTGCTACGAGCTGCCCGGGTCTACTTACGCGCGCGCGCCACGTTGGATCGATCTGATTGGCTGCTGATGATGTCATCATGCCTACATAAGCGAGAGACTGTAACAGCCCCGTCAGTCAGTGAACTCCTGACGACGATGGCGGAGATGGCCATCGAAAGCTCGAGCATTTTATTCGAATTGACGCGGCTGGAAAACCGAGAACGTTTTATTCATGTATGCCGTCGCGAAAGACTCCGAGGACACATGAATATACTTACTGTGTTTTACTATACTCTATTAGCTGCTGGTGGGTTGTCATAAGTGGCTGTATTTATTACCAAATCTGACGTTATTCTTTAATTAATTTGACTGAAGTTGCGTAATTCATAGCTAAACTTTTTCTGGACATCAATTAAATTTTGCGAAGATTTATGTTGATGGTTTTTAGATGGATTATAATCAGTAATGCAATATTGCTGGCAAAAATTAATTATATTCTGAATGAAATGATTTTACAAACGTTCCAATGGGACTTACTTTTTATAATAATCTTACAACTAGCAATACGCAAACATACCTTCAGTAGTCTTGAGTTTTTAAAAAAATTAATTCAATAGTATTAGTTCCTCCTATGATAATAGTTAGCTGATGTCTCTGTACATCCGTTTATAATCTCTTGTAAATCATATCTAGTGGCTGGCAGGCGCACCGCTCCTCTCAACCTCTCGCTTCAGACCTGCTACCGACTCGCTTCACATCTCGCTTACTACTGACTTCCTACGAACGCTAAAGTGCGGTCTCTCCTGCCAACAATGCTTTCCGGTGCAGACAGTCCCTGCTACCATTACAAATGTATCAATGAGCGGGCTTTGCCGCTCTTTTCTTAAAATGTATCCATACGCTGTCTTTCCCGCCCTTTTTAAAAATATATCAATGTTCAGTCTCTCTTGCCAACAATACTTTGGTGCAGACATTCCCTGCTAACACAATTATTTCCAACAAGACAAATATTAACTATTCCTACTTAATCCTATTAGTAAAATATAAACATCTTTCATAAATTTTGGTTTGACAATAGACAATAGAAATATACACGTGTTACAACATACATGTAGGTAATAAGTGCATCTTGTACATACGTTTCAAGAATTTAAAAAATCCCTATATTCATAACTTCTTCTGTCGTACTTTCTACTACCTTACGACATAATATTCAGTAGAAATGGATCTATATAACTAGGCACATATATTGTTTTTGTCTGTATGACCTTTGGCTTATCTTTGTGGCCTCTTGGATCGTACCTGCATGCTGGACTGCCGGTATTTTGCTTGCCGTTGATGGAGCCATTGCTCTGGTACTGGAAAGTTACGTTAAATGTTTTCACATTTTGGCTATGACTGTGTTATCCATCATATTTGAAGACATATATATTATGTCATGTTACCATTGCAAAATTTTTTTCTTAAGTATCTGAAGTTTTACTGGGTAATTTTATTCGATTTATTTATCTGTTTTGGTGTGACATCCGTTTTCTTCTCTTCTGTTGTTTGTGCAGGACCTTGAGGATCGCCAATGATCGAAACCTGTAGTAAGCAAATGATTTTATGCATTTTTCCATGTATATACAGGGTGTTTCCGTAAGAGCGTGCAAAAATTTAACAGGACATAGAGGATGCTCCACTGAACAACATGAGGCAGGGAACCTGGTGTCGGAGAAGCCATCTTAAGGAGATAATAGAAAAAAAATAACATTACTATATAATTTCTGTTTACATTAGTTACTGTTAACTGCAAATACCATCACTGACACAATGAAGGTACCATTTGTACTGTATCTTACAAAATGTGCTGAAACTGACCGCTATCAGCCTCAGTACAGAAACCAGATGGCAGTTATAAGAGTCGAGGGGCATGAAAGGGAAGCAGTGGTTGGGAAGGGAGTGAGACAGGGTTGTAGCCTCTCCCCAATGTTATTCAATCTGTATATTGAACAAGCAGTAAAGGAAACAAAAGAAAAATACGGAGTAGGTATTAAAATCCATGGAGAAGAAATAAAAACTTTGAGGTTCGCCGATGACATTGTAATTCTGTCAGAGACAGCAAAGGACTTGGAAGAGCAGTTGAAAGGAATGGACAGTGTCTTGAAAGGAGGATATAAGATGAACATCAACAAAAGCAAAACGAGGATAATGGACTGTAGTCGAATTAAGTCGGGCGATACTGAGGGAATTAGATTAGGAAATGAGATTAGGAAATGAGACGCCTAAAGTAGTAAAGGAGTTTTGCTATTTGGGGAGCAAAATAACTGATGATGGTTGAAGTAGAGAAGATATAAAATGTAGACTGGCAATGGCAAGGAAAGCGTTTCTGAATAAGAGAAATTTGTTAACATCGAGTATAGATTTAAGTGTCAGGAAGTCATTTCTGAAAGTATTTGTATGGAGTGTAGCCATGTATGGAAGTGAAACATGGACGATAAATAGTTTGGACAGGAAGAGAATAGAAGCTTTCGAAATGTGGTGCTACAGAAGAATGCTGAAGATTAGATGGGTAGATCACATAACTAATGAGGAGGTATTGAATAGAATTGGGGAGAAGAGGAGTTGTGGCACAACTTGACTAGAAGAAGGGACCGGTTGGTAGAACATGTTCTGAGGCATCAAGGGATCACACATTTAGCATTGGAGGGCAGTGTGGAGGGTAACAATCGTAGAGGGAGACCAAGAGATGAATACACTAAGCAGATTCAGAAGGATGTACGTTGCAGTAGGTACTGGGAGATGAAGAAACTTGCACAGGATAGGGTAGCATGGAGAGCTGCATCAAACCAGTCTCAGGACTGAAGACCACAACAACAATCAGCCTCATTGCAAGCATGACATCGGCGAACAAGATTCTGACGCACCCTGACAAATATCCCTGGTGTGTTTCGTTGAGGATCAGTGGACAAAGTTCAAAACCATCGTACAATATGCGTTAGATGAGTATGTGCCTAGCAAGATCGTAAGAGATGGAAAAGAGCCACCGTGGTACAACAACCGAGTTAGAAAACTGCTGCGGAAGCAAAGGGAACTTCACAGCAAACATAAACATAGCCAAAGCCCTACAGACAAACAAAAATTACGCGAAACGAAATGTAGTGTGAGGAGGGCTATGCGAGAGGCGTTCAATGAATTCGAAAGTAAAGTTCTATGTACTGACTTGGCAGAAAATCCTAAGAAATTTTGGTCTTATGTCAAAGCGGTAGGTGGGTCAAAACAAAATGTCCAAACACTCTGTGACCCAAATAGTACTGAAACAGAGGATGACAGACTTAAGGCCGAAATACTAAATGTCTTTTTCCAAAGCTGTTTCACAGAGGAAGACTGCACTGTAGTTTCTTCTCTAGATTGTCGCACAGATGACAAATTGGTAGATATCTAAATAGACGACAGAGGGATAGAGAAACAATTAAAATCGCTCAAAAGAGGAAAGGCCGCTGGACCTGATGGGATACCAGTTCGATTTTACACAGAGTACGCGAAGGAACTTGCCCCCCTTCTTGCAGCGGTGTACCGTACGTCTCTAGAAGAGCGTAGCGTTCGAAAGGATTGGAAAAGGCACAGGTCATCCCCGTTTTCAAGAAGAGATGTCTAACAGATGTGCAGAACTGTAGACCTATATCTCTAACGTCGATCAGTTGTAGAATTTCGGAACACGTATTATGTTCGAGTATAATGACTTTTCTGGAGACTAGAAATCTACTCTGTAGGAATCAGTATGGGTTTCGAAAAAGACGGTCGTGTGAAACCCAGCTCGCGCTATTCGTCCACGAGACTCAGAGGGCCATACACACGGGTTCACAGGTAGATGCCGTGTTTCTCGACTTCCGCAAGGCGTTCGATACAGTTCCCCACAGTCGTTCAATGAACAAAGTAAGAGCATATGGACTATCAGACCAACTGTGTGATTGGATTGAAGAGTTCCTAGATAACAGAACGCAGCATGTCATTCTCAATGGAGAGAACTCATCCGAAGTAAGAGTGATTTCAGGTGTACCGTAGGGGAGTGTCGTAGGACCGTTGCTGTTCACAATATACATAAATGACCTTGTGGATGACATCGGAAGTTCACTGAGGGTTTTTGCGGATGATGCTGTGGTATATCGAGAGGTTGTAACAATGCAAAATTGTACTGAAATGCAGGAGGATCTGCAGCGAATTGACGCATGGTGCAGGGAATGGCAATTGAATCTCAATGTAGACAAGTGTAATGTGCTGCGAATACATAGAAAGATAGATCCCTTATCATTTAGCTACAATATAGCGGGTCAGCAACTGGAAGCAGTTAATTCCATAAATTATGTGGGAGTACGCATTAGGAGTGATTTAAAATGGAATGATCATATAAAGTTGATCGTTGGTAAAGCAGATGCCAGACTGAGATTCACTGGAAGAATCCTAAGGAAACGCAATCCGAAAACAAAGGAAGTAGGTTACAGTACGCTTGTTCGCACGCTGCTTGAATACTGCTCAGCAGTGTGGGATCCGTACCAGATAGGGTTGATAGAAGAGGTAGAGAAGATCCAACGGAGAGCAGCGCGCTTCCTTACAGGATCATTTAGTAATCGCGAAAGCGTTATGGAGATGATAGATAAACTCCAGTGGAAGGCTCTGCAGGAGAGACGCTCAGTAGCTCGGTACGGGTTTTTGATGAAGTTTCGATAACATACCTTCACCGAAGAGTCGAGCAGTATATTGCTCCCTCCTACGTATATCTCGCGAAGAGACCATGAGGATAAAATCAGAGAGATTAGAGCCCACACAGAAGCATACCGACAATCCTTCTTTCCACGAACAATACGAGACTGGAATAGAAGGGAGAACCGATAGAGGTACTCAAGGTAGCCTCCGCCACACACCGTCAGGTGACTTGCGGAGTATGGATGTAGATGCAGATCACATCACAGGCAGCTAAAGTTCTGTCAATTCCTTGTTTCCTTGCAGGAAATAAGGAATGTAAATAAACAGCACAGTACGTGTACACTGGTGCGCATGTTAATTGTGAATACGCTGGAAAACAGTAACGCTAGACAAATGGGCATACAAGTTTACTTCCATATCTCCTTAAGCTGGCTTCTCCAACCACAGGTTCCCTACCTCAAATTGTTCAGTGGAGCATTCTCTATGTCATGTCACATTTTTCCACGCTTTTTCTAGAACACCCTGTATATACTGTTAACGGTAGCCTGAAAAAATATTTAACAGAAAGAGACGCTTGTCGCATAACACTGAAAGGTGGCAAATAACTTAAGCGACATTTATTGGAGCGCCGCGAGTCACGGAGAACGGAGCTGTATGGAGATGCGGTCGAGATGAAGTGAGCCCAGGGGTGCCCGCGGACTGCCAGATGACCTTCCGCCTAGCTGGGGACCTTTCAGGCCGCTCGCCAGGCCTCGTAAGCCCGGATGTTGGCTGCCGGCCATGGAGACGCCACACCACCCGCGTTACGGCATCAGACACTTCTACTATACACCTCGCCACAAAAATACTATGTAAACACCTTCTTTATTCAAAATGTAGATGCTGTACGAGTAGACTTTAGTCGAAAGGCAGTTGTGATGCAGCTCTCCATGCTAGTCTGTCCCTTGCCAGCCTCTTCATCTCTACATAATTACTGTACCCTCATCCATTTGCACCCTCTTAATACAGTCAAGCCTTGGTCTTCCTCTATAATTTTTATCCCATGCACTTATTTCTATTACCAAATTGACGATTCCCTGAAGCCTTACGACACATCCTATCGCCAAATCCTTTCATTTAGTCAAGTTGTGCCATAACTTCCTGTTTCCCTTATTCAGTTCAGAACCTACTCATTAGTTATTCAATCTATCCATCTAATCTCCAGCACTCCTCTGAAGCACTACATTTCAAAGGCTACTATTCTGTTCTTCTCTGAACTTTTCATGATTCATTAAAAAATGGCTCTGAGCACTATGGGACTTAACTGCTGAGGTCATCAGTCCCCTAGAACTTAGAACTAATTAAACCTAACTAACCTAAGGACATCACACACATCCATGCCCGAGGCGGGATTCGAACCTGCGACCGTAGCGGCAGCGCGGTTCCAGACTGTAGCGCCTAGAACCGCACGGCCACCCCGGCCGGCATGGTTCATATTTGACTTCCGTACAACGCAACTCTCCAGCCGAATACTTTTAGGAAAGTCACACTGGCATTTAATTTTATATTCAATGTTTACAAATTTTTCTTTATTCAGAAACACTTTCTTTGCTATTATTAGTCTACATTTTTTATTCTCCAGTCATCGGCTATCGTCAGTTGTTTCGCTGCCCAAATAGCAAACTTTATTTACTTTTTTGGCGTTTCATTTCCTAATCCATTTCCCTCAGCATCACCTGATTTAATTCGACTACATTTCAGTTACCCTTGTTTTATATTTGTTGGTTTTCCAAGTCCTTCACGATCACTGATAGAATTACAACGTCGGCGGCAATCCATTAATTTTGAATTTCTCCTCGCTTAGCTTTCCAGGTTTCTCCTTGGTTTTAGACTGGTTGTTCATTGTAAGACTGAATATCATCGGAAGTGGGCTGCAACCACACCTCACTCACTTATCAACTACTACTTTCTTTTTATGCCCTTCGATTCTTATAACTGTAGCCTGGTTTCCTTACATGTTGTAGATAATATTCCACTTTGCTTTTAACACATTCATCACTTTCATGTACACTACTGGCCATTAAAATTGCTACACCAAGAAGAAATGGAGATGATACACGGGTATTCTTTGGACAAATATATTATACTAGAACTGACATTTGATTGCGTTTTCACACAATTTGGGTGCATAGATCCTGAGAAATCAGTACCCAGAACAACCACCTTTGGCCGTAATAACGGCCTTGATATGCCTGGGCATTGAGTCAAACAGAGCTTTGATGGCGTGTACAGGTACAGCTGCCCATGCAGCTTCAACACGATACCACAGTTCATCAAGGGAAGTGACTGGCGTATTGTGACGAGCCAGTTGCTCGGCCACCATTGACCAGACGTTTTCAATTGGTGAGAGATCTGGAGAATGTGCTTCCCAGGACAGCAGTCGAACATTTTCTGTATCCAGAAAGGCCTGTACATGACCTGCAACATGCGGTCGTGCATTATCCTGCTGAAATGTAGGGTTTCGCAGGGATCGAATGAAGGGTAGAGCCACGGGTCGTAACACATCTGAAACGTAACGTCCACTGTCCAAAGTGCCGTCAATGCGAACAAGAGGTGACCGAGACGTGTAACCAATGGCACCCCATACCATCACGCCTAGTGATACGCCAGTATGGCGATGACGAATACCCGCTTCCAATGTGCGTTCACCGCGATGTCGCCAAACACGGATGCGACCATCATGATGCTGTAACCAGAATCTGGATTCATCCGAAAAAATTACGTTTTGCCATTCGTGCACCCAGGTTCGTCGTTGAGTACACCATCGCAGGCGCTCCTGACTGTGATGCAGCGTCAAGGGTAACAGCATCCATGGTCTCCGAGCTGATAGTCTATGCTGCTGCAAACGTTGTCGAACTGTTCGTGCAGATGGTTGTTGTCTTGTAAACGTCCCCATCCGTTGACTCAGGGATCGAGACGTGGCTGCACGATCCGTTACAGCCATGCGGATAAGATGCCTGTCATCTCGACTGCTGGTGATACGAGGCAGTTGGTATCCAGCACGGCGTTCCGTATTACCCTCCTGAACCCACCGATTCCACATTCTGCTAACAGCCATTGGATCTCGACCAACGCGAGCAGCAGTGTCGCGATACGATAAACCGCAATCGCGATAGGCTACAATCCGACCTTTATCAAAGTCGGAAACGTGATGGTACACATTTCTCCTCCTTACACGAGGCATCGCAACAACGTTTCACCAGGCAACGCCGGTCAACTGCTGTTTGTATATGAGAAATCGGTTGGAAACTTTCCTCATGTCAGCACGTTGTAGGTGTCGCCACCGGCGCCAACCTTGTGTGAATGCTCTGAAAAGGTAATTATTTGCATATCACAGCATCTTCTTCCCGGCAGTTAAATTTCGCGTCTGTAGCACGTCATCTTCGTATTGTAGCAATTTTAATGGTTCAAATGGCTCTGAGCACTATGGGACTTAACGTCTATGGTCATCAGCCCCCTAGAACTTAGAACTACTTAAACCTAACTAACCTAAAGACATCACACAACACCCAGTCATCACGAGGCAATTTTAATGGCCAGTAGTGTATAAACGAAGAAAGATTAGAGTTGAAAGTCGCCTTAACGACTAGTTCATTGCAGACAGATCACTAGACAGTAAGGACGAATGATAGGGAACGAACTCGGCCGTGTCCTTTTTAATGTGTACAATCAAGTTAACCGCTCGAGCCCTGTCGCTGCACGGTGTGCACTAATCAGAAATGGTCAACTACTAAGCGATATAAATTCAACAACAGAGTGCAAAGTGTTCATGTAGACGTAAAGACGTACAACCACTCATATGTTACGGTTGGCAGCTGTCGCGCCCAGCTTACCTACATTGGGCAACCACACATTTAAGGATAAACTGCACACGTCGACCCCCTATACAACTTCCTCGTGAAAGTGCTGTCACAGGTAGTGGAATTTTTGTGTCTTTATTGAGTCAGGTAATTGCGGGAACTGCGTCACAAACCCGACAGGAGGCTCAAGTCCAAGTTGTGGAAGAGCCTGCTCCGCTACAAATCGTTGCAAGTGACAGTCACGAATAGATGGAGGCCACCCCACCTCTGTTACCCCCAGCAAATTACCTCGGAAAAAGGAGATGCGTCAGTTCCTTCCGAAAATAGTCCCAGTGATATGCATCAATAGATGGAGATCATTTTCGCTCCACCATCTCCATCAGAAATGTTCCCGTCATAAAACAAAAAAGGGCGTAAAAATAGAAACAAAAGTAGCAATGGTTAAGACCAGAAACCCGATACTTTGGCGAATCCACCCGTCTCAGATAGTGGCAGCAAAACTAAGCCCTCGTGTGCTACGCGCAGCGGGAACTTGTAGCGGCAAGACCGTATATGCGAGCAACCAAAACACCGAAAGTTATAGCTGAACACAGAGAAAGAGCAGGCTGCGGTGACTGCAAAGCTGCGGTGACAGCAAAGAGTAAAATAAACGAGCACGGCAGCGAGCAGCTGCCGCAGCGCTCCGATTCGCACTCGCTGGCCACAGCCTGGGCCCCCGATACAGGAGCCGGATAGGGAGGCGGCCACGTGGACAGACATGGTTGCCGAGACGCGCGCGCAGCACACCGACAAACACGCCAGCAGGAAGAGCAACAGCTGCACCGCCGGCCTCTGTCGATATACAAAGTACACTGGTATCCAACATTACTGCAACGAACCGCTATTTCCCCGTCCTGTGTCTAATTCACCGTATAATCATACAAACTGTCAACAGATGTCCGTACAGTCGTCTTCTACACGGAAAACGACATTCCGGTCAACAGACAACCGCGTCAACGATGACGTCAGGGCACCTACCAAACGGGGTAGTGTTTGCCGGGTAGTCCCACATCCATAATCGCTGTGTATACAGTCACCGACGTTGCAGTATGGCACAAAGAAGACGACTACCAGACTCTCTGCCGTGAAGGGCCGTAAGAAGAATTGAAGCAGGACAGTTGCAAACTGATGTGGCCCGATGGGCCGGGCGGTGTGGCCGAGCGGTTCTAGGCGCTTCAGTCTGGAACCGCGCGACCGCTACGGTCGCAGGTTCGAATCCTGCCTCGGGCATGGATGTGTGTGATGTCCTTAGGTTAGTTGGGTTTAAGTAGTTCCAAGTTCTAGGGGACTGATGACCTCAGATGTAAAGTCCCATAGTGCTCAGAGCCATTTGAACCCTTCTTTCTTTTTTTTTTTTTTTTTTTGTTTGCCCCATGGCTTAATGTGAATCCTTCCGTTGTTTCTCGGATGTGGCAACAATTTATAGAGACCGAAACAGTACCCCAAAGACCAGGGCAAGGCGGACCACGTGTGATATCAGAAAGAGAGGACCGTTATTTGGATCTAAGGGCACGACGGTATCGCCTTAGTACTCCACGGCAACTGGCATCTGGCCTCGCAGCATCCACCGGACGTGTCGTATCGACACAACGTTGTCCAGAAGTCTTCGGCAGAGTGGCCTTTATTGTTGGAGACCAGCTGTGTGCGCATTTCCGATGTGTCTTCACAGAAGGGAACGTCTAGATTGGAGTCGTCATTGTGCCACCTGGGCTGTCGAACAGTGGGCCAATGCTCTTAACAGATGAGCCGGCCGGCAGCGCGGTCTAGGGAGACATGCCACGGTTCGCGCGGCTCCTCCCGTCGGAGGTTCGAGTCCTCCCTCGGGCATGGGTGTGTATGTTGTGCTTAGCGTAAGTCAGTTTAAGTTAGATTAAGTAGTGTGTAAGCCCAGGGACCGAAGCAGTTTTGTCTCATAGGAACTTACCACGAACTTCCAAATTTACAGATGAGTCCCGATTTGGTCTGGAGAGTGATTCTCGACGTATTCGCATCTGGAAGGAACGTCGAACACGATTTTGGGACCCAAACATTATGGAAAGAGACCGATATCCAGCTGGAACCCTAATGTTGCGGGCATGGATTATGTTGACCACATGAACACCTCTTCCTGGAATTGTATGCGTGAGTCGGCACTGTTTAACTATTGTCAGGTATCGTGACGAGATCTTGGGGCCTCGTGTGCTATTGTTACGAGATGGTGCGGGCCCAGACTTCATATTTGTAGTCGATAACGATCGACCTCCTAGACGAAGAGCGGTTGATGCTTTCTTGGGAACGGAAGACATTCACGCATGGCGTAGCCTGCTCGCTCTCCCATTTTGAATCCCATAAAGCGTGTGTGGGATGCACTAGAAATACCGGTTGTATCACTTCAGCATTCACCAATTACTCTCCAATACTTGCGGGCAGCGCTTCAGTAAGCACACCTGTATTGCTGCCAGGGGTGGTCGCACCCCATACTGAGCACATTAACCAGTTGTCGGAATGTGTGTGCAAATACGTTAAGTTGGAAAAAACGAAGAATATTTTTGTCTACCTTTACGCATATTGTAGTTGTTTACGTTGTGTATTCTTTACATTGCTTCTACTCTACTATCACCTGTTTATACCGTTTTGTGGCAAAATAAACACAACCTTGCAGAATTTCCGTTTTTTGCTTTAATTTTGGACATCAGTGTAGTATTTCATTCCCAATATAGTGACGACTTTAAAGTTATTATGCAGTGCAATGACGGTTTTTCTTCTGTTACGAAGTAATGTGTAGGGGCCTTCAAACGATCTCCTTCTTAAAGCGCCGGCCAAGGTGGCCGAGCGGTTCTAGGCGCTTCAGTCCGGAACCACGCGACTGGTACTGTCGCAGGTTCGAATCCTGCCTCGGGCATGGATGAATGCGATGTCCTTATGTTAGTTGGGTTTAAGTAGTTCTAAGTTCTAGGGGACTGATGACCTCAGAAGTTAAGTCCCATAGTGCTCAGAGCCATTAAAATATCCTACTTAAAGTAAATACCGGGCGTCAATCCCCAACACTGCCTTTTCGCCGTGCCTTTATTGTCCAGTCAGAAATCAGTGAAGATGCACAAAGATGAGACGGGTGATCTACAACCGCTAACAAAATACATTCCTGGAAATGGAAAAAAGAACACATTGACACCGGTGTGTCAGACCCACCATACTTGCTCCGGACACTGCGAGAGGGCTGTACAAGCAATGATCACACGCACGGCACAGCGGACACACCAGGAACCGCGGTGTTGGCCGTCGAATGGCGCTAGCTGCGCAGCATTTGTGCACCGCCGCCGTCAGTGTCAGCCAGTTTGCCGTGGCATACGGAGCTCCATCGCAGTCTTTAACACTGGTAGCATGCCGCGACAGCGTGGACGTGAACCGTATGTGCAGTTGACGGACTTTGAGCGAGGGCGTATAGTGGGCATGCGGGAGGCCGGGTGGACGTACCGCCGAATTGCTCAACACGTGGGGCGTGAGGTCTCCACAGTACATCGATGTTGTCGCCAGTGGTCGGCGGAAGGTGCACGTGCCCGTCGACCTGGGACCGGACCGCAGCGACGCACGGATGCACGCCAAGACCGTAGGATCCTACGCAGTGCCGTAGGGGACCGCACCGCCACTTCCCAGCAAATTAGGGACACTGTTGCTCCTGGGGTATCGGCGAGGACCATTCGCAACCGTCTCCATGAAGCTGGGCTACGGTCCCGCACACCGTTAGGCCGTCTTCCGCTCATGCCCCAACATCGTGCAGCCCGCCTCCAGTGGTGTCGCGACAGGCGTGAATGGAGGGACGAATGGAGACGTGTCGTCTTCAGCGATGAGAGTCGCTTCTGCCTTGGTGCCAATGATGGTCGTATGCGTGTTTGGCGCCGTGCAGGGGAGCGCCACAATCAGGACTGCATACGACCGAGGCACACAGGGCCAACACCTGGCATCATGGTGTGGGGAGCGATCTCCTACACTGGCCGTACACCACTGGTGATCGTCGAGGGGACACTGAATAGTGCACGGTACATCCAAACCGTCATCGAACCCATCGTTCTACCATTCCTAGACTGGCAAGGGAACTTGCTGTTCCAACAGGACAATGCACATCCGCATGTATCCCGTGCCACCCAACGTGCTCTAGAAGGTGTAAGTCAACTACCCTGGCCAGCAAGATCTCCGGATCTGTCCCCCATTGAGCATGTTTGGGACTGGATGAAGCGTCGTCTCACGCGGTCTGCACGTCCAGCACGAACGCTGGTCCAACTGAGGCGCCAGGTGGAAATGGCATGGCAAGCCGTTCCACAGGACTACATCCAGCATCTCTACGACCGTCTCCATGGGAGAATAGCAGCCTGCATTGCTGCGAAAGGTGGATATACACTGTACTAGTGCCGACATTGTGCATGCTCTGTTGCCTGTGTCTATGTGCCTGTGGTTCTGTCAGTGTGATCATGTGATATATCTGAGCCCAGGAATGTGTCAATAAAGTTTCCCCTTCCTGGGACAATGAATTCACGGTGTTCTTATTTCAATTTCCAGGAGTGTATTTAAACGATGACGACATGTCAGCGGACGTTCAGCCACCTGTCGCGCAGTTCAGCGATCCATTGTGGCTTCACTGTGGTACGGAGGGTGGCGAAGGTTCTGACAGCTAATTAGTGATAGACTTACAGTTTCACTACAGTCAACGTGAACAGAATCCGCCATGTCGTCAAGCTCCGCGGATTTTTAGATTTTCTTCATAATACTAATGTAGACACTCCGCTGCTGCAGGAGATGACAGATGAGACCAGCGTGTCTGAACTTGTCTCGATTACCAACATCAAGAAGAGATCTGAGTTGGTACTGCTATTTTATTGGGCGAAGAAATAGATTATGCACGTGAACCGTTTCCGTAACGGAAGAGGGGTATCTTGCAGAGTGAACGGTATGCAAATACACTGAGGTGGTTCAAATGGCTCTGAGCACTATGGGACTTAACATCTGAGGTCATCAGTTCAAATGGTTCAAATGGCCACTATGGGACTCAACTGCTGTGGTCATCAGTCCCCTAGAACTTAGAACTACTTAAACCTAACTAACCTAAGGACATCACACACATCCATGCCCGAGGCAGGATTCGAACCTGCGACCGTAGCGGTCGCGCGGTTCCAGACTGAGCGCCTAGAACCGCTCGGCCACACCGGCCAGCCACTGAGGTGGCACAAGTCGCGAGATAGCGATATGCACATACACAGATGGCGGTAGTATCGGCTACACAAGGTATAAAACGGCATTTCATTGGTGGAGCTGTCAGCTGTACTCAGGTGGGTCACGTAAAAACGTTTCCGACGTGATTATGCCTGCACGATGGAAGTTAACAGACTTTCAACGCAAGAATGGTACTTGGAGCTAGATGAATGGGACATCTGATTTCGGAAATCGTTAGGGCATTTAATATTTCGAGATCCACAGTGTCAAGAGTGTGCCGAGAATACCACATTTCAGGCCTTACCTCTCGTCACGGACAACCCTGTGGCCGACGGCCTTCACTTAACGACCGAGAGCAGCTGTGTTTTCTTGTAGATGTCATTGCTAAAATTCAAGCAATACTGCGTGAAATAACCGCAAAAGTCAATGTGGAACGTACGACGAACGCATCTGTTAGGACAGTGTGCCTAAATGTAGGGCTATGACAGCAGACGACATCGCTTGCATCGCTCTCCTGGGCTCGTGACAATATGTTGGGCCCTAGACGACTGGAAAACCATTGCCTTGTCACATGAGTTCCAATTTTAGTTGGTAAGAGGTGCTGGTAGGGTTCGAATGTGACGCAGACCCCACGAAGCCATAGAGCCAAGTTGTCAACAAGGCACTGTGCAAGCTGGTGGTGGCTCCATAATGGTGTGGGCTGTGTTTACATGGTATGCACTGGGACGTCTGGTCCAACTGAACCGATCATTGTCTGCAAATGGTTATTTTCGGCTACTTGGAGACCATTTCCAGCCATTAATGGACTTCATGCACCCAAACAACGATGTCTGTCACCTGGCCACAATTGTTCGCGATTGGTCTGAAGTACTGTCTAGACAGTTCGAGCGAATGATTTGGCCCACCAGATCGCCTGAAATGAATCCCATCAAACATTTATGGGTCAATCGAGAGGTCAGTTCTCACAAAATATCCTGCACCGGTAATACTTTCGTTATTATGGACAGCTATAGAGGCAGCATGGCTCAATATTTCTGTAGTGGACTTCCAGCGATTTGTTGAGTCCATGCTACGTCGAGTTGCTGTACTATCCCGGGAACAAGGAGGTCTGACACGATATTAGAAGGTATCCCATGACTTTCGTCGCCTCAGTACAGTAACGTATACGCCCCTTCTGCTAGAAACTTTACGCGCGAACGTTGGTCGCACCCCAAAAATGAGATACGGAGACTGCTTGGTAATCACCATGGGAATCTAATCATTGGCAGAAACTTCAGCTGTGTGCTAAACGCCAAAGACTAGTCACCGAATTTGAACATATTTCCAAAATTACAACATCTCTTTCAATGTTTACCACTCATTGACATATGGGAGAAGCTATTCGGTGATCGCATTGCATACACCAATGCGAAAAGGCAGTCGACTAGTTGCAGAGACAGGATTTATGTTTCGGCAAACCCTTCGCTGTCGCATAATGAACTCCGACATAGCGCCAGTTTATTTCTCTGATCACTGAAATTACCAGTGTTGTCAGTCTCCAACACGCTGAAGTATATCGGGGTAAAGGATATTGGAAATAGAAAAGCATTTTATTAGAAGACCCTGCAATTGATAACGATATTCACGATGCCTGGGGCCAGGTTGTGCGTTGTAAAAGTCGCTGTGGTGGTCTCACACAGTGGTTGATAAATTGCGACAAACCTATGTTAAAGTCCGCTGCTATCAAATGTGGGCAGCGTAAATGATGTTGGCACAAAACAATTATGGAATTTTACTTTCAACGCCTGCACGAGCTACGGGGGGAAATGGGGTAAATCCGGGTAGAGATGTGAAACCGATTACCGTGGTACGTGTTTCTAATGTCACTAATTGTGCTCGGTGGTGTCCACATATATAATTACACTCCACTAGTCAAGAAGAAAGAGCAATCATATTGGCGTGGACGTATTGTTAATTCATTTCACCGAGTCTGTGAAAGTAAGGTTTTTTTAATGTTATTTTATTTCGTTTTTAAATTGCGATTATTTCATAGCCAATACACTTATAAAAACTCTGTTCAATCAGGAATATTAAATCATTCGTAAGTATTTACATACTAGAAAAAAATAGTGATTTGATTCAACAATAGTGTGTTTTTGTATTGTTTTTATAACCTCTCCACCTGGGGTAAGACCGCGTACGTCGAGTGGGGGAAGACCGGGAATCTCACTTAAAACGACAGAAACAAATACGTGAGAAAATGCTATAAATGAATAATAATCTGTTCTCAGGAGACTCGTAAAAGCAGAAAAAGACATCAAAGTAAATCATCCAAAAAAAGACGTTTATTAATAATCAACATAAAAAAGGAGTGTCATCAAAAATTCTCAGTCCTTCTGATTGTATGGATGAAGACAATAAAGAGAAATCAGACTTCATTTGCTATTATCTTGACGATTTTCAAATTCAGAAAAAGAAGAAGTATGGATCCAATGGGGAAAGTTTCATTGTCAGTTCCGCGAAAGTAGCAGTGCAGCAGGTGACGAGGATTGATACTTTACTTGTGAATTTTGTGAAGAATATTGTTAGTTAAATTAAATTTCAGGGAAAGTTTCATTGCTGCGCCCACGAAAGCAGCAGTGGAGCAGATGACGAAGATTGTTACTTTACATGTGAATTCTGTGAATAATATTGTTAGTTAAATTATATTTCAATAAACATTTCTGCTGTTTTTCTTGTTTTCCTATGGTCCCATAAAGCTAGCATGTGCACCCGACCGAGTGATTTGACTTTTTCTATAAAATAACCTCTCATTTAAAAAATACTGGAGCTATGACTTTTCATAAATAATACATTTAACCAATTAAACAATGACTACATTTACTAAATCTGACGATCTCAAAATTAAATTTTTTAACTAAAATGCCTTGGAGTGTTAGCTACCCGACCTTATCTTCTTTCCCCTATCAAAGCGCCAAAGCAGTTGTATCCACTGTGTCGATACACACCGCAATATTAAGAGGTGCGAGTCATAAATTACTCGTATTAATCCTGGTCGAGAAGAAACTGAATGTACCATTGCCCGATCGCGACCGACGACCATTGCAGAGGATGAAACAGCGTCTCTTTCTCACATTCTCAAGACGGAAAGACGTCTTATCTGAAATAGGGATTAAAATCACTGCACAGTGCAGCATAATATCGAAAGTCCAGGAGAACTACTGCAGTAAGAAGGAAATAAATGGACCCCTATTGTGATAACTCTACTCGAGACAGTAAGCCGTCGTATGTCTGAGGAGGAATCCGAATAACTTGACCTACTGTTCTCTAGCGATTAAAGTAAGACTAGCGCCAACAGTCCACTATGAAACTTCCAGGCAGATTAAAACTATGGGCCGGCCGGAGTGGCCGTGCGGTTCTAGGCGCTACAGTCTGGAGCCGAGCGACCGCTACAGTCGCAGGTTCGAATCCTGCCTCGGGCATGGATGTGTGTGATGTCCTTAGGTTGGTTAGGTTTAATTAGTTCTAAGTTCTAGGCGACTGATGACCTCAGAAGTTAGGTCGCATAGTGCTCAGAGCCATTTGAACCATTAAAACTATGTGCCGAACCGACACACGAATTCGGGACCTTTGCCTTTCGCGGGCAACTGCTCTACCGACTGAGCTCTCCAAGCACGACTCATGACCCGCCCTCAGAGCTTCAATTCTGCCAATACCTCATCTCCTACCTCCCAAACTTCGTAGAAGCTCTCCTGCGAACCTTGCAAGACTAGCACTTCAGGGAGAAAGGATATTGGGGAGATATGACTTGTTTGTTTCCAGAATGAATTTTCACTCTGCAGCGGAGACTATGAAACAGGATCAAAGCTAGAGTTTATTATTTGCAGCGAATTAGCTGTGGGGCAGACGTGCGCTGCTCGACCCTATGACTACATCGAGCAAGTCTTTTTCAACTTAGCCGTGCCAGCCCAAGTGCCTATCATATGAGTAACCGCAGGTATAGACGCAACTGGTTTGCTCATATGGGATGCCGTATGGAAGAGAAACTACTCTAGCAGTATCTGCTAGATACCGTCACAGACACTACGCGCAGACAGTTGGGGTGTATATCTACATCTATACTCCGCAAGGCACCTTACATTGTGTGGTGGAGGGTACTTTGTGTACCACTGTCACTTGCCCCTCCCCTGTTCCAGTCGTGAATAGTTTGCGAGAGAAACGATTGCTGGTAAGTCTCCGTGCAGACTCGACTCTCTCTAATTTTGTTTTCATTGTCTTTTCGTGAGATACACATAGGAGGAAGAAACATATTTGTTGACTATTCTAGGAATGTACGCTTTCAGGACCTTAACGGTAATTATATTCCGTTCCGGTGAGTAACAGGGGCGACAGGAAGAGCTTCCAGCCACCCCTTAAATTACCCGTGTCACGTCGGTTAATAACAGTGCCGATCCTGCGGCAATGCGGGACAAAGGCACAAGAAAAAGAAGAACGCAAGTAAGGAATCTATCTTTATAAAATATTTCAATCTTTAATGTAATGCCCATCTAATTCGGAAAATTTCGTTCTAAACACATTTCATTCTCATATTTCTCTTATTCTCGTTCGCCTCAGTCCTTACAATCTTTAAAACACATATCCATATTGCCACCATTCGAGTCTCATCGCCGCGATAAATGGCGTTGACCGTGAAATAACACAAAAACAAGTCAATTGTCAAATTAAATCTAACTCTGACACATATGTTTGTGAAGCACTTCCTATTCACAACAAATGTGGCCTCCCCCTTCTTGTTCGCATTTTTTTTTTTTTTTTCAGTTTCTACCTGCTGAATTGATTATTTGCTCACCCAGGAAACCTTCAGATACCAGCGCCTCCAAATACTTGAACCCTCGAAGTCCAGACTTCGTGCCTATCCCTGCATTAAATCCCTTAAATACAACGATTACTTCTAGCATGAATGTAGCAGGTAACCCACAATGCACCCAGACATCCATCCTTACTAGCGCTCTCATACACTGTACCACACAGAAGCCTCATCCATCTTCCACTTAAACACCGCACATACGCATTTACAAAATGAAGCCTAATTCCACTTAAGCTTTCTGCACACACTACTACAGTTACGATATGTCTTCTTACCCTTCCCCAATCTGCCGAGAATCACGAAGTGACTAAAACGTCCATGGCAACACTTCTATAAAAGCAGCGGTGTCTTTTATGTAATTAAAATGATAACATCAACTCGCGTCCTTACTGAAACACATTTAAATAAGCGCTCTATCAAATGTAACTGCTTCCCTACGTTGGTAATTTGTACCTGTATTAATGATGGCGAACCAGCCCCTGTTGCATTAAAACGATTCGTAACGAAAAAAAAAAAACATAAATAAATATATTATGGTGGCAGTAGAACTATTTCGCAATTGCCATGGGCACCCATTCTTTAAATTTATCCCATACGGTTTCGCGAGGACAACTTTACTCGAACGATTCAAATTTAAGTTCCCACTCAACCATGTCTTTATTTCTTTTTCATTGGCTTCAGTCAATCAAAATACAGAACTAGGTTTGTTAAAAATACTTGGGTAATCGAATACGAAAGTTAATAGTTAGCTGTAAGTAAACAATTCCTATTAATTGACTATAATGTTACAAATATCTGTTAAAACACATTATTACAAGCTCAATGACAAATAGCCAAATTTATCTGCAATCATTTTACATTATTCTTAGGTCCATACATTTCATTCAAAGTGATGCATCGTTATTTAATTTATTAAATGTTGTTTTCCTCAGATAAATACATCAAAAAAGTTTTGCATCACTTCGGTTCCGAGAGTTCCGGAACTTGTACAAAAACTGGAATAGAGATCAACATAAACATCATCTCTGCCCATTTTACTGCTCATGAAAACCACACATTGCATGTTGTACCATCATACAGCGAGACCTTCAGAGGTGGTGGTCCAGATTGCTGTACATACCGGTACCTCTAATACCCAGTAGCACGTCCTCTTGCATTGATGCATGCCTGTATTCTTCGTGGCACACTATCCACAAGTTCATCAAGGCACTGTTGCCATGCGAAAATGTATCGTTCAGATCAATACTGAAGTTAAGTCTACATCCACAAAAGACTGCAGGTCCATCTAGTAGAGAGTGTGCGGCGACAGATTTTATGGTATTTTTCTTCTTGTCAGCGGCAGATGTTGTCATTTCGACGTCTTCAATTGTTTTATATATTGTCTGTCTTGCACGGCGACGATATCTTCTGTATGGCATCTTGGCAGCGTTCAATGCAGTTGCCTGCGCAGCAGCAGCAGCGCGAATGATCCGCTCCGCGGATCAACGGCGATTCGGCGTAGATCCCTCAGAGTGGATGGTGGGTCACGTCGTCCATAAACAGCCCTTTTCAGTCAATCCCAAGCATGTTCGATAGGTTTCATGTCTAGAGAACATACTGGCCAGTCTAGTCGAGCGATGTCGTTATCCTGAAGGAAGTCATTCACAAGATGTGCACGATGCGGGCGCGAACTGTCGTCCATGAAGACGAACGCCTCGCCAATATGCTGCCGATATGGTTGCACTATCGGTCGGAGGATGGCATTCACATATCGTACAGCCGTTACGGCGCCTTCCATAACCACCAGCGTCGTACGTCGGCCCCGCATAATGCCACCCCGAAACATCAGGGATCCTCCACCTTGCTGTACTCGCTGGACAGTGTGTCTAAGGCGTGCAGCCTGATCGAGTTGTCTCCAAACACGTCTCCGACGATTGTCTGGTTGAAGGCATATGTGACACTCATTCGGCAAGTTGTTGGACCCATCTGTAGCGCGCTACATGGTGTCGTAGTTGCAAAGATGCACCTCTCCATGGACGTCGGAAGTGAAGTTGGGCAACATGCAGCCTATTGCGCACACTTTGAGTCGTAACACGACGTCCTGTGGCTGTACGAAAAGCAATATTCAACATGGTGGCGTTGCTGTCAGGGTTCTTCGGAGCCATAATCCGTAGGTAGCGGTCATACTTGGGCGGCCTGAGCGAGGCATGTCATCGACAGTTCCTGTCTCACTGTCTCCTCCATGTCCGAACGACATCGCTTTGGTTCACTCCAAGATGCCTGGACACTTCCCTTGCTGAGAGCCCTTCCTGGCACAAAGTAACAATGCGGACGCGATCGAACCGCGGTATTGACCGTCTAGGCATGATTGAACTACATACAGACAACACGAGCCGTGTACCTTCTTACTGGTGGAATGACTGGAACTGAGCGGCTGTCGGACCCCTTCCTTTTGATAGGCGCTGCTCATTCATGGTTGTTTACATCTTTGGGAGGGTTTATGACATCTCTGAACAGTCAAAGGGACTGTGTCTGTGATACAATATCCACAGTTAACGTCTATCTTCAGGAGTTCTGGGAACCGGGTGATGCAAAACTGTTTTTAATGTGTGTAGTAATTCAAAAATTTCTACATCTATATTTATATCTACATACATACTTCACAAGCCACGGTACGGTGCATGGCGGAGGATACTCTGTACCACTATTGGTCGATTCCTTTCCTGTTCAACTCTCAGATAAAGCGAAGGAGAAACGACTGTCTATATGCCTCCGTATGAGTCCTAAATTCTCGTATATTATCTTCGTGGTCCTTACGCGAAATGTATGTTCGAGGCAGTGTCATCGCTCTGCATTTAGCTTCAAATAACCGAGCGAGGTGGCGCAGTGGTTAGCACACTGGACTCGCATTCGGGAGGACGACGGTTCAATCCCGTCTCCGGCCATCCTGATTTAGGTTTTCCGTGATTTCCCTAAATCGCTTCCTTTGAAAGGGCACGGCCGATTTCCTTCCCCATCCTTCCCTCACCCGAGCTTGCGCTCCGTCTCTAATGACCTCGTTGTCGACGGGACGTTAAACACTAATATCCTCCTCCTCAGCTTCAAATGCCGGTTCTCTCAGTTTTCTCAATAGTGTTCCGTGAAAAGAATGTCACCTTACCTTCAGGAATTCCCGTTTGTTTACCGAAGTACCTCAGTAACACTTGCATGTTGTTCGAACCGACCGATAATTAATCTACCAGTCCACCTCTGAACTGCTTCGGTGTCTTCCTTTAATCCACCCGTTTAGGATGCCCAACACCCGATCAGTGTTCAAGAATAGGTCGCACCAGCGGTCTCCTTAACAAATGGAACACAGTTTCTCAAAATTCTCGGAATAAACGGATGTTGACCATTAGCCTACGCTACCATAAGCCTTACATGCTCGTTCCATTTCATATCGCTTTGGAACATTACGCCCAAATTTTCAAACGACGTGAATGTATCAAGCAGGACTCTATGAATTCTATATCCGAACATTACGGGTTTGTTTTTCCTACTCATCCGCATTAACTTACATTTTTCCTACATTTAAAGCTAGCTGCCATTCATCTCACCAATTAGAAATTTTATCTAAGTCATCTTGTATCCTCTCGCAGTCACTCAGCTTCAACACCTCACCGTAAACCACAGCATCATCAACAACCAATCCCAGGGGGTTCTACCCACCCTGTCCGACAGATCATTCATGTATACAGAACATAACAAATATCATATCACACATCCCTGGTGCAATCCTAACGATATCCTTATCTCTGACGAACACTCGCCGTGTAGAACAACATACTGGGTTCTATTACTTAACAAGTCTTCGAGCCACTAATTTATCTGGGAACCCATTCCGTATGCTCATAACTTCGTTAACAGTCTACAGTGGGCTACCGTGTCAAATGTTTTTCAGAAATCTAGAAATATGGAATCTGCCTGTTGTACATCACCCATGAGCGCAGTATACCATGCGAGGGAAGGGAAAGCTGAGTTTCGCACGAGCGATGCTTTCTGAAACCGTGCTGATTCGTGGATAGAATCTTTTCATGTGTTGCTTGAGGCTTTCCCAACGGACATGTTGTATATATGGTTCTCGGGCAAGACGTCGGATGTCATTGTGAAAACTCCACAATATTCCATCAGCGCAACTGGCCGACATCTTCAGGTGCGACGAACACACTGCTAAGGTAGGACCAGAGCCCCCTGTTTATGCCAGTCTTAGGCAGGAAGTGCGCATGCGTGGAGGCGCCAAATTCGATGGCCAATAGCAGCGATATCAACCGATAGCTGGAAGGACAGCAACGCCACCTACAGGATGAAGTCTCTAGGAAGTTTGTTATATTTGAACTCAGAATATATTCTAAAATTGCCGGCCGGAGTGCCCGAGCGGTTCTAGGCGCTACAGTCTGGAGCCGCGCGACCGCTACGGTCGCAGGTTCGAATCCTGCATCGGGCATGGATGTGTGTGATGTCCTTAGGTTAGTTAGGTTTAAGTAGTTCTAAGTTCTAGGGGACTAATGGCCAAAGAAGTTAAGTCCCATAGTGCTCAGAGCCATTTGAACTATATTCTAGAATTCTGCAGCAAACCGATGTTCAGGATATTGGTCTGTAACTTTCCGGGTCCGTTCTTTTACCCTTCTTACATCCAGGAGCTTTCTGTACTTTTATTCAGTCGCATGGAACTTTGCGATGGACGAGATTTTCGAGATAAAAGCAAGCTAAGTAAGGGGCTAATGTCGTAGAGAACTCTTTGAAAAACCGAACTGGCCACTTATTTGTTTTCAAATCTTTCAGTTGTTTCTCTATACTAGGGATACTTACTACTATGTCGTCCCCACGGGAATCTGTTCAGTGGCCAAACGACAATATGTTTGTACGATTCTCCTGCGTGAACGATTTCTTAAACGCGGAATTTAAAACTTCGGCTTTCGCTTTGCTATCTTCAACCGCCACACCAGGCTGGTCAACAAGTGATTGGATGGAGTCCTTAGACCAGCGTAGCGATTTTACGTAGAACCAGAATTTTCTAATGTTTTCGGCCAGACCCTTTGCTGAGGTATCACGGTGATAGTTGCTGTACGCTTCACGCATAGATCTTTTCACAGACGCACGAATCTCTACTAGCTTTTGCCTGTCGTCATTTGCGCGTTCTCTTTTAAACCGAGAGGGCAACAGCCTTTGGCTCCTCAGTATTTTCAGAATTTCGTTGCTACACCACGGTGGGCCTTTTCCAAACTTAATCCACTTACTAGGCACATACTTCTCCAGATTACGATTAACAGTCTGTTTAAACATTGCTCATAATTCATGTGTGTACATCGTACTGAAAATAATTGACTGCAATTCATTGTCTAAGTGAGATGCTAACAACTCCTTATCGGATATTTCAAGCAGAAACACTCTCCTAGCCCCCTTGACTTATTTATTAACTTTTGTAACCATAGTCTCTATGGTGACATCATGATCGCTAATCCCCGTCTCTATAATGACACCATCGATAAGGTCCGGCCTGTTTGTAGCTAAAAGGTCTAAGATATTTGCATTGCATGTGGGCTGCCGAAATAGCTGCTTAAGACAGTTTTCAGAAACTTGTTAAAAAATACTTCGCAACACTGTCTGTCTGCAACCCCTGCTATGAATCCATAGCCGTCTCAGTCTATACTCAGTAGGTTAAAGTCGCCTCTAACTACTACTGCATTATCCAGGTATTTACGCGATACTCACCGCGGACTTCTTTTGAATGAATCTAGAACTGTCACAGAGGAATTGTGTGGCCGGTAAAAGCATCCAGCAATCAACTCTGCTTCACTCGAGTAGATAACTACACTGTCACTTTCAGTTTCAACCTCAATAGAGACAAAACATTACTAATTGTATTACTGTTGGCATGTAACAAGGCACATAATGGAGTAAAAAGTGAGACACCTTACTTCCCAAGACTGTGTGTACCACCAGCTAGTAAAAATTTTGCACAGCATGACGCTATGGCTAACGCGGGCTATTTGACCACTTGCAGGAAATCGTTCTTAACTTTTTATCTGTGTGGGTGGTTTAGACGACAGGCATGTCCTAGGTGCAACCTAATGATCGATGCTATACGTCGTTTGCCGAAATTCAACTCATAACTTCTGTGGGGTGGTGAGCGGGACGTGAGTTACAAACTATCATTTTCTATCAGCGACACCTCATGCCCTTCCTTCACTACGTGATCGTGTGTTGTCACCCAGAATATGGTGCAATTATCTTGTGCGCGTTCCTTGATCGGGAGAGTAAAATCAGGAAACGGGAGTGCTGTGAAACCTTTTCGTCTCAACAACATTTCGGATTTTTTTTATCTGTAGAGGTAGCGTTAATTTTTCAGTGCGTTTTGTTATGAATGGTAACATTACGACTGTATATGCTGAAACATTGTAAATGAAATAACATAGCGAAGAGAGAATAAATATGTTTAAAATAACATTAAGACAATGTTTAAAAAACAAGCACAAATTTCCCTTTTGATTGTTCGTATGACAATACGTGATCGAGAGCGGCAGAAACATCCAGCGGCTGGTGGAAGAGCGATCTGTGAACATTCTGACGGAAATGACCCAAATAAGACGAAGGTTGGTCGCCAAGGTGATACACGGCGTTACCTCGGCGCCAGCCTATCAATTAACATTTTGGACGCTGAATTATTAAATATGGTTTGAATAATAACGTTTTTTCTTCACAGTGAAAATGTAATAAGAACATTAATCTGGCAGTAGCATAAGTAAAGGCTGTGAAAATGTTGGACGTAAATTCTTGACTATTATTGAATTTCGAATGTGAATGCTCATTTTTTAAAGGAAGTCACATTTACTTACCGCTAACAGCTGCGGACAAAATATTTTTATACCACTAGACGTCATAAAATTTTTACAGCAGCTGCGATAACAAATTTGTATTGACTGCAGACGATCTTTTCGATAGGAACTAGTATCAAATAAAGATTTATTTTATCGGTAGCTATTGGTGGTCCACAAATTTGACTTCCTCTATGCATTTACGAGATTTCGCGCATCATCTGTGCAAGACTCCTGTTTTAAACGTCTCTAAAAATGTATGAAAATACGTAACTACCTCTTACATGCTTATGACTTCCAGTTTCGACGTACAAGTCGGCGAAGTGGCGTCAACTAAAAAGACTTGCACCAGGCGACCGGTCTACCCTAGCCACCCGACATTTCATTTCATTTCACTTTCAGTTGTATCCAAGCGCCAGCCCTAAGCACATTGCTGCTGCCGTGTTCGGTAAACTTAGCGGACAACATATAAGTAACCTCTTAAATATGCACGTTGGTCGCTTTGGAATGATGTACACTGCGCAATAGAAGTGAATGATCACTTTTCCGAAACCCCTTAATAACTGCATCCTATGGTGACGTATAAGTTTGAAGTTTGGCTCAAAAATGTTTACAAACTTGTTCTTGCGGCGGCGCGGTTCCGATCGTCCATTACCTGGACCTACCTTCGAACTCGTTGCAGCAGACCGCTCGTAGGAAAGCCGAGCAGAAACCTACCGTACTGCAACTCGCACCAAGCTACATATAACGTACCTATTCTAAGAATCGGGAAAAGGTCTTAATTTTGAATCAAAGGTGGAAATAATGGCAAAACTTCGGTATATTCTGAACCTTGAGGTGTAGGCCTACACGTTCACTGCCAAGCCTGTGCTAATCTTAACACAGTCGTGCACAAACCCTTTCATTCACGTCAGCAAGTTTATAGTAACGTATTTCCCGAAACCTGAACAGCTACTAAGCACGGATTATTCTTAAATGAAAATGCTCGCCATACTATTAAGTTTATCGTTGTCCAATGCACTCAAGTTTTTAGTCACCAATCTGCTCAATATGCCACGCGGAATTACTGTCTTTTCTCATACACAAAATTACTTAAAAAATCCGTACTTTCTAAAAAACGCACCGGAATAAATATTCCTTCACTTAAGAACACTTTTGAAACGTGTAGCACAACTAAAACCGGCAAATTATAATTTCCTTCGGAGCTCATACTACACACGACCGTACCATTGAAAGGCTGAGCTCCGACTCTGTAACTGCTGTAAGCATTCTCTATCTCCACGAGAAAAGACTCGCGAAGAATACCACGTTCTGATCGGTCAGTTTTATTTACGGCCAATAGAAAAACATTATTCTCCCGCGTTAGTTCGCGCTTTTCATGACTAACCAATCAGAAAATAACACACTTTCGAACTGTACTTTTTCCCGAAAGAAATATTTAACATTCTGATATTTTGTTCACACTTTACGGTATTAACTATTTTCATTTACACTCGAATCAGCTTTCCTTTTACCACAAACTTGATTAACATATTGTGATACAAAATTCCCCGTCGTCTGAAATCACTGTCTTAAAATTTTCTCACACTAGTTCGTACTGCGTTCATCAGTGGAACAGTGATCTACGTATTTACTTTAGACCACATTCACACTACTCAAAGCATATACAAAACTGTACAAACATAAATAAACAAAAAAGCCTTCAAGAAATAAGCAGAACAATTCACAAAAACATTCTCTTGACCTGTTTCCTGAATGTCTCTGTTCGCTACTGGATTCTGGTGGTCTAAATTGTTAACTACATTCTAGTTCTTTCTGTTTAGTCTTGTCCGCTAGTGTCCTCTAGCAGATGAAAATTAGAACTACGTACTCGACTGAACCCGCTTTAGACCATCTGTCACTGCATGCATGAGTCATTCTCCCGATACACAGGTTCTAGACAGAAGTGATACGAGGCGCCACGCCTCACTCTCTAATGATGCAAAAGCATGGTGGCCTGTGACGTCACCCTCGGGTTCGACGACGCTTCAAACAGCAGCAGTCGACACATGGGAAAAAAGCCCATAGCTAAAAAATTCATGTGACGTGTAATGTGGGTCAATGATGGCAGCAAGCTTTACCACAGCCCTGCCCAACGCTACCGTGGACGCGTCACACGATGGGAAGGTCGTCATAGCACCTCTTTCCCTCATTTCGCACCTTTTTTTGTCACCTCTGCGATGGAAGTTACGAGGGCTATTCCGAATGTCCGATGGGGTGCGAAATGTAAATCACAGTGAAAATCCGATGAAGCTTTGCACAGATGTGTTGGGCAGTGTCTTTTCTATACCCGTCGATCGCGTCATGTCGCTCTTTTGAGTTCTCAGCGCACAGTGCTACGGTCGCAGGTTCGAATCCTGCCTCGGGCACGGATGTGTGTGATGTCCTTAGGTTAGTTAGGTTTAAGTAGTTCCAAGTCAAGGGGACTGATGACCTCTGATGTTAAGTCCCATAGTGCTTAGAGCCATTTGAACCATTTTTGAATTCTCGGCCGCACTCAGAAGGGGCAATGAAGATGCTTCTGAAGAGTTTACGATAGGAAGTGTTTCATCCTCCACGATAGAGTCCCTAATTGACTCTCTGTAGTGTTGGCAGAAGAGCCAACACCATGTTACTAGAGGAGGCCGAAATGCACGCTTTTTAGCTCACGCAAGCTGGCATGAGGAGGGGAGGACTATACTGACATGAGGTCTGGAACATGACAAGGAATTAGAATTCAGAAAGCGGACGTAATTAGTTTGATACTTAACTTTAATCCATTAATGATGAACGTCGCTCTTGACGGTACATGAGTCACAATATTATCAGTTCAGAAAATATGACTTATAGTAACTGAATATGGCGCCTTGCTAGGTCGTAGCAAATGACGTAGCTGAAGGCTATGCTAAACTGTCGTCTCGGCAAATGAGAGCGTATGTAGACAGTGAACCATCGCTAGCAAAGTCGGCTGTACAACTGGGGCGAGTGCTAGGGAGTCTCTCTAGACCTGCCGTGTGGCGGCGCTCGGTCTGCAATCACTGATAGTGGCGACATGCGGGTCCGACGCATACTAGCGGACCGCGGCCGATTGAAAGGCTACCACCAAGGCGGCTTTCTTCTATGACGAGGGTATTGGAAAGTTGCTACAACACTACGACAAATGTCTACATCGGGGCGATGACTATGCGGAGAAGAAACTGGAAGGTTTAGCTAACTGTTGCAAGTAAAACATTTTTGATTTTCACGGTGATTTCCATTTTGCGACCGATCGGACCTTACTTTCCGAATAGGCCTCGTAGAACAATGAAGCCTAGCGTTGAAATCACGCGCTTTTCTTATTAGTGGTCGAGGAAAACATTCCAGGCACACCGCCGCTCGGTATCGGCATGAAAAGGCCTCAGGAGGTAGCAGAAAGAGAGCCAATGAAACGACCGCTTTCCCTGGGGCGTTGATTCCCACACATTTCGCGGTCGAAAATGACAGTTCGCAGCGCGATGAGCAACAGAGATAGGTTCTTGCTGACACCTTCGGACGTTTCGTCCTTTCTCTAAGGACATTGTGGAGCTGCATCCGATTAAACGTGATCTGACGCCTCTGGAGTGCATGCCGACCGCAATTCTTATTCTAGTGTACAGCTTGGGACCGATAGGGACCTTTCAAAATCATTCGACGAAATCTTGCAGTCGCTCGTAGTGTGCAACCATTTTTTAATGAGATATCCGTATCAGGGAACTACAGATTTTTCATTGAAGATCGGTTAATTTTTTCCATAAGGTATTTCTCATGTCTATTAATTGTCTGTCTAACATTTGTGTGAGTGAGTTTCATACCGATGTTGCCATTTGTCAATGTTAATGAGTATTGTAACAAGAATTTCATACAAGTAACAATACATCAGATAATTTCAAATTAACTTCCTAGCAGATTAAAACTGTGTGCCGGACCGAGACTCGAACTCGGGACCTTCGCCTTTGAGTTCGAGTCTCGGTCCGGCACACAGTTTTAATCTGCCAGGAAGTTTCATATAAGCCCACAATCCGCTGCAGAGTGAAAATCTCATTCGGGACTTTCAAAACAGTTTGTTAAACAAATATTTCACCTAACAGCATTGTCCACATCCTCGATCCAAGCCATTTTTATTTAAAGGGTATGTCGCTAAATCATGGGCATAAGATAGTTTACTTGCTGTCTGGAGCATTGCACTAAGCTCTCAGCAACTATAGTTAGAAATTTGCAGCTGGCGCACAGAGAGCAGCAAGCACCGCGTTTCCAAGCAGTTATGTTTATGATCTAAGATATATTCACTTCAAGATCGGTTTGCTAAGAAAATTATCAACGCTCTGGGGCCAATTCATGAGCAGCATTATTAGGCAGATCATTAACGCACAGGGGCCTCTTTGTTTAATTGAAGAGATTAATAGTAACGGTGAGGATTTAATCAGTTTGCAAATTTTTAGAAAGATTATAAAACAGGGCCAAATTCATGTCCTATTCTTACAGGCATATGTTTCGTTTCTCTCATACGCAGTTGGAAATGCACAAAGTCACCCAAAACTAAACAACAGAAAAGTTACAACCAACCAACCAAGGTACTGCAACTTCCAAAACAGACGAAAATACAATTTCTAAAGGAAACTTTCAATACTAAGAAGCGGAATGGACTCAGACGCTCAAGTAAACTGAGTATTAGAGAAGAAGAATGGCAGACATAGATTTCAGGAAGCGTCAGTAGCACTCTTAGACAGTTACATCTCGATTCTGATAAATCCTTGACAATGCACGTAAAAAGAAAGAGAAAACTATAGTATCGGTTTGCATCATTAGCGGCACACTTCTGCAATTTTGTTTGTCTATCTATGGGTAACAACATAATGGACGAGAATTTGAAATTAGTGGACCGGGAGGTGAATGGGATACTTAGATCATCTGGTAGAATTCGGGACAAGTGTAAGGGATTTTAGTAGGAAGAAAAGTCTAGCACGGAGGACACTGTTTCAATCTTGGGAAAGTTTCCGAGACGCGATGCGTTGAAAGAATTGAGAGATGCGTTGAACCGAGTGAGGTGACACAGTGGTTACAACACTGGATTCGCATGCAGATGGAGGGGGATTCAAAGTCCCCAGCAGTTACCTACACTTAGATTTTCATTCTTTTCTGCCAAATCACGTCCTTTGTCTCCCACCTGTTTCTCCTCCAAACCCTCTCTAATACTCGTCTCTCCTTTGTCTCTAACAACCTGAGCTGCTAAAATTTGAAATTCTTACTTCTCCATGCGAAAGTGCAATTAAGCTCTTTACTTGCTACATTCGCGGTAATCGGTCGTGTATTCATTGGGCTACACGCTGGCCTGAATATTTTTCTCACAGCGAGCAGCAGGAAAGATCAGCTTCGTACAGTGGCTACAAATTCTTTAGCGGCAGAGTCTCCGTTGAGACAGCACATAGACGATGCCACGTATCTACAGATAATATTGCATCAGCATCACTGTACTGTGGATTTTCTAATATAACGATTGGGTGAAACACAGGCCGCCTTGTAAGCAATTTTGTCTAAGTTGTAACCAGCATTATTTGCGATGACATAAAATTCCTCAGGCAACTGCGTACGTGATTTATCGATACTCGTCAGGCCGGCCGCGGTGGTCTAGCGGTTCTAGGTCGCAGGTTCGAATCCTGCCTCGGGCATGGATGTGTGTGATGTCCTTAGGTTAGTTAGGTTTAAGTAGTTCTAAGTTCTAGGGGACTGATGACCACAGATGTTAAGTCCCATAGTGCTCAGAGCCATTTGAACTATTTGATACTCGTCAATAACACGTATTTTAGTGGGAAATGATATACACTCATGCTCATATATTAAGGATAATGCTGATACATGGTGAAACAACGCTCTGGTGGGCGGTTTGCGGGTTTAAATCACCTCGGGGTATGATCATGCGGTGCATTTGACCTGTGGTCGTCGCATGGTGGCGCTGGGAGCAGTCCACATACGCAGAGGTGTGTTGGTCAATGTCGGAGTACGGTGCAGTGAGTAAGTGTGCAGACGTTTCCAGATGTGCTAATGGTGACCGTGTGTTGAAAATGGCTCAAAGAACACATATTTATGACGTTATGAGGGGTAGAATATTAGGGCGACTGGAGGCTTGTCAAACACAGCAGGTCGTACCACGGGCCCTCCATGTGCCACAAAGTGTGATCTCAAGGCTATGGCAACGATTCCAGCAGAGAGGAAACGTGTGCAGGTCCTACAGTACGGGACGTCCACAGTGTACAACACCACAAGAAGACCGGTATCTCACCATCAGTGCCCGCAGACGGCCACGGAGTACTGCAGGTAGACTTGCTCGGGACCTTACCGCACAGCCACTGTGTCTCCAGACACACAGTCTACAGACGACTGAACAGATATGGATTATTCGCCTGGAGATCTGCAAGGTGATTCCACTGACCCCTGATCACAGGAGAGACCGTAAAGCCTGGTGTCAAGAACACGGTACTTGGTCATTGGAACAGTAGTGCCGGGTTATGTTCACGGACGAGTCCAGGTGTAGTCTGAACACTGATTCTCGCCGGGTTTTCATCTGGCGTGAACCAGGAACCAGATACCGACACCTTAATGTCCTTGAATGGGACTTGTATGGAGGTCTCGGTTTGATGGTGTGGGTTGGGATTATGATTGGTACACGTACACCCCTGCATGTCTTTGACAGAGGAACTGTAACAGGTCAAGTGTATCGGGAGGTCATTTTGCACCAGTATGTCCGCCTTTTCAGGGGTGCAGTGGGTCCCACCTTTCTGATGGATGATAACGCACCACCCCACCGGGCTGCCATCGTGGAGGAGTACCTCGAAACAGAAGATATCAGGTGAATGGAGTGGCCTGCCTGTTCTCCAGACCTAAACCCCTTCGTGCACGTCTGGGATGCTCTCTGTTGACGTATCGCTGCACGTCTTCAAACCCCTACGACACTTCAGGAGCTCCGACAGGCACTGGTGCAATAATGGGAGGCTATACCCCAGCAGCTGCTCGACCACCTGATCCAGAGTATGCCAACCCTTTGTGTGGCCTGTACACGTTTGCAAGGTGATCGTATCTCATATTGATGTCGGGGTACATGCGCAGGAAACAGTGGCGCTTTGTAGCACATGTGTTTCGTGACGGTTTTCTCAACTTATCACCAATACCGTGGACTTAAAGATCTGTGTAGCGTGTGGTCACTATGTGTCTATGCTATTAGGGCCAGTTTTGTGTAGTGCCACGTTGTGTGGTACCACATTCTGCAATTATCCTTAATTTATGGTGGTGGTGGTTAGTGTTTAACGTCCCGTCGACAACGAGGTCATTAGAGACGGAGCGCAAGCTCGGGTTAGGGAAGGATTGGGAAGGAAATCAGCCGTGCCCTTTCAAAGGAACCATCCCGGAATTTGCCTGAAACGATTTAGGGAAATCACGGAAAACGTAAATCAGGATGGCCGGAGACGGGATTGAACCGTCGTCCTCCCGAATGCGAGTCCAGTGTGCTAACCACTACGCCACCTCGCTCGGTTAATTTATGAGCATGAGTGTATATATATATTCTACCTCAGGTAATGACTGGACTAGCCAGTAACACAGTTAAAGTGCAACTTGTTCCATGGGTACCAGTCTATGTAATTAAAATAATTAAAACACAAAAAGTTTAATCATACTCAGCACAGTCCGGAGCATGATGCCAAGGCACCGTCTCGATGTGTTTGCAGAATCACGTGACAGGGCACGATGCAACGCGTACAGAAAGATCGCAACGTGTGTTTGTGTGTGTGTGTGTGTGTGTGTGTGTGTGTGTGTGTGTGCGCGCGCTTGCGTTCACCCTCTCTCTCTCTCTCTCTCTCTCTCTCTCTGTGCATACGACCACCTTCACATGTCAAACACCAGAAGCACGTGGCCAAGGGTGCAGTCTGGGTTGTGTTCACAAAAATCGTGGCACATGAGGCTTGCAGAAATATCACAATATTTGTGTGCATTGAGGCCACACACGACAGACGCCATTGCAAACTCGTACGCCAGTGGTGCATGCGAAGTCCATAGTAATATATTTCTAAAGATAGATATTAACGAATGTAAGGAAGATAATTAGCTCTTTTTCTTATGATTTCACGCAATGTTATGGCTGGGAACAGCAATGACTTAAGCATTAATACCAGTGCCTGTCTTCCATATTGTCTCATGGTACCACAGGATATGCACTACGCCATTTCTAAAAGAACGATGACTAATGCCCTCTGTCATCAAACAAACTTGGTGATTTGTTATTCCATTCGTTCTAAAATAAATAGTGGTTGATGATTATGCCTTGGGTGAACTGGCAACTGCTCTGTTATGGATGCGCTATGATACTATCTCCACCTCATTTCAAACATGTCATTTGTAATAAATCTCAGTAATGTATCAGGAAACAGGAGAAGGTTCTAATATATGTAATTACGCATGTATAGGAATAATACTCCGGGGGAACCAGGTAATGTAATTAAAATGTGTGCAAGTCTTAGTACAATGCCACAGAAATTGTCGCAAACTTGCATACCTGTTGCACATAGCGTAAGTGCTGCATCAACGTCAGCATCGACCCTGGCATTTGGCCAGTGCGACGCCTCCCTCCCATTGATTGGATGATTTTTTAAATACTAATTCGTCACAAAAATTGATCAATGGATCTTCTCACGGCACAGCACAGAACTCGAATGATTCCTGTTGGACGCGAACAAAATGGGGGTAGGATGATCTCCCCCTCCCGCTTTCCTTCCCTTCCTTTCCCCTCCCCCCCCCCCTCCCCCCAGCACTTCGGTGACCTTGCCATGTGCCGAGAGTGACCTTCAATAAGATACACAAAACTGTAATATGACACTGCTCAAAAACTGCTTATGGATGCTGAGTCACCGATTTGGGTCAGAATGAACACTGCTATTCTACTCCCTCAAAGTGTCCCCGATAGTGATAAGCGGCGTCCGGCATCTGTGTATGATGCTGGCCCAACGAATAACTGGTTCTCTTCCTTGCTGAACCTATGCAGCTACATTGGTACCCGTCCATCTCCTCCCTCTTCTACGACGACAATCAGATGCCAGATAAATTTTGCATTCGTTGATGAAAAGAACCTGTCGACCATGTTACAGATCCCATTTCGATTTCACTTGCACACTTTCTTCACGCACGGGGATGATTATAAAGTAGAAAGCGTGAGGTGTCATACTTCTGTTCGCAACGGAAGCCTAGAGACTAAATCAATCGTGTGAAGGCTGTTACATACTGTCTGGGTGTACACAGCCGTCCGAGTCGTATGCAAAAAGCCAGTGCGAAACTCTGTTGCATTCTTTTCTGGGTACCTACCTGCCATGATTTATATAATCTGCAGCTCGCAATCATCAGCTGATGTTGCTGACAGCGGGCGATCGCTGTGGAGCAGATTTTCAGTGTCTTATCTCTCACGATAGCGGTTGTATGTTCGAATGACGTCGCGGTGTGTAAGCGAATTCAGCGGGCATTTTTTTTTCTGAAAACACTTCTTGGGTGACATTGCACAAACGGTCTAATCCTGAAGTGCTTCTTCTCAAGAGTCTACAGAAGAAGTTTTTTTCCCTTTCACGATAGGAGATAGAGCTGCACTGCAATGACTTGCATTGGACTGAAAATGTGAGTTTAGTTTTACCCCCACTACACACGTAGTTGCACGTAGAGATTTCCTGTGCACAAAAGCATATTGCGACAAAGGTTTCCGACAAAAAGGACCAAGCTATGCAACTCATAAGGATGATGCGAAACCTTGTTTGAGCATCTTACGTTGGAAACTTACACAAAAAAAAAAAAAAAAATGAAATGAGCGTATGGCATCGTCGGCCTCCAAGAGCAAGTCTCATTTCAGTCGACGACTTGCGTTCCGGGGATGAGGGTGAAATGATGATGAGGACAACACAACAGTCAGCCCACGAGCGGAGAAAATCTCCGACCCGGCCGGGAATCGAACCCGGGCTCACTTACACGGCAGGCAAGCACGTTACCACCTAGCTAAGCAGTCGGACGTAAATTTACAGAGTATGTGAAATCGTTTTCTGTAGTGAAGGCATTCAGTACATAAATAATATACCAAAAATATAGTATTGCACAAAGAAGCTAATAGGGATGTAACGTAAACGAGTAAATCGAACAATAGGAAGAAACGCCTGAGCACATGTTTCAAGTAACGTAACAGGTGATAATTTTAAATCATTTAGATCAGCGCGAATAAAATTTTGCGGGAAACTGACAACGCCTCATATTACTTGGTTTACAAAAATTTCCCAGTGCGAAAATACAGTCAGTCACTGTGTGTGCACTGATTTTTCGAGGAAATTACCTCCATATCAAGTTTCTGTCCAGTGTGTTTGCTATCCAGCACAATTGTATGTGATGTCGGTTCTCTTTTATCCATCTCTTCGTGTTAGGATGTGTACACTGTATGAACGGGTGAAAACGACTTTCAGGCTGTCTCTCATAGCGACTGGCAGCAGAACGCCAATGTAAAAAATGGGTAAAGCAAGTTGAAGGCTCCAATTAACTGTACCTCGTCAACGAAATATATTGCTCAAAAACTGCTGTCCAACTTGTACCAAAACACTCTTAGAGCGTGTGGGATCTGTATTAGGTGGGACTGATACTGACATCTACACAGGAAAAGAAGTCACAGAAATACTGCATAATATGAAATTATCGATATTCAAAAGGAGATTTTATCATCTCACCAAAATCTCCTTCGAAATCAAGGATTATCTTACATCTCATACAAATTAATCATCTAAGTGATAATATTACAATAATTACACATTGTACAGGAACATATAACCAGATACTCTTCACACTTTTAATCCGTAGTTAGGGAGGTTAGAGCCCTAAAATGTGTAAAAGAAAAAAAATCAACCTTTTTTAAGAATTTTAGCGTGATTTTTAGCGTATAAATTTTGAGGTTGCATATAGAAACGCTCAATGCCACTTTCATAAAACGCAATAACTGATTCAGTGAATATAAATTTCGCTCTAGTGATTCAGTCCAATGGATTTGGAATTTAACCATTTATGTGTAATTTTTAAGATACAAATATCATTTTTTGCAGTGATTACTTCACGGTATTAAGTGGTTCAGAAACATAAAATATTTATGAACAGTTATGTCTCACAATTCTCGGGTGGCAAATAAGCATGATACACAAGCACGACGTGAGAAGAGGTAAGGCAAAAATTCGTGTTTTCTTTAATTTTTAGTAGAGAGTGTGTACATTGTAACAGTTGTGACGCCCAGTTGACTAGATACGAAGCCGGCCACGGTGGTCTAGCGGTTCTAGGCGCTCAGTCCGGAACCGCTCGACTGCTACGGTCGCAGGTTCGAATCCTGCCTCGGGCATGGATGTGTGTGATGTCCTTAGGTTAGTTAGGTTTAAGTAGTTCTAAGTTCTAGGGGACTGATGACCACAGCAGTTAAGTCCCATAGTGCTCAGAGCCATTTGAACCACTTTTGAACTAGATACGAAGCACAAGCACAAGCACATATCGAACGAAGGTGGGATAACAGACTGAACATGGCCGTTTCAAGGGAACTACCTCGAAATTTATCACAAGTGATGTAGACAAATAATGGAAAACTTAAATGTGAATAGTCAGACCCATTCTGGAATCCCTGTCCTCCCGAATGTGAGTACACTATCTGACGCAATGTACCACCTTCCTCAGTAGCAATCAAGTTTTGTAGTCTACGTGGTAGATGCGTAGAATGCTCTCGTGACACACGGAAGACCAATTAACTAATAAATTACTTGTTTTTTACAGTGATTCAGACGTAAAAATCTCTAAATTTATCGAGGAACCACTGGAAAAAATGAAGCTATGGCAAGTCGCTGGCTATCTGTCGGTAAGAATGGAATCTGGCAGTGGGGTCCCTGTGTGCGATCAGGGATAATCTGTGGTGGCCGACGAAGTTGCTCCAGTAGGCTGGGTGGAGAATCTTTTAATCCTTATCTTAGCTGATACAGGAGCTGGCGAACCTAATGAATGATAGAAGTAATATCGAAGTGGAGAAGCCATTCCGGATTTCCTGCTAAGATATATTTTCGATTGACTTCGTGATTTCTTCGGCATCGACGCGTAGAGCCAGGGGAAATCGCGGTGAGATTAAGATACAGAAGAAATAAAGAAGTCATCTCTGGACGTGAAAGCAATATTAACTCCGTATCTCACTCTCCTCTTTATGAGACAAAATGTTTTTTCTGTAGAGCGTTCCTAGCTGTTGAACATTTTATTAGTCTTGGCTACACTTGAGTCATCTTGCCAAACATTCAGATTTTAGAAGATATTGACGTTAAACTTGCAGTATTTAGAAGTATATATTTAGTTTTTTTGTAAGTATTTGAGAGGACTATGAAAGGTGTAAATGTTAAAAGTAATGGACTAAAAGACAAAGGCGAACTTGGTAATATAAGTTTATGTTAGAGATTGATACTATGTTGCGCCGTTAACACATAGATTTTATAACGCAATGCAAGCGTGAGGATAAGCACCTTATACTGTACGACGAAAGTTTATTGCTTGTCGCTCAGCAGAGCCATTACAATGTATAATATTTCCAATGACTGAGCTTTGTGGAATTTTTATAGAGATTTTGGACATAAAACAGACCTCGAATATTGTCAGAGTTGAAACGTTCTACAGTACCAATAAATAAAAACAAAACATGGTGTTAAAAGGAGCTGAGTGTAGCAATAAGCGTTAGCATTCTAAAACAAAATCATATTAGTACGAGGATCGTTCAATAAGTAATGCCCCACATTTTTTCTCTCAGACCATATTTATTGTTAAGAGTCAGAATTTGGTGACAATGTACATCATCATGTCTTGTCCATGTCTTTGTCTACATAGTCTCCATCACGTTCTATGGCCGCACGCCAACGTTGTGGAAGAGCATGTATTCCCTGCTGGTAAAATCTCTTGTCCTGTAGGCGTAGCCATGTTTTCACTGCACGACTGACACTCTCGTCATCTTCAGATTGTGTTCTCGTTAGAGGATCTTCAAGCGGCTCAAAGAGATGGAAGTCTGAGGGTGCCAGGTTTGGACTGTAGGGCGGATGAGGCAATGATGTCCAACCCAATTGGGCGATGTGTTCCCATGTTCTCAGAATTGTGTGTGGGCGTGCATTATCGTGTTGGAGAAAGATTTCAGCTGGATTCTTGTCAGATAGAACACGTCGGAAACGGTTCTTGACTTTGAATGAGTCTTCACGTATGCTTCTGAATTGATGATTGACCATCTCGGCATCACATCGACGAGAATGACGCCACCACAATCCAAGAAGACTGTCACCATGACTTTTCCGGCAGAGGGGTTGTCTTGACTTCCTTCTTTTGTGGTGGATGAGGATGATGCCACTTCATGGACTGCCTTTCTGTTTCCGGCGCAAAGTGTTGCACCCAGCTTTCGTCCCTCGCAAAAATCTGTGACAGAAAGGCTTCTCCGTCGGTCTCAAAACGCTCCAACAATTCAGATGAAATGGCCTTTCTTTGAATCTTGTGGTCCACTGTGAGCATTCGTGAAACACATCGTGAGCACCTCTTTGAATATCCGAGAGTGTCGATCATTGAAGATGCACTTCCAATGCTGACCGACAATTTTAGAGGCAATTGTCGAGTTGTGATGCGCCGGTCGGCACGAATAATGGCATCCACACGATTCAGCACGTCTGGAGCAGCGGCTGTGACGGGACGTCCCGAGTGTGGCTGATAATGGAGCTCTGTTTCTGCATTTCCTGAGGCTATAACTTCCTTTACCCATCGCCCAACTGTGCTCATATCAACTGCAGCATCGTCACCTATGGATGTTCACCACGATTTCTTTTTGTGCACACAAGAATTCAATAACAGCACGCTGCTTGTAGCGTGAGTCGTATGTAGACGCCATTTTGACGCTGCACTGCGGCTCTGCCATCTGCCAGAACGGTTCGAAACTTCACCGGCGCACAGAACAAACATCAAATGCGAAGCGCCAACAAGATGTTTGTCTATGTATATTAATGGCTTTAAAAAAAAAAGTAGGGCATTACTTATTGAACGACTCTCGTACATTTATTTGTCAGAACGATATCGCAAAAATTAAAAAGGGCGAGCTTAAAAATTAACATTTAAATAAAATTTAAATAACTTTTTGACGAACTGTTCTTTTGCGTGAGATTATTCAGTTGGGTATCACAACAGTTTCAAAGTTCACCCACTCCGCAATAA
The DNA here is from genome assembly GCF_023864345.2 of Schistocerca serialis cubense. Lineage (NCBI taxonomy): Eukaryota > Metazoa > Arthropoda > Insecta > Orthoptera > Acrididae > Schistocerca > Schistocerca serialis. Next base: position 176,416,042 of record NC_064640.1, on the reverse strand, counting down.
ATTAAGGAAAAAATCAATTGCTTTCTTATCTCTTCTCGCGTCTTCTATATATTTCCCGCTTATACAGAAAAGTTCAAACTTGATTGGGTCTACGTATTTCAGCATTTCGAAATATTTCCCATTACACTCAGAGAACCTTTTCATTCTCAGAATCCATTCATTAAATCGATTTTACCCCAAACTTTTGAATTAGCTGCCGGCCGGAGTGGCCGGGCGGTTCTACGCGCTGCAGTCTAGAACCGCACGACTGCTACGGTCGCAGGTTCGAATCCTGCCTCGGGCATGGATGTGTATGATGTCCTTAGGTTAGTTAGGTTTAAGTAGTTCTAAGTTCTAGGGGACTGATGACCATAGCAGTTAAGTCCCATAGTGCTCAGAGCCATTTTTTTTTTTAATTAGCTAGGTGAATTACACGCACCACGTTTTCGTAACTGAAGTTTAACTGCCTTTTCAGCCAATTCTTCACTTTTAGAAACAAGGAAACGTATACTGGATACGATCAGGGCCATTACAATGAGACTTGGAAACAGCAGTAGAATGCAGCCGCCTGCTTTGCGAGAATCCTGCCATCCAGCGGTTAGTATGAATCCTTTTGTAAAGACCGCCAATCTACTCGACGATTGTCCTCAGTTTATAGTACTGTCCAGGTGAGTTGTTACGGACGAGCACAACTACCAAATAACATATGCTAACGCAAAGTTTACAAGTTAAAACAACAGTTTATTTAGCAAATCAGCTCAGTCCATAATTTTGATGGTTTGAAAATAGGCCCCAATGCTCAAAACTCGCGTAACTGTTGTATAATAATTAACGCTTAAGTCCGCTTATAGCACTTCAAGAAACACCTTTCGCTACATCAGGTTGAAAGCTTTGTGAACATAGCCGGCCGGAGTGGCCGAGTGGTTCTAGGCGCTACAGTCTGGAACCACGCGACCGCTACGGTCGCAGGTTCGAATCCTGCCTCGGGCATGGCTGTGCGTGATGTCCTTAGGTTAGTTAGGTTTAAGTAGTTCTAAGTTCTAGGGGACTGATGACCCCAGATGTTAAGTCCCATAGTGCTCAGAGCCATTTGAACCATTTTTTTGTGAATATACAGGGCTATTACAAATGATTGAAGCGATTTCATTAATTCACTGTAGCTCCATTCATTGACATATGGTCACGACACACTACAGATACGTAGAAAAACTCATAAAGTTTTGTTTGGCTGAAGCCGCACTGCAAGTTTCTGCCGCCAGAGCGCTCGAGAGCGCAGTGAGACAAAATGGCGACAGGAGCCGAGAAAGCGTATGTCGTGCTTGAAATGCACTCACATCAGTCAGTCATAACAGTGCAACGACACTTCAGGACGAAGTTCAACAAAGATCCACCAACTGCTAACTCCATTTGGCGATGGTATGCGCAGTTTAAAGCTTCTGGATGCCTCTGTAAGGGGAAATCAACGGGTCGGCCTGCAGTGAGCGAAGAAACGGTTGAACGCTTGCGGGCAAGTTTCACGCATAGCCCGCGGAAGTCGACGAATAAAGCAAGCAGGGAGCTAAACGTACCACAGCCGACAGTTTGGAAAATCTTACGGAAAAGGCTAAAGCAGAAGCCTTACCGTTTACAATTGCTACAAGCCCTGACACCTGATGACAAAGTCAAACGCTTTGAATTTTCGGCGTGGTTGCAACAGCTCATGGAAGAGGATGCGTTCAGTGCGAAACTTGTTTTCAGTGATGAAGCAACATTGTTTATTAATGGTGAAGTGAACAGACACAATGTGCCAGAACCGCGAGCTCGCATCAACGATGCTTTCGAACTCATTGATGGGGACATGCTGCGCCGAGTGTGGGAGGAACTTGATTATCAGCTTGATATCTGCCGAATCACTAAAGGGGCACATATCGAACGTTTGTGAATGCCTAAAAAAACTTTTTGAGTTTTTGTATGTGTGTGCAAAGCATTGTGAAAATATCTCAAATAATAAAGTTATTGTAGAGCTGTGAAATCGCTTCAATCATTTGTAATAACCCTGTACTTGGTTAATTAGACGCTCACCGACACATGAATCTCCCTTAGCGACTCTCTCTTACATTGTCCACATCCTGCAACCTCTTCCTGTCTCCCCTATCGCCAAACACATTCCAAGCATTCGCCTCAAGCAAGGCTTCGAGCCTGTAATGTTACAGCGTGAAATAAGTATCGGTACGAAGGCGTGCTGGGAATTAATGCCTCCGAATTTTTAATGTGATAACTCTTAAAGATTTTAAATAAAACAAACGTTGTTAACATTTTGTACCTTTATTCTTCAGGTCTATACATTTATTTCTAGATATTTACTTCTCACTCTGGCAGCGAACGCATTTCTGCCAACGAGAGACCAGTTTATTGATACTGTCACTGTAGAATGTTTGAATTTGTTGACGGAACCACAACCTCATCTCTCCATGCACAGCTTCACCCCTATTAAAGTGAAATCATCAAAAGTGTCCCCGTGTCCGACTATCTTGATTTAGGTTTTCCGTGATTTGCCTAAACCGCTTCAGGCAAATGCCAGGATGTTTCCTTAAAAAGGGCACGGCCGATTTCCTTCTCCATCCTTCCTTAATCCGAGATTGCGATCCGTCTCTAATGACCTCGTTGTCGACGGGACGTTAAACACTAATCTGCTCCTCGTCCTCCCTCCTCGAAATTGTTCTCCAAGTTTTGGAAACAGACGAAAGTCGTATAGTGTCGCTTCGGGACTGTTCTGTGGATGATCGATGACAGTGAACCCAAGGCATCGGATAGCTGCAGATGTCGCAGCCCTCATATGTGATCTGGCATTGTCTGCTGAAAGAGAGGGTGTTCCATGTGTGGACGAACTCTTAGAATTCGAAACTTGATTACAACAGGCTGTTTCCTACCCTTCGACACAGCTACATTACACACCGCCATGTTAAACGCTAAATTCGGAGCCCTCTAGCGGCAGAGGGCTGCGGATATATAGACATGAAGAACATCGACATTAACGTTTATTTTATTTAAAAAGCTTTAGGAGTTCTCACATAAAAAATTCGTGGACATTACTTTTCAGCACGCAATCGCATACATGTGTTACTATGGTGTGTGTCCTATAAACAGTTGGACTCTGTAATGCAGTGTGAGTGACTCACATCTAACTCAGTTGTGTTTTTTTTATTATTATTATTTCTCCATTGCTTAAGACACGTTCGGCTCTGTCATACGTTATATTTTGTACCTTGCATGTGATCCCTCTATAGTTTGTAGCGTCGCAAGTTGTTCCGAGCGAACGTTTGTTTTAGGATAGCTTGCTGCATGTAACTTCGTGGGCTGACATCTAGCGGCGTAACCGAGAGTCACACGAGCATCTGTCACTGCCTGCCGTGGGAAAGCTATTCTAGGTCTAAAACCTAAATAAATGATATTAAATATTATTCAATCATTTTCAAAATCGGTACACTACCTTTTGTTATTCAGGAGACGATTGTATAAAAATTTCAACATTGTAACTATCATAGTTTCGGAGATTAAAAAAACTTGCTAAAAAAGTCAAAAACTGAAACTTAGGGAACTAAATTCAGTTAGGAAGTATAATAGTTTATCTTTTGGTATAACTGGAAAACATAAACAGTACTCTCAGTGTGCAGAATTAATTAATTGAGATTTTCATATTATAACTTTAATTATTTTTCGTTTTCGCAATATAAAAATCAGACAAAATTATTATTTGCGTCTAATACTGTTGTGGGAATAAATGTGAGTAAATGAGTGTGTACGTGGGACATTCGTCAGATTTAAATGTTGCATGATATACCGTCTTAAGTAACCTGCAACAGTTACACAAGCCTGTCGTGGGAAAATGATCTTAGGGAATTTACCCACTTTGCTGATGACGTATGTCTAGGTGTGTTTGCTATTGTAACAGATCAGCCAGAAAGTCAGCTGGAGTAAAATCAATATCTAAAGAATATTTCCAGAATTATTGCCTTTTCGTTTTCGTTTATTAAACATTACTTTAATATTTGTATGTCAGAATGACGTAAATGAGCCTGTGTGTAAGGATTGGTGCAGGCCAGTTTTGGCGCGATTATGATCATGAGCGAGCATTCTGATTGGCAGCGAGTATGATCAGCCAATCAGAATTGAGACGGTTCCCGTTCGTTACCTGATATACTGGGAGTGAGGCTGCTAGAAGAGGAGTCGCTCGCTAGCTTTGAACGCGGACGATCATGTTACTAGTGCGAGTCAAAATAATGTGTAAAATGAAGAATATTTGGCTTCTCGCGTCCAGATAGCGTGGCTGTAATAGCAGTTGCATTTACAGACAGTCTTGTGAATTTGGAAGTTTTGGAATTGTTTTGTTGGAAAGATATTCAACTGTGAAAATCAGTGGTGAAATTAATGACTGTGAAAACGTTGTTTGATTCTGGTCGGGTCTGGACAGATTTATGGCTGCTGTGTGTATGAAATGTGCATATGAGTTGTGAACTGGAAGAAAATAGCCAATAGTTTAAATGTGGACTGAATAGTAATTCTTTTGCTATAAGGACAAAATAAACATTTTTGTGTGGAAATTTCGGACATTATTTTCCAGAGGCTAATCCATTTTGTTACTGCCCGATAAAACTGAATGGCTGTTTTTCTACAGATCTTTCGTTCATTGCTAGAGTTGCGTGGCCTCAGTAATTGTAGATATTAGATGGTGTTTTTTTATCAACGCTGCTTTTACATCATCTTGTAAGTATCTACGTTGCTGAGTGAAGGGACACCGACGCCAAAGAACTTGGATTCTGAAAGTGCTAATACGTTTGCTTAGTAAACACTGTAACGAAAGTTCAGGAGCAACTGCTGTGCCAGAGGGTTTAAGAGCACAGAGCGCCTTGTACTTAGCCCATGTCAATTTGGCTTCCAAAGAGATAATTCGTCCGATGACGCCATCACTCAGACCCACCAAATTGTAGACAGTACAAACAATAAATATTGTACAGTAATTACGATCGACATTCCAGGAGGTTTTCACAGTTTACTGTAGCCTCAGATCTTCGATCGCCTAAGATATCTCCGGATCCCAAAATGCCTTTATCTTAGTTTCATGGACAACCATACGCGTCGCATGGTCTAATGGCTCGATGAGTGGCGAAAGGTATTACCGAAGATTACCAAGTGCTGTCAGCAGGGGTCGGAATCTAGGCCGATATTCTGAGACCGGAAAACTGCGACGTTTGGAATTTTGGGATGAGTCTGATGGATTGGATTGAGTAGTGGCTTATTCTGATGATGTCTTGGACGTGGTCTATAGAGATTCTAGGTGAAAGCTTAAATATGCAACTACATTCTCTCAATTTAACAGCGGTGGTGCAGGAGCAATGAATGAACAACATACATGTTACTTCAGGACAAACTCTTCCTAAGCCAGAATCCAAACCGTAAATTACATAATGGTCCAATTACGCTTAGCAATGATTGCAAATATTTAGGAGTTTCTGTCAGCGACAGAAGAAATTTTTCAGAACATGAAGAGACAATATGTGAAAAGGCGGCTAAAATCATGCGTAAAGTTACCAACAACGGCAAAGCCAGCTATAATTTACAGCTGGAGACTGTAAAAGTATATCACAACGCAAAATTCACTTACACTGATGGACCAAAACGTGACCACTGCCCACCGCGAGATTTATAACCCTCTCGTAGTGTTGCGGTCACATGACACGGTAAGGAAAAAATGTAAGCGGAACAGAGACGAAATGGTTGTCGTCACAGCAAAGATACGGACCGCAAATGCAGAAATCCACTAATATAAGCGACTTCGAGAAAGGTCAGATTGTTACGGCCCTGAGATCGGGAACGAGAATCTCTGAAACGGCGAAGATGATCGGCTGTTCGCGTGCTACTGTCTAAGCATCTGCCGAAAGTGATTGAGGGATGACGAAATAACGAGCAGGCCACATGATATTGGACGTCCACGCCTCATCACAAAGCGTGGAGACGGAAGGACTCCTGCTATGTAAAATAGGATAGGCGGTGATCTGTGGCAGATCTAACAACAGAATATAACGCTGCTGCAGGCACATGTGTGTCAGAGCACACCGTTCAAAGACCATTGTTGAACATGGAGATCCACAGCCTACGACCCTTACTTGTTCCCATACTGACCCAACGACATCGTCAATTACGATTGCAGTGGGCAGAGTGTCACTGATCTTCCACCGTGGATCAATGAACACGGGTCACCTAGTCATATGAATCGCATTTTTTGTTACACCAGGTCGATGGCTGTGTCGTTACACGCTGTCATCCAGACGAATGGCTGCCTGAAACATGCAGCTCAACACAGATTCAGGCCGGCGAGGACAGAATTATGTGATGGGGTACCTTGAGTTGAGCTTCCATGGGACCTGTGGTAGTGATAGAAAGCACCATGACAGCTGTTGACAACGTGAACATTACGGACGACCAACTGCCTCTCTTCATGTTTGATGTCTTCCCCTACAGAGCTGACATCTTCCAGCAGGCTAACTGTCCGTGTCACAAGGTCATAATCGTGCTGCAGTGGTTTGAGGAGCATTATAGTGAAGTCACATTATTCTCATGGCCAGCAAATGCCTCTGATCTGTACCCTATGGAATACCTATCGGGCGTCAACTGCGCACACCCGGCCGTTAATTTACGGGAACTGCCTGATTTGAGCTGTGATACATCGTGTCTCATACCTCCGGAAACCTACCAAGGACTTTTCACATCCATGCCAAACAGAATCGCTGCCGTATTCTGTATGAGAAGTGGATCAACACACTGTTAAACAGGTGGTCACAATGTTTTGGCTCATCAGTATATAGGTGTGAAGTGCCCATTATACAGAGAAACCACGCCATAAAGTTATATTTTTAAAAAAATGCTTACTAAAAGCGTAGTTTGTTGACCGCAGAGCCCTTGCAGTGACCCTCAGACCGACGCCGTGTGTTCATGCCGTCAGTTAAAACTACATCTACGCCTCAGACCGAATATTAAGTGCATATTTAACGTGCATAAGTATGGTCACTTTGAACCTCTCAATCTCGGTAACGGGTACTGTAAGTAGGCTGTTTAGGTTTTTTTATTGGTAACGCCACCTCTGTATGAAAATCACTGGCTGTGCTGTGTGCAGTCTGTGTCTAGTTTGCATTGTTGTCTGCCATTGTAGTGTTGGGCAGTTGGCTGTTAACAGCGCGTAGCGTTAGGCAGTTGGAGGTGAGCCGCCAGCAGTGGTGGATGTGGGGAGAGAGATGGCGGAGTTTTGTAATTTGTCATTAACTGCTATATTTATATATGATGATATCAAGGTAAATACATTGTTTGTACTCTAAAAAAAAAAAAAATTTGGAACGTCCCCTTTGAACAATTATACATGACTGTGCTTAAACTGACACGCAATATTTTGTTAGCGCAACGCAATCTGACTTTCAATAATCCCTACAAAAGAATGGGCCCTGACTAACAGTAAACTATACCTTTCACAAATCACTTACCTCACAAAAATCTTCGCTGCTCAAGCTACTGCAATACAGAGAGCGCCACTACTGCCAGCTAAATAAAAGATTCAAACTATGGAAGGCACTAACTACTGATAGGGATAGTTAGCAAATGAAAGATATTAATAGAGAACAAACAATGTATTTACCTTGATATCATCATATATAAATATAGCAGTTCATGACAAATTACAAAACTCCGCCATCTCTCTCCCCACATCCACCACTGCTGGCGGCTCACCTCCAACTGCCTAACGCTACGCGCTGTTAACAGCCAACTGCCCAACACTACAATGGCAGACAACAATGCAAACTAGACACAGACTGCACACAGCACAGCCAGTGATTTTCATACAGAGGTGGCGTTACCAATAAAAAAACCTAAACAGCCTACTTACATAGTTCTTCAAAACTTCGAATGACTCTGCTGTGGGTTTGCTCCATTGTGGCCCATTACCTGTCAGCATGTCAAGAGTCAGCACTGTCTTTCCGTTGGAAGGACAACACTACTTCTTCAAGACGGCATGGAAATCAACTACTTCCGTGTGCATTGTCTTTTACTGCTCAGACTTTGAGAAAAGAAACGGCAGTTTCACTGTGATGAATGATCAGGACTGTCTTTATCGGCTGTGAGAAAATTTGAGCTTTTGACCAACATAATATCAATAAGTGTGTGCATTTGATTTCTTTGTTATTGTAATTATGAAAAATTTTATCAAATCATTATTGGCCACTGCCCAAAAAAAAATTTGTAAAATTTTTTGTGGGGAGCATGGGGGCTATGTAAGTAGTCTGTTTAGGTTTTTTTATTGGTAACGCCACCTCTGTATGAAAATCACTGGCTGTGCTGTGTGCAGTCTGTGTCTAGTTTGCATTGTTGTCTGCCATTGTAGTGTTGGGCAGTTGGCTGTTAACAGCGCGTAGCGTTAGGCAGTTGGAGGTGAGCCGCCAGCAGTGGTGGATGTGGGGAGAGAGATGGCGGAGTTTTGTAATTTGTCATGAACTGCTATATTTATATATGATGATATCAAGGTAAATACATTGTTTGTTCTCTATTAATATCTTTCATTTGCTAACTATCCCTATCAGTAGTTAGTGCCTTCCATAGTTTGAATCTTTTATTTAGCTGGCAGTAGTGGCGCTCGCTGTATTGCAGTAGCTTGAGCAGCGAAGATTTTTGTGAGGTAAGTGATTTGTGAAAGGTATAGTTTACTGTTAGTCAGGGCCCATTCTTTTGTAGGGATTATTGAAAGTCAGATTGCGTTGCGCTAACAAAATATTGTGTGTCAGTTTAAGCACAGTCATGTATAATTGTTCAAAGGGGACGTTTCAGTACTGATATCGAAAAAAGTTTAACGATTCCCCGAGATCATCATCTTACGAAAATATGACAAAAATTTTGGCGATATGCTTAGAAGAGAAATTATACAAGTGGTCATACCCACAATTGGTACTTTTGGTATCCAAAAATCATGTTTTTTTCGGGTACGTCTTGATAATGGATACAGATTTTCGAAAAAGGGAAAATGTAGTTTCTAGATGAATATCTAAAGAATCTGCAGTTAAAATTAGAGCCATTTTCTATCTATAGTTATTTAGATAATTACCTCCCACGTTTGAAAAACGGCTTAAAACAGGTTTTACGTTTTCCTGAATAAGTGCGATAACTTTCAACCTCTGGATATCGGTAACGGATAATGGCATCGAAAAAATTTTCGAAGCTCCCCGAGAATACCATATGGCAAAAATTTCAGTAGTCAGCAAAATTATAAAAATGGATGGGCGTGTATGTGTATGTTCATATCTCCTTCTAAAACACTCGACCGATTTCAACAAAACTTGTTAAACAGTCATTGGATATCTGGAAAGAATCACTGTGCGGGTAAGAACCACTCACCTATCAAAGGGTGACTGTATTCGCGACACATTTGCAGACAGTATTCACATATACCAATGAATATACCAGAAAAAAATACATCGTTATACGAGACTTTGTTCAGGAGTTACAAAGTCATAAACACTAACTTCGTGAAAAACTACTGCATCATGCAAGACGCCTAAATTTATTTCTTCGTTGTTACTAACGCTATTCGCAACATACTTCGTAGACAGTATCTACATGTACTGCTGAATGCATGTACAAAAATATGTCATTGTGCGGCACATTGCTTAGGGGCTATGACGTCAAATACTGAGATACGTGAATAAGTTTCACATCACGCTTGGCGTTATAATTTATTGCTTCTGTACTACTAACTCTACTCGCAACACATTTCGCAGACAGCATTCGCGTCTGTCAGATAACGTACCTATAAAAATATATCACTTTACAACACATAGTTCAGGAGATAAGATGTCATAAACACTTATGATTGTGAGAAACTGGCACATCACGTGTGACGTTTTAATTTATTACTTCCTTACTACTAAATCTTTCCACAACACATTTCGCAGTCAGTAGGCACATATATCACTGGATGTACCTGCAAAATTACATAATTGTACAACACATGGTTCAGAAAATACGACGTCATAAACATTAAGCTACGTGAAAATGAAACTGCAAGCAAATTAGCTAGACACACAGGTGAAATATGTGTACAAATACGTGTGAAATATGTAAAATTTTTGTAAAATACATTTTAAATGTCCATATGCGGACAAAGGCACAGGTAAAAAGCTCATCCTAAACCTGTGGGACGATTTCAGTCAAATTTTGTACACATATTAGTTACAATCTGGAAAGAAATACTGTAGGAGTAAGAACCACCAGTGCCCTATTGAGGTGAGAGTGATAATGTGGAGACAGAAGGGAGGATGAGGAGATGGACAGACAGTGAGGGAAAAGGAGAAGATAGGCACAGAGTGGAGGAGATGGAAAGAGATAGGGGAATAGGAAATAGACAGAGAGAAGGGGGAGGAGGAGATGAACTGACAGAATGGTTGAAGGAATGGACAGAGAAACGGAAGAGGAGGAGATAGACAGAGAGAGGAGAGGAGGAGATGGACACAGAAAGGAAGGGTAGGACATGAACAGGGAGAGTAGGAGGAGGAGATGGACAGAGAGTATGGGAGTAAGAGATGGACAGACAGATGGGCGGGAGGAGATGAACAGAGTGGGAGGTGGAGTAGGTGGGGATAGACAGAGAAAGGGGCAAGGAGGAGGTGGAGTATAGAATATTGGAGTATGTTACGGCGTATCGACAAGCACTGGCACGAAGATGAAGAACACAAGAGTAGAGAGGGCTGTGAGATGACGTCAGCCGAAAGCCGGGTGACCAGGACCGCACCACGACAGGAGCGGCCTCTAACAGGAAGAGAATATAAGCGCCGCTCCTGCCAGCCTCAGCCGCACAGTACTAGACCGGCACTAGGAGAGCACTACGATAGCAGTTATTAGTGATCCATATCCATTGCCTGTATGGTTGTATGGGCATAGTCTATAGAAATAGAAAGAAGTGAACGTATGGCATTGCTGGCCAGGAGGCCCCATCCAGGAATGTTCGGTCGCCAAGAGCGAGTCTTATTTCAGTCGACGCCGCATTGGGCAATTCACGTGCCGGTGATGAGCGGAGAAAATTTCCAACCCCGCCGGGAATCGAACCTGGGTCCGCTGCATGGAAGGCAAGCACATTAGCAGTCAGCTAAGCAGGCGGACATAGCATACAGAGAAAGACACTGACTGTCTGCCTGTCGCCCATCTCTTGCGACATGTTCTTGTAATACAAAGTTAAGTATTGTCTATCTTCCTTATTGTAATAAAGACTATTTATACGATTTGATTGAATTGTTGTACAGCATTCCGAGAACGCCGCATCCTTTAGGTACCCTATAAGAGACGAGTGGGAAGGACCCCCCAGAATAAATACATACCCGGGCAACGCTGGTAACTCAGCTACTAGAAAATACAGAAGTGGCCATCCCCACAATTGGTACTTTTATACTCAAGGATCATTGTCTTTTGGGGTTTTCTCAGGAACTACTCACGAACAAATTACGTTTCTGCAAGCCGCCTATGATCCATTGTAGACCACACACAACAGAGAGGAACCGCCTGATTTGCTCTATTTTTCTGGACTGGAGGAAGTGTGTAATGTTCACATATTGCTCCTGTACTGTAGGATAGCTACAGTATGCCCGTTCTTCCGATGAGTATACAAATGGTCGCTATACCATGGGCTATACATACCAGTTGACCCTTTTTCTCTGCCGGCCGGGGTGGCCGAGCGGTTCTAGGCGCTACAGTCTGGAACCGCGCGACCGCTACGGTCGCAGGTTCGAATCCTGCCTCGGGCATGGGTGTGTGTGATGTCCTTAGGTTAGTTAGGTTTAAGTAGTTCTAAGTTCTAGGGGACTGATGACCTCAGAAGTTAAGTCCCATAGTGCTCAGAGCCATTTTGAACCTTTTTCTCTGTGATCAATACAATCTGAGATATGACCCCCTGAAAAATCGCATTTCTGTGAGTGGTTTTTCGGAACATATTGGTACCATGCAGTGTCGTGCGCAGATTGGCAAGAAAACAGTTGAATTTCCAATCACCAGAGGAATAATCAAAAATTCTAGTGGGAATTATAGGAAGCCAGTAAGGAGGAAGGTAGCCCCTCCGCTTAGCCGTGTGGTCTGACGCACTGCTTTCCGGGCGGGAAGGCGTGCCAGTCCCCCGCACTAATCCGCCCGGCGGAGGAGGAGGAGGAGCTTAGTGTTTAGCGTCCCGTCGACAACGAGGTCATTAGAGATGGCCGGCGGATTAGTGCCGAGGTCCAGTGGGCTGGCCAGTCTGTGGATCGTTTTTAAGGCGGTTTTCCATCTGCCTCGGCAAATGCTGGCTGCTTCCCCTTATTCCGTCTCAGTTACATTATGTCGGCGATTGCTGAGCAAACACTTTTTCCACATACGCGTACACTATACTTACCCTACCACGCAAACATTGGGTTATACTCGTTTGGTGTGAGCCGAGACGTTCCCGTGGGGGGGGGGGGGGGGGTGTCTACTGGGGGCCGGGGATGGTGGTGGTGGTTGTTGGGATGTTTAAGGGGGACTAAACGGGGGCCGGGGAGCCGAACCGCACAATAATCCTGGGTTCGGTGTGGGGTGGTTGTGTACCACTGCAGGATACGGTGGGAACGAAGCCTCTCCGTCGTTTCTAGATCCCCAGTTCCATACAGTACAATACATGGAGGGAGGTAATATTAGATGTAGACGTTGGTGGAGAAGAATTTAATCATGCATTGCTTGTGATACCAAATCTGAGTATAAATGTGGTGCTGGGCGCAGACTTTTTGAGAAAACATGAGGCAAATATATCCTGTAAAGGAAAAGTGCTTGAAATAAATGCTGGAGATAGGAGAAAAAATAAAAGCTTACGATTGCTTTGACTGGGAAAGGCTTGATGGCCATCTTACATATGGAAGTGATGAATTAAGAGATGACAGTGAAAGAGGTAATAGGTTAAGATGAAGCAGAATATGTACCAATGAACAGGTGTATTCGAAAAAGTAGAACCCATTTAAATGATTTGTGTTTCATGATGTATAAATTGCACATAAACAATGTTTATTTTCCACTTTGCTTCACGGTAAACACCCAAGCAGAAGCCAAATTGTCCCACACACGATGAAGCATGTCTTGTGTTATGGAGTTCATCGCACCAGTGACATGGTTCCACAGGTTGGTCGGCCAGATTTGCTGGTAGTGGTGGGACGTAAACAGCCCTACTTAACATAGCTACACAACATAAAGTCACAGGGCACGAGGTCAGGAGAGTTCGGTGACCAGAAGTGTAGAGCCAAGTCTTGATTTCCCATGTGACCTAGTCATTACTAAGGAAGGGATTGAAAAAAAATGGCTCTGAGCACTATGGGACTTAACATCTGAGGTCATCAGTCCCCTAGAACTTAGAACTACTTAAACCTAACTAACCTAAGGACATCACACACATCCATGCCCGAGACAGGTTCGGTCGCGTGGTTCCAGACTGAAGCGCCTAGAACCGCTCGGCCTCAGCGGCCGGCTACATGCGGACAGCCAGGGTTTTTACTTTTGCAGAGATACCCTGTTATAATTGCTTAAACCAGCAGCTTGTAGTTTTCCTAGTTGGTGGTTCAGTGCTGAATCGGAGACGAAATTCCCGCTGCACTCTGACGACTCAAGAACGCAAAAATCTTCTGTTGTATCGTATCCATATTATTCACAACTACCTATTGGCAGGAGTACCCTAGCCGGCCGAAGTGGCCGTGCGGTTAAAGGCGCTGCAGTCTGGAACCGCAAGACCGCTACGGTCGCAGGTTCGAATCCTGCCTCGGGCATGGATGTTTGTGATGTCCTTAGGTTAGTTAGGTTTAACTAGTTCTAAGTTCTAGGGGACTAATGACCTCAGCAGTTGAGTCCCATAGTGCTCAGAGCCATTTGAACCATTTTGAAGGAGTACCCTAGCGGCCGTTTACGCATCTATCATCGCCCTAGACGCCATTTACACAACTGGTACTTAACAGAACATAACGTTGGGACTTCCTTTTTCCAACGGTAAGTAAACTGTTCGTGTCCCAATTTCTATGTCTTGAAAAGCAAGCTAATTAAATTGGGTCCGTCTTTTGTGTATAGTAGATTAAGTCTTAAATTATAGTTTGCTTTTTTTGTGAGGGGTGGCTATTATTGTGTAGATCTATTTAGAGGTAATACTTCGACGACACAATGAAGCACTGCATTAAGAAATGTCAGAATAAACAAGATTCAGGTGCTTACCATCAATGTGTTAGTATTTAAGTTTGTGTACATAAAGCATACAATTTCTTGTGTTTAGGTTAAGAATTTTTTGCTTCGTATTGTCATATATATGTTAGGATAAGGGTTTGTGGGTCAGTTTCTTGAACATATATTATGTTTAGTTTAAAGTTTTTGGAAGGGTGTTTTGCTGTAGGGATGTGTATTTTCTTTGGATACATTCATTATGGGACTGTTAGATTTAAGAATTTTGCGTACATTAAATGAGTATAAAAAATGGTTCAAATGGCTCTGAGCACTATAGGACTCAACTTCTGAGTTTATTAGTCCCCTAGAACTTAGAACTAGTTAAACCTAACTAACCTAAGGACATCACACACATCCATGCCAGAGGCAGGATTCGAACCTGCGACCGTAGCGGTCTCGCGGTTCCAGACTGCAGCGCCTAGAACCGCACGGCTACTTCGGCCGGCTAAATGAGTATAATTGTGTGTAGCTGTGGGGGATACATTATGAGATACAGATGACAGAGAGAGTAAAACGGTGTTTCAGCAAGCTGCAAAAGCTGTAATTACTATATAGCATTTAAATGAACTTAATTTTACTTCGCAAAAGTGATGGATTGAAACACGAGGGATATAAATTTATCTACTGTTGCTGCACAAATGGTGATTTTGTTTAGGTTAATGAAATTAAGTAGTTCTGTAATGTAGCAGGTTATTCCAGATCTTTTTACTCCTTACAGTGAAGCAAGCGATCTTAGCGTGTGTCTGATCATGTAGGCGGTAGAGAGAGAGAGAGAGTGAGAATTTTTTTCCCCCTCATGTACGCAGAGCTGACGCTGTGGCAGCTGTGGCGACGTGCTGGCCTACGGTGTGATCGATTCGCGTTATGCACACTCTTTATGAATCCGAGGAAGTAATATTAAATTTCATTCGATCTTTTTCATTTTCCATATACAGACTTGTGGTGATAACAGAACTGTCGTGTAAAAATCACAGTTCGTATGTACAACACTTTCGAAGATATAAAATTTTACCTAAAAACCATAATAACTTTTCTGGTATTACTAAACTGAGCTAGGGTTTGTAATGTGTTTATTTATAATCTCATTTGCAACTATAATCAAAAAGATCAGTTCATATAAATTAATCATCCAAAATTATCTTTGCTATCGTTACAACATCTTGCTGACATAATAGTAAACACTTTTTAAATTATTATTTAATTATATTTTATTGTGTGAATGACGTAGAAATAGTGAGGTCATACATAATACGTGAATGTTTTATTTTGGTAAAAATTATGTAAAATGTATATGTGAGAAAGTTCTTGTGAAATCATGAATCATTTGATGTATGTGACGTATGTCCAGTGTGCATGCTTTTGGATAAAGGCAGTCAGAAGAAAAACTCGCAATGAGATCATTTACTATTTCATTTTCAAAATTTCTTTTATAAATTGCTGTTTATAATTCTGCAAGATGACTTAGGAATTACCGAGAATATTTAAGAGGGCTGGAGCAGTTCTGATTGGTTGTCCAGTTCATCAACCAATAGACATTAAGAAGTTCCCACGGTTTGTGTAGGGCTTGTGCGGCAATTCTGTGTGTAACTACTTCTGCAGAGCACCATTTTAAACAAATACAATGATGTACCACATTAAACGAATACTATAGCATAGTATTTTAACAAATACTCCCATATCTGGTGTAAAACAACATCGACAACACAACAAAATATGTACCAAGTTTAGGCCCTGGATTATTAGTGTATGACATCACTGTCAGACTGCTAGTAGCTGGTCTGTAATAAATCAGCACACACACCACACACACACACACACACACATCACCAAATGTACGCTGGAAGCAGTTACTGACAGGAATGCACTTTTATTTCAAAAACGCTAGAAGGTGGATTAAGTATAGTCGCTCAGTGATCACACTCTGAATACAACCAGCGTAGCGCCAGAACAGGGCCGGCTGGGCAGCTCTGGCCACCTCACTCTGCCAGACTCGACCGCGCTCTGCAGTTTGCTTCCGAGCAACACCATCGCCTAGCTGCTCGGATGCCATGACCTACAGCAAAGTACAAGACGTTGCTACCGTGCGTCGTGCCGTGACTGCGCGTCAAGTCCACATACCACTGTGCAACACCCGAGGGATTGACAAACCATAAATCGCACTCGTAACAATCTCCCCATCATAGGACAGGAATGGTGCAGCAAATGCACTTTGATTGAAAAACAAAACAAACTAGAAAAATGTATGTGCCCATGTGCAACTTATGAGAAAGACAGCTAAGGACAGACTGACACTGGTGCTCATGATACACACCTACGCTCGCACTCCGGCCGCAATTAAAAGGCGACAGGTCGTAACAAGCTGTCGGCACATTCTGAGGCCTCTAGCCACGCCTCTGTGAACAACTGCCTCTGCTAAAAAGGGCAGCAAACCCTTTCTCTCTCTCTAAGGCAATAAGAACACATCAAAAATAAAAATGCCAGGTTGCCTCCACCCCCTCATCCTTCTCGCTGCAGAGCATTTTGTCATTTGTGTTCCGTTTACTGTAGTGAGAGGAAGGATCATCAGCAGTAGAGTTACTATGCTTGGAAACTGGCGACATAAATTATGACATCATACATTATGAGACTACAGTACATGACTGAGGAACCATAACATAAAGACGTTTTCCAAATACCCACGTTTCTATTCTAAGATATACTGTATGTACGAGGTGCATTCAAGTTCTAAGGCCTCCGATTTTTTTTCTCCGGACTGGAAAGAGATAGAAACATGCGCATTGTTTTAAAATGAGGCCGCGTTCATTGTCAATACGTACCAGAGATGGCAGCACCGTACGGCAGATGGAATTTTACCGCCAGTGGCGAGAATGAGAATTGTTTTAAATACTTAAAATGGCGACGTTTTCCTTACTTGAACAGCGGGCAATCATTCGTTTTCTGAATTTGTGTGGTGTGAAACCAATTGAAATTCATCGACAGTTGAAGGAGACATGTGGTGATGGAGTTATGGATGTGTCGAAAGTGCGTTAAATGAAGGCAGAACATCGTGTGACAACAAACCGAAACAACCTCGGGCTCACACAAGCCAGTCTAACGACATGATCGAGAAAGTGGAGAGAATTGTTTTGGGGGATCACCGAATGACTGTTGAACAGATCACCTCCAGACTTGGTATTTCTGTGGGTTCTGTGCACATAATCCTGCATGACGACCTGAAAATGCGAAAAGTGTCATCCAGGTGGGTGCCACGAATGCTGACGGACGACCACATGGCTGCCCGCGTGGCATGTTGCCAAGCAATGTTGACGTGCAACGACAGCATGAATGGGACTTTCTTTTCGTCGGTTGTGACAATTGATGAGACGTGGATGCCATTTTTCAATCCAGTCAGCTCAATGCAAGCACACAGATTCACCGCCACCAAAAAAATTTCGGGTAACCGCCAGTGCTGAAAAAATGATGGTCTCCATGTTCTGGGACAGCGAGGGCGTAATCCTTACCCATTGCGTTCCAAAGGGCACTACGGTAACAGGTGCATCCTACAAAAATGTTTTGAAGAACAAATTCCTTCCTGCACCGCAACAAAAACGTCCGGGAAGGGCTGCGCGTGTGCTGTTTCACCAAGACAACGCACCCGCACATCGAGCTAACGTTACGCAACAGTTTCTTCGTGATAACAACTTTGAAGTGATTCCTCATGCTCCCTACTCACCTGACCTGACTCCTAGTGACTTTTGGCTTTTTCCAACAATGAAAGACACTCTCCGTGGCCGCACATTCACCAGCCATGCTGCTACTGCCTCAGCGATTTTCCAGTGGTCAAAACAGACTCCTAAAGAAGCCTTCGCCGCTGCCATGGAATCATGGCGTCAGCGTTGTGAAAAATGTGTACGTCTGCAGGGCGATTACGTCGAGAAGTAACGCCAGTTTCATCGATTTCGGGTGAGTAGTTAATTAGAAAAGAAATCGGTGGCCTTAGAACTTGAATGCACCTCGTAAATACGTGATCTTAACTTTTTAACCACCACTGCAGCGCATTATTTTTACAAAATACACAGATAACACACGTTAAACAAGCTGTGGAATACGATATTTTATCAAATACACCCATATCCCAAGTACAACAGTTTCTACAATGCAACAAAATACTTATGAAGCCTCGACCCTGCATTATTGATGTGTGACGCCAATATAAAACAGTCCCAAGTAGACTATTAAAAAATACACACACACACACACACACACACACACACACACACACACACACACGAGCGCTTCGACATTGCAACATGCGAATTGTAAGCAATTACTACAAGCATAGGAGAGTAATAGTAGACGACGTACACCACTACTTAAAAAATACAGAGACGGAAATGTGATCGTCCTAGTGCTGATGCACCACTCTGCAGTGACTAGCGCGTTGGATAGGAAATGGTAGAGAGATGCTCTTTATTAAAAACATACTGAAGAAATATATGTGTACCAATCTCCAGTGTCACTCACGACCGACGGGGAGCTGGCTGCCCTGCCAACGTCGAACCTCCGCCCGGGCAGCCCATCAGACACCACTG
This sequence comes from Schistocerca serialis cubense, assembly GCF_023864345.2. Classification (NCBI taxonomy): domain Eukaryota; kingdom Metazoa; phylum Arthropoda; class Insecta; order Orthoptera; family Acrididae; genus Schistocerca; species Schistocerca serialis. The sequence continues at coordinate 176,397,230 of NC_064640.1, read as the reverse complement.
GCCACCTTCACATACCTGCAATACCGGCGACGGTATTTCATGAAAGTGAAGAACACAATAAAACAGATAAGTCGCGACCATCAGAAGCACATAACAGCAAAGCAGGAGGAGAAAGCCATCTGTATTAATAATACTAATAATTATTTATTAAAAAACTCTCCTCGAGGATATTTCGAGAAAATGAAACTTTATTAACACCAATGGAAAAATGCTCCTCTCGGAGCACAAAAAAAGGCGAACATGCTCTTGTTTATTAAAAGATTGTGACTGAAGAGTGGGGCACAAGCTGACCCAATCTACCTTCCTCGACACATTTAAGAATTTTAGGACGCAAACATATTCGCACTCTTTTCTACATCCAACTCACCTCCCAGTCCCACAAGCTCCCCTAAACTGTAACTCGCTCATACGCACTAACCCGTCGCAGTAAATCGCTCATACCTGTGCGCTCCCACTTGCCCATTCTGACCCACTCGTTCAGCCTAACTCAACGTCGTTAACTCGTCGTGCCTCTCTAGCCCTGTCCCCTCTCTCACAGCCATAGTCTCCTGCGTTCTGCCATACTAATACTGTCTCCTCTGACTGTCGCTGCTACTATCCCATTTATTCCTTCCCACTACTGTTGTCTCTTCTCACTGCCATTATCTCTCTTCCTCGTTGTCATTGTCACAGACTCTGCCTCTCATTATCACTGGCTGTCACCCACTCCCACATTCTCCTTCTCTTTGTTCCTCTCCCACTGGCACTACTTCCTTCAGTCTTTTCTTATCACAGTTCTGACACCAACTATGTTCCACTGCCACTGTGTCCCCCTCTTTTTCTAAGACTGGCGCTGTCTCCTTGCTATAACACAACTACTGGCTACTATCTTACAGTATTTATTAATTGTCCGTCTCATTCCCACTGCCACTGTCTCCATCTCTCTCAGCATAAAAAATTGCGAATATATCTGCATGCCAAAATTTTTGGGAAAATATTTAAAAGTGCTGAGAAAGGCAGCTGGCACCCCACTTTTCAGTCAGTCTTTTAAATTAGAACATATTAGCTTCTTTTGTGATCCAATAGGAGCATTTTTCTCTGGTTCCCTTCTTTTCGCTACAACTCACATGAAAAGAACTTAATGCTCAGTAATATTTTGGTAGTTAACTTAAGTGAAATTTAAATAACTCAAAACTATATAATTTTACAGCCGGCCGCGGTGGCCGTGCGGTTCTAGGCGCTGCAGTCCGGAACCGCGGGACTGCTACGGTCGCAGGTTCGAATCCTGCCTCGGGCATGGATCTGTGTGATGTCCTTAGGTTAGTTAGGTTTAAGTAGTTCTAAGTTCTAGGGGACTGATGACCTAAGATGTTAAGTCCCATAGTGCTCAGAGCCATTTGGACTATACAGTTTTACATCTCCGACTGGATTTTATGTGCACAAAAATTTTGAATGTGCTTCAGTTCTGCAGCAACATGAGGTTTCTGGAACACGTCTGATGATAACGGAGACACTTTACAGCGTATTTTTCCCGTGCTACGAATTACATTTTTGCTCCCATCGGTTTCTACGTGCGTATTTTATGTGTACAAGTAGGGTAACTTTCAACCTGTGTATCTCGGAAATGGATGAAGATATCAGGAAAATTTTCGAATTTGTTCGAGATCTCGATCTTAGAAATCTATCGCAAAAAGCTCTTACTGATATGTTTTATTCCTCCACAGCCCGGAAGTAGCCTGAAAAGAGAGTGATTACAACATAATTACTAGCATCAAGGATGAGGGGAGGGGCGGGAATCCATCATTTTCATGCATTCTTATTGACTTAGAGAGATAGATAGATAGAGAGAGAGAGAGAGAGAGAGAGAGAGAGAGAGAGAGAAGGCGTATCCTGCCTTTTTTAACACAATCAATGGTACACAGTGGCGTGGGTGGTGACTTTAGCATGTGGCAACTGCCTTGTTGCTACTGGCCATCTTTTCATCATAGTCAGGGTTCCAGTGTATGCCGGAGGTGCAAATGTGTATCAAGAGTGGCAGCATCAGTCCATCATTGGCTAGCATCGTCTTAGGTTGCACATGGGCATGAGGAGGACTACATGTGAATTTTTTATTTTGTTTAGTTTTTTAAATAAAGTGGATTTTTCTTACCATTCCTATCCCTTGGTGAGGAGATTATGTAGAGTCCAATTTATCACCTGTTAACTCCAAGCGTGTTACACAGTTGTGTGTTGCTTCAGCGCATGCTGACTCGATGGCGGCGTGGACCAGCACCAGGTATGGCGGCAGCGTGTGGTACTTTGAGGTAGGTCGCAGCGCCTTAGCAGCACAGCAGTGACGTTGCCCGGACTCCAAGTCTGCAGGGCAGGGCCGGGTCGCTGTCAGTGTGTTTACTGCCAGGGTCAGGCAGGCAGGCGCAGGTTTGTGGACCACAGCCCTATGGCTGGTTATCCACTGAGTGGCTTCTGAGCGCTGGTACGATTACGTTTGGGTCTCCTACTCGCGTATATGAAGTCTTCACGGGTTGTCAGCCGAGTAGCGTCGCCATCTCGTAGCAACGTTTCGATGGAATGCGTCTCCATCATCATCCCCTAAAGATGATGGAGTCTCGTAGCAATATTTCGATGGAATGCATGTCCATCATCTTTAGGTGATGATGATGGAGACGCATTCCATCGAAACGTTGCTACGAGACGACGACGCTACTCGGCTTGACAACCCGTGAAGACTTCATAAATGAAATTAGCCGAGAAAGCCTGCGCTCACATATCTCCAACTCGCGTTTTTAAGTAAAAGTGCATTCCTATCATTGGTGGCGGTAACTGCGTACATTTAGTGATGTTCTCTCTCTCTCTCCTTCTCTCTCTCCCTCTCTCTCTCTCTCTCTCTCTCTTGTGTGTGTGTGTGTGTGTGTGTGTGTGTGTGTGTGTGTGCGGATTTTTTTTTCAGGGCATACTACGAGCAGTCTTATGATGACGTCACACACTAATTAGAAGAAACAAGACTTAGGATGTATTTTGTTGCATTGCAGAAATTGCTTTACCCCGCGTATGGGCATATTTGTTAAAATATCGCGATGTGCTATTTGTTTAAGGGGGTAGGACGTCAAACGGCTGGACTTGGAGCCGGAGAGGCACCACAGGACATTTTATTTTCTACTGTCTATACTTTTACAAATAAATTCATAAAACTTTGTCAGCATGACCAGGAAGGATTCCGGATTCACACTCATAGCAGTGGAAGCGCAAAAACATAACAAAATAATTTTTTTTAGATATGAAATTTCATCATTTCTTCACTTATTGTTGGCTGCATTTGTTGCTATAGGTACATTTTTCTTCACAAGTAAGAGAGATTCTTTGATGAATTTTGCACAGCATACAAACCACACTTACAGGTGTATGAAACTCTAGAATTTTCCAAATCTATTAAAAACTGTGGTAAAAATTGAGATAATTAACTACAAAATTTGATTTTTTTCTAAACATAAAGTTTAAAACGTAACAGCTCATTAATTTTTTCATAATTAAATAGATTATAGAGTTTCAGACACCTGTAAGTATGGTTTGTATGCTGTGGAAAATTCATCGAACAGTCTCTCTTACTTATGAAGAAAAGTGTACCAATAGCAACAAATGCAGCCAATAGTAAGTGAAAAAATGATGAAATTTCACGTGTAAAAAAATTATTTTGTTATGTTTTTGAACTTCCGCTGCTACGAGTGTGAATCCTGAATCCTTCCTGTTCATGCTGACAAAGTTTTATGAATTTACTTGTAAAAGTATAGACAGTGGAAATTAAAGTGTCCTGTGGTGCCTCTCCTGCTCCAAGTCAGCCCGTTTGACGTCCTACCCCCCCCCCCCCCCTTAATGTGGTACATCGATGTATTTCATTAATTTATTAAATAAAACATTAAATAAAAAAAATTGGAAAGGACAAACTTTTAACGCCTAGACCGCATTTTTCCTATCACAATTAACGTTCGATAACTGGTTTCAGATGTTATCTGTAACCATCTTCAGATCTTCCAAAATATGAAAAAAGGGTGAATAAGCATTGGAAAGCATCGTTGACTGTAGTCATGCAACAAAATTCATTCGTAAGTACCAAAACAATCCGGGTTCCCGGGTTCGATTCCCGGCGGGGTCAGGGATTTTCTCTGCCTCGTGATGACTGGGTGTTGTGTGATGTCCTTAGGTTAGTTAGGTTTAAGTAGTTCTAAGTTCTAGGGGACTGATGACCATAGATGTTAAGTCCCATAGCGCTCAGAGCCATTTTTGAACCAAAACAATAACAGTACGTAGTTGAAAACACTGTGAGCAAGCCGGGCAGTAGACGGTAATTTCGCAGGTTGCTGGTCGTATAGGAAATTGTCCAGTTGCATGAGGATATATGACCGTTAACCTACGAAATTATCGTCTACAACCTGGCTTGCTCACAGTGACGTTTTCAACTACGTACTACTGTTGTTCTGGTACTTAAGTATGCATGTTGTTGCATGACTACAGCTGACAATGCTTTCCAATGCTTATTCACCACCTTTTCATATTTTGAACGATCTGAAGATAGCTGCATATAGCAACTTTAATTGTGATAGGAAAATTGCAGTCTAGACATTAAAATCTTTCCTTTCATTTTTTTATTTAATAAACCACACTAAGACCGCCGTCTCTCCCCCCTGACCATATCAAGCGTCACTGGTATTTAGTTAAAAATAACGCGCTGTAATAGTGCTGAAACATTTACAACCAAGTATTTACATGTATCTTACAATGAAGCGTGGAAATTTTGGAGAAAATCGGTAACATTATAGTAAATAGCAATGAGAGGGGGGGGGGGGGGAGTGCTTAGAGACATCATTGTTTTATAGTAATTCAGACATGTACTGCGTTGTCAGAGTGTGTTACCTCGTAAGTTAGGCCTCCATTTTCTAAGTGGGACAACTCTGCTGCTGATGAACCTTCCTCTCACTACAGAGCACAGATACCAAATGACCGGTTTCTATTCGTGATAGTGACCTCATCTAAGATCGTTCCCTGCACTCGTTGTGGTAATGTGGGAGGGTGATCATTTTCCCATTTTATTAACCTGCAGTTGATTTATCTGCATTACATTGCATTAGATTGTTATCTGCGCTTATATTCGTACAGTGGATGGGTGACTTTCATTTTCGTGCCTTTTTAACGTACACAACTGCCTGAGGTGCATGACCTCGCCAGGCGCCAGGGGGAAGGGCTTCCCAGGAGTCTTATCAGTACCCACGAAATAAGCGTTCCTTTAAATCCAGTATGCCCACTGAACCCCTACTGTGGCTCACAACAGCGGCAGTGTCTGCCCCAAAAACTGAGGCGGGCAGCAAGGTGTTCGCCCCCAGGAACAATGGCGGCCAGGCAGCTGCACCTCCGTAGGATCGAACTGTAGGCCATCAGCTAGCCCGCCTATTGGAGGGCTATAGCTAGCAGCGACTGAGTCCAGAGGTGGCGAGTGGTTGGTATATGTAGACTGTCAGACCGTCGTAGGTCCCACTCAGAGCCGGTGTCTGCCAGGTTGCAATGAATATTTACGTGGGCTGGGGCTGTCCTTGTATAGCTAAAGCATTGGTTTCTGTCATGTAAGCCGTAACAGAACCATGTTCAGACGTTAATCAGTCACGTCACCCAAGGCACAGCGGCCCCGCCTTTCTGCTGGGTCAATGGTTTGCGCCTCTGGTTTGGAAATTTGTAGTAAGGCCCTATGGGACCGAACTGCTGAGGTCATCGGTCCCTAAGCTTACACATTACTTAATCAAACTAACTAACTTACGCTAAGGACGACATACACATCCATGCGCGAGGGAGGACTCGAACCTCCAATGAGGGGAGCCACGCGGTCCGTGACAAGACGCCTGAGACCAAGCGGCTACCCCGCGCGGCGCGCCTCTGGTTCAGCTGATTGGCCGTAGCATGTGGTAACGGTCCCAATCCTTCGCAGACAGTTCATCATGTCGCGTAGCATGTTACTACTGCATTTATCAAAAGACGAGGTCGATAAGGAAATTAAGACCTTCCGGAAGGCGTTCGATACAGTTACGCACTGTCGCCTGATAAACAAAGTAAGAGCCTATGGAACATCAGACCAGCTGTGTGGCTGGATTGAAGAGTTTTTAGCAAGCAGAACACAGCATGTTGTTCTCAATGGAGAGACGTCTACAGACGTTAAAGTAACATCTGGCATCCCACAGGGGAGTGTTATGGGACCATTGCTTTTCACAATATATATAAATGACCCAGTAGATAGTGTCGGAAGTTCCATGCGGCTTTTCGCGGATGATGCTGTATACAGAGAAGTTGCAGCATTAGAAAATTGCATCGAAATGCAGGAAGATCTGCAGCGGATAGGCACTTGGTGCAGGGAGTGGCAACTGACCCTTAACATAGACAAATGTAATGTACTGCGAATACGTAGAAAGAAGGATCCTTTATTGTATGATTATATGATAGCGGAACAAACACTGGTAGCAGTTACTTCTGTAAAATATCTGGGAGTATGCGTACGGAACGATTTGAAGTAGAATGATCATATAAAACTAGTTGTTGGTAAGGCGGGTGCCAGGTTGAGATTCATTGGGAGAGTCCTTAGAAATGTAGACCATCAACAAAGGAGGTGGCTTACAAAACACTCGTTCGACCTATACTTGAGTATTGCTCATCAGTGTGGGATACGTACCAGGACGGGTTGACAGAGGACATAGAGAAGATCCAAAGAAGAGCGGCGCGTTTCGTCACAGAGTTATTTGGTAAGCGTGATAGCGTTACGGCGATGTTTAGCAAACTCAAGTGGCAGACTCTGCAAGAGAGGCGCTCTCCATTGCGGTGTAACTTGCTGTCCAGGTTTCTAGAGGGTGCGTTTCTGGATGAGGTATCGAATATATTGCTTCCCCCTACTTATACCTCCCGAGGAGATCACGGATGTAAAATTAGAGAGATTCGAGCGCGCACGGAGGCTTTCCGGCAGTCGTTCTTCCCGCGAACCATACACGACTGGAACAGAAAAGGGAGGTACTGACAGTGGCACGTAAAGTGCCCTCCGCTACACACCGTTGGGTGGCTTGCGGAGTATAAGTGTAGATGTAGATATAGATGTAGAAGTAGGCTGCGGGAGCAAGTAGATATGTCAGCTCTACAATTACACGTACATACAATAAATTTAAAGATAGACAACACTAACCAAAAAAAACTGTAACGAAAATGGACAAATTATAATTTCTGTGAGGTTTTTTGCAGTAATTAGCACACAACAGTCCAGGTACACCAATCCCTGACTTCCTTTCGATTCTATTTCTAGGTCAGGGCATGGTGCCACAGGACTAGCGGATACTGTCTTTGGACCATGACTACTTATTTCCAAGGATATGTCTATATTTAACCAATGACCAACTTATTTCCTAGGACACATTTTGATTTCAATTATATTTTTAGTCTATGACGTACTTACGTCTTAGGACACAATATTTTCAGCCCAATGACGTAACAGTTAGCTGGAAAAGTGCTATGTTTTTAACTATGCGTTGCCACAGACGCTGCAGGTACGAAAAATTACAACGTTACCACCACCCCACTGAGTGACAGTTATTAAAGCAATCATTAGGGAGTACGGTAACCGTTCTAGCAATCTTATTACGCTGCTAGTAACTGACAGTGGAGAGTGCCGCAGTTAATCTGAATACATGGCCGACCCATAACGTGTTACCACCATCCCACTGGGAACAGTAGCTTTTAAAGGAACCGTTAGGACGTTTTTTCAGTTATTGCATATTTAAAGACTTGTTGCCTAGTACTGTAAAACAGATCCACATTTTACAATTTCTTATATGATAACATAAGTCGTTCCATTATTCCAAGCAAATATATATTCGCCAATAAAAACCAAAGTATTGGTAAAACGAAACAATAAATTATGTACTTGCATAAAGGTTAACCTATTCTTAATTCGTTATTTTTGATAATGAGTTACAAAGAAAAAGAAATTTAAATTAATTAACGGAAACGGAGGGTGTTATAAATGATTGGTGGTAAATTGTAAGAAATTATCATCGTCTGTGTTGCTTCTTCGGCCAGTTTCGCAATCTTAGTCTGAGGTGCCTATCATGTTTATTCTATGCTGTGTCCTGGGTCACAGGTAAGATCTAAGTTGTTGTTCGTTTACGTACTGAAGAGCCTTTGAGATCGAGTCTGCCATGCTGCTGATTTCTTTCCACGTTGCTTCGTCTCTAATCGCGTCGTACAAGTCTTTGTATGTGTATCTTAGTGTGAGAAGTGTGCAGTGTATTACTATGTGCTCTGAGGAACCTCTCTCCCCGCAACTACATACTTCCATTTCAATGAGGTACATGCAGTGTAAATGCATAGGCTAAGGGCCATGTCAAGTAATGAAGCGAATCATGTCTCTGCTTGGGTCGATGTGTCTCATTCCTAATCGTCCCCTGATGTTGTAAAATAAAGTATGAACTCTCTGAACCTCATCACTGCTATCCCATTCCCATTGCTAGCCATCTGACCGCCACCACTTTAATTAGCGTTTGTCTCTTACTTCTTCCGCTGTTAAGGTAGTTATCTCGTCAAGTCTTCACATCTTGAGTTAATACTCTGCGGCCGGATATCTGATGGTATAGTCTATAGGCTAAGTTCCCAAGATCACACACAGGGATCCAAGAGGTGTCATCCGGTAAGGCTCCGACAGCTTGGGCAGCACACTTCCTTGCTTTCGCCTAACATTTGTTCTGTTACTAACAAAGCTCAGTCGGTGTGCCCATGTACTGGCCGTAGAGCATACGATCGCCCCATTGATACGTACGAAGTGTGACAAGTGGTAATCTGAAGTGTTCAGTACTTAATCACTTTCGAATACATCGTGGGAGCAGACAGTGATCAATGTTATTACTAATAGTTACTATTATAATCTGTCTTGATCACAAATTTATTTATTCTGGTAACCGGTTTCGACCAACGCCTGTGGTCATCTTCAGACCAAAATGCTGTATGAGCAGGAGCCTCCTTCTGATGGTAAATCACTTCTGCATGGAGCATTGATTCACCACCAGGAGGAGGCTCCTGCTCATACAGCATTTTGGTCTGAAGATGACCACAGGCGTTGGTCGAAACCGGTAACCAGAATAAATAAATTTGTGATCAAGACTGATTGTAATAGTAACTATTGTTCAGTATATGTTCTGGATAATTTGTGTAATAGTCGTTCAGCCTTATCGGAAACTATTTGAATGTCGTTATGAAAGCTTAGACGCTCGTCGATGTGTATTCCAAGGTCTCGTGTTGTATTACGTGCTATGGAAGTGTTATCCAAGTTGATCACGTAATTTCTTTGTACTTTACCTTTTAGCTTTATGTAGACTCATTGCTGTGGTTAATTTATTGTTTTTACACCAATCGTTTACCTGTTTTAAAACGTTATTTGATTTACTTTCTAGATTTACTCTTGAAACGGTCGCCACTATCGCCAGTAAATCGGCTACATATGCAACGACTCTACTGGTGTGTTCGCTTCGCACTACCTGTTGTAGAAGGGATTCAGTGGCAATTTTCCTTAAAATTGGCCCAGAAATAGAGCCCTGTGAGCATCTCTTAGCGATTTTCTTCACAGCCTTGCGATGTCCCGCACGCCACTCTCCTATTCTGTCTTTACAATAGTTAAGGAGACTACTGTATAGCGCCGGAGATACCTGCAATTCTCTAAGACGTGCAAACACCGCAGACCACCATAGATTGCCAAGTGCATCTGCGATGTCAACACTGATCGCCACGATGTATTTACGTACTGAATTTTTAACTAAGTGAAGAGCACCCTTGATTGCATCATCTATTGCTTTATTTTATTTTTTTTTGTTATTAAATGCTTCAAATGGCTCTGAGCACTATGGGACTTAACTTCTGATGTCATCTGTCCCCTGGAACTTAGAACTATTTAAACCTAAGTAACCTAATCGCACACATCCATGCCCGAGACAGGATTCGAACCTGCGACCGTAACGATCGCGCGGTTCCAGACTGTAGCGCCTAGAACCGCTCAGCCACTCAGGCCGGTTTTTTTTTGTTTTTTGTTTTTTTGTTTTCTATTAAGCCACAATGATACTAACTAAAGCCCCTGTGTGTCTGCACGTAAGTCGCTCCTTTATCTTAACTAGAACATTTAGTAGAAATATTGGTCTGTATGATTTTGCGGTCTGAAGAGTCCCTATCTGCCGATTTCTTAATTATGATTGTGTTCCCTGTTTTCCATATTGCAGATATCTTCCCTAGCCTAGGGCCTCATTTAATACATATGCAAGAAATAGGGTAAGATGTGGGGCAGTTTGCTCTGCAACTTTTGCATGGATGCCGCAGGAGTTGAGGCTGTCCTCCTATGTAACTTTGCTAGAGTCAGAGCGACCTCTTGTCGCATGAAAGGGCAAGCGACGCTGTCTGATGCGTATCGCTGTTCTATTTCTCTTCTTAGTTGTGCTTGTGTGTTGCAATCTCTTTGTAGGCCGTCGCCCGGGAGAAGTTTGTACTGCAGGCTTTGTGCTGTGTCTCTCCATCCTTGAGTCATGACACTATCTGATTGCCTCAGCGTGGACAAAATTAACGGGGTCTTCATTCGCTCTGTCTACAGTCTATATTGTACTCCCCAAATGTTGTCTTCGAGTTGGGTTTGTATGTCACTTTCTCAGTATCGTCGTCTTCTCTCCAGGAGTAGTGTTTTGTACCTGAATGTAGTGTTTCTGTGTATGCTGGATCTTTCTTCTCTGTACCATGCTATTTTCGCCTTTTGGTACCGCTTTCGCGTCCTTCTTGTTAGTTTTAGTTTCGCCTGTGTGCTGTCTCGAACTGATATCGCGTCAGTCTGTACTTCTCGTATTAGCTCTGTTAACTGGTGAATTTGAAAGTCAATGCTGCCTTTTATAGTCTGTAATGGGACGTCCTCTCTATCTGTCTCTTTGGTCGTGGCCAGTCAGCCTTACTCCGACAAAGTCTGTGGTTCCTGTCGAAACTTGAGTGTCTGTTAATTGCAGTATGACATTATGGTCACTATGTGTAAATCCTTCCAATTCTGCCTAATTGGCTGTTGATCTTAAGGTCCTATCATTCACCTCAGTCATATCTATGTTGCTTGTGTGCCGGCCCTTCTGTGATAAGTGGGTGGCTCATTCTCTATGTTTAGTATGTAGAGGTTTGATTCGTTTAAAACGTCATTTACTATTTGTCCCCTTTTGTCTGTAGTTGCTACATGCCACTGCGTAGGGCATGCGTTTATGTCTGCACAGATAATTAACTGTCTGTTTACTGCGTAGCCTGTTATGTCTTGTTTTAGTTCAGCGTAAAGATCTATTTCATGACTGTATTGGACATAAAGTGTTGCTACCAGCCGTGTCTCGGTTCTCGCACCAATTTCTACAGACACATGGCTAGTAGTCAGTTGCGCAATTGCTGTCGCATTTATTTCTGTATTTACCACTGCGATAGCTGCCACGGCTCGATGACTTCCAGAGATCACTATGGCCTGTGGGGAGAAAGATGTTAGTTTCCTCTCCCTCGTGTAAGTTTCTTGGAAACTCGCCAGGTCTACACCAAGCTCTTCCACTGCTCTGCCTAATTCGCTGCTTACAAGGATGCTCTTCATTGCAATAAACTGTAATATCTTAATTATGGACATTTAGTCTCTGCACTCTGTGGCTACACTAGCACAGGGATGTTATGCTGGGATGGGTCATGTGTTGGTGACCAGTACTGTCCTCCATCTTGTTGTTGTTTGGGACCACCAGCAGAGTTAGATGTGTTGGGAGCAGATCGTCTGTCCTCATAACACAAATCGATTAGTGGGACAGACAACAACAGCTCCTTGTCCTGCTCCAGAAAGTGGGCTATGTGCGCCACAGGATCCCACATGGTCGCTACAGGTTCAGACATGCTGGAGGTTGTTGGCTACCACAGATCCAGAGGTCGCTGCAGGTCTCGACAAGATGGCAGCCAAGGTTGCTACAGGTCCAGACGCAGCAGAGATCGGCATGTTGGCGCTCGACCCTGCAGGCTTGGACGCATCGACGGCTATTGCTGAACAAAGATGAGGAAGCATTACACACGGACCAAGACTCGAAAACAATCAATAATAATAATAATAATAATGCTAATGACAGACAAAGATGTGATATGGGATATTTAGTTTTTCGTTTCCTTCTGTTCTGCAGGGGTGTGTTGGATTGCGACTGCTGTTGACGCTTTATGGTTCTTCTTCTTCTTCTGCTGCTGCTGCTGCTGGCTGACTGAGCAAGACTGAGGTCCCAGAGCTGCTGAGCCTGCCCTCTATCCCCTCCAATGAAGTTACCACATACTGCCATCCTACTGGCTGAAGTCTATCATGTGACTGGATTAAGGGTTCCTATTGGTTCCCACCATTTTCCCCCTCCCCAGGCCGCCATCTTGGATTATGTCACAGGAGGGATTATAGTGCCCTCCGGTGGCAGTACTGTGTACGAGGTCAGTTGGCATCCAGACCCCATGGAGAACACACCAGATGAAGGCATAGCCTCAGATTGCTCAAATAAAGGCTGCATGCAAAATAAATACTTAGTCCATCCTATCCAGCACAGGCTGAGACCTTTTCCAGCCAATTCCTAGGCAGAGGTGGCGATCAGGTGACTTAGGTTAGTGGAGGTAGCCCAAGTGACCTATTTTCCCACCATTTTCTCAGGTTAGTGGCGGTAGCTGTGGTGTGTTGCATTGTCCTGATGAAATTTGAACTTACCACAGTTTTCTGGGGGAGGGGAGGGGAGGGGGCTAGGTTAATGGATGTAGTCCAATTGATCTATCTTCCCACCAAAATTTGAACTTCTCACCTTGACGTCATTGCAATGTTGCCATATCTATCACTGACATCTTGGATCCGCCATCTTGAATAAATCTAGCAACAGTGGAGAGTAGGGCGACGTTCTTGTTCCTTCACTACTCTCCTCTGTTGACTGATAAGGACCATCGACAGTTGAAGAGGGTTGTAATGTGAAATAGGCACACATCTTTCCAGACCATCTCACAGGAATTCCAAACTGCTTCAGGATCCACTGCAAGTACTATGACAGTTAGGTGGGAGGTGAGAAAACTTGGATTTAGTGATCGAGTGGGTGCTCATAAGCTACTTATCATGCTGGTAAACGGCAAACGACGACTCACTTGGTGTAAGGAGCGTAACCATTGGACGACTGAAAAGTGAAAAAGCGTTGTGTGGAGTGACGAATCATGGCACAGAATGTGGGGATCCGAAGGCAGGGTGTGGGTATGGCGAATGTCCGGTGAACGTCATCTGACAGTGTGTGTAGTGCCAAGAGTAAAATTCGGAGGCGGTGGTGTTATGGTGTAGTCCTGTTTTTCATGGAGGAGGCTCGCACTCGTTGTTTTACGTGGCATTATCGCAGCACAAGCCTACATTGATGTTTTAGGCACCTTCTTGCTTCCCGCTGCTGAAGAGCAATTCGGGGCTGGCGACTGCATCTTTCAACACGATCGAGCACCTGTTCATAATGCACGGCCTGTGGCGAAGTGGTTACACGACGATAACATCCCTGTAATGGACTGGCCTGCACAGAGTCCTGACCTGAATCCTATAGAACAACTTTGGGATGTTATGGAACGTCGTCTTCGTGCCAAACCTCAACAACCGACACCGATACTTCTCCTCAGTGCAGCACTCCGTGAAAAATGGGCTGCCATTCCCCAACAACCTTCCAGCACCTGATTGAACGTATGCCTGCGAGAGTGGAAGCTGTCACCAAGGCTAAGGGTGGGCTAACACCATATTGAATTTCAGCATTACCGATGGAGGGCGCCACGAGTTTGTAAGTCATTTTTAGCCAGATGTCCGAATACTTTTGATCACATAGTGTATCTCCGGAATCCAAACTGATCTTCCCAGATAGCAGCTTCTACCACTTTTTCCATTTTTCTGTAAGGAATTCGTGTTAGTATTTTGCAACCATGTCTTACTAAACTGACAGTTCGATAATATTCACACCTGTCAGGAAATGCTTTCTTTAGAATTGCCCTGGCAGGCACTCCCAAGGCTATCAATATGTCTGACGGAATGTCGTCTACTTCTGGGGCTTTTTTCATTTTTTTGCTTAGGTGTTTCTGTGCTCTGTCAAATTCTTCTCGCAGTATCACGTCTCCCATCTCCTCTTTATCTACGTCGTCTTGCGTTTCATTGTTTGTCGTACATGGTAAAAATTTCCATTTTTTGTTGTACATCGTAAAAATGGAAATACATATTTATTGTTAAACTTATATTTATCTATGTTGCTATTTTCTACATCCTCTCAGTTCCTCAATATGTAGCCAGTTTTCTCACAGCTGATACTAAAAGGTGGCACCTGAAACACATGTGAAGAATATGGCTCAATTGTCCAGAAATCTCCTATTAAGCAAATTTTTATTCTCACTTAATATTTGTGATCACTGCTTACTAAGAGTTTATCTACACTCCTGGAAATGGAAAAAAGAACACATTGACACCGGTGTGTCAGACCCACCATACTTGCTCCGGACACTGCGAGAGGGCTGTACAAGCAATGATCACACGCACGGCACAGCGGACACACCAGGAACCGCGGTGTTGGCCGTCGAATGGCGCTAGCTGCGCAGCATTTGTGCACCGCCGCCGTCAGTGTCAGCCAGTTTGCCGTGGCATACGGAGCTCCATCGCAGTCTTTAACACTGGTAGCATGCCGCGACAGCGTGGACGTGAACCGTATGTGCAGTTGACGGACTTTGAGCGAGGGCGTATAGTGGGCATGCGGGAGGCCCGGTGGACGTACCGCCGAATTGCCCAACACGTGGGGCGTGAGGTCTCCACAGTACATCGATGTTGCCGCCAGTGGTCGGCGGAAGGTGCACGTGCCCGTCGACCTGGGACCGGACCGCAGCGACGCACGGATGCACGCCAAGACCGTAGGATCCTACGCAGTGCCGTAGGGGACCGCACCGCCACTTCCCAGCAAATTAGGGACACTGTTGCTCCTGGGGTATCGGCGAGGACCATTCGCAACCGTCTCCATGAAGCTGGGCTACGGTCCCGCACACCGTTAGGCCGTCTTCCGCTCACGCCCCAACATCGTGCAGCCCGCCTCCAGTGGTGTCGCGACAGGCGTGAATGGAGGGACGAATGGAGACGTGTCGTCTTCAGCGATGAGAGTCGCTTCTGCCTTGGTGCCAATGATGGTCGTATGCGTGTTTGGCGCCGTGCAGGTGAGCGCCACAATCGGGACTGCATACGACCGAGGCACACAGGGCCAACACCCGGCGTCATGGTGTGGGGAGCGATCTCCTACACTGGCCGTACACCACTGGTGATCGTCGAGGGGACACTGAATAGTGCACGGTACATCCAAACCGTCATCGAACCCATCGTTCTACCATTCCTAGACCGGCAAGGGAACTTGCTGTTCCAACAGGACAATGCACGTCCGCATGTATCCCGTGCTACCCAACGTGCTCTAGAAGGTGTAAGTCAACTACCCTGGCCAGCAAGATCTCCGGATCTGTCCCCCATTGAGCATGTTTGGGACTGGATGAAGCGTCGTCTCACGCGGTCTGCACGTCCAGCACGAACGCTGGTCCAACTGAGGCGCCAGGTGGAAATGGCATGGCAAGCCGTTCCACAGGACTACATCCAGCATCTCTACGATCGTCTCCATGGGAGAATAGCAGCCTGCATTGCTGCGAAAGGTGGATATACACTGTACTAGTGCCGACATTGTGCATGCTCTGTTGCCTGTGTGTATGTGCCTGTGGTTCTGTCAGTGTGATCATGTGATGTATCTGACCCCAGGAATGTGTCAATAAAGTTTCCCCTTCCTGGGACAATGAATTCACGGTGTTCTTATTTCAATTTCCAGGAGTGTATATAGGTATTATCGCTATTATCTCTGTGTTGATACAGAATTACAAACTGAACACTGTTGTGCATTTGGGGCACCTATGTCTTATTTTAACATCTATTTAACTTAAACATGTGATCAGCAGATTCCTCATTACAAATGAAATAAAGCGGTTATACATGTCAAAACTGTTCCCTGATAGTGAATTTACTGCAACAAAAATGCTCTTATTGTACCTGAAACAGGTTTCTCACACACAGCACACAAGGAAACAGAGGTGTAAATTTAACACAACAGCAACGTGTCTCCATAGGAGGAACAGCACTACCATCTCTCAAGGAGACAACTTTTACACAGGCGAACGTTGTCCATCCCCCTCCCAGTTCTTACGAGCACATAAAAGTGGACAAGTAATGGCCACGGAACATTCTGTGGACAGACAAAGCGCATTTCCATCTCCAAGGACATGTGAATACTGTCCAGACTCTTACAGTCGCCAGGAGAGAGCCAGGCAGGATGCGCTGATGAGAACCTAATTACACTCGAGAACGCCAAGAAAACACAATTGTCAAAACAAAAAAAAGGTTCAAATGGCTCTGAGCACTATGGAACTTAACATCTGAGGTCATCAGTCCCCTAGAACTTAGAACTACTTAAACCTAACTAACCTAAGGACATCACACACATCCATGCCCGAGGCAGGATTTGAACCTGCGACCGTAGCGGTCACGCGGTTCCAGACTGAAGCGCCTAGAACCGCTCGGCCACACCGGCCGGCCACCATTGTCAATATCACATTTATTAGGCAGTAGTACAGGACTGTTTTCTGAAGTGCTGTGCCACATCCGGGCTGCCGGAGTACCGCCTCGTCAGCGGAAGAAGGCCAGCTTGCACTCGTCCTGCAGTACCGCCAGCACTGCGATGTGTTGAGTGCCAGCTGCTATGTCATGAGCGACCATCGACTGCAGAATACGATCGTCTCCAGCTCTGCATATTGATCTCCAAAGTACTCTCGTGAACGTCGAAGGATTGCACTTAAGAGTCTGGGTCAAGGTCCACCTGAAGTACTCGCTGGCATGCAAGGTTGGTTCTCAGCCCCCGTTTATGAAGCAGCAGCCAGCAGCATCGGTGTCTGGCACAGGAACAGGAAGAGCAGCAGCAGCGCCACCCACCCAAAAGTGGAACGCGGACAGCTTATGAGCGCTCAACGACGAGGTTGTCCAAGTCACGCAGGTCAAGCCTCCAGCAGATGTGTACGGTGATGCCGGCCTCTGCGCCTCAACAGTGTTGCTTCGGAAACTGAAACTGGCAGTGTAGCAGGCAGCAGCAGCGTTCTTCCGGTCATTTCATAGATGGCTGAAGACAGCTAGGTGTGCCAAAGGTCGACCTCCATAGCCTCCCCGCTCAATGGATAGCTGAAACTAATGCAAGGGCTGAGGCTACGCACTGGGCAGTTGTCAATCAGCAATAATCAATCCGACATTTGTTAAGAAGGATGGGGAATTTATTTAGCCGCTTCCTATGCACTGTGCTGCGTTGGAAATGGCTATTACACCGACACCATGTGTCGTGGTCTTACCTCGCTGTCGGCTCTCCTAGCGACTTCAGACTTCCGCAACTTCACCTTTCAGAGGCTGTTTTCTGCTGGCTCGTCACCTGAATACTTAAAGTTGTATTGCACCTAGCCTTTCTTACGAATCTCTGCTTTGTCACTAATATGAAGTCATCTCTTGGCTTCCCTGATGTCATTATGCTCCGCTTGCACACTTGGGCTTCCGTGTGTGCCACAAGTCATTCAAAAATTTCCCCTAGCTGGCAGTCTTCCCGTGTAACTCCCAGGAGCTGCCAAGATAGAACATGGACGAATTTATAGTGTCCGCCGGGAATATTATCCCGGGGTGTGACATTTCACCCTTCCCTGAGAAAAATCTTCTCGAGTTTTTCTGTTTGGGGTACCCATGATAACTTTATCCTACATATTTTGCACCAGTAGTTACCCATTATACAAATGGTTCAAATGGCTGTAAGCACTATGGGACTTAACATCTGAGGTAATCAGTCGCCTAGACGTAGAACTACTTAAACCTAACTAACCTAAGGACATCACACAGATCCATGCCCGAGGCAGGATTCGAACCTGCGACCGTATCAGCCGCCTAGTTCCGGACTGAAGCACCTAGAACCGCTCGACCACAGCGGCCGGCTACCCATTATACAACTTTAGGTATTCTTCCAGTACTGTACAGCTAATTAACATGATTTTCAGCAGTTGATGTGACGAAGGGATAACTTAGGTTCTTGAAGAAGTTATTTGTTACACAACAACGCAATTATTCATATACTTAAAGGTCCATCTATTATTTTACACGTACTTCCCTTACTACGTTTGAGCAATATTTACAAAAGAACAAAAGGATATCTGATGCACAGATGAATCTGAGCAGTGCTCTGACTTTCGTTTAAAACAGAAGTAGATTACAAGAATCGCAGTCACAACCACTACTGCGTTGGTAGACGTCACGTTTACAGTCGTGAACTATGATGTTGTCTACCGCGGTATTCCTGTATATGCCGGAACATTTGTTCGGTGTAGTTCTCTCTTTTTGAATTGCTACTAGTTCGACTAGTGAACATAGAGGCTAAGTTTTTGATAGGCAGCACCTCTAGTGGCTTCTCGGACGAGTACAACATATGTTGTTCCCACTTACGTGTGTTCGTACCCAGTGATCGTAGCTGGTAGACGAAATGTCGGGCTTGCTACGCCACAAGTCGTGTGGTTTAGACGCTGTAGCTAACTACTTCTGGAAATGTAGATAAGGCGTTAACACTTCCATTTCACATTCACTTGCTTCAGTTTTTCCCAGGAATAACTGGATCTCGTATGCCTGTACGCCAGCCTACTTGGACAGATCGTAATACTTTCTCTCTGACATTTCTGTAGGTCTTTCAGCGACATTAGAGCGCAGCCATCTCTTTGCTCTGAAATTATTAATACATCTTTTGTCCGTACCTTCATCCATTTCGGTATGCGACTGAGACAAAGGAACCTTTATCACTATCTCCCCATCCCTTCGGAAAGGCGAGATCACCCGGACAAAATCATATACGAAAACAGCAGTGTGTCGATTCCTCGTTAATGAAAAATAAAAAGCTCTTTAGAACATGCTATAAATACACTAAAGTGCCAAAGAAACTGGTATAGGAATGCGTATTCAAATACAGAGATATGTAAACAGTCATAACACGGCCCTTCGGTCGGCAACGTCCATATAAGGCAGCAAGTGTCTGGCCCAGTTGTTAGATCGGTTATTGCTGCTACAATGGCAGGTTATCAGGATTTAAGGGAGTTACGTGGTGTTATAGTCGGCGAACGAGCGATGGGACACAGCATCTCCGAGATAGCAATGAAGTGAGGATTTTCACGTATGACCATTTTACGAGTGTACCGTGAATATCAGGAATCCGATAAAACATCAAATATCCGACATCGCTGAGGCCGGAAAAAGACCCTGCAAGAACGGGACCAATGACGACTGAAGAGAATCGTTCAGCGTGACGTAAGTGCAACCCTTCTGCAAATTACTGCAGATTTCGGCGCTGGGCCATCACCAAATGTCAGCGTGCAAACCATTCAACGATACATCATCGATATGGCTTTTGGAGCCAAAGGCCCACTCGTGTATCCTTGATGACTACACAACACAAAGCTTTACGCCTCGCCTGGGCCCGTCAACACTGACATTGGACTCTGATGACTGGAGACACGTTGCCTGGTCGGACGAGCCTCGTTTCAAATTGTATCGATTGGATGGACGTGTACGGGTATGGAGACAATCTCATGAATCCATGGACCCTGCTGGTCAGCAAAGGACTGTTCAAGCTGATGGAAGCTCTGTAATGGTGTGGGGCGTGTGCAGTTGGAGTGATATGGGACCCCTGATACGTCTAGATATGACTCTGCCAGGTGACGCATACGTAAGCATCCTGTCTCATCACTTGCATCCATTCATGTCCACTGTGCATTCCGACGGACTTGGGCAATTCCAGCAGGACAATGCGACACTCCACATTTCCACAATTGCTACAGAGTAGCTCCACGAACACGCATTTGAGTTTAAACAACTCCTCTGGCAGCCAAACTCCCCAGATATGAATATTGTTGAGCATATCTGGGATGCCTAGCAACGTGCTGTTCAGAAGAGTTCTCCACTCCCTCGTACTCTTACGGATTTATGGACAGCCCTGCAGGATTCATGGTGTTAGTTCCCTTCATCACTACTTCAGACATTAGTCGAGTCCATGCCACGTCATGTTGCAGAACTTCTGCGTGCTTGCGGGGGCCCTACACGATATTAGGCAGATATAGCAGTTCCTTTGGTTCTTCAATGTAGAACAACGTAAAACTTTATGGGTTCCTGATAATGTACACAGGAACAAGTGAAGTGCAATATAGGCAGACAACAGTCTCAAATCCTATCTGTCGGCAGGGTCTAAGAATGTAAGGCACTTTAGATGTACTCTGCTCATTAGTCACGTGTTTCTTCTTTGTTCCACGAGTCTCAGCATTCTGGACTGCACATACTGGTGATACCTGTGGAAATGCATCGACACCTCCCTTATAAGGCTTAATATGTCGCTCGTGAATAATCGAAGTCTTCGTTGGCATCTGTATTTTAACATTGACTGGTGATGTCATTCGACTGCTTGGTGTGGTCCATGGTATTGGGTCATGAATTTCTTTGTTGTTCCTTTTGGCGTTTATGGTTTGGTTACTAATACCCATTAGCCAATGTTGTACGGCGATAACTTCCCTATGCGTATTCCTATCTGCTCTTGTCGTTCTAAAGCTTTTGTATTTGCGCGTTTTACTTGGTGTCAACTGTCTCGTAATTTCTTATCAAACTGTTTTATCGATTCGACATCTAATCCAAGCTTCGTCTTAATCATTTCGAAAGGTGAAGGCATTTTTATTCGATATATCACGTCCTATGGCGAATGACCGGTAGTCGTATGGACTTTAGAAGTGTATGCAGCGGTTAAAAAATTTAAATATACATCCCACTTTTCATGATTGCTGTTGACATAATAGCTCAACCTCTTTGAAATCGAGCGATGAACTCTCGCTGTTCTTCCACTGGCTTCAAGGTGGAAGGGGCCTGTTCGCAGTTTGAGAATTCAGAGCAATCGACACAACTGCTCCACAAGATCTGACATGAAATTGGTATCCTGGCCTGTAATTAACATGTCCGGATTGCCAAATGTGGGCAAAGAATTATTTACCAACACTCCAGCAACTGTACCTGCTTTTTGGTTATAATTTGCAACAATTCGTATAAAACGCGATAAACGGTCAATTATTGTCAATATGTGTTTATTCCCTGATGGTATTTTATGAAATGGACCTAAAATGTCCAGTCCAAACAGTTTGGACAGTTTAGATGCTTCCGGTAGACGTTGTAACGGAAGCAGTCGGTAGCTAAAATCGGCTCTTTGTGCACAAGGTACACAGTTCCTGACCATTTTGCTCGACATCTCGTTTTCTTGTCCTCCACCAAAATTTTTCGGCAATTCGCCTATCAATTGCTCTTCGCCCACCATGGCCCGACAGATATGGTCATGTGCTTGCGACAAGACTTCGCTCCAGAGAGCTGCAGGTGCTATCACTCGTAATCGGCAGTTTGTTGTTTTGCACAGCAAGCCACCGTGTGTCACGAACTGAGGTTGCTACTTGGACTGTTGACCGTCAGCACCAGCAGTCTGAGCTTTCCGACATTCAGCTAAGCGTCCTGCGCATTGTTTGCAGAACTGCAATTTTTCTACTTAAACTGTCGGCGTTAGCGTGCCTTTTTCCTGGCTTGTGTATTACTTCGTAATCAAATTCACTCAGACGGAGTGCCCACCTCGTTAATCTGCTGCAGGGGTCCTTCAATCATAACAACTGGTTAAGAGCAGCGTGATTGGTCACTTTTAGCCATATAAATAACAGCGGAAGTACGTAATACTACAGATTACTGCTAGCGTCTCCTTCTAAGTCTTGGAATAATTTTGCTCTTCTTTGTTCAACTGTCAGGATGTTTACGCTACAGAACGTCTGTACCATCTGTATTCTGTCCTAGGACACATCCAAACTCTGTACTGCTTGCATCACAAAACAGAAAAAATTCTTTTTCAAAATTGGGTAATATCAAAACTGGGTCTGACGTCACTGCTCGCTTTTAAGTATCGAATACTGTTTGACAGCCAGTAGACCATGCAAATTTTTCTCTTTTCTGTAACAAACAGTTCAGAGGTCCGGCAATGTCAACAAACTCCTTTACGAATCGAAGATAATCATTACAGAGAGCGATGAAACGTTCCCCTATTTGACTGTCTTCAGTAGCGAAAAATACTGAGCTGCTGAGACCAGACATGGATCTGCTCTCACACCTCCCTAACAAGGAAGACAGTATATGCTCAAGACAGTTTACTCCCGTTGGTGCTAAATGACATGTATCGACTCTAAGCGTCAGTCGCGTTGTTCTCAGTCTTTTGAATACCTCTTCCAACCGTCGTGCGTGCTCTTCTATGTCCTTTGCAAACACTATTATGTCATATAGGTAGATTAGTCATTGTTTTCGTTTCGTTCCACTAAGTTCACCATCCACTAGTCTCTGAAAGGTGACGAGCGCATTTCTGGGTCTCAATGGCATTCGACGATATTGGAAATGACCCCTAAAGGCGGGAATAGTTGTCTTTGGTCGATCTTCTGGCCCTACTTCTATCTGGTGATATACGCTCTTTAAATCTGTTGTGGAGAAATGGCTACACTGATCCAAGTTGTCGAGAGTCTCTGTTATGTTTAGTATCGGACAGGCATCGGTGATCGTTCGTACATTAATATGTCGATAGTCACAGTGAACTCTATATTTTTAGTGCCATTTGGTGAACTGATTTTGTGACCAAAATTACGGATGCCTCCAGGACTATCACTATACTCAGTACTACCGTCAGCTAGCTGCTGGCCGATAACTTCTTCGGGGCTCGATATGGGTTCTTGTACACAGCAGCATTTTTCTCTGTTGGTAGTCTGTGTTGCGTGAGTGGCGTTGCTGGTAACAGACCATTCGGATCAAACAAATCCATGAACTGCAGTAACAGAGCTTAGATTGCTTCTCTATCATTTCCCTGTAAATATTTCACTTTCTCAAGTAATACAGATGTATCGACGGTTTGCTTGCAGCAGAGGTGTTCACGTGATCTGCCTATGTCATCTTCCTCCAACACATCCAAATTAGCAATTAGTAACCTCTTTGGCAAACTCTATTCATCCTTGCCAAAGTTATTAAGACTGACTGGAACCTTAAGATTTCTGTCCACGTCACTGATACGTATTATACATCTGCATACAAAACAGTGTGACTTAGCCATTTCTTCGTTGCCCCTCATTGCCTCTACACCATCCAATAAATCCTTAGGTAGGTCTGTATCTATGCTCACTCAGATCAGCTTCCCTCTACCTTGCGGTACAGTATCACGCAAACTGCTCTATAGTGCCTGCGTCCACAGTTTATTTGGTACCACCTTCATGATCGGTGAACTTTGAGACAGTGTGACGCTTGTAGGTGTCGCCCCTAGCGGAATAAATGTCCCACTTAGTTCAATTGCACGCAGCAAAAGGCCAGTTTTTGTATTATATTTAGCAAGAAAGTCGAGCCCCAGGATCACACAGTACCAAGCGGCAATCTACATCGTCTCCAAAACACTTACTTCCCACGTTAAAACTGCACAGCGTTGCCCCCAATGATTTCACGTCATTATCATCTTCTCCAAGTAACTTATACGGTGGAGACCGCAGTCTCTTTCTACTCAATAGATCTAGATCGACTACTTATGAGCACCGGAGTCTAGTATCTGCATACGTTTCTGCAGTCTCGTATTCTACTCGTAATGCTGTTCGACGGATGATGCACCCCCATTCTCGTTCAACGACTGATTATTAGGACATTGCTTTCTCGTTTTTTCTTCCGACAATCACGCGCGTTGTGGTTCACCTCCCCACATTCATAACAGTTGGGCTAACGACATTGTTTCCTGATGTAGCTCCTGCACCCACATCTAAAACGCTTCACTTCACGAGAAAAAACACCAAGATCACTTTGTCTTCGTATAGCAATGTCGATCTCCCCAAACTGCATAGCAATCCCAATGGCAGCAGATATGTCACTTGGGTTCTCCATTCTGACCGTCCTTGACATATCAACAGAAATACCTCTTAGAAACACATCTAAAGCCCTATTCGCTGCCTCACGTAGAATCGCTCTTCGACCCCCGCGTTCTGTGTCAGTTCATACGTTTGCGAGTTCATTTCCCTAATCCTATCAGAGAAGGACTCCCACTGATTTACTGTGCTTCTGCGATAGTCCATTGAGTTTTTTCCTATATAACTGTTATGCTTCCGATACCGCTGCATTAGACCGTTAGCGAGTGCATCAAGTATTTGAGCCTTAATGAGGGTCTCGTGGTTCATAACGTACGTTTTCGCTTCACCCACTAACCGCAATCTAGCCATATTCAAGGACGTTTCCACCGATCGTTTTCCCAATTTGGCGGCAACTTTCACGTCACTAATACCACATCCATCCTCGGTCGCTTTCCCCGAAAATGGTGCTATGAGGTTAGTTACTGAGGGGTTTTATTTTCTCCTGAAAGTAAGAGTCCTTAGCCTCCAACGGCTTCCCATTACTCGATTCTGCTGCCCAGTGCTTCACTGTCTCGCCCCTGTTGCTTCGAAGTTCGTAACAACGCGGCTATCTACCTCTTCAAAGCTTCCACAGTTTCATTTAGAATTTCTGCTCGTGTTTCTGGCATTTGCGAGAACTCCATCTGCAGTTATACCAGAAAAGAATGAAACTGCACATATAGTAGGCAAAGATGGTTGACATTTGTCAAGCACCTTTGGAGTATTTCCCGACGTCTGCGGTCCCATGAGTCTTATATTAAATTATTTGTCTCAGCGTCATCTACGTCGCTTCGGAGGTTTTTAAACATTAACAAGGATCATTCTGTATATATGAAGTGGTTTTGTTAGGAAATTCATCAGCTGAGTACAAGGAGTTGACCACCAATAAACCCTTTAAGTTCCTCTTAAACTGTACCTTATCACTACTGGAGCTGCACTGATGAGCCGAAAAATGATGATCACTGCCTAACATGTTCCAGAGCCAGAAATCACACGGACTATGATCAGATGATCCAGATGGAAAATGACGGCTGATAATTCTAGCATTTCAAAAACGTCTCTGCAGAAGCTGCTTCTCTGGTTGTGCGGAAATGTACCGTCTTGCACAAAAACGATCCTATCCACATATCCCTGCTGTTGATGGGTTGGAATGATATTGGTGCGCAAACAACTCTCATAGCATTTATCAGTGACGGTACAGGTAAGAGAACCCGACCCGCTTCCTCGAAAAAATATGGTCCTACGATAAATAATGCCTTAAATTCGCACCACACAGTTACCTTTGCCGAATGATGCGGTAATGGTTGATGTATAGGCGGATTTTGCATTGCTCATTTTCTCCAATCCTGTGTATTGTTGCACTCAAGGATAGTATCCCCGGCAGACACTAAATTTCGTCCAGTTTCTACCTTGGCAGCTCCCAGAAGGCGAACCGCCTGTGTCAATGACAAGCAGACTGCCAGGTAGAAGGGAAATGCTGAGCAAGTTGCGGCAAACACTGCAGCTATAGCAATACGGTGAAACGAACGAGCGGTCAAGTCTGCAAGTGAAGCATACTGACATCATGGAAGCCCAAAGATACCTTCATACTAGCGACAGAGGAGAGTTTCGTAAGAAAGGCTAGGTGCAACACAACTTTAAATATTCAGGTGTTGAGCGAGATGAAAAGAGCCTCTGAAACGTGAAGCTGTGGACGTCTGAAGTCACTAGGACTACTGACACAATGATATTATAGCCATCCCCATCGCCGCAGAGCGTACGGAATGCACAAACATAAATTCCCCCGCCTTTCTTAACAAATGACGGATTGCTGAGTGCTGATTGCCTATTTCCCAGTGCATAGTCTCAGTCCTTCTGTTAGTTGCAGGTACCCAGCTACAGGGGAGGCTATGGAGATCGACTGCTATCAAGCCTAGCTGTTTTAGATCATCTATGAAGCCACTATAATGGCTGGACGCTGCTTTTGCCAGCTGCACTGCCAACTTCCGAAACAACAATGATGGTACCCGGAGGCCGTCATCACCAGACAGGTCTCCCAGTCGTTTGACCTGCATGACCGGGATGCTGTCCGTCATCCGCTTTCGAGTGAGTGCTCATCCTCTTCCAGTAGCAGGCACCGATGCTGCTGGCTCCTGTTTCATAAACGGGGTCTGAAAACCAAACCCTGCATGCCAGCGAGTAGTTCAGGTGGACCTTGAGCGAGACTCCTGAGTGCAAACCTTCGACGTCCGTGAGAGCACTTTGGACATCAATACACAGAGCTGGAGACCATCCGATTCTGCAGTAGACGGCTGCTCATGACGTAGAAGCTGCCACTCAACACATCGCTCTGCTGGCGGTATTGCAAGACGAATGCAGACTGGCCTTCCGCAGCTGATGGGGCGCTACTCCGCCGGCCTGGTTGTGGCACAGCACTTTGGAAGACAATACTGTATTACTGCACGGTAAATGTTTTCTTGACACTCTCGAGCGTAATTAGGGCCTCACCATCCCATCTCGCCCAGTTCTCTTCTGACGACTGTGGGAGACTTGAACTGGACACCTATATCTGGTGTCAGCAAGTGGTTCCCAGTGTTACAGACGTCTACACCTGTGCTACACCCACGCATCTAGGACAACAGCAGCCAACTATCTACGCAGCTCCAACGTGAAGTAAACAGCTACGAGTTGAAGCTCATAGCAGTACGGTGTGTTGAGTGACTCATATTTGTTTGCTTTCTTGTCCTGTATTTTGGTATGGCCATGTTGAGCCGTAGCGACCTTCACAGTACGTTAAAAGTGTCGTTGGTTAGATCGCAAGAACCTAAGGACCTGTCTCAGTTCTGTGGGAACACTAGAGAAGTTTACGTGTAGCCATTGAGGTGTCTGTACTGTAACTTATCTGGGCACGACTTGCCATATGTTCAAGCTGTGTCAGCTCCCTGTAGTACGTGTAGAAGGGCGGGTCACAAAGCATACCAGTGCACGGAATCTCGTTGGGTTATGATATGGCGCACAGATAAAAGTACCTCGTCTCCTACCTTCTAAACACCACAAAAGCTCTCCTGGTTCGTAGGAGAACTTGTATCAAGATGATAGGATACGAGGTACTGGCGGAAGTAAAACTGTGAGGACGGGTCGTGAGTCATGCATGGGTAGCTCAGTCGGTAGAATACTTGCCCGTGGAAGGCAAAGGTCCCGAATTTGAGTCTCGACCCGCCACACTGTGTTTATCTGCCAGGAAGTTTCATATCAGCGCACACTCCGCTGCTGAGTGAAAATTTCATTCCAGGGTTGCCCCTATTATGACTGTTACCCTGACCCAAACTACAATTTTGCTGTTTTATATTCTGGTTCATGGAATTTTGTTGCCAACTACCTTCAGGATTGCCACTGTTACTGTTCATTAGCCTTGATGCATTATCGTCATCCCATGATTATACCTTTTACAATCGCCATGGAGCAAATCAATTGAATCAACCACGTACATACACTCCTGGAAATGGAAAAAAGAACACATTGACACCGGTGTGTCAGACCCACCATACTTGCTCCGGACACTGCGAGAGGGCTGTACAAGCAATGATCACACGCACGGCACAGCGGACACACCAGGAACCGCGGTGTTGGCCGTCGAATGGCGCTAGCTGCGCAGCATTTGTGCACCGCCGCCGTCAGTGTCAGCCAGTTTGCCGTAGCATACGGAGCTCCATCGCAGTCTTTAACACTTGAAGCATGCCGCGACAGCGTGGACGTGAACCGTATGTGCAGTTGACGGACTTTGAGCGAGGGCGTATAGTGGGCATGCGGGAGGCCGGGTGGACGTACCGCCAAATTGCTCAACACGTGGGGCGTGAGGTCTCCACAGTACATCGATGTTGTCGCCAGTGGTCGGCGGAAGGTGCACGTGCCCGTCGACCTGGGACCGGACCGCAGCGACGCACGGATGCACGCCAAGACCGTAGGATCCTACGCAGTGCCGTAGGGGACCTCACCGCCACTTCCCAGCAAATTAGGGACACTGTTGCTCCTGGGGTATCGGCGAGGACCATTCGCAACCGTCTCCATGAAGCTGGGCTACGGTCCCGCACACCGTTAGGCCGTCTTCCGCTCACGCCCCAACATCGTGCAGCCCGCCTCCAGTGGTGTCGCGACAGGCGTGAATGGAGGGACGAATGGAGACGTGTCGTCTTCAGCGATGAGAGTCGTTTCTGCCTTGGTGCCAATGATGGTCGTATGCGTGTTTGGCGCCGTGCAGGTGAGCGCCACAATCAGGACTGCATACGACCGAGGCACACAGGGCCAACACCCGGCATCATGGTGTGGGGAGCGATCTCCTACACTGGCCGTACACCACTGGTGATCGTCGAGGGGACACTGAATAGTGCACGGTACATCCAAACCGTCATCGAACCCATCGTTCTACCATTCCTAGACCGGCAAGGGAACTTGCTGTTCCAACATTACAATGCACGTCCGCATGTATCCCGTGCCACCCAACGTGCTCTAGAAGGTGTAAGTCAGCTACCCTGGCCAGCAAGATCTCCGGATCTGTCCCCCATTGAGCATGTTTGGGACTGGATGAAGCGTCGTCTCACGCGGTCTGCACGTCCAGCACGAACGCTGGTCCAACTGAGGCGCCAGGTGGAAATGGCATGGCAAGCCGTTCCACAGGACTACATCCAGCATCTCTACGATCGTCTCCATGGGAGAACAGCAGCCTGCATTGCTGCGAAAGGTGGATATACACTGTACTAGTGCCGACATTGTGCATGCTCTGTTGCCTGTGTCTATGTGCCTGTGGTTCTGTCAGTGTGATCATGTGATGTATCTGACCCCAGGAATGTGTCAATAAAGTTTCCCCTTCCTGGGACAATGAATTCACGGTGTTCTTATTTCAATTTCCAGGAGTGTATATGTTCATATTGTTCAATATCTGTTTCGTATGCAAGCAACAGTTTTTCTTTCAAGTGCAGACGAAATTTTACCATAAGAACGAGTATCACGTCTTTAGTCGATACGGGTCATCCCAAAACCGAGTTTTATTTTCATATTTTTCAAAATATTTCTTCAAAGTCCCCTGTTTGCTGTAATAATATTTTGGGCTATAAACCTCCTTGCTAAGCCGTTCTTGAGTACGAGGAGACCAATACATAGCTAGAAGAGCTTTCTCAAATTGTTCATACGAATCACATCGATCTATTTCTTTAGATACCCCAAGGGCTCCATCACCCTGGTTGTGTGGTGCGACAAGCTGTATTTTCTTGGTGTCTATCCACGATCTGGGGAGGACACCACGGAAACTCTTCATGAATACAATTGGGTGTGGTCTCTTTTTATCGGGTATGTAGACTTGAAACTGGCGGTGTTTTAAAATACTTTCTTGTATGAGCGCTGATGATAACGCATTCGGTGCCCCCGCCTCGCATTACGAGTAAATTGCTTACGGGCTTGTATGATTACTTGGTCTCCGGTAAAATGTTTCCGGTTGCGGCGAAGTGTAATATTCATTGTTACTGCTGGCTACTGCAGCAGAGGTCTCGCTCACATGATTACGCACAGCGGACAGCTCCTGCTGTAGCTTGCTCACGTGAACCTCCACACTTCCTTTCCATTTTGGAAGTTCCTGTCTGAGCATAGATATAAGCTCACTTAATCCGGATTTAACTCCTTCGCAATTGTCTTTACAATTAACTGTTACTTATGGATCCCAGTTCTATACTACCGATCTTAATTCATTTTGCAAAGACTCGTTAACCTGAGCATCTTTCTGCTGTAGTCAGTTAACACATTCGTCAGTGATCTTATTACTTTGAGCGGTTACGCACTCAGTAATCTGCTCGTCTTTTTCATGCAGCCAGCTAACTAATTCACTATCCCTGTGGCTACTCCGAGAAGTTAGCTGATGCACGGTATCTTGTAATTCCGATTGGTTATCTTTCAGTTCTTCTATTTCTAATTTTAATTGCGTTACATATACCGGTAAGCCTTTGCACGCTAATTTTAAATTAGCTAATTCTGTGTAACAATTTCTAAATTTTTATTAAATCTATTGAGTTGAGCAGATTGTTCGTTAGCTAATAGCTATAAATAGCTACTAGCTATAAATCCTCACTAATTTCTTCTTGGATGCTAGTACTGTTTTGCAAAGGTTGTTCATTTGCAAATCATTCGAAATTTTCCTCCAGGTTCGCTGTTTGTTCATTCGCGAGGTGAACAAAATTTTCGTTTATCTTACCTGTTTGTTCCTTCGCAAGGCGATCAAAATTTTCATTCCGAATGCGTTGTACCGTCTTTTAGTTTCCTAGTTGTACAAACTTTTATTTTAATACTAATACTAAGCTTTTATACAATTCAGCAAATGAACTTGTTATTGCCCTCTGTAATTCAACTTTATCTTCGAGTTCCACCGGTAATCAATGTTACTCACGCCAGAACACGCGATTGCAACTTCTTGGTCAGGAATTGGTTTCTCTCCGGCGTTTAATTCCCGATCACACGTATTTATCTCTTTCGTATTTTTCGTCATTTTTGCCACTTTTCCCATTTCATGAATTATGCTTAAATAACTAAATATAAAGTCTTCACTGATTCTTTACAAAAGGAATAGTATTTAAGTTCGTCAATATTGAGAAGAAGAAGAAGAAAAAAAAAAAACAATCTAACGCGACTCGAGTTGATGCTTTTGGCTTAAAACTTCATATGAGTTTTTAGAAATCACAAGACAAATAAGGGAAGGCTACGATTATTCACTTTTGTATGCTCTAACTTGGGAACACAAAGATTTTTGTCTTGAACAACTGCTTCCTTAGCTGAAGTATTTCGATCGGAAATCGCGCGTAATTTTCATATATTTCGTATTTGTTATTTCCCTTCTCTTGATTTATTAGTTTTTTATCCTTGTTGTGATTTGTCTCATTCGTTAATGAATACATGAAAAACAAGACACGTAACAAATTTATGGAAAATCCACCTTTACAATCAGTATACTATATATATTTCCCTAAACTTTCGTATTTTACTGGCAGTTCTCGTCTGAGATCGTCAATTATAACATTACCGGCTGTAATCACGTGGATTTTGCTTTACATGCACAATTCTGATAATCAAGAATAGCGAATTTTTTGAGATAATCATTTATCAGAACTCTGACTTTGGCGATAACGTTTTAAGAAAACTGAGGTCTGACAATCTTTTCGTAAATCTCAAGAATGACAACAATACTTTAACTTTCCTTTGCTTTAAAATTGCGAAATGGCTACTGCCTACAGTTAGCTTGGGAACTATTTGTTTGGTATTTTACTGACTATGAAAGGAAATCAAGCTTACTATCGTAAAAATTGCACTCAGAAAAAATGTTGGACTTCGAGAAAAACATATCACTGCAGGTTCTAATGAATGTAATATGCAAATTATAATTACACACAAAATGGCTTTTGAAATAATCGCGATGTAAACGAAAAGCTCCCCTATTTAATTTACTCACTTATTATGAATGAAACTCATTCTTTCTTTCTATCCAGAATGAAAGAGGATCCTCAAATAACATAGCTATAATGCGCAGTTTACTTTTTATGCTTAAATGAACAGTCAGTCTACACACGTCAATAGAACTTACACCCATTATTACCGCTAAGTGACAAAAAATTCTATCCAGGACCTGATAACAAGAGCGCAAAGGAAAGCTAAAGGATAACATAGCAGCTAAAAAACAGAAAGACAAGAGCCAAGAGTGATTTTCACAATCGTTCGTGCTCTTTTACAATATTCTAATAGTGTTTTCTTTGCGTAATTTTTTGTTGGTTAGTTAATTCGAGGGAGCGGACAAAACAGCGAGGTCATCCGTCCCATTGGATTGGTGAAGAATGGGGAAGTAAGTCGGCCGTGTCCTTTGAAAGGAACCATCGCGGCACTTGCTTGAAGCGATTTAGGGAAATCACGGAAAACCTAAATCAGGATGGCCGGACGCGGGTTTGAGCCGTTGTCCTTCCGAATGCGAGCCCAATGTCCCATATTTTTTTGTCTCAGTGCTGGGTACAGGATTCATGCATCGCTGCTTTACATAGATGTTTAAATAAAAATAATTGAACATTGTTTCACTTAAGCGTACTAAGCGCTATAAATAGATAATTATTTCTTTCGACATAGGGAAAAATTCGTTAAGTCTGGCTGTGACGCCATAGTGTCTTTGAAAAGATTGCTTACTATCTATGGAAGGGTCATTAGCATATAAGTTCTTTTGTAAACATATAGTATGTATTTTTGTTTTTCTGATATGTTTAACATTTTCACGGGTCTCCTCACTGTGGATTTATGGTACGAAAAATGTGGTGTCACCGCCAGACACCACACTTGCTAGGTGGTAGCCTTTAAATCGGCCGCGGTCCAGTAGTATACGTCGGACCCGCGTGTCGCCACTGTCAGTGATTGCAGACCGAGCGCCGCCACACGGCAGGTCTAGAGAGACTTCCTAGCACTCGCCCCAGTTGTACAGCCGACTTTGCTAGCGATGGTTCACTGGCAAATTACGCTCTCATTTGCCGAGACGATAGTTAGCATAGCCTTCAGCTACGTCATTTGCAACGACCTAGCAAGGCGCCATTATCATTTGCTATTTATCTTGTGATGCATGTACCGTCAGACCGATGTTCACCAATTAAGGATTAAAGTTAAGTATTCGAGAAGCTCGGTACTTTTTTACTAGGCTCAACTCCTTTAACTGTTCCAGACCTCACGCCAGCCTGCGTGAGCTTAAACGCGTGCCTTTCGGCTATCTCATAGTGGCTTGGCTGTCTTGCCAAGTCACAACAAAAAACGTATCTAATATACGCTCGTCACGGTGCGTAAGAATTCCATTCTGGTCTAGGTCAGCTTAAGGGTTTGCGAAGTGATCACTTTTTGTAAAATTTTCGTTAATCTGATCCAAATAACGCAGGACTGTGGAACATGCATGTCGTTAAAATGGTTACAGTTTCTTTTCTTACGATTTATTGAATGTTGGATATGCTTTAGCTATTTTGGTGACGTCGTAAAGGTACTTTTAACGCTAGCTGAATGAATCAGCGAGTGCTGGCACAGTAGCAGCTCTTACAGTCCATTCGTAGGACGCTGCTGATAGGCGCTTTACGCGCCGGTCGTAAAACAGCCCGAATTGTGAGATAACTGCTGCGCGTCGTGCCACAATTGTAATCGGCCGTTGGGAAGCCAGTCGGCCCGTCAGCTTAAACGGCTCGTTTTTAACCATAGAGCATCTCGCATCTCTTCCGTCATTTTTATACTGCTCATTTTATGGTATCTGTGCTGATATTCCTACACAATCTCTTCCGTTCTATGTCAAAGAGGTTAAGAGTACGTCTCTTCTTTATTTAACTCAACCAGTTACGTGCTGTCTGTGATTCAAGATTTTACATTACTGTTTTCTTTCGTTCTGGAGATATCGTGCTGAAGTTTATTGTGGTTAGGGTGACCAGACGTCCGGATTAATCCGGAAATGTCCTCCTTTTTAGCTCTTTGTCCGGGGTCCGGGCGGATTTTTACAGTGTCCGGCTTTTTCGCAAAGTTGAGCGTAATACAGTTAAATTTACAATTCGTCCCGTTCTATTGCTCTTTTCTTAAATACTTCAACTATTGGCACAGCCTTCGTGATAAACACGCACGAAGGCGATGTTAGTAGGTGGCACCAGGATCGCCGATGTTATCGTTGATCTACCTATAAGCGAATGCAAATATCGATTATTTAAAATTTTCGTTTCGTATTTTCGCTTTGTATTGGCTTGGCTTCCTGTAGTGCACGTGTGATTTGTGAGTGTAATTTTTAACCGAGTGAGTTACGTAAAATATTTGGCTATGACTAAACGAAAGTGTACATTTTCTGATGTCCTTTCCTGCAAATATCCGGCTTTAAGAAAGGGAGAAATGAATTTGAAGCGGAATGTAAGATATGTGGAGCTGGAACGTACGTATCAGTGACCAATGAAGGTAAGAAATAACTCAACAGATTAACTGTCATGGTTTTATTTCATTGTTTCATAGTCATTCAATTTATTTGTTTTCGGAAGGTTAAAGTGCAAATACCTAATAAAACCAAATAGAAAAAAGAAGAATAGAAGGGGGGCATCATTATGTTAGTGGAATACAGTGCACAGATCATGTTTCATGAACACATAAATACCTGGACAGCTGACGTATCGAAACATCCATACTTTGCATTGTACTTATGTATGACACCCTTTCACTGCACATGTGGGTACTCTGCCTTTTGTAAACCTGACCCACAGTATAAATATGTCACATGACCTTGAAAATTCACGTCGCCGCTTCGATGTACATGGCTGTGTTCTCAAACGAACCACCATAAAGCTGCTTGCTGGCCGGCGGATGAGGGATGGGAGAGGGGAGGGGGGGGAGGAGGGGAGGGAGATGAGCACGCAGTTGCTCATGCAGCGGTAGCTATCGCCGTGGGCTGCACGTCTTAGTGAGCTGAACCGCGGAGAACTCGTGAACTGTTGACATTATGTGCTGTGACATTACGCACCTCCCAGAAGCAACTACGGTACCCACCGATACCCCGTAGAAGTACATCTGACGAAGAAAATCAGAACTGCAGATTTTTGAGATGTGGTAGACAGAACTTCATTTTTTACCAGTAGAAATCTTGTACTCACACTTTTAAAACGCTCAAATGGGCGTTAAAATAACTTTTAAAGGGTCGAAATTTCAACATCCCCCCCCCCTTCCGCCCCAGAAGGTCACAGTACCAGAACCTCTTTTTTTACAAATCCAGGATTATGTGGCAGAATCATATAAAATTCGTCTTGCTGCATCATAAAATTAACAGTCGCATACAAACATTAGTTTAACACTAGATAATTACAGTTTTTCATAAACCACAGTTCAGTCAATGAACTACTATCATTATTCACAAACAAAAGATGTTTATTAATGAGAACACAGTTACTAACAATTCACTGACAAATCAGAGGGAGAACACTCAGCTAGTTCCTCAGTCTACATCACTGGGAAAGATACTCAACCACTCTAAGCAGTCCTATCCTTAGCATAACAACGCTCATTTACATTTTCACTTTCATTGTCTTCCATACGCCGTTGATACAACTAAGTTATCTCCACGTAATAAAGTCCAAAGTATTTTTCGTCGTTAAGTTTCTCTGACTCAACGGAATTTGGATGCAATATTCTCCGATTTTTAAATAGTCCAAGTAAGAGTACAAAAATTTCCTCTGCTTCTGAAGATTTGAAACGCGATCGTATCACTGCATAATTTCTGACCGTGTTTCAGTAAACAGTGTTGCCAGTCTTTTCTTGCCAACGCAACCTTCTTCGTTTGCTTTACGGCTGTTTTCTGTCTTTCTTCAGCGGTTAATTGAGTTTGCGATGGTAAATCAATAAATTCATCGAAGCTATTGTTGGGTCCTTTACGGTGCAAAACTGTATAATGGGGCAGACCAGTACTGTTGTGTGCCAAGCTATTCATTAAGTCGTTAAAGTCAGATAACTTATTGATCCAGTTCTTGTGCTTCCTTGTGCAATATGCTCTAAGTAATTGTCCAAATTCACGCAGTGTTCGTTCTGCGGGTTTCGAAGAAGGCCTGTACGTTGATGTAGCGATGTGACGGATCTTTTTTTCTTCAGTGATTTCCAAACTTTAGCGTTAAAGCGAAAGTGCAGTTCATTATCGGACAAAATACTATGCTTGTCGAATGGTACTCAGAAAATAGTCTTCCTCCAAATTTTAACGGTGATTTCACTGTCAGCTTTTGTTAATGGAAAGAAGCGAACAAATTTTGAAAATAATTCTACCACCAGCAATATCTGCGCGATTTGCCCACTACACTTAGGAAGAGGTCCAAAAAGGTCTTAACCAATGACTTCGACTATTTATTGCGGTAGAATATTGTGCATTAATTGTGTTGGGCTGTAGACGCTTTGACACACTAATATAAGTTACATTCATTTATATTCCGTCGTACTCGTCCAAACATGATGGCGAAAATCACTTGTTTCTGAAGTTGCTGCAAGCATTCTTTCGGACCAAAATACGGAAAACTGAGGTCGATATACTTGATCACTAGCGTCAGTAACATGTTGCATGCGGAATCTCCATGATTCTGAATTCAAGTCTGATTTGATCCATCATAAATGGTTCTGAAAGCAACAATAGGTTTGTTTATAAATAACTCATCTGCTACCAGTCACGACTTTCTTTATTTTATTTTTCGCACGACGCGTTTCGGGAAATGATTCCCATTTTCAAGTGCGTTGTTTGTGTTTGTTACATCATTCCTATCTGACGTTGTCGATGTGTGAGATTCTGCTTCATTTTGTTGACTTTACTGCAATATATAAGACAAAACAAACACAAAAAACGCACTTGAAAATGGGAATCATTTCCCGAAACGCGTCGTGCGAAAAACAAAACTGAGAAAATCATGACTGGTAGCAGATGAGTTATTTATAAACAAACCTATTGAATTCAAGTCTGTTCACCGATAAATTAAGTAATATTGTCGAATTTTAATCTCTGCTTAATCTGAGTACATTATTTTTATCATTTTTAAAAATTCAACTGCCTCTTCGTTACATTACGTAAAAACCAACAAATTTTGGATTCTCCCTCCATTTCTCTCATGAAATTAGATCTCTCTTACACGCGGTGTCTCGGTGAAAACATCTTTCAAATTTTGCGGAAGACGTGACAAAGCATCAGGTACCATATTTGTTTCGCCTGGAATGTATTACATCTCGAACCTGTATTTCTGAAGCGCGAGGGGCCCATCTCGTCTATACTGTACTATCTCGTCTATACTGTACTGGTCCGCCCCGATAACTGAGTGGTCAGCGTGACGGATTACCGTCCTACGGGCCCGGGTTAGATTCCCCGCGGGGTCGAGGATTTTCTCCGCTCAGGGACTGGGTGTTGTACTGTCTTCATCACCATTTCATCCCCATCCTGCGCGCAGGTCGCCCAATGTGGCGTCGAATGTAATAAGACCTGCACCAAGGCGGCCGGACTTGCCCCGCAAGGGGCCTCCCGGCCATTGACGCCAAACGCTCATTTCCATTATACTGTACTATTGACGACTGAGTCTACTATTAATGTTTACTAAATAATTTGTATAAAAATCTCTAAGGAACAATTACCTAATTATCTCAGTTCACCATTAAGAATGCAAATCATTCTATATTAGTTAAGAAAACGGTCGCCTTTACACATTATACTTTTGTATGTGAAATAAAAAAAATAAAAAAAATAGTCCAGAAAACTTTTGTTGTTTGGTTCCTGAATAATGACACCAATGAGATTTAACATAACAAAGCACACAATCACTAACCAGATAATCACTGAAGAACTTCACTGTGTGTTGGCCGTGACCTACCTAACAAAAGGTTATCAGAATCCAAAGACACTGCACACTGTACAATGATCGTTGTAACTTCACTCACTTCACAGCAGTATCACTTCTTATCTGCTCATTAACTTTCTCTTCAAAGCTCCACTTTACTGGGACAATGCAACAACGACATCTTACACAGGAATAAATACTCATCATAAG
Organism: Schistocerca serialis cubense; assembly: GCF_023864345.2. NCBI lineage: Eukaryota > Metazoa > Arthropoda > Insecta > Orthoptera > Acrididae > Schistocerca > Schistocerca serialis. Next base: position 176,359,587 of record NC_064640.1, on the reverse strand, counting down.
TGTTTCCGCTTAGAAACCTTAAAACGCTAGGCTTCCTTAGTGTTGTTTCTTGTAAGAATGATTTGCAGTTTCTGAATCTATATTTACTGTTAAAGCTCTTACATAAAAACAGTACTGTGTTGTACAAAAACAAGCATAAATTCAGATGCTTTCTAGTACGGTCTTACCTGTACTAAACAAATCGTGTTAACAAATTCAGCTGTGCAATCAGGAAACTAACTTTGCTTCACTTCAGAATCTGGTTATTTTACTTCACAGTGACTAGATATTAACTACCTTGCTACCAGTTTGCTACTGCTGTTATAAATAGTAGAGATAAACTACACATAATCTAGATTTAAGTAGTGCTGATTCTATAATGTAACGTATGATGACACTAATGATAACAACTTTGACTTATGAAATTCTGAATCTATATATTGAACCACCAGAAATGTACACTACGGGCCATTAAAATTGCTACACCAAAAAGAAATGCATATGATAAACGGGTATTCATTGGACAAGTATATCATACTAGAACTGGCAAGTGATTACATTTTCACGCAATTTGGGTGCATACATCCTGAGAAATCAGTACCCAGAACAACCACCTCTGTCCGTAATAACGGCCTTGATACGCCTGAGCATTGAGTCAAACAGAGCTTGGATGGTGTGTACAGGTACATCTGCCCATGCAGCTTCAACACGATACCACAGTTCAGCAAGAGTGGTGACTGACGTATTGTGACGAGCTGCTTGCTCGGCCACCATTGACCAGACGTTTTCAATTGCTGAGAGATCTGGAGAATGTGCTGGCCAGAGCAGCAGTCGAACATTTTCTGTATCCAGAAAGGCCCGTACAGGACCTGCAACATGCGGTCGTGCATTATTCTGCTGAAATGTAGGGTTTCGCAGGGATCGAATGAAGGGTAGGGCCACGGGTTGTAACACATCTGAAATGTAACGTCCACTGTTCCAAGTGCCGTCAGTGCGAACGAGAGTTGACCGTGACGTGTAACCAACGGCACCCCATACCATCACGCCGGGTGACACGCCAGTATGGTGATGATGAATACACGCTTCCAATGTGCGTTCACCTCGATGTCGCCAAACACGGATGCGACCATCATAATGCTGTAAACAGAACCTGGATTCATCCGAAAAAATGACGTTTTGCCATTGGTGCACCCAGGTTCGTCATTGAGTACACCATCGCAAGTGCTCCTGTCTGTGATGCAGCGTCAAGGGTAACCGCAGCCATGGTCTCCCAGCTGATAGTCCATGCTGCTGCACTGTTCGTGCAGATGGTTGTTGTCTTGCAAACGTCCCCATCTGTTGACTGAGGGATCGAGACGTGGCTACACGAACCGTTAGAGCCATGCCGATGAGATGCCTGTCATCTCGACTGTTAGTGGTACGACGCCGTTGGGATCCAGCATGCGTTCCGTATTACCCTCATGAACCCACCGATTTCATATTCTGCTAACAGTCATTGGATCTCGACCAACGCGAGCAGCAATGTCGCGATACGATAAACCCCAATCGCGATAGGCTAAAATCCGACCTTTATCAAATTCGGAAACGTGATGGTACGCATTTCTCCTCCTTACACGAGGCATCACAACAACGTTTCACCAGGCAACGCCGGTCAACTGCTGTTTGTGTAAGAGAAATCGGTTGTAAACTTTCCTCATGTGAGCACGTAGTAGGTCTAGTATCTTCCGCCGCGGAAGTCGAACACGCAGCAGAACAAATGGACGTGGTCATCCCATAGAGGGCTCCGCCTCCGCGGCGGCTATTCCGCGCAGCGGCTCTCGCGCAGCGATGGCGTCACCGCTAAGCCACGTGCAGACAGTGGCCAATAGCCGCTCCCTCCGGTTTCGTATATAGGGACCCGCTCTGTCCTAGTCCAGCTGGAGCCTGTTGGTACCGATCATCTCCCTGTCCTCCTCACCGTTTCAGATGGTCGTCGCCCCCGCCCCGACCCTCATAATGACCCTCCCCCTAAGTTCCCCCTGCGGGTCCAGGGGAAGAATAGGCCCGAGGTATTCCTGCCTGTCGTAAGAGGCGACTAAAAGGAGTTTCAACCGTTTCGGCATTCCATGTGATGGTCCCCCTTGTGGTTTGACCTCCTTTTTTCAAAATTCTACAGAAGTACGAGCCTTTTGGGGAAGGACGCCTTACGTGGTGTATCATTGGTCCTCAGTGCACTAAGACCTTGGTACTCAGCATTGTAACGGCGTTGTAACCACACCCACTATTCCTCCAATTGGGCCTAAACGCCAGATGGGTTGCACACGTTCCGCCCATAGTGTGTCCCCATCTGCACCTACGCTCATGATGGACTTTCCATGGCACCCGAAATCCAGCACGGTAGCCAGCCCGTTGTGGTGGGGTCGTCATGTACCCTCTAGGTTGTAGCCCCCTGACAACACAGGGATCGTACTGCCGATACCTGAGCTGCACCCTCCCCATGTCGGCCAAGGAGTAGATGCCCGTCTCCTTGGGGCATCAGGACTCCCGGCAACTGTCATCCTGCCAGGTGGCCCTTGCTGAGGCTGGGTGGCGCCCGTGGGGAGAGCCCTTGGTCGGAGTGGGTGGTATCGGGGCGGACGTTTCGCAGATGAAATGTCAACATGTATCAGGTCGCTCTGCAGCTGAGTCTTTTAAAAAGAAAGGTACTGTCTCTGGTTCTCCTGCCCTTTCCCCCTTGGCCACTCCCTGGGAGGAAGGACAGGCCCTCTGGCTTGGGGCGAAGTACTTCCCCCGCTATTTAGTCTGTTCTCGGACCGATGGGGGGGACGTTCGCCACCTCCAAGCCCATGTTCTTTGTCCAGCACATCGAGGACATCTTCGGGGAAATCGAGGCTCTCAGTAAAATGCGTTCGGGGTCCGTTCTTATAAAGACTGCCTCCGCCACAGTCGGCGGCGCTCCAGGTGTGCGACCGACTAGGGGACATCCCAGTTTCCATTGTCCCGCATCTGGCACTGAATAGGATGCAGGGGGTTATTTTTCATTGGGACCTCCTGCTGCAATCTGATGAGGAGCTCAGGGCCAACCTGGAGCGCCGAGGAGTGCATTACGTCCAGCGAGTTCAGCGCGGCCCCAAAGACCATCGCATCGACACCGGAGCCTTTATCCTCGCCTTCAAGGGGGATGTTCTCCCAGAGAAGGTAAAGGTGATGTGCTACCGATGCGACGTGCGACCTTACGTCCCGCCTCCTATGCGCTGCTTTCGGTGTTTGCGTTTTGGGCACATGTCATCACGGTGTGAGGCTGAGCCCCTTTGTGGCGATTGTGGACGTCCTCTTCGTGAGGAACATACATGCACCCCACCACCTCGGTGCGTCAATTGTCCTGGCATCCACTCGCCTAGATCTTTACACTGCCCCGCGTATCAGAAGGAGAAGAAGATTCAAGAACTACAAACTTTGGATCGTCTCTCTTATTCTGAGGCCAGGAAGAAGTATGATTGCCTCCATCCCGTGACGTTGACAACTTCGTTTGCCTCAGTCGTGTCCACTCCTTCCACAGTACCCTCACCCCTATCCTGTCCCCCCTCCACCTCCTCACCCCATCCGGGGCCTATGCCTCAGCCTCCCAAATCCCTCCCTTCCAAATCCTCCTCCCTCATGGCCCCTGCCCCCTCTGCCACAGGGGCCACCCTTCCTCCTCCTCCCCCTCCGCGATCCTCTTCTCAGGCGTCCATCGGGGAAACGTTCCGGACACCGGCTTCCGAGGTCCAGCGTTCCAAAACGGACCCCGCGCGTGAGGACTTTCTTCGGGTCCAGCCTACCATCCCCGTGCCTCATCGGACTTCCAAGAAGACCTCCAAGAAGAAATCTTTATCCCCCTCTCCACCCCGGCGCGTTTCGTCTGACGCTCCATCTGCGAGTCGCTGCTCTCGGCCGTCCTCAGTTTTGCCGGGATGCTCTGCTGCCAGGCGCTCAGCTGGCCTCTCATCGGTGAATGATTCTGCCCCTGCTACGCAACCCGGGAAAGCGGCCACAGCTGGCGACGACTCGATGGAACAGGATCCGCCTCCCGCCGGTTGTAGCGTTGTTCCCTCGAAACCTGGCCCTCCGCGGCCATCGTGGTGACCAGCTCTTCACCCATTTCGTTCCCCCCTTTTTTCTGACTAGCGATGGCTTTGTTGCATTGGAACATCAGAGGTATTCGATCTAATCGGGAAGAATTACAACTGCTCCTCTGTCTGCACTGTCCGCTCGTCCTTGGTCTCCAGGAAACCAAGTTGTGCCCAACTGACCGTATTGCCTTTACCCACTATACCTCGGAGCGGTCTGACCTCACCCCTGTGGACGGTATTCCAGCTCATGGTGGGGTCATGTTGCTCATTCGGGACGATGTCTATTACCATCCCATCCCGTTGACCACCCCACTCCAAGCAATAGCTGTCCGTATTACTCTTTCTGCCTTTACTTTTTCTGTTTGTACCGTCTACACTCCATCATCATCCGCAGTTAGTCGGGCTGACATGATGCACCTGATTGTTCAGCTTCCTCCGCCGTTTTTATTGTTTGGCGACTTCAATGCCCATCATCCCCTTTGGGGCTCTCCTGCATCCTGTCAGAGAGGCTCCCTCTTGGCGGATGTCTTCAACCATCTCAATCTTGTCTGCCTCAATACTGGCGCCCCGACTTTCCTCTCGGACTCCACTCATATCTACTTCCACTTGGACCTCTTGATCTGTTCTACCACTCTTGCCCGTCGGTTCGAGTGGTACGTCCTTTCTGACGCCTATTCGAGCGACCACTTCCCCTGTGTCGTTCGTCTCCTACACCACACCCCATCCCCACGTCCCTCGAGCTGGAACATACCGAATGCAGACTGGGGACTTTACTCCTCCCTGGCGACCTTTCTGGACCACGATTTTCTCAGTTGTGACAGTCAGGTCGAATACCTCACGGCTGTTATCATCAATGCTGCCGAACGTTCCATTCCTCGTACTACCTCTTCTTCACGTCGCGTTTCCGTCCCCTGGTGGAATGAGGCTTGTAGAGACGCTATCCGTGCTCGACAACGTGCTTTACGCACCCTTCGCCGCCATCCTACGTTGGCGAATTGTATTGGATACAAACGACTCCGAGCGCAATGCCGTAGAGTCATCAAAGACAGCAAAAAAGCTTGTTGGGCCTCTTTCACCAGCTCCTTTAACAGTTTTACTCCCTCTTCTGTCGTCTGGGGTGGCCTGCGCCGGCTGTCGGGCATTAAGGCCCACTCCTCGGTACCTGGCCTGACTTCAGGGATGTCTCCAAAGCCTTCGGCCGCTTTTTCGCGGAGGTTTCAAGCTCCGCCCATTACCACCCTGCCTTCCTTCCCAGGAAAGAGGCAGAAGAGGCTCGGCGACCTTCCTTCCACTCGCTGAATCTGGAACATTGTAATGCCCCCTTTACTATGCGGGAACTCGAACGTGCACTTGCACTGTCCCGGTCCTCTGCTCCGGGGCCAGATGCCATTCACGTTCAGATGATGGCACACCTTTCTCCGGCAGGCAAAAGCTTCCTTCTTCGTACCTACAATCGCGTCTGGACCGAAGGTCGAGTCCCCATGCGTTGGCGTGACGCCGTCGTTGTTCCTATACCCAAACCCGGGAAGGAGAGACACCTTACTTCTAGTTACCGCCCCATTTCTCTTACAAGCTGTGTCTGTAAGGTGATGGACTGCATGGTTAACGCTCGGTTAGTTTGGATTCTTGAATCTTGACGGCTACTTACCAATGTTCAATGCGGCTTTCGTCGCCGCCGCTCTGCTGTTGACCACCTTGTGACCTTGTCGACATTCATCATGAACAATTTTTTGCGAAAGCGCCAAACGGTAGCCATGTTCTTCGATTTGGAGAAGGCTTATGATACCTGTTGGAGAGGAGGTATCCTCCGCACTATGCACAGGTGGGGTCTACGCGGTCGCCTGCCCCTTTTTATTGATTCCTTTTTAACAGACCGAAAGTTTAGGGTACGTGTGGGTTCCGCCTTGTCCGACGTCTTCCTCCAGGAGAACGGAGTGCCTCAGGGCTCCGTCTTGAGCGTAGCCCTTTTTGCCATAGTGATCAATCCTATTATGGATTGCATTCCACCTAATGTCTCAGGCTCTCTTTTTGTCGATGACTTCGCGATCTACTGCAGTGCCCAGAGAACATGCCTCCTGGAGCGCTGCCCTCAGCGTTGTCTAGACAGCCTATACTCATGGAGTGTGGCAAATGGCGTCCGGTTCTCTGAAGAGAAGACGGTTTGCATCAACTTTTGGCGATATAAAGCGTTCCTTCCGCCATCCTTACATCTCGGTCCCGTTGTTCTCCCATTCGTGGAAACAACTAAGTTTCTAGGGCTCACACTGGACAGGAAACTTTGTTGGTCTCCGCACGTCTCTTATTTGGCTGCCCGTTGTACACGTTCCCTTAATGTCCTCAAAGTTCTTAGTGGTTCATCTTGGGGAGCGGATCAAAGCCATCCCTCTTACGTCGTCTCAACTCCATCCACCATAGGGGGTTACGTCTTGCGACCGGAGCCTTCTACACTAGTCCCGTCAAGAGTCTTTATGCTGAAGCTGCCGAATTACCATTGACCTACTGGCGCGACGTGCTGCTTTGTCGGTATGCCTGCCGGCTGTTGTCAATGCCCGACCACCCCTCTTATGTCCTTCTTCGCCGATTCTCTCGACTGTCAGTATGGGTTGTATGTGTCTGCCCTGCTGCCCCCTGGAGTCTGCTTTCGTCGCCTGCTTCGACAATTGGATTTTGCCCTCCCTACCACCTTCAGAGAGGGTGAGAGCCCGACTCCACCTTGGCTCCAGTCTCCGGTTCATATTTATGTCGACCTCAGCTCGCTCCCGAAGGAGGGTACTCCGACTGCAGTGTATCGCTCACGGTTTGTCGAACTTCATGCGCGACTTGCAAGTCACACTTCTATTTACACTGATGGCTCCAAAACTGACGATGGTGTCGGCTATGCCTTTGTCGTTGGGGCCATCACCTTTAAATACCGGCTCCTTGACCGATGTTCCAGCTTTACGGCCGAGCTTTTTGCTCTCCATCAGGCCGTTCAGTATGCCCGCCTCCACCGCCATTCATCATATATACTCTGGTCTGATGCACTCAGTGCTCTTCAGAGCCTTGGAGCTCCATATCCGGTCCATCCCTTGGTGCAACGGATCCAGCAGTCCCTCCATTCTTTTGCTGATGGTGGCTCTCCTGTCAGCTTTCTGTGGGTTCCCAGCCATGTAGGAGTGCCTGGGAATGAGGCTGCTGATACTGCAGCCAAGGCTGCAGTCCTCCTGCCTCGGCCAGCCTCCCATTGTGTCCCGTCATCTGATGTTAGAGGTGATTTGTAAGAGGCTTGTGTCGTTGTGGTGGGATGCTTGGTCCTCACTTCAAGGAAACAAGCTCCAGGCAGTAAAACTGTTCCCAACTGCTTGGACAACCTCCTCCCGACCGTCTCGGCGAGAAGAGGTCCTTCTGACCAGGTTGCGGATTGGGCATTGCCGGTTTAGCCACCGCTACCTGCTCTCCGGTGACCCAGCCCCGCAGTGCCCTTGTGGTCATGTATTACCAGTGCACCATGTTTTATTGTCATGTCCCCGTTTTAGTCAATCTCGTGTTGTCCTGTCTCTGCCATCTACTTTCCAGGATATTTTAGCTGATGACGCTTGAGCAGCTGCTCGTGTTCTTCGTTTTATTACTTTGACTGGCTTATCCAAGGACATCTAACTCTTTCACTTATTTTATCTGCATCTTTGTAAGAACTTTCTGGTCCCCCCCCCCCCTTGAGTTTTACTAGATTCTATGTGCTCTAACAATTGTGACTGGGCGCTAATGACCTCAGTAGTTGAGCGCCCTTAAACCCCCCCCCCCAAAAAAAAACCTCCCCCTAAGTACGTCCATGACTATTCCCGTGCCAATTGGAACGCCTACCGGGATACCCTCTCCACCCAGGTCGATAGCCACCCCTTCACCTACCACCACCCTGACGATGTCACCCATGCCGCCTCCTTTCTCCAGCAGACCTTGTCTGTGGCCGTGGAGGCCCACGTCCCTACTGTCGCCATCCACCCCCACCATCCTACCTTACCCCCACAGGCCGTCCTCCTCCTCCGTGAATCCCGCCGTCTCTACCGTGCCTTCCTCCGCACGTGGGGCGCCGAAACACTACGACGCCACCGGCAACTCCAGCGACACATTCGTAATTTGCTCACGGCTAAGAAACGTCGGGACTGGCGACAGACATGCACCCATTTAAATGCTACCCTACCTATCAACTTGTCCAAGTTCTGGTCAGCCTTCCGTCACCTTACCGGAACTAAACCCTCCCCCTACTATCCTCTTCTCCATGATGATCACCCCTTCCCTGGCACCCTTAGTAAGGCCAATCACTTTGCCTCCTACCTCTCCGATGTATTTTCCATCCCCGATGATCCCCAGTTCGATTACTCCCTCTTCCCGGATGTCCGCGATTGAACTGACACCTCTATCCCTCCCCTCGCTCCTGGTTTCCAGTACTTGGACACCATTGCACACACGGAACTCAATGCCCCTATCACTACACAAGATCTCATTGGTACACTCCGCACAAAATGCAACACTGCTCCTGGTCACGATCGTGTCACCTACCGTCACCTTCGTGAAGCTCCTTCTCTTTCCTCTCCACCCTGGCCAGCCTCTACAATGTAGTCCTGTCCACCGGTTACTACCCCGACCTGTGGAAAACCTCCCGTATCCTGATGTTCCTTAAACCTGGCAAACCGCCGTCCGCCGTCTACTCCTACCGTCCCATCAGCCTTACCTCGGTCTTCAGCAAGGTCCTGGAATCTATCCTCACCTGACGCATCGACCAGCATCTCTGCCAGCACCGCCTCCTTCCCGTTAGCCAGTGTGGCTTTCGGCCGTCCTTCTCTTCCGACGACCTTCTCCTTCACCTCACTCATTTCCTTTCCGACCAGCTTAATTCCCGTCGCTCTGCAATCTTCCTCTCCCTGGACCTCGAACGAGCTTATGACCGCATATGGCATTCCGGTCTCCTCTTCAAGCTCCAAACCTTCGCCCTTCCCATTAACTACGTCCGTCTGATCGGCTCCTTTCTCTCCCGCCGTCCTTACTATGTCACCATCCATAGCACAGATTCCTGCACCTTTTTCCCCTCCGCCGGTGTGCCCCAAGGCTCCATCCTCTGCCCCCTTCTGTACTTTTTGTACACGGCGGACATGCCATCACCCCCCGTCCACCTTCTCCAGTTTGCTGATGACACCGCCTTCCTTGCCCTTGCCCCCACCCTGCAGCGCTCCCAACACCTTCTCCAATCCCATCTTGACCGGTTCACCGCTTGGTGCAACCAGTGGTTGCTCGAGGTCAATCCCTCCAAAACTCAGGCGATCATTGTAGGCAAAACCACCCCTTCCTTCCGCCTCCTTGATTTCTATCTCACCATCTATGGCCGTCCTATGCCCTCACTCCCACCCTTAAGTACCTTGGCGTCACCCTCGACCGTCGCCTCTCCTGGACTCCCCATCTCCGGACAATCCAAGCCAAGACACACTCCCGACTCCGTCTCCTCAAGCTCCTTTCCGGCCATGCGTGGGGTCTGGACCCCTTCACCATCCTCCACACCTATAAATCCCTCATCCGCCCTATCCTTTGTTATGCCCATCCAGCATGGATCTCCGCTCCCCCTACCTTTTATAAATCCCTCCAAATCCTTGAACGCCATGCTCTCTGCCTCGCCTATCGCATCCGTCTCCCCTCCCCCACGCGGATCCTCTACGATCTCATCCCCTTCCCCCACCTCCTCCTTTTCCTTGAAAGGATACGGATCCTGTACACCTCCCGCATACTCGATCCTCCTCACCTGCTAGTCTCCCCCATCCTCTCCCACCCCTGCCCGCTGCCGCGCCTGTATTCCCACGTCCCACCCGGTCTCCATCTTCCACCCTCCTTACCCTCTCCCAAGGTGGCTTCCGCCAGCTCCCCCTCCCTGATGATGTTCTCCTCCCCTCCATCTACCCCTCCTATCAACTTTGGTCCTCCCCCCACTTCCTGTGTCCTTTCCTTTAGGCACCCTCCCTCCCTTCTCTTTCCTTTTCCCCTGTCCCCTCCCTCCACCCCTCTTCCCCCGGGCTTCCCCTCCCCCTTCTTCCCTTCCCCCTATCTCCCCTGCCCGTGGCATCTGCTCTCCCTTTCTCCCTCTCCCCCCACCCCCCCCTTCCTCCTCTCTTGTCAGGTCCCCGGACCCGTACACGGTTAGTGAACATTCGCGCGCTGGAGATCAACGCCTCGTGTTCTGTGTGTGCCGTCGTTTTGTGCTTAAGTGGTTCAGTGTTCTTCGTTTTGTGCACCTATGTTCACGTGTGACAATTATCGTCTATGTATGTGTCGAAGTGTCTGAAGAAATTTTATCTTGGACTCTACGCCCGTGAATGGCTCCATGTATTTTAAGTAGTGTTTGTCTCCGTTTATATGTCCACCGTATTTTTTTCTCTAAATGTCTTCATTTGTATCTTTTGTGTTTCTCTGAGGCCCAAGAGCGGCGCAGTATGCTGCTGCTGGCCTGCCTGTACACAGGTTTCAAAATAACAATAAAGAAAAAAAGAAAAAAACCTAGTCCAGCCAGTCTGGTACTCGCTCTGGATTTTGTTCTGGTCGTTGCTCGTTGTTGACATTTGCCTGGCTCTGGTTCCGAGTGGATTTACGTTTGGTGTTGGTGTTGTGGTTTCCACAAGCCTCCGTTGTTTATCTCTTCCTTGTTGTGTCGCTCATAGTCGGTCGTGGTCGGTTGTTGTCAGTTGTCGTTGGTCTGTCGTCCGACTCGTCCTGTGTGCGTGCTCCACCGCCGGCGGCTTCCCCGCCTGGCGGCTTCGATCCGCAGCCCTAGGCGTTCCCGCTGTTGGTTGTGGTTAGTACAGTAGGTGTCGCCACCGGTGCCAACCTTGTGTGAATGCTCTGAAAAGCTAATCATTTGTATATCACAGCATCTTCTTCCTGTTGGTTAAATTTCTTAAATTTCGCGTCTGTAGTACGTCATCTTCGTGGTGTAGCAGTTTTAATGGCCAGTAGTGTATATTATTTCAGTAATATTCTGAACCACATCTAATTATTACCATATAAATAATTTGAGTAAATTACAGTTTGTTACTGAAGTTATGGTTGGTTGGTTGGTTTGGGGAAGACCAGACAGCTTGGTCATCGGTCTCATCGGATTAGGGAAGGATGGGGAAGGAAGTCGGCCGTGCCCTTTCAGAGGAACCATCCCGGCATTTGCCTGGAGTGATTTAGGGAAATCACGGAAAACCTAAATCAGGATGGCCGGACGCGGGATTGAACCGTCGTCCTTCCGACTGCGAGTCCAGCGTCTAACCACTGCGCCACCTCGCTCGGTACTGAAGTTATGAATTAATATCATATATGCAAACCTTTGATTAAGTAGCATAATTATTCATTTATTGCTATGACTGTTAATTTCGAATGTAATGAAGTTTTTTATCTAGTAAACCTAGAAAATGCTATTTGTCTGCCATTCGGTAATACCAGTTAACTATGAGGCCAAAAATTAACGTAGTTTTACTCATTAAATCTCTCTGTAAAGAATCTGTACAATTAGGATAAGACCACCATGTACACGTACACATGCCGCACAACCAGTTGGCATACTCTGGGTCAGGTGGTCGAGCAGCTGTTGGGGTATAGCCCCCCATTCTTGCACCAGTGCCTGCCGGAGATCCTGAAATGTAGGGGTTTGAAGACGTGCAGCGATCCGTCGACCGAGAGCATCATAAACGTGCTTGATGATGTACAATTAACAGTGTATTTTTATCAACTGAATGCACTCTAGTCATCACAAATGGCTCTTTCTCCTACATCAGACACCAAGTAAAGGAAGAATTAGATCGCCTAACTGCAATTCCTTGTAATAAATGGGCTACCCCATTAGTCACAGAGCAAAAGCCATCGTGGAAGATTCACCTTTGCGGCGATTTTAAAAATTGTCAACGCCCAATCAGAGATTGAGACATATTATTCTAGTCCGAAGCCGGAAGAATCACTGTCAAAATTAAAAGGTGGAAACTTCTCTAAAGTAGATCTAGCGGATGCAAACCTCCAACTTCCCCTTGATGTAAATCTCATTACACTTTACACACTGCACAGGCTTTATCGTTTGAAATGTCTTATGTTTGGTACAGCAAGGGCTCCCACTGTTTTTCAACGGTTTTTGGAACAATTAGTACGCAATGTGGATGGATGCATTAACTGTTTAGACGACATCATTGTAACAGGGAGAAACTCAGAGAAACAGATTCGCAATCTGAAACCTAGTGGAATCAAAACTTTCGAAAGGTTTCTATAACTAGGGGTTGAACTTGCAACCTGATACACAATTTCACTATGTAGAAGTAATGACGTACCGGTACTTTTAAACACATTGTAATTACTAAAAAGTTCAAAAATTATCAAAATAACACATACCACCTCTAGGAGTTGGATCAGGTCCATGTGATGGAAAACTATGAGAGCCATGACAAATGATACTCAGTATTTATAAAGAGCCAAAATAACATGTATCATTTTGTGAATTCAAATCTTCAACCTGGGATTCAACATCATTATGTGGAAGTATGAGTGCCTAAACAGCAAAAATATCAAAATTCACATTAAATGCACCCATCAGAACTGGAACCCGGGACGTCCTAAATGAAAATCCTCAAGAAAATTGTTTGCCTACAATTTTAAATTAGTACGAGTTAGCTATTTTGTATTTCCCACTATCAGTTCTGTGAAAATGCAAATATGAGAGAAAATTTTTAAAAAATTGGCGTCAAGACTCATAGCACAGGCCTTTAAATGGAAACAAGTGGGTTAAAGAGGGAGAGTGGAAGACACAGGGGAATTCTGCTTGCACTGGATATTATTAGGGTAATCAATATCATCTCACGGCTAAGTAGATCAAGTAGGTGGAACATAGTCAAACATTATCAGTTTGTCTAGGCAGAACCAGCATTTTACAACTATCCTCCTTCTACATACTCTTTAACAACTTGAGGTGCGAACCATTCTGTTTATATTGGTGCTCTGCTGTGCCTGTCATGCAAACAAAACATATCTCATTGCTAGAATAATTGGGATGAGCTATTGAACCTGGGAATATGTAATGCATACTAACTATGAAAGATCTTGGGAGTAAATTTTTCCAGTCGTCATTGGCAGCCACTTGACATGCACTGCTGGATAAATACCTCCTCTGGACTTAACTTTGCATTTCGGTCTGCAGTTATAAGTACCCATGTTGTTCCTGCATGTTTTCTACTATTCCCCTTCTCCTTCCCCTTCCATTAACTCATCATCTCCGAAGTTTCTTATTTATTGGAATCCATCAAAGAACTTCATTTCCCCATCTACCATCTACACTCCTGGAAATGGAAAAAAGAACACATTGACACCGGTGTGTCAGACCCACCATACTTGCTCCGGACACTGCGAGAGGGCTGTACAAGCAATGATCACACGCACGGCACAGCGGACACACCAGGAACCGCGGTGTTGGCCGTCGAATGGCGCTAGCTGCGCAGCATTTGTGCACCGCCGCCGTCAGTGTCAGCCAGTTTGCCGTGGCATACGGAGCTCCATCGCAGTCTTTAACACTGGTAGCATGCCGCGACAGCGTGGACGTGAACCATATGTGCAGTTGACGGACTTTGAGCGAGGGCGTATAGTGGGCTTGCGGGAGGCCGGGTGGACGTACCGCCGAATTGCTCAACACGTGGGGCGTGAGGTCTCCACAGTACATCGATGTTGTCGCCAGTGGTCGACGGAAGGTGCACGTGCCCGTCGACCTGGGACCGGACCGCAGCGACGCACGGATGCACGCCAAGACCGTAGGATCCTACGCAGTGCCGTAGGGGACCGCACCGCCACTTCCCAGCAAATTAGGGACACTGTTGCTCCTGGGGTATCGGCGAGGACCATTCGCAACCGTCTCCATGAAGCTGGGCTACGGTCCCGCACACCGTTAGGCCGTCTTCCGCTCACGCCCCAACATCGTGCAGCCCGCCTCCAGTGGTGTCGCGACAGGCGTGAATGGAGGGACGAATGGAGACGTGTCGTCTTCAGCGATGAGAGTCGCATCTGCCTTGGTGCCAATAATGGTCGTATGCGTGTTTGGCGCCGTGCAGGTGAGCGCCACAATCAGGACTGCATACGACCGAGGCACACAGGGCCAACACCCGGCATCATGGTGTGGGGAGCGATCTCCTACACTGGCCGTACACCACTGGTGATCGTCGAGGGGACACTGAATAGTGCACGGTACATCCAAACCGTCATCGAACCCATCGTTCTACCATTCCTAGACCGGCAAGGGAACTTGCTGTTCCAACAGGACAATGCACGTCCGCATGTATCCCGTGCCACCCAACGTGCTCTAGAAGGTGTAAGTCAACTACCCTGGCCAGCAAGATCTCCGGATCTGTCCCCCATTGAGCATGTTTGGGACTGGATGAAGCGTCGTCTCACGCGGTCTGCACGTCCAGCACGAACGCTGGTCCAACTGAAGCGCCAGGTGGAAATGGCATGGCAAGCCGTTCCACAGGACTACATCCAGCATCTCTACGATCGTCTCCATGGGAGAATAGCAGCCTGCATTGCTGCGAAAGGTGGATATACACTGTACTAGTGCCGACATTGTGCATGCTCTGTTGCCTGTGTCTACGTGCCTGTGGTTCTGTCAGTGTGATCATGTGATGTATCTGACCCCAGGAATGTGTCAATAAAGTTTCCCCTTCCTGGGACAATGCATTCACGGTGTTCTTATTTCAATTTCCAGGAGTGTATTTACTAGGCTACCTTCATTTCATTATCTGCACCTTCATTTCATTATCTTTGTAGTCTTAATTACTTCTTTCATTTCAGTTTATTCCCTATATAATGGGGTGTCTAGGATGGCTTAGTGTGGTTTATGATTCTATAACGCAAGACAGATGTAGGTGCAGAAACAGAAGAAGGCAGCTTGTGGATAAAAGAAACACTTTATTGTTATTTATTTGCATTTGTCAGTGTTGACCCCTGGTGAGCATGGCAAATACACTGACATAGTGTCTCCTGGTGCTTTGCCCTCCTAGCCCAGCCTTGTCAGCATGTAAAGATCCTCCCTTTATTATTTATATTGTAATTATTCAGAATCATCATCACTGCACATGTGTGATAACCACTTTGGTACCAATGTTTATTAATAAGGCTCAAGAGAGGAATCTCCACACACATCATCATCAGCCAGTTCAGTCACTTGGTGATGTGGCCTCTTTGAGTTTTTGTGCAACATAGGATTCCCTACAAGTTCTTACATTTCTGCCTATCTTGAGCTTCCTGTTGCCAGTGCAGTCCACCTGTCTTTCTTAAGTCTCTGTCCCATCTGTCACGTAGTCTTCTCCTCTGTCTTTTTTGATAAACTGGGATCCTATCTAGTATTGATTTTGACCATCTGCCCTATTTTTTTTCGAGTGACATGACCAGCCCACTGCCATTTCAAGGTACTCACACTTTCCATTATGTCACTGAACTTTCTTGTCCATCTGATATCAACTGCTTTCTTTCTGTCTTTCTTTGTGTAGCCCAACATTGATCTTCCCATTCCTCATTTGGTTACTATTACTTTTCTAACAATGAATTCGTTTAATATCCATGTCTCACAAACATAAAAGTTATTAAATGTCAGTATACATTAGTAAAAAATCTTCACACATATTGTTAACTATTTACTTAAGTTGCAGATGGCTTCAGTGTCCAGGGCTCTTCATAACGGCATAGTATAAATGTATTTCAATAGGTCCTGGGATCTGTAAATGATAAGCTTGAAGCATAACTACTTGTCTGCAGAATCTTTTATTACCATTTAACATAATTCAGTTCACAGTCACAAACATTGCCCAAAATCACAAGGGAAAAAATAAATCCTGAATGCACATAAAAGATAAGAAGTGATCCATTGTCTTTGTAATCTAACAAATCAAAGACTTTCACATCACATTCACACTCAGATGCAGAACAATTTTCAGAGTGAAAGTGACATCTTTGGCACCAAGATAGACAGTATACATAAACTATGAATTGTTTTCGAAGGTTCCAGAAAGGTCTATACTTCAAATTACTATCTGGGTAACATCTACTTTTCATTATTAACAAGTTTTCACATTCTTCTTCTTCTTTTTCTTCCTTTCTTCTTAGGCTAATGTGTGTTGCCTTCAATACACCTCAGTCTACCCTGAGATTGCCATGTCATCTTTTCCCTGGATAGCAGTATTTCTTTTACCAACTGGTAATCTATTTCTTACAATTTTCACAATCTTTCGTTCATCCAATCTGTCTATGTGTTCATTCCATTCATGCTTTCTCTCATATACCCACTCATTAATGGAGTCCACTTTACATCTTTTCCTAATGTTTTCTCTTCTCTCTCTACTTCACAGTGTCTCCCTTTAATTCTTCGCTGCACAGGGTAGCCACACGGTTTGAGGCATCTTGACATGGTCTGCACAGTTTCCTCTGCCGGAGGGTCAAGTCCTCCCTCAGGCATGGGTGTGTGTGTCATCCTTAGCATAAGTTACTTTAAGTTAGATTAAGTAGAATGTAAGCTTAGGGACCGATGACCTCAGCCATTTGGTCTCATAAGACCTTATCACAAATTTCTAAATTTCCTTTAATCCTTCGCAGAATATGCGTTTCTGTGATTTCTTAAAGTCTTTTTGTTTTTGATGTTTCTTGAGCTGTCTATGTATGTCATAATTGATCTTACTATTGTTTTGTATATTCTTGCCTTAGGTTTGTTACCCATATGATGGTTTTTCCAAATAGTATCATTTAAACACTCTGCCACTTTATTTGCTTTTGCTACTTGTTCTCTAACTTCCTTTTCAACATTTCAACAGTTCAATGCCAAGATAATTAATTGTCATTACCAGTTAAACAGTTTTTCCACCCACATCCACTTTGCAGCTAATTGGTGGTGCAGATGTGGTAATAAATTTGGTTTTTTGAGTGGATGTGACCATATTTAGGTTTTTGGCTGCCACATTAAATACATGTAAAAGTTTTTGCATGTTATCTTCACTTTTTGCCAGCATAACTGCATCTGCAGCATAACAAATGAATTTCATTTCTTTGTCCCTCATTCTATAACCACTGCCAACAAATACCTTCTTTATCACCTTGTCCATGACTATATTAAGCAGGCTTAAAGAGTCACCTTGTCTAATACCACTACTAACTGGTATGCACCTAGTTGTGGGTTTTCTAGCTATAGTAACTGACTGTGCACAAAAAATGCCAACTAATTTCAATCGGGTGCTTTTATTATGACTCGTATAATTACACCAGACACAGGAAAAACATTCTAGACAATAATAACTCAAACATCTCCACCAGAGTACAAAGCATGCACCATCCCAAAGTACACCGAGTCCAAAGACAATTTACTCTGCACTTGGCAGGCGCAGTTACTGGCGGTCAATGGTCACCACATAGTTAACCTGTAACCAATTTTTGCCTGGGTGTCTTCAATTGTTTTTATTAGGTTTCAAGGAATTTCCTAATTATAGAGCATGTTTACCACAACTGTCAACTGAATCCTATCAAAAGTCTTCTGTAAATCAATAAAACAAAGACAAGCTGGTCTGCTGTATTAGATGGACTTCTCTACAACCTGTCTAAGAATGAATATTGCACCTGTGCATGACTTACCAGATCTTTTTAGATCTGATCCCTTGCAAGGATTGTAAGGCTCTTATTTTATCTCCTGTTATTTTTGTTATGAGTTTAAGAACTGAACTGAGTAGATTTATCCCTCTGTAGCTGGAAGGTCTTTCATATCTCCTTTAATGTATATGAGAATCATAGTATTAGTTCCCCATTGATTTGGAATTTTATTACCAGTTGTAGCATTGTTAATTGTTCTGTTCTGTTAGTAGATAGCCTTCATACATCAGTAAGTCATTCAGGTTACTATGTTTCCCTGAAGATTTCCTATTTTTTAGCAGACTCACAGCCTCTTCTACCTCTGCATGTGAAACAGTTACACCTTCATTTACTTGTATACTGATCTCTTCATTTTCTGCTCATTTTTTACCGCCATACAACTCTGTTAATATTTAACCCATGATTCCTTATTTATGTTGTTCACTTTCAAATTTTTTTAAAATTCTTTCCTTTTCTATCATACTTTTTTCCAATTTTTGCAACTCGTAGAAATCAAGTTCTGAATTTTTACAAAAGGTTTCCCAGTGTTATTGTTTAAAATAATTCACTAGTGATTTTGTCTCATTACAAGTTATTTTGTAATCTTCATAAGACTCTTGTGTTTGAGTGTTTTATACCTCAAATAGCTACATTTATTATTTTACACATTACTTTATCCCCTCTGTGAAACCATGGTGTTCTGTTTGTTTTCCTCTCTCGCTTTACAACACGTACACCTATTTACTGCCTCTTGAGCTGCTGCTTCAATACTTTCTTCAGTTCTCTCCGAAGCCTGATCTACATTATCCCCTGTATTAATGGGTTTCTTTTTTACTTTCTCTGCTTATTGTTTCTGATATAAAATTTTTGTAGATTCATTCCATAATGACCCTTCATTAAATTTTTCCCTTTTAAGGTTGGTTCTTTAGCAGTTTTGTTCCTTTCTACATGCAGTCTGGTTTTTGCCATGAGTAGGCTGTGATCACTCCCTATGTTGGCAGAGTTTAAGGTGCTAACATCTAGCACTGACTGAGGATGACTATTTCTCTTTGTAACCATGTAGTCTATTGTACTTTTATGACCTCTTGCGTTCTGAAAATTGAGTTTCTTCTGCTCTTTGTGGTCATAAATGTATTATTTATTCCCAGTTGTGCATAAGTTGATCATAATCTCACGATTACCATTTAGAAAATATTCATTAAATCATTGTTTCACTACAGAAATGACACTGTTCCCAATATGGGCATTAACATTCCCCATTATGGCTGCAAGTTTGTTTGAAGGTATAAGATTGATCATTTCTTGTAACTGTTCATAGCAAGCTTCTCTTTCTAAAATGGTTCAAATGGCTCTGAGCACTATGGGACTCAACTGCTGAGGTCATTAGTCCCCTAGAACTTAGAACTAGTTAAACCTAACTAACCGAAGGACATCACAAACATCCACGCCCGAGGCAGGATTCGAACCTGCGACCGTAGCGGTCTTGCGGTTCCAGACTGCAGCGCCTTTAACCGCACGGCCACTTCGGCCGGCGCTTCTCTTTCTGTTCTAGGTTTAAAATCTGCTGTGAAAGTGTCTTGAAAGGAGGAGATAAGAAGAACATCAACAAAAGCAAAACGTGGTTAAAGGAATGTAGTCAAATTAAATCGGGTGATGCCGAGGGAATTAGATTAGGAAATGAGACACTTAAAGTAGTAAAGGAGTTTTGCTATGTGGGGAGCAAAATAACTGATGATGGTTGAAGTAGAGAGGATATAAAATGTAGACTGGCAATGGCAAGGAAAGCATTTCTGAAGAAGAGAAATTTGTTAACATCGAGTATAGCTTTAAGTGTCAGGAAGTCGTTTCTGAAAGTATTTGTATGGAGTGTAGCCATGTATGGAAGTGAAACATGGATGATAAATAGTTTGGACAAGAATAGAATAGAAGCCTTCGAAATGTGGTGCTACAGAAGAATGCTGAAGATTAGATGGATAGATCACATAACTAATGAGGAGGTACTGAATAGAATTGGGGAGGAGTTTGTGGCACAACTTGACAAGAAGAAGGGACTGATTGGTAGGACATATTCTGAGGCATCAGGGGATCACAAATTTAGCATTGGAGGGCACTGTGGAGGGTAAAAACCATAGAGGGAGACCAAGAGATGAATACACTAAGCAGATTCAGAAGGATGTAGGTTGCAGTAAGTACTGGGAGATGAAGCTTGCACAGGATAGAGTAGCATGGAGAGCTGCATAAAATAAGTCTCAGGACTGAAGACCATGATGACATTCTATACAGGGAGATTATGTTCAGTTTGTGATGAGCCAGTTTCAGTTTTAGTAAAACTATTCTCACAGACATGTATTAGTACTCTTCAATAAGATCTTTGTATATCTTGTGGATAAGTATCCATACCCCACTCCTGCTTTACTTCTTGTCTGCTTCTCAACTCTGCTATGAATGAGATGTTGGTCATATTCCTTCTGCCTTTTGCCTGTCTTTTTTTGTCTCCTGTGTACTACACACTGAGATTTCATGATGTTTCAAATTAATGCCCATAATTCACAAATATAAATAATTTTAGATAATTGTGATAACGACGAACGATGAGAGGTGTATCAAAATAAGGTGAATATTTCAAAAATTTTGAATTTCAGAATTTTCCTAGCAAAATGTTCAATCAAGTTTCAGACTTGCAGCTGGTCACTGTTTAATTCATCCCACAGTATTTCAACTGAGCACCTGCCAGCCATCTTAGACGAGCCACTGAAGTCAGTCTTCGATGGTTCACCTGAAGATGGCTGGCAAGTACTCAGTCAAAATACTGTGAGATGAATTAAATGATGACCGGCTGCAAGCCCGAATTGTGTTTGAACATTTCTTAAGTTACTGACTTCTACGTTTTGTTATAAATTTGTTCTGATATGGATTGTTGAACTGATAAAAATTTAAACAGTAACAAGTTCTTGAACAACATCAAAATGATTTTGAAATATAAGAATAAGTGATAATGTTTTGTTTTACATGCTTTTACTATTACATATTAGAAAACTAATTTTCGTGGTATAACCTAGCATAAGTAACTATCGGTATATGAATGGAAAAATATGTGTGTGGAAAAGTCTTGGCAGAGTACTAGAAAACTAAACAAATGTCCAAAATCATGAATTAAATACTTTACAAATAAAAGTAAGTTCAAACATGGCCCAAAAACCAACTGGTATCATATATTTCTGTCAGGAGGGAGAAATTCTGACAGAGCTCAGTGTAGTAGTAGTAGTAGTAGTAGTAGTAGTAGTATTAATAGCTTTATTCATCCGTAGATGTCTTTTTACAAGGATATGTCAAAGTATTTACAAGTTTAGATCCATTTAAAATTAGCTAATTCATATCCACATACACTTACAGACCTCTAGTTAGAGACAATCATTAGACTTACTCCTGGTATACAATACTTTTTTTTACAAATAACTCATTAAATAATGTAATGCCACACTGTTCACTCATATCTCACTATCAGTCACTGCACACACTATACACACATTGTTTCATAAAACTTCACTTCACTTCACTACACACACATACACACTGGTGATATCTGGGCCATTTTCTGTACTGCAACTTCCCATTTGCTGTCCTGAAAAACTGAGTCAGGATCCCTCTATAATGAGTGAGATGTTGAGTTCAGAGAGAGGAAGAGGTGTTAGTACTGTGCTATGTATAGCTTGGAGGTAAGTATTTCTAGATAAGGAAAAAAAAACATAGTGTGAAGGTGTTATGTGGAATGTTGGATGTTTTATAATTATAATTATTATTTATTTGTATAACTTTTTTTTTACCAAACCCCTACTCTGTTTTCGATGATAATCTATGTGGTTGCTGATGATTTTAGTGAATATCTTATTAGTAACTTCCTAAGCATTCTGAACACATTTGGCTTGGCACAACTGGTAAACACTGCCGCTAGGTGATCAAAAAGTTCAGTGTCAGCCCAAGATACTGTACCTACAGATATCAGCAGAGATTAAATTATAGTATTTATAAATGATTTTGCCTCTTTGATCATTACTGTCAGATTATAAAACTGGTGACAAGTTTCTGCAAAACTGCATGCCAGCAAATGGATCTTTGTGGAATGTGAATTACCTACATTTCTAGAGCATTGGCAAAACAAATATGGGATGAAGTGTGTATGGAAAACAATATAGATGCTAAGTTCTGCACATTGTTCAAATTAATTTTTGAGGATGTATTTCCAAAAATAGCCACTTCAGCAGCAGCAGCTAATGAAAATAGATGGATAACTGTGGGTATTAGGAAGTCTTTCCAGATACTTACTGCAAAAGGTAGACACAAGTAGCCCTATAATAACACACATATCAAAAAAGGGAGTACACTGACTATTTCTCTGGTATTATGGAGAATTTGTAACAAAATATTTCTAAGATATATGTAGCACCCACAATGAATTGCACTGCAAGCATATCTTGGCACCAGGAAAGCACTACAGAAATTAAAAAATAATAAGTCAGCATGCACAGAAGAGGTTCTGGTCTCCATTCCAAAGACAGATGTGCACAGACAGCATACACACCCCCTTACCAAAAATAATAACTGTATCCTTCAGTTAAGGTATCTTTCCAGTGTACCTGAAGCACGCACAAGTTGTGCTCTAAAAAAAGGAAGATAATGCAGAATGTATAGAAAACTACAGGCCAGTTTCACTACTGTCTGCAGTCTCAAACATAATAGAATCAATCATGAAAGATAAACTAATGGATCCCATAAATAAGTACAACCTTTTTAATGAAGCACAGTTTGTTTTTGCAGCAGGAGAAATGCAATTCCAATCACAACAGAGTTCACAAAAGTTATACTTGTAGCTCTTGAGAAGGACAACTGTGTTACAGGCATCTTCTTAGACTTCTCCAAGGCTTTTGACATTGTTGATCATAAAATACACAACTGGCCATTAAAATTGCTACACCATGAAGATGACGTGCTACAGACGTGAAATTTAGCCAACAGGAAGAAGATGCTGTGATATGCAAATGATTAGCTTTTCAGAGCATTCACACAACGTTGGCACCGGTGGCAACACCTAAAATGTGCTGACATGAGGAAAGTTTCCCCAACCGATTTCTCATACACAAACAGCAGTTGACCAGCATTGCTTGGTGAAACGTTGTTGTGATGCCTCGTGTAAGGAGGAGAAATGCGTACTATCACGTTTCCGACTTTGATAAAGGTCGGATTGTATCCTATCGTGATTGCGGTTTATCGTATCATGACATTGCTGCTTGCGTTGGTCAAAATCCAATGACTGGTAGCAGAATATGGAATTGGTGGGTTCAGGAAGGTAATACGGAATGCTGTTCTGGATCCCAATGGCCTCGTATCACTAGCAGTCGAGATGACAGGCATCTTTTCCGCATGGCTGTAATGAATAGTGCAGCTAAGTCTCGATCCCTGAGTCAACAGATGGGGACATTTGCAAGACAACAACCATCTGCACAAACAATCCGACGATGTTTCCAGCAACATGGACTATCAGCTCTGAGACCATGGTTGCAGTTACCCTTGACGTTACATCACAGACAGGAGCGCCTGTGATGGTGTACTCAATGACGAACCTGGGTGCACCAATAGCAAAACGTCATTTTTTCAGATGAATCCAGCTTCTGTTTACAGCATCATGATGGTTGCATTCGTGTTTGGCGACATCACAGTGAACGCACATTGGAAGCATGTATTTGTCATCGCCATACTGGCGTATCACCCGGCGTGATGGTACGGGGTGCCATTGGTAACACGTCTCGGTCACCTCTTGTTCGCATTGACGGCACTTTGAACAGTGGACGTTACATTTCAGATGTGTTATGACCTGTGGGTCTACTCTTCATTCGATCCCTTTGAAACCCCACATTTCAGCAGGATAATGCACGACCGCATGTTGCAGGTCCTGTACGGGCCTTTCTGGATACAGAAAATGTTCGACTGCTGCCCTGGCCAGCACATTCTCCAGATCTCTCACAAACTGAAAATGTCTGGTCAGTGGTGGCCGAGCAACTGGCTTCTGATAATACGCCAGTCACTACTCTTGATGAACTGTGGTATTGTGTTGAAGCTGCATGGGCAGGTGTACCTGTGCACACCATCCAAGCTCTGTTTGACTCAATGCCCAGGCATATCAAGGCCATTATTATGGCCAGAGGTGGTTGTTCTGGGTACTGATTTCTCAGGATGTGTGCAACCAAATTGCGTGAAAATGTAATCACATGTCAGGTCTAGTATAATATATTTGTCCAATGAATACACATTTATCATCTGCATTTCTTCTTGGTGTATCAATTTTAATGGCAAGTAGTGTACTACTGCACAAACTAGAAATACTAGTTGTTGTAGGAACAGCAAATCAAAGGTTCCAGTCTTATCTGGAAAATAGGATGGGAAAGGTATATATTGTTCACACACCTGCTGATGATAAATCTGTAGTAAAACAGATGTCTGAAAAGAAATATATAAACATAGGTGTGCCTCAGGTAGTGTATTTGGCTCTATTTTGTTGTTATTGTATATCAGTGACTTCCAGGCACTGTAAGACATGGGGAAAAAGTTATCTTTCCTGATGACAGCAGCGTCATGGTGACTGATAAAACATCAAAACTCCTAACAGAGACAGCAAATGGAAACAATCAAGGATGTTTCCAAGTCATCAGTATGTAAAAACTACCATTGGACATAAAGAAAATAAACAGTATTCAATTCACCACTAAGAGGGAAAACAACTCTGTTGGATAAGCATAGATGATAAACTTATGGCATGTGTAACAAACAAAGTTTTATAGTGTGAACATTGATTGACAATTAACATGGAATGAATACACAAAGATAGTGTCAACAAGAATGTCATCAGCTCGTTATGGACTTAAAGAGTTCCAGCAGCAGTTTGTCATAGATGTAATGTCTTGTGGTAAGATACTATTTCTACATAAACTTGTTTCTTAGCTATGGGATTCTTTACTGGAGGTCAAAAGTGCAAAACGTGGATACAGTTTTCAAAGTGCAGAAAAAGTTCAAAAGAATAATAACTAAAAGAAATAGTCAAATAATGGAGTATTATTACTGCATCGAGTGAGTACCTCTGTCAACCATGGAAAACATTTGTAAGTATTTGACTAGTTTTTGTGCAAGATGCACCACAGAAAAACTGCGATCACAGAGTATACCTAAGAAGTAATGAAAAAATTGCTGCATACGGAATAGCATTCTGGGCCATCTCAAAATCTAATTTACAAGAAATTTTTTATCTTAACAAAACGGGTTGTTTGAATAAGTACCTACCATCCTACACAACCCCGCAGCATACCTCTTTTCAGCACATTAGGAATACTTACCCTGCAATCAATCTAAAATGTGTACTCTTAACCAAAGCAAATCTATGCAGTCTTCACACAAATGTCTGAACTGCAACATAAGGAACAGGAATGATATCCTGCCACTTTCTGAATGGAAGATAACCTGAGCTCCACATACAACAAACATAACAAACACGAACTCAGAAGCATGGAAGCTATATGGGTATTAAGCTCCACAATGCATTGCCTTAGTACATTAAGAACTTAAAAGGTGACATAAATTTTTAATTAGAACTTTAAAAATTTTAATTAATACATTTTGCTACTCAGTAAATGAGCATCTTGAAGCTCAAGAAAATGATTTTATAAACTAATCTCCAATACGTGCAGTGCAGTTGTGTGATAAATCCTGTGAGAAGTTTGTCTTTATATGCTTCAGTTCATACTATACTACTTTACTATCTATCTTACTATTTATTCTCAATGTATATTAAAAATTATGTAAATTGTTATATGCCATTCATATGCAAAGAAATTGTAAATTTACTGGTGTACATTACAGACAGTTTCGTTTTGTACTTTCCATATTTTTAATTGCTATGCGTGTGTATATCATGGAATAAGAGCCAGTTTGGACTTGCATTTACCAACAAAAAAAGTGTCAAAAGAACATTTCATATCAGGGAATAAAACTGTATAATTCCACAAGGAGGTGAAAATGTTACTAAAATACACCAACTTCAAAAGGCAGCTAAAACATACTTAATAATTAATGCATACTACACTGTTAGATTATTTAGAGGACTCAGAATAAGGTTTTAATAACAAAAGGATACATCTACAGCTCCCTGTTACATTCAAGCAGTTGTGGTAAGATGTGTAGTACATGATAGTAACATCTTGTCATTCACATGAGTTCAACATCTCACTCATTTGGGGGAAGCTGACACAGTATTCTAGACAGACTGAAGGGAGGGCATAGGGCAGGGAGTCACACATAGTGTGTGCAATGTTGCAGTCAAAATTATGTTTTTATTATAAGATTGGTTGTGCAAACTGTGTATAGTCAAGAAAATATAGTCCAATAGGGACCAGCTGAGTTAAGCAGGCACTGACCTCATATTTCGAGGATGGAGTCTGCTCTGTCCAGCCACCCTGATTTCAGTTTTCCCAAATAATTTCAGACAAATGCCAGGATGGTTCCTCCAATGAGGGCACAGCCAACCAGCTGCTTCTATCCTCATAAATACACATATATATTTTGTGTGCATGTATGTTGGAGCTGTTTATTTTAATTTTATTATGATGGCAGATCCTGTACCATTGCAAGACGATCCCTGGTTGAATCGATGATTGGATGAATGAATAGATAAAAATCACTGGACTGTTTCTTTGTAATACCTGAATAAAAATCATACTATTTTAAGATGTATAACTGCAGCTGAAGCATATTTATGTTTCCTTGTTTGTCTAAAGCGTTTATTTCAGATGTAGCATCAATCACATTATTAATTTACATGGGAAACTGAGAAGCTATAGAAACATGTGGATATACCTTGAGCTCCATAATAAAAATTAAGTTACTGAAGGGTTAGTTAAAAAGAAAAAATGTTTCCCTCTAACAGCCTATAGCCATTCTGCTCTCAAGATTAATCTCATTAACATTAATAGAGATTGGATGCAATTAGGAACAGATAGTGGTTGAACTGATCATGTCCATGTTACATATCTCTTCCTGGCATTTACCATAATTGATTTATGTAAACGTCAGAATGACACTAAAAGTACCAGACACAGATAATGTATTTAGATGATGTTTCATTATTTTTCTTAGCACATGAAGGAAAAAAACTGCAGTTTTTTTGCTATAGATCATCATATATTTTGCAATTGTAAAAAAAATGTGGCAAATGTATTATGTAAGAGTCAGATCTGCTGAATTCAACAAAATATCTTCTTCAGGATGAATGGCACTGTCCTAGAGGAAAAGCATTTTTATCAACATTATTTCTGTGTGTTGGTGTTTCTCTATTTAAAAGTAGCTTTACACTAGGTACAAAAATATTTGACTGGGTGACTTCAAAACAATGGAAATCTTTACATGCAATCCATGTATATTGACCTGATAACTGCATTAAATATGTAATAGAGCCAGGCTTACGATAATTTTTAGGGCCCCACCCAGGACATATTTTGAAATTACTTAAATCTTTAACAGTTTACTGAAACATTACCCTTTTTTATTCCATTGTATTTTTCACTAGACTTTTTTTCTGGAATGCTCGTTTGTTTTAATTACACCACAAGATTCAGAACAAGAAAGTTCTGAATTAATCCTGAAATTTCAAAAATCTGTGTTCCTGTTGCAGATTAACATTAAACACAAACTTGCTTTTGTCCATTGCTAAATGAGGAGAGAAGGAATGAATCACAAGAAACACAAAAATAATGGGAACATATTGCCCGTGTCATTACCAAATGACTAAATGAAAACGTGTGGCACAACTGGTAGACACGCCTCCCCATCAACATCACCGCTTGCTCCAGTGTCAGCTGAGAGAGGCATAGCCATTAAAGAATGTTTAAAACTGCAATGTCAAACATATAGGCCTAAAAATTTAATGTACGGCAAGTTTAAGTAGTGCTGACTTCAGTTCTAGTCTACTAAGACACGTTACTTTAGCAGTGGTATGCCAAGTGACTCACATTATCAGGGTTGGCAAAATGAAATAGGAAAATTAAGGTTTATCATTATATCAATAACAGTTTTATTATTTGAGAACTGTCACCTTTTCTGGATCCTTATCAAGTCATGACAAACAAAAAAAATTCAATTTTTCCATGGTTTCTCCAAATCACATCAGGTAAATACCAGGATGGTGCCTTGTGAAAGACCATGGCAAGCCCCAGTCCTGCTGAACTTTTTCTCCATCCCGATCAACTTCAGTGTCAATAAGTTATTAAACTCTTAATCATCTTTCATTGTGGAAAAAAAATATCTGATTTGTGATGAGTTTATTCGTTAAATACATTCTCGTTTCAGAGATGCTAAGCTAATGCTAGACAAAGACTATATATGTGAAGGGTATTTTTAAAAATATATGTACATTTTCTTGCTATAGTTAATTGCTATTATGATAGTTGTTATAGATGATCCCATTTGGTTATCTTGATTTTCAGTCTTTCTTTGTATAGTTTCGGGCAGAAATTTTTCTCAGATGTCTTGGTATTTCTTGCCACACGTCGTTGAAAGTGCACTTGTAATTAATAATACCGTTTGAACGGTAATGTATCGCCCTCAGGTCTGTAACTGTTGGCTCATTCTTTGTAGCTCTTCCAGCCCTAATTGAGTCATACAGCCACAAACTTTTCTCTGCATTGTTTGTGAAAAGAATAAATCTGGGTAATGGACTCCAGAGTGTCATGGTCTCCTCCTCACCTCTTTAGATATCAAGGCACATTGGCTCAGATGTGTAACTTTACATCCTTTGAGCTTCCACTAGATAGAACTGTGAACTGAGTCACATACTGTCTGACTATGACCTTCTCCAAAAACTTTTGTGTAATCAGTACTCCTGAATCAATTGCTAATCTTAAAAGAGTGTTTGATAATATCTCATTTCTGTTCTGGTATGTACAACAGTCAGAATACAAAATGAATGGAACAGGATTTTCCTTAATCATTTTAGATGGCCTGTGCATGATACAAGAGAAAAAACTTGATGCAACCAATTCACCTTGCGTGTCATCAAACCAGTAACAAACGGCACCATGTCTTTCTAAATCATACATTGTGAAGTTATGAACAGCCAATTTTGTTTTATAATAAACTGCACTTGCATGTAAAATTGGTGCTACTTTCACGGACTGTAAGTACATGGTGTAGACTGTGCCGAACTTGCACAGGCCATCTTTCTTATCTAGATCTTTCTGCAACCTTGCCTGCTCTTTCCGTTGTATGTGCTTCTTCCACATGTCTTCACTCAAGTTTCCTAGCCTGTAACTGTAACACAAGTTGCACTGGTCCTTCTTCGGAAGAAAGTAACCTAAGGTTACCCTCTTTGAAAATCAAATTAAAGGTGGCCCGACTTAATTGGTGAAAACTGTTCCTTACTACATTCTTCGGCGTAGATTTAAAAGAGCTGTTGTTTACTTTGTACAGTACGCTCAAGATACAGGATACAGGTTGGAGAAGGCCTTCCTGCAGTTATGTGATGGCAGTTTCGGAAGACAGTCCAGGAATTCTTTTACGAAGTTTTTTCACCTTTATTCTTCGTTTTATTCAGGACCGTGATGATTCTGAATCAGGGCTCCTCACATGTGTGGAATTATTCTTCCAATATGTGACTGTCCATTCTTTAATGCTGAGAGTATTGAGAAATATTTTTTTGCGTACTTCATGTTTTCCCATATCATTTCTCACATGATAAACAGCATACCTTTTCTCCCGGATTCGTCAGTGATTTTCTCTGGGTGTTAGGTTCGGATTATGTCCACAAGATTGATTACATATTTTATTTATTTATTAGGTCCTGTTGATTACATATTATATAGCCAGTGTACAAGTAATATAGGACAAGTCAATTGATGCAATTACAGTAGTACATTAACATTTATACATCACATTGCACAGACATTGGTTTATTTTACAAGAACAATTACTTGCATGCAGTATTAAAGCCTGCATTATGCCAAAAACAGTTTAAGTGATTGTGTAAAAAAGTATAATAAGTGACAGCGCATATTTTTATGCTACTGACATATATAAGGAAGTAAACTTTCTTCATGGTCATGGTTTGAATGAATACAAGTTTTAACTGCATTCCTTAAGAAGAGGTTTAAGTGAATGCTCAAAAGAGTGGGATACATGGGAGTTCACATTTTCTCATAATGAAACAGATAAATTTACATTTTATCACCACAATTTCAGTTAAACTTCAAGTAACAGCATCACACTTTATCTTTAAGGGAGTGCTTTTCTTAGGCAGTTTCCCCCACTCTTGTACATCATAACTCTAAGTATTCATTCATTTTATAGAAAGTTTGTTCGATGAGAAATAATTTTAGTTTCCTTTTGAAAACCTGTACATTATTTCTTTCCTTTTTTATATTGATGGGGAGCTTATTGAATGCCTTTATACCTGACTCAGTAACTCCCCTATGTACTTTAGTGAGATATGCAGAGCCTTGATGAAAATTTTTCACCTGTCTTGTGTCATGGTTGTGGATGTCACAATTTTTCTGAAACAGTTCCCTGTTGTTGGCTACAAATAACATCAGTGAGTATATGTACTGACCTGTGATGGTAAGTATCCTGAGAGATTTGAAGAGACCTCAGCAAGATGTCCCATTAGGGACCCCACATATTAGCCTCACTGTTCGTTTTGTATTCTGAAGACTTTTTCAACACCTGCAGCATTTCCCCAGAAGATTATGCCATGGGAGAGAACAGAATGGAAATATGCAAAGTATGACAACAACATTATTTCTCTGTCTACTAACTGATGGAGAGCTCTTAGTGCAAAGCACGATGAGCTAAGCTTCTTGACCAGCTGATCAATTTGTTCTTTCCATCTTAGGTGACTGTCTATCTGGATACCTAGGAATTTTGTGTGTATGGTTTCATTAATTTTGTGATGGTTAACATGTATTTCAGGAGCTTTAATTTTTTAATTTTTTGTTAGAAACTGTATCATATTGGTTTTTGAAATATTTGAGGTTAGGCTATTCGCAGTGAACCATTTGCGTACTTGAGTAGAGACTGTCATGGCTGTATCCTGCATTGTTGAGTTGGGTCCTTTTACGAGGATACTTGTATTATCGGCAAACATTACTATTTTTGCTCTGTTGTTAATTGCGATTGGTAGATCATTAATATAGATCAGGAAAATTAATGGCCCAAGAATTGAGCCCTGTGGGACTCCATACTTTATATTTCCCCAGTCTGGTGTTAATGCTGTTCCTATCCTCCTTAAGACAACCCTTTGCTTCCTGTTCTGTAAGTATGATTCTAACCAAGTCAAAGATTTGTCTTTAATGCCATAATGTGGAAGCTTTTTTAAGAGAGTGTTGTGATCTACACAATCAAATGCCTTCTCAAGGTCACAAAATATCCCCACTGGATACCTTTTGTAATTTAGTTCACCTAAAATTTCATGTGTTAGGTTAAACATAGCTCTGTCTGTGGAGGAGCCCTTACGAAAGCTGAACAGTGTAGGAGCCAGTAAGCCATTTTGTGTAGTGTGACTATAAATCCTATCATACACTATTCTCTCAAATACCTTTGAGAATACTGGCAGCAGGGAGATGGGCCGATAGTTGGATATTTCATCCCTTGCTCCACTTTTGTGGATTGGCATCACTACTGCATGTTTTAATTTATCTGGGAACACACCAGTTTCCATAGACTGGTTACACAAATAGCACAATATATAACTGATTAAGTCTGCACATGATTTTAGAATCCTACTTGATACGCCATCGTATCCACAGGAATCTGAGTTTTTGAGTAATTTTGTGGTTTTTTCAATTTCTTTAGGGGTTGTACTTCTGAAATGAAGTGCTACTTTAGATGTTATTTGCATGTGGTTAAGTAGTTCAATGGCTTCTGTGTGAGCCTGTTTGCTATGGTTCACTGTTTTTTCACCTACAGAGAGAAAAAAATTGTTGAAATCTGAGGCTGCAGCTTTGTGTTTATTGTTGTCAGGTTTTATGTTCTTATTTGTCTCACTTTTTATGATGTGCCATATGGTTTTTTTTTAATTGCTAATTTTTTGTGTATAGTGCAACTGTTTAGCCTTCTTGATTACACTTGTTAGAATTTTACAGTATTTCTTGTAATGTAACTTTACTGCTAGGTCTGTACTAGTCCTCTGTTGTACATACAGATCTCTCTTTTTGTTACATGATATTTTTATGCCTGTAGTTAGCCACTCTTTCCTTTTACTACAGGTTGGTTTGATTTTAATCTGTCTTTGGGGGGAAAGAAGCTTCAAAATGTTTAAGGAATAAGTCCAGGAATGAGTTGAACTTCTCATTCACTGTGTCAGCATGGTATACTTCCTCCCATTGTTCATGGCATAAACTATTTCTGAACAAGCAAGTAGATTCAGCATTTATTGATCTAACATGTTTAACTTGGTTACAATGGCCATGTGTTGTTTTTCTGCTGGCAAGTTTTAGGTTTGTCATTTGACCGTTGTGATCAGACAGACCATTTGTTACTGCCCGTGTCATCACTTCATTGTAATTTGTGGGATCTAGGAGCAGATTATCAATCAGGGTCTTGCTGTGCCCATATACTCTTGTTGGGAATGAGATCATGGGGAGCATATTGAAGGTTAACAATAGTGATTCTAATAGTTTCTGGTTGTTATTTTTTGTGAGTAAGTTTATGTTAAAGTCACCACATACGATGACATTACTATTGTTTCTATAAAGTTTAGTAAGAACTGTTTCTAGCTGAGAGAGAAATTTTTGAATGTCTCCCATAGGTGACCTGTAAACTGTTACTATAATCAGGAACTGTGTTTCAAGCTCTAATTTGACTGCACAACATTCAAATTGCTGTTCAATACAATATTTAGATACATCTATAACTTGTGACCTAATAGTATTTTGTGTGTAAATTGCCACACAGCCTTGTCTTAAATTGCTCCGACAGTAGGAAGAATCAATTTTATAACTATTTAAATGTAGCTGATTAATTTCTGTGGCTTCCAAGTGATGTTCAATTAGGCAGAGCACATCAGGAATAATTCGGTCTGTGTCAGCTGTTTCTTGCAGTGAAAGCATCAGCTCTTCTTTTTTATTCAAAAGACTTCTTATATTCTGATGAAATATTTTTAAACAATATAGCTTATCAATTGACGTAAATATCCATCTGATTAGCATGACATTGTTTCCCGGAAAGTGCCTGTACCAGCAGAAATTTTATGACACTTTCTGTGAACGGATTTCTGACATATCTTTGAAGTACCTATAGGACCTAATTTTCGTGCCTCTCTTGGACTATTATGAGTAATATCGCTACTTTGACTTCTTTTATATCCAACCTACGCCTGTCTGCACATTCTCGGAATTTTATTGGCGTTTTACTTCCAGTCTTCAGGGCACGCTTTAGATTTCCTTTTCCTGTTACTTCTTAAGCCACCCCAAAATTCTTGGCCTCCACTCCCAACATCTTTGCTTCCATCAACTTCCGAAAAGTTATCTGAATTGGCTGCTAAAAAATCAGCACCATCGTGTAGTATTAACCCTTCGCTACACGCGCGATTTATTTACCTCCGCTACACGCGCGCGGACTGAGAGTCCGCATTGCGTTTTAATACCATTTTCATGAACAATTCTGACATTACAGTTGGCAAATATAATATATTCGCGTCTGGATAACATAAATAAAACAATGAATTCGTAAACACAATGTATTTCAGCATCAGTAGTGTACATAAAATATTTTTAACTCATAATTTACCCATAAACCAATAAGATCATTTATTGTAGTCGCTGAAATTTACGTTCACTCTGTTTTTCACTGTTTTTCCAAATGAATATTAACCAACACTTATCTTAAGTAAATTAGTTCAGAAACTTTTTCATAAAACTATAGTTTACAGCCTCACCGTCAATTCGAATAAATCACTCGTGGTGGAAAATCTCGTGGGTCTGGTTGTTTTTTGTTTTTTTTTTTTTTTTTCTTTCCCCTCGAGCTGTTGTTTGTGGAGGTCTAGGAAGAGCTTCAGCTGTTGGTAATCCCACAATTTCCTTGATGTTCACCAGTGTACTTAGATGATTGACCTTCGTTGTCGTATAATCATGCAACAGTTCTTTGGCAAGAACTTTTAGGTAGTCTTTTCTGAGAATTGTTGAATCCGAATTGCTCTTGTAAATTATGTATCCATTGATTCCGGCAATATTTAGAAGAGAGGAAAAAATTATAAATGGCCATCTTCTGGTAGTTCGTGTCACAAAGTATGTAGATTTCATCTCATCAACTTTATCCACACCAGATTTAGTCTCGTTGTAAAATGTTATTATTTCCGGCTTGCTCTTTTCCGAATCACTGTCAATACTGTCATCATGTAAAGTAGACAGTACCAGAACAACCTTATCTTTCTTAAGTTTATATGAAACCAGTGTCATATTCTTCCTAAATGCAAAAATGCTGTATTCTACAGGACGATCTTTTGCTACAGCCATAAATGGAGGAATTTCACGTTTATTTTTTCGAATTGTTCCAACCATTGTCAGCTTGTCATTTTCCAACAAGTCAGCCGCAAGTGGAATTGATGTGAACCAATTATCACATGTTACATTTCTGCCAGATTTGGATATGCATTTCACCATTCTTTTGACAATAGCATGAGGTGTGTTATCACAGATATAAGGCCCATCCACTTGCTTTCCACAGTATATTTTTAAATGGCTGGTATAGAACATCCTTGCATCTGTAAGTGCAAACATTTTTATACCATATTTTGCCGGTTTTGATGGAATGTATTGTGTAAATCCACATCTGCCCCTGAATGCATCCAGCATTTCATATACTGTAACTAGTTCTGATAAACTATAATGTTTCTTGCAGTTTTCATTGAACTGATCTATCAAGAATCGGACAGCAGATAATCTGTCTGTTCCCTTCCGATGAGCTCTGTTTCTGACGTCATCAAATCTCTGACATGTCAGCAAGAAACGAAAACGGTTTATACCCATTGAAAGTCTGAAGTACTCCACTCCAGTACCATCTGCAGCCCAGAGGTCTAGTAAATTTGTGTGTGATGTTCCTAGCACACCCGCCAAGAAAAGGAGTCCTAAACAAGTTTTTATTTCTGTAATGTTAGATTCTGCAGCATCTCTTTCTCTGGAATATTTAGAACGGATGGTAGCAATGTAAATGTAAGTGCAGCGAACAACTTCTTCTAAAATGTCATCTGTGAAGAAAAGTTGTAAACAATCAATTGGACGCTTAGCATTTTTTTGCTTCGCCTATGACTCTCGGTAAATGCTTGACAACATTATGTTGAGGTCTTCTTACTCTTCTGTTTTGGATTAGAGGTCGATGGCTCCATTGCATACCGTCTTTCCCAAAATACAAGTCAAATTTTTCAATAGAATCACTTTCGTCCAGCGAGTGTTCACTATCTGAATAGTGATCACTTTAGAATATTGACTCTAGATCGCTACATTCTTCATTACCAAGCTCTTCGTCCAACCACTGCAAGACCTGATCGTCATCCACCGTTCTTCTGAGGAAAAAAAAGTGTATAACTTATTTCACTAATCGATGTTGGTCAATGAAAAGGCTCATAATTGTATGACAGTTTGGATAATAAAAAATAAAGTTTCTAAACGTAACTGTCTATGTTTTGAAATATTACAAAGGAAGAAGCCTCCTTACCTGCAATACATCGTAAAAGAACTGATGATAGAACTGCGCCACACGAATGCACTCCGAACCTCACGAGACTGCTGCTTCTGGTAATAATGACTAACTTCAATTGTTGCCAATATTTCTTTACGGAAGGAGGGGAAGGTAGAAAAAGCCGCTAATGGAAATCTTGAATTTATGAGTGATTGCTGATGGAAAAGATGAAACTGCGGACTCACAGTCCGCGGTGCGTGTAACAGAGGGTTAAAGGTGA
Organism: Schistocerca serialis cubense; assembly: GCF_023864345.2. Classification (NCBI taxonomy): domain Eukaryota; kingdom Metazoa; phylum Arthropoda; class Insecta; order Orthoptera; family Acrididae; genus Schistocerca; species Schistocerca serialis. Next base: position 176,323,899 of record NC_064640.1, on the reverse strand, counting down.
AGAAGTACGCGTCTCTAGTGGTTACTGAGATTGCTGTATCATTTTGAGCATTCTTGGATGCAGTCAGCTAAGTTTCTAGGCAAAAAATATTAAAAAATTAACTTAAGAAGACTAAAGTTGAATTTCAATTTTACGGCTATTAAAATATCATTAATAGCACCAACAGTCACAATAAAAATTACCAATGTCATCAGATGGCCCAGGAAAAGTGACTAAGAACCACATATACGAAATTAAATCATCTTCTGTGCGTGTAACTTCACTGTTACTACTGTGCTTGCCTGTTGTTCCTCCTGGATTTACATGAGAACTTATAATCAAGTAACATTTTTAGCAGAAAGGACTAAGGCCACAATAAGAGAAGTATGGCGCTACAATAAAGCAGCTTTGTTACTACTAAATTTGAGTTTTAACGGAGTGCTGTTAATGCAAGGTTAATAAAAAGAGCCGGCCGGAGTGGCCGTGCGGTTCTAGGCGCTACAGTCTGGAGCCGAGCGACCGCTACGGTCGCAGGTTCGAATCCTGCCTCGGGCATGGATGTGTGTGATGTCCTTGGGTTACTTATGTTTAATTAGTTCTAAGTTGTAGGCGACTGATGACCTCAGAAGTTAAATCGCATAGTGCTCAGAGCCATTCGCTAAGTTCAGCTGAGAAACAATTTCTTCTGCAGTAAAGAGATCGTGTTGGAAAACGCTGTCCACTTGGATGAACTGAAGGTAGAAACAAGGAACCACTTCCGTACATTGGAATATACCTAGTAAGCAATAACAATGTGCTGTGTCTCGCCGCGCTTTTGCATTTACGCGGTATTGTTTACTACATGCAAAACAATCTAGTTAATCAGCATTTCATTCTTTTGCACTCACGCGGCATTTCCATCCATTTTTTCGCTGTGTCATGTACGCGGTATTGTTTTAGTTCATTTTATTTGAAGATAATTAAAATACGGCGTTCTGGCTGTGATAGTCAGTGCGCTGAGAGCAAGGATATGAACTGACTGAAAAACGCAAAATCGACAATCTGTCAGTTACGCGAGATTGTTTCTTCACCAACGATATCTGGGCTGACTTCTTACTTCTCCTTAGTGCGAAACCACGTGTATCAGACAGCTAAAATTTTAAAGCAAATGTAATATTTTACACACAAATAAAAATATACTGTTTGTGTCATCATGCACCATGATATATTGGATACTTTTAATGTTTGAGTGCGCTGTGAGGAATTTGTATTATAAGGTAATCAGCTGTAAACTACATTTGTGATTCCTAAAAATTTGGCAATGATGTGTCTGTTCGGACAATTGTTCCTCACTCCAACATAAATTTCAGTGTCCATCTAAGTAATTTATTTATTTTAGTATGTTTGGAAGATTAAATGTGTTATGAGTAACCTATTTTGTAGTATATCAACAGTTGTGAGTTACAGTTGTGTTTTATTCACAATTTTGGCAGCCTATCTTGTTCAGGAAACAATATTCTCTTAACTATAATACAGGTACGTACTTACGTGATTAGTGAAGTATTTCAGCGTTTGTCTACTACTTGACCTGGTTCTTGTAAGTCAGTGTTTGAAAAGTTTACACTTGTAGCATAAACATGGCTTTCATGAACTTGGTGGCTATGATGTAATAGCGTATAATGCACATATTATAGCTGTCGTATTGTGTTTCATTTAGTTTCTGTATGTTTGTTAAAAACTGCCAGGTTATTCCATGCCAAATCATCCAGCCAAAAGTAGATATAAAGCCCAAGGTTTTTGGATTTATTCCAAAATTTATATGTGAAATGTATGCATAAACGTAAGAAAATATTTGAAGTTTCAACCAATTCTATCAGGTAGTTTCTGCATTATCACCGTTTAAAGTTTTAGGATAGTTGTATTTCTGGGGGGTGATTAAGACTTAACTAAAGCGTGCATTCTTTTACAGAATTTGAAGCAAGATCCTTACTTTTGAGCCTTAAAATTTTCACTGTTTTGTTCTAAACTGAACACTGAAACTGATAGATCTACAAAATTCTGATTTATAATGTTCAATCATATTGAAAAACTGTACTGAAATTCAAAATATCATTAATTTCAAAATTGTGACATAGGTGTAGAAAATTGTGGATAGCTAAAATCTCTCTCCAAATAACCCTATACAACCATATATTTTTGAAAATAGCATAAAATTGACTTTCAAATTGTGCAAAAAAAAAAAAAAAAAAAAAAAAAAAAAAAAATAAATGGTGGGGTTTTGAGTTGCAACAATTTTATATTATATTGAAGTCAAAACAAGTTTTATCTATTCAAAATACGTAGAACAGCTGTTTTAAGATTCAAAATGGTTATAGTAGAGGTATATAGAGGTTATATATAAGTAAAAAGTCTTAAAACTATAATTTGGAACATCAGCTAGCCTACTTAAAACAGTAATTTATTAGTACATTTTTTATTATGTATTTTTAAATTGGGACAAAGATTTTACTGTAGTTGTAATTTTATTTATCTTTTTTGTTTTATTTAGCTGAAGTTAGTGAAGAAACATAAAACATTTTTGGAGTCATGAGAAGTAAGCTGAAGTTCAGATAAGGCAGTACTACTATGCAAGTGTGCACAAGAAAAATTCACCAGTCAGCAGTTTGCCTACTGTCTTCCGCCAAGACATGAAATTTAAGTCAGGACATGAAACCTTACCTCCCCCCACAGCCTGTGTCTACTGCAAGTCTGTCAGTGTGCATTTGGTTCTGTTCAAGTTAACTGCCTAGTGTTTTGCGCTTAGTGACACTTTAAATAATTGTTATATAAACACAGCTATAATTTTAATTATTTTAAATGTTCAGTAGGTTCATTACTAAATTTTTCATGTGAAAATACTTAACTGACAGAAAGTAGACATTTATGTAATTTCAGAAAAGCTGTCTGAAGAAGAGGCAGACATTTTAGTTTGGTGTACTAATAAGCAGTACAGTGAAACAGATGATATTTATTCCCATGATTTGTGTTATTTTTTAGAGTATTTAGAAAAGAACCAAAAATCCTGTTGTGATCCATTTAAGAAACATTCTGTACCTTTAACAAAGAAAAAAGATACGAGTAAGATACTCTGGAAAAAGCAAAATATGTTAAGGAAAGTAAGAACATTATTTTAGTGCAAGGAAAGCTGTTGTCCAATACATGTAGAAAACTGCTGAATGAGGCAACACCCACTTTAGATCATGAAGATATTTCTCTGCTTGAAAGTTATGAAGCAAATGAGAGTAAATTAACCGTTGCAAAAAGAGTAGTACAAAGAGAAAAGCTGAATGAAACTCAGTGTTGGATATGACACCACGTTAACTTCAGTCATTATCTACCCAACCGAAGAAAAATATGCTAAAACGATGTTTAAAAAGGCAAAAGACCAGGTTTAAAAAAAAGTTGCCATTTGTTTTGAAACTGCAAGAACCAAATGATTCAAGTGAATCTGACAGTACAAATCAAGGTAATGAATTGAAGACAAAATCTGAGGATCTTGATCATTTAGTGGATACTATAAAAGAATCACGACAAACTCAACCCAATGGGAAAAAATACAGATATTAACAATCAGTCCGAAGTATTGGGCTCGCAGAAAAGTATCGGAAAAATATAATATATCAGAATTTTTAGTGCAAAAAGTCGGAACCCTTCCCCAAGAAACAACACACACTGTCAAACATTTTATGAAGATGATGAATTTTCTCACATGTTGCCATGTGCTAAAGACAAAGTTAGTATAAAAAAAAACTTATAAACAGAAAAGAATTCTTTTATGCAACTTAGAGGAACTATTTATTGTGTGTAAAGAAAAACACCCAAATATTAAAATTGGATTATCCAAAGTTTGCTCCTTGAGACCAAAATGGTGTGTGGTTGCTGGTTCACCCGGAACCCGCAGTGTGTGTCCGTTTTCTATTACCAGCAAAATGTTGTGCTTTTAGTAAACTTTCTGAACCAGAATGATGGACAAATTGTTTCGTGACAGACTAACCAGGGACTGTATGTTAAGACATTGTGATTTGTCCACAAAAACAAGTGAATCACTGCAACTACATCTAAGAGAAAAACTAGGAGACTACGATGAAGATACCAAATTTTCACAGTGGGTTTCAAGTGATGCCAAAATGACTTTACAAACAATGCTACTACCTTGCAAGAAGTTTACTGATTTTACTATAAAAAATTGAGTCTCCAATACCTCATTCTTACATCACAAAAACTCAAAACTCTTACATGAAAATGAGGAAAGAAAATTTGGCATTTAATGAAGTTTTAGTTCTTATGGATTTTGCAGAAAACTATAACTTCATTCTGCAAAATGAAGTGCAATCCTACCACTGAGGCCAGTGTAATTTTTTCTAAATATGAAGATTCCACCATAATAGAAACATCTTTGTGTTTCATTTCAGATGATCTAAAGCATGATGTACCATTTGTTTACTCAGTACAAGAAAAAAACCATAGATTTCATAAAACAAAACTTTCCTGACTTTGACCAAATTGAGTATTTCACAGATGGTTGCAGTGCTCAGTACAAAAACTTCAAAACCATGATAAAGTTATGTTTTCATTATAAAGCTGGAAATTTTATGCTATGAGTCGTGGTAAAACAACTTGCGATGGGATCGGGGGCACAGTCAAGACAACTGTTACCAAAATAACTTTCAGAGCAGTAGGCAAAGTGAGCAGATAATAAACGCTGAACAATGTACAATTTTTACAAAAGTTTATTCTCAAAAATATATTTTTCTTTTTAAAGGAAGAAGAAATTGAAACTAAAAGAACAATGCTTGAAACTAGATTTCAAATGGATCAGACAATAGCAGGTACAATAAGTTTCCATTATTTTAAGCCAGTTTCTTGCAAAGAAATTACAGCCAAATGAGTGAGTTCAGACTTGAAAATTTTGTTGAAACAAAATATTTTTATGACTATCCCAACTATTAAACCGAACCTACATTCTTTTGTTGCATGCACTTATGAGCAAAACTGGTGGATAGGAATGATTCTGGGTTTCAATGAAGAAGAAGAAGGGGACTATGACATTCTTTTTATGCACCCTCACGAACCAGCAGAAACTTTCTTTTGCCCTCGAAAAGAAGACAGATGTCCTGTTCCACCAGCCCATCATCTATGTGTAATAGCTCCTCCAGAGGTAGCATCACAGTTCGGCAGATCATATAAGACTGATGCTAATTCCCGAAAGGAAATCACCAAAACATGGAACAATTTCAATGCTTTATAGTAAAAAAAAAACCTTAATGGACACTTAAACGTAATTATTGTACATACTGCTTCATATAAACTTAGCATAATACTTCAACTGAATAATTATTAAACTTTAAAGTCATCAAAAACTCTCTGAACAAAGGATTTGTTTGAAAAAGAATAATCCTCAACTCATGTATTCAAATGTAAGTTAACCTATTTTGTAAAATTCTCAGTGTATGTATCTTTTATTTGAAAATAATTGATAGTTCATCTGGTATCTTCACAGTTGTATTGACTTCAAATATTTAATTATTGTATCAAACATGCATTTTAAAAAGTAAATTACAAAATTTGAATTCAATTTGTTATTAAATTGTTACAACTCAGAACACAATTTTTCTTTTTGCACCATTTGAAATTTTATGCTGTTTTCGAAAATATATGGTTGTATTGGGTTATTTGGAGAGAGGTTTTAGCTATTCCTAATTTTCTAGGCCTACGTCACAATTTTGAAATTAACAATATTTTGAGATTCAGTACAGTTTTTCAATATGAACGAACATTATAAATTGGAATTTTATAGATCTATCAGTTTGAGTGTTTAATTTAGAACAAAACAGTGAAAATTTCAAGGCTCTAACTTCAAAACTAATAATTTTGCTTCAAATTCTGTAAAAGAATTCACACTTTAGTTACGTCTTAATCGCCCTCAGAAATACAATTAGCCTAAAACTTTAAACAGGGATAACTCTGATACTACTTGTTAGAATTGGATGAAACTTCGAATATTATCTTGTCTTTATGCATACAATTCAAATATAAATTTTCATACACATTTGTGACAGGTGGGTGTAGAGCCTTGGATGACTTAGTATGGAATGATCCTGCCACTATTTTTGAACTAGTTACGTGAATCTGTTAGTGAGCCAACTTTGATAAAACACAAAATTAGCTTCAGGTGATCAGTAAATGTTAATTAAAATTTTTCGCTTGTTATAGCACAAACCACTATCTTGGTTATCGTAGCATAAAGACTTTGAAAGTAAAACGGATCAGATATGTTAACTTAAAGTTATTTGATTATTGTCCAGAAAAACATTACACCAGCCACAATGCAGCTCCACTGTGAATACTGTTCTTGGGCACAGCACTTGCAAATCACCCTGGTTGTTGGAAGCTGTTGGTAATGAGTGCACTGGCCACACAACTGAGGGTCACGTACCAAAGGTACCTCATGGATATTGTCTCCTCTCCAGGAAATATGCAAGCTATTATTATTCATTGCCCTGACTGTCAGTGGCAAGGCAGAAGGTTGTCCTAGATTATATATATATTAATGATTTGCTACTCAAAATGACAATTTTTTTTTAATTTCTTTGCAGATTATGCAGGTGTTTTTGTGAAAGATGTGGAATGTAATGTAAATTCTCCAGCTAATAGAGTAGTTGGTAACATTGGCAAATAGTTTTCAGAGAACAGATTAACACTTAATGGCAACAAAACACAGCAGATACAATTTCTGTCAAGAAATTCTTGTAAAAGAGAAATTTTATTGTCCCAAGGTGATCAGTCAGTGCAGTCAATCATTTCAAATTATTAAGAGTCTGGGCAGATGAAAAACTTTCTTGGAAATCAAACTAGACCTGTAAGTACTTAAATGCCTATATATAAGAACTGTGTTTTTTGCTGTTCCTAAATTATACTACCAAGACATGTCCGATATCCTTGTAAAATTGATCTACGGATGATTAAACTACTACTACTACTACTACTACTACTACTACTTGCACCACCTTATGTAGAAACTGACTGCTGCTGTCTTCCCTGTAAGAATAATCTCCACTGTCTCTTACACTGAGATGCAAAAATCTATTTATTTTCACTCTGTTATCTCCTATGGTACCATACTTTGGTGTAATTCTGTGTGCTGCCCACAATTATTCTTAGGCCAGAAATGCACTATCAGGCAGGTCTGTGGTGTCAGCTTGCACTCTGTGTAGGCCATTGTTTGGGTCCAGAATGAAATTTTCACTCTGCAGCAGAGTGTGTGCTGAAATGAAACTTCCTAGCAAATTAAAACTGTGCGTAGACGCAAAACTCAAAATTCGGGATCTTTGACTTTCACAGGCATGTGATCTACCAACTGAGCTACCAAACTACGACCCACAACCCATCCTCAAGGCTTCTTTAGAGCTGGATAGCTCAATTGGTAGAACACTTGCCTACAAAAAGCAAGGGTCCCGGCTTCAAGTCTCAGTCAAGCACACAGTTTTAATCTGCGAAGAAGTCACATTGTTCAGGTGTGTGTATATTCTAACACTGCCATGTACCTGCATATAAATTTGTTCAAATGGCTCTGAGCACTATGGGACTTAACATCTGAGGTCATCAGTCCCTTAGAACTACTTAAACCTAACTAACCTAAGGACATCACACACACATCCATGCCCGAGGCAGGATTCGAACCTGCGAACATAGCGGTCCAGACTGAAGCGCCTAGAACCTCTCAGCCACACCAGCCAGCCGGATCTGCATATACTCCATCACAGAATTTGTTGGATGCAGTATTGTGTCATTCAGAACAAACACAACATTCACTCAGTGAACACTAAACACAAAAACAATTTGCACTTTGATTATATTTCACTGAGCAATGCAAGGAAAGCTGCTAACTATTGAGCAGATATAATTTTTTTTAAGCTTCCAGCAGAACAGGGAAAAATTGATCAAATCTAAGCTGCAAGGTTTCCTTCTAACATACTCATATTATGTAAAGGAGTTCTTCAGGATAGTGAATAATTTTTCTCTTATATGTGCTATTTATCTCTAGACACAATCACAATTTTTAGTGTTTTTCTTTTAATTATTCACTTTCTTTTGGTGATAAATTTTCTAACCAGCATTCTGTAATCATGACTAAGTAGCCCAGGCTCATTTTGTCCAACAATACCCCATAAATATGTAAAATAAAAATGAGTCACTACTAGAATCTGCAAGGCACACAAATAACTAGGGGTAACAATTTGGGGATACAAAATTGAATGATCACAGAAACTTAGTACTACCCAAAAAATGTGACAGTATTTGGCTCATTGGTAGAATACTGGGAAAACACTGGCAGTCTACAAATACTTGTACGTTCCATCCTAGAATATTGCTCAAGTGTATGGGACCCATACCACACTTGTTCGCCCACTGCTTGAATACTGCACACCGGTGTGGGATCCGTACCAGATAAGTGTTGATAGAAGAGAGAGAGAAGATCCAGCGGAGAGCAGCGCGCTTCATTACAGGATCATTTAGTAATCGCGAAAGCATTACGGAGATGATAGATAAACTCCAGTGGGAGATTCTGCAAGAGAGACGCTCAATAGCTCGGTACGGGCTTTTGTTGAAGTTTCAAGAACATACCTTCACCGAGGAGTCAAGCAGTATATTGCTCCCTCCTACGTATATCTCGCGAAGAGACCATGAGGATAAAATCAGAGAGATTAGAGCCCACACAAAGGCACACCGACAATCTTTCCTTCCACGAACAATACGAGACTGGAATAGAAGGGAGAACCAATAGAGGTACTCAAGGTAGCCTCCGCCACACACCGTCAGGTGGCTTGCAGAGTATGCATGTAGGTGTAGATGTAGATGTAAACTAACAAGGTACACTGAATGGCAACACAAATGGTCACAGGCTTAATTTGACCAGCAGGAGAGTGTCAGAAAAAGTGAACTGGCAGGGGCAGGTGCTTAAGATAAGCACCAACTATCCCATGAAAGGCAACTTACAAAGTTTCAAGAACTAATATTAAGGGAAGAATCTAGGAATACATGACAGCCCCCAGTGTATCATTCCCATATAGCAATCATTCTTCGAGTCCTCCATATGCACATGGAATCCTAATATGTGGTACAATGTGATGAACCCTCTGACCAACATGTCACTGTAAATGGCTGCACTGGTGTCTGCCTCACATTTAAAAAAAATCAATGTAGGTACAATTGTGAATCTCTAACCAAAATACATGTGCAGTTAAGAATTCTGATGTCATAAAATTATTATAGATCTAAAAAAAAACAACAACAAAATTCTCAAGAGAGTTATTGGCATCCTTCTGAAAACTGTAACATTCAGTGGCTACATTCATGGCAGACTATCAACAGTTATAATATATAAAATTTATCTTCAAAATTTTCTCCATTTAGCACTGTCAAGAAACAGGTGCTGTTATTGACTAGAAGTTTAAAGGACATAAACATCAATACTTTATTGTATTCCACATAATTTTGTCAACATTCATAATATCTCACATCAGTATGATAAAGTGGGATTTACAACATAGCCATTTATCATTTAATATCTTTAAATTATGTGCTATTTTAAAATACATGAAACATGTTATTCTACATAACAACACATATAAATTTTAAATCATACATTTTTCAGAAAAATGTACAGCATCACTATCAGACAATACACTATTCTCTGCAGAATGACAAATTTTCCTAAACAATGAATAAACACTTCAAACACATGGAGAAATAATAGAAGTAATTACTGATGTTAAACATTGGACATAAATTATTAGAAATGGTGATGCATCGGAATGGAAAAGTTTGATGGATAATAATACATCCCATCCTGAATATACACAATACTCGAACAGTACTCTGTTGATGTTTAGAGTGATGATGACTCTTTCTGAAGTAGACTGAGAACACAAACTACCTACAGTTTTGTTATTAACATCCAGATGTGTCTAGGTTCAATTAGTTAACTGTCACATTCAGGAATTATTATAAACAGCAAAAGTCACAAACAAACAGGAGTACAACACTTATGAAGGTGATATAATTTTTTATCTGCAGAAATATGAGACAACGAAAATCAAGATGTTACGATTAGTTTCTGAGAATAACCTGAAAAACTTTCACACATTTAAAAACTACTTGTAATTTCTAGCTGACAAAGAACAACAATATGTTTACATTTCTGCTACTAAACTGTTTCTAACACAAAATATTTTATGTTATGGACACCAATAGCAACGAAAACACCTTCATATTTAACATTGACAAGAAAGATGAATAGACATATATATTCTGCACTTATTTGCACACTGATTTTAAAATACATTGAAATTTCCATCATATATATTTGACACAACAATGATCACTGTGAAATTAAACACATCAACTGCGGGAAACTGTTACTTCAGGACATCGTAGTTATATTTTTAACAAATTTTTGGGTGCTATATATTTCTCATGACAACATATTTATGCATGCTCTATGAAACACTTGAAACACTACTACTTTCACTACAACAGAAGAAATACAAACTTGGACAATGTTTTCACAAATACAAGACTACATGCAAGCACTTAATTCAGCACTCACCCGCAACTGAAAAATGGAATTATAGACATCTTCCAACGACAAACCAGATACAAATGAAAGCACACCAAATCAACTGAAGTCTGTTGGTTTCAAAACTGAGACAAAAAAGTGGGCAATGCATTAACAGCTTCACATTACGTGGTACTAGATCATCAAAAGATATTTCTTCTGGGTAGAGAGCTTCTGGGGGCAAACTCTACGGGGAAAACTTGGGAAAATTATATAAAAACTACAGACAATAATGCAGATCATTTGCAACCAATGGAATTCTATGAAAGTACTACATGAACTTGTTTCAGAGGAGTAAAAAACTGCAGGCAATTCTACAAATTGGTGTACAACATAAAAAATTATAATAATGAAAGCTCTACATATCTGACACACAACTTAATTTGAACAATAAGCATAGTAAACTCTGTGCACCTTGACATGAAGAGATTAACTTCTGTTCTGAAAACAGTAGTTTTATCCTTCCAATCTCCTCTGTGAAACACACTTAATGCAGCCCCCACCTTCCCCTCTACACCTAAAGTTGGGCAAATATACCACATCAAGCATTGTATGTATCAAAACGGCTGTTAGCAATATTCTCAATGACCAACAATTCCACTCTCCAGCATCAGCTACAGTCCAATGACACAATCCCAGTTAACTAGTATTTCTTTAAGTATGACATTAAAAATGTGACATTGAAATGTAACAAACAAAAATAAAAATCATAAATATTACAAAAATTCACACCCATTTCCAATAAACAGTTCCACGGTCAAAGCAACATATGGCATTAGCTGCTCCACATGTTAATCTCCTGTGTTTTCAGAAAGAACAGACAATCCTCAACAAGGCAAACACTTTTGAAAGTTCTCTAGTCTTTACACAATGTTTACTAGACAACTGTCAAGTGCATGTATTCAATTCAGTTTCAGGGAATATTCAAAGCTGTCCAAATCCATATGCCCAAGATAATGTGACAGTGTCACAGTGGGGCAGAGTGTCTTTTACATTACTCAATTATTAGTTTACTTTGTTAATCATGTGATCTTAGCTACCACTATAAACCAGTGAGGCATTTCCTTTTTTCTAGCCAAAATGAAAAGTTTGAAAACTGGCAGACGATGATAAAACTGCAACCATCAACTTAAGCATTCTTTAATCAGTGTATAATTGTACTTTATTTATAATTCCAGTCACTTATTTCAAGGCAGAAACCACAAAAACACCACAGAAAAGAAAATACAATGAACAAATTTACTTTTATAGAGTGGCGAACTTATGCTATATGGTATGTATGCAATCAGTTCACGGCAGGGTAATGCTTAATACACCACTTTTGGCTGAAGTAATTCAGTTCATAAATGACCCTACTGGCTTAAGATAGTAGCATTTTACCAATGATACTGAATGCATATGAAGTCACTTCATATCATTTCTAGTAGTTCCTGCAGTAATTACTGGATGACACTGACCACATAATGATATGAAAGAAGAAACACTGTGATTCAAATAATAGCACACATGAAAAGACCATAAAGGCTAAATGACAATGGGGAGGATTTACTACGCGGAGAATCAAGTAACCTGTATGCCAAAGGAAGGTGTAGCCTTTCCCACTGCATAGCACAGGCCTTCCCAGACACAGAAATTTAGTAACTGAATACTGAGTAACAAAATTCAGCAACTTGTGAGCAATACTACAGAGCTCCTGTGGCAGTAACATTAAATAAAAATGTTTTTTGGAAGAACTGATGTCACATTTCAGAAATATGATTGACTATATAATGCTATCAATAGCAACTGTAGTAATACATGCAAAAACTGATACATTAATATGCACTATTTAAATAAAATACACTGTTCAGCTGTCAGACGTATATAGGCACTCAATCTATTTTTATCCAAATGTGGGGGAAAATTCATGAGAACAGCTGAGAGAACTCTCTCTCTCTCTCTCTCTCTCTCTCTCTCTCTCTCTCTCTTATTTCAAAGCATGTAACACTGAGTTATGATGATGAGGAAAGAGTCAACTTACCTGGCAATAAAGACAAACTATAACATAAATACACTCACAGGTAATTTGGCATATAAGAACAGCTACCATACACATCAAATTCATTATCTGATGTTTCAAAATATGTTTTAAAGCAAATTAATATTTATTTATTCAGTAAACCATAACTGATACCTAGAGGGTGAAGGAATTGGCATCAACTTTTAACACATTTTCAATATTGCTGTAATCATCTACCTGAAATTCTTAATTTGTCTTCAGAGTTTTTAATTTATCTATCACTTTGTTACATTATAATTGACTTCTGTTTTAGTTTCTTCATTTAAAAAAGAGGCAATAAAATGTAAATTCTTCTCTCACAGTCGGAAATATGTGTAATAAATATTAACTGAGACTTGTTACACTACTTGTGTTGGTCTCACTTTATAAATGTTTAGTTGATTTTAGAAACATAGCAGTTTTCAACTGCTCTCTCATAAATTTAAGTATAATCACTATGGTGCATTTCACTACTTACACAAGTGCAAAATGGAATAACTGTTTTGGATTGAGAGTAGAATGCAAGTCTTATGTGGTATACAGTAGAATACTAAAAGTGATGACAGGTTCTTTGTCCGATACAGTACCATGAAAAAACAGTACTTGCCACAGCAAAAAGTGAAACTGGAGAGAAGAGAAGGAATGACATTATCAAAAATCAGTAGTAGGGGAAGTTCCATTAAGTGCCATGCAGCAAAACCACACTGGTGATGCTGGGCTATGAAGGAAGGGAAGAAAATTTCAAGCCCATTGTCAATGAAGTTATTAGAGACAGAGCACAACATTATATAAAACAAGAAAGGGTAACAATGCCACCCTCCCAGCATTTGCCTCAAACAATTAACAGGAACTATGGAAAATCTATATCTGGATGGCCAGATAGAAGTTTGAACCCCCCCCCCCCCCCCCATAGAATCCAAGTCTGGTAACTAAACCAAATAATTCAGTAATGCTGGTGTTGTAAGCCACTACTGTACACTCAGTGTATGCCATACTATGTCACAGTGATAATGAACAAGTAACACATTATGCTGCTGAAGGAACTAACCTAACAATATATAGTTTGGTATCAGAAAAACTAGTTACCTATTTGTCTCCTGTATATGGTAAAACAATGTAGTGCATATTAAAGAAACAAAGCCCCAGCTTCTATTAAAATCTTCTCATCCTTCTCAGAAATATACTAACTAACTAACTAATATAAACAAAACAAAGAAACCAATATAATATTCACGAAACATTCACTGAATTGAGCACTTACAAAACATCATCAGCTGATGAATTTTACCTAGGATAAATACAATTCTCTCTATGCTGCTTGCAGTAACTCCACTGAACATTCATTTCAGTGCATAACTGGTATGGCAATGTAAGTTGTAACTACAACAATATTAAGCACAATTCTCAAGAGCTTTACTCACATTAAATTACCAGATCCTATGATAGAAGGCATTCTGATGTGTCTGCAAGGAAATAGTAGTTTCACTCATCTGAGATTATTCAGATTTCTGTGAAAAATAGTGCAACAGTGACTGCAATGTTGTGAAACTTCATTACAAAATGTGCACCAGACTTGGGCTTGAAACCTGACTTCTGTCCTTTGTGAGCAATGTAGGTCATGCCTGAATAGTTTATTCAGTAAGATCTGGCCTTTCTTCCTATGATGGCGGTCTGGAAAGTATGTAAGTGCGCTGCCGTGAAGGTTGGAAAATACATCAGAAGTACTGACAGCACTGAAGCTGTAAAGGTGAGACATGCTTGGATAGCTCAGTCAGAAAGCACATTGCCTGTGAAGGCCAAAAGTTCTAGTTTAAGTCCCAGTAAGTTATAGATGTCTTCTGGAGGTTGTACACCCTTTTCTTTTTCATTTCTCTGATTTGAGAGATGGTTAACCTTACCAGTTATAGAGGAATCTAAAGTATAAGACAGACTATAAAAAAAAGAACAAAATCATTTTTTCACCAGATGAAACACCTATCCACAAAAATATTCTTGAAAAACTATATGATTGCAAAATAAAATGACACTGCAGTCATAAAATTGTCCGAACATCTACCATCCCTTATATCCATTGTTAGCCACCACTTGTCGTCCTGCTTTCCTACATTTTAATTTCTCAGACAAATTTCAAAAGTTGACATATCTCTTCAGTTTAACTGTATCTCTCAGTAGTACAAGCTACCTGGTTCCCCAGACACAATATATATTCCTGCCCCCCACCCCCACATTTCCCATTCGAGTTCATATTTGACTATTGAAAATGGCGTGTATAAGAGAGGAGAAATCAGGTACGGAAAACCTGTCCTCTTTAAACATGCCAAAAAGAGAATGCTCAAGTACACCTGTGAGCTGTTATTGATATTTAATATTAACAAAAACATTATGGGCAATTTTTTCAACTTTTATGTTATTCATATCACTGTGATAAATGTTCCACTTTGATTAGTATACCACAGTGTATTGTTTTGGTGAGACTTAGCATCAACACATGATATCTAAAATTTCAGCATTCTATCACAGATCAGTACTTCAAGGAGTCATTTTTCTGACTAAATGAAACATCAGCAGCCTACTCAGCTTGCAATAAAATAAAATTGTACCAGTGCTGACTTTACACTTCAGACAGCTATTGGAATTCTTTGAAGTAGAGTGGAAGCAAAATAGTGCATCAAACACCAATGTAAGTCAGCATGCGTGTATTTTATCAGGATAAGGGTATTACATATCAAATCATCTGCTGCTCATTAAAATGGCAAACTGAACTTCAACTGAACCATTAGTACGGCTATCATTCTTCTTAAAAGGAACTCATTGCACCCTACAGAAAATATATTCACCACAATAGTATCTACAAAATAAATTAGCATTCTTTCAATACATTTTAAAAATCAGAGTGAGTTTTATTAGAATGATTCTAACTCTGTTATGAACTCAAACTTTATTAGAAATGCCAATGTCTGATTAACAATATTAAATATATATCCATATAAAAGTGAGCCACTTCACTGTTATTCTTTGGCACCTAAAATCATCATATGAATTTGTAGGCTGACATTTGAAGCTGACTCTATTCACACAATTTCTTTGTAACACTAGCACAAAAACAATCCTTTTCCATCCAACATAATTTTAGGGTGTGAATAATCCTATGACACTCACAATCTGAAATCGTTGAGTAACTTAATGGTATAATGGAATGTTACTAAAACATTTATAAGGTGATTTACAACTGATTTGGGGGTAATCTGCAATGTACAACTGATGAAAACTTCAGAAGCAACGGCTGCCAAAAAATCGTTTTATTGGATGAGAAGTTTCGACAGAGCTATGCCGTCATCACTGGATTTAATGCTTTAAAATTTTTACAACATATTGTCGATCAGTGTTACAATGTGGATCAACTTGCAACAGTGATGGGCAATATGTTGTAAAAATTTTGAAGCATAAGATCCAATGATGACAGCATAACTCTGTCAAAACCAGTCATCGAATAAAATGTTTTTTTAGCAATCTTGGCTTTTGAAGTTTTTTCCAGTTATCAAACTACAGACAAAATATTTTTGATAGTGTGAGTAATGTTAGCCAGACCACAACCTACAGAAAGTCCACACTAGCATAAATCTACCTCTCACAGGCATAACTGTAACAAACGGCAGATAAAAAGTAATTGTTGCATGGCCAAATGAGTCAGTATCTCAGTACACAAATAACGTATGTATGAAATTTTAATAACTAGGCTATGTAACAAGGAACTTATGAACAATGGCACTACTCTGCAAGATTACTACACAAACAGAAAAAAGTATCAACAAAATGATAGACTACTGCTCACATCAATGATGAAATAATGAGTGACATAGAAACACACATAAATGAGCTGCAATGGCATTTGGCTTTAAAATTATGACAAGACTGGAGAAGGTTTAGAGTTTAAAATTCCAGTGTTAACATAAAGATACAGAAGTGACACACATAAATCGAAGAAGAGAAATTTAGTATCACACATTGTAGTCACAATGCTAAGGTAGAACTCAATTTCAGCTATATACAACATGATCCAGTCTTGAACAGAGTAGAATTTGATTGACAGTGATTCCTGAAGCCATTTTAAATCTGATTAATACTTATCTCAGTACTCATTATTTAAAAATTAGGGAATTTTTTAGTAATTACAGTGACACTGCCCAATATCCAAAATTATTTTATACTAAATGACACCAACCATGGAAGCCTAAGAACTTATATCAATCATTATTGTTTAAAACAGACGATGATTAAAGTCAATCTAATTCAACATGTTACTATATAAATTAGATTCACAAAAATTTTTCCAGTATCGAGTGGGGAGTGTTGGCATTGTGCGAGTGTCCATCAATTCCAATTCTTTATGTTTTAATACCAAAAATGGTAATCACTCTAGAAGATGAAAATGTGTTTGAAATACTCAAAAACTGAGGTCACTGTTGCTATAATGCTGAAACCTATTACTGATTAAATGTATGTAAATGAAAAATCTTCCACTTTTAGTATACACAGAGACTTATGGATGTCACAAATCAATGCATGAGTACCCCCATCATGAAAAACGTAACAGTATTTCCAAATACTATAGAAAATCATGATTACATGAGTAATGCCTTAAGAGAATTCTAGATTAAGAAAATTTCCTGCAACTGAGTTGTGGTATCTGGGCACCAAATGTAAGTGTGTACAATGTATTTTAAGCATTAGAGTGCACAGGAGATTGGACGGATTTTCATGGGAACAGATCTGGCAAATGTTTCAGTGTATGAGTAATTAGAGTAACAATCATCCTGCTAAACACCCAAATTTTAAAAGGTGCTACACTCCTGTAATGACAACATCAAACAAGATTAATAAATCAAACACACATAATATGTAAAAATAAATCACTGAAATTTAATGTACAGTATGAACAACACATAAAACCACTTATCTAATAAAAAGCAATGAGAAGAAAAGCATAAAACAAGTAAGCAATATCACTTCTCCTCATGCAAATAAACATCACAACCAAACTTGAGGAACCTTTCAGTTGAGATCTAGTTGGTAATTTTATTTACTTATTTATTTTATCCACCACATCTCTTGTGAAAATATGAATTAACACACTATCAGTACTCCCTTTGTTTCTAATGTGCACATAATTGCATCATTAAAACCTCACTTCACCCATTTTACTATTCCTATTAAATCACATACAAACCTCTGAAGGAGTATAAAAGAGGAGGGGAAAAGATATAATACATATACTATACCATATAACAATACAGAGAGAACTTTATGGGAAGACATACAACACCATTCAGTCAGTTCTACCAAACTCCAGCTTAACGAAGGGAGTCTTTGTCAACATGTCAAAACAAAAACAGGAATTTAAGAAAATATGAATCAATGGCAGTAAGAGAAACTGCCTGTATTATGTTTTTCCATGATATTATGAAATAAACTCAGATACTTCATTATTGGACATAAATATGCATAGTAGCACACACTGCTTTTCTGATACAGGCTGGAGTTGGGTTTTTGACGGAGAATGTACCTACCTCTTTATTAGAAAACTTTGCACTCAACAAATAAATATTTATATGCATAACAAATTTGAAGCTGATCTCACATACTCTACACCATAACTATTTAATGGGACTCAGTCAATAGATTCTCATATTTAAAAAAATAAAGTAACATAAAATAAAATCGTACCACCTGCTGCCTAGAGAAAAGATTATGAACAACTCATTTTGGAATTAAGATTTATTAATAGAGGCAATTTCTATGAATACCCTGAGTCAATACTGTAAGCACGATTGATAAAATGAGAACAGAACACACATCAAATGATGTGAAATGCTAAAAATATGGACTTCAAAATAAAGTGAAGTTTTTGTACCAGAATAAAAGTTACTTCTGAAATAATCTTCTGGACTACAAAGTATAATTTGAGATACTTTTAAAACTGCTATTTAAAATGTACCTGCACCTCTAGAAGGGGTGGACATAGAATACTTACCAGCATGCTGGATCTATTCAACAATTCAGACAAGGAGCTTATTACATACAACCAAGCACTCAAGTCTAGGTCCAAGTTTCCAGCAGAATTGCAATTAAAAATCCACAAAAACATTAAAATTTGCCCATAGGGGAAAATAAAATGATTTGTGGTAGTTAGCAGAGTATTCTCTCTTTAAATTCTAACCCCAAGTTTGAAGTGTTTGCAGTGTTCATTGACAAAGTAAATGTTATATACCTCAGCATCTTGCTTACTGATTACAAAGTCTTGCCTTTCCTTCAACTAAAGAATTGTTCTTCTGGCAAGATGAAATATTTATAACATCATGTAAACTAGTATAATATTAAAAGTAATAATTCAGAAGTGTAACTATTAGAAACTGGGAGATTAACATGAAAAGATGCAGATTTAAGCACTGAAGTCAATAACGTAACAGATATGCTATGCACGACTCTTTGGTGGTAGACTGCAACAGGCTGTTGTAGTTTGATAAATATGTTATAAAATACAGTAATGTATTTATATATAGGAATGCTTCCACACTCTGCTTGTGCCTTTTTATGAATAATTTACTGTTAATCTCAAGCAGTCTTCTTCCTGTGTTTTTACTGTACTGAAAATATTGCTACATATGGGCATTTCGAAAATATCCTCCATTTTATATTAGATTGCTGCTACTAAAATGAACATGCCTCAAACGAGAATACATAAATGTTTAGTCAGAAACAGTTCCTTATAGGCTCTTGTACGAAAAACTTTCCCCAGTGAAGCAGATCATGCCACGAATTTAACAGGGTTTACTCAATACAGATATGAAAACTAATAAATTATTATTAAAGTATGACCCACTAACAATAAACTCAATTCACCGAAAACAAAACAACTGTGTCCGCGTGTGTGTGTGTGTGTGTGTGTGTGTGTGTGTGTGTGTGTGTGTGTGGTTGGGTGCACGCGCGCACGCGGGAATCCCCCCCCCCCCCCCCCCTTTCCCAAGTCTGACTTCTTGTTGATCATAAATAGGATGTGTCTACAAAAAAAACTTATGTTTGAAATAAGGAGGCTGTGTCATACTGAACATCCACGGCACATTGTAACAATCCATTTTTGCTCTGTATGTGAATAAACTCTAAATAGGCAATCTTGTAAAAGGCCTGTGCTTCGCAGTCAATAATCCACAAACAACTGTTTCTATAATATATCCAAAAAGATGTTGAATGTTACATTGACTCTGCATCATTGCTTCTTATCTACACCACTGCTAAACTTCAATATGATGTCACTGGTGCAATGGGGAATAACTCAAAATAATGGGATAAACTGTGACCATCAGCACAACATTTGCCACAATCTGCTCATGCACATAGGCATTACTTCAAAAGTAAACACAGAAATACAAGCATGCATTCATACAACACAGAGAGAATCCCATACACCTATTTTCTGTCACAAACGAAAACCTAAAATCATATGACTAAGTCTAGTTTAACTTGTTTATACTGAAAATATACACACAGTGAAGTGTTTCTTTAATACTGATCTAATCAATAAAATAATAATTACTAAGTGCATTTTAAAATAAAAATATTTTTCTATTATAAAACAGTTTTATAACGCTTTGTCACAAGTGTATATATTTTTACAAGTGTATATATTTTATATAAAATATCATAAAAAACACAGGTACAAAGTCTTTCTTTTTTACTTTTTTGTCACAATTTTTTTTAATTGTGGATATCACTATATTAAACAAGCGTATTCAAAATGAGAAATAAAGACGACACTGATTTTTTTTTCCTTTTTTGTTTTGTTTTAAAAAAGAATAAACATTCACCATAGACACTCAGTGTTCCTCTTCTTCGTAGAAGGAATGACATGCCGAGTAATAATCGGAAGGAAAAACTGCAACATAAGATGAATTATTATCACTACCATTTCTATGTTGTAAAAGAGAATGTGTCACTAAATTAAGGATTAGGAATAAATAAAGCTTAAGAGACAATATAGTATTTTATTAAAAAGAAAGATGTACAGTATATTTTGCAGTTCTTATTCTCCCGTATCTGTCACTACAGGATCAACCAAAAAAAAAAAAAAAAAAAAAAAAAAAAAGTTCACAAAGGATGATGTCCTCTCCAGAACGGGGTTATGCCAGTACACATTGGTGTAAAAGAAGTGGCACTCAGTTTTATCTCTTCATTAATGATGAGACAGTGGCATGCAACTACAAAATGCTTCCCTTATTTGAAAACTGCCATTAGGAAAATTTATCTGTATTAGAAGTTCTTTTCACTTGTAAACTCTGTTATCAGCCCTGCCAACAAAGGCTTTACCACTTTGCTGAAGGGCATCATTAATTACTTATCAGGTATCAACCAAGTGCATGATACCATTATCATTACCACTGGACATCTTGTTGAAGTCTCTTGGCCCAACATACAAGCTATCCCATCTTAATCGAACTCCCTCATTAGCCAGCCAGCCCCCTCCCTACCTTATCCATATACCCATCTTCTATACGTTTGTCCAAAAACTGAGCTACTAAGGATGCCGTATCAGGAACTGGTTTCTTCACCCAAATCCCATATCCTTGAACACACTCAGTATCCTGAAACTAGGGCCAAAACACCTGATCCTCATTTTACCAGAAACTAACATACAGAGTTTTCATTCATGTATCTTGCAGCTCCTTAAAAGTCTCTTGCCACATTCAACCTAATAGCCAATTTCCACTTCGATAATACAGGCACTACAGAATATGCTACAAACAGATCTGCACAACACCTTAGCATGGTCCAAATATTTCAAACACATTAACCAACAATAAAGAAATCCCATCATCCCCTAAATGTTGCTGCACAGTGTAACCCTGGACTGGGTCAACTTAGTTGTATCCTCTGGTTGGTTGCTCACTAACCTTCATTCTGACCCGAAATAACAACTATAAACCAAATGTTTCAAGTGCAAAATATCCTTTACCAACCCACATGCCATTTTTATTGTCTTGCTTGCCTTTGAAAAACACCAGTGGAATACTTGTCTCAAACATCCACTCTTTTTCTGTTCTGTTACCATTCTTCAAATGTTTTGGAGAGTTACAGCACTGTTATTGCTCCCATTACGATGTGGGCAGCCATCAGGGATGGCTTCATTTCATGACTGGTAGTCATTGTGGAAACACTGATGGCACAGTGCCAAGGACGCAGGGTGGTAGGAGCAGTATTATTCTATGGAAAACACTCTCCTGCACTTGAATAGGACCTGTGGTAGGAATCAAAGACACGCTGACAGCAAACCACCTGCACCCCTTCATGATTGATGACTTCCCCAACGGCAATGTCATCTTACAGTAGTATAACTGTTTATGTTTCAGAGCCAGACCCAGCTACAGTGGTTTGAGGAGCATGGTAGCGAACTCACATTGACGTCTCGGTGACCAAATTTGCCTGATGTGAATCCTATCCAACACATCTGGTTCGCTATGTGGCACCATCACCGCATATGCAAATCAGCAGTGTGTTATTTATGCGTATTACATGACCTGTGCAGAAACATCTAATGACGCATAACTTTCACAAACCTACCAATAAACCATAAGATACCTGGATGCAGACTCAGTGATTTATTTTGTTCCGAAGACAAACAAAAAAGCTATTATGCAGGTGGTTATAATGTTTTGGCTCATGAGTGTATAGCAGCAGTTATCACTATGTGAAAAAATATAACAACTGTCTGCTATCCCACCATTGCCATAGCCAATGATACACAGTGGTACCTGACAGCATTCACCGAGTGAGGTGGTGCAGAGGTTAGCACACTGGACTCGCATTCAGGAAAACGATGATTCGAACCCACATTCGGCCATCCTGATTTAGGTTTTTCATGATTTCCCTAAATTTCTTCAGCCAAACCTGGGGTGGTTCCTTTGAAAGGTCACGGCCGACTTCCTTCCCTATCCTCCCCTAATCCAACAGAACCAATGACCTCCCTGTTTCGTGCCTTCCCCCAAATCAACCAACCAACCTGATAGCATTCATCTTTGCTCTAGCCAACATTGATTGCCATCATCATGTTGACCAAACAACATGCCACACACATTTGCTTACGTAACACAATTGGGCAACATAGATAGTGTCTGTCTCAAACTTATGTTAAGTCCCATAGTGCTCAGAGCCATTTGAACCATTTTTGTCCCAAACTTATTTTCCTGTAAACATATTGTGAAGTACAAAACTTATCTGATAACTTGCTGATTCTATTTTAAAATTCTAAATGTTTTCAGCAAGCTGTTTTAATCTTATTTTTTCTATTGGATAACCCATCTCTGACGTATTTCTACTACACGTGAAATAACGGGGTGGAACTCATGCTCAGCCTTGTTACTTGTTAGTCATAAGTTCTTTATTTTACGCAGCTGACTGATACCTAGTATAAGGTACAACCCCATCAATGTTGCCACCTCACCACGGATGTAATGCTTAACTACATGTTCTCATTCTTATCTTAATTTATTGTGTGTGTGTGTGTGTGTGTGTGAGTGAGTGAGAGAGAGAGAGAGGGAGAGAGAGAGAGAGAGAGAGAGAGAGAGAGAGAGAGATAGAA
The DNA here is from genome assembly GCF_023864345.2 of Schistocerca serialis cubense. NCBI lineage: Eukaryota > Metazoa > Arthropoda > Insecta > Orthoptera > Acrididae > Schistocerca > Schistocerca serialis. The sequence continues at coordinate 176,300,616 of NC_064640.1, read as the reverse complement.
TGTAACTGTCATGGCTAGCTGGCATTGAGCCAGTTCCGGAAATCTCTACTAGGATAGGCACTTACTCTTTGGCATTCATGGGAAGTTTGGAGCGCACATATCAGTAGTGCAATCCCAATGCTGTCAGGGGCCATGACTGTGAAAATATGTGATGACCCACCCATGAAGGATTTTGGCCCTCAAAAAGGGAGTAGCTAGGGTGACATCCCTAATGTCATTGTGAGCTCTTGGTGTGGGGTCAGCAAAATTTTCTCACATGGTTCATTTTGTCTCCACTCATTTTCAGTGGGGCTGAGGTCTGGGACAGGAGGAGGCCAGTCAAGAGGATAAATATCATTGGGTTCTGCAAAACCACTCCTGCATCAATAGTTGCTGTCTGCTGGAGACTGATCCCACTGGGAGAAGATTAATCCCTCATGATATAGTTGTTGCACAGATGGATTCATAATGTTACCCATAATATGAGTACAATGGGCAGCATCAACTTTGACACATATCCTCTGAAGTATCTGAAGTCTACAGGGACACATTCACCACCCAATTGCCACAGACATGCAGTCACTTCGAGGTAACTTGTGGATACATTTGGGTTGAAATGGACATCATGCAGTCTACATACTCACCAAGATCACGTTCAGAAAGAGACTTCCTGAGTAATAATATCAAACAATATGCATTATGATTATCTATATAAAAAGCTAAGGGCTAGTGACCTGAATCCTTTTATAAGAGTTAGTTTTGAGTGATCCAAATCAGTATATTAAAGAGTAGCTAAATCAGTAGGTCATCAGTTGTAGCCTCTCCTTGCCATAATTAAGGAATATAACCATAAGAAAACCTTAATGTTTGTGCTGGTGATGTGTGGACTGAATAATCATCTTTGATAATCTTCACCCTTCTGCTACACTGTGATGGAATTAATTTATTACTACAAATATAATAATAATAATAATAATAATAATAATAATAATAATTATTATTATTATTATTATTATTATTATTATTATTATTATTAGAAAAGTCAGAGCCACCTCGTATGGATGGGCTAACAGCAAATGTTGTAGCCAGTTTTATGATAGATACTATCACAAATTACCCTCACTATTTTACAGCCTAAGTTCTAAGACAACTGCTATGTAAAATTACCTGCACATCATTGGAACAGAAGCATGTTTTCCATATAGTATGTATATCTCTTACAGCAAGGTAGGAATATGTCTAGAATACACTCAGAAACATATTTCAGTAATAATTCCACTTTTGGATGTCCTTGGTGTTATTTTGACAAATGACATTTTGCATTTCATTCCACTGTATGTTGCATCAGAGCGACCCCCCTGTGATTTTCTGCCACCACTTTTTGTGTTGTCAAGTGTACATCACTGGAAAGACCCACCTCCTCAAGGAATACGGTCACAATGGATGGATAAACACAATCTTCAAGGGTTCACACTGAGCCAAATAGGGCAAGAGAGTTGTTTACAAGTATTAGTGGCCTTATAAATGCCACTAAACATTCCTTGAACCATAAAAGGCTTGAGACATAATGTTTATCCAACAATGAATACAGTGCACTTGTTCTCAGACATTACTTCCCAGGCGTGTATTCGGTTCCATAGAACACACAGACATCAGCACCAGTGAAGAGGAAGACTACTTAGTGCCAGTCAGTGGCATTTCAATACCTTTTCATTCAATATATGATTGCTAGAACAAGTGTAGGAACCATCCATCTGCTTCAATGTCTATTACACATCAGGGCTTATTAAAACGTTGAGGTAAGAGCTCTGTTGCTCTGAGTTTACTCGGGTAGTGCCCTGTAGGACATTTTTTTTAAACACACATTAATTGTTTCCCTTACCCATGACATTGGTGAGCGTACTGCATAAGTGGATTTTGCTTGTACCCTTATGCACCTTAACAGACAGCATGCATCATGTGATGAACGTTATCAACTGCAAACTCTGGATATCATATTGGAGATGATGGTAATTAAGTGACTCAACAGCATATTATTGACAGCATCTATAAGACATACCTGTACAAAAATAGGATATTTCTTTATTTTAAAAAATAAGTAAATATATAATTTCTTAAAAGCAGGTAATGGTGTTGCCTCACACAATTCTTCCTTTGCTTCTCTGTAGGATTTTTATTTTGTAATTATTATTTCTTCAATTTTCTTCAAACAGGGCAGTTTTCACTGAGTGACAATCAACTAACTGTACTGATTATACAAGCTTAAGGGGAAAGAAATATGGCACTCCAATTTCATGATAATTTTTCTACATACAGACTGCAAAATGGGTGTCTGAATCTGTAGCACTAGTAATTGCTTTGGGTTGAATATACAGTATAACTCTTCTTTTGAAGAATGGATGGAATTAATGTTTTCCCACTGTTTAGAACATTTTTATCAATCTCTTCACATTTTTTGTGTTCACAATATACCATCACAATCATAAATTTCCCACAGTTTACACTTAATGGAACAATATTCAATATTTATTGGGAAAGGGGGGGGGGGCAGAAGAGCCAGAGGGGTTGGGAACAACAAAAGTGTAATTGACATATAACAGTGCTGGAAAGTTGTGGTTTTCATGTAGCACTACTAACATTACACAGTTAACTTTCGTGCACTCTAGACTCTTAGTACTGAACTAGTAGAAGTCATTAAAAGTCAACAATTTGTGCCATTAGCACTTACTTGGCTCTTAACACTACCAATTTAACAATAACTACACTGTGTGTAGCATTGTTTGTAGTTACATTGTTGAACTGTCAGTTCGAACTAAACTTGAGTAGTAACCCAACTACTTCACAAGCTGGACTGTCTGTATCCTTCCTTTCACTACCAGCTTTTCCAAATTATGCAGATGGGAATTATCCTTGCATCTCATCCTACACTCCTGTAAGCCTCATGGCCTCGATCTCTGTTAACCCAGTGTCCACACACCCTCCCCACCAAACAGTTTCCAACAGAAACAACTACAGAAGCAGCCAGATCTCACAATCAGATTTGGATATGTGATGTACAGCTTGTGCATAGAGTCTTGATCATGAACATTAATTTGTAACTCTGAGCCTTTCACTCCTCAATGGAGTATATGCTGCAATGAAATTTCTTGGCAGACACAGAATGCGTGCCAGAGAAGGACTCAACATTGTCTTTCACAAGCAATAATTCAGCTATCATGGGATGTTTCAGTCCAACTAAAAGCTGGAATTTGGTCTGAGTTAGAGGCCAATTCAGCACACAGTTTCACTAAGTATATATACTCTGCAGGTCACTGAGTGACTGAGGACACTTTTCACTGTGGCATATATGAATATTTTCTCCAGTTTCCTCTGTAGTTGAAATTTGAGGAAAAGGGACTATTTACATGCCTCTGTACAACCTGTTACTTGCATTACTTCCTTTTATACAGACATTAAGGAAGTAAGAAAGAATAACCATTGAAACTACCCTGAAACTTGTTCTTACAATGTTGTAAATACATCTTCACAAGATATTTGCTAACCTCCTTTAAATGCCTACCAGTTCACACTTTAAAGAATTTCTGTTGTATTTTAATGTCAATCAAACAAGCCTGTGATCATTTTTGCTGTTGTAACTTTTGCAGACTTACTTTAAGCCTCCTGTTGGTCCAACCCAATGTGGATCCAACACACACTTCTCAATATTACACGACAGCCTATCCAAGTACTCTGTGATCAGCTTTCTTGATAGTTTACTACAGTTTTCCAGTGTCTTATCAGTGAATGACAGTCTCTCACTTGTTGTAACTACAGCTATGCCCCTGTAATTTTTCCACACTTCATTCTCACTCACTGTTACTTCCTCCCAGTTGCTAGTTGGTTAATTATTTGCCTGCCCCATGGATCATAACTAACTTTTCACAATGATACTGAATGAGTTAGTTCTTCCTGAAATGCATATTTCCCTACATTGAGAGTTAATTTCAAGTTCCTGAATCACACACACACATTTGGACAATGTGTAACTGAATATTACTACAGTTTTTATCAGATAACGCTTCCTCAAATAGATAATCGTATACTCTACAAAACACACTTCAGTGTAATGCACAGAACTTTCTCGGCCATTGAACTTCCCATCTGCAGTCCTTGTCTTCTCCAATCCATATACTGGAGAGTTCACAATGACCTGTGAACAAGTGATCACTTCCTGATCTTCCAGTTCATTCCTCAGTGTCACTCCCCTAGACACCTGGCCAAATGGGCTCTCAACAGTGTCGACTGGGGTGCTTTCACCTGTGGTGTCATTCTTGACTCCCTGTTGCGTGGAGATGTCGATGAGGCAGTCCAAAATACAACTACAGTCATTCTTTTCACAGCTGATTTAGCAATCCTCTGTTCCGTGGACCTACTCTGGTGGAAGACAGTACCTTGGTGGTCATCAGGAATCACAGAGGCCATTAAGCTCTCCGATGCCAAAATGTCAATTTAGTTTTCAGAAAGTCTTTCCAACAGAAAATGCTATATATGCTTTCATTGATCAAATATCAAACGCTTTGAATAACTAATCACCACCCATTGGGATATGTTGTGATCTCTCAAAGACTTGACAGTGTGAATCATGAAATTCTTCTAGATAAGCTGAAGTATTGTGGTATGAGTGGGGCAGTGCACAAATAGTTAAATTCATACTTAACTGGAATAATGCAGAAGATTGAAATTAACAGTAGAGATAGTCTACAAAAATCAGCAGAGTCCTCTAACTGGGGTTGTACGAAGAATGGTATCCCACAGGATTCATGCTAGGGTCTTTTATTGTTCTTAATATATATTAATGACTTACCACTTTACATTCATGAAGATGCAAAGCTAGTTCTTTTTTCTTATGATGCAAGTATAGTAATCACAACCAACAAACAAGAAATAGCTGAGGAAATTGGACATAATGTCTTTCAGAAAATTATTAAGTGGTTTTCTGCAAATGGACTAAAACTAAATTTTGAGAGAACACAGTATATACCATTCTGTACAGTAAATGGCATAACACCACTCATAAATACACACACTGGTAATTTACCAAATCTTTGGTCATTTACCAAATAGCACTTAAAGTCTGACAAATAGCCAACCAGCATTTAAAAACAAATTAAAAGTATTTCTGAATGAAAACTCCTGCTACTCAATAGATGAATTATTAGACATGAAGTAGTAATTGTTCAAGAGAGGGAGAGAGATTATATCATTTAAAGAAAACTTATGTTAACTGACACGTTCCACATCATTACAAAATGTCATATTCATGAGCTTTGGAATAAGTATTAATGTAATGTAATGTCATCCTCATACCTCATCCTTGCATATTATCCACATCTCCACCACTATCTACAAGTAGCACATCCAACCTTACACTAAACCCTCATCCACTTCTGGTAATATGCACACCACTCACATGATAATGAACCTGATTTTTCAAAAGGCAAACCATAAAACGTTATTGCTTTTGTAACACAATTATTCACCAGTAATTTGCTGCGATTGAGCCTGTTCTTTTTTGCCTCTGGCATTCACAAGGGGGAGGGTTTGTCTTTAATGACATAGCTGCAATAGAAATATTGGTCTGTGCAACTTCAACCATTCATCAAAATCTCCAGTTACTACCAGCACTCTTTTTCTAAAGTGGCGTTAGGATATCAAGCCTCCATCCAGTTCTATTACTCACTGCATCTCAGTACACGTTAGATATACTTAAAAAAAAAAAGTTTACAGAAATCTTTGATTTTAAGTTTATTCTATAATCTATATGCTGTTAGCAAATGGTTAAATTGTAAACATATAAAGCTACATTACAATGTGTGTAAAAGCATGTATTCCATATTACCAACTGCTCTAGCCTGATCCAGATTCACCAGGGTATGGGCTGTCCCATATGCCACTAAATGGTGTTGACACAGCACAGATGAACTTAGGTCGCATATACCATACCCTAAAAGTTATAACGAAATAGAAAACTAAATGGTATTAACATGAAAAATTTAAAAATAAGGTAAAACAGCACTTCACTCATTAGACTAGTTAATATGGATAAATAAATCCATAAAACCTTAAAAAACTGAGTAAAACAGAAAATAATGTTCATTATTTCAAATAATACAACTAGATTCAAATCTGCAATGATTAACTGGAACAAAATAATAATCTAACTGAAAAGATATAATAAAAATAAAATAGAAAAATTTAGTTAAAAAATTAGAAAAAAATCTGCTAGTAACATATGGCAATTTCAAAACAGAAAGAAAATTTATGAAATTTTTGCTAACAGAAGATCTACACAGATGGTGAGTGGTGGCTCATGACACTACAATGCTAGTGCCAGTCATGTGCAAAGAGACATTCATGAATTTTCCCATGAGGTCACATACCAAAGAAAGCAAAAAATGGGGGAGTGACCAAGGGCTCATTTGTTTCAATTTTAATTCATGAAATATTTGTTGGAGCTGACTTCAACCTATCGAGTTTAGACTGGAATGTCTATGGGTTCACTGCAGATGGTACAGACAGACAGTCCTGTGGAATACTCCTGAAAACATTTTCCAAAAAGTGCCTTGAACAACTAGTTTACTGAGCGAGTTGACGCAGTGGTTAGTACACTGGACTCGCATTTGGGAGGATGACAGTTCAAACCTGTGTCCGGCCATCCTGATTCAGGTTTTCCTCAATTTCCCTAAACCGTATCAGGCAAATGCTGGGGTGGTTCCTAAGAAAGGGCACGGCCAACTTCTTTCCCCGTCCTTCCCTGATCCAGTGGGACCAATGACCTCACTGTTTGGTCCCTTCCCCCAAACTAGTTAGACAACCAACACACAATGAAAATATTTTAGACCTTGTAGCTACAAACAGGTGTGACCTCATTGACAGTATCAATATAGAAACAGGGATTAGTAATGACATCATTGCAATGATGGTTACTAAAGTCAATAAAACCGTGAAGAAAGCCAGAAGAGTTTTAATGCTAGAAAAAACAGAAACACAGTTGTTAACATCATCACGCTTAAACAATGAATAGGCATTATTTAGTTTTGGTACGACAGACACAGAGGGATTATGGGTAAAGGTTAAACTGATTGTAAATTTCACTCTGGAGACTTACATGTCAAGTAAGTGGATTAAGGGAAAGGATCCTCCATGGTTTAATAATCAAATTTGGAAAATGTTGAGGAAAGGGAGATTATTGCACTGTCGGTTCAACAAAGAAAAAAAAAAGTGTGCGAATGTTGACAGGCAGAAGTTAGTATAAATATGTGCATCTATTAAAAAAAATCAACGTGCAAAGCATACAACAACTTACATTGGCATACTGTAGTGAAAGATCCTGCCAAGAATCCAAAAAAATTCTATTCATACCTAAAATCACTAATTGGGTTGAAGGCTTTATTTAGTCACACATTGTCCAAAAATCCGACTGCCCTCCTAGGTTGTCTTGTGTGGAAATGTGGACACCACATCCACAATTCCGTTCATTTTGTACAACATCTACAAGAATTGTAACTCACTGATAGTGACCTGCTGGTAAGTTTTGATGTAGTGTCCCTCTTCACCAAGATACCACTGAAAGACTATGGAACTGATAAACATGAAATTAAACCAGAATGAGATTTTCACTCTGCAGCGGAGTGTGCGCCGATATGAAACTTCCTGGCAGAGTAAAACTGTGTGCCCGACCGAGACTCGAACTTGGGACCTTTGCTTTTCGCGGGCAAGTGCTCTACCATCTGAGCTACCGAAGCACGACTCACACCCGGTCTCACAGCTTTACTTCTGCCAGTATCTCATCTCCTACCTTCCAAACTTTACAGAAGCTCTCCTGCGAAAGGCAAAGGTCCCGAGTTCGAGTCTCGGTCGGGCACACAGTTTTAATCTGCCAGGAAGTTTCATGAAATTAAACACCAATCTGATGAGACTCTTTGCGTTGGTGTTCAATTCAACATACTTTAAGTTAATGAAATTACACAATGTAACTTCATTTGAATGAGGAGGGGGAAGTGTCTCTGCCGTGTGCCGTTTCTGTAAGAAATCAAGTATGATTTCTGGTCTCCAGTCTTGCGCATATAAGGCAGTCAACCCACCCCTTCTTGGAAGAGGTTACAAATTAATTAATTAGAAAATGGAGGAGCCGGACTTGAGTTAAAACACACTGTGAAAAATATTATCATTAAAATATTCTTACCTAGAAACAAAGTACTTTTAACATTGTCTTCAGAAAAGTATAGATCTAGCCAAGAATACGCTGAAAACAACTATAAGTGAAACACTGATGCCTAAAAGGAAACAGGCATTGTTAATAAATTGCTAAACAAGTAGTGGTTACAGAGTGGCAGATAATGTGCCATTAGTCTAGAAGCTAAATTTAAACTTAACCCTGCAGATAGTCTTCTGGGGAAAGCTTTCAGTGTAAATCAGAGAGATCATTGCATTCATTTAAATAGTGGCACTTCATTGCAGTCACAATGACACGGTGTTGTCCAAGGTAATCTGCAGCAAAAACTGTGATGAGAATCTAGGCAACAAGTGCCTGGAGTCAAATAAACCACCAACATGTCCTGAATGTGCAACCACAAATGTTGGCTGAGATGGCCTGATTTAGTAAGCTTCAGACCCCAAAAAATAGGTCTCTTGACAACTGCTGAGAGAGACAGCAGTCAAGTTCTACATGCTGGGACATAAAAAGCAGATAATGCCATTGTTCTTCAGAGGTTTCTCACATTGTTTAGGTGCAAACTGATGTGAAGGATATTTTCTGTTTCAAGGAGGGCACCTCTTAACAAGAAAGGAGCCAGGAGCCGTTCAAATTTTTCCAACAGCTGTTGCCATTTTGGAAAAGTTACTAAGTTGTATCATAGATCAGATTCAGAGATACTGTTCTGCAGTATGTGAGGAATATGGTTCTGATAGTCACCTTACTCCCCCATTTTTTGCTTTCTTTGGTATGTGACCTCATGGGTCTATTAGTGACTGAGGGCTCATTTGTTTAATTTAAAAACGGTCACTGAACTAAGCAGGCATGTTTAGAACTTTAATATTGCATGATCTGGGTGTTTCCATGCCACTAACGATAGACGTTTGTTGAAAGACTATCAGGTGGTTGGTAAGAACAGCCAACAATTAATCTGATTTCAACTAGACTTAATATAGGTGTCCAGATAACTTCACTATTACACTCAAAATTGATCTCAAGAGATTCCATATTTTTGTCAACTGCAATGAACACTCCCATCCTATGGTGTCTAATCTGTTTTTCCAATATATATTCAATGAATTGCGACATATCTCTACTTTGGGTTTCAGTCAGCTCTTGGTCCAGAGAATAATTTTAGCATGAGAAATTTCCTGTAGGGCAGTAAATTCAGACTTTGTTACAAATACTTCGACAATTTACTGTTAAAATTTTGGCAGTCAAAGTGTGTGTATTTAGTATAAAATCTGATTTCACTCTCTGTGTGTCAACTGGTGAGCGAGCATTGATCAGAGGACTTCAGATTAATGCCTAGTCTATACAAACTCCTAAGTGCACTCCACAATTACTCTGGTACAAAACGAGCTGCTTCCTTTGTGTAGTGCACCCCTGATCTATCAAGATAACTCCTACAACTCTGCACCTTATAATGCAGGTCCCGAACTCTGAAGCCAAGACTGGCACAGAATCGATGGTGCCTCTGGTTGAGACCCTCCACTCGGCTCCAAGCCAAAGGACCCCTATCAACTCTGGGTACAATGTGCTGCAAATTGAGAGCTATGCTCCCACCCTGTGAGCAAGGTCAGCAGTTTTCACTACTTTTGCCAGTCATTGCAGGAACTAGACTGTCCTCAGAACCCAAGCAACAGGTATCATTGGTGCTAACATGAGCAACAACTTGCTGACCACTGCACCCTGTACACTTGACAGCTGCAGGCAGGGGTGGCCTCCACATCTTTGGTGAAGACCTCTGGCAGACACACAGAGAGCACATTGGAATTATTTTGGGCACTGTATGTTATCTCCCCAAGGTGCTCCATAATGTGCCTAACATTGGTGCTACCAATAAGTAGTAAACTACTCCCCCCCCCCCCCCCCCCCCCCCCATGTGCCTGCTCAGACCTTGCTAAACGAGTGGCCACCTTTGCTCTCACAGAGTGAATGGGCGAGGCAATATGGCCAGCCTCCACATTGAATCTCCACTTTGAATGACAACTCATGCTGCAGTGAGTGCAGAAGTCCTACATTGGGTAAGCTGGAACATGCCTCCAGATGGCTTACTGTGGCCACAATCATCTCCAGCTGCTTGCAAACTGCGGCCAGCTCCTCCAGCGTTTGCATCTTCATGTACACACCCCTTCTATCCTACTACTAATAATCTGAGAATTAAACTTCAAACATCAGGAGGAAAAGCTGAATATGTGACTCGCTCATGTCCTGGTACTTCAACAATGAAGACTTGTAGCTGATTGAGCTGTGTTACTGGCCGTCCAATAACAAACACACTACATAATGTGTGAACCAGTTTTTGTAGTTTATTGGGAGACTTTGTAATAAACATAACTCTGTTTGGAAAGAGATCTGTTATGACCTAATGAACTGTAGCCTGAAGTGACATAGTTGACCCTTCCAGGTGCATTCTAACAGTAAGTACTTTTATCACTCTGCGTAACTGTAACATCTTTTTGAACATATGACTGATTCTTAAAACATCACTGTCACAACATAATTTGTAAATAATCTGCGGGCACGCTTTAAAGCCACTGTATACTGCACGAGAGAATTTAATTCACAATATTTATGAATGGAACAAGGAAACCTCACTGAGTGGTTTCATATATATGTACATCTTTCATCCCCCCCCCCCCCTCCCCCAAACCATGGACCTTGCCACTGGTGGGGAGGCTTGCACGCCTCAGCGATACAGCAGGTAGCTGTACTGTAGGTGTAACCACAAAGGAGGGGTATCTGTTGAAAGGTTAGACAAAAGTGTGGTTTCTCAAGATGGGCAGCACCCGTTTTAGTAGTTGCAGGGACAACAATCTGGATGGTTTACTGATATGGCCTTGTAACACAACCAAAACGGTCTTGTTGTTCTGGCACTGTGAAAAGCTGAAAGCAAGGGAAACTACAGTTGTAATTTTTCCTGAGGGCATAAAGCTCTACTGTATGGTTAACTAATGGTAGCATCCTCTTAGGTAAAATATTTCCAAGGTAAAATAGTCCTCCATTTGTATACCTGGGTGGGCACTACTCAGGAGGAGGCTGTCATCAGGAGATGATGCTACGGATTAGAGCGGGAAATGTTAGAGCCCTTAATTGGGCAAGTACACTGGAAAATTTAAAAATGGAAATGGATAGGTTAAAATTAGATATACTGGGAATTAACAAAGGTTGGTGTCAGGAGGAACAGGACTTCTGGCCAGGTGAATACAGGATTATAAATACAAAATGGGATGATGCAGGAGTCAGTCTAATAATGAACAAGAAAATATGATTGTGGGCAAGCTACTATGAACAGCATAGTGAATGAATTATTGTAGCCAAGATAGACATGAAGCACACACCTACCAGAGTAGTACAAGTTTATATCCCAACTACCTCTGTAGCTAATGAAAAGATTGAAGAAATGTATTATGGATGAAAGAAATTATTCAGATAGTGATTGCGGACTAGAATTCGATAGAAGGAAATGGCAGAGAAGGAAAAATTGTAGGTAAACCTCGACTGGGGGAAACGAAAGAAACAGGAAGCTGCCTGGTAAAATTTTGTAAAGAGCATAGTTTAATCATCACTAATACTCTGTTTAAGAATTGTGAAAGAAGGTTGTTCATGTGAAAGAGGCCTGTAGACACTGGAAAGCTTCAGACTGATTATATAATGATTAGACAGAGATTTCAGAACCAGATTTTAAATTGTAAGACATTTCCAGGGGCAGATGTGTGCACTGGCCACAATTTATTGATTATGAACTGTACATTAAAACTGAAGAAATTGAAAAAAGATAGGAAATTAAGTCAATGGGACCTGTATAAGTTGAAAGAACCAGAGGTTGGTGGGAGTTTCAGAGGGAGCATTAGGAAATGATTAACAAGAACTGGGGAAGGGAATAAAATAGAAGATGAATGGGTAGCTTTGAGAGATGAAAGAGTGAAGGCAGCTGAGGATCAAATAGGTAAAAATATGAAGTCTCATAGAAATCCTTGGATAACACAGGAGATACTGAATTTAATTGATGGAGAAAATATAACACTGCAGTAAATAAATGAGGCAAAAGGGAATACACACGTCTAAAAATTGAGATTGACAGGAAGTGCAAAAGGGCTGTGCAGGAATGGTTACAGGACAAATGCAAGGCTGTAGAGGCAAGATAGATGCTTGCCTACAGGAAAATTAAAAAGAAGCCTTTGGAGAGAGAAGCAGCTGTATGTATATCAAAAGCTCAGATGGAAAACCAACCCTAAGCAAATAAAGGAAAGCTGAAAGGTGAAGGAGTATATAGAGGCTCTATACAAGGTAAATGTACTTGAGGGCAATATTATAGAAATGAAAGTGGGCATAGATGAGGATGAGATGGGAGGTATGATGCTGCAAGAACAATTTGACAGAGCACTGAAAAGTCTAAGTTGAAACGAGGCCTCGGAAGTATATTACATTCTGTCAGGCCTTGGAGGAGCCAGTCATGACAAAACTCTTCCATCTGGTGTGCAAGATGTATAAGATAGGAGAGAGGCCCTTAGACTTCAAGAAGAATATAATAGTTCCAATTCCAAAGAAAGCAAGCAATGACAGGTGTGAATATTACCAAACTATCAGTTTATAAGTCATGGTTGCAAAATACTAACATGAATTCTTTAGAGAATAATGGAGAAATTGGTAGATGCTGACATCAGGGAAGATCATTTCGAATTCTGAATAAATGTAGGAATATGCAAGGCAATACTGATGCTATGACTTCTCTTAGAAGGTAGGTTAAGGAAAGGCAAACCTATGTTAGCAGCACTTGCAGACTTAGAGAAAGCTTTTGACAACATTTACTGAAATATTTTGTTTGAAACTCTGACAGTAGCAAGGCTAAAATACAGGGAGCAAAATGCTATTTACAACTTGTGAAGAAACCAAACACCAGTTATTAGAGTCAAGTGTCAGTGGTTGAGAAGGGAGTGTGACAGTGTTGTATCCTATCCATGATATTATTCAATCTGTATATTGAGCAAGCAGTAAAGGAAACCAAAGAAAAAATTGAAGCAGGAGTTAAAGTTCTGGAGGAAAAAGTAAAAACTTGGAGGTTTGTTGATGAAATTGTAATTCTGTTAAGACAGCAAAGGACTTTAAAGAGAATTCAAATTGAATGGACATCATCTTGAAAGGAGGATACAAATTTAACATCAACAAGAGGAAAAAAAGGGATAATGGAATGTAGTCAAATTAAATCAGGTGATGCTGAGGGAATTGGGTTAGGAAATAAGGCACTTACAGCAATAGATGAGTTTTGCTATTTGAGCAATGAAGTAACTGATGATGGCCAAAGCACAGAGCATAAAAAATATAAACTTACAATGGCAAGAAAAACGTTTCTCAAGAAGAGAAATTTGTTAACATTGAACATAGATGTAAGTGCCAGGAAGCCTATGTATGGAGTGTAGCCACATATGGAAGTGAAACTGTTATGACGACGACGAATGAATTGTCACCAATGTGTATGACTGGTGGTCAGTACTAAATAGAATCATACAAATCTCTTCTTTGTATATACAGTAGGTTTGTCAGTGAAGTCAATAAGGAGCTGGCTTCATGGTCTGGGTCTACGATGAATAAAATAATTAGAAGTCATTGGTAAAAAATAATATATTGTACTTAACTGGTGGTACGGGAGTCTTATAGTCAGAAGGAATATAATTACAAACAGAGAGCTATAGAGGCATCACATAGGCCACACTTTAACTAAGCGCCTTGTTAGAGGTTGCTTCCTATCAGCTGAAGGCTATACTACTTTCCTACTTGATGTCCCGAGCAAGAGTGACCAAGCGCATGCTAGAGACTTGTTGCAAGCCGCAGAGCGGCGCTAGTCTTGATTAGCGGGTTCCGTGATACTAGTACGGACTGCGGTCGAAAACTGCAACCCCTAGCAAGTGTGGTATCATACTTTGATACCACAGAAACATCAATGAACAGTTTCGCCAAGAATAGGACAGAAGCTTTTGAAATGGGGTGCTACAGAAGAATGCTGATGATTAGATGGGTAGATGAAGTGACTAATGATGAGTTACTGAACAGAAATGGGGAGAAATGAAATCTGTGGAACAACCTTACTAGAAGAAGTGATCAGTTGATAGGATACATTCTGAGAGAGCAAGGGAAATACTTGCTGGGGTGGGGTGGGGTGGGGGGGGGGGCAGGGGGGGGGGGGCAAAAATCATAGTGGGAGACCAATGGATAATTAAAATAAGCAAATTCAGAAGAATGTAGGTTGCAGTAGTTATTTAGAGATGAGGTGGCTTGCGAAGGAAAGAGTAGCATGGAGAGCTGCATCAACCAAGTCTTCGGACAGAAGACCACAACTACACATCTTTCGTATCTTATCCCTACAGAAAGCACCAAAGAAGTGGCAGAACAAATTTAAAGTGCATCTATATCAACACTTCTCTAATGTTTGCTAATAACATACAACCACTGATAATGAAGTTCTGTGAATAGTCCTGTAACATTAACATAGATGAACTATGAACTACAGTTACCTTACTGTCCTTCGAAATAGTCACCTCCCATAATTATGCACCACTGAGCTCTGCGATACATTTCCTGGCAACTTTGCATTAAGTCTTCCTTTGGGATGGTGTTCAAAAGCTGTGTCACATTTCGTTGCATGTCAGGAATATCATAAACTCTCTTTCGTTTCAAAGCGAGTTTGAGTCGAGGGAATAATTAGTAGTCTGGAGGATTGAGAACCAGTGGGTATGGTGGATGTTCAAGTAGCACCACCCCCTATTTTGCCAGGAACAGTTTGACAATGTTGGCTGTTTGTGGGTGAGTGTTGTCATGAATAAAAAATCAGGAATCTTGTTGTCCGTACTGTGGTTGTACCCTGTGTACACATTGCATGAAATGGGTCAAAATTTCAACGTACTGTGCAGCGGTCAATGTCATTCAATTAGGTAGAAATTCCTTGTGGATAATGCCTTGACTATCGAAAAAGGCGACTAGCATCATTTTGATGTGTAAGTTTTCAGCTCTGACCTTTTTCTGACAAGGTGATGTCGGAGAATGCCATTCCATGCTTTGCTGTTTCATTTCACGGCCGGCCGAAGTGGCCGTGCTGTTCTAGGCGCTGCAGTCTGGAACCGCGAGACCACTATGGTCACAGGTTCGAATCCTGCCTTGGGCATGGATGTGTGTGATGTCCTTAGGTTAGTTAGGCTTAACTAGTTCTAAGTTCTAGGGGACTAATGACCTTAGAAGTTGAGTCCCATAGTGCTCAGAGCCATTTGAACCATTTCATTTCACGGTCATACCAGAGACACTAGGTTTCATCCTCAGCAACAATGCAGTTCTAGAAATTGGGTGTGGCATCCACTGTTTTGACGAAATCCTGTGAAGTCTCTAAACGTGCCTGCTTCTGATCGTCAGTCAAGTGATATGGCACAAGACGACAAAATGATTTCCTCTTCCCTAACTCTTGGGTAAGCATTTGTCGCACAGATTCACAGTTAACTTGCAGTTCATCCGCTGTCATGTGCACAGTTCATCAACGGTCGTTCGTGATTAATGTCCTTAGTTTTTCAATGTTTTTGTCACTTACGGCAATCACTGGTCGTCCACTACGTGGATTGTCAAACACTTTCCCAGCCTCCTCCAAATGGGAAAACCACTCATACACACACTTTATGGATAGTGTCTCATCCCCATAAACACATACTAGCATTGCATGCATTTTTTTCAGTGTCTTGCCAGCTTATAACAAAACTTTAAATTGATCCTTTGCTCGTTCATTGCCCTGTTCTCAGCTCAGAACCATCACACTAAACAAGCACTTCATCCAACAGGTCTAACACTGAACACACATGACACTCAATTGAACTATGGTGGGGACAGGTTTTCAACGCCAGCCACTATGCAGAGTCGCCAGTGTTGCCCAATCAACCGTTCCGACTTCATTCACTGAACTTTATTGTCAGAGGTTGTATTTAGTTTCAGTTTGCATCATATGAATCACAGACAACTAGCAATAATCAGTACTGTCCATAGACATGAGAGGAATATCAAATATGCAGATAAATGAAGGAAACTATGTATAGGATGCACTACAGGAAATTAAATGAGCCTTGGAACTAAATTAGATTACGAAACACATTCACACACTAGTGCCCACTGAGGAAGTCAAAATTTCTCATATGTTCTATTTTATTCAGGAAATTAGATTTGTGCAGCATTAAATAAACATTGACACCATGAGGAATTTGGTTGCAGTTTGGTTCCATTTAATCTCTAAACACAAAAATATTTTTTTCTGATAATTGCACAATACTTCATATAGTCACAATACTTACAATAAGAACGAAGCTTTATCTGTGTTAGCATTATTTTCAACATGTTATTTAACATGTCTGACCACATCATCTTAATATAACATGAACATGCAAATTTTCTGCCACTTTATGGGTATTTTTGAAATCAGCACATTTCCTTGGACTATCAGTATCTTGGTGTTCAAATATATTGGCAAGGAACTCTAACGGCATTAAAGTGAATTAACTTAAGGAAAGCAGCAAAAAGCTAAATCTCTGTGGCTGACAAGGAACTCAAACTCCACCCCCTCTAAAATGTGCTCTGCATCTTAGCCCATGTGCTGCCTCATTCTGTACTAAAACAAAGATGTGTATCAGAAAGCAACTACTGCATCATCCCATGCACGAAGCTCTGGCCTGTGTGTCTCATGAAATTAATATATTTCAAACACAAAAGCAAAATATTTTGTATGATATAAGGTACAATGAGCATAATGTGTTAACTATTCCCATGACAGGAATTTATTATGTAGTGAGAGGACCAGAATGATATACAAACATTTCTTTGCAGTAAAATGAGTTGCAATGGAAAGGAGGCATCCAGTATCACAGTATTAACTGCACAGAGAAATAGTCTCAAATGAGAAACTAAAAATAACATAATTAGTACAGTATTCCCTTTTCTCACACATCTACCTCATCAGAAACTACGTGTATGGACTTTTATCAGCATGTAACACAAAAACTCAATCTCAATTACAGATAAAATTCAAAGTAGTATCAATTTGTCTTTGGAAACTTCTAATAGAGAGCAATGAATCAGAGTCTGTTGCCTTTATAAGTTATTTTCTTACATTTTTAATCTTTTTATACAATTTTGCAAATAATAATAAAAGCCTACTAAAAACACTGCCAGCAACAAATCATAAGGATTATTAAGATACGGTCCACACAAAGAAGCATCGTAGCAAGTGTGAGAGTGTGTATCAAATCAGTAGAAACAAGGAGGCAGTTACAATTCATCCTATGAGGCTGGTTTCAAAAGTTCTCAGAATGGAAAAGACAAAAAGTACTTAAATTATTGAAATGTTTTTTTACTTTTCAATGTGGTCTCCTTGTAGATTAATTCACTTGGTCTAATGATGTTCCAGTGCCTTGATCCCATCTTGAAAATGAGTTTCCTCCAGGCCTGCAAAATAGTAGTCAACCCCGGCTATCAATTCTTCGTTTGAAGTGAATCTTCAACCACAAAGAAAAATTTTCAGTTTTGGGAAGAGATGGAAGCCTGACAGAGCCATATCAGGTGAATAAGGTGGGTGTGGCAACAATTAATACGTTAGTTCATATAATTTTGCCATGGCGATGGCACATTTGTGTAGATATGCGTTGTCTTCGTGGAAAGATGACTTTCTCCCTTACTAGACCTGGCCTTTTTTCACGTATTTTTTGTTGCAATTTGTCCAGGAGGTTAGTACAGTATTCTCCAGTAATTGTTTGCCCAGTGGGAAGATAACCTACAAACAGAAGCCCATTTGCATCCCAGAACACTGATGCTATGACCTTTCCCGTTGAAGGAATTGTCTTTGATTTCTTTGGTGGCAGAGAATCAGCATGTTTCCACTGCTTCAACTGTTGTTTTGTCTTTGGGGTATTGTGGCGCACCCCAGTTTCACCTGTGGTCACAAACCGGTGCAAAAAAATCTTGTTCATTTCTCCTAAAATGGGCCAAACAGTGTTCCGATATGTCCATTCTTAAGCGTTTTTGATCCAGCGTCAAGAGTCGCAGCACCCATCTTGCAGATAATTTTTTCATTTCTAATTCTACAGTTAAAATGTGATATACCCTTTCAGATGACATCTGGCAAGCATGAGCAATTTCACACACTTTCAACCAGTGATCCTCCATGACCATTTTGTGCACTTTTGCAATGATTACTGGAGTAGTCACATCTTGGGCAATGGCTGAGCGGATCATCATCTAAGCTCTCCTGACCAAATTTAAATTCATTTGTCCACTTGGCAACAGCTGAATATGAAGGAGCAGAGTCTCCCAGTGTATTCTGGAAATTGACATGAATGTCCTTTGCTTTCACACCTTTCTTTATGAAGTACTTAATCACAGCTCGAATCAATTTTTTGCATCTTCGTTAATCACTATGCAGGAACAACAACAGAGCCATATTACTATCACAGCTCTCTCAGCTCTCTTCCAAGAGCACTGGCATAGCATGTGTTTACAGGCAACAGTCCAATGAAAATCACATGACCAACTCGTTGCTAGCGCTGACCTCTCCTGGTGATTTCAAGAACTTTTCAAACAACCCGCATACATAACAGTAACTAGTCAAGTCTTCATAAGATGATGTTCAATGGACTTCTCTATATGTTAGCAGAAAAAAAATTGTTTGTTCATGCAGAAAGGTAAACTTCCTCGCAAGGAGATTTTGGAATATGTTACATGCAACAGCTGTGTAGACCAAGGTCATGACTCTTAGAGTTAAGAGCTGTTGTAGTTGTTTTTGTGGTCTTCAGTCCACAGACTGGTATGATGCAGCTCTCCATGCTACTATATCCTGTGCAAGCTTCTTCATTTCCCAGTACCTACTGCAACCTATATCCTTCTGAATCTGTTTAGTGTATTCATGTCTTGGTCTCCCTCTACGATTTTTACCCTCCACACTGCCCTCTAATACTAAATTGACGATCCCTTGATGCCTCAGAATATGCCCTACCAACCTATCCCTTCTTCTAGTCAAGTTGTGCCACAAATTTCTCTTCTCTCCAATTCTATTCAATACCTCCTCGTTAGTTATGTGATCTACCCATCTAATCTTCAGCATTCTTCTGTAGCACCACATTTTGGAAGCTTCTATTCTCTTCTTGTCTAAACTACTTATCACCCACATTTCACTTCCATACATGGCTACACTCTACATACTTCCTGACACTTAAATCTATACTTGATTTTAACAAATTTCTCTTCTTCAGAAATGTTTTCCTTGCCATTGCCAGTCTACATTTTATATCCTCTCTACTTCGACCATCATCAGTTATTTTGCTCCCCAAATAGCAAAACTCATTTGCTACTTTAAGCGTCTCATTTCCTAATCTAATTGCCGCAGTGCTAAGAGCTAAAATTGTGATAAATGGAATAATAATTTGAAGCCTGTGGCACATGATGCCCAAAATATTCTACACAAACAATAAAGAACTACTGCTCCTTACTAGCTTTGTGACTGCCTCCACTGCAGCTTACTAGATCTGGTAATGCATCTGTCTACATAACTGTCCCATAATGATAATGCCTTTGTATTCACAGGGAAATAAAACTCTTTGCTACTTGAGATTACAGCACTACTTAAATGCCAATTTATCATTAAAAAATAACAAACATATGGAGGAGTTCTCAGTTCAAATTGAACTGTTGCAACAACACATACATACATTACCTCTGTGAGAAGAGAAAAAGGATACAGATACAGCCTGCTATAAAGGAATGATATTTTAAGAAAAGAAGTAACAATAACAGACTGTTGGATCAGCAAAGAAAATAATCATCTTGTTCTTTAGGTGCCCATTTAAAACTAAATTTGTGTACGTTTCCTAAAATTGAAGCCGCACGCACGCACGCACACACACACACACACACACACACACACACACACACACACACACACACAGTTGTATAAGGCAGCCACCCTGATAACACATCAGAAACTCCTCTCTAATATTTTAGGGAGCCAGTCGGATATTTCGCAGAATGTTAAAGTTTGTCCCATGTTTGTCTCATTGTCAGTGGAGAACAGTGGACTCATCTGCAGGTAAATTAGCCACTGTCCTCTTATCTGAAAATAAAACAGTGTCAACCAAAATGTGCCACAATGTGATCCATCAGTCACAAGCACCACACATTGGAGGGACCTCTCACTGGAGCACAAAGCACTGTGTACTAAATGAAGATGACTGAGAAGGACTTTATGTCATCTGTATAGCTGGATGGCAGTATGCACTGCTAACTTTACTAGCTACAGCTTATTGTCTGTAATGTCAAGCTGTTCTTCTTTCCATCCCTGCATGACTCCTCCACACTAAGGTGATAGCACTGAGAAAAAACACACAGTGAACCATCTGATTATCACTATATGCGTCTTTGGCTGCTGTGACTGCGAATTCATTTTCCTGAATTATCATGTTCTCTGGTACCCAGAAGAAAGACACCACCTTCCCAAACCTTGCTACAAGAAGTGGATCCTGAATATAATGGACTACCATATCTGCTATGTACATACATTGCAGAGGGTGAAGGGTGCTGACGAAGTTGGAGAATATGAGGAATTTTGAGGTCCAATCACATTTCATTAGCTCCAGTATCCTAAAGATCACCTATAATTCTTCATCATATACAGTTAATTCTTTCATAAACCCAATCTTGAAGACAGGCTCAGGGAACACCAGAGAGTAGCGAAATGAGTCCCCCTGTTGTGACCTACCTGTGAAAACAGCTACATAGTCACAGTGTACATCAAAAATTTCACAAGACATTGTATCTTGTGGCTAACCTGATCCCTTGAAGGTACATAGTATCAATGACTTGAGGTATGTAGGTACCTCTGACCCATAAACTGTGCACTGAGATTACTCGGCATCTCATGAAAGCCTTATAAAATTGGAACAGAGGCAACCATACTCCACAAGACCAGTGGCTAGGACACTTCGATATGTTTATTGCTTTCAGGGTCCTTTCCTTCAGGTTCTTTGGGTGTGGTTATCATGACAGTTTTAAATATGAGGCCCAGAAGTATCACAGAACCTTTAGAATATAGAATGGTGTTGGGCTCATAATATTGCACTATGCCAAGACCAAATCCGATACAGATGCTGGGATCGCTACAAACAGAATCAAAAGAAATCTGCCTAGAATGTTTAATTTAATATGGCAGACAGGGCAGTTCCCTAACTCACGGAGGGAGGTAATTTTGATACCTCTTCTCAACTATGAAATTACTGAATGGACCCCAGTAGTTACAGGAGCATCACCTTAACTAGCTCTGAAGACAAGATGCTGGAGGGATGGCCAATCATTGTCTGGTCTGGAAATTAGAGACCAGGCAGCTTCTTAGCCTCTCCCCATGTGGGTCCAGGAGGAATCAGTCCACTGTAGACAACGTGATCTTATTTGACATGCCTATACAGAGGGCTTTCCTATGTAGACAGCATTGTATAGGTATTTTTTATATACAAATGGCATAAAACAGGACATGGAAAGACAACTTTCTAGAACAGCTTCCTCAGTAGGGTTACTGTGGCTGTCTGCTAATATTTACCGTATTTGTCTTCATTATCAAAATGCTTTTTTTGAGCATTAGGGCAAGGCACAAAGCTTTGTGTAGTGCAGTCATCAAGAGTACATGAGTGGGCCTTCGGTTCAGAAGATCCGTATCAACTATGTTTTGTTGAATGGCTAGCACGGTAACACTTGTTGATGGCCAAGCATTGCAATCTGCAGTAATTTGCAGAAGGGTTGCTCTTCTGTCACAGTGAATGATTCTCTTCAGTCCTCATTGGTCCCCATTCTTGCAGGATCTTTTTCTGGCCACAGTGATGTCATAGCTTTGATGTTTTACTGGATTCCTGATATTCACAGTAGACTCGTGAAATGGTCATATGGGAAAATCCCCACTTCATTGCTACATCGGAGATGCTGTGTTCCATTGCTCATGCACTGACTATAACACTATGTTCATACTCACTTAAATCTTGAGTAGCTGTCATTATAGTTTACGGAATTGCAAGTTACATTTATAGGGGGTTAGAAATTTCATCCTTTCTGACCCTCCACCCCAATTAATTTATTTTTCTCTATTATTATCCACTTACCTTAACCACATTATGACCGAGCGAGGTGGCGCAGTGGTTAGACACTGGACTCGCATTCGGAAGGACGACGGTTCAATCCCGCGTCCGGCCATCCTGATTTAGGTTTTCCGTGATTTCCCTAAACCACTCCAGGCAAATGCCGGGATGGTTCCTCTGAAAGGGCACGGCCGACTTCCTTCCCCATCCTTCCCTAATCCGATGAGACCGATGACCACGCTGTCTGGTCTCCTTCCCCAAACCAACCAACCTAACCACATTATGACTACCTGATATTTAAGATGGTTAGATTTACACACTATTGCTTTATAACACCATATAAGAGGTATATGGAAATTGTTTCCTTCATGTATATAATCTGTTACTGTATTTTCAACATACTAAATTATGTATAAACTTTCAAATTCCTTTAAAAAAAAGGTAAGCCTTTGTTAATATTTCATTAGTGTTCATATTTCTGACTGCTGCACATCATTTGGAAATCTGGAAAAATCTTCAGCATTTCTATCTTGATACAGAAAATTCCAATATCACAGTGAACATTCCACATGAAGTATGTGATTCAGATTTGCAACTTTATAAAAGACACAAGATTTATGAGTTTCTAGTTATCCTAGTTTCTTTTTGACTGTAGTTATTGCTTCAATGTTTTATCACATTGTGCAGTAATTAGTGTTTCATGCAAATAAATCCAAGAAAGCTCCTTTCTCCTTCACATGACACCTAAATGTTCCAACATTTGTGCTTTCATATGCCAAAATGTAATTCACATTCTCTCTCTCTCTCTGTCTCCCAGCTGATCTTCTTCATCCTTCTGTAACACCACATCTCCAGACTTCTAGCAATCTTCTCTCTTGTTTTCCTATTGTCTGCCAGCCAGGGTGGCTGAGCAGTTCTAGGCGCTACAGTCTGGAACCGTGTGACCGCTACGGTCGCAGGTTCGAATCCTGCCTCAGGCATGGATGTGTGTGATGTCCTTAGGTTAGTTAGGTTTAAGTAGTTCTAGGGGACTGATGACCACAGCAGTTAAGTCCCATAGTGCTCAGAGCCATTTGAACCTATTTTCCAAGTTTCACATCCATATAGGGCCATACTCCAAACAAATGCTTCCATAACCCATTTCCTTATTTCCAGATTGAAGTTCTTGCTGGTAAATGAGTTCTTTCTTAAATTAAATTCAATTTTGGCATTTTGTATTCAGCTCACAGTCTCCGTTTGGCTTCTACCATCCCTTGTAATCTTGTTTCCCAAATAGGTAAATTCCTGTATCATTTCTAGCAACATTGTCTGCATGACACAGCGTGTATACTTTCTGTCAAGTTTACAAACTTGGTCTATAGCTTCCTGGATGTAAGCACTGAATATAAGAGGACAAAGAGCATGTCCTTGTCTCACACTGTTTCTAATTTTTGCTTCTTGTTCCTGATGAAAATTTCTAGTAACAGTCACTCTGTTCTCATACAAGCTGTGTATCACAAACATGTCTCTGTATTTTAGACTTGCTTTGCTAAGTACTCTGAACATCTCTTGCCAGATAACATTATCAAAGATTCATTCCCTGTCTACAAAGGCAATATAAGTAGGTTTATTTTTCTGTATTTGCTTTTTAATGAGAAGCCTCAGTGCCAGAATCAGTTCTCTTGTTCCTAACCCCTCCTGAATCCAAACTCATCTTCACTCAGCATATCTTCCACCTCCTCTTCAATTCTCCTCATCAACATCTACATTTACATGGCTACTCTGCAAATCACACTTACGTGCCTTGCAGGGGGCTCATCGAACCACCTTCACAATAACACTCTATTACCCCACTCTTGAACAGCACACATGAAAAATGAACATGTGTATCTTTCTGTTTGAGCTCCAGTTTCCCTTATTGTATGATAATGATCATTTCTCCCTATGTACATTGGCACCAACAAAATATTTTTGCAACCAGAGGAGAAAGTTGGTAACTATCTTTAAGGGAAGTTTTTGTGCATGCGATATTAGGCTTAAAGTTCAGTAATGTTTACATTTTGTAGCTGCCACCTTCTTTGGTACAGGAACCGTGATGCATTTCTGGAAGTAATTTGGTATCTCTCCTGTGTTATAGAAAGATTTCTTTCTATTTTTTCAGCATCATAATTTTCATACTGTCACCAACATTCTTGATTAGTTCTGCAGGAATGTCACAAATACCCATAGTTTTGGTCTTCCATAGGTCTTTAAGAGTTTTCTCAAATTTCCTTTTCTTTTGCTATTACATCCTCTGACAAAGGTGTTCCGCCATACAATTCCTCAATGTATTCTTTCCATCTCTTCACCATGTCTTCACCAAACAGCATTCTTCCCTCTTTTTTCCTTCTACTGACCAGAGATTGATGTTTTGTGTTTGTTAAAAAATGTATTTGCTGTTCTGTAGGCTTTATCAGTTCTTTCATTTCACATATTTTCTTCCACTTCTCTGCCATTTCCTTTAGAAAACTTTCCTTTTTCTTCTCTAGCTTCTCTACTGACTAAAATCCTTAGTCATCTGTATTCAGCTTTTCCTTGTTCATAAGTTGCATTTTTTCATATTCTTTGTTTTAAATCAGCTGAATAATATCTCCTGTAATCCATTTCTTTTTATTTTTGGGTTTAGTTTTCCCAAGTCTCTTTTCTGCCTCTTTATATATATATATTGGATTTAATTTGTTCTCAGTCTTCTTGTACTCCGCTATTTTAGACATTTTTTACAAGGTTGTCTACTTCCTGTGTATAATACCTTACCAGAACCTCAGTTTTCAGTTTTTCTATTTCTCATTTCTGTTTTACCTTTTTTCCTTCAGATGTTTGAATCCGAATGAATTTTTCATCAGGACCAAGTTGTGGTCACTGTCTGTGTCTATGTCTGAAGGAGGATAGCATCTGCAATCTTTTACTTTGTTTCTAAAACATGATTTCACCAAAATTTAACCAACCTGTAGTCTCCTTAAGTCCCCTGGGGCTTACCAGGTGTATTTTCTTCACCTGTTATGTTGGAGAAGTGTATCTGCAACAACTTTTGGTGGCAGAACTCAATTAGCAGGCTCTTCTTTCATTTTTTCTTCCATGTCCATAGCTGCCCACAATCCTCTCTTCCAGTTTTTTCCTAATACATTCCAGTCCCCCATGACAATCAGGTTATCATCTGCATTAACATTACTTATTTTTTCATATATCTCAACAAGCACCTCATACTCTTCTTTGGACAATGGTACAAACTTGTATTACCACAGTGTCCTTTGGTATAGTTTCAAGCTTGCTTATAATCATCCTAGAGCTGTATTGCACATATCCCTCGACACGTAAAACAGTGTATTTTTCCTTTCTTTTTTTCCTTTTTCTTTTTTAAATTACTCTGACACCTGGTCTGTTTCGATCTATTCTGAAGTGGAAGACCCTACATTCTCCAGGCTGGAAATCTCGTGATTGGGGCCAAGTATATCCATTTCCAGTTGTTCCACCTCAAGTTTTGGGTTTTCTACACTGAAAAGCCAAAGAAACTGGTACACCTGCCTGATATCATGTAGGGAGCCCGCGAACACGCAGAAGTGTCGCAACACAATGTGGCATGGACTCGACTAATTTATGAAGTAGTGCTGGAGGGAACTGACACCACGAATCCTGCAGGGCTGTCCATAAATCCGTAAGAGTATGAGGTAGTGGAGATCTCTTCTGAACAGCACGTTGCAAGACATCCCAGAAATGCTGAATAAAGTTCATGCCTGGGGAGTTTGGTGGCCAGCAGAAGTGTTGAAACTCAGAATAGTGTTCCTGGAACCACTCTGTAGGAATTCTGGATGTGGACAGTGTCACATAATCCTGCTGGAATTTTTGAAGTCTGTCAGAATGCACAACGGACATGAATGGATGCAGGTGTTCAGACAGGATGCTTACATATGTGTCACCTATCAGAGTCATATATAGGCGTATCAGGAGTCCTGCATCACTTCAACTGCACAAGAGTGGGCCTTCAGCTCTAAAAGCCCATATCAATCTTGTTTTGCTGAATGTTTCACACTGTGACACTTGTTGATGTCCCAGCACTGGAATCTGCAGCAATTTGCGGAAGGGTGGCCCTTCTATCACATTGAACGATTCTCTTCAACCATCATTGGTCCCATTCTTGCAGGATATTCTTCCAGCAGCAGCGATGTCAGAGATTTGATGTCTTACTGGATTCCTGATATTTACGGTACACTCGTGAAATGGTCGTAGGGGAAAATGCCCACTTCATCGCTACCTTGGAGATGCTGTGTCCCATTGCTCGTGTGCCGACTATAACACCACGTTCATACTCACTCAAATCT
The DNA here is from genome assembly GCF_023864345.2 of Schistocerca serialis cubense. NCBI lineage: Eukaryota > Metazoa > Arthropoda > Insecta > Orthoptera > Acrididae > Schistocerca > Schistocerca serialis. Next base: position 176,273,935 of record NC_064640.1, on the reverse strand, counting down.
TGATACACTGTCATTGCAGCAGCAGTAACCGATCTAAAAACTGTGCCAGAAACTTTTTGTGTTATATAGGTGTTGCTGATCACAGTGCTGTATTCTGCCTTTTACACATCTCTGTATTTGAATATGCGTGCCTATAACAGTTTCTTTGGAGATTCAGTGTAGTTTGCTGCCCTGCAGCAAAGTTCTCACATTTCAAGTAGCTATTTTAAAACTGGAATTCCTTTTCTTCACCTTGTCTGTATCTTTTGCCGTACTCTCCCAGAGTTCTGACTGGGGGACTCTTATCTCCAGAATATTTTAATGAGGATATTGGTATGGTTTACTGCTGATGAGTGGGATACCTGTGGATCTTTAGTGTGGTGGTTTTACCTTGCTTCCATAGCCTATACTGTTGACCATCAATTAGTTCTTCATGTCTTTGGAAATGGTATCTCATTTCCAGGACAAGAGCATGCCTCACCCAGCAAACACCAGCGACAGGAAATAATCTTTTCATTTTATCACCAAATTCAGTGTTATTTTTAGCCAAATTGGATGTTGCTTTTTGAAATAGTGATGTTTTTTGCCAATTTTGCTGTTTTAGTGTCAATTTAACTTGGTTTTCGCTTTTTGCTGTTTGTTTTTTCAATTTCTGTTCTTTTTATCAAGTCTGATATTCCCTTTCTTTTTTCAGACTCGTCGTTGCTTTCTTTTTTTGTGTGTGTGTGACATTTGGTGTTACCTTTTTTTTCTTTCTCTTTCTTTTTTTCAACATACAGTATTACTTTTTTTACAACATATGGCATTAACTTTTTTTGTCAAATTTGGTTTTTTCACTGCTACATTTGGTGTAATTTTTTTGTCAAATTCAGGTTTTTTTTCCATTATCGCTGTTTTCCTCTTTCCACTTCTCTGGTGTGCTGATATTGGTGTTTTTTTGTCAATGTCAGTGCTATTTTTGATATCACGTCATCATTAGTTATATGGGAAATGAACTGTGATTTTAATGCTATTCACCGATGTCAGCCTTGAGGAAACAGGAAGTCAAAATCCAATACCAACATATAATAACTACCACTTAAGAATACTGGTAAACTGCCGGCCTCAGATATGTAACATTTTTAATATGGAATAATGACAAATTTTACAATATTTCGAAAAAATTGCTGATTTCACGATATTTTCTGAAAATCTTCGAATTCATATTATTTTGCTAAAAACTGCCAATTTTGTATTGTTTTTCGAGTTATCATTTTTGCAAAATTTTCCTGTCCTTAGTGATTACTTATCCCGGGCAACCTTAGTCATGTCAACAGTCACATAGAATGATATTGGCCCCCCTCTACTATGGGGAAGGATACATCATGAGTAACTATGCCCACTACATAGCCTGAATTGAGACCACTAATTACTGGAATTGTCTAATCCTAACTTTACTTCCACTACTTTATACCTAACATACATATTGTAATGATCAAAAAAGTTGATCAACATAAACCTCTGGCGAGTGTGTTGTCAGACTGTAATAGCGCAACATATGTTTCGTAATTTTTATAATTTTCACATTGTTAGAAGGTTTTTGTACTCATTTTATGTAGTAATATTACTATATGCCATTTAGGCAACTAGGAGATGTAGAATGTTGCATCACTGCACCATGTACGACAGAGAGAGAAATTGTCGCCTATCTGTATATAATCTGTCACTGTTTTCAAAAAGTGCACAATGTATGAGCCTATAATTTCTTTTAAAGATCCAGTTAGCTTTCATTAATTTATTACTAGAGTTTCATTTTATATACTGACTGGCATGCCTCATTAGGATGTCCAACGTAAACTTTTATGTTTCTTAATTGGTTTGAAAATTCGAACATTTCATTGAACACATGATACCTGATGTATGAGTTTCAAATTTTCAACTTTTAATAATACTCAAGATTATGATTTTATAGTGATGCTAGTAGCATTTGAACTGTTGTTACTGCTTCAATATTGTATATGTTAGGCAGTAATTTTTGTGTTTTATGCAGATAAATCCAATAAAACTCCTTTCCCTTCACATGAAACTTGGTGATTTCATATGCTAATATGTAACCATGGCCAATATATAGGCCAAACTGAGACAGATAACTGATGGTATGATTTAGTCCAACTTTACTTCATATACTACATACCTTGCATACATATTGCAATAATCAAATAAGTTTACCAACATAATATCTGTTGGATAGCGTGTCAAAATGTTATATATATTGAATATAGCGTATATACAAGTATTCTGTTACTGTACCATACATTCTATCGATTCATATTCTGTTGCTCTGCTTGTCATGCATAAGTGTAACAAACATAACATGCCAATAAATCTTGCACAAAACTTTAAATAGTATTACCAGCTATTCAAAAGATATGGTTCTGGACATCTTTGGCTGCACTATGACGGCTGTGCCTGTGTTATGATATGACAACTTACTGTATACCTATTATTAGTGGAAGTAATCTAGTGCACTACTGGACTGTATTTGTACTACACGCTACACACACCCCCACACACATACAGTACTGGCTTGTGTCTTTACATATGTACTGGCTGGTTAATCAAATGAGAAGCATGGAGCTTGTGACAATGAGGTAACATTATAAAGAAAGTATATATGTAGACAAGATGTTTCATTCAGACAAGCAATTTATAAACCGATGTCACCATTTCAGGTGCTTGAAAATGACTAACAGTTGAAAGTAGCTAACAGCATGGACAAGAAATATATTACAGCCAGTTCAGTCCATGTCTCTTTCTTAAAACTTGTGTGTCTTCCAGCCATTAGCTGTTGTCACAGTGAGCACGCAGTTACTTACAAATTTGAGAATCTGCTGAAATAAACTGGGAGTGATATGCGAATTTTCTTGCTATCATATCAAGAAGTACTATGGTTATGATTAAATACTGATATGGCTTACCTGGCCATTTTGACTATTAAATGACACAATACTATGAGTGTGACTTCGTGTGTGTGTGTGTGTGTGTGTGACACAGAAAAAATCAGATGATCAGATGCAGCTACAAGCAGGTGTACAGAATATGCAGTGAAACCACAACACAGGATAACACTATTTTCTTCTTGTGATAACAACAGACTTTACCACTTTGTCACAGTGTTGCTTCAATATTAGGGTATTGCAAAGTGATGGGACCTACCAGCATAGAAGGTCTGACATTATCTGCTATGATATGGACTAGTGTCAAGCATGCCACTGCACCAACATGAATTCTGCAAACACTGCAATTGTCTTTGACTGCAATTCAAGTGATGCATAAACACCATTGCTCTTGGCAGGTTGATAAAGTGTAGTGCTGTCACGTAAGCCCCATTTCAACCTGTCTTATAGTGATGGTCACATTTATGTTAGACACCACCATGATGACACCACTCTGGTACCAACCACATTGAATTTTAAAAGTCTGAGATTTTACACAAATGTGGACTGCTATGTATCTAACTTACAGTATAGAGTTCATTTAAGTTGTGGGTGTCTTACTTGGTATTATAATTTTCATAAATATGGAAAGATGATTATAAACCAATTTCACAGACAGAGAACCTCATATACACTTTGACATTTAAAACAGACATGATTTGAATGCCATGTGAATGGAGGTACCCAGTAAGGTTTTGAAAATGAAAATACTGTAAACAGTCACTGCTCTTGACACTATTTGCAGATGATTCTTGCCATTTTAAACACATACAGAAATATAAGAATGATATAAAAAATAAATGACTGAATTTCGCAATAAGCTCAACAATAAAACTGAAAATGAAAAACAAACTTAGTTAACACATACCAGAAAACTACTTTTTTGTCAAGCCATGTAACTGTTAAAATCTCAGGCAAAAATAATAATGAGTACTGGAAGCCTTTCAGTCTATCATCTACTTATTGTATCTTTATTTCTCACTCTGCTCCTCATACCATCCAGTGCTAGCATAGTGCTACTAATGTACTATCTCTGATATTCTACTCACTGTGACACCTTTTCTTTACCTCTACTTCCATATCTCCTCATCTCAGCAGGGTCTTGTTAGGCTTGGAATTCGACTGATCCTTTCTACTCAATCCCACACCATCCCTCTCACCTCTCTGAAGAAAGAGCTTCTTGTTCCAAGAGCTTTGAGTTCTATGTTCTATTGTAGGTGTTTATACTGTAAGTATTCTGAGTACCAATCACTGAAGGTAAGTATCTGCCAGCCTCTCTCCCTGTGATTTTAAAAATCTTCTTAAATGACTTCTTTTCTTATAAATTAAACCATTCAACATTAAAGCAGCATGACAAAACAGTGCTCATAATGCATTTGTTGAACTCCTGCCTTTTATGGTCTATATGTACTTGTACTTAAACATATTTCCAAAAATAATAAAAAACCTAGATAATTTTCAGAAATTATGTTCATACTGAGACTACCAGACACTGCACACAGGCCATAACAGAGTTTTACTCTTCAGTATCTCTCTCCTGCAGTTCCAAATTCTACATATGTTCTCCTATGATACAAGATTAGTAGCTCTGGGTGGAAGGATGGGGTCGGAAACAGTTTACAAACCAGGTGTTTCATTTGGCATGAAATCAACATCAGTATTCAAACATTAACTAAATGACTGCTTCTGCCACCCAGGCTGTCATTGGCTGGATTAATATAGCCACTGATTTTGCATTTACTGCTTCTTAGTTCTGGTTATGTAGCCACTTTCACATGACAGATTGAAATAGGTATCAGGTGTAACACAGTCAAAATACTGCATATAAAACAACAACCAGCTGTTTGGACAAAAAGAATAAAGAAGAGGACTTACACAGACTAAACCACCAAATGGACATTCTTGGGTTACAGTCAAAATATTCGTCCAGTCACACAACACTAAAAAATATAGGGGATGGGTCTAGTATGCAAAAAATTGTACACTCGTAATGATGTACATTACTTTTGTACTTCTGTATCACAGAGTGCACTTATTGAGGCTGAAATCTCCATACAGATATGATTTACAGCTTTTGAATTTCTAAACTCTACAAACATCTAATATGCACTTACATTTTTCCACTCTGATATTATGTTTAGTATTAAGTTTATAGCTATGAGAGCATGCACAACATCTAGAGGCATCTGTTTGAAATGCCCTCATGCCATGGAGGCTCTTACAGCCCTTAGTCTTCTGGTTATGGTATTACAGTTCACATCAATGTGCTATTTGTAGTCAGTCATTTTGTATACGCAATATGATGTGTATTTTCAAAGGGTTAGATGCTCGGTTGTGTTAAATACTCCGATAAATATTCTTAATTTTCTCATTGGGCAACAATTTGTTCTCTCATATTTTAATAAAAATTAAAATACTGTGTGATGAAGATGAAAAATTTTTTGTATTACAAACCCAGTATAATGTAATATAGTATGAAAATGTATGCCTGCAATTTTCTGCATTTTTCTTTAAGAACAAGGCCAAAGATACCTGATAAAACATTAAACTGTGTGCATGCATTGCTTCATTTTTTACTGGATTTTAATGAAACTTAGTAACACACAGATTTTTAGCACAAGCAATAAAGTGCCCAATTTGTGAAGGGCACAAGCCTCATCTCTCTAGCTTTTTAACAACAACAGCAGCAGCAGCAATAATTAAGAGGATAGACTGCTTCTCGCCACACAGAGGCAGCGTTCAGTCACAGACAGGTGCAACAAAGAGACTGGTACATAGCTATCAGCCAAAAGGCTGCCTTTGGAAGCAGAAAGCACACACACATTCACACAAACACAACTCTCACACACATGGCCTCTGTCTCTGGCTGCTGCATCCAGAGACTGTGATCATGTGTGTGTGAGTTGTGCTTTTGTGAATGTGTGTGAGCTTCCTACTTCAGAAGAAGGCATTTTGGCTAAAAACTAATCTTCTTCTTATGCCTGGTGCCTGTCTGCGACTAAATGTCTCCTCTATATGATGAGTAGCAATCTATACTTTTCATAATAATATTGTTATCCCATCCTGGAGTTCTCTAGCTTCTTACATTTTCATGTTTTTATGTTAACATTCTTTCACTGCTGCTGTTGGTAAAGATAGAGATAAGAGATTGTTTGTGTGTTTGTGAACTTTCCTTGTGTCTATTATAGTGCACCATGTAAACCAAAAACTTTAGATAATATTGTTGCAGTTAATTACTATTGTTCATAATTTTATCTGGATGTCCCATCATGGCAGTTATTGTTGAGGACGAACACGGGAAACTATGCATAGGCTTGCATTTTATTCTAGTATGCTGTGTGAAACAGAACTCTTACAAAAATATTATATTTATTTATTATTTTAACAACTTGTAACAACAACAGTATCAACTATTTCTAAATTAACAGAAATCTAGATATGTTCTCTCTATGCTCCCAGTGCACATAATAAAGAAATACTAGTCATTCGCCCCCTTCCTACTATTCATGCATTGCAGTGTTACTTCTGTAGGTCAATAAATGCTACTGTAATCTTATTTGAATGACACAATGCAGTATGCATCAATGAGCAATTGGTCCAAAGGTGTCACAGTATATGCCAATACTGTTCAAGAAACACTTGGTGAAATTTATTCTGTCGTATAATCTAGTAATGTGGTAAAATATTTTACAATTTTAAACATGGCTGCGAGACAGTGCCCATACAAGAACATGATTTGCATAATACAGCCGACCTGCTGCAACAAGATTTTACTCTCTAACCAGTTGGCTGTATTATAAAAATCATGTAAAATATTTTACTTAACAAATGTTCACATTTATTGTATGCCTACCAGTTGTAATTCTACATTAACACATGTAATTCCATTGCACACCATTTCAACCCCCTATGCTTTTTAACAGTGTTTAACTGGGTGTAAGCTTCAGTATTTTAACTATGTTGAATCTGATATGTATTTCAGATGATCACTTGAAGGTGGCTACACAGCTGAACCTGCAAACTAGTTACTGCAAAATAAGGGAATGTTTTAATCCAGTCAATGGCAGCCAGTGTATAAAAATGTTATCATTCAGAAAATTCGTGCTAGCTGTGAAACTTATTCCAACTAAAGTTCCAGATTAAGATACATGTACTTACTTTAACTTTAGTGGTAACTGGTTGCAGATATGCTGAAGTGAGTTATGTCATTTATTTCTTTAGATGGTAGTAAACATCACACCAGCTCATTATTTGTGGCTTTTCATCTGTTGCATTAGCTACTGTATGCTGTTATAATAATAATAATAATAATAATAATAATTGTTAATGATGTAGTCTACTGAAGTTGTCCAACAGCCTTGTGACAGGAGTCACACTCATGACTCACTCTAGCACATATTACTATGAGCATAATACAAAAACACCACACATACATGAGAGAGAAATGAACGAGGGGGAAGTTAATAAACCCACTAGAGTGGCACTACAATAGGTGTCTCATAAAACAGCTGCTTGGATGGTTTTCTACTTCTATATACTTACACTGAGCAGTGTCACCTGTAGCTGACATAACACACACTGATAGATGGTTAAGAGGATGTCTTATTATAACAGACCATACCTGATGCAGAGGAACTCCTAACTGGATTCTGAGTCTCGTTACTGGGCTCCCATGGCGGAGCTGCAAAATATAACAACAATAGCAATTGCAGAAACTACAACAATTCAAAAATACATAAAATAACAAAGCTAACATTTCCTATTGTGAAAAATATCAAACAGCACCAGTGATCATTGCTACTAAAATAAATTTAAGATTAACATGTTTAGAGAGTGAATGATATAAACATTAATGCGCTTACAAAAATTGCATCACGATATTATGTACAGTGTAATCGCTTTTAGGTATAAAGAAATTTCAGTAACACTGGAAGACTTTCACTCAGAAGCTTTGTTCAACACTAATTTGAAACAGAACAACAGTAAAAATATATGTGCTGCATGATACCCTCTCCCTGCATGATACACACTAAGTGTACATCTGATTCATTCCCCTCCCAAGATTCTATTTACCTAAGGGGGCCACCTCTCCTCTAATGTTTGGGAGTAGCTTCCGCTCAAACAGGAGGGACAAGGCTTCATCACACTAGAGCGAGGCTATTCACTAGAAACAAGGGGCTACACTGTTGGTCATTTGTCACACACAAAGTTCACTTCAACACAGCCATCACCAGGCAGCACTCTCTTCAAATAGGAGACTGTGACAAGTTCTGCTTAGTGTTAGGGACAGGAGGAAACTGTCCTCTTACTTTAACATCAAAACAATTTATAGCAGCCAAATAAAGAAAGCTGGCAGTTGCTAATGCAGCTTTCAATTTTTCATGGCTGACAGTTAATTATTTCCTTCCAGGTGGTGTAACAGCCACAATACCTACAGATATACACTGGTGAAAGCCCAGCTCTTAAAAATGCAAAACTGTGGCAGCATGCCCATATAAGCTGTCACCATGATTGCAGAATTCATGTTCACTGGCATGAGTGAGAGGTCAAAACAAGAGTGTCCACTTCACTCGCTACAACAAGCATCACTGCTTGTTGAGTGGTCCCAACAGTATGCTGCCAGCACAGCCTCACTCTCTCTTGCATCGGCTGTGCTCACAGAAGGTTCCACTTACTGATTAGGATTGTTCTGTGTTTCTGTATGACGAACTTTGCACATTATCAGACTAAGCCTCAACTGCTATTCTTCTGTTAATATTTTCACATGCCTGTGAAATTCTGATGCTTTGCCTCACCATCATACTTCTTGTGTATTTGGTTGCTATAATAAAGAACTGCAGATTCTACCATTTTCGGCAATGAGACTGTTTCATTCCATGGGTGTTCTGCGAGTACAATGGATTTGGCATTTGGTATGTTGTTACAGCAGCAGCTTATTCAGCAACAACAGCAGTTTGAACAATAACAGCAGCAGCTATACTCCAATTAAAATTATTTTATATTGGACAGATTGCAGTGGCAGAAGGCATTGTTGCCAACCTGCAGCCAGCCACGCTTTGCTCCCCTACAGCCAGGCGACTAGCGTGAGTTTTGGTGTTCTCTTAAAGATAAGTCATTTGAGATTATAACAACATTTAGTTTAGTACTGATTGCATGGCAAATAGGTGTATTGGAGTGCTTTTTAAGCATATCATTAAACGTTTCATTTTTCTTCCCATAATATAGCATCAAACACGAGAAGATGTACAGTCAGGTTATAGTCATATTTTCTGTTTATATTTTGCCATAGCAAGTCTATAGAATTTTGTTTAATTGTTTTTTTCTCTCTCCAGCAATTTAACTGTAGTATACCTCTTCATTATTAAACTTACATTTCTAGAAAGTATCATAAAGTTTAAGTTGTTGCTTCAAAAACTTTGCACTGTTGTTTTTGTTTATATACAGTTGTGTATAGGCCAAATTTGTGGAATCATATTTTCATATTTATCTGTAATTTAACTGACTTACTCTTAATAAACTATCACGATTATCAAAAGTGAAAAGTGCTTGTCTCGCCATAGAATTGTTAGGTGGGGGCTTTGGTGTGATGGGTGCTGTAGTTTTTCCCGTGTGGGTGGCTGTAGTGGCGTGGGAGTGGGGGAAGCAAATGAGATTCATCAGTGGTTTTGTAGGATATGTAGTAGAGATAGGAAGATACTAGAACAAGAGGGGAAAACTGCCACCCTTGAGGCTGGAGGGACAAGGGTAAAGAGAGGTGGAAAGTGGCAACAGACAACAGGAGGAATAGGCCTAGAACTTTGTTTGACAGCTTCATGATGAACGTGGAAAATAGATTTCACCTGTTGCTTCAGTTAGAAGCTGGTGAGCCTCAAGCAGTTGCAGGTGTAGACAGAGCACAACAAACTTTCAGCAGGAAACTGAAAAGTAAGAATGTGAAATCAATAAAGATAAAGAAATTGTTGCTAGGTAGCTCCCATGGAAGAGGTGTTGGCTAACTTTTGCAGGATGAACTAGGTCACCAATGTTTTTAAACGTTGTGCTGGTCTGGAGCAGATGACAGAGGATTTAGGATCACTTTGCAAAGATTTCACTAAGGAAGACGCCGTGGTTATAGTGTATGGGCCAGGTAATAGTACTGACAAAGATCCTGGGTACAGTATAGAGTGTGACCTGGCAAAGATTGCATCAGCATCGAAGCATACTAGTGTTGAGTTTGTATCTGCTCTTGGGTGCCAAGACCGACCTCATTTGAACTCTTCCATCAGGAGAGTTACTTTAAAGTTGGAATGGCTGATTGTGTCAGGTGTGGGGTCACACATTGGGGTGGTTCCTGTTGATTCTCTCAATAGGCGGGATTATACTAGGCATGACCTTCTCCTCAACAGGAAAGGGAACAGCAAGCTGGTTGGGGAAAATAGCAGGAAAGTTAAAGGAGGGAGGCACTATCATGAGTGATAAAATACCAATGGTTATAGGGTTCAGTAAAAACCATTTTTTAGGATAGACAGGAAAGAAAGAAACCAAGTTTCAAGAGGGGTTAAGATTGAGACAAACCTTCAGTTTGAGAAAGAAACCAAAAAACGTTAATTCTAGCTTATTACATCAGCATAAACAGCTATTGGTTAAGGATTTTCAACAACCAGCAGAAATTTCTACTCTACCCAATTTTAACTCTGTCAATGTGAAATGTCAGCTATCTTTATTGCATCAAACTATTTGAGGACTGAGAAATAAAATTAATGAATTAATTATCTGCATAGATGAATAAGAGTCCTCAAACCCAATTGACATAATCTGCCTCTCTGAACATCATGTGACCACTGGTATAGAACTTTTAAGTGTTACAAGATTTAGGTTGGCATTGTTCATTCATCAGGAACTGTCATAAATTTAAGAACATATACATTCATAAATTTTGCCTAGAACAGCATATGGAAGCATGTGCAACAGAAGTAGAATTTCATAAAAAATCCTTCATAATATTAAGTGTATATTGAGCACCTGCAGATAACTTTAATCAGTTCATAAACCACCTTGAAACTGTACTGGCCCATTTAACAACCAAAAACAAATAAATAGTGGTTGCTGGTCATTCCAATGTAGAGTTCCTTAAAGACTTATTTCAGTTAGTAACACTATCATTCAACATAATTCCCACTGTAAAGTTCCCAACTAGGGAATAGAATAGTTCGATGAACAAAATTATATTACAAAACCAATAGTCAATGGCCTCTCAGCCATGACATGCAGTTCCTTCTGTTAAATGTTAATACTGAACAGGATATAAAATCTGTTAAATCTGAACTCAAGAGAGTAATCAATAAGCCAAAAATTGATTATTTTAGGACACTCCTCAGAGACATTCATTGGAGTGATGTGCACAGAGCTCATGGCATGAATGGAAAATATAACACTTTTGCTAATAAAGTGCTTACCTTATTTGAACACTGTTTTCCCCGAAAACTAACCAAGGTTAGAGCAAAGTCTACAAAGAATCCATGGATTACTCAAGGAATAGGGGTATCTTGTAAAACAAAAAGGAAACTATCAGTCAATCCGAAACAGTTCTGATGTTGATGCTATAGCACATTACAAGAAATAAAGCAAAATATCAAAGACTGTAATACGGACATTAAAGCAAATATATTACGAGGAAAAGATAGTCACATCAGATAAAAAAAATAAAGACAATGTGGGATATAGTGAAGGAGAAGACTGGTAGAACCAGACAGGAAGAGGGGCAAATAGCATTAAGAGTAAATGATACATCAGTGACATGTGTATAGTGTTGCAGAACTCTTTAACAAACATTTTAACTGAAAAGATGGGGTTATCAGGTTCTGTAGATGCTGCAATGGGATACCTCACACCACAGACATTTCAAGTAATTTCCATAATATGAATTTGACCCTCACTACCCCAGAAGAAGTAATGTCCATCATAAAATCTTTAAAATGAAAACACCTAGTGGATATGCTGAGATACTAACAAAGCTAATTAAAGAATGTGATTCAGAGTTAAGTAGCATATTAAGCTATCTGTGTAATCAAAAAACAAAGATGATGTGACTTACCAAATGAAAGCGCTGGCAGGTCGATAGACACACAAACAAACACAAACATACACACAAAATTCAAGCTTTCGCAACCAACGGTTGCTTCATCAGGAAAGAGGGAAGGAGAGGGAAAGACGAAAGGATGTGGGTTTTAAGGGAGAGGGTAAGGTGTCATTCCAATCCTGGGAGCGGAAAGACTTACCTTAGGGGGAAAAAAGGACAGGTATACACTCGCACACACACCCATATCCAACCAATGTGTATGTGCAGTTGGATCCGGGATTGGAATGACTCCTTACCCTCTCCCTTAAAACCCACATCCTTTCATCTTTCCCTCTCCTTCCCTCTTTCCTGATGAAGCAACCGTTGGTTGCAAAAGCTTGAATTTTGTGTGTATGTTTGTGTTTGTTTGTGTGTCTATCGACCTGCCAGCGCTTTCGTTTGGTAAGTCACATCATCTTTGATTTTAGATATATTTTTCCCATGTGGAATGTTCCCCTCTATTATATCCATGTCTGTGTAATAAGTTGTTTATCAGTGGAATATTTCCTGAATGGTTGAAATATGCTGAAGTTAAGCCGCTGTTCAAGAAGGGAGATAAAGAAATAGAGTCAAATTTCCATCCAATTTCACTTTTTCCAGCATTCTCAAAAATTTTAGAAAAGGTAATGCAGAATTAGCTTTTTAACCATCTTATCACAAATAACATACAGTCAAAGTCGCAGTTTGGGTTTCTAAAGGGTTCTGACACTGAGAAGGCTATCTATACTTACAGTGAAAATGTACTTAATTCATTAGACAAAAAAATTGCAGGTAACTGGTATATTTTGTGATCTGTCGAAGGCACTTGACTGTGTAAATCATAATATCTTTTTAAGTAAATTAGAATATTATGGTGTAACAGAAAATGCTGCAAAATGGTTCAAATCTTATATCTCCGGCAGGAAACAAAGGGTGTTATTAGGAAAGAGACATGTATTAAGCTATCAGGCATCATCCAACACGGAACTAATTACATGTGGAATCCCACAAGGTTCCATCTTAGGGCCCTTACTTTTTCTTGTGTATATCGTTGTCCTTCCATCAGTAATATTACCAGATGTCAAGTTTGTTTTGTTTGCTGATGATACAAACATTATGATAAATAGCAAATCAACTGCAGTCTTAGAAAGATCGGCTACTAAAATATTTGTGGACATTAATCACTGGTTCCTAGCCAATTCTTTGTCACTAAACTTTGAAAAAACAGACTACATTCAGTTCAGAACTTGTAAGGGATGTCACATGAGTATATGCCTAACATGTGATGACAAGCAGAAAGAAGAAGTGGACAGTGTTAAAATCTTGGGATTACAGCTTGATAATAAATTCAACTGGGAATAGCACACCACAGAACTGCTGATGAGTCTAAACAAACCTCTATTTGCAATGCAAATTCTGTCAGACATAGGGGAAATAAAAATGAAAAAGCTGGCATACTATGCTTACTTGCACTCCATAATGTCATATGGGATTATTTTTTGAGGTAAGTCATCAAGCCAAGCTAAAGTTTTCCAGGCACAAAAACTTGCAGTAAGAGTTATATGTGGTATGAACCCAAGAACGTCCTGCAGAGGCCTGTTAGGGAACTAGGGATACTAACTACAGCTTCCAAATATATTTATTCCTTAGTGGAATTTGTCATTGAAAATATGTCACTTTTTCAAACCAACATCTCAGTTCACGGAATCAGTACTTGAAATAAGAATAATCTTCACAAGGATTTAAAGTCACTTACTGTTGTACAAAAAGGTGTGCATTATTCAGAAACACACATTTTCTATAACGTGCCAGAAGCCATAAAAAGCTTAACATGCACACGCGCACACAGTAAACTTCTACATCATTTTAGTGCAGTAATGTGTTCATTGTAAATAAGTATTGCAGTAGTTCTATTATATGTTCATTACCTTATAAATAAGAGAACTTTTTTTTTTTAATTTTAAATTCTGTGCATTAATGCAATCTTAGTAAATGAGTGTTGTAAAATGATCCTTTCATATAGTGTTCATTAAAAAAAAATGACGATCATTCCACTTGGGACCTGTGGAAGGTACATTAGCTTATTTGTTCTAGTTGTAAATATTTGTCATGTATTATTGTTTTTCTGATATGTTCTACACCCTGGAGGACCTCCTTACTACAGATCAATTGGAATGAAAGTAAATCTAATCTAATGGCAATGCATGTGACCTACACAACAGGCAACACAGTGAGCATGTGATGCTTGCAAAATATTGGATTGTGGCTGACTCCTACCACTCAGCTCACCAAAATATCAATCACAAAGTAATTTGAATTGGAGTACAGACTTGATTCGCCAGTTGGTTATGACTTAACAAGGTACAACAATCCCTCCACAACTGCCCTCTGCATGTCCACCTGCTCTCCCATCCTTTCCACCATTTGAAGAGGTGAAGAGGAGGATTGGAACTCATACGTGCAATATCTGCAAAAGCACATCACAGCATTTCAGGTGGAGTACCCATATATGCAATAATATTTTTTCTTGGCTTGGATTTAGCAGTAAGATTTCATTGGCTTCAGGAACTTGCTCCATTAAAAGGTCCAGTGGCATTGTCATCTCCTGAAATGCCTGAGAGAGACAGTTCTTCACTATCTAAAGCAAAACCATGTTGTATCTTCCCATATGGAATTTTATCAGAGACAAAAGAAACTAGGCCAGTCCTATCAAGCATAGGCAGCCAACCTCTGGGGTTGAAGCAGGACATGCAGATTTATTTGTGCTCATTGTAAACAGTTTTATGCCAATTCTCTAATACATGACATCGTCATCTGTTCTGCTCTGGACAGATAGGTGCATCAGGTGGTGTTGCATTGATAAGATCCTACAGCTGAGGAACTTCTGACTATCACACAGGTGTTTGAAGTGTCAAAGCCTCCAACTGAATAGTTTGGGGATGAGACTGACAGTGTCCGTGTGTTCAGCCTCACAGCAAAGGTTTTGTTCACCGACACCCTCAGTGTTCTCCCTTTTGTCCACACCATTGGCAATCAGACTGTGGCCTTTTCCACCTTTCCAATGCAAATTGTGGCCCTTTCCAATGAAGATTGCCCTTGTGTCCCAACTTTGTCCATATGCTGCCCATAGTCGCTCCCACACTGGGGGAAGGGGGTGGAGGGGCATAGTGTGCAGCCTGCTATAAACAAGGCCATGTGGAAACTGTTTGTTCTAGCCACCTGATCAGCCATCCCTCAAATGTGAATGTACTGTTTACAGATGTCCATAGTGTTACACCAGTGTGCACTGCCAGGAGCTCAGCATTCCTAGTAAGAATGCAAATTCAGCAACAGTCATTCCATTTCCAGATCAATATTGGGGCCTCTGAATCTCATGTGAATCTTAAAGTCTACCATCACTTGGGTCATCATCCTCTTTCCTCCACCAATTGGTTTTTGGTCAGTGGCAGCACGCAGCCAATCATGGTTCAAGGGCAGTTTATGATCGACATTGAGTATCGGGAGGTCATGAGGGCAATCACATTTTCGGCCATTGACAGTGATGTTGGAGAATATTTTTGGACTCAACACATTCAGGGTTTTTGGTTTTCAAATTCAAGATACTGTGTATCTCATTTCTGTCTCTATCTTGTTTCAGGTGTTGGATGACCTTTACCTTGAGTTTGGTGAGTCTGTTTTCACCTGAACTAGGGGCTGCAAAAAACTATGATGCTCATTTCACCCTCAAACCAACAGCTGTTCCCAAAGTTTGTCACACTTGACTGATTCCTTTTTCTCTTTTACTGGCTGTCAAGGATGAACCTGCCAGATTGTGCAGCCAGGGTATCATTGAAACCATTTTCCTGTTGTGTCGAGGCCTTGTGACTACACAGTCAGCAACCAACAACATAGATGGGTTATGCAGGCACGGATCTCACTAGGGCAGCTCTTCTAGGATGGCTATGCTCCACCCGTGCCTCAGGTGGCCGGGTCACTGCCCGGGCAGATCTTTTCTCTTCAGCAGGCCACGTGATCGAAAGTGGTAACTGCAGTATCCCAGTGCCCAGGCAGTATTTAGGTCAGTGCCTGGGCTATGCTCTACCAAATGAAGCACACCCATGAAGTCTTGATCAAGCAACTGTTGGCCATCTCCAAGTCACCTTCGAAGCTGTCAATTTCCTGGATTGACTTCACAGTAAAGGGCTCCTGGATGGTGCCCCCCACTGTTCCAGTAGTACAACATGTAGGTCGAGCCATGGGCAAACTAAGTTGCATGCATGGAACAGCACTACTTAGCCTACAGCATCACAGGTAATACCCAAAGGTGCACTTTTCCTGGCATGTGCGGACCCAGACATTTACCACCTTCTGCAACAACTTAACTCAGAAGTGGGACTCCATGTTCTGACATATGACAGGCAGAAGTCCAGTTTGTTAGAATACTTTCATGCCCAGGTGCATGTGGCAGCAACTCACCACAAGATTTTATATCAAAACTTAATGGACAGACTTACTGTAATGGACATATGCTTCCAGGATTTATCTCACGATTGCTGTTTCCAATGTAGTAATCCTCAGTGTCAGCAATCACGTGTGGCTTCCTTGGTCCAGGACATGATTCTCGTGCACACCCTCAATGAATAACTATGCTCAAATTTCCTTAAAATAAAAGACCCTTCCTTGAAAATATGCCTCTCAATATCAGAGCTTTTGAACAGTCTCTCAGAACATCAGCCACATAACAGGTTCCATCACAAGTGTTCACCAAATGACCAACACACTGCCCTCAGCCCCATTCTTGCCCCCACCCAGGTGGGATTCACGCACCGCACTCAAAGACTCAGCAGTCAGACACTGCGCTCAACGGCGGCCTTCCTGCAGCAAGTGTTTTATTAGGTCCCACTACTGGTGTGCTAAGTGCACCTCTTGTGGGATATCTGGACATAGAGCAGAAGTTTGCCAAGCAGTGCTCAAAATAAATGTAGACTGTGCACATGTGTATCCCTCAAATGTAGAGGTGGATTATAGGGTGTATTTGTTACTGGGCACATCCTGCATTCAGTCTGTGCATTTCCACTCAGAGAAATCATTGTTGCTCAAGCTAGCTATCAACAATGTGCCCATCGAGCTACAGATAGACATGGGGTCCTGCACAACCATCCTACATTGGCAACCTTATTATCGCACAGTGTCCCCTTGCCTTCAAGCTTTTGACACCTCACTGCATGGTTACAGCAATGGCATCATTAAAGTCAACGGCCAATTTATAGCACAAGTTCAGTTCCATGTGACCTCCCTCACAGCCAGGATTTTGGTCCTGGACGCTCATGGAGCCATCAGTCTCTTGGACCTATATCTATTCAATAGTTGGCTTAGAAATCCATGACTCTGTCACCACCATTAAGTTGCTGGGCATCAACCCTTACCTAAAAGATCTCTTTTCCAAGTTTTGGCTGAGTGTTCTTGCAACCCTTCTTGAGTGTAAAATATTTCAATGTCCATGTGGCTCTTCTCCCATCAGCAACACCAAAGTTCTTCAAAGCCACAAATGTTCCCTTCACACTCAGAGAGAGACTTCAGCTGGAGCAACAATGGTTGCAAATTGAGGGTATTCTCACCCCCATTCCTAACAGCCAATGAGCTGCTCCCATCGTCAACACAGAAAATCCTAACAGTACATTGCTCATTTTCGGGGACTCCAAGACAATGATTAATGCCCAATCTGTCATAGATGCTTATCAGTTGGCAATATTTTTTTTGTCAGTGTCACATGCATGTGCCCTGACGTAGGCATGTGTTCTTCCACCTTCAAGTGCACTTCCTATCACATTGCTTTCAGCATAATGCAACTAGTGGATATGTCTGCCGAGGTGTTGCTTCACTCCAGTGGAGATAGGGCGTAGCAGGGAAATGATCCTTGCAGTGCTCCAGAAGCATGTCTTGTTTTTCTTGCATGTCAGTCAACTGGGCATTATGCTCGCCAAGCGCCTTGCCCAACAACATGTCTACTGCCCCACCTGCCAGTGCAAGCAGGTCACCCCTCCATGTCTTTTTTATCCCCTTAGCCAGACACTTCTGCCTCCTGGTACCAGCTACACCTGGATTTCACAGGTCCTTCCTGGGACACTGCTGGTTTATCGTCATAGGTGCTGGCAGTGGTTTCCCCTATATATCACCCTAGTCTGCCACACCTGCAGGGCAGACTATTCAAACCCTGTCCAGAATTTTTCAATTGGAGAGTTGCCAGAAACTACTACCACAGAAAACAGCCCTCAGTTTGCTTCCACAGAATTCTCCACTTTCTGTGAAGCAAATGGCATGACACTGATACATACTGCACCTTTCCACTCTGCTTCTTATGGTCTAGCTGAATGTCCATTCACACCTTTAAATCTCAGCTGTCCAAGTACCACCACCATCACCCTTTGGACAAGGTCTTTATTCTCTTTCTGACTTCATACGGTTCCACTCCCCAGGACAGTTCAACCCCAGAACAAAAAAAAAAAAAAAACACCTCAAGGACCGACCACATCAGTCACAGTTATTTCATCTTCAATCCCACCAGCACCCATCCATCCCTCTTCTCAGCAGTCCAACCACTGGCCTGTCCCTCTCCAAGATCCAGTGTGGGCCCTTATCTTCGCCAAAGGCCACCAGGATTGGTTCCTGTGGTCATCTCCAATCTTCTGGGCTGGGCCATTGTGAAAATGGTGCTTCAAGGGGGTATAGTGTGCCTAAGTGCATTACCAAATTGCACTCTTGCCGTGGTCCACTTCTTGGGGCTGTTAGTCTGCTATTACCTATTGTTGTAGTGGCAGAGTCCTAAACAATGCCGATCTTGGACACCAGCAGCCAGTCTCAGCTCCAGGCTACAGTCTGCTCCCTGGAGGGGTCCTCAAGCTGCTCCATACACATCAGCAGAGTTCGTTTTGAGTGACTGCAAAAGCATCAAAATCAAGATCTGGCTCTGGACCTGTGACAATAATGATGTCAACAAAAACCTTTGCCTCCTGGAGCTGCCGGTTATGGTCCTACTCCCTTCATGCCCTCTACACTGAACAGATGTGGCCTTCAATGCCATGACCAGCAATTGGACTTTGCAATATTTGTCTTTGTTTTTCATTGCTTGGTTGGTTGATTTGGGGTAGGGGACCAAACAATGAGGTCATTGGTCCCATCAGATTAGGGAAGGATGGGGAAGGAAATCAGCCGTGCCCTTCCAAAGGAGCCATCCTGGCATTTGCGTGAAGCAGTTTTGGGAAATCATGGAAAACCTAAATCAGGATGGCCGGACACGGGTTTGAACCATCATCCTCCTGAATGCAAGTCCAGTGTGTTAACCACTGCACCACCTTGCTCAGTTTTGTCTTCATAAACAATAAATTGGACTTAATCTTTCGTGCATCCATTTGGGACCGACTTCTGCTCATCCTCTCAGGGCTTTGTCTACCTGTGTAGGCTTTAGTAAGACCTTCAACATACTTGGAAGGGTGACTGTTCATCATTGCAGATGTATCATCAGCAGGTGGCCAAACTATATGGAAGAGGCTTTTAGTGTGGAAGTAATAGGAGTCATCAAAATGCAAGCACTGTTCCTGGTTAGTGGGTCTGATGTAGACGTAAGTTTTTATGGAGCCATTGAAGAGGTGGGAGGATCATGGAATGGACTAATGTATGAATTTGAAGAGACAACAATTGCTGTTGGAATTCGGTTGGAGGGGTTGATGGCATGTGTTTTTCAATCTAGGTGACAGGAAAGGAAGAGTAGATGTTTAGTGAATGAGCCAACTTGGGTTTGAGGCTGAAGATGAGGTCTTTCAATAGCACTGAAACACCTGTAGAACTGAAGATTTTGGTAGACAGATTACCCACAATATTTGAATTTGTTTGGAATATGAATTTTATGAAATGCAGTGAAGGAGTCTTGGGGATTGTGACACATGGAAACTGTATGCAACATGGAACCTGGGCACCACCACAGATTGACAAGGGTGTTCACTAGGTCTAGGATAGGTACCTTATTTGCCCAAACATAGGCTGCGTGCAAACATAGGCCATACCTAAACCTCTGACACAAGATTATACTAAAAAGTGAGTCTCAAAAATAGTCTGCACTACTACATTTACCTTGGATTATGAAGTACTATTACATACATGATGCAGACACTAAATTATGTTGGCATTCCTACATAACAACTGAACAGCTTCATGTTATCAGCTATGCATTATGAAAGGGAAGAGAAACTCTTAAGTAGTTCAAGAAGTCCATATTGATTTTGAGAGCAAAAGTGCAAATATCCAGATGTGAAGAAAGACTTGCTTAATTTTGTAGCTCAAAACAGCAAATGTGGATATGGCACAACAGCTGGAATGATTTAAATTGAAGGCTGCAAAATAGCATGTAAAAGAAATATTTTGCCAATTGAATTTAAAGTTTCATATGGGAGAAGTCAACAATTTATGCAATGAAATAATCTGTTCCTCACAGAACTACAGTTCAAATTTGGGAATGTAGGCTAAATATTGGTCTATTTTGATAAGCCAAACAGCACTACAGTAAAGGAACACCATGTGCAAATATACACATATGGTGCTAGAAAGCAATCATGTAGTGGTTTCTTTTTTTTTTTCCAAGACTAGCACTACATTTGCATAGAAAGTGTAAGTTTTCCACTATTTTCTTCTTAAGGCTTGAATGCTTGTATCGGTTAACTGCAGTATCTTTTAATGGTATTAATTTCAACCCAAAACATACATGTGCACATCATTTTGAAATTTAAGATTTATGATCTAAGGGAGAAGCCACACCATGATTCTTCAAGTCAATCTCTAGGAAAAATGAAAGTGCGGCCTATATTCATACAAACACAGTATTGTTGGGCACTGGTGTCCTGAGACATGAGCAGGATTTCAGTACAATGGAAATATTTTTGATATTGTGTCTGGAGAGCTCTTTCAGCTGTTGGAAGGCAAAGGTTTCAATTTAGGAGATAGGGTGTATGTAAAGTAACTGTGTCTTGTTGAGGGAGTAGAGATAGTTCAGGGATTCTCCACTGTGGAAATTAGGTTCTGTATTCTTGTGTTAGTGACTGATGCAGATGATGTAATCAGAAGATCAGAAGGTCATTGTAAAAGGATGGGTAGTATCAAGAAATGGGAGTTTTCCTGGTTTGGTCACTGTTGCATATTCATGCATTAGCTAGCATTTAAGGAACATGATGTGGACCTGTGTTTGAACCTAAGGATATGGATAATTTTCTGAATTGATACTGGATGGAGCAGGAATTCATTTGATCTCTACTCAAATCATCAAGCACATCTCTCAATGTTTTGCCTGAATCCATTTCTCTCCTCACCCTAACTACTCACTATGACAGCGAGCTTCTACATGCTTCACATTACTCGTAATGTTAATCATACTGGATGCCCCATAGTAGCTTGTTACTGTTCCCCCACTGAATGAATCTTGACTCTTGTTGACCAACACCTCTAACCCAATGACTGCAGTGTAGCTTCCCATATCAAAGACATGACCCACTTCCTTCACTGTCTCACAGTCATCCCCATCCTGTTACTACCTTGATCCTTATTCATTACTGTTGACATAACCTGCCTATATACCAATATGTTCATGATAAGGCCTTGAATGCTTTTGAATGCTACCTCTCCCATTGTCCTACTGACTCCGAAGCCACCATCTCATTCCTTACACATCTGACAAACAACATTCTTATGCATAACTACTTCTCTGTTGAACTGAAGATATACAAACAAATCTGCAGAATGGCTATAGTTACCTGCATACTATTCCCCTATGTCGACCTGCTATGGGCCATCTAGAAGCAAGGTACTTATCCACCAAAAATCCCAATTCACTTCTCTGACACTGTATCCTCTTCTTTCACAGCCTCAGTTCCCACAACCACCACCACCACCACCACCTGCCAACAAGAACTATGCTATTTCAGTCTTGTAGACATGGGCCATTCGACAGCAGATGTTTTCCTTGCTTGTATTTTTCTTAATCCACTTGTGTACATACTTCTAAGTGAACTAATTTAGCTCTGCAGTTCAGACTGCATAGGATGCCCTCAAGCAACATGTCACTGCTTGTTTTTATGATCTACATAGTTAAAATCACATGAACACCTATTCACAGCACAGATATCGAAAAGTGAACAATTTCCTCCATTCCCCACTTGATATTTAAGTTTGTTTACATGCTAATGACACAGAAAATACCCTCAAAAACATGTGTAACTACTAGTTTAGTGTCACCAAAGTTGGAGCATCCCAAAATGGTTTAGTTTCACCGAGGCATTGTGCACATGTGAGCCATACTGCGCATTGGCTAGTAGCGCAGCTGGCTGCAACCCAGTATAGTCATGTAAACTAGACTTTACATGATTACAGTTTTGATTAGATGGATTATTTCAGCATTCATCACATGAGTAAAGGCACAACAAACTCTATATCTGTCACTGTGTCAATTCAGCTTATAATGGGTACCAACATATGAAAATGTTATTTAATACTGCGACAATTGTTTGGATCTCATTTCCAAAAGCTGTTGGAAGAGATTCCTGTATTCAGAGAAAAATCTCTACAATTATTTATCAAGTTACAATTTGTCTTGCTGCACGTCTTTTAGGCATGTAGTTGCATAGCCATTTCACACAGATGTTCATAAGTTTGCAGACCACTTGTGATTTCTCGAAAATTTTCATGAAACCTCTGGTGAGAAAAAATTCTATCTCCATTCTTTGTACATCAAACTCAATGAGGAACACTTGTGCTAAAGTAAGTCAGAACCATGCAAGTGCTGAAACTGCAATGCCTGCTGATGACAGGAATGTGAAACCAGAAGGTCTTATACTCCTGATAAATCAGTGTTTTGCTTTTTTCCTTTAAAAAGGAGTTACATATATATTGCAATAGCAGTATACACACCGAGGTGACAAAAGTCATGGGATACCTCCCAATAGAATGTCAGACCTCCTTTTGCCCAGCATAGCAGCATGGACTCAACAAGTCTTCCCTTGCAGAAATACTGAGCCATGCTGCGTCTATAACCATCCATAATTGCGAAAGTGTTGGCAGTGTAGGATTTTGTGAACAAACTGACCTCTCAAAGATGATCCACAAATGTTCAATAGGATTCATGTCACGTGATCTGGGTGACCAAATTGTTTGCTCAAATTGTCCAGAATGTTCTTCAAACCAATTGTGGTCTGGTAACATGGCCATCATAGTCTGGGAACATGAAAACCATTAATAGCTGCAAATGGATTTCAAGTAGCCAAACATACACATTTCCAGTCAGTGATCAGTTCAGTTGAATTAAAGGGCCCAGTCCACTCCATCTAAGCACAGCCCATGGCATTATGGAGTCACCACCAGCTTGCACAGCGCATTGTTGACAATCTGGGACCACAGCTTCATGGGGTATGTGCCATACTTGAACCCTAGCATCAGCTCTTACCAACTGAAACTGGGATTCATCTGACCAGGCCACAATTTTCCAGTTGTCTAGGGTCCAACTGATATGGTCGCAAGTCCAAGAGAGGCACTGCAGGTGATGATGTGCTATTATTAAAGGCACTTGTGCTGGTTATTTGCTGCCATAGACCATTAATGCCAAATTTTGTAATACTGTCCTAATGGATACATTTGTCTTATGTTCCACAATCATTCCTGTGGTTATTTCATGCATTGTTGCTTGTCTGTTAACACTGGCAACTCCACACAAATGCCATTGTTCACAGTTGTTATGTGAAGGCATTTGGAAAATGTCTTGTCTATGGTGAAAGGTAATGCCTGAAATGTAGTATTCTCAGCACACTCTTGGCACTGTACATCTCAGAATATTGAATTCCCTAATACTTTTTTAATGAAATGTTCCGTGCATCTAGCTGCAACTACCATTCTGTGTTCAAAGTCTGTTAACTCGCATCGTGTGGTCATAATCATGTCAGCAGCCTTTTCACATGAATCACCTGAGTACGAATGACAGCCCCATCAATGCACTGCCCTTTTATATCTTGTGTATGCAATACTACCACCATCTGTATATGTTTATATCACTATTCATGACTTTTGTCATGCAAACACTGAAATTCATGGATGCATAACGAATATTTTGAATGTGCAGAGTGGGAAGTACAAGGGCAGAAAAATGAAGCAGTCCAAACTGCCAATAAAGTGACAGTCTTTAATTCGCAGCAGCTCTGAAGATGCAAAAAAAGGAAGGAAACCAATTTTGGATATCTGGCTCAAAGGACTGTGAAAACATCTTTGAAGGCCAACTTTCTGCTCCACAAATTGAAAAATTTAGCTTTCCGGCAGTGGATGAACAATTCCGTTGAAGCTGAGCAGTGTTTTGTGTGTGTGTGTGTGTGTGTGTGTGTGTGTGTGTGTGTGTGTGTGTGTGTGGTGGGGGGAGTCTGATCTTCACACTATTAAAAGTTTTTGTTGTTCTTGACTTCTACAGAAAGTTAAGAACTTGTGCTGATCTCACAATTGCTTCCAAATGCTCCTATGTTGTGCTACGTCTTGCCAATTATTTATGCTCATCCTGTTGCACATTGTTTTAAATTTGTTTAGCCTTGTACTCCTGGGTCTTTCCATTGATCTTTTACCAAATTACTTCTCCTTGGATATTCTTGAAACCAACTGCTGCTCTCTCATTTTCATAATAAGATGACCTACCCAATGTCATCTTTTGGAATTTATTATGCTATTCCTGTTGCTAGTTATGACAGCAAGTGGATTTCTGTGGTTTATCTTCTCTTCCTGTTTTGTGATTCATTATCATAGTATGGATAAAAGATTTTCCTATAACTTTATTTTCAAAAACTTCTAACTGGTGGTTTTCTGTTTTAGTTAAACTCCATGTTTCTGTTCTATTAGTTAGGACTGGTCTGATTATTGTGTTACACAGCTTCATTTTAATTTTGCTTGTCAGCAGTTTAGATCCTGCAACTTTTTGTATGGAGTCACAGGCTCTGTTAGCATTTTAGTCTTATTTTCAGATCTAGTTGTGTATGATTTTGTTTGTTTATCCTTGAAACCAGAAATTTGAACTGTTCATCATGTTTGAATTTATGTTGTCCAATTATCAGATGTTACTGGTTCTGTTCACCACTACATTTTGGAACTACCATATATTTTGTTTCCTGATCATTTACTTTTAGGCTGCTTCTACAAGTTCCACAAATAACTGTATAATCTTTATTTCACTTTTTCTGATGATCACTATATAATCTGCACATGCTAACATCTTAACTTTATTTCTTTGGAGTATCCCAGCTGTACTTGTTCCAATTTCCTCACAACTCTCTCAAAGGTTGTATTACACAGAACTCAGGACAGATCATCTCCCTGACTTAGTCCAGCTTCATTTTTAAAATGATATTGTTTAGCAAACCAAAATTTATATACAGTGTCCACCTTAAATATACGAGGTGTCCAGGTTGAACACACAATAATATATAGTGTGATCACTTGAGACACTTACTGATGGTTTATTTCTACAAGTATGGTAACACACACAAACATCTAACTGTATTCCACTTCTCTCCAGCTGTTTTGCAGCATTACAGGCATAACATTTATCACAGCAACCTCTTATGGAAAATGATGTGTACTGTTGAATCAGGTAATTGTAATGACTACTTGCTTATCAGATTGATTTACGAGAGTTCCGCTGGAAGAACGTATGGATTAATTCAACAGTAGCCTCTGCAACTGCATGCTTGACATGGTGCCTTGACATCAATAGCAAACTTCCACTTTCTCAAAGCTGCTTGTCCCATTTCTTGATTGTTAATAAGTGTGAACATTGTCAATTGGTTGCAATCCATACCTGTGCAAAGATGACGTTGTAGTGGTGTAACAGACTTTAGCTCTGTGAGACAAAGCACGCACCTTCGGCAGTGGAGTCCACATGACTACTGACATTCATTTACACGAACAAAGAAATTACATGCATGTGCTTGTGGTAACAACTGCCACAAGCGAACAATACTTGTAGACACAAACTGCCAGTAAATATCTCAATTATGTCTCAAGTTGTTGTTTTTGTTGTCGTCTTCAGTTCAGAGAGTGGTTTGATGCAGCTCTCCATACTACTTATCCTGTGCAAGCCTCTTCATCTCTGAAACTACTGCAATCTACACACTTCTGAGTCTGCTTATTGTATTCATCTCTCGGTCTCCCTCTATGATTTTTACCCTCCACCTGCCCTCCAATACTAAATTCAGAAAAGACTTCCTAACACTTTCTACATTTTATATCTTCTCTACTTTGACCATCATCAGTTATTTTGCTCCCCAAATAGCAAAATTCATCTACTACAAGTGTCTCATTTCCTAATCTAATTCCCTCAACATCACCTGATTTAAACCGACTACATTCCATTATCCTCATTTTGCTTTTGTTGATGTTCATCTTATATGTTCCTTTCAAGACACTGTCCAACTGCTCTTCCAGGTCATTTGCTGTCTCTGACAGAATTACAATGTCATCGGCAAACCTCAAGGTTTTTATTTCTTCTCCCTGGATTTTCACTCCTACTCCAAATTTTTCTTTTGTTTCCTTTACTGCTTGTTCAATATAAAGATTGAACAACATTAGGGATAGGCTACAACCCTGTCTTACTCCCTTCCCAACCACTGCTTCCCTTTCATGCCCTTCAACCCTTATAACTGCCATCTGGTTTCTATACAAATTGTAAATAGCCTTTCGCTCCCTGTATTGGAGCCCTGCCACCTTCCAAATTTAAGAGAGAGTATTTCAGTCAACATTGTCAAAATCCTTCTCTCAGTCTACAAATGCCAGAAATGTGGGTTTACCTTTCCTTAAACTATTTTCTAAGATAAGTCACAGGGTTAGTTTGCCTCATATGTTCCTACATTTCTACGGAATCGAAACTGATCTTCGCCAAGGCCAGCTTCTACCAGTTTTCGATTTGTCTGCAAAGAATTCATGTTAGTATTTTGCAGATGTGACTTGTAGTTCTAATGGAATGTTATCTACTATTACATTTTATATTATTGTACAAGGTCCCTGAGTAAAACATGTCATAATATAAAAAGTAATAAATTGAGAGATAATTGAGATATTTACTGGTGGTTTGCTTCTACAAGTTTGGTAACTCTAAATGCTTTCTTTGTTTGCTCGTGGAAGTTCGTACCATGTGTGCATGTGCAAAACCGCTTCATTTATATAAACACATGTCAGTAGCCATGTGGATTTCACAGCATAAGGTGATCTGTATGCTTTCCATCGTGGAGCAAGAGACTGTCATTTGCAGCATGATTATGGATTTGACCAACTGACGGTGTTCCTGTTTACATCATGATCAAGAAATAGGAAAAGCAGCTTTGGGAATTAGAGTTTGCTTTTGATGTCTGGGCACAACATCCAGCACACAGTTCCACAGACTACTGTTAAATTGATCTGTATGTTCTTCAAATAGACCTCTCGTGAGTCAACCTAACAAGCAAGTAGGCAGTTATAGTTTTCAGCAAGTAGGCAGTTATAGTTTACCTCACTGAACAGTACGTAGTGCCATCCATAAAAGGTTGTGCTTATGCATGTACAAACTGCAGCTTCATCACAAAATCAAGCCTGAGGACAGACAGTGATGGAAGGTATTCGTGGGGACAGTGCTGGCAAAAATGGATGAGAATGAGACATTCCCCAATTTCATCTGTTTCTCAGATGAGGCTACATTCCACACTTCTGGCACAGTAAACACACAAACATGCATAACTGCAAATATGGGGAATTGAATCCCCCCACAGTGACAGTGCTAACGTGACTCTCCAAAAGTGAATGCATGGTTTGGATTGTTGAAGGGCAGGGTTATATGTCCATTCTTCTTCAATGAGCCTACAGTTAATGCAACAATGTCCATAGACATGTTTTAGCTGTATGCTGTGCAACAACTTCCTTCTGAAGCAATCTTTTAGCAAAATGTCACACCATGTCATTTTGCAAACATAGTGAAAAATTTGTTGGATCATTAGTTCTCACACTGCTGCATTAGGAGAAGTAGTAAACTGACTGAGTGCCTCCCTAGAAGCCCTGACATTATGCCACTTGATTTTGATTTTTTTTTTTTTTTTTTTTGTTTTTTTTTTTTTTTTTTTGTTTATCAAGAGTCAAGTGTACTAGATATCAGATCATGATCTACCAGATCTGCACCATTGCATTCAGGCAGCTACCACAAATGTTACACTTGCAATGCTGCAAATCTCTTGGAGAGAAGTGGAATACATATTAGATGTCTGTTAAGCCACTAATGATGTGCACACCGATGTGTATTAGATGTGTAAAGAAACATTTTGAATTATGATAAGTGTAGAAACAAAGTCAATAAATGTCTCAATTACTTCTAAAGTTCTTACATTTCATACTATTGTGTGTTTAACCCAGACACCCTGTAAGTTTAATTTGAAATTCAAATTCCATATTACTTTTCAAAGGCTTTTCCTGTGAATGGTGTCATAAGCTTTCATAAAATATACTGTATTTTTTGTTTACATTCCTATAAATTTCAATTTATTGTTTGTTTACTAAGATATTGTCAGCAGTGGATTTATTTCTATGAAAGCCATTTTGATAATCCTCTATTACACTCTCTGAGTGTGGTTTCAAGTGGTTTACCAATAAATACGATAAAATCTTAAAGGTTGTGTTACCTAATGATATTCCCCTATAGTTTCTGAAGTCTTTCCTGTTTCCTTTTGTACATACTGGGATTATTAACAGTTCTTTCTATCCTATTCATATGGTCTCAGTTTTCCAGGTTACCTGTATCAGGTGAAAACTATCCCATATGCAGTTCCTGGAATTTGGTGATTATGGGGGCTGCTGCTGTAATTTGTAATTACTGACTCTTGATTAGAACAATGCAGTAGACAGTCAAAATACTCATTGCTTGCTGACAAAATTTTGGTTATTTCAATAGCCGTATTGGCATATCCTTTTTAATTTTGTTAACTGTGCCATACTTTTTCCAAATGTTAATATCTGATAATGTTTGTGAATACATTCAATATGTTGTTTTAGGTATTATTTCTTTTTCTTGCAATTTATTTAATTTGTGCCTGTCATTAAGCAAGTTCTATTTCAGGACTGTATTCCAAGTTAAAACTTATTATTTAATAAAATAATATATTTTTTTCTCTAGTACAGTATCAAATTATTTTTAAAAATCATATGACTGATAATGTAATTGTTTCTTTTTGGGTACTGTTAACATCCCACATGTAAAAACAATGTGTATCAAGCCTTCAATACAAAAATTATGAAAAAATTGATGTACTGGATCAGTTTGTAGGGGAAAATGCTGTTATATTAGTTATTGAGATCACTGACAGAAGAGGCTATTGTATTTTTGCTGTGTTGTTGAGAATTGTTTAAGTGTTTCAGCGCAATGTGTTTGTGCACTTCTGGGTGCTCTTCAGAAGTACAATAAACAGAACAATGCTATGAAAGAAGTAGTGAATGAACGTGCAAAACATATGAACAAATGTGTTGATGCTTTGAAAACTATCATAGGTGATTATTCAAAAATGCTGAGTGCTGGACACACAATCTGAATCAGATTACAAATGTTTTTTCTAAGGAACTTAGTAAGTTAAACACACTGAAAAGCAATTTAGAGAGTGCTTTCTTAAACACCAGGAAGAGGAAACATTTGTATTTGCAGTTTATGAAGAAAAAGAAGAGAGATGCAGTTTTTTCCTTTTCCAGTTTTAAAATTCTGGAACTCATGGCTCTCTACAGCCACTTTGGTGGAAGAATATTTTGAAGAAATAACTATATTCTTCTGCAATGACTTGCAGGGGCTGTCTAATGCAGGCACTGATTGTGTGAATTCACTACTTGATGATGAAGTGAAATGGATTCTTGGCAAGGGCACACTCCTTAAAGAACACGTCGGTGTCTAAGTTAACATGATCATCATCTTAGAGACTTTGAAATATCCCACTTCAAGGTTAAAACAGCTTGAAGACTATTTCACTATAGTGGGTAAAGGCATTTTTGGTGATGAAAAAAAAAAAATTAAAATATGAAGAGGCATGTGCTTTATGCAGAAGTTAAGGAAGGATTGAAGTGCACTTGGTTGAATCTTGAGATGAAGTTGTCAACTCTCATGGACACAGATTCAAACAAATCAGTCTTCAAAGCTGTTGATTCATGTTTTAACCAATGGACAAAATGCTGAACCTCATGGCAAAGATCTTCCAGTCTGTACCTCGAATGACTAGCCTCACTTGTATAGATAGTATGAAAGGGTATAAATCTCTTCTGAATTTTGTTGAAAAGCAAATGCCCATGCAATCAGGAAATGATGAAATAGTCAATTGTGTGCAGGCAATAGGAGTTGATAATCAGCAGTGTGCAGTTGTGGCACTAAGGCTATTTGGATTTCTTGTTCCAATGCAGACTGTGAGATGCTATTTCCTACCTACAATGAAGTGTTGACAGCTCTGTGGAACAACCTGTTGGAAGATAACCCAGAAATCATGACAATTTGTCATTTGAAACACTGTCTGCAGTGTCTGGCTGAAAACCCACTTGTCTTAAAGTGTTATTTTTTCCTTTATTATTAAGTACAATGTAATTCTCTTTTTCCTTTTTTCTTCCCATGTCAGTGCAATGAATATAATTGTGATGTATGTAGTGTAAAATATACTGTAAATGATAGGTATAGTTTTGTTATCAGTGTAACATTGAAAAATGATTATATAGGATGAAAAGAAGTAATTGAAAACAGAAACAACATGTTAGCAAATAACACCTAAAAATAATGCCAAAATCTGAAAAAATAGCACCAAAATTGGTCATAAAATCAGATTAATTTTTACTGTCCGTGGCCCATACCATCTGGATCCTTCCCCTGCCCCCTCACCCTAAACACTACTTTCTCTGAATTACATGGATAGAAGTTGTCCTTGCAACACATCTTTCAGTTCCACAATCCTCCTGGCCTCAATCTTGAAAAATGCCTACAGGAGACTCAGTGACTCAACTATTCAGCAGGTTGTTACCTATACTCCCTCCAACTACTCATTTATTTATTTATTTATTTATTTATTTACATGTCAAGTTCCATAGGACCAAATTGAGGAGAAAATCTCCAAGGTCATGGAACGTGTCAGTACATGAACTTACAACATAAAAGTAAATGTTCATGAACCTGAAAGAAAATCGGTACATAAGTTTAAGCAAACGCTATCAGCATTACAATGAGAATCAGCTTAATTTTTCAAGGAACTCCTCGACAGAGTAGAAGGAGTGACCCATGAGGAAATTCTTCAGTTTCGATTTGAAAGCACGTGGATTACTGCTAAGATTTTTGAATTTGAGTGGCAGCTTATTGAAAATGGATGCAGCAGTATACTGCACACCTTTTTGCACAAGAGTTAAGGAAGTCCAATCCAAATGGAGGTTTGATTTCTGCCGAGTATTAATATTGGTAACAAGAAACAACAATAAGGAATATACATATTGAGAGGCCAATGTCAAAATACCCAGACTTGTGAACAGAGGTCGACAAGAGGTTCGTGAACTCACACCACTTATTGCCCGAACCGCCCGTTTCTGAGCCAAAAATATCCTTCTAGAATGGGAAGAGTTACCCCAAAACATAATACCATATGACATAAGTGAATGAAAATATGCAAAGTAGACTAATTTACGTGTCGAAGTATCACTCACTTTCGATACTGTTCGAATAGTGAAAATGGCAGTATTAAGTCTTTGAACACGATCCTGAACGTGGGCTTTCCACGACAGCTTACTATCTATCTGAACACCTAGGAATTTGAACTGTTCAGTTTCACTAATCATATGCCCATTCTGTGAGATTAAAACGTTGGGTTTTGTTGAATTGTGTGTTAGAAACTGTAAAAACTGAGTCTTACTGTGATTTAATGTTAGTTTATTTTCTACAAGCCATGAACTGAGGTCATGTACTGCGCTACTTGAAACCGAGTCAATGTTGCACACAACATCCTTTACTACCAAGCTAGTGTCATCAGCAAACAGAAATATTTTAGAGTTACCCATAATACTAGAGGGCATATCATTTATATAAATAAGGAACAGGAGTGGCCCCAACACTGATTCCTGGGGCACCCCCCACCTGACAGTACCCCACTCAGATCCCACATCACAGCCGTTATCAACATTGTGAATTCCACTAATGAATTCCACTAATGAATTTCCTCTACCATATTTAAGTCAGAAAGATAGATAAAACTGTGCACATATAAGAGATAAGTTATATGTAATTGGAAAAATAAAACACAGTTATGTTTGACGTAGTTGTAAGTCCTCAGTTACTAGCAAAACTAAATTTACAATCCTGTGTCCAACTGCAAAAATGCAGTCTATATTTTTCCACCCATTATTTGTTCAGATTTATTAAGAAGCCTCTTCAGAGGCATATCATACTACATGTGAGCTTATTTATTTTCTGTTGGTGGAGTTATTGTTCCAATTCAAGCACTATACACATTTCAACATAGCACTATATGTACATACACTTCTCTCATATTATGTTATGCTTCCATACAAGCAACCATAGTATTGCATCGAGTCCGCAGCTCGTGGTCGTGCGGTAGCGTTCTCGCTTCCCACGCCCGGGTTCCCAGGTTCGATTCCCGGCGGGGTCAGGGATTTTCTCTGCCTCGTGATGACTGGGTATTGTGTGATGTCCTTAGGTTAGTTAGGTTTAAGTAGTTCTAAGTTCTAGGGGACTGATGACCATTGATGTTAAGTCCCATAGTGCTCAGAGCCATTTGAACCATTTGAAGTATTGCATCGATTCTTGAAAGCGAAAAAGGTCATTTTTTAAATCAGAGTACATGTGCATCAAACAAAATAACCTTTAGCACTTGCTGCTGAAACATATCTCCAATTCACCACAAAAAGAACAGTAATGTAAAAGGTTCTTACAACTATTGTTGTTGTTGTTTGTGATGTAATCACCAAAATGTGTAGTTAATACTAAATGTTTGACTGGCTAACATTATAATATCCTAACTGCTAAGGTTACTCCAAAAAGCTACATGCCATGTTGGTGTAACAGGAAAACTCAAGGGAGATGGTACAATCTTCACTGTGTTACCAAAGTATTCTGGGGCTTAACTTCAAACATAGATGCCTCCAGTTTAACTTGCAAATTTACTGCCTGTATCCTAAATCAAGTTTCTCTTGCTACTTTACAGGCTTTTTGTAAAATAAATAGCACACACCATTTCGCCAATCTTCTTCTCAAGGTTGATTTCTCAATCACTACTGCAACACAACATTTTAACTTTCCTTGATTATTAATTTTTCACCTCTCTCATTCCAAATCTGAATGTAAACCAGTTCTGGCTGCAGTTATAATTTACAATCTTTTATGAAATGATTAATGTCCGAATGTTTCTAAGCCTAATTCTGCAGTTTATTGCTTGTTCACTTTACAAACAGTTACAGTGTGGTGACTGATGGGATTAGCTATTTCATATCTTCTCTATTGGTACTAAATAACTTTTTCAGTGCAGACAACCTAGACAACCATAGTTAGCAGACAACAATGAGTTTAGTGCATCTACATACTCAAACAAAAGATGACTTAACATATGGAGTTCAGAGATCACAGAAGTGTTATATGTAAATGAATTTGAAATGGATTAAATTTGTTGATATGCTCAGTGGAGAAATCCTTCACACATATTATTGAAAGCTATTATTGGTAGTGACCAGAAACAAGTGAATATAAGTCTTAAGTCATACATCATCTATTGACACAACCAGTCCAGTCAGCCACCACACTGTAAGTCTTCATGACGTCAACAAGCAATGCATTCTGCCCACTTTGTTCTTTCTTCTCAGATATAGCAGACTAATAACTTACTCCTGGACCAGCATTTTTCCAGTCCACCAAAAGGCTCATAGCTTTCAGCACGTGGTCCTGAAATAGAAAATAATCTCAATGTGAATATACATTATATGAATATTGCAACAGAGAACAATTGAGTGAAAAAAGAAGAAGAGATTAGTGATAATGAAATACATGCTTTAATCCTTCTCACAACAAACAAGTGTTAGTACTCTTAACTTTCTCAATTAATATGGAGGTTACCAGGCCTGATTCAGTCCATAACCATCACACACTGTTGTAGTGATGACTTCAAAGATACATTCAGGTTTAGAGACCAAAACGAAATATTCCACGATTAATGTGATGTTAAACTCAATAAAACCCTTACTGATACCATAATGTCTTTTTTCAAAGCATACATGTGAACATTTGCAAAATCCGTGTATATCCAATATTCTTCCAACAGTCTAGAAAGGTTGGCTATGCAGATTAGTGGGCAATAGCTACCAAACACAAAACCTTTGAAACTGAAGAAATCCTAACTTCTGGTCTCGACATCTTAAGCCTATACTTCCATAAATGCAGGTTACAGCCTAACTCAAATACAATGCAAGTTTCATGTTTTCATCTGTCCAATAGATTGGTACACAGAGACATTGATGTCTGTTTTGAGGGAGATATACATCATAACAAGCGTCCAAAATACCTTGGAAAAATATTAGACAGGACACTTTGTTTTAAGGAGCCGATGACACAAACATCTAAAAATCTCAGAAACAGAAATAAAACAATGGAAAATCCAGGATCGAATGTAACAACACCTGGGAAGGAAAGATGCTACTCACCATATAGCGGAGATGCTGAGTCGTGATAGGCACAATAAAAAGATTCACACAATTAAAGCTTTCGGCCATTAAGGCCTTTGTCAGCAGTTGACACGCATGTATGCACGCACGCAACTTGCACACATGATTGCAGTCTCAGAGAGCTGAGACCACACTGCGAACAGCAGCACCAGTGCATGATGGGAGTGGCGACTGGGTGGGGAGGGAGAGGGATAGTATGGTGGGAGTGGTGGACAGTCAAGTGTTGCAGTTTAGAGGTAGGGCAGGAGAGAAGGTGCGGAGGGAGGAGGGGGTAAGTAGTGGAAAGGAGAGAAAAGGGGAGAAATAAAAGAAATTAAAAGACTGGGTGTGGCAGTGAAATGATGGCTGTGTAGTGCTGGAATGCGAGCAGGGAGGGGGCTGGATGGGTGAGGACAGTGACTAACGAAGGTTGAGGCCAGGAGGGTTACGGGAACGTATGGTGTATTGCAGGGAAAGTTCCCACCTGCACAATTCAGAAAAGCTGGTGTCAGTGGGAAGGATCCATATGGCACAGGCTGTGAAGCAGTCATTAAGATGAGAGATACCATGTTTGGCAGTGTGTTCAGTAACAGGGTGGTCCACTTGTTTCTTGGCCACAGTTTGTCAGTGGCTGTTTATGCGGACAGACAGCTTGTTGGTTGTCATGCATACATAGAATGCAGCACATAGGTTGCAGCTTAGCTTGTAAATCACATGATTGGTTTCACAGGTAGCCCTGCCTTTGATGGGATAGGTGATGTTAGTGACCGGACTGGAGTAGGTGGTGGTAGGAGGATTTATGGGACAGGTCTTGCATCTAGGTCTATTACAGGGGTATGAGCCATGAGGTAAGGGATTGGGAGCAGTGGCCCTATCCCATCAAACTGTGGCCAAGAAACAAGTGGACCACACTGTTCCTGAACACGCTGCTAAACATGATATCCCTCATCTTAATGACTGCTTCACAGCCTGTGCCGTATGGATCCTTCCCACCAACACCAGCTTTTCTGAACTGCGCAGGTGCGAACTTTCCCTGCAATACATCCTACGTTCCCGTAACCCTCCTGGCCTCAACCCTTATTAGTCACTGTCCTCACCCATCCAGCCCCCTCCCTGCTCCCATTTTCCTTTCCGCTACTTACCCCCCCCCCCCCCCCCCCCCCCCCCCGCACTTTCTCTCCTGCCTTCCGTCTAAACTGCAACACTTGCACGTTGCGTTTGTGTGTGTGTGTGTGTGTGTGTGTGTGTGTGTGTGTGTGCGCGCGCGTGTGTCTACTGCTGACAAAGGTCTTAATTGCTGAAAGCTTTAATTGTGTGAATCTTTTTATTGTGCCTATCGCGACTCAGCATCTCCGCTATATGGTGAGTAGCATCTTTCCTTCTCTGGTATAGAAACTGAAATAACATTGTCCACAAGCTCTGTGGTACTAGTTAGGGAACATCAGAAGACTCTCTTTGAGTATTGGCACTCGGATTGGTATACTCAACAGTAGTATTCTGTTTGTCTGTCAGAATCAATACCCCACATGTGAAAAAAGATAGATGTAGAACTTAAAGAATCCATGTGCACTGTTAATGGGTCAATACTATCAGCTACCATATACTGGTTACCTGTCCTGAGTCACAGTCCATCTCCTGATATCAGATGAAAGAATGTGCTGGTACATCAATACCAGAAGATTGTTGATAACCCAGAACTTCCAATACTGAATGATGTATTCTCCATGGAGCGAAAAAGATTAAGATCGATACATTCTACTGTTATTGCAGCCAAGATTCTCACTGAAAATGAAGTCCACGGCTGAAACTGCCCTGCATTCAGGAGAAACCCCATGGTTTTAATCAGTCTGGACAGTTTGTACTACTCTACAAAAGTGGAGCAAATCTTCATCACCCTGCAGCGACTGTGGTGCTGAATAACATACAATTGTTCATGTTGTATCAACATGTCCCGCAGGTGCCTACAATGGTCCTTTCAAATATTTACTGGTAGTAATGAGTGGTATTATAAACTATATGGAAGAAAACAAGAGAAAGTCCAGGATGGAATAACAACAATATTACAATAAGTATAGATTGCTATTCACCATGAAGGGGAGATGTTCAGTGTTCAGTCATGGGCAGGCAAAAGCTGCCATATGTTTAGGCTTTTGCCTTCTTCTGAAGAAGAATACAGACACACACACACACACACACACACACACACACACACACACACTCACACTCACACAAAAATAAGCACTACTCACACACACGATTGCAGTCTCTGGCTGCTGTGGTTGAACTAAATTGTCATAGCTGTGGCTGATTGGAGCAGCAATCCAGTGTGGAGGGGTAAGGAGACGGCATGGGACAAGGGTTGCTACGTGTTGTCACGAGGTTGGGGGCAGGAAAGAAGAGGGGTAGAGAAGGGAGAAAGGACAACTGGGTGTACTGGCTGAATAGAAGGCTGTATTGTGCTGGAGGGAGTAGCAGGGAACAGGGTAGGTAGGTAGAGGACAGGGACTAGCACAGGTTAACCCCTCAGCTTACAATGTCGTGTGAGAGACGTAACGTGCCGACCTGGCCAAACATCAACTAGACGTCACCAAACAAGCACATGTCGTGAGAGAGACGTTGTCGGTCAGCTGCGCCAAATGTAAATAGTACATCTCTGACCCATTGCGGAGCTTATCGAGTACACGCGGCATACACGAAGTGTTCTTTGCTGCATTCTGGCTTGCCGCCATTACAAAAATACTTTCACAATGTTCCCGATATGTAGTAAACGTGCTCATGAGGAAAGGGAGACATCCGGTGGCAGATTTTGCAGGATATTTTGACAGCAACAGTGACAGTGGTAGCAATGTTTTGCCTCCTGTACGAAAACGGTGTAAGTGGCTGGTGATTGAAGGTGATACTGACTAAGAAGAGCAAACCTACCAGCAACAATCAGAGTCGTGGATGTGGCAAAAGGAAGACATTGAACCAACAATCTGGACATATACAGAAATTCCTGGAATAAAGGAAGCAGCTTAACAGCACGCGAGTACAAGCATAAGAGAATTAGAGGTATTCTACGTAATATTTAATAGTACATTTTGGGAAACATCGTAATTAAGACGAATGGATATGCACAAGGCGTACTCAACAATAAACAGAAGAGACGAAAAATAGACCAAAAGTGGTCTCCTATTGGCTGTAATGAAATAAAAATATATATTGCGCCATGTATAATCATGGCTGAAGTAAGGAAACCATTGATTCAGATGTATTAGTCTAGGAGGGCTGTTATAGAAATGCCAATACTTAGGAAGACGATGCCATTCAGAAGATTTCTGCCCATAAGTAGATTTCTGCATCTAGCACATAACAGTTTAGCCAACAACACAGATAAGCTGTACAAACTAAGGCCAGTCATAGATACATTCAATCAAAAATTTCAGGAAGTGTACACAATGCAAGAGGATATTGCCATTGATGAATCATTAATGAAATTTAAGGGGCGCTTATCCTACAAACAATTTAACCCGTCAAAAAGAGCGAGGTTTGGTATTAAAATTTATAAATTGTGTGAGTCAAGTTCAGGATACTGCTATGATTTTAAGATATACATGGGTAGTGACAAACGTGATGCTAGTGATAGTGCCTCTGAAAGTGTGGTTCTAGAACTATCACAGTTGGTATTACACAAAGGGCATACTCTATATTTAGATAACTGGTTTTCTTCACTGAAACTTTCAAAACTCTCCTCACCAATAAAACTAATGTGATCGGAACAGTGCATTCAAACAGAAAAAATATGCTCGCAGACTTCCTGGAGGCAAAATTAAAGAAGGGAGAATATACAGTGAGGAGTTGTAATGGAATATTGGCATTAAAATGGAAAGATAAACGAGATGTTTACATGCTTTTCACAAAACATTCAACAGCAGAAATGACTGCCACAGACACACCTTTCCGCAATGCTGAAATGCATCATCAAATACAATAGAGGCATGATTGGAATTGAATGCCAAGATCAGATGCTCGCATGCTTCCCTGTGATGATAAAATGTATGAAAGGATACTGCAAGATATTCTTTTACATATTTGATGTTGCTTTATTTAACACATATATTCTGTATTACAAAATACATTGTGGCAAATGACAGAGCTATGCAGAATATAGGATTCAGATTGCAGAATCATTGTTGAAAACTACACCTTTACAGGAATATAATCGGAAGGGACGATTAACATCCGGCGATATACCACAAAGACTGCATGCACAACATTGGGCACATTTTTCCAAACATATTGATCCAACACCATCAAAAGTAAATCCGGCGAGAGCTTGTGTAGTGTGCAGAAAGCATAAACAACGCAACGAAACTCCATGGGAAAGCAAAAAGTGCAGGGCTGCATTACATGTGCCAGATTGTTTTGAGCGAAATCATACAATCGAAGACTATTAAATTCGTGTATATGTCACTGTGAAGACGTTGCGTTTGAAAATATGTTTGCCAACGTACTAATGTAACAGGTCCCAGAATGTTTTGACCAAAATATTATACAGTCATTGCATTGTTGTAAATATTATTATTAAGATGTATTTCATCAATGTATGTTTGCTTATAAAGGGAAATAAAACGTTTGTGAATATATCATTGCGTTTGAGACAATGAACATTTAGTTTCCAATAGGCAACTAATCGTCATAATTTATGATACCTGTAGAAATGTCATGTTACTGGTATCTCACACACGTAATTACAAATCCTGAGGGCGTCTGCATGACTTTGGATGCCGCCAGGCGTAGTGCACCGCAGTCTTAGCATGTGTAAGTGCCGGGAATCTTAAGGCACATCCATACCTTGCAGCCACTTACGGCTCATGCTAACGGAACTTAAATCGTAAAGCAAAGGGTTTAGGGCAGGTGGGTTATGGGAGTGTAGGACATATTGCAGGGAGTGTTTCCAATTACACAGGTCAGAAAGGTTGATGTTGGTAGGAAGGATCCAGGTGACGCATACTGTGAAGCAGTCACTGAAGTAAGCACATCATGTTGGGCAGCATGTTCAGCAACTGGGTGGTCAGCTGTCTCTCTGGCAGTTTTCAAGTGGCCATGCATGAGGAAAGACATCTTGTTAGCTGTCAGGCTCGCATAGAAAGCTAGCTGTCTGCATGAATGGCTGCCAACAAACTGTGGCAAAGCCATAGCTGGTTCACCCAGTTACTGAAAATGCTGTCCTGCACAATGTGCTTCACTTCAGTGATTGCTTCACAGCCTGCACCAACTGGATCCTTCCTACCAAAACCAGCTTTTCTGACTTGTGCATGTGAGAACTCTCCCTGTAATAAGTCCTACATTCTCAAATCCCCCCTCGTCTTAAATTCCACTAGTCCATATCCTGCACCTGCCTATCGCATTCCTTGCTCCCCCTCCAGCACAACACAGTCTTCTATTCCACCAATGGTCATTTTTCTCTTCTCTACTTCTCTCCTTTTCAGCACCCATATCCCCCCCCCCCCCCTCAAATCTTCAAACCTCATGACAGCACCTAGCAGCCCTATCACGCCCCACCACATCCTTGCACACTCCCACAAGCAGCACTACACTTTGCCCCATCCCCGACATGCTATCCCTAACCCTCTAACCCTCCCCCTCCCAACTCATGTGCCGCCTCCTTACCAACACCACCCACACGAGATTGCTTCTCCCATCAGGTGCAATTATAACACATACTGATCACAGCATCCAGAAACAATGAATTGTGCTTGTATGCATGTTTTCTACTTCAGAAGAAGGGCTTTTGACCAAAAGCTTACATGTAAACCGATCTATTTGTTGCACATGTCTGAGACTCAACATCTCCTCTTTATGGTGAGTAGCTATCTGCCTTTTTTTCATAATATTGTATTTGAACTACAGAAAAGACCTTGATATCTGCCTATAGCTTTTCTTATTTGTGCTATATGAAGCTGGAGAGCTGTGTAGTAATTTAGTTATCTTTATACAGGGTGCCTCTCCTAAAAGTTATCAGCTGCATTTTCTCTTGTGGCTCTGATGATATTTGCAATTTTGGTTTTGCATTTTGTAGCTGGAGCCATCCCCAGCAATCATTGCCCAGTGTTAAAGAACGTGTTAGCTTGTTTCCTGTTGCAAACAAAATGGTTCTTAAATCAGGACGTCACATGCCCGTTTGACAGACTGCTCCAAATTAGTCTACTCTGATGATCATTATACTGCAATGTATTGACAGGGTCAGTAAAACAAGACTAAACTGCAATCCAGCAGTGACTTTGCAGTGCTGAATGCTTGGTGATAGTGGACAGGGCAGGCCAGGGCAGTGCACAAAGTTGAGGCCTGAGTAGCCCAGATGCAAAAGCCGCTAACTGCATGATAAGCAAAAAATGAGATAATCACGAAAAACTTGTCCCATCCAAATTTTTAGAGTTAAAGACTTCATTTCTTTTCCAACAATAAGAAAAAAAATTAATTATGCAATATTAATTGGTGAACTCTGCAATTATGTTTTATACGTTAAAATTTTAAGTGAAATATTGACTTAGCAGTTTGACCCGGTTTATGCAGTTAGCGCAGGTTTTGAAAATGTATCAATCCAATTACAACACAAACATTTGGTTGTAAAATCCACTATTTGGTGATATATTAGGAATGACAGAAAGGTGGAATTTACTTATTGTGAATATAAAAAGAATACATTTTATTTCAAAGAAAGGTCCAAAAATTCTGCAAAATTGGCATATAAAAATACAAAGGTGACATTTTACCAGAAAAACTAACCGACTTAATGTCAAAAGAGAGCAATGTTAATTTTTTTTAAAAAAATCACACTATCACATTTTTGATATCACAAGATATTGTAGAAAAAAAAATCAGCTCCAAATTGCATCTTAGTAAAACATCGACAACATTTTAGAAAAGAATAAAATTAGCAAAAAGTTGCATCTTAGTTAAAAGAGCAACAGAAGCTTCTAGAAAATGAAATTAGCTGAAAATTGCTTTTAAGTGACATCAACACTGCCCATAAACTCAAAATCACTTCTGGCTTCTTCTGATGGCCGGCAGCAGCAGGCGTGACTCTAGAAGTGCCTTCCTGCTTGTCCAACACCTAAGTGTAGAATTTGAGTTTGTTGTTGGTCACACAGTCTTCACCAAAGTGGAGCTCCAAACGCTTTTTGACGTCTCAAAATTTGGCTTCTGGGAGTTCTACGCAGCTGTGATTGGTGTTGGGCCGTTTCCTCTGTTGAAATTTTTTCATCTCTTCAGGATGCTCTTTCCCTCTCTGGAATCCTTCCATGTATATCATAAAAAATAGTGCCAATGGCTTTCATTGCATAACATTGCTTTAATATTAGTTTTCCTTTCTTACCTTCGTGTTTTGAACATTTCTTTTCCACTGATCAGAATGCCTCTTCCTTTTCTGAATGGGATTGTCGCCCCAGCCTCATTCTGATCACTTGCAGCTACAATGCTGGGTTTGACTTCTTGCAGAATTCCTAATATTTCAATTACTCCCACTTCATTTGTACCATCTTCTATATCTAAACCGTCCACAAAATCACTTATTTTCTTCAAAATACTCATGCAAATATACCAACAAACATCCTGCTGATCAGCTGAGCTATGCTTACTGGCATGTATTTTGATAACGCATCGGCAGCAAGAGCTTCA
The DNA here is from genome assembly GCF_023864345.2 of Schistocerca serialis cubense. Lineage (NCBI taxonomy): Eukaryota > Metazoa > Arthropoda > Insecta > Orthoptera > Acrididae > Schistocerca > Schistocerca serialis. The sequence continues at coordinate 176,231,533 of NC_064640.1, read as the reverse complement.
CTGTTGCATATGCATTCGTTACAGTGCAGCCAACCTAACTCTGAATAAGAAAAATATCCCTTTTAATCATAACAAACTGAAAAGGTAGCTCTGCATGTCTAGATTTGTAAGTCTGATGTCAGTTGACGTGCTTTGCATCTGGTCATGGCACGGCGACTGCAATGTCTGTTGAACTTCATGAGTTTTGCAAACGTTTGACACTTAAGCCTTTTCACTAGAAGACAACATGCAGTTAGCGGCTTTTGCAACCAAACATGATGATCTACAGCCATTAACAATGGTTTATCGCTGCATTTGCACCCTGAAACCTACTCTGCCGCGTAGGTGTGCAAAAAAATCTACACGGTGGTGTGCTCAACTCAAAATAGACTTCTCTTTCTCTCTCTCTCTCTCTCTCTCTCACACACACACACACACACACACACAAACGTCGAAGGAAGGAAATAAATAAATAAATAAATACAGACCAGAAAACCATCACCATATTCAAATAGCCATGTACCATAAATAATCGCTAGGATGAAAAGTCAGGAAAGCAACTGAGAGAAAGCTGAAGTAATGCCTAACATGCCATGCTAATAAATATATAAATAAAAGATCAGGAAGCTCTGCACAAATAATTAGTAAAAATGGAGATAAAACACTATAGAACCACAAAAATATATTGTTTATCATGAAAAAACAAGCCATCATCACCATCATAGCAAAATATTTTTGATACAGACAATCAGATTCAAGAACTAATAAAATTGTCAAGAAAGGAGAAATTCTGAAAATAAAGTTAGAAACAGCTGAAAATAAAATGGCTGACATACATATGGATATCAGACACAGCAGCAAAGTAGTGGTGGTGGTGGTGGTGGTGGTGGTGGTGGTGGTAGGAGGGGCGAGGGAATCTGAATATCCCAGTCGACTTGGCTGAGGGAAAAAATTGTGAACTATCAGAAGGAATAGAAAACATTGTTAACAGATGCATGCCAACTAACTAAGTAAATGAAACCAGGCGTGGCTTAAATCAAAGAAACAGTATCTGAGGCAATTAAGACACTTACACTGAATAATGTAGTAAAAGATCGTACTGATCCCCCATGGTACACAAGCAGGTCAGAACACTGTTCCAGAAGCAATGAAAAAAAGCATTCCAAATTCAAAAAATACAATAGTTCCAAGACTTGCCATGTTTTACTGAAGCTTGAAACTTAGTGCAGTCTTCAGTGTGAGATGCTTTTAATAGATTCCACAACAAAATTCTGGCTTGAAATCTGACAGAAAATCCAAAGAGATTCAGGTCCTATGTAAAGTACACCATTGGTAAGGCATAATTAATACCTTCATTGCATCATACCATTGGTAATATTACTGATGACAGTACCACTGAAACAGAGTTATTAAACACAGTTTCTGAAATTACTTCGCCAAAGAAGATGAAGTAAATATTCCAGAATCTGAATCAAGAACAACTGCCAATATGAATAACTTCAAAGTAGGTATCCCTGGCATAGCGAAGCAGCTTAAACTATTTAACGAAAGTCAAGTCTTCCAGTTCAGATAGCATACCAATAAGGTTCCTTTCAGAGTATGCTGATACTTAGCAATCATATAAAACTGCTTACTCAATGAAATATTCATACCAGAAGACTGGAAAGTTGCACAAATTACACAACTATTCAAGAAAGTAAATAGAAGTAATCCACTGAATTACAGACCCATATCACAAACACTGATCTGCTGTAGGATTCTGGAACACACTATGTGTTCAAACATTATGAATTAAGTTGAAGGTAAAGGTCTATTGACACACAGTCGGCATTGTTTCAGAAAATGTCATTCCTGCGAAACATAACTAGCTCTTTATTTGTACAAAGTAATGAGTGATATCAACAGGGGATCTCCAATTGATTCCATATTTCTAGATTTCCACAAGGCTTTTGACACCAGTCTTCACAAGGGACTTGTAATTAAACTGCACGGCTTTGGAGTACCGCTTCATTTGTAACTGGATTCATGATTTCCTCTCACAAAAGTCACAGTATATAGTAATTGCTGGAAAGTCACTGAGTAAAACAGAAGTGATGTCTGGTGTTCCCCAAGGAAATATTATGAGCCCTCTAATGTTCCTAATCTACTTAAATGACTTAGGAGAATCTGAGCAACCCTCTTTAATTACTTGCAAACAATGCTGTCATTTGCTGTTTAGTAAAGTAATCAGAAGATCAAAAGCAATAGCAAAACGATTTATACAAGATATCTCTATGGTGTAAAGAGTGGAAACTGACATTAAATAATGAGAAGTGTGAGGTCATCCACATGATTACTAAAAGAAATCTGTTAAATTTTGGTTACATGATAGTTCTCACAAATTTAAAGGCTGTCAATTCAGATACATACCCAGGAATAACAATTACGATTATGAACAACTTGAACTGGAATAACCATTCAGATAATGCTGTGTGGAAGGCAAAATCAAAGACACTGTTTTATTGGCAGAATGCATAGAAGATGCAACAGTTGTACTAAAGAGACCAACCAAGCACCACTTGTTCATTCTCTGCTACAGCACTGCTGTGCTGTATGTGATACTTACAAGATAGGATTGATGGAGGACATAAAAAAAGTTCAAAGAAGGCACCTTCTTTTGTATTATCATGGACTGGGGAGTGTGTGTCATGGATATGATAAGCAAATTGGGATGGCAATCATTAAAACAAAGGCATTTTTCACTGTGTGAGACCTTTTCATCGCCAATTTTCTCCTCTGAATGTGAAAATATTTTATTGTCTTGTCACCAACCTATGTGGGGAGAAATGATCATCATAACACAACAAGAGAAATAAGAGCCAATACAGAAAGGCTTAAGTGTTCATTTTTCCCACACACTATTAGAGAGGTGAGTGGTAGAGAAATAGTCTCAAGTTGGTTCAAAGAACCCTCTGCCAGGCACTTCATTGTCAATAGCAGAGTAATCATGTAGTTGTACCTTCATGTGAAGGTACTAAGGTGATTAACACAGCAGCGAAAGTAGTTTAGCTTAACCTTCAAGTAAAATTTATCAACCAGTAAATCAACAAATTTTCTCTGAAAAGAAAATCGCACATAATAGCACCCTTACTTAATTTCATAGTTGTCTTACCAAAGGCATGGCAAGATGTACAGAAGATTGTCTCCTTTGTGAACAACTTGGAAGCTGGGGTAAGAACCTAGAATTAGTTACTCATAACTTAAAACAGCACTCCTCACAATGTATTGGTCAAAGAACAGACAGGGTGATGTCCATAACTCATTAAGATGAGGAGCATAGGTAAAAGGTAGTAACACAATTCTGAAAGCTTTTCTTGAAATGAAACTAGAGAGAAATAAATATCTGGAATCATTGTTTCAGGAAGAAATGTTAGTACATTCAGTGCTGCAGAGATTGCTGAAAACAAGAACATCTAACTGGACACTGTCCAGCACATGTTAATGCATTTTGAATTGGAAAGTGATGAAAACCAAAATGGAGAAAACATGAGGATGCATGGTAATAGAAGGGAATAGATCTGAAACAAATACCAAAAACCAAAGGGTAGGTATGCCCTCTTAGACTATTGGAGCAGTGTGTGGATTGTATGGTTACAGCTACCAAAACAAAAACCCATCAGACCACTCAGGGTTTAACCAAAATGAGAGAAGATTATGGATCAAGAGATCACTAAGGACACAGTCACAAGACCTTAGGCCAGAGGAAAAGGTAAAGATGGCCAGAGGAGAAGGTAAAGATAAGTCCAAAAACAAAAATTAATTCCAGCAAATGCCAGCAAAGGAATAACATTAAAATGACCAACAATGAGCAATAGGAGTTATTAGTGGAACAGGGAATGGCTTAAAGAGAACTAATTTCTCTGATCATTATGGCAAAGAGCAACACTATTTAGACACAAGTCCTATTCAGCTTCATACTCAGAGGTTTGTGCTATTTCAAAGAAGCAGCACAATGTATTATTAAAATGAGATGTTAATATTCCACAACTTCCAACATCCACATCTACAAAAATACTTCGCAAGCCAGCATATGTTGCATGGCAAAAGGTACCGTGCACCACTTCTTCTTGTGTTACAGTCTTTATGCAAAATGTATGTCAGAGGCAGTAGAATCATTCTGCAGTGAGCCACAAATGACAATTTTAATAGTTTTTCATGAATAGTACATTGCCTTCCCTTCAGTTTGCAAAGTATCTCAGTAACACTCTCATGTTGATCGAAATAACCAGTAAGGAATCTAACAGCAAACCTCTAAATTGCTTCAACGCCTTCCTTTAATCGACTTGATGGTGATCCCAAACACTCAAGCAGTATTCAAGAATGGGTTTCACTTTTATTGTTTATGTGATCTCCTTTACAAATGAGCTACACTTTCCTAAAATTCTCTGAATATGCCATGTCGACCATTGGACTTCCCCAGTACCAGCCTTATGTGCTAACTCCAATTTTCCTACTCATCTGCATTAACTTATACATTTAGAGCAAGCTGCCATTCAGCACATCAGATGGAAATTCTGCCCCAGTCATCCTATATGCTCCTACAGTCACTCAATGACAACACTTTCCCCATACACTATGGAGCCATCAGCAAACAGCCATAGATTGCCGCTTACCCTGTCCATCATGTCATTTAGAGAACAAGAGCAGTCCTACCGCACTTCCCTGGAGCACCTATGATGAACACTCACCATCTAGGACAAAATATTGGGTTCTATTGTTTAAAATATGTCTTTGAGCCACTCACATATCTGAGAGCCCATCCATACGCTCACACCCTATTTAACAGTTTGTAGTAGTGTACTGTGTCAAACACTTCCCGGAAATCTAAGAATATGAACTCTGCTTGTTGCCCTTCAACCATGGTTCGCTGGATATTAAGGAGAAAAGGGCAAGCAGAGTTTCACATGCGTGATGCTTTCTAAATCTCTGCTGATTTGTGGACACTAGCTCTTCTATCTGAAGGAAATTTATTGTATTCAAACTCGGAATTTTCTCACGAATTCTGCACAGCAAGCCAAAGTTACAGATACTGGCCTGCAATTTTGCACGGTCATTCTTGTACCCTTCTTATATACGTGAGTCACCTGTGTTTTACTCCAGTCACTTAGGAATTCGTGCTAGGTGATATATTTATGAAAAATGCATGCTAAGTAAGTTAGAACTGACAAAGAGTACAGTCTGTAAAACCAAACTGGGGTTCCATTTGGACCTGGTAACTTACATTTGTTTTCAAGTCTTTCAGTTACTCCTCAACACTAGGGATGTCTATGTCCTCCATATGAAAGTTTGTGTGATAGTGAATGAAAGTATGTCTGTATGATCCTCCTGTGTGAATGATTTTTCTAAATGTGAAATTTAAAATTTCAGCTTTTCTTTTGCTGTCTACTACTGTCACATCAGTTTTGTCCACAAGTGACGGACCAAAACCTTTAACCTGCTTAGTGATTTCACAAAGGACTAGAATTGTCTTGGGTTCTCAGCAAGATCTTTCAGTAAGGCATGATGGGGGAAGAGGAGGTAAAGCTCATTTGGTCTTTTTATAGACAAATGAATTTCTACTAACCTTTCCCTAGCCGGCCCGGTTAGCCATGCGGTCTAACGCACTGCTTTCCGAGTGGGAAGGCATGCAGGTCCCCAGCACAAATCCGCTCGGTGGATTAGGGTCAAGGTCCGGTGTGCCAGCCAGTCTGTGGATGGTTTTCAAGGTGGTTTTCCATCTGCCTCGGCAAATGCGGGCTGGTTCCCACTGTTCCGCCTCAGTTACACTATGTCTGCGATTGCTGTGCAAACACTGTCTCCATGTACGCGTACACCATAATTACTCTACCATGCAAACATTGGGGTTACACTCATTGGTGCAAGACGTTCCCAGGGGAGTCCACTGGAGGCCGAACCACACAATAACCCTGGGTTCAATGTGGGGTCACGGTAGGGTGAGTGGACTGCTGTAGCCTGTTGTGGGCTTGTGTACCACTGAGGGCTACGGTGGAGATGAAGCCTCTCCGTCGTTTTTAGGTCCCCAGTTCAGTACAATACAATACAATACAATAAAACCATTGCTGTAAACATTTCTGTGTTCTTTTCCTAACCAAGAAAAATGGTTCAAATGGATCCAAGCACTATAGGACATAACATCTGAGGTCATCAGTTCCCTAGACTTAGAACTACTGAAACCTAACTAAACCAAGGACATCACAGACATCCATGCCCGGGGTAGGATTCGAACCTGCGCCGTAGCAGCAGCGTGGTTCTGGACTGAAGCGCCTAGAACCGCTCAGCCACAGCAGCCGGCCTCCTAACCAAGAGTGCAACAATCTCTGCTTCCTCAGCATTTTCTGAACTTTATTATTAAACCAAGTAGATCCAAAATAATGGATTCCATTGCACCACAATGTAAACAAATTAAATGTCCAATAATGGCCGGTCGCGGTGGTCTAGCGGTTCTGGCGCTGCAGTCCGGAACCGCGGGACTGCTACGGTCGCAGGTTCGAATCCTGCCTCGGGCATGGGTGTGTGTGATGTCCTTAGGTTAGTTAGGTTTAAGTAGTTCTAAGTTCTAGGGGACTTATGACCTAAGATGTTGAGTCCCATAGTGCTCAGAGCCATTTGAACCATTTTTTTTTGTCCAATAATGTTAAATGTTATGATAGGAGACAGTATCTGCAATCAATGGTTGAGATGAATCATAGAGTTAATCTTGTACTGGGAGGCTGCGTGCCCACAAACATTGTGCAATTGGTTTTAGTAAGCATTGAACCCAGTATGTGTCTAGGTATTCTGGAGGAAACTAACAAAGGCGAGGTAGTTACTGATCCTAAAAAAGGTTTACAAATATTATGAAGGCATGGAAAATTAGCAGTAGAAATAAGAACAAGTATAGGCACTACTTTGAGAAAGAGAAAATGACAGTCTTACAAAGTGAAAAAGAAATTAAGAGAAAGATGTAGGGGAAAAAACTTTGGAGGTTGGGATCACCAACGAAATGAATGAAATAGAAGTTAGTTTTGAGAATATTTTCTCAAACAAGACAGGTGTGATTTATGAGACATCAGTGTCCATAGCTATGCTGCCTCTCTGCCCAGTTGTCTGCAAACGCAACAGGCTGCTAAGGTTATCTTCTGCTGAGTGAGGCTGCAGAAAACTTGGGTAGTTCCTGCTGACTGTGCTGTGGGCAGACTGAGCCCAATGTACATAACCAGAAATGAGCCCAATGTACATAACCAGAAACAAAGCACCTAGGACTCTCTCTGGTGAAAACTTCATGCACTCAGTTTTAGATCAACTTTTAATTTAATTGTTAATTTTAACAAGCTATTTAACAAACGAATATGAAGTGCATAATCCAAATTGCTTCTTAATTTGAAGTCAATTATATTACATCTTTTAGGCAACATCTTCGTTACATTTTAATACTGCACAGTAAAAGTGTCTGTCCTCTTCTCATCCCACCTTCATTCCTCCTCTATGTATGTACGATACAAAATGGGTGTATTAAGATGCTGGATTCTGCTGAACGTTATCACAAGTCTACAACAATGCCGTTTCTTTTATTGTAAAGCCTATGACTATGTTCTTCTTAAAGAAATTTGAATTTTCACAACGTGTGATTAATCTAGTGCAGTTTTAAGAATTTTAAATTCTGTATGTTGTCAATCTATGTTGTCTACTTATTTAGGAAAAATTTTAAATATTTTCAGTCTGCACTGCCTACTTTAATATTTGTTTATTAATATTTTATTTTATTTTACTTTATTTTTAGATCTGAAGGTGATCAATAAACATGAAACTGAAATAGCAAATATTAAAAATATATGAGATCCCTTACAGAACACCACATAGGCTATATGGAAGTGCCAGCACTCAACTTTATCATCATCTCACCGTCACTGCCACCATTACCACCACTACAAACACAATGTTACACCCCAGATCCACTCGTAGTTAATTACAGTTAACATAAATACTTGACTTGCAGGTTGTTGAAATGGCATCACCTAGTAAGGTTTGCAGCAGGCCATGGACCACACAAATAAATAAGTTAATATTGTGTATCACAGTTGCTTCAGAGAAGAGTTTTTTAACTGGTATCACAATTACACCATTCAGGACGTAACTGTCTTTGGGCATGATGATTAGACCTACACAGCAAATATTACAAGAGATGATGATCATTCATTACACTTTGTAAAATGTACAGAAAGAGGTGAATAAGTGTAACATAATGTTTCAATTTTTGTATTCCTAAGCTGTGAATAACTAAACAAGTTTGCAGAATTTCCTTTCCCCACTAAAATTAATGTAGTACAAAACATAAAAAGAAAAAAATATAAATTTCTGTTTTCATACTAGAAGCAGCTTAAAAGTGATACAGGAAAGGCCACCACACATGAGTGATGCATTAGACTAAAGACCTCACATTGAAACAAATCTCTCAGAATGTGGGGGAAAGCTCTTACAGGTTGGTATGGCTAGACCAACTCAGCTGGATTTTCAGCACATCTAAAGTTCATCACAATGACCCACTGAATCTATGTTTGGCCTCCCTCTGCAGCACTGAGCCACACCAGTCCATCTCAGGTCCTCCAAATATGCCTCAGTTCAGACCATTAAGAATTGATTAAACTGACCAACAGGTGTGAAACTAACAACCTGTTTAACTTTTATCTTTAGCAGAGGGTAAACTGACAGACAAAAGTGTAAGTACGATGGTGTGCTGAAGTGATGCCTCTGGTCCCCCCCCCCCCCCCCCCCTCAATATTGGCTGAGATATTACATACCATGCACATAACTCAGTTGACTTCCCCACGTAGCTGATACAAATTACAGTCCTTTGTCATTAGAGGGGCTCCATTAACATTCTACATTTTTATTCTTCATGTCTGCATATTTATTTCTTAACATAGCCACCCTATCAATGGACACATTCCTCCTACCAGGAGATGAGTTTGTTGATACTGTGACTGTAGAATGTTTGACTTTGTTGATGAAGCCAATACCTCACCTCTACTTGCACATATTCATCACCATCAAAGTCAAGTTCTTGAAGAAGCTCTTTCAGTTTTGGAAATTGATAAAAATTGGATGGAGCCAAGTTGGGACTGTATAGAGCAGGGGTTTCTGAACTTTCACACTGATGGAACACTTTGAAAATCCTGGTACTTTGATAAACACAGATTAGTATCGTCAAAATGTTGAGAAAAAACATGCTATGTTATTATAGTTTTTTGTGGAGCAATTATTCACTTTGCATGGAATACAGTTCGTGAAACCCTGGTATGGAGGATGATCAATGACAGTGAACACAAGGCATCCGATTGTTGCATGTCGCAGTGCTGGCCACAGCCTAGCACTGACTGAAGTCAGCCAGGGTGCCCAGTACACATAAACTGGATCTTAGACTCCTTCCTTACTGGACAACAGTTCTTCATAAGGAATGGAGACAAGTCCAGACAGACATGACAGATTGCAGCAAGAGTCCCACGAAGCTCGGTGTTAGGTCCTGTCCTTTATACCATATACACAAATGACATTCCTGAGCAGATACCTATGCTGTTAATACTGCCACATACAAAAGTTGTTGCAGCCTCCTCCATATACACCGCAACCTTCAACAACACCCGGACATGATAACACTGTGGTGTAATCTATGGAAGAGAAAGATCAGCTTCAGAAACTTCCAGGCAATCTATTTCACCCCCCCCCCCCAAAAAAACACCCTCACTGACTGTCAACTCACCACTGATGGCAGAGAACTGACCTGGAGAAACTCAGTAATTAACTAGGCCTTGAAATAGATCGTCACCTAACAGGCAACAAGCATCTCACCACTGCAGCAAAAAAGGTTGTGCATTTTTCTGTAGGTTGTATCCCTTCCTGAAAGGTGATGGATTAACCGTACATGTAGATTCCTCTTCTGGCATCAGCTCATACATCTGGTCATCTTGTATGGCTAGGAAGTGTGACCTATGGCATCAAAGACAGCAACATCTCCAAAACAAAGTTTTCCCAACATACACATAAGAGACCTTTTCGGCCAACCCACCATTTACACACTTATTCAGGACACATCCACAAAATTTTACAGGACAACACACATTTTGTCCTACATTCTCATTCAAAATTTAGGACATGAACCACCAAAAGCACCACACAAACACACAGAATTAACCCTTATGCACCACTTTAGGGACCAATAACACACATACAAAACACCAACCACAAGCTTACACACTGAAAACACACACACAACTCCAATCCCTTATCTTCACAAAATCCCCTAGTGCATTCTGAAATCAGACGAGCACAGTCCAGTGGTACTTCATACACAACATATCTAACCATAGCCTTCACAAACAGCACTGTCACACTGAAGGACAGGGTGCTCCATGTGTGGACAAACTCTTTGAATTTGAAACTCAATTACAGCATGCTGTTTTTCACGCACTGAAATAGTTACATTACACATGCCACATTACAGTATTCAATTTGGAGTCCTGTAGCAGCGAAGGTTTGTAATTTGCATCAGCAAAGTAGGAATGTTGACTATATAATATGTGTGACATGTAATACTACAACCCATATTGAGAACAGAATAAAAAATTCATAGGCATTATTTTTCAGCATGCCCTCTTATTTACATATTTGTCTGTTTCTGTTTATCATTAGGTAATGATCAACACTGAACAGGTTGCTAATTTCACATGTGATGGACAGTCTTATCAATTTGTAATAGCCTCTTGCCAAGCCAAACCTAGGTGTGTGTCAGGGAGCTCAGATGTACTGGTGCGGCTCAGTGCTGCAGAGTAAGATCAAGTCTAAGCTTGATGGGTCAGAGTGACACACTATCAATGTATTGAAAATCCAACTGAGTTGGTCAAGCCACACCAGTCTTGCTGTGTTTCCCCCTTACACTATAAGGTTTGTTTTGATGCAGAGCCATTTGGCCTAATGCATTGCTCATGTGTGATGGCCTTTACTGCATTACTTTTAAACTATTACTAGTGTGAAAAATAGAACCTTATACGAGTGTGTGCTGTAAAGTAATGCCTCAGAATTCTTAATATGAAAACTCATAAAGGTTTTTAAATAAAAACATACGTTATTAACATTCTACATCTTTAGTTTGCATATGTAGAAATCTGCAGCCCTCTGCTCCTTTGAACTGTAGCTTGTGCCATGGCGATGTATAACTCAACTTTGTTGGTGCATGAGAAACAGTGTGCTGTAATCAAGTTTCAGATTCAAAGCAAGAGTTTGTTGACACATGAATCACCCTCTCCTTCAGCAAGACAATGCCAGACCACACACACACACAAGCACTGCGACACCTGCAACAATCCAGCACCTCTGATTCACTGATAACAATCATCCTCCGTATGGCCCCGACTTGGGCCCATCCAATTTTCACCTGTTTCCAAAACTTAAATATCACCTTCAAGGACTTAAATTTCGTAGTGATGCACAGCAGAGGTGAGGTTGTGGCTCCATCAACAAAGGCAAACACTAGTCTTCAGTGCTGATATCAACAAACTGGTCTCTCACTGGGAGAGACGTGTTTTTCACCAGGGTGATTATGTTGAGAAATAAATATTTAGACATGAAAAATAAAGATGCAGAATGTTAATAATGTTTGTTTAAAAAGTTTTAAGACCTCTCATAAAAATTTCAAGGTATTAGTTTGTACTTCTGAATTTTATTATTTCTATATATTTTGTAATACTGACCCCCTTTTAAAATGTTACTGCATCTTTCTCATATATTCCTGCATTCAGAATCATCTGACAGGAATCAGGATTTATGTGCCCAAAAAATGAGGTGAAACAGCCATAGGGAAATCAGTTCCTCATAGCTGCACCTACTTGCAAAGTACTGAAATGAGCAGTTAATATCTCGTGCAGGGTCAGGGTGTATACGTGGACAAGGAAAAAAAAAATTCCTGGATTTTTCCCCGATTTCCTGGTTAAAAATACACTTTCTCCCGGGTGACAGTACATTTTCCCTTATCAATCCTTTGAATGTTTATGGTTTTATACACAGGCGTAGAATTTCCCGGCACTTTAGAAAACGAAACTCAGGGATAAAGATACATTTTGGAAATATCTTTGATGTGCAGCAACATGTACGCTGCGTATTTTCGTATTACAGCAGCACACATTGGAATTCCACCAAACACCACTTGTTACTTTCCAAATAACTGAAATAGAGATTTCGATGCGCTTTTGTAAGCCTTTCGTAGCTCATGTCGTGATCTCGCCAGCCGATGACAGCGGATATTCAGAGAATAGGACACGTGATGTAGTCAGCGAACAGCAACATCACTGTTAAGAAGCACAAACACACAAACAGGGAAAGTTAATAGTTTAAATTAATATACATAGTGTTGCTACAAGAAAAGCAAAGCTTCCACATATAATATTGGTCTCAAGCTGCAAGAGAAGCTAAGCTTTCGCATACACTGTTGATCTTTTTTGCGCGTGTTACACTTTAAGATATCACACACAAATGTGCCAGTAAAATTTTTAATAATGACATAAATGTCTGATCTTCAGGGTTCGAAATTCTTCTAAATGGCTCGTCATCAAAGAGTTGATTTTAAATGAGAGTCAAACACTATGTGATTTAATAAATTCATGGTACATTCTTGCACATAGCTCAACTTACGTAAAAGGATATTTACTTCGAAAGTGACGCTTTTCAAACCACCATTCGCAATATTTTCCCGTGACCAGTTAGAAATAGGTTTGTTTCAGCAGTTGCCAGAGAGCACAGATAACAGACGACAACGTGCTTGGGTAGCTATCATGAGTTAGGAAGCCCATATGTACATACGTGTAAAACCTTGAAAGATCATACATTATGTCATAAAAGAAACAAGACATCAGAGGATACCGCAAGAGCATCAGAATTTTGTGAACCATATTAAAATGTGCACATTTAAAGTGTATTCTTAAAGGGCACATTCGTATGTCCAGATTCGCAATGAAATAGACCTCGACCTGATATTAAGCTTTTCAGTGTGGTTTTTGGGATGTAAATTTTCTTCGAGCACCAGTACTGTATTATATCTTGTTTGGGTCTTTATTACGGCATAATGCCATACGTGCTAGAAAATGAAAACGTTCACTTGAAATGCAGCGAACAGTTGAAACTAGCCAGTACTGTGGAATTAAACATTTCGTTTCAAATACATTGACTGCCTCTGTGGAAAAGGTTAACAAAAGCCTTTATTTCTATAGCAAACAGACAAAAATAACTTCTTTGTTCCGCAAGGCGATTAATGCTTGACTGTCAGAAAGGTGGAAATAAAATAAAATCTGAAACTAATAACATAATTCAGCCTTCCATAATTATGTGAATGTATTTTAATTTACTTGATAGCTCCCAGCCACAGCACAGATATCCATTTCATTTTCATTCGACGAAGGGAAAACAGCAAAATCACTAAATGTAAACACGGGTCATGTGGAGACTATGCACTATAGCTCAGACTGCTCTGTGCATCAGCCCTGGATCTACGACATGTGCGAACCAGGTCAATATTAAAAATAATTGAATTTACAAAATATGTTCATCTTATAGTGCATATCTCTTTGAAAAGTCTGAAACATAAAACACATGTATTCGAGGAAATGCAAGACATATTAAGTAAGCCGAAGTGCAGTGCCACGCCTCTTCATAAAGCATTTTTTCACCGCATGTCCAAACTATATTCCAGAGAGTGGAAATTGGAATTTCCTGTGGTGCCTCTCCTGCTCCCAGTCGGCTGGTTTGATAGCCTGCCCCCTCTTTACAAAAATCTCACAATTAATAGCGGATGGGATTATTTGTAATTGAGAGAACAAGAACTCTTCAGAAAATGTGAACTCTTTATTGCCTAATAGCTAATAATTTTCTGTTTTGTGTGACATAAACTTAAATATAGGATATATAAAACCAATACTGACAAAAGATAAGCAAGAAATTACACATTTCTTCAAACCTTAGTTCCTAGCATTTTTTTCTCTCTAATCTTGCTACAGCTTTTCATGGCGTACTTTCCTTTCTGTGAAAGGATCTATTACCTCATCAAAGTTCGTTAAACATTTCGCTACATGAAAAATCGAAATATGGTTATCTAATACTGAAAAAGCTGTAAATACAAATAATACCCAAGACTGGTGTGGTTTCTCGATCTGATTATGTCTATTTTGTCACTGTCTGCTAGATAAAACAAAATAGGCCTTTCTAATATGGCAGCAATTTTGTAACACACCAAATAAACGAGACTGTTTTGGCACAAATGGCCATTTTTATAACACGACAGAATCTAATCCAATTAAGTACCAATATCAAATGCCTATTAGGCCTACTACAAGCAAAAAGCGTTATGTTAAGAAATAGTTTCACATTTCATTCATACCCACCAGCTTCTCAAGCATGAGATCGAAAAGTAGTATTACGAAATTTTTATATAAATTTGGAATCGTCTTATTCTTCCATAATTTGTGTGATATCCCCATTTCTTCTCCTTCCTCGTTCTAACAAACAATCTTGTCATCACCAATTCTGTAGCTATTGCTGCCACTGTCAAAATTTGTTCGCCGATTAACTTCACTAACCCTGCCAGAATCACAGGTTTCATTATCCCACGATTATTTTCCGGTTAGGCATTATTACGTGTTCGAACAATACATTTTCCACGTTACTTCCAGAATAGAACTTACGCGGCTGCTAGCCTGGGACTGTACTACTGGTCCTTACTAGTGTAGCACTCTGGCCAAAAATTTTCTGTCAAAATTTTGTTTTCTTGGATACACCAAGAAGATAATATGTAATCTTTCTCACCTGTTATTCCTGTCTGTCGTTTATTTCCAATCTGGTAGTCTGAATCTATGGATTTCACTAGTAATTATAACAACATTGATTATTCGCAAACTCAATCAACCACATAATCAGACAGCAATTGGCATTCATCCGTTCGGCTTTACTCCCTCAGCTCATATAACCTCATCCTCTTTTGTCTGCGGAAAGTTTATTTCTAGATCCTACGAGGATTCTTCTGACAGAGACAAGGTGTACACTAATGCATGCAGACAAAAGTCAACTTATGATTCATTCAGAAATTAACTTAAAATGTGTTCAAAAATGTTCATAAACCAACAGGGAAGCGTTTCAAAATGATGTGAATAATCAATAGGCAAACGTGCACTGGATGCTAGGTGCTTTGTGAAACAAGTTGTTTTCCTCAAGAATATGACTTTGGCGCTCCCTTTTCCCAGTAGCATCTAGCTGCTTGCTGTGACTGTTTGCACAGCTAACAGCCACATTCCTGTTGCCAGAAGCGGGAGAATCTACTACTCAAACGTGACTCAACTGTGCATGCACATGAGCCTGCACATAACTGCTAAAACAAATCGAATATAAACAGTTGCGACTTCACGCTCATTGGAGGCAATTTGTTGTTATGAAGCACTGCATTGTCTTCCTAAAGCCTTTGACACATTTTCAATTGGCAGACGCTTGCATGAGCACTGTGTGTCGTTGTTGTATATGACACATTTCCTTTGCAATTAAAGTTATTTTTGTTTTTTCTCTCATTTATGTTTTATTGTTGAAGTATTATTCTGCAGTAGCGAGGTACAGTAATATCCTTTGTTAGAGTATCAGTTCTTACCAGTCAAAAATACAAAGATTTAACTGATAACTAAAAAAATGAAAAATTCTCGGAATCCTAAAAATATCCCGGGTTTTTCCCAGTTTTCTCCCGGATGAAAAAATTCCCAGGTTTTTCCCGGATCTCCCGGGTCGTATACACCATGAGGGTGATGGCTCCTCTCGTGTTTGTGTCTTCTCACCTGATCTTTGGGCTCATTGTTTGGAGAAATTTATTATACACAGTCTCATCCATCAGTAAACAATTCCAGAAATTACTAGTTTTGAGTGAGAGTTCTGGAACCAGTTTAAAATAACTCCAACGTCTTCTAGCAGAAAGCTCTCTTTTCTGTCTTTTCTGTCATTTCCTTTCTGGTTTTATTTTCTTTGTACAAATGCAAACCACACTGGGACCTACATAAACGAGTTCCGCCTCTTTCATAGCCAAGGGCATTTACTGGACATTTCACCAACTTCACAGTCATATACTATAGTGAACTGGCACTGCGGTGCAATTCTGTGGAGGCCATTTGTGTCGATTCCCTTAATTTGGACCGAGGCTCAACAAACTTGGTCCAGATGGACTCCAGCCAAACTGACCACCTGTGTGAGGTGCCCGTAAGATTTCACCAAATGTATTTTTTTCCTAATTGACACAACAAATTTTGTCATCAGCAGCTCAGTTAATCACGTGTTTTTCCCGGTTTTCTCCCGGATGAAAAAATTCCCAGGTTTTTCCCGGATCTCCCGGGTCATATACACCATGAGGGTGATGGCTCCTCTCATGTTTGTGTCTTTGGTGGTGAAATATTACTAAACGAAGTATTTTTCTTACTCTTCACTGACACTTCATTACAAATCTGCTGCTGTGTAAACTAAATCAAATAAATATTTTATTTTTTTCTTATTACATCTAAAAACTTACAGAGTAGTAGTTTACTTATGATTATTTATTTAGTTATGATTATGTTATGGCAACTGAAAAGTAAAGATAAAATCTGTGGCACAAGCTCATGACCGGGCTGTTGGCCTCACCGCAGGTACACTGCAGCCTTTCTTCACCATGTTTCTAGGAGGGGGAAGGTGGTAGGTTCATCACACCAACTGCCTTTTACCTCTGAGAAAGATCCCCTGTACTCACTTCATAGCAGGCTGAGTGGACTGGATTCTGTCCTGGTGAAACAGGAATGAGGAAAAAGGAGGAAATCCATGGGGCACATTCCAGTGAGTGTAGAGGTTGAGACCCCAACAGGGGGAAGTGAGACGCATTCCAGCTGGCAATCCCATCCAGGGGTGGGTATCAGGAGGGAGACATCCCTCATTTTCAAAGAGGACAGGGTACACAGAATGGTCAGGGAATCATAAAATGGTGATTACATAAGTAACCAGGAATTGGCTGTGTCGTATTTGGAGAGTGGAAATCCCTGCTTCTGTGAGGAAACTGTCTAAGTGACTTGTGCGAAAGGCACCAATAGCCAGATGTACACCACAGTGATGAACAGGGTCAAGTAGTTTCAGAGTGGAAGAAGCCACCGAGCCATAAACCTGACTACCATAATCTTGTCTGGACAAAACCACAGCACAGTACAGATGGAGAAGAGTAACACAGTCCACATGCAGAGATGTATGGGCCAGGAGGCGGAGAGCATTAAGCTTCCGCATGCATGTAGTCTTCAAGTGGTGAATATGGGGCAGCCATGTCAGCTTTTTATCAAAAATAAGGCCCAAGAAATGAGACTGTGCTACAAAATCTAGGTACTGGTTGCCTAAATACAGTTATGTACTGTGGGTTGACAGCAAAAATGCACAATCCCCATTTTGAGTGAGGAAATTAGAAGCCATGGGAGAGGGCCCATGCAGTAGCCCATCAGATGGCACCTTGGAGCTGGCATTCAGCAGATGCTACCAAGTAGGAGCTACAATAGATGCAAAGACCATCTACATACAATGCCAGGGTAACCAGAGGTCCAATGGAGGTTACAAGGCCATTGATGGCAGTGAGGAAGAGAGTGACACTCAACACAGAACCCTGTGGTATACCAATCTCCTGAACCTGAGGGGTGCTGAGTGAATTGCCAGTTCGAAACTGGAAGAGCCAGTGGGATAAAATCTCACAGATAAAAATTGGAAGGTGGCTGTGAAAGCCCCAGTCATGGAGGGTAACTAAAATGTGATCTTATGCAAGTCAAAGAAGACTGCAATAAGATGTTGGCAGTTAGTAAAAGCCACATGACCTTTACCTTCTATGGGATGGTATCTCCCTCCAAAGCCAGAATTAAGGCACCAGTATCAGTGCAGTGGTCTTTATGAACCTCCTGCACACATTGAATAAAGTGAATGCTGCGTCACTCCAGATTAGCCCAAAGCTGCTCATCAGTTTGCAGGATGAGGTCCCAATGAAAAATCACTCCCTGGACCATATTCAGTGACTGGTGAGGGGTAATAGACATCAGGACATTGCCAAGACAATCACAAGCATGAAGAGCTGCAGATTGGGTGGCAGAAGAAGCTTTGATCAACAGGAAGCTTGACCACATCTTACTGAGAGACTCCACTTCATCAAACCTGTCCTTGATGTTCTCCACAAATAACAATGTCTTTGTGGCAGTGAATGTGTTCCCATCTGTCCTAGTAAAAACCAGGTAGTGGGGAAATTTTTTCATCCCAAGACGGTGAGCCTGGCCCTCCTCCCATGGGGTAGCCGGGGATGGGAAGGCTGCAGGGTCATACAAAGCCCAATTCAATAAACATTTACCACTCCGAGAGACAGCCATTAGAGAAAGGCCAGATTTTTGCAGCTTGATATGCTTCATGCACGAAATATCTGTCCTGATACCACCCCCTCCTATCAGGGGCTCTCCCCATGGGTCCCACCCAGCCACAGCAAGTGCTGCCTGGCACAGTAGCCATTGCCAGGAGCTCCAATGCTCCAGGAAGACAAGCAACCACTCCTTGGCATACGCAGGGAGGAAACAGCTCAGGTATCAGTAGTGTGATCTCTGTGTTGTCAGGAGGTTCAGCCAGATGGGTATATAACAGCCTCACCACACAGACTGGCTATATGTGCTGCTGACCTAATGGGGTGGAGGGGGGGCTACAGCAGGGAAGGAAGGGGGAGAGAGCAATTCACTCCATAGACACTGGGGAGGGTGTCCCTCCCCAAATGGATCACACTAAAGACAGAAAGGAAACACATAGGAAAACAAAATTGCAAAGAATACAGGGAACCAGGCGGGCAGCCAGGGTGACATAAATCATAATACCAAGAGAGCGGAAGGAGGAGGCAGTGTGGTAGGAGCAAGGATATGGAGGAAGGAACACAGTGAAGGAAATGCAGCCAGGGAAGGACAAATGTGCTGCAATATCTGAGAGCCTCATGTGTGCCATGCACGAACTCACGAAAGAACTGTGAGCCCTGTGGTGTGTGTGTGTGTGTGTGTGTGTGTGTGTGTGTGTGTGTGTGTGGGGATTGGGGGGGGGGGCGGGGGTACTGGAGAGAAGACAAATATTTAATTACATTAATTACATAGTCCCCTAAATACAATTTTCACAGGACACAAAGGGCATTATAAATACAAAAAATTACAACTATGCATAAACACATTCTAGCAACATTATATTACCTGGAGTCCCCAATGTAAGAAACTTGAGGCGCTCAAGTTCATCGACATTACCTGCGGGTGGTTCTGGAAAGAAAAATAACAACAACATGTGTTTAATCAAGTTCAGAAAGTGTAGAAATAGTTTTAAAATATTTTAATCTACATTTTGAATTATTCTGACTTTTAATTATTTAACTCCATGTTAAATATCTTTCTATGAAGACTGAAACAACTGGACAATAAATATAAACAACTTACCCTACACACTTATTAACAGCTGCAAATGTTTTGTACATGCAAGAATAGTTTCATCGCTTAAAATTGATCTCATTTAACAAATGTATCAACATCACCAGAATTTCGTATTACAACTACCTTAGTGAAGAAGAGATACTGTTCCTGAGCATGTATTTACCACATCACACATAATGACTGATCAAATGTATCCAGACACCTATTTGTGGACATTCATAAATGGTGTATGCACCCTTCACCTTTGTGATGACTAACTCTGCTGGGGACATTTTTAATAATGTGTCTGAATGTCTGTGGAGCAATGGTAACCCATTCTTCCTCCTGAGTCAAAACCTGAGAAGGTAATGATGTTGGTTGGATGTTGGGTTCCAGTGCACGTCAACGTTGTAACTCACCCCCGAGGTATCTTTTGAATGTTTAAATAGCAAATTTGCATGTTTTATAATGAAGATAAAAGCCATAAAATTACCTTTGATGAGCATATGGACTCAAGTGTTCAAGGAGACTGCTCTGATGTCTCTCTCATGGCATAACGGTCAGAACAGTGGAGTGGTAAACAAAGTACTGAGTTGAAAGCTACATGTACCAATTTTTTTATTGTTTATATGAATTTTCTATAATGAAAGAGACAGTAAAAGGTTGGATAATGTTTACCCAAATTAAGAAAATGAGTATGAGGGTAAGAAACAGCTGGCCTTACTACATATTAACTTCACTTTAATTTGAATATTTTTCTTCAAACAGTTGAAGTCATGAAAGATATGATGCCTTATGTTAGAGAAAAGATTCAACCACAAAAGCATAATTATTCTCAAAATGTAGAACCAAATGTGAAATCATTACTACTTCACTATAAGAAATGTTACAAATTCATACAGCTACACCTAATAGTTATTAACCCCCAAGTGTTTGGAATTAGGGATTACATTTTCCCTATAAATTAACTATAAAATACTTCAATCAATCGCGAACAAGTAAGGATGTTACAAGTACTTGTGTGCCTATAAACAGCCATCCTTTGGTGGAAAAAAGGTCTCCAACATCGGGTTTGTAATAGTAGTCAGGTTTTTATCACATAAGGTTGATATCTTGGACACAAATTTGGGGGCACTATGTATCATGTGGATGCCACTGTGATTATTTACAAACAAATTACTACACTAACTGCCCCTAAAAGAAAAAAAAAAGAAGGGGAAGGCAAGTAAGAAGATGGAGAGATGACTGCCAATCAAGTGATGAACCACCTTGGCAGCAACAGCACAGGACACAGAGCAGTGGATGGACCTTTGAAAAATGATGGGACACTAACTGCTGGTAACAAACATAGAGTCCTGGGCTAAACTTTAATCATTAACCTTCAGTTAACTATATTATGCTCGTTGTGCTGACTGTGCATGGATGACGGTAACTGAAATGCTGCCAAGGTGGTTCTGATTCATATCAGACATAGTATATTAAAGTGTTTAGGGCAATTTTCTTCAGTCACATGGCCTGTCCTCCAGTGTGAGCCAGCAAGATTCAGAAGGCACCTGCAGTATTGAGATAAAGTGACTTGCCATCTGTGTGCTTCACCTATCTGACATATTTATGAGTTTTTATGTATCCTGGATCCACACAACAATGATTAAGTGGCAGTGACATTTATTGTGAACATTAAACAAGTTTCTCTCAAAGATGTCTATTGAAATGGAAGTTGCCGAGGCATTTGGAGCTGTGAATTAAATAACCATTCGTGCAATGGTTGGAACCTCAGAATGTCAAGTATGTATGCCTAGACTTGAGCTCTTGACCCAACAAAGGCATGGTATTCAGGACACATCAACTACAGCCAGACACACATTACAAATATGTCTGGTGCAGCTATTTTCAGCACACAATTCTTTTTCCTTTTGTTTAGGAATTCAATTTTGGACACATACATGTTACAACGGTTCATATTCTCAAAATTGACATTCGATAATTATGCCAAAAAACCATTCACCATGTTTTACTGCCATTGTTACTACTCACTGAGTATGCAAAAAGACAACACAAACACAGCACAAAAACCACAGTGCCTTGGAATACGTTCAAACCAGCAATCTCCGTCTTACCACCTTAGTCCCATCTGCAACGGGAGGTACACCACACATACTTTTCCTCTTTATTTAGACATCCATTTCTTAAAGATACTGGCCTCTGGCACATGCCTGCTATGGACACTAATTACTTGATTTAAATTTACAGTGCATCTATAAATTATTTGTTAAAAATTAAAGCAAGTTTCTTAAGTACTAGTTTACAAATGTTTATTCAGGGACAAAAACACACATGCATGGAAGAGCACAAACTCGAGACCAGATCATCAGTTTCATTGGTGGGATTTGAATCCATGTCCTCTATAAACGTGCCTTAATTTCTTGGTCCATTTGGCCTTCACAAGCCAGAGAGACACTGGACAAGACATTAGAGCCATGAAAACATTTCATTTTCTTTATTTGTTCTTTTGCTCCCTTTTCTGTCACTGAGAGCCAGTGAAAGATCACTTGGCAACAGAAGAGTATCAAACTTGAGATAATAAAATATGAGTTAATTTTCATTTTAAGCTTTCCTTTAAGTTATCTTTTAATTGAAATAAATTTCTTTTAAATGTGTTTTGTAAATATTGCATCTCTCTTTCATTTGCTCTCTGCCTACATACTTAAACTAAGGGACATTTTTTAAAGCTATCTTTTATTCTTTCAAATTAATCTCTCTCTTGCCATCTATTGCTACCCCCTGCAACCTCCCAATAATATGTAAAAGATTTCCTCTACTATTTATTCATCTGTAACTTCCCCTCCCACCTCTTTCTCTCACTTCAATGAGCTACAGGCTGAGATTGGTAGGCTAGGCTAGCTGGAAGCCTCCATTTGCATACAGCCATTAATAATGGGAATCCACTTTGGTCAGCTCTTCTCCACTTGATGTGACAGTTTCCCATGATTTTATGAGGGCTTTTTTTTCTTTTTTCTTTTTCTTTTTTCTTTTTCTTTCGATGGTGAGAGAGTTACTTGAGGTTTTATCAGAATGCAGCATGTTGTAGAATAGTACTTTCACGGGTGCTGGAAGCTAGACTAGCATAAAAGCCCGTGGGTGAAGCAAGCTGCCAAACAAACTGTAGTTACAGTGGTGACTAATGAAAATGAATTGATCTTAAGAATTTCAGGGATCAATGGGAACTCGTGGGATTGAAAAGTTGGTTGCTGTTCCTTGTCAGGGATAGAAGGAAGTCTCAGCAACCAAACGAATGCAGATTTATTTTGGCAGTATATCAGTTTATCAAAACTGACATATGTGATGTATAGGGATTGGTCACACTAATTTTAGGTATGGAAAGACTACAAGATTAAGTTCTGTTTTAGTGTATGGGAAGTAGTTTCATCACCAGTATCCAATATCTGAAGGCAAGTGTTGTGATTTAGTGCAGAAGCAATTGACTTTATGGTAGCTTCTGGTGACAAAGTGATTTTGTTCTTGGAAGTATACTGTAAGGAGGCAGAAGATGATGGTGTACTTATGCAAAGGCAGCCCTGCAGAACAAATAACTAACTATGGGAGTTAATGGCCATTACAAGGTTTGTTAAACTGGGAATAAACCACATTATTTTGTTTGCCTTGCTTCTTTATTTTGCTGAAATTTCTGATGATACTGCAGGATGCTAGTTTGGGGTTAAGCAATATATATTTCTGTTTAATTTTATGATTTTTCAATTACTTTTTTACATTTGTCTTTGCTGATGTCACCTGGGAGATTGGTAGTTTTCATGTTTACTTGTCATTCTGGTTTTGAACTAGTTGTCTACCCAATTTTTCTTTTTTTTTCAGTTAAAAAAGAGCTGGTGAGTTTGGCGAGTTTCTTCTGCAAACAAATAAATGTGCTCAAGGCATTTTTACTTCCATACAGTAGTCCACAGATTTTATGACTGTTTTGGGACATGCTGAATGCCTCAAGGGTTAAGATCAAACTAAGAGCGTTATCTTATTTTGCAAACTGCCATATAACCTAGCAGTTGTTCCAGCATGATTTGCATGTAAGGTGAGACATTGGGTTATCTGATTTACAGCTCTGGGTTCAGGAATGTTGTTCCATGGAGAAAACGGAACTACTCTCATCTTTTATATCACAAATGATCTACATTAGCTATCACTATGGAAATGGCAGAATATGAAATACTACTGGTAATGTGATCACTACCTGAAGGAATGGCTGTATTTGCTATGGGTTCAAAGCTCACTAGAGGACTATTATTTTGCATCCACATTTTTCATCTTCTTTAAATTGCAGACCAAAAATTGTCTTAAGAAAACCTCTGCATCATATGTCTTCTCATAACCTTTATACAGTATGTTTTAGATCTGAAGGTGAAGAACTAATGAAATTCCTGAATTACATACTCATTAAAAGCAGCATTTTCCTACTTCAGTCTACAGCATTCAAAATTATTGGTGAATACATAATTTGATTAAATTTTTGATCATTTGTCCAATCACAAAACATCTGACAGGTAGTGAAGCAAGTTTTAATGCACATATGTGCAGTTGCATGAGTAGTATTAATAATAATAATAATAATAATAATAATAATAATAGTGTTCATTGGTGTTAATACTAATCGCATATACATATCCTGTAAACTAACTTGTACCACATCATTTCGATAAAAGAATCATTCACATCATCTTTGGAACATGAAACTAACTAACTTGCCCTTAATAAACTCTTCATCTGAGCAGTAGCATCTCTGAAGTCATGTATCTCACAGCTTTTGTATCTAGCTGCATAGCAGAATTGCTCTGAGCACACACTAAATTAAACCCCATGTGTTAAAAATGAGACTGACAGAACGTGCAAAATGAGTAAGCAGGAACAGTTTCGGGACAAACGCAAGGCTGTAGAACCACGCATGACTGGGAGGAAGATAGATGCTGCATATAGGAAAATTAGAAAGACCTGAAAAGGAAAGAGAAGCAGCTATATGAATATCAAGAGCTTGTATGCACGCCATTGCTACCCAAAGAAGGAAAAACTGAAATCTGGGAGAAACATATAGAAGCACTGTACAAGGGAAATTAACTTTAAAACAATATCATGCAATGGGAGATATAATGTGAGAAGACTTCAACGGACCACTGAAAGACGAGTCAATACAAGGCCTCTGGAATAGATGATATTTCCTCAGAATTACTGAGATACTTGGGAGATCTGGCCATGACAAAACCATTCTACCGGCATGCAAAATATATTAGGACTGTGAAATACTCTCAGAATTCAAGAAGACTGTGAAGATTCCAATTTCAAGGAATGCCTGTGCTGACAGGAATGAATATTACTGAATTATACTTTCACACGTCATGGCTGCAAAACACTGACACAAATTATTTAACAAAAAATGGAGAACTGGTAACAGCTGACCACTGGGAAGATCAGTTTGGGTCCCAGAGAAACATGAGGAACATGTGAAGCAACGCTAACCCTACGACTTATCTTAAGACATTGGATGAACAAAGGCAAATATATATTTATAGTCTTTGTAAATTTAGACAAAACCTTCTACTATGTTGAGTACAATATACTGAAATTCTAAAGCTAGCAGGAATAAAATCCAGGGACAGAAAGGTTATTTGCAACTTGTACAGAAACCAGACTGTAGTTATAAGAATCAAAGGACATGAAAGGTACACAATAATTGGAAAGGGAGTGAAGCAGACTTGTAACATATCCTCAATCTTATTCAAACTGTTTACTGAGTAAGCAGGAAAGAACCAAAAGTAAATTTGGAAAGAGGAAGTTCAGGGAAAAGAAATTAAACCTTGACATTTGCCAATGACATTGTAATTTTGTCTGACAAAGCAAAAGATTTGGAATATCAATTGAATGGAATTCATTGTTTCCTGAAAAGACGTTATAAGATGAATATCAACAAAAGTAAATCAAGTGTTATGGAAGGTAGTGAAATTAAAGATGAAATGCTGAGGGAATTTGATTAGGAAATTATACACTAAAAGTAGTAGACGAGTTTTACTGTTTAAGTGGCAAAAGAACCAGAGATGGTCAAATGAGAAACGATACTAAATATAGACGAGTAATAGTATAAAAAGCGTTTCTGGGGATAAAAATTGATAATAATGAATATAAATTTAAGAGTTAAAATAGTCTTTTCTGGAGGTATTTGTCCCGAGTATGAATCATACAGAACTGAAAAATGGATGATTAGCAGAGCAGACAAGAAGAGAACAGAAGCTTCTGAAGTGTGGTACTTCAGAAAAACAGAATATTAAATGGGAAAATCAAATAACTAATGAGGAGCTACTGAACTAATTGAGAGTAAAATGAAGTTTATGGTACAACTTCACTAAAAGAAGGTAGCAATTGATAGGTGACAACCTGATGCATCAAAGATCATCATGGAGGGAAGTGCGGAGAGCAAAAACTGTACAGGAAGACCAAGGCTCAAATGCAGTAAGTAGGTTACGATGGGTCTAGATTAATGAAATTGTACAGAGGTGAAGAGGCTTGTACAGAATAGAGTAGCATGGAGAGCTGCATTAAATGTGTCTGGAGCCAACAATAAACGATGAACACATTAATTGTCTTTGAGTCCAGATGGTTAACAAACTAAGGTTTCATCAGTTTGAGCATAAGTTAACCAAAACACTCAGTTTTTCCTTTTTCACATTTTTAAATTTGTCTTGCTGTTTTCTATTGCAGAAGGGATTACTAGCACACTTTGCATATTTTTTTGATACTTTCCTCTGGCATAATTTTATGGTGCATAAAAAAAGTATTTATTTTGTGCAGTAAGAGAATTGCATTGAACCTGAAACTAAAAATCTTGCAGAGGCCTTTAAGAGCCCTTGGGATTATTTCAGCCATTCGCCAATACATTTAGTCCCTAATGGTATTTGTGTTTAATAGTAAGAATGAATGTAGAATGAAATGTGGAATTCACAATCCAAACTATAGAATTAAAAATAATTTCCATATCAATGCTGTACTCCATCTAAGGTGCAAAACTGAATTCTATATTCTAGTGGAAAACTTAATAGGTTGCAGGCATACATCAAGCCAGAAATTGGAAATGCACATGTATTTAAAAGTTTTTTCTTAGGTACTGTTCCTACAGTTTATCAGAAAATTTGGACTTAGGGATCCAAATCCAATTTAATACTACTACTATTAGTAGTTGTTGTTGTTATCAAATGATCTTCAGTCCAGACTGGTTTGATGCAGCTCTCCATATTACTCTATCCTACTCTCATCTTCATCTCCAAGTAACTACTGCCTTCTGAATCTAGTTAGTGTATTCATTGCTTGGTCTCCCTCTACAATTTTTACCCTCCATGCTGCCCTCCAATACTAAATTGGTGATTCTTTGATGCCTCAGAACATGTCCTACCAATCAATCCCGTCTTTTAGTCAGGTTGTGCCACAAATTCCTCTTCTCCCCAATTCTATTCAGTATTCCCTGATTAGTTATGCGATCTACCCATCTAATCTTCAGCACTCTTGTGTAGTACCCATTTTGAAAGCTTCTATTCTCTTTTTGTCTAAACTATTTATCGTCCATGTTTCACTTCCATACATGGCTACACTCCATACAAATATTTTCAGAAAAGACTTCCTGACACTTAAATCTATATTCGATGTTAACAAATTTCTGTTCTTCAGAAATGCATTCCTTGCCATAGTCGGTCTACATTTTATATGCTCTCTACTTCAACCATCATCAATTAGTTTGCTCCCAATAGCAAAACTCGTCTACTACTGTAAGTGTCTCATTTCCTAATCTAATTCCCTCAGCATCACCTGATTTAATTTGACTACATTCCATTATCATTGTTTTGCTTTTGTTGATGTTCATCCTATCTCCTCCTTTCAAGACAGTGTCCATTCCATTCAACTGTTCTTCCAGCTCCTTTGCTGTCTCTGACAGAATTATAGTGTCATCAGCAATCCTCAAGGTTTTTATTTCTTCTCCATGGATTTTAATTTCTACTCCAATTTTTTTGTTTCCTTTACTGCTTGCTCAATTTACAGATTGAACAACATTGGGGATAGGCTACTACCATGTCTTACTCCCTTCTCAACCATTGCTTCCCTTGCATGCCCCTAAACTCTTATAACTGCCATTTGCTTTCTGTAAAAGTTGTAAATAGCCTTTTGCTACCTGTATTTTAGCCCTGCCACCTTCAGAATTTTAAAGACAGTATTCCAGTCAACAGTGTCAAAAACTTTCTCTAAGTCTACAAATGCTAGAAACATAGGTTTGCCTTTCCTTAATCTATCTTCTAAGATAAGTCATAGGGTCAGTATTGACTCAAGTGTTCCAACATTTCTATGGAATCCGAACACTTATGCGTTTATAAAATAAGTTTTAACTTTTTTTTAAATATAGACAGTAGATTGCATTCTCTGGAATCATAAAAGTTGTCTAAATGCTTAATATAAAGTCAAACAATGGAAAATTCAGGATGGGACAGTAACAACATTATGAAAAGGATAGTTGCTACTCACCATATAGCAGAGATGTTGTGTTGCAGATAGGCACAACAAAAAGACTGTACTCACACACATATAACCACAGTCTCTGGCTGCAAGGCCATACGCAGGCCTTGGTAGACAGAGAGAGAGAGAGAGAGAGAGAGAGAGAGAGTGAATGAGTGTGTGGTGTGTGTGTAAGGGGGGGGGGGGGGGGGGGAGGTGATGCAGGCGTGTTTGGCCAAAAGCTTTATTGGAAAGTCTTTTTCTTGTTTTCGTAACATTGTGCTAACTATGAAGTAGTAGATAAAGAATTCTAATGAAACAGTGTAAGAAGAGAAACAGTAGCTTTTTTTCAAGGTAGCTCCTTTTCTGCTACTATATGTATTACCTGATTATTAATGCATTGACAAAGTAATATGAAAGTTATTCCCATAATTAACATTGTGATTAGGTTGGCAATAATTGCAACTGGTTGTAAAATTTTTTACAGAAGCAGCCTGCTATGGCTGTCTCTGCCTGTTCAGGTGTAACTTCATTTGTTTAACATAATCGGAGGCTCTCATTCTTTGTGAGATTTATTGAATACTAACAGAGAGAGCAAATGAATGAATAAATGAGTGAAAAGAATAAAGTGACAGAGTTCTGAGTTCAAATGCATTGTATTAGCTGCATGGTTATTTATAATGACCTCTTCAACACTCAACACTCCTGGTCACTAAGAACCATTTCACATATAAGAGGTGTGTTCACAAAGTATCAGGAATTTTGTAATTTTGCAGGCTGTATTAGTCCAATTCATGTGATTTTTCATAGTTGTGTTGGGACACATTTCTGAAATGTATCCGTACACTGGAAGCTGTACTGGATGTTTAATATATTGTCAGTTATAAAGAAAGTTACATGTGTTTGCTTAAGAGTGGTGATTACCAATTTGTTTTAAAAATGAATCAGAGAATTTAAATTAAATTTTCTTATAAACATGGAATAAAATGTAACAAAGTTTTTGTTGTGACAGTGCCACAACATTTAACAGTGCCGCCATGACAGTACGCGCAAATGGCGATAGAGGCACTCCGCAACTCAGCTGAGCGTGGGAGCGCCACCTAGCTATGAACGGCGCCGGCCGCATGTCACGGCACAGCAGTCGAATGAGAGATACTGAGTTGTTATAATGTAACCAGCTATTGTTTTTAAGTGAGTGTGTTTGAATATCCATGCAATTATTGGTGATTAAAGGTTATAACATTTTGGCAACGAGGTCAGATATTTTCACTGCGTTGTGGATTTGTGTGTTCGTGACGGGGCAGACATGGAACAGCTTATGCAAGCGCTCATTGAACAACAAACAGCTGACGGCTGCTATTCAGGTGTTGTCGACATCGCTTACTCATCGTCTGTCTTCCCCTTCTCTGCCTCCATTCCCTTACGACGAGGCCGCTGAAGACTGGAAGGATTATGAGAAGCGTTTGCGGCAACACTTCTTGGCTTTCGGTGTTGTCGACGCTCCTATGTGTAAGTCGTTATTTCTATCTTGGATTTCCCCACGGATCTATCAGCTGCTATCTCAGTTAGCCCTCTGCGGGAACCTGCCTCCCTGTCCTTCCAAGAAATGTGTGACTTATTGTCTAACTATTACCGCAAAAACACCCACGTCATTGCCGCCTGCGTGGCATTCTACCGGTGTCGTAAACAGCCCCATCAATCTTACCGGGCTTGGGCGGCGGAACTACACGGTCTGAGTAGGAAATGTCAGTTTGTCACAGACACTCATCATGAGTCTTATGCTGATTCAGTGGTTAGGGATGCTATTCTATGGCTTGCTCCTGATAAAGAAGTTCGGCAACGTGCCCTACAACTGCCAAACCTGTCGTTGTCGGAAGTTCTAAGCATCGCTCAATCCTTTGAAGTGTCTCATGCTGCTGGCACGCAAATAGACGCGTGGTGTGATGTAGGCACTGTACAGTCAACTTTCAACATGGACAATTTGCCTGTTTCACAGGAGAACGAAGACGTGGCGGTGGTTCACTCGTATAAACAACATCGCGTTGGGCCGCAACGCTCGCAGCGAAAACAGCAACCACAGAAGCAGGTTCGTTCCGCACTTCCTTCTTGTCCACGTTGTTTCGTACAGCATGACAGGGCCGCGTGTCCAAAACGTTGGGCCACGTATAATTCATGTAGGAAAAAAGGCCACATTGCTTCTGTGTGTCAGTCCCCTAAAGTTCCTGTCGACAAGGACGAGGCATCGGACATGGATGTTAACTGTGTGCTTTCTCAAACAAATAAGTTGTTTGTTACTGTTCATGTTCTGGATAAAGACATTCGCATGCAAGTGGACACTGGCTCTGCAGTAACTCTCATTAATTCTCGCACGTATTTGGAGTTGGGCTCCCCTCCCTTGTCTCCAGTTACGCGAAACCTGAGTACTTATAATAAACAGGAAATTCCTATCATTGGCCAGTTTGATGCTTCCACTGCCTACAAGTCTGTTGTTAGGCCCCTCACATTTTATGTGGTGGATCATGCGGGCACTGAAAACCTGTTCGGTTATGATGCTTTCCAGTTGTTCGGGTTCTCCATTGATGATGTGCACCTCATATATGAGGATATTCCGTATCAACAGCTGAATGGATTGTGTTCTGAATTTTCGTCCATGTTCTCTGCTGGTCTGGGTCGTGCCAAGGATTTTGAAGCCCACATTACTCTTAAACCTACAGCTCGCCCTAAGTTTCTCCAGGCACGCCCTATTCCGGTGGTGTTGCGTGCACCTGTCAAGGCTGAGATAGACAGGTTAACAGCTTCGGGGATTCTCCTTCCTGTTACCTCCAGCGAATGGGCATCGCCAATCGTGGTGATTTCTAAACCAAACAGGAGTCTGCGATTGTGTGGTGATTTTAAAGCCACCGTCAATGCTCAGAGCCTCATTGACACTTACCCTCTTCCCCGCCCTGAGGAGTTATTTACCAAGCTCGCTGGGGACCAGTTCTTTTCCAAACTTGACTTATCGGAGGCATACCATTAGTTGCCGTTGGATGCTTCTTCCAAGGAATTTCTCGTCATCAACACTCCTTGTGGGTTGTAGTAGTACCAGCGGTTACCATTTGGCGTTGCTAGCATGCCGGCCATTTTTCAGCGGTTTTTGGAACAGCTCACGGCTTCCGTTCCCGGCTGCATAAACTATCTGGATGGCATTGTTGTCACAGGGGGCCTCCACTGAGGAGCACCTTCACCATTTGTGTTCACTGTTTCGGGTTTTGCATTCGGCTGGGTTGAAGTGCAATCTGGACAAGTCACAGTTCTTCCAACCCTCCATTGTGTATCTTGGTTTACACTTGTCCCGTGAGGGTATACGTCCTCTACGTCAGCATGTTGCGGCCATTAACGCTCTACCCCGGCCGTCTACGGTCAAAGAACTTCAGGCGTTTCTAGGCAAGATTGCTTATTATCACAAATTCATTCCATCCGCGGCGGCGGTAGCTCATCCTCTGCAGCAGCTGTTACGCAAAAACGTCCCTTTCTGTTGGTCCGACGAGTGTGAGCAGGCTTTTGTCCGCCTGAGGGCTCCTTTGCAGTCGGCGCCTTGTCTTGCCACATTCCGTCCGGTCAGCACTTGGTTCTGGCGACTGACACGTCACAGTATGGCCTAGGGGCTGTTCTCGCCCATTGGTATGAGGATGGGTCGGAACGACCCATCGCCTATGCTTCCACGACCCTCAATGATGCACAACGGCGTTACTCTCAAATCGAAAAGGAGGCACTCGCTATCATTTATGCTCTAAAAAAGTTCAGCATTTTTTTGTATGTTTCTAAGTTTCACCTCATCACCGACCACAAGCCTCTGGTCTCTCTGTTCAGCCCATCAGGGTCGCTTCCAGATAAGGCAGCTCACCGCCTGCAACGTTGGGCCTTATACTTGTCTCGTTTTCACTATGAGATTCACTATCGCCCCACAGCCCAGCACGCCAATGCTGACACATTGTCGCGATTGCCGATGGGCCCCGACCTGGTTTTCGAGCATGGTGAACTACTCTGTTTCCACATTGATGAGGAAGAACGTCGTGTGGTCGAGGGTTTTCCACTTACAGGTTCGCAGGGCGCATCGGCTACTGCGCGGGACCCGGTCCTGTGTCAGGTGATCGGTTTTGTTCAACGGGGTTGGCCGGACAGGACCAAGGGCCAGGCATCGGATCCCCTTCACAACTACCATGCCTTGTGCCTTCGTCTGTCTGTTCGTGATGGTGTTGTTCTTCTGGCCACAGATGGCGCATCTCCACGGGTCGTGGTGCCAGCCTCTCTTCGCAAAGATGTTCTCAAACTGTTGCATGAAGGCCATTGGGGTATTTCTCGGACTAAGTCCCTGGCCCGCAGGCACGTTTATTGGCCCGGTATTGATTCGGACATCGCCCACATGGTTGCTGCATGTGGTCAGTGTGCTCAACAACTGGCTGCACCTCGTACAATGCCCTCTCCGTGGCCTGATCCGGCACAGCCATGGGAACGGGTGCACGCCGACTTTGCCGGCCCCTTCCTCGCTACTTATTGGCTACTGTTGATTGACGCCTTCTCGAAGTTTCCATTTGTTGTTCGATGTCTGTCACCCACCACTGCGGTGACGACGCTGGCTTTGTCCAAAATCTTTGCGCTAGAAGGTCTTCCATCCACGATCGTCACGGACAATGGCCCTCAGTTCTCTTCGCAGGCCTTCCGTGATTTTTGTACTGAACAAGGGATTCATCATGTTACAGCACCACCCTTCCATCCGCAATCGAATGGGGAGGTCGAGTGCCTTGTCCACACTTTCAAAAGCCAGATGAAAAAAATTCCTTAGTGATTTTTCCACAGATGACGCTCAGCTGCAATTTCTGAGTTCTTATCGCTTCACGCCTCTGGGTGATCGCAGCCCTGCTGAACTCTTGCATGGCCGCCAACCGCGCACTCTACTGCACCTGCTTCACCCTGTCAGGCCTTGTGCTGTGTCCCCTAGCACGGGAAAATACTCAGTGGGTGCCGACGTGTGGGCACGAGGGTATGGATCTCGCCCTAAATGGATTCTAGGGCTGGTCAAGGCTCTTTGCGGCCGCCGGCTTTGTGAAATACGTATGGACGACGGCATGGTTGTTCGCCATTACGACCAGATGCGCCCACGAATGGTGGCCACGCTGGTGCCACCGCCCCTTCCTTCACCTCCACCAGCCCAAGAAGCCAGTCCTGTCGCTTCTGCCGATCTACCGTACATGTTGATGCAGCTGACGTCGCTACTGGTTCCGAGTACGCCGGAACCGGCTCCAGTCGCGACGCCGCCTTCTCCGGGACCCACCTCGCTGGAGCACACCCCCAGGTCCACACCTATGGATGCTGCTCCGGAGTTTTCACCCATCATCTCATCCAGGAGGCACGTTCCACACACGAGCTTCCGTCCTGGACATTTTCGACCATACTCTCGTGTCTCTCCGTGGGATCTTCTCGGGGCCTCACAAGAGGCCATGGATGTCTCCGCACTGTCCATGTCTCCAAGGAAGTGAGTGTTTTTTTTTTTTTTTTCAAGGGGGGAAAAGTGTTGTGACAGTGCCATGACATTTAACAGTGCCACCACGACAGTATGCGCAAACGGCGATAGAGGCGCTCCGCAACTCGGCTGAGCGCGGGAGCGCCACCTAGCTACGAACGGCGCTGGCCGCATGTCACGGCACGGCAGTCGAATGAGAGATACTGAGTTGTTATCATGTAACCAGCTATTGTTTCTAAGTGAGTGTGTTTGAATATCCATGCAATTATTGGTGATTAATGGTTATAACAGTTTTCAAAAAATGTTAATTATTACTTTTGGTGAGTCTGCTATGACTAAAACAAAGATTTAGGCTAGGCAGTAGTTCAAGGTACTCTGACAAACACTTGCCAGTCAATGCGCAGCCAGAGAATTTGGATCACTGTCAGAGTAAAGACACTTTGTCAAAATTTTAACAGTAAACTGTTGAAGTATTTGTAACAATTTACTGTCCTCCAGGAAAGTTCTCATGCTCAAATTATTCTCAGGACCGAGAGCTGGCTGGAACACAAAGCAGAAAGCTTCAAGATACATAACAAGTCGTGGCATGTATATCAGAAAGATAGATCAGAGGCTATAAGATAGGGAGTATTCACTGCAGTTGACAAAAACATCATGTCTATTGACATCAAAGTTGAGAGTGAAATTATCTGGTGGCATATAACAGGTCCAGGTGAAGCCAAGTTAATTGTTGGATGCTTTTACTGGTCACCCAATTCTGTTGTGACAGTTCTAGAGTCATTCAAAGAATTTCTATGTTCAGCAGCAAGTAAATACCCACATTATGCACTACTAGTTGGAAACAACTTTAACGTACTGAATACAGACTAGGGTGTCTATGGATTAATTGCAGGGGTTACACACAGACAGTCATGCAAAGTACTTCTGAACACTTTTTCTGAAAAGTGTCTTGAGCAGCTAGTTCAGCAGCCCACACATAGTGGAAATATGTTATACCTCATAGCTACAAATAGGCTGGACTTTACTGACAACATCAAGTTAGAAATGGGGACTAGCAATCGTGATATCATTAAAGCAACTGTGATTAAAAAAGGTAATGAATCAGTTAAGAAGGCGAGGAGAAGGTTTCTGCTAGAAATAGCAGATAAGCAGTTATTAGCATCTCATTGACACAGTGAACTGACATCACTTAGTTCCAGTAAGATGGACATAGAAGAATCATGGGTGAAGATTAAGCTGATTATAAATCATTGTTTGGAGAATTATGTGCCTAGTAATTAGATTAAGGATGGAAAAGACCCATCATGGCTTAATAACGAGATTCGAAAAATGCTGAGGATGAAGATGCTGTTGCACACTCAGTTCAAAACAGAACACACACATGATGACAAGTAAAGGTAAATAGAGATTCTGTAAAAAGGGTCCATGTGCGAAGCATGCAACTACTACCACTGTCACATCTTAGCAAAAGATCTGGCAGAGGGGCTGAGAAAATTCTGGTTCTATGTAAAATTGCTAAGTGGATCTAATGCTTCCATCCAGTCAGTTGCTGCCCAGCCTAGTGTGGCGGTTCAAAATAGCAAAACAAAAGCCAAAGTTTTAAATGTCACATTCAAGAAATCATTCACACAGGAGAATTGTACAAACCTACTGTCATTTGACCATTAGACAGACTCCTGTAAGGACAACATAGCAATACGCATCTCTGGCATAGATATACAACTGAAGGAGTTCAAAATAAATACATCACCAGGTCTGGATGGAATCCCAAACCAGGTTTCCAAAGAGTATTCTACAGCACTGGTCCCTTACCTTGCTTGCATTTATCACGAATCTCTCGCATAGTGCGAAGTCTCAAGTGGCTGGAAAAAAGCGCAGGTGACTTCTGTGTATGAGAAGGGCAAAAGAACGGACCCGCAGAATTACAGTCTAATATACCTTACATCAGTTTGCTGTAGAATCAGTGAACATATTCTCATGCCAAATATAATAAATATTCTTGAGGCCAAGAAGCTTACGTCCATGAATCAGAATGGTTTTAGAAAGCACTGATCCTGGGAAACTAACAATGGATGAAGGACAACAACAGGCAGATTCCATATTTCTAGACTTCTGGAAAGCATTTGACACAGTGCTCCATTGCAGGCTGTTAATGTAGGTACAGGCATATGGAACAGGTTCACAAAATGGTTAGTAGATCAAAGACTTTTTACGTAATAGAACCAAGTATGTTGTCCTTGACAGTGAGTGTTCATCAAAGACAAGCGTACCATCAGGAGAGCCCCCAGGGAAGTGTGATAGGACTGCTATTAAATGATAAAAGATTTGGCAGACTGGGTGGGCTGCAATCTGTGGTTCTTTGCTGATGACACCGTGGTGTATGGTAAGATGCCGAAACAGCATCCTGTGGCTGTTTGCTGATAATGCTGTGGTGTGTGGGAAGGTGTCATTGTTGAGTGACTGTAGGAGGGGACAAGACGACTTACACAAAATTTCTAATTGGTGTGATGAATGGCAGCAAGGTCTAAATGTAGAAAAATACAAGTTAACGTGGATGAGTAGGATACACAAAATGTTTGCTTGACACAGTCACATTTAAATACTACCAGTCATTTCCTTTCCTGTTTCACTTGCAAATAGAATGAGCGAAAAACAACTGTCTATATGCCTTCATACGCACCATCATACTTTATGTTGGAGGCAGTAGAATAGTTCTACAGTCAGCTTCAAATACAAGTTCTGTCAATTTTCTCAGTAGTCTTCCTCAAAAATAATATCTTCCTTCAAGAGATTCCCATTTGAGTTCCCGAAGTATTTCTGTAACACCTGCATGTTGTTCAAACCTACCAGCAATAAATCTAGCAGTCCACCTTTGAATTGCTATGATGTCTTCCTTTAATCTGACACTCTAGCAGTACTCAAGAGTAGGTCACACTAGTGTGCTGTATGTAGTCTCCTATACAGACGAACCACACTTTCTTAGAATTCTCCCAACAAACTGAAGTCGGCCATTCACCCTTCCTACCACACTCTACACATGCTAGAAAGGAAATGACTAGTAGTGGTAAGAGGGTACCCTCCACCATGCGCCGTTTGGTGGATTGCGGAATATCAATGTAAATGTAGATGTAGGTGTTTACGAGAGGTGTAAGTGTTTCCAAGAGGCAGTGAGGAAGTTGATGATGAAAGTTTTGGACACCACAGAACATCAACAACTGATAAGAATGTGGAAAAAGTGAAAGAAATAGTTGCTGATTATTCTTCCAGGCTGTATGGCCATGGTCAAAAAAAACATTTCAGTTTCTGATGTTTCTTCCAGAGCTGCGATGGACATATCTGAAGGTGCTTCTGATGACTCTTGGTTTCCACTGGAACTGACTAGACACTGACTGAATTCTAGTCAGTTCCAGTGAGACGATGAATTTTATGAGCATGTTGACGATTACGCAGTAGGTAACCCATTAGATCCTGGTATCTTTAATTTTTGTATCATAAAATCTAAACAGTCAGCTCCTGAAAATGCAAATAAGAAAACATGTTGATGGTCTCAAGTTGTTGATGATCATTCATGGTTTGGTCACATGGAGAAAAATGCTTTAGAAGAGTTCTTTTGTTAATTGACTGGTGTAAATACAAAAATCCAGTTCCCCATGGAGATGGGAAAAGACAACACAATATCCTTCTTGGATGTTTACTTATGACACAGGCTGGTGGAAGGTTGAAACTTAGTTTTTTGGACAGAACCACAAGAATTTGCATGCCAGAATCCCTGGTTGCTGAATTAAAACATCTGAAACAGGCTTTCAAGAAGAATGGCTATTCAGGCAAAGTAGTAAATAGGGTTCTGCAACCAAGTAACAGTAGGTAAAAGGACAACAATGAACCACAGCAATAGAAGTACATTAAGACAGTTTTCTCTCTTTTATCAAAAAGTAACTGTTCAGGTCAGCAAGATTTTAAAGAAATACGACATCAGACCGATTTTTTGACCAGCTAAGAAAATATCTCACGCACTTTGATCTGTAAGGGAGAAATGCCCTCCTCTGTCAGCATGTGGAGTATGCATGATTCCATGTATCTGTGGAAAGGTCTAAATTGGAACTACTATGAGAAGCATGAATACAAGATCGAAAGAACACAAAAATAATTGCCAACTAGAGAAAACAGAAAAATCAGCTGTAGCAGACCATGCTCCTCAGTGAGGAAATCATGAATTGAAGTGTTCCAAAACCAAAATTTTATCTACTATGATAAACTATTATCCACAACTATATAGAGAAGTCATCAAATTATGTAAGTATAGTGATAATTTTATGAGAAAAGATGAAGCCATGAAACTCAATGATATATGGACAGTGGCACTGCATAATTGACAGATAACTGTTTATCCTTGACAGGTGACCATTGATGGTTGTGTTTTATCTCTGATGATTATTTCTGCTGATCACGTGTAAGCTCTACTATAGCCACTTTACACAATATTTATGTCACTCTTCAACATCCAGCTTGTCAGCTGGCAAGACTCAGCATAGCCAGGAGCATCTCCAAGGATATCCAGCGCAGATCTGGGCAAAACATCAGGAAGAGAAAAGTTCCTTTGACAATGGCCATACAGCCCAGAACACTCATCAGAAACTATGCCGACCATGAAAACCTTCACTGTGTGAGTGAATGAAATGATTATAAATAATCACCCAGTTACAATCAGGAGTTGTTGCTGATGTTAGCATACCAATTAGCTAACGGCATGAAATCTTTTCAAGTGTTTCACGTATGAAATGTGTGACTGCAAAATTCATGCCTAAAGTGTTGAATTTTGAGCAAAAACAGCCGCAAAGTGGAGTTTCCCAGGAGTCACTCAATAAACTCAACAATGATGCAGAACTACTGAAATGTGTCATAACAGGCAATGAAACAAGGGTGTACAGGTATGACATCAAAACTAAGGCTCAGTTATCCCAGTGGAGGCATTCTGGATTGCCAAGACTGAAAAAAGCTCAGCAAGTGCAGTCAAATATGGAGGTTCTGCTCACTGTTTTCTTCGATTTTAACAGCATAGTACATCATGAGTTCTTATTCAGAAGTCAAATGATCAGTACAGTAAGGAGAACTACCTATCAGTCCAAAACCTTTTGTGGGATGAAATGCAAAAGAAACACCTGAATTTGTTGTGAAATAATTCAAGGCTTTTGCACCAACATAATGCACATGCTCACACTTCAGTGCTTGTTCATGAATTTTTGGCAAAACACAACACTGCAATCATGCCCCAGCCTCCCTATTCACCACATGTGGCCTCATGTGACTTCTTTCTGTTTCCACAAATAAAGAGAGCCTTAAAGGACCAGCGTTTTACAAGCTTAGATGAGATTAAAAGTGCACTGCTGAAAAAGCTACGTGATATCCCATAGATCGAGTTCCAGAAGTGTTTAGGAAACTGGAAGAAGCAATGGCATAATGGGGACTACTGTGAAGAAGATAACATTAATCTAGATGAATAAACAACATTATTTCCAAGAAATGGAAATTCCTGAAAACTTTTGAACACACCTCATATTATTTACTGTCAGTCACCCATTCACTTTTCTCCAATGTCTAGCTTCAAGTCAAATACTTAGCGCTTTGAGCACCTTTCCTCACAATACACCTGAAACACTTTATAGTGCATCTGCAGCTGATCTACATTTGCAAAATTTGTTCAGATTTTGCATTGCATCATTAAATTCACAAATGTGCAATACCCACTAATTATGCAAAATCAACTCAATTCACCACAACAACAAATGACAGCAGCTGCCCTTAAATTATCTGTTTCACCACATCAAAAGGACTGTGTTAAGTTAGGTAGACATCATCATTACTTTGATAACACATGGAAACGTGTTAAGCATTTGGGTTTCCTAACATGATAATCTACTGCATAATAGTAGTAAAAATAGTTTTTGTGAAACTGATCACATAGAATATCATCTTGATAGCAACTTCAACTGTATTAAAACAACTGATAAATTAAATCTTTAATTTCCATAACAAGTTTTCAGACATGTGTTTAAAATCAACAGACAACTAATTTTAATCTTAAAACACACACACACAGAGTATATTTACATGAAATGAATTTACATATTTGTATGGACAACTATCAGCTATATAATGGAATGATGGCAATGAAATTTCGTGCCTGACAGGGGCAAGAACCTGGATTTCCCACTTATCATCAGTGGGCACCTTACCATTAAGCTATCCAACCATGACTCCTGGTCAGACCCATACTTCCATATGTCATCAACCATGTGTCTACAATCTGCTCTCATAGATTCATTATGTGTATTCCCATACAGGGGAGATTTTTAATTGAAATGTCACTTGTTCAGTGTCAGCAGGTAAGTACAATATTGCAGTGCCTATGTTGTTCAGAAGTACGAGGCACGTATGTCCAAAGGAACATTGCATCACACTTCTGAAAACACAGGCACTGCACTATTGCAAAGTATATTTGTCCAGCAATAAGTACTCCAATAAGGAGCAAAGTACTTGCCAGTCTTTACTACAACACCTTCCCCATGTGGACTTGGTGGAGGCCAACCTCCATAGTCTGTCCTCACTGGAGCTGCTGAAACATATTAAAACACTTAGTCAATCAAATACTTGATGCAAATTATGAGACACCAGCAAAGCAATATGAAACTACACACACTTACAGCTTGCAGTTTCAGTGTTCTGCTTATTGAGGATGGATAGAGAACATGCCCCCTCATCTTCAACCAAATGACTAGCTGTAAAATAAAGGTAATTCTGTAGAGCATACAAACATGTGTCACAAAATCTATCACTGATAGAAAAGTAACAATTTGCTATAATGTTGCTAATTCACTATAACATTTTATGGAGTGCTAACACATAATGAACATACAAATGTAACCCACAGCCGAAAGGAAAACCATGTATAATACTACAAAACATACCATGTAGAGTGAAAACAAGATCTTACAGTCAGCATTTAATATACATCTGTTATGCCTCCCGCCAACCATGTGTTCATACAAATTAGTTTCTTTATTCAGTAACTAATTTAATCTCCTAGCCAGTCATTTAGCTTCAGTTTCTTCTCACATTTACAGGAAAAGAAGAAACCCTTAAGGGCTGGGCAAGGGGTGGATGAGAGGGGTGGGGGAGGTTACATAAAAATAATCAAACAAAATTAGTGTTAATTCCATAAACCTTTGGGCACTAGATAGAGTAGTGATGGTCTTGGTGAAATTTAACCCCTAGGAGTTAGGGTGTCAGTAGGAAGGTTTGATGTGTAAAGTGTTCCTCTGGAAACTTAGAACAGTTTCAACCAAACTTTGTACACATGACTAAATACCCAGAAAATTAAAAAAATAAATAAAATACTGAGGATATAAGACACCTCTAACACCCCCATGGGTACAGATATAGGAGAGAAGGGTGAGAGATTGTGGTGAAATAGAAAATAAAAAAAATTCTACCTACATTAGAGTCTATTCCATAGCGCTTTTGGTAGGTGAGCCATTAGTGACAATTCTGATGGCATTTAGGTCTAAGTTTACTTGGGTAGAAAGAATAAAAGCTTCCATAATATCCTGGAAAGTTTTAGAAACTAACTGATACTCAGTAGAACCTTCTACAAGGTATTAAACAGCAAATAATTCAATTTTTCATTCCTTTATCTTCTGAGAAAAACATTCATCATCTCATATTTATATAGAAGCACTGGTGTTTACAAACAGAGGCTGGAGAGTGTGATAGGTTAAATACATAATCGTGCCATTCTGACTTAGCCACTAGTTGCCTTCTAAACACAATAAGTTCCTTTTTTGTTCCTTGAGTACACTTTTTATTTCAAAATGACTGATTTCAGGCAGATTGCTCATCTTCAGATCTGCTAGACAATAAAAATAAATTACAATTGTGTCCTACTCTGTGTCTACAATATCACAACCAGACTTCACTAATTTGATTACTCCTGATATGGTAGATGATGACCTTAAAGGGAACGTATGTGTGTGTTATGAAGTTTTGTATCGTATTATATAGAAAAAGATTTCAGCTTTATAATGTTGTAAACACTAGATTAGAACCCAATTGTAATTTTTTTTATTGTTTAAAAGATCTGAAGATGGGTGACATTGCCCAAAACTGGTTGCTTTGATATAAAAACAATGATTGACAGACAGAAAATGCTTGTTTTATATAAATAATGATTGCAGATAACTCCCTGTGACAAGTATGTCTAGTTTGCATCAACAGTATATCATGCTATCAAATTATGATTGATGATGGAACATCAGAGGCTTGAGTACAAGCTAACACTGTGGGAAGGATGGGTTAGGAAGTCAGCAATGTCCCTTCCAAATTAACTGTCCCATTACTTGTCTTAAACAATTTAGAGAAACTGCAGAATATATAAATCTGGATTGTGAGATGAGGTATTGAACTCTGGTGTTCCTGAATGTGATTCTGAATGCTAAGCAATATGGTACATCAGGCCACAGGATTTTCAATGCATGCTTCCTCAGTGGCCACATCTGCTTATTTACTCCCTTGAATTCCAGTGAAACCTGTAAACTAGCAGATTTAACTTCACAGCATCAACACCTACAAACTGTTTCAGCATCCTCAAGATAACACATAACTAAACAACAAATACTGTAAATTTATCTGGTAAATGGATCTTTAATGCACACACTGTGAAAACCACAAGGCAGCCAAGAGTGTCCCCACGGTTCACCTCATGTGAAAATTGCCACATAATTACACTGTGCATATAAAACATCATAGAATAGTGAGTTAAACAAATGTCCATGAGTACTGCTCAATTTGTATTTCAGTTATTCTAAAATAACTCTAGGCTTCTGCAGCAGCCCAAGAGTAACTTAGCTCCAGCTCTGGGTTAAGGCCAACATTTGTTCCCACACCAAATACCAGTACATCCTGAATGGCTCTTAGCTTGCCATCAATTTATGAAAATCCAATGTGCAGTAGGCAACATGATGCTCTAGAATGCTAATGATTCTGTAACAGATAAGAGGCTTTAGGTCTCACACACATAGAAGAGCACACACTAGGTACTGATCTCAAGCATCAACACAACCTCTTATGTTGCACAGAGTCTATTAACTCCAGATATGTTAGTTTTGGTCATATGTAAACCAACTACATAGCTAGAATCACATAAAAGCTTTGTAAAAGTGGAAAAGACAAATCTGCTACACAAGACCTGTGCCTAAGGCTCTTCAACATATGTAGTGCCTATTATTATCTTACTTTCAGATCCCTTGGTTGTTGTAAGCACAATGGTTCAAGAACATTTTGTATGACAATGTTGGCCAGCGGAAGTGTCACATTGCAGCAACAAGTACAGGGATGATATTGTTTCTTTGTGCAGTCAACTAAAATAGCAACTGCTTGAAACTATACTACCAGAACAACACCAATGGAAACCCATAAGGTGGAGACTATAGCATTAGATAAACATTAAGCTTAAGATCTGTTTCCTGTCCCACCTCACATACCTTGAACTAAGTAATTTGCCATAGAAATACAAGAGCCTGTTTAGCAGTAAGGTTTCTCCTTTATTTCATTCTTCCACTCTCTTGGTGAGCTTATGTAAACTGAAATTTTGGGAGAGAGGCATTCTGGTTCACTCACAAAAATCTCAAAATTAATACTTTCATCAGATGGTCATCAACTGCTGTATCAGAAATAATCAAATTAGTGAGGTCTGGTTCTTGTGAACCAGTTTCTCTGACCTGTGATATGATTTTTTTCTTCTTTTCCCCTTTTGAGGTTTTACAACATACCAATCTGAAATACATTGACTCTTTTTTCTGCATCTCCTTGTATGGAATACAAATTAGTATTGAGCATTGGGCACATAGATACAATCCGCATTTGCTGGTGATACAGCAGAGGTGAGCGACTTCACAGAAAGTGCATCTCTGATGGAGAATTTGCAGATACACATGCTTTTTTCAGCTTTCACCACTGAGATCTTCACAGATGATTTCCTTACATTCATTACCTATTTGGTAACAAATACACATTACTATGTGACTGGTGGTGGCTCAAATAAACCCCACAGACTCTACAGTTTCAAAATAAAATATTCACTTAGTGACTAAAGAAATATTTGACATTTAGCTGCAGTGAGATATTCACATATCATTAAGTTAAAGCCAATGGCTATGGGTTTTTTTTTTTTTTTTTTTTTTTTTTCCTATCGTAATGTGATACCTAACCTCAGGAACTGCTGTAGCGGTTTTGATTCAGCTTTCCCTAAAAGATGTACTGATTCATGAGGAAGGTTTGGGAATATAATTTATTACTGCTGTGCCAGACAAGTTGTCCAGCTGTTGGTACTTTGTGCTACCCACAGGA
This sequence comes from Schistocerca serialis cubense, assembly GCF_023864345.2. Lineage (NCBI taxonomy): Eukaryota > Metazoa > Arthropoda > Insecta > Orthoptera > Acrididae > Schistocerca > Schistocerca serialis. The sequence goes on along the minus strand of NC_064640.1, from coordinate 176,187,619 downwards.
AGCTGGGGTAGGTCACTAACTTTACATTCAGCATTTGAGAATGGTATAAGACTGAAGCCAGTTACTGGAAAATAATAAATGTTGACAGTGCAACTATAGTGGAATCATGGGTTTTATTTTTTTAACATATAATCACTTTCATATTTCTCCTGCATCTACTTCAGCCCATTCAGCCATCAGGTCTTGAGTGTCTTAACAAATGGGACCTCTGGAATTTAGTCACTGAACATCTATTGAGCATTTTGTCTTTTGATTAGATGAGATTACATTCTGTAGAAAGATTTTGATACTTTTCCAAATGGCCCTTCTTCTTTAAATACCAAGAAAAGGTTCTGTAATACTGTATATTTTGTCATAGTTTATTAGTGCTGCTGTTCTTTTATGACTGTCCTCCAAGGATCACTTAGTAGGTTGTGGGTTATAACACAAAGTTGTCCTGAAACCCCACAGTTTATGGCAAGTACTATTAGTGCAATATTATTAGATGCATAGCACACACAAGCAGTTGTCTTAATATGTCTGAAGACAGTTTAATTAGTTACATGTTCCATAGATTATATTCCCAATAAGAAACACGATTTGGAACATGCCAGTTGAATAAAAGATTGCACAGACAATTAAAAATTATATTTATATGGTTACACACTGGCCATTTACAGGTTTGTAATCAGCTACTTAATTCTATTCAAGAATTCATCTATGGTAAAACAGTTAATACAGAAAAAAAACTTTAATTTACACAATTTACAATGACATTGGTAACAAATATTAAAATATAATGACTTCGACTGTTTATAACAAACCTCATTAATGAACATTGCACTTAAAAGAATATGTTGTGGGTGAATGTTTTCCCTTTTTGAACTTGATTGCACAAAAACCATTCCAACATCACATCCACTGGTGTTTTCAATACATGGCTAAAATTTATATTTACGAAAAAGTAGTGACATTAACAGAATCCCACTAATAAATCCCAGGTTGGGTGAACTGGAACTCAACCATTGCTGACACAGCTGCCCAAGATGCCTGGTATCATATCACAAAATTTGACACGTGGGAAGATTTACAAAATGACATTTACAAAATGACCAACTATGAAAATGAACTGATTACTTCAAAGAGTAGTTCCATCATCTCTAAATTATTCTGTAGCATGAATTACCCCATACTCTCCAGAGAAATGTGACTTAAATAGATGGTGCACAGGTTCAGATACGTGAAGGGTGGGAAAGAAAATCAGCCATGTCCTTTTCAAAGGAAACATCCCGGCATTTTGCCTCAAGTGATTTAGGGAAACCACAGAAATCCTAATCTGGATGGCCAGATAGTGCATGAATCACCAGCCTTTCGAATGCGACTCACCTGTTTTAACCGCTGCGGTACCTCGTGTAGTTTCACAGAAAAACTGATCAACTGTCGTAACTGCCAAGCAATGAACTGTTTCCTGCTACTTGATTATCTTTGTGCTAGTATAAAATTTAAAAATGTTATGACATTGGTCCTTTGCATTGCAAGTGCAGGTCTATAACATTGCAATTTGAGGAAGCAAAAGCTTTTTGGTAGCCTCTAAATACTGAAATGTTTGCTCTGTCTTAGACTTTAAGAGCTTGTTAAATGTATTAAATATTCTGGGTACAATTAACTCTGTAGGAGGGGCTATAAACAAAAGCTCCCTTAAGACTTCTCAAAACAGAATGTTATTCACTATCCTACTTTTCCCCACGCAACACTGATACAGAAAATCACTGATTATTTTTCACATACAAGCAACTGCCTTACCTTAACAGGCATTGGTTTTGTTTGTTCAACAGCTGTCAGAGTCAATACGACCAAAATTCAAGTTTTCTGCAAGGCACACAAGCACATCGAAGATAACGGTTCACCACTGTTTCTCTCTCTCTCTCTCATACTGCAGAATTACCTGTAGGAATTCAAAAGCATGTTGTTCCCATTACATCAATGATTCCATACTTGCTTTTGATGAACAGCTGGAAGGAACAGCAAAATGCACCTAAGTTAAATACCATATAAGAGTAACTGTAACCTGACCTTCAGTTGTTCCAAGAACCACAGTGGGATTCACCATTTTCTTCTAGATATTTGCGTTTACAAGGCTCTGAAAATGTGTACCACGTAACTATGAGTATCCACTAACAGGAAGCAGATGAATGGAAAATGTAAATTTAACCACAAAGAATGATTGTGCTTGAGGCCTACATTTATTTGTAAATTTTCTCATTATTTGCAACCATTATCTGACACTACTGATTAGTGTCTACAAAAATTTTAAATTGATATTTGCATTAATTATAAATGTATATTCTTGTCAAAGTGAAGTTCGGACTAGACAATCATCTGAGACATCTCATATGCCGAAAAACCAACATCTTTCCTATCCTTGTTTGGAAACGTAGTTCTTCATTCTTGTGAATTCCCAAGACTTATTTGAAGAAGTCAAATACAATTAATTATGCCAATAAACTGCACACACTGTGTCAAAGTGTCATCTACTCATTTACTGAATTGGCTAGACATTCGACCCAGAGACAGCTTTTAATATGTTTGGTGCTTATGAAACTATCAGCTTTGTATTCCCACCAGAGTCTTTTTATGGATCAGTAGGTAAATATTGTTCCGACTATGTAGTATCTGGGAATGACTAGGGGAATGCCAGGATGATTCCTTAAAAAAAGGTCAACAAAATTCTTACAAATTCTACTACAACTTAAGTGTATCATCCTTTGATGTTTGATGAATATTAAACTCTAATAGTGCTTCCTTTCCTCAGCAGTTAAGAATACTATTCCTATGCAACATGCCATTTCCATTCCACATTTATTTCGCCTTGAAGTCTCCTTCTATTAGTCTAACTATCTAAAAACAACTTATTCTGACTCATACACAAATTTCAAAGAATTTAACTGTACACTTTCCTGCTAAACAATCAACACCACCTCTTCAAAATAATGTAGTGTATTCCTTGACTTGTCAGCCTGAAGAATGCAAATTATTAAAAGTTTTACCTTTCTGCTTCCCATTCTACACCTTCCTCCTGATTGTTTTCTCTCTGCCATTGGAACTTTTATATGCAGTACAAGCTTTGTATCTGGCAGTGATTTAGATTCCTTGGATAACATGGACATGGACATGCCAGAGACACTAAGGCTGTGAGCAGCAGCTGCGGGCTGCTATCTTAAGCAGAGCCACCGTCAAGGTACACACATCATGAGGTGCCACCTGGTGGTGACTGACTGCTGCACAGCCTGTGGCTTGGGCTCACATTGTGGGTTTCTACTTCTGCACTTTGTAGCTATCCACATTGGGCTCTTGCACTGTCAAATTGACTTAGTTTGTTTCTAGTCTCAAATGGTTACCGATTTGGAACTGTTGTATTGCTATGGCAACTTCACTATGTCCCGGACTTGTTAGCGTCTAATTCACTTCATGAACACAGTCCACTGTGGACTTGTTGGAATGTGTGTTCATTTCCCTGTGGTTCTGTGTACCCACTGGCGCAAGTGACAAACACTTTGTACCTACACTACACAGGACAGAAAACCAGCGATGAGGAACATCCTCACCATGCTGTTTCATTTAGTGAAGCATGGATCCTGAGTTTGTCAAGTTGGAGCAGCAGCAGGAACAGTAAACATTGTTGTTTTAGTTTTTCTAAAATCAATAACAGATGACAGCTGATGTTTCCACAAACCCCCTCCCCCTCTATTATTCGCTTCGTTCGATAAGACAAGCAAGAATTGGTAGGTCTATTCACAGTGTTTAAAACTGCACTACCAGACAAGTCAAACAGATGATCTTGAATGCCATTGTGCATTTTTACAGTTGCCTAGTGGTGGATAAATTATGCCCACTGCCAGGGACCCCAGTAGTTTGAAGTTTTCTGAAGTTTACAGTTTGCTGACTGAATGCTGCGGTCACCAAATGTACATAACTGCACCAAGGCTGAAGTTCAATCAGCGTTGTAAGCAAAGTAAAAAGTCCTATGCAGTGTGGGCTGCTGATTTACAAGGATTAGCTTGCATGTGTTGTTTTGCCTGTCGAAAGTTTGGCACATCTTACGCAGAGTCTCTAATTTAGGACATTACAGCTCACCTGGCTCCGGATCATGAGGCTAGTCCAAAGTCTTTAGAAATAGTGGAGCCTACTTTGAGTGCTGTGTTAAAAACAGCTAAGGCATGTGAGGTGACTGCTTCAGCATAAGCTCTGGCAATTCTTCTGGTTTCAAGATGGTTAGTAATATTAGATGTAGTCATGCTCTTCTATCAACTGATAACTCTCAGTCAAGGTCACAATCTGGTTCACTGAGCTCTTGTGCATCTGGTAATCTGGTGCCATGGGATTTAGTAGTTAGTCCTTCCTCACCCTCTGCATTGGTAGATGCACAAAAAGACAAAAGTGCTTAGTTCTCTATCAACATGCCCTAAAGGAAGTGATTGCTCCTAAAGAATTTTCCTCCCCATCATACGAGAACCACAGCACAAGTCGTGCCATCAAACCATGCCTGGAGTGTGACCCCCATCATCACTGGCATCACTGCCCATACCGTGATGTCATCTGTTTCGCTTGTCACAAGCCACGACACCTTGAAAGTGTATGCATCAGCTGGAGGGCACCTACTTCAGCTGCTAGCATGCTGCGAGCTATCCTGCCACTGCCAGGGACAACAGCAGACAGGATGCAGCGTATCATGCCGGAACTGGATGTTGATAGGATGATGGTAGACTTGGTTGGACACCAGTGGAGCCATGTCCCTTGTTAATGGATACTCTTACTGGCACATTGGCTCCCCACCATCACATGGTCTGGTGGTAAGTGGCAATGTACAATGGCCAGTCGATCCTGCTCCAAGATCAAATAGTGATGTAAGCTACATACAAAAATGTAGCTCAGCAAATAACCTTGCTTGTAGTTAATTCTTGGATGACTACTAACATTTATGGTTTCACTTTCACACTATTTGGGTTTCAAATTCAGGATCAGAGGAACCTAATTTCTAATGTGATTCCATATGCAGGACTGGATGCAATGTGTGAAAATTTCAGACTGTTGTTTGAAACTGAGGCAGTGCTATGAATTTTCAGGCACACACCTCTTTGAAGCATTCAGCAGTAGTGCTTAAGTTTTGTAGAGCTTGTCCAATATTGTTTACCATGTGTGAACAAGTTAAGGCATAACAAGACAGTTTGCAGAATCTTGGTGTTATTTCCCCAGTCTCATCTAGTCAGTAGGTGACAGCTAACAAAACTGTACAAAAGCCTAATAAGTCACTTTAGATCTGTGTTGATTTAAAGTCTACCATTAATGCCCAGACTAATGTTTATTTCTACCCAACCCTGAGGCAAGAGGAACTCTTAGCTAAGTTGGCTGGAGGTCACCATTTTTCAAAAGTTGATCTCACTGACGCATATCTTCAGTCACCTCTTGATGAGCCCATGTAACAGTTTCTGGTGATTAATTTATCATGTTCAGATTGCCATTTGGGGTCACTAGTGTTCCTGGATTTTTTTAAAGGTGTCTAGAACACCTCATTCAGGACATCCCTAACTGTGTCAATTATTAGGATGATTTGTTAGTTACGGGGGACATATGGGAGCAGCACTTGTGTAATTTATGACTGTTGTTTGAGTGGCTGCTGTCAATGTCCTATGTTGTCATCTCACCAAGTGTAGTTTCTTCCAGCCAAGAGTCAAGTATCTGGATTACATATTACGTCAAGACAGACTTACACCCACACACGACCATGTGACTGGCATTATTAATTTATTGGAGCCTAAGAATCTTAAAGAATTGCAGTCTTTTCTGGGAAAAGTCAATTATGATGGCAAGATCATTCCAAATGCTGCTCATATTTCCCACCCACTTAACCAGTTACATAATAAGTGTGCTCTGTTTATGTGGCCAGAGGTGTTTGTGTAACTTAAGAAGTGTCTTACGTTGGGCCCTTGTTTGGTGACTTTCCAGCTGGGCAAAAGGTTTAACACTGGCCACTGATGCATCTGACTGTGGTGTTGGTGCCATCCTGTGGCATGAACTTGCCAACAGCATGGAACAACTTATGGTACTTGCATCTAAGATATTGAATTCATTGCACTAAAATTACACTCAAGAGCCAAAGAAACTGGTACACCTGTCTAATATCGTGTAGGGCCCCAGTAAGCATGCAGAAGCACCACAACATGATGTGGCATGGACTCGGCTAATGTCTGGAGTAGTGCTGGAGGGAACTGACACCATGAATCTTGAAGAGCTGTCCATAAATCCATAAGAGAGTGAGGGGGAGGAGATCTCTTCTGAACAGCACATTGCAAGGCATTCCAGATATGTTCAATAATTTTCATGTCTGGGGAGGCGGAAGTGTTTAAACTTAGAAGAGTGTTCCTGGGGGCACTCTGAAGCAATTCTGGACATGTGGAGTGTCATAGTGTCCTGCTGTAATTGCCCAAGTCTTTCGGAATGCACAATGGACATAATGGATGCAGGTGATCAGACAGGATGCTTACATATGTGAAACCTGTCAAAGTCATATCTAGAAGTATCAGGGGTCTCATATCACTCAACTGCACATGCCCCACACCGTTACAGAGCCTCCAGCAGCCTGAACAGTCCTCTGATGACATGCATGGTCCATGGATTCATGAGGTTGACTCCATACTCATACAGTCCATCTGCTAGGTACAATTTGAAACAAGACTCATCTGACCAAGCAACACGTTTCCTGTTACCGAAGTCCGATGTTGGTGTTGATGTGCCCAGGCAAGGCATAAAGCTTTGTGTTGTGCACTCACCAAGGGTACACAAGTGGGCCTTCAGCTCCTAAAGCCCATATCGATGATGTTTTGTTGAATGGTTTGTATGCAGACACTTGTTGATGGCCAGGCATTGAAATCTGAAGCAATTTGCAGAAGGGTTGCACTTCTGTTGTTTTGAATGTTTCTCTTCAGTAGTCATCGGTCCTGTTCTTGCAGGATCTTTTTCCAGCCACAGTGATATTGGATATTTGATGTCTTATCCGATTCCTGATATTCCCGTTACTCTCATGAAGTGGTCATACAGGAAAATCCCCACTTTATCGCTACTTCAGAGATGCTGTGTCCCATCGCTCATGTGAAGGCTATAACACCATGTTCAAGCTCACTTAAATCTTGATACCTGCCATTGTAGCAGCAGCAACTGATCTGACAACTGTGCCAGACACTTGTTTTCTTATATAGGTGTTGCCGATCGCAGTGCCATATTCTGCCTGTTTACATATCTCTATATTTGAATACACATGACTATACCAGTTTATTTTGCACTTCAGTGTATTTGCAGATTGAAAAAGAGGTTTTGGCCATCATTTATGTTGTGTGGAAGTTACATGTCTACCTCTATGGTACCAAGTTTCAGATAGAACAGCAGAATAGCTGCAACACTGTTAAAGTTGTCAGAGGCTCAGAGAGGAGTTCAATGTGCGACGATAAAAATGTTTGATCATTTTCCCAATAATATAAAATATCTGACAGGTAGCAAAGTAAGTTTTAAATCAAATTTAAAGTCATTTCTCCTGGACAACTATTTCTATTCCATTGACAAATTTCTCCTTAAAAGTTGGTATCCAGTAAATAAAATAAATAAACTGGTTTTTAAGTGTAGTTGCACAAGTAGGGATAAAATGATAATGTATTCATTAATGGTAACACTAATCATGTATATACAGGGTGTTACAAAAAGGTACGGCCAAACTTTCAGGAAACATTCCTGACACACAAATAAAGAAAAGATGTTATGTGGACAGGTGTCCGGAAACGATTAATTTCCATGTTAGAGCTCATTTTAGTTTCATCAGTATGTACTGTACTTCCTCGATTCACCGCCAGTTGGCGCAATTGAAGGAAGGTAATGTTGACTTCGGTGCTTGTGTTGACATGCAACTCATTGCTCTACAGTACTAACATCAAGCACATCAGTACATAGCATCAACAGGTTAGTGTTCATCACGAACGTGGTTTTCCAGTCAGTGCAATGTTTACATATGCGGAGTTGGCAGATGCCCATTTGATGTATGGATTAGCACGGGGCAACAGGCGTGGCGCTGTACGTCTGTATCGAGACAGATTTCCACAACGAAGGTGTCCAGACAGGAAGACATTCGAAGCAATTGATCGGCATCTTAGGGAGCACAGAACATTCCAGCCTATGACTCGCGACTGGGGAAGACTTAGAACGACAAGGACACCTGCAATGGACGAGGCAATTCTTCGTGCAGTTGACAATAACCCTAATGTCAGCGTCAGAGAAGTTGCTGCTGTACGAGGTAACGGTGACCACGTCACTGTAGGGAGAGTGCTACGGGAGAACCAGTTGTTTCCGTACCATGTACAGCGTGTGCAGGCACTATCAGCAGCTGATTGGCCTCCACGGGTACACTTCTGCGAATGCTTCATCCAACAATGTGTCAATCCTCATTTCAGTGCAAATGCACTCTTTACGGATGAGGCTTCATTCCAATGTGATCAAATTGTAAATTTTCACAATCAACATGTGTGGGCTGATGAGAATCCACACACAATTGTGCAATCACGTCATCAACACAGATTTTCTGTGAACGTTTGGGCAGGCATTGTTGGTGATGTCTTGATTGGGCCCCATGTTCTTCCACCTACGCTCAATGGAGCATGTTATCATGATTTCATACGGGATACTCTACCTGTGCTGCTAGAACATGTGCCTTTACAAGTTCATGCACGATGGAGCTCCTGCGCATTTCAGTCGAAGTGTTCGTACGCTTCTCAACAACAGATTTGGTGACTGATGGATTGGTAGAGGCGGACCAATTCCATGGCCTCCACACTCTCCTGACCTCAACCCTCTTGACTTTCATTTATGAGGGCATTTGAAAGCTCTTGTCTACGCAACCCCGGTGCCAAATGTAGAGACTCTTCGTGCTCGTATTGTTGACGGCTGTGATACAATACGCCATTCTCCAGGGCTGCATCAGCGCATCAGGGATTCCATGCGATGGAGGGTGGATGCATGTATCCTCGCTAACGGAGGACATTTTAAACATTTCCTGTAACAAAGTGTTTGAAGTCACGCTAGTGCGTTCTGTTGCTGTGTGTTTCCATTCCATGATTAATGTGATTTGAAGAGAAGTAATAAAATGAGCTCTAACATGGAAAGTAAGCGTTTCCGGACACATGTCCACATAACATATTTTCTTTCTTTGTGTGTGAGGAATGTTTCCTGAAAGTTTGGCCGTACCTTTTTGTAACACCCTGTATATTCCATTAACTGACTCATTCCACATCATTTCAACAAAAGAATCGTTCAAGCTATCTATGATACATGTAACCAACATTTCTTAGTAACTGCACTTATGACATCCGTTACAGAACTACCATGCAACTCTACAGCCAATGCCCTGTTTCGTTTGCTGTGTGGCTCTGATGCCAATTTTGACAGACATGAAATGCTGTGTTTTGCATTGGACATGAACCAGTGGCACACCGCTGGTGGCAGGCAACGTGGCAGCAGAGAAAAGTTGAGATTTGCTCCTTCGACGGGTGTTGTCCATGGTGTGGCAGGCCCGACTGAACATCTGCCTAAAGATGTGGACCCAGAGTGGTGTCGTTACTTTTCTCTCAGGCACAGACTTAATGTTATGGAAGGATTCATGTTGTTAGTCGCGGATGACATGGAGTGTCAGGTGGTAGTCCCTCCCACCCTCAGGTTCTGCATATTACAACTCGTCCACACTGCACATTGGGGAATGTGCCGAATGAAAGCGTTGGTGCAGTGTCACATGTACTGGCTGAGATAAGATGTTGCTGTTGAATGATAATCTGCAATTGCTATATCTGTGTTTATAACCAGTCAGCCTCTGTACAGCGTTTTAACCTGTGGGTTCACCCTGACCATCCATGGCAAAGAGTACCCACAGATTTTGCCAGCCCCTTCCAGGGAATGGTTGGTTGTTGGTCATTGATGCCCCTTCAATTCTCCATATGGTAGTATGGGTATCTACAACACCCTCCAGGACCATGGTATGGGCCTCATCTACTATCTTTGCTATGTAAGCAGCCCCAGCTACTTTAGTTTCTGCCAATGGACCACAGTTCATGGCCTCAGCATTTCAGGATTTTTTTTATACGTAATTATATCGAGCACCTGACCACCACCCTGTTGCACCTGGTGTCCAATTCAGAAGTTGAGCAGTTGGTCGGTACATTCAAGCTGCTGATGAAAAAATTTTTATGGTGGCAAACTCAATGGATGCACTGCCCAGATTCCTGGGCATGTACCAGTCCACCCTTGTCAAGGGGTGTAACCTGGCCAAGATTTTGCACAGGGACCAATTATGACCCTGTCTGACCTTCCGCATCCAGCAGAGCAGGCTCTGTGCCCCCACTCCCAGCCAAATAACCATGTTGACTGTCACATACGGGCATGCATGTTTAGTTGAAATTCCAGGTGGCCAGTGGACCTAGAGAGTCACGGTTGTCAATTGAGGGGTGGGGGGGGGGGGGGGGGCACAGATGTTTGAGGTGGCAGTCAGCCAGAAGCAGCTGGTCTGCCACCGCAATCAACTCTGCCAATCGCATGACATATCATTCCCAAACCCTCCTCAGGCACTGATGGGGCACCACTACTGGACTTATCCAAAAACCATACCGCCCTCTGGGCTTGCTTCTTTCCCCTCCCCTCCACCCTCTGCCCCAGTGCAAGGCATCGACAGGAGAATAATGACAAGCAGTGGGAGCCAATGCAAGTGGATCCCTGATCTGTCCACACCGTGCACACCTCCTGCTCCACTGCTGGTGCCACCCATTCTGAACTATCATGGGACCGTGCATGTTCTTGGAATGGGGTGCTGATTGAGGATGGCCTGTTGGTGTCACCCCCACCACACGTGACCCAACTTGCACCTCTAAGATCTTTACTGGGCCTCAGTGCCTCAGTCCATGCAATTGATGCCACTTTCCCTCTGGCCATGGAGGACATGTTGTTTGAGCTATTGATGGTGATTCTGGTTTCACCCTCTACCTGTCTTTGACACAGTTGGCATAGGTCACGCCACTTCACGACCTACATGCTGTTTAAATGAATGAGAGGTTTTGTATCTGAAAGTGATTTGAATTTCCCACCTAGCACAGACATGGACATGTCAAGAGGTACTAAGGCTGCGAGCAGTCGCTGAAGGCTGCCAGAATAAAGCAAGCCACTGCAGAGATATGCGCGTCACATCAAGCCACCTGGTGGTGACTGTCACAGAGCCTGTGACCCAAACTTGAAGTGTGGCTCACTACTTGCTGTACTTGGTCATTGTTTGTATCGCACCAGTTAAGAGCCAAATTGATTCAGTTTGTTCCTGGTCTTGAGTGATTACTGAGTAGGCACAGCTGTATTGCTACACCAACTTCACTGTGTTCTGAATCTGTTAGTGTTTTGCTCATTTCATGAACTCACTCTATTAAGGACATATAGGGACATGTGTTCATTTCCCCATGGTTCAGTGAACCCACCAGAGCAAGTGATGAAAAGTTTGTACCTACGCCACACAGGACAGAAGACAAGCTAAAATAATCTTAATACATCATCTTGATGGTGTACACTTTTACTTAATAGCTGTGGGTATGTGCCTAATACAAAACAAATTACAATTTTCAAGACTTGATATCACCAAGTTGGTTGGTTGGTTGGTCACGAAGTATTTCATGGACCACTTCCACGATGTACTGTATTGACATAGAACACGTCAATTAAATTAATTCTCATTTTACAATGGCTGCATCTTAAGCATTCATGGCTAAGTTCACAGAACAGAAAGAAATGTTAAATTCAGTGACAGGAATTAGTATGTGGGGGTTTGGTATTATAAGGTACATGTTTCCAAATAAGAATTTAATCCATGGAGTAAAAAGGATTGCCCAAAATGAATGTATGTCAATAGAGAAAGAGCTTTCTAATTTCTGTTTGTGAATATCTCACAAAATTCATCTATTCATGTTACTAAAGAGTTATTAAAATTTTGTGCACTCACCATCATCAGCTTCTGCTTGAGATGGGGACATAACAGGCTGTTCGTAGTTATCATCACTTTCTTCCCAGGGACTTACTGGAACAAAATTAATATCCATTCCAAAAACTATCAAAATATTTCAAATAAAATATCTTGCACACTGAACATCAAGCATTTCAAAAATGGTTCAAATGGCTCTGAGCACTATGCGACTTAACTTCTGAGGTCATCAGTCGCCTAGAACTTAGAACTAATTAAACCTAACTAACCTAAGTAAGGACATCACACACATCCATGCCCAAGGCAGGATTCGAACCTGCGACCGTAGCAGTTGCTCGGCTCCAGACTGTAGCGCCTAGAACCGCACGGCCACTCCGACCGGCATCAAGCATTTCCTAATAATACATTTCCACAAAATATATTCAAGGTACTTTACCACCATAATAAAAAGAGACACTTGCAACCACCAAAGCGAATATGAAACTACAGGAAGTGTGTACGCATATCACATGTGTGCACACATACGCATTATTGCTTCATTTTCTCCATTAGTGGGGTAAGAGGGGTAGGGATGCGAAGGAGCAGTAGTACAGGTGAGTAAGGGACCAAAAGACGCAAGAGTAAAAGTAAGATGTGCAACATTGAGACAAAATGTAATGGAAATAGGTTGTATATGGGAAGAGAAAGCTAGTTTCAGGGAAGGAGTGAGAACAAGGAATTAGAACAAGGAAAGGAGGAGCAGCAGAAGTTAGTGGAATATATGAGATTTGAGGGTGGGATGGACATTAACACCAGTGCACTAAATAAGAGCTGCTGGAGGAGAGTATCCAGATGGAATGAGTTGAAAAACAGCTTTTCAATTTAACATCATCATGATAAGTAGCATGCTCAGTAACAATGTCATCAAGTTTACAACTGGGTATCGTTTGTCAATAGTGACTTGTTAATAGGAACACCTGGTTAATGATTCAGGCCATTGTTGCAGCAAATCTGGTAAGTGAGATGGCTACTTCTCATAGACCTGTGTGTTCAACAGATGTTCCTCATTTTTAGAGCACGGCGAAAAGTAGACTTTTTTAGGGCTTGACAAAAAGAAGACAAAGTCCTAATAGGGGGTAAAGTTCAACTGATCCAATTCTTGGTGACCCTCTGCAATATGTAGATGTGGTTGTATGCTGCATGGTCACCAGTTAGCAGTTCAGCATCCACAGGCAGCATGGCTGAAGGTAGGGATATGATGATAGGCAACAGTTATTAGCTATCGAAGTGCTGATATTTTGATGCACGTCTGAGGATTCATAAGTACTAATCAAACATGCAGGAGGACACTCCATGAACAGAAGTGGCTCAAATTATAAACTGTTAACAATGTGCTGAGTTGTGGAGCAATGTTGAGAGGAGTGCCTTAGTCCTACGCTCACAACTAAAGTGACCTCAGTGAATCCAGAAACATGAGGGTTGTTGCATTTTGGATGGCTAGGAAGAGCCCCTCTATATGACCTACAAATAGGTTAGTATCACATATGACTGTGCCACAGATTTATTTGAAGATCTAACTGTCATCACACAATATCACTTTTGGTTAGAAATAATCAGTTGGATTTATCAGAGTTTAGAGTCTGTAGGGCATTAGGAAAGTACATTTTAACAGCACCAATGCCATGGATGTGGTGTGGTCGATGGATTGGAAGGTGGTATCAAAAGTGAAAAGCACAGAGCTGCTGGTAGTGGACAGTGGAGGAAATGGAAGTGTAATAATTGTGTGCCGAGATTAGCTTTGGCGGAAGCATCACACAACTTAAGGAGACCATCCTATAGCTGATCACCTGAAACATACTTTCTTTTCACTGAATACTTAATGTCATGCTGAAACATGATAAGAGCAAATATTTAAAAATAGTCTGGGCTACTATTATATCTGGACCTTAAGGAATTCATACTAAGTTTGTGCTCCCTTAGAAATCTGAGTGTCAAATGGTGCAAAGAGGTACATCGAAGTGTTTAAAAGGCTAAAGAATATTTCATTGAAAAATGCATCCATTATTCAAAGGAAGAAGCACAACTAAACTACAGACTGGTTCTTGTAACCGAACTGCTTGAAACTCACAAGAAGAGAGTTTATGCAGGGCTCTGTTCTGAAGACGGTTGCAGAGTATACCAGACTGGAAACTCATTTTAAGCAATCATGTATGTTTTAAGTGTAATAAAAGTCTATTATTAATTGTTTCAGTATTTCATCAATGTTGTGCAAATGATTCCTGTGTAAGCACAATTTAAATTAAATATTGCATTTCTTTATTAGGAGTCAAATGAAATACTGCCACTATGTTACTAGGCTAGCTTAAGCCTGCCCACACAAACTACATCTACATCTACAATGATACTCCGCAAGCCACCCAACGGTGGCTACTAACTTGAAGGGTTAATAATCATAATTGGGTGTATACAGAAAGCCTCAAAATATTACTTTGTCTGGACACAAAACGACTCCATAATTCACAATGGATTTTGTTCCTTTTGAAGCTAAGCAACATGTGAAACATTAACAACGGTATAATGTGGAGTGGCTAGAGTCCTCTAGCCATGGAGTGTGACATTGATCTTAACATACATTATAAATTTCTGCATCTATAATCCACAAGCCACTTAGAGAACTACAATCATTTCCACCTTTCCTGTCCTAACTGTTAACCCTCAAGTGGTCGCATGGATGACAATAGTCATCCACTCCTCTTCGAATTGCAACCATTAATTTGTTTTGGCAACAATGAGGACCAGCCCCCACGTGTCTGCAGGCGAGGGGTTGAGACATACTGTAGCCACACGTGTCAGCTGAAATTTGTCATTTGCTAAGAGCAGTTGCATTTTCTTTTGCCTAGATGACATATATCATCCACGCAACATTTCACGTAAGTATTTTTGACTTATGTATTCCTTACGTATTTCACTTACTTAACACTTTTTAGCGCACATTACATCATATTAAAATTTAACTGTATTTATCTATCTTTTTTAGTTATTTTCTTGTTTTATTTCAGTAAAACAAAGTTTCCATTATGGCAAAAAGCAGTTCAGACCCTAACATTTGGATGAAGTGGCTGGAGGAATGCGATTCAGATGAACATGTGAAAATTCAATCACATAATATAATAAGCCACTTATTGGGGCCAAAAGACAGAGCTAAAGATGGTAAAACAAAAATAGATGCATTGCGACTATTTGTTGATGATGGAATAATCAGTATCATTACAAAAAGATACAAATCTGTATATTCAGAAAATTAAGAATAATTTCTCCAGAGACAGGAATGCTCGTCTCACAGATGAAATTGAAATTAATGCCCTGATTGGAATTATTTTCCTTATTGGTTCTCGTCATTGTAGCAGAACAAGTAATCAAAAATGGGATAACTCCAAAGGATGTGGAATAGAAACTTACTACACTACTGGCCATTAAAATTGCTACACCAAGAAGAAATGCAGATGATAAACAGGTATTCATTTGACAAATATATTTTACTAGAACTTTCATGTGATTACATTTTCACGCAATTTGGGTGCATAGATCCTGAGAAATCAGTACCCAGAACAACCACCTCTGCCCATAATAACGGCCTTGATATGCCTGGGCATTGAGTCAAACAGAGGGTACAGCTGCCCATGCAGATTCAACACGATACCACAGTTCGTCAAGAGTAGTGACTGGCGTATTGTGACGAGCCAGTTGCTCGGCCACCATTGACCAGACGTTTTCAATTGGTGAGAGATCTGGAGAATGTGCTGACCAGGGCAGCAGTCGAACATTTTCTGTATCCAGAAAGGCCTGCAACATGCAGTCGTGCATTATCCTGCTGAAATGTAGGGTTTCGCAGGGATCGAATGAAGGGTAGACCACAGGTCGTAACACATCTGAAATGTAACATCAACTGTTCAAAGTGCCGTCAATGTGAACAAGAGGTGACCAAGATGTGTAACCAATGGCACTGCATGCCATCACACCACGTGATACGCCAGTATGGCGATGACGAATACACACTTCCAATGTGCGTTCACCACGATGTCGCCAAACACGTATGCAACCATCATGATGCTGTAAACAGAACCTGGATTCATTCGAAAAAATGACGTTTTGCCATTCGTGCACCCAGGTTCATCATTGAGTACACCATTGCAGGCACTCCTGTCTGTGATGCAACGTCAAAGGTAACCGCAGCCATGGTCTCCGAGCTGATAGTCCATGCTGCTGCAAACGTCGTCGAACTGTTCGTGCATATGGTTGTTGTCTTGCAAACGTCCCCATCTGCTGGGATTGAGACGTGGCTGCACGATCCGTTACAGCCATGCGGATAAGGTGCCTGTCACCTTGACTGATAGTGATACGAGGCCATTGGGATCCAGCACGGCGTTCCATATTACCCTCCTGAACCCACTGATTCCATATTCTGCTAACAGTCATTGGAAATTGACCAACGCAAGCAGCAATGTCGTGATACGATAAACCGCAATCACGATAGGCTACAATCTGACTTTTATCAAAGTCAGACACGTGATGGGTATGCATTTCTCCTCCTTACACGAGGCATCACGACAACGTTTCACCAGGCAACACTGGTCAACTGCTGTTTGTGTATGAGAAATCGGTTGGAAACTTCCCTCATGTCAGCATGTTGTAGGTGTCGCCACCAGTGCCAAACTTGTGTGAATGCTTTGAAAAGCTTATCATTTGCATATCACAGCACCTTCTCTTCCTGTCGGTTAAATTTTGCGTCTGTAGCACGTCATCTTCGTGATGTAACAATTTTAATGGCCAGTAGTGTATTTATCAATGAGTGAGCATAGGTTCATTTTCTGATGTGGTACCTCTGCTTTGATGACTACAGCACAAAAGCAGACAGAAGAAAATCAGACAAGCTAGTGCCAATTCGTGACCTTATGGAACAATTTATAAAGAACTTTCAGCATTATTTCACACCAGGCGAATACCTCACAGTTGATGAACAACTGCTTCCTTTTAGGGGGAAGTGTTCCTTCTGACAGTTTATTCCAAGCAAACCTGTCAAATATGGAATAAAGATTTTCACACTAGTAGATTGTAGAATGATGCACACAATGAATTTAGAAGTTTACTGTGGAAAACAGGAATGAGGGCCTTATTTAGTCAGCAGTGCTGGAAAAGATGTCCTCTGCCTTGCCAAACCAATTTATAGCTCTAATAGGAATATTACTGGTAATAATTCATTTTCCAGTATTCCTCTGGTGAAACCATTACTTGGAAGAAAAAAAATAAATAAAAAATAAAAGGGAGCTGCCAAAAAAGTTCCTACCAAATAAAAAGAAGCAACTGAATACTTCTGTTTTTGGTTAAAAAATAAATAAATAAGACTCCTGTTTCGTACACCCAAAGAAAAAAACAAATCCATGATTCTGGTATCTTCAATGCACGAGGATGATTCAATTGATGTATCTACTGGAGACAAAAGAAAACATGAAATTGTCACTTTTTACAATAAGCAAAAAGTTGTTGTTGATGTGGTGGATCAGCTTTGTGCAAACTATTCAGTGGCGAGGAACACAAGGAGATGGCCTGCTGTTATTTTCTTCGATCTTCTGAACTTGTCTAGGGTACACGCACAGTGCATATAATCAGTGAATAATGGCTATAAAGCAGTAAAACGAGATGATTTTATAGAATCATTTTGCTGGGAGCTGATTTCACACCAAATACAACAATGTGTCAAAAATCCTCAGGTGCCAGTTGAAATTAGGAAAAAAAGGTGATCTTTTACTTGAGACAGAAGAACCAAAATTCAGTCAAAATGAACACTGGCCTGCAGGTGCAAGGGGGAGATGCCAGATCTGTGGTCGAGCAAAAAATAAAACTACAAGAAGGTTGTGCTCGAAGTGTCTAGATTGGGTATGCCCAGATCATTGTTCCGACATGTTTAACGACTGTTTTGAATGATTTTATTTTTGTTTATTAACTTTCTCAAATGGAACTGATATATGGTTAAAATTACATTTGTAAAGTATGTTGTAAAAGTTTGCGAAGTTTGTGTATTTCACTTTTGTGTTTGTACTTATTTTTATACAAACTAAGATTCATAATTAAAAAATAAACCATTTTAATGTATATTTTGTTTTTTGGAGCTCATATTATGGCAATAATACATATTAATAGAAATAAAAATACATTATATAATCATATACAACAGATAAACTCAGTGGATGACTACTGTCATGAATTCGACCTACTGTGTAACTTCTTTAGGTGTGACCACTGGAAGCTTAAGGATGACTGGGAAGAACTACAATTATGCAGACAGGACCCAACATAAGACATGTAGAACTAGAACAGAAGTGTTGTGTCTGCTCATCATGACCTGTGGCTGTGGCACTTTATGATGTTTAGTGTCTTTCTGCAAACCTTAGTTGCTTCAAACATGCTGATTTGGAAAGGGAAGGACCATACTGAATTCACTTCAAATTTTTAAAAATTTACTTCCATTCAGAATTTCCGTAGATTATAAAAGCAGAGAGAGAGAGAGAGAGAGAGAGAGAGAGAGAGAGAGAGAGAGAGAGAGAGAGAGAGGAGGAAGAAAATAAGGCAAACAAAATATTTTCTGTAGCACTTCTTGGACAAATATAAAAATGGCTGGATGCAGAATTTGGATAATAAGGGGCAGATTTTAGGAGAGGTAGGTCATGCACGGAACAAATCATCAATCTGAAGTTGATAGTACAAGAAAGAACTTTGGTACATTTGCTGGACTAGTGTACATTTGCAGATTTTAAAAATCCTTATGAGTCTATGAACTTTATTCCAAACCATGGAAAAAGTGGCACAGACAAAAAAACAGAGGAGCTCTTCAAATAAACACTAACAAATACAAAACCTAAAGTAAATTTTATTGGAGAAATTTCAGACTCATTTGAGATTCAGAAAGGAGTTATACGAGGTGATGGACTATCTTCAGTCTTGTTCAACTATGTTCCTGAAAAAGTTATGAGACAATGGAAGAAGAAATTGACAGAAACTAATTTCAGAAGTGGAATATAAATTGGGTGTACAATGGATAGAGGTAATGACAAACACCAAAACAGCACTGTCACAATTAAGCACAAATAATGGAATCTCAGAAGAACAGACAAATTTTTGTATCTAGGAGATGGAAGAGAAAAAGAAATCACCAAAGCAAAATTACTTATGACAAACTTATCATTTAACTTCACAAAAGAGGGTTGCAATAAAAAAATTCATTCTTCAGAAAAGTAAAAATTCATCCTTAAAACACAGTAATTCGGCCATAATGCACAAAGACACTAAAAATACTAATTTTATGATCAACATAAAAAAAAATAAGAAAAGAAAGATTTTGAGAAAGAAACATTTTAATTAATTACTTCAAAGTATATAATTGTATAGAAAATATTACAGAGAAAATTAGGAGAATGGTAACATTGTGCAGGAACATTCAAAGAATGAGTGCTAGCCAACTGACTAGAAAAATTGTACAGCATTTTAGAAAATTGAAATGGAAAATGGCTTAGAAAGGTGCATACGACCTACAACAAATTGGCCTAAGTCAGAAAGAAATTTAACTGAGCAAAATATAAAAACCAATTTAAGACACAAGAGGCTTAAAAATACAGGGAAGAAACAGTCCACTCTGACTTGAAAAGCAAAGCCTCTTCATTCTGAGAGCTTCCCTCACCGATCTTCAGGTTTTCTTATTATGTAGCATATAAAGTGAGATTCACCAAACATGACTGACAACACTTGCAGTGCCTGTCTCTTCACACCCTTTTCATCTGCTGAATTTCCTTCCTAGGTTGGTGACATACATTGTGTATCCTTCCTCCCTGGAGTGTTCATGTCCAGCGCTAAGGACATTCCATGTGAATGCAGAGCACAGACCCATAATATTATACTGTGGGATATAACTTTGAAAGTATGCAAAGTAAATAAGCTTTTGTCTTTCAGTGTCTTAGCCAGAGGACATTATTCTTATAATGAAGATTGTAACATTCAGATTTTGCACCAGATCCTGAGAGGACTTTTTGCCAGTCCTCAGAATTTGAGCATTCCACTTCCTTACTGTTTTACCACAATATGACATTAAATTTCACTACTTCGAGTCTTCCATGTCAGAAACTGTAAGTAGTCTGCCTTGCAACAGTTAAGTGCACATCCGTTTTCTGTAATATTATTGAATGTTGTTCACTACCTCATTTGCTATATGATTAACACTGTTTTCCACTTGTTTCGCAACATCGCTTGTGTCACCTGCAAACATACACATATCTAAATCAATTGTCATCTTTACAGACAGATGACTGACATATCATTTACCATGAAAAGCAATGATCCCAGAACCCCAGAACAGAGCCCTGTGGCACCATACACTTTACAGCACATTATAAGATTCTGATCTATTCTCTGTTTGTTGACACTGGATCACTTTTTTCCCCCCTTGGTATGAAATGAATCATTATTTGACTTTCCTCATAATTCTGTAATGTTCCAACTTATGTTAAGTATAGCATGGTCCACAAAAATAAATGGTTTTGTTTCCTCAAAAGATGGCACCTGCTATCCTAAACTTAACATTTAGCACTGCAAGTGTCTTACATACAGAAAATATTTGCATATTCTGTTGATACTCTTTCTCAAAGCCAAGTTACACATCTGCCAACAAATTGTCTGGACAATAAAACCCCAGTTAACCAAACTTAGCTCAACTGAAACCCTAGTTACCTGAGGGGGAAAAAAAGACCGTACTCATGGAAATAATTCAAGGTGAAAGTGCACTTGCTGCAGTTAGTTGGGAGAGGTGAATGCTTGACCTTGAGTAACATCCCCACCAACTGACTCAGCTGTCCCAACAAAGCTACACTGCCCACTATAGTGAATTTGAGTGATTGTTTCTACAAATAATACTCTACAGCATTGGCCCCTTAATGAGCTTTCATTTATCATGAATTTCTCACCCAGTGCAAAGTCACAAGTGACTACAAAAAAGCACAGGTGACTCCTGTATATAAGGAAAGAAAAAGAACAGACCCACAAAATTACTGACTAATATCTTTAACAGTGGTTTTCTGCAGAATTCTTGAACAGTTTCTCAGCTTGAATATAATAAATATCCTCGAGACAAAAAGCCTTCTGTCCACTAATCAGCATGGTTTTAGAAAGAACCTATCATCCAAAACTTGGCATGCCCTTTTCTCAAACTATATCCTGGAACCATGGGTGAAAGGCAACAGGGAGGCTCCATATTCTTAGATTTCTAACAAGCATTTGATACAGTGCCCCACTGCAGACTGGTAATGAAGGGGCAAGCATATGGAATAGGTTCCCAAATATGTGAGTGGCTCTATGACTTCATAAGTAACAGAACCCAGTACCTGTCCTCAATGGCAAGTATTCATGAGAGACAAGGGTATTTGGCAGACACAGTGAGTAGCATTCTTGGTGTGATTAATTCCATGTAGGTCTAAATGTAGAAAAACGTAAGCTGATGGAGACGAGTTGGAAAAACACACCTGCAATGTTCAAATACAGCATTAGCAGTGTGTTGCTGGACACAGTCACGTCGATTAAATATCTGGGCATAATGTTGCCAAGTGATATGAAATGGAATGGGTATGTAAGGATTATTGTATGGAAGGCAAATGGTTGCCTTCAGTTTACTGGAAGATATTTAGGAAACTGTGGTTCATCTGTAAGGAAGACCATGTGTAGGAAACTACTGCGACATACTGTTGAGTACCACTTGAGTATTTGGTATCTGTACCAGATTGGATTGAAGGAAGACATCGAAGAAATTCAGAGGTGGGCAGCTATATTTGTTACCAGTAGATCTGAACAATATGCAAGAGTTACACATATGCTTTGCGAACTCCAATATGAATCCCTGTAGGGAAGGCAACATTCTTTTTGTGGAATACTATTGAGAAAATTTAGAGAACCGGCACTGGGAAGCTCGCTGCAGAATGATTCTACTGCCGACAATCTAAATTTTGTGTAAGGACCATGAAGATAAGAGAAATTAGAGTTCATGCAGGCACATATAGACAATAATTTTTCCCCTCACTCTATTTGAAAATGTAACAGGAAAGGAAATTCTTAGTAGTGGTACAGGGTAACCTCCATTATGCACCACACGGTGGTTTACAGAGTATGTATGCATGTATATGCAGAATGTAGATGCAGATATGACCTCCACCAGAGAGGTATCAGAGTCATCCTGGTGTGTGAAGTAAATGTCCATCAGTACCCAGGGAAGAGCCTCGGTCCACTGGCCCCCATGGCACATAAGGGCAGCTTTCAAAGTACAATGTCAGCGTTTGAAGAGACCATTGCTTTGTTGGTGGCATGTGGAGGTACAGTACCGACAAATGGAACAGATATTACATAGTTCATTGAACAAAGCCAATTCAAATTTCTGACCTGGATTGGTGCTCATAGAGGCAAGGAAACCAATACAAGAGATCCAATTATTGACGAAAGCCCGGCCATCAATTCTGCTGCAATGTCTCTAAAGAGTTCAGTCTCTATGCACCACATGATGCCATCAATGACCAAGAGTATGTATTAGTAGCCTTCAGACTTGGGTAGGGCCTTATCAGATTGAGGAGTACAGGTTGAAAGCATCCTTTTGGTATCTCAAACTGACCAAATGACAGCTTGTGTTATGTCCCACTTTCTTTAGTTGACAGGCCACACATTCATGTGTTCACCCTATGTAACCAACTGCTACATTAGGCCACACAAAGCATTCCATGACAAGTCATGTCAATGGGCAAATGAAAAGGTGTGACAAGTTGTGAAACTATTCAAAGATGAATTTCTACAATTACTTGGGTACAAAGAGTAAGGTGCAGTTTTGTGAAATGCCACTAAAGATTTGTTAATTTTGCCCAGAACTGGGTAACATTCCAGCCATAAGTTGGTCATGCTATCGATGAGTAAATACATGAGTTGTTGATATTGTAGCTGTGCCTCTGCAAATTTGCTGTAGTCTATCTGTGCAGAGAGGATGTTGATGCATGAGGGGCAGTTCGTGACAATGTTTTTCAAGCCATGCAGGTGTCTAACATCAGTAATGAGCTGTGCTGTATAATCGAGGGGGTTGAATCATTGAGGGCACATATCTGTCAAAGGATAACAGATCGAGTT
Source organism: Schistocerca serialis cubense (assembly GCF_023864345.2). NCBI lineage: Eukaryota > Metazoa > Arthropoda > Insecta > Orthoptera > Acrididae > Schistocerca > Schistocerca serialis. The sequence goes on along the minus strand of NC_064640.1, from coordinate 176,164,422 downwards.
TGCTAAAGCTCAATGGTCAGTGACAATGTCAAGTGGTCGGCCTCACAGTGTCTTTGAACTGACAAACCTCTTAGTACACTGCAAGTAGTTCATGACTGCAGAGCAACTACTTGCACTGTGCAGCAGGAAGTAAAGTGGAGAAGCTGCTGTATGCCTGCCACTTCTTGTTGCAGAACTGCTCCAATAGTGAAGTAACTCATGTCGACAGTACTCGTGAGATGAGTATGTGGAAGTGACTGTGCCAATGTCGTGGCTTGCATGAGACAGTCCTATTTGTTTGAATGCATGCTACACCTGAGGGATCCACTCTAGCTTATGTTCACTGGTAGTATTCTTGTCTGCGAGAACTTTTGTGAGTAGTGCCTTATTGGTGGCTGCATGAGAGAGACGGCACCAACAGAAATTACCATATTTACCTGAGCATCACATGACTCCCTTTTTTAAGATGCTCCTTGAGTGAAAAAAATATATTATGTCTAATCAAAATTGCAAACTCATATTGACATAAGGCATCTACTTAAAAAATTACCATTACACCTATTCAAAACTTAGTCATTTGTTCATTGTCTACATTCTGATAAGACAAGGACTGATAAAATGAACAGAAAGATTTTTTTATTTTAATTTTTATCTTTACTGCCTTTTTTGTTTACTTAGCCTGCCATCTGTGGTATCACTAGTTTTAATCATCATCATCATCATCATCATCATAACAAGACAGCTGTGGAACTTACACCTTTGTTGTTACAAATATTTGGCTACGTCCTCAGAGTATGTTGTGATTACCTGAGAGCACACATAACGAACTTCCTTCTATACTGCTATGAGAATGTAACAATGTCTTTTGCTTCCAAACATATCGTCTGCCTACCACTCTCTCACTGGTTGTGTTGAACCAGCAGCTGACACACCCCCTATCATTCCCTTCATACCTCACGGGGAATATCAACAACATTACTGTGCAAAGTACGGAAGCACATCACTAGCCCCAATCTGGACTTTGAGCATCTCGTGCAGAAATGTCTGATATTGTTAAGTATGTGTCTAATTTTAAAGTCTTTTGATTCCAAGTACAAATGGATTTGAGCACACTGCAGTTTAAACATGGTACATGTTCATAAAAGGCCAAAGTATGCAGTACACATATCCATGGTTAGCAACACCATGAAATCTGTTGCCTGCTCACTGCTCCCCACCCCATGGTCATTGTAGTTATCTGAAATGGTGCACTGTTCCTGCCTTGAACCCATCCAAAGTGCTGCACTTGAGCAATAGTGAAACATGCACTGCATTATCTTCTAGGGTACAGGTCATATGTAAGTATGGCAACTAATACATAAATCAAAGATCACAATCACTATTCAGTTCAATTCTGGAACTTTTGCTTGTTCTGCAATCTTGTGATGTCTGTTGGTACTATCTCCACCATGGGTCTTTCCACTGTACTTTATTCTTATGCTAACAATTGCAGTTAGTTGAATGTGATTTAGTTAGTTTGTTAGACATTTAATTCTGAATTAAATTTCTTCTCTCTCTCTCTCTCTCTCTTTCTCTCTCTCTCTCTCTCTCTCTCTCTCTCCATCTTAATGTCACCATCTTGCTTCAAAGCTGCTGACTTTTTCACTAGTATTCTAATACGTGAACAGTGACCAAATTTCTCATTTTCAACCCACTTTGTAAATCATCACAGTTTCTCAAACCAAATAGAATATGGTTCCGAATCAAGCAGTGGTTTCTGAAAGACGAGATTTTCATCTTTGAATGTTACATTTACTTACAAAGAACATAAATGTATGATATGTATCCGTATCCCTACATGCATGAGAACTTTTGTTGCAGACCTGTTCAGATATAACAAAACCTTGTAAGTTGATAGAATTTAACGTTATTTCCTCCTTTGTTTCACAAAATTGACTCATCTGAAGTATGTGGAATAAATTTGTAAGAAAGCTTAACAGCCAAAGCTTCCACTGTAAATGTAAGATGACTCATGTATTAATGTATTAAACAATCTAAAAAGTGCTGGCAGGTCGATAGACACACAAACAAACACAAACATACACATGAAATTCAAGCTTTCGCAACAAGCTTGTGTCTGTGTACGTGCGGATGGATATGTGTGTGTGTGCGAGTGTATACCCCTTTTTTCCCCCTAAGGTAAGTCTTTCCGCTCCCGGGATTGGAATGACTCCTTACCCTCTCCCTTAAAACCCACATCCTTTCGTCTTTCCCTCTTTCCTGATGAGGCAACAGTTTGTTGCGAAAGCTTGAATCTCATGTGTATGTTTGTGTTTGTTTGTGTGTCTATCGACCTGCCAGCACTTTCGTTCGGTACGTCACACCATCTGTGTTTCTAGATATATTTTTCCCACGTGGAATGTTTCCCTCTATTATAAACAACCTAAAAACATTGACATGAGGAGAAATAATTTAATCTAATAATATAAGATGATCCCATGTTTTTCCAAATGATGAATTTGGGAAAAAAATCCTTGTCTTATAATTAGTAAATAGAGTAATCACGCCTGGGAAATGATGTAACTCATGGAAGTCCTGTGGTAGTGGCAGTAGGCGGATGAGGTCATTTTGCTCTGGAGTAGGGTGAATACAGCTGCATTGATGACGTGTCCAGGCTGTTGAAGTTGGCATTTGTCATAATTAATCACTACACCATTGACAGCGAGCACATCAAGAATTTGTTTAAGATGCAGTTTATGCACTTCCTGAGTAGGGGAGAAGATGAGAATGTCATCCAGGTAGGAATAGCAAAATGGAGGTCTTAACAGAACACTGTCAATAAACTGCTGCCAAGTTGTGTTCTTGAGGCTGTATGGCATATATAAAAATTTGTATAAATCAAAAGGTGAGATAATCCCAGTTCTATAAATGTCCTTTGCACTCCTCAGTATCTGGAAGTATGCATTCTTACAGTCTAAGATGCTGAAAATTGTGATGGTGGCAAGGTAGTGGGTGAAGTCTTGTATGTTCAGTATAGCGCAACTGTCAATAGCTGTGTAGGCATCAAGAGCTCTATAGTCTCACAAGTGTTAGCAGCCTTGGCACAGATCACACACACTTAAATATTAAGCTCATGAAGATAAGCAGTTGATTCTATAATAACTGTTAATTAAGTTAACATTACACCATAAGGAAGTTATTTAAAGCCTATTCCATATTGTCTATTGAAGGTTGCACTCATTCCAAAGTATTTCCTGGACAAAAAAAGACCTAAGGGCCAGTTTCCACGTACTTGAGGTGTACGTTTCCATACAAATTTAAGACATTTGTGTAAGTATGAAATGAAGAATTTGAGTTGTTTTTGTCATATATATATTTAGTAGTGCCGTATCTACTCTGGGGATTAAAAGTTTATTTCTTTTCAAAATACATTGAGTCAATATCGTGCATATGCGATCTTAGGCCTAATTTTTCAGGTATACAGGTTTTGAGCTTTAACATTATTTTAAGTGCATGACATTATTATATTAACAGTATACACATACATATTATCGGTGAAGAAACAATAACAACATAAGTGGCAAAATAAGAATTTTACACGAAAGACAAAAAACTGTCTAAAATGCCTAATAGATTTCACAGCGGCGCTAAATTTGCATCGTAGCACTACAAGGAAATGCTGGATCAAATAAAAATGTGAAAAATACGCTTTAGAAAGCTTAATTACGGCACATATGCGGAACTGTCTTGGCATTGATGCCAAGATCTGTTACTTACATGGTATTTGTTTGTCAGTCTCCCACGATGACTTGACACATTTACATTGGTATTTGGTGCTGAGAAAGCTAATAAGAACACGTTTTGGAGCATTAAGATTTCATAGAAACATTTTAAATAAATATACTGTTTACATAGTTCCGATAATGTCTGCACATTTCTTCAAGAAAAATGCTAAACGTCACTCAAAGCAGCAACAGAGAATTATACTACACTGATACTCATCGCACAGTTACCTACATGATAATTTTCAATCATAAGGAATGTTGTCATAATAACTATGACAATCTTTAGGAAGAACAGATTTAAGTTGTTGTAAATGATCCCATTTGGATTTCTTGATTTTCAGTCTTTCCTTGTATAGTTTCGGGAAGCAAACATCTCCAAGAATTTTCCTCGGACACCTTGGTAATTCTTGCCACCCCTCGTTGAAAGAGCACTTGTAGTAAATAATACCATTTAGGCAATACTGTAGCGCCCTCAGATTGGTAATTGTAGGCTCATTTTTTATAGCTCTTCAAGGCCTAATTGAGTCGTACAGCCACGAACTTTTCTCTGTGTAGTTGATGAAAAAGGAATTATCTAGGTAATGGACTTCATATGGCTGTGACTTTTTTCCTCGCTGTTTAGATATCATAGTGTATTGGCTAGGAAGTGCAACTTCACATCCTTTAAGCTTACACTCAATGGCACAGTGAACTGAGTCACATTCCATCTGAGTATGGCCTTTCTTCAAAAACTTTTGTGTAATCAATACTCCAGTATCAATTGCTAATCATAAAACAGCATTTGATAATATCACATTTCTGTTCTAATATGTGCAGCTGTCAGAATACAGAATGACTTGAACGGGATTTTCCTTAATCGTTCTGGATTGGGTCTCCACGATACATGAGGCAAAACATGATGCAACCAAATCACCTTGTGTTTCATCGAACCAGTAACATACTGCATCACAACTTTCTAAACTATACATTGTAAAGTTATGAACAGCCAATTTTGTTTTATAATAAACTGTGCTTGCACTTAAAAATGGAGCTACTTCCATGGCCTGTAAGTCCATTGTGAACACTGAGCAGAGCTTCTGTTGGGATTCTTTCTTGTCAGCATCCTTCTGCATCATTGCCTGCTCTTTCCATTCTGTGTGTTGCTTCCACACATCTTTACTCAAGTTACCAAGCCTGTAACTACAACACGAGTTGCACTGGTCTTTCTTGGGGGAAAATCAAGTTGAAGGTAGCCCGACTTAATGGTGAAACCTTCTCCGCATGTCATTTTTCCACATAGAGTCCACACAGCTGTTGTTTGGATTGTATAATAGGCTCAAGGTACAATTTCGAGGAGGATTTCCTGCAGTAATGCGACAGAAGTTTCGGAAGAGAGTCCAGGAATTCTTTCATGAAGGTTCTCTCATCTTTCTTCTTCATCTGTTTGATTCAGTCGTGATGATTCTCTATCAGGACTCATCCCATGTGTGGAATTGCCCAGCCAATATCGGACAGTCCATTCTTTAATCCCAAGAGTATTGAGAAACATCTTTTTGCATACTTTATGTTTCCCCAGCTCATTTTCCAAATGATAAATGAGCGTCCCTTTTCTCCTGGATTCACCATTGTTCTTCCCTGGAGATTTGGTTGGAATTATGTCCACAAGGTTGATAATGTAAACCTTCCTCTGATCCCATGACATCATTTCCCAAAATGTGTTAAATACTGCCTGCCTATCATCAGCAGAAAACTGATGACGCTTCCTTTGAATGGATTTCTGGCACTTCATCAAAGTACATGTTGGACCTAATTTTTGTGCCTCTCTTGGAGTATTATGAGTGCTTTTACCACTTCGACTTCTTTTGTATCCAATATACGCCTGTCCTCGCATTCTCAGAATTTTATTGGCATTTTTCTTCCAATCTTCAGGATGTGGTTTAGACTGTCACTGCTTACGACACCAAAAAAATCTTAGGCTTCACTGTCAGTATCATTATTGCTCCCATGATCTTCTGATAATTTATCCAGAGTGTTTGGCAAACAACGAGCACCATCGCATGGCAATGAGTGTGAAGTACTGTCGTCTCTAGTGGAAACTGTGACTGTGGTTTCATTTTGAGCATTGTTGGATACAGCCACTAAAGTTTCTAGATGGAAAAATATTTATAAATTAATTTATGCAGACAAATATGAAGCTCAAATTCATGTATTTATGAGAACGACGGCATCAGTAATACATTAACAATAATCCCAAGAAAATTTACCTGCATCATTAGATGTGGTGCTACTAATATTCGAAGGTGAATAATAAAACAATTTTCTTACCACTGTCAGTCACTCTCAGGAATGATTCTCTGCTTTCATAAGCTGATTTCAGGTGGGAAACAATTTCTTCTTCAGTAAAAAGATCATCATCTATATCACTGTCCATTATCACGAATGAAGTTACAAGCATGGAACCACCTTTGAGCACTGTTAAATAAGTAATAAAGCAGTAACAATGTGCTATGGCTGCGCGCACTTTTGTATTTACGCGTTATTGTTTACAGTATCCATAGGTTGTAGATATGTGATATTTAACTCTCTACAGTTCCGCGGTATTGCGATCTATTTATTTGCTGTCACATACACGGTATTGTTTCAGATAATTTATTCATGGTAAACAATTAAAAATTCGGCATTATGGTGTTAAGAGCAGATGCGCGTACGGTTCATCTGACTGAGAAACGAAAAATCAGCAGTTTGTCAGTTACGCGATATTATTTCCTCATCGACGATATATTAGTGTTCCACATAGCTTTTGTGACTCTTGTGTTCTGCAGTTATTAGAATATTACCATTATTGTCCAGATAAATTTTGTGAAAATATTGTAAACATCCATGAGCAAGAAGGCTGCCAAAGGGAACTCTGGGGTTCTATGCAGTGGTAGTGACAGATGGCTACATTGGGAGGAATGTACTGGCATGGGAATTCAGGAAGCAAATGAGTCTCTTCCATGGTATTGCTGAGTATGTTCAAAGGGTAGGAAACTAGCAAACTGGAAGGGAAGATTAGAGCCCTTAAGGCTGAACTGAATAGTGCTAGGGAGGAACTTATGATGTTAAGGGGGCAAAAGGGTCAAGAAAGGTGGGAAGTGGTAGCAAGAAACAGGGGCCACAAAATCTGACAGTATCATCACTGGAACAAACAACAGATTTGCCTTGCTCCTTCAGGTAACTAAGAAAGAGGCTCAGGTAGATTAAGTGTAGTTAATACTCAACAGACTTTCACCAGGGAACCAACTGTTTCAAAAAATTAAATAGAAGGAAAGCATTGTTGTTAGGTAATAGCCACAAGTTTTGTCAGGCCCAGTGCATGTCTCAGTACGTGACAAAGAGTGTAGGATCACTGTAAGGGTTTTACAAAGCAGGATCATGTCATGATAGTGGGAGGAGCAGGAAACAGTGTTGATAAGGATCAGGGCTACAATATTGAGTATGACCTGGAAAAATAGCATCTGCAGTGAACCATATGAATGTTGTTTTGCTTCCTGCTTTCATGCAGTATGATTGGCCCCAACGGACAGCTCTGTCAGGAGGGTCAATGTGGAGCTAGATCAGCTGCTTCAGGCAGCTACTTTGTCAGGCATAGGTTTAGTTTCTGTTGAAGCTCTTGATAGGTTGGCCTTCACAAGGAATGGGCTGCATCTCAACAGGAAAGGGAAGGGTAAATTGGCTGGGATGAAAGCAAAATCTTTAAAGAAGGAGGGGGGGAGGGGGAGGGGGGGGGGGGGGGGAGAGAGAAGCTCATGGGAGTACCTCTTTTTTAGGCTAAGATCAGAGTCCAATGATTTAACATTGAATGAAATTAGGCTTAATGAGAAGCTCAGACAGGCAGGTGCTATAGGTTTTAAAACATCACAAGATTCTCTTAAAGGCACAGCGAAAAATTATGTTAGTATATTGCGTCAGAATATCATGGAATTAAAAAACAAAGTAGATGAGCTTCTTGTTTGTTTAAGAGATTTAGAAACTGAGAGTGGAATACATGTACTATGCCTGTCTGAACATCATGTAGTCACACATGTGGAAAAGGTGGATGTAGGAGGACATAAGTTTTCAGTACATGTATGTAGAGATGCTATGGAGAGAGGGGGAGTTGCCATATATGTTACAATTTATCATAGTGTGAAAAATTTTGAAACTAAAAAAAAAATTGTGTAGAGCAACATATAAAAGCATGTGCATGTGAGCTTAAACTAAATAATGGTACTTTTATAATAGTAGCTTTATATAGATCCCCATTGAGAAATTTTCAGCTATTTTTGAAAAACTTCGAGTCTTTAATGCGCTATCTATCAGATAGAGGAGAGCAAATTATTGTTCATGGGGATTTCAATGTCGATTTTCTGAAAGACTTTGATAGAAAGCTTCACCTTGAAGTATTACTTGGTTCTTTCAATCTGATATCAGTTCTTGATTTTCCTACTCTGGTGGTACAAAAAACAGCACACTGGTAGACAATGTTTTGATAGACTAAGATAAATTTAATCAAATAAAAACTCTTCCTGTTAAGAATGGTCTGTCTGATCATGATGCACAGCTAGCAACAGTATATGACATAGATCCATACAGTAATGCAAGACAGTCCTCCAAAATAGTGTGTTCAATTAATATTTAACAACTGCAGATTTTAGCAAAAGCTTGCAACAGTTAGACTGGGATGAGGTGTGCAGGGAACCTGATGCTGATTTAAAATTTAACCTGTTTCATGATACCGTAGTGAGTATATTTGAAGACAGTTTCCCTAAGAAAACAGTGACACATAATTATAAGAAACCATCTAAACAACCACGGCTTACTGAAGGGATAAAAATATCTTATAAACAGAAAAGGGTAATATAGCTAAAATTAAAGGAATTTGGAATATTGTTAAAAGGGAAACAGGGCAACTGAGAGCACAGGAAGATTGTACTTCTATCAAAATCAATGAAAAGTTTTTGCTAATAAAAAATCAGAAATAGAAAATATTTTTCATAAACAATTTTTAAGTGTTGTAGAGAAAATAAAATCCAGCTATTCATTAGAAAATGCAAGGATATATATGGAAGAGGCAATACCAACGTAATTTGATAAAATTGATATTCAAGCCACCTCTCCCACTGAAATTAAGAAAATAATAAATTCACTCAAAAGTAAAATCTCACATGGAATTTATGGCATTTCCAGCATGGTACTAAAAGCATTTTCCCAGCAGATAAGTAGGATTCTCAGCCACATATGTAGTAGCTAACTGAAAAAGGGCATTTTCCCAGATATACTGGAATATTCTATTGTTAAAGCATTGCATAAGAAAGGAGATAGGTCTGATGCTATTCTTGAAAAAGTAATTACTCATGAGTAGCTTCACAAATTTGGAAAAATTAAGTACTAACAAAATGTCAAGTTGGTTTTCAGAAAGGGTTTTCGACTGCCATGTTCAGTTGCTGCACACTACGCCGGGCAAAAAGAGGACAATATTAGGACGTATCCCATGACTTTTGTCACCTCAGTGTATGGAAGCATCTGGTTTTAGATACTATGTATATTAAGAGGAGGCTTAAGCTGTTCACCTTGAATCACATTTTCTTAAACTGAGGGCTAAAGATCATGTTTCAGACAATCTGAAGGCATTGGAAATACCTAATTTTGGCCATCACAATGCAATTTACCTGACTTCACAGAATTTGCTTTAGAATAGTTGTGGTTCCTCATGTTGACATTCTATGCAAATTCTTGGTGATGTTTGGACGCTGCAGTCCCTAAATTCTCAGAACTGAACACACATTTTATGCTCTTAACCTCTCTTCATGAGAAATCTTCAGGCCTCACTTGCATGGAATGAAAACTGCATCTAATCTAATCTTTGTAGTGAAGCATCCTTCAACTCTAAGTTACCAATTTTCATTAACACCTGCAAAAATTCCTACAACCAAAATTGTTAGAATAGGTTAACGTTTGCTACTTCTGCAGGTGCATGTTGCAGGTGAAAGAAGTATGATACGATGAATATTGTATCAAACGAAGCCTCCCCAAATGATGATGTTTTAACTGTCAGGTTTCAGGAATTTGAAAAAAGTAATGGAGCATATTCTACACCAAAGTAATGTTGTCCTCAATCTGATGGTCAGTTTGAACATCACAGTGTTTTACTATGCATGGGGTATTGGAGACAGTATGTCTTTGCATACTCACCCAGCCATTTATAACAGGAATTACATTTTAATATAGACTCCGAACACAGTGCAGCATGTTATTTTTCAAATTAACAAATAATTCTCAGAAATTAAAGAAGTTAAGTAACTTAAAGAAGTTACATGTGGAAGTATTAGGGCTGTTGTCGTCACCCACCACAGATGTAGCAGTACTTAAAATGTAACAAGGAAATAGAATTTACAAAGCTCAAAGAGGGCAGTATTCAGTCCCTCAACTTTATATATAAAGATGTCAGCATTAAATTTAAAGTTGTTTGCTGCTCCTCCCCCCCCCCCCCCCCCCCCCCCACACACACACACAAAGCATCTATTTAATATTTAACTGTCATTGTCTGATACAATTCTGATGTGTTCCTGATGACGGGACAGACCAATTCTGACATTAAAAATTTGTCCGACGAACTGCATTGAATGGCTGGAGGAGGATGGAATTGTAATTAACAGAACTTTCTTGCTCGTTGCTTGGACTCTTCATGTCTGTGGTGTTCGTGTAGTCGAAAGGGTATTAAGTGATTTAATTCAATTCTGAATCATGTAATCCATGTTGCAATGCTTGGTAAGTGTGAATAATGCTATCAGATAGTCAAAGAGGGAGTGGTATGTGTAGACTGTGGGTTGGAATTTCACAGGGAAGACTGTAGTGGGGAACTCAATGGTTCATTCCCGTGGAACTGTAGGCTCTGGAGGGGGGGGGGGGGGGGGGGGGGGGGGGAAGAGAGAGAGAGAGATTTGTGCCCTTCAAGCTGAATTAGATCACGTGATATTTGAACTAGAGGGGCTGAAGGGGGAAAAAGATCGGGGGAACTCAGTAAGGTAACAAGCAATGGGCAAAAGGGGAACAGCTCTTACACTTCACCTACATTTGAGCTGAAAGTATTGAATAAATTTGACTTCGTACTTGATGTAGGAGGGGAAAAGCCTCTTCCAGCTGTAGTTCACAGTATGATGCAGCAGACTTCTAGTGAAGAAATTCACTGTAGGTCAGTACTAAAAGACAGTAGGAAGGACAGTGTCTAGCCTTAGTCAGGTAACAGAGGACATAGGGGATTTATGCAAAGGTTTTGGCAAAGAGGATCAGGTTATTGTAGTAGGTGCAGCAGGGAACAGCCTGGCTAAGGCAGTAATCGCAGCATTAGGAGTGACATGGATGAAATAGGAGTAGCAACAACACACACAAGTGTGATTTTGTTGAGGTCCTGACCAGCCTTTGGTTAACACTTCTAAGAGCCATGTGAAAACTGAGTTGAGCAGGCTGCTGTTGACTGAAATGAAATCTCATATGAGTGCAGTGTCTGTTGCTACAATTGAAAGATGGGGATATGCTAGACAGCCCCTACAGCTGAACAGGAGAGGAAAAGATAGGTTGGGTGAGCTGCTTGCAGACAAAGCAATATCCCTGTGCTTACTAGCTTCAGAGAGGCACCTTTTCCTTGTGTTATGATAAGGATTCAGAAACCCTGATGTAGGGAAATCAAAATAACAGAAGAACCTCAAAAATGCTTTAGAATGCACAGAAAAGTAAGGTTAGCTTAGTTCATGAAAACATTAGAGAACTGAGTATCAAGGTAGAAGTGCATCTTGTCTGTCTGGAAAATTTATACAACTCTGAAAAAAAAAATAGACATCCTGTGCCTGTCTGAGCACTACATAACCACAGGGTTACATTAGTTACACATAAAAGTTCATACTCTAGCAGCTTACTCATGCAGAACTAATATGGGAAAAGGAGGAGCTGTTAAAAGTATTAAGATACAACACAAGTTCAAAAACATTGAGACAAGTAGATTTTCTAGTGATCAACACAAGGAAGTGTATGCTTGTGAATTAATACTGAAAAATAGTTCACATTTAACTATAAGTAGACAACCACTGGGAAATTTTGAACTGTTTATGAAGAATCTGGCTTCCCTACTATGCTATCTGTCAGACAGCAGCAAGCTGTTAATAGTCTGTGGTGACTTCAGTGTAGATTTTCTGAAGGATTCTGGAAGGAAAAATCATCTGGAAGACTTATTTGGATCCTTAAATTTGATTTCAGTGACTAGCTTTCCATCACAGGTGAATAATAACAGTAGGACTCTTAATTGGCCTTCTGCCACCGAGCAGTGTGTCAGCAGTGCGCAAGTCGCAGCATTACTGCATTTACTAGGCTGTCTTGTATTTTAATAACTGTTTAAATTTTGTGTCGAATGTTTGTGCTCTCTGTAGATAGTTCAGACGATCTTTGCACAACAATATTTAGCATGGATAGGGTCTGCGACTGCTGTATTCGGATGCGGGGTGAGTTGGCATCCCTTCGCTCCCAGCTTCAGTCACACAGCTTGAGGCTGTTGCCAATGAGCATCACTGTGGGGGTCCGGACAGGGGTTTGTTAGGGACAGCAAGCACGTCCCACACATCCCCCAATCGGACTACGGTTGTGGCTGCCCGGGATACTGCCCACATTGAGGCTGACCCCTCACCTGTGGTAGAGTGGGAGGTCATCTCAAGGTGTGGCAGGGGGCGAAAGACATTCCGGAGGGCTGAACGGAAGGCCTCTCCAGTTTGTCTGATGAACCAGCTTCAGGCTCTGTCTTCGGCCAGACATGGCTGCTTGTCCTGTTCCAGAGGTTGCCCAAAGGGTGGGCTTACTGGTAGCTGGGAGCTCCAACATCAGGCACGTAATGGGGGCCCTTAGGGATATGGCTGCAAGGGAGGGGAAGAAAACCAATGTTCACTCCGTATGCATACCAGGAGAAGTCATTCCAGATGTGGAAAGGGTCCTTCCGGATGCCATGAAGGGTACAGGGTGCACCCATCTGCAGGTGGTCACTCATGCCGGCACCAATGATGTGTGTCACTATGGATTGGAGGAAATCCTCTCTGGCTTATGGCGGCTATCTGATTTGGTGAAGACTGCCAGTCTTGCTAGTGGGATGAAAGCAGAGCTCACCATCTGCAGCATCGTCGACAGGACTGACTGCGCACCTTTGGTACAGAGCCGAGTGGAGGGTCTGAATCAGAGGGCGAGACGGTTCTGCGAACGCGTGGGCTGCAGATTCCTCGACTTACACCATAGCATGGTAGGGTTTTGGGTTCCACTGGATAGGTCAGGAGTCCACTACACACAGCAGGTGGCTACATGGGTAGCAGGGGTTGTGTGGCGTAGACTGGGCGGCTTTTTAGGTTAGATGGCCTCGGACAAGTACAGAAAGGGCAACAGCCTCGAAGTGTGCGGGGCAAAGTCAGGACATGTGGGGACCAAGCAGCAATCGGTATTGTAATTGTAAACTGTTGAAGCTGCGTTGGTAAAGTACCAGAACTTCAAGCACTGATAGAAAGCACCGAAGCTGAAATCGTTATAGGTACGGAAAGATGGCTGAAGCCAGAGATAAATTCTGCCAAAATTTTTACAAAGGCACAGACGGTGTTTAGAAAGGATAGACTGCATGCAACCAGTGGTGGTATGTTTGTCGCTGTTAGTAGTAGTTTATCCTGTAGTGAAATAGAAGTGGATAGTTCCTGTGAATTATTATGGGTGGAGGTTATACTCAACAACCGAGCTAGGTTAATAATTGGCAGCATTAGTGGCAGAACAACTGAGAGAAAATCTGGAATACATTTCACATAAATTTCCTCAGCATGTTATAGTCTTAGGCGGAGATTTCAATTTACCAGATACAGACTGGGAGACTCAGATGTTTAGGATGGATGGTAGGGACAGAGCATCGAGTGACATTATACAGAGTGCACTCTCCGAAAATTACTTCGAGCAATTAAACAGAAAACCGACTCGTGGAGATAACATCTTGGACCCACTGATAACAAACAGATCCGAACTTTTCGACTCTGTAAGCGCAGAACAGGGAATCAGTGATCATAAGGCCGTTGCAGCATCCCTGAATATGGAAGTAAATAGGAATATTAAAAAAGGGAGGAAGGTTTATCTGTTTAGCAAGAGTAATAGGAGGCAGATTTCAGACTACCAAATAGAACAAAATTAAAATTTCTGTTCCGACACTGACAATGTTGAGTGTTTATGGAAAAAGTTCAAGGCAATCATAAAATGCGTTTTTGACAGGTATGTGCTGAGTAAAACTGTGAGAGATGGGAAAAACCCACCATGGTTCAACAACAAAATTAGGAAACTACTGCGAAAGCAAAGAGAGCTTCACTGCAAATTTAAATGCAGCCATAACCTCTCAGACAAACAGAAGCTAAATGATGTCAAAGTTAGCGTAAGGAGGGCTATGCGTGAAGGGTTCAGTGAATTCGAAAGTAAAATTCTATGTACCGAATTGACAGAAAATCCTAGGAAGTTCTGGTCTTATGTTAAATCAGTAAGTGGATTGAAACAGCATATCCAGACACTCTGGGATCATAATGGCAGTGAAACAGAGGACAACATGCGTAAAACTGAAATCCTAAACACCTATTTCCAAAGCTGTTTCACAGAGGAAGACCGCACTGCAGTTCCTTCTCTAAATCCTCGCACAAACGAAAAAATGGCTGACATCAAAATAAGTGTCCAAGGAATAGAAAAGTAACTGATATCACTCAACAGAGGAAAGTCCACTGGACCTGACGGGACACCAATTCGATTCTACACAGAGTACGCAAAAGAACTTGCCCCCCTTCTAACAGCCGTGTACCGCAAGTCTCTAGAGGAACGGAAGGTTCCAAATGATTGGAAAAGAGCACAGGTAGTTCCAGTTTTCAAGAAGGGTCGTTGAGCAGATGCACAAAACTATAGGCCTATATCTCTGACATCGATCTGTTGTAGAATTTTAGAACATGTTTTTTGCTCGTGTATCATGTCATTTCTGGAAACCCAGAATCTACTCTGTAGAAATCAACATGGATTCCGGAAACAGCGATCATGTGAGACCCAACTTGCTTTATTTGTTCATAAGACCCATAAAATATTAGATACAGGCTCCCAGGTAGATGCCACTTTCCTTGACTTCCAGAAGGCGTTAGATACAGTTCTGAACTGTCGCCTGATAAACAAAGTAGGAGCCTACGGAATATCAGACCAGCTGCGTAGCTGGATTTAAGAGTTTTTAGCAAACAGAACACAGCATGTTGTTCTCAATAGAGAGACACTTACAGATGTTAAAGTAACCTCTGGGGAGTGTTATGGGACCATTGCTTTTCACAATATATATAAATGACCTAGTAGATAGTGTCGGAAGTTCCATGCGGCTTTTCGCGGATGTTGCTGCAGTATACAGAGAAGTTCCAGCATTAGAAAATTGCAGCGAAATGCAGGAAGATCTGCAGTGGATAGGCACTTGGTGCAGGGAGTGGCAACTGACCCTTAACATAGACAAATGTAATGTATTGCAAATACATAGAAAGAAGGATCCTTTATTGTATGATTATATGATAGCGGAACAAACACTGGTAGCAGTTACTCCTGTAAAATATCTGGGAGTATGGGTGCGGAACGATTTGAAGTGGAATGATCATATAAAATTAATTGTTGGTAAGGCAGGTACCAGGTTGAGATTCATTGGGAGAGTCCTTAGAAAATGTAGTCCATCAACAAAGGAGGTGGCTTACAAAACACTCATTCGATCTTTACTAGAGTATTGCCCATCAGTATGGAATCCGTACCAGGTCAGGTTGACAGAGGAGATAGAGAAGATCCAAAGAAGAGCAGCGCGTTTCGTAACAGGGTTATTTGGTAAGCTTGATAGTGTTACGGAGATGTTTAGCAAACTCAAGTGGCAGACTGCAAGAGAGGCACTCTGCATCATGGTGTAGCTTGTTGTCCAGGCTTCGAGAGGGTGCGTTTCTGGATGAGGTATCGAATATATTGCTTCCCCCTACTTATACCTCCCGAGGAGATCACGAATGTAAAATTAGAGAGATTCGAGCACGCACCGAGGCTTTCTGGCAGTCGTTCTTCCTGCGAACCATACGCGACTGGAGCAGGAAAGGGAGGTAGTGACAGCGGCACTTAAAGTGCCCTCTGCCACACACCATTGGGTGGCTTGTGGAGTATAAAGATAAATGGAGATGTAGACTGGTAATGTTCTTTTTGGTGAAGATCAAAGTAAGAAAATAACTGTTTATCCAGTAACAAATGGTGTCTCTGGTCATGAGGCACAATAAGTTAGGATAAGTAATATAGTGCCTTACAGTGCAGATACTCCTCAGTGGGAATTAGTTAGAATAATTAATGACTCCATGACAAATGTTTTTAAAAATAGTTTATAAGAGGTGACCTGGGAAGAAATTTATAATCAACCAAATGTTGACATAAATTTTATATCTATTTCATGATAAATTAATATACACTCCTGGAAATTGAAATAAGAACACCGTGAATTCATTGTCCCAGGAAGGGGAAACTTTATTGACACATTCCTGGGGTCAGATACATCACATGATCACACTGACAGAACCACAGGCACATAGACACAGGCAACAGAGCATGCACAATGTCGGCACTAGTACAGTGTATATCCACCTTTCACAGCAATGCAGGCTGCTATTCTCCCATGGAGACGATCGTAGAGATGCTGGATGTAGTCCTGTGGAACGGCTTGCCATGCCATTTCCACCTGGCGCCTCAGTTGGACCAGCGTTCGTGCTGGACGTGCAGACCGCGTGAGACGACGCTTCATCCAGTCCCAAACATGCTCAATGGGGGACAGATCCGGAGATCTTGCTGGCCAGGGTAGTTGACTTACACCTTCTAGAGCACGTTGGGTGGCACGGGATACATGCGGACGTGCATTGTCCTGTTGGAACAGCAAGTTCCCTTGCCGGTCTAGGAATGGTAGAACGATGGGTTCGATGACGGTTTGGATGTACCGTGCACTATTCAGTGTCCCCTCGACGATCACCAGTGGTGTACGGCCAGTGTAGGAGATCGCTCCCCACACCATGATGCCGGGTGTTGGCCCTGTGTGCCTCGGTCGTATGCAGTCCTGATTGTGGCGCTCACCTGCACGGCGCCAAACATGCATACGACCATCATTGGCACCAAGGCAGAAGCGACTCTCATCGCTGAAGACGACATGTCTCCATTCGTCCCTCCATTCATGCCTGTCGCGACACCACTGGAGGCGGGCTGCACGATGTTGGGGCGTGAGCGGAAGACGGCCTAACGGTGTGCGGGACCATAACCCAGCTTCATGGAGACGGTTGCGAATGGTCCTCGCCGATACCCCAGGAGCAACAGTGTCCCTAATTTGCTGGGAAGTGGCGGTGCGGTCCCCTACGGCACTGCGTAGGATCCTACGGTCTTGGCGTGCATCCGTGCGTCGCTGCGGTCCGGTCCCAGGTCGATGGGCATGTGCACCTTCCTCCGACCACTGGCGACGACATCGATGTACTGTGGAGACCTCACGCCCCACGTGTTGAGCAATTCGGCGGTACGTCCACCCGGCCTCCCGCATGCCCACTATACGCCCTCGCTCAAAGTCCGTCAACTGCACATACGGTTCACGTCCACGCTGTCGCGGCATGCTACCAGTGTTAAAGACTGCGATGGAGCTCCGTATGCCATGGCAAACTGGCTGACACTGACGGCGGCGGTGCACAAATGCTGCGCAGCTAGCGCCATTCGACGGCCAACACCGCGGTTCCTGGTGTGTCCGCTGTGCCGTGCGTGTGATCATTGCTTGTACAGCCCTCTCGCAGTGTCCGGAGCAAGTATGGTGGGTCTGACACACCGGTGTCAATGTGTTCTTTTTTCCATTTCCAGGAGTGTAGTTATTTGAAAATAGCTTTCTACATCAGCTAATCAGGAAGGACGTTAGCCATGCAAAAAACCATGTATCACTAAAGGGATTAAAGTATCTCGTGAAAGGAGAAGGAAAATGTACCTTTGGAAACAGCAAGAACAGATCCTGCAGTAGTTGCACACTACAAAAACTACTCAAAATTACTAATTAGAAAATCAAAGAACATGCACATAATATAAGAAATCAGTAATTCTGACAACAGACTGAAGGCTATATGGAATGTAATGAAATGAGAGACAAGACAACACAAGCCACGGAAAAGTACAACACCACTATCAAACTGAATGGAAGGGCTGCAAAAGATGAGTCACTGACAGCAAATGTACTTAATAATCATTTTTAAATATAGTAGGAAGCATAGGGACTAATGTTTAGCTGGATGATTAAAGGGGCCAAACTACTAGGTCATCAGTCCCTTTTTCCTCAAACAGACAAGTCTACATGACTGTAGATCAAAGATGACCTACTGCACAGAACCCAGTGGAGGAGAACCCCCAAATCTACAAAAGGTCAACAAAGGCTAAATAAGAAAGAAAAAAGAAGAAAGGGGGGATATAGGAAGAAAGACAGATGAGATGTCCCATAGAAGCAGCAGCTAGAAGCCACCAAAATCAGTATGCAATGAGAGTACATACATCCCCCACCCCCACAACTTACCAGAGGTGCCACACTCAAACTGCCTAGGAACGACTAGCAATGTGGACAGGGCAAGAAAAGCACAGATAGATACAAGAAGAACAAGTTGAACAGACCACATGAGAGAGGGGATGAATAGTAAAAGCGCAGGCAGGGTAAGGGCTGGGGTGGACCACCAAGCCCAGACAGCTGCAGCCCCATCTGAAAAGAGGAAGCAACAGTGTGTTCTGCCAACACCTCAATGGGTCGATAAGATTAAGTACCCCATTCTTAAAAAGAGTGGTAAAAGCCACATTTGTGAATAAAATGTAAAACTAAATCAGCGACTGAGGCATCATCTCCTAACACCAGGGGTAGTGAGTCTGAGTCCACCAATGGGTGTGAACCACCATCAAATGGGAACCACAACAGTGGGGCAAGTCATAGCGATGAAGGAGATGACCATGAGTCAGCCAAGTATGGCCAACACAGAGCTGTCAAAGGACAGTACAGTCCTTGTGGGAGGCCTGAATGGAGGATCTTCACAGATTCGTAGTCTTGTTTATCACCTGTAGTTTGCTTGATGAAGTCAGAGTGAGCCTTTCCATATTCCACATCCCTAAAACTAGATGGCCTAATACCGATCTGAAGTCTGTTTCAAGAATACCAATCTCAAAAGTCAGCTTACTGTAGCCAGTCTAGCTATTAGCATTTCATTCCCTGGGATCCCAACATGGCCCGGGGTCCAGAAGAAAGGTCACTGAGCATCCACATTGATCAAAGACATATAGAGAATTCTGGGTAGCCATGACCAAGGGATGGCAAGGGTAACACATGTTGAGAGCTTGCAAACTGCCTGAGGAGTCACTGCAGATGAAAAAGTAATCACTGGTGCACGAATGGATAGGCTCAAGAGCATGAGGAATGGCTACTAACTCCACAGTGAACATACTATAGCCACCCTGCAAGAAGCACAGTTCAGTATGTCCTGCATAAGTATAAGCAGAGTCTACATGACCAGCAACCATCAAGCCATCAGTATAGATGACTTCTGAACCCCAAGACGCATCAAGGATGTAGAAAAATTTGTAGCAGAGGATTTTCGGCTGAGCCGAGTGTTTCAGACCACGTGATAGGTCAAGACAAAGCTGTGACCAACGGATGCACCATGGAGGTGTATGAGAGTGGGCCCAGAGGAGAGGTGCTAGAGGGCATAACTGGAATTCAGAGAGGAGTGACTAGATGTGGATTGTAATTATAATTGCTGATCTGGGCCACCACTGTAGGTGATGGTTTGTGTGTTTGGAAAGAGGATACAGTAGTTCGTATGCTGAATGTAGCTATGAATGTGTGGCATAATTGACAAGCTACTGTTGGTGCCTGATCCACAATGAAGGGACACCAGCCTCCACGAGTAAAATGTTCACAGGGCTTGTTCAAAAGTCTCTGTCACAAGTCGAACCTGGCACTGGTGAATCGTATCCAATATCTGCAACACAGAGGGTGATGCTGAACCATATGGCAAATTACTGTATCAAGACAAGACTGTATTAGTGTTTTTTAAAGCTGCAGAAGGGTGTGATCTGCACCCCTGTTGGTGTTACTATGGCAGCAAAGTGTATCAAGGTGCAGCCACCACTTTTCCTTAAGCTGGTGAAGATGGGGAATCCATGTCAGCCAAGCATCAAAGACCAGTCCTAAAAAGTGATAAGTCTGCACCACATTGAATATGTAGTCTCCGATGTTGAGTTCCTGTTGTGAGTGAGCGGTATGACATTGACAGAAGTGCACGACATGAGTCTTTATGGCTGAAAACTGAAAGCTATGGGTGAGGATTCATGCCTGCACCTTTTGTGCGGCACCTTGAAGTCGACATTCAGTGACACTCACACTAAATGAGCAATAGCAAAGGCAAAACTCATGATCATACAAGGAGAGTGGTACTGAGGACCACACAGCTGCTGCTACACCATTTATGGCTACTAGAAACAGAGGTGCACTCAGTACAGGGCCGTGCGGGACAACATTCTCTTGCATATGGGGGTACTGTGGGAAGCACCAACTCATCCCCGGAAATTATGGTGTGACAAGAAGTTATGGATAAAAACAGAGAGCGGATGATGGACACCATACTCATGTAAGGTAGCGAGAATGTGGTGTTGCCGTGTGGTGTCATTAGCCTTTTGCAGGTCAAGGAAGACTGCTGTAAGATGCTGACATCGGGCAAAAGCTGTTCGGATGGCAGACTTCAGGTAAACCAGATTAGCAGCAGTGGAACAACCTTGGCAAAAACTATCCTGGGATGGAGCCAGAAGACCTCAAGACTCCAGGAGCCAACATAGCCACTGGTTCACCATGCATTTAAGCAACTTACAGAGAACATTTTTGAAGTTAATTGGGCAGTAACTAACAATCTCTAGATGGTGCTTACCCAGTTTTAGTACTGGGACAAAGATGGTTTCTTGTCATTGTAATGGGAACTCACCCCACTCCAGATGCAGTTAAAGATGGCAAAGATGTGACACTTACAAACCACAAGAGGTGCTTGATAATTTGGTTGTGGATGCAGTCCGGTCCTGGGGCTGTATCATGGCAGTGAGCTAGGACACTGATGAATTCCCACTTGCTGAATGGAGGATTATATGGCTCCAGGTGGCATGTAGTAAGGGATAATTGCTTTTGTTCCACCCACTGTTTTAGGACATGAATGGCAGGTTGATAATTCTCAGACACTGATACTTGAGCATAATGTAGAGCAAAATGTTCAGTAACAGCATCTGGGTCAGTGTAGACATTGCAATTCAAGGTAATACCAGGTATACCTGCAGGTATGTGGTATCCATAGAGACATCTCACCTTTTCCCAAACCTGCAAAGGAGAGGTACATGGTCCAATGGTTGAAACATACTTTTCCCAGCCTTCTTGCTTCTGTCCTTTTATTAGGTGGCAGACCCAGGCATATAGCCACTTTAAGGCAATAAGGTGTTCCATCAATGCTTCTTACATTAAGTTAATACTTGTTCCACATGCCATGAATATGAGATTTCGTAATGCTATGGAATGCGTCAGCTTAACGTAAGTTTTCTTTACGTGATTTTTTTTCAGTTACTACTTCATGTCTAAAAATTCATATATTGAGTAGGAGGAGCTATCATTTAGAAATTCTTTTAATTTGTTTTTAAATGCTTTGTAAATGCTGATTGGCTATCTGTCAGACTTTTAATGCTATTTGTCAAATGACCAAAGATTTTTGTGGCAGCATAATTCACCCCTTTCTGTGCCAAGGTCAGATTTAACGCAGAATAGTCAAGATCATCCTTTCATCAAGTATTGTAGCTATGCATTTCCCTATTATTTTTGAATTGGGATGGGTTATTCATATCAAATTTCATAAGTGAATGTATGTATTGTGAAGGTCCTGTGAATATCCCAGGTTCCTTAAGGTGATCATGGGTGGGTTCCAGCTATTATTCTTACACACTTTCTCTTAATGATGAATGATCCCAAAATATGATGCCATATGAAAGCAGTGAATGAAAACAGGCATAGTAGGCTAATTTATTGATATATTTATCACCAAAATTTACATTAACCCTAACATTATAAGAAGCTGAACCTAACTGTTTCAGCAGATCCTCAATGTGTTTCTTCCAATTTAATTTCTCATCAATGCACACATCAATAAATTTTGAATATTCTGCCTTAGCAACAGACTTCTGTTCAAAGTCTATATTTATCAATGGCCTTATGCTATTTACTGTACAGAACTGTATATACTGTGTTTTCTCAAAATTTAGTGAGAGTCCTTTTGCAAAGGAACACTTAATCATTTTCTGAAAGATGTTATTTACCATTTCCTCAGTTATTTCTTGTTTGCTGGGTGTGATTACTACACTTGTATCATCAGCAAGAAGAACTAGCTTTGCATCTTCATGAATATAGAGTGGCAAGTCATTAATATACGTTAAGAACAATAACGGACCCAAGAGTGAAACCTGTGGGACACCATTCTTGATACCTTCCCTGTTTGAGGACTATGCTGATTTTTGCAGACTATCTTTATTATTAATTTCAACTTTCTGCATTCTTCCAGTTAAATATGAATCAAACCATTTGTGCACTGTCCCACTCAAACCACAATACTTAAGCCTATCCAGAAGAATTTCATGATTCAAGCAGTCAAAAGCCTTTGAGATATCACAAAATACCCCAATTGAGTGACATTCGGTTATTCAGAGCATTTAATATTTGATCAGTGAAAGCAAACACACCATTTTCTGCTGAAAACCAAACTGACATTTTGACATTGGAGAGCCCACCTACAATCTCTAATGCAGTTCCTGATGACCACCAAGGTACTGTCTTCTGTCAGGGGAGGTCCAAGGAATATAGCATTGCTAAATCAGCTGCCAAAAGAATAGCTGTATTTGTATTTTGGACTGCCTCATCGATATCTCCATGTGATGGGGAGCCAAGGGTGACACAGCAGGTGAAGGCATTCCACTCAACACTGTTGGGAGCCTATTTGGGCAGTCATCCAAAGGAGTGATGCTGGGGGAGGGACTGGAAGATCGGGAAGTGGTCAGTATCACACTGGTCATCGTGGATTCCCCAGTGGATGCATGAGAGAAGACAAGGGCTGCAGATGGAAAGGTCAAAAAAATGGTTCAAATGGCTCTGAGCACTATGGGACTTAACTTTTAAGGTCATCAGTCCCCTAGAACTTAGAACTACTTAAACCTAACCAACCTAAGGACATCACACACATCCATGCCCGAGCCAGGATTCGAACCTGCGACCGCAGCAGTCGCGCGGTTCCAGACTGTAGCACCTTTAACCGCTTGGCCACTCCGGCCGGCATGGAAAGGTCAGTGGCCAAGGAAATTCTGTGCACCACACTGAAGAGTGTGCAGGCACCAGTATTCAAGAGGCAAAAGTCAAGTTGTGCCAGGAAGTTTTTGAGGTCCTGACCATGCCCAGTGTTCATACGAGGGGAATCTGAGAAACCAATGCAAACAATGTATTTCAAGACACTTCATCATCGGAAGGGAGCTAAACATTGCAAATGGTAATACCCTGAAATACCCTTACCCTAACAGCCACAGCCTCCAAGGGTGTATAGAGTGGCACAAGTTTGCTATATGGTGTGTCCAGGACTTATATGCAAACTCTTCCTGATACCCTGTCATAGGTAGCATGATTCTGATCACATCCCCAGTACCCACAAAGGACAAGGAACCATGTTGCTGGAAATCAAGTCTCCTGAATGTCAATGAAGAAGGCAGAGGAAGTGCTTAAAAGATGTCATAGCTCAGCCAGGTGGTAGAAAAAATCACTACAATTCCACTGGAGAATAATGTTGTCGATGTACTGTAAGGCCATGAAGGGACCAAGGAATCAGGTTATGCCCTAGGGTCACCTGCTGCTACTGGTTGAGACATTATGGCATCAACATACACAGGTTCTGGGCTCTGTTGTGTGGTAAGAGCTGGGGCCCCACGGGCTGCCAGACTCTCTTCCTCAGCCACAGGAGTACAACAAACAAGATCTGGTGGCATGAGGACCACTGGGATCTCCTTCTTGGAGTACTACTTCTTATATTTCCTGTCCTTAGAGGATTTGGATGATTTCAAGGGCTTCTCTGAATCAGTTTCAGGTAATGATGATGATGATGGTCATGGAGCCCCATGACCAGCAGCCTGTGGCTCATTCAGCCACTGGCTGTTGTCCAATTGTAGATTGGCTGACACCGCAGAAGGAAGTGTTGCAAGTGACCCCTTCCTGGAGATAGAAGCTAGAGGATGGAGATTTGTCTCTGGCTAGGTGGTGGGGACCAATGTCCCCAGGGGGTGGGAAGTCAACAAAACCAAAGTAGCTGTGGGGGATACAGCAAGAGGAGAGTCCCCAACTATCAGGGCGGCAGGGATGGTTGAGCAGCCCTGAGCGCCCACTATCAGAAGAGTCACAGGTGGGAGTACTGATGTCAAAGGGGCGATGTATGACAGCTGTAGCGTATGACACTGCTATACACTCTGGGTGCCACTCCACATACTGCTTCTTGGTCTCTTGTTAAGTTTGTCCAGAATCTTACATTCTTATATTTTCTTATCTTTCTGGAAAATGATGCAATCTGGTGAGCAGGGAAATGGTGCTTTCCACAGTTAACAAAGATGGGAGGGAGGGCACAAGGAGTGTTCACATGCAGCAGTCATCCAAAGAAACACGCCGGACAGAGTGTACACCTCGCTGCTCCAAGTTGGCATTTAGCTCACCATCAGATTGCAGGAGAAAGTCTTGGTGAAAAATGATGTTCCAAACCATATTTACACTATTAAAGGGGTTGAATGTCACCCAACTTGTTACTAGTGAACTGTGCTCATGACTGGGCATGGAATATTGTTTTGATCAAACCTGACTCACTTTTCATTTTATAAATGGCTGCCACTTGCCCAAACTTGTTGTCTCTATTCTCTATAAAGAATAAAGGCTTTGTGGCTCAAGAAGAATCAACACCTGTCCTTGTGCAAACCAAGTATTGGGGGGAAAATTTCTCTGCTTGCTGCTTAGCCCTACACTCCTCCCACAGTGTAGCCAAGGAAGGGAACATTTTAGGGTAATATCTCTCTGCATTTTACAAGGACTTTCATTCCACAGACACTGGTGGGACCATATGGCCACCAGCCGGAGATAGTTTTATCCACTTCATTTGCAACTCATCTGCCATGGTGCCAGCCACTCCAGATGGGGGCTCTCCCCATGGGCGCCACCCAACTTCAGCAATGGCTACCTGGCCAGTAATCCATCGCATGGAGTCCCTGCAATGGGTTCATACTCCTCAGCGAAAAAGGAGGAGTTTTCAGTTCAGGACCCAACAGTGCAATCCCAGCATGGTCAAGGGGCTACCACCATACAGGTACATTAACGTATAGCCAACTTCTTCAGCTCAAATTTAAAAAAATTAAATATTCCCTCAAAAACAAAAGCTCACCTGGTTTTGATGGTGTTTCCAATAGAGTATTAAAGATTTGTTCCCAGATAATAAGCTCGGCCTTATCTGAAGTATGTAATGCATCACTAACTCAAGGTATTTTTAGAGTGTGTGTGAAATATGCTGTTGTTAAAGCCCTCTTTAACAAAGGTGATACGGGAGATTTCAATAACTACCGACCTGTTTCACTGCTGACAGTGCTTTTCAAAATTTTTGAGAATGTGATGTACTCTATGATAGTATCTCACCTTAGCAACAATAATATCCTCAAAAAAATCACGATTTTGGTTTCAGAAGAGTTTATCTACTGAGAATGCCTGTACACGTTCACTCCACCAGATTTTACAAGCATTAAATAATAAAATAGTCCTGGTTAGTATTTTCTGCGACCCATCTAAGGCATTTGACTGTGTGAATCACAGTATTCTCCTAAATAAATTGAAGTTTTATGGAATTGTTGGCATAGGCAGCCAGTGGGTAATTCCTCATATATGCGAATGATATTCAGTGTAATATACAACAAGGAGAATTAGCGCTTTTTGCAGATGGCACTAGCATTGTAATAAATCCCAGCATACATACAGAAACAGAACAAATGGTAAAGTTCTTAAAAGTATCATTAACTGGTTATCTGCAAATGATCTTAATCTGAATTTTGGGAAGACAGAACACACTCAGTTCTACACATGTAGGGATACTACACCAATTATAAGGGTAACACATGGTGAGGAAATAGTAAATAGCGTAGAAACTTCAAAATTCTTTGGTATCCACATCAATGAGAATTTAAACAGGAAAAAGCACACTTTGGAACTCCTAAAACAACTTACTTCAGTCACATTTGCACTTAGAATCACTGAAAATCTTGGGGAGAGACAAATCAGTAAGTTTGCATATTTTCATTCAATAAGGTCATATGAAACAATGTTCTGGGTAACTCATCTTTAAGAAAGAAAGTCTTTGTTGCTGAAAAATGTGCTGTAAGAATAACATGTGGTGCTCACCCATTACCATCTTGTAGACATCTGTTTAAGGAGTTGGGCAATCTGACTACTGTTTCACAGTATATTTATTCCCTCATGAAGTTTGTTGCAAATAATCCACTACAGTTCAAAAAGAATGATGATGTACATAATTACACCACCAGAAGGAAAAAAAGACGTTCATTACTTCACATTAAGGTTGTCTTTAACACAAAATTGGGTGCACAACGCTGTAACAAAAATTTTTGATCACTTACCCAGTGATATAATATGTCTGACAGGCAGCAAAGTAAAATTTGAAAATAAACTGAGACAGTTACTCATTGACTACTACTCATATTCTCTAGGGGAATCTCTATCGTAATGTGTAAAACATGGTGGGTGGGAATTACTAACTCACCTCTGTATATCCTTTTCAAAAAACTTTGAAATGTTCACCATGTTCAACTAACTTACTCCACAAAGATGACATGCTGAACTGCAGACAGGCACAATGAAAAGACACTTACACATTTGCTTTTGGCCAAAGTCTTCATCTGGAAAGGAAACACACACACACACACACACAAAGCAAGCATATCTCATGCACACGACTACCGCCTCCGGCAGCTCAGACCAGAATACATTCTGGTCTGAGCTGCTGGAGATGGCAGTCATGTGTGCGTGAAGTGTGTTTGCTTCCGTGAATGACTGGTGTGTGTGTGTGTGTGTGTGTGTGTGTGTGTCCTTTACTGATAAAGGCTTTGGCCAAAAGCTAATGTGCAAGTCTGCAGCGCAATGAGTCATCTTTACAGTGAGTAGCAATCTATCTTTCCCTTTTATTGTTGATATTCTAACCTGGATTTTCCATTATTTAACTAACTAAAACCTTCAAAGAAGTTGACAGTGTGGATGTAGAGTTCTTCCGCAGTAAACAGCCACATGAAATTGTTCCCAGGTCTGTATATTTATACCAGTTGTCTTCATGATGTATTTCAGCTATCCATAAGGCCTACTGCCAGAGAATAATTCACCATAAAGAATTCAGTGTGGAAGTCCCTGCTATCACTTTCACAGTGAACACTGTCTAACTGTCTCAGTTAATGAGACTTGCCTCAATACTGTTTAGATGCACTTCTTGAGAACCACAGTGTTGGGCACATAGTCCTCCCACTTAATGTTCAAGATGCATCACTTTTTGCTGGTGGAGCACTCGTACTTTTTGATATCACGATGATAGTGTGACCAAGTTTCACAGCCATACAGGAGCATGAAAATGACAACAGCTCTGTACACCATGAGTTTGGTATGCAGCTTCAGGTATTTATTCATAAAGAGACTGTGAATTAACTGACCGAATGCCACATGGGCAGCCCCAATCCTTTGATCAGCATCCTGTTCACAAGTTCACTGTTTAAACAAGGTGCTTCCAAGGCATGGAAAGTGATGAATCTGCTCCACTGTTGTGTCTAAGATGGAGATGTTGAACTCAGAAAGAGCTAATCCTGGGGCAGGCTTTGCAAGTACCTTCATTTTTTTCCACACTGTTGGTAAGACCAAAGCTATCACATGCAGTTTTAAAGCAGCTGACTGACTGTTGTAACTCTGCAGCAAGGGCACCCATACATCATGGGGGGAGGGTCAGCCTGACTCCTCCTCCTGCCCCCCCCCCCCCCCCCAGCTCTCACGGAAATAAAAAAAATATAGTGTTGTCAGATGTTTTTCTTTCAAGAAAATAATTAAAAAGTCGATATTATACAGGTTTTTACCATGGTTGGAATGAAACTTTTATTTATGGCTACTTAAAAGTTCTCTTTTGTCTTCCAAAACATGAAAAATACTTCAGACCCCAGATATAGGTCTCCCTCTACGAACTACTGTATGGGCACTCTCGCTTTCCAGGTGTTGGAGAAGGAGATGCGGTGTCACCAGCATACTGTAGTTCTGTCACATGGGTAACAAGGGTACGTCTTTATGAATGAAGTCTTGCCAGATTGAAGGGGGCTCCATCAAAATGAAACTTAATGTGGTTGTTTGGAGATGATTCATACAGCATGACAGACGTGTACAGGGTAAAGAGTATAGAAGCTAGTACACTGCCTTCATTCAAACTCTGAGTGATGGGAATGATTTCAAGGCAGATTTACTGTGGAGAATCTGCACAGACATGCCATCATTAAGAGCTTGAACCAATTCCACATAGCCTTCAGGACATCCAAAGTGTTCCAGTACTTTCCACGAGGCATATTTAGGTCTTGAATCAAAAGCCTTTTTCTGGTCACTGAAAACAAAATATACAAGCTTCTGTTACTCTCTGCATTGCTCCTGGAGTTCTCTAGAATGGAAGGTCATATCTTTTGTTGTGCCTCTGGATGTTCGGAAACCCCACTACGAAATTCAGGCAACATCTCCTCTGAAATAATTTGGAGCCTATGTCATAGAATTCTTGCATGAATTTTACCTGCAATTGACAATACACCATGGTAGTTTCCACATGCACTACTATCACCTTTCTTGAGGATAATGATGATTGTAGCATTCTTCTAGCTATCAGGTACTTCCTCAGTTTCCCAAATTAAGATGGAGAGTGAAAAGAATAGTCTTCAAGGCTATATCTCCATTTTGCATCAATTCCTGTGGGATGTTGTCAGGACCAGAAGCCTTTCTTAGTCTTAGTTGACTGAGTGCTTTACCAGAGTCTCTGTATGTGGGTATAGCTGCCATCCATCTTGGTTGGAATTGTTGAGTAACAAACAATTTCATTGTGAACATGTAACATCACAAAACATGATTTTAAGTTACTTACATTCTGCAGCAACAGCAGGTTCTGCACATGGTTCAGGTGACCCATACACAGTCTCTTCATCTTCGGACACACTTGCTGAAAGACAAAATTACACAACATGTTGTAGTATGAAGTGTACAGAGGCTAAATATGGTATTTTCTAGTATATTTAGAGGATGATTAAATTACAAAATTAATAAATTAACCTACTCAAGAAAAGCCACATAAAACAGAAACAGAAAAATTGCATTTTGCTTATTGGCTAATACTACATGATGTCTCTTGAAATAGGTGTTACCACCATTCACACTAGTGCATCACTACTCAAGGAAAGTTTTCAGGGTGGAGGAAGCTGCATATTTGTGAAAGACAATGTTGCAGCTTCACCACTGGACATATGCAACTCTCACTCTACAGAGAAAGACATAGAACTGTCAGGTGTTGAAATGAAAGATATCAGTGTGAATGTAATATCAGTTTATAGATCTTCTTCAGGCAGCTTGTCGTCCTTTACAGTAATTTGACACCAGTATTAGAAAAAGTGGTAAAAAGGAAATCTGTGGTGATTTTAATCTCAATTTCCTTACAGAAGGTGAAGATAATTGTAATTTTAAACATTTCATGAACTGTTGCAACCTTGATATGCAGTGTACATCCCCAACTAGGGTAACCAAATGAAGTAAGTGCTCTTGACCAAGTAGTTAGCAACATGGATTGTTCTGTTAGGTCTGTAAATCTAGGATTTTCTGACCATAATGCATTGATTACACTGCCAGTATTTCTGAGAAGTAAACATCAACCCAAAATAATGACAACACAAAGCAGAAATTTTTGTCAAAGCAATGTCCATTTTTTGTGCTATATGCAGAGAGAAAACTGGGAGACTGCATACCACTCTCAAATAATAGATGAAAAATATGAAACCTTTTTAAACATTTCCTGTTCCTATTTCAATTGCCATTTCCCCTTTAAAAACAAAAAATATTTGTAACGGAGTATCCTCCAACTGGATTACAACAGGTATTACAACCTCAGCAGAGAGGGAGAGAGAGCTCTTCTCCCTCAGCACAACTAATCTTGCCAAAGTGAACAATACACAACATCATTTATAAATGTGGTGAATGCTGCTAAAAAAACTACACCATAACACCTTTCTGAAATCTTCATACAATAAAAGCTAATCCATGTGGCAAATAATTAATGCAAGAATGGGCATATGTGAGGATAATGTTAGTAACATTAAACTTAGAGTAAATGCAACGTTGATAACTAACCAAGAAAAGTAGCTCTAGAATTTAACTCATATTTTATTGAAACTGTAGAAAAACTAACAGAACATCTAAAAAGTAATTGCCTCCCTCAAGCAGCCTCCTTCACCAACACGGTGTTTTTATTACCAACATTGGGAGCAGAGGTAGAAAATATAATTCATAGTAAAATAAAGAAAAAATCATCAGCAGGAGAAGACATGATCTCTTGCGTCCTTCTCCACCATTGCAGCAAACTTATTAGTAAACCACTGCCTCATGTAATACATACTTTATTTTCAGACGCGGTATTCCCAAGAAAACTGAAAATAGCAAAGGTCATACTCATACATAAAAATGGATGTAAAGAAGATCCTAGCAACTACCGTCCAGTTGTAGTGCTACCTATATTCAGCAAAACATTTGAATATGCAATGGGTGCCACACACAAATCATTTATTACAAAAAAACAACATTCTTTCTTCTGCTCAGTAAGGTTTCCAAGAAAATAAAGCCACCACTGGATTCTTATGGTACAAGCGGAACTACACACGGCTGGCTCAGCAGCTATGTGAAAAACCAAGCACAATGTGTTGATATAAATTAAGTCTGTCAGGAATCCTAAATGGGGTGCACTCATCTACACAAGTCATAAAAAATGGT
This sequence comes from Schistocerca serialis cubense, assembly GCF_023864345.2. Taxonomy (NCBI): domain Eukaryota; kingdom Metazoa; phylum Arthropoda; class Insecta; order Orthoptera; family Acrididae; genus Schistocerca; species Schistocerca serialis. Next base: position 176,133,468 of record NC_064640.1, on the reverse strand, counting down.
GTGGCACACGGCTCTGTTCTAGGTCCCTTGTTATTTCTACTTAATACAAATGACCTTCCTTCCACCCTACCCACTAGCAAGGGATTTCTCTTCACCGATGAAACTAATATCCTTATTTCAAATACAGATGAATCTCTTCACTCAGCAGGTAATAGAAATACAACCCAACTAGACTCAACAGAACTCCCCATGTTCCAACAGTGAAACTAAGTGGCAACAATGTAGAATTTGTCAATGAATTCTTAGGGAATGACATAACTGATACATTCACATGGTAAAGCCACATTGACGTTATTAGTTCCAGGCTATGAAAAGTTTGTTTTGTGCTCCACTCAGTGAGGGACGAGCTAAATGCTAGCACATTGACATGCATGTATTGCGCTCTTTTACATTCAGTACTATGCTAAAAGAGAAATGTGTAAACTGCATTTTAGCCAATATATATTTGAACTTGTTGGTTTTATTAAACAAAACATCAATAGATTGCACAGGAATTTGGACATCACCATCATGAAACAAGGTCAAAGAATTGGTTAAGACTCATTTCCCATTCTACTCTGCTGTCCTCCCCCCCCCCTCCCCCCCAAATAGAAACATCAATACAAATACTATCAGTCTTTCAATGAGAGGATTATACAGCACTACAAACAGTACACAAAATGCATGTTTTACACTTACAGAAATTAAAGCAATTCAAAAACCATTAAATGCAATCTTTCACATAAATAACATCTCCATGATGAAAGCAGAAAAATGAAGTGTTTTAAACTATATAGCAATAGTGTTAAGTGTATGGGAATCAAACTCTACATCCATCTCCCAAAAGAAGTGGGAAGTATTAACAATCAACAAAATTTTTAAAAAATCTGAAGAACACTCCCAACAAAGCATTGCTTTTACAGCATACAAGGCTTTCTTGAATGTGATATCTCATAAATTAAATTATATATTTTTATTATGTTTCAAAATGAAACTGTTTCATTAGAAATAATCTCTTGTCCATTAGTGGACTTTTGCTGTTTGGTTACCAGCATTATTATTTGAACTTATTCTTACTCTGGTATTATTATGAATAAATATGTAAGATATCTTTAGTAAGATGTACACTACAAGAAACAGTGCTATATCTGTATACATTGTGATATCATTTGTTTGACTTGTCCTATATTATTATGCACACTTCTGTACATTGAATGATTGAGTGGATCAATAAATATACAAATATAAATCTAGAAAGTTGATTAACATTCATCCTCTTGTCAACAATGAGGTAACTAAACTTAGCACAACTCACACAGGACAAGAATGGGGAAGGAATGTGATAATGCCTTTTCAAATGTACCATTTACATAACTGCCTTACACGATTTATGCAAACTATGGAAAAGATAAATTGAGATGGGCACATGTCAGTTTTTAATTCAGTTACACTTGAATGTGAATCTGTATCTTAACCATTGTGCCAACTCATTTGGTACCACACTTTATCCAGCAAAACAGATGACAGAGTTGAAGAAAAGTGGGACTACTAGAAGGTTCTGACAGAAACAAAAAGAAAGTGGGACAAAAAATGAACAACAAACATCAAAAGGTGAAATATGTGATAACTGACATCCTTGGAAGTCAACATGAAGACATATGAGAGAAAGCAATGAAGAAAAAGAGGAAGTGGTGATGATGTTTGGTTTGTGGGGTGCTCAACTGTGCGGTTATCAGCGCCCGTACAAAGCTCCAACCTTTGCTCAGACCATTCTCTCCATTTTAATGAATGATGATGAAATGATGAGGACAACACAAACACCCAGTCATCTCGAGGCAGGTGAAAAATCCCTGACCCCGCCGGGAATCGAACCCGGGACCTCGTGCTCAGGAAGCAATAACGCGACCGTGACACCACGAGCTGCGGAAAAAAAAGAGGAAGTAGTAACAAATGCAGACAAGACTGGATTGTGGGAGGTGTAAGTGAAGACAGAGATCAAACAACATGAGCTACTACCGTAATTTGTGGTCCGGTGAATAGTGGAAACCAAACACATGTGTTACACCTAGGTTCATTGACACATTGCTGGCATACTCATGGCAACTAGAAGGATCCACACAGTCCGAGTGGCAGAGCAAGCACCAAGGTCACAATTATTGTATTAAGGGGGCATTCTCTATGATAGGATAATATGTAGGCTCTATTTTGTGTGTAGATACACTACCCCTCTCCATTTATCTTCATTAGTGGCTTCATGGTAGTTATGTCAACATGCTAAAGCTAAATAACGGTTTCATAGCAGCTGCCATATTATTTAACTTAAAAATATAGTTTTCTTTCAGTAAATAAATCTTACTGGTTATGAAGGCAGAGCAGGTAATGGCAGAAGACCACATTAGATAATTTTTGAAGTGAGAGTTGATAACAATCATACAGTGATAAAAAGCACTTGAGGGGTGGGGATAGGAGTGTTCAGAAGTCTGATCAGGAGGGTTAAGATGCTGTAAGGGAAGCAAAAGCTACTGTAGGGGACATAACACGACATGATATTAGCTTTATATTGGAGTGTTAACTTCAGAGAAATCTGCATCAGAGTGCTACACCATTGAACTTTAACTATTTCTGCTCATTAACTAATTAAATGAAGATTATCAAAAACACATTCCTCATCTGATACAGAACTGATGCTGAAGAAGTGGTCTCCTGAATCTGAAGATGTGTTGGCAGCAATTATTCTTCTCCAGTTATCTCTGTTTCCTATTGACCACTTCATTTCCTCATATGAGCCTTCTCCTACATCAATCTCTGATCTGTCTAGAGTATTGGAGTCTAGGTCTTACTTTATCTCTCTTGCCTTGAATCATTCCTTCCATAACACTAACTAAAGAAACTAGTGGCTCAATACAGATGGCCAAGTGATTGACTTTTTCTATGCTGTTGATAATAGAGATCTTTTGTCACCAAGTCTTCTACAAATTCTTCATTTATGATTTTTTTTCTGTTCACAAAATCTTTCCCATCTTGCTCCAGGATCAAATTTAAAATGCCTCCAGAAATTCCTTGTCACATGCACCAATAGTGCATACTTCTGAGCCATATGAGGCCAGACTCCACACTAAGTTCTAAAATGAGTCTGTTTTCATTCAATCTCCACATTTATGTTCCTTGATATAAGAACATTTTTCTTTAATACACTGCCTATGCGCGTGCAATTCTACTCTCTATATTGGCTGAACTTCTTCCTGTATGCAAGCCTCTTGTACTTCAATATATATTTCAATACCAGACAAGGATTAGATGATTATACATAGTCTTCATTAAGATTTTTCAGTTCACATTCTCAAAAGCTTTTTCTTGATCAATGAATGCAATAAATAGATGTTTTCATACAGCCAGTGTTTTGTCTTTAACCTGTTGTAACATTAAGGTGGCTTCCCTTGTACTTCTGTTCTGCCTAAAATCAAACTGGTTTTCAGCTAAGTTCCATTAAATTGTATTTCGTATTTCTTATTTGATTACAGATTATTCTTTTTAATATTTTGGACTCATCTATTACTTATAGAATTTTTTGTTAAAATCTGAAAGTTCATGGGCATGTATGATTTAGATATATGTTTTAGTAGCTTGATAGGATCCCCACAAACTGAAAATTACAGAATGTCCATGGTGCAGCTTATAGGAACCTGATAGGACCCCTACAAATTGAAAACTAAGGAATATCCATGGAGCTATGTCAATGAGATTCATTATGGTTCAATGCTGCAAAAATTTTTGAAAGCATGATTCTGATTTTTAAAAGACATTCTGATAAACTCACTGAAAAACCATGATGTACACAAATCACACTTATCACAACTAGCTTCATTTGTTAGCATTACTGTGAAAGATAATCCAGGATGATTGCACAATATTTCATAAGGTGATAATATTATCACTCACATCAAGCAAAATAGTTTGCATCAAGTCACAACTGCAGAAATTTAACTGTTTAAATGTTGACGTTTAAATTGCTGTTTACTTCTCTTTCCTGTTCAAGTCAAATAGACTTGAAAAACCATGCTTATTAACTAAAAACGTTCATTTTCTTTCATGTAACGTCACTAGCCTGAAGATATGTTTTACACAGGTGACTCAATACTGTGGGCTTAGATCACTGTCAAGTAACACTGAAAAGAAGAATAAGGTTTAATGCTCCTGAACAACAATGTCACACAAATAGTACAAAATCTTTCATATCATCATTACCAAAATGCCACTCATCTACGAAAGTCCAAAAGAAATAGCCTCAGTAACTGTACATGGTTTCTGAGACATCAATGGTGCTGCTGAAAGCACCAGAAGTGTTAGCCTAGTAGCAAAAATTTCTCATGCCTCATATGGAATAGTGTGTCATACACTGTGTAAAAAATGGTATGCTTCCATGTACTTGCATGCCAATTGAATGACGACACTGATGCAGTAAGTTTCTTTTGGAGATGAAAATAGCTTATCCCCTACCAATTTACTGTGTGTCTCCATGTTGCATGAACATGGGCTCAGCGAATACATCAAGATGAAAGACTACAGCTATTATGCCTGTAGTGTATTCACATTCTGCACAAAATCTCATTGCATCATCGATACAAAAGTTCAGTTTGATTCATAAATGGATTATGTGATATAGCAGATGAAACATGATTAGATGTCATTATTTTTCATTACGAAACAATTCTCTGAGTTAAGACGGCACAGAATTTAGCAGAATTAAATCTTGGGAAATTTCCCATGTGTATTAAAGATGCAAACATTTCTGTGTCTGGTTGTCTATAAATGAGCAGGTGTATGTTAAAGCAACCTTACTGTCCAATTTAGTGGTAACTGAAATGAAAAAAAAGTGCAAGTATTCCAGAAAGCACTGTAATTTACATGTGAATAATATTTTTGTATGTTCCAATAGTTGTTTCTTATTTTAATATTTTGAGGTAATTTCTGGGTGATGTGTAGTGGACAGAGTTGAGTTATCAGGAACATCAAAATTACAGCAAGTGCTGCATGGAGCTAACAATGCTGTACGAAATCCTAAGGAGGACCTCTGAGTACTTCATTCCAATGTATTTCCGTACACATCAAAGACAACAATTACATAAACATTGAACATAAAAACTGAAAGTTGTTAACAGTTATTACCAAATGAGTATAAGTCAGAGTTATATTTATGAAAGAACAATACACTGTAAATAATCACACGGTTGCCTGCAAAAAATGGAAGTGTTAATACAATACACTAAATATTTGATTCAAATAAGAAAAGAAGAAAAATATAAATAATTGGAAATCTGAATGATTCAACTAGTATATGGTCTAACATCCAAAGATTGCAGAAGGAGACATCAAATTATAGCAATTTTGCATCTCATAATTTTAGTCATGTCCGTGACACTCAGCAACAGCTTTCAGAGTACATAACGAGTTATACTTATTCAGTGTGACTTCAGCTGCCTCTAGTTATTTATGTATGCATGGAATCATATGCTTAATTTACAACTTACTAATAAATGGATTACTCAATGTAACTCTGTTCCCAGGACACTTACAATATTCAGTATCATTGTTCACATAACTATTGGAGGTGATAATCTTCAGGAGAGGAGTTAATACATGCAACTAAGTACCTGTCCACAAAATGGACACCTTTCCATTTTTTTAGACTCTTCTGCAAATGCTTTTGAAAAATTCTATAAAATCTCCTTCATTTAATTAAGAAACTTGGAAAAAGCTTATTTTCGCCACCAGCTGTACAATTTTATGGTTACTCTCTACCACTCTCTTCAAGGAGGAAACTAAGGTTTAAAAAAAGCAACTACAGAATATACAGAAGTGTCATAGCAAATGGAAGATTTTAAAAAAGTCATTTTCAAATCATAATACTTACACATTGCTCATCAGTGGATCAAAAACACATTTTCATCATGTGTGAGTCATAAAAATGTAGAACATGTGTAACCATTATAACAGTATGCCTTAACACAATCCACATAAATGTGCTGTGCCTTGGCACAATTACAGTGGTGCACATTTGGTGATAACTCCACAATTAACAAGTGGCACATGACAACTGTCAAAGGTATAAATACTGTGCGATTGTCAAAGAGATCAAGTTGAAACACATACATAGTATCAATGTCAAAATAGGTTACAAATGTTCTTTGATCTAGCCCAAGATTACAGCAACAGAGACACAAAAATAACATGGAGTCTTTCTTCTGAATAATAGCATACATACATAACCTGTTGCAATGTGTTATATTACATTAAAAACTGTCATACTATGTGGTAACTGACACATGAAGTTATTATGTATGCATTATGTTGCTAATGGAGTAGAACATTAAAAACTGTTGTATTATGTGGTAACTGACAGATGAAGTAGTTATGTATGTTTTATTGCATAGTATAACAGTTTATAATGTTCTACTCCATTACAGTCCTTTGAATTTATCTCTTTCACAATGTTTAGTGCACATAAATGCCTTCTTTGTAATTTCTGTACTAGTAAAGACGATATAAAACATTATAACAAGGTAAATATTTGCGTTGTTTTTTAGAGAAAGGACACCATGTTATTTCTGTTGCTGTAATCTTTGGCTATACCAAAGAACATCTGTAAACTTTCAGACATTCATACCGTGTCTGCGGGCATCGACTTTATCTCTTTGATGATCACATAATATTTGTATCTTTGATTGTTACAATGCGTCAATTATTAAGTGTGGAGTTATCACCAAAATGTATACTACTGTAATTGTGCCAAGGCACACCATGTTTTTATGGGCTGTGTTAAGGCATACTATTATGAGAATAGTATGTACTATATTTGTATGGCTCATATATGATGGAAATGTATGGTTGATCCATTGGTGTACAATGTGTAAGTATTATTGTTCAAAAACAACTTTTGAATTCCTCCATTCATGATGATGCTTGTGTGTATTCTATAATCCTTAACATAAAACTGGAAACTCTGAACCACATGTTTTCTGTTTCTATGAACAGCCCAAAATATGCAAGTATCTTTCATTACCAAAAACACTTATTTATTCCGAAAATAAGCAAATTTTTGAACATTTTGTGTGTGTGTGCAAAAATAAACACAAATTTTACCAACTAAATCAACAATATAGCTATGTTATGAATTATTCAGGAGTAAAGGAGGCGATTCATCGAAAGGCAGAAGCAATCCATCGTCAATATGTACATAAACAAATGGCGCAGAGCTTTGCTAGCTTTCAAAATGAACTTCCTTTTTCAAGCTTGTAAGAAAGAAACACACACACACACACACACACACACACACACACACACACCTGTCTCTCTCTACATTGTGTTCAGTCAACTGCCAGCTCTTTCCTGGCCCACAGTGAGTGTGCTGGGGTGAGGTGGGGGTACAGGGTGGGGTGCGGTGGGGTGGGGTGAGTTGGGGTGGGGTGGGGTAAGGTGAGGGTGGAGAGAGGCGGAAGTCATGGAAGGGGTTGGGGGGAAGTGTGTAGCAGCTCGTGGGAGAGTGGGGAGCAGTTTGTGGGCTAGCTAGGGGTGCAGGTAGAGGGGACAGGTGGCAAACAGCTGGGCACATGATTTCACAGACTAGAGGGCTCCCATCTGCACAGCGCACAAAAGCTGCTGCTGCTGGTGGTGGTGGTGGTGGTTGGGAGGAGGATCCAGATGGCAAGGATTGTGAAGTAGCTATTGAAAAATTGCATGTTGTGCCCTGCTGTATGTTGTGCCACTCAGTGGTCCACCTTGCATTTGGCAAAAGTCTGGCTGTGGGCGTTTATTCTAGTTGACAGTTAGTTGGTAGTTATACCTATGTAAAATGCTGTGCAGTCAATGCAGCAGAGCTGGTATACAACATGGCTGCTTTCACAGGTGGCCCAGCCTTTGAAGGTGTAGGATAAGCTTGTGATGGGGCTGGAATAGGTGGTTCTAGGTGGGTGGACTGGGCAGGTCTTGTATCTGGGTGGCAGGGGATTTGGGGTGGGAGTGGCATAGGGATGGACTAGGATGTTGTGGATGTTGGGTGAGTGGTGGAACACCACTTTGGGAAGGGATGCAAGTATTTTGAGGTAGGATATCCCTTATATCAGGGCATCATGATAGATAATCAAAGCCCTGATGAAGGTCATGGTGCAGTTGTTCCAGTCCCAGATGGTATACTGGGTGATTTTTTTTTTTTTTTTTTTTGGGGGGGGGGGGGATGAGACTTCTTTGTGGTTAGTTCTTGGACTCGATGTGAGGATCAGGTGTGTGTGGGGATATGGTGTTGGAGACCTGTTTGTAAGTTAGGTGTGGAGGGCAGTGCCTATCTGTGAAGGCCTTTGTGAGGCCTTCAGCATACTGGGCGAGGGAATTCTTATCACTGCAGATTTTTCTACCACAGGTGGCCAGGTTGTATAGGAGGGACTTTTTGGTCTCGAAGGGGTGGTATCTGTCAGTTACTGTTGATGATTGGTGGATTTGATGTGGACTGAGCTGTTGATGGAGCCATGTGAGAGGAGGAGATCGACATCTAGGAAGGTGGCCTGGTGGGTGGAGGAGGACCAGGTGAAGTGGATCGGACAGAAGGTGTTGAGGTTGTGGAGGAATGACGATAAGGTGTCCTTGCCTTGGGTTGAGATTATAAAAATGTCATCAATAAACCTGAAACATTCCAGGAGTTTGGGGTGTTTCCTGTAGGTGGCCCATGAAGAGGCTGGCATACAAGGGTGCTATTCGGGTACCCATGGTTGTGTCACGAATGTGTTTGTATACTTTCCCTTCAAAGGTCAAGTTGTTATGGGTTAGGATGTTGCTGGTTAGGTGTACGAGGAATGTAGTGGTGGGTTTGGAATTTTCAGAGCACTGCACGTGTGTGTACGTGTGTGTGTGTGTGTGTGTGTGTGTGTGTGTGTGTGTGTGTGAGAGCACTGCACATGTGTGGACATGTGTACGTGTGTGTGTGTGTGTGTGTGTGTGTGTGTGTGTGTGTGTGTGTGTGTGTGTACACACATCATCCCCTGCCCCAGAACCCCTGCCCAATTCGTGTCAGCTAGTTGTGGGTTGCCATCTCACGACCTAGTCTGTGGAAACATTTGCCCAGCTGTGTACCACCTGCCACCTGCCACCTCTACCTGCACCCCTCGCTAGCCCACAGATAGCTCCCCACTCTCCGATGAGCCACTAGATGCTTCCCCCAAAACCCCTTCCTGCCTCCCGCCTCTCTCCATCCCTCGCCCCACCCCATCCTGCACCCCCATCTCATCCCAGTACACTCACTGTGGGCCAGGAAAGAGTTGGCAGTTGACTGAGCACAATCTGAGGAGACAGGCACAGGTGTGTGTGTGTGTGTGTGTGTGTGTGTGTGTGTGTGTGTGTGTGTGTTTCTTACCGGCTCGAAATAGGAAGTTCATTTTGAAAGTTAGCAAAGTTCTACACCTTTTGTTTGTGTATCTATTGATAATGGAATGCTTCTGCCTTTCAGTGATTTGTCTCCTTTATTCCTAAATAATACATAATTCTCAACCAGAACTTTGCATACATAAATATATTTATATTAGATGCTTTGACAAGGAGGTATCAGAAATGTTGAATTCAGGTAACATCATTAAATAAAACGGAATTTTCCTTATGAGTCAGTGGCTCAACCTGCAATACACATAAAAAACATTATTTGGCAGTTTCTTAATTCTATGCATTTAACTTACAGTGCTTTCGTCGAGAGTGTCTACGATCCTGTTTCAATGGAGGCCATCCCTGGAAATAGTCCTCACTTGCCCCACCTAAAATACCCAATATTATGTAACTCATTGTAAACCCAATATTGTACTTCAAAACAAATAATAATGATATCATGGGTTCAATAATTCAGAAGTTCTTTTACCTTCCAGGGGGTGCAAATAAGGTGATAAGGAAGGGATCTACTCCAAGATTCATCAGTGTAGTCTGAACACTACTGACATGCAGACTCATGCACAAGTCATTGTAAGAGAGAGAGAGAGAGAGAGAGAGAGAGAGAGAGAGAACAAGAAGGGAGGAGGGGGGGGGAGACGGGCTGGGGGGGGGAGATGGGCTGGGGGGGGGGGGAGGGAGGGGGAGAGGGAGAGAGAGAGAGAGCATTAACAGCAGAAAGAACAAAATTATCTGGGAAACTTATTAAAAAATGCAAATTGGAAAATCTGACTGAAATGAATCTTTGAGTCACTTTTGTGTCTCCAGAAATAAATGCATGCTTTCACATTAAAGTCAATCACAAATTTGTCTTTACAATGGCTGGAAGGTTTGCAGTCAAAATATCAAAGCAGTAATGATATTTTGTATGCATGCCCAACAAATGATCAAATATTCTACGAACTAGGAAAATTTCAAGTACTATAGCTGAAAAATATCTATGACAGCTAAATGCCACTCTTCTCAAAAATATATATTTCATGTCAGAAGTAAGTACAAGCCAAGCCAAAACTCAGTGGCAAAAAGCACTAGAGTTATGTCAAAAGTTCTGAATGTTCCAAGAGAACTAAATGTTGTACCTTTACACATTTCACAACTGTATTAATTAAATTGTAAAGTATGTTCACATAAGAGTTACAAGCTTTGATATTCCTGAACATAAGAAAGTGTGTGATGGAAGCTAAACTTAGTGCAGCAGTTGCTGAAAAAAGGTAAATGAAGATCACAATGACCTGGAAGACTGCAACATGTGAAGTGTCTTCAGACCCACAGTCAAATTTGAAGAATGTTACTACAGGTTCTACCAGCAAGAAAGTAACTTAAAAAGGCAAAAAACAATAGCACACACAAAATCCTGCCCTATATTTACTATAGGGCATTTTGTAAAAAATCTGTGTGATGGATGAATGTAGTGTTGATGCAGTTGAACTTTTGCCTAAACATTTGTGCATTTTACATAAAATGCAAAGTATGACAAATAATGGCAGACCATATTCACTGCTCACTATATGAAGTATGCATTGTTGCCACATATTCTGCAAGAAAATACGTTTCATGACACAGTACAGTGTTCTATAATGGTACCTCAACTTAATGAAGCTACCTGTTTTCAACAAAACTCCGACTCAAACTTCCATGGACATAACAGCTTTGGAAGTACACTTCCAATATTACTTAACTCCTTCCAAAATTACCATTAACAGGAATTTTCATTACAAGAACAAGAATGAACAAATCTGTATGGAATGATCTAACTTGAAACAAAACCAAAATAAAAATACACTCCTGGAAATGGAAAAAAGAACACATTGACACCGGTGTGTCAGACCCACCATACTTGCTCCGGACACTGCGAGAGGGCTGTACAAGCAATGATCACACGCACGGCACAGCGGACACACCAGGAACCGCGGTGTTGGCCGTCGAATGGCGCTAGCTGCGCAGCATTTGTGCACCGCCGCCGTCAGTGTCAGCCAGTTTGCCGTGGCATACGGAGCTCCATCGCAGTCTTTAACACTGGTAGCATGCCGCGACAGCGTGGACGTGAACCATATGTGCAGTTGATGGACTTTGAGCGAGGGCGTATAGTGGGCATGCGGGAGGCCGGGTGGACGTACCGCCGAATTGCTCAGCACGTGGGGCGTGAGGTCTCCACAGTACATCGATGTTGTCGCCAGTGGTCGGCGGAAGGTGCACGTGCCCGTCGACCTGGGACCGGACCGCAGCGACGCACGGATGCACGCCAAGACCGTAGGATCCTACGCAGTGCCGTAGGGGACCGCACCGCCACTTCCCAGCAAATTAGGGACACTGTTGCTCCTGGGGTATCGGCGAGGACCATTCGCAACCGTCTCCATGAAGCTGGGCTACGGTCCCGCACACCGTTAGGCCGTCTTCCGCTCACGCCCCAACATCGTGCAGCCCGCCTCCAGTGGTGTCGCGACAGGTGTGAATGGAGGGACGAATGGAGACGTGTCGTCTTCAGCGATGAGAGTCGCTTCTGCCTTGGTGCCAATGATGGTCGTATGCGTGTTTGGCGCCATGCAGGTGAGCGCCACAATCAGGACTGCATACGACCGAGGCACACAGGGCCAACACCCGGCATCATGGTGTGGGGAGCGATCTCCTACACTGGCCGTACACCACTGGTGATCGTCGAGGGGACACTGAATAGTGCACGGTACATCCAAACCGTCATCGAACCCATCGTTCTACCATTCCTAGACCGGCAAGGGAACTTGCTGTTCCAACAGGACAATGCACGTCCGCATGTATCCCGTGCCACCCAACGTGCTCTAGAAGGTGTAAGTCAACTACCCTGGCCAGCAAGATCTCCGGATGGATCTGTCCCCCATTGAGCATGTTTGGGACTGGATGAAGCGTCGTCTCACGCGGTCTGCACGTCCAGCACGAACGCTGGTCCAACTGAGGCGCCAGGTGGAAATGGCATGGCAAGCCGTTCCACAGGACTACATCCAGCATCTCTACGATCGTCTCCATGGGAGAATAGCAGACTGCATTGCTGCGAAAGGTGGATATACACTGTACTAGTGCCGACATTGTGCATGCTCTGTTGCCTGTGTCTATGTGCCTGTGGTTCTGTCAGTGTGATCATGTGATGTATCTGACCCCAGGAATGTGTCAATAAAGTTTCCCCTTCCTGGGACAATGAATTCACGGTGTTCTTATTTCAATTTCCAGGAGTGTATAATTTTACGACATCAACACATATTACTCCTCAAATATACAAAATTTTGTTAAATAAGAAACATTATTTTAGAATTTAGCAGGTTTGGATTTTCTCAGCAGCAATTCAATATGCAATATATTATACACTTTTTATATTAATGTAACATTTTAGAGATTTTGACTGCTACCTCTTTGTATGTTTTCCAAAATAGTGGAATTATGATTAGTTATCATACAACAATAAAATTAATAATGCCAGTCAGTGTTTAGATCTTTGTCACTTTTTGGAGAAAATCAGCAGAGTATTGTTCAGTTTGCCACTGTCAAAACACCAAATTTAATAGTTGCAAGCTGTTCTCCATATGTCATCATCATTGAAACTGAAGAGTCCTACCACATATATATTCCCATGCTGTGGTACTGTACCTTAGCTTTCATTAACCTGCAACATTTGTAGTACTTCATGCAATTGGCTGCTTTAAAACAATGCTATCTTTTTCATTAATTATTATTTTACATGTAAGACACTTGGGACATGGGTATTATTTATTGAAACAACTGCTTATTCATATTTACAGTTTAATGGTACATGTTTTTTTGCTAGCACACTGCAGCAAATAAAAGCTTGTCCAAAACAATCAGTTCTCAATAATCGAAAGTGATCTCACATGATCAACCAAACTAAAATTAATCAGACTGTTAGACAAGGATAGCATCTTTTGAAGAGGCAAACAGAAAATGTTCTGGAAGATTGTAACAAATGTATGCAACTTTCCACAAAGCTGCAAATTAATATGCTATAATACATCAACATGAGTTCCAGACAACCCAAAAAAAAAAAAAAAGGAGAGACCACTACAAGCAATATAGCTCCTGAGCTCCCCCTTTCTCACTTTTGTCATCCAATCACCTATGAAGCACCAACAAATCCAAGTCACATGACAACTGAGGGTCTAGGGATCCAATAGTAAATACACAACTGCAATGACTTAGCACAAGTAGCAACCATGATGAATGCTGCAAGTAATAGGTCAAAACACCAGCTGTTTTATTTTACATTATGGCATTATTATGTAGTTAGAAGAAATTTACTGAATAAAACTCCAGTTTTTTCGTTGTAAACATAAATCTGAATTCATGAATCCAAGTCCTAAATCAGTTTATACTTAATTGAATATGGGAGTCATTTTTCAAATGAAGCTTTTCATTTTCATTGTAAAGAAAGCTTTTATTGTCTTGATTGTGTGTATGTAAACTGGATTACTAATTTCAACAGGACTAAGCTGCCATCTTCAGATTCCCAGAGTACATGTTACAAAATCATTCTGTGTGATAAATGGCACACTTGTTTTTGTACCATTGAAACAGACTCATAATAAAAACACAATAGAACATTAAAAAATATTGTCTTCATGGCAAGACGGAGTCGTACAAGTGTGGCACGTCAAAAAGTGCTGCATGTGTTTAGGTGGGCTCCGGGCAGTCAACCAAGACACGTGCAGCACTTTTTGATGTGCCACACTTGTATAACTCTGTTTTGCCATGAAGACAATATTTTTTAATGCTCTACTCTGTTTTTATTGTGAGTCTGTTTGAATGGTACAAAAACAAATGTGCAATTTATCACACAGCATGATTACATAAACTGTACTCTAACTCCCCCCCCCCCCCTACCGCACTGATGTTCCTCCACATGAGGACAATGTTGATAAGGTTGAGGAAGCCCTACTAATACCTGCATTTTCTCATTTTTTGTTTTTTATTTCATTACTTTCTACAGTTTGGATAAGCCGCTTGTGTAGCTCCAGCTGCTGTCAAACACAAGCAAGAGCAAGTACCGATCTCTGCCCTGCTTCTTAACGTAATTGTTCATATTCATACTCTGACTTTTGCTACGACTACCCAATTCCTCAATCCCATTGCAAAGAACACAGCCAATACTAAATGCTGCAAAGCTTTATAAACTACCTGTTCCTTAGCATGTGTCATACTCTTTATTATTTTTAACTGTTACATTATTTTTTTCTTTAATTGTAATGATGATATGCCAAACACCAACACTGACACAACAGCATGTATTTTTCTGCTGGCCGCTACATCTCCAATCCAGACATCACTGGCTAACAAGACAATAATATCTTCAGAGTTGTATATACTGCTGACCAGATACAGCTATATAATGTATAGAACACCAAAGCTAAATAAGCTACAAACACAACTGCTATACATTTGGGAAGAGTAAATTTATTATGTGTCGAGTCCACACTGGATGCCTGTTGGAGGTATAGCAAAAGAGCATTTTATTTTATGGGTGATTTCTGTGCTATTTTCTGCCGATTTCAGTTTTGTTTTCAGCCAATTTTGGTATTAGTTTCTGAGATCTTACTTCTGAAATCCCATTTGTTGTGATTATCATCTTATGTCATTGTTTTTCAGTAATATGCTGCAAATGAAAGTATACCTATCAATTACATAATATTATGAAAAGGAAAGTTGCAACTCACCATATAGTGGAGATGCTGAGTCGCAGAAAAGCACAACAAAAAGACTGTCACAAATAAAGCTTTCGGCCATTAAGGCCTTTGTCAACAATAGACAACACACACACACACACACACACACACACACAGACAGACAGGTGCGTTTGGCAAGCGTGTGTGCGTGTGCGCGTGTGTGTGTGTGTGTGTGTGTGTGTTTGTTGACAAAGCCTTAATGGCCGAAAGCTTCACTTGTGACAGTCTATTTGTTGTGCCCAGCTGCAACTCAGCATCTCTGCTATATGGTGAGTGGCAACTTTCCTTTTCATAATATTGTTACATTCCATCGTGGATTTTCCATTTTTTAATTACATAATATTTATTGACATCACAGATCACATTTACTTACATTATTAAAAAATAAATCATTTACATGGAACCCATTAAAACTACCCAATCAAAGAAGATATAGCTTTGCACCTTACTCTGTTGAATGTTTTCCAAAATAAAGCAACACCATAACTTTAAGGTCTCTTCTATATCTACATAATAGTCAACAGACCACCATAGAGCATATGGTTGAGGGTACCTCATACTACTACTAGTAATTTCCTTTGCTTCACTCACAAATTTATCTTGTCTTTGTGGTCCTTATGCAAACTGTATGTTGGTAGCAGTAGAATCGTTAATCAATCAGCAGCAAATGCCAGTTCTCTATGTAATAAGAATGGGTTCCACTAGTATTTTATACATGGCATCCTTTATGGTTGGTGGATTTGGCAGAGGGGACCAAACAGCGAGGTCATCGGTCCCATCAGAGGAGGGATGGGTGGGGAAGGAAATTGGCTGTACCCTTTCAAAGGAACCATCCCACCATTTACCTGAAGTGACCTAGGAAAATCATGGAAAACCTAAATCAGGATGGCTGGACACGAGTTTGAACCGTTGTCCTCCCAAATGTGAGTCTAGTTTGCTAACCACTAAGGAACCTCGCTCGGTCCTTCTCTATAGATGAGCTACTCTTTCCAAAAACTCTCCCAATAAACCAATGTCTTACTTGATTTGCAAATAGGAACGCCTTTTCCTGCTGCCACTTAATTTATTTTTCCCAGACGCATTTCGCCTTTCTCTTGTTCTAAGGCAACATCAGTGGGATCTACGAGGGTTGTTTTTTAAGTAAGAGCCGTTTTTATTTTTAAAAAAAGATACAAATACTTTTGTAAAAAAACTTTTATTTTCTGATTCTACACACTTCTACCTATTTTTCTACATAGTTGCCTTGTTTATTTAAGCACTTGTCATACCGTACAACTAAGTTTTTAATTCCCTCTTCAAAGAATTCGGCTGCCTGCTCCGACAGCCAAGAGTTCACGGCCGCTTTCACTTCATTGTCATCATTGAAGCACTGCCCGCCAAGATGGTGTTTCAGGTACCGGAAAAGGTGAAAATCGCTAGGAGCAAGGTTAGGGCTGTATGGTGCATGGTCCAAAACTTCCCAGCCAAAAGAATCAATCACATCCTGAGTCTTTTGAGAGGTGTGAGGCCTAGCATTATCATGCAGGAGCAAAACTCCTTTTGTCAGCATGCCGCGCCTTTTGTTTTGAATTGCTCTGCGGAGCTTCTTTAGAGTTGCACAGTAGGCATCTGAGTTGATTGTCGTTCCTCGTGGCATAAAGTCCACTAGCAAAACACCGCACTGGTCCCAGAACACAGTTGCCATAATCTTGCGCTTTGACAGCGTCTGTTTGGCTTTGACCTTGACGGGTGAGGTTGTGTGTCGCCATTCCATCGATAGTCGCTCGCTTTCAGGAGTGATATGGGATACCCATGTTTCATCTCCAATGACAATTTGACTCAACATGTCATCCCCTTCTTCCTTGTAACGAATCAAAAAGTCCAATGAAGTGGCAAATCTCTTCCCTTTGTGGTCCTCTGTGAGGAGTCTGGGTACCCACCGAGAACACAGTTTCTTAATGTTTAGGTTTTCAGAAACAATTTTGTACAAAACCGACCTTGAAACTTGTGGAAATTTCAAAGAAAGAGTGGAAATTGTGAATCTTCTATCCTCACAAATCTTTGTTTTGACTGCAGCCACCAAATCATCAGTGATCACAGAGGGCCAGCCTGAGCGTTCTTCGTCATAGACGTTTTGACGGCCATTTTTAAACTCTCTAACCCATTGACGCACTTTAGCTTCACTCATTGCATTCAAGCCATAAACTTCCGTTAACTGAAGACGAATTTCTGCAGCTGATAGGCTTCTCGCGGTAAAAAAACGTATCACTGACCATATCTCACACGCGGAGGGCGATTCAATAATCGTAAACATTATAAAGTAGCACAGTGATGCGTACATGTCAGCTACAGAGCTGCAACTTGCATCAGTGTGAACGGGAAGGATGCCGGCAAGTGGCGCGGTGGCTTGTTGCGGCGTCCACGCGAACGATTTCTACAATAAACCAATGTTAATGATATTGATCATTAATTTTGTGGGTCCAATTCTTTACCCTTCTTATATACAGGAGTCACCTGCACTTTGCACGTTTTTCCATTCACTTTAGACTTTGCAATGGGTGAAGGATTCACAACAAATGTAAGGTAAGTAAAGGGTCAATACCATGGAGTACGCTCTCTAAAATTGGACTGGGATTACATCTGGATCTGGTGACTTCTTTGTTTTCAATTCTTTCAGTTGCTTCTCAATACCAGGTATATAAATTACTATGTCTTCCACATGGGAGCCTGAGAGATGGTCAATTGATGGTCTGCATAATCCTGCTGCAGCAATGATTTCTTCAATGTGAAATTTGAAACCTCACCTTTCCTTTTCTAATCTTCTACTGCCACATCAGACTGTATGACATACGACTGGATAGAAACTGTGATTTCACATAGGACCAGAATTTTCTAAGGTCCTCAGTAAGCCCTTTGGCTCAGGTATGAGGGTGAAAGCTGTTGCATGTATGCTTTGCACATTGATCCTTTCATGGATGCATGAATTTCTACTAAGTTTTCTCTGTTGACATTCCTGTTTTCTTTTTTGAACCAAACATGCGGCAATCACTGCTTCCTCAGCATTTTTCCAAATGATGTTATTAAATCATAGTGGGTCTTTTCAATCCTTAACACACTTTCCCAGCACATACTCCTTCAGTGTGTTATTTACATTCAGTTTTAACATTGCAATTAATTCTTCTATGTTCATCATACTGGAACTAAACAGTGTCCATTCATTGTCTAAGCAGGATGCTAACAACTGCTTATCTGCTCTCTCCAGTATAGAGACTTTCCTAGCCTTTCTGACAGGTCTATTAACTTTAGTGGCCTTCATTGCTATGACATCATATTCACTTATCACTGTCTCTACACGGACACTGTCGATATAGTCAGGCTGGTTTGTAGCTACAAAGTCTAAAATATTCTCACAATATGTCACTATTTATACTTGGCACATTAAAGTTGCCTCCAATTAATTTTGTATGATTGGGGTCTCTTCTGAGACTGTCACTGAACCCTCCATACTGCTCTGTGGTGTGAAAAACGGTACCTGGAGTCTAAATTTTAGCACAGAGGCCAAATTGCCTTCATCACAACACCAGACATTTGACTGCTGGTTGATTTTGCACTAAATGATGAAAGTTGATTTTGCACTAAATTACAAAGAAATGTGTACCCCTTTATAATATCTTACATGGCTGAGATCTTCCATTCTACATACAAACAGCCAATGTGGATTCAGAAAATGGTGTTCTTGTGGAACACATCTAGCTCTTTATTCTCAAGAAGTAATAAATGCTACTAATAAGGGATGCCAAATTCATTCCACATTTTTAGATTTCCAGAATGTTTTGGACACTGTACCTCATCAAGCAAACTGTATGCCTATGGACTATTGCCTCAGTTGTGCAATTGGATTCAGGATTTCCTGTCAGAAGGGTCACAGTTCATAGTAATTGATGGAAAGTTATCACGTAAAACAGAAGCAATATCCCTTGTTCCCCGGAGGAAGTGTTATTGCCTTCTGCTGTTCCTGATCTACATAAACAATTTAGAAGACAATCTGATGAATACTCTTAGACTGTTTGCAGATGATTCTGTCATTTACTGTCTTACAAAGTCATCAGATGATCAACACAAATAGCAAAATGATTTAGACAAGATATCTGCCTGGTGCAAAAAGTGGCAATTGACTCTAAGTGATGAAAACTGTTAAGTCATCCACATGAGTACCAAAAGATATCTGCTAAATCTCAGTTACACAATAAACCACACAAATCTAAAGGCTGTAAATTCAACTAAATACTTGTTGTTGCTGTTGTTGTTGTTGTCGTCGTCTTCAGTCCTGAGACTGGTTTGATGCAGCTCTCCATGCTACTCTATCCTGTGCAAGCTTCTTCATCTCCCAGTACTTACTGCAACCTGCATCCCACTGAATCTGCTTAGTGTATTCATCTTTTGGTCTCCCTCTATGATTCTTACCCTCCACGCAGCCCTCCAATGCTAACTTTGTGATCCCTTGATGCCTCAGAACATGCCCTACCAATCGGTCCCTTCTTCTTGTCAAGTTGTGCCACAAACTCCACTTCTCCCCAATTCTATTCAATACCTACTCATTAGTTATGTGATCTACCCATCTAATCTTCAGCATTCTTCTGTAGCACCATATTTCGAAAGCTTCTATTCTCTTCTTGTCCAAACTATTTTTCATCCATGTTTCACTTCCGTACATGGCTACACTCCATACAAATACTTTCAGAAACGACTTCCTGACACTTAAATCTATACTCGATGTTAACAAATTTCTCTTCTTCAGAAACGCTTTCCTTGCCATTGCCAGTCTACATTTTATATACTCTCTGCTTCGACCATCATCAGTTATTTTGCTCCCCAAATAGCAAAACTCCTTTACTACTTTAAGTGTCTCATTTCCTAATCTAATTCCCTCAGCATCACCCAACTTAATTCAACTACATTCCATTATCCTCGTTTTGCTTTTGTTGATGTTCATCTTATATCCTCCTTTCAAGACACTGTCCATTCCGTTCAACTGCTCTTCCAAGTCCTTTGCTGTCTCTGACAGAGTTACAATGTCATCGGCGAACCTCAATGTTTTTATTTCTTCTCCATGGACTTTAATACCTACTCCGAATTTTTCTTTTGTTTCCTTTACTGCTTGCTCAATATACAGATTGAATAACATCGGGGAGAGGCTACAACCCTGTCTCACTCCCTTCCCAACCGCTGCTTCCCTTTCATGCCCCTCGACTCTTATAACTGCCATCTGGTTTCTGTACAAACTGTAAATAGCCTTTCGCTCCCTGTTTTTTACCCCTGCCACCTTTAGAATTTGAAAGAGAGTATTCCAGTCAATATTGTCAAAAGGTTTCTCTAAGTCTACAAATGCTAGACAACATTTCTGCGCAATCCAAACTGATCTTCCCCGAGGTCGGCTTCTACTAGTTTTTTAATTCGCCTGTAAAGAATTCGCGTTAGTATTTTGCAGCTGTGACTTATTAAACTGATAGTTCGGTAATTTTCACATCTGTCAACACCTGCTTTCTTTGGGATTGGAATTATTATATTCTTCTTGAAGTCTGAGGGCATTTCGCCTGTCTCATACATCTTGCTCACCAGATGGTAGAGTTTTGTCAGGACTGACTCGCCCAAGGCTGTCAGTAGTTCCAATGGAATGTTGTCTACTCCTGGGGCCTTGTTTCGACTCAGGTCTTTCAGTGCTCTGTCAAACTCTTCATGCAGTATCGTATCTCCCATTTCATCTTCATCTACATCCTCTTCCATTTCCATAATATTGTCCTCAAGTACAACGCCCTTGTATAGACCCTCTATATACTCCTTCCACCTTTCTGCTTTCCCTTCTTTGCTTAGAACTGGGTTTCCATCTGACCTCTTGATATTCATACAAGTGGCTCTCTTTTCTCCAAAGGTCTCTCTAATTTTCCTGTAGGCAGTATCTATCTTACCCCTAGTGAGATAAGCCTCTACATCCCTACATTTGCCCTCTAGCCATCCCTGCTTAGCCAATTTGC
Source organism: Schistocerca serialis cubense (assembly GCF_023864345.2). Lineage (NCBI taxonomy): Eukaryota > Metazoa > Arthropoda > Insecta > Orthoptera > Acrididae > Schistocerca > Schistocerca serialis. Next base: position 176,112,317 of record NC_064640.1, on the reverse strand, counting down.
ACTTCCTGTCGATCTCATTTTTGAGACGTTTGTATTCCTTTTTGCCTGCTTCATTTACTGCGTTTCTATATTTTCTCCTTTCATCAATTAAATTCAATATTTCTTCTGTTACCCAAAGATTTCTACTAGCCCTCGTCTTTTTACCTACTTGATCCTCTGCTGCCTTCACTACTTCATCCCTCAGAGCTACCCATTCTTCTTCTACTGTATTTCTTTCCCCCATTCCTGTCACTTGTTCCCTTATGGTCTCCCTGAAACTCTGTACAATCTCTGGTTTAGTCAGTTTATCCAGGTCCCATCTCCTTAAATTCCCACCTTTTTGCGGTTTCTTCAGTTTTAATCTACAGTTCATAACCAATAGATTGTGGTCAGAGTCCACATCTGCCCCTGGAAATGTCTTACAATTTAAAACCTGGTTCCTAAATCTCTGTCTTACCATTATATAATCTATCTGATACCTTCTAGTATCTCCAGGATTCTTCCATGTATACAACCTTCTTTCATGATTCTTGAACCAAGTGTTAGCTATGATTAAGTTATGCTCTGTGCAAAATTCTACCAGGCGGCTTCCTCTTTCATTTCTTAACCCCAATCCATATTCACCTACTATGTTTCGTTCTCTTCCTTTTCCTACTCTCGAATTCCAGTCACCCATGACTATTAAATTTTCGTCTCCCTTCACTACCTGAATAATTTCTTTTATCTCATCATACATTTCATCAATTTCTTCATCATCTGCAGAGCTAGTTGGCATATAAACCTGTACTACTGTAGTAGGCATGGGCTTCGTGTCTATCTTGGCCACAATAATGTGTTCACTATGCTGTTTGTAGTAGCTTACCGCACTCCTATTTTTTTATTAATTATTAAACCTACTCCTGCATTACCCCTATTTGATTTTGTATTTATAACCCTGTATTCACCTGACCAAAAGTCTTGTTCCTCCTGCCACCGAACTTCACTAATTCCCACTATATCTAACTTCAACCTATCCATTTCCCTTTTTAAATTTTCTAACCCACATGCCTGATTAAGGGATCTGACATTCCACACTCCGATCCATAGAACGCCAGTTTTCTTTCTCCTGATAACGACGTCCTCTTGAGTAGTCCCTGCCCGGAGATCCGAATGGGGGACTATTTTACCTCCGGAATATTTTACCCAAGAGGACGCCATCATCATTTAACCATACAGTAAAGCTGCATGCCCTCGGGAAAAATTACGGCTGTAGTTTCCCCTTGCTTTCAGCCGTTCGCAGTACCAGCACAGCAAGGCCATTTTGGTTATTGTTACAAGGCCAGATCAGTCAATCATCCAGACTGTTGCCCCTGCAACTACTGAAAAGGCTGCTGCCCCTCTTCAGGAACCACACGTTTGTCTGTCCTCTCAACAGATACTCCTCCATTGTGGTTGCACCTACGGTACGGCCATCTGTATCGCTGAGGCACGCAAGCCTCCCCAGCAACGGCAGGATCCATGTTTCATGGGGGTAGGGATTAAAATTACAAATGTCGTGAGTTAAGCAAATTAAAGATTACATTTTATTGGCAGAACACTGGAGGAAATGCAACAGGTCTACTCCAGAGAATGCCTACACTATGTTTGTACAGCCTGTTCTGGAGTACTGCTGTACAGTGTGAGATCTGCTCTGATAGGACTGATGAGGGCATCAAAATGATGAGGGCATCAAAAACATTCAAAGAAGGGCAGCTTATTTTGTATTATCATGAGATAGTGGAGAGAGCAAGACGAATATGATACATGAATGGGGGCGGCGATAATTAAAACAAAGGCATTTCTTGTTGTGGCACAATCTTCTCATGAAATTTCAATCATCAACTTTCCCTCAGAGTGTGAAAATATTTTGTTGGCACTCACCTACATAGAGAGAAATAATCATCATAATAAAATAAGATACATAGAGCTTGCAAAGAAAGACCTAAGTGGTTTGATTTTCCAACATGCTGTTCAAGAGTGGAATAGTAGAAAAATACCTTGAAGGTGGTTCAGTGAACACTCTACTAAGCACTTAATTGTAAATTGTAGTGTAATTGTGTAGAGGTAGATGTGTACAGATAATAGACTCTTTGCCATGTCAGTATTAACAAACTTTGTTTGTTACAGAATGAGATTTTAACCCTGCCGAGAAGTGTGCGCTGACATGAAACTTCCTGGAAGATTAAAACTGTGTGCCAGACCGAGACTCGAGCTCGGGAGCTTTGCCTTTTGCGGGCAAGTGCTCTACCATCTGAGCTACCCAAGCATGACTCACACCCCATCCTCATAGCTTTACTTGCACCAGTACATCATCTCCAGGAGAGCTTCTGTGAAGTTTGGAAAGTAGGAGATGAGGTACTGGCAGAAGTAATGCTGTGAGGACAGGGCATGAGCCATGCTTGGGTAGCTCAGATGGTAGAGCACTTGCCCGTGAAAGGCAAAGGTCCCGAGTTCGAGTCTCGGTCCAACACACAGTTTTAATCTGCCAGGAAGTGTCTTTGTTTGTTACAAACTGTCTTTACATATCCATTCACAAAATCATTCATGAAAATCTGTGGATGGGTTCTACCCAAAACGCGTCAAATAAGGTCAATGGTTTCTCAGCTGGTTGCCTCGTATTTGGTGACCAATACAGCAATTGTGCAATACTGCTATTAATTTATACTCTCCAGTCACATTCAAGTAACCAGCTGTCAAAAGCCTCACCTTTCGCAGCACATACTGGTGCAAGACATGCTTGAAGACAGTCAGTAAGGTTCTGAAAGAAACACACAGGGATGTGGAACAATGCTGACTCTAGTGCCTTGACCAGCTGTGGTAGTTTCTCATATGAGGATACATGGTGCCAACAGCCCGATTGCAGTGGTCCCACAGGTTCTTGATCAGATTTAAATCTGGGGAGTCTGGCGGCCAGAGGAGTGTGGCAAACTCATCCCAGTGCTCTTCAGACCACACACGTATACCGCGAGCTGGGTGTCATGTCGCACTGTCCTACTGATTGATCCCATCGTGTTGAAAACGAGAAACTGCATGCAGGGGTTGAAATGATTCCCAATGATGGATGTATACTTACGTTGATCCACTGTGCCTTCCAGAATGATGAGATCACCCAGAGCATGCCTAGAAACATTCTCTAAACCATTATGTTTCAACGATTGCCTGTAGGGTGTTTGCTTTCAGACATTCATGCCGTACACATGAACGTCCAACTGTCCAATGGAGCATAAAATGTGATTCTATCTGAAAAGGCCACATGCTGCCACTCAGTGGATGTCCAGTTGCAGTGTTGGCATGCAAATTGCAGCCTTCATTGCCAATGAATAGCTGTCAGCATGGGTTCATGAGACAGGCATCGGCTGCAGAAGCCAACACACAGCAACATTCACTGAGCAGTCATTAAGGGGCCACCATTGGTAGCCTTTTGGTTCACCTGGGCAGTCAGTTGCTCAAAAGCAGCATGTCTATTCAGACACACATCTCTGCAGCTGTCCTTCACACCTGTCATCTATGCTCGTGGTGCACCACATTTGCCTCAACACCAGTTTTGGATACTGCCATTTTGCTATGCAGGATATACTTTAACCACAGCAGCACACAAACAGTTTACAAAATTAACTGTTTCAGCCAACAGCCAATGATCATGCCACTTTGGATGTAAAATGTATTGCAATGTTTCCACATTATGACAATGACTGCACCGTTTTCCGCATCCCCAACACACTTTTAATACGTTCCACTGCTGGTGCTGCCATTTGTGAGTGCTTATTGTACACTGATGTCTAACACAAGCAGTGATCACATTAATGTGACTAGACCACATATAACCTTCACATATGTATTGTCACGTAGAAGATGGTGTAATTAGAAGAATGACGAACACTAACTTCACTTAACGAAGGTTTGTTCAGCACTTGCACATACAAGAGCACGGAGCGAACTGCCTCCAGCTAGAACACATACAGTATACATACAGCTACAGAACATTCCAGTACAATGGATCTTGAGATTTGTAGATACTTCTAGAATGTGCTTGAACCATATATAGAAATTAAAATTTTACAGTTCAGATGAGTTTTGAACTCACGACCCTCCATGCAACAGTCTAGTAACATAACCACTACACCATAGTGCCTGTGCTACTCAGCTTCTTCTGCAACATTGCTCCCTCCCTAAGATAACAGCGTCTCAGTGTTACGTCGTCCTAGTGCGGGAGAGAGTCATCAGTCCTGCATATTCCGACTCCTGATGACTGATATTTGCCCTAGAGGTGATCTTCTTAGAACTTCCTTTGCCGCTATGTGCTTCATTACCTTTCTGCTTGTTTCCTGTCGCTGGAGATTCGAATTTACCCTGGGTTGCAGGATCCTTATTGGGCTTCATTCGAAGGATGTGGACCATATCTCTGATCTTCCATCGTCTTGTGTCGGGGTCGAAATTTTCAACTTCATAAGTAACATCAGACAACTGTTCTACAATTTTATAAGGTCCAAAGTAGCGCCTGAGGAGCTTCTCAGAGAGACCAACCTTCTGAACAGGAGTGAAGCTCCAAATGAGGTCACCAGGCTGGAAGACAACAGGGTGGTGGCTAGCATCATACCTTCAGCGATCGTTTTCTTGAGCCTGCAGTGCGTGGAATCATGTCAACTCCTGAGTTTCCTCAGCTCTGGTTAACACCTGGCCAATGTAGTCATCAACTACATCATCAGGATGTAAAGGAAACAGTGTCCATCATCGTAGTCACCTCACGCCCATGCACCAGTAAAAATGGCATAAATCCTGTGGTGTCTTGTTTGGCAGTGTTGTAGGCAAACGTAACGAAAGGTAGCACCTCATCCCACTTGCTCTGCTCAACATTGATGAACATTGATAGCATGTCAGCCAAGGTCTTATTAAGGCAGTCAGTAAACCCGTTAGTTTGCAGATGGTAGGCTGTCGTCATATGATGATGGTTTATCTCTGTCACAAGGTTTGATTGAAAAACTTTCCCTTGCTCCATAACTAACAACCTTGGGGCACCGTGTTTTAATACAATGTCTTCAACGATGAATTTGGATGCCGTAGCGTGTCAGATAATCAGTGCAAACAATAATCCATCTACTGCCACTAGCAGACATTGGAAATTGCCCGAGGAGGTCAATCCCAACACGCTGGAAAGGCATTTCAGCTGGTGGAATTGGTATGAGTCAGCCAGGTGGTTTTTGAGGACTGCCTTTCTCCTCTGGCACTGTCGACAGTGCGACACCGTGACAGACACTCCTAAATAAACCTGGCCAGAAAAATCTATTGCGGATCCTATTGTACGTCTTAATAAATCCTAAAAGTCCGGCCTCAGGTTTGTCATGGAATTTCTGTAGAACATCTAAGCGCAGGTGTTTAGGAATCACTGGTAGCCACCTCTTTCCAAACGGATCAGAGTTTTTCTTGTAAAGTAATTCATTAACTACCTTAAATTGTCCTTTCACATCATCTGATCAATGCAAGGCAAGCATAATTTCAGAACTCTTGGTGCCGTCCTCCTGTGCAGCAGAGAGATCCCAGAGTGCAGTGAGACAGTCACAATCTTAGTCAAAGTATTGATGGTCTTACACAGGTTTTCTTAAGAGACACTCGGCATCTTAGTGTTTTCTTCCACTTTTGTACACTATGGTAGTCATACTCTTGAAGATGTAGTGCCCACCTGGCAAGTTGTCCTGTTGGATCCTCAAGACGTGTCAACCAACAAAGTGAATGATGGTCTGTAACAACTGTGAATGTCCTTCCATAGAGATACTGTCAAAATCTGCGCATGGCCCAGGTCACAGCAAGACATTCTCTGTCTGTAGTTGAGTTGTTTCTCTCGGCTTTTGTAAGTGTCCTAGAAGCATAGGCTATAACCTCCTCTTTTCCATCCGAAATTTGCACCAGAACAGCACCGATCCCATATCCACTGGCATCTGTGTGTAGTTCAGTAGGTGCTCTCACATCATACAGACCAAGTACAGGGTCAGTCATCAGAGCTTTTCGCAGCACATCAAAAGAATCTTGTTGAGCATCATCACAGATAAATTTAGCATCAGCTTTTAACAACTCTTGGAGTGGCTTGACTTTGATACAAAAGTCTTTGATAAAATGATGGTAATAAGAACATAATCGAAGGAAGCTTCTCACATCTCTAATACTTTTAGGAATAGGAAATTGTGTTATAGATTTCACCTTTTCTGGGTCTTGCCGCCCACCTTCATTTGACACAAGGTGTCCAAGTATTTTGACTCCTTTTGGTCCAAAGAGACACTTTCTTGGATTAAGTTTCAGTCCGTTTTGTTGGAGACACTTAAGAATGGCCCTCAGTCATTTTACGTGTTCATCAAATGTCTCTGAGAACACTATAATGTCATCTAAATAACAAAGACACATCGTCCACTTCAAGTGTCATAGAAGATTATCCATCATCCGTTCAAAAGTTGCTGGTCCATTACACAAACAGAACGGTATTACCTTAAACTCATACAGTCTCTCAGGGGTGATGAATGCAGTCTTCTCATGATCAGCCTCATCTACTTCAATTTGCCAGTATCCCGAGTACATGTCCATGGTTGAGAAAAACTTAGTCCCCTTCAGACAATCTAGTGCATCATCAATTCGTGGAAGGGGCTAAACTTCCTTTTCAGTTATCTTATTAATCTTTCTGTAATAAACACAAATGCACCAACTGCCATCCTTCTTCCTGACGAGAACCACTGGTGGTGATCATGGGCTCTGGGAAGGCTGAATGATGTCATTCTTCATCACTTTCTCTACCTCGTCGTGAATTTTTTGACATTCCATTGCTGACACACAGTATGCTCTCTGGTTCATTGGTTGATGGTCTGCAGTGCTAAACTGGTGCTTTATCGTGGATTTGTCCAATTTGCTCTTCACCTGTGGATTGAAGCATTTGGAGAACTCTTGAAGAATGACAAGTAGCTTCTTCTCTTGTTCCTTAGTGAGATCTGGTGATAGTCAAGCTAGAAGGTCTTGTCTTGTAGTGGTAGTGTCAATGTCGCCCACAGACTTGGAATGGGAGGTTTCTATGATGTAAAGCTGTTCGGCAATTAACAGCTCAGTGTTTGCTATGCACACACGTCTTTGAAGGATCTGTGTTTCTCAGCGACAGTCAACTATTCGCAATTCATCGAATCCGTTCTTAAACGAGATAACAGAGGCTGGGATGACTAAGTTATTCTTCAGTGGTATGCTTCTCTTACATTCCACTACAAGATCCATGCATTCATGCATGGCATGACACATGACAGTTACCTTTCTAGCACTGACTGCAGGAATGATCACTTCGTCCAGCACACACATAGTCTCCACGCACTCTGATGTGCATCTTCCTGTCCACAGTATCTCATCTCATCCAGCATAATCTTCGAGCGACCACCATCTATAATTGCCTGAGAAGCTTTCAAAAAGTCTCAAACGAGAATGACATCATGACTACACTTCTGTAAGATGATGAATTCTAAGGACTGTGCATGGCCACTTATAGCCACACGAATGACATCTTCCTGTAGGTTTTACGTATTTCCCATTAGCCATCTTCAGCAGAGATGTTTCGCTGTTGACGAATGCGGTTTTTGTGCAACTGGCGACGGTACTTCTCTGAAATGACTGAATATGATGCTCCAGAGTCCACATGAGCTTGTGTTGGTCAGCCATTCATGAGGATATCAACGTGGTTTCCTATCATTTTTGTAGTGAACAACAGTGGAGGATTTTTCTCTTCGGCGGCCTCACCTCCAAGGAAGGTCGCACTGTTTAGTTTTCCAGGTTGCAGCAGCTAGGTGATCAGCTAGAGCTTCTAAACAATGATGGAGACCTTGATCGGCATGTTGGGGAGTGTCCTCTCCAGAGGCTAGTTTGCGGTGATGGTGACCTACATCATCCTGCACCCACATCATCTTGTTCATCTTCGTCGTCCCAGAGTTGCTGTCGGCTAAGATTGTACTGCTGTCTTCTGGCATGGGCGTCATCAAATATCCTACACCTTTCTTGACAGTAGTGCACCACATGTCCTGGTTGTCTGCAGCGGAAACATACTGGTTGGTTATCCAGGGTTCCCCAGGCATCAGTGCCCAAACAGGTTCCTCAAGCGGCTTTGTAGGAATGTAACTTCACGTGGGTCTGTACTTTTTCACTGTTTTAAAGAGCAGTTCATTCCTCCATCACAGACATTGATACAACATTTGGAAGCCGTTCAAACTTCTTGCATGTAATTCTTTTTTGATGCATTGTCTCAATATACTGGCACCATTTTATGAAGTCGTCTGCTGTTGGAACCTCCTTCACAAGTAGGGCTTCTATATATGTCCTCAGCAACACCCTTCACAAGATGTGCAACCTTATCTTCCTCCTCCATTCTAGGATCCACTATTTTACACAGCTCCAAGATGTCTTAAATGTAGGATGCTGTAGTTTCTCCTGGACGCTGTGCCCCGCACTTTAATTTCTCTTCAGGCTTGCACTTCTGTCATTGTGTGTCACTGAACTACAGTTCCGCCTGGAATACTTCCCAGCTTGTGAACTTCTCCTCATTGTTCTCATACCAACCAAAGTTTAAAAATGGCTCTGAGCACTATGGGGCTCAACTGCTGTGGTCATAAGTCCCCTAGAACTTAGAACTACTTAAACCTAACTAACCTAAGGACATCACACACATCCATGCCCGAGGCAGGATTCGAGCCTGCGACCGTAGCGGTCGTGAGGTTCCAAACTGTAGCGCCTTTAACCGCTCGGCCACTCCGGCCGGCAACCAAAGTTTATTCAGCACTTGCACATACAAGAGCTGAGTTCCACATTGGCAATGTTTTCTAAATAAATGTTGGTTGATGGATCACTTTATACTGAATTACACGGAACACTGCAGGTAACTCCTATAACAACCTTAGCAAATACAAGCATGGGGCACATATTGGCCTTAATTACGAAGTATGGAATGTAAAAGCTGTGAGCTCAGCAATTATTAGGCAAACTGCAAACTTTAAGTTGCATGGTTACTGGACTGAGTACTAAGCTATTTGAATGTGTAACAGAAATAGAGATGTTTTCATTTCAATGGGTATTAAAATAATTTTAAGTATCTCATTTCACCATCACATGATAAAGCCCGCTGTAGGTATGTCTTTTTTCACACAATAATTGAAATCAGAAAAATGTATCTAACTTGAAGTCTACTTACAAAAAAATTATAGGAATACCATGGGTTGTAATAATTTTTAAATCAATATATATTATAAAAGTAAGTGTACAATGCTTATGCCGCTACAGCTGAGAAACGAGTCCCAGTACGATGAAGGGAGTTCTATGGTGTGGTAGCCCTCTATCCCCCATCCATGACGAAAGCTTCTGTTTTTACCTGAAGGGCGTGCTTTTGAAGATACAAGGGCTGGGAAGTTTTGTCGTCTAGAAATTTCTATAACATTCAAGGGCATTCCACAACACACATTCACCATGGGTGGGGCTACCTATTGGTACGTAAAGACGTGTCACGAGTTCGAACATCAGTTTCTTATCAGTGACGTAATGAGGAACTGGAAAAGTAGTACAGTGAGTGAATAAAAATGTTACAGAATGCTCTAGGATTTTCCGGAATGTTCGGGAAGATTCCAGGATGTTTTGGAACATTCAGGAACGTCCCAGATCAACACTCTTGAATATTGTGGAATGTTCTGGAACATTGTAGACCATTCGAAGCCTTCTTGGTATGTTCTGGAGTTCACCATGGGTGGGGCTACCCAAGTTCGAACATCAGTTTCTTATCAATGATGTAATGAGGAACTGGAAAAGTAGTACAGTGAGTGAATAAAAACAAACAGAGAAGTATGAGTAGTCAAAGTGGTACAGTGACTGAATACAAATTGAAAATGAAGTGTGAAAAAGAGTACTTAGTGTTTTTCTTAATAAAAAGTTGATTTGATTTATATTTTAGATAATGCCCAAAAATAAAAGAGGAGATCTTGCCAGTTCTGAAGCAAAATGGTGAAAGGAAAAATAAAAGCAAAAAAATGAAACAGGCTAGCAGCACAAACCATGTTTAAGTTCCAAACAAATGACAATGAACACTGTGAGAAGCAGAGAAACTGAAAAAACAATGAAATGAAGATCGAAGACTCAAAAATTATGACATAATCTTATAATAAAAGGCTGTGAACTCAATCCAGCCATGAAAATACCAGCCTACAGAAAGTGTGATTAGGACAAGTAAACAGTAAAATCTATGAAGCATTCTGCTATGATCCGCTGAAAGGATATAACAAACACAAACATGCCATGATCGGAAAAATTGGTAACATCTGCCAGTTTTGCAACATGAAAAAATTCAGTAAAGAAACACCAGCATTCTGTTGCATGAATGGAAAAATTCGATTACCGCCACTGGAAGCACCTCTGCAGCAATTTTTACATTACATGACTGGGGAAACTCCAGACTCTGAACACTTTCCTCAAAATATAAAAGCACAGAATGCCTGCTTACTAATGACTTCTTTCAGTGTCACTTTGTTCAACACTAATAGAGATGAAATTGGTAATATTTTTTCCATCCAAGAACAAATTTATCGCAACATGGTATCATTACTACCACTACCCAATGAAGACCATACATAATTCAAGCCCACAAAAGACCACCTAGAGAAGATGAACACTGATTGAATGCACCTCAGACAGATGAAGTTACCATTGTAACTGTGGACAATGTAAACAAAAGCTGTCACATAACTGCATAACAAAGAAGTGAAGAACTACAACGCATCAGAGAGACACACCGCTCATATGATGTCCTCCAATATCCATTACTATTTCTGCATGGAGAGGGCGGATATCATTTTAATGTGAAACAAAATCAACTTGAAACAGGTGTAGAAACAAACAACAAATGCACTTCCAAGGTGCTCTATGCTTGCCCCTTAACGATCAGAGACAATGAAACATACAATCACATTCTCAACACTCGCTGTTTTTTCCCACAATTTCTAGTAGATACGTATGCAAAAATAGCTACAGAATGGATGCTTTACATAAGACTGAATCAGATGAAACTACGCATGGAAGAATACATCCACCTCAGATACACAATCATACATGACGGAAACATTGATGACATTGGAACAATGGTAATCTTACCCTCATCATACATAGGAAATCTGAGACACATGCGCGAATATACTCAAGGTGCCATGACCTACATAAGAAAATATGGATGATGTGACCTCTCCAAAACGTTCACATGCAACTTGTCATGGCCAGAAATCAAAGGACAACTACGGTATGGACAAGCCCCCATGCATCGACATGACATAATGAGACTGAGTTTTCCAACAAAAAATTGATTTATTCAAGTCGTCGCTAAACACCACATCTTTGAAACTGTACAAAAATGAGTGGCAAAAATGGGGACTGCCCCCCCCCCCCACTCTCTCTCTCTCTCTCTCTCTCTCTCTCTCTCTCTCTCTCACTCTCTCTCTCTCTCTACATGACAGAATTCATCTCATGGATATTGGAAAAATCATCCAAGCTGAATTTCCCAATCCACTAGAGGGTCCAGAACTGTATGACACAGTAGTGAAAAACATGATTCATGGAGCATTTGGGCTATTAAACCCCAATTCCACATGTATGCCTGATACAAAATGTACAAAAAAATACCCAAAACCATACTTGCATGACACACAAACTGGAGTTGATGGCTATCACCCAATAACTGTGGCTTCACAGGAGAAACGTAAATACAAGGCAGTGACAAACTCAAAATAGACAATCAATGGGTAGTACCCTACAGTACACTACTTTTAGAATGTTCCAAGCACACAAACTTAGAATACTGCAATTCAGTGATATCAATACAATATGTCTGGAAGTATGTGAACAAAGGCAATGACATGGCAGCATTTCAAATAGCCAAAGACAGAGAACAACAAAACAGAAATGACAAGATCCTCACGTCCCAAATGGGAAGATACATCAACAGCAATGAAGCAGCATGGTGGATTCTCAGTTTTCACATACACAAATGCGAAACAACTGTGCAACATCTAGCATACATTTGGAGAATGGACACAGAGTTTACTTCACAAAAGACACTGCCACAAAAACTGCAAGTGAACCACGTCAGAAGACAACATTAACAGCTTTTTCCAACTGTGCCAAACAGATCAATTTGCAAAAACATTACTATATGTCGATGTCCTTACCTATTATACATGGAACATGCACAAAAAACTTTCAGTGATGAAAACAAGGAATTCCAGTAGAAAATCATCCAGGACTCATGAAAACTGGGGCACTACACTGAGTATTCACTATACATTTGAACAATATATAATGTTTCTATCTCTGGATGTTGCTACATGAAATACGGGGACAAACTAGTTTCACATATCTCAAGAAGGTTGATGGTTGTCTATGCCAGACATACAGAGAAGCATGCCAATGCTTAGGACTACTGAAATGACAAGGGAATTAACACTACAAGAAGCTTCACTCAAGCTACAACATCAAGGAACTTCTTCAATGCATTACTCACAACAAACCACTCCTCAGTGACAATCAAAAGCAAATTTACAATGTTATCATGGACCAAATCAACAGCAACACTGGTGGAATTAGTTACTTCGATACTTTAGACAGCACCAGGAAAATGTTTCTAATAAATCTATTGATGGTGGAAATATGTGCTAAACAACACATCGCACTTGCACTGGGATCATCTGGTATCACAGCCACACTTCTAGAAGGATGACAAAAATGCCCTACAACTACTGTTAAATATAGCCACAGAACAATTACCAAATATCAAGAGCATCTCAATGGGGTGAACTACATTCTACCATACATTGCTCATGCACTGGCTGTTGGCTTCAGTCTCGGGAACTTCAGCTAGATTAGATTAGTTTTTTGTTCCATAGATCCCTGCTGTGGAGATCCTCGTGGATGTGGAACATGTCAATTTTTTTTTAATGAAATAACAACACTAATAGTATGAATATATACAATACATCATTTGTTTCTATTAAAAAAATCATCAATGGAGTAGAAGGAGTTTGCCACTAGTAAGTCTATCAGGCTCCTTTTAAACTGGTCTTTATTTGTAACTAAATTTTTTATGTTTGCTGGCAAATTATTGAAGATGGGTGTTCCTGGGTAGTGGACCCCTTTTTGAACTAAAGTAAGTGCTTTTAAGTCCTAGTGCAGATCATTTTTGTTCCTGGTATTGAATGTGTGAACTGAGCTGTTTGTCGTAAAAGAGATATAAGTTATTTAGGACAAAATTCATTAAGGAGTAGTTAGTATACCCAGTTCTTTGAAGAGGTTTCTACAGGACATCCGTGAATTTACTCCACAAATAATACGTATTACACACTTTTGTACTCTGAAAACTTTTGTTTGACTTGAACAGTTACCCCAAAATATTATACCATATGACATCATGGAATGAAAGTATGCAAAGTATGCAAGCTTTTTCATTTTTATGTCGCCTATGTCAGCTAACACTCGAATTGCAAATACAGATTTGTTAAGGCATTTCTGCAGTTCTGTAGTGTGCTCCAACCAACTGAATTTATTATCAAGTTGTAATCCTAGGAATGTAAGACTGTCAACCTCTTCTATCTGCTCTTCTTCATACTTTATGCATAAGCTGGGTGGAAACCTCTTACAGGTTCTGAATTGCATACAGTGAGTCTTTTCGAAGTTTAATGTCAGTGAGTTGGCTTTAAACCATTTATTAATATCCATGAAAATATCATTAGCAGATCTTTCTAGAATTACACTTAACATACTATTTATTTCAATACTTGTGTCATCCGCAAACAAAACGAACTCTGCTTCTGGCAGTGTAACTGATGAGAGGTCATTAATGTACACAACAAAAAGCAATGGTCCTAAGATGGATCCTTGTGGGACACCACATTTAATTTCTTCCCATTCTGATGATGACTTAATTCTCTAGCACTGACCCTTGCACTGACACCCTTTGTTTCCTGTTAGCGAGGTATGACTTGAACCATTTTGCAGCACTGCCCGTAACACCACAGAATTCTAATTTATTTTAAAGGATGTTGTGACACACACAATCAAATGCCTTTGACAAATCACAGAAAATACCTGCTGTTTGTTAATTGTTATTTAATGAATTAAGTACATTTTCACTGTAGGTGTAAATAGCCTTCTCGATATCAGAACCCTTCAGAAATCCAAGACCGAGCGAGGTGGCGCAGTGGTTAGACACTGGACTCGCATTCGGGAGGACGACGGTTCAATCCCGCGTCCGGCCATCCTGATTTAGGTTTTCCGTGATTTCCCTAAATCGCTCCAGGCAAATGCCTGGATGGTTCCTTTCAAAGGGCACGGCCGACTTCCTTCCCCGTCCTTCCCTAATCCGATGAGACCGATGACCTCACTGTCTGGTCTCCTTCCCCAAAACAACCAACCAACCAACCAGAAATCCAAACTGTGTTCTTGATAATATGTCATTTGGGGTCAGATGGTTGAGAAGCTGCCTGTACATTACTTTTTCTAAAATTTTTGAGAATGCTGGCAAAAGTGAAATTGGTCTGTAGTTTGACGGTATCTCTTTATCCCTTTTCTTGATTAGAGGCTTTACATGTGCACATTTTAGCCAGTCATGAAATGTCCCAGTTATAATTGACTGGTTACACAAGTAACTTGGAATTGTACTAAACTCACAAGAACATGCCTTAATTAACTTTGTTGATATTTCATCATAACCACTAGAATGCTTTGTTTTTAAAGATTTTACTATGGAAATTATTTCTTTTGGCGAAGTGAGTGACATATTCATGTACTTGAATCTATTTGTAAAGGCTAGTTTCAGATATTCAAGGGCATTATTTACTGATCCTGACAACCCCATTCTATCAGTAACGGATATAAAGTACTTGTTAAATAGATTTGCCACACTATGCCCATCGGTTACTAATGTGTCATCTACCCTTAATGCTATTTGCTCCTGTTCCTTTCTGGTTCTACCACTCTCCTCTTTCACTATATCCCATATTGTTTTTATTTTGTTCCCTGACATTGCTAACAGCTGTTTAAGGATCTTCCTCACATTTCACCAGCACAAGTGGCTGGTATTGTCAAGGCTTCACCCTACAGCACTGGTGGAAAACAGGAGTCAAGCCCTCAGCTAGAGATTGTATGTACCTGTTTTGCACAAGTCTGAGGGTTTTCCGCTGTTCATTACCATCAAGCTTCTTCCTTTCCTACCTGCAAGGGGCTTTTTCTGCATGACAGGAATCCAGGATCTGTTTACCTAGATTCAGACACTGTGGTGAATGAACATTGTTCATAATGATAAGGGGAAGGTCCTCAGACACATTTGATGTGTGGCCATAGGCTTAATGTCAGTCCACCCCTGGCAATGGAGGGTGAACTTTTGGCAACACCAGGCACTTGTGCTGGTGAAACATCAGCAAAATTGTTAAACGCTGGCCAAAGATCTCAAAACAGAAGCCAACTAGCAATACGGCAATAAGTGGCAATCAAAGCCTCAACAATTTTGAAAGCCCATGCAGCAAAAACACAAAGGAGAAAGCGAATATCACACTCACAATGTGTGTACCAGCAAATGAAAAAACTTCATGAGCAGGGAAAGCAGTTATCTATAGGAAGTAATAATGGATGTCTGTATACACCAAGCAATGCTACTGATCGCACTACACATGGCTTTTTGACTCTCTGATTACATAGTGGCATAGTTTATCAGAGTAGCTAACATGGGTTTGTTTTTCTCTTATTTCCATTTTCTGGAACTCCCAATTTCTTGTCTGTGTGTCTGAAGGCAACTTGTTACAGACATTTGCACCAAAATATAGAAGCATATTTTGAATATTAAACAAGAATACAATATCTATACTGGGTGTATACACAGACAAGGAAAAAAAAATCCAGATTTTTTCCAGGATTTCCTGGTTAAAAATACACATTTCCCTGGGTGAAGGTGAAAATACACTTTTTCCATGTTAAGTGACAGTGTACTTTCCCTCTGAACTGTAAAACTTATTATTTCTTTCGATGGTGAAGTTTTTATACACTGGCACAGAACTTCCCAGAACCTTAGGAAATGAAACCCAGCAACAAAACATCATGTTTTGGAAAGATCTTTGATGTGTGGCAACACGTATGCTGCACATTTTCGTATTACAAGAGTATAAATACGAATTCTACCAAACACAGCATGTTAGTTTCCAAAGCATTGAAATCAAGATTGTGATGTGCTTTTGTCAGCCAATCATAGCTCATGACACGTGATCTCACCAGCCAATGACAGCAGGTATTCGGAGCATAGGACATGTGATGTAGTCAGCCAACAGCAATATCACTGTCACGTAGTGTGAACACACAAACAGGAAAAGTTAATGGTTTAAATTAATACATATATATCATATATAATATTGGTCTTTTTTTCGTGTGTTACTCTTTAAGATATTTTAAACACAAATGTGCCAACAATATTTTAAATAATGACATTATGTCTGGTCTTCTTGGCCTTAAATTTTTCTAAGTGTTAAGTTTTGAATGCGAGTCAAACACTCGGTAATTTAAGAAATTCATCACGCATTCTCACATTTGACATAATTCATCTTGCGTAAGAGGAAATTTACTTTGAAAGTAATGTTTCTCTCACAGCCATTTGCAATATTTTGCTGCGATCTGTTAGAAAAAGGTTCATTTGAGTTACTGCCAAAGAGCACCAGAAAACAGATCTTACTACAATGTTGGATGAAGTCCATGCTTGGTGTTTACTTTGCTCATATGCGTTTTGTCGCATTTCTGTTTGGAATTTCATGTGTAGTGGGGCATCATATGCTCATGTGCAGCACTGAAGCAAGGGGACATATGGAGTTTTTGTACTTAGGGCAACTGTTTTTTCGTATCCTATCCAGATGATGAATGCAAAATAGGAAAGCAGTCTTTGACATAATATTCATTTCAATACTGGGCTCTGCAATTCAAAGAACCCAATATTTAGCTATGTGGTGGTTATAACATACCTTTTCTTTATTTGCACTGCACAACACTGTTATGTAGCATTTTAAATTCCAATCAGGTTTACACTTCCACAGCACTGCAGAAAGTTAGTAGGATGGTACACAAATGTCTTGAGAGAGAGAGAGAGAGAGAGAGAGAGAGAGAGAGAGAGAGAGAGAGAAAGAGCACACAATTGTTGTATACACCAGAACTAAGAACAATAAGCTTTGCATGACTTTTTCAGACTGTATAAAAAATTAACAAGGTTCTTTGTGAAGGTAAGAAAGTGTATAATTGGCAGTTAATATTCTACTGCAGGATTAAATATAAAGCCATGGGGGGGGGGGGGGGGGGAGGGAGGAGGAGGAGGAGCAGGAGTTACAAATGATAAAACCAGGTGTGCTGCCAGTCTATAATTTACCAAAGAAAGGCATTCTGTACATTTAAAATGTAAACAACACAAATTAAGAAACAGCGTCAAGCCTAGAGTCAGGTAGCAGACAGTGTTGAAACATATCTTGTGATTGAAGAACATTGTTCTTCTTAGGATATGTATAATCCTGCTAAAGCTGTCAATATATTTGAAACAAAATATTTTATTCAATACTACTGACCAAATTTGCCTGCTTATTCATCTCCAAGTAAACATTTATGTATGTTCATAGGTATATAGCATTAAGAGATCTTACATTATGTCATAAAAGAAACAAGATTTTCCAGTTGTCCTGGGGCATTTACACCCTGTATAAAGAAATTATTTTTGCCTTCTGTAGTGATTGTAAAAATTACAGTTTAGCTGAAACTGATATTTAACACTCACCAAGAATTCCACATATCAGAAGAATTTACTATGAAGTGGGTGGAAGAATTCCAGGATCTTTGAGATAACATAAATAAACTGCCAAATCAGGTACTGACAATTTATATATGCCATTCTATCAGGAAAATCAACGCACGCTATAAAATTGCCTTTCTTTCTGCCCTGTGCATGACCGGATGATGATGCCACTGCACACTGTACGATGTGGCCACATAGCGTACCTAATGCTAAAACTCTGCAATTTTGTGGAATAAAGGCTCAGTGTTGTTAATTTCTTATTATTATTTTATACTGAGCGACATTACATTTAGCCTGTAACTAGAATTATTTCAACATTAAGAAACTCCAGACAGGTTTCATCATAGAAAGTTCTGTATCTTTGAAAATGACCAAAAATTTGAGCTATGCAGTTTCAATAAACTCAACACACATGAATACAGTTTTGCAATGAAAAAATTAAATCACAATATTGAGTATTACAGATAATTTCTCTGTGCATTACAGAGCAGCAACAATAATGAAGGACACAAGGAGTAAGATCAATACACTGGGTTACCCATTATTTTGGAAACTACAAATCTTAACTGTTCCCTCCCTATACATTTATGAAATTATGATCTTCCTACACAGCAAACAAAAATTAATTTTGGACAATCATTTTAACCACGAATATAACATTAGAAATAAAAATAATTTTATGCTACCCACACTCAGTTGAAAGTATATGCACAGACTCCACAGTATGTAGGGATGACAAATATACAAAGTTCATAGGCAAAAACATACTTAATATGAAGCCAGAAATTTTAAAAACAAAGCTACAGCAGATTCTGTGGGAGAAATTCTACTGTTCAGTAGAATTCATAGAGAATGAAATGATAATTTGAGCAAGGGGTAGTTAAGTGTTAGCTTTTCCTGTATGTATAACAAAAATTTTATTATTATTATTATTATGCAGTTTGTTAACATCAGCTGTTCTGAATTTACGGTGAAATTTTACTGCAGTTTTGAAGTGTGTTCTGCAACTGAATCAAACTATTTAGATTATGTACATAACGAGACAAATAAACGACAATTCACAAATATCAGTCAATCAATAGTTGTTTGTGATGAACAAGAACATTTTGAAAAATCTCTTTAATGAACATACCCATCTTGCCTCGTCTTGACTTTGAATGTGATCCAGTGTGCTGAACATTAATATGCTGGGTGTTAGGGGCAGTAATATGCTGTGTGTTAGGGGAAGACCAACCCCTCTCTACAGTAACTGCAAAGTAATGAAACATTTTATTAAAGATCTGGAACCTTAAGACAAAATATAAAAATACAAAAGCATATAATCTATAATACAAATATTTTAAAAAATAACTACAATGTACATTTTACTCGTTTGTAGCCCACATTATACTTTATTTTCAAGACTGGATTAAAAAACAAAAATAGAAAACTTAATATAGTGGTTTTAATGCTTCAATTGTTCTACAGTGTCTCCCACTGGTTGGGTGCAACACACAGGACATTCATACATCCAGGCAAAACTATCAGAAAGCTCCTTCTGTGGGATGATGTTCAAACTGCATGTCACATCGGCCTGAATGTCAGTTATATCATCAAAGTGTTGACTCTAAAGGTGACTTTCTGCACATTGTCATTATATGGTAGGTTTGTAGTGATAACACCAAGACTTGCCACTTGTGACAACTTTTTTCTGAAAATAACTGTCCACATTTTGCATTCCAAACAAGTTGTGGCAGGCATCCACACATAATTTTTCTTCAGGAGTCAAGTTGTGTGTGGTATGAACTATGCACACACTTCTCTCTTCATCAAAACATATTGAAAGTGTCTGTAACACTTGATTTAAGGAAGTTGCACCAATGTGATTTGCAATGCAACATTGCTGTCCTATTACAGCCACACATCCACTACTTAACATAGCCTGCTCACTACTGACTAGTATTGTATTGTATTGTATTATTTATTGGTCCTGTTGTCTACATAGCAGCTTATGCATAAGACATTGGAACAGTCAAGTTATAAATATACAGGCTGAAAGTCATTGCAAGGCATACATATTTAAGGTTACAATAATACACTTTACATGTAAGTATTTATATAACACATTTCAAAAATTTAAATATTCTTCAATGGAGTAAAAGCAGTGATGCTGTAAATATGACTTTAGAGATTTTCCAAATGTATTGACCTCAGTGATACCCTTTATGTTTTCAGGAAGTTTGTTATAAAGCTTAACTTCCATGTGAAAAGTACCTTTTTGGCACAGTGCTGTGCTGATATGAGTCATATGTAAGTTTCTGTTTTGTCTGGTAAAGTGCTCATGTATATCACAGTTTTTTTGCAGTCTCCGGTCCTTGCCTATTACATTTAATTTAAACAACAAAAGGGTTTCGATAATGTATACACATGGTAATGGAGGAATACCAGATTTCTTAAACAGGGGTTTACAAGAGTCTCTAGGCTTGCACCCAAACAAGATTCTAATGGCCCTTTTTTGTAGTTCAAAAGTGCTATTAGCTGTTTTAGAGTTTCCCCAGAAGGCGACCTCATATCTAAGACGAGAATGAAAGTACGCATGATATGCATTCATTATTGTTTTCTCACTACAGCATGATTTTAATGAACAAAGAAGGTAATATGTTTTGCTCAGTTCTGCATTGAGATATTCAATATGCTTATTCCATCTGATGTTACTCTGCAGCCAAAGTCCTAAGAATTTGGTTTCAGTATTGTTACCAACAGGTTCATCATTGATAGAGACTGATGGGATAAACATGTCCTTGTTAGGAACATTGTGAAATGTTAGAGCAATGGTTTTCTTACTGTTTATTAAAAGCTGATTACTCTGTGCCCAGCTGCTACGTTGTTTCGTGACCGTGTTTACTGTCTGCTGTAACTGTTCATCATCGTCTCCTTTTAGTAGAATCGTGGTGTCATCTGCAAATATGATTGTTTTGTGTGCATCAACATTTAAGCTTAGATCATTTATGTACAGGAGAAACAGAAGGGGTCCCAATACTGATCCTTGGAGTACACCACATTTAATTTGTTTATAGTCAGATAAGTGATTAGATACAGTTTTTAGTTCAATATCTGTGTGCTTGATGCACACTGCCTGCATACGATTAGTCACAAAGGAACTGATTCACTTGTTGGACAGACCTCGAATACCATATCTTTCTAGCTTTGATAGCAGAATTTTATGGTCCACCATGTCAAAAGTTTTTGACAAGTCAATAAAGACTCCTGCTGTTTCCTGTTTTTTGTCCATCAGGTATAGGATGGAATTGATGCACTCATAGACAGCAGTTGTCGTTGACCTCTTATTTCTGAATCCATGTTGTCCATTACATAGGATGCTGTTTTTATTTATAAAATTCGTAAGTTTCTCATACATAACTTTTTCCAGTACTTTAGAGATGCAGGAGGAAATTGTGATGGGTCTGTAGTTATTTACATTGTCTTTATCCCCTTTTTTATATACAGGAATAACTTTTGATGTTTTCAACACATCGGGGAAAGTGCCTGCCTGAAGTGAGCAGTCGCATAAGTGTGTGAGTACTTCAATTAGGTTTGATGCACTCTTCTTTAACATTGTTGCAGGTATACCATCAATACCTGCCGATTTTGAATTTTTTAGTCCTTTTATTGCTTTAGCTACTTCATCTTGTGAAACAGAACTGATGTACATTGATCCTCTACATGCACTTATTTTATATTCATTTGCCTGGGTGCTCTTAAAGTTTGATTGTAACATATTTTCAGCAACACCTGTGAAAAAGTTGTTAAATGCGTTGGCTACTTCTAAGGGGTTTGTTACTTTTTATTTTTATGTGATAGTGTTATATTTTTGCAAGGTTGTCTGTATACTAGACATTCTTTTTTTTATAACACTCCACATAGCCTTTGATTTATTAGCTGAATTATAAATTATTTCATCATTATGCATTATTTTTGCTGCTTTTATTACTTTTCTTAATATTTTGGAGTATTTTTTATAGTATGCTCGTACTACAGGTGAGGAATTTGTTGAGTTACATATTTCATGAAGTAGTCTTTTCTTTTGGCATGAAACCCTTATTCCCTTTGTGATCCAGCTGTTTGTTCTAGAGTTCCCCCACATGGTTAATGTTTTCAGTGGGAGTGCAAGTTCAAAGAAATGGGTTAATGTATCAATGAATGTGTTGAATTTTTCATTTATATCATTCATTTTGTACACTCCTAGCCATTTTTCTTTCTGTAATAAGTTATTGAAGTAGTTTACATTATGCTAATTATAACTACGATATGCTGTTCTGAAAGACATGTTGTTAATAATACTGTCTTGTACTTTTATGCCTAATATTTGAGCAAGATGATCACTAAAACCTGCATTGAAAATTTTTAGTGAGGTGTTGTGTAAACTCTTCTTGACTAGAAACTGATAAAGAGCTGTTTGGCAAGTTTCTGATACTCGGGTAGCTGCTTTTACTTCAGCCTTTGAATTGTAGGATGTTGCAAGGTTCAAAATGGTCTCCCTATTTCCACTATTCGTGAGGAAGTCAATATTGAAGTCACCACAGATAATCAATTCACAATCCATTTTATTTACTTTATTTAGCAATGACTCCATTTTATTTAAGAAAAGTTCAAAATTCCCGGATAGTGATCGGTAAACTGTAGCAATAACTAGGTTGAACTGAGCAATTTTTATAGCTGCAATTTCATAATCCTTATCAACATTTGCCCTAGTTAAGTCAGATAGTGTAATAAATCTACATTATCCTTTGTGTAAATTGCTACCCCACCCTGCTTGCTGTTTTTCCTGCAGTAGTAAGCAGCCAAGACAAATTTGTTTATTTTCGTATTGTGGATTAATTCTGGGTTAAGCCAGTGCTCAGAAATGCATAACACTGAGATATCATTAAGTTCATGTGTTAATAGTACGTTAATTTCATCGATCTTCTTACGCAGGGATTGCACATTATGGTGATAAATTTTTAGTTCGGGCGTATTCACAATTTGGTAATTGGGAATCATATTTACAGCATCACATACCTCTAGTTTAAATTAGGAACATCAGCAGTGTTGTATTTTCGTTCTTCTTTCTTGTTTATTTTGTTTTCCTCGCTGTTGTTGGAAGGATGTTCAGGAAGCTGATAGATTGTTCTACCCCTTACAAGTCTTTCTTTAATTATTTCACTAACACAATCGCAAACAAACCTTTTCCCTTCATAGTTCAAATGCATTCCATGCTTCATGTGCAGATTTCGATGCACCTTGCTTATATCCAGTACATCGCAGTATTGAGAACACAGTTTCCTTATTTTAATGTTTGTTTTCCAAATTTCTTTGTTTACACACGAACTATAAATCAGATCATGCCTATGAGGAAGTATGGCAACTACTGTGTTTCTGCATTTATTAGCTTATAAAAAAATTCTGCAGAGTTTTCACGCAAACCTCTGCTTCATTTTTTGCCACATCATTTGAACCCATTATACAGACGATAAAGTCATTTTCTTGCATTAATTTCGTCTGAGAGTTAATGTCTACAACATTTTTACATCCCGCTCCCGGTTTCACTACACTAGTCACTGCTATGTCACGATTTTTCACACGGAGCATGCTGGATAGATTTCTGCCATGACTGTTAGTAATAGTACATTACTCTTTTTCCCTGATGATCTGTGTTTGTTGTTGACATTATTTGAAAAAATGCATTTCTGCTGTTGAACAGTAATTAATTCACATTGCCAGCACGGTTACTTCCCTGATGTCATTTATCTGCCACGAATAAAATCAGCTTGGGAACTTTTTGGATGGGTGGTGTAAGTAAATAATTGCATCTAAATTACTTTTGGGAAAATTAAGTAAATAACAGAGACTGAAATGGAAAGGTGAACACAATTTAGACAGTAGAAAATTGATCAGTCTCATGTAGGAAAGAAGATTCTGTGCACTGAACTTCAGTCTTATTACAGAAGTCTATGATGACAGTACATAAACGAGTCATCACCTTTCACTACTAGTTGTCCAGTACATTCAGTTAGAGACAATTTAGTCACAAGCACTTGAATCAAAGGAACAGTCAAACAGAGGAAATTGTCACTGAAGTAATGAACACATTTGTAAAGACATTCATCAAGTGGGTCACAAATGGCTGCTCAAATCGAAAACTTATTTAATTTGTGAAGAGATGGCAAACGGTTCATTTCTACCCACAGTGAATAGAAAATGGAGCTACTCACACTGTATCAGAAGATGCAAGGAGGCCGACTCAAAGTGAGTTGACAGACAAAAGATAATGAATTTGCCACATTTCTGTTGATCAGAACAATTATGGTATCGAGTAAAACAGCAAACATTCCATCATGATATGTTTTTAATTCTCTTGTACATAATATGGTACACTTTACAGTACTTTATTATGTGCTACTTTATTGCACTGTAACCCTTATACTTTAATTAAGCTACAAGAGGGAAAATTTTGTACTGGTGGGTCAGAAATGGGGAAACTACAGTTATCCAATAAAGAGTGTGGCCACTGCAAATGACCAATAGCATTGTTGCAAACAGCTGGCCACAACTCACAAAATACAGATTTTGCTGTGAATCTGTCATTTCACAATCACTAGCACCAAACCAGACCTACAGATATAGTGAAGGAAAGAAACAAAGAGGGTATATTATTGTCTAACACACTGTCAATGAAGATGCCGTTGAAGACACAGAACAATCTTGGATTGAGAAACGGTGGTGAAGGAAATTGGCTATTCCCCTTACAAAGGAGCCATCAGGAACTAGAGATACAAGATTTAGAGAAATCATGGAAAATCTGAATCTAGATGGCAGGATGGAGATTTGAACCTTGCTGCAATTGTAACATCAATTCCCATCAGATCATCTCAGTTAAGCACTGTCACACTTGGCTAGCACTTGGATGGATCACCGTCCACATGTCAAGTGCTGTTGTGAGGCCAATTGAGGAACTGCTTGACTGAGAAGTAGCAACACTAATCATGAAAACTGACAACGGCCGGTAGAGCGGTGTGCTGACCACATCCACCCTCCATATCCGCATCTGGTAACGCCTAAGGGATGAGGATGACATGGCAGCTGGTTGGTACCATTGAGCCTTCAAGGCATGTTCTGGATGGTGTTCATTTTTTGTACAGCAAAAACAAGTAATATTTCAACTTCAGCATGTTACAGAATGTAAAAAAGTAGCAAAAATTATTTTACAATACCTGTAGAATTCTAATTGTCTCTCTGAAGACACAATGAAATAAAATGGGACAACAAACAGCACCTGCTTCAGTGATTTATGTTTGAAGATATTCTTCTTGTTATGAACATTAACTATACACTAGATGAATACAAGAAATTTTTGAGAGAGAGGATCATTTGAGATCAGATCTCTCTGGCGAGACTTAAACACTCATAACTAACACAAACAACTACATTTTTCTGGTCAGCTACACTGTCCTGGCAGGGGGCAAAGAGCTGTATAGGGTAGAGTGAGAGGAGTGGGTAAGAGGTAACAAGAAGGAAGGAGGGGACGGGGATGGAGGTAAGTGAGACTGATGGCTTAGGGAGCGAAGCAAGGGTATAGGATATGAATGTGGCATCAGCAAATGCAGCTTGACAAAGGCAATAGAAGATGCATGTGGCACACAGTGATGGGCAAAAAGGGTTTTTTCTTTGGGGGGGGGGGGGGGAGGTAGAGGAGGGGGTACTGGAAAGAGAGACTGCAGAGAGAACATTTAGTGTAGAGTAATGGAGTGATGCAGGAGACACAAGGACAGGGGTAGAGGTGGGTGTGGCCATAGGTCTCATGGACATTACAGAATTAAATTGTGTTTTCTAAGGACAAATTATATCTATGTAATTCAGAGAAGATGGCATTTGGAGGGGGGGAGCTTACAAATCTCTTGTGCCACATCCACACATGCCCCTAATTCTAAAAATCATATGTACAAAACATCTGCAAAAAAATATCCACGTAATTACTACAGACTGGAAAAACTTAAGTACATAAAGAGATAGGGGTTTTACTACCTTTCATCATATTATGATATGACGAATCTCCTTGCCACCCTTCCTAAAGTTGTATTCCACTGTACACCCAATCTATATCATATCTTTGTCCACCATTATGCCACACCTGCTGTCATTCCCATGGCACTGCAATCATTTCCCTGTGGAAGACTACATGCAACATTTGTCCTATGAATACATCCCACACATTCTATTCCAGTCCTATCATGGGCATATTCTACCTCACCTAAATGTGACAAAACTGATCATCCACACTCTCTTGAGAGTTGCTTCACTATTCTATGCCATATGATTCCCTGACCCCATACCACATCTCTGAATCACATAGAAGGGAATTGTGCCTACAAAATACGTATTTTGATACTGCAAGCTTCCATGCCTTAACTTCTGCAAGCCTATAACCCGCACTCTCACCAATCCCTGCTCTTGTGCCTCCCAACCCACTCCATAAACTTACACTCTCAATGTCCACTTAACTGTCCCACTCTTTCTTTTCCTATCCTTCCAACTCCTCCCCCCCCCCCCCCCCCACTCCTCCATTTAGTGTGTCACATGCAACTTCCCCCAATCCATCCCAGGGATTGCTTACTGGTGCCATATTTATGTCCCATTCCTGTGCTGTGTCCCACCTCCCTCCCACTCCCATCCACCCCTTTCTAGCTCTCCCCTCCCCCTTCCCCCCTCCCTTGTTCCTATCCCCCATCCACCCAACACAAAATTTCACTCCAGCTGGGCTATGGCACTTGGACAACATAGTGCATGGAGATAGATAGAGATAGAGAGAGAGAGAGAGAGAGAGAGAGAGAGAGAGAGAGAGAGAGTGTGTGTGTGTGTGTGTGTGTGTGTGTCAACACATGCACATGCACAAGGGGGGGGGGGGGGGGGGAGGAAGAGAAGGAAGCAGTAGCTACTTCATCCCAAGTTGGGTGCGATTTTTGTTCGGTAGCTCTGAGGAAGGGCACCTGTTAGCAATGATTTCAGTCTTGTGTATATGCCTATTGACTACTCAATGCCTTGGCTAAAATTAGTATTTAATTTCACTCTTTCAGTTATTTGTATTCCATGTCAATTTCTGAATTGAGTAGTCCAAATGCACAAGCCGCTAAATGCATTTTATCGATTTTGAGTTGGGCACATTGCTGTATAGATTTTTTCAGTGCCTACACTATGGAACAGGTTTCAGGGTGCAAAACCTGTTATAACCCATTGAAAATGGGTGTCTGCCATGTCCAGATGCAAAGCATGCCAACTGACATCACACATTCAAAGCTACCTTTCAGTTTGTTATGATTTGAAGGGATATTTTTGCTATTCAGAGTTACGTTGGCTGCACTGTAGCAAACATGTACACAACAATGAAGCTCTCGCTGTCGATGCATTGTTGCAATATACGCCGATAATCACAGTTTAGCTGATCAGCAGGGTGTTTGTTGACATATTAGCATGAGTGTTTTGAAGAAAATGACTTTTTTTTGGATGGTTTAAATGCAGACTATGGTACGAACTAAGTGGGAGTAATTTAAGGAAGGAGAAAGGAAGACTGAATTTAAAATCCCATCATTGTTGAGGTCATTTAGAGACAGAGCACAAGTTCAGGTTCTGTCAAGGAGGGGGAAGGAAATTGACTGTGGATTTTGAAATGGACTATCCTAGCATTTGCCTGGAGTGATTCAGAGAAATCACAGAAAAACCTACATCTGTATGGCTGGACATGGATTTGAACTGTCGTTGTCCTGAATGCGAGTCCAGCATGCTAACCACTGCAACACCTCACTCAGTGCAAGTAACTGAAATAACAAGAATTCTGCAAGAAGTCAAACCCTCATAGTAGTTGCAAATGACCAGAATGAGATAGAGCGTGACAGTCCTTCTTGGAAAAGGAAGAATCATCCTAATCAGTGGAAGATAAATGTTTCCAAACCAGAAAGATGAGAATATGAAAAGTATTATTAAAACAATGTCATGCAATGGAAACTATATTGACACTAATTGTTATGACAAAACCTCAACAAATTCATGGTACGATCTGTGCTCTCCTCTACACAGTGGCGGACCATTCCTGCAAAACAAACTGGTAGTTATCTGGCAACAATGTAAGAGTTAAATGCACAGCAAAACTAAAGAAAATAGTGTTAAATTCAGCAGGCCTTGCAGGGAGTGGCTAGGAGTGTGTGCGGTCATGTATAGTTTTGCTATACACTACACTTACACGGATGCCAGGTTACTCCCAGTTTCAGTTTTGCTCAAATTGTCCACT
Organism: Schistocerca serialis cubense; assembly: GCF_023864345.2. Taxonomy (NCBI): domain Eukaryota; kingdom Metazoa; phylum Arthropoda; class Insecta; order Orthoptera; family Acrididae; genus Schistocerca; species Schistocerca serialis. The sequence goes on along the minus strand of NC_064640.1, from coordinate 176,084,178 downwards.
GAGGAGGATTTTTAGCAACCACTGGTGGAGGGGATTTTTGTAGTAAAAAGTGAAATTTTCTACCCATCATGTGGTTTAACCACACCTTTTTATACATGATACCTGGTTTTTTAACTTAGCTTGTCCTTCTTACTGCCCCTTTCATTTTATCTGTGTGTATAGACCTTTGCTTACTTGTCAAGACCCGTGATGTGGTTTTCCACTGCCCCACTTGTCACCGTTTACTGCTTCTATGTACTTAAGCATGGGACTTTGTTTCAAATAGAAGCCCAAGGCCTTCCCAAAAACTCCTGATTGTAAACATCCCTTCAGAAAACTAAGTTATAATGAACTTACCATACAAGGCATCAGAAAATTCACCAAATGTTTCACCAGAAAAGAAGCCAAAGTGTCAGAGCAACTACGTAGCTCAAATTGTGTCTAAAACATCCCCTAAAAGAAGATCCAGAGAGGACAAAAAAGGAAATGAACCATCACCACTCATTTTTCTTTACTGAAAATAAGGGACAAGGATATTGAAAATGTTGCTGTTTGCAAAGCAGCTTTTTTGTCAGTTTTACAAATTAAGAATGATAGGGTTACCAGGTTATGCCACAAAATTGTAGACCAATATGCTGTTACCACTGATATGAGAGGAGGAGACACAAGAACCACATTGCGTGATACGAGAAAACAGTGTGTGAAAAATCACATCAAGAAATTAAACCCCTTAGACAGTCAGTACTCATGAGGAACTAACACCCAAAGAGTCTATTTAAGTAGCAAATTGAGCATAAGAAAGATGTGGACCACATTGTGAAGAGAATACTGAAAACATTGTCAAATACAATTATTATGGGAGAATTTTTTGCACAGATTTGCTCTGACACCAAAAATTTTGATACCTGCTCAACATGCTCATTGCTGGAAAATCTTATTGAAATGGGAAAATGAAGTGCTGAAAAGGATAGCATGCAAACCCAGCTCAACATCCGTAAAATGAGAGCTGACATGTTCTATACAAAGCTGAAATGAAATGACAAGGGTGAAATAACTCTCAGCTATGACTGTCCATAGAATCTAGTACTACCAAAGGTGCCCGATCAAGTGGTCTATTATTGCCGTCAGATGTACCTTTACAACTTTGCAGTGTGCTAGGGCTAATTGGAGACCCACCAAAACACTGACTTGGTGTTTCCAAATATTTGTTCGGAATATGAATGTGCCAGAGGATCAGTCCAAATAGCATTGATGGTTCACCACAGACTGACTCACCTGAACATCAAAGGAGTGAAAAAACTTTGGTTGCTTTCTGCAGATGTGGAAGTCAGAATAAAAACAGGATGAAGATCAGCATGCTAGATCACTGGTTTCTTCTCAAAGCTCTCAAAATTGGTGAAGGAATCGAACTGTGGTTCCCAAATAGTGGACCTCTTATTCATCCCACCTGACTAGGTTTTTGGTAACATTGAAAGACAAGTTGACCATCATAGAAAACAAGTCTGTACACATTTAGCTCTGAGCGTCATTGAAAACCAGTCTGTACACATTCAGCACATTGAGAAATGTGACAGTAGTAAAACTAGAACAAAATGAATGTCTTATTCAAGACTGAAAAGGATGCATGGAAATCTCAGTGAAAGTTACTGTTAAATGGCATTTCCAGATACAAAAAACCAAAAACATCTTTTTCAAAAAAAGCAAAAATGATTTTAACACTGGAGAGGGGGAAGGTCATCTTGAAGAAGGGAAAAAATTTCAGCAAAGCAGACAGCCCAACACCAATCACAGCATGTATAGAACTTTCAGAAGCCAAACTCTGAGACATCAAAAAGCTTTTGGAGCTCCACTCTGGTGAAGACTGGTCGATGGACAACAAACTCAAATTCTGCATCAAGGTGTTCTACAACGAGGAACGCAGTCCTAGAGTTACTCCTGCCACTGCCAATCCTCAAAATGAGGAAGAAGCCAGAAGAGATTTTGAGTTGAAGCATGGTGTTGAGGTTGATGTCACTTAACAGCAATTTTCAGCCACTTTCATTTTTTATAATTTTTTTTTGTTGTTTTAAATAAGAGGAAACTTTCTGCCTATCTTTTCCATTTTCTAAAATTTTTTGATGTTTTGCTGATGCACAATTTGGAGCTTATCTGATTTTCTACAATATCTTGTAATGTCAAAAGTACGATGGTGTATTTCTTTTAAAAAATCTAATGCTAAACATTCTTCCAGACTGAGATTTTCACTCTACATTGGAGTGTGCACTGATGTGAAACTTCCTGGAAGATTGAAAGTATATGCCGGACCAAGACTCAAACTCAGGAAGTTTGCCTTTTGCGGGCAAGTGCTCTACCATCTGAGCCACCCAAGCATGACTCACGACCAGTCCTCACAGCTTCAATTCTGCCAGTACCTCGTCTCCTACCTTCCAAACTCCACAGAAGCTCTTCTGCGAACATTGCAGAACTAGCACTCCTAGAAGAGAGGATATTCCAGAGACATGGCTTAGCCACAGCCTGGAGGATGTTTCCAGAATGAGATTTTCACTCACTTTGGTAGCTCAGATGGTAGAGCACTTGCCCACAAAAGGCAAAGGTCCCGACTTCAAGTCTCTGTACGGCACAAAGTTTTAATCTGCCAGGAAGTTTCTTAACCATTCTTTTTTGCTCTCTTTTTGATGTTAAATAAGTCAGTTTTTCCTCATAAAATAATGTCACTTTCATATTTTTATATGCCAACTTAATAGAACTTTCAGAATTCTCTTTGAGATTAAATGAATTCCGTTTATATTTGCAACAATTAAATTCCATCCTTCTCCCATTCCTAAAGTATCACTCAATAGCATGTTTTGCAACTGAAAGTTTGTTTCATAGTTGGGGCTGCTAACTGAATAAGATGGGTGCAAAAACTGCTAAGTCAATATTTCACCTAAGATTTTAACACACAAAGCATCATCACAGATTTCAGACGTTAATATTTAGTAATTAATTTTTTTAACTTATTTTTAAAAAATAAATGAAGTCTTTAACTTTAATAGCATGGATAGGATGACATCACAAGCAATATTTTACTATAAAAGGGTAACATGGGTTGCAGGGTGAAAGCAAAAATGATGTGGCAGAAAGTGATACTGTAATGCTGATGAAAATTGTGTTTATCCTGGCATTCACCATAAGGGATTTAGGGAAATCCCTGAATCTGGGTCACTTGAACCACTTTCCTCTGAAATATGAGTCCTGTGCCTTACCACTGTGGCATTTCACTCTATTTGTGTGTGTTCAATGCACAGAGTAACTATACAACGAGTTGTTATCTTTGTTAACTACAAACAATTGAATGAGTTAAATTTCATTCATGGCAAAGATAGCAAATCTGTGTAAATTGTGGTAACCCAAATTTTGGTTATCTGTTTCATTTGAAAGCATCAGAAATGGAGAGCACCAAGTCCCTTTAATCCTTTTCATTTTCAAAAAGGAAACTTTTATTCACTACGGGAAGTTATGAGACATTTGGTATAACAGTTTTCAGTATGAAATAGTTTACCTTTTTTAAAAATAAAAAAAAAATATCCTTGTGTATATCATGTGAACAACATCGGTTTACAGCTACTTTAATCATCTGTCTCCATTCCTATGATAGTACTCCCTTCCCATAAAACTTGCTCATGTGTGTGAGCTATCTAAGCCAACAATTTTAAATCTACGTTGTTTCAAAAATGGTTCAAATGGCTCTGAGCACTATGGGACTTAACATCAGAGGTCATCAGTCCCCTAGAACTTAGAACTACATAAACCTAACTAACCTAAGGACATCACACACATCCATGCCCGAGGCAGGATTCGAACCTGCAACCGTAGTGGTTGCGCAGCTCTAGACTGAAGTGCCAGGAACCACTCGGCCACACCAGCTTGGTCTGCATTGTTTGTTAAAGACTTCTGTTATACATTCATACGTAATTTTACTCCTACATTAATACGACAGAAGGAATTCCTAATATTTACCAGGTTTATCTTTCCTTGGATCTTTACGGCGATTGGGGCCTCCCAACTGCGTCACAGTCTTTTCTTCATCTGGAAATTAAAAATACAAAATATTAGCTCATGCCATAAATAAAACGTATATACCAAGAAAAAGGTCAATTTGAGCAATCTGTTTTCCATTTTAACCTAAAAACAAAATCAATATGCGAGAGTCAAAAAGTAGTTTCATTTCTGTAGTATTAATAATTTTCTAACAGTTAAATTTCACTGACTATGCTCCAAAAACACAGACAAAATTTTAGATGGATTTCACACCATTTCTTTAGTTTAAGGTGCTAGAGACTTCCTAACAAAAATTATAGCTGTGCTGTGAAACATTACTGAGCAAAGTCTCGAATGGGGAAGGGGAGCGACAACAAATACAGCACAAAGTGCATAACACACACACAAAAAAGTGTACTCACAAAAGTTCCTTAACAGATTCAACATGACTGACAAACACAGCAATCTTTGCAACTCAAGGGGAGTAGTGACACAGTAGCCATTGAAAATAAATCAAGGCTGACAAATTAAAAAAAAAAAGTCTCAATTGTAGATTTAGAAATCTCCCAGACTTTGACGAAAAATCAGAAAGAAATCAAGGGGCCAGAGTTAGAGAGAAGGAGAAAGAGAAGCAGAAAGGGGGGGGGGGGGTGGCGGGGAGAGAGAGAGAGAGAGAGAGAGAGAGAGAGAGAGAGAGAGAGAGAGAGAGAGATATGTAAGTGGAAGTCACAGAAATGGAGCACTTTCTCCATTTGTTAAGGTAGGTCAGTTGGTTGGTTTGAAAAGGGGGGGGGGGGGGGGGGGAAGGGACCAACCAACTGAGAGGTCTGCAGTCCCTTGTTCCTGGTAAAATAATTATTCAAGGGAAAGAAGAAAAGAAAGGAGACATACAGCACAAAAACAGGAGAAAGGAAGAACCAGAAGAACAACCATCACTATTATGGACAAAACACACAAAGAAAATCACAGAGAGAAGCAAGAAACAGGTAGAAGGGATAAAAAGAAGAGAACAGATGACCGTGGCTTGCTGACCTCAAGAATAAAAAGGAAAAGCCAGCCACTCTGCAACACATTAAAACATCCACCCTAAAAGCATTAGTGTGGAGAGCACAAAAGGGACAAAGGACATGCGCTAAAACTTATACAGAATGACAAAACCCACAGTCACATATAAAACTTAAAACTAAATTAGCCGATGAGGCGTTGTCAGCTAAAATTAATGGCAATGAGTCCGGTAACTAAAGAGTCCGTCGCAGGGCAGCCAAAGAAGGACAGCTCACAAAGATATGGGCCACTGTCAGCCGCGTGCTGCACCGACACTGAGGTGGGTCATCACAGAGCAGGAGGTAGCCATATGTCACCCCAAGTGTGGCCGATGCGGAGCCAGCGGATAACCAAAGAGTCCCTGAGAGAGGCCCACATGGAGGACTACCACACATTCGTAGGCTCCTTAATGGCACGCAGTTTGTTGTGCATGCTGAGATTATGCCATTTCATCTCCAAAAGCTAGAAAACCTTGCAGTGTAGTACTGAATGCAGGTCAGTTGCAGAAAAGCCGATCGCCAAAAGCAGTTTCTGCATAGCCTGTTGGCAAGTTCACTGCTTGCGATTCCCACATGACCTGGGGTCCAGACAAACACTACTGAACAACTGGACCGTTCCAGCAAACAGTTACTTCCCATGTCATCCTTATTCTGACAGCCACAGCTTCAAGACGAGTTTGAAGGGGCACAGTTTCACTACAGACTGAGTTTAGGACATAAACGCAAACTCCACCTGACACTCGATTATAGTCACTACAGTTCCTGTAGTATCCCTTACAGCCGCGGAGGGCAGGGGTCTTCATTGCCGGGAATCAGGTTTCTTGGAGAACAATACAGAAAGCCAGCGTAAAGCTGAACAGATGCCGTAGCTCAGCCAGGCAGTGGGGGGGGGGGGGGGGGGGGGGGGGGGGGGGAAACACACACACACACCGCAATTCCTTTGGAGGATGACATCCTGAGACTGGGAAGTTATGCAACATTCAATGAGGCTGTTTACGCCTCACAGTCATCTGCTGCCACCGATTTATTGCCCGAACAGTCTATATCCATAGTGTCCGAGGGTCTAGTGAGATCTAGGTCCTCAGCAGACGCCAGAATCTCCACATTATCCGCATATGCAGAACTTGTAGGTAGTGGTGGTGTGGGTGGCACCGCAATTCCCTTGATCTTGGGGACCTTCATTTGGATTTCTGTCGCTGCTCCTGGGGTCTCCCTGGCTGGGAGGACTTCACTGATTCAGTCTCCGAAACTGAGGATGAGCGTGAAGCCCTGTGACCAGCTGCTTTTGGGCTCTTCAGCCACTGGCGGGTGTCATCTTTCCCATTAGCAGAAACGTGTCCAGAAGTAGGTGGTGCGAGAGCAACAGGGAGGGAAGTGCCCCCCACCATCGAGGGGACACATGTAGTCTTCTGGTTCTGAGAGGTGGAAGGAATGTGAGGAACTGATGGGGCGACAACTGTTTTCGTAGCAGCAGCATAAGAGGTGGTCACAGCCACAGGATGTAGGTGCTCAATTTGCCTCTTAGGCTCAGTGTAGGTCAGTCAGTCCAGGGTCTTATATTCTATGATTTTCCTCTCATTCTGTAAAATCCTGCAGTCTGGCGATCAAGGTGAATGATGCTCTTTACAGCTGACACAGATGGGAGACGGGGAACATGGAGTATCGGAATATGATGGACATCCACAATCTCGACATGTGACACTGGAAGTGCAGGGGGAAGACATATGGCTGAACTTCCAGCACTTAAAGCACCACATCAGGGGAGGACTATATAGCTTGACGCCACAGCGGTAGACCCATTCTCGGACAATGCGTCACCCTCAAAGGCCAAGATGAAGGCACCAGTGGCAACCTGATTATCCCTTGGACCCGACTGATGCGCCAGATGAAATGAACACCTCGCCGCACTAAATTGGCATGCAACTTGTCATCAGACTGCAAAAGAAAGTTCCTGTGGAATATAATACCCTGGACCATATTTCAGTTACCATGATGGTAACTGAAATATCCCCCAACTTGTCACAAGCGAGTAATGCCAGTGACTGGGCAGAGGAAGCTGTTTTTATCAAGACTCATGCAGAGTGCATTTTGGACAGCACTCCACCTTCCCAAACTTGTCCTCCAAATGCTCCACAAAAAACTGAGGCTTCATGGACATGAAAGATTCCCAATCAACTCTTGTACATATGAGGTACTGGAGCTATTAAGCTTCACTGCCATCCTTAGCCTGGCATTCCTCCCATGGTGTGACCAGGGAAGGGAACGATTTAGGGTCATTTCTTAGCATTGAAGATAAAATTTGCCCACTTAGAGACTGCTGGTGGCAGACCACCAGCAAGAGATGACGTACTATGCTTCATGGCGTGTCATTCGCCCTGATGCCACCCACTCCGAACAGGGCCTTCCCCATGGGCACCACCCAACCTCAGCAAGGGTCACCTGGCAGGACATCCATTGCTTGGAGTTCCAATGCCCCAGGGAGATGGACATCTACTCCATGGCACACCTGGGGAGTTAACGCCGCAGGCATCAACAGAGCGATCTGTGTGTTGTCTGGGGGCTACAACCAACAGGGTACATGGCGGCCCCACCACAACCGACTGGCTGCCATGCTGGATATGAGGTGCTAAGAAGTCCATGGTCATCACCAGCACAGAGAGCGACATTGCATAGAGCATGGTGGAAAATGCACCCAGGAAGGTGTCCTCGCCCAGGAGATGGAGAATGAGCAGGACTGCAATGCGATGATGAGAAAGCGGGCTCAAGATCTCAATGCATGGTGGGCACAACACACCATATAAGGCGCCTTTCCCCAACTGGCTCACTCTTTGGGAAAATTTAGAAAGATGGAGGTCAAACCCAACAGGGGACCATCAAATAAAGGCCAAAATGTGTGAGTCGTCTTTTAATCGCCTCCTACGAGAGGCAGGAATACCTCGGGCCTATTCTAGCCCACAGACCCGCAGGGGAGATTTATTAAGGGTGGAACAGAAAATGGACTATGGCTAATTTAAGGAACCATCCTAGAATTTATGTGAACTGATCCCTTGAAACTTGAGAAAAATTAAATCTGGATGGCTGGGCATGGATCTCAATCCTGCTGCTCTGGGAGACAAGTATAGTGCCCTAAAGTACTACTCCACCTAGCTCAGGACGATGAAGTCACATCACAAATTGTACATCAAGACATATGAGGTGCATGAAATGTATCAGAAGAAATCAGTGTTAGCAACTACTGATGGCTTGAACAACATAGTGCTCTACTAAACTTGGTCCTATTGACGATTGTATGCTCTTACTGTACTCATCTATGACCTAAGAAATGATTAACACAACAGATACAGGGGTTGGAAAAAAATATGGAAACACCAAAAACACAACATGTTACCATGCCTAACATGGTGCAGGAAATCTTTTGGCATTCTGAACAGCTTCCAGTCATCTCAGAATGGATAAATATATGTTCTGTATGATTTTCAAGGGAATCTTACACAATTTTTCCTGCAAAATAGTGCAAGTACATGTCACGATGATGATGATGGAGCTCAATAGTAACTGTGTACCCTTCTCTCCAAAGTAGGTAACAAAGGTTCAATAACATTAAGACCTGATTACTGTGGCAACCAGGAGACATGTAACAGTTGATCCTCATGCTCACAAAACCAGTCCTGGTCGATGTGAGATGTATGAACCAAGGTCCTGTCATCTTGGAACACAGCATCACCATTGGGGAACAAACATTGTACCACTGGATGTACCTGATCAGCCAAAATGGTCATATAATCCATGGCAGCAATGTGACCCTGGAATATCATGATATTGCTTCCCATCTTCATTCAATCCCCACCATTTTTCATTCTTGGTATGTAAGCTCAGCCAGACAATGAGAACAGTGAGGAACAAGACTGATCCAACCAAATGACTTTGTTCCATTGCTCCATAGTTCAGCTTCAGCATCACATTTTCGTCTTATACGCATTTGCATCACTGACGCATGGTCTCTGAATTCCAGCTTGGCCTACAATTTCCTGCTTATGGAGATCCCTTCACACTGCTCTTGGTGCTGACTGGGTTTGTAAGAGCAACATGCAGTTCTGCAGTGACTTTTGCATTTGTCATCCTCTCATTTTTCATCACAATCCTCTTAAATGTCCATCTGTCACAATCAATCAATCCACACTTCAGTCTGCATTGTGACTTAGCAGATGATGTTTTTCCACTTTCTCTACATGCGGTATAAATCTTCAAATCTTGAAACACCAAACATTTTGGCTCCCTGGGTTATGGAAGTGTGCATTATATGAGCAACAATTTTTCCATGTTCGAATTCACTTAGCTCTGACACAATGCGCTCACAACTACACAGAACAGTTCTGACACTTTCAACCTGCTGACTTGGCTAGCATCTACATTTAGTTCAGGCATGCATTTATCATGGTTTTTTCCACAATTTTGTCCACCCCTGGATATAGGAGCCTAAAGTGTAATGGGAATCAAAATTACAGTATAACTTTCCACTTTTTACAAGGAAAGAAGCTCTCCACAGGTGACAGCCACTAATAGTACAAGTGGACAAAAACCAGGTCAAATTTAGGACTTAACCCTATCCATAGGCTTGAAACTTATTAAGTACTCTATAATGTGTGTCTTGAGACATCAAATATTCTAAATTTCTTTTTAATTTCTGCAAAATATCAACCTGCAGGGTCACATTTCAAATGTTTGTTACTATCCTAATTTCTGACGTTTTCCGCCCTCCAAAAGTAATTGCATTACCACAACAGGAAACAGTAGTCAGTACTCCCTTTACAATGTTTATAGTATTATGGTGCAATGCCAGGCATTACCATTAACCAGAAAAAAGATACATAGAATATTTACTATTACTACCATTACTCTCAATAATTTTACTGATTAATCAGTATATGGGAGAAGCTGTCCCACATAACTGGTGTTATATATTTTACAACAGAAATATAGCCAAAATGATGAAAATTAATCTATGAGAATTCATACATTTCTTACAGTTAAACACCTTGACAAGCCAGGGATGGAAGAAAAGAGGTTCTGTAATCTTGAAACCAATGGCGAAAACAATAAAGATGACGGTTAATAGCATAATTATCACCTCAACAAAGAGTGACAAACCCAACAGCAAAAAGCAACAGTAACAGGATACTCTCTCCAGCAGGACTTGGCAGCAGGAGACAGTAGCCATGTGTGTGTGTGTGTGTGTGTGTGTGTGTGTGTGTGTGTGTGTGTGTTCTGAGGAAGGATGTTGTCCAAAAGTATTTCTAGTGTTCTACGCATTGTGCCTCTCTGTGGTTCAGTGCCTCCTCTATGTGATGAGTAGCTATCTACCACAAACCAGCATTTTCCACCAAGGAATAAAACTGTGCAATCGCCCAAAGAGATTACTAAAATGAACTTACTTAAAAAGGCAGTTAAAAAAATAGGAGTTAAATAATACATTCTATACACTAAAAGATTACTTACACAACACAGAGTAGGAGTTTGGTAAACACTATAACACATATGAATAATTCATGTTTTATTGTTGTTGCTGTTGTTATTCTTTTACATAACACTTTCACACTATGTTCTACTTCTTTTTTTTCTTTTATGGAAAACTTACTCCCAAAGCTAAGCACAATGTATAATACAAACACTTTACCCTCTTTCTGAACACAAAATTTCACTTGTTATAGAGGGATGTTGACTCAATTTTGTTCCCCACTAGCAAAAGGAAACCTGCAGCATACAAAATGGAAGCCAGGCACTGTTGCTACAGCCCTGAGATCTGCTGATAGTTAATGTAGTGTTACATTATGAAACAATGTGTGTATGGTGTATGCAGTGTGTGAAATGACTGACAATGAAAACTTAATGAACAGTGTAGCGCTAACCTATTACATTATTACATAACTTCTTTGTAAAACAGTATTTTACATTAGGGATAAACGGAATGCTGTAGTGCTGTTTTAAACAGAATAGCCTTGTATTTCAGAGGGCGGAGACTGCCGTCTTCATTTGGAGATCTGTAGGTTTCTTGTGGTCCTCCCTGCAAGTACTTTAGGCAAATGCCAGGAAGGTTCCTACCATAAGGTCACTACTGTTCCATCCTTGTAAAACTAGACAAGTAAGTTTGTAAATGACTGTATACATGAATACAGTGTTTTTGCTATAACACAAAGACATACCCTATACCCTTGTAAAAGTGATCTATGGATGAATAAAGTTACTACTACTACTACTACTACTACTACTACTAGCTGAAGGACAGAAATGTGGGCACCCTTTGCCCACAGTCATGTGCTGACTAAAAATATTTAACATAGAACGGTGGTATGGAGGAGTCCGATACAGTCACTATCAGCAAAGTTACAGAACATGAACCTCTTCTGCAAGTGGGTTAACAAGGCCACATGGCCTGTGCAGGGGATAAATGTCTTAGTTGAATGCTAATTAATTTCATTTGCACAACTACATCTTCTTCAAAGTCTACTTTTCTTCAGCCGTTACCACCATCTAATTGCGTCTTCATCTCCATCCTACTGCAGGCACTGAAAGAGAATATGTTCATTGACAAAAAACCACAGGTACTGGACATGTTAGAACTGACTGTAGTGGCTTTGATAGAGACAAACAGTGTAATGAGTGATAAAGAGACAGAATTGTGGAGAGCTGGTGGAGGAAGTAGTCAGTTTCTTTCATATAAGAAGGTACCCTGTGGGCTATAGGTTGAAACTGTTCTGATCAGTGGGGTAATAAATATCCAGTCGCAAATGGTTGTCCCTGGTGGTTGGGTTTAAGAATCTCAGGAAGCATGTAGAAATTTATGTCCTAAGTAGCAGAGAGAGAGAGAGAGAGAGAGAGAGAGAGAGAGAGAGAGAGAGAGGAGAGAGAGATAGGAGGGAAACAGATACACAAGAGGCATTTTTGGAAGGACCTGGAGTATATGAGTTTAACAAGAAAGGAAATGGCCAGTACTAGTACAATGTAGACTTGAGAAAAGAGTATAGGTCATATTGAACTTCTGGCATTGAGGCACTGCAACAGGTGTTACAGGTGCATGCGCAAGACAGTGGAGGTATTCCACAACAATACAACTGTAGTTAATGACAGTGATTACAGAAACAATGGTTACCTAAGCTCAGTATTGAGGCAGTGGATAGCAGTTCTTTGACTTAGGTCTAGATCAAGGCTAGCAGCAGTCACAGTAGTGTTTCTGTACTGCTCACAGGTTGGCAACACATCAGTTTTTCATACCCAGTGGGGTGATAGTTCATGTAACCAATGAGAGCTGAGAAAAGAGAGAATGTATTTCTAGCACCAAAATTGAAATTTCTGTCGTGTTTGCTGTTGTTTGGTGCGTACACATGAGTTTCACAAAATATTTTCCTGTAATTATGGCAGTCTATTGTATGAAATGGGGTGATTTAAGTGATCTGGTTCTACATGACAATGGAGGTGGTGCATGTCTTTTAGATTAACTGTCAAGAAACAAGAATGTATCAAATGTCAAATGTGGGGGTGAAATGGCTCTGAAAGAGTCAAAGGCTACTGTCAATGGATTCCTCTGAATGTGAAGCAAATGCTGTCAGTTTTCAAAATGTTCTATCCAAAAGAATTCCCAGTTTTTTAGAATGAAATTAAAAATTAGTACCATTCTACAAATTGCTTATGGGTTTATGAGTGTAAATCAAAATTTATAAGTCAATAACTTGGGTTGGCTAAGCAAACTGTGATTCAGTGTGGACAATTTTGTAGAAAGTTTGCATGGAAGAGTGCATCAGACAGAATGAGAAACTTGGGAGAAAAAGGACAGATTGTTGGGATGGACAAATCTCCATTTGGCAAAAAGAAGTTCAGAATAGGGACAAAAAAAAGAGGAAGATGGTGTCTGGGGGTATCCAAAGAGGGACATACAATTTTTCTATTCCTTTCTTCGCATTATGCCCAAGTGATAACATGCTCTTCTGTGGAAAAATTTTACAACTGAATATTTTGGGAGGAACAACGGTAATACCAGACCTTTTTTAATACATATAAATGTCTCAAAAACGAAAGTTTCAAGCTTCTTACCATGACCCAGAAACAGACTATCAAGAATGTGATGACAAAAGCCCATACAAATACTACAGAGGGCACATGGGCAGCTATTAAATAGCTACTGCTGCACGGTATCTACATCTACAAACTCTGCAAGCCACCGTAATGTGTGTGGGAGAGGGTAGCCTTTACCAGTACTAGTCATTTCCTTTCTTCTTCAACTCGCACACAGAACGAGGAAAAAAAAACTGTCTACTTGCCACCGTATGAGCCTTAATTTCTTGTGTATTATCTCCACGGTCTTTATGCTAAATGTATGTTGACAGCAGCAGAGTCTTACTGCAGTCAGCTTCAAACATTGGTTTTCTAAATTTTCTCAATAGTTTTCCTCAGAAAGAACACCAGCTTCCCTCTAGGGATTCCTATTTGAGTTCCCAAAGCATCTTTGTAATACTTGCACATTGTTTGAACCTGCTGATAACAAATCTACCGGCCCACCTCCAAACTGCTTCAATGTCTTCCCTTAACCTGACCTCGTGTGAATCCAAGACCCTTGAGCAGTACTCAAGAATAGGTCACACTGGCATCCTATATGTCATCTCCTTTACAAGTGAACCAGATATTTCAATGTTGAGGCTGTGCTGAACAGGACATTACTAATGCTGTCTCCAAACATTATGGGTTTGTTTTTCCTATTAGTTTGCATTAACTTCTTGTTGTTGTCATTGTCGTTGTCGTCTTCTTCTTTACTCCAAAGACCGGTCCGATGCAGCTCTCCGTGTTACTCTATCCTGTGCAAGTCTCTTCAGCTCCAAGTAACTACTGCAACTTACACACCTCTGAATCTACTTACTGTATCTTGGTCTCCCTCTATGATTTTTACCCCCCCCCCCCCCCCCCATGCTTCCCTACAGTACTAAATTGTTGATCCCTTGATGCTTCAGACTGTGTCCTACCAACTGATCCCTTCTTTTAGTCAGATTGGACCACAATTTCTCTTCTCCCCAATTCTATTCAATATCTCCTCATTATTTACAAGATCTACCAATCTAATCTTCAGCATTCTTCTAAAGCACCACATTTCAAAAGCTTCTATTCTCTTCTTGTCTAAACAATTTATCGTCCATGTTCCACTTCCATACATGGCTACATTCCATACAAATACTTTCAGAAACAAATTCCTGACACTTAAACCTATACTTGATGTTAACAAATTTCTCTTCTGCAGAAACGCTTTTCTTGCCATTGCCAGACTACATTTTATATCCTCGATACTTCGACCATCATCAGTTATTTTACTACCCAAATAGCAAAACTCACTCATTACTTTAAGTGTCTCATTTCCTAGCCTAGTACCTGCAGCATCATCTAATTTAATTTGACAACATTATATTATCCTCATTTTGATTTTGTTGACTGTGCATTCTGTTCAACTGCTCTTCCAATTCCTTTGCTGTATCTGACAGAATTACAATTTCATTGGCAAACCTCAGAGTTTTCACTTCTTCTCCACAGATTTTAATTCCTATTCAAAATTTTTCTTTTGTTTCCTTTATTGCTAGCTCAGTCTACAGACTGAATAACATTGGGGATAGGCTACAATCCTGTCTCACCCCCCTTCTCAACCACTGCTTCCCTTTCATGCCCCTTGACTCTTATAACTGCCATCCGGTTTCTGTACAAATTGTAAATAGCCTTTTGCTCCCTGTATCTGTCTCCTGCCACCTTTAGAATTTGAAACAGCGTGTTCCAATCAACATCATCAAAAGCTTTCTCTAAGTCTACAAATGCTACAAACTTAAGTTTGCCTTCCCTTTACACATCTTCTATGAGAACTCGTAGGGTCAGTATTGCCTTGGGTGTTCCTACATTTTTCCAGAATCCAAACTGATCTTCCCTGAGGTCAGCTTCTACCAGTTTTTGCATTCTTCTGTAAAGGATTCGTGTTAGTATTTTGCAGCCATGACTTATTAAACTAATTGTTCAGTAATATTCACACCTGTCAGCAGCTGCTTTCTTTGGAATCAGGGTTATTACATTCTTCTTGAACTCTGAGGGTATTTCACCTATCTCATTTTTCTTGCTCACCAGATGGAAGAGTTTTGTCATGGCTGGCTCTTCCAAGGCAATTAGTAGCTCTGATGGAATGTTGTCTACTCCCGGAGCCTTGTTTCGACTCAACTCTTTCAGTTCTTTGTCAAATTCTTCATGCAGTATCGTATCTCCCTTCTCATCTTCCTCTACGTCTTCTTCCATTTTCAAAATATTGCCCTCAAGCACATCTCTCTTGCACAGACCCTCTATACACTCCTTCCACCATTCTGCTTTCTCTTCTTTGCTTAGGACAGATTTTCCACCTCAGCTCTTGATATTCATAGAGGTGGTTCTCTTTTCTCTGAAAGACTAATTTCCTTTTGGAAGTATCTTATCTTACCCCTAGTAACATATGCTTCTACATCCTTACATTTGTCTCTAGCAATTCCTGCTTAGCCATTTTGCACTTACTGTCAATCTCCTTTTTTAGACATTTTAATTCCCCTTTTGCCTGCTTCATTTATTGAATTTTTATATTTTCTCCTTTCATCAATTAAGTTCAATATTTCTTGTGTTACCCATGGATTTCTACTAGCCCTCGTCTTTTTACCAACTTGATTCTCTGTTGCCTTTACTATTTCATCTCTCAAAGCTGCCCATTCTTCTTCTACTGTATTTCTTTCCCCTGTTCTTGTCAATCATTTCCTAATGCTCCCTCTGAAACCGTCTGCAACCTCTGGTTCTTTCAGTTTATCCAAATCTCATAACCTTAAACTTCTGCTGTTTTGCAGTTTCTTCAGTTTTAATCTGCAATTCATAACCAATAAAATGTGGTCGGAGTCCACACCTGCCTCTGGAAATGTCTTACAATTTAAAACCTGGTTCCTAAATCTCTGTCTAACCATTATGTAATCAATCTGAAACCTTCTGGTTTCTCCAGGTCTCTTCCACATATACAACCTTCTCTCATGATTCTTAAACCAAATGTTAGCAATGATTAGATTATGCTCTGTGCAAAATTCTACCAGGCACCTTCCCCTTTCATCCCTTTTCCACGGTACATGTCCACCTACTACTTTTCCTTCTCTTCCTTCTTCTACCACCAAATTTCAGTCCCCCATGACTATTAAATTTTCAGTTCCCTTAACTATCTCAATAATTTCTTTTATCTCATCATACATTTTGTCAAGTTCATCCTCATCTGTGGAGCTAGTTGGCATATAAACTTGTACTACTGTGGTGAGTGTAGGCTTTGTGTCTATCTTGACTACAACAATGCATTTACTATGCTGTTCATAGTAGCTTATCCATGTTCCTACCTTTTTTACTCATTATTAAACCTACTCCTACATTACCCCTATTTCATTTTGTATTTATAACCCTGTATTCACCTGACCAGAAGTCCTTTTCCTCCTGCTACCAAACTTCACTAATTCCCACTATATCTAATTTTAGACTATCCATTTCCCTTTTTAAATTTTCTAACCTGTCTGCCCAATTAAGGGATCTGACATTCCACACTCCAATCTGTAGAATGCCAGTTTTGTTTCTCCTGAGTAGTCCCTATCCAGAGGTTCGGGACTATTTTACTTCCAGAATATTTTACCCAAGAGGATGCAATCATCATTTAATTATATAGTAGAGCTGCATGATCTCATGAAAAATTACAGCTGTAGTTTGCCCTTGTTTTCAGCCACTCTCAGTACCAGCACAGCAAGGCTGTTTTGGTTGCTGTTACAAGGCCAGCTCAGCCAGTCATCCAGACTGTTGCCCCTGCAACTACTAAAAAGCCTGCTGCTCCTCTTCAGGAACTATGCATTTGTCTGGCTTCTCAACAGATGCACCTTCATTGTGGTTCCACCTACTGTACGGCTGACTGTATCACTGAGGCATGCAAGGCCTCCCCACAACGGCAAGGCTCATGGTTCATTTTCCTAAATTTAATGCTAGCTGTCATTAATTTTGTCATAGTGTTCTTATATCATCCCACAGTCATTCAACTTCGACACCTCTCCCCACACCACAACATCATCTAGAACTAAGGAATCTGCCTGTTGCCCTTCATCCACAGTTCACAGCATATCATGTGAGAAAAGGACAAACTGAGTTTTGATGCTTTCTAAAATCTTACTGCTTCATAGATATTAGCTTTTTTATTTATTATATTCGAACTCATAATATGTTCTAGAATTCTGCAGCAAACCAATGTTAAGAATACTCGTCTGTAATTTTGTGGGTCTGTTCCTTTACCCTCCTTATATACAGAAGTCAAGGAATGCAAGCCAAGTAAGGAGCCAGTTCCATTGAGCATTCTTTGTAAAAGAAATTGGGATTACTACGTTGTCCATATCGGACTAAGTGCAATGGTCGAACGATGGTATATTTGTATGATTCTCCTCTGTGAATGATTTCTTAAATGTGAAATTTAAAACTTTGGTGTGGCATTGGAAGATAGCAATATGAAAGCCAGACCGGTCAACGAGTAGGCATTAGAAGATAGCAATATGAAAGCCAGACCGGTCAACGAGTAACTGGGTGGAAGCCTTAGATCCACTTAGCGATTTTACATAGGACCACAATTTTCTCTGGTTCTCAGCCAGATCTTTTGCTACAGTATGACAGTGTTGGTGCAAAAGACAGTGCAAACATTTACCTATTCAAATCTGTGTTGGAGTGTGTGTGTGTGTGTGTGGGGGGGGGGGGGGGGGGGGGGGAATTGTTGGTGCACTAGTTACTAGCACTTTTTCCATGAGTTTAATGAATACAACAGATACCCATAACAGAGACTTTGGTCATCAATAATATATTCTCCTTCACTATTTACAACAGTCTGCCGATGCTGGGGTAACTTTTCTTTGGCTCTGTGAGGGTAGAAATCACACGGTTTTAATGCGAAGAACTCATTGAGCCGTTTTCGAAGTGCATTTTCATCTGGAAAGTAAGTTTCTTGAAGGTTGTTCAATATAGAGTTGAAAAGGTGGAAATCTGAGGGCAGAAGATCATGTAATTAAGGCAGGTTTGGAATGACTTCCCAACCAAAATCCTGTAAAGTGTTTGATAGTTTTTGACAATAAATGTCAGCTGTGATGGTTATACCTCAGGGAAGGAATTCATGGTACAACACATCATTGCTGTTCCACAGATGCATTACACTATCTTTGTGGCTGTGCGCAGGTCTTTGTATGGGGAGTTGCTGCTTTGTTTGGGCTTAAACTTTCCTTTCTTTTCCTTAGTTAGCATAAAGACACAATTTGCATAGAGGATGAGAATGGTTGGTGGTGTTCATGAGCCAACTAATGATGAGCAAGCAAAGATACACATACAACCATCTGCTGATATTTGTGATTTTGGCTTGGAATTTATGGTACCCATACACCTGATTTTGTATGTAACCTTCCCCATTGCGTGAAAATGTCGCATGATGGGGGAATGATCATAGTTGATCACATTTGCCAGTTCTTGAGCACACTGATGTGGATCATTGTCGATTAATGTGTTTAAATGATCTTCTTCAAACCCTGAAGGACTTCCTGCACATGGAGAGTCATTAATATTGTCAAAACAATCCTCCTTAACATGAGAAAACTATTTTCTTGCTGTGCTTTGTCCAATAGCACTATCCCCATACATAGTGCAAATATTTCTGGCTGCCTCCACTGCTGTCAGCCCTCTACTGATCTCAAACAGAAGAATATGTCTGAAAAGTTTCTATTTCTTCACTTGACATTCCATTTTCAAGCATCCACAGGTCCACTCATTGACATAATGACAATATTTAAACTCAAATTAAATCGTTAACTACGTACAAAAAAATGACAATCAATAAATAAACATACAGCAACCAGAATACCAACATGCAAAACAAAAACACTATGACTTTATGCACCAACCTACTAAGTTTGACTTTATTTTATGTTTTTTTGCAAGGTGCTGCATTGGTGTGGAATACAATTCAATAATTTTTTTCCAGTTTCATTTTGCTGTCTTTTCATTCATAATTGTTATTCCTAACATAAGTAGCAATTCTGTCAATATTATTAGTTGTCACAAATATCTGCTTATCATGATCATGTCATTTATCTTGAGGCTGTCATTAAGTTTGGATGTGATAGTTTGCTTATAAGTTGGTGAAGCCAACAAATTTAAAACCTAAAGAAAACCTGAATGAGGTGACAGACTGATCTGCAGTTTAGTCCAAGGCCCATGTTATGTTGAGATGTAACAGTTTGATTCACAAAAATTAAACTGATAATATTTCTCTTCAGAAATATTTTATAGTTTTTTTCTGCACGTGTCGTGGATTTTGACATTGTGCTGATGTTGCGAGGCAATAATGAAACTTGCATTGCTTGCTGCAAGGAAACAAGGTGATTTAGATTAATGAAACAGTTAATTGCTTTTTTCTGAACACATTATGAATTTGTACACTGTCCTTAGATAGGGAGCTAACAGCACATCTCCTTTACTGCCAGTGACATGTCCAGCAATTACACTGATAACGTTTGATCTGACAAATATTTTACAAATAACAGTGCTGTGGTTAGGTTGTCTTCTATAGCACGGCACAAATTATGGTGTATGAAGTGAGTAGGAATTTCATTAATAATCTTCTTTGTCACACTTATTTCATTGTTTTTTTGCAAATCTGTTACAAATTAGGCTTGGGACTGAAAGGATAGTTTCAATTGCTATGAGCAGCAATTGAATTAATGACAATGTGACATTTCTTGATTCTTATTTTCAGACACATTGTCTGCTTGCTGCTCTCTCATTGGCTGTGTAGAACAAACAGCTGACACACCCTCTTTCATTCCTGTCATACCTCACAGCAAGCACTGACAATATTCCTGCATGAAACATAAAAGTATGCTGCTGGTCCCATTTCAGACTTTTACTCAGTTTTTTCCACTGTCAAGGATCTGATCTCGGAGGAGGGATATGGGGATGCAAGGTCGAAGTTGGACGCTTGAGAAACTTTCCTTTACCAGGTTCAGAATACAGGCAGGGTCAGAAAAGAAGGATAGCAACTAATTAAAAACAGCAGTACATGAAAAAAATAATACCAGAGAGAGAGAGAGAGAGAGAGAGAGAGAGAGAGAGAGGAAGAGAGAGAGAGAGGGGGGGGGGGTGTCCTGGAGTGGAAAATTTTTGAGTATTGTATGAAATTAATCTATTTATAATAGAGTCAAGTCTCGAACAAGCCAACAACAAACCTCGAAGTTCTTATTAGTATTGAGTGAGGACTCTAAAATCAGTTGTACCACAGCTCATTACAACTCTTAAGTTGACATAATGCAGCATGGAGCCCATATCAAATACCCAAGAAAAATCTTAAGTTAGATAGAAGTACTACAATAATGTGAATACTGAATATGGAAGTATCATATAGATGAAATTCCTTTTTGTTAAAGTGTCATTAAAAGCAGTCTTTCCAGTAAGCTGATGTTGTAGATGGTGTGGCAGCAGTGTATCACTTAATTCACCACCTGTCTCAACCATATCATGTTTGAGCTCAGGTGTAATACATATATATGATAAATCTTCTATTGTATTACACTAGAAGATTAAATAATAAATTCTGAAACAAGGAATAGTATAACTGATCAGCTTTATGTTAATAATGAATTACCTAATCATTACTGCATTTTCATACATTAGGCTCTACATGTGATTCTTAACAGAAAACTTATACAACACACTGTCTCGTATTCTAGAAATGTAAAATTCTTAATTACTGATGGCAATAGTTTTTCTGAAATTTGATGTTAACTTCACTACTGACACTAACATGCATACATGAAAACTCCTGACTGACACCACAGTGTATACCTCCTGCCCATTTCCACCACTATTAACTGACAGAGCAAGTCAAAGGAAGGCAAGAGCACAATATCTAGTGCAGAAACAGGCGTAAGACAGTTGCTCATTGGAAACTCAATCCATATCAATTCAAGCTACTATAAAGCCATATAATCACTTCTGAACTTTTGCACTAAGTCTTTGAACTCAAAATTTCAGTGAACTTCATAATGCTTTTATTTTGTTATTGCAAAACAGGATGTTGTTGTATACTACAGCTTATACTGATTCTCAATGTGCTTGTGTTTTCTGAAACTTTCAATAAAGCTATGAAACAATGCGATTGCTAAGTCTAATATTTGATGGAGTGTTACTGACAGAAATACTTAAATATACTTACAAAGTATTCTTAACTAACAAAGCACTTACAAGGATGGTTTGCCATAATACTAACGTGGGGCACAACACAAGACAGATCATACATTTTTTCAATAGTTTAAAAATATGTATGGTTATTGTGAGTCCTTTGTACCTGCGCCATGCTCATCATGTCAGTTAAAAAAACAAAAAAAAAAACAAAGAACTGAACAATGTGCCTCAAATGCCATGCTTGCATGACAAAAAAATTTATAGATTAGGAAATAAAGTCATTCCTCTACTATACCTGGAAAGAATTTCCAAGTACTCATAAACCCCATTATTTCATATTTTCCATGCAAATATGATCCACACAAAAATGATAAAAGTAACAGAATTTGAAACATAGCTACACAGAGTAGCAAAGAAATTCTCATGCAAAATAAACTACAACAGCAAACTGGTTCACATATATGCTTAACAACGCTGAAAATGAAAATTATCTAATTTATTAAACTTTGTGAGCTTCCCTTAGCTACGCACTCAAACAGGCACAGTTTTGTCAAGAATAAGTCATTATTCTTGCCCTCAAAAAACTAATCAACTACTCCAAGTTTCTGAATGCAGTATACATGATGCTTATAGAAAAGGTAAGTCCAATTCATCTGAAGAAAAGTAAATGAATAGTAAATAAGAGCTATCATAAGTAACAAAGGCATAATACAAACAAAGAGATTTATCATAGTTCCCTTTGAGTAATGTGTGCTTACAACTATCAGCATACACACAACACTCCACATGTTGCATATATGGCTTACATTTAATGTTTTGCCCTCTTCGAATGTCTTTCGTGCGACTTTGGGGTTCTGAGTGCACATAGGGCTTCCTGCCACCATGCAAGTCTGCAACCAATATGTACAGTATGAAATAGATAACAAACAATTTCCTGAAATTAAAAAAATAACATGTAGCTACAAAAATGTACCTTGCTCAGGAACACCAGAATATGTCCTGTATGGCTGGTTGTGTATAGGTCCTCTTTGCTGCTGTTTGTTCCGTTTTGAACCTTTTCTATCACTGTGGACAAAAACAATGTCATTATTACAGCAAAGTGATTCATGAGAGATCACTGTTTCAACAGCAGCAGAATGAACACGGAAAATATGAGAGACTTCTGAACACCTTACATAAGATTATCAGCATCAAACACAAGCAATACCGTGTAAAAGAAGTAAAATCAAACCTTATCATAAAATGTATAGAAATGAGTACAGGAAAATGCGATTTCAAGCACAAACAACAGCTATCAAATTCAGTCAAGGGGCAACTTAGGGAGTCAGTTGCACCAATTAGGAAGTTTCTGGGTGAATTTCAGGAGTGGATTA
Organism: Schistocerca serialis cubense; assembly: GCF_023864345.2. Lineage (NCBI taxonomy): Eukaryota > Metazoa > Arthropoda > Insecta > Orthoptera > Acrididae > Schistocerca > Schistocerca serialis. The sequence continues at coordinate 176,061,509 of NC_064640.1, read as the reverse complement.
ATTACAGAAAATTTACTCCACATGGACAATGTGCTAAGATATTACAGGTTTCATATCCTCAACAACTGAAACAATTATATTTCACTCCAGTACCTCAAGTATAAGCTACAATGCTTCTTCATAGTATCTATGAGATATTTATTGTACACACAATTTCACTAGTGTGTGTGTGTGTGTGTGTGTGTGTTTGTGCAGGAGGGGGAGGAGGTCAAGGGGGAGAATTGGGAGGAGGTGGAGGGGGAGAATGGGGAGGAGGTGGAGGGGGAGGAGGGGGAGGGGGAGAATGGGGAGGGGGAGGCCATCAGAATTGTGAACTCAGTTTTTGACACATTATTGCTAGGCTGATGTACATTGCCCTAAATTTTTCCTGTCTTTTTTTTCCTTAATAAAAATTAAGTGGACATTTCAAATGACAGTGTGTGGGTAGTGCACTCTATATGCATGCAATGCCTAGTGATGAGATCTGAATGAATAGTGTAACATTGGTTTCAGCTTTATCAACTAACTACTTTGCATATAAAGAGCATTTCATACAATACATAAATTCATGTGGAATTAAGTCCATATTCTTTTTATATGCCCACTTTGTTAACTTATAATTGTGTTTTATTTTTGTACTAATTTGACATGTCTAATATCATTGTACAATGATCTGTAGCTGAATGAACATCTTGCTAATAGAGCAAGCTATACTTTCTCCTAATTCACAGCAACCTGTGACTAGATGTTCATAGTCAGCATGGCTTTGGCTTGCCTATAGGAAATGTAGTGTGTGGCAGCACAATAGTTGTCATTGCTGAAATCTCCAGTTACTGACAACATGGTTTCTGCTGTTATGGGATTGAACCACAGCAAGTATTAGGTCTACAGCTTTGCTTTCACTGGCTTTTTTTTTTTTTTTTTTTTTTTTTATCAAAGTTGAAAGCTTTATTGTGAGACACTTTGTACTTGTCATTGCTGGCCACTATTCCCCCATTTTTCGGGCACTATATAAATCCTGTGATGGTCTCTCTGAGGAGATCCATGAATCGATCAAATTTTGCACTTGTTCATATGACTTGAGGCGCTGGTCTGCCAGGCCATGTGCCACTGATTGAAATAGGTGGTAGTCAAGGGGAGCAGTGTTTGGAAAATATGGCAACTGAAACAGGACTTCCCATTTCAACATTTCCAAATCTGTTTTGACAGGTTTTGTGACATGGAGTCAAGCATCGTCAGGCTGCAAATCACCTTTTCATTGTCAATTGCTGTATTGTGGTCATCTGTCTCTCAGTGCTTGGCTCAATGACACGTTTTCGATAACGATCTGCTGTGACAGCTTCTGTCAGTTTCAAAAAGACATGCCTGTCTTTAACAACAAAATCACTGTTCTTGAAGCACTGATACCATTCTCTGCATGTTCTTTCACTACTAGTTGCCTCATCGTAGGTCTTATCCAGCACTTTATGAGCCTCAGCCACAGATCTCCCACAAATGATAAGAATTGGGCATCATACAATACATTTTATAAGCAATTTTTGACTCCATCAATACAGTACAAATTAAAATTTGAAAATATCTTCAGAAACCCCAAGGAAAATGCACACAACAACTCTTACAAGAGAACCATTGTAACTATTGAATGGTGGTCAATAGGATAACAGATCATTCCTCACACGGCAAAGAAGCTGTTCAAACTTCATAGAAGGTGCTTAAGGAGTAATGGGTCCTTAATTGTTCTTACAATACAGACCAATCTGGAGATTTCTGGATCAAAGAGGACATTAAACCATTCTCATCAGACAATTTTGGACATTCTTCAATGTGTTAATGAGGACATTACTGTCCCTGAAGATGTAATACTATGGTAGAAACTATGCCTCAAACCATATGAACATTGACACACAAAATGGTTTAATACACATGACCAGTTACCTTTCATTTCAGTGGGGTAATAGGATCCACTGAAAACTGTGATACAACTGCCCAACCTGTTACAGATGTTCCAACCTGACTCTCAAGTTGAACCAGACTGACTCATTTGCACACTTTCCTAGACATCCTCCAAACTGCCATGAGCAGTGCTACATGTAACGTGGAGTAGTGGCTAGCTTCACTGGCTGGTGTGCCGTGGGTAAAAAGTTCTTTTCTTTCTGTGTATTGGTGTCCATAATAAACATACCTTCAGTACTAAGTTTCCTACTTCACTGACAACCGTGCTTTCATATTTGGACTTGATTGTTGCTACAATGTGACACTGGTGGAGATGTCATACTTCAAAATGTTTACATCACCGTGATTCCAATTTGTCAACATAAAAGTCATTTCCTACAGTGCAGGAATCTAAATACAAGCAGTACATTGTTCCTAAGGTCTGTATATTTAGGGGCCAATGTATTCCAAAACAGCAGTAAGTCATCTCGTATCAGGCACCCATGAGTGTATTCTGGAGATGCTGGTCAGGATCTGACCAAGTTGCCAAATGCAAGAGGTGGGATGACATGACAGATTTGGTAAATGTGTACTTTTACTTGGATGGCAGCAGGAAAGAGAAGCCCGACAGCTGGGGTAACAATCAGCAGAATATCCACTTGGTGGAAGAACAATTTAAGAACAGGGCCCAGCATCATGTAAAAACAACACAGTCTTACGTGCAGAATGTTTTGACCCCATGGCACATTATGAACCAGAATACGACAGAAACTGACAAAATCTCATATTTGATACGAGCAGCTGCAGATGGCATGTACAAAACTCCTACGATAAAAGATGTCCCAACAGAGGAATTCACTGTAAAGTGCCAGTACATTGAGGAAATGAGGTAGAAAAATAGTTGGATGACACTACTCCCCAACATGCTGTAGCCATTCCCCATTGACATATACAGGTACCAGCCATTCGCCTAGCTGTGGAATTTAGAAAAATGCATTGAGGTGACAATCGATGGCAGTGAGGCCATCACAGATGAAATTCTCCATCAGTTAGCAAGATGTACGTAAATGTCCTCAATGTCATCAGACAGCCAACCTGGCTGTGTGTTAGTTGACTTGAGCATCTTTGTCTATAATGCCAAATGGTTATCATCACCAGCTAATGGAGACTATGCTCCATGATATGAAAGCAATCGTGGTGAAGATCATCAATAGGAAATGCATCCAGCCAACAGGAGCACATATTGCATGAATAACTATGATTGACAGAACACAGCCCTTTTAATTTGTTGTTTTAGCATAATGTAATTACAATGTTATTCTTGGATGGGAATTCTTGCAGACATCACAAATAGTAATAGACTGTGAAGGCCAGAGCTTCAGAATGACTAACAAGCACACACAACAAAGAATGCTATGCGTGGTCATTTGCCATTGAAGATGATTATGTCCTGCCGTCATCAACAAGACAAGTTCCAGTAGTCAATATAGATGCTTGGTTAAACAATGAAGCTTTTGTCAGTTGTAAAAAGCTACTGAGTCTCCCAAAACAAATCTACATACATTGTGCTCTGCTACTGCTACAGGCAACATGATGGAGGGCACTATTACTGAACTGTCAATAAGACCTAGCCTGACCAAGGAATATTGGTGATTGTTAGCCATTCTGCAAGACTTTTTAGATAATTTCAAATCCAGAGTGAAGAAAAGACAGATCATGCAGCCTACGATAAGACACCATAACGATACTGGCAATAATCACCCAATTAGTCAGTGATCATGTGTGGTTTTGCGAGCTGAACATGCATAATTTGGGAGGAAATGGAAAACATGCTGCAAGAAGATGTCATCAAACCTTTGGAGAGTCCTTGGTCATCTCCTGTGCTCCTTGATAAGAAGGCTGGCACATGTTGTTTTTGTGTCAGCTACCAGTAACTGAACGAACAGGGAAAAAGAGTGTCTACTTCTTGCTGTGCATTGGTGGCATCTCAGCCTGGTTGAAAGACACAATGTATTTCTGAACTATGGACATGCAGTGGGCTACTGGCAAATCGAGGTTGATGAGGTCAATCTAGAAAAGAAAGCCTTATCCTTGAGGAAGCACTATCATCATCTCCAGTCCTAGAATTGTGTGTGATGAGAATGTCAAGCAGAATTTCATACCAATGCTAGTGGGTACGGGATACATGCAGTTCTAGTGCAAATTCAGGAAGATGCTGAAAATGTGATAACTTATGCTTGAAGAGTGCTCTCTAAACCAAGAGGAACTACTCTACAATGGAGATAGACGAATTTGCAATTTTTTGGGTCATCAAAAAGTTCCACTTGTATTCATTTGGCAATCCATTCACTGCTGTGATGGACCACCATTCTCTGTACTGGCTGACTAACCTGAATAATCCATTGGGTCAACTAGTAGAATGGGCACCGAGGCTTCAGGAGTACTCTGTCACAGTGGTATTACAGAAGTGGATGCAATTGGAAGGACGCTGACTGCCTCTCAAGGAATCCTTTGGTGGCACACAGCTGCATGGATGAAACCTCAGTCATTCTTGCATTAAATGACATTGCTGCTGAACAGAGGGGATACAGCACTGCTGATATCTACAGAAGACTTGAATGAGGAGGAAACAATCAAAAGAGAATTCCAAATAATAAACAGAGCAATGTATAAGTGAAACAATGATCCAGTGGAGCTGAAGTGGTAGCTCATTACCCCTTTTCACCTATTTCCAGCTATTTCCACAATGCGCCAATAATTGATCACCTGAGATTCATTAACATCCTAGACAGAATCAGATACAGATGTCACTGGCCAGGTCTCTAATAAACCATTAGACACTATGTAAGTCACTGTAAGGAATTTCAGTGATGGAAGCAAGTGGCGCAGTTACCTCTGGGGCATTTGATACCGCTTCCTCCCACTGTGGCATCATTCCACCAGATTGAAATCAACCTCTTGGGGAGGTTCCTGAAGTCCATAAAGGAGGATCGGATAATAATCTGCACTGACAACTTCACCTGCTACACTGTCACCAAAGCTATGCTGACTGTTTAAGCTCTGTAAATTTCAAGGTTCCTAGTAGCGGGCATCATTTTGAAGCATGGAGCACTCCATGTTATGATCTCTGATTGTGGAACAGTTTTTCAGTCAAGACTAATATCAGAAATAATTTCAAGTTGGGACACTGCCCACAGGATGATCACTGCCTACTACCCGTATATGAATGGCCTTGCAGAATACTTAAATAACATGTTGGCAGATATGCTCTCAATGTATGTTGATGCTGAACTGAGAGACTGGGATACACTACTGGCTGTCATGATATTCATATATAATACAGTGATGAAAGACACTACACACCTTTCTTTCTGCTCCACAGTCGTGAGGCCGAATCAACCATGTATGCGCTATTCCCATTTCAACCACATGATACTCAGGATGACCTTGTGAAATACCTCATCACTGGGACTGGAAAATAAGACAGCTCACTTGCATATAGTTCCTGAATGCCCAGGAGAAGAACTGAGAGCACTCTAGCACCAAACACCGACCAGTGAGATACAGCTCTGGAGACTTGGTGTGGATTTTTACATCAATGCAGAAAGTGGGACTATCGGAAAAGTCACTTAAGAGCTACTCTGGGCCTTATCGTACTCTTCATCATGTTCCAGATGTCACATATGAAGTCTAGAATTATGTCATCCATCTCCTCAGTATGAAACCTTCCTACAGCACACAGGCACAGATCAACAATGGGGCTTCTCATTCAGAGAAACTGAAAGCCCACTCGATGATCATGAATTTTCAACAGGAGAGGTTTAACTACAATGGTCATCATAGAAACTGCGATGAGGACACAACCAGAATGCCATGACCTTCCATTGCTGCTATTCAGAGGACCACTGACAAATTCTAGATATAGAATGTTGTGGTGATGATGATGATGATGATGATGATGATGATGACAATGGTTTGTGAGGCACTTAACATCAAGATCATCAGGTTGGTTGGTTGTTCGGGGGAAGAGACCAAACAGAGATCATCAGCACCTGTACAATTTCCCAATCTTTCCAGTTCCAATCTCACCACTTCCCAAATGATGATGAGGACAACACAAACACCCCAGTCCCCGGGCGGAGAAAATCCCTGAGACAGCCAGGAATCGAACCCTGGATCCTGTGGTCCAGAGGTAGCAATACTAACCGCTAGACCAAGAGCTGTGGACTATTGGATGTTGTAGTTAGCTTGAGTGAGTCTGAAACTGCAGGTCATGTTTATCCAAGAGAAAGAGCAACACCATGAGCTGTGTTACATACAACATGGGGTAGCAGTTCGCGTCGCTGGCTGGTATGTTGTGGGTCACCAGTTCTGTTCTGTTCTGTTCAGTCTGTGTACATAATAAACATGCTTGCAGAACTAGGTGTTGTACTTCACTGGTGACCCTGCTTTCAGGTTTGGACTTGACTGTTGTTATAATGTGACAATATTATCCTAGGGAAGGGACTATGTATACTTACACATGAAGGCACCTTGCCTCTCAAAAACGATTTTATTGTGAGTTTTTGGCTTATGCAGGTTTCATCACATTGTATTCACTGACAGTACACTGCCAAGATACAGATAAAGCTCAGCTGTCATTTCTGTGGCAGCAGTGTTTCATTATGGTTGACATCTACCTTTAATGCTTTCCTGTCTATAGTAACTTTAGCATTCCAATTATTGAATTTAGCAAACCAAATATGCTCATGATCTCCATATTCTATTACATCTCAAACAATGACTGGTGTGAACCAGCTAAGGGGCACTGAAACTGACTGTTGTTAACTAAGAACAATGACTGTGATGATACTGTTGAAGAGCAAAAGAATTTCATGTCATGTGTTACACATGAATATGAAAATGAGCTCCAGAAATGAGGTGTTTATGGCAGCATGCCCATTTCTGTGTATCCAATCACTGTAAGAAAGGGGGGTGGGGTCTGCCTGTTACCAATAGGTAATTTAGAACCTCAACCACATTAACTGATATGAAAAAAGAAACTATCTTAATCCATAAAAAGGAACAGATATCCAGATAACTTGCTACTGCTGTAACATACTTTTTACAAAAATAGCATAATAGCAACAGTGATGCTTTCAGAACAACTCTGCAGGAATTACTTGAAGCTATAAGTTAAAGGCTTTGGCCTAAGCAATACCATGAATAATACACATATTGCCTCAGTTCATTTTCATACACCAAAGCACAGTAAAAAGTACAAAATAGAGTATTCAAATTATACAGAGATTTCATACTTAAAATTTTTCACTTTTCAAGGTGACAATAGTTGGCCAATAAAAATTTGCTGTAATTCATTTGCAGACAATAAACTTTGTTCCAAGAGTCTTCCAAAATGACTGGGGAGACAGTCAATCATTTTTCCTTTGTGAGAACATAATGTTGAAAATAAGTTATCATTTCCTGCCAAAGGGATATGGAACAAGATATACAATGTGAAATATCAACAGAGAAGTATGATGGAGAAGATGCTCTGATAATCCAAAATACATACTGAGCACCCTCATTCTCCATACCAGAAATTCATTTACCACTGACAGAATTCCTTCTGTGGTACATGGCTCTCACTGAAGGTTCCACAAAATCATTCACTATTATTGATATCTACCAAATTTGCCATCAGGACATTCACTGGACTTCGTAATTTCATTATTCAAGTCACTGTAACAGGATTCGAATCTTCTGCCATGGGCAATTGCCTTTCTATAATATTTGAGGTCTGGTAAGCTACACATCAGTGATGCAGGAATGCAAGTGAACACTGATTCAGTTCACAGCTTTCATGGAACATTCTGTACCAAATATAGCTGCCAAAGAAGCTGGAGTCATGTTCCATCCAAAAAATTATACAGCCCCAAATAATCAATATATGTCCATCAGTCCACACACCACTTAGCTGTTCTCTTAGGAAACAGTGCAGTAAGTCAGTAATACAATGTACTGGGGGATCCACCCATGCAACTCATTTCCAATGTACCAGGACATAGACACATGAATAAATACCCAGCTAACAAAAAATTAGGAGTCAAATAGCTAAAAATTCATCAAGAAATCACCAAACAAAGCTCATAGATTGCTCACATAATTCAGAAGTGCAATAATTCATATATTCACAGATTGTGTTTAAAAATTCCTGTAATACTCCAAAACACTTATTTCATACAAACATTCAGTTAATGTCAGGCAATGTTGTGATAGATTTGGCTTAGTGTTTTGTTAACACGTTGCAATATAAAAAATAAATGCTCTGAGTAAGAGTAGCTATTCTGACTAGCACACAACACATTGCTAAATATCCATCCGAGTAATGACAAAATATTTTTTCACAATAAAATACATGCATTTTAAAAGGCTCAGCATTATTTCTGTCTGGTATATATTTCAGTTACTTCCAAGAAGTGAAGGCTTAATAAAACATTTGAAAGATTGTTTTTAGTTGTCCTCTGAAAAGCTAAACTTTTCATACACAATGCTAATAAATATGAATAAAGGAAACTTCTAGACAACTAAAAAAGTGTTTTTTAGACAAACAAGCTTCTAGTTTATTTTCAGAAACCCATTATCCACATCTCTTAAAACCATTGTGGTAACTGTTTTGATTAAAATTGAGCACCTAATATTGGAGTTCACCTATTTCTGCATGACTACTATGTAGTTTACACCTAAGTGATTGGCAGAGGGTTCACTGAGTGATTTTCACATTATTTCTCCACTGTTCCACTCTGAAATAATGTATGTGTGTGTGTGGAGGGGAGGGGGGAACACTTGAATCTCTGTGTGTGATCTCTGATTTCTCTTTTTTTTGCTACGATAATCATTTCTTCCTATGTAGGCAGGCATCCAAAAAATACTTTCACATTTGGAGGAAATGTTGGAGACTACAATTTTGTGAAAAGATCTTGCCACTTCAAAATATTCCTTTGTCTTAATGATTGCCATTCCAACTTGCTATCATATCCATGACACACTCCCCCCATTTCACGAAAGTACAAAATGAGCTCCCCTTCACTGAACTTTTTCATTGCCTTCCATCAATCCTTTCTGGTAAGGATCCCATACTACACAGAAATACTCTGGCAGAGGATGGACAAGCATAGTGCAGGCAGTCTCTTTAGTAGACCTGTTGCATCTTCTAAGTGTTCTGCCAATAAAACACAGTCTTTGGTTCACCTTCCACACAACATTATCTATGCAATCATTCCAATTAAATTGCTCATCATTGCTATCTTTAGGTATTTAGTTGAACTGACAGCCTTTAGATTTGTGTGACTGAAATTTAACAGATTCCTTTCAGAACTCATGTGGATGTCCTCACATGTTTCATTATTTAGAGCCAATGGCCACTTTTTGCACCACACAGATATTTTGTCTAGGTAATTTTGCAATTGGTTTTGATCTTCTGGTTACTTTACTAAACAGTAAATGACAGCATTATCTGCAAACAATCTAAGATGGCTGCTCAAATTGTCTCATAAATCATTTATATACGTTAGGAACAGCAGAGGGCTTATAACACTTTCTTGGAGAATGCGAGATGTCACTTCCATTTTACTCAATGACATTCCATCAGTTAGTATGAACTGTTGAACTTCTGACTCAAAGTCATAAATCCAGTTGCAGAAACGAGATGATACTCCATAGGCATGCAATTTCATTACAGCCTATTTGTGAGGAACAGTATTGGAAGCCTTCTCAAAATCCATAAATATGGAATCAGTTTGAGTTCTCCTCTCAATAGCACTGATTACTTCATGAGAATAAAGAGCTAGTTGTGTTGCACAAGAACGATATTCTCTGTAACCATGCTGACTGTATGTTAATAATCATTTTGCTTGAGATAATTCATAATGTTTGAACACAGCACACATTCCAAAATATTAGCACAAATTAACATCAGAGATATGGGTCTGTAATTCAGTGTATTACTGCTACTTCCTTTCTTGAGTACTAGTATGACCTGTGCAACTTCACAGTCTTTAGCTATGAATCTTTCGTAGAGGGAGCTGTTATATGTGAATGCTAAGTATGGGGCTTTTATATCAGCTACCCTGAAAGTAATCCAATTGGTATACAATATGGACTGGGAGACTTGCCTTTATTAAGTGATGTGAGTTGCTTTGCTACACTAAGGATATCTTCTACGAAGTTACCCATGTTGGCAGTAGTTCTAGATCTGAATTCTGAAAATATTTACTTTTACTCCTTTGGTGAAGGAATTTTGGAAAAATATATTTAGTAATTCCACTTTAGTGGCACTGTAATCAATAGCATAACTGTGCTAAAAATTTAAGCACTTTCTATGACTCAATTTTTAAGACACCTTTATTCCCTTTCACCTGCTTAATCTTTATATTTTCTCCTTCCATCAATTAAATTCAATATCTCCAGCATTATCCAAGAATTTCTACCATGTCTTCTCTTTTTACCTATGTGATCATCTGCTGCCTTCACTATTTCACACTCAAAACCACCCGTCCATTTTCTATTGTATTCCTTTCCCCAGCTTCAGTCAAACATTGGCTAATGCTCCCTCCGAAACTCTAAACAAACTCTAGTTGTATCAATCAGCTCACATCTCCTTCATTTCCTACATTTTGCAATTTCTTCAGTTTCAGCCTGCAGTTCATGACCAGCGAGTTAAGCACAGAGATCACATTTGCTCTAGGAAACATTTTACAGATTAAAATCTGGTTTCCAATTCATGTCAGTCTGAAAACTTCCATTGGCCCTGGGTCTGTCCCACACACAAAATGTTCTTAAACAATTCTTAAATCAAGTACTGGCAATGTTTAAATTATGCTCTGTGAAAAATTATATTAGGCAGCTTCCTCTTTCATTCAATTTCCCAGGCCATTTTCTCCCCATGTTTTCTTCTCTTCAGTTTCCTACTATTGAATTCTACTCATGCATCACAATTAAATTTTCATCTCCTTTAACTATCAGAACAATTTCCATTGCCTCATTATACACTGCATTACCCTATCCCATTTAGTGTTGATATCCTTGTACTGACCTAACCAGAAGACCAGTGATTCCTACTGCTGCATTTCACTAATTCCTGCTACATCCAACTTCAAACTAGCCAAGTATCTTTTTTAAGTTCTCCAACCTAGCTACTCTATTAGAGACCTTAACATTCCAAGCTTTCATCTGTAGACTGTCACTTATGTTTTTCCTGAACTCAACGTTCTCCCGGGGATTGCAGAACACTTAAAAGATGCAACAGGTCCACTAAAGAGACTGGTTACACTACACTTTTATGTCCTCTTCTGGAGTACTGCGAGATGGTATGGGACCCATATCAGGTAGGATTGATGGAAGACATTGAGAAGGTCAAAGAAGGGCAACTCATTTTGTATTATCATGGAATAGGGGAGAGAACATCACATATGTTATGCAAGTTGGATTGGTAATCATTAAAACAAAGTTCTCTTTCTTTCTAGAGAGATCAATTCACAAAATTTTAATCAGCAAATTTCTCCTCCAAATGCAAAAGTATTTTGTTGGTGCCCATCTATATACAGAGAAATCATCATCATAATAATAAAATAAGAAAAACTGATGCTTGCACAGAACAATTTAAGTATTCGGTTTTGCCACACAATGTTCAAGATCAGAACAGTAGTGAAACAGCTTGAAGGTGGTTCAATAAACCCTTTGCCAGGCAAAGATTGAATTGCAGAGTAATCACAAAGATGTAGATACAGATAAGTCTTGCTCAGTGGAGGCACCAATTGTGTCTTGCCACTGGTGTACTTTACATATTAGCAGAATCTCTCTGAATATTCTGCAAGATTTTGAGACAGAGTCTTTTTGTGGAAATTATTAAAATCATCTTGCATTGAAATCCATGCTTAATTTTGAGCTTCTGTAAAACTTTGCCATTCTTGGGGATTTTGCATTCTTTTAAATTTGGCATGCTTTTTTTGTTCCTTCTGCAACTTTTCTCACTCATTTTGTGTACCATGAGTGATCAGTTCTGTCTCTCATTATTTTGTTTTGTATGAATCTCTGAATTGCTGTTGATTTTTCTTTAAATTCAATTTAAGTTACACAAATTAATTCTGAAAGGAATGGAGACCCTCTCTTAAGAAGGTGTCAATCTAATTTTTTATTTGCTTTTTTAAATAGATATATTTTGCATTTATTTTTGGTGGGTTTGGATGTTACATTATTCAGTCTCACTACAAGAACCTTGTGGTCACTAATCCCTCTACTCTCACGATGCTCTAAGGTCCAGTATGTTTCCAAAGCCATTTACACTTTGAGTGTGCTCCTGAACTAATTCCTCAAAGTAATCTTGGAAATTATTTCATACAAATGGTGGATGATGTTTTATACCCACCACTAGCTTTGAAGATGTATTTTCACCAACATATCACGGGTCGATTGCAAGCATACCTAACTACAGCTGTATGAGTGAGGTACTTAAGTTTTCTTTGAACCTTTCAGTAACTATATCATCTGAATTAGGAGGTCATAAAAAAAATTAATTATATATACTCTGGTTGTCAGATATAGCCTCTGCCCATACTAACTCACAAGAACTATTTCACTACAAGATACATTACCTCTAACATCAATAAATATGCCACCACATACTGTATTTAATCCATCCTTTCTTAACACCATTAGGTCCTTTATCTTGGCTGAAATTATGTCCAGATTTACCTACCTTTCAGTACATTTAATGATTTGTGCTTCTGCACTTTCTATTAATGCTTAGAGCTCTGGTTCTTTCCCGTCCCTGCTATGAAAATTTACTTCAAAAAACACTTATGGTTCTTAGATCTACGCTGTTCCATTTGAGACTGATACCCACTCTAACCTGAAAGTCTACCCAGCCCACTCCACACAGCCCCTACTACCCTTGTAGCTGTCCCCTGTGTGTAATGGACCAAGAACTTATTAAGTGAAACCTGTTACCCTGCCACCCTATGGTGCAATCCAAGGAATCTGTAGCCCACACATTTGCAGAACTGTCTGAGCCTCTGATTCAGACCCTCCACTCAACTTTGTACAACAGGTCCACAATCAGCCCTGTCAATGATGCTACAGATGGTGAGCTCTGCCTTCATCTTATAAACAAGACTGTCAGTCTTTACCATTGCAGATAGCTGTCTGCAACCAAAGAGAATCTCTTCTGATCCAAAGTGACACACATCATTAGCACCAATATGAGTCACTGTCTGCAGCTGGCTGCACCCTGTGCTCTTCATGACATCTGGAAGGACCCATTCCACTTCTAGAATGCCTCCCCCATGGTATGCACATAGAGTAAACACTCGACTAATTTTCCTCCTTGGCAGCCATATCTCCAAGTGGCCCCATTATGCATGTGACAATGGAGCTCACAACTAAAAGTAATCCCACCCTATGTGATTGTGCACATACTCTCTCTCTCTCTCTCTCTCTCTGAATATACTGTTTTGGTGATGCTTCGTACAGAGGCCAATTTTGCCAATTTCCTTTATCACAATGTTGACAATGCTAGTCACCTGGACCCATACAAGCAAAGAACTGGGAGAGTTGGAGAGGTCTTGAAATGGCATTCATGACAACTTCAATCTTATGACAGCTCTTCCTTGATATCCTCGTCCACCAAAAAACAATGAGAGTCTCGGACAGTGTTTATAGGAGATCCTCATATTTGTACCTGTAATTGCATGCTCTCTGATACCACAAACTGGCATAGCAGTGCATGGTCTGAAGACTTTAATGCATTATGCAAAACACACTCAATAAGGATGGAGCCTGCATGCAACACAGTATACTGGGAGAGCTGTGCACTGCAAGGTTGAAACACTTGCTGTAGACCTCGAATGCAAATATTATACTCAGTAATGGACTGAGTACCAGCAGCATCATAGCCAGGAGCACAGCTATTTAACGACACAACTATCAGTTACTATTTGGCAATATTGGAGAATGCTGCCAACAGCTCACGAGATTTTAAGTGCTTGGCAGGCTGATATTGCAAGAAGATTTTATTAATTTTGTAAATAATGTACAAAGTTCCTTTTGCATAAATTTTCCAACTGCTTTAATCATTTCTATTGAAACACCATCCTTTTCTGGTGCCTATCTATTCTCCATACCTCAAATGTCATCATACACCTCATCCAAAATTACATTTGGTATGTCACAACTTTTTTAAGTATCAAACCTGCATTTCTGATTCCTCTTTTGAATGCTAAAAAGCATTTAAATAAGTATTTAAATGGCTGATAATATTCTCTCTGTTATTATTGTGCTAATGTCTGTCTTAACTGATGAAATGTGGTGTACTGCCAAACACACTTTTTTTATTCTCACACCCTCCCGAAGACATTTCTGAATGGTTTCATGTAATTCAGCATACTCTACCACAATCTCAATGACTGGCTGAATCTCCTGCCTTCTACATAATAGTTACCTTATTCCATTTGAAATTTCCTCTTTACCAGCAACATTTACTGTTTCTGTAAATATCTTTGTTTAATGACTGTCTCTTGTCTATGTTTGTGTAACCTACATTTTCTAACTATAAAATCTTCTGACTTCCTACCTGACGATCCGAGGATTTCCAATTTGGTGCCAATTTTTTACCTTAGGCCTTATGAGCCTATGATCACTTTCACTTTGAAAGCAGTAAGTAGTGTCACATCCTGCACAATTTCTATTATTTGAACCAAAACTGAAAATCATTGTATCTTATAAAATAATAAAGGAACTAATACACTCTGGGACAAAAGAAAATGATGCACCTCACAGGAATTATCTGAATGGGATGGAAATTGCTAGATGTGATGTACATGTACAGACAAACAATGGTTACTCTTTCAGAAAAAAATGGAGGATTTACTCAACAGAAAGAGCTTCACAAATTGAGCAAATCAGTAACAAGTTGGTCCATCTCTGGCCCTTCAGCAAGCAATTATTTGGCTTGGCACTGATAGATAGTTGTTAGATGTCCTCCAGAGTGATATTGTGCCAAATTGTGTCAAACTGCCATGATGGCTCATCAAAATCCTGAGATGGTTGGAGTGCTCTCCCCATAGTGCTCCATATATTCTAAACTGAGGAGAGATCTGTTGACCTTTCTGGTCAAGGTAGGGTTTGGCAAGTGTGAAGACAAGCAGTAGAAACTCTCACCATGTGTGGGCGGGAATTAGTTTGCTGAAATGTAAGTCCAGGATGGCTTGCCATGAATGACAACAAAACAGGGTGTAGAGTATCGTCAACATACCCCTGTGCTGTAAATGTGCTGCAGACGACAACCAGAGGAGTCCTGTTATGAAAAGAAATGGCACCCAGGCCATTAATACTGCTTGTCAGCCTATACAGCATGCGGCAGTCAGGTCAAAGTCCTACTGCTGTCCAGGGCATCTCCAGACATGTCTTCAACCTGGAATGTCATTGACTGCAATAGTATTAACTTCAAGGATGTGTCTCACTTCAAACTGAGCCCTGATGACCAGTGAAGATGTGCCTGGAGAATGGAGAGATACCAATTTGACTGTCGCCCACTGTACAGCCCGACAATCAGGAGTAATGGTCTGGGGCACCATTTCTTTTCATAGCATGACCCCTTTGGTTGTCATTTGCAGAACCCTTTCAGCACCATGGTACCTTGCTGATATTCTACATCCCATTTTGTTGCCCTCGATGGCAAACCATCCCGGGCTTATATTTCAGCACGGTAATGCCCGCCAGTACACAGGGAGAGTTTCTTCTGCTTGTCTTTGTTCTTGCTAAACCCAAACTTGACCAGCAAGGTCACTAGATTTCCACCCAACAGAAAAAATTTTTAAACGATATGCACAGAGCCCTTCAACCACCTCAGGATTTTGACAGTCTAAGGTGCCAGTTGGGGCAGAATTAGGCACAGTATCTCTCAGAAGGACATCCAAAAACTCTGTCCATCAATGCCAAGCTGAATAACTTCTTGCTTACACGCCAGCGGTGGACCAATACATTATTGACTTGCTCAATTTGTAAAGTTCTTTCTCTTGAATCAACCATCCCATTTTTCTGGAATTTAATGATGCATTCGTCTATACATGCACATAACATCCACCAATTTCTGACCCAATCGCATAATTCCTTCACAATGCATCGTTTTTGTCTTAGGGAGCATTTAATTTAATCAGCCTAATAATACTCCTCTTCTATTGTGTCATAAAATGCTGGCAGATCAGTTTTAAAAACCGCAAGAAA
The DNA here is from genome assembly GCF_023864345.2 of Schistocerca serialis cubense. NCBI lineage: Eukaryota > Metazoa > Arthropoda > Insecta > Orthoptera > Acrididae > Schistocerca > Schistocerca serialis. Next base: position 176,045,339 of record NC_064640.1, on the reverse strand, counting down.
CTGAACTGCTTCAAAATAACCACAGTTGTGGTTGTATGGGACATATTTCAAATAAACGTTAAGTAAGCTTCACTCATGTATCTCCATGTCCACCATGTCTAGTTTAGTCTATGAGGTCCTCAAGCAAATGTAAATGTATAAAACTAAACCATGTCAGCTTGTATATTAATTGTGTACCACTGCCTGACTTTTTGCTTCCTTATATATTGCATTTCTCCCCGCTGGGATTGCTGGCAGTATCTAAAAGTTAGTGTTTTCATGCTGTTGGTGGTGGTGGTGAAAACAACAGCAATTTTCAGGATGGAGTTTGTTTTAATTTAATATTTTATAGTGTGCCCTTTTCATTGGCATTCTTGCCTCATACAATGAATTCCATGATTTGTTGCCCTGACCACTCCTAACAAAACCAGCAGCACAATAAGCAGACATAAAATTTCCATCTACAAACATAAACAAAAACTCCAGCTGACCAGAAGAGGATTACAACGATGTGGTGCCCATATGTGGTAACTTATAACAGAAGAGTTTTTTTATCTGTACTGACACAGCCATTGAGATCAATTTCCATGTTTGTGATATGTTGGTAAAACATTTCAAATATCAGTAGTACGACAGCAGCTACAATATAATGAAAATACAGTTGTGAACTGTGTCTAAGGCATGCTTGATCCTGAACCAGGAGTCCACATTCATAATGCTGTTGGATCATTGTTTTATCTTACAGCAATTCATGCAGGCAGAGGGTTTTCGGAGTTCATACTGAGAGGCTTTCCAACAGTAGTGTACCTACTGGTAGAGTCTCTTTGAACAAACTGAACCCAGGAGCTGAAGCAGACAAAAGGTTCTCCAGTTTTCTCTATTCCACACCTCCCACCCTTAAGCCATTCATTTTATATTGTCGTGTGACGTTAGCACAGCTATACACCTCTTTACCTATCACACTTAAATGATACTTTATTACCATGTGTCCAGATCTAAGACAATGTTTCACCTACTATCTAGGAATAACAGAGCATTTACATCTGAAAAGCACTGTAACACTACCAAGTAACAAGTCACAACACTGTTCCTCTGTATAAGTTGATTAGCTCAATATTGGGAATAAACATTAATATTTTGTGCACAAGTATTCAGGTGTTATGTATCTCACCTGATCATCGAATGAGTTTGGTGGCATTTTGCTCCTGAGGGAACACTGACTCTTATTACCATACCAAAGTGAAAGACCTCTACATTATATTCAGCAAAGCACTACCCTTAATAGCTGAAGTAATGGTTCAAAAAATCCATAACACTGCAAAAACATCAGCAACCTACGATGAGAGATCCAGAAATAGTTGCCTAGCAACTACTGCCCAGAATCTAAACCAACTCCAATGAAGCCATAATGAAAATGGGTAATTTAGCAAGAGAACAAATGGTTGAGGAACTACCTGCTGGTCTTGATCATATTCGGACTGTCTGAAAATCCTATGGAACAGACCACACACTGGCTTGCTGAGAACAAGAATTCACATGTGCAATTGGGGTTTTCTGAAGCACACTACTCTCCACCACGCATATGGGCTAACTAGATAACACCTCACTAACTGTTCTGCATATCATCCATGTACAGTAGACAATCTCATAAAAAACAAGAACAAGTGTGTCAGGGCAAATTTCTCTGATTATTTTTTTGTATGTGGATTAGGTATTCGCATATATTTTCATTGTTTTATAATTTTTCTGTGTGCATATAGTGTATTTAAGATAGTTCTCTACAATCTCATGTCTTTAACACATGGCACATCGTTTTTCTATATGGGATCACTCCTTTGCAATGCACATCCTTCCAACATCCCCTGAGTTTACATATCCTCCACAGAAAAAAAATTTACAGTCATCCACATAACCACTGACAAAGGAAATTCAACCAACACTTAAAGCATTGGTGAAAAAGAGAATCAGACAGGGAACATGTGGCCTGCATGCAGGCTGTTACAACATCTCAAAACCCAAACTCTTAACGGTTTTAACAGTGACATATGGAAGAGGCACTTCTCAGCAGCTGACAGCAACTATAAAGATCAAGTTGCCTGTATAGGCATCAAACTTTCTTTTAGATCCAGTGCCTATTAGTCACACACGCTCAAGGGGAAAAATATATTGTTGTTGGTTTGAATCATTTAACACAATTTACTTTTGTAAGAACTGTAAATAAATGCACAACAAAAGGTAACTATGCAAACACTGCAAATCTAGGTGGAACTGAAAGCTGGTGGAAGTCATCCTTAATTCACTGCCAACATAAATTGGATGGCATCTCACACAGAACAAGGTGACTCCGTGTAAAAATTCAAGATACTTTGTGCTACTAGCTAGCATTGATTGATGATCATAATGACAATATTTCCAACGAATATTTTAATGCTTGTTGTTCTCGTTGTTGCCGTTATCTTCACCTTCAGCCCAAAGACTGGTTTGATGCAGCTCTCCGCATTAGTTATCCTGTGCAAGCCTCTATGATTCTGTTCAACTATTGCAACTTACATCCATCTGAAGCTGCTTACTGTACTCAAGCCTTGATCTGCTTCTCACATTTTTGCCCCTCGCACTTCCCTCCATCACAAAATTGGCAATCCCTTGATGCCCCAGAACCTGATGGGATAGGCATTGATTGTGGTTGTAAAATGTCATAATGGAATTAATACTCTATAATCACAGAGTCTTGAGAATAAGATCAGCAAAATTCCTGAGTTCCTTTCATGATTCAGAATTGTGGGCTGTACACACATGGTGATTTGAAGCAGAAATACCAAAGACTAAAACAAATAGTGCAATATAGTTAGTTAGAAACCACCAGAAAAACATGCTGCCTGCACAATGAAACACTTAAACTGCAGCAGATGTAGCCACAAATTTTGCTTGTAGTATAAGGATTTTGAACTGAGCAGATTTGATTTGTTACAAGAGATGAAGTGGTCTCACACCTCAGAGCAGCAGTGGTTGTAACTGTTGAACAGTTATCTTCATTTACAGCTGGAAAAGTATCAAATTTGCCACTCCACATATTTTGCACCAGCCAGCAGGATATATCGTTCATTAAGTGGAAAGCGGGACAAAAATGACTAAAAATTTCATATATGATTAAAATATACTCTGCAATAGATTACCCCAGACAGTGGATATCTGGCACAGACAGAGAGATTTGTTTAAAAATTCTTTCAAAAATTGAATTCATGCTTTCCAGTTTATTGTCTAATTTGTTTAAAAGTAATCAGTTTGGTTTGGCACTAACCCAGTCTATGCAGTGCAACTCATTTATGCAGCACACACTTTTGAAAAGAAGCATCTGAATCATATACCATATTTTCATAAATTCATTGGATCAGTTACCTCCAAAACATACAGTTTTGTATGCTTATTACTGTCAATTCTTTAACATAAACTTGCAGCATGATGTTGAAATGAAATTTCTGTAATTGTATATAGTATGACTCATAATGAAACTTTTGATTTGAGTTGATCTTTATAGCAGATGCATAACACTGAAAGCAGGGTACTAATTAAATGACAGTGTGTCTCAATACTATTTTTTCCATAAATTAAACTGTTAATACATAGGCTCAGGATCTAAGCATTTTGGACAATAGCTGACAGGTTATATCAAGGACATTTCACACAGATTCATTGAAATTTACACAACACATAATGATTAGTACTGGAAAAAAAGCATATCTGCAAACAATAGCCACAAATGCTCAGTTTATAAACTGCACACATTATTTCTACTTATTATTTGTAGCACAACAGGCAAACTATTTGCAACTGATTATTCTGTTTCCACAGATGCTCTTATTGAATACAGTTCAAATGCAAGCACTTTATATGGAACAAGTATGTAATTAGCTGCTTTATGATAGATGTGCTGAGAAGGTGAGTTCTGTCAAAATGTTTGTCATGTTACGTACTTTACTGATGGTAGATACTATAAGGCAAGAAGACAAAATCCAATTCTGTGAGCAGTGCTTCAATATTTCCTGCACATCTTTCACCAACACCAAAATCTTTACCTTTTAAAAATTTCATCGCCCATACTGCTGCACACACAGATTAGAAGCTAGATTAACCAGGAAAGTGAGTCACGTCTGTAAGATATAGTAAACTAATCAATTTAGCTCCTGTGTATTATCCCATTTTTGTTTTAATGCTCCCATAAGAATAAGTACGTGTGTGTGTGTCTGTGTGTGTGTGTGTGTGTGTGTGTGTGTGAGAGAGAGAGAGAGAGAGAGAGAGAGAGATTATGGCATGTAATAGAGCAAGAGTTGAAGTGGCGAGATACTATGGAAGGGGGAAGAGTGAGCTCAGGTGAGTGGCAACTGACAACACATCCAACAAATTCAATTAAAAAGAACCTGCTTTCATCAGTAAACTAATGCTGCTGTAAGTCATTTTAATCCTGAACTTTAAAGATTGTACAATATATCTGAATCATGTCTCCTATGTATAACAGATCTACACAAATACACAGAAGCAACAGATGAATATCAGCAACTTATAAAATAAAAATGTAACCATTATCAGTTTTAAAAATCCAGTCACCTACAGTTTAAGGGACATGTTATTACCCTTTTCCTTTGGTCCTCCTTGGAATCTCAACTCTGTAGACATGATCATTTCTTAATGCTGCAAAGCACGCATTAGCTTCTGATTGCTTCTTATATCTAACAAACACAATTCCATTTTCACTTCCAACCTTTCGCACACTTATCACACGACCAAATGTGGAAAATTTTGTTTGTATGTCAAACTCTGTCTTGCATTTGTTATTCTTGAAACAAAGGGCATAATACCCATCTATTCCAATCGGGACGGAATCGTTCATCTGAAAGAAAGAAGTTTCATGAAGGCACTTCATTCATCAGCACAAGCAATGCAGTCATACAATAATATATTTTATCATTCATGCCAGCTCTGTTTTGTGCATTAAATTTATTTAAAATATGTCACTGGAAGGTGACTCAAATATTTGGAGGGTACTAGGGATGAATGCAGTCCATTACATTTTCTCTCTTCTTCATGCGCAAGAACCGACACAAAAAAGAAAAAGAGAGAGCTCACATTACTCTGGAACTATTTGTCATTGCACATTAATGCAAGAATGATTTTCAAACTTTAACTGTGTCCTTATACTACAGTATGTTTAATGAAAATTGAAATTCTTGGTGGAAACAGATTATCAGTACCTACAGGTATTTACTATAGACAAATAGTTCCTCAGAAACGTGAAAATTTTTGAATTTTTTTATCACACCTTTTATATGCTTCTTGATAAACAGGTTGTTGAAGCAACAGAAGAATTAACTTAAGGATACACAGACATCATGCACATAGCAGAAACAACAGACTCAAGTGATGAGTTTTCATTTAAATGGTCAGTGGCCAAAACCCGCAAGTTGAGACTCCGAGTGAATGGAGATAGTGAGTTCAGAGATGAAGTCGTAGAACCCAATAGTCAGTTTAATTGTGTATACAAAGCTCATTTCTCATCTCTACTGGTTACCTGGCCAGTGTGGCAGCACAATTGTGTCTACAGTTGAGAAATGGCAAGGGGGTGTATATTCCTGTTGCCTTACCAGTGGAGCATTGCCACACACTACAAGTCTGTGCCTCGGTTTCCTGGATACCCCTACCAATAAAGGTAGATAGGCACTTTTGTTTCACAGTGCTCTTCATATGATACCACTTCACCATTATTTATTCACAGAAGAATATTTGTGAATCCACATTTCATGTAACCTGTACCACATTTCATGTGAGCTGTAGTCACTTTAATTTTGTGTGACATCAGACTTATCTGGATGCATGTAACAGGTCCAGGTTAAATGATGTTAATTATTGGATGTTTTTACAGCAACCTGATTCCACTCTGACAGTTTTAGTCATTCAAGGAATGTCTATGGTCAGTACTGCTGCAATACCCTGACCATGCAAAATTAGTTGGAAACGAGTTTAACCTACCAAGTATAGACTGGAACATCTATGGATTCACAGCACATGGTACAGACAGACAGTCTTGTGAAGCACTTCTGAAGACATTTTCTGAAAACTGCCTTGAATAACTAGTTAGACAACCCACACAGAATGGAAATATTTTAGACCTTTTAGCTACAAATTGGATTGACCATAATATAGAAACAGGGATTAGTAATAATGATGCCATCATTGCAATGATGTTCACTAAAATCAAAAAGTACTGTCAGGAAATCAGGACAGTGTTTATGCTAGAAAAAGCAGATAAGCAGCTGATAGCATCACACATAGACAAATGAATGGACATCGTTTAGCTCCAGTATGATAGATGCAGAGGGATCATGAGCAAAGTTTAAGCTAAGTGTAAATTGCACTCTAGAGATACGTGTGATAAACAAATGGATTAAGGATGGAAAGGGCCTTCCATGGTTTAATAATCAAATTTGGAAAATGCTCTCAGTTCAAAATAGAGCATGCAAATGTTGACAGGCAAAAGGTGATAGAAATTTGTGCATCCGTATGAAAAGGAACGCAGGTGGCAAGGATGTGGTGGCAATAATAAGTTTTATGCAGATCAAAGAATACAGCAACAAAGTGTTGATGGTGAGCAAAAGCCGTTTGGATAGCAGATGCCTGGTGGACTAAATTATTTGAAGGAGAACAGCCTGTGAACACCACCCTGTGTCAAAGCCAAAAGGTCACAGGATTCAAGGATCCAATACAGTCATCAACTCACCATACATTCAAGTAACTTGCAGAAGGCACTTGTTAAACAAATCGGATGATAGCTGTCCATCTGAAGAAGTGGTTTACCCTATTATAAAACTGAAACAATGACACTTTCTCGTCACTGGGGAGGGAATTCTCCCTCACTGGAGAGATGGTTGAATGGGGCAAGTATATGACACTGGCAGGCCACCAATAAGTGCTGAGGCATTTGGCTGTGCACGTTGTCTGGTCCAGGAGCCATGTTGTGGCAGAGATAGTCTTTAGTTGATGAATTTAGGGCAGCCAAATCAGCTTTTTATCAAAGGAAAGACCCAAAACCAGGAACTGTGCACCAATGTCCAAGTGCTGGGTTCCTGAAGGCTGGACTTTGGTATGATGGTCAGGGGCCTAAAATGTCTTTGGAGTAGCCTTCTCCCAATACTTCTTCTTCTCTTTCTTAACTTTTGGTTATTGTGCAGGTCTACTAAGTGTAGATGTGGGGACAGATGAAGAGTGGGCAGCCCTAGGACCTACAGGTTATAATTCCTTCAGCCACTGGCTAGTGTTAGGACTGTGATGTGTGTGTTTCCAAAGATGGGTCCCAAGATGGAGCCCTGTCACCAGTGGATGCTGGTGGAGGAAACTGCTGCTCTGGCTGGGTTTGGAAACTGGTTCCCAAAGATGGTTCACAACAAACTGAAGTATAAATGCTGACACTAGTGAATTTTGTGTAACTGGTCATCATGACAACCTGATGCATGCACTTATTTTCTGATGTCAGTGTATGACAGGAGATCGAGAGATATATATTCTTGTACTTTGTTTTCTTCTTCAAATACTGGACAACTGATGAATGTTGAGGGTGGTGTTCAGTATAACTAACACACGAAAGTGCTTCTTCACAAGGGCAATCTTTGTGGAGTGATCATTGACAGCTTCTGCAGTTCGTGTCTGTTGTGTAGCGGGATGATGTACGACCGAGGATACAAGATTTCATGTTACTCCTGTATGCTCTAATTTACTTTTTCTGGCAGTACATTTCCTTCATAGGCTAAGAGGAAATCTCCCGTACCTATGCAGTTATTTCTGGGACCTTTTTGTACATGTCAGACAAAATGTACATCTCACTGTTTGAGATTAGCTCGAAGCTCCTTGTTTATCTGTAGTGTAAGGTCTCTGAGAAAGATAGCTCCTTGAACCATATTCAAAGTTTTATGCACGCAACAGATGCTAGTAAACCAAAAGTCATTCATACACTGTAAGAGCTTGCGATTGTGCAGCAAAGGTGGCCTTAATCAATGATGATCCATTCCACATTTTCCCCAATGAGTCAGCTGCTCAAATATTGTCCTCTATGTGTTCCACAAAAAATAATGGTCTTGTCACCATAAAAGTATCTCCAAATGTTCTATTGCACAATAGGTATTCAGTAAATTGTTTCACTTCTAACTGTCTGGATTGGATCTCTTCCCATATGGTTGCCACGATAGGGGAAGCAGTTTAGCTGTAACTGTGGTGTCACTGCCAGACACCACACTTGCTAGGTGGTAGCCTTTAAATTGGCCGCGGTCCGTTAGTATACGTCGGACCCGCGTGTTGCCACTATCAGTGATTGCAGACTGAGCGCCGCCACACGGCAGGTCTAGAGAGACTTCCTAGCACTCGCTCCAGTTGTACAACCGACTTTACTAGCGAAGGTTCACTGACAAAATACACTTTCATTTGCCGAGACGATAGTTAGCATAGCCTTCAGCTACGTCATTTGCTACAACCTAGCAAGGCACCATTACCAGTTACTATTGATACTGTAAAACATGTACTGTCAAGAGCGACGTTCACCATTAATGGATTAAAGTTAAGTATTCCACCAGCTACGTCCGTTTTTTCTAAAGTCTAATTTCCTTGTCCTGTTCCCGACCTCACGCCAGCCTGCGTGAGCTAAAACGCGTGCCTTTTGGCTTCCTCTAGTAACCTGGTGTTGGCTCTCCTGCCAACCCACAACAGTAACCATCCATGATGAAACATTGAGATCTGTCTGCTGAGATGGCTAAATCAGAACAGCCACTGTGTTCATTCAATTTGATATGTTTCATGTGTAAAATATCTAACTTGGTTCCATCTGCTCCTATCAAGGGCTCTCCACACAGGCAGCTCCCAGCTGCAACAAAGGTCATCTGACCTATAAATATAAATATATGAAGATGGTATCTGTTCTTTTGGACATGTCCGAAAGAACAGATACCACTTCATATATAGATAAGGCTTACTGGCCAATGATCTTCTTCAGTGCAGATGCACTCACATTGCCCGGACTCTTACGGGAATCAGTAGATTGATTGCTGCCAGTAATATGTATAGTGGGCAGGGGCACTACAACTGTAGTGTGTAGACAAAGTTGGAAGTGTGAATCTCATGGGGAGTGTGCCAGAGGTAAATCCCTGCAGTCACACTAGCCTCTGTGTCCTTGGTGGCTGAGTCGGATATAGCGTCTGCCATGTAAGCATGAGAACCTGGGTTCAAGTCCCAGTTGGGGCACACATTTTCAATTGTCCCCATTCATTCATATTTATTAACACCTGTAAGAAGCTTAAGGTCTGCATTTCATTGTAATTTTATAAATATAAATTCTCCAACAGTTCCGTTTGCAGACAATACTTCTGTTTTAATTGAAGATAATGATGCAGAAAAAATTCTGAGCTCCATCATAAACACACTGTATATCTCAGAAAACTGGTTCCAGTTAAATGGGTTGAAACTGAACATTGCAAAAACATTTATGGTACATTTCAAAACCAAACATTCCAAATGTGTGGAACTTAAAATACAACATAACAATCAGCCTATAAAAGAAGTTAACAAGATTAAATTCCTGGGACTAAATGTGGACAAGAACTTAAGCTTGAATTCACATACTGACTTCCTATCAAATAAACTATGCAGTTTTGCATTTGCAATGCAAATACTAGCAAATTCCACTGGCTCACACAAAATTGCTTATCATAGTTATTTTGAATCTGTCGTCAGATATGGGATAATTTTCTGGGGAAGTCCAAGTGGTGTATCTCTAACACTGAAACTGCAAAAGAAAATTATCCAATAGATGTGAACTGTACTGCACAGCAAATAGTCTTGTTCCCCATTATTTTGGAAACTACAAATCCTAACTGTTCCCTCCATGTATGTTTACGAAATTATGATCTTCCTACACAGCAGACAAAAATTATGTGAGGAGGATCATTTTAACCACACATAAAACACAAGAAATAAACATAACTGTATGCCACCCACACACCAGTTGAAAGTATATGCATGGACTCAACAGTATATGGGGATGACATATAACAAGTTAATGAGCAAAAACACATTTAATATGAAGCCAGAAATTTTAAACACGAGGCTACAGCAGATTCTGTGGGAGTAATGCTACTATTCTATAGAAGAATTCATAGAGGATGAAATCATAATTTGAGCACTGAGGGGTAAGTAAGTGCTTGATTTTATTGTATGTATAACAAAGTTGTATTAAGATTATGATGCTGTTTGTTAACATCAACTGTTCTTTATTTATGGTGGAATTTTACCATAATCTGATGTCTCTCTTGTATCTAAATCAAATGATTTAGGTTATGCATGTTATGAAACAAATAAACCACAACTCACAGTTCTCACAAAGGCTGTTTCCAAGAGACCTGATGCCCCAGCAAGACAGGCATCTACTCCTTGGCATGCATGGGAAGCTAGCAGCTCATACTTCTGAAGCATGATCACTGTGTTGTCAGTGGGGTCTACTGGAAGGGTATGTAACAACCCCACATGTCTGATTGGCTACCGAATTGGCTTTTAATTGCATATATGGGTCTATGCAGATATTGTATGAATGTTCCAAGATGGCCGCCGAGTAAGTGACGCCAGAAACCATTTCCAGAAAGTTAAGTGATTTAGACAGAAATATAATTTAGTTTAACGCTGACAACAAATTAAATACGTGCATTAGTGTATCGTTTAGTCTTGCCGTTAAAGGTTTGACTTTTATTTGCATATTTTTTCAGAAAACACGAAAAGATCGTAACTTCGCGAAGTCGTGCTTAGGCTTAAATTTTGTAAACGTGTTTGTTTCTTGTTTCAAGGTAATTTAACTAGTTTCTCGGTAACAAATAAGTAAACTACCGTAAATAGCGTATAACTTCACTGTTTTAATACAGATTTCAGAAAAACAGCGTAACTTTATATCAGAAACTTGCCTATATACATTTGTTTATAGGCCTATTCTCGTAACGTTTTTGGAGAATCAAAGTTAAAGTATCTCATTTAATTGCCCTTTTTTCATTCCATCGAGTGAAATATATAATAAATAGCGTATACCTTCGTTGTTTTAATACATATCTCAGAAAACCAGCGGAATTTTAAATCAGAAACTTGCTTATATACATTTGTGAATAGGCTTAATTCTTGTAACGTCTTTTTTTGATTTTCGGTAATTTAATTGATTTATTCTAGCTAAAGTATTATTTTTTGCCATGAGTGAGAAGTGCCTGACTTGCCGTAGAATTGTTAGTTCCGGGGTTTGGTGTGATGGATGCAGTAGTTTTTTTCACTGGGGGGACTGCAGTGGCGTGGGTGTTGGGAAAGTGGATCAGGCTCATCAGTGGTTATGTAGGATTTGCAGCAGAGATAGGAAGATAGTGGAACAGGAGGGGAAAATTGCTGCCCTTCAGGCTGAGCTAGATCAGGCTAGGGAAGATCTGGACAGGTTAAGGAGGGAGAAGGGCAAAGAGAGGTGGGAAGTGGCAACAGGTAGCAGAAGGAACAGGCCTAGAACTAAGTCTGACAGTTTTGTGGTGAATGTCAAAAATAAGTTTGACCTGTTGCTTCAGTTAGAAACTGATGAGCCTCAAGCAGAGGTAGGTGTAGACAGGACACAACAAACTTTCAATAGGAAATTGAAAAAGAATGTAGGAAAGTCATCGAAAAGGAAGAAAGTTTTGTTGTTAGGCAGTTCTCATGCCAGAGGTGTAGGCCAACTTCTGCAGGAGGAATTAGGACCAGAATACCAGATCACAAATTTTTTCAAACCAAGTGCTAGTCTGGATCAGGTGACAGAGGATTTAGGTTCACTCTGTAAAGGATTTACCAGGGAAGACACCGTGGTTATTGTGGGAGGGCCAGGGAACAGCATCGACAGAGATCCTGGGTACAGTATAGAGTGTGACCTGGTAAAGATTGCGTCGGCATCGAGACACACCAATGTTGAATTTGTATCTGTCCTGAGACGCCATGACCGGCCTCATTTGAACTCTTCTGTTGGGAGAGTTAATTTGGAGTTGGAACGGCTGCTTGTGTCGGGTGCGGGGGCTCATATTGGTGTGGTTCCTGATGATTATCTCAGTAGGTGGGACTATACCAGGCATGGCCTACATCTCAACAGGAAAGGGAAGGGGAAACTGGCTGGGGTAATAGCAGGAAATTTAAGGGGGGGAGGCACTGCCATGAATGGTAAAATACCAGTGGTTACAGGTGTTGGAGCAGCACCTTTTTTAGGATAGGTAAGACAGAAAGATGTCAAGTTCTATGAGAGGTCAGGATTGAAACAAATCTTCAGTTTAGGAAAGAAATTCAACAGCACAATTGTAGCACATTGGATCACCAATCACAGCTATCAATTATAAATTTTCACCAATCATCAGAAATTTTATCTCCACCAAGTTGTATCTCACTCCTAGGTAATTGCATTGATGAACTAAAGTCACCCAACCCAATTGACATAATCTGCCTCTCTGAACACCATGTGACCACTGGTATAGGAACTAGGCCTAAGCACAATGAGAAACTCAGACAGGAGAGTACTGCAAATGTTAGAATAAGGAAAGGTTCTCATAAAAGTATAATTAAAAATAATGTAAGTATATTTCATCAAAATATTGGGAGTTTAAAGAATAAAGTAGATGAGCTTCTGGTTTGTTTGGAAGATTTAGAAGCTGAGAATGAAATAGATATACTATGCCTGTCTGAGCATCACATTGTTACTGATATGGATAAGGTAAATGTAAGTGGTTATAAGCTCTCTGCACATGTAATGAGAGAAAATATGGAGAAAGGAGGAGTTGCCATATATGTCAAAAGTTATCATTGTGCAAAAAGTATAGAAACAAAAAAGTTTTGTGTAGAGAAACATATAGAAGCATGTGCCTGTGAGCTTAAATTAAATAAAGGCGCATTTATAATTGTAACTGTACATAGGTCCCCATCAGGAAATTTTCATCTATTTCTGAAAAATTTGGACTCCTTGTTGTGCTATCTGTCAGACAGGGGGATGCAAATTATTATTTGTGGGGACTTCAATGTAGATTCTCTGAAAGAGGCTAATAGGAAAAATGACCTTGAAGTATTACTCGGTTCTTTCAATTTGACACCCGTTATTGATTTTCCTACTCGGGTGGTAAAGGATAGCAGCTCACTGATAGATAACTTCTTTATAGACCAAGATAAGTTTAACCAGATAAATGCTCAGCCTGTTGAGAATGGTCTTTCCAATCATGGTGCACAGCTAGTTACAATATATGACATAGCTCCATTCAGCAATACTAAACAGTCCTCCAAAGTAGTATGTTCAGTCAACAATTTAACAATTGCAAATTTCAGGGAAAGCCCACAGCAGTTAGACCGGGATGAGGTGTACCGTGAACCTGATGCCAATTTAAAATATAATTTATTTCATGACATTTTTGTAAATACATTTGAAAACTGCTTCCCCAAGAAAATAGTTAAATATACTCATAAGAAACCTTCTAACAAACCATGGCTTACTAAGGGTATAAAAATATCTTGTAACCGGAAAAGGGAAATGTATCTGACAGCAAGAAAGAGTAGTGACCCAGAAACTATCAAAAATTATAAAAACTACTGTGTTATATTAAGAAAAGTTATTAAAAAATCCAGGAGTATGTGTATCATGTCTGAAATCAGCAACTCTGATAATAAAATTAAAACAATTTGGAATATTATTAAAAGAGTAACAGGTCAACCAAGAGCAGAGGAAGACAGTATTACCATCAAATTGAATGAAAACTTTACGAACAAAAAGTCAGAAGTTGAAAATATTTTTAATAATCATTTTCTAAATGTTGTGGATACAGTAGGATCCAGGTGTTCATTAGAAGATGCTAGGCTGTTAATGGAAGAGGCCATACCTATGCAATTTGATACAATTGAAATCTCACCCACTTCTCCCTCTGAAATTAGGAAAATAATAAACTTGCTTAAAAGCAAAAACTCACATGGAATTGATGGCATTTCCAGCAAAATACTAAAAGCTTGTTCTCAACAGATAAGTAAGATTCTCAGCCACCTGTGTAATAGCTCTCTGGAACAGGGCATTTTCCCTGATAGACTGAAAAATGCTATTGTTATACCTTTCCATAAAAAGGGGGATAGATCTGATGTCAACAATTACCGTCCAATCTCCCTTCTAACAGCTTTATCCAAAATTTTTGAGAAAGTAATGTATTCAAGAGTAGCTTCACATATCTGTAAAAATGAAGTACTAACAAAATGTCAGTTTGGTTTCCAGAAAGGTTTTTCAACAGAAAATGCCATATATGCTTTCACCAGTCAAATTTTGAATGATCTGAATAACCGAACACCACCCATTGGGATTTTTTGTGATCTCTCAAAGGCTTTTGATTGTGTAAATCATGAAATTCTGCTACACAAGCTCAAGTATTGTGGCATGAGTGGGACAGTGCACAAATGGTTTAATTCGTACCTAACTGGAAGAGTGCAGAAAGTTGAAATAAGTAGTTCTCGTAACATGCAAAGATCAGCACATTCCTCAAACTGGGGGACTATCAAGAATGGGGTTCCACAAGGGTCAGTCTTGGGTCCTTTGTTGTTCTTATTATATATTAATGACTTGCCATTCTATATTCATGAAGAGGCAAAGTTAGTTCTCTTCGCTGATGATACAAGTATAGTAATCACACCTGAGAAACAAGAATTAACTGATGAAATTGTCAATACTGTCTTTCAGAAAATTACTAAGTGGTTCCTTGTAAACGGACTCTCTCTGAATTTTGATAAGACACAGTACATACAGTTCCGTACAGTGAATGGTATGACGCCATTAATAAATATAGACCTTAATCAGAAGCATATAGCTAAGGTAGAATATTCCAAATTTTTAGGTATGTCCATTGATGAGAGATTAAATTGGAAGAAACACATTGATGATCTGCTGAAACGTTTGAGTTCAGCTACTTATGCAATAAGGGTCATTGCAAATTTTGGTGATAAACATCTTAGTAAATTAGCTTACTACGCCTATTTTCACTCATTGCTTTCATATGGCATAATATTTTGGGGTAATTCATCACTGAGGAATAAAGTATTTATTGCACAAAAGCGTGTAATCAGAATAATAGCTGGAGTCCACCCAAGATCTTCCTGCAGACATTTATTTAAGGATCTAGGGATATTCACAGTAGCTTCTCAGTATATATACTCTCTTATGAAATTTGTTATTAACAACCAAACCCAATTCAAAAGTAATAGCAGTGTGCATAACTACAATACTAGGAGAAAGGACGATCTTCACTATTCAAGATTAAATCTAACTTTGGCACAGAAAGGGGTGAATTATACTGGCACTAAAGTCTTTGGTCACTTACCAAATAGTATCAAAAGTCTGACAGATAACCAACAAGTATTTAAGGAGAAATTAAAAGAATTTCTGAATGACAACTCCTTCTACTCCATAGAGGAATTTTTAGATATAAATTAAGAAAAAAAAGAAAAAAAATATTAAAAAAATAAAAAAATAAAATAAAAAAATAAAAATAAAAAATAAAGAAAAACAAAAAAACACAAAAAAATAAAGTTGTTATATTAACTTAAGTATGTTGTTAAATTAACCTAATTATGTCATGCATTGGAAAATTCGACTCGTTCCACATCATTACGAAATATCGTATTCATGATCCATGGAACTAGTATTAATCTAATCTAATCTAATCTAAAAGGTCATCAAAACTGCAGTCAGTAGGAGCTATCTACAGCAATCTTCATCATATGATCCACAGTACAAAAAAAAAAAATTTTTGAAAATGGAGGTCAACCCCAGAAAGGGACCAAAAGTCCTTCACTTAAAATGTGATATATGGGAAATGAATGAAGACATTGATGAAAGAAAGTAGAACCTACGGAAATAGCCAGGTCAACATCAAAGGCCGCCACCATGAGAAAAACAGAGAAATAAGAATAGTTGGAGATGGGAAATTGCAGCACAAGAATGGAAGCAGATGATGCAATAGCTTGGGACCGTGTGTTTGCCCCCTCCCACGTGCACACACACACACACACACACACACACACACACACACACACACACACGTGTGCCCATGCGCGACCAAGAGCGAGTCCTCTGAAGGGTCAAGGAATAGAAAAATCGCTGAACTGTAGACTGGCAACTGGCCCAGATGACCCACCTGTGTGGTTTCTATAAAGATTATGTGAAAGAACTTGCTTCCCTTCTAGCAGCAGTTTTTCCTTTATCACTGGAGCGACTCATTGAACCAAGTGATCAGAATAAAACACAGGTCTTTCTCAATTTCAAGAGATGTCATAAGACAGATAAACATAATTATAAGGAAGATTACTAGTATTTTAAATCCCATCCAAATTAAGAAAAAAACATGAGTTCAAATTAGGGAATGGGGAGGGGGGGGGGGGGGAGAGATACCAATCTATGTCCTTTTCCAAGGAACCATTCTGACAAAGCAGTTTACAGAAAGAACAGAAAATATAAATTTGGATGACAAGAAGCAGATTTGAACTGCCATCCTCCAAAATGTGAAGCCAATGTCTATCAGCGTGCCATTTTGCTTAGTCGCATAATTGTTGGCCTACATCACTGCTTCAGTCTGCTGAATTATGGAATACTAAAATCTGCTCTGTATGAATCAGCATGGATTCTGACAGCAGAGATCTTGTAAACCTCAGCTGGCATATTTGCCATATACAACCACATCCCAGTTGGAGCCATGTTCCTTGATTTTTGATAGACATTCGATACAGTTATGAATTGTCATTCAGTGAACAAGCTATGAGCTAACCAAAGACCATCCCAGGTTTGTGAATGGTTTCACCACATCCTAGCAGATACAATGAAATATATCATTTTTAATATGACATACTCCAGATGTAAAAGCAGTTTCTGGAATACTGCAAGAAAATGTTATGGAGACATGAATGTTATACAATAGCACCCCACATGCAGCAGGCAAGAGGTGGCGTTCTGTGCCAACAGAAGATGTGAAGGCATATCCCACATGATCATTGGATTTAGAGCAATGGGTGTAAAAAACAATGGAATTCTGAAGCTCCTGTAAGAGCGTTCAGAACACCATTGGAGTGATGGAGGCTTTTGGGACCTGCAAGAAATACATCCGAAACTGGGATCAAGGAACTAACCTAAGGGCGGGGAAGGGGGTGGGTCAGGAGAGAACATGGGAAAAAGGATAAGGAAATGACATGGAAGTCACGGCAGACAAATGCGAGGCAGAGCCCAACCGGTAAACCCACTCAAGGGCGGCAGTGGACAGGTGATAGCCAAAAAGAATAGAAAAGGAGGGGTGGCTAAGGAAGAGTGGATAGTGATGGCATAGGAGACCAGAAGCTGGGGCTGCTGAATTAAAAGTGGGGGGATGCCAGAGCATGAAATGCACTGGTGGCTAAATGAATACTGGGATGATGAACTGGGTCCAAGAGGAGCAGCATCGAAGGGCCAGTTGACCAATGAATTTGGCAACCATAGTCCAGATGAGAGAGAACTAATACCCAGTAAAGGTGGAGAAGGGTCAAACAATCTGAACCCGAAGAGGTGTGGGCAAGGAAGCGAAGGACACCTGAGCCAACCTTCAGATGACAGATATTGGACAACCACGTAAGCTTGTTGTCAAAAAGAAGGGCCAAGAAATGGAACTGGAGGACCACAGTCAGGGGTTGGAGGTTGAGCTAGAGCTCCAGATCAGGATAGACCATAGTATGGTGACAGAAATTTACCATCCTTGACTGAAGAGGAGCGGACTGAAAACCACGCAAGAGGGTCCATATAGAAGCACGCTGGATGGCAGCCTCCAGCTATCATTTCACAGAGGCCACCGAGTGGGAGCTAGCCCAAATACAGAAATCATCCACATACAGAGTAGGGGCGACTAAGGCGTGGCAGAGGCCACAAGTCCATTAACAGTGATGAGAAAAAGGACACTTAAGAAGGAGCCCTGTGCAGTGCCATTCTCCTGGGTCTGCAGAGAGCTGAGAACAGTGCCAACCCAGACTCTGAACAACTGGTGGCACAGGAAGTGGTGAATAATAATCAGGGGGTAGGGGGAGGGGAGGTAGGGGGCACCTAAGATACCATTAATGGAGCATCAGGAGGATGTGAGGGAGACAAACTGTGTCATAGGCCTTACAAAGACTGAAGAAAACTGCAACAAGATAACAGCACTGAGAAAAGGCCTGCCAAACTGCCATTCCCTATCGAAGCATATGATCAATCAGAGACTGTCCCTCCCAAAAGCCATGCCGGTAAGGAGATAAAAGGTCCCGAGACTCAAGCACCCAATTGAGCCGAGAAGCCATCACCCATCCTAGTAAATTCAGTGGACACTGGTCAGGCTGACTGGCCAGTAACAATCAAGGGATGATGGATTCTTCCCAACCTTAAGGACAGGAACCACAGTACTGTCTCTCAGTTGAGGGTGGAGAAATGCCTTTGAACGAAATACAATTAAACACCTGGAGGAGATACTGTCATCATGGAAGACTGAGGTGTTTAAGCAACTGGCTACTGACAAAATCTGGGCTAGAGGCTGAATTGCGGAAAGAAGAGAGGGCCAGAAGAAGCTCCCAGTCAGTAATTGGTTCACTGTAGGATTCCACCTGATAAGGGGTAAAACGTTTATGGATGAGGAAGGCAGCTAGATAGGAAGCATACACTGATGCTGTCACAAAATGAGTCGCGAGATTTTCTGTGAGAACTGATGGATCTGAACAAAGACCACCTGGAAGGGCAAGCCCCAGAATGGAAGACTGCTTCTGACAACCTTGGAGAGTGCAGAGTGTAGCCCACACCTGTGATGAAGGGACAGAATAACCTACAGATAAGATAAAACATTCCCAACACACTCACTTGTCCTGTTTGATTAAGTGAAGAGCTTTGGAGTGAAGATGTTTAAAGGCAATAAGACCAGCAGAGGACAGGTGCTATGCAGGATGTTACAAGGCATGATGACGATCACAGATAGCAGTGGCAATGACCATGCTCCACCACAGAACCAGTCAATGGTGAATGAGACCTGCCAAGCTGGGAATGGCAATTCCAACAGTGCAGATTATCTTATCGGATAGATCGCATATGACCTCATCAATACAACCTGGCAAAGACTGTGTAAATGTGAGCTGGGAGATATATAGAAGTCAATCAGCATGATGGAAAGCCCAGCAGGATTAACCTGGTCATCAGAAGGTGGGAATGGAATGAGAGAATCAATGGGCAGTGGTCACTATCACAGAGATCATCACATTTTGACCAGTGTAAGGAAGCAAGACAGGGAGGTTAAGAGAGTGAAATAGCAATGGCAGAGAAAGTGCCATTTGTGCACTAAAATGAGTAGGAGAACCATCATTAAGAAGGCACAGGTTGTGGTCCACATGACACGACTATATGAAAAAAAACACTGTCCCACAAAGGGTGATGGGCATTAAAATTCTCTAGGGAGAGGGAGGGAGGGGGGAGTTGCTGAAGGAAGGCAGTTACGGCAGCAGATATAGGTGGCCTGTCAGGAGAGAAATACAGAATGCACACTGTGACTGCAGAGTCCACGTGGACCCAGATGGCATCTACTTCCGATGTGGTATGAAGTGGGAACCATGTGCTAAGAATATCCATATGGACCAATGTGCAAACGCCAGAAGAAGCCCTCAAAGGGCCAACCCACTTCCAACAAAGCAAGGAACCACAAAGGGTTAGTGAGGGAGCATCAGTAAAATGAGATTCCTGGAGGACAACATAAAGTGCCAAGTGAAAGGTAATAAGGGATAGCAACTCTGGAAGATAACGGTAGTATCAATTACAGTTCCACTTAATAAGCACACAGTCGGTATCTAAATGGGAGTTGAACAGGCTGAAGCCAATCACACATGGTCATCACCCAGAACCAATGAGGATGGGGGTGACGTCAGGTCTCAGGAGAAAGCTACATCACTGACAGGTGCCAAAGAAGGTCGACATTTGTTTGGCCGGGGAGGAGGGAGCTGCACATGGAGGGGAGGGCATGGGAATTGTAGGGGAGGGGGAGACAAGAGGCTGACGGGACTGGGGTAAGGAAGAATGAGGGGGAAAGGATGTAACAGAGGTAAAAGTAGAAGTCATCAACACAGGATGAAGTCAGTGATATTTCTGACAAGCCTCAGTGTAAGATGAAATGATCAAGGGACTTACACTCTTGTAACGTCTTTTCTTTCCTATAACCTGGGCAGTCTGGTGAGCGTGGAGAGTGACGATTCTGACAATTAACACACACACGGGTGGTGGTACACAAGGGCACCCCACATGGGGTGGGTGTCTGCATTCACCACATAGCGGGAAGATGTGCCCGTAATGTAAGCACCGAAAATACATCATGGGTGGTGGGACATACGGCTTCAGGTCACAGAAAAATCCATAACCTTGACCTTCTCCAGGAGGGTATCTCTCTCAAAAGCCAAGAGAAAGGCACTGAAAAATCAGTCCCTGAACCATATTCAAAGACTGGTGATGTGTAAAAGACACTGAAACCTCTCCACGATTATCGTAAGCACAAATGACTGCAGATTGAGCATCAGAAATAGTTTTGATCAACAAGGAACCCAACTGTATCTCACTGAAAAACTCCACTTTGCCAAACTTTTGATATTTTCCACGAAAAGTAACAGCTTTGTGGTAGTGAATGTGTCCTCGTCCATCCTAGTACAGACCAGGTGGTGGGGAAAGTGTTTCACCCCAAGCTGGCAATATTGGCCCACCTCCCAGGGTGTAGCCAGGGAAGGGAAGGCCATAGGGTCACAAGAAGCAGTATTCACATAGGGTCACAAGAAGCAGTATTCAATTATCTGGTATCAACCAAAGAGATGCCCATAGAAGAACAGCCAGATTTCTGGAGCTTGGTACATTTCATATGCAAAGCATCCACCCTGATACCATCTACTCCGAACATGGGCTCTTCCCATGGGCACCACCCAGACACAGCAAGGGCCATTGGCACAGTGCCCATTGCCGGGGGTACCAATCTACAGAATGACAAGCTACCACTCCAAGGCATACATGGTGAGGCAACAGCTCAGTTATCACAAGTGTGACCCCTGTGTTATTAGGGGGCTCAGCCAGATGGGCACATAAGAGCCCCACCACAAGAACTGGCTGCATGTGCTTGCCACCTAGCAGCACTGAGGGGGCCTACAGGAGGAAAGGAAGAGGGGAAGGAAGGGGGCAGAGGAATCCATGCTGTGGATGCTAGGGAGGGAGTTCTTCCCCAAATGGCTCTCACTACAGAGAGAAAATTTACAAGTGGAACTCAAACAACAAAGGGGGACCAAAAATGCCAAAACCAAAGGATGAAAAAGAAAAGGCAAGGGAAACAACATTGCAAAGAATACAGGAAACCAGATGGATAGCCAAGTTGAATAAGTAAGAAGACCAACTGTGGGGAAGGACGACACAGCCAGGAAGGAGTGAGGATGGGGCCGGAGGGCACGGGAAAGGAAAAACAGCCTGGGAAGGAAGAATGGGCTGCAATAGCCCAAGACCCTGTGGGCACCATGCACGAACTAACGAAAAATCTGTGAGCTCCAGGTGGGTGCCACATCTGTCTCCCAAAAAGACCATGATGAGAAATGTTACAATTGAAATCTCACCCATAGATTACCAACTTTTGTTCTTCCCACTCACCATTCGCAAATGGAACAGTGAAAATGTAGGGGCAGCAAGGGAGCGAGAGAGGTTGGGAGAATGATAGTGATACCAAAAGTACTTTTCATCACAAACTGTAAGGTAGCTTGCAGAGTATAGATTATGAGAAACTGGGCAGTTCAGGCCACAGAAAGCTGGCTACATATCTTCACAAGAATTTTTGCCACATCAGAAGCAGAGAAGGTGGTGGTGTGTTGGATCACGTGTGAGAGGATTTATCAATAAGCAACCATCAACTGGCCCATGAAATACACAGTTCAAAGAATACAGTGAGAAGTGGAGCAGCAACTAATTTTGAATGCAGAGTTCAATTCTATCAATGCATTATCTAACTCAGTACTGCGCTGCTGAAATTCCTACAGTTTTCATGGTTCAGGATGAGGCCTGGTTGCTTCATGGTTTTCATGTGTTCATGGTTTTACCATGAACACATTTTCAACAGCCACAATATCTAGTGTGAAGAAAACCTGTCTGACAAATTCTTCTTTTATCATCAGCAATGATTTTCTTAAGCTCATGGGCTGCAATTTTATAATGTCAAAAACAGTACCTCACCTCATGTGCTGCCACCCTGTTTGAATGGTGCTCATTTCCAGATGTTGATTCAAGATGTGCAGCCACTTTTATTGCAGACAGTAGCACTTCTTGTTCACAAGAGGATGTGGTTTCATCATGACAGTACAGCATTCCATGTCAATATTAATACCCGTGAAAACCTTAATGCAAATACTCTCAATCTTGGTTTGAAGTGGAGGTTATATTCATATCCAGCACAATTGCTGGACCTCACGTCTACAGATTTTATACCATTGGTTTACATTTAGTTGTTGCAAGAATGAAACCCCACTAAAAAGGGTAAAGGAACTGGTTGGAAGGGTCTTGGTAGCTTGCGTCATTGTATAGCAGTCAATTGCAATATTTGAGATAGTGCATCAAAATCATATTCATTGCTGCTGTAACTGTACTGAAACTACTGATTGCCACTGAAGAGTTACTAGAAGCTTTATCTGTTGCTGCACTGGCAAATTACTTATATAAAAAAAAATAACAACATATTCATATTGAATTTAATTGATGAAAGGAGAAAATATAAAAATTCACTAAATGAAACAGACAAAAAGGAATACAAATGTCTCAAAAATGAAATTGACAGGAAGTGCAAAATGGCTAAGCAGGGATGGCTAGAGGACGCATGTAAGGATATAGAGGCTTATCTCACCAGTGGTAAGATAGATACTGCCTACAGGAAAATTAAAGAGACCTTTGGAGGAAAGAGAACCACTTGTATGAATATCAAGAGCTCAGATGGAAACCCAGTTCTAAGCAAAGAAGGGAAAGCAGAAAGGTGGAAGGCGTATATAGAGGGTCTATACAAGGGCGATGTACTCGAGGACAATATTATGAAAATGGAAGAGGATGTAGATGAAGGTGAAATGGGAGATATGATACTGCGTGAAGAGTTTGACAGAGCACTGAAAGACCTGAGTCGAAACAAGGCCCCAGGAGTAGACAACATTCCATTAGAACTACTGACAGCCTTGGGAGAGCCAGTCCTGACAAAACTCTACCATCTGGTGAGCAAGATGTATGAGACAGGCGAAATTCCTTCAGACTTCAAGAAGAATATAATAATTCCAATCCCAAAGAAATTAGGTGTTGACAGATGTGAAAATTACCGAACTATCAGTTTACTAAGTCACGGCTGCAAAATACTAACGCAAATTCTTTACAGACGAATGTAAAAACTAGTAGAAGCCGACCTCGGGGAAGATCAGTTTGGATTCCGTAGAAAGACTGGAACACGTGAGGCAATACTGACCCTACGACTTATCTTACAAAATAGATTAAGGAAAGACACACCTACGTTTCTAGCATTTGTAGACTTATAGAAAGCTTTTGGCAATGTTGACTGGAATCCTCTCTTTCAAATTCTGAAGGTAGCAGGGGTAAAATATAGGGAGTGAAAGGCTATTTACAATTTGTGCAGAAACCGGATGGCAGTTATAAGAGTCGAGGGGCATGAAAGGGAAGCAGTGGTTGGGAAGGGAGTGGGACAGGGTTGTAGCCTCTCCCTGATGTTATTCAATCTGTATATTGAGCAAGCACTGAAGGAAACAAAAGAAAAATTCGGAGTAGGTATTAAAGTCCATGGAGAAGAAACAAAAACGTTGAGGTTCGCCGATGACATTGTAATTCTGTCAGAGACAGCAAAGGACCTGGAGGAGCAGCTGAATGGAATGGATAGTGTCTTGAAAGGAGGATATAAGGTGGACATCAATAAAAGCAAAACGAGGATAATGGAATGTAGTCAAATTAAGTCGGGTCACGCTGAGGGAATTAGATTTGGAAATGAGACACTTAAAGTTGTAAAGGAGTTTTGCTATTTGGGGAGCAAAATAACTGATGATGGTCTAAGTAGAGAGGATATAAAATGTAGACTGGCAATGGCAAGGAAAGCATTTCTGAAGAAGAGAAATTTGTTGACATCGAATATTGATTTAATTGTCAGGAAGTCGTTTCTGAAAATATTTGTATGGAGTGTAGCCATGTATGGAACTGAAGCATGGACGATAAATAATTTGGACAAGAAGAGAATAGAAGCTTTCGAAATGTGGTGCTACAGAAGAATGCTGAAGATTAGATGGGTAGATCACATAACTAATGTGGTGTCACCGCCAGACACCACTCTTGCTAGGTGGTAGCCTTTAAATCGGCTGCGGTCCGTTAGTATACATCGGACCCGCGTGTTGCCACTATCAGTGATCACAGACCGAGCACCGCCACACGGCAGGTCTAGTCTAGAGAGACTCCCTAGCACTCGCCCAGTTGTACAGCTGACTTTGCTAGCAATGGTTCACTGCCTACAAACGCTCTCATTTGCAGAGACGACAGTTTAGCATACCCTTCAGCTACGTCATTTGCTACGACCTAGCAAAGCACCATATTCTGTTACTATTCTGAACAGATAATATTGTGAATCATGTACCATCAAGAGCGACGTTCATCATTAATGGATTAAAGTTAAGTATCAGACTAATTATGTCCGCTTCCTGAATTCTCATTGCTTGTCATGTTCCAGACCTCACGTCAGTATAGTTCTTCCCTCCTCACACGTATTGAGCAGAATTGGGGAGAAGAGGAGTTTGTGGCACAACTTGACTAGAAGAAGGGATCGGTTGGTAGGACACGTTTTGAGGCATCAAGGGATCACCAATTTAGTACTGGAGGGCAGCGTGGAGGTTAAAAATCATAGAGGGTGACCAAGAGATGAATACACTAAGCAGATTCAGAGGGATGTAGGTTGCAGTAGGTACTGGGAGATGATGAAGCTCGCACAGGATAGAGTAACATGGAGAGCTGCATCAAACCAGTCTCAGGACTGAATACCACAACAACAACAACAATAATTCATTTTCGACCGTTACTTCCACATACCAAAGTAATCCATTTAGAATCCCCCACCAATTATAAAATTTTGGCCCCAAACATTTGACACATCCACATGCACTGAAAAATGAGAACTTCTGTTTCAGATTTGTGCTTTTTACTGAACTTGTGTCCATGGTTGCAGCAAGTTGTTTAAAAGATTGCATCCTGCTTGGAAATGTCAGTTTTACTTTATCTGTTGTACTACTGTACAATTTTTGGCCATTTGCAAGTATCTGGACATTTTTAGATAATACGTTTGTCAAAATTTGACAATCGCATATTGTGCCATACATATCTCTTGCACATGTTGTATTTACAGGGTGTCCAAAGCCATCATACTTATGAATACAAATGAAATAGCTGTAGTAAGACTCTATAATAATGTTTAGATGATCAGCAATTCTATTTGTTAATAGAAGTAATTTATGAATTTCTGACATGTACTCACATTAATTGTTCTGGTAGTACAGGTTTTTGTTACAAATGTGAAATTTACATTCACAAGTGCAATGACTGTGGACAGCCTTCAAATACAACACAGCCAAGAGGCTAGTATGTTATAATGTGTGACTGCTGATTTCTTTTACAAATGTAATGTCTAAAAATGTAGAGAGCCTTGAAAACATACTGTAGAACAGCACCACAAATAAAGTAAAATTGATATTTGCATGTTGTATGCAATCATTTAAATACTGTTTAAAAGAATGTATGTTAGAAGAATAGACTCAAAAAGTGGCAGATGGGTCCGCAGAAGACACTGATCTGTAATTGTTAGACACAATGACTGGTATAAGCCTAAGGAGCATCAATGCAAATGAAAAGATTAAGTCTTACTGTGCCCAATACATGGCATAGCAATAATAAATTAAAAATGAATAAGTCTTAGGAAAAAAACAAGGAGTAAATGAGGGCATGTTTACAGTACAAGCAGGGAAACATTAACACTGCAGGTTTTACCTACTTAACTTAAGTCATGAACTGCACACACAGAACGAGCACCTTGGGGGGTGGTGGTGGTGGTGGTGGTGGTGGTGGCAATGATAACGAGAAATGGCTATCACAACTTACCTGCTTGCATTTCAAGTTACAATTTTAAGCATAGTTTTATGTGACAACTGTGCTACAAATCTTTAAGCCTTGTTTAGATGAGTGATCACACAGTACAGAATTAGGACAATGAAAGCCCAAGATCTTTTAGATAATGGATACATACTCATGCAACTGTCACCAAACTTTTATTGCAAAAGGCTTGTTGGCAGCTTTTCTGTTGAGAGGATGTTCTATGAATGCGAAGTCCAAGTCCCGTATCAGAAAGCCCTTTCTTGGTTGGAGTCCTGAAACAGACATAAAAAAGAATACTGAATCATGCATGCAGTACTATTTATCAAGTCACATCTACATTATTAACCTAATATTTATAAATAAAGTAAAATATTAACATAAACACTATACACAAAGGAAAAGACTTACTTGACTAACATTTGTTAAAACAAACAACTGTAAGAAAGCTCACAGAGACCCACATTTAAAAGCAACACTGACTTTCCTGTCATCAGAATGTTATGCTCAGGAGCTAGTATGAAAGATAGCTGCTGAAGATGTCACAGTCTCTCCAAATTCTTGCACATAGGATTCTCAAGATGCAGGAAAATACACACATATACAAGAACAGACAAACAGTTAACATTCTAATATAAATGTACTACTAATAATGCACAAGTTTTAAGTTGTGAGTTAACTCTAAGTGTGTCCTGTCCATTTATCTGGGGTTCAAGGCAAGTGGCAATCAAATTACTCAAATGACCATAGAACTCCCTGCTGTTATGTTCCATAGGATACTCAGCAATAGGATATCACACACTGCAAACAAACAATTTATGAATAAACATTCATTCTGAATGATAGCTTTGTAACAATTGTACAAAACAATTGGGTGCCAGACGAGGTATTTAAAGTTATATACAGATACACTTTCTGTTCATACTGATGTCACACATAGGAAGATATAATGATGCATATGGTACAATATGTTGGTTTATACAGATGCAAGAGCTCAGCAGATTTAAAGACACGAGAAACAACTGCTTCATCAAAGGCATAATTCATAAAAAAAGTGAAGTAGCCATAATTTCTGTCCTCTGATACAGTATGAGATCACGTCAAACAGACAGTACTACTTCCAGTCTGAGTGCTACAGATTTCACAATATTAATAATGAGTTAATGAGTGATATATTGCCATTTCTCAAGGGCAGGAGGCTTCCAACAAAACAGTTTGCAAGATATACTGCCCTAGTTTTGAAGTGGATCACAGTCATATTCAATATGACTGTAGTCTGAAAAACCTGTCAGCAGCATCATTCAAGAGATACTCAATTTTGTGGCATGTTGCCCATCATTTGAACTTCACGGAGAAAAGCATTATCACGTATTAATAGCAAAAGCTTTCTATGATAACAGGAAATGTCCTATCAGAAGGTCAAAGATAGTTGTCCCTTTTCCTTTGAGTCTGCGAAGAAATGTACAAATAATGGAGGCGATCCATATGTACAGCAGTATAAATTCCAGACTGCACTGTAAGCCCATCATATAACAGTGTTATATTTTGGAACAAACTAAAGAGTGATGGTTGCTTGTACCCAATACTCTTCAGTGATAAATTTATCAAATGTCAGGTTTAACACTAATATGTCACTTTGTAACATAACAAAAGATTGCTCTATTCAATATTTCTTCACTTTCAGTACATCTCCACTCATTGTATTTGACCTCTTCTTGAGTGAGTTATGAATTTGCACTTTTGGACATCACAATGAAACTTCTTATCCCGAACTAGCTGACCAGTTTCTATCCTATAGGTTAAGATTAAGAATTATTTCCATCAAAGATCATACTGAACACCAGCCACTCCTGGAATGCTAATACTTTATCAATACCCCCCCCCCCCTTTCCCTCCCTCACCCCTCCCTTGTTAACAATGTATCTGCTTGTAAAGATATTTTTCCTCTTCATGGAACAAAACTGAATGTTAGTTCCTGTTCTTGATGCTGTCCCAGACACAAAGATCTCCTTTGCAAGCATCATGATTGGTTGATACCATAGTAGATTTGTAAAATACTGAACAACCTTACAAGTCATATGAGTGGTCAACTATGGGCTGCTCCAATTTTCCTTTGTCTATGCACATAAAGTATAAGAAAACTATATATAGAAAATTTTAGAGTGTTTGGAGGAGATTAAAAGAAACACTTCTTATGTGACAAAAATGTCACAAGTGCAATGCTTCCCTGCTAGATCACTACAGGTTTTTATGCTAGACATGTTCTCAGATGGCATTAAAATTGCCACTTGGTAAATATCGTTTTAGAGATGTTGCTAAAAACATAATGTGTTTATATTAATGCACAACTGGCATCTGTGTGCTAATGAATGTCTAACACACTCAAAACAACAGGGACTTCCACAAATAATGGATGCAGTTTCAGCCACACAGACAATTAGCTCTTCTGGAGTGCCTGTCATTGTTTGTTACATCGAACACTTCACCTTCCTCCCACAAAAATAAATCCATATGAGGTCAGCAGTATGTCATAATGCTTAAACAATATAATTAAAAAACTGAAAACCATCTCTGGACACCACTAGCACCAAAACCTTCATGGACTCCTAGTGCAGAAAAGGTGTTCCTGTGGTATTTCCCTCACATAAACAAAGTGTTTCTTTTCATCTGCTCTAGATACACGACAATTTTAACATAATACCCTCTCACACCTGACTCGCTATTGGATCCACCCAAGTGGTGTAATGTCACTCACTATGTGTACAATTCCCTTTCACTGCTACAAAGAATTCATTTACATGTTGATCATTAATTATTTTGACTTGTGACTCCTGGGGAAACGTACAACCATGAACATTGTGTCCTATAGTCTCTTGATGGATCATTCTATCATGGACTTTGGGAGAGAACTTTCCCAGAAGTCCTCTACAGCAGCTCACTGTGATGACTGACAGTTTGTTTATGCAGTATGCTTTTGACTCAGGAGTCCCAAACAGTTCATTTCTTGAGCTTAACCCAGTCACAGTTCTTCTGTTTCCCTGATGTTCACACGTCACCTCCCCACAAAGGGAACTACATGTTTACTGTAATGTATTATAACAAGTACTCACATAAGAAACAATGCAACTTTATAACAATTTGAAAGATTATATCTCACTCAAGCAAGTAAAGTATCAGTAATACATTAAATAAATGGGAGGCATTTAGTACATATCGAATTGGTTTACTGCATGCATCTGAATACATGTTACCTAATTTCTAAGGCACAAGAAGTATAGCATGCTGGTACAAACTGACATCTGGAGATAAACTGCATTAGAGATATCAGTGAAATAAAAGTTTAAAATGTCCAAAGTCAACTAATCCAATTATTCACCATGTTGAGTGACACAGAGTTACTGGGAGATTGACTGCAAAGAGTCAAAAATCGAATGCAAATATCAGCATCTCGCTATTTCACAAGGACACTGTCATCGGCAATTTGTTACAATCTTACACCATTACTCCAGGTCACTGCCAGCCTACTAGCACACCATATTACCAGGGGGAAAAAAAACTATATCGTGGTAAGTGTGCAAGGCATATTAACTTAAGAGCCACTTACATACTGCACGCCATACTCTAGATTACATTTACACCAAATGATTGATAGTTGTAGATAAAAGCCTTAATTTGTGCATATATTGTGGGACACACAGCATATTAGCCCAGTCAATGAAGACCAACGCAAGTTCAAACGGGTATAATTCGTATAGTCAAATGTTTGTACAGTAGTAGGAGGGAATGTCATGAACATCACATTCAAAATGCCCACTGGTGGGGTGTTAGCATGGGGGTGGGTGTAGAGGGCATTTAAAAATCACTTTCCTGCATTTTTCTTGAGTTAGAAAAACCGCATCTTCTACTGAAATTATTTCCCAGTTCAAAAGTAAACTACATTAAATTTACTATAAAAAAAAGTGTTATTCATTTTTTCTCTAGTACTAATTGCTTCTACGTTGCAGGCAGCTCAAAATTGGCTGGTTATTAAAAATAGTGTTTTAATGATATAAAATTACTGTTTGCCATTAGCTGAAGGGGGCTAATAACAAATGTAAATGTTAATGTTATGGTACATTTGTCCACTGCAGTGGACAGCTGTTACTGCACTTCTCCAGCACTTTCAATCAGTCCTGAAGCTGCAAATACCCACAGCCCACTCCAGTGGACACTCTCTACTGGTGCCGTGCCCTGTGTGCATTTGCAGTCTCAGGACTGACTGAAAATGTCCAAGAAGTTAAATGAACACTATCCACTGCAGTGGGAATGTGCATCACAGGGTTAAAAGCATGTACCATGTCTAAGTGCAGTAAAGCCACATTAAGCAATAAATTGCGTTCAGGTGGTATACACTGGTGGAGGAGACAGGGGTGGAAGGAGAGTCATCGGATTATGGTCATGCACTTCCTTCCTTCACAGGTCTGCAAACTGAAGAGCGAGCAGGTACTGTCCCTCTCTATTTACTGCACTGCATCACAAGAAGAAACTACAGTGTGTTTCACTAAGTTACACTGACCCTTCACAGTGTGTCTTATGAATCACTGGAAATACAGTGTGCAGGCTTTCCCAGGTGGTATTTATTTGCCACAAAGTGCATCAACACTACAATGAACACACATGAGTTATTGATAATACTTATGCAAGAAACATACATGGACAGAAACTACATAAATCTGTGCACATTATTCCGTACCGCTAGAGGGGAAACTGATTCTTAATCATCCTGTATGGCAGCTGCAGCATTCTTTCGGGAAAGGCAACTGTGAACACTACTTGTCTTACATTTTTCAGGAGCACTATACCTTTCAGAACTTCTTGCCCAATTCTCTTACGTGAGAAGACAAAATGACTTCACTGAGCTTGTGTTTACATAGTGGAGTTATTTTCAGTTTATTAACTGAATACTTATTTGCAGTTGATAAGTGAGCTATTATATTAGAGCAACAGATGGAGCTTACAACTGCCTACCATACCTGTCTCAAATGTAACATGCTGTCAATACGTATTCAACAATGTCGATTTCTTTGTCTCCACTATCACTGGCTGTCATAATTTTCGCTGCATGAGGTGTATCAAACACATCGCCCAACTATTGAAAAGGTCCAGATGCTTAAATTGTCTCCCCCTGCAACCCAAGTGTGTCTCCTACCTATTATGGAACTTCAGACATTTCAATGTTATGTCATGAAATGCATTACAGCAGATTAATCTTCTAGACTTGAACATGATCAGTCCCATTCCATCAGACAAATTCACACCCATCTTGCAAGATATACAGTGGATGTGTGATAAGTGGCTCCATTCAGTGCAACCCACTCTATAAGTGTCAGCAATTCCTGATTGGAATAGATCTGTGCAATCTATCAGTAGCACAATTAATAGTGAAAGAAGTTCACTAACTTTTTGGTCATTCATTAATTTACCACCATGTGACCACAACACAATTGCATGGCTTTACAATCCACTGGCAATGACGGACAGCAGCAAGGTGCCACACTTAGCAATCCAATCCCTTTCCCATATAACACTACAAAGGTTGCTGGCAACCTCACACCTACCAATTATACACTTCTCATCCATTGTTTGTACAAACTTATTTTACATGAAAGTTCATTTAACAACTGCAATTAAGTACTCATTTAATAAACTGAAAATAACTTCACTATATAAACAAGAGCTTAGTGAAGTCAAGGCACATCTATGCACTGCGTCGCTGGTGATTCATAAGGCGCACTGTGAAGGGTCAATATAGGTTTGTGGAACATCCTGTAGTTGCTTCTTGTGATGAAGTGGGGTAGATAAGAGTGGGCAAGCACCTGCTCGCTCTCAATTTGCACACCTATGAAGGAGGACAGTGATGACCACAATCCAGTGACCTACCTTCCTTCACATTTCTACCCTCCACCCCTGCCCCTCCACCCTCTTACATGCCCAGAACACAAATTATCCCTCAATATGACTCTACTGCACTTAGATGTGGTACACACACTTAATATTTGTTCTTAACTCACTTCATTTAACAGTAAACAGTAATTTTACACCATTAAAACATTACTTTCAAAAATCTGCAGTTTTTTATCACCTGCAACACAGAAACCATTAATATGATCTTTTTTGTAGGAAATTTAATGTAGTCTAATTTTGTACTGGGGAACATATTCACTAGGATCTGTGGTTTATGAGTTATTTAAGGAAAAAATAAAGAAGTTCCTTTAAACATCTCCCTCCCCCCTCCCCCACATCATACCCCACCAGTAGGGATTTTTAGTATGTGGTTCATAACCTTCCTTACTACCACTGTCCAAAAATTTGTGGTTACACAAATCTTTCCCCTAGTTTTCCTTCATTGATAAGACTATACAATAAACATTAAATTTTGAGGCTGGAGTGCTGTATTATTATAACACTGCACAAAACCATCAGTTCAAGAACCAGCAACCATTCATACAGTGTAAGCTCTGTAGTGAAAAGAAGATACTTGTAAGGACAGTGCAACAATTATTTAATCCCCAAAGTGGTGTCTCTCCAATGTGCAATGCTCTGTGTGATTTATGCATGGCTGCATGTAATCCATCTCAGATGGGAAAGTTGATTCGTTTCACCAACGAGACCATCGTCATAAATAGAGTTCTACCATTCCTATTGCATGCTTTTAGTGGATGTAAAGTGAACTTAGTATACCACATTTTAAGTAGGAACGTATGTTTAGAAAGGGTCAATTTCTGTTACAAACAAATGAAAATTGAATCACATTTTTGGCTTTCACACTAATATTTGTGTGTCAGTTTTTCTGTATGGGATGAAGTACACTAACATGCCCCACTTTCTTGCAGATTTCAGAACACCTTTATACACAAATGGGCAGGAATCTCATGGTGGACTGCATCACACATCCTTCTGCTGCACTTACCTTATCACAGGCACCCTCTGTTATGCAAAATGATTTAATGATGTTCTTGGTTGACGGATTTTGCGAAGAAACAAGTTTCCAACATGATAACATGCCAGCACACTTTGCATTTTCCAACAGAGACCATTCTCGTGAGAGATTCAAGGAGAAGTGGAAAAGATAAGGTTCAGCATATTGCTTGGTCACCAATGTCCACAAATTTGACTCATTTATACTTTTTACTGTGAGGTAACATGAGAGTCTTGTTTACAAGAAAAGGTGCAGTCAGGTAAGTTTCATTATTTGGGTTGTGCGTGTGACAGAAATGTTTCCCATACACATGTTATTTTTGACCAAGAAATAGTACTTAACTTACACACAAAATTTGTGCAACAAGTATGGTAAGTTTGGTACTGAACCTACTGATAATGTTTTGCAGTTAACCACATATGATACATCAGTATTAGAGTGCTAGCTAAAAATTAATTTATTTTATTTTCCTTTGTAATACAGAAATGCACAATTTCTAAACATACATTTCTACATGAAAGTTTATCCAATAAGCAGCCATACAACCCACACCACTTGTGTAAAAGGAATAATGGAACAATATACAGAAAGAAAACCTGTGTGGGAACTGAACAGAATTCCCATCAACTATTGACTCAAGGAAAGAGTGGACACTTTGGTATGAACCAGTTGGGCTGAGGTAATACGACACAAGTGTGCTAGGTTGGTTATAATTTTCAGGTAACTGTACAGAGACAACTTGCGCTGTTGAACACCAACTGAAGCAGCATTGATTTTTCAAGGAACCATTACCAGAGTTAGTCTGAATTGAGGGTTAACAGAAAAACCTTAATCTTTCTGGCTGTATTACAGTTAAAATAACTCTGTGATTGAAGTTTCAGCAATCTGAGTGATAGGTGGCCAGCTGCCAACCAATCTTTGTTAATTCTCAAGTGCCACATGCTGCCGGTTTTTTATTATTGTTATTATTATTATTTTTATTTTTAACTACATACAGAGCCTAATCAAGCACAGCTACCTGTGTGCCATGATAGGTTAAACAGAAAGATTTAAGACAGTTGTGTTTTAGATGTATTGCAAATATCAGAAGTTGTGAAATGGGGCACAGATGTCTTGAATATACACTGTTTGGTGTTATATATCAATAAAAATCCACAAATCTATCTCGGGTATTCTATGTGAATAAGGCCAAATTGGTAAGCCTGCGTTTATTTATGTGTAAATGAGGGAGGGGGTGTCAATGAAAGATCATCTTTTAATGAAAATCTTCAAATTCTCTCTACAGGATGAACACCACCACACACATTCCTGGTTGATGCAGGAGTTTCTAAGAACTACTCTAGGAAACTTAAATTTGTTACACTTCATATGTCAGTGCATTCCAATTTCAGTGTCAGCGACTGGTGATTATGATTTCTGCTTTACCCACGCCGTAAGCAGACTCCTGTCAAGGTGTCTGATGACTGCTGCTAGTAAACTATTATGTTCAGTGCAGCAAACATGAATATAAATAACATTATTTCAAACTCAATTATTTGTAACATTTCAGTGAGAGGTTCATAAACTTGGATGCTTAAGAATTTATGCACAAAAATTCAAAATATGCATGTTAAATATGCAAATAAAATAGTCACATAATGTGCTGACACAGCAGTTAAAAGCTGAATATCCCCCGTTTTAGCACAAGAACAAGAAATCCGAATGACGTCATCAAATAGGCACTATATTTCAGCAAGCCGACTTCTTGCCATCTTCAGCCATTCCTGGAGTCTGATTGACATCTTTTTTTTTTTTTTTTTTTTTTTCTTTCACAGTACCGTTGAACAGGCCTATCGGCTTTGCCAATTTTCCATGTGGTGGTGTCTGTGTAGTGGTAAAGTAGTGCTGCAGTGGCACCATTTATTAGCTTTAAACTTTGGGGGGTCTGAATTGTAATTTGCTGAACTTAAAAGCTCACCAATCCGCTGCCCTTGGTGGAGTACTGTGCCTTGTGAGAAGGCTTGTTTTTGTTGGACCTTTCTTCTTTGGTCTTCTCACTGCTGCAGCCATCTTTGTTGCTAGGTTGTCTCTGGTCATACATATTTTATCTAATCAGTGTATAGTGGTGCTGGTCTGGTTGTGTTCCTACGGGAGATATATGGAAGTTTTCTGCGCATTGTTACAGAGCTCTCCCAACAATTTCTCTGTCGTGGGAGTATGAGTACGTCTGTTCTAAAATGTGATGTGGTTAGTGGCCTTTGGGATCAATTAATTTTGTTCTAATTGTGGTTGTGGGTTCTTTGCTATGGACTGAGTGTACGGTGTGATTTTCCTAGGTTCTCTGTCTGCATTCTGTTGGTTCTTCTATAATGGAGCGACACACTTTCTGTTTGTGCCAGATTTTGGGTTTTTGAATGCCTACTTCTGTCAGATGCCAGCAGCTCTCTCTTAGATTGTCTATTTTTTGGGAACATTCTTGCTGTTAGTTTTCTGATTGTCTGATCAAGTGTGTCCATTTCCAACTTTTCAGGGAGGTGTGCAATTTGGTCTAGTATGGTGCACCTAGAATCCACCTGAGCATCTTGTTTTGCACCAGCTGCAGTTGACGTCTTCTTGTCTGGCATGCTACTGCCCATGATGAACATCTATAGCTCATGACGGACCGTTGTTTTGTAGAGCATTCTTTTCGTTTCTATTTTCATGTTTTTGCCACCTCATAGTGGGTAGAGGGCCTTGGTTAGGTTTAGGGATTTTGTTTTCTTTTCTCTAATGTGGCGATGGTACAACAGTTTCCTGTCTAATGTTGCACCAAGATATTTGACCTCATCCCTCCAAGGAAGTTCCGGGGCATTGTGTCGCATATCATATGGTTTTGCAGCTTAAGTCACTTTTGGGTCAAGTAGACTGTGGTCGTTTTTCCGGCATTTAGCTAGAGTTAGTTTGATCTGCACCAGCTTTCTATATTGCTTAGTTGCCTTTGGAGCCTACTAATAGAAGCATGGTTTCATTTTACACTGGCGTAAAATGCCATGTCATCTGCACATTGGGCAATGTGGTTCCCTGCCTTCAAGGGACTGTCATTGATGTAGATGTTATACAGTGTTGGGGAAAGCACAGACCCTTGGAGGACGCCTGCTTTCAGTTGGCGACGGAACGAGCATTTGTTGTCTACCTCGACCGCGACATGTCTCTTGTTTAAATTGCTTTCAAGCAGCTTGGTGTAAACATCTGGAATTGGTGTTTGTTGCAGGACCTTCCGAGTCAAGTTGGCATGGCACACATAGTCTAAGGATTTTTCCCAGTCTAAAACCATGACTGCTGTGGATTTCTGTACATTTTTGTTGGATGCAATGTGTTCAGCAACTGAAAGCACCTGGAGCTCTGCTGAGACTTTTCTTTGAAATCGGAACTGCTCGGCTCTTAATATGTTGTTTTCTGTGAAAGGTTGTTTGTAAACAATGTAGAATGATCCTCTCTAACAATTTTCCCATGGTATGTAGAAGACTGATCGGTCTGTTGTTCGAGGGGACTTCTGGGTCTTTGCCAGCTTTAAGGATGGTTATCAGTTTCGCAGTTTTCCATGCAGTTGGAAAATACGAGAGCTGTATGCATCTTTAAATGTCCTGGTCAAGAGATTTCTTGGAAGACTTTTCACGTGCATGTGGGTTATTTTATTGGGACCAGGTGCAGAGCCTCCCTTTCTCTTCTGTATTTCTTTCCTGGTATCGGTTGGGGTGGTTAGTTACTGGGCTGTGGTGAGCACAATACTCCTCAGTGCTTCGATTGCCTGTTTTATGCTATCTTCTCTGGTGGATGCCGACTTTATATAATCTCTACACCCCTCAGTCTTGGCTCTTCCGTGCAGTCCGTGGCCAGTGGTGGAGGAAGTGCTTCCCCCACCACCGCCCACAGAACGCACGGAAGCGCCAAGACGGAGGCTGCGGGAGCACGGTGAAGGTTGTATAAAGTTGGCATCCATCAATCAGATTCCAGGAACGCCTGAAGGTAGCAAGAAGTCGGCTTGCCGAAATATCGCGCCTGTTTAACGACGCCACCCGGCTGAATACCCGAGAAACGTTCAAGATTTCCGTACGCCGGAAAAACCTCAGATCACACAAGAAATTTCAACTTAATTTTATGCACTGAACAACTTGGCTGAAAATAAATCTCTACAAAATGTGCAATGTAACCATCTTTTTCATTTCCAACGGTACTGTGTTAAATCTTGTTTTTTTTCCACTTTCCTTCTGGACAGAAAAAAATCTGCAAACCTCACAGAAGTTACAGGGAGCATGTAAAAATGTAACTAACTAGCCCACAACTACTCTAGGTTCAATATTATTTGATTAGTTCGTATTTCCTACGCATCCCAAATTTATACGCATATCTTCGTGTTCAGTACTTTTTTTTCATCCAGCTTTTCTCTAACTGAATTCGTATGACTTCACAAATCAGAAAAAAATCTGTCACTCTCCATAGCAATAAATGGGGTTCATAAGGTGAGAGTATTACGTCCATTTATAGTGAATAGCAACCAGGCCTGGCTTCCCGTAAGTAGCACTACGTTCCTATGGCCAGACAAGTCTGGCGCAGCAGTAATTTCGTTTACGAGACGCTGTATATAGCCCCAATTAAAATTCAGAGAACATCATTAGGGAACTGAATACCATCGCTTTCATGTTACTTAATGATTTCATTAGCGCATGCCCTTCGCTTTCATGTTACTTAATGATTTCAGTAGCGCATGCCAGGGCAGTTTTGAGGAGGCACGAATGTTATCTGCTGTGTTCCACATTTAACTGGTGTTTGGAGCGACATTTTCCGACAATGATTAAAGCTGCTAGCTACTGCCCTCCTTGGGTTGTCCAGCTGCATTACGAGTTCAGCACAAGCTATGGCCACTTGTCGGCCGCCCGGTCCCAGCATCAGGAAGACACGCGCTACATTTTCTACGCGACCTTTCTCCGAATTTCCTAACATAACGTCACTAAGAAGCAAATCTGCTGCGCAAGACCGTTACAAAGCACCCTCCGCCATGCGATGCTGGTACGAACCACCCTTCACCATTTAATGCCGCCACGAAGCACCCTCTGCCATGCAACACCTTGCACTTCGGGAATAAAAATGTGCCGACAGTGGCAGGGGCGCTTTACGGGCACAGGAAATATAAATATGCATGCTACCGCGATACCAAGAAGTTTTGCCATACACCGCTAGATGGCCATGGCATTGTTTCAGTAGCGGCAGGAGGCTTTAGTTCATCATACTTCAGCCAATTTGCATGAAATATTTTTAAATTATGTACACAAACTTTCCTCGTAAATCGGTCTATTTATTAGTGAAACTTTATCAAAATTCTTACAAGAGCTCTTTATATTAGCCCGAACATACAGTCAGAACCACGGTGGGGGGGGACTTCAGTTTATTTATGTACTAGAGACAATTTTTATTAACATTCGGAGGAGAACATTTTAATGTAATAAAAGATTCAAACAGCACACGCCACGAAACGTCTCAGGAGGCACGAATGTTATCTTTTCCATATTTCATTGGAATGTGGAGTGACACCTCATGGCAATGATGGGAACTGCGAGGGATGCGCCACCCTGTCTGCCCGACTTGCGCACCAGTTCGGCGCGATCTACGCCCACTTGCCGGCTGCTCAACTCTTAAGGCCCGTCCACACGCAACGATCTGTCTGCACAAATGTCTGCGCACATCACATCTGCGCAGACAGATCGTTGCGTGTGGACAGAAGATTTGCACCAACCTGAGGTGTGTGCAAACCTGGAAGTTGGAGTTGGAAGTTTGAGCGAAACCTCTCAAATCTGTGGGTTCAAACCACATCTGCGCAGACAAGTTGGAGCGTGTGGACAGGAGATCGCCGCAAAACTGGCGCGAAACAGCTGTTTGCTCAGTCTAGTGTTTGTATTTGTGCGCACAGGGCATTAAAATGGCTGATACTCGTCAGTGTTCTCGAGAGTTTGTAAGTGAATTCATTGAAATATATAGAAGCCACCCACGTTTGTGGAAGATTAAAGTAAAGAATATAGTGACCGAAACAAAAAGACAGCAGCATACAATGCTCTAATTGAAAAATTGCGGGTATTATTTCACTCAACTCTTGTTTCGATATTGGAGTTGAAAATTCCAAATCCTTGTAGCTCCTTCCTGTTGCTAGGAATCTTAATGTTACCGCCAGCCGTTCATGAGGAGAAATTGCCCTTCTCTATACAAGTATTTTTTCTCATAATATTAGGGGTTACAAGCTTTAAGTATAACTTTCGACATCCATCCGCAAATAATTTCGCCAGTCGTTAGGTTCGCCCTGCAACTCTCGCAGTAAATTTACGTGAGAAAACTGCTTTCGCTTTAGCAGCCACTGTCTACACCATTTTGACCGCTTTCTCTGTTTCCTGCGGTTGGTCTGAATGTTTTTTGCAACACTAGTTGCGAACACAGACCACAACAGAACTTCCTCCATTTATGTATTTCAAAATAACTGAATTAAATTTTTGACGTTTGCGGGGAGTGTAGTCGCTTGCCACTGATATTTCTTTTGTACACCGACAGATGGCGGGCGAGTAATAGATTGGGGTTTGTGTCGTGTGAACACACCACATTTGCAGCGATCTTTTGCATGTGCAGACATCTGCGCAGATGTCTGCGCAGACAGATCGTTGCGTGTGGACCGGGCTTTAGTGTCAAACCGACGCGAGCCCCTCTCATCTTCTACATGACCTCTTCCCACATTTACCTTGACACCCTGACTCTAGATATATACTGTCAGGGCTGTCCTGATTTTTATTACTTTGTACCGCTGCTTGTGTCTCAGGATCGGCAATGAAATAACTGCAAAAATTTGTGGCCATCAGCATTACGTTATGGAGGACGGCCTGCCACCTGGTAAAACTGACACTATACTTTGAATGTTTTGCGTATTAAATAACAACTCTCTCTTATCAGCTTCATATATGTTATGTTCTGCATCTCAGGCAGTTTAGGAAGTTAGCTATACATCGCACCGGTCTGGCGCTGCAATACGGTGGCCTTGTACATGTCGGCCACGGTAGTGGTAGCTCACGCCGCCCTCGCGTTGGAGTCAGGCGGCCTTAAGTGATTCCAAGGAGCTCGGCCAGTCACCACTAAATGGTAATAGCATCGCAGGCACATCGACTGGGAACTTAAATTCCCCATGGTTCAGCCAATTTGCACAAAATGTGTATGAATTAAATAACTAAACCTTCCTCACTTATCAGTCTGTATATTTATGAAAGCCGTATTAAAATCCCTTCCGAAATGGTGTCCAACTGAAAGACACATCAGACCATTGAGCCACAAAAACTATACTGAAGCAAGCCATGCAAAGGCTCTTCCTCCGAGTTATCACATCCGCGGCGCAAAGCATTGAGTGTGTCACATGTCAATTGGGAAATCTTCCCGAACGCGTAAATTTCAAAGAAAAAAAAGTTAACTGCAGCCCTAATTAAAACTAAAAACATATTTCAGTTGTGCTTTGTTGGACACATTGTAGAGACATATTCAGATTTGTTTGTTATTGTTCTAGGGGAGAGAGACTTTAAAGCTATTTTCTACCGCCGCGGAAAGCAGTGTTGCGCTGTTTCATGCCGGCAGTACTATCACGACGAAGTCATAAATTTTGACTTTAAACAGAAGCTAACTAATTTAAAACAGACTGTCCGCAGCTCGTGGTCGTGCGGTAGCGTTCTCGCTTCCCACACCCGGGTTCCCGAGTTCGATTCCCGGCGGGGTCAGGGATTTTCTCTGCCTCGTGATGACTGGGTGTTGTGTGATGTCCTTAGGTTAGTTAGGTTTAAGTAGTTCCAAGTTCTAGGGGACTGATGACCATAGATGATAAGTCCCATAGTGCTCAGAGCCATTTGAACCTTTTTTTTTAAAACAGACTACAGATACCGATACACATATTTGAAAATACATGTCCACTGTACTACACAGCAATGTTAATGACTTCGCAGGTTCGAATCCTGCCTCGGGCATGGATGTGTGTGATGTCCTTAAGTTAGTTAAGTTTAAGTAGTTGTAAGTTCTAGGGGACTGATGACCTCAGACGTTAAGTCCCATAGTGCTCAGAACCATTTGAACCATTAATGACTTCAGGAGAACAACAACAATTATTCAAACGAGAACATTTTTCGAATTCAGTTACAATAACGCATTTGTACCTAAATCTGGTCACTGACAATAATCCTTCATGTTAGAGACATTTCTGTTTGGACTGTAAGCGTTGAAGGGTAGCCTCGTATTCATAGCAGTGAGGTGGACAAGTATCACGCCCTAATTTTTACGATAACAGTTATTGAATAATTGTAACGAACACTAGCGTGGCTGATTTTTCAGTAAGTATTTAATTATTTTTGTCTCAATCAATATTTTTAATGTGTAAGACACGAAAACAATATTAGGATGGACATAGCAACAGACACCTAACACTGCTAATAGCGCACCATACTGGAGCACATACAAACAATATTGCCCGATCTCACAACTGGCTGATTAGCACATGTTCCCATACCCACTGGTACACCGAGCGAGGTGGCGCAGTGGTTACACACTGGACTCGCATTCGGAAGGACGACGGTTCAATCCCGCGTCCGGCCATCCTGATTTAGGTTTTCCGTGATTTCCCTAAATCACTGCAGGCAAATGCCGGGATGGTTCCTCTGAAAGGGCACGGCCGACTTCCTTGAGACCGATGACCACGCTGTCTGGTCTCCTTCCCCAAAACAACCAACCAACCCACTGGTACCGGTACGCAGACGAAAGATACTACCTAGGCCTCTAGATATGCGGCTGCAGAAGAAAAATTATGAGAATCATATTTTCTCTGTTAGTTGCGTACTGCTTCATTTTATGAAAGGGACTCGCCACTTCTACATAATTTATGCGGACCTGAAAGTTTAACACACTTCATGTGCCTTTGGAACTGTGCAAAGCTGGTTATTTACACAAAGCTCCACTAATACACAAAAACTAAAGACATCTCAAGAAAGGGAAAGAAGAGGGATGAGTGCGGACCATTAGCATCCCATCATATAACACAAAGTTTACTTCAAATATTATAAATAGGTCTTCAAATTATTCGTCAGTACAGAAGTTCGCGTATTTTGGTAACACCAAGTACACTGGTCACTAAGTACAACAAGATGGTGAGCTACTTCAATCTGCAAAAGGAACTTCAGTTCTTGCATGCTTCTTCTAAGAAAGCTACACAGGTACAATTTACCGTCCCTTCAACATTAAGATCAACATCCACACAATACGGCAGTGAAAGGGGAGGGTACCAGCTGTGGCCTCATTGAAGGAATGAGCGTATCGTTTACTTGATATTGGCAGAGGTTGGGGTTGGTGAAGAGTACAAAAACATAGTTCAAGTGTTCCCTTGACTATTAAGCTGAATTTAATTGCTGGTAGTAAAGTAATGTGTGAAAAAAAAACAACAACAACCAACCACATCCGTAGGAGTTACACACAAGTAATCATTTCCTGCATGCAGTGCACCCCACGACAAATCAAGTGATTTAGAACAATACCCGGTAACATTAAACACTTTGAGTTTACCAATTCAGCTAGTCACTGAGAAAAAGAGAATTCCAGTGTTATGATGGAAAGAATGGATGACGTCTACATGTGCTAAACCCTTAAACTTGATGCATCCTTCATTCAACAGTGGCTGTCGGGACACCTTTAGCAAATATCTTGTAAATAGGGAGGTTTAAGTAAGCTTGTCCGCCATTTCCTGAAGATTCCACTGTTTAAAAAATTTTCAGTATAATTAATCCGATCTATGTGACCGCCCACTACTTCCTAAAAAATGTAACCAAAACTTGAACAGAAGAGGTGAGTCATGCTGGCCCAGTAGTTATCTCAGCTACTGACTACGCCCCATGTCCGTTCACCCTCCATACTGAAATAGTTAAGCCACCAATTCACACAGTCACTTTCTGCTTTAAGGCACCTAACCTGGACATCTATTGCCACTCACTTGAAAGTAAGGGCAGCCCAATCAGGCTAGGTGCTTGAAACCAATCATCCGTACACAACATGGCTTTTAGTTGTGTGCTGATACTAATCGTAAGAAGTCTATTAACAGCAATACCCCTTCCCTTGTAACAGCAACTTTTAGAAGATCGCGGATATGCAGCGTGCCCCTTACAGCTGTGAAAGGGTGAAGGGCAGACATTCTCGTTCTTATGAAAGGCCGCTGGGCAGACATCACCGACAGTTTCTTACGGAATTATGAGACACTTCTCGTGCCCACTTACAGTTATTTTTTAGGAGAGCGAACAATTCTTACGTAAGAGTGAATTTGGATTTTACAAGCTCTGACCACGCAAATCTACAGATGCACAAGGGACGCTGGTGATGATTTTTCTAAACTTCTAGAAAACAATTTAAACAGCTCCATGTTGTGAAAATACGTGCTTCTCGAATATATAAAATACGCAGCTGACCTAAGGGTGGCCTATCAGACAGAACCAAAGGTGCCTCTCTCAATGAACACATTTGTCAGAAAAGTAAGTAGCAATGTGAGTACCACAAAACCACGAGATTTTATATAATAACTTGGTATTGTCTAGATACAACCAATTTTATTTCTTGTTATGTGGCAGAGTGGCAGTATAGGAAGAAAATTATTGTGAAATGTAGGAAATATTCTGATAATCACTGCTTTGTGCATAGATCTGCATTTAACTGTGAATCCCGCCCTAGTGAGAAGAATCGCTATTTTTACTTGTCTTTGACATTTTAAGGGGTTGGACAAAAATATATTAACACCACGAGAAATGTGTCGTATATAAATGCAGACACTAGCCAAGCCTGCACTTATATTTTTGACCACGAGCAGCACCTGTGCAATGTCCTCAATATGTTGCAAGTCTCAGTCGTGGTCAGAAGAGCGTTCTGTGTAGTTTTGAGTGCATTATGTCGGAGCTAAGTGAATTCGAATGTGGGAAATTATTGGAAATGGAAATGCCGTGTGGTTAGGGCTTCCCGTCGGGTAGACCTTTCGCCTGGTGCAAGTCTTTCGAGTTGACGCCACTTCGGCGACTTGCGTGTCGATGGCGATGAAATGATCATAAGGACAACACAACACCCAGTCCCTGAGCAGAGAAAATCTCCGACCCAGCCGGGAATCAAACCCGGGCCGTTAGGTATCACATCCCGTCGCGCTTGCAAGATTCCCTCGCTTCTAAACTGATACTGTTATTACTCAGCTTAGCCGCGAGTCCGTAGAGAGTGGTATATGTGACGTACAGTATAACTGGTCAGCATTTCCACCCGGAATTTGCGAGTGTATGTCGGACCTTCCTTGATCCGCCTTGGTGTGTCGT
This sequence comes from Schistocerca serialis cubense, assembly GCF_023864345.2. Lineage (NCBI taxonomy): Eukaryota > Metazoa > Arthropoda > Insecta > Orthoptera > Acrididae > Schistocerca > Schistocerca serialis. The sequence goes on along the minus strand of NC_064640.1, from coordinate 176,000,818 downwards.
GTCGTCGGATTTGCTCCTACCTGTGCGCGGTGCAGGTCTCGTAAATGTCGTCCCGTGCAGATTCTTCATTGGCGCATTGGATGTGTCTGTTGGTGGAAGCTAATTATCTGAAATTGCTGTCGATCAACTTTGGGGTATCTATTTACTCGAAATTAACATTCAGAATGCCGTAATATCACTTTTATTCCTATTAGATTAATAATGAAACACTCATGTCACAAACTACTCGTAACCGAGAGCATGGCTACCACCGAACAAGACAGGAAGAGCTCTTAACGCCGACTGCCGACTTCGGCGCGCAGTCCTTATCTCTTACTAGTTTCGTCACAGTTCGTGGATTTCCGATCAAGTTCGTACTTACTAAGATATGCATTTGTTAATGAACGGGTGTGAATTTTAACGATACAAAATTATGATAACTAGTTTTAAACATCCAGAGGCTCCTCCTAGTATTCATGTTGTCATAAATGACTTTAATTATTGAATATAAATAAACAAAATCGGTGACTTTGGCGCCAAGATGGTGGTACTTCCCGTCTAGTATATTTCCCAGGCTGACGCTTGTAGCCAAGGTCCAGCTCCGAGCCCCACTCCACTATGCGCGACATATGGTCGCTTCGTCACCTAGCCAGCCAGCGTGGGAAATGCTCTCCGACTCATGGCCGGCTATGGACTACAGCACTTCCTACTATCGTGAGTACATCAATAAGACACAATAATTTATTAAAACTGGTAAAAATATCTTCCTCGCGTAAGAGGCACCTTACACGCTGACCACTCGGCTATCAGGGGCGGACTGGAAATTATTGATGTTCGTTTGGTGGGTGTTTCTGGAAGCACGGTAAACCGAAACCTAGCTATCTGATGCTTCAAGAGATACCATATCGAAGATTTATACGACAGCTGGAAAAGCGGAAAAACCATCAACCGTTAATTCACAACACGGACGAAAGTGTGTGTTGAGTAACCGTCATAAGCTGTCATTGTAGAGGATTGTGACGAAAAATACGAGGACAACAGATGCAAAAGTCACTGCAGAACTGAATATCGCACTCGTGAACCGGGTTAGCACCAAAACACCCTTAAGGGAGATCTGTAAGCAGGGAATCGCAGGGCGACCTGTAATCTCGAAACCACTCATAACTGATGCAGATGCCTGTAACAAAAAAATGTGGTGCCGAAGCCATAAAACCTGGGCTATGGAACAATGAAAGAGTGTCATTTGGTCGGATTAGTCTTGTTGCACACTGTTTCAAACTTCGGGCCTAGTTAGCGTCCCAAGAGAGAAACATGGCAGGGGTCCAATGAATATTTGGGCAGACATATCGTGGTATTCCATGGGCCCCACGGTACTCTGCAACATAGTATTACTGCCAAGGATTATGCGACTCTCTTGGCTGGTCACGTTCATTCCATGGTACCCTCCCCAATGGTGATGGAGTGTTCCAAGACGACAGGGACCCTCTTCACACAGCTCGCATCGTCTGGGTTGTTTTTGTGAGCACAAAGATGAATTGTTCTGTTGCCCTTTGTCACCACAGTCACCAAACCTTAATATTTATGAGCCTCTGTGATCTACTTTGGACAGAATGGCGCATAATTGCAATCCACCTCCATCATCATTACTTGAACTTGCCACTATTTTGCAGGAAGAATGGTATAAGACTCCCTCGAAAACCATACAGGACCTGTATTTATCCATTCCAGTACGAGTGTAAGTTGTTTTGAATGCCAACACTTCTCCTACACTGTATCATGCCCGGTAACGTGTTGTGCTTTTGGAATTTCCATACTTTGCGCCACATCCCAAATTACTTTTGTTATGATCTGGTGAGCAAAATACGTATCGATAATTCATATTTTATTCGACAGTTCGCCGGTCGTTGTGACCGACCGGTTCTAGGCGCTTCAATCCGGAACCACGCTGCTGCTACGGTCGCAGGTTCGAATCCTGCCTCGGGCATGGATGTGTGTAATGTCCTTGGGTTGGTTAGGTTTAATTGGTTCTAAGTTCTAGGCGACTGATTACCTCAGAAGTTAAGTCGCATAGTGCTCAGAGCCATTTGTTAAGTCCCATAGTGCTTAGAGCCATTTGAACCACTTGAACCATTTTTAGTTGACATCGCCTAGCAAATTCTGGAAGGTCTTTGGTGTACCCAGAATGGTTAGATTTCTCGTAAGGTGTCGTGGAAGTATTGCCGCTATTTCTTCCATAATTTTGGTATTAATACCTTCGTGTGCGTTCCGATACTTGGAAGCAATTGTAAGGTAAGAAATTACTTTACTGAGTACTTTTAGGACATCAGTAACATAAAATGTCTTATTATGAGTTACTATGGAAAGATACAGTTCAAGAATACATGAACTGTATTCGCTTTTGCGAATATGGACAACCATCAGCTATATAATGGAATGACGACCCAGATTTCACGCTTATCGCGAGCGGTAGCCTTGTAATTAGGCTATTCGAGCACGACTCATGGCCAGACTCAAACTTCCACATGTCGACAACCATATGTCTACAACCGCCACACTCTTACATTCATTATCTATATTCCTGTACAGGGGAGACATTTTTATTTAAATGTCACTTTCCCGGTGTCGGCGAATACATACGATATTGCAGTACCTGTAATTAAATTAAACATCGTAACATTTGTCTTGACATGGGCACAGAATTCTTATTCTTGGTTTTGTTTTTCTGTAATCAGTTTTACAGCGTATACAGCGGGTCATAAAACTACTGGCCTGTATTTATGTCAGAAAAATGAGTCCCAGAGAGGTTTTTTCAATAAGAATTTTTTAATCCCCCGTAGTTTCGTTTTACGGGCATACTGGCCGTCGTTGGGCGTACTGTTTCCTTCTGACAATTCGTAGATTGTGTGATCAACATTGTCTAAACACATTAATAAAAAAAGACGCACCACGAAGGAATTATCCGAATGGGACGGAAATTGGTACATCTGATGTACATGTACAGACAAACAAACGATTACAATTTCAGAAAAATTGGATGTCTTATTCAAGACAAAGAGACTCGCACATTAAGCAAGTCAATAACGCGTTGGTCCACCTCTGGCCATTGTGTATGTACTTATTCGCCTTGGCACTGGTTGACAGAATTGCCGATTGTTCTCCTGAAGGGATATCGTTCCAAACTCTGTCCAACCGGTATGTTGGATCGTCAAATTCCACACCAGGTTGGAAGGCCCTGCCCATAATGCTCCAAACGTTCTCAATTGAGGTTAGATCCGGCGACCTTGCTGGGCAAAATAGGGTTTTGGCACGCAAGAAGACAAGCAGTGAAAACTCCCCACCGTGTGTGGGCTGGCATTGCCTTGCTGAAATGTGGGCCTAGGATGGCTTGATACGAAGGGCATCAAAAAGTAGACATTCCGCAAAGCAGTAAAGATGCCGCAGATGACAATCAAAGAAGTCGTACTATGAAAAGAATTGGCACCCCCTTACCATCACTCCTCATCGCCAGTATGGCGAACGGGAGTCAGGTTGGTATCCCACGGCTGCCCGGGGCGTCTCCAGACACGTCTTAGGCCGGGAATCTCGTTGACTGAAGTAGAATTGCCTTCGGTGATGAGTCCTTTTTCGAATTTAGCCCCACTGCGCAGCGAAGATGTGTCCGGAAACGTACCGGACAGCGGTGGGATACCAACCTGACTCTCACCCGCCATACGATCAGACAACTACGAGTGATGGTCTGGGATACCATTTTTTTTCTTAGCAGACCCCATTGGTTGCCATCCGCGACACTCTTACAGCACAGCGGTACGTCGACGATATTCTACGCCCCGGTTTGTTGCTCTTCATGGCAAGCCATCCTGGGCTTTCATTTCAGCAAGATAATGCCCGCCCATAAATGGTGAGAGTTTCTACTACTTATCTTCGTGCTTGCCAATCCCACCCTGACCAGCAATGTAGCCGGATCTCTCCCCACTGAAAACGTTTGGAACACTGTGGGCAGGCCCTCCATACCAGCTCTGGTTTTGACGATCTAATGTGCCACTTTGACAGAATTTGGGACGATACCTCTTAGCAGCACATCCAAGAACTCCATCAATCAATGGCAAACGGAATAACTGTTTGCATAAGGGCCAGAGATGGATTACCGCGTTACTGACTTGCTCAACTTGTGAAGCTCTTTGTCTTGAATAAATCATCCGATTTTTTCTGAAATTGTAGTCATTTGTTTGTACAACTATCTATTTCCCTCCTATTCGGGTAATTCCTTTGTGGTGCGCCGTTTCTATCAGACTGCATAAGATGTGTTTTAGTGACGCAGATGGGGCAGGAAGTGGCCATTTACAGAACTTTATCCTACTCTAACTTCTTGTTATCCAGTCCGCAACAATATGTCAGCTCATTTGACGTTCACTCTATACTGACGAAAGATTCCATAGCCCCTTGAACGTCCCAGTAATTAATTCTTGATAATCTCCCTCCACCCCCTTCCCGTTTCCTTTTCCTATAATACTTTGGACGACAGCCATTTGTTACTGGCATTGCACATAACACGAAATGTTAATTTTTGCGCGTAGTAGTATTTATCATTATTAAATAATAGTTTATAGTATTATACACACCAGCTTCATATGAAAAACAGTGCAAACACGCTTTTCCAGCGAGCTGTCAGAGATGTACAGCCATACGAACCGGTACAACTACATCTTGTGAGTTTCATCATCATGTCTGGCAGCGGTACAGATAATATTTACTAACAAAATCTACAGGAAATCATTCAAATCTTTATTTGGTCTTGACAAGCAAAATACGATTAATTGTTCTGAGAGATTATATCCACATCACTCGAAAAAAAGATTCAGATTACTCTGATGCAACTATCTTCATTACACCATATCACACTGATGTGCCGAAAGTCATGGGATAGCGAATACACATTTACAAATGGCGATAGTATGCCGTACAGAAGGTATAAAAGGGCAGTGCATTAGCGGAGCTGTCATTTGTACTGAGGTGATTCATGTGAAAATGTTTCCGACGTGATTATGGCACGACGGGATTTAGCAGACTTTGAACGCGTAATAGTAGTTGGAGCTAGATGCATGGGACATTCCATTTCGAAAATCGTTGAGGAATTCAGTATTTCGAGATCCACAGTGTCAAGAGCGTGCCGAGAATACCACATTTCAGGCATTACCTCTCACCACAGACAACGCAGTAGGCAAGTGCCTCCATCTAACGACCGAGAGCAGCGGCGTTAGCGTACAGTTGTCAGTGCTAAAAGACAAGCGACACTGCATGAAGCAGCCGCAGAAATCAATGTGAGGCGTGCGACGAACGTATCCGTTAGGACAGTGCGGCGAAATTTGACGTTAACGGGCTATAACAGCAAACGAGCGAGGCTAGTTCCTTTGCTAACAGCACGAGATCGCCTGCAGCGCCTCTCCTTGGCTCGTGACCATATCGGTTTGACACTAGACACCTGACTAGGCCACGGCTTTCCGGTTGAGTCCCGATTTCAGTTGGTAGGATCTGATGGTAGGGTCCCCGAGAGGCGCAGATCAACAAAACCATGGACCCCAAGTTGTCAATATGGCACAGTGCAAGCTGATGGTGGCTTCTTTTGGTATGGGCTGTGTTTACATTGAATGGTCTGGGTCCGGTTTGGTTCCTCTGATCCTACTGAACCGATAATTGACTGGAAATGGTTCTTTTCAGCAACTCTGAGACCATCTGCAGCCATTCATGGACTTTGTTCCCAAACAACGATGTAATTTTTTATGGATGACAATGCGCCGTATCACCGGGCCACAAGTGTTCACAATTGGTTTGAACAACATTCTGGACAGTTCGAGCGAATGATCTGGCCACCAAGATAGCCCGACATGAGTCCAATCTAACATTTATGGGACATAATCGAGAGGTCAACTCTTCTACAAAATCCTGCACCGACAAAACTTTCGCAATTATGAACGGCATTAGAGACAGTATGGCTCAGTATTTCTGCAGGGGACTTTCAACGACTTATTGAGTCCATGCCACTTCGAACCGCTGCACTAAGGCGGGAAAAAGGAGGTCCGATACGATATTAGTAAATATCCCATGCCTTTTGTCGCCTCAGTGTATTAGGCTGCTGACAATACGGCGCTGTGACGAACAGATTGTCGCAAGGTAGCACAACACATCTGTTTCCTGTTTGAAGTGCCGCCTTCTCAGTGATTATCTTCCCGTAAACGCGTGTCGGTCATTCCAGAGGAGAAGCGAAATGTCTTTAATGCGTTTTAACGAAGAAAAAACTAGAGTAACCAAATACATATAATGGCTAGAAAAAAGTCAATATTTTTAATACAAAGGAAAATTTGTCAGTACATATACTGAACAACTATATGAATTAGCCCCGAGTTATTAATCGAATATTTCTCTTTCATATCAAAATTTGTGTTTTTGCTTTTCAGTAGTATACATACTAATTTGACTATGTTTATCACTTTTAATTACCTTCACGGTAATTTTCGAAATTTAACTGCTTACTGGTAGTTACATTCCGGTAATTAAAATTTACATTTGTCGTCTTTCCACTCAGTTTAATAGAAAGCATCTTTTTTTTTGTAGCTATAATACATTCATTCTGCTTTTTAAAGATCTCAAGAATTGTACTTCCTGGCAGATTAAAACTGTGTGCCGGACCGAGACTCCAACTCGGGACCTTTTCCTTTCGCGGGCAAGTGCTCTACTATTTTTTTTTTATTTTTTTTTATTTCCATCTGAGCTACCCAAGCACGACTCACGCCCCGTCCTCACAGCTTTACTTCCGCCAGTACCTCGTCTCTGTGAAGTTTGGAAAGTAACACCACGTTCAAATTCACTTAAATCTTGATAACCTGCCATTGTAGCAGCAGTAACCGATCCAACAACTGCGCCAGACACTTGTCTTATATAGGCGTTGCCAACAGCAGCGCCGTATTCTATCTCTTTACGTATCTCAGTATTTGAATATGCATGTCTATACCAGTTTCTTTGGCGCTTCAGTGTGTAACATTTCGTACCATTTTTTCCGGCATTTCTTTCCTATATACAATAGCTTTATCCGGAAAAAAGCATCACTGTGCCTCCTACGTTATCTGCTAGATCATTGAGGCATATTATCAACGTATGGCTCTGAGCACTATGCGACTTAACTTCTGAGGTCATCAGTCGCCTAGAACTTAGAACTAACTAAACCTAACTAACCTAAGGACATCACACACATCCATGCCCGAGGCAGGATTCGAACCTGCGACCGTAGCGGTCACGCGGATTATCAACGTAAATGGCCTTACTGCACTTCCAAAGGGCACACACCAAGTTACTTTGGAAGTCTGATGATTTCGTCTAGTTAAGAACAACGTGGGTCTGAATCCAGGCACATATCCGGCCCGATATTTCGTAAGTTCTCATTTTACACACAAGACAAAAAATTAATCACGCCCTAATACCGCCTCTAGCATTGATAACTCAATTTGGTGTGGAAAAAATGTCCATAAGTTGTCACTATAGTCCGATTAAAATTACGTGATGTTGGACACTTGACGTGCTGGAGCTGGTTTCCTCCAGCGAGAACGTTCTATGTCATCCCCTAGCTGTTCGCCGTTCGCAAACTGCCACAGCAGTACTTGAGTCCTATCAAAATAAATGTGATGGTCTCTTGGCTGCATTTAATCACACATGATAAACTCCCCCACGCGCGCGCGCGCACACACACACACACACACACACACACACACACACACACACTGCCAAGTGCAAGTGGTCGTTGCTACTGGGATACCAGAATCATGTGTGTGATAATTTTCATGTATCATAGTGTCACAGCGCAGTAGTTAGCGCAAAGAACGTATTATGTTCGTCGGTTCGAATCGAGTGGTATACAGCATTATTTTACTTAATTCTAATCAAAAGACTAATTATTATTTTATGCAGTTAATTGAATTACTTGTAATTTTTATTGAATTGCCGCGTCATTTACACTATCGTGTTGACTTTTTTGATATTCTTTCTTTCTATTATCCTTTTTTCGTTTGGTATCTCCCAGAGTCGTCTACAATCTACAAACAAGTACCAACGAGGACTTCTCATCAATTGATAAAGCGGCAGTTCATGTAGTTCAGGTAACCCATGAATGATGGAGAGAAATTAGTTTCGTTTAGCGCTAAAACTGAAAATTTTCTGTCTTGAGTCAGCTCGTAAAGGTTAGCTTTAATAGCCGTGCACAGAGCGATCGTGGTCATTTAAAATCAGCTGTCGACAGAGTATCTCACATTTTGATCGTACCTCGCGGCGGCCACTTCCAACTTTGCTCCGCGTTCCACATTAACAGCATTCGTGAAGCGAACCGACGTGTTTGTTGGTCATCTACAACCAAGCGGTAGGCGATATGGCAACACTATAGCGACAAGTGACAGACGTCAACATTCTAGTAACTTTAATTGGACCTGATACACTGAATTTTCCACAGGGGGCAATATTTTGATTTTTATTTACAAGTAAGTAAACAGTACATGATTATTTTATTTATATTCAATTATAATAACGTGCAATGAGAAATTATTTTGTAATGAGAATTAAAACATTAAAATATTGCACTACACATTTTTTATAAATTTTGAAAGATATCCGAAATAATATTTCCATAGTTTTTAATTATCGTTAGAAAATATTCATAAGGTTAATCACATATAACTATCTTTGCATGTATAGATCGATACATTTTAATATCTTTGTACAGCGAGATACACATCGCTGGTCTTATTTATTTGACTAATTGGCGCGATTTAATCAAGATGGAAGCCAGCAGTTTTAAATCCCTTCGTAAAGTTGGAGGCTGTAAGTTGTGTTTTTTTCTTTTTTTTGGAAATATTGTTATGTGGCATTATATATGAAGGTAGGCATTTATATTGAAAAAAATTTTAACTCATTATTTATGCGACGTGTCACAGTGTAATTGAAGCAATTCACAACCTAAATAATGGAGACGAAACAGCTCTACAGCTTTTCATTCCAAAAATTAATACGTGAACTGGACAACCTGGATAACTTCCCATAAGCCAGGAGCCACTGAAGTATATACTGAGTAAACAAGAACTTCTAGAAAGCTACACTGAAAAGGCAAGTTAATTATCTTATTCTTTTTTTCTAAACAGTGCTACTGTCATTTTACAATAATTCATCTCGCCTTTGTTAGTGCCGTAGACAAAACAAACCAATGTTCGACACTGACTTCTGCTAAACAGTTTCGATCATTGATTTTTATCGATTCGCAAAATACAAGTTAGAGTATGATGGTGTCAGCCAGGATTTTTACGATAGATTAATTTAATAAAAAATTAGCAGGAGGAAAAATTAGTGCAATTAAGTAGGGGGTGGGGTGTTATGTTTCTGATATCTGAGAATTACGTAAAACAAATACGAGGAAGGAATAGTCGAATTGGTAGAACAGAGGGATGATGAAAAAGAGTGAAATCGAAAGAGATTAGAAACTATTTAAACGTAAATATTATATAATGAAGAATGTTGAAAAGTCATTGGGAAAAAAATTACTGAACGTAAAGAGCAGTGTGTACAAGCATCGGTTACTATTAGGCCTATTATTATTATTATTATTATTATTATTAACAGCGGTAGTAGTAATAGTAGCAAACAGTTTCAAAATTTCAACAGTTTATGGAAAGGAAAGTTTCAAATCTAAACGTTTGTGAGCGTATTGTCTAATATTAATATTAATATAATCTTGGGGAGGAGAGAGTATAGTCTGTAGAAACAAAGTAAGGAAAATGGAATCTAAATTGAAATCTGTTTTGACAGTTGAAATTAACTCTGTAATCAATTTTGGAAACTTTGAACAGGTTAACAGAGAGGAGAATATAAGTAATTGATGTGTTGGTCCTGTTAGACTTGGGAGTGAAGTATACACTGTTCATGAATTTCACCAGTTTGTTTTTGAAAGACAATTTTGTAGTTGATAAATGTGGAAAGGCGGTATGAGTTGTCATTGGCCAATAAGTATTAACATAAAGTGCAGAAAGTCATTTTAACATCTAAATTTTGTAACAATGATTGTTAGCTGACTTAATGCAAATTGGTTGGTGAGAGAGGTAGCAGAAAGGACTGTGTGAACAGTTCTAAAGGAATTCAAAAGAACATGTGATAAAAGCAAATTGTGCTTACTCATGTGGAAAGTTTGGTTTCGATAAAACATTTCTAATCGGTTTGACAACTGTATTGAGGGAAAGAATTTTTGAAGTTTGTGGGAGTAAAGTAGTGTACATTTTTGTGCGATAGTGCACAGTTTTGATGTGCTAGTAGGGCAAAGTAAAATGTAACTGAAAGATGTAACAGTAGCATGATTTATGTTTATGGGAGTGAAAGGAAAAGATAGCACAAAATTTGCTGATGAAAAGAATGGCAAAACCACTGGATGAAATATTGTCTCACAAAAGTAACAGTGCTGTAATTGAAATTTGTCTCAGAATTCAAAGGCTTTTCCACATACTTTGGGGATATACATTTTCGAACAAGCTATGTTTTACTGCTGCAGCTAAATATTTAGCTGTTATTTAATATTTCAGCCTATGTTATGCAAAGGTTAATGTTGAACTGTTACTGAATGCCTTTCGAATATGTTATGCTGTGTGTTGATAGACAATGGTGTAGAGTAGTTAATCCTACAAACTGTAACATGTTATGGCAATTTCATGATTCAGAAGCTGTGTTGAGTGAGAATTTTGGTGCAGCTTAAACCAGACTTTATTATTTGATTGGATGTTAATGTGATTAATTTTTGCACTGGTACTAAGAGTACATTTTGTGCGCATCCTCAGCGGTCATGAACTTTTCAAAATGTGCGTGGGATGTACATGGCCTTGAGGTGGTATAGCACTGTTTCATTCTTCATTTTCAGTGCTGCATTCATTCTTCTTGTATGAGTCAGTCTGTCGGTGCTTATCTTCTGCTATCTTCTCTTGTGTTCTCTTTACTTGAGTGAAAGTATGTCATTAGGTAGTGAGTACACAAATACAGGAAACTTAGTGTAGTCTTACAGAGTGCGAGTGAAAATTTTACTTACTGTTTTGTCTGAAAATTTTTCTTATTTCTGAACTGAAAGTTGTCTCCCATTGGTTCTAATTCATAAAGTTTTGAAATGAGGTTACATTTAAAGTGCTTTACACTTCTGTAATATACATATTCATATTTATACTTGGGTGATGGGTAATTTTCTTGTGTTTTGAATGTTAACGTATTTTAACTGCTTATAATGAAAAATGTTTTTGCAGGAAATAGTTATTGTTGTCCAATGTATTTTTATTCTGAGTTTTAAGAGTTTTGTGGGTGAATTTTGTCTGTTGGAAAATTAATATTCTGTTTTTAAATGGAATACACAGCACTGTTTTCATTTGGAAATATTATGTAAGGATTTTGCACCAAGTAACTTTATATTTTTGATTAGTATGATAGAAAGATATGCACAGACAGATTTTAATGCTATTTGGGTAGTATTTCTGTGGTACATCTTGGATAGAGTTAAAAAAACATTGTTACTGTTTTAAAATTTATTTTTGAGACATGTGGTATGTGCCATAAAATTATTTTATTGAGAAGTAAAGGCCTTCTATATACTTCCTGTGTGTCTACTTTCTGGTCTAATGGAACATTTATGAACATATTTTTGCAGATTTTTGGGGAACTATAGTGATATATTTGCTGGAATTTGTGTCTGGAAATATTTAATTAGAGGCCAGACTTGTTTCTTCACTATTGTCACACTGTGGAATTACAGTCCACATTCTAATTATGAAGAAGCTGCAGAATTTATGAAAATATTGGTTTGAACAGGGGCGTTAAGCTGAAATTTCAAGTATGTTAACAAGTTATGTGTACCGTGCAAACAACTTTATGCATTTAATATCATTTAATGAAGGGAGATTGTTTTTCAGGCCACATAGATAACAAAAGTTCAGAAAATTGTTATGGGTTAGGACTGTCATAGTAATTTTGTGGTGAACTTTATTAATGATGATAATTTTTCGAGGAAGAATTTGTTCTAGGTGATTATATGAGTATGGATGCACTTTGCTCAGAGTATTTTTGTTGTGTGGGAATGGCAAGCTGAGAACAATGTTTTAATGTGGAAGTAGTCTATGTATTTTGAAAGTCATTGTTAAATGATGGATACGACATGCATGATGATGATGACAACGACGACTAACAACACTGCAGATGGTGTGTGTGTGTGTGTGTGTGTGTGTGTGTGTGTGTGTGTGTGTGTGTGTGTGTGTGTTTGTTTGTTTTCTTGTTCAACATGTATCTCCAAAAATATTACAGCCACAATAGTTAAACTTGACTTATGTACAACATAATTCTTGATATTTTGTGTAATTTTTGTTTGAAAATTCACATCAACATACATTTTATAAGGATTTCAATTTTTAATTGCCATTGTTTCTATAATGCACCTTTTCTCGTACACTAATCAGTTTTGTAGTTTTTATAGTTTATGTCTACATAAGTTGCTAATAAAATGAGTGGAACAAATTTTTGCTTAAGGTCACAGTTGCTTCGAAATTAATTTTTCAGTTTTGTGTTATCCGGGACTGCTCTATTTTTCTTAAATTTTAAAGAACTTTACACAGAGAAAAGATAACGGCAAAGTGCTGTGTAGGATTATTCAGTAAGTAATTCTTAGTAACTATGCCAAATTTCAGGATGTTCACTTTTATAGTTCCTGAGAAGAATACATTATAGCTCAAGAAAGTTAGTTTACGGCAATTTGGATTTAAAGTTTTTATTTATTTCAATTTTTGACAATATTGCTATACCTCTAGTGACTAATGCTGCCCATATCCCTAATTCTATTTCTCTTCCTGGAGTGATCTCTTCCCCTGCCAACTTTTGCATTTATTCCTCTGCTACCTGCGAGCTTTGTCCAGCCGCAGTTCATCGATGGTTCTGAGTGTCTTGCTTCAATGCACCTGGATGGAAATCTAGTCTCCGCAGGCACTTAATCCTACCTACATTTCCACTACTGAATACAAAATAGACATCACATGCAGCTATCTTCACAACTGATGAGACAAATACTGTTTTTGGATTGTGATTGTAGCTTTCATTTGTGTTTCGTGTTTTCCCCTTGACACATTTTTTCAGCAGTCTAGGATTAGCTAGGTACCTTAATTTTGGTTTTATAACTTCTAAAACAGTAAGTAGCAAACCATGTTTGTGGGTGTATGGCTGTCGACTGGCTTCAGTCTGATGATATTTGCACCACGATATGTCGCAAAGGGAATGTTGAGGATTATCATCTGTGGAAAGTATGTGAAATAATGTTGCCCACATGGCTTCCTGCATCATTTTTACACTATGTAAGTTATCTCCCAAAGCTTTTCCATACTCTATTTGTAAATTGTGAATTTCCTTTTCTGGCAGTCTAACACATCCCAGTGGCTTTCTATCTTCTAATTTTTTGCCTATCATTTCTTTCTTCAATCTGAGACATCTACCTCCTATTCGCTTTTGAACATGCCCCACACATTCCAGTTTTGTGAATTTCAGTCTGAGAGCCATAAGGATTGCTCTCTAAAACAGTCTTTAAAGCATGGAATTTTCATCACCTAGATACTTCACATACCTGACACCATATTGTTCAACTGACCTTTCCAATATTAGTTTCATCCCTGGTGCTCCCATACCATCAGTTGACCCCAAGATTTTACACAAATCCACACTAATCACAGATGATACGCCATGAAGTTATGTATGGCCCCTCTTCATCCAGGTTCCATCACAGAAGAGAAAGCTCTGCCTTCTCTACACAGTATCATTTCCCTTCATTGTTAATATCTATAGCTTCCTCAACAGCAGCTTTGATGTCCTCCTTGCACTCAACTTCAGGATCACTAAAGAGCGTTCTGTTGTAATCGCTAAGTCTAATGCTGGTGCAGGCATTTTCATCAAGCCACAAAACAAATTTGTGCTTTCTCTGCCTACACCAAAGCATCTCATCTCATGTTGGAACACAATCTTGTATTTGGCTCCTGTATCTTGGACAGTAGAAGTCTTGAACTGAACATCAGATTTTCAAACTTTACACGAAATATGTATATTACTTACAAAGTCAATTATGTCACTGTTTTATACAGTCTGAAGCCCTTTGACTCACAATTACCACATGAACATGAAACAATCATATGGGCAAGTTTTTCCAAGTCCGTTAACATAAATCCACTGGAAAACTCGTCATTGCCACTGCACACAGCATCATCAACTCCTTCAATTAATTTTCTTCTTCGATGAACGCAGTGGCTATGTCGAAAATTTGGGTCGACCGAAGCGTCCGATCCCACCCGTCAGCTTTGACCCGTGACGCAAGGCTGTTTTGTGTGACGACACGACGGCGCGGAATTTAGTTTGTGAGTGTGGCGTGTTTGTAGGTGTTGTTTGATGTGATCGGTGGTGCTCTCTGGTGGTATGTTAGGTGATATTTTAGGTTTAGTTCGCGTGTGTGGCGTGTTTATAGGTGGCGTATTGTTGCGGTCCGTGGTTCTCTCTGGTGGTGTGTTTATGGGTAGCATGTTACGTGGCGTATGGGGTTCATTTGCGTGATAGCATTGCACGTGTGTGGTGTCGGGACTATGCTTTCAGCGGAATATTTTGCAGTGCGTTAACGATTTTAGCTTTGTTATTTCGACGATATTGTAGTTTTTTCTGTTCGTCGTGTGTGAATTTAGGTAAATTGCAGGTCAAGGGACGTGTTAGATTCCAATTTTGTTTGTTTGTTGTGTTTACGGTAATAATGATTGTGGACGTGGTTGTAGTTTTGGGTTTTATGATTTGGTATCGGTAATTTCTGTTGACGTATATAGGTCAAGGGAAGTGTCTGATTCCAGAGGATATTGTGTTTAGAGGAATTTGGGGAGTTTTGTGTGATTTGGTATGGTGGTGTGTGTCTAAATTTATTTTGTCCCCACCCAAAAACACCCAATTTCCCACGATTGTCCCGTTAGTGTTATTAGTTTTTTTTATTTTTTATTTTATTTTATTTTATTTTTTTTTTTTTTTTTTTTGCGGAAGTGTGTGTGTGTTGCTTTTTTCCAATGTATTTTCGTATTTGTGGTTATGTTTACGTAATGACGTCATAGGCGCTATATTGGCGTCTTAGTGTATGGTCGTTTCTGCCATATTTGTGACGTCATGGGGCAAAGCAGACGGGTGGAATCGGACGTTTCTGTATTTCCGAAAATTTTTGTTCACACTTAGGAACAGCATCTGTAGCACTGTTATTTGAATTTCCCATACCTTTTACACGTGAAATTAGACATTTCCTCACTTTTTTTTAATATGCATCCTCGATCCATTTCAAGCAAAACAGGTTGATATAAGCAACACTAAAAACTGAAACGTTTGTAACACGTACTATTAAAAAAAAGCGTTGTAAACAAAGGAACAAGCGAAGATAATGTTTCTTACGGACTTCTATACTCATATGTGGTTCGTGTGAACGAAAAATTAACGCACAAAAAGTTTCTGGAGTAGAGAAAAAGCATAGCAAAAGGGTGCTTGACAGGCTCAAACGAGCGAACACACATTTTTTTAAATTATTTTTTAGCCAAGATTCGATTATGAAACCTTGCGAAGTTATTGTTAAAGAAACAACCTAATAAATTACGCAATAAAAAATTCAAATTTTTTCGCAATTTTGCCCATCTGCACTTAAGGAAAGGCTTGACTATTAAAACCGAAAAAATGTCAAACTTCTTATCAGACAGAAAAAGTATGGGAATCGTAGGATCTAATTCAGTGCTAAAAATTTTGACTTTTCTAATATGTATTAACAGATCGTGAATTTTGTGAAACGATGTTCTGAAACACTTTTTGGAATGTTAAATTGGTGTGACATAAGTGTATTAAAAAGATCTTTATATAAATAGTAACGGAAATAGGACTGTTTTATACGCTATTTAGTTTTTGTGTTTACAAGCCATTTCTGCCATCCCTGAATTATGTCAGTTAACAAAAAACAAAGGTGATGCTGTGTTATGAGCTGGACTGAAATAATTTTCACACTCCTATCTTTTGTGGTTACACTGCATTGCTGATTCATTATTGATGGACGTACTTTTTAGGTCGCTCAGTGTATCTACGAAGTAAAAATCGCACTAATCTCTTTCCATTCTTCTAATAGCCTAAATTTTGCCACGTTTTTGCAAGAAATTTGCCAATTTTGTTTTTGTATATATCTTAAAATGACCTGAATGTACAGCCTGAACTAAACTGTCCGTACTCTGCCTATTACGAACCTATAGGACCGTCAGTGCATTCAACACATTGCATAATTTGAAAAGCGGCAAAACTGCAATTCAGCAGACTACATTACACACTTTCAGCTAGCCACTATTTTCGTGTCGTTTGGCACACTGATGATGTGCAGTTTTATTTGTAGATGCGAGCAATGGCCTTTTGCAAGGTGCTAAAGTCCAAATGTCCATGGCATGCAGATCCTTTCGGAATGTCCTCTCTCAGAAACTGGCTGAAATAGACCAGTATTCACTGGCGGCGAGAATGCCTGTTGGGTTTCAGACCGATTGTCACTGACGTGTGTGGAATTTGTATCCGGTCCCTGCCAGTTAGGATCATCTGAACACCTCAGTTCTCTGGCTGTTACATAGTTACTAGTGGTACACTATTCCTTGTATACATGTTGGACAGTTCGCATTGATACACCAACATACCTGACAGCTTAATGGATTGTGCCGTCATTGATATATCCAAACATATTATCTCCCTTCTGCCACTTTGTGTGATTTGCAATTTCACACATTGTACTGTGCTGATTCCATACAACCGACTGACAGATCCACAGCACTTCACTCAGATGACTTACGTAAGTGATGGAAGGTCACATAACCACATGGTGCCAGGTCTACACGAACAACAGCTCTCAAGAGCTACCAGTCTCTTGTTTTTAAGGGAGTGGCTAATATTGTGCAGTGAGCTTCTTTACTAATCAGCTGAGCGTAATTGTATCGAATTCCTTCCGGAACTCATTGAACATTAAAGCAACCTCATATCTTCTACGACCTTCTCGACCTCGTGGACGAATGCAGTGAGCTGAGTTTCACAAGGACGACGTTTGCATAATCCATGTCGATTCTTACAGATGTGATTTGTTAAGGTTCATAGAAAGCGAGCATAAAACGTTTTCCATAATTCTAAAACAGTTTGAAGTCAGTGTTGTAAGTATAAACTTCCCTACGTGTGTCCGGCAACCCTTTTGAAAATGGTAATTAACTACACCTTTTCCCTATCGCTTCATTGCCCAGCTGACTTACGGTAAATTGAAGCGACAGGGGAGCAAGTTCTTTCACATAATCTTCGTAAAATTTAAAGGTGAATCACAGGTCCAGTTGCCTTTTCTCTATTACATGTCTTTTAATTTATCTTCTATTTTTGCAATCACGTATCTCAGCAACTACAATTTTGGCATCTGTGCTACGATTGAAGAGGGGAGACATACTAACCTCTGTAGCGGAACAATTTTGTAAGACCTAATACAGTATTTCAGTCTTGTCATCTACCGTTTCCGTATCATTATGGCCACCGAGTGAAAGATGTTTTTTGCTTGGTGGTTTTACGTAAAACCGAAAATATAGTTTTCGCAGATGAGTTGGTAACATTTTACTCCCGAATGATTTAATCCTTCTTGCACTGGTCTACTTACGCTCAATTTGGTTTCTATCAGCTGTTTGTCATCAGTTTTGTGCCGATGTTTTAATACGGCTACTAAATCACAGTAGGTCTTAGACATCCCACACATACTGGTCTCAGACCTATTGCAAAACACTTTCAAATTTCAACCATTTGTGTTGCACATGTTCGTCTTCAGAACTGAATATTTTATATTGAATCCTAAGACACCACAATTTTTTCTATTATTCTAGCTACGTAAAAATATTTTCCTGCCTTTCTGAACCCTCAGATTACCTAGTGGTATCAGTCGAAACCACAAAGCTATATTTTTTTATTTTGACGTAGAACTGGCAGTGCAACTTAGTGACACTTTATTTTCGTCAGACATACTCGTTATCTCGTGTGTCTGGTGCTGGTTGTATAACTAAACAAATAAGATGAAAACAACATTTACAGGGTAGTTATAATTAATCTTTAGCTGCTTGAGGGGGGGGGGGGCATGAAAAACGAGAGATCGTAGGGCAATGAAATTTTGCGGAAACGTACGTAACGGCACGCGGAAGAGAAATAACAAATACACCATTGAAATACACACATTTTAATAACATAAGAGGGTAACCTTTTTAATTGCGCGCCATGTTTACATTCCAGATTACAAAGTTGCTCAATGTGATGAAAATCTGGATCCACAACAGCGTGGAATACCATGTCGACTTTCCAAATGATGGGCAATGGAATGTTCAGCTAACGTGACAACTCCTAGAAACAATTCCCAAATCGACAATTAATTAAAACTTTCAAATCATGGTCTTCAACCGGTGGGCAACGAGGATCATTCCACATTCCTTTATTGCGTTGATACTCGCGAAGAACAGCTGCACTATAGCTGTTGTTTCGATGAAACAGCATTACGAAAAAAAGCCCTGCTCACTTTGTTCAGACCCATGTTGAGTGCCTGCAGCGGTAATATACACTGACGCTTGCTTCAAACCGGCGCCTAACGCAATTCACGACGTACTACTAGCAACGCAAATTCTGCAGTGCACAGTCTGAAAATCATTTCTATAGATTTGAGTACAGACACTGCAAATAGTTTTCTGTTTACAATAGCTCAAGTAGCGAAAGTTTAATTATAACTACCTTTATTTTTGTAAGGGAGTAGTTTCCGTTGACTCACGGGGTAGTCAACGTCACACACAAATTTCTTTTCCAGGATACGATTTATCCACGTTTCACTGGCAATAATGATGGTGCTAAAAAAATATTTTATTATATTCATTGTTGTTTTGTCTGAATTCGTTTAATTCTTATTTGGCATTGGACTGAGAAGTTAAAAGTGCTGTTTGTGTTAGTGAAATGAGAAAAAAATCAGAAATGTACTGTGACACATAACCGAAATACCTGAGCATCTTAGTGGGGTAGTTTACATGATGCAGAATGAGGGTAATAGTGAGAACTAAATTGTGATCATCAGAAAATAAGAACGTGTTAGAGGTAGAAGAAATAGCATATGAAATAGGAAACAGTGTTGATGTAGATGATATTGATAACATACCAACTCATGAATATTAAAGTTTAAGGAGCGTTCAGTAAGTAATCCAACACTTTTTTCTGAGAGCAAGTTGGATTTATTTACGATTCACATTCACCTTATTATTCCCCACTCTTTGGGCTACAAAACCCTATTTTTCAACACAGCCTTCATTCAATGCGGCGGCCTTATGTCACTTTACTGGGAGGCCATGTATCTCCGCGTGGTGCCACTTACTGGTGGACGCCGGGACCAACGTCTTGCTGCATCAATAACCTCCCTGTCATCCTTGTACTGCTTATCGCAGAGTCCATCCTTGACTGGGCCAAACAGATGGAATTCGGTGCGAGATCCGGGCTGTGGGCTGGATGAGGAAGAACAGTTCGCTGCTCTTGGGTGCGCAGACTTGTGAAGCCTTGCATAGTCACAGAGAAGAATTTCGTTTTCATTTTTGTGGTTACGAACATGCTTAAATAATTTCTTCACTTTCCTGAGGGTAGCACAATACGGTTCATTGTTGTACCATGAAGGACATCTAAACAGTATAACCTCTTCAGAGTCCCAGAAGATCGTCGTAAGGATTTTATCGGCTTTGTACTTTCTCCTTGGAGGAGAGGTGGTGTGGCACTACTCCATAGATTGCTGTTTTGGTTATGGTTCGATGTTATAATCCCATGTTTCATTACCTGTGACAATGTTCCGCAGAAGATTGTAACGATCAGTCCCTAACACGCAAGCAATATTGTGCAGATGGTCCTTCTTGCTCTGCATGGTCTTCTGTTACGCGGTGAGGAACCAAGCGGACACGCAACAGATAGTTGCTCCAGTCAGTCGAGCCAACAGCTCTACGGGGGAAGGATTGGTGGTAATAATAATAGTAGTAGTAAGGCAAAAATCATTGAAATGCAGGGGGACTAGCCTCTTGCCGATCTACAAGTGAATAGATGCTGGAAGGAACACGAGGATGAATAATAATTTTAGGAAAGTAACCCACTGTCCTACTGCTGCTATAAATCCATCCTCCCTGTATACTGAAGCCATGTGCCAACAGCACTGGGGAAGAAACGTACTTATACCTATTTACGAATCGCAGGCGCATCTTAACCAACAGATGTGGAAAATACATCGTACGGTATTTTTTACGATTGTAGTGCTCATTACCTTACATGAACACGGCGTCTCACGATGAAGAAACTGGCCAGTCAACTACATTCTTGTCCAGCGCCATCCACCGAGTCTATTTTGTGCCTGAAAAGCCGATCAGCCGGAACCTTTCTTTTTACCTGCCCAGTCGTGACACGCTAAGTCGCAGCTTCTGATAGGCCCAGCCCTCGTGACCGTGCCTGCCACTGGTCGTGGACCGGCGTCGTTAACTCCTAGCACACTGCTAGACAAGCAGCCGCTGCTTGGACATGGAGTTCTGACCGCAATTCCACCACTGACAGATTTCCCAGTTTAAATAACCCACATTAACCAATCCGAGATGGGGATGATGCTGTCGTCCATACACCTTTAATTTCTCATGTGAAATGAGGATTTCTTTCTTTTATGCGCATTATTTTCGAAGGCGGAAGAAATCTGAGCATACACGAATTTTCACGTCAATTAAATATCGTTACATGTTTATTCTTAGTGTGAAAATCCTGTACAACAGTATGGCATAGGTTATATTTCTTACGACTATTTTCTCGTCTGGAAAAGATGTGTTATCAGCTTAACATCTGTTACATCCTGCATCACAGGACTAGAATATTAAACTCATTCTTGGCGTTTGATTGAGTGCTAAGAGCATGCATGCTCTATCTCTGTTACAGGATGCCTCCTCACTTACGAACTCTCTTAAGGTAGTCGAATGCTTCGTCACCTATGAAGAGATAGCCAAATAGCAGCATAGAGGAGTTGTAAATATCTGGTTAATACTACGTATCACTTTATACATTCGGTAGTATACGTGATTCTGTTAAGATGGCCATCTCTCTCTTTATAGGCGGTAGATTTAAATTTCGTTAAGAGGTCTCACCGCAACGAAAAGACGCCTGATTACTGCTCCAACACGCGATTCATATCTATTGCACTATCACCCTTGCTTCCACCCATCCGGCGGGGCGGCACGTTATTGATATTGCATCGTGAGTAATTCGAGCCAATTAAGTGCAAGCAATCAGTGTCAATGTTTCCTCCAGAAACCGCAGTCACCTTAGGACTTCTACACTTTGATTGCAATTGTAGTGCCACAGTCTTTAGGTGACATCGACGCTGTTTTGCGGTCACTCACCTCCAACACTGTCACTCCTTAGTGGGTGGATTACAGCCCCCTTAAAAATCCATACAAATGAATTCGAGCCAGACATATTCTTCTGTTATATCTCACCGACTTGTCAGTTCTTAGTGTTTTGGTTTCTTCCCTTAAGATTCCAGCAAATGAACCCGAACCCGACTTACGTATTCTTCATCTCTCTCCAGATGCTAACTGCTAGGTATTTTATTGCCGTTCACGCTTCCAGTGAAGGGATATTGGATTTTTGGACCTATTAATCTGCAATAGATTGAGTTACGTCCAGGGCAACTACCAACCTCACCACAGATTTTCCCGCTTGCTTGCGGACACCTGTCACCTGCGAACACTACGTATAAAACAAATACGCCACAAGGCGTTGTACAGTGGTTGATGTAGAGCACATCACACCAGTGTTCTCGATTACGCCTCCAATCTCGCGTTCTGATAGAGTAAAAAAATGTTTGTCTATATACGTCCATATTTACCTTAATCCAGCGTTATGATTCCGGAAGATGCAAGTCGTCTTTCTCAGAGATTTTGTTTTCCGTTACATGTTGAATGGAGCATGCCAATCTATACGATCCTAGCAGCGCCCTTATGTGGCTGATGTGCGAAGCTAAAGCATCATAACACGAACAGATGTGCCTCACATGATTGGTGGTCAGCGGTTATGTAATGTTGAGCTGTTGAATCGATGTTACTGTTCACCGATACATATAATTCAACCATAAATGGGTCTACGCATGTTACTGTCGGGATAGCGGCTGACGGTAGCCTCGTACAGGTATGACAAGTGGTCACAAAGCTTTTAGCTACCTAGTTTTGGCTACTTTTCAAGGTCATCCAACTACTCCTTCCCCATCCTAAATAAATGCACATAAATCATTGTAGATAGGAAATGACTCTGAATTTTGGCAGGTTAATGACTGAGACAAGCAAATATTCTGATACATAATTTTATTAATTTCTCCATACACATTTACACACAGAAAAAACTCTTTCTTTGTTTGTCGTGTGTAGTTTCTCCAGCCAGTAATTCGACAGGTACAAATAAGGTATGTTCTCAAATTCTAATATATTCTATTTTTGTTCACGTAAACTACCTCGTTTATGGGTTTAATAAGTAGCTTTGTTCTTTCTTCCAGTTCTACATGAGAAGAGTATTCGAGGATTTTAGTTTTTACCTCTTGTTTACTCCATGGCACTGTTGTTAAAGCACTTACAACACTGTACACTATGTGATCGAAAGTATCCGCACACCTGGCTGAAAATGGTTTACAAGTTCGTGGCGCCCTCCATCGGTAATGCTGGAATTCAATATGGTGTTGGCCTACTCTTATCCTTGATGACAGCCTCCACTCTCGCAGGCATACGTTCAATCAGGTGCTGGAAGGTTTCTTGAGGAATGGCAGCCCATTCTTCACGGAGTGCTGCACTAAGGAGAGGTGTCTATGTCGTCGGTGCGGCCTGGCACGAAGTCTATGTTCCAAAACATCCCAAAGGTATTCAGTAGGATTCAGGTCAGGACTCTGTGCAGGCAGGTACATTACAGGGATGTTATTGTCGTGTAAACACTCCGCTACAGGCCACGCATGATGAACAGGTGCTCGATCGTGTTAAAAGATGCAATCGCCATCTCCGAATTGCTCTTCACCGGTGGGAAGCATGAAGTAGCTTAAAACAACGTAAGCCTGTGCTGTGATGGTGCCACGCGAAACAAGGGGTGCAACCCCCCTCCCTGAAAAACATGACCACACCGTAACACCACTGCCTCCGAGTTTTACTTTTGGCACTACACACGCTGGCCGATGACTTTCACCGGGCATTCGCCATACCCGCACCCTGCCGTCGGATAGCCACATTGTGTACCGTGATTAGTCACGCCACACAACGTTTTTCCACTGTTCAATCGTCCAGTGTTTACGCTCCTTACACCTAGCGAGGCGTTGTTCGGCATTTACCGGCGTGATGTATGGCTTATGAGCAACTGCTCGAATATGAAATCCAAGTTCTCACACCTCCCGCCTAACTGTCATAGTACTTGCACTTGCAGTGGATCCTGATGCAGTTTGGAATTCCTGTGTAATGGTCTGGATAGATGTCTGCCTATTACACATTACGACCCACTTCAACTGTCGGCGTTCTCTGTCGGTCAACAGACGAGGTCAACCTGTAAGCTTTTGTGCTGTACGTGTCCCTTCACGTTTTCACTTCACTATCACATCGGAAACAATGGACCTAGAGATGTCTAGGAGTGAACTCTCGCGTACAGACGTATGACAAGTGACAATTACCTGACCACATTCGAAGTCCGTGAGTTCCGCTGAGCGCCCCATTCTGCTCTCTCGCAATGTCTAATGACTACTGAGGTCGCTGATATGGAGTACCTAGCAGTAGGTGTCAGCACAACGCACCTAATATGAAAATTGTATATTTTTTGGGGTGTGCGGGTACTTATGATCTCACAGTATATGTACACCAACAGCTGTTCTCAAAAGCCCAGGAGCAAACAAAGTTGTTGGTAACCACCTTATAGATTTTACATCGTGTCCAGACACGCGACTAGGAAAACTTTTAAGTCTTTCTTGGCTAAGGATCATGGCAGTACCAGCCCGATGGCTACATGATACAACTACAGAATGGATTTTATTTTCGACCCTGTGCAAGACTATCTGATTCGTAAAAAGTATTTACACTGTGTTCCACTGTGTTCTGTGCCAATCAGTACATTTGGTGTCGAACAACTAATACCTTACGTAAGAGCTGCTGTGTGCTGCGTAACAAAGTGGGTGTGTTGTTGGGGGAAGAAACCAAACAGGGAGGTCGTCGGTCTCATGGGATTAGGGAAGGACGGGGAAGGAAGTCGGCCGTGCCCTTCCAGAGTAACCACCCCCGCATTTCCTTGGATAGAATTAGGGAAATCACCGAAAACCTAAATCAGGATGGCCGGACGCGGGATTGAACCGTCGTCCTCCCGAATGCGCGTCTAGTGTGCTAACCACTGCGCCACCTCTCTCGGTACTTAACAACGTTCTGGAGTTTGTCTGCTGGGGTAATAAAAAAAAAACCATAAATTGACTCGTGTACTACTAGGTCTGCGAGACTCTCAAGAGCCAAAAAAGGTTATAAGTTATGTTCTGTCTGCATACAGTTTTAATTCCCTATCTGTAAGTTATGTGGAGACTGTCTCCAACAAAGATGATTTGAGTGTTGTACAGAAGCGTTATATAAAATTAGGCAAATCATATTTTTCACACCATAGGACATTGTTCCCACAATACTATCGAATACAGATATTGCCAAATTGGATGTGGTTCCCACAAACAATGTTTTTCCTAAAAATGTAAATGAAAAGAACCACTTTGTTTAACAGACTTGAACCATTCCCTATCAGGGAAGTTACTCCCCTAAGAACAGTTATTGTTACGTGCAGAAAAAAAACTGCAAATGGGAGACATCGAAGTCAAAAAAATGAAAACTGCAATATATGGTGTAGATAACTACCGTAAAGGAAGAAAATAAACTGTAATTCGAAAAAGGAGTAGCTATTGCCGATGTGCAAGCAAGGTTTACACATGTCTTGAAACACAAAGTGTATACAGAAATCTAGCTATGACTGGAGAATATGAAGTACCTGCATTTACAGTACACAGCACTGGAAACTGGTCACGTGTTATATTACTGGCCGAAATGAATGGAATCAAATATGTTTACTACTTTAAAGGATACACGAATTTTTTTTATATAAACCTCCATTCCCATTTGCACCGGTTTTAAAAATGGTTATATTATATCTAAATGTGGCGAACTGTATGTTGTGCACGTAGCAACAGAAAAGCCATTTGCAGAGGTTAAAACTGATGGAATATTTACATTTAATGGACACTGGTTTGCAATAGTTGCAAACTTTAAGTTCTATATAGAAATTCGACAAAAATGTGCAGGGGAAGAGCTGCTGACGTACATACAATATGATGAGTGCTTTAACAATGATGCCATGGAGTAAATAAGAGGTAAAATTAAAATCCTCGATGCTCTCCTCTTTTACAACCGCATGAAAGGCAGAGCTACTTGTTAAATCCATAAACGAGGTAGTTCACAGGAACAAAAAATCGATATGTATTCTTCTAGACGTAGATAACCGAACAATTCTCCCAATAAATACAGAAGGACGAGTATTAACAAGAGCATCAGATGTTCTTCACTCATGAGCAGTACCTGCTCTAGGGGTTAAAATTGATGCAACGCCAGGTCGACTAAATCAAGGAATAGAATCTGAGAACATACCTTCTATGTACTTACCGAATTACTGGCTGGAGAAAGAAATATCCGATTCAGATGTGGATTTAAGTCACAGCTAAAAGTTAAGCTACATTTTATTAAAATTACACCAGACAAATATAAAGAAAAGGTTGTTTTCTGTTTGTAAATGTATATGCAGAAAATAAGGATTATGTATGAGAATATTTGTCTGTCTGTCTTGCTAACCTGCCAAAAATTCTAAGTCATTTCCTATCTACAATGATTCACGAAGTAGCTGAAAGCTTAGCCACCAATTCTCATACCTGTATGAGGTAACTGTGAGCTGCTATCCCGACATTAACATGCATAGACCCATTTGTAGTCCAATTATATATATATCAGTGAACAGTAACATCAATTCAACAGCTGAACATCACATATTCACTGTCCACCAATCGTGTCAGCCACATCCGTTCATGTTACGTGGCTGATACGCAAAGCAGAAACATTATGTGGACGCTGCTAGGCAGATTGACATACTCCAAATATGTAACTGAAAACCAAATCTCTGTTGAGGACGACTTGTGTCTTCCAGAAACATGACGCTGGATTAGGGTATATATGGACGTATATAGACAATCATTGTTTTACTCTATCAGAAAGCGAGATTGGAGTAGTAAGATAATCGATAATACTGGTGCGATGTGTCCTACATCGACCACTGTACAGCGACTTGGGGCGTGTTGATCTGAACGTAACTAAATCTAGTGCACATTAATATGTGTAGAAGTCCAATACACTGTCACTGGAAGCGTCAATTCCAGTAGAATACCTAGCAACTAACATCTGGAGAGAGAGGAAGTCGGTGAGCTAAAACAGAAAAATATGTCACGCTCAAATTCGTTTGCATGGATTTTTAAGGGGGCTGTAATTCGCCCACTAAGAAGTGGCAATGTTAAAGGTTAGTGACCACAAGACCCCGTCGATGTCACCTAATGATTGTGACAACACAATTGCGATCAAGGTGTAAGAGGTACTAAGATGACTGCTGTTGCTGGAGGAAACATACTAATTGCTTGTATCTGTTGCTTACTTGCCTGCAATTACTCACTCTCATGATCAATTTACTTAGTTATTCACTTGCTTCCAACTGCCAAGCGGGTGCAAGCAAGAGCGACAGTGCTACGGATATGAGTCGCGAGTTGGAGCAGTAATCGGGCGTTAGTTCGTTGCGGAAAGATCTTTTAACGAAATTTAGATATCCCTCTACACAGGTACAGATGGCCATCGTAACAAAAACACCTATGTTACCGAATTCATAAAGTGATACATAGTATTAATCAGATATTTGTAACTCCTCTGTACTTTCTTAAGACACTTCGTAGGTATAAGGCATTTGGCTACCTAAAGAGAGTGACACTGTCATGAGGCAATAATGACGAATATTCTAGTCCTGTGATGCAGGTTTTAATAGATATTAAGCTGATAAGAACAGATCTTTTTCCGGATGAGAGAATACTCGGAAGAAATATAGCCTATGCCATACTGTTGTACAAGATTTTCACACTGAGAATCAACAAATAACGATACTTAATTGACGTGAAAATTCGTGTATTCTCAGATTTCTTCTACCTTCGAAAAGAATGCGCATAGAAGGGAGGAATCTACATTTCACGTGAGAAATTAGAGGTGTATACACAATAACATCATCTCGAATTTGTCAATATTGATTTTTTGAACTCTGCAGCCTGCTTGTCTCTCACTGTTCTATGAGTTAGCGACGCCGGTCTGCGGTCAGTGGCAGGCGTGGTCAGCAGGGCACGACCAACCAGAATGCGCGGCTTAGCCTGTCACGACCAGGCAGGTACAAAGTTCAAGTGCAAAATACAATCTGTAGACGCTGGACTAGACTGGAGGTGACTTGCCAATTTTTTTTCATCGTGAGATGTCGTGTTCAATTAAGTTTATAAGCACTAAATCGTAAAAAATATCGTACAAGGATTTTCCACATTTCTGTTAGCTAGGATGCGACTTGCGACTCGTAAAAAGGTGTAAGTGTGTTTCCTTCCCCAATGCTGTTGTTACATGACTTCTGTATATAGGGAACATGTATTTTTAGCAGCCTAATATTATCCATCCTTACATTCCTCCCAGCACCTATTCACTTGTAGATCGGCAGGAGACTACTCCATATCAGTGATATTTTGCTGTCCTATTACCCATCCTTCCCACGTAAAGCTGTTGACTAGATTCGCTGGAGCCACTCTCTGAAGCTACACTAATAGCGAAAATATCCACTCTACATCCACCAGTTACTGACGACACCGGCTAGAGCTTCTCTCTAGCGCTCAATTACACGCTCACCTTCGCTTCTCCCATCTACATCTACATTTATACTCCGCAAGCCACCCAACGGTGTGTGGCGGAGGGCACTTTACGTGCCACTGTCATTACCTCCCTTTCCTGTTCGTCGCGTATGGTTCGCGGGAAGAACGACTGCCGGAAAGCCTCCGTGCGCCCCCGAATCTCTCTAATTTTACATTCGTGATCTCTGGAGGTATAAGTAGGGGGAAGCAATATATTCGATACCTCATCCAGAAACGCACCCACTCGAAACCTGGCGAGCAAGCTACACCGCGATGCAGAGCGCCTCTCTTGCAGAGTCTGCCACTTGAGTTTGTTAAACGTCTCCGTAACGCTTCATGCTTCAGAGCCAGAGAAATAATGTGTGTTCTCGCTGATTTATGAATTTCCCGCCAATAGGGGGAGGGGGCTGGACAGCGTAAATATTCTGGCCCGGTCATCTTGCGTTGTGACATCATAGACTGCGCCAGTATTCCAAAGCCGATACAATAATAATAATAATAATAGAGTGCCTACATACTTCCACAACAGCGATATGCAAATTAAATTTTTATAAATAGTGTTACTCTTGTTTTTGCTATTATTATCCTCTGCAATGTAATTAGTTTCTTAATTTAGCATGAAACTTTGAGTTTCCCGCCATTTTCCACGTGATGCACAGAGGGGTAATAACTGATTAGTTTAATTAGGCAAAAAATTTGATTCGTAAGGGTCCCCTTAACACCTTTCCAGAACTACTTGTGTCAGCACTACGAACAGTGACGTTCAACTGAGGAACAAGGTGTTTCTGATCCACTGATCACCCCGAATGAGAGTGTCTGCACGTTCAAACTTTGCAGGAGTCACAGCAGTGTGCGGCCGGCCGGCAGAAGATGGATGGAACAGGTCTGCACGACATTATTGCGATAATAACAGTCGCCTCTCCCAGAAAATCACCCCGTTTTTGTTCACTGCAACGTCTCCGCAGGCATTCTGCAAGGGCCTATGAATATCTCGGATACTCTGTTTTCCCTGCAAAAGAAAATCAATGACATCTCTGCTTGGAACGCACCTCCGTTACAAGCGCCATTTTGAGGGCTACATATAGCGCCGCCATCTATCGGCACTTCATCAGACTAAAGGGGCTGAAGCGGGAATACTTCGCCATGTCCCACAACAAATTTTTTTTTTTTTTCAATCACTGTTGGCCGAGAACAAAACTGTTGCATTACTTATTGAACGCCCCCTGGTAAGAATAGAATATCTTGGTTTACAAATCTACCCACCACTAAGAGTCACAAAGTTACTGAAGTGCTTCCATGACTTACAGGAGCGTCTAGCAGAAACGAATCATTAAGTGATGATCCTGAAGCTGTTCTTCGATGACAGTATATTATGAGGAATGTAACGCAAGATACTCAGAAAATCAGAAACAATGGTTGCCGACATA
This sequence comes from Schistocerca serialis cubense, assembly GCF_023864345.2. Taxonomy (NCBI): domain Eukaryota; kingdom Metazoa; phylum Arthropoda; class Insecta; order Orthoptera; family Acrididae; genus Schistocerca; species Schistocerca serialis. Next base: position 175,971,280 of record NC_064640.1, on the reverse strand, counting down.
TGTTCATGAAATGTAGTTATCCATAGAGCTGTGATAACTACGGGTGTTCTGAAAGGTAAACGGGAGGCTATAGAGTTGTTGTGGACCACAGATTCTACAGGTATGTACAAAAGTGACTTTTTTCTTGGTTTACTGTCTCGAACTCCGTTTCAGCGGTGATCTACGTCCATCAGATTTGATAAAATCACTACCTGAAACGAAAGAAGAAAGAATGATAAATTGGCTGCTATCAGAGACGTCTTCACATCGAGAACAACTGCAAGTCTAATTACAATCCTCATTCACATCTTAAATTAGATGAACAACTTGTTTCTTTTCAAGTGTGTTGTCAGTTTGTTGTTTATATGAAGTCAAAGCAGGAAAAAGAAGGGAATGCACCAAAAAAAATTAAGAACAAAGAGTAGTGCTGAATCTATCTCTTGGAGGATCTTATGAGATACCACTGCTAAATTTGTGAAGTCTCTTCCACATGCAACTGAACTTTACACGAGAAATGTGAACACTGAGGAATAAATACTTAAAGCTCTGTTGCCTAACTCTGTAAAGTAAGTAATGTCGTCTGTCTTTCTTTTTCACTGTGAGTTACCTTCGTGTCTTATGTCTCTAAGAAGAATAGTGCTGTGATTTTGCTAAATACCGAGCATCACGACACGAATGTAGGTGGTGATACTGAAAAATACACACCAAAGGGTGGGTGTGTGTGTGTGTGTGTGTGTGTGTGTGTGTGTGTGTGTGTGTGTGTGTAAGGTAGTCATATGTCATATTTCTCAACATTGTCGACATAGGGTGTTTAATTCTTATACACTGATCAGCCAGAACATGACCACATACCTAATAGCTGGTATGTCTAGCTTTGGCACAGGTAACAGAGGAGACGTGTCATGGAAGCAATAAGGTCTTGGTAGATCACTGGAGAGAGCTGGCACCATATCTGGACACACATGTCCCGTAATTTCCGATGAGGAAAGGGGGGAGGGGGGGGGGGGGGGGTCGGGCGATGAGCTCTGACGCCACATTGTCACATCGCAAATTTATTCAATTGGGTTCAGACCTGGTGAGTAGGGGGTGAGGTGAGAGCCACTGTGTTCCTTGAATCACACTCCTCGTCTTGTGACATGGCGCATTATCTTGCTGAAAAATGCCACTGGGGTGTGATCTGCAACCAGTGCACGATACTCTTCGGCGGTCATGCTGCCTTGCACGAACTCCACTGGACCCCCCACGTGAATGTTCCCCAGAGTATAATGGAGCCACCACCAGCTTTTCCTCGTCCCGCTGTACAGGTTTCAAGGAGCTGTTCCCCTAGAAGACGACGGTTTCGTGCCCTCCCATCAGCATGATGAAGGTACTGGGATTCATCAGACCTTGCAGCTCTCCCATCGCAACCGCCGCCATCGTCCAATGCGGATTGTCACGTGCCAATTTCAGTCGTAGTTGCCGCTGTCATGGCGTTAACATTGGCACATACATGGGTCGTCGGCTGCGGAGGCCCATAGTTACGAGTGTTCGGTGCATTGTGTATTCCGACACACTTGTACTCTGCCCAGCATTAAAGTTCAATGTTAGTTCCGCCACAGTTGGCCACCTGTCCTGTTTTACCAGTCTGCTCGGCCTACGTCATCAGACATCTGTAATGAGGGGTGGCAGCCCAGCCTCGCAACGTCTGGTCACCCGAGAAATCGTGCAATTTCCGAAATGCTGGTGCCGAGCCTTTGGGCCATCACAATCTGACGTCGGTCAAACTCAGATAGAACGCGCGCCTTCCTCATTCTTCAGTCCACGCCAGGTGATGCTGCTAACGCCTTGATGTGTTTATATCAATAGTAGGTCAGTGGTATTTATGTTCTGGCTGATCAGTGTATGTTATGGAAGGCAAAAAAATCACAATCTTCCATCAAGTTCTATGCATGGGAGAAGAAGTTTCTTGCTGAAACTTGGAAAGGAGTTAATCATATAGGAAGTCAAACAACGACCTCAACGACCCGTAAGACTTACGACGAAGATAACTACAATGAAAAATCTTGTTCCAGAATCAGCAGCTAGGGGAAAAGAAGATGGTGAAGCACCTGTTGAAGTCCAGCTTTAAAAATGAAGCTGATGTCAGCTGTGTCCAAGAAAGTGTGACCGAAAGTTTAGTGTATTATGTGAGATGTGCAAAAACGTATATGCACAAAACATTTTAAGAAAATTGCGAAAACTGTTTGTGTTCCATGCAGTGATAACATGGAGACTAATGCTTGGAAATTTGCTAGCTTCTTTTTATTCAATTGTGTTCTCATTTTCTCAATTTTGTTTGGCTTTCATTAGGAAAATTTTAACTAGTATAACATTTTCTAAAATGTAACTAAATTTTTTTTATGTATCAGTGACAGGAAGACATGAACGTGGGTGTTATCTGAAGCTGTACGCCGGCCGGAATGGCCGAGCGGTTCTAAGCGCTACAGTCTGGAACCGTGCGACCGCTACGGTCGCAGGTTCGAATCCTGCCTCGGGCATGGATGTGTATGATATCCTTAGGTTGGTTAGGTTTAAGTAGTTCTAAGTATAGGAGACTGATGACCTCAGATGTTAAGTTCCATAGTGCTCAGAGCCATTTGAACTTTTTTTTAAAGCTGTACATTACGTCAACATTATCAGGAAATTTGTGCGCAGTGTTCTCGAAGTTTTATGAAGAATCTGCCACTACAGTCCTGAGGCAGGTGGTATATACCAGCATCCCTGCACCATGTTTGACCCACCTTTGATTTCTACCTTCACCCTGATTATTAAATGTTCAAATTTTGTAATAACCACACTAGATACTTCTTTAGGAAAACACGCTGTCACCATTAGTGTCTAGTCTATCACTACGATTTGAATGTAAGACTTCGTTTAAATTCACTTCTGGTTTAAGGTAAGTTTCTGGACCTAGTACAACGTGGGGAGTATTACCGTTAACACTTAATTCTAGAACCTTATTACAGATGCAATTCTACAGATATATGATCTGCTCTGTGTTTAACATGACTGATCTACTGCTTTTTCCAATTACGGTATCCAATTCACGACTGAGCTCATGGATAACATATACCAGGCTGTTCACCCGAAATTTATTTCGTCATAAAATACGCCTGGAAAAATTGAAGAATCACAACATAAAAAAAACTAACCACCTTCGAAAACCACAAGTACTTCGTTACTGAGTAGCCACTTCACGTGTGTGAAGTGCATGCCTGGTTAGATATGGGGGCTCTACAATTACAACGTGATAGTAAAGGTCAAGAATTTCGCATCTAAGATGGTTGCAGAATCGTCTGAGCTTCTGGTTTAAGCCCGCATCCTAGAGGACTGATCGGTTTGGGGTATTAAAGCAAGCCGTTCTCCACCTGAAGGATGGTTTGACCACCACAGTGGTTTAGTAGACATCCTCCAGACGACGGTACACCCTGGCCTTCCTCCAACTTTGGCACTGCCTTTCTCTGCCATTTATGAGGATAACTCTTAGTTCAACACAGACTCCAAATAATAGAGAAACTTAACTTTTTACATTTACAAGATATTTCCAGAGGTGAAAGAAGAAATAAGTTGCAGAAAACACCTTAGGGATAACTAGGGTTCGAACCCTAAATATTTCCATTTGTTGTTGGATACCCACCCAATTGTTTCCATCTCACATTTGGAACTAGCTGGCTTCAAACCTAAGCAACTGGCTCCATTCATACCAACATCAGCTACGATTTGCACCCAGTGTATTCAAGAGTCACAGACAGGGCTTCTTGAATATCTCGAGCAAGAAATCCTGGCAAACATACTGGTTTGCCTCTATTACCTATTTCCATAATTCGACCGCAATGAGAGGGGGGGGGGGGGGGTTCGGGACCGGGGGGGTGCATGCATTTCGACAAGAGCAGCTGAAGTCCGTGTAACTTCAGATTTTTCCTTCTTATACCAGTGAGATGATTTTGGTTTCTGTGAGGATTTCCCTGTCCTTACTTACGGCACAGAAAAGGACTATTCTTTTCTATGACCCACAGTCCATGGCTCTTTTGGCCACTGGTTGGTGGCGACTGCAGTTTTGTTTCGTCCTGGGAGGAGGCCATCTTGGCATGTGTATTCATCCCTGGCAATGCCAGAGGAGAACGAGTTAACTCTAGCTGCACTGGTGGTGTTATTTAGCATCAGTGCTGTAGTTCTGGTGGCCGCGAGAACTGGTCTCCTATGACTGAAAAACGGACATTGACATGCATCTAGGGTCAAGAGTTACTTTTTGAGACCTCTTCATTGTAGGTGTGGATTTTGAAAATGTTTGCGATGTATAACATCAGATCTGCTATTTCACAGCTGTTTGCCTTGTCACACAGCAAGTAGTCAGACATCAGCATCAAACAGGTGGGAACAGACTAAAGCTGCAAGGACTACGCCAGCACATAACAGGAAGTTTTGTGCACCGACCAGGCCACAAGAGGTCGCTGCCCCCACGGACCTACTTCCCGCTATGGGGTCACGTACCCACAAATAAGACCAGGCTGTATCCTGGCGCCTTCACAATACTTAGGTTGGCACCTGGGGTGTGCCAAGCACTTCATTTCTAAGGAGATCTGTGCGAGGCTCTTACCACAGCAGCGTTTCATCAGTCAGTCTTGCTAAGGACGCTATATTCCGACTAGCAACATCCTCTGCATGGAACAGCCATCGTCGTCACCTGGCTTTGCCAATATGTGACCTCTATGCACTGGGAACATGGGCAGACTTTGGTACTGGTCACCTCAGTGCTTTGTGTTATTAAGTTTTTCATTACGAAGTGAATTTAGCAATTAACTTTGATATTTCTTGGAGCCATCACCCCAACATACATATTTATAGTGCCATTTAAGTGCAACTCTGATTTAACCACGTACCATAAATATAAAACTTACTCCAAGGAGGAGACTTCAGTTCACGTGTTCACTAATAAACTTGTTCTGCATTGTTTACCTAGCCTGTGTTCTTATTACACCTCCAGCGATGAGGATTTAGTTTTTTCTTAATTCAGTTTTTCACGTGCGTGTGCCACATTCCAACTGGCCTGTGTTTTCGTTCACATAACTTCCAAGTTTTGAGTGAACTAGCATTTACTTTCTAGCGTGGATGTACGAACAGACATTATTGCCCCAGTGTTACCGCTTCTCCAGAATATGCGATACACAAGTACTGCTGCTAGAGAATGTTGCTGCCATCGATGACGCCAGTGGAGATCTTCAGCCACTTGTCAAGCATCAATACGCTGGTAAAAGAATTATGAATGGCACCTTGCCATTCCACCCATCTGGCGAAAAGGTCGAGCTGTGGGCAGACTACTGGTGTGGTTTGAATGTTTCCTGTTGCATGGTATCACATGTGATGTTCAGCAAAGTGCTTCCTTTTTAGCCTATGCAGGCCCCAAAGCGTACCATTTACTGCAGCAACTGAACCCACAGGTGAAGTCTCACGTCCTTCCATATGAACGACTGAAATCATGCTTGCTAGACTATTTTGACTCTGTGCACATCGCAGCTGCCTGTCAAGTAAAGCTCAGTGGACAATCGTCTAGGGAGTGGATAGTAAGGTTATAGGGTCTGTATAGGTACTGCCGTTTTCAGTGTGCAAACCCTCAGTTCAGATACTCCTATGCTCTGTCATTAATTCGGGGCACGATCCTCATCCACTCACCTGATGGATTCTGCAATGATCTTAACTTAAGGACCCTTCATTGGATATACCGGGTGATCAAAAAGTCAGTATAAATTTGAAAACTTAATAAACCACGGAATAATGTAGAGGTAAAAATTGACACACATCCTTGGAATGACATGGGGTTTTATTAGAACAAGAAAAGAGTTCACAAAATGTCAGACAGATAGCGCTGGACAGCAAACAGTCAGTGACTGCGCATGACAATCGTGTAATAAAGGAGCTGTAATGAGAGAATCAGATGCGCCAACAGTCGCAGCATGTTGACGTTACCTGAAAAGGCGCTTTTATTAAATCTGTATTATCAGAATGGGGAGTGTGCCAGTTCAGCGTTACTATCCTATCGCCATAGGAAGGGGATTCGAACGGCTAAACGTCCGTTGACAAATGCAGCTGTGGCGAGAATGATTTCGCCGGCCGGAGTGGCCGAGCGGTTAAAGGCGCTACAGTCTGGAATCGCACGGCCGCTGCGGTCGCAGGTTCGAATCCTGCCTCGGGCATGGATGTGTGTGATGTCCTTAGGTTAGTTAGGTTTAAGTAGTTCTAAGTTCTAGGGGACTTATGACCACAGCAGTTGAGTCCCATAGTGCTCAGAACCATTTGAGAATGATTTCGAAGTTCGAAGCCACGTGTTGTTTAGACGATAGACCCCGTAGTGGCCGACCAAGCACACGGCGTAATGCTTCTGAGACAGTTCAGGAAGAAATGGAGACTGTAGCGGATTCGTTTATGCACCGGGAAGTCAGCGCTCGTGCAGTCGCACGTCGCACCGGCATTCCACACACTACTGTTTGGTTGGCACTTCGGCGTACCCTCCGATGCTATCCGTAGAAAATCCATCGCCATCATGAACTGCTTCCTGGTGATTTAGTGAAGCGGAGGGCATCTGCGGTGTGTGCGTTTCAAAAGATGGCGGTAGATGACGATTGGTTGAACGTGTTGTGAACCGACGAAGCTCATTTCACGCTCCGAGGGTCTGTCAACGCCACAACCACAGAATTTGGGCTACCGAAAATCTTAGAACTGTCGTGGAAACTCCATTGCACGACGAGAAAGTCACTAAATGGGTTGGATTTACCACGTCTACCGTTATCGGGCCTTTTTTCTTCGAGGAAATGCGTGATTCTGGTTTTGTAACTGCTGCCGTGACGGGTGACAGGTACGCCGATATGTTGCAGAATCGCATCATCCCCAGCCTGGCTGATAAACACCTGCTGGAACGTACGATGTTTATGCAGGATGGCGCTTCACCCCATATAGCTAGACGCGTGAAAGATCTCTTGGGTGCTTCGTTTGGTGATGATCTTGTGCTCAGCCGCCACTTACGTCATGCTTGGCCTCCCAGGTCCTCAGACCTCAGTCCGTGCGATTATTGGCTTTGGGGTTACCTGAAGTCGCAAGTGTACCGTGATCGACCGACATATCTAGGGATGCTGAAAGACAGCATCAGACGCCAATGCCTCACCATAACTCCGGACATGCTTTACAGTGCTGTTCACAACATTATTCTTTGACTAAAGCTATTGTTGAGGAATGATGGACATATTGAGCATTTCCTGTAAAGATTATCATCTTTGGTTTGTCTTACTTTGTTATGCTAACTATTGCTATTCTGATCAGATGAAGCGCCATCTGTCAGACATTTGTTGAACTTTCGTATTTTTTTGGTTGTAATAAAACCCCATGTCATTCCAAGCATGTGTGTCAATTTGTATCTCTCTATCTACATTATTCCGTGATTTATTCAGTTTTCAAATTTATACTGACTTTTTGATCACCCGGTATATCTTCCCGTCATTAGGGCTTATGAAAAGATTATTAGATCCCCAGCAGCGTTGCAGGACTCATCTCAGCTGTTTGCCACCCACCTGACTCGTTGGACCCAGCCCCAGCTTCCAGTCGCTCGTCAGAGGCCAACAGCAGGCAGGCGATGCCCTGTACAGCTGCCCTTCTGCAGTAACTGTTTCGTGTGAAATCAGCATCAACAATTCTACTATCACCATGGAAAATGCTTTTCCCGTGGAAAAAACTGGTACACAGTAGAAGTTTGTCAGTCATCTCTCAGAATGAACATGGACTGCATTTGCTTTGACCCCCTGGATTCCGGATCAGATGAGGTACCAAGTATTTTCTCTCCTGATGCACTGCTTGTCCAGACGGTTCTATTTCCAATAGGCTCTTAACGTACACAGCGGCTGTTAATGATATTGCCGTGTTTTTTCCAAATCAACACAGGCTCAACAACGACCATTGTCGGTAGGGAAACAATTCCGCCTGGAATGTCCTCTGCTCTGTTCTCCAAACAACTCAAGAGCTATAGAAACAACACAATCATGGTCAACAGCCAGTTTAATACACGAGTCCAGTACCAGGCAGCCTCACTTACAGCATGCCTCCATGCAGCCGATGTGACAGGGGCTATGAAAATTCAGGGGTTATACACCTTTTTAACGCCCTGGAGTTCGAAGTCCACAACTCTACAAACAGTATCCAGCCATTCGTGGCCTGCTCATATCTGCAGGAGCTTTGTGCCAAATATGAATCAGTTTTTGCACATCCCTGTACCAGCGTCACAAGATTGGAGGCACAAGTCGCGCTCCTCCAATTTGCCACACCCCCTTCCTTACAGCACGCAGTGTTGTTTTTGCGCTCTGGGATGAGCTTAAGAGCGAGCTCCAACGCCTGCAAGATGAGGGCATCTTGACCCAAGTCGTCAACACTTGGTGGGCCACCCCGATAATCGTCTTGGACAAACAAGATGGATCGCAAGGGTTTGTTGAGACTTCAAAACCATAATTAAAGTCCGTCACTGATATCAACCCTACACCTAAGTCAGAAGATAATTACAGTGGACTGGTGGCAAGACCTTCCCAAAGATTGACATTCGGGATGCGTATCTCCAACTCCCTCTAGATGAGGCGTGAAGAAACTTCTTTGACATTAACACTCCATATGAATTTATGGTGTGAGCTCCCCTTTGGCATTGCCAGCTGTTAGAGCATTCCAAGCGAGTGACTGATCCACATGGTGTTCACGTGGCCGCAGTGTGGAAGACAGAGCGCTAATACGCTGCGCATAGGTTGGCGGATGTCGTCGAAGATTACTTATACCTAATGGCAGCCGAGAGAGCACTTTGACAAGGCCACACAAGTGGCACAGTTGCGTGAGTACTTGTTCATGGCCACATCGATGTCACGTGTTTGTAATCACTTGCACATAGGCTACGAATTTGCAGTGTGTAATGCACTTTGCTTAGCTCTAGTCTTGGGTGAAATTTATTCGAATAACGAATACAGATGAAACTTATCTGCTATTCGTGAATAACAAATATTATTCGAAACATTATTCACTTACATGAATAAAAACATCAACTGTGAATAAAAAAGTGTAACGAATAATAGATAAATTTGATACAGTGGCATTCATTGCTTCAATTCTTTGTCATTTATTAAACGATTTTACTCTACGTTGCTTTTAAATAAGTTTTTAGAACAACTCTTTTTTTTTTTTTTTCGAGCGTATCAGAAACTTTATTTTTCCGAAGATTTGCCTTCTGACACACTGCACACGCAAAAAGGAGATCTGTGCATTTATCTGCAGAATTATTATTCATTTCATGACAACGCTATATGACCTGCAGCTCCTCAGTGTTTGCTGAAGAAAATTATAAATCATTAATGGTGCTTTGGCTTTTGGCAAGTAATTCCTTCTGATTCCACATTAGCTTCACTTCGCCGTTCTAATTAGAAATAAAAAGGTTTTATGTCATAACACCATTCAAAACTCGTGACCTACTTTCTTCGTTTATTTGGCTATTGTGTGTTTGTCTTCGGTTGTACTCCTCCATGGATCATATTATTTATTTTATGGCCTTCATTGGACCATTGTAGTCAAAAATACAAAGTTCTAAACAAGTTGTTACACATGGATACAATAACTTAGTATATTTAGGTAATATAATTATTAGAGGCTATTCTTATATGAAAGGTGTTTCGCTCTTCTGTCTGTCTTTCAGATATTTTCTTTCTTTCTTCATCTGAGACAACTCTTCCTGTACTCCTTTTATCGATTTTCATTTGTAGTCTGGTTTGCGGGTCTTGCAGTATTCTGGTTTTCTCTGTCTTGTTTTTTAGATCATCTACTGTAATTTGAAGTTCTTTTATATCTTCCTTAATTTCTGTGATCCATTTAATGTCGCTCTTGCTATTCCACAATTTTTGTATTTTTTTTTACTAATTCTGTTTTCTGGAGTTCTCATCAGATATCCAAAGAATGAGATGCGTTTCTTCCTGATGGTGCTCATGACTGGTTCTATTTTCTTATATACTGTTGCATTGGATGCTATTCTCCAATGTCCATTTATTTTATACTGTTTATTTATACATGTCCTAATTATTCTATTTTTAGTATTGTCAATTTCTGCTGTATTAGTTGTTTTGAAGATAGTTTCAGCTGCCTATGTTATTTCTGGTTGTGTAACTGTTTTATAGTGTTTTAATTTTGCATCTTTAGATAGGTTTTTTGTTGTATGTAGTTTTAGTAATGTAACTTGCATTTGTTTTTTAATTCTATTTTGTCATGATGGCTTCTCATTTAGATTGTATGTTATTATTTCGCCTTTCTGTTCTATTGTAATTTTGTTTGCAAGTGGTGGATCAGTTAGCATAACCTCCGTTTTTTCAAATGATATTCTAAGGCCTACTTTCTCTGCTATTTCTTGTAGTGATTTCACTTGTTGCCTGGCTTCTTGAACGGTGTTGGCTAGGAGAGCAAGATCATCAGCGAATCCCAAGCAGTTTAAGCTAATATCATCTTTTGCACTTCCAATTCTTATCCTCTTTGGATTGTCCTTGTACCATTCTCTCATTATGTATTCCAGTGCACAGTTGAAAAGTAATGGTGATAGGCAGTCACCTTGTCTTAAGCCTGTTTTTATGAGGAATGGTTCCGAAATTTCTCCTCTAAACTTCACTTTTGATTTGGCGTTGGTTAGAGTGAGTTGTATTATTTGAATTAGTTTTGGATGGAGTCCTAGATTTCTTAAAATTTTTAATACTGAAGGTCTGTGGAGACAGTCATGCCTTCTTAAAATCTACAAATGTTATTGCCAGAGGTTTGTTACGTTTCGTGGAGTATGCCATAATCAATTTTAAACTAATTATCTGCTCTGTACAGCTTCTCCATGGTCTGAAACCTCCCTGATATTCCCCTAACTCCTGTTCTAATTGCTCCTTGATTCTTTCATATAGGATCTTGGATAGAATTTTATATATGCAATCCAGGAGAGAGATGCCTCTGTAGTTGTCTGGGTTGCTCTTATCTCCCTTTTTGTGTAGTGGGTGGATGATAGCTGTGGTCCAATGTACGGGAAATTGTTCTGTTACCCAAATTTTTGTTAGAGCCATGTGTAAGGAGGTCTTGACTGTGTCACTTGCATATTTCCACATTTCAACAAAAACCTGATCTTCTCCAGATGCCTTATAATTTTTTTTTGTTCTTTAAGAATTTCTTCTACTTCTTGGAAAGTTGGAGGGTCTAGTTTGTTAGGTTTGGTTTTTATTGGGGTATTTATGTTGATTTGTAAGGGTTCTTTGGGTGGATCATGTACTGCAGTACTGGTGAACTATTTGTTTTCAAATCGTGGGTAAGACATTGCTGCAGTAATCTGTTAGTGGACAAAGGCGAAGAACGTCTCTAAATTTTCTCGATAAAAGAGTTGCCAGTGTTCTGCAATATTATGAACTCTAACATAGGGTCTCATGGAGGTCTGATCGAAAACTATTCCATATTCTAATTGAAAACCTTACTCAGAGCTAACTATAAAACATTTTCAGTTGACTTTGTTAAAGTCCAAACGTTTTAGGAGTTCTTTATATCTAAAATCTGTTGACGTTCCTGTGAATTAGTATGGGGCAAAGTCGTTCTATACAACCGGAAGAAAATTGGAACCTTTACCGACCTCCCAACTCAAATGAGACAATTGTTGAACAGTTCAAAGAAGACTTTCGTCTAATTTCAAACACGCACCCAACTCATACAATTACAGTTGCTGGCGACTTCAATTTACCCTCTATGTTCTGGCGAAAATACACGTTTAAATCAGGAAGTACGCATAACACTTCGTCAGAAATTGTGCTGAAAGCATTCGCTGAAAATTATTTGGAACAGTTAGTTCTTGTGTCTAATCGGATAGTAAACGGTTGTGAAAACACAATTGACATCTTAACAACAAATATTGTTGATCTAATAAACAGCATCAAAACGAACACAGGGTTGCCGCAGTGGAACTGAATATTGTAACTCCCAAATCTTTTAAAAATTAACGAAAATACACCTAATGAAAAAAAGCAGATAAATTCCTGTGACGTTCTCCTGAGAGACGATCTCCACGCTTTCCAAATTAACGATGTACCGGTAAGTGTAAATGAGGTGTGACTTGTACTCAGAGAAATAGTATCGACAGCAATTGAGGTATTTATACCAAATAAATTAACAAACGACGGAGCTGACTCCCTTGGTACACATAAGGTCAGAACAACGTTGCAGAAACAATGAAAAAAAGCATGCTAAATTTAAACGAACGCAAAATCTCCAGAAGCTCGAAATTTACCGCGGACTTCAAGGCGAGGTGCTTATAATAGTTTCCACAACAAAACTTTGTCTCGAAACTTGCCAGAAAATTAAGAGAGATTTTGGTCTTACGTAAAGAATGCTAGTGGCAAGACGCAATCTAAGCCTTCTCTAAGCTATAGCAAAAGAAGTACTGTCGATGACAGTGCTGCTAAATATAGCCTTCCGAAATTCCTTTACCAAAGAAGACACAGTAAATATTCCAGAATTCGAATCAATAGCAACGGCCAACATGGGTAAAAATCACATAACAAAAGCAAGTCTTGCGGACCAGACTTTCTACCAATTACGTTCCTGGTGCAATAGATCCATACTATAAAATCATATACAACTGCTAGCTCGACGAAACATCCGTACCCAAGACTGGAAAGTTGCACACGTCGCACTTATATTCAAGGAAGCTAGGAGTAATCCACCAAATTTCAGGCTGCAACGGGACATCCTCCTCTAGCATTACTTGTCGATACCAGTGTTATTTTTCGCATTTTGGAGATGTCAGTATTATCTCAATTCCTTTCTAAAATATTTTAGTTTAGATGTTATAATCGATAAGTACTAGCTCTGAATGTAGAGTTAAAAAAATAATTTAAGAACCGTTTGAAATTACGAATTATTGGCACACTTAAAATTGTTATTAATTACGCAATCATGTACTGTTTAGGATGTTTAATTCTTGATTCATTTACGAAATAATAATCGAAAGTAAAGCTAGTAGAAATTCATTTGTTAAGAAAAAATTGTAAACCCTTTAGAATATTGTTATTTCTGCGGAGTGAGAGTCGTAAGCATGCCTCTAATGTGATCGGGCGTATTTTTGTGCGAACAATGTAATTTCGACTTTGTTAATATGAAAAATCAAAATACTGTATGATATGTTGAAATATGAGAGAGTGTATTTACATAAAAAAAAGCTGCAACAACAATCGTCAGATTCATTTATTTCAAACCAATCGTGAGGATCTGATGTAAAATTTTCAGAAACCCAAAGAATCAGACCCCTAGACGAGAACAACTGGAGCCATCTCAACATGACAAGCTAAGTAAACTAGAAAGTTTATTGTAATCTTCTTCTCTGTCGAATCTTCATAAAAGACATTGTGTAATGTGGACTACGGATGGAAGTAGCAAGAAGGGGGAGATTACAACGCCCATATCATGAACGTCGATATGCTGCATGATTTTGGAACATATATTATGTTCAAACATTATGAATTATCGGGAAGAGAACGTCATTAACACAAAGTAAACACGAATTTAGAAAACATGATTCTTGTGAAACACAACTAACTCTTTACGAACACGAAGTGCTGAGTGTAATCGACATGGGATTTCAACCTGATGCCGTATTTTTAGAGTTCCAGAAGGTTTTTGACACAGTAACTCAAAAGCGGCTTGTAATTAAATTGCGTGCTTACGGAATATCGTCTCAGCTGTGTGACTGGATAGTTATTTCCTGTCAGAGGGGTTACAGATCAAAAGATCAAAACAAATTGCAAAACCATTTAGGAAAGATCTGCAAGGTGCGCAAATTAGCAATTAACCCTAAACAATGGAAAGTGTGAGGTCATCCAGAAGAATGCTAAAAGGAATCCGTTGACTCTCGGTTAACGATAAATCAATCATATCTGAAGGCAGTTTTGTTTTTGTTATGGTTTTAGGGCGCAAAATTGCTACTGTCAATAGCGCCCGGTCTGTAACTTAGGAAAAAGTAAAAAACGAAACTGGAAACCAGCAGCAATGGGAACGAAACTCAGAAAATTGGAGAAACTAAAAACACAAGGAAAGCTTAAAAACCGCTATAGAAGGGGGCTGGTTGTCCCAAAAAGAGCTTCAAATGACTGACGTCATCTCACTGGCACTAATAAACTCAAGAAAGCGATCGGCTGAGCACGTGTCATCTGCTAAAATGGAAGATATATATATCAGACGACAGCTGTAGACGGGCGCGTAACCGAGTAAAATAGGGGCACTCGAGTAAAAGGTGTCTTACCGTCAACACCTGAGAGCAGTGGGGACAGAGTGGGGGAGGATCGCCGCTTAAAAGATGTCGATGGCTAACAAGACAGTGCCCTATCCAGAGTCTAGTTAAAATTACCTCCTCCCGACGACGCGTTCGGGAGGAAGAGGTCCAAGCACAGGGAAGAGCTTTCACGTCCCGGAATTTATTATTGAGAAGTGTCGACCAATGTGCGTGCCATAAAAGAACAACACGACGACATAAAACGCTCCGTAGATCGGCGAAGGGAATCATGCGAATAGCTGGCTGAGGAAGAGACTGCAGCCTTGGCCGCTATATCGGCCGCCTCTTTTCCACAGATACCAACGTGTCCTGGGATCCAGAGGAACGCCACAGAGACCACCCCCCCCCCCCCCCCAAGTGGTGGCAGTCCTGAATCCCATGGACCAGAGGGTGGACAGGGTAGAGAGCTGAGAGAATCTGAACAGATAACACACTGTATCCGCTGATGGCGACGGATGTATTGGACAGCCTGGAGAACAGCATAAAGCTCCGCAGTATAAACCGAACACTGGTCGTGAAGCCGAAATCGATTTGGGGTGTCGCCAACAATATAGGCACTCCCTACACCAAACGATGTGTTTGAGCCATCAGTGTAAATAAATGTGGCTTCCTTCATTTGTGCACATAGAGCAGCAAATGCCCGACGATAAACAAGTGAAGGGGTACCGTCCTTGGGAAACTGACAAAGGTCACGGAGCAGGCAGGTCCGGGGACGGAGCCGAGGCGGTGCTGTACCGCAAGTTTTAGGAAAGAGAATGGAGCAGTTGACTGAAGCGTACTCCCGGTGGTAGTAGGGAGGAAGGGCGGCCTGCATACCCTAAATCCAAGGTGTCGAAAAAAAAATGTCATGGGCCGGATTAGCAGGCATGGAAGACAGATGGCTAGAATAACGACTTAGAAGGACAGCTCGCCGATTGGACAGCGGAAGTTCAGCAGTCTCAGCATAAAGGCTTTCCACAGGGCTGGTAAAAAGCTCCAGACACTAAACGTAATCCACGGTGGTGGATAGAGTCGAGACGCCGAAGAATAGACGGCCGAGCGGAGGAGTAAACTATGCTTCCATAGTCCAATTTCGAGCGCACTAAGGCGCGATAGAGGCGGAGAAGGACCTCTCTGCCCGCTACCCGGGAGGTACCATTCAGGAGACGGAGGGTGTTGAGGGATAGGAAACGTGGGAGGAGCAGCACAGTTTTCTGTCAAACATAAGACCCAAGAATTTAGCGACGTCCGAAAACGTAAGGTTGACAGGTCCTAGATGTAAGGAAGGTGGAAGAAATTCTACGACGCCAAAAATTAACACAAACGGTCTTACTGGGAGAAAAGCGGAAGCCTGTTTCGATGCTCCAAGAGTGGAGGCGATCGAGACATCCTTGAAGACGTCGTTCAAGAAGGCTAGTCCGTTGAGAGCTGTAGTAGATCGTAAAATCGTCCACAAAGAGGGAGTCCGAGACATCAGGAAGGAGACAACCCAATTGAATTTATGGCAATGGCAAACAGTACAACACTTAGCACGGAGCCCTGGGGTACACCGCTTTCTTGGGAGAAAGTACGGGATAGAGTAGTGTTCACCCGCACTCTAAATGTGCGCTCTGCCATAAATTCGCGGAGAGAAAGGGGCAGCCGACCTCGAAAGCCCCAAGAGAACAGTGAGCGGAGGATGCCTGTCCTCCAACAGGTATCGTATGCTCTCTCCAGATCAAAAAATATTGCTACTGTTTGGCGTTTCCGGAGAAAATTGCTCATGATATTAGTAGAGAGAGCAACAAGATGGTCAACTGCAGAACGATGTTTTCGGAAACCACATTGGGCAGGTGTTAAAAGACTGCGGGACTCCAGCCACCAAGCTAAACGGCAATTCACCATACGCTCCAAAACCTTACATACACTACTCGTGAAAGAAATGGGGCGATAGCTAGAGGGGAGACGTTTGTCCTTTCCAGGTTTCGGAACAGGAACGACGATAGATTCCCGCCATCGTCTGGGAAAACTACTGTCGGTCCAAATTCGATTATATAGGCGAAGGAGGTAACGCAGACTACGGTATGATAAATGCAGCAACATTTGGATGTGGATACCATCCGGTCCTGGGGCGGAGGAGCGAGAAGAAGAGAGTGCATGTAGGAGTTCCCGCATGGTGAAAATGGTATTGTAGCTTTCGCGATTTTGAGAGGAGAAAGCAAGAGGTTGCACTTCCGCTGCACGTTTCTTTGGGAGAAACGCTGGCGGGTAATTTGAAGAGCTCGAAATCTCAGCAAAGTGTTGACCCAATGAGTTAGAAATTGCGACGGGGTCCACTAATGTATCATGCGCGACAGTGGGCCCAGAGACCTGGGAGAAACAAGGCGCGCCAGATAACCGTCGAATCCGACTCCAAACTTCCGAGGAGGGAGTGAAGGTGTTAAATGTGCTAGTAAAGAAGTCCCAGCTTGCCTTCTTGCTATCGCAGATGACGCGACGGCATCGCGCACGGAACTGCTTATAGCGGATACAGTTGGCCAAAGTAGGATGGTGTCTGAAAACGCGAAGAGCATGTCGCCGCTCACGTATTGCGTCACGGCATGCCTCGTTCCACCAAGGAACTGGGGGGGGGGGGGCGCCGGGGCAATTCGGAGGTGCGAGGTATTGAACGTCCCGCAGATGTAAGAATAACGTCTGTAATACGAGTGACCTCATCGTCGACGCTAGGAAAGTGACAGTCATCGAATGTCGCTAGACACGAAAAAAGTGTCCAATCGGCTTGGGCAAACTTCCAGTGTCGCGGGCGCATATACGGCAGTTGTGGCTGCAATCGAAGGACACATGGAAAGTGGTCACTCGAGTGTGTATCAGCAAGGGCGAACCATTCGAAGCGCCGAGCTAGCGGAACAGTACCGACCGAGAGGCCCAAATGAGAGAAATTTGTCGTGGAGGCAGACAAAAATGTAGGGTCCCCAGTGTTGAGGCAAACAAGATCTGCTTGGTGGAAGACGTCTATCAATAGTGAGCCACGCGGACAAGGATGTGGAGATCCCCAAAGCGTGTGGTGGGCATTGAAGTCCCCAACCAGCAAATAGGGGGGTGGAAGCTGACCAAGAAGATGGAGATCAGCTCGTGCCATTGGTGTGGACGATGGAATGTATACAGTACAAAGAGAGAAGGTGTACCCAGAAAGGGAAAGACGGACAGTGACTGCTTGGAAGGAAGTGTTTAAGTGGATTGGGTGATAATGGAGAGTATCATGGAGAAGAATAATGAGTCCTTCATGTGCTGGAGTGCCTTCAACAGAGGGGAGATCAAATCGGACTGACTGAAAATAGGGGAAAACAAAGCGGTCGTGGGGACGCAGCTTTGTTTCCTGAAGACAGAAGATGACCAGCGAGTAGGATCGTAAGAGGATCGACAATTCATCCCGATTGGCTCGAATGCCGCAGATATTCCAATGGATAATGGACATAGGGTGGACACAAAATGGAAGAATGTGACCAAGGTTGCCGTCAACTCAACGACTGCTCAGAGCTTGCGACCAACAGCGTGGAACGGCAGTCAGCCGAAGATCCTGATCCACAGGTTGTTCAGGAGCAGCTCCTGCCACCAGCGATCGGCCGCCAGCAGTGCGCCTCAGCGACACAGAAGACGGCCGAGGGCGGCTACCGCCAGGTGGTAGTGTAGATGAGACACGCCGTGGCGGAGAAGGAGAGGAACTGGGTTTCTCATTAGCCTTCTTGGAAACAGGGTGTTTAGATGAAGGAGGAACCGATGGTTGTGAAGTTGGGCTCTTTTTTGGAAGTCCCGTTGTCTGACTTTTGGGCTCGAGATTTAGCAGAACCCGATGAAGGGTGAGCCATAGAGTGGGGAGGTTGAACGGGCGATCTTTGCGCTGGCCGATCTGACGACCGTGGCACTAAAGGTGAGATCACAAGTCTGTGTGGCCGCCCCCTTTGTTGGCCGAGGAGAGGCAAGGACAGTGCTGTATTTTCCTGTCTGAGGCACAGTGGGCTTCCGACTGGCGAATAATTTCCGAGAAGGAAAGGTCGACACCTTTTCCTTCACTCTGATTTCCTGAATGAGCTTTTCGTCTTTAAAAATGGGGCAATCTCAAGAGGAAGCAACGAGGGGATGGAGGTGGACAAGCACCTTCATGGGCATCCTTGCCACACGTAACACATTTGGCCGGGTTGGAACAGGACTGGCTGGTATGACTGAACCGCTGACACCGATAGCAACGCGTAGGGTTTGGGACGTAAGGGCGAACGGAAATTATCTCGTAGCCCACTTTTATGTTCGACGGGAGTTGAACTCTGTCAAATGTCAAGAAAACAGTACAGGTTGGAACGATGTTCGTGTCAACCCTTTTCATGACTATGAACAGCCGTTACGCCCTGGTCAGACAGGTAGTGTTGAATTTCCTCGTCGGACAATCTGTCGAGGGAGCATGTATAAACGACCCCACGTGAGGAATTTAAAGTGCGGTGCGCTTCCATCCGGACAGGGAAGGTGTGTAACAGTGACGTACACAGCAATTTTTGTGCCTGGAGGGCACTGACTGTTTCTAACAACAAGGTGCCATTCCATAATCTGGAACAAGACTTTACAGGACCTGCAATTGCGTCGAAACCTTTCTGAATAATGAAAGGGTTGACCGTGGAGAAGTCGTGACCTTCGTCAGATCGAGAAACAACAAGGAACTGTGGCAACGATGGAAGAACTGTCTATGGCCGAGACTCGAACTTATGCTTGTGAGCAGACATAGTGGAAGATGAGGAAACCATTGCGGAAGTATCCCCCATGATTACCAGCGTCTCCGATGGCGTGCTCCTCCCTTGTGGGGGCCCTCTCTGAGGGCACTCCCGCCTTAGGTGATTGTTCACACCTCCCGACAAACGGACGGAGGGAGGGACCAATCGGCACTTTTGGAAGGTATCAGCTCGGGTAATCACCCCTCCCTGGGCCTGGCCATTACCAGGGGGTACGTACGTGTCCTACCTGTCTACCCGGGGCGGGGAATTACACGTTACCCCATCACTGGCTACACATGGAAATGCGTGGGTCTGCCTTCAGACACGCACAGGGAGGAAAAAAACAGATAAGGAAAGGGAAGAAGAGAGATCTCAAACGCCGCAGCGGAGAAAAGGGTAAAGAGAAGAGGTAAGGAAAAGATAAGGACAAAGGAATGACGACTTGCAAGCAGAGAAAACGAAGGTGTTACATTCTCGAGCGTCCGTCTCCGGACGTAGGCACAAAACATACTCCCAGACCGGGAGAAAGGGAAGGAAAGAGGCGGAGGTGAGGGGGGCGGTGAAGATGGGGGAGGATGCGGAAAAGGAAGGAATGCAGCCCGGGAAGGAAGGAGGGCCACATTGGCTCGGAGTCCTGTGCTTGCTACGCACATATCCACAAAAGAGATGTGGGGTCCCTGGGGGGAGCGCCCCCCCGGGGGGGGGGGGGGGGGGGGTCCTGAAGGCAGTAACTTCAACTCAGTTCATGGGGATTACAATTATGAACACCTTAAACTGGAAAGAACACACAGAAAATGTTGTGGGGAAGGCAAACCAAAGACTGCGAGTTATCGGACAAACACTTAGAAGATTGTTTTGTTTTAGGCCGCAGAAACAACTGCAGTCAAAACTATAGAACACAAACACAGAGAGGAGTTAAACAACTACACGTCAGTGCCTATCGACAGAATAGGAGACAGCTAAAAATACGTGAAACGGGCTAAAAAACATCATACAGAAATGGAGGTCCAGAAACAAAAATTGAATGGCCTTTGCCATATTGCTTCAGCGGATAAAAAGCAAAACGCTGTTGACAGCCCACGTGTCATTCGCTAAAACGGCTGATAAATCAGACGGCAAAGCCAAGCTGGAACGTAAAAAAACACACATTCCAGTGGTGGTCAGTTAAAACTTGGGCAAAATGTGTACAAAATGGTGGGGGTAGCACCACTTAGCAAACGACGATGGCTTAGAAAGGCAGTGCCCAATACGCACCCTACTTAATATGACCTCCTGCCGGCAGGAGGGCCGAGAGGAGGTCGTCCAAGCCGCTGGGAGAGGCTTAATAAGCCGAAGCTCATTCTCCTGAAGGGAGGACCATTGGCGATGCCAAAGGGACACCACCTCCTGACAGACGGCAACACAGAGATCATCGGAGATTATATAGGTACTCGCGGGCTGAGGTACGAGGACTGCAGCCTTGGCAGCAGCGTCAACAGCCTCATTTCCTGGCAGACCGACATAACCATGGACCCACAGAAACTTGACACTGGCTCCACGAAGAGTAAGCGAGTGACAGTTTTCCTGAGTCGCTGCACTAAGGGATGAGCCGTGTACAGCGCACATACACTTTGGAGGGCAATGAGTGAGTCTGAGCAGAGGACACAATTGGAAAGGCTGTGTCGCCAGATGTACTCCGTGACCTGATACAAGAGCTCGGCTGTAAATATTGAGCAGTGTGCCGGAAGCCGATATCGAACGACACGGGTGCCAATGATGAAGGCACACCCGACACCATGGCCAGTCCATCAGTGTAGACAAAGGTACAATCGCGAAGTTCTATGTGAAGGTCGTGAAACTGGAGGCAATAGACCGAGGCTGGAGTAGTGTGTCCTTAGGAAGTGAATGAAGGCCAATGTTAACATTGCCCACTTCAGGAAGCCAAGGTGGTAAATGGTTCACACCCACTGGGAAAGTTGCAGGAAGTTAAGCCGTCGTAGGAAGTGTCGAAAGGACTCCAGGAGGTAACAGAGAAGAGGGGCGAGCCCTATACTGACGGTAAAAGGAATCAAAGAAGGAGGCATAAGAGGGATGGCCACGCACGGCAGACAAACGGCATGCATACCTGCTGAGGAAGTCACGGCGGTAGGACAGTATGTTCAGCATGTTCAACAGCTTCAGCGAACAGACTCTCAACCGGAATGGTGTAGAAGGCGCCTGTGGTCAAACGGATGCTACTGTGGTGGATAGTGTTGTGACGGAGTAATAGGGATGGGCGTGCAGACTCATAAACAAGGTATCCATAGTAGAGTTTCGAACGGATAAGGGACCGGTACAAACGGAGGAGTGTGGTTCCAGCGACTCAAAAGATTCAACAGATATACTAAATGGACTGCCTACACTACATTTGTCCCTCCTCTTTTGGAGTGCTACTGCGTGCTGTGGGAATCCTAACCACATAGGATTAACGGAGTACACCGAAATGTTCAAATATGAGCAGCACGTTTTGCATAATCATGAAATAGGGGAGAGTGTACAGGATTTGGGGTGGACATCATTAAAACAAAGGCGTTTTTCGTTGCGGCAGAATCTTCTCGCGGAATTTCCATCACCTACATCCTCCTCTGAAGGCGAAAATATTTTGTTGACGGCAACATACACAGGGAGAAACGGTCATCATAATGAAATGCGGGATATTAGAGCTCGCACCGAAAGATATAGGTCTTCGTTTTTTCTGTGTGCTCTTCGAGATTGGAATAATAGGGAATTATATTGACGGTGGTTCGATGAATCCTCTGCCAGGCTCTTAAATGTGATTATCAGAGCATCGATGTAGATATATATGATGTTAGTCGTTAGCAACTGCGTTCTTACTTTGTTCACTCGTTCTGTAGTACGACAAACATAAGCGAATTGCGTAATTACACCAATGAGACACCCATATCAGAAAGTTGTAGGCCGTGCGTTGTCATGAGAAAGTTCATTTGCGTTTGTGGGACGAATACGCAGACGTCCCTTGCGTGAGTCACAGCTATGTGCGGCCGGCCGACACGCGGGAGATCTGACAGGTTTATGCGACTTTGTTGCGATGTTGACAGACGCCTCACCCAGTGACTCACCATGGTTTTGTTCACTGCTATATCTCCGTAGGCATTCTGTAAGTGTCTATGAATATCTGTAATGCTCTGGTTTTGCACCAAAAGAAAAAGACAGTTCTCTGCTTGGAACACACCTCCTTTACAGATGCCACTTTGCAGGTTACATGTAATGCAGTCATCAGTTGGAACTTCATGAAGCTATAGGGGCTGAAGCAGAAATATTCCACGATGCTCACTGCAAAGTCTGCAGTTTTTCAACCTAAATTGGTCAAGAAAAGAAGTATGTGTCCCATTCCTTACTGAACGCCCCTCGGTAATTATATCCAAATAGAGAAGGAAGCCCTGGCTATAATCTTCTCCCTGATAAAGTTCCACAATTTTGTGTATGGCAGACATTTTACTGTATTAACTGATATACACGTTTTGCCATTGATGAAGACCAACTTCAACATTCCAACCATAATGGCACATCCGTCTCCAGTGAAGAGCGTTATTCTTGTTGGGGTACCCCTACGGCATACGCTATAAGGCCACAGGGGAACATGCGAACACCAATATTTTCTCAAGGCTGTCACTTGGACAAGATCCGGAGTCCGATCTACTGCCAGACGTCTGTTTGCACATGGAGATCTAAGCAGAAGCAACAGTGGCCACCTTGCCCTTGGATTCGGACGTCGTCACCCGCCAGTCTCTCGGTCGCCCAATCATCCGGCAAGAAATTCGATAAGAGCACTGAGACTGGCCAGGACCACAAAGAACTGGACCACCCAGTAATGCAAGCACACTTATCACAATGAACTATGAACTCCAGTGCTTGCATCCATTTAGTAATTCCACAAACCCTCAGACAACGCATGCTGATGCTCCTCCACAAAGGTCAATAGTGTTTAGTCCTAATGAAATGACTGGCGCGCCAGCACATATATTGCCGGAACAGGCCGTGCAGTCTCCAGACACTACCCGAGGTCAGTCCTCCCACAACCCAGGTGCCAACACCAGTGGATTGCGCCAGGAGCCCTTCGGTTTCGCCAGTTCCGCAGGTCGCTGGCAGGGAGAACATCTCTTCCAGGAACTGCGAGATGTGCCACATGATCTCCTCCAGGGCGGGGGGATACGCTATGCCAGGGCTGTCCGCCCTCTCCCGTAGCAGACAAACCTCAGCATCTAGTGGGTGGCCTGCACAACAAAGCTGCAGGGGCCACTTCAGAACATGAGAAGCAGAAGTTAGCTTACCTGCAGGGCCAGTATAATCACTACAAAAGGTCACTGGCCCCACAGACCTACCTGCCTCCACGAAGTCACACAGCCGCAAATAGACCCAGTTGTGTCCTGGTGCCTTCACAGTATTTAGACCAATGCCCGGGCTGTGCGAGGTAGTTGGTTCCTATCGAGCTCTCTGGGTCAGGCGCAGATCACAGTAGTGTTTCATCAATCAGTTTTGCTAAGGAACCAGCAGGATCTATGACGCCATGTTCCAATCAGCACGCAGCTGTCAGTACCATCACCAGGATTTGCTAATACCTGCCCTTTGCACTGGGGACATGTGCACACTTTGGTACTAAAATGTTCAAATGGCTCTAAGCACTATGGGACTCAACATCTGAGGTCATCAGTCCCCTAGACTTAGCACTACTTTAACCTAGCTAACCTAAGGACATCACACACATCGATGTCTGAGACAGGATTCTACCCTGCAATCATAGCAGCAGCGCAGTTCCGGAGTGAAGCGCCTAGAACCGCTCGGCCACAACGGCCGGCACACTTTGGCACTGGCCGTTTTAGTGCTGTATATTAGTAACGTTTTTTATTCCAAAGTTAAATCAGCAATTAACTATGATACTTCTTTGGGCCGTCAGCCCAACAATTTTAGTACCACTTAAGTCCAACTCTGATTTAACGACATACTGTCAATGTAAAATTTACTCCGAGGAGATTTAAGTTCTTGTGTTTAATAATAAAGCTTTTCTGCATTGTTTCTCTGCGCTGTGCTCTCCAGCAGTGCAGTACACACCAATATTGATTAGGTGGCGTCATTCAATTTTTTTTTCTTAGCCTCTTATTAAGACAGACGATCAAGTATTTTATATTCCTAGACTTTCTTGTCACTCTTAAAATAAATACGCCAACAAACGACGGGGGTCGTGTTCTGGGCACTTTATACATGTTTGTTTTAAAATCCATCTTCATGCGTTGTCTCCTTCCACATGTCCCCCAAACAGCCTCATTAGCATAGTTGGAGGGCGTGTCTAAACCTCTGGCATCTAAAATATCTCATAGGAGGAGCGAAGTACGGTTTGACATCAAACCTATAAACCGTGACCAAATTTTTTTAGGTAAAACATTTCCATCGCAAGCTAGGAGGAAAACTCTAGTGTCCACCCTATTATCCCTAGATCCTCTCTGAATGCGACGAATGAAATGTACTCCACGATGCTCTAGATTAGTGTGCAGTAGTATTCACCAGTAGATAAAAATGGAGGATCACACCTTGAATCTTGTTTAGTTTGTTACTAGTAGATGGTAACTAGTATGTATCTCTGCTTATCACAGGGATTAAGTAACTGCGATTGGTTAGCATTGAAAATTTTGATCAACAGACATACATTTCTCTATTGCAGAACTTCTCCAAACTTGTCAATATTTTCAAGGAGAAACAGTGGGGTTGTCATTGCAAAAGATTCTCCGCCATTTCTGGAGCATACCGCGAATTTGACAAACTGTCGACCTCCATTTCTCCTTGCCTGACTGATCTCAGAAAATGGCCAAAGACCGAAACGCCCTGGGGTTGTAAGCCTCTGAATTAAGATCTGGTTATCTCCCTGCCGAGACAACCGTGTTGCCAGCGTCACCTGTGTGAGAGTTTGATCCGTTTCACTGCGCATTATCCGCCCAAATGCCACACACACTAATCAGAAGCTCTCCCCATGGGCGCCACCCTACCACAGCAAAGGCTACCTGGAATACTATCTGCTGCCCGGAGTCATTGTGCCCCGAATGGGATGGGCATCTGTTGTTTGGTATACATGGGGAGGTTACAACTCTTAACACGAGCAGGGTGATTTCTGCATTGTCAGGGCAGTTACAACAGTGAGTGCAGGTGATTAATCTCCAGCCCCCTCCTCTCCACCAAGCATAGGCTACATAAATCCACTAAATAGTAAGTGCAGAAGATCACACCACACAGTGGGTAGTTTATGCACCACATATGGCGTCCTTGCCCTTCACTTCTGTGAAATTTAAGAAAGGAGTTCCAGCCCTAAAAACGGGCCCTAAGTCATTAACCCAACAAGGTTGAGACAAAGGTCGTGAAATGAGGTAAGACTGATAGGTGTCCTAACATTAGCCGAGTCTTCAACGTAAGAGCTTGACTACGTATGAGACTCCTTTTAGTCGTATCTTACTGCATTGGATATGCTGTCATCCAGGAGAAAGACTGCTCGAAACGTGCACTGCGCCATGGATGCAGGCTGGCACAGGCAGTACTGCCCTATGGGACTTGTTTTAGTAATATAAGGCACACGATAGCTGTGGACTACGCGAACATTGCGTACCACTTACATGACTTAAATATGCTTGATGTCTTCCCAGACACTGATGGATGGCATCTTCCGGCAGAGTAACTATTCGTGTCGCAAGGCCACAGTTTAATTTTATAGTGAACTTACGATGTCTTTGCCACCAGATTCACCCGATCTGATCTCCATCTAATATGGGGCACGAGATCGTAGCCCATTAACCACCGGCCCGTAATTCATAGGAATTGCTTCACTTGTGCGTATAACATCTGGTGCCACATGCATCCGGAAACCTGCCGACGGCTTGAATTCCTGCGATACAGAATCACTGCTATATTGCGTTCCAAATGTGGACCAGCACGCTATTAAAAAGATGGTCGAAATGTTTTGGTTCATTAGTGTGCAATATCAGTCACATGCACAATAGAAACTGCACATGATGATGCACGATGGAGATCATTGAAGCAGAAAACGATAAGTTATTTCTTTGCTAAATTAAGTTTTCTTATGTGTTTCCGAGAATTTGTACATTCCTTACGTGTTAAGTGTTAAAATAAGTAGAACTGATAAAATAGAAAAAAACCAACGTTCTTTTAAATTAACTTCTGGTAGCTATTTTTCTGTTTCCTTTGTACTGAAATACAAATGTTATGGAAAATGCAGTATACAGGAGTAAACTCATGGGACAAAGTTTCAGTGATGCGAGAAAAGGGAGTACTGGCATAATTGTCGTTTAATATCAAATGGCGGATGAGTAGAGAGCCATAAAACTGATGCCTTCAGATTTCAGCCCTACTTACACGGTACCACTGGAGTGTGAGGTCGCAAGAAGGGCAATGCTGTTTACGGCACTCGACGCCCCACATCTCGTCTACAACACAGTCACAATATTGGCTACTAATAGCAACAGGGAGCGAGAATGAAGATACCCAATTGTGATCACACTATGACGATATGTAGCGTAAATGGGGTAGCTTAGGGGAGGAGACCAAACAGCGAGGTCATCGGTCTCATCTGGTTAGGGAAGGAAGTTGGCCATGCCCCTTCAAAGGAACCATCCCAGCATTTGCCTGGAGCGATTTAGGGAAATCACGGAAAGCCTAAATCAGAATGGCCGGACGTGGGATTGAACCGTCGTCCTCCCGAACGCGAGTTAGTGTGCTACCCACTGCGTCGTAGCGAAGTTTAACTGCTTAATCAACGAATAACAAGTGCTAATTATGTTGCTAGAGCAGAGCAATTACAACGACAAGAAAGCAAACATTGGATTACAACTAGAACAATAGTTGAAATTACGTCAGAAAGGCTTGGCTTGGCTCTGAGCACTATCGGACTTAACATCTGAGGTCATCAGTCCCCTAGAACTTAGAACTACTTAAACCTAACCTAACGTCATCACACAGATCTATGCCCGAGGCAGGACTCGGGCCTGCGACCGTAGCAGTCGCGCGGTTCCGGATTGCAGCGCCAAGAACCGCTCGGCCACCGCGGCCGGCCTCGTCAGAAGGGAACCCAAGGAATTTAGCAGAGAAAGAAGTTGTAAATGAAATACTACCGTTTATGCGAGATGAATGAGTGAAATGTGTGATGCATACGGTCGACAGTGTTGACAATATACATGAGCACAATGAATAACGATACGTGCGTAACAAGTGAAAATGATACTGAAGCAGGTGTCAGCCAAGTAGTACATTATCCTTGTCGGACACGGAGCAACATATCCCTTCTGTAGTGAAACGTAGTAAAAGACAATCGTTGTCAAAGGAGCGGATATTAGACGTAATTACGTACATGGAAGATCATCCTCAGCTTCGTAAAATTATGAACAGATTTCGAATAAGTTCCCAGTAATACGACCGTGCAATGCATTAGAAAAACTAAGAATATTCGAGGGAGGGCAAGGCGCAGTTTTTACAAAATCTGGTGTTTGCGCGTTTTAAGGATGCTAGATACTATTTTGCAGGATGTGCATGACAGTGACTTCCTACGTTGTGCATATCAAATTACGCACGACAAAGATTACAGTGATCTCAAGATAAGCAGTAGATGGTTGTATAATTTCAAACAGTGCTACAGAATTGAAGACGTAAGGTAACGAAATTTCAAACAAAGCGTCAACTCGACGATGCACAGCAAACAGCGTAACCGGCCCGAAAATTTGTAGATGAGAAACTTATCGTTCAGTAAGGAATGTCAAACTCCGACCTATAGGGTTTTTAATAGGAAATGCATGTGAAAGGAACCCTGGAATTTAGAGACACCAAGAGAGTTTTATCAAGATCAACTAACATCAATGTCTTAACGCATTCGTATACAATTAAAACGAATGTTTATCTGAATGGTAAATTGGCTAGAAATTTATTTATCGTACTGCGAGAAGGTGGAGGTGCTCCGTCCCCTACGATTCTTTCTCGTTTGCGTGATCTTGCAAAGGGCAGCAGGGAATATTTACGTCACAGAGAGCAAGAGTGGGAAAATGGGCGTAAGAGTGTTACATCTATGGTATGAGCGCTGCTTTTGGCAGATAGCTGGTCAAAATAACTTGTTTTCACTAGTTGCCAGTCAGCGTATAATAATACTCATTCAGAGCAAATTATCCCTCCAGAAAAGTGCTTGACACTGCAGTTCATACCACCAGGAACCACTGAACAAATTCAGCATCTGGATGCTTGTTTTTTTTCCGTGCTTATAGAACACACTGTGGCACTATCTGCAGCTACGCCTTAAAGGATAGACAGATTCATTCCAACCTCCACGACAGACTGTTTCGCTTTCGGCTGCTTTCCACCACATTCGGTTAGTTTTCGTCACCCCGTTACACCAATATGATTCTGTATGCATTCATTAAGAGTGCACACTCGCTGGATGTCCTACACGCTTTTGTAGCTCCTAAGGTGTTCGCCTTCGATCTTGATGGTGTAAACACTGTGGCGCGCCATTTTTAATTCTGTGTTCATAGTTCTAGTAGATGGTTTGCTTTGAACGCTTCTTGAATACATTTTGTGAAGTGTAATACTTGTATCCCGCAAGAAGATTGATCTCTGCACCTTCTGCACACACACACACACACACACACACACACACACACACACACACACACACACACGTGGGGAGTCATCAGCAGCTTGCATTGAACTTGCAACCTCGCGCACATGGGGTTCCTTGTTACGTAGCAGTACAGCAGAATTCTGTGAAATACCAGGATCTGAAGAACAGAAAATACAAACAGGCTTAAGTTTGAACACCACAGTCGAGAATAGCCGTGCCAAAATAGTTTTTGTAATCTTCAGTCCGACGACTAGTTTGATGCCACACACAACGCTTGTCTGTCATGCAAAAGCCTCTTCATATCTGCGTACATGCTGAAACATACACCCATCTGAACCTATTTACTGTATCCTTGTCTTCGTGGCCATACAGTGTTTGCTCTAAACTTCGCCCCATTACCCGACTGGCGATCCCTTGACGCATCAGAATGTGTACTATGAACTGTTCCACTTTCTTAGTGTCTATACAATATCAGCTAATTGTTTATTCGATTTACCCTTCTGATTTTTGACACTGGTCCGTAGCATCACCGTTCGAAGGCTTCTATTGTATTTTCTGAACTGTTATCGTCCATACAGAACTTAATGTCGAAAGTAACTTTCGCACGATGTCACTGCCAAGTGACTTGGTTCGATGAAACTTCGACGATGCGTAGACATAACTATCACCGGAGAGTAAAAAAGCTAACAAAGAAATACGCAATAAGATGGACAGAAACAACACTTTTTTTCAAAGTTTGCAAGGCATGGCATTCCATTCCTCCACCAGATCGATGGTCGTTGGTGCACGTAAAGGTGCTGCAGTACGTTTTCTCAAAACATCCCACACGGGCTGGGTGGGATTTAAGTTGTGGGAACGGGCTGGCAAGCTCATTCGCCGAGTATCCTCTCGTTCCCAGAACAGCTCCACGTGAGCTGTTCGATGCGGCCGCGCATTGTCATCCACACATATTAAATCAGGACCAAATTCACCACTGAAAAGATGCATATGAGGAAGTAGTATAGTGTCAACACCGATGCCCAGTCAGTGCACCGCTCTCAGAGACTTTGAGGTCAGTACACCCATGCAACATTATGTCTCCACGCACCGTAACACCTGGGCCACCAAAACCATCATGATCGACAATGCTGGACGTACCTTCATATGGCGAGAGGTGCGAACGCGTAATGCATTCAGGAACATCTACATCAATACTCTGCAAATCACACTTAAGTGCCTGGCAGAGGGTTCATCGAACTACGTTCACAATAATTCTCTATTATCCCAATCACGAACAGAGCACAAAAAATAAAATAGCACCCATATCTTTCTGTGCGAGCTCTGAGATACCGTATTTTATTATGATGATCGTTTCTCCCTATGTAGGTCGCCGTCTACAAAATATTTTCGCATTCGTGAGAAGATTCCGCCCCCAACGAAACACGGCTGTTTTCTGTTTTAATGATTTCCACACCAAATCCTCTATTATGTCCGTGATCAGTACAAAACGTGCTCCCTTCTTAGAACTTTATCGATCTACTCAGTTAATTCTATCTGATAAGGATCCTACACCGCGCAGCAGTATTCCAAAAGGGGACGGACAAGCGTAGAATCTCTTCAGTAGTGGTGCATCTTCTAAGTGTTCTGCCAATAATTGCAGTCTTTGGTTCGCCTTCCCCACAACTTTTCTGTGTGTTCTTCCCAGTTTAAATTGTTCCTAATTGTAATTCCTACGTATTTAGTTGAATTCACTGCCTTCCGATTCGACTGATTTGTAGTTTAACCGAAGTTTAACGGTTTCCTTTTAGTACTCATGTGGATGGCCTCTCACTTTTCATAATTTGGAGTCAACTTCTAGTTTTGTACCATACAGGTATCTCTTCTAAATCCTTTCGCGTATTGTTTTGATCTTCTGATCACTTTACTAGATGTGAAACGGCAGAATCATTTGCAAAGAATCGAAGACAGCTGCTCAGATTGTCTCGTAAATAGTTTATACAGATAAGGAATAGCAGAGGGCCTAGAACACTACTTTGGGGAACGCCCGACATCACTTCTGTTTCACTCGATGACTTTCTGTCTACACTCCTGAAAATTGAAATAAGAACACCGTGAATTCATTGTCCCAGGAAGGGGAAACTTTATTGACACATTCCCGGGGTCAGATACATCACATGATCACACTGACAGAACCACAGGCACATAGACACAGGCAACAGAGCATGCACAATGTCGGCACTAGTACAGTGTATATCCACCTTTCGCAGCAATGCAGGCTGCTATTCTCCCGTGGCGACGATCGTAGAGATGCTGGATGTACTCCTGTGGAACGGCTTGCCATGCCATTTCCACCTGGCGCCTCAGTTGGACCAGCGTTCGTGCAGACCGCGTGAGACGACGCTTCATCCAGTCCCAAACATGCACAATGGGGGACAGATCCGGAGATCTTGCTGGCCAGGATAGTTGGCTTACACCTTCTAGAGCACGTTTTTTTTTTTTTTTTTTTTTTGGTAGGGTTTAAGGGCGCTCAACTGCTGAGGTCATTAGCGCCCAGTCACTGGTGTCAGAGCACAAGGAACCTGCTAAAACTCAAGGGGATGGGGGGACATCAAAAGGACCGGACAAAGATGCAGATGAAATAAGTAAAAGGTTAAATGTCTTTGGTCAAGCCAGTTAAAGTTATAAAACGCAGAAGACGAGCAGCTGCTCGAGCGTCATCAGCTAAAACATCCGGTAAGGTAGATGGCAGGGACAGGACAACACGAAATTGACTAAAACGGGGACACGACAATAAAACATGGCGCACCGTTAATGCCTGACCACAAGGGCACTGTGGGGCTGGGTCACCAGAGAGCAGGTAGCGGTGGCTAAACCGGCAATGCCCAATCCGCAACCTGGTCAGAAGGACCTCCTCGCGCCGAGATGGTCGGGAGGAAGTTGTCCAAGCAGTTGGGAGCGGTTTTACTGCCCGGAGCTTGTTTCCTTGGAGGGATGACCAAGCATCCCACCACAAGGACACAAGCCTCTTACAGACATCCCCACAAACGTCAGATGACGGGACACAATGGGAGGCTGGGCGAGGCTGGAGGACTGCAGCCTTGGCTGCAGCATCCGCAGCCTCATTCCCAGGCACTCCTACATGTCCGGGGACCCACAGAAGGCTGACAGAACCGCCATTATCAGCGAAACTATGGAGGGACTGCTGTATTCGGTGAATCAAGGGATGGACCGGATAGGGAGCCCCAAGGCTCTGAAGAGCACTGAGTGAGTCAGTGCAGAGGACATACGATGAATGGCGGTGGCGGCGGGCATACTGAATGGCCTGATGGAGAGCAAAAAGCTCGGCCGTAAAGCTGGAACATTGGTCAAGGAGCCGGTATTTAAAGGTGGCGGTCCCGACGACAAAGGCACAGCCGACACCATCGTCAGTTTTGGAGCCATCGGTGTAAATAAAGGTGTGACCAGCAAGTCGAGCACGAAGTTCGACAAACCGTGAGCAATACACAGCAGCCGGAGTACCCTCCTTCGGGAGTGAGCTGAGGTCGAGATAAATACGAACCGGAGCCTGGAGCCAAGGTGGTGTCGGGCTCTCACCCTCTCTGAAGGTGGTAGGGAGGGCAAAATCCAATTGTCGAAGCAGGCGACGGAAGCGGACTCCGGGGGGCAGCAGGGCAGACACATATAACCCGTACTGACGGTCGAGAGAATCAGCGAAGAAGGACTTGTAAGAGGGGTGGTCGGGCATAGACAACAGCCGGCAGGCATACCGACACAGCAGTATGTCGCGCCGGTAGGTCAACGGTAACTCGGCAGCTTCAGCGTAAAGACTCTCGACAGGACTAGTGTAGAAGGCTCCGGTCGCAAGACGTATCCCCCGATGGTGGATGGAGTTGAGCCGGCGTAAGAGGGATGGCCGAGCGGACGAGTAGACGAAGCTCCCATAATCCAGCTTCGATCGGACTATGGACCGATACAAGCGAAGCAGGACAGTGCGATCCGCTCCCCAAGATGAACCGCTAAGAACTCTGAGGACATTAAGGGAACGTGTACAACGGGCCGCCAAATAAGAGACATGTGGAGACCAACACAGTTTCCGGTCCAACGTGAGCCCTAGAAACTTAGTTGTGTCCACGAATGGGAGAACAACGGGACCAAGATGTAAGGATGGCGGAAGGAACGCTTTATATCGCCAAAAGTTGATACAAACCGTCTTCTCTTCAGAGAACCGGAAGCCATTTGCCACGCTCCATGAGTAGAGGCTGTCTAGACAACGCTGGAGGCAGCGCTCCAGGAGGCATGTTCTCTGGGCACTGCAGTAGATCGCGAAGTCATCGACAAAGAGAGAGCCTGAGACATTAGGTGGAATGCAATCCATAATTGGATTGATCGCGATGGCAAAAAGGGCTACGCTCAAGACGGAGCCCTGAGGCACTCCGTTCTCCTGGAGGAAGACGTCGGACAATACGGAACCCACACGTACCCTAAACTTTCGATCCGTTAAAAAGGAATCAATAAAAAGGGGCAGACGACCGCGTAGGCCCCACTTGTGCATAGTGCGGAGGATACCTCCTCTCCAACAGGTATCATAAGCCCTCTCCAAGTCGAAGAACACGGCGACCGTTTGGCGCCTTCGCAAAAAGTTGTTCATGATGAATGTCGACAAGGTCACAAGGTGGTCAACAGCGGAGCGGCGGCGACGAAAGCCGCATTGGACATTAGTAAGTAGTCGTCGAGATTCAAGAATCCAAACTAACCGAGCATTAACCATGCGCTCCATCACCTTACAGACACAGCTTGTAAGAGAAATGGGGCGGTAACTAGAAGGAAGGTGTCTATCCTTCCCGGGTTTGGGTATAGGAACAACAACGGCGTCACGCCAACGCATGGGGACCTGACCTTCGGTCCAGACGCGATTGTAGGTACGAAGAAGGAAGCTTTTGCCCGCCGGAGAAAGGTGGGCCAGCATCTGAACGTGAATGGCATCTGGCCCCGGAGCAGAGGACCGGGACAGTGCAAGCGCACGTTCGAGTTCCCGCATGGTAAAGGGGGCATTGTAAGTCTCCAGATTCAGCGAGTGGAAGGAAGGTCGCCGAGCCTCGTCTGCCTCTTTCCTGGGAAGGAAGGCAGGATGGTAATGGGCGGAGCTTGAAACCTCCGCGAAAAAGCGGCCAAAGGCGTTGGAGACAGCCACAGGATCAACAAGGACCTCATTACCTGAGGTCAGGCCAGGTACCGAGGAGTGGGCCTTAATGCCCGACAGCCGGCGCAGGCTACCCCAAACTACGGAAGAGGGAGTAAAACTGGTAAAGGAGCTCGTGAAAGAGGCCCAGCAAGCTTTTTTGCTGTCTTTGATGACTCTACGGCATTGCGCTCGGAGTCGTTTGTATTCAATACAATTCGCCAACGTAGGATGGCGGCGAAAGGTGCGTAAAGCACGTCGTCGAGCACGGATAGCGTCCCTACAAGCCTCGTTCCACCAGGGGACGGAAACGCGACGGGAAGAAGTAGTACGAGGTATGGAACGTTCGGCAGCATTGATGATAACAGCCGTGAGGTATTCGACCTGACTGTCACAACTGGAAAAATCGCGGTCCGGAAAGGTCGCCAGGGAGGAGTAAAGTCCCCAGTCAGCTTTCAGTATGTTCCAGCGCGAAGGACGTGGGGATGGGGTGTGGTGCAGGAGACGAACGACACAGGGGAAGTGGTCGCTCGAATAG
Source organism: Schistocerca serialis cubense (assembly GCF_023864345.2). Lineage (NCBI taxonomy): Eukaryota > Metazoa > Arthropoda > Insecta > Orthoptera > Acrididae > Schistocerca > Schistocerca serialis. Next base: position 175,936,891 of record NC_064640.1, on the reverse strand, counting down.
GTGTCAGAAAGGACATACCACTCGAACCGACGGGCAAGAGTGGTAGAACAGATCGAGAGGTCCAAGTGGGAGTAGGTATGAGTAGAGTCCGAGAGGAAAGTCGGGGCGCCGGTATTGAGGCAGACAAGATTGAGATGGTTGAAGACATCCGCCAAGAGTGAGCCTCTTTGACAGGATGCAGGAGAGCCCCAAAGGGGATGATGGGCATTGAAGTCGCCAAACAATAAGAACGGCGGGGGAAGCTGATCGATCAGGTGCATCAGGTCAGCCCGACTAACAGCAGATGACGGTGGAGTGTAGACGGTACAAACGGAAAAAGTAAAAGCAGAAAGAGTAATGCGGATAGCTATTGCTTGGAGTGGGGTGGTCAATGGGATGGGATGGTAATATACATCGTCCCGAACGAGCAACATGACCCCACCATGAGCTGGGATACCGTCCACAGGGGCGAGGTCATACCGCTCCGAGGTATAGTGGGAAAAGGCAATACGGTCAGTCGGGCGCAACTTGGTTTCCTGGAGACCAAGGACGAGCGGACAGTGCAGGCGGAGGAGCAGTTGTAATTCCTCCTGATTAGATCGAATACCCCTTATGTTCCAATGAAACAACGCCATTGCTAGTCAAAAAGTTGGGGGAACGAGACTGGGAAGAGCTGGTCACCTCGATGGCCGCGGAGGGCCAGGTTGCGAGGCAACAACGCTACAACTGACGGCAGGCGGATCCGGTTCCATCGACTCGTCGCCAGCTGCGGCCGCTGTCCCTGATTGTGTAGGAGGGGCCGCATCATTTGCCGACAAAAGGCCGGCGGAACGCCTGGCAGCAGAGCGTCCCGGCGAAACTGAGGACGGCCGGGAGCAGCGACTCACGGATGAAGCGTCAGATGAAACGCGCCGGGGTGGAGAGGGGGATAGAGATTTCTTCTTGGAGGCCTTCTTGGAAGGCCGAGGAGGTACAGGGATGGTGGGCTGGACCCGAAGAAGGTCCTCACGCGCGGGGTCCGTTTTGGAACGCCGGACCTCGGAAGCCGGGGTCCGGAACGTTTCCCCGATGGACGCCTGAGAAGAGGATCGCTTCTCAGGTGGCGTGGGGGGAGGAGGAGGAGGAGGAAGGGTGGCCCCTGGGGCAGGGGGGGTGGGGGCCGCGGGGGAGGAGGATTTGGAAGGGAGGGATTTGGGAGGCGGAGGCAGAGCCCCCTGACGGGCAGAGGAGGCGGAGGGGGGACAGGATAGAGGTGAGGAGACAGCGGAAGGAGTGGACACAACGGAGGCAAACGAAGTGGCCAGTGACACGGGATGAAGGCGGTCATACTTCTTCCTGGCCTCAGAATAAGAGAGCCGATCCAAAGTTTTGAGTTCCTGTATCTTTTTCTCCTTCTGATAGGCGGGGCAGTCCGGGGACCTAGGCGAGTGGACGCCAGGACAATTAGGGCACCGAGGTGGTGGGGTGCAAGTATGTTCCTCACGAAGAGGACGTCCACAGTCGCCACAAAGGGGTTCAGCCTCACACCGGGACGACATGTGCCCAAGGCGCAAACACCTAAAACAGCGCATAGGAGGCGGGACGTAAGGTCGCACGTCGCACCGGTAGCACATCACCTTTACCTTCTCCGGGAGAACGTCCCCCTCGAAGGCGAGGATAAAGGCCCCGGTGTCGATGCGACGGTCCTTGGGGCCGCGCTGGACTCGCCGGACGAAATGCACGCCGCGGCGCTCCAGGTTGGCCCTGAGCTCCTCATCAGATTGTAGCAGGAGGTCACGATGAAAAATGACCCCCTGCGTCCTATTGAGTGCCAGATGTGGGACAATGGAGACTGGGATGTCCCCTAGGCGGTCACACGCCTGGAGTGCCGCCGATTGTGTGGCAGAGGTGGTCTTGATAAGAACGGACCCCGATCTCATCTTGCTGAGAGCCTCGATTTCCCCGAAGACGTCCTCAATGTGTTGAACAAAGAACATGGGCTTGGAGGTGGCGAACGTCCCCCCATCTGTTCGAGAACAGACCAAATAGCGGGGGAAGTACTTCGCCCCAAGCCGGCGGGCCTGTCCCTCCTCCCATGGAGTGGCCAAGGGGGAAAGGGCAGGAGAACCAGAACTAGAAACCGTACCTTTTCTTTTTGAAGACTCGGCCGCTGAGCGACCTGATACATGCTGACGTTTCATGTGCGAAACGTCCGCCCCGATACCACCCACTCCGACCAGGGGCTCTCCCCACGGGCGCCACCCAGCCGCAGCAAGGGCCACCTGGCAGGATGACCATTGCCGGGAGTCCTGATGCCCCAAGGAGACGGGCATCTACTCCTTGGCCAACGTGGGGAGGGTGCAGCTCAGGTATCGGCAGTACGATCCCTGTGTTGTCAGGGGGCTACAACCTAGAGGGTACATGACGACCCCACCACAACGGGCTGGCTACCGTGCTGGATTTCTGGTGCCATGGAAAGTCCATCATGATCGCTGGTGCAGATGGAGAGGCACTATGGGCGTAACGTGGACAACCCATCAGGCGTTTAGGCCCAATTTGAGGAATAATGGGTATGGTGACAACGCCGGTGCAATGCTGAGTGCCAAGGTCTTAGTGCACTTAGGACCAGTGGTACACCATGTAAGGTGTCCTTCCCCAAAAGGCTCGTACTTCTGTAAAATTTTGAAAAATGGAGGTCAAACCCCAAGGGGGACCATCACATTAAGGCCAAAACATTTGAGACTCCTTTTAGTCGCCTCTTACGACAGGCAGGAATACCGCGGGCCTATTCTAATCCCCGGACCCGCAGGGGGGCTAGAGCACGTTGGGTGGCACGGGATACATGCGGACGTGCATTGTCCTGTTGGAACAGCAAGTTCCCTTGCCGGTCTAGGAATGGTAGAACGATGGGTTCGATGACGGTTTGGATGTACCGTGCACTATTCAGTGTCCCCTCGACGATCACCAGTGGTGTACGGCCAGTGTAGGAGATCGCTCCCCACACCATGATGCCGGGTGTTGGCCCTGTGTGCCTCGGTCATATGCAGTCCTGATTGTGGCGCTCACCTGCACGGCGCCAAACACGCATACGACCATCATTGGCACCAAGGGAGAAGCGACTCTCATCGCTGAAGACGACACGTCTCCATTCGTCCCTCCATTCACGCCTGTCGCGACACCACTGGAGGCGGGCTGCACGATGTTGGGGCGTGAGCGGAAGACGGCCTAACGGTGTGCGGGACCGTAGCCCAGCTTCATGGAGACGGTTGCGAATGGTCCTCGCCGATACCCCAGGAGCAACAGTGTCCCTAATTTGCTGGGAAGTGGCGGTGCGGTCCCCTACGGCACTGTGTAGGATCCTACGGTCTTTGCGTGCATCCGTGCGTCGCTGCGGTCCGGTCCCAGGTCGACGGGCACGTGCACCTTCCGCCGACCACTGGCGACAACATCGATGTACTGTGGAGACCTCACGCCCCACGTGTTGAGCAATTCGGCGGTACGTCCACCCGGCCTCCCGCATGCCCACTATACGCCCTCGCTCAAAGTCCGTCAACTGCACATACGGTTCACGTCCACGCTGTCGCGGCATGCTACCGGTGTTAAAGACTGCGATGGAGCTCCGTATGCCACGGCAAACTGGCTGACACTGACGGCGGCGGTGCACAAATGCTGCGCAGCTAGCGCCATTCGACGGCCAACACCGCGGTTCCTGGTGTGTCCGCTGTGCCGTGCGTGAGATCATTGCTTGTACAGCCCTCTCGCAGTGTCCGGAGCAAGTATGGTGGGTCTGACACACCGGTGTCAATGTGTTCTTTTTTCCATTTCCAGGAGTGTATTACTACAACTGTGACCCCTCTGACAGGAAATCACGGATCAAGCCGCATAACTGAGATCATATTCCATAGGCACGCAATTCGATTACAAGCCGATTTTGAGGTACTGCGTCAAAAGCTTGCTGGAAATCTATAAATAAGTAATCAATTTGAAATCCCTTGTCGATAACAATCAGCACTCCGTGTGTGTAAAGAGCTAGTTGTGTTCCACAACAACGATGTTTTCTAAATACGCGTTGAGTGTGTTAATAGACCGTAACTCTTCGAGATAATTCATTACGTTCGAACACAATATGCTGCATATCGAAGTTAATGATATGGGCCTGTAATTCAGTGGATTATTCCTACTGTCATGTTTGAATGCTGGTGTGACCTATGCAACTTCCCAGTCTGTGGCTACGGATCTTTCGTCGAGCGAACGGTTGTATATGATTGTTAAGTATTGAGCTATTGCATCAGCGTACTATGAAAGCAACGTGATTGATAGACAATCTAGACCTGAAGACTTGCTTTCATCCAGTGATTTAAATTGCTTCGCTACCCGACGATATTTACTTCTATGTTACTCATGTTGGCAGCTGTTCTTCATGGAATTCCGGAATACAGACTTCGTCGTTTTTGGTGAAGAAATTTCGGGACGCTACGTTTAGTGACTGCTTTATCAGTACTGTCACCGATTGTATTTACATCGTTATCGCGCAGAGAAGGCATTGATTGTGTTTTGCCGCTAGCATACTTCGTCGAACATGGTCATTTTGATGTTCAAGACGTTAAGTTGTGCGGAATCGTTCTGCATGGGCGTACTGACCACCAAATCTTTTGAACACGGAACACCCACCAGTCCACGGTATCGTGACGCCGTTCTGCTTCCCCTTGTACATTTTTTCCGGGCACGGGTGCATTCGTCTCTGACGACGTTTTTATGGGTGACATTGTGCGATCGCATCGAACCGCGCAGGTGGAGCACCGGTAGGAACGAAAGGATATTCGGTGAGTTGTCTGGACTGTGTGTTCACCCAACTTAAATCCCATCCAACACGTATGGGATGTGCTGGGGAAACAAACAGAATGGCCACCTGCACAAACGACCATCAACCAGGCTGGTGGAGGAATGAACGCCTTGCCACAAGGACTCCTTGCCAACTTCGTTGCAGAGCATCCACTGCCGTCTGTTGTGATCACACACACAATTAAAAACCATGTCCCGCCTTTTGTGATGTCCAGGGTACCATAATGAATTCCGGTACTTCAATGTAATTGTCTTTTACTCAAAGCATCTTTTCTGTTCTCATTCGGCATTTCTTTCAGTTAACTTCTGTACTACACTAAACTACCAAAGAAACTGGTACAGGCATGCGATTTGTAAACAGGTACAATATACCGCTGCGGTCAGCAACGCCTACAGAACCCAAGTATCTGGCGCAGTTGTTAGGTCGATTACTGCTGCTACAATGGCAGGTTACCACGATTTAAGTGAATTTGAACGTGGTGCTATAGTTGGCGCACGAGCGACGGGACACAGTTTCCGAGGTAGCGATGAAGTGGGGATCTTACCGTACTACCATTTCACGAGTGTACCGTGAATATCAGGAATCCGGTAAAACCTCAAATCTCCGACATCATTGCGGCCGGAAAAAGATCCTGCTACAACGGTACCAACGACTGCTGAAGAGAATCGTTCAACGTGACAGAAGAGCAACCCTTCGCAAATTGCTGCTGATTTCAATATTAGGCCATCAAGTGTCAGCGTGCGAACCATTCAACGAAACATCATTGATATGGGCTTTCGGAGTTTTACGCCTCGCCTGGCCCGTAAAGACCGACAATGAACTGTTGGTGACTGGAAACATGTTGCCTGGTCGGACGAGTCTCGTTTCAAATTGTATCGAGTGGATGGACGTGTACGTGTATGCAGACAATCTCATGAATCCATGGACCCAGCATGTCAGCAGGGGACTGTTCAAGCTGGTGGAGGCTCTGTACTGGTGTGGGACGTGTGCAGTTGGAGTTATATGGGAGCCCTGATAGGTCTAGGTAAGACTGACAGGTGAAACGTACGTAAGCATCCTGTCTGATCACCTGCGTCCATTCATGTCCATTGTGCATTCCGACGGACTTGTGCAATTCCAGCAGGACAATGCGACACCACAAACGTCCAGCACTGCTACAGAGTGTCTCCAGGAACACACTTCTGAGTTTCAACACTTCTGCTGCCCACCAAACATGAACAGTATATTGAGAGTATCTGGGATGTCTTGCAACGTGCTATTCAGAAAACAGCTACACCCCTCGTACTGTTACGGATTTATGGACAGCCCTGCAGGATTCATAGTGTCAGTTCCCTCCAGCACTACTTCAGACATCAGTAGAGTCCATGCCACGTTGTGTTGCGGCACTTCTACATGCTCGCGGGAGCCCTACACGATATTAGGCAGGTGTAGCAATTTCTTTGGTGCTTCCGTGTGTACTGTAGCAGTCGTTTCTATGTATGGTCCAATTTTCATCGAGCTGTATCACTTGGCAGTGACACATCGTAAGTTGCTTTCCTCCCTAAGTTTTGCACCCCAGTTCACCATCCAGTAAGTTTTTCTAACATTTCAATTGGTATTTGATATCAACAAATTTCTCTTCAGAAATGCTTTTCTTGCTATTTCCAGTCTGCATTTGATGGTCTCTCTACTTCAGCCATCGTAGCATGTTTTACTGCCGAAATAAATAAATGCATCTACTTTTACTGTATCTACAGCTACATGACTATTCTGCTATTCACACCTAAATGCCTGACCGAGTTTTCATAGAAACACATCACACTATTTCTCTACCGTTCCTCGCTCTCAGCGCACGTGAAGAAACGAACACGTACATCTCTGTGCGAGCTCCAATTTCTCTTAGTTTACTACAACTATAATTTCTTCCTATGCAGGATGATGTCAGCAAAGGTTGAGGCGGGTCATGCCTTTGTGGTCGATCTGAGCGACCCCAGTTTGTTGTCTGTCACCTGCAACCATTCGGTCTCCCACTGAAGCATGATGTATCTGCCAGAAAATGAAAGGATGGCATGCAACGGGATGGGACATTGATGGACACCAAGTCGGAACGGAGAAGAAACCTTTTACGGTGAATACAAAACGAGCTACCCTTCTTTGGACTTTAATAATGTCCTCCATCAATCCTACCTGGTAAAGATCAGACGCCACACAGAGTACTCTAGCAGAGTACAGACAGGCATAGTTTAAGCATTCTTTTCACTAGACCTGGTGTGCCTTCTAAGTGTTCTACCAAAAAAGTCTTCCGTTTGCCTTACACACACGCGCGCGCGCGCACACACACACACACACACACACACACACACACACACACACACACGATTCTCTACGAGATAGTTCCAATTTCAGTTGTTCGTAATTGTAATTCCTAGGTATTTAGTTGAACTGATAGCGTTTAGATTTGCGTGATTTATCCTGTAACCGAAATTTAACGTATTTCTTTTAGCACTCATGTGAATGACTTCACACTTATTATTTAAGACTAATTGCCACTTCATGCGCCGTAAAGATATCGTGTCTAAATCACTTTGCAATTGGTTTTGATCTTCTTATGATTTTACTGGACATTAAATGACAGGATCGTCTGCAAACAGTCTAAGATGGCTGCTCAGATAGTGTACTAACTCGTTTATATTGATTAGGAACAACAGAGGCCTACTTTGAGGAACGCCAGATACCACTTCTGTTTTACTCGATGACTTACCTTCAGTTACTGAGCACTGTGACCTTTCCGACAGTAAATCACGAGTCCAGTCACAAAACTCAAATGATACGCCATAGATACGCACTTTGATTAGGAGCTGCGTGTGAGGAGCGGTATCAAAAGCATTCTGGAAATCTAAGAATATGGAATCACTTTAAGATCCCTGTCACTAGCACTTATTACTTTGTAAGAATAAAGTGTTATTGTTTTTCACAAGAACTATATTTTCTGAATTTGTGCTGACTGTTTGTCAACTGCTAGTTTTCCTCGAGGTAATTCATAATGTTCGAACATATGTTCCAAAATCCTATTGCATATCGACGTCAGTGATATGCATCTGTAAATTATAGGATTACTACTTACTTTCATGCATATTGGTGTGACCTGTGCAACTTTCCAATGTAGGTACGGATCTTCAGTCGAGCAAGTGGTTACATATGATTTAGTACGGAGGTTATTACATCTGCATATTTTGAAAGGAATTTGGTACACTGCTAGACCGGAGCACTTACCTTTATTAAGTGAGTTTAGCTGATTTGCTTCACCTAGGATATCTACTAAGTTAACCATGTTGGCAGCAGTTCTTGAGCCGAATTCTGGAATAGATACTTCGCCTTCTTTGGTGGAAGAATTTCGGAAAAGTGTATTTAGTAACTCCACTTTAGTGGCACTGTCATCGGTAACATAATCATAGTTCTCACGCAGGGAAGGTATTGTGTCTTGCCACTGGTGTACTTTACATACGACCTGAATCTCTCTATCTTCTGCCAGATTTCGAGACAGTTTCGTTGTGGAAATGTAACACCATCTCGCACTCAAATTAGCGCTAAATTTCGAGCTTTGACAGATCTTAGGGATTCTACGTTCTTTTAAATTTTGCATGCTTTTTTCTTGCTTCTATCACAGTGTTCTTGCCCGTTTCGTGTACTATGGCAACGGTGGGGAGGTGAAGGGGGGGTTCAGTTCCGTCTATTATTAATGTATTTAGTATAACTCTCTAAATCGCCGTCGATACTATTTCTCTGAATTTAAGCTACACCTGGTCTACACTTTCATAGTTTGGAAGGAATGGAGATACACTCTTAGCAAGGCGTCAAGAGAACATTTACCTGCTTATTTCAATAAATATATTTTGTGTTTACTTTTTGTGAGACTGTGTGCTACGGTATTGATACTCGTTAAAACGTTCTTGTGGTCACTAATCCTTGTAAACGTCATCATGCTTCCTATTTGCTCGGGGTTATTTGTTGCTAAGCGGTCGAGTATGTTTTCGTAATCTTATTTCGAGTTTGCTCCTAAACTAATTATTGAAAGCAATTCTCAGAGAAAGCATTTAGTACGATTTCAGAAAATATTTTATGCCTACTACCGACTTTAAACATGTAATTTCGCCAAAAAAAATCGAGGATACACTGGAGTCACCCTCAAGAGCGATTGTATGGGTGTAGTATATTTGAAATGAGACTCAAGCCTTCTTTGAGCCGCTCTTCAACTGTATCACTAGAGTCGGGAGGGCGAAAATGGACCCTATTATTATTATTAATTTATTCTGATCGTCAAAGTATAATCTCTATCCATACTAACTCACAGGAGCTGTCTACTTTGATTTCGCTACAAGACAGACTACTATTAGTAGCAACAAACAAGCCACCAGCAACTGTATATAACCTATCCTTTCTGCACACCTTAAGGTCCTTAGAAAGCGTTTCGCGTCAACTTATTTCCGGCTTTAGCCAGCTTTCCGGTAGCTGTTACGGCGTGGAGCTCTGGTTCTTTCCCAACACAGATACGAAAATTTACTACTATAATACCTATGGTTCCTATGTCAAACCTTGTCCTGTGATTGACTTGTACCATTTTTTTCTTTCCGGAGATCCTCTAACCTAAAATACCGCCCCCATCCACTCCACACAGCCCCCGCTACCCGCATAGTCGCCACCCAGTGTGTGGTGGACTTGTGACCTATTAAGTGGTACTCGATACCCCACCACCTTGGCCCAATTCGAGGAACCTGCAGCCTACACGGTTGACCAATTCAGCTTGTCACCCGAAACCACAGACGATCTCTACCGACCCAAAACAGCACACTTTATTAGTACCGACGTGAGTCACCAACTCCAGTTGGTTGCACCCTGTGCTCTTCGTGGCATTCTGAAGGACCCTTCCACAACTGTGATTACCTCCACCCTCCCCCCCCCCCCCCCTAACCCCGGCATGCATACTATATTTCCTCTCCTCAACCCTTTTGCATCCATTTCCTAATCTAAATCCCTCAGCATCCGCTGATTTAACTCGACAGCATTCAATTTCCATGTTCCTACTTTTGTTGTTCTTCATCTTATAACCTCTTTTCGAGACACTATCCATTCTGTTCATCTGATCTTAAAAGTCTTTCGCCGTATCTGACAATTACAGTGTTATAAGCAAACGTTGAAGTTGTTTCTTCTCTATGAATTTTAATTTCTTTTCTAAATCTATCCTTGGTTTCTTTTACCGTCTGTTCAATATACAGATTGAATAACATGGAGGAAAAGCTACAATCCTGCCTCAAGTACCAAACCCCTTTCACGTCCTTTGACACACTTATCCGAAGTCTGGTTTCTGATCAGAGAAATGTGTGATGTTATTCTAACAAAAACGGACCTATGCTTCCAGATCACGGAGCAGAATACAATTCTGATTTGTGACAGTCTAATGAGAACTTTTACTTAGATTAATGAAAACCTGCGATTAGGAGGAAATTTAAAAAACTTTGAGTTGTAAGCTTATTTTCAGTATATACCAGCAAATAAACGCTGCTTCCACATTTTATGGAGCATGAAAATTTTGTAAATCGCGAGAACACTACGAGGTGAATCTGAAACCTTTCTCTACACTGCAGAGCGAATTTCCCAGAAACACATTGTGTTATTTACAGCTGACTACAAATGAACAGTAACAGTATAAACACAATGTTTACAACAAATTATGCATTTAATGAGAAAGGGATAATAAATTTAAAGGAGTACCTACCTATGGCAGTCCCTAGAAGCATACAAAGTATGTGTAACGGTATTCTGGTTTTGCTTTAGGGCGCAAAAAACTGGGGTCATCCGTGCCCAAGTCAAAACTATAGAAGACGGAGGAATTAAACACGACTATACGTCAGTCCCATGTGACATAAGAGAAGACAGCTAAAAACTTGCACGTGGAAAAAGAGCTGAAAGATCAGAAACTGACGTCCAAAACTAAAAATTAAATGGCCATTGCCATATCGCTTTGGCGGATCAAAACTAAAACGCGGTCGACGGCTCGCGCGTCATTTGCTAAAACTGCCAGTAACTCGGATCGGAAACCAAAGCGTGAACGTAAACGGTTAAAAAAAAATGGGCATTCCGTCGGCAGTGGTGGACAATTAAAACTTGGGCGATGTGTACAAAGTGTTAGGGGGTAGTGTCACTTAGCAAATGACGATAGCTGAAAAGGCAGTGCCCAATACGCAGCCTACTTTAATAAAACGACCTCCTCCCGGCGGGATGGGCGAGAGGAGGTCGTCCAAGCCGCTAGGAGAGGCTTAATAAAGCCTAAGCTCATTCTCGTGAAGGGAGGACCATTGGCGATGCCAAAGGGACACCACCTCCTGACAGACGGCAACGAAGAGATCATCGGAGGAAATATAGGTACTCGCGGGCTGAGGTATGGGGACTGCAGCCTTGGCAGCAGCGTGAACAGCCTCGTTTCCTGGCACACCGACATGACCGGGAACCCACAGAAACATCACACTGGCTCCACCAAGAGTGAGCGAGTGACAGTTTTCCTGGACCCGCTGCACTAAGGGATGGGCGGTGTAGAGCGAACATATACTTTGAAGGGCGCTGAGTGAGTCTGAGCGGAGGACACAATTCAAAAGGCTGTGTCGCCGCATGTACTCCGTGGCCTGACACAAGGCGACGAGCTCGGCTGTAAATACTGAGCAGTGCGCCGGAAGCCGATTTCGAAAGACACGGGTGCCATTGGCGAAGGCACACCCGACTCCACGGCCAGTCTGAGAGCCGTCAGTGTATACAAAGGTACTATCGCGAAGTTCCATGTGAAGGCCGTGAAACTGAAGACGATAGCCCGAGGCTGGAATAGTGTCCTTAGGAGGCGAACAAAGGGCAACGTTAACATGGGCCGTTTCACGAAGCCAAGGTGGTGAAGGGTTCACACCCACCCAGAAAGTTTCAAGTAGAGGTAACACAAAAGAGGGACGCGCGCCATACTGACGATCAAAGGAATCATCAAAGGAGGCGGCATAGGATGGGTGGCCACGCATAACAGACAAACGGCAAGAATACCTGCTGAGGAGAAAGTCACGGCCGTAGGACAGTGGTCGTTCAGTAGCTTCAGCATACAGACACTCAACCGGGCTAGTGTAAAAGGCGCCCGTGGCCAAACGGAAGCCACGATGGTGGATAGTGTTGAGACGGCGTAAGAACGTTTCCTATAGAGAATGGGCCCCATGAATTTCGTAGTTTCAACGAACGTAAGGGCAACAGGCCCAAGATGTAAAGATGGTGGGAAAAACCACTTGCGTCGCCAGAAATTCATACAGACGGTTTTGTCAGTGAAAAGCGAAAGCCATTGTCGATGCTCTAGGAAGAGTAAAGACTATCAAGACATCGCGAAGACGCCGCTCAGTGAGACAGGTCCGTGGAGAACTGCAATAGATGGCAAAATCGTCAACAAAAAGGGAGCCGGAAATGCCCGGCGGGAGATAGGCCATTATAGGGTTCATGGAGATATCAAAGGGGACGACACTCAGGACGGAACCCTGAGGCACATCGTTTTCGTGGATAAAGGTGTCCGACAAGGCAGAACCCATAGACAACCTGAAAACTCGCTCTTTTAAAAATGCCTGAAGGAAACAGGAGAGGGGGGGGGGGGGGGAGGGGGCGGCCACGCAAGACCCACGTGTAGAGGACGGACGATACCACTTCACCAGCACGTGTCGTAGGCCTTCTCCAAATCGAAGACACGGCCACAGTCCGGGATTTCCGCAGAAAACCATTCATGACATGGGTGGACAAAGTAACGAGATGGTCAACTGCAGAACGCCGCGCTCTAAATCCACACTATGCATCCGTCAGCAAATTTCTAGACTCGAACCACCAGGCATGAATCATACGTTCCATCACCTTGCAAACGCAGCTGGTAAGAGATATGGGGCGGTAGATGGAAGGAAGGTTTTTGTCCTTACCAGGCTTAGGTACGGGTATGACGGTGGCTTCACACCAGCAGCCGGGAAATGTGCCCTCTGCCCAGATGGAGTTGTGCGTGTTAAGCAGAAAGTGCTTGCACACAAGAGAAAGTTGCTGCAACATCTGAATGTGGATGGCGTCTCGCCGAGGGGCGGGGATCAGGATAAACTGGGAGCATGATCTAGCTCCGTCACAGTAAAGGCAGCATTGTAGCACTTACGATTCGGAGAAGGGTATCACCCGAGCCGCCTCCGCTCTTTTCCGATGGAGGAAGGCAGGGAGATAGTGGGAAGAGCTCTAAACTTACGCAAAATGGTGTCCAAACGTGTTGGAGACGGCAATAGGGTCCACGATAACCACGTCTGCTACTGTGAGACCAGAAATTCGGGAGTGGATCTTGGTCCTAGACAACCGTCGGAGGTTGGCCCACGCGACAGAGGAAGGGATGGAACTAGTGAATTAAATCCAGATAGCTCTTTTGCTATCCCGAAGAACGCGACGACACTTCGCACGCATCTGTTTATAAAGAATGCAGTTTGCCGTCGTAGGATGACATCTCCGTGCGCGAATTGCGAAGTGGCAAAGAGGGAGTGCGAGGAATAGAACGTTCTGCAGCAGTAAGGATAACACTTTTGAGATATTCCTCCTGGTCATCACAACTGTGGAAATCTTGTTCTCCAAAGGTCTCCCGGGAGGAGTGAAGCTGCCATTTGGGCATGCACGCAGATGGGGTAGGAGGCAGAAAACGGATCGCACACGACAAATGGTCGCTCGAGTAGGTGTCAAACAGAATGGACCACTCAAGACGATGGGCAAGCTGGGCAGTGCAGAAGGATAGGTCCAAATGGGACTAGGTGTGTGAGGAGTCAGAGAGTAAAGTGGGTGCTCCAGTGTTAAGGCAGAAGAGGTTAAGGTGGTCAGCCAAGAGGGCACCTCTTTGACAGGTCCTGGGAGAACCCTAAAGGGGATGATGCGCATTAAAGTCACCAAGTACCAAAAAATGGGGGAGGTAGCTGCCCAGTAAGCTGAAGGAAGTCTGCCCTCGTGATATCGAATGATGATTAACATAAATGATAGAGGCAAAAAGTGACATGGGAAAGGAAAAGGTGAACTGCAACAGCTTGAAGATGGGTAGTCAGAGAGATGGGTTCACTATGAATGTCATCCCGCATGAGCAGCATGACACCCCCATGAGTTGGAATGCCGACCTCAGGGGGAAGGTCACAACGAACCTGTAAGTACTGCGAAACCTCCAAGCGGTCGTGAGGCGCAATTTCGTTTCCTGAAGACACAGTACAAGAAGATGCTGTGATGCTAAAAGCAGTCGTAAATCCTCTTTGAGAGACCAAAGGCCGCGAATGTTCCATTGGAGGCCAGTCATAATGAGGAAGAGATGTAGGGGTGCCTACTCAGAGGCTGCAGAGTGCCGGCCGATGTTGAGTCGCTACTACAGGGCACAGAAGCAGGAGGATCCTGCCCCTTGGGGTCCACAGAAGCAGCGACTTGCTTGTGCAGTTGGTCTGTGGCGTCCAACATTGAAAAAACGGTTGGTGGTGCACACCAGCGATACGGAGGCCGGCCGGGTTAAGGTACCACATGGCGACACCATCGAAGAGTACCTTTGAGCTGGCGAAGGAAAAGATTTTTTATTTTTGGTGGACCTCTTCGAGCCTTTCCAGTTAGAGGAAGACTTGGGTGTTGTTTGGCTGGAGGAACAGAGAAAGTCTACACGGGGGTACTCACCCTATCCTTTCCGACGTACCAGTTGTGTAGCTCGTCTTTCCGGCCTATTGGTTGTGTAACTGGTGGCTTTGCCCCTTGAGGCGAGAGTTTGACGGTTTGTTGCACCGTTGGCCGGGGGGGATGGCGATGCTACCTTGACACTGGGCGATTTCACAACCTCAGAGCTGAATTTGAGGTTGCATGTCTGCGTGGCCATGTCCTTCATGGAGCGAGGGGTAACAAGAACAGAACTATAGGCGCCAGATGGGAGAACACAGGGTTTGCGACTAGCCAGAGCTACTGGGCAAGGCACTTTTTCCTTCACCTGGATCTCTGACAGCCCGCTCATCAAGATACACGGGACAATCCCGAGAGGAGGCGGCATGGCCCTCATTGCAGTTGATACATGGGGAGAAGGAGGTGGACAATCTCCCTCGCGTGCATCCCTACCATAAGTTACACATTTGGCTTGGTGTCGACAAGACGTTCTAGTGTGGTTGAAACGATGACACTGGTAGCAGCACATCAGGTTCGAAATGTGAATTTCATAGCCTGCTTTGATCTCAGATGGCAGCACCACTCTGTCAAAGGTGAGGAAATGAGTGCGGGTGAGCACTAAGGAGGAATCTACCATTTTCATTACATGATAAGATTGCAATAACACCCCGATCAGAGAGCTAAGATTGGATTTCGACCTCGGTTAGACCGTCGAGCAACCTGATGTAAAGTAAACCACAGGAAGAATTCAAAGTTCTATGGGCCTTAACACGAATAGGGAAGCCGTGGAGAAGTGAGGCAGCAAGCAGTTGTGCTTGAGAATCTGAAGTATTTTCCAAAAGCAAAGTGTCATTCCATAAACGAAAGCAGGATTTCACATGGCCAGCAACTAGATCGATACCTTTCTCATTACGTTTCGTAGTTGTTGATTGGAAAGAATTGACTCTTTGTGAGAAAATCCCCCATGATTGCCAGCATCTCAGATTGCGCGCTCCTTCCAACTGGAGGCTCCCTTCACAAGGGAGCGCACCCGCTTTAGGTGATTGTTCACACCTCAGGTCACACCTCCCGAACACCTGACAGAAGGACCAATAGGCAATTTGGGAAGGTTGCAGCTCAGGCCATCACCCATCCCTGGGCCTGGCCTGTACCAGGGGGTACGTGAGGACCCTACCTGTCGACCCAGGACTGGGAATTACGCGTTACCCATCCACTTGTTACGCGTCAACGCGTGGGCCGGCCTTCAGGAGCGCACAGGGAGGAGGAAGAAGAAAAAGAGGAACCTCAAACGCCGAAGCGGAGGAACGAGAGAAGGGAAACAAAGAAAGGAAAAGCGAACGAAAAACTAAAGTGAGACTGTTCTTACGTCAGCAGAACATTCGAATAAAACCCCAGATATGTTCCCCAAGGGAGGGGAAAAAGAATAGCAAGAGGACAGAAATGCAGCACAGAAGAGAAAAAATGCTGCAAAGGCTGGGGCCCCGTGGTAGCCAAGCACGAACCCACCAAAGAGTGGCGAGCCCCCTGAAGGGATGTGTAACAGTGAATAACCTAAAACTTGCACCCTTTTTACTTCCTGAACTGCCAAAAATATAGAAACGAAGCTTATGTCAAGCCTTTCGACTGTTTCCCCAAACGCCATTCACTTCACGAGGAATGACATTTTAAATGGCTCTTCGGAGCTCCTTCTGATAGACTGGCACGTAGTATATAGTTCCATTAACAACAATCACAACTGACCCCGTATCTATGGCACATGAAGTAGAGCGAAGAGGAAATACGTGTTGCCTTAGTAGTTTATGCCTATCTTTTCCTTCCATATGAAGATGGAACCCGGTATGAGAGACCACTTGGAGGTGTTTACACTGTAATAGCCGATTCCGGCCGCCTTGCCTTTCAATTTTAGCAAGTTTCTCAGAGTGTTCTGTGACAGGTTTCAACGCCAACATTAACTGACGTTACATTGCTGTACTCATGTGCTCAGGAGCTTTCGAATGACGTTACAGTAGTATATTTTTCCTTCTGGAAAACCACACTTTTTTAAATATCTCTGTTGATACATGGGGTAAAAGTATTACCCTACAACCAAACTACCTGTCCTCCTTCCTATAATCGTTTGCCAAAACCCTCCTTTCAGAAACTCTGACCATTCACGAAAACTAGGGATACAAGTTCCAGGTGATTTACCCTGTATATCTGTGCAGATCCCCGATGTAGAAATCACACTAAGCGCCACTTGACGCTGATGACACTCAAAATATTCTCACTATTGTTTATACATACTGAACGTGCAAGGTCAAGTATTGACGGTTTGACAATATTATCCATTAAGATGTTGACAATAGCTTCATAAACCAGCCACACGGCGCCAGTAGCCACTGTTTATGTTCTCAATTCTCCTTTCTACATATCATACCTCATATTCAATTTTCAAGTAGTCTTAACACAAAACAGTTTTAGTACACTTGTATGTACCACTTTAGGATAGTCAATTTGAAAATATAGTATAAGTTGGTGAATAAAATAGCAGTTACTGAACTGCTTCCACTGCGAAAAAGACGTATATCCGCAATGAGTAGTTACAGGTCTGTAAAATGCATGTCAATTTCACCAAATTATTAAAAAACGTAGAAAAATATTTTACTTCACTTCCCAGATATAAATCTTCACACATTTACATCGAATTTTACAAATTGTGTTTGCTGATATTACAGAACTAAACCTCGAGCATTCGAATGATTGCCTGTCGCCAGAACAAACTGCGTTAGTCCTCTCTTCTCGACTGCGATTGTCTCATTAACGTATTAGGTTTCTCTATTTTATCTAGTACCAATAACTTGTCGTACGATGCTTTATTAAATCTTTCGGGTCCGTGGTCCTGACTTGGCAGTAATTAACATGTGACCACTCGCTTTTTAACCATTCTCTGATCCATTTCCTCTTTCTCGGTACTTTCTGTTGTTTGCACGCTATAGATAATATAGTTGCAGCGCACGTTTTGTTTTGGATGTTCGACATTTTAATCTTGTAAAACTGCGTTGTCAACTAACAGTGTTCGTCAACATTATTGACGGCATGAGGTCGCTTCAGTATATTTAAGATTTGACAAACTAGTATTGTCAAGACCCTGCGATTTGAGCTTTATCTCACGGCGATGACGCTTCCCATTTAAAGCAGGCGCGCAGTCTTTGTGGAAGGAATCAGGCGTCTGCTTTCGGCGTTAGAGGTGTATCTACCAGCTAGGAAATCGTTGTATTACATGTTCTGCCAGTGTGCAAACTGCTTGATGTACGAGAAGGAAATACTGAATTTTTTTCTGGTGCCTCTTATTTGGTTGGTTGGTTTGGGGGATTAAAGGGACCAGACTGCCATGGTCATCGGTCCCTTTTTCCAAAGACAAAGAACACCCACAGAGAATAAAAACGAGGAACAGAAGAGATCACAGACGATACAGAACAGGAGAGACAGACAAAGACAAGACAAAACGAACGAAAACCACAGAGAATGACGGTGGTTGGCCGACCATAGAAATAAAAAAGGAAAAGCCAACCACTTAGAAACACATTAAAAAATCAGTGTAAAATCATAGGCCAAAGGCCAGAAACAACACAAAACAATAAAATAAAACAGAAACACTCAGATTAAATGATAAAATCCCCCTGCCCGAATAAAACGTAAAACTAAGTCAGCCATAGCGGAGTCGTCTGTTAAAAGGGCAGGGAGCGTATCAGGCAGCGCAAATGTCTGCCTGACCACAGCTAAAAGGGGGCAGGCCAACAGAATGTGGGCCACTGTCAAAGCCGCCCCGCAGCGACATACAGGAGGGTCCTCCCTGCGCAGTAAATAACTGTGTGTCAGCCGGGAATGGCCAATGCGGAGCCGGCAAAGAACGACCGAGTCCCTGCGAGTGGCTCGCAGGGATGACCGCCACACAGCCGTCGTCTCCTTGACAGCACGGAGTTTATTGGACATTGTCAGTTCGCGCCATTCCTCGTCCCATAGCGCCAAGATTTTGCGGCGGAAGACTGCCCGCAAATCAGGCTCAGGGAGGCCAAGGTCCAGAGATGGCTTGCTGGTGGCCTCTTTCGCCAGGCGGTCAACATGTTCGTTACCCGGGATACCGACATGACCGGGGGTCCACACAAAGACCACAGAGCGGCCGCAACAGGCGAGAGTATGCAGAGACTCGTGGATAGCCATCACCAAACGAGAACGAGGGAAACACTGGTCGAGAGCTCGGAAACCGCTCAGGGAATCGCTACAGATAACGAAGGACTCACCTGAGCAGGAGCGGATATACTCTAGGGCACGAAAGATGGCGACCAGTTCAGCAGTGTAAACGCTGCAGCCATCCAGCAAGGAACATTGTTCGGAACGGTCCCCTAGAGTGAGCGCATACCCGACACGACCAGCAACCATCGAACCGTCAGTGTAGACAATACCAGAGCCCTGATACGTGGCCAGGATAGAATAAAAGCGGCGGCGGAAGGCCTCTGGAGGGACTGAGTCCTTCGGGCCCTGTGCCAGGTCCAGCCGAAGGCAAGGGCGACGAACACACCATGGGGGTGTATGCAAAGTAGCCCGGAAAGTAGGTGGAACAGTGAAAACCTGAAGCCCAGAGAGAAGCTCTTTGACGCGGACCGCTATTGTACAACCAGACCGGGGCCGACGATCTGGCAGATGGACGACCGATCGCGGGAACAGGAGACGATAATTTGGATGCCCGGGCGAGCTTAGAACATGGGCAGCATAAGCGGCCAGCAAACGTTGGCGTCGGAACCGCAGGGGAGGTACACCTGCCTCCACTAGTACGCTGTCCACGGGGCTGGTGCGGAAAGCACCAGTGGCAAGGCGTATCCCGCTGTGGAGAATTGGGTCCAGCACCTGTAACGCAGATGGGGATGCTGAGCCATAAGCCAGGCTCCCATAATCCAGACGGGACTGGATTAACGCCTGGTAGAGCCGCAACAGGGTGAAGCGGTCGGCGCCCCAGCGGGTGTGGCTCAAGCATCTCAGAGCGTTTAGATGCCGCCAACACGTCTGTTTAAGCTGCCGGATATGAGGCAGCCAAGTCAACCGGGCATCGAAAACCACCCCCAAAAACCTGTGGGTCTCCACCACAGCAAGGAGTTCGTCGGCAAGATAAAGCCGCGGCTCAGGATGGACTGTTCGGCGCCGGCAGAAATGCATAACGCGGGTCTTGGCTGCCGAAAACAAACCCATGGGCTACAGCCCAAGACTGCGCCTTACGGATAGCGCCCTGTAGCTGACGTTCAACAGCTGCAATGCTGGGAGAGCTGTAATAAAGGCAGAAGTCGTCAGCATACAGGGAAGCGGAGACAGAGTTTCCCACGGCCGCAGCAAGACCGTTAATGGCTATTAAAAACAGACAGACACTTAAAACGGAACCCTGTGGCACACCGTTCTCCTGGACGTGGGAGGAACTATACGAGGCCGCGACTTGCACGCGGAAGGTACGACACGACAGAAAATTGCGGATAAAAATCGGCAGAGGACCCCGAAGACCCCATCCATGGAGCGTAGAAAGAATGTGATGACGCCACGTCGTATCGTACGCCTTCCGCATGTCGAAAAAGACAGCGACCAGGTGCTGACGGCGGGAAAAGGCAGTACGGATGGCCGACTCCAGGCTCACCAGATTGTCGGCGGCGGAGCGGCCTTTACGGAACCCACCCTGAGATGGAGCCAGAAGGCCCCGAGACTCCAGTACCCAATTCAAGCGCCGGCTCACCATCCGTTCAAGCAACTTACAAAGAACGTTGGTGAGGCTAATGGGACGGTAGCTGTCCACCTCTAAAGGGTTCTTTCCAGGTTTCAAAACGGGGATGACTATGCCTTCCCGCCATTGCGACGGAAACTCCCCCTCGACCCAAAGACGGTTGTAAAGATCGAGAAGGCGCCGCTGGCAGTCCACCGAAAGGTGT
Source organism: Schistocerca serialis cubense (assembly GCF_023864345.2). Classification (NCBI taxonomy): domain Eukaryota; kingdom Metazoa; phylum Arthropoda; class Insecta; order Orthoptera; family Acrididae; genus Schistocerca; species Schistocerca serialis. Next base: position 175,916,467 of record NC_064640.1, on the reverse strand, counting down.
TTCAGCATCTGACAGTGGATGCCATCTGGCCCAGGAGCGGTATCAGGGCAAGCAGCTAGGGCACTGCGAAATTCCCACTCACTGAATGGAGCATTGTAAGATTCCGGGTGGTTGCTGCGAAACGAAAGGCTCCGACGTTCCAGCCGCTCTTTAATGGAGCGGAAGGCCTGGGGGTAATTCGCAGAAGCGGAACTCATAGCAAAATGCCCTGCTAAGCGATTTACAATGACGTCGGAGTCGGTACAAACGGCTCCATTCAGTGAGAGCGCAGGGACGCTGGCAGGGGTCCGATAGCCGTAGACGCGTCGAATCTTGGCCCAGACCTGCGAGGGAGTGACATGGAGGCCAATCGTGGACACATACCGCTCCCAGCACTCCTTCTTGCCCTGGCAGATAAGGAGGCGGGCCCGCGCACGCAGCCGTTTGAAGGCGATAAGGTGGGCTAAGGAGGGATGTCGCTTGTGACGCTGGAGCGCCCGCCGGCGATCTTTAATCGCTTCAGCGATCTCAGGCGACCACCAAGGCACAGCCTTCCGCCGAGGGACCCACAGGAATGGGGAATGGCAGATTCGGCGGCAGTAACGATGCCGGTGGTGACCGATTGAACCACCGCATCAATGTCATCGGTAGAGAGAGGCTCAAAAGCGGCAGTGGAGGAGAACAAGTCCCAGTCAGCCTTATTCAGAGCCCATCTGTTAGGGCGCCCATAACAGTGGCGCTGTGGTAGTGACAAAAAGATCGGAAAGTGGTCACTACCACACAGGTCGTCATGCACACTCCATTGGACAGACGGTAAGAGGCTATGGCTACAGATGGAAAGGTCAATGGCGGAGTAGGTGCCATGCGCCACACTGAAGTGTGTGAAGGCACCATCATTTAACAGCGAGAGATCGAGCTGCGACAATAAATGCTCAACGATGGCGCCTCGACCTGTTGCCACTGACCCACCCCACAGAGGGTTATGGGCGTTGAAGTCGCCCAATAGCAAGAAAGGTGGCGGCAATTGGGCGACCAGTGCAGCCAGGACAAGCTGCGAGACATCACCATCCGGTGGAATGTAAAGACTGCAGACGGTAACAGCCTGTGGCGTCCACACGCGTACAGCGACAGCCTCTAAAGGCGTCTGGAGAGGGACAGACTCGCTGTGCAGAGTGTGAAGGACATATATGCAGACGCCACCAGACACCCTTTCATAAGCTGCTCGGTTCTTATAATAACCCCGATAGCCACGGAGGGCGGGGGTTCGCATTGCTGGAAACCAAGTTTCCTGGAGAGCAATGCAGAAGAAAGGGTGAAGGCTGATAAGTTGGCGGAGCTCAGCGAGATGGTGGAAGAAACCGCTGCAGTTCCACTGGAGGATGGTATTGTCCATGGCTGAGAAAGGCGTGACGGGACGGGGAAGGCAGATTACGCCGCTGGGTCACCTGCTGCCTCCGATTGAGCACCCGTGCTAGTGTTATCCATGGCGTCTGAGGGACCGGCGAGTTCTAGGTCCTCAGCGGACGCCAGGATCTCCACCTCGTCCTCAGACGCAGAGCTGTAAGGTGGCGGTGGGGTGGCTGCCACCGCGAGTTCCTTGGGCTTAGAGCTCTTCTTCTTTGATTTCTCACGCTGCTCCTTGGGTTTAACTGGCTGGGAGGGCTTCACCAATTCAGTCTCCGGGACTGAGGAGGATCGTGAAGCCCGTCGACCAGCTGATTGCGGGCACTTACGCCACTGGCGGTCGTCAGCCTTCCCACTGGTGGAAACCTGGGAAGGGAGGGACCCGAGGGACCCCTTGCGAGCGTGAGAAGCCGAAGAAGTCGGACACTTCTCCGGCTTAGAAGAAGGGACGGACGTCCCTGATGGGGGGGGATGGTGTTGCCCCTGAGGTAGGTGGCGCAGGAGCAACCCGGTGAGTAGAGCCCCCCACTGGCAAGGGGGCAGGAGGAGTCTTACTAGTTATCGAGCTGGCTGGAAGTCGTGAAACTGATGGGGCGAGCACAGGTGTTGTAGCGGCGGCGTAGGATGACGTCATTCGCACGGGATGTAATCGGTCGCATTTCCGCTTGGCCTCAGTATAAGTCAGTCGGTCCAGGGTCTTATATTCCATGATTTTGCGTTCTTTCTGGAAGATTCTGCAGTCTGGCGAGCAAGGTGAATGGTGCTCCCCGCAGTTGACACAGATGGGAGGCGGGGCACATGGAGTATCGGGATGAGACGGGCGTCCGCAATCTCGACATGTGAGGCTGGAAGTGCAGCGGGAAGACATATGGCCAAACTTCCAGCACTTGAAGCACCGCATCGGGGGAGGAATATAGGGCCTGACGTCACATCGGTAGACCATCACCTTGACCTTTTCCGGTAACGTATCACCCTCGAAGGCCAAGATGAAGGCACCGGTAGCCATCTGATTTTCCTTCGGACCCCGATGAACGCGCCGGACGAAATGTACACCTCTGCGCTCTAAGTTGGCGCGCAGCTCGTCATCAGACTGCAAAAGAAGGTCCTTATGGTAAATAACTCCCTGGACCATATTTAAACTCTTATGCGGTGTGATCGTAACAGCAACATCCCCCAACTTGTCACAAGCAAGTAACCGTCGTGACTGGGCAGAGGATGCCGTTTGGATCAGGACCGATCCAGAGCGCATTTTTGACAAGCCCTCCACCTCCCCAAACTTGTCCTCTAAATGCTCGACGAAGAACTGAGGCTTTGTTGAGAGAAAAGACTCCCCATCAGCTCTCGTACAAACTAAGAATCGGGGCGAATAAGTGCTACTGCCATCCTGAGATTTACGTTCCTCCCACGGCGTGGCCAGAGAGGGGAACGTTTTCGGATTGTACTTTTCAGCATTAAATTGAGCCCGAGAACGCTTAGAGACTGCTGGCGGCTGGCCGCCAGCGAGAGATGATGTACCACGCTTCATTGCGGGTCATCCGCCCTGATGCCACCTACTCCGACCAAGGGCCCTCCCCACGGGCGCCACCCAGCCGCAGCAATAGCCACCTGGCAGGACGGCCATTGCCGGGAGTCCTGATGCCCCAAGGAGATGGGCATCTACTCCTTGGCATACGTGGGGAGTTAACGGCGCAGGCATCAGTAGAGCGATCCCTGTGTTGTCAGGGGGCTACAACCAAGAGGGTACATGGCGGCCCCACCACAACGGACTGGCTACCGTGCTGGATCTTAGGTGCAAAAATGGCCAAGGTCGTCGTCGCAGTTAAAAGAAACACTGCCGAGTGCAGCGTGGTAATCGCCCAAGAGATCGAAAACGAGCGGGACACCATTGCAACGACGAGAAATCCGGCTAAAGGTCTAATTGCACGACGGAAACAGTGCACCATGTAAGGCGCCCTTCCCCAATTGGCTCGCTCTTCGGATAAATTTTGAAAGATGGAGGTCAAACCCGAGAGGGGACCATCACATAAGGCCGAAACGTTGGAGACTCCTTTTAGTCGCCTCTTACGACAGGCAGGAATACCGCGGGCCTATTCTAACCCCCGAACCCGCAGGGGGGGCCTCTTATTTCCTCACGACCTGTGCGGCCCGAGGGGTGCTCGCTATTCATCATACCTGGCGCAGGTAGCAGGAACGTCCCTGGCAGTAACAAGGGGACGGGGAAACCACGCTTCCACAGAGAAAGTTGCAGCGGGCCTCCCAGTACTTTACGTTTCTTAGGCCTCTAAAACTGCCATTTTTATACAACTGATTTGGCGAGTTTTAATATGCAGCACGCCTCAAGAACTGAATTGTGTAGGAGATACAAAAAGTAGTAAGAAATGGTACAACAACACACTTCATTACGGACCAGATATTTCGTTTCTTTGCGAGTCTCTCCCCTTAATATTTTTGAGCTGTAGAGGCACTAACGTGCAATTAATGTGGCTTGATCAATGCCGCTCTTTTGTGCTACGCCGACTTCCGTTATTGCCTTCTTTGACACACTTAACAAGTTGGCTACGAGGCGTAGCCCGACTGTTGGGGTGTGGTGATCAAATTTCCCATACTGTACATCACTAAATCACCCCATGAAATACAGTTTAAGCTCTACAAACTACATGCTTTTCTAAGCTGTAAGTTGTCCGCTGCGCACGCATGCTATAATGACATATGTAAAGTCCTTTTGTTATTAATGAAACAACATTCTGCAAAGTTCTCAAGTCAGAAACTAATAGCAAATGCACAAAATCCTCTCCGCCAGCAAATACACAGGCTTACATATGCCAGACCACAGACTTAAGTGAACTATGAAACGTGTATACACCATTTTCTTCCTCTTATCTTCAAGGGGTCATCCTTTATCTTGGCTAGAAGAGTACTTCAACCAAGATCTTGTTGACAGCACCTATGCAGCATGCTGGGACAATATGTGGACCTTCAGTCATCTACATTTACAGCCAATGCAGTACTCAAACTGCTGCTGGTGTCTGGTCTGGATTGTAACATTTTCATCTACCCAAAAAAAGCTGATAATTTGCTATTTCATCTCTCCCAAACATTGCCTCACGTGCAAATAGATAAGAGCCTTATTCCAAAAGTAAGGTCCGGTGATCAAGATTTAACTGAGTGTAGGACTAAATTAAGGAAACTACTGCAGTGTTTATCTGCCAGTTGATGAAAGCAGATTGCAACGGCCGAGACAATCTTAGATCCCGCCAGTTGTGAAGTGCGCAGTGTGATTAGATTTTCTGTTGGCAAAAGGATGTTTAGCTGCTGAAATCCATCGTTATGCCTAGTATAAGTACCTGAAATAATGAGCAACAAGTTCGAAAATGGTGTTGTGAACTTCAGACTGGCCGCACACGGTGAAGACGACATCGTTGGTCAAGAGAACCAAAAAGTGATCGGCGACTGACGATTATTGGTCTGGTTAATGAATTTCATAATGTTCCTCGAATCTCAGTTTACAGGATTGTTACTGAAAAGCTTGGATACCACAGACTGTGTGCGAGGTGGGTTCCAACAACACTCATTAATCAGCACCAACAACAAAGAATGCTTATTGCATGACAGCTTTTTAGCGCTGTAAACAAGATGGAGGTGACTTGGTTTCTAACACTGTTACGGCGGACAAGACGTGATATAAGTACACTAATGCTGAATCTAAACATCAGTCACTGCAGTGGCGCCATACAAGTTCACCCAAACCAGAAAAAGTTTAAGCAGTCTCCGTTCCAAATCAAAAAATGACGGCTACCGTTTTTTCTTTAGGGTGAAACGGGTGTCCTTTTGATTGATTTGATGGACCGAGGGTCAACAATTACAGCTGACACACTGTGAAACGCTAACCAAACAGACGTGCGATCCAAAATCGATGCTGCGGGTAACTGTCGTCCGCCATAATCCTCCTCAAAGACAACGCACACCCTCGCACCACTGCCAAAACCAAGGAGAAGATTCCCAGACTTCCGTAGCGAACTTTATGAGCACCCTCCGTACACTCCCGACCTTGCACTAAGTAACTATTTCCTCTTCTTGCATTTGAAGAAGTGGCTGGGTTAACAAAGATTTCAAAACGACGATGAATCAAGACTGGCGTTACAAACTGGTTCAGTTCCCAAGCGGCAGACATCTGTGCAGAGGAGTTAAAAATAAGCTGGTGCAACGTTACAGAGAGTGTATAAATGTGAACGGTTATTATTTGGGAAAGTAAAGTAGTATGCCCATTAAGCACCCTACAGATGGTGCAAAGATTTATTTCATGTTATGCCAATGTGTCTTGCGACAATACCTAAACCTTGAGCAACAACTTACATAATGTGTTCTGTGTGGTCAAGAGCAAAAGTACATCTCAGTCTATCACAATCCGCCATTTGAGGATGTACGATTCCTATCTCAGCAATAAAACAAACAGCAGCAGTTTCTCGTATCCAGAAACAAGTTCTGACATTGCCTTACATCTGTTACAATCCCAGAAACCTTCATAAAAATAACATTTATCTGTTCACAAATTTAATTACCTGGTATGTTTAAATGAATCACTTATCAGGAAACTCTTATCTTGTTTAGGTATGAGGATATACCCAAAAGTTAGAAAATTATTTTAGAAACACTGTACAACGTCAAAATTTAACTTTCTTTCGTGTTTCTCCGCTGATATAGACAGCGCAACCAGTTATTTTTTTCAATGTTCATCTGGATTATTGCAGCTGTCCTAACATTTAATACATTTACATATGAATCACTTTATGCATGTCTAAAAGAGTAAACAAGCACATAAATGATCAGCATGTTGCCTTATTTTGACTGAGAAAGCGTACTATAACTCTAAAACTGACTCATTCCACATCCTAACACGAGATTACAAGTATCTACAGATCATGCATAGAACTGAACTGTTTTTCTGGTTTTAAATTTCCGGAGTGTTAATACTTTATACCTTTATTTCTGGACTTGTTGAGCATTTCACCGATTTCTGGATTTATTGTATCATATGTGAAAAGTTTTTAGATCATTAAGTTAAAAAATGACAAAGATATGTTAATATTTTTCAAAATGTGCCTTTTATACAGGGTGTCTCATTTATATCTGGACCACCCCGTATCTTTTTGTCCAGATGCAAAATAAAAATATCAAACCAATGTTTAACTATCAGGTGAATATTAATCAGCACCATTTCCTTTCTAGTACATTTGTTCATTGTGAAGATATGAGCAGTAGTACGTGTTTTTAAAATAGCATCCTCATCAGCCACAACTACTACAAGTTCCTTTTACTGACAAGTGATCTGTAACAAAGGACAGATAAATACAGAGGAAATGCATTATTGGTCCAGGCTGGAAGATCAGTGCCAATGGAGAGTTACTGTCTGGTGTGTATTTTGTACTACACTTATTGGTTTCACTTCAGCAATTTTAGCTTGGGTGGCAGGGCAATGCCAACTTTGTCACATCTATTTTTCATCATCATCTGAAGAAAGTGCCATTAACAACAAGAATACTTACAAGGCACCAACACAGTGGACGTATAGCACATAATGCCCAGCATGCATGTTGTGTTCTGACCCCAAACGTACATTACCAAATTATGGATGTCCATCCTATAGCATGGACAAGGGACTTCAGCTGATATATGTGACAAAAAGTACCACCACAGCTGTATGTTGAGAATGACTTTATATCTTTTAACACCACGAGCTAATGTGCCGCCGAAACCAGTCATGTGAGACAGTAAAGTCATTCTCAAGATACAGTTGTGAAATTTTTGCATATCCAGCACCAAATGGTTTGGTCATGGGGGAACTGTGGACTGGCCTGCTCTGTCTCCTGACTTAACTCCTCTAGACTTTTCTCTTTGGTGATGCATAAATGATGTTACGCATCATGACATTCCGAGAACTCCAGAGAAAATGCTTCCTTGTAATTCACTTCAGCAAATAACGCTGGACACAGCAATAACTTATTTCACCCAAAATGTAGACCAGTATACGACTGCCCTTTGTCACTAATCTTAGCATCTTGGAATATTCTACCCATTTTTGTGCCAACAAAGTATTACAATGTCACAAAACAGTACTGAAGGTCCCAGTTTCTGTTTCTTATTAACCCTGTGGTGCATGAATTTCACTGCAATAGACAACTTTTAATGGTCAATTTTCTGGCGCTTTCAATCAGTCATGATGCTGCAAATGCGTGCAGGACACACCACCATAAGGGAGTGCACACTGCAGTGAACTGCGTGCATTTGCAGTCTCAGGCCTGACTGAAAATTCTAAAGAAGCGACCTTTAACAGCTGTCCGATGTAGTGGACACTATGTGCCACAGGGTTAAGTTGAACTTTGTGTTTACATGAAAAGCAGATGTGTTTTCAAAAAGGCTTTGACGAGGGGAAATGGGTACACACCCGGTAGATTAACGTGTTTGTCCACGTGAATGTGAGGATTTTCTGGAGCCCAGTACATGCAGTTGGGGCAGTTTATGGTACCGTTCAGTTTGAACTGTGCCTCGTCAGTCCAGGTAACCATCCCTGCATACCATTCATCCTCACAAAGCATGCCTTCAAACCACTCCATCCTTCAATCAGGTCATCCTCATACACAGTGTACAGCAATCTTGGAATGCACATTTTCCAATTTGCAGCATTCAGAATTTGTCTTACACTTTATCTCCTTACCCCACTTTTACTTGCACCCTGCTCAACAGATTTTTGAGGTGACTTAGTAAAATGTCACAACACAGCAGTGCTGGCCGACCTTTTCTTATGCACACAAGGAACAGTACTGTCGGCTATCTGAGATATGATTAACTGTCTAATGTGTTGGTGGCCGAGTTCAGTACACATTACACCTTTGCCGTTTTACCTCCATGTTTTTGTACTTCCAGTACCACTTCAATATGACCTTGTGTTGCTCAACTGACAATCTTACTTCATTAATTGCTGCACTGTGTCATCTGCTGGCAAATGCGCACAAATATCTATTGAGAAAACAATGGACTATACTACCACACAAAATTGCAACAATACATCATTTCGTTCCAAAGAATGTCTACATTTTCTAGATAACTCTGTATACAAAAAGACTGCAAACATAGGAAATAATGATTTGATGAAGAACACGCAAAGTGAGGATATACAACTGATAAACTAAAGACCAAAGCTGAAGTCCACTGAAATATACAAAATGGTGTGCTAACAACTGAAATTCAAGTAGACAGATATTTTTGAAGACTAAACACTGAATAATATATTCAGTTACTAAGCACTAAGAAAGAGAAGTCCTTGAATGGCACTATGATTTTCCAGTATACATGAATAGTGATGGCTGTAAACTGTCTACTAACAGAATTACCCAGTGACGTGGGGCACATGTTAGCACACTGAATTTGGGCGTTTGGCAGTTCAGGTTCCCAAATGGCAACCTGAATTCAGTTTCGCCATTGTTTTCCTAAATCTCTTTTGCAAATGGAAAGGACATTACTGATATTCTTTGCCGTTTCTCCTCTAAACTGAACCTATGCTCTGTCTTAATTATCTCTTTGTTGACAAGATGTTAAAACCTAATAGTTCTTTCCTTATTACCAACAACTTTTTGAACACATTGACACGATAGATCTTTATAGAGAGATTCATATTAAGATCTACATTTGGACTAAGGGACAAAACATGCATTCATATGGTTTAAGTGTCACCAAAACGTGAAGGTAACTGCCTGTGAGGCAAACTTTGCACCAGAAATCACAAATTGTCTGAAGATTAGTGGATGTACAGTGGTATCTTAAGTTTAAGAGATCCATACTACATGGCCAAGTATTGTACCAGAAAAAACTGGTATGTGTGCGCACAATGGCTAAACCCCTATCATTTCTGCGGGGAAGAAATAGAGCAGCAAAGATCTGAAATGTAACATTTACAAATTGATGTTACAGAGGTTAATACAACATAGACTATGGGTAGTGATGATAATGTGAATCTGAAACGGCCATAATTTTCCATGGAGTAAGTACTGCTTCATAAAAATATCACTTCGACTTCAGAGATTAGAACAGATTTGTTTTGTTTAAATGAATCTTATTCCAATGGGGGTGAGATCACCTGTTTGTCAATAACATCTGTAGCCATAAAAGAAATATTTTATTTAATGTCAGGAATAGTTGCACTTGATATGGCAATCTCTACTATTGAACAGCACACTACTGTAGCAAACATTGCAGTGCTGATCAACTGTCCCTTGTATTCCTCCCACAGGGGTCATGAAGATAGCTTAGCATAATTACAGTATGCACAGAGGCATTTGAGCAGTCTATGCTCCATACAGGAGTAAACTCCAATATATGGCACAATAGGAAGTATGCTCTGTGATGTAATTCACTGTGGTTTACACAGTGGATGTAGATGTGGAGTCAGATTAAACCAAGTACAAAAAAAAAGCATGTAGTGTTAGTGCACACATAGAATAAGATAGCACTAAAATCCAACTTTTTGGTGTACACTGACCACCAAGTAAATATGTAATTGCAACAATGAATATGAATGCCAAGTCTTGGATGTTGTACAGAGATACACAGTATGAAGTAGGTGCTACATTACAAGATTTTGGGGTCTAGCTGAATATCTGTGATAAATATACAAAGGCCCATAAAAAACTACAAATTAAGTGTGTGACTATTTAATCTGAGGATTATAAAAGGAATTTATAGTGTTACTAGAATATGACCAACACAAAAGTACACTACACATATTTGCAGTTATTCAAAGAGCATTAGAGAAAACAGTATTCAACTGGGAAACTGTCTCTGGGACTCCACTCTACTCCACAGACAGCTGATCTTTATGACAAGGATGATGAGCAAGCAAGCTTTATCAGACAAGTTCCTTAGTAGAAAAAAGAAATATCATCGGGTTGGGTTCTGTAGAGCTTGAAGTGTAAATATGAACAGGACTTGAAGAGAGTAAGATCAGTTTGTTGACAAAATTATATACAGGGTCAATTAAACACAGATGTGTTGTGTGTTTCCCACAAAACTGTATTGGAAAACATGGATCACAGGTATCTCTGCAGTAAAGGACCAGACTGCAACAACTCTAAACTGAGAAGCACCAAGTGAGTTGTTATTTTTGTTTCCCCGCAACAGTTACATCTATGAGGGCAATGGAATGCAAATTCAGATAATTGATAACTTAACTGATTATTATGAGAGTAACATAAAAGTTACCCTTTTCAGTGGAGTAAGTTTTAGATGTTATACATGCGATTCTTACGGTGAATCCTGTGGAAGTTATTGTAGCCAAAGCTGAAGTACAAATCAGTGAGGTGATAAGTCGAGAGACATCATATCAATAGTGATGAACCCGAATGAAGACACTTTATTTTTTTCAGTGGAGCCACCGAGCAGCAAGGAGTGAAACTGCATGATGACTCTTTGCAGAGAGACTGTATTGGCAGTTTGACACAAGACTTGGTATTCAGGGCTTTATCTGCATGTGCCCTGGGTGATGATCTCATCTCGTGATGACTTCAGTCTACTCCATGGTGTTCTGATACCCACCCCAGTATTTGTTGGATTCATTACATTCTGATGCTTATTCTCATGAGCATTCAACTTTGCTCTCTCTTCTGAATCCAGTTTTGACAGTCTCCCATCTCTCACCTGATGCTGCTTTTGTAGTTTGATTTCAATACTGATCAGAGTTCTGACTACTGACAACGAGTCACTCTCATCACCACCATCATTCAAGTGCTGCCTCTGTAATCCGACTGCATGCAAAATTTAATGCCAGTCAGATATCAGACCACTCATAATGCAATTACCTAAATGGTGAATTACAACAATCAGCAATCAATCATCCTTTTTAGATTTTATTATGCAAATCAGATTTCGGCTAGTAGCTTGCTATTCATAGTGCACTATTTTTTATTCTCAATGCATGTAAGTCCCTGTTGTTCGGGCATCAGTCACAGTTCTTTGAATCACAGGGACTTACTTACATGCATTGAGAATAGAAAATAGTGCATTGAGAATAGCCATCTACTAGCCGAAATCTGGATCTGCATAATGAAATATGAAAAGGACGACTGATTGCTGCACTCTATAATTTACATCACATACAGTTGCTGGGTGCATCCACTTTCCGAATGGAAGGTAACCTGATAAATGGTGAATGCCGGTCATGTAGCCTTTGCCAGCAGACCATGATGCAAATCATCTTTGGCTGTTCAAGGGCAACAAGCCAGTCATCTGCCAGCAGCTGCCAATCACCCACCATCCACTGCCTGCTTGCAGAGATGAAGGATTAGTTAAGAGCCCAAGACACCACAACAAGTCGACAAACAACTCTGTATTGTCGATGACCAATTCAAGACCTTGGTGAGGTGTAGCTGACAAGCGAGATCCTCAGAGAACCTGTTTATGTCATGTTCTTAGTCCACACAAGCTGAAATACTATATTTAATTATGTTTCTTCTTTTTGTTGTTGTAATATTACTATGTATTTTCACCTCTCACTCATTCTGGTGTTTTTGCATGCATTCAGTGAAGAGAGAAGTTCTGGTTTGACCAATGACTATCAAGCCTGGAGCCCAGCAAACAACAAATCAATTTTTCCCTATATCTCTGCTGAAAATGCACTTTCATTGCAGTTTAGTGACCAAAATGGGCTTGATATTACTCCAGTTAAATTTTTTGGCACTCTGTGTGGGACTCAACATCACATGAGTTACCATATTATATAGGGTTTATTAAGGAAGTTAGCATTTTTTCTAGACAGGCTTTAAATGAATGTCTCATGCAAGGCAGATTCCCCACTATTTTGAAGTGTTAATATTAAAGAAGGGACCAGACCAGTACCCTTCTTCTCATCTGCTCGATTCTTGACTGGTATAATAATCACAGTATTAGAAAAACTTCTGATGCAGACGTGTCATTGTATATTACACAGGATGAATTACTGGCACATGGGATTTTGCACAGAGAAATCAATGGAAGATGCATTTTACTAGGTGGCTGGACTGGATCACTAGTCAACATATAAGTACACACAATGATGTTTGAAAAGCACAGTCTGGTACCCCCACCCCAATTCACGAATTACAGAAATGCTGCAGATTGCCCCCCAGGAGTCAGTATGTGGGCCCATGTCCTTACATAAATGCTTAATCACTGCTAATATCTTTACATGACTATGACATAGGGATAAAATTATGCTGATGACCTACTTCTATTAGTGATTTTTCCCAAATTGTGTTGTTACGCTTTATTGCAGTAATCATTCCCAATTTATGTCTATTCATCTACACCTATTGCCACTTCTCCACCATACAACAGATTGATTTTCAACATTACTGTATTACTTACCACCACTAGATCCTTTTGCTACATTATCAAATGTCAAAGCCTACAACCAATTCAGATTTACTATGCAATAAACTTTGACAACTGACATAGTATCAGAATCCACTATTGTAGGTGCTAAATAATATTGGAAGCTGGATCCAGTTGCTGCTTGGCAGTCCAGTCATTCATGCCCTCTACTGACCAATACTGCATGCTCAGAGGATAACACTGAATCACCAATGATCTCCTGCAAATTTAATCCACTTAAATTCATATCCATGCCTAATGTCATCATTCTGAGTTCTCTTAGATATTGGCTCTGTTAGATTATTTAAGTAAATTCAACTAACTGTTCTTTCTGGCAACTTCACTTATACCCCACTTGACTTATGGAGTCTAGTCTATCTTATATGAGCCACACAAATAATGTACAATTCGGCATTCATTCAGGAACACCACATTCACCTTTTAGTATAGGCCTTTTCCCTGTTATGCACAAACATAATGGGATAGAGACACTATCTTTGAGGAAGTGCACCATCCTATGTGGTGGGCTGTAAATTTATATTAGGGAACATTTTAAATGTTCTACAGCCTGCATGAGAAGCTTCCCATTGTGTATCTGCCACATGTCTAAACAAGTACTCTCAATTCCTTGCTTACTAAATGCTTATCAACTCACTTGTCCTAGAAGTCTCTCACAATGGCATGCAAAAATAAAATTTTCTCATTATGCTGCAGCCCACTGTGGCACATGTGGGCAAGCTTTGTACACCAAGCAAAATCAGAAGGACATTTTATGTTTCTAGGACTGCAAAAGTGGTAATTTGTCATATGACAACAGCCATTTGTGCTATGAGACGTCACTCCCACAGTGAATAGGAGCTGCTACAGATGCCCAGTTTGTCTTCTCACAAATGAGTGATTTCAGCCTTTTTTTTTTTTTTTGGAAGGTTCTAGATGCTGCTACTTCACCTTCATAAGCAGAACACCATGCACAACCTGGCAGCCTATTTCAATCCTGAATACAGTGGTGGAAACAGCTGCTGAAAGTTAGATAATGTTATTCTAAATGATGCACCCTTAGAACATTTTGTTCAACCAATTCTTTTCATCCTCTTTTTTTTCTTTGTCCAAGACTAAATAGCTTCTTATCACTGGATAAAGCCCTAGTATTATCAATATGAATCGGTCTGAGTGGTGTCTAATGTCACAATATTTCTGAGAATATAAATTCCCTTGGGTTCTTTTTATAGCTGTGGTAGGTTTCATTACCATAATCTGTGGGCCTTGGCATTTGGAATAGCCCACAACTGAAGCAAGTAATCCTTTACGCTAAAGTTTTTTTAATGCTTGGTAGAAGTTAGAAAAGTTGATAAAACACCAATTAATTTTTCCAATGTACTTGCTCAAATGATGTGTTAAAGCTCTATTTTTCATGCTAACAAATAAATATATCTAACTTCTAGAACCTTTATAAAAAATCTATAAATTTTTAATTGTCTTGATAGCAATAATACATCACTTCACAACTGATTACTAGTTTTGGTCTCTAGACAACTATCTTCCGATCTGTAAAAAAAAAATAAAAAATTGAAAATTGCCTTTAGGTTAACTTGAATTGTATAGTCTTTAAGAAAATACATTATTTCAGAGTAATAAATGTTAACTATCGGAAACGTACCACTCATGCTAGAGGTTATTTGTCTGCATACACTACAGGCTACAATGCCAACGTTGAAAATTATCTCGACACTATGTAAATAAATGGAAAATACTTATCAGGTAATGTCCACAAATAATTTTTAAGACAGTTGTCAGAGTAAAAAAAAAAACAAAAATGATAAAAAATTTGAAACTTGCCATGCTAACTAAAAAGCCAAGCTTTCAATACACTATGGGTATGAAGTTACACTGTGCAATTCTGAACCATGCTTATTAAGCATGTACAATCTTGACCTATCTCCATTACGAAATGTAACATGTCAATGATTAAAAGTTGGCCAAGGCATGTTTTTCATTGTTTGAAATTACCTGATGGTTTCAAATGCTGACAAAACAGGCTCTGACCATCTTTTGTATTTTTATCACCAACATCTTACACTTCATAACGAGGATATGTCAAAGTCATACTCACGTACACTGCTTAAGAAGTTTGGTTCACAATTGCACTCTTACCTTGTTAGTACAACTAACAGTTTATTGAAAGCTTGGGTTATTAGTGGGTATGGCAGGTTTTTATACACTCCTGGAAATTGAAATAAGAACACAGTGAATTCATTGTCCCTGGAAGGGGAAACTTTATTGACACATTCCTGGGATCAGATACATCACATGATCACACTGACAGAACCACAGGCACATAGACACAGGCAACAGAGCATGCACAATGTCGGCACTAGTACAGTGTATATCCACCTTTCGCAGCAATGCAGGCTGCTATTCTCCCATGGAGACGATCGTAGAGATGCTGGATGTAGTCCTGTGGAACAGCTTGCCATGCCATTTCCACCTGGCGCCTCAGTTGGACCAGCGTTCGTGCTGGACGTGCAGACCGCGTGAGACGACGCTTCATCCAGTCCCAAACATGCTCAATGGGGGACAGATCCAGAGATCTTGCTGGCCAGGGTAGTTGACTTACACCTTCTAGAGCACTTTGGGTGGCACGGGATACATGCGGACGTGCATTGTCCTGTTGGAACAGCAAGTTCCCTTGCCGGTCTAGGAATGGTAGAACGATGGGTTCGATGACGGTTTGGATGTACCGTGCACTATTCAGTGTCCCCCCGACGATCACCAGTGGTGTACGGCCAGTGTAGGAGATCGCTCCCCACACCATGATGCCGGGTGTTGGCCCTGTGTGCCTCGGTCGTATGCAGTCCTGATTGTGGCGCTCACCTGCACGGCGCCAAACACGCATACGACCATCATTGGCACCAAGGCAGAAGTGACTCTCATCGCTGAAGACGACACGTCTTCATTCGTCCCTCCATTCACGCCTGTCGCGACACCACTAGAGGCGGGCTGCACGATGTTGGGGCGCGAGCGGAAGACGACCTAACGGTGTGCGGGACCGTAGCCCAGCTTCATGGAGACGGTTGCGAATGGTCCTCGCCGATACCCCAGGAGCAACAGTGTCCCTAATTTGCTGCGAAGTGGCGGTGCGGTCCCCTACGGCACTGCGTAGGATCCTACGGTCTTGGCGTGCATCCGTGCGTCGCTGCGGTCCGGTCCCAGGTCGACGGGCACGTGCACCTTCCGCCGACCACTGGCGACAACATCGATGTACTGTGGAGACCTCACGCCCCACGTGTTGAGCAATTCGGCGGTACGTCCACCCGGCCTCCCGCATGCCCACTATACGCCCTCGCTCAAAGTCCGTCAACTGCACATACGGTTCACATCCACGCTGTCGCGGCATGCTACCAGTGTTAAAGACTGCGATGGAGCTCCGTATGCCACAGCAAACTGGCTGACACTGACGGCGGCGGTGCACAAATGCTGCGCAGCTAGCGCCATTCGACGGCCAACACCGCGGTTCCTGGTGTGTCCGCTGTGCCGTGCATGTGATCATTGCTTGTACAGCCCTCTCGCAGTGTCCGGAGCAAGTATGGTGGGTCTGACACACTGGTGTCAATGTGTTCTTTTTTCCATTTCCAGGAGTGTATTTTTATTATTTTTATTTTGTGATCTACCAACTATTTAAATAATCTATGTCTTAAAAATGGTTATTTGTTTACATTAACTGATAGTTTTTTTCCATTTATATACATGTAGACATTACTGTTGTAGCCTATAGTGTAAATGGGCAAAGAGCATCTATCATGAGTGTACGTTTTCATTAATTAACATTTATTACTTGGAAATAATGTAAGTTCTCAAGGACTGTAAACTTCATGTTATCCAAAGACAATTTTCTATAAGACATTTTAAAAATACTTATCTAACTACTGCTTATCTGTATATCATGACAGGGATACACTGTAAATGTCTTTTTAGTATGAGGTAGTGGTATGGGGAAAAAAGGTAAAGTTTTGACATTTTTATCGCTATGTCAACCTTTCCCAAAGCACGTTCCTCTTTGTTTCGAACTCTCACCCCTCCTTTCCCAGTGAACTGGTGTTTATGATATTGAAGTATTTCCCCAAGAAAAGATGCTTATTTTATAGTGTCTCAAATAGTTACTCTGAATCTCGCAAAACATGTGATACTCAAAGCTGTATAAAATTAGTAGCTGCAGTGAAGTAATACAATCAAATTGGCTTGACAAGTCTTCCAAATGTCTCACTGCTCACAATTACAACACTATTTTATGCTTGCACTGAAAATTTTTACATCACACTGGGATTGGTAACATTTGATATCTGTGTTCCAAACTGATAGGTAAAACTAAATATAAAGGCCTCTCATCCAATGTACACATCAGAAACATTTTCCTCAGGCTTATTCTTACTCCAAGTTGATGTCTACATGAAACCTACTCAAAACACAGCTTTTCATGGGCAGCATGCTAGGTCCCAGGGATCCTGAAATGCAGAGCCACAAGAGGAAATACCATACTCCATTGCAAAATGTTATTATCAACAAGAAAAATTTAACACATTCCAAGTAGGGCGTGAGTATGACAGCTACTTGTCTGGACTTCACACAGAAACACTTGTGAGCTGCTTTATGCACTGAAAACAAGCAACACTCTTCAGAGTAGAATTTCAAACACAGAGACTCATGCCATAGGATAAGAGTCTCTTTCATGAAGTGAGAATTGTGTGCCATTATTTAGTTCCCTATAGGCCAAATTCCTCAATAAAACAGTTCAAACATAACAAATGTGCAGCAAAGGTACAACAATTTTGCAATAGGAAATGTCAATATTCATTATGCAAATGGTAGGGGATGGAAATCAATTGCATTACTCTACCTACTGCACCACGTAGATCAGGCGTCGTAAAAAAATTAATTTGCTGTTATGGGGTGTCTGGCAAAATTCCTGGAATTTCACTAGCTAACTTCTGCAAGCACTTTACATTACACCAAAAATTTGGAACTTGGTGCAAGTACCTGCAAAATTGTTTGTAAATGTGTTGCATTGTGGGATAGACAAGTGGAAGTTTAGAGCATCATGCTACAAAACCAGAGCAGCTGCCACCATAGTTTTTATTATGATGGAAAAATCATGATCAAAAACAAAAAATAAGGGAAAGAAACATTTGGGTCACAAAATGGATACACAGGTGTACACATTTGATTTATTAACAAACACTACCAAATGAACTCAAAATCAGAGTACTTCACTCAGATTAAAAACTTTCTGAGAATGTTCTATGCATGTGTCAAATCATGTCTATCTTACAACAAAATATTCGAAAAAAAGGATATAAAAATGCTGCAAAAGAATGCCTCTTAATTTCTCTGATTTTTGCAAACAGTATTTATTACGTCAATAAAATCTTGTCAGTTTGCAAACCCTGTCACTTCGAATCAAACACTCAAGCTTTTTGATACATGTGTGTCATCACCATATAGCACATATTTAATAATCACTTCCTTGAAGTAGCTCAGAAGATTGGCATGGACAGTTCAGTTCAAATTATTAGCACTGTTGCTGAGTGTTGTGCGCGCACAAAAGCAAGCCTTGCCGCGAGCGGCGACAGGTCGTAAACATGCGTTATCAGAATGTAACAAACAATGCATGACACAGTACAATAATGCATTTTCAGCTTAGAGTGAAACACCTATAACAAAGAGAACAGCACTTATCAGATCAAAGAAAAATAAGCAATCGATTCAAACCAGACGAAGCACACGAAAAAGGAAGGGTACTCGTATAAATACGGACGGAGCGCCTGACATAGCAATGGCTACCTGGTAAAGCTTAACTGTTAAGCTTACGACTCGAACCAAACTACTGTAGCTGTATCTTCATCCATTCGACCTCAATTGTGTTTCACGTTACAATGGACCAACTGTTTTTCGATTTGGAGGGGCGGTCTAAAACTTTTCTCTCACCTTGAATTTCGAGTCTCAAATTTCGGGAGCGGCTTAGATTCGGGAAAATTTGTTTTCCTTGATTTCGAGTCTCATTTTTCAGGTGCGGCTTAGATTCGAGTGCGGCTTAGATTCGAGTAAATACGGTATATTGCCACATCCTTTGAACTATCATCACCATCAGGAGTAAAAAATCACTGACTACCAGGGTTGGTATTATGTTCTACTTATATAGATGTAGTGGCAACATCTGGAATATGGCAGCATCTGGAACCTTTCAGAGTGGGCTGAAGTGACATGCACATAGAGCATGTGTCACATGTGCTAGGAGCAGGCAGCTCCTAGAGCTCTGTCCCACCAGAGGACTGAGTAACGTCACATGGCACAAGGGGTCAGCACTGTGTTTGAAACTGCTGTTCCCTCTGCCTACAAGTGCCAAGCCTACATCCTTGCTTTTGCTTGATGATCAAAGCCTACCCCCATGCCATACTAAGTGTGTACCCCTATGCTATAGCCATCAAATACAATTTGAAAATAAGATAGTTTTGGCTGAAGCATTATCATACAGTGATTTGTTATCAGAGAGGCAGCCAAAATTAGAATAAACAGCAACAGTTTTAACAGAGACCACGGGCACACACTTAATAGGGCATGGTGGTGGGTGTTGGAAATTGAGCAAAAGCAAAGATGTAGAACTGACACAGGGATGTTGGAGCAGCAGTTTCAAATGTGGTACTGGACCCTCATGCCATGTGACATCACTCAGTTCCAGGGCAGGATGAAACTGCTAGGAGCTGCCCGACTTGCCTTTCATGCATGCATCACTCTGGACCCCCTCTGGAAGGTTCCAGATGCTGCCATTACATGTATTAAACCGAGAAGATTTTATTGAAGGATGCCACTGTGAAAGACTTCAAGAAATCAGTATTTATTACTTCTATTGGAAACTTAATGCATTTGAAAAGGGGATACAAAAACTGGTGCAACCTATATCAGCAAAAGAACACCCTTCAATTACTCTTGATTTTTTGCAAATCTTTACTGCAATCATAATGCATTTGTGTTTTCACTAAGATTTAAAAAAAATCAGCTAAAAGTTAAACACTTCTCTACTATCATTGTATTTCCCTTCTGGTACAAAAAAAAATCATTAGTAAACTCATTTCTCATTTCCTTGGCTGACGAACTACATACGTTTAGGGGTTCCAGTGGTACATTTCATCTGTCTTTGCGCCATTCTTCTTTTTGACACCGACATTTTCATATTGGCACTGAACACTCAAAACTTCTGCAAGTTTTTCATAAACTTGTAGCAACTGGCAAGTTCAAAAAGTACTTGCAGCAAGTTGAAAGAAACTTGTTTCCATTAACTTGTGAAAGCTACAGTTTCATGTTGACAAAACTTGTGGAATTATACTTGCTGTGGGTGCTTCCCGGTCAAGGAACTTGCAAAAGTGGCTTCTCGCAAGTGACTTGCAGAAGTTTACTTAATAGTGGACATACACCTTAAGATCTACATGACAATCCAAGAAACTGACACCAATCTGGGTTCAAGGGTTAAAACTTACGTACCAGGTGGTAGCATGCCTTGGAACCAAGTTCCTACAATCTGACCTACAAACTTCATGTTTTAATTGTTTAACATTACTCAAGTGCCACAACACAGGAGTCACAGCACTTGCAAATGTTTACAGAGGTGCATATCTGTTAGTACACAATTAACAAGAGAAAATGGTAGGCACTACTTGTGGTCTGTTTGACTGTCATAGACTAAAAGGCAACAACCTGCAGTCAGCCCAGAGCACTACCTGTCTGATTAAACCTTAACTGAGGAGAAGCTGAAAGTAGTCGCAGCAATGCTGGTGATATATGCCAAGTACAAGTAATTTTAATTATACTATGGTGGAAGTAGTTTGTCAGTGCCATGGTCCAAATAGTGAATGATGTGAGTAATTGCTTTGTCTTTATGAGAAGGTAGTGTAATGCCATGTTTGGGTTTTTATAGATGGTAATGGAAATGAAAGGTAAATGGAGGATGAAAGAATCTCAAATAGCAAATTACAATTCAGTCAGCTGATAATAATATTAAAAACTTTGTTAGATAAGCTAACATTACAGGACAGAACTACAACTATCGTTACTGGTTCAACAGAGGGATGTGGTTACAAATACCAGTATTAGTAATGGAATGAAAAGTCACAATGAAACAACGAAACTGAAGTAGAGAGGGCACATGTGTGGTCTGTAAGTATTTGAATATTTACATAAAATGCTGTCTCTAAACATAATTGCCTAGCCATAATTAAACCACAAATAACGTATGGCATCACAAGACTCGTCAGAATAAAATCATATTCTCCTCTGCGACGGAAGATGTGCAGTTGACTGGTTTATTCTTGATAATTGTTGTTAATTAGTTATTTGATGATTTCACAAATCATGTTAATGAAGTAAGTGATTCAGAGTAGAACATTTATGAATACTAACACTGTTAAAACATGGCAAGTGTTCCACAAATCTTTAGACAAAAGTAAATACACTATAATAATAAACTGAACTGGAAACGACAACTGTGTTGGAGCAAGCACTCCTGTCGCCACTGTAAATGGAATAGTTTGAAGTGATACATGATGAGGATCCTCAGAGACATTTTACTGAGACTGTGCATGACATTCAAGTACAGAAAGAGTAGGCATACAGATGATCATTATCATATTGTAGGATGATCGATGCATGAGACACTCCATCTCTACGGAATTAACATATCATGGGCAGAAAATGGAATTGTTTGAAATGGTTGGGTGAACAGAGAAATATGACAGATTTCATCGAAATCAGATCTTCATACAATGAAATTAAATCTGTATGGGCAACAGTCAAAAGAGCAACAAGGTAGTAAGGAAAATGGCCAAGCAATAAATGATAAGTAGCCACATATTTAATAATCACTTCCTTGAAGTAGCTCAGAAGATTGCATGGACAGTTCAGTTCAAAGGATGTGACAATATACCGTATTTACTCGAATGTAAGCCGCACTCGAATCTAAGCCGCTCCCGAATTTTGAGACTCGAAATTCAAGGTGAGAGAAAAGTTTTAGACCGCCCCACCAAATCGAAAAACAGTTGGTCCATTGTAACGTGAAAAACAATTGAGGTCGAATGGATGGAGATACAGCTACAGTAGTTTGGTTCGAGTCGTAAGCTTAACAGTTAAGCTTTACCAGGTAGCCATTGCTATGTCAGGCGCTCCGTCCGTATTTATACGAGTACCCTTCCTTTTTCGTGTGCTTCGTCTGGTTTGAATCGATTGCTTATTTTTCTTTGATCTGATAAGTGCTGTTCTCTTTGTTATAGGTGTTTATGTCACTCTAAGCTGAAAATGCATTATTGTACTGTGTCATGCATTGTTTGTTACATTCTGATAACGCGTGTTTACGACCTGTCGCCGGTCGCGGCAAGGCTTGCTTTTGTGCGCGCTACCGCGGCTTACAATTAAAAAAAGTAAAAAAAGAGAGGAATTGTCTCATAAGCGAAACAATGGCGAGAGTCTGCTATTTGTTGTTACTTAAACTGCTGCTTTCTTTGATAATGATCAACAAGAACCAAATAACAGACTGCGTATGATAGATGTTCTGAACGAGAGTTTATCGAAAAATTTTCTCTGTTTGAAAATCTTTGCAGACGACTTCTTCAGTACATTACATTCTGCACAGAAATTAGGGTCATCTTAGATTTAAAAATCTAGTCAGTTGCCGTGCTTAGTTTCTGACTGTATCACTATTCAGCATAAGAATAATACGAATATAAACATGATATGTATATTCTTCTGCATTTGCTGTTCTAGTTTCGTAGTCTATTAGGCAGACACGATTTAAATGAAATAGCAGCAAACACGAAAGAATACATTGCATAATGTTTACATTCTTCTACCTTTTAATTTAGTTACTGACGCAGAGGTTTTGGCGCCAGTATTTATATTTGTGCCTGCAAAGCATACCTGTCTAGCGCGACATATATTTGACGGCAGAAGTTAGTTGTGGCGACACCTACAAACATTTTTCAGAACTTCCGCTTACTTTGCACTCGATTCTAAGCCGCAGGCGGTTTTTTGGATTACAAAAACCGGAAAAAAAGTGCGGCTTAGATTCGAGTAAATACGGTAGTATATATGTGAGCAGCATTGCCTCAAACACAGGCAAATTACAACTCCATGATCTGCTAAAGAAATTTAGAATCTAACTTCCTCAATACCAAAAACTGCAAGAGAGTTGATAGATCTCAAGTAGAATACTAAAATGCTGTTGTTCACATATATGCAATGTTTTCAGCAATATAAGCAACATAACTATCACTATATAAATATCCCAGACAAACTGAAATAAGTTATTGTCAGATTCCTTTATAAGAAAGATACACCATTAATAATTACTGACAATCTCACTACTTACCTCCTCCTCCTCTCCCTCCTCCCCCCCCCCCCCCCCAAATAAAAAAAAAATTTTTAAAAAATAACTTACTGGAAAAAATTATATATACAGAAACCGTAACACACCTCTCTCAAAATAAGATTCTTAGGCAGTCTATTTGGATTTCAAAAGGATCTGTACACAGATCATACTATTTTTCAATTCACAAATAAGGTTACACAAAATTTTAATGACAAAATATTGGCAACCGGCATCTTATGTGACTTGCCAAAAACCTTTGATTGTCTAGTTAACAATATTCTCCTAAAGAAGTTCAAGTATTATGGTATCTGAGACCTTGCTGGTAACTGATGTTCTCTATATATAGCTCAAAGGGCACAAAGGTTTGCATTGAAAAACTCAGGGAGCGTATATCATGAAACATCTTCAGACTGGGGGATAATCATTAGATATATACCACAAGGAGAAATATTTGGTTTTCTACCGTTTTTGTTTTATATAAATTATCTTCCATCATATATCCAAGAAGTAGAAATAGTCCTCTTTTGCTGACAAGACAAGTATTATTATAATGGAGTAAGTTCAACACCTGTATCTGCACGTAATACTTTCCTGATGTTAATAACTGGTACTCTGCAAATAGACTCACCGAATTTAGATAAAACACAATAGGCCCTATATGCAATTTAACACACTACAACACCTGACAAAGCCATTAGAACTAATACATGAGTGTAAATCAATGAATGAAACAGAAAATTCGAAATTCTTAAGTGTTTGTATTTCTAAGAACCTGCAACTTTTACATAATGGATATCAGATTTTTGAGATGAAAATATAAATAAGTTTGCTTTTCCTATGTTCATTCATGAATATCTTATGGCATCATTCTGGGATAACTCAGCGTACCAGAAAGAATTGTTCCACGGAGGCATGTACTGAGGATAGTTTGTTGTGTTCACTCTAAAACCTCTTGCAGACAGTGTGCATTTTAAACAATTTGGCATATTGACAACTGCTTCAGAATACACATGAAGATTGTTAACGACAATCAGTCACAATTTGAAAACGCTAACATTTATAAATATAGTACTAGAAGGACAAACAATTTACACTATCCATTGCTCAACCTTGGTGTGGCACAGAAAGACGAGAGATATTCAGCCATGAAAGTATTTTAGCAATGATTCAGAAAAAAAACACACACACACACACACACACACACACACACACACACACACACAGACACAGACAGACAGAGAGAGAGAGAGAGAGAGAGAGAGAGAGAGAGAGAGAGAGTGTGTGTGTGTGTGTGTGTTTTTGGGAGGTGGGTGGGTAGTGGGTCCAGCAAGATGCCACCTTTTCCACTGAAAATAATTACAGTAATTGTAAAACATGCTGATTCAAGACATGCTACATGCTGCCACAGGATGGTAGGTCCGCATCTGTTCAGGACTGAGAAAATTGGATAATTTTTCTTATTTCATCAATCTCACTTCCATCAATATACAATTTTTGCTGCAGTGATTACTTGTTTCGGGCTGAAATGTCCACTCGCAAAACACACATCTAAAATTAGAAAGTAAATGTCTTACAATAATGTTTACCCATTTTATGCTTGCCCATATTACAGGTACCTATACGGTTTTAAAAATTACTTGTTATTAACTGTAAGTAGTCATATAGTACCAAAAGGCACTAATAGCTACCGTGCAAAAAGTAAAACTGTGGGCAACATGTACTCACATCGATTTTAGCCTGTGTGTCTACTGTCGTACCTCACTGACACAACCAAACTGACAGGTATTACTTTCAGTAGTAACAGGCCACCTTGATAGGTGTCGCCCTCATATGTATGCGCATGACCACCTTTTTTAGTTTTTTATGGTGCTGCCGCACCCATTGTCATTTATTGATAATATTCTTAAAAATTAGAAAGGTATCTATTTTATATTGCAGGAAATAGAAACAATTTTGTTTTACAAAATAACACAGCATCCAAATTAAACTCACAAAGCCAGGAGGTAATGACACAGCGTGCCCTCCTGTACACAACACACCATTTTTATTGCAAGATATACCACTAAGAATTACTGGTTTCCATTGGGAGTCTACATCTATATATATACTCCGCTAGCCACGAAGCGGCCCCCTGTTCCACTCGCAGGTTGTGCGAGGGAAAAACGACTGTCTGAATCCCTCAGTGCGAGCTCTAACTTCCCTTATCTTGGAATGGTGATCACTGCATGATTTGAAAGTTTGTGGTAATAATATATGCTCTACATTCTCAGTGAAGATCAGATTTTGAAATTTAGTTAGCAGCTCCTTCTGTTTAGTATGTCCCACTTCAAACTTCGTACAATATTTGTAACACTCTTGTGATGGCTAAATATACCAGTCACAAATCTTGCCACTCTTCATTGGACCTTCTCAATCTCTCAAATCAGACCCAACTGGTATGGGTCCCATACAGACGAACAATACTCTAAGATTGGATGAACTAACATATTGTAAGCTATTTCCTTTATTGAAGGACTGCATCGCTCTAGGATTCTACCAATAAGCCGCTATCTAGAGTTTGCCTTACCCGTTACTTGTGTAATAATTTCGAATAGTCACACCCAGATACTTGACAGATGTTACCGCTTCCAAAGACTGGGCATTTATTTTGTACTCTTACATTAATGGGAAGACAATGCTAGAAATAAAATAAGGTAAAAGACATAAAACTGTTACATCTCTTTCACCTTACATTATTAGTGTAACCTCCAGTGAAAAACACAGTTACACAACAAAATAAACATTACAAAGCACCATACTGAACATCATCTGACACAATCATCACCTATGGCGCGACAGCCGCATTCAAAGGCAAAACCTTATTTCTACTTTAATTATAAATGTGTAAAATGGTATGTAAAGGAATTTATATATAAAGTTCCAGTAATACACCATTATATACAACCACACCACAGAAGAGCCTCTTACAAATAAGATGTGCCATCACCACGTGTGCAGACAACTGGTCTTACACATTCGAGTAAGTGTATCACACAATTATGCATGCACGCAACCTACACAAGCTAGTAATATAACAAACACCTTTCACTCTGAAAGGGAATAACCATAAATTATGTTGGATGCTCCTTTATTTTCTTAAAACAAAATTGTTAACATTGCCTGTAATGTAAAATTGATACCTTCTACTTTTCAAAATGTTATCAATAAATGACAATGGATGCAGCAGCACCATAGAAAACTAATAGGTGGCCATATGCAACATGCACATACGTATGGAGGCAGCACATACCAAAGTGGCCAGTTGGCTACAATATTTGGTTACATCCAGTCAGGTGCAACAGTAGACACAGATTAATGTCAGTGAGTGTACTTCTTGACACAGTCTGACTTTGTACAAAAGCTATTCATGCCTTTTGGTACCACATTGTATAACTAGTTACAGTTAATAACAAGGTATGTCTATAAGCACATAACTACCCATAATATGGACATGCACATAAACATTATTGTACAATGTGTATTTTGTAATTTGAGGTGTGTGGTTTGAGTCAGCCCAAAACCAGTAACCACTGCAACAAAAAATGGATCTTGATGTAACAGACATATGAAATAAAAAAAATACGTTCAATTTCCTAAATATAAAACCGACTTGTTCTATATCATACAGAGATGTCACAACAGTGAGCCACAAAAAATGCAAGTAATGAAGGTCATACAGGCACTGGGCTTTTCATGTGTTACAGTGTCAAGGGTGTACAGCAATAAACCAACACCACCGGAGTCAACTGCCATGGACAACAAGGCACGTGCTATTTGTTTTGTGTAGAGACGGCAAATATATGCCGGTGCACACTGCTGCCAGTTGCATGTGACAGTTTAGAAAGACTCTCTTTTGTGGCAGTTGGAAATACTAAGACACCAAACTGTGGCCAATGTTTCTGCTTCTGACTCTCCATACCAATTTATAGTCAGAAAAATATATCTGTCACTTGTTAATGCAACACTCCCTCTGTTTGCTTTGTGCCCACTGTAATTCACACTGTAACCTCATTCCTACACTAACATGAAAAATCAATATTAATGTTCTACATTTAGTACATGCTACAGACAGATGTCATAGAATGAATCTGCTGGCTGGTGTATCACGTGGTACAGTGTCCCAGTGTGCACTGCTAACTCTTCCCTTTCTCATGTGCACAAGGCACAGTTTACACCCAATACAGACTAATAAAAATTTGTTCCTCTTATTAATCAAAGAACTATAGGTGGGACTAGTGTCACTCAATAGACTGATGCCCTTTAAGGTAGGAGAGAGACGTTTCTTCTTCTTCTTCTTCTTCTTCTTCTTCTTTTGTGGATTGTGGAAACAGTTAAGTCTGAAATACAAGAGGTTCTGCCTCAACATAATCCTCCGCAAGCCACCGTATGATGCATCACAGTACTCTGTCCCTCTTCTACCCATTCCTTTTCCCGTTCCATTCACAAATGGAGCAAAGGAAAATTATCTATCAATACACCTCTGTATGAGCCTGAATTTCTCTCCTCTTATCTTCATGTTCCTTATGCAAAACGTACATTGGTGGTTGTAGAATCATTTTGCAGTCAGCTGCAACTGCCTGTTCTCTCTAAAGGAACTTTTACTCATTCAGTTCACCTACAGCAATGGATATCCCAACAAGAAAACTGAAGCAGCAGCACAGTGCTAAGTTGTTTTCAACTATGCATAATTAACTGATGGATTTGCAGTGAAAGTTATTACTAAACTATCACCATGTCTTGACCTTAGTACCCAAAGATTTTATACTAGAAATTTAGAGTACATAAAAATTCACAAATTATGTCTGTGGAAGGAAGTTCTGGTACACAAATAGCAGATTATGTAATGTATGCCTACAGGAACATTCAACATTATTTGAGAGCTCCATTCCACAAAGACACACACAATTCAATCACATTAGTGACAACCAGTCGGCGATGATCACAAAATGCATCAGTGTCACGAAGAAGAAAGTAGAGTGTGTGTCAAAACTGTAACAGCAACACGAGGAACACTTGAAAGTTCTAAGAAATGTCATTTTAGCTATGCAAACAGGATTTTTAATTTTCAGAATAAAAGCAAAGCAATGTAGGAAACAGTCTGCTGTCATATCTCTGCAAAAAGTAACTGAAGGTGTTAGTGAAATTACAGGCACTTATGAATCTCTGATTAATCATTTCTTGTGATTCACTGTCACATTTAATCACAATTTATCAAACAATCACATGCATGTCATGAAGAACAAATTGGTAACAGAACCACAGATCTGTCTTTCAGTGACAAGTAGTATATAAATTGAACTAACTTTACCATAAAGTCTCAACTGCATATGTTCAGATGCTATGTAAGATACTAAAGGCTTTTTCCGCAACACTGTTTTGTTGCTCATGCAGTACGTGGCCAAGGAGGAAAGTGCTCTCACTGACACAAGAACTATGTTACTACAGTGAAATTGTGTGGTTTTTATATTGATGTATGTTGCACAATAACTGAAGTGAACTGTCAATTTTATGTGCACAATAGTTTTGTTTGCATTAATTATGAAAATAGTTTCGCTGTATGAGTTGGATTCTAATCAATATTACTGAACAGTGTGGCACTACAAAATCCTTTGTTTCAGATCATCAATGGAAATTCATCTTAAGCCCATGGAAGCTCATAAGCAACCTACTCCATTTTCAACAGTTAGTAAAAGATCAACTGAATTAAAACATTTCAATACTTTTCCTTAATATTCCCCATAAAAAGTATAGTCTGCTATCAAAGAATACAGTATCAGGCACACAATATGAAATACTGTTAAATTTTTGGTATGGGGTGCATGAAATAGCCAATGCCATAGGCATATCAGTAGGAAGTCTTAATAGTTATGTTGTGAAATGTTGTTTACTAGTCTCAATGTACGTAAACTGAATCATCATAGCCAGGCGCAAGAGACACTTCAAACACAGAATAATAATAATTTTACACACACACACACACACACACACACACACACACACATTCACCCTCTATGAATTCTTTTACTGAATAGTAGCATCTCCTGCAGAATCTACTATAGTCTTGTTTTTAGAATCTCTGGCTTTATATTAAACATGTTTTGCCCAATAATTTGTTACCATATATAATGTCATCCCCATGTATTGTGGAGTCTGTGCATATCATTGGTGTTGGGGTAACAAAATTATTTTTATTCCTCGTGTTGTCTGTACGGTTAAAATGATTCTTGTCAAATAGTTTTGTTTGCCATTTAGAAAGATTATAATTTCATAAATTTACACAGAGGAAACAGAATTTGCAGGTTCTTAAATAATGGGTGAAAAGATTGTTTGCTGTGCAGTGCACATGAATCAAATAATTTTCTTCTGCAGTTCCAGTATTCGAGATCCATTTTTGAACTTCCGCAGAAAATTATACCATACCTAAAGACAAATTTTTTTGTGTGCCCATGTCAGTAGAATTTGCTAGTATTTGAACTGCAAATGCAAAACTGCTCAGTTTGACAGAAAGTCAATATGTGTATTCCAGTCACAGGATTTTGATCATGTCAACTTCTTTCATAAGTTGACATGTTGTATTTTAAGCTGCACACATTTCAACTGTTTGGTTTTGAAATGCACCATACGTGTTTTCACAAAATTGAGTTTCAACCCATTAAAGTGGAACCAGTTTTCTAGGGTAGCCACTGTGCTCACAATGGAACTCAGAATTTTTTCTGCATAGTCATATTCAGTTAAAACAGAAATATCATCTGCAAATACACATCATGAATCTAAATTTAGGGTAACTCATTACATAGGATAGAAAGAGGATTGGCCCAAACATGGAACCTTGTGGCACACCTTGTGCTACTGTACTCCATTTAGAGTAACAGTTCACCGCATTTTAAGTGATAGTTACTTCTATCTACATCTAGATCATACTGTGCAAGCTACCTAATGGTGTGGGGTGGAAGGTACTTTCGGCACCACTATCCGATCCCTCCAACCCTGAATGATTGTCTCTAATTTCTCGAACTTTCTCCTCGTGGTCAATACGCGAGATGGATGTCGGGGACGTAATGTCTGACTAGTCCTGGAAAGTGCTGTCCCGAAAGTTCAGTAGTAAATCTCTCTGTGATGCATAATGTCTCTTAATGTCTGCCAGTGGAGTTTGTTTAGGACCTCCGTAACACACTCGCACCAGCTAAACGATCCTATAACGAAACACACTGCTCTTCGTTGAGTCTTCTCTATATGAACAATGCTCACGAATCAGGCAAACAAACACCTTATAAGCCATTTCTTTCATGTGTGTGTTACATTTCCTTAAGATTCTTCTTTGCTTTCTGTTGTGCAAGTACGATGTGAGCCATTTCAGAGAATTGCCATTCATCCCATATTTATCTAATTTGTAGATAAGAAAGGCATGGTTTGTGGAGTCAAATGCTATCTTAAGATCACATAATATATCTGCAACTTTGTTCTCCTGGCCTAGTTATATGCATATATTTTCAATGAAGTTATTCACTGCATCCGGAGTGTTTTTTCCTGGTTGGAATCCAAATTGGTTACTTATGCCGTGTTTACAATAAAATATTCAATCTAGCTCCCAGGTACTTTAACACTTTCAGCAGGACTGGAAGAATAGAAATAGGATCAACGTCTCCTATGTCTTCTCTCAACCCTTTCTTGAACAAAGATCTGTCCTCGGTACACTTCAACGCATCAGGAAAGTATTCTTATTCAGAAGATTGGTTGATCATTTTAGTTAGTGGAAGTGCTATTATGTCATATACTGTTTAACCACTTTAGTGGTTATCCCATCCCACCCACTGGAGCTTTTGTTTTTAATTATATTACTTTTCCACGTCCTTTATTGTGAATCATAAAATCTGTGAGATACTCAGCTTTCTGGAGTCCAAATGGGTGTACTTTACTGGATATTCTGCTATGTCAACAACTGACTTTGCCACATTTATGAAGAATTTATTAATTTTTGGTAGTTGAGTGAATAATCCGAGGTGCTCAGATTCCTAAAGCTAAACAAAATTTATGAACATATTCAAACACATAATTTGTTAAAATATTATCTATACAAGTTACTGACTGTGCATTTACTCTAGTGGGTAGCATGAAGTTTACTTTGAAGCCAAATTTTTTTATTAAGTCACTGAATTTTGACACAACTGCTGCCAACTGATATTAATACTGAAATCACTATCGGATAATCCTTTTTTTCCCCTTTTTTCTTAGAGATTTCAAAGCAGGCATTTAAATTTGACCAACAAATCTTCAATTGTAGCTGCTTCTGGTAGTCTGTAAATAGAAACTACTATGAAATTTAGGTCCCTTAACTCCACACAGCAGCTTTTAAATACACACTCTTCATTTAAATAATAAAAGTCATTTTTTATTTGATATTTTATACCAGAAGGAGTAAGTATGCAAGAGCCTCCATGTGATTTCTCATGTCCACAAAAGACATTGGCTACTACGAAATTTTCGATTTTATTAAGAATTTTAATCTTGTCAAACATTAGCCAGTTTTCATTGGGGGCAAATAGCTTTGATATTTACACTTTAAACACAATTTTTAATTCATCAACTTCATGACTTTCGTTTGGAAAGTCAGTACTCAGGCCATTTATATTCACCTGCATTAAGTAGGGAACCTCTTTCTTATTTATGGTTTACAGCATAATCTTTCTTGGGCATCGTTTCGGTCTTGCCATTTTTGTCACCAAACACTGTTTCTAATTCCCATTATTTCTCATAATTTCCCCCTATTTTTCAGAATTTTACATGTATCAATGAACATTTTACTAAGAATTTTGGATCCTAACCTATTTGAAAGGAAACTGTCTTTAACTGAACATTTATTGCTTAAGAATTTATTTGGATTTATAAATATAGTCCTAGATCATTATACTTTCATTTAAATCATGTTGATTCACTCCATATATTGATCACAGACAGATCAATGTTGTATGTCACCATATTAACAATCATCCAATTTATCAATGTTGGTGGTTAATACATTGTGCAAACAACTGAATGATGACAAGCAAGTGGGAAACAAAACATTGAAACATGCATCAAGAAGGTAGTAGAAAACTACTACACACACTTGTATCTTAGACCAAGTAGTTCCTTTGTGTACCTACTGAATGGACACAGAATGAATAATAATAATAATAATAATAATAATAAAGATGGTGTACTGATATCACTCACAGACCAATGAAACACGAGTCAAGAAAGTAGTCTTATTCATATATTTCACCCTTGAATGAAATAACAGTCCCCAAACAAAGAAATTATGTAGAACTAGATTTCACTAGTTACAATGCCACCTAGCACTACACTAAAGAAAAAACTCCCTACCACAATAATATTTATCTGTATATTTTAGTATTTCACTATGAATCTTGTCTGTGATGCCTTTGTTCCATGCCACATTTATTCAATGTTTCTGAGTGTTTTTCAGCTTGGTGGGAACTGGGAATAATGGAAGGAGTGTGTGGAGGAGGAGCTACCAAAGTAGCTATAATCTACCAAAAGAGTGATGACTAATGTTTGTACTATCATCACATCTATTTTGGTACTTTACAGATTGCAATGTTTTTCACTAGGCTACTACAATATTGGAACATAGCTTGATAAAGAAACTTAAATATTGCATACTGTCTGTATCGCCTATAATCAAAACAGAGGGGAAATGGAAATGTTCACGAGCAAATAACAAATAGTTCCTTCCACCCATGTGCTACGTGTGTGGCAGTACACATAAGTTATCACATACGCAATATTGTAAATTTAACAAACAAATCATCATCATTACCAACAGTTTAACCTGTAATTTAGTGGAAGACCTACACTTATGAAACCCAGAACAATTATGTTACCAAATCAACTTACACCATTCATTAAAAATAATGTGATGATTAAATGTAATTCCTTACCAATTTTATGATATAAGAATAAATACAGGTACTCATACGTCACTGGGAAACCAAATTTGAACAAGCAGCATGAAAGTTCTGTTAGCACGTAGGCCCTATATACTGCACAAAATACTTTATCCTTAGATCCCGCAGTTCTATAATACCACAGTGAAAGTTCATCCTGTTTCATACTGAAAGAATTGAGTGGTACTAGTCAACGTAAGAGCCCTATACACAGTAAACAGCATACAGTTGAAAATAACAAAAAGAATATTTCACTTTGCAACTTCATTGCTGAACCAAATGTCTCATTTGCAGGCAATGCTCTTACTGGCACAGCTATCCAGGTAGGTCTCATTGGTTCTATTCAGCAGTGCTTCCCTCACCACCTCTAAAAGACACTCTGATGTGTCTACATACTAGCACCTTGGGGAGAAAGGGTATGTAAACCCTGAGTGATGATTTTTAGTGCTACCACCAAAGGAATGATAACACAGACTTCATTATAGGAAAAACAGGTAGCAGTCTTAGGCTTATTGGTACGATACTGGGGAAATGCTATGAGTCTAGGTCTACAAGGGCGATCGCTTAGAAAACAATTGTGCAAACCATGTACGGGGTCCATAACAAACACTTACAGAAGATATTTAACATATGCAGAAAAAGCGTGGTACCAATTATCACAGGTTTGTTTCAGCCAAGGGACAGCTCATCGAGATGATGAAAAACATCAAGTGACAAATTCTTGAATATAGGATGCCAGCTATCCAGTAAAATATTTCTTACAAATTCACAAAAAACCTGTATTAACTGAGGAACCTAGGAATATACTACAAACTATTACATGTCTCTCTTGTTGTTGTGGTCTTCAGTCCTGAGACTGGTTTGATGCAGCTCTCCATGCTACTATATCCTGTGCAAACTGCTTCATCTCCCAGTACCTACTGCAACCTACATCCCTCTGAATCTGCTTAGTGTATTCATCTCTTTGTCTCCCTCTACGATTTTTACCCTCCACGTTGCCCTTCAATACTATATTGGTGATCCCTTGATGCCTCAGAACATGTCCTATGAACTGATCCCTTCTTCTCGTCAAGTTGTGCCACAAACTTCTCTCCCCCCTCTCCAATACCTCCTCGTTAGTTATGCGATCTACCCATCTAATCTTCAGAATTCTTTTGTAGCACCACATTTCGAAAGCTATTCTCTTCTTGCCCAAACTATTTATCATCCATGTTTCACATCCATACATGGCTACACTCCATACAATACTTTCAGAAATGACTTCCGGACACTTAAATCTATACTCGATGTTAACAAATTTCTCTTATTCAGAAACGCTTTCCTTGCCATTGCCAGACTACATTTTATATCCTCTCTGCTTCGACCATCATCAGTTATTTTTCTCCCCAAATAGCAAAACTCCTTTACTACTTTAAGTGTCTCATTTCCTAATCTAATTCCCTCAGCATCACGCGACGTAATTCGACTACATTCCATTATCCTCATTTTGCTTTTGTTGATTTTCATCTTATATCCTCCTTTCAAGACACTATCCATTCCATTCAACTGCTCTTCCAAGTCCTTTGCCGTCTCTGACAGAATTACAATGTCATCGGCGAACCTCAAAATTTTTATTTCTTCTCCATGGATTTTAATACCTACTCCGAATTTTTCTTTTGTTTCCTTCACTGCTTGCGCAATATAGTCTGAATAACAGCAGGGAGGGGCTACAACCCTGTCTCGCTCCCTTCCCAACCACTGCTTCCCTTTCATGCCCCCTCGACTCATAACTGCCATCTGAGTTCTGTACAAATTGTAAATAGCCTTTTGCTCCCTGTATTTTACCCCTGCCACCTTCAGAATTTGAAAGAGTATTCCAGTCAACATTGTCAAAAGCATTCTCTAAATCTCTTGTAGGGATCTTGAAAATAAGACTGACCACTGTAAGAACGGAAGTATTAAGCAGTCAGTCTCCCATACTCCGTATACGGTATAATGGTAAGTTCCATTTGTTACACACTTCACAGTTGTTTCCAGAATATATATGTAGAAAGCAATCTCACTACCAATGTATGCAAATGGGGGAACAGGGAGAGGAGGGGGGAGGAGGAGGGAGAGGTAGAGGAGGAGGGGGGGGGGGGGGGGGGGGGGGCAGGGCAGGCTGAAACAACAAGGTGGGCTATATGGCGTGCGCCTGGATACCTTCGCCAAGAAGAGCATTGCCACTGACACACATCACATGTAGTCCTTATGTTTCATAAAATTTTAGGAAAAAATGTTTGGGTATAAATATAGCCGAACACTTAAAAATAATGCAACTTCTGAAACAATTACATTCAGGTTATAAATGAAAAAGCACAGAATGTTGAAGTTCTTCAGTATTAATTTATTTCATTAACCAGATTTCAGCTTACATCAGACCTTTTATATTTACACAAGGCTAATCAATTGCTGTTTTAATGGCTAACATTTCCAAGCAACATCGCTCAGGTGAGATGAATGTGGCTATCAAAATGTGGCAAACTATTTCTTTTAACCTGTGAAATTTTCACTTCTGCTGCCTCTCCTTTACGTAAGTTTCCTTATCTTGTCTTTGATTCCACATTACGAGTATCATTGACTCTATTAAGACAGATTTTTGTGCTCCAATATGGTAGCAAAAATGTACATTAGCCAATTAAATCTATGTATGCCAACATTTATGAGTACAGAATTCTGGCGTGGATCAATCGCTGAAAACAACACATGACAGTTTTAATTTCCATTCCAGGACTGGAACAAAGAATCTTTTCAACAATTCCACAATCAATGCCCACCTCTACATTGACAATCACATTTCTTCGAAATATTTACAGATTTGAATACTAACAACAGCCTTACAGTACCTTTATTTTCTAATTAACTTTTTCCCAGAAATACCTTCTGACTTGCAACAAGCAGTGTTATTCAAAAATAAAACAGAGGAATAAAATAATTGTCCACATTACTTTTTAGTGAATATAGCTCGGAATGGAGTGAGCTATTCATCAATAAAATTCTTTGCTACAATGAACAGGAAAATAAAATGACAGAGTGCAGACGGCTTTAACTGCAGTTCTTTTTCTATTCACGGTTGTCTCCAATAGAATGTCACTGGATGGGTACACAAAGCGAGTCAACTCTCATATTTGCGAACTGCCAGCATGTAGCCATAAATACTGATTGCTGTAAGTGTCCAAGTGTTATACAAATGAAATGTACCACATCATACTGTTCATTTCTAGAACATGTCATTTCTAAGCAATATAACAAGTTTTTCCCCTTCAAGAAAACAGACGTTATATTCGTTATTCATGTATTTGCAAATGAAACTTGAAACAAACTGAATAGAGCTACACACAGCCGACCAGGCACAAAATTTTATGCCTACCTGACAAAATGGCATTCACATAAACCAATGCTTTTGAAGCACAATCACATTCCAACAGTACGGACTAACTGCGGGGAACGGTACACAGAGTCAATGTTGACATCCTGAGGAATTTTACAGTTCACAAAACAAACACCTCATGCTTAACACAAAATCAGCAACAAGATAACTGAAGACATCATATGCACTCTAGATGCAGGAATATGTAAAAACTAAATACTTCACAGGCTTTTGTTTTTAAATACAGCTGACAAAAAGCAAGAGGCAATGCAAATCACTTGCATAGGTTCAGCTATTTTTTGTAATGTTTTCAAATGCTAAATTTGGTTCTACTATTACTGAGAAGTGTATCCATCTTTACACTATTTCTATAATTTATGTATGTGTTATTTAAATCGAGAACAATGGTTCTTAAAAAAACAATTCAGACTTCGCAGTAATTCATGTGTACCGACTTACAACGAATACAATGGGCTTAAACATAATTTCTTTTAGCTGTTATATAAAATTTTACAGTACAAAGACGTTGGCCAGCATATTCGCCCTCACTGTCAAACATATCCAACACTTAGGATCCAGAAACTGCAGATGACATTTCACTTACACATGTAAGTCATACAATTTTTTAAATCACTCTTGGCAAGCCAGTTAAAAAATGCGCTGAATACTTTAATTGAAAGAAGAATCTACGATTGGGCAGGCGAGGATTAGAGCCTACTGCACTTGCCACAATGTATGAAGCACCTCAATTTGTATTGCAAACCTGGAAGAAATACTCCATAACCCCTGTTCTCAATAGGTTAGTAATCCCAACAGCAAACTTAAGCCAGTGTGGCATAACCCGTGTGGGACCGATTCACTTTTTCGCCTAGTGCGTAACCCTACAACATTTACAGCCTATTAAGGTACTATTGATTACTGTGTTCGTAATTAACACTACCTTTCGTCGCGCTATTAACGCCAAACAATAGGGGACAAATTCTCTGCAGAAAGATTTTTTATTTAAACAAACATAAGGTCACATGCACGAACGGTGTAAATTATGATCATGGTAAACTTCAAATATTATACTTACTATCACTTGGAAAACGCACGACACCTCCTCACGTCAGCTTCATTTCGGTCTTTGTAATTACATTCTTCTACAGTTTCCCATTTCGCCGGCGGCGATTTAGGAGCCGTTCACTGATGCACAACACCAGGCGCGTTCCAGACAAACATTGTCGTAAATCTTTAACTCTTTGGTTTCTCCTTTTAATATTAAAACGTTCAAATATTTACGATAAATGCAGCACCTTTCGAACTAGCGAACGCCGAGTACTTTGTCAGCAGAACGTTTCTTACGTACTCTTTCGTGCGTGTATATATACACACACACACAAAGTGACAGAAAAAAGGTGCGACTGGCTTATCCGCTATTCGTAACCGTCGTCGAAGTACGAATTACCGTTCTCAGAGTTCCTTTTCACTATTACTTCACATGTACGATTCCGTACTACGCAAACAAAAAACTTTGGCAGCTCTCTTTGTATGCTCTACGAGCACATACGGATAAGCCCCGTATTCGTTCTATAAAATGTGCAAGTTAAGCTTTTTTTTTATTTGCTACAACACACTTCCACTGAAAACGCTGCTCCTGTTATCACACGAAGCGCTACAGGTTCATAGGTAAACTTGTCGAATGCTACAAGCGTCCACGATCTT
Organism: Schistocerca serialis cubense; assembly: GCF_023864345.2. Lineage (NCBI taxonomy): Eukaryota > Metazoa > Arthropoda > Insecta > Orthoptera > Acrididae > Schistocerca > Schistocerca serialis. Next base: position 175,878,204 of record NC_064640.1, on the reverse strand, counting down.
ATGCCGGTAGCAGAAGATATTTTGTATGTTTTGTCGTCGACAAGCTCTTGTCACTGCCACTTGTTTAAAGTGGTATCACTCCAAGCAATGTGAAATTATGTTCAATAATGAACAAAAAAAAATTATCCGACCCGAAAACCTTCGATAAGGTTACAGTAAAGAAATTAGATTTTCACAATCGCCTGGAAAGCTCCAACTAGTAACTATCGCGCCAATACACTTTTACTGCCTTGATCAGAGATAGTTTCTCCATGTTCTGAGACAAGCAGATATTTCTCTCATGTGAAGCTCTTTGCACACTCTGCTTTATTAAATCAAGAAATTTTTCGATTATAACTATGCAGAAACATGAAAATGTGCTGTTAAATTCACATATTTATGTTAAAATGTTTTATTTTGATTTTTTTGGGGTTCAGGATTTCGACTGGCGATTTTCTTTTGAGATGATCATATTTACGAGAATAACGGTCCGTCTAGCTCAACATCTCGGGTCGTTTATATTTTAGAGTTCTTTAAATTTTAAGAAACTGTTTTCCATTAAAGTGGGAAGAACAGTTGTAAACATACATCCATAAAGGCCACGAACTCTTCAGCTTTCCAGTCATCAACATTGAGCGAAATATAGATAAGAACAAAGACTGTTTTCTTGACTCCACTTGGGAAGTCAGTACCCACAATTTCAAGATAACTATATGTTGTTCGTGTGATGGTTAACGATGCTAAAAGATATATTAAGCTTTTCAAGTTTCGTCGACAAAGAGTTAAGGCCAGATTACGGAATGACGAGGAAGAAAATCTGACATGTACTTTTAACAGGAACTGAAGGGGCTGTGTGCCATACATTATTTAGGGACAGTATGGAAATCCTAAATCTCGGTAGATGGACACAAATTTAAACCCTCAGTCCTCTTGATGCAAGTTCAGTATCTAACTCAACAACATTACTTAAATCGTTAAAAGAATTGACAGCGATCCTATATATTGCCACATTAAACAGTGTCCAGGTTAAGATAGCTTCATGCCAATGTATTTATATTTTTTATTAGTCCCGTAATTCGTGCTTTGGAACATAATATGCACATACGACATAGGACATTAGCACAGGGAATTAAGAAAGTGGGCCCAAGGACTGACCCTTGATGGAGTCCACATCTCTTTTTTTGTTCATTTCTCTGAAAATTAGAAGCTTTTATGTGCTTCTGCATCTTTCTATTTTCTGTCAATGATTTATTGACCACTATTGAGATAAGAAACTGAATATCATCATCAACTACGTCAAAAGTGTTTTATATATTTTGAGCCACTATAATAGATTTAATCTGATGTCTGCTGTCAGAAAAATAAATTTGATGTGTGTATTTTGTGCAGAATCGCACTCTGGTGTGGGTCTTATTGCTTCTGTTAACAGGTCCGATTACATAGTCCATGGCGTTTATTCACACTGGTGGCAGCAACACTTCCAGATAACAGAGAAACACACTTTTCAGGGCAGATTTTGCAAAAATAAAATGGTTTCTGCACATCTGAGTAGAGTTTCGTCCTGTCAGCTCTAAATTCGTCATAGCACGCTGTCAGATATTATTATTGCATCAGATTATTTGAGGAGTGGAAGCAAGAATAATGAACTACTTTTTTCCGTCGATAAATCAAATTTGTCTAATTCAGTTGACAATTTATGAAAACTGTGAAGCATTGGTAGAAGTATTTTAAACTTTCCCATTTTTACGTTTCCTGTCGTTCTCTAGCTGTTTCTGTTTGTTGGTAATGATCTTAAGAATTGATGTATTTGCAGTAGAATATAACTGCTGTAGAGAGATATGAACAAGCAAGAAGTTTCTGTAACTCTCAGCATTTGCCCTAAACTTAAAAATATCGACAGTAATAAAATTTTCCCAAAACGTTATAAAGAAGCATGTGCTATATAAATAGAATTTCATACCAAATAAATGATAATAATTATATTCTGTGTCTGTCCTGATATTTTACTATATTCATAAAGCATTTTGAAGGTCTACTGGATTGTTTGACTGTTGTAAAGGAAGACAATTGTGGTCGCTAGTAATGGCAGTATAGATTCTTTTGAAATCTCCTCTAGTAAACATTTATTGCAATCTGTAACACCGTCATTCCATTTAAATCATACAGTTAACTCTGCAAGTAAGGTAGCTTAATTTTCTCTAATTTGCTATTCATAATGTCTATATAGACAAAATATGGAATACTACAGGGCTCAATCTCAGGTATACTACTCTTCTTGATTTATGTGGATAACTGTTGAATATTTGAGTTCCCCCCAAAAAATAACCTATTTGCCAATAACTGCAGCATATTGCTTATTGGATCCAGCCCCGAAACCTTGCAGTCAACTGCAGACAGTTCTATGACAATAATTTATAAGTTGCTCACCAAAAACAAACTCATTGTAAATACTGAAAAAAACTGTCTGTGTCAGCTTTCATTTATTTCCTCCATCTAATCAAATTTCTATTGAAGTACAACAAAAAGGGGGTGTAAGGGGTGATAAATTCTCATCCAAATGCCATCCTCACCAGCATGTGATGCACCGCGCTGCAAACTGATGAGGCTCTGGCGACTGAGTGACTCCTGGGATAAGGAGTCCCTCTCTTCCATGCCAACAGCCTCTACTAGACTGATCAAAATGTTGATGACAATGGAATGATTAATGGAATGCTTGGTTTGCGAATGGGAACTTGAAATATTAGATCAGTCATGACAGGAGGAATGAAGCAATTGGTCACAGTACCAGGCAATTATAAGTGCCTCGTAGCAGCTATACAAGAAACAAGAATCCTCCAAGGAATCATGAAGGTTGGAGATCACTACACATATCCAACAGCAATGAGCAACAGCCAGATTGGATCTCTGGAGTGGGATTTGCTGTTAACAAAAAGGTGTTCTCAGTGGTTAGTAAATGGATCCCAATAAATGATCACATTTGTGTGATGATTCTGAAGGCATCACCATACAAGATTTCCTTTGTTAACTGTCATGCACTATCGGAGGACACAGATGATGAGATAAAGAACAACTTTTATGTTGATTTGGAGGACACTATTGACAGACTACCACGACATTTGATCCATTTAGTCCTGGGTGATCTCAGTGCACAAATTGGAAAAGAAAATGAATATTGTTCCACAATTGGGGCTAATAGCCTACATGAAGTGACCAATGATAACGATGTTAGGTTGATAAATTTTGATGGCCTTAGAAGACCGATCATTTGTAGCACCTACTTCCCATGGAAAGAGATACATGAAGCCACATGGATATCACCAAATGGTAAGACGAAAAAGCAGATTGATCATGCATTGGTGGATGGAAGGCATTGTGGATGCATCGAGCAAGTACAAACGTACTGTGGTGCTGATATGAATTCAGACCACTTTTTTGTAGTTTTGAAGATCTGTCTAAAATATCCACAAAATTGCAAAGAAAAAGAGAGGGAATAGTTTGTCATGATAAGGACAAACTTTCAAATGAGCAAGTAAGACAGCGATACCAAGATAGAGTCATTGGCTCGCTTTTGACAACAGAGGCCCTGGATAATGTAGAAAGAATATGGAAACAATTGAAGGAAGTGGTTATCAAGAGTGCAAATGAAGAACTGGGATGACAACCTAAACCCAAAAACAATCCATGGTTTGATGATGAATGCCAATTGGCCCTTTAAAGATAGGCTGGAGAAGAGATTAGAGTAGTTTAATCACCCATCAGAAGATACACAAGCAACATACCCAGAAGTGAGATGACTGACAGGCAGGCTCATTAGAAGGAAGAAAAGAGAATATGGGAAGAAACTATTGGTGGGAGTTGAGGACTCAAAGAAAACACCACACTCCTTTTTCAAGTTGGCAAGTTTTGCTCGAGGCAATTATAAACAGCAAACTTTAATTCTAACAGATGAAGAAGGGAATGTCATACCTCCTATGGAGCAAGCAGATCAGTTTGGAAAGCATTTCAGAAAATTACTATATGTAGAAACTCCAGATGGAAGTATAGAATAAGAATGTGAGTTAAATACAGAGGAAGAGGAAGTACCTGAACCTTCAATGGATGAGATAAGAACAACTGTAGAGTCACTCAAAAACAATAAAGCGCCAGGTGTTAGTGGTATTAGTGCAGAACTGGTTAGAAACGGAGGGTAAGTTTTATTAGAGACGCTAAGACAGCTTATTGTCAAAATCTGGTCATCAGAGGAGATCCTGGTTGAATGGAAGAGAGCAACTGTATGTCCAATTTTTGAAAATAGGAGATGCCACAAAAGTGGACAATTATCGAGGAATCTCGCTACTTGAGATAGGTTATAAAGTCAATCTCCCTATTACTTAGTCACCTCTCTCTACAAGAGATCATAGGACCATATCAATGTGGTTTCATGGCAGGATGCTCAACCATAGATCACATCTACGACAGCTAATAGAAAAGTACTATGAATCTGATAGAGATTTATACCTCATATTTATAGATTTCCGACAGGCCTATGACAGCATTAACTGGACGGTATTATGGAGGATAATGCAGGAGTTGGGCATCACAAGAAAATACATCCAAGTGATTGAAGCAAGTTATACAGATACAAGCTGCCAAGTATCGTTTGGAAACAAAATGTCAGAGCCTTTCACTGTTCAACACAGTTTGAGACAAGGAGATCCTTTGTCACCAGTGCTATTCAACATTGCATCGGAAAAGGTACAATGTGAAATTGATAATGACAGGGAGATGGATATGATTGGAAAAGCTGATGTTGGTAGGACGACGACTCCAGTGGCTGGGACATGTCTTAAGAGATAGAGGATCTATCCTCAACTGGGTGTTCAGTTCCCAGCTGATTAGAAGACATGCAAGAGGTCATCCAAGGACTAGGTGGAAAGCTAGGGTGATGAGGACGTTGCAGAAGGTAGAACCGACAGCATCCCTGAAAGATACAACGGACAGAAGAAAGTGGAACAACATCTGCCGGAAATACCTTCAACTGTGATCAGGACAACGCTCCTTCCTGCGGCACTGAGTGTGTTATAGATCGTCGTATAGTGTGTTATTCTGGTTTGCAATATTTCTTCTGTCATGGGACGTTATGGACTGTTATGTACAATAAATTATAATGATGATGAGCACAATAAAATGTGTCACGAAATTTTTAGTCTGTAGGTTCACCACGATTTAAAGTGGGACACACATACAAACAACTTGTCTAAGACGCTCTCATCTATATGCCATGATCTAAGAATATTAAAGTCAACTACAAGCAAAAAAAAAAAAAACAGTACTGTGATCAAACTATGTGCAATTCCACTCCCTGCTTTGATATGGGGTCATTTTCTGGGGATACTGAGCACACAGTGTGACGGTTTTTAAAATACAAAAAAGAGCTCTAAGAATAATTTGTGGCCTTAAAAAGGTGGAGTTCTGCAAATATCGTTTTACTGAGCTTAGTGCTCTGAATGTTTAGGTTTATTCATTTGCGAAACTATTTTGTTCACTAGAGACTTCCTCCCGAAAAACAGGAAAAATACTACAGAACGAAAATGTACACAACTATTGCACCAGAAGGAAATCAAATATACAACAAAAATATCGCAGAACAGCCTATTAGAGGAGCATAATGAACACTGGTTAATACTACACAATAAAATACTAGAGGAAATAAAAATTGCTACATATTCAACATTTAAAATTAAACTAAAGCATTTCTAATAAAACACTGTTACTGTTCTGTAAAAGAATTTCTGAATAGGTAACAAAAAAGTTACATAAAAATTAAATTGTAAGAATAGGTACTTAATTTTGTCTACTATTTGCTAATACTATGAATTACTGCAACTTTTATTTGATCTGTCCAATATCAGTTGCGCATGGACCAATGAAAAACCAGTCAGTCAAAAGTCTAATGAATAAAATAATATCATAAAACTAGAAGTTTATAGTCTGTCAGTTCACTTCCTGCTTTTCCATAAAAAAAGTTTGAAATAGAAAGTTGGTTTGAAAACAATGGTAATTTATTTTAGTAAGGACTATAAGCCATGGTGCAACGACATTTTTAACATTAACAAACATTACCAGAGGTGAAACACATGGTCAGTGCATGAAAACGTCCAAGAACTGACATGAAGTCTACTCTGAATCCCTTGTCAAACACTTCCCCACAGAGCAACATACAGTTCTTTGTAACAAGTAATAATACAAATTTTTTACACATATTTTCTACACATTTGTTGACACTTAAAAATAAGTTCTCAGTTCCTAATTTCTAAATATGAAAGGAAAGACTGAAGTGCTTTTCCCATTATTCTATGTAATTAAAGTTATAAATGACAGTAAGATAACGTAGATGCAACTAGTATGAATACAACAGACCCAGATTACAAAAATGATCTCAGGTTAGACGATACATTTCGAACAGAAATATGTAGCAGCAGAGTCTTAGGTTGCAGGACGACTTAGAATTAGAATACTAGGTCACCAATGTTTAAAGTCCTAGTGTTGGTCTGGATCAGATGACAGTGGGCTTAGGACCATCTTTTAAAGATCCACAAAAGAAGACCCTTGTCTGTAGTGTGTGGGCAAGCCATAGTACAGTCAGAGACCCTGGGTACACTATTAAGTGTGGCTTGGTAAAGACAGAGTCAGAACTGAGACATACTGGTGTTGGCTTTGTGTTTGTCCTGATCTCATTTGAACTTCCCTAGCGATGAGAGTTAATTTGGAGCAAAATGACAGATTGTGTTGGTTGCAGGGTAACACATTGTTGTGATTCATACTGATTCTATCAGTAGATGAGATCATACTTGGCATGGCATTTAGTTCTACGGGGGCAGGAATGCTTAACTGGTTGAGCTCATAGCAGATTATGTATAGCTGAGTGGAGGCACTGTCATGAGTGATAAAATACCAATGGTTATGCATGTCAGTGAAGCGCCGTTTCGGGTAGATAGGACAGAATGAAATCAAGTTTTCAGAGAGGTAAGAAGTGAAACAAACATTCCGTTCGAGAAAGAAACAAAACAGCACAAATCCAAGATACTGCATCTAAACGAACAGCTGTAGGCTCAAAATGTTTGGCAAACATAAGAAATTTTAATTCCACACAAAACATCATAGTTTCTGCATAGGAATATTCGAGGACTGAGAAACAGAATTAATGAACTACTTATTTGCATTGATAAAGTAGTTGTTATCTCAGCTGACATAATCTGCCTCTTTGAACAACACATGACCACTGGTATAGATAAGTTAAGTGTTACTGGATTCTGGTTGGCATCTCATATCTGTCATATATTTAACATCATAGACAAGATTTTCTGCAAAAGAAACAGAGACTGCCAAAGTACTTAAAAATAATGATCCCACATGCTTTCAAGGGAGAAACATTAAGCAAAGTGTCAAATTCCATAAGGTAGCCTATAATGCAAACCAACTTTATGGCAAAAGCCAAGTACATGGCAATTTCGACAAATAAATCAAAGGGAGCGTGGAGTTTCATAAGCAAGAAAGCAAATCACCTGATTTTGATTCCTTGAATACGGAACTGCAACCATGATTCACAATTGCATAGACACTAATCCACAAGGTGTTTCAGATATATTCAACAACTACTAACAAGGGAACCTCCCCATCGCACCCCCCTCAGATTTAGTTATAAGTTGGCACAGTGGATAGGCCTTGAAAAACTGAACACAGATCAATTGAGAAAACAGGAAGAAGTTGTGTGGAACTGTGAAAAAATAAGCAAAATATACAAACTGAGTAGTTCATCGGAACATATGCAACATCAAGGACAATAGGATCACAGGAGCGCCATGGTCTCGTGGTAACGTGAGCAGCTGTGGAACGAAAGGTCCTTGGTTCAAATTTTCCACTGAGTGAAAATTTTTATTTTTTATTTTCAGTTTATGTAACAAACTCTTATGTTTTCATCACTTTTTTGGGAGTGATTATCACATCCACAAGAAAACCTAAATCGGGCAAGGTAGAAGAATCGCCAAGTGTACAAGTTAGGTGGGTCGACAACATATTCCTGTCATGTGGTGCACATGCCGTCACCAGTGTCGTATAGAATATATCAGATGTGTTTTCCTGTGGAGGAATCGGTTGACCTATGACCTTGCGATCAAATGTTTTCGGTTCCCATTGGAGAGGCACGCCCTTTCGTCTACTAATCGCACGGTTTTTCGATGCGGTCGCAAAACACAGACACTAAACTTATTACAGTGAACAGAGACGTCAATGAACGAACGGACAGATAATAACTATGCAAAAATAAATAAAGTAAAATCTTCACTCCAGGGAAGACTTGAACCAAGGACCTCTCGTTCTGCAGCTGCTCACACTACCACGGGACCACGGCTCTCCTGAGCTCACATTGTGCATGATGTTGCCTATGTGGCTGATGGACTACTCAGTTTGCATATTTTGCTTATTTTTTCACAGTTCCACACAACTTCTTCCTGTTTTCTCAATTGATCTGTGTTCAGTTTATCAAGGCCTATCCACTGTGCCAACTTATAACTAAATCTGAGGGGGGTGCGATGGGGAGGTTCCCTTGTAAGGAAGTATTATAAAGAAACTACTACAAAGTATATCCTCTCTGATATGACCAAGACCAAGAACAATGCAGAAATATGCAGTTTTTAATAGGGTAGGTTATGTGCAAAGAAACCTATACCAAATGCATTTAGAACACACAGAACAACAAATGGCTGGATGAACAGGGCACAAAATTAATACACCTGAAGATGCCTAACATGAATAAATTTCAGTTGCAAAAGACAGAAATTTCCTTATCTTTACGATAAAACACAATTGCAAGTATTATTAGCAACTGAGGAAAATGTCTGCAAATATTACCAATGCTATGTATGTGTATGTACACTCCACTCTAGATGCTATAGACAAAAAACCAAAAGCAGTTAGGATTTTCATAGATGTTTCAAAGGCATTTTACGTCATAGACAACAATATTCTACTAGACAAAGTGGAGTCAGTTGGCGTCATAGGGATTTCTATGAATGGTTCAGCTCATATCTAACAAACAGGAAACAGTTATTAGCAATAAACAAAGATCAAGGACATATGGGAACTGACTACTGTGATTATAGAGATATAGCAAAAAGTTTTCAATATTTTGACCAATTCTGTTCCTTCTCTACATGAATGAGTCATAGTTGAACATCAGTGCGTCTTTAACAGCAGATATGATCACGTACTTCAAGATACCATAACTGAAGGTTGTAGGTAAGTCTGGTGATTGGTTCGACAAAATAGCCTGATAATCAGAACTTTCATCTGAGAACGAAAAAATCTGTGCTCTGTATGAAAATACATGCTCTGAAATACAGGGTGTATCAAAGGGAACCATCCTATTTAAAAAATCGTCACTATTATGTTATTTGATTTATGCATGTGCCCAATGTACTGTTGGAAAGACCAAACTCTCGAGTTTTACATGGTTCCCACTAGGTATCAGCAGTGTGTACCCACTTTAGTTCTAGGAAAAATTGTGTCAGAACAACAGAAAACGTTTTGTGTTTTACGTTTTGAGCAGTGCTGGTCAGTAATAACTGTTCAGCATAAATTTCGTACTAGGTTTGGTGTGGGATCCTCTTACAGCATAGAGCATTAGACGACAGCATGAACAATTCCGAGAAACAGGTTGTTTGTGTAAAGGCAAATCGCCAGGCCATCCCCAAGTGTTTGGCACAGACATCAAACACATTGGCCAGTTTCACAAGGAGTCCGCAGAAATTAGTTTGCCATGCAGTTCGACTGCTCAACATGCCCCCGATGTCCATCTGGCTTGTGTTGCGTCGAAATTTACACATAAAACCATACAAAATTCAGCTACTGCAAGCTGTTCCTGAAGGTGACAAACAACAACATGTGGAGTTCTGTAATTTCCACGCTTAGTGTTTAGTGACGAGGCAACATTCCATTTAAATAGAAAGGTGAACTTTCATAATGTGAGAATATGGGGCACAGAACAACCACATGAAATTCTACAACATGAGAGGGACTCTCCAAAATTTAATGTGTTTTGTGCAGGTTCACAGGAAAAGGTGTATGATCCATTCTTCATTCCCATGAACACTGTTACAGGAAGCACATATCTCGGTTTGCTTGAGAACTTTCTTTTTCCACAGTTGGAGACTCATTCGAATGACTTCATTTACCAACAGGACTTGGCACCGCCAAAATGACATCTGGAAATGCGTAAATTTTTAAATCAAAGGATTACTGAACGATGGATCAGTTGCACTGGACCAAATGATTCAGCCTTACGTTACTGGCCTCCAGGGCCATCAGATCTGACTGTGTGTGATTATTTCTTGTTAGGGCTTATGAAAGGCTGTTTATGTGCCTCCATTACCAACAGCTATGAATGAACTGAGACATCACATAACAGCAGCTGTGGAAACTGTAACTCAAGACATGTTAGCTGCAATCTGGGAACAATTTGAACATGCATTAACATATGCCATGCATCTCAAGGGGGGTACATCGAACACCTAAGAAAAGGTATGAAAATAGGTTTCTGAGTTTCCCAATCAACAAAAAAAAAAAAACAAAATTTATTGTATATGTTTATTAGTTTCAGAATTATTGACATGCCAAATCACATGACTCTTTTTGATACACCCTGTATACTCTGCATCAGAAACAAGATTGTTTGTCTGTGGATCCAGGACAACTTAAAATGGCAAACACACATAAGCAAAACTAATAGTAAGCTGAATAAAGTGTGCTAGAAATATGTCTTCTTGCATACCGCACATACACAGACTGTTTGTGCTGTTTACTATGCTCATTGCCAGCAGGAGTGGCCGTGCGGTTCTAGGCGATACATTATGGAACTGAGTGACCGTTATGGTCGCAGGTTCGAATACTGCGTCGGGCAGGGATGTGTGTGATGTCCTTAGGTTAGTTAAGTTTAATTAGTTCTAAGTTCTAGGCGACTGATTACCTCAGCAGTTAAGTCGCATAGTGCTCAGAGCCATTTGAACCATTTGAACTATGCTCATCATGGAAAAACTGTCACCACAGCATAACTATAATAATGATGGTTCATCTTTATGTAAGTACAGATATATGTTCGACAAATGCTGCCTTGCCACTTAACAATTGTCCCACTTGTATCTGTTTAGTCATCAGAAATTTTTTTTTGTATTTATATAATAATCTCCAGCAATATAAACATGTATATGAATGTATAAACACCTGAGGATGAGCGCAAGCCAGAAACCCGTCGTGTGACAAATAAATAACCTTTCGTTGTGACTGGTAGCGGAAATTTTTCTATGCCCTATAAAGGAACAGTCACGGAGTTCAACAGCATTCACTACGGATAAAATTCAAAAACAATACAATATAGGATATAGTGAAAGAAGAGAGTGGAAGAACCAGAGATGGGGAGGACCAGATAGCCTTATGGGTAAATGATACACTGGTAACATACATTTCATAACTTTTAACATACATTTCATGACTGTTACTGAAAAGATGGGATGGTCAAGTTTAGTAGGTGCTATCATGGAATATTTCAGACCAACCATTACTTATGTAACATCAATATGACATATTGCACAATAAAAGTAATATCCACCATAAAGTCAAATCACTTTAATGGTAATGATAAAGTATCAAAGTAGTATAGGAATGGGCATTCTGACACAGCTAGACTCGTTACAGATACATTACATGACATTGTGTACAATCATTGACCTTTTGTTCAAGGTCAGACATGATGTCAACAATGACCTTGAACTTGTGACATTATCAGTGAGATCACCATTCTTATCAGCAGGGCGAGGGAACACACCCTCCTTATATCCTGCCAGCCATAGTGCAGTATTATAAGTCCAAGAGGGCGGAAATAGCCCAAGTGCATAAAAATAAAATTTAGAAATGTCTCCCCTCAACCTATGTTCAATGAATCATAGTACAGTATTAAAAATGAAACAACCAATGAAAAATCCAAGATTGTGGTAATAGCCCAACTACATTAGTGCAACATTTAAGACTATGTCTTTCTCCCCTAATTCCAATCAATCACACCATGCAGTACTCCTTATGCCCAGCCAGTTATAGTGTGTCATTAAAAATCTAAATTGGCAGAAGTAGTACAGTTGTGTTAACAGAAGGTTTAAAACCTCTCTCCCCTCATTATATGGAAACAGGGACCAATAGTGTTGTTTATATCCCTTACCTTCCCTATTTCCAACCAATCAGAGCATAGTGTAAAAATGGTGCTAAGTTACATTACTTCCATCCAGACCAACTGTGTACTCTATAATCCCCTCCTCTGTTTTTACCAATCATATAATGCATATCAAAAATGCAAGATGACAGAAACTAACCAAATGTACATTATGTCTCACACCCCATCCAAAATTTAACTAATCAGGGTGTAGTGTAAAAATGGCGCAAAATTACACTGTTTACGGTGTCCCCCTAAGCTTCTGAGCAGATAAAGAGAGTTTAAGTTGTTTAGTAGCCAAAAACCATGTTACTTCTAGTGAATGACGAACTGCTCAGCTATTTTCATTTTCGAAGCTAGGGTGCACTACTTGTAATCATCAATGGTGAGGCTATTTCGAGGCAATTGTTTTACATCTTTTCCTTTATAATCACCCCTCCTCTTCTTTCAAATCAGTCATACAGTGCAGTATCAAAAATCCAAGATGATGGAAACAAACCAATTGTGCATTATACCCCATGTCCTGTCCTATCTCCAAACAATCAGAGTATAGTGAAAAGATGGTGTCAAATTACACTGTTTCTGATGTTCCCCCTCCCCCCTTTTCCTATCTCCGACCACTCAGAGCACGATATGCAAAATGATGTGCGAAATTGTGACAAGGATATAGCCATTATTTCTCTGACTCAATATTGAATTGAAACCAAAGTCAAAGCTATGCAGACATATACCTCTCGCATTAATATTCAAATGACTCCTAGGTCAAAGACATGTATTACAGACTCATATTCAGAAAAAAAGAACACCTTCAATAACTAGTGATAGGACGTTCATAATCACAGGACATATACATTAGTATGTTCTGCAGAAATGATTAGCATTTGTTGCCACAGTTTAGCATGTGTCCTGTTGCCTGGTAGGCACAAGGTCCACTATGGGCCTCACATCTTGTTCCATGAGAGGTGGTATCGATGTGTATAAGGTGCAAATGGTGCCTTGTGATATATCCATTCATGCTGCAGTCACTGGATCCAAAGTTCATCTGTGGTGAAACTTCCTGGCAGATTAAAATTGTATGCCGGACTGACTATTGAAGTCAGGACCTTTGCCTTTCATGGGCAGGTGCTCTACTGACTAAGCTATGCAAGCACAACTGATGACCCATCCCCGTAGCTTCACTTCCGCCAGTACCTCGACTCCTGTGGTGGTTGGCGTTGCATCACAGCACTCCATCTGACATTTCACCGTATCCCACACACTTTCGATTGGCGACAAGTCCAATGACTGGCAGACTGGGGCGAAAGGTTGATATCCTGTGACACCAATAATGCATGTGTTTGTGCAGCAACATGTGGCCATGCATTGTCTTGCTGTAAAATGGCGTCATGGGTGTTGAGCAGAAAGGATATGGCTGGGGGTCACAGAATGTCCTGCACATAAGTCATACTGCCCACAGTTTCCATGACATGCACCAACTGTTATCTGTGGTTGTGCCCAATAGCACCTCACCCCAAAAAGCCTTGAGTTGGTGCTGTATGTCTTGTGCAAATGCTGTCAATGTGGTCACAATCCCGCTGTCTGCAGTGAGCCTAAATACAGCCATCATTTTTAGACAAACATAACCAAGGTTCGTCCGAAAACACTATCTGATGCCATTCTTGCCCCAGTGACATCGTTCTGTACACCATTACCATCCAGCATGTTTCTGCACATTCGTCAAAGGTAGGCGGAGAAGTGGACGTCGCGTACGTAATGCGTGCCATAATAAACGGGGATGGACTGTCACCTCTGATAATGTATGATGTCTGACACTGTTTCACTGTAGCGCCAGAGGCAAAAAGGACGCAGATCACTCCTTCAATTCCATTCAGATGAGGTGTCGATCTTTTTGGGGGTTGGCCTAGGTGGTGCAACCTGAGCAATCTCGTCGTATTCTATGGCCTTCCGTGGACCATTCGGCACACATCTGTTGCACTGATGAAACACTTCATCCCACATGAGCAGCAATTTCCTGGATGGATGCATCAGATTCTCTCATGCCAGCAATGCGCCCTCGTTCAAACTCACAGATTTCACAGTAAAGTTCGTGTATATATCTGTGAGGCATCTTGCATGTCTGCTCAAGTCTCACTGACCCATTACCTTCGGTTTACAGTGGCAAAGAGAGCTGCAGGCACATTTTAGTGAAAGTTGGTGGTGCAACACAATATCGATTTTGACATTGAAGCCATAGGCAGATATGGTTCAAACGCTAATCATTTCTACAGAACATACTAATGTACATGTCCTGTGAATATGAGAATCCTATCTCTAGTCGTTCAAGGTGTTCTGTTATTTGTGAACATCAGTGTATATGTATAAACACACATATCTCCATATTTAATAAGTCAAATGCTGTGATCTCTCTAGTAACCATTTTTATCTCCCTCTCTCCCCCTCCTCTCTCTCTCTCTCTCTCTCTGTCTCTCTCATGCACACACTCATCTCTGTATTTCATACGTTAAATATACTATACACTCCTCAAACACATATGCAATCACTAATGAATGCCTGTAAATGTTCCCAAATATTGCAACAAAGTTCCAATGAGATTACACACTGTAATATCACGTTATTTAATTTTTTTCATCAACCGTTTAACTGCTATGAATGCGTTACTCGTCGTTCTCCACCTCTCCCCACGTGCCGAGGACCTGTTTGAACACGTTCTCTGGGTTTTCCTGAAGTGCTGCATATGTTTATGCATCCTGTTTTGCTAACATCGTATTACTGTGGACGAGTTACTTCCATATCTCCGTGAACAAAAACGTTTGGAATATTTATCATATAACATATGTGCCTCTTTGTGTGCTATCATTTGCAAGAAATCTCATTTCGGTGTCTTCCATTTGTGAAATATGACAATTGTTACGACCACATGATTCAGAATGCACAGGGACGGATATGGGCACACTACACACGACCATCCATTGGACATAAAAATCAATAACTCGAGAAAAAGTGAGATACCATTGTTCTCTCAGTTTAAATAAAAATTTCTATATCTTATTTACGCTTCACACACTACAATGTATGGGTTAAAATCAACCATATACAAAGTTTACACAATGTGTTTTTACCTCTGCAGACTCTTTAAAATGTCATGCAACGTTTTGCTTAATTTGATGCAGCACAGTAATTATGATGCATAATAAAAATAAATTCAGTCCTTTAATGAGTGAAGATTACACTGTAAGATGTGCGAAAATCAAATTTTTTCACCTAATAGTTTTCTTAAAATCAGATGATAAGTGTTTCACAGTGGCCACAATGGTGTCTCTCATCACAGGAGCGAAACGGTTTAATCGCTCCTCACATATGCATTTGTGCACCTCTGCCTCATCATTAAATATCATCTTATAATTTATCTCTTGCGAAAAAGTGTGGATATTACATTTATGTAAGTGACTTACAGTACATGTTGCTTAGCATCAGTTGAGCTCCTTGGCTGCCACTGCCAGATAGGGAGAATGGTCCAGTGCAGGTGGAGATATATCTGAATGTATCACCTATCCTGATAAGACATGGTACAACTGAGAGACAGATACACACTCGCTAATGCTGTGTGAAGTAAACAAAGTACAGAGGTAGAAAACTTAAACACAAAAAATATACTATGTACAAAATTTATTGTAAAACAAATATTTTTTCATATAGTTTCATTATTACCATTCTTTATAATATTCACATTACATTTTTAAGTATTTACATTATTTGTACATTTCTATGATAAAAACCAATCAGCTATTTACATTATGTACAATCATCATTTTTCAAGTATATGTACTATAAGATGTACCACGAAGGAGTTCTCCAAATGGGATGGAAATCGAGACGTGATGTACACATACAGACAAACAAATGATTACAATTTCAGAATAATTGGATCATTTATTCAAGAGAGAGATTCACAAATTGAGCAATCCAGTAACACGTTGGGCCACCGATGGCCCTTATACAGGCAGTTATTCAGCTTGGAATTGATTAATGGAGTTGTTGTATGTCTTCCGGAGGGATACTGAGCCGAATTATGTCCAACTGGCGATTTAGATAATCAAAATCCTGAGATGTTAGGAGAATGCTGCCCATGACAGTCCAAACGTTCTCCATTTGGGAGAGATGCCACGACCTTGCTATTCAAGGTAGGGTTTGGCAAGCATGAAGACAAGCAGTAGGAACTCTCGCAGTATGTGGATGGGCATTATCTTGCTGAAATGTAAACCCAGGATTGCTTCCCATGAAAGGCAGCAAAATGGGGCATGGAATATCGTGAATGTACCACTGTGCTGTAAGGGTGCAGCACATCACAAACAAATGGACCCTGCTATGAAAAGAAATGGCACCCCTCACCATCACCCCCGGTTGTTATACTGTATGGTGGGCGAGAGTCAGGTTGGTATTCCAATGCAGTCCTGGATGTCTCCAGACACATCTTAGGCCTGGAATCTCATTGACTGAAGTATAATTGTCTTTAGTGATGAGTCCCACTTCGAACTGAGCCAGCAAATACCTGTCCGGAAATGACCTGGACAGTGGTGGGATAGCAGCCTGATTCTCGCCAACCATACAGTCTGACAACCACGAGTGATGGTCTGGGATGTCATTTCATTTCATAGCAGAATCCATTTGGTTGTCATATGCAGCACCCCTGCAGCACAGCAATACGTCGACGATAGTCTATGCTCCATTTTTTTGCCCTCCATGGCAAGCTATCTTGGGCCTACATTTCAGCAAGATACTGCCTGCCCGCACATAGTGAGAGTTTCTACTGCTTATCTTCGTGTTTGTCAGACCCTATCTTCGTCAGTAAGGTCGCCACATCTCACCCAAGTTGAGAACTTTTGGTCTAGTATGGGCGGGGTAGTACAACCCTCTCGGGATTTTGATGATCTAATGGACAATTTGAGTAGAATTTGGTTCAAAATCCTTCAGGAGGACATCCAACAAATAGATCAATCGGTGAAAAGCCGAATAACTGCTTGCATAAGGGCCAGATGCGGACCACAGTTTTACTGAGATGCTCAATTTGCGAAGGGGTAAGCAACTTTCATGGATGCTAGTATGGACCAAAACAACAAAAAATGTCTAGTAAACATAGGATGTAAAAGACAAACCCGATGAGGAGCTCTGAGCACTTGTCCATCTTCGCTACAGTGAAACACATCTGCACTATTGAACATGTGCTCATGACTCTTAAGGTATGAATTTTAGAGGCCATGTTTACTGGACATTATTTCTTGGTTTGGTCCATACTACCACCTGTGACAGTTGTATACCCTACATTTTTAGCAAAAACAGTAGTGGTACATGTAGTTCACTGTCAGAGGTATCAAAATGGTTTTTGACTTGTTCGTTTCTGGTACAAGGATCCTCACCTCAAATTGATACATTTATCCTTCTCCATCATTTTAGAACATTTGTAACATCATGACAGACTCATTCTGTATACACATACATTTACATGGGGGCTGTCACCCGTAACTTTGCTGCTCTGTAGCGTCTCTGTATGACGTTTCCGGACATGGTTTCCTATTCAGAACATTATGCTCTCATGTTCCTCTACAAGTCTTAGAAGTTTGTAATGTGAATTCCCTAATGTGTGTGTCCTTCAATATTAGATGGATAATATTACTATGACCTGGATTTAATGTAATTTCTGTATCGTCTTCTGTTTTCTTTGGTTCATTTAGATTCGTGATCATGATATGCCTGTCGTAACAGCTCAGATTGTGGAAGATGACGCGCACATTACCGCACAGCCTATAATCCACATTGCAGCCTGGGTGTGCGGAGGCTTGTTACGCACCTGCAGAATGAGAATGATCTCGGTGCTTCACATCATCTTCCAAAAAGAGTTTCTTGCAAATGTGACATAGTTTTGCTGAGCAAAACGCTAATTATTCTTCGGAGCTTAATATCATCATTTTATTTTGTAATGAAAAGGTATTCACAAAATGGTTCAAATGGCTCTGAGCACTATGGGACTTAACTACTGTGGTCATCAGTCCCCTAGAACTTAGAACTACTTAAACCTAACTAACCTAAGGACATCACACACATCCATGCCCGAGGCAGGATTCGAACCTGCGACCGTAGCAGTCGCGCGGTTCCGGACTGCGCGCCTAGAACCGCTAGACCACCGCGGCCGGCAAAGGTATTCACAGTCTCAGCGATTGCATAGGGTTGTAGAGTAAACCATTCCAAGCAATCGCTGCCTCTGTCGTTTAATCCCATATCCTGCACCTATTTTGGTAGTGCACACAGGTCAGTATCGAGACTCTCGATAGCTGGCTTCAGGTTTATAGGTTTAGCACTTAAACACAACTAGAGGTCATCAGCGTACATATGGTATTAGAAGACTACACGGGAAGAAGGGGTTAAGTCCAAATTTCAGGAAAATGAGTTAGTGGTATCATTATGAAGTTCATCAGATGTTCTTTCAGCTGGGTGAACTTAATGAATGTGATGGGTATAGTCACAGAGCTGTAGCTAGATTAAAATATGGTATACACGAAGAAAATGGGTCAAGTCTGTCCAATACACAGACAGAAAGGGTGAAGTCCAGCAGGTGCGGATTTCTGAGATGTATTGATTTTTTTGTCTGCTTTTATGTAAGCGTCATTGTTGACATTGTTAAACGCTATGTCATTGTTGATATTTCTTATGTATTGTCGAAGCTAACACGGAGCAGATTTGACATTGGCTTCTTTGCTTTGTGCCGTGGTGGGACTAAATTTCGTGCCGTAATTTGTGCTAACACAGAGCAGCCTTGACAATCGCTTCAGCGCTTTGTGGTGTGGTAAATAGAACTGAATTTCATGTAAAATTCAACTGAGGCCAGTGTTTCAACTGGTGATGGAATATCCAAAGTCAAACTGCAGTATTAAGTCTAGAGAAAGACAGAGCTATGGTAGACAATCTGAAGTATCTAAAAAGCTAAGAACAATGTCACATGAAATAGCAGAGCATTGTAATTGCATGAAGAATTGTACTGATTTTCTAACTGGCAGAGAAGTCTACATTAATACCTAATTTCAATTTTCGAAGGACTGGAATGAGCAAAGTTGTCACCTGACAGGACTGATTTCTGTTGACAATTTACAACGCAGAAGGCCTCGCAGAGATGAGACAGTAGCTACTTTGTGTGTTTATACATTTCATTATAAGGTCAGAATAATGAGAGACAATACTGTGACAGAATTGTCTGCATGGTGTTTCAAATAAAAGATTAGAAACTATCAGAAATTCCTTAAGAAATGAAGGCATGGCGCCAGTTGATAAACGAGGGAAACACGGAAACCAATTTCATAAACTTTCAACAGAAACAGAGCAAAACATCTGCGCTCACATGAAGTAATTTAAAGGACGGTCCAGTCATTGCAGCATAAATAAAACACAGAAACTGTATTTGCTGAAGAATTCACAGTCAAGAAGTTCAAGATATTTCAAGAGACACATTCTGCTTGTTACGTATCATAGGAAACGTATCTTAAAATATTTAATACAAAATTTAATATCTCATTTAGTTTCCCTCCCAGTAATACATGTGGCACTTGTGATAAGTTTTCTGTAACTTTCAAAGTTCTAGAGCGACAACTCACACATACAGCACATGGAAAGATCAGACATTCAAAGTAATATTAAGAGAGAGAAGATTGAATATGGACTGCACCACCATAAACTTGATGCATTCTATCAGCGTAAAAGACAATCTCGACAAAGAAGCAGGAAGTTTACATAGACAGAATCGATATGTATGGATTTCCAACGAAATCTTCCATGTCTAAACATCAGCACCAACATTGTCTATCATAAGCAATACTTTCCTCTATATCTATTTAACATACATCGACCCTCAGACAGTAATAAAGTGTTTTTTGTTTATTCTGAAACTACAGGGAAGAAAGGTTCAAATGAAGTAGTTTCTTTCCTGCATCATTATGTTACTTCGTTTCTTGATACTGAGACTGAAAATTTGGAATTATTTTGTGACTCATGTGGTGGTCAAAATAAAACTACACCCTTTGTCCATCATGCAAAGCAATTTGAATCAATTCATGTGACATTCAAAGTCAGAGGACATTCATACCTGGAAAGTCACAAAGACATGGGCATCATCAGACTTAAAACGAAAGCTGAGCTCCCAAAGGAATAGACAGACATAATTACAGATGTGCATGGGAAACCCATCCCTTTTCAGGTCGTTGAAGTTGATGGCTCAATGATAAGTTATTGGACTGATTTCCTGCAACCAAGATACCTACCAAAATGTCCATTCCTATCGCGAATTATTAAGGAGATGAAGATAGAACGTCACCATCCAGGGCTTATCACACATCGTGACATTTACAACAGATCTTGGATCACATCAGTTGTTACTGCTCCTGCTGGACGAATGGAAGAGGAACCAGAACTTGCAGAAGGAGAGTTTTTGTTCCCTTCTCCCTGTTACAAAGGTAGGCTGCTAAAGACTTTAGTCATAGTAACTAAATGAAATTAGATCATATCAGTGTGTTAAATAGCAGGTCCTGCGTTATTATAACAAACCAATTGAAATACCATGCTAATAAGAGGTCGCATGTCCAATGTTTCAGGACTGCTACCATTCAGCGAGGAAATGTATCACGATCTGCAAGAACTGAAGATGTTCTGTGACACAGGGGCCCACGAGTACTATACAAATATTCCTTTCTGGCAGTGAATTTAAAAACACATTATATGTTGAAACTTCCTGGCAGATTAAAACTGTGTGCCGGACCGAGACTCGAACTCGGGACCTTTGCCTTCTGCGGCCAATTGCTCTACCAACCTTTTTTTTTTTTTTTTTAACCAACTGAGCTACCCAAGCACGACTCACACCCCGTCCTCACAGTTTTACTTCTGCCAGTATCTCGTCTCCTACCTACCAAACTTTACAGAAGCTCTCCTGCAAACCTTGCACAACTAGCACTCCTGAAAGAAAGGATATTGCGGAGATATGGCTAAGCCACAGCCTGGGGGATGTTTCCAGAATGAGATTTGCACTCTGCAGCGGAGTGTGCGCTGATATAAAACTTCCTGGCAGATTAAAACTGTGTGCCGGACCGAGACTCGAGCTCGAGACCTTTGCCTCTCGCGGGCAAGTGCTCTACTAACTGAGCTACCCAAACACGACTCATGACCCGTCCTCATAGCTTTACTTCTCCCAGTATCTCGTCTCCTACCTTCCAAACTTTACAGAAGCTCTCCTGCGAACCTTGCAGAACTAGCACTCCTGAAAGAAAGGATATTGCGGAGACATGGCTTAGCCACAGCCTGGGGGATGTTTCCAGAATGAGATTTTCACTCTGCAGCGGAGTGGGCGCTGATATGAAACTTCCTGGCAGATTAAAACTGTGCGCCCGACCGAGACTCGAACTACTGGCAGAAGTAAAGCTGTGAAGACGCGGCGTGAGTCGTGCTTGGGTAGCTCAGTTGGTAGAGGACTTGCCAGCGAAAGGCAAAGGTCCCGAGTTCGAGTCTCAGTCCGGCACACTGTTTTAATCTGCCAGGAAGTTTCATATCATCGCACACTCCGCTGCAGAGTGAAAATCTCATACTACGTTTTATGTTATTCGTTTGTAATAAGTAAAAAGTGAGAGATGAAGGCTGTGGGTTATAAAAACTGTGATTTATGCTGATAAATGAAATTACGTCCTATTAACTATATTTTTAATGATTGTGTTGTAACCATTTATTGAATAATTGTTGGTAGTTGTATAGCAGGTGATTTAAAGATGCAAAAGATGAGACATGGGCTTATTAATCATTATAATTTACATGAGTGGAATGAAAATAAAACAGAATATTGATATACAGTATTGTTTCTAAAACATGATTAGTCATGAACATCCTGTACAATAATGACTAGACTCAAATATGAATAGATCTTTGTCAAGCGAGATTGCAGGGAAGTTTTATAGTGAAGTATCATCCCAATTTCACATTACATTCTGACTTTTACAATCTAATTAGTGCATTATAAAAAGAAATTAAAAAATAGACATTCAGATAAAAAGATATACAGGGTCTTATTTCTAACATTTTTTCCACTTTTAAGGAATCCTAAACGAAAGGTCGTTGAATGTACTATATAAATTACAAAAGGATATCTCAGTAACCAATGAAACTGTGACGTTTTAAACTCTAAAATTGCTCTCTCGAAAAATCTATAAAGTGGGCTTAACCTTTTCTTTCTGTGTGGTCTTCATTTTCAATAGAAAAACACTGACAATGGTAATAGGGAGGTGGGGGTGCTGGTGCAATTTCTATATCAACCTGACATGCAAATTAATTAAGTGTATCAATTAATTACCCCCATACCTCTCCCAAGCCCACCCCCACCCCAGATGACATCATGTATTTTCCTCAGCTGGCTCATGGATCCCCAACCCCTCCGTACCCCCCACCAACCCTACTGGTGCGAATTTCGAATTTTGGAGGGAATTTCTCTGCCCCAAAGCTGTGCTGACGCCCCACCCGATCACCCTCCCACCCAGTAATTGGCACGAAATTAATAATGGTGGTTCCCTTCCCAGGACTTGAACCCAGTCCTTTTGGAAGGAAAGCCAACGTGTAACCCCCAACACACAGAAACTGTCCAGATGCAGGAACGGGAGGTTAGGTTAGTGTACTTTATTTATTTAGGTTGGATCCTAATTACATGATTAATCAAAAAGATCAATATTAATTGCACAATTATATGCATAGCGCTACACAAGGAGTGCGTAAAATCGCAATACAATTCAAAAGTTGATGATGCCATACAATTGGTGTTATCATGCCAGGAAAAAATTTGACAGTATCACTCAAAATTAGTGGCAGATGGACTCAAACTCTACCTTTCACCTAATAGGTGGCAGGAAAAAAGGTTGGAGTGGAAAGTACTATCTTTATTTTTTCGTGGGATATATTTTCAACTGAGGAGACGCCAATGTTTGCAGAGTGGAGTTTAATAAGTGTATTACCTATAAGCATATAGCTGAGGACTCTATCTGTCGCTGTTTGACTTCAGAGTTCCCTACAGACGTCTCTCCCAAGCATTTCTCGACAACCACTCTGCAGCCCAGGCACTCTAAGCCAATACACACTATCATAACTGATGGAAAAGGCTTCACTGTTCTAGTTACACATCGAAATTGTCATTGAAAAAATCAGCACTTTTAATCAACAGGTCATACTACAACACATGTATTGGGGAAAATCGACATCCCAAAATATTGCAGATGGGTCTGAGTTGAACGTACATTCTTCTCAATGTATGGCTCAGAATTAGTGAAATTATAGGCGCTCCCACCTCCCTTCATCCCTACCCATTCCTCGCTCCCTCCATGTATGGTGGGGAGACGGCTTTTTAATGGTCAACTGCTGTCACACCCCTCACAGTTTCTCTGTGGCCTAACGCCCTTCCGCCGACCGACGATTGGCACCCTGTCCACCTTGAGGCAATGGTCCAGGCATCGGCCCTTTGCCAACAAAACAGGATGTAAGGCTAACTAAGCAATATGAGGTAAATGAGGGCCACCCCAGGTGCAGCTTGTTTGATTATTTAAAACCAATTGGCTCTGCACCGCACGCCCCCTCCGCTGCATCACATACCGCGATCTCACAAACAGAAGGCCCGCCCCACCAAGTGCCCACCGTTCTGAATGTGAAAACGTTTCACTGTAACCGTTGTATTTGACATCAACACATCTCATCTATTAAAAAGGAAAACACTATCGCGACGAAAATAAATATCATCATTCAACGAAAATAGGCGCAGTCCATTTTCTTTTAGTTTTATGAGCAATATTGGTATAGTTTTTAAGTTAGACTGGAGGATACAATTGACGCCTCACTATTTTGCGACATCCTATGAAATGAGAAAACTACAGCAACACCACCAATTACACACGACCTGATTGCAGAGATTGGTGCTATACATCCCCTACACATGTCCACACTATGTAAAATTGGGAAAAAATCCACTATTTTGTGGCGAGAACTACCGACCACCACAGAATGTCCTCGTTTCTTCAAAACAGTCATCAGAGTAAATGAAAAGCGAGAATTTAAACTTTGAAGAAAAAACATCAATGTTAAGTCATGTTTTTCAGCTTGATGGAGAAATTACGCGACCTGCGAGCGTCCCTCACGTTAAAATCAATTTCTGTAAATAAAATGTCGTACACATGTGTATTACAAACATTTCAGACATGTGAAATAACATTACAGATTACAGCCTTTCGCCCCATTTGCTCAAGTCTGAAAAAACGCGAACATTTTATGTTCAACATTAAGCTGTAATTCAAGAAGAAGTTGCTATTTTGTACACTGTAGCAGGTCCCATTTTACCAATGTGTTGCTATAACACACTGGCGTTTACGAAACAAATCATGAAAGCCTGTCTTATAATACAACCAACAGTAAGATTTTACCTCATGTATCTCTCTTCCGATACAACAAAACCAAATACTGCCTGCGTGCTTGCATTTGGCATTTTTCCTCCGTAACTACCATCTACTGACCTGTCTGTATGGTTTTTGTCACGAGCATACAATCATTCACAATAGCAGCAGATCCTTGCGTTCTAGTTTTGTAAGAAATTTGATCATCAGGGGCTGTCTCACGCAGTCTACTCACATGTGGGGAATTACACTATCATTTTGGGGTTTCACAGCGAGCTATAATTGAAGTGGTGTCTACTTTATAGTTAGAAGCTATGAAGTATGAAGTAACATAGGACTTGTGGTAAGACCTGTTTCTAAAAATGCAATCATGACGATGATAATAAAAACAGTCGTGATTCCACAAGAATATATCAGTCGATTTCTATTAGTTTTATGAGCAAAATCGGCGTAGTTTTGAGAGAACTATACACATCCAATCCTTTAATAGAACCTCCTATAAGATTTTACTGCATCTCTCTCTTCTCGCCCGCATCTCGTGGTCGTGCGGTAGCGTTCTCGCTTCCCACGCCCGGGCTCCCGGGTTCGATTCCCGGCGGGGTCAGGGATTTTCTCTGTCTCGTGATGGCTGGGTGTTGTGTGATGTCCTTAGGTTAGTTAGGTTTAAGTAGTTCTAAGTTCTAGGGGACTGATGACCATAGATGTTAAGTCCCATAGTGCTCAGAGCCATTTTTTTTCTCTCTTTTCTTCTGGTATATCGGAAAACAAATACCGTCTGCATATTGACATCGAACGTATTACATATACACCTATTGCTTCATTGGAGCTGGTGACTGGTGGGCGAATTAAAGACCTGTGTAAAGTCTGTTCGACTGTACTAGAGGAAGATCATATCCAACAGATTATCAATCACGAGAGATGGTTCCTGTATGATTCCTTCATAAGCAGTTTAATACATTCAACAGAACAGAAAACCAGCCCAAAGTTGCAAACTTTATTTTTTATCCACTCAATGACTAGTTTCTGGCCAAGACCCATTTTGAAATCGTCTAAAAATAGTCGAAAAGGACATTTCCAGAGATGCAAAAAATGTCAAAGCCCAGTTACAGAGCACACAGATTATTCATAGTTTTTTGGTCTGTAACACATCCAAGCCGTGTCTGACTACAACTTTGTACACTGCCATACACTTCGCTTTTCTACCATGATTTCAAGGTCTGTGTCGGGTGCTAAATTCATATTAACATGTTTTGATCCATTGGTTCTCACAGAAACCTGAACATTGCATGGTGTAAACGTTGCAGCTCCCACAACAGAGTTTGCGGCATTGTAGAGCGGTTCCAACAGCTATCTGAAAGTGACGAGCTATGCAGTGAATCTCATGTTTCACAGCGACAGGGTAGCGGGCGTCTTGATGTTCCATTTCGAAATGCGTTGTTTCCTCAGTCTGCAGTCATGTCCATGATTACTGTTCCAATGTTGACCATGCCGGTATGTGCTGTTCACAACATGTGTGAGGTAGTAGAAATAGAGGTACTGTTATCTTTTTGGTGAAAAGGAAAAGCATGGGGAGGGCATCACAGCATTTGGAAATAGGATGAGTCTGCAACATTCAGGAATGCTTCCAAACAACATTCAGAAGGTGATGACATCTACATTTAATCCCATGCTCCACAGTGATAAGTAGCGGATAACTAGTGCTCTCTCCATCTCAAGTAAGTGGTGTTAGTAATCATTATGTGGTAATCAACAGCATACCAGTGGAAGGATGTAATGGGAAAGACAGTGTTCAAGTAGGACGCTGTACTATAATATGGACGCAGCTGATAGCGTGACCAATTTTAGCAATTTTACCAGTTGTTTCATAATTTTAACTCCAGCCAATGACACAGCAAATTGCTTCCCAATTTCTGTATCCTCGTTATATCAGCCTTCCATTACTTTGCAAGTACCATATTCTAGATTGTGACTGCAGATAGATGACTGTGCAGTACGACTATTTGTCCATTCGATCATGTCCACTAAAGTATACCAGTTGTTCCATAATTTTAATGCCAGGCAGTGACACAACAGACTGCTTCTGAATTTCTGTATCATCGCTAAATCACTTTGCAAGTACCATATACTAGATTGTGAATGGAGATAGAGGTCTTTACAGTCCATTCAGACATGTACATTAAAGAATTTATGATTACAACTGGCCATTTTTTCCTGTTTGGATGTGCATCGAAGAGAATTCTCGCATTCTCATGATAATATCGGAGATTGACAGATCCCTTGACTGTTCCTCCCTGTAACAAGGTAGCCAATTTAATCTGCAACTGCCCAGAAGTATGAGGGTCCTACATCCACTACATTCCACATCTTGTGAAGGAACAGGGCTAGCTGTGTCCATAATTCCTGGACAGTGAAGGCTGTTAGACACCAAACTTACCCACGGCACTAGTCCAAATGCACAAGATCTCTCCATATGCATGCATGTCGAGGAGAGTAGCACTTCTTGTTGGCATATAGTGGACAAGAGGAATAGAGTGTTTTGGTGGTATAACAGATGGTTAAGAATAAACGTGTGTTTTAAACGTGATGGGGCTCCAGACTGGTGGAGTCTGAAACATTTCACATAAATCAACTGTTGCTATTAATTCTTAAGTATTATTTGACTGTCTGGAATCAGTAACGGGGAGGTACCGGCACGAGACTCCGTATGGGATGTAAGTACATTTAAATCAATACTGCTAAAGAGCATAACAACTTTGATGCAAGTTATATTACCAATATTTAATAACAATATTGTCTAGATGCTCCATTATAATTATTCTTATGCACAAGATAGAACAGCACGTTAGTCGGATGGTACAGTGTAGCACTGTACTCGACTGCACCCAGTCACTCACAGCCAAATATTCTACAGATGCATTGAATTTCCTCTATTTTCTGTATATCTGTGTCCATTTGTGTGTCGTGGATGGCTCCCATGACACCGGTTAGGCCTGAATTAGTGTTAGAATTTGGATCCACCCAGCATTATATTGCAAATGATGTCTAGATATTGATCTACAATGCGCTACATCTGCTCAGGATTTGAAGGTGCAAGTGAGATAGCTAACGCAGCTATGCCCCAACGAGGGGGTGGCATGTGGGGTGGTGTGGAGGAGGTGGTGCAGTGCCACTACATTTTAGACGAACGAATAAGTTACACTTGTTTCTGCCCTCATTTATCTCATATCGTTTAGTTGGCCTTACATCCTATTGTGTTTGCGAAGGGCTGATGCTTGGACCACCACCTCAAGGTGGGCTGGGTGCTGCTCGCACCCAGGTGGAAGGGTGGTAGGCTGCAGAGAAACTGTGAGGTGTGCAGATGCAGTTGACCATTTGAAAAGGCCTGAGTCCCCACCATAAGTGGAGGGACAGAGGTTGTGGGCTGAGAGGAGGTAGAAGTGTTTATGATTTCACTATCCTCGTGGAGTGGTTTGCCCCCAGGTGGAAGGGTGGTAGGCCGCAGAGAAACCGTGAGGTGTGCAGATGCAGTTGACCATTTGGAAAGGCCTGTGTCCCCACCATAAGTGGAGGGACAGAGGTTGTGGGATGAGAGGAGGTAGAAGTGTTTATAATTTCACTATCCACGTGGAGTGGCTGTGTAGTTTGAGGTGCCATGTCATAGATTACGCGGCCACTGCCGCTGGAGGTTTGAGTCCTCCCTCAGGCATGAATGTGTGTGCTGTTCTTAGCACAAGTTAGTTTAAGTAGTGTGTAAGTCTAGGGACCAATGGCCTCAGCAGATTGGTCCCTTAGGAATTCACACACATAGTTTCACTAGTTCCCAATCGTACATTAAGGAGGACGCATGTTCAACTGCCACTCCTCTCCAATCTTTTGTGACGAAGATTTTCCCCATGCATGTGTTGCATTATGACACGTTATTATGAGTGCTGTTTTTTTTCATGACAATTTCAATGTGTAATTAGAACATTGACGCATTTTCCATCAGTTTTGGTAGTGTGTATTGGCTTTGATTACCTGGGTTGCAGGATGATTGTTGTCCATCATGCGTCTGTAGCGAACATGGACATCAAACAGCGATAGATACAGTCGTCAGCTGTATGCTTACAGGTAATACACTTATTAAAATCCTCTCTGCCAACACCAGCATCTCGTCAGTTGAATATATTTCCCACACAAGAAATAAGATAGTACCTTCCACTCCAGCCTTTTTTCCTGCCAGCTTGTAGGTGAAGAGTAGAGTTTGAGTACATCTGCCACTACTTTTGAGTGGTGTTGTCAAATGTTTTCCCAGCATGATTACACCAGTTGTATGACACCATCAATTTTTGGGCTGTATTGCGATTTGATGCACTCCTTGTGCAGTGCTAAGCAAACAGTTATGTAATTACTACCGAACTTTATGGCAGGTGCACATATTTGAGAAGTATGAATTACTCGTTTTGTGACCACTGTTTGTATGATGTACAGGAGCAATCTGAGATAGGGACACGTTCGAAGAAAGTGTACAGAAAATTTATATTATTATCACCAGCTTGTATGTCGATTCGAAGGTTGAAAGAGCGGTTTCGAAGTAGGCAAACCAGCCTACATTAGGGGGTTTGTAAGGGGACATTTATCAGGGATTTGATCCCCTTGAACATATCTTCCACTCCTTTGCCTTCTTTATTGTTGATGTACGTCGAACAGAAGGTGATAGATCAGAGCGTATGTGCACCCTCACTCCACATTCTCGTCAGTTACAACTGTCGTGTCTTAGAAAAAGTAACCGTCTGGATTTACAAAATTTGTGAGAATACGTGGTTTGAGCCAGGTCTTCGGCACAAGTAATACATGGATTTCTGTATGCCGAAATATATGACAGAAATCATCGAGATGAACTGACAGAGGACGGACATTCACGTGCGCAATATTCCGTTCAGGCCCGAAGCCCGCAAGGATACCACTGGTGGACGTTGGCGACGCTGGGTCAGTAAGGCTGGGGAATGCATTCCAGAGCAGCGCTGTGGGGAGGTAGGGGAGTGGGGTTCCTGGAAGTGGAGAACGGAAGGTGTCTTCAGGGAGAAGGGAGGAACTGTGGCCGAGGCCAGCTGGTCTTTGAAAAGCCGACTGGAGACTGGAGAAGGAATTCACTAGACAGAGCTGGAATGGTCTGTGTGCAACAGTGTTGAAAGAAAGATAAACGGATAAAAACAGAGTGTATTAATAAATGATCTAATACGAGTAACAATAGTAATATGATAATAAACTGCTAAATAAAAATGGGAGACGATAAATTAATCGTCTGAATGAGTGCGATGTGAGAATATTGAGATAACAGTGAAAAGTACCGCACTATATTGACATTGGGGCATCGGAATTGTACAGAAAATTTATAATTAGTACTAAAACTAACCCTAAACAAACAAATGGTTATAACACAAAACTATTTAAAGAAAATAAACACACAAACTACAGGCATCTAAAGCTAAGCTCCTAAAGCATAGGCACTCGAGTTCATGTGAATTGCAGACTGATCTTTTCCCGTATTCGGTCTTCACCATTATCCTGATGTCTTTTGTCCACACGTTTTGTAGTCTAAATCCCGAGATTGCACTGTTCAAAATCTTTAGACTTCCAGAAGTGAGATGCTTGCGTATTGTCAGACTTAACTTTGCAATTTCCTTCTGCGCTCTGAAGTTTTCTGATCTTTTCCTGTACAACACAAACTTTACTATTGTCGGCCTAGGTTTTGAAGATCCTGGCGACCCTCGCCCCACTCTATGACTTCTGCCCATGTCATTCACTGGCACCTACAGGGCTAGCTTCTCTCGGGCAAGATTGATCACTAATCCATCGGTATTCTCTGTGTTGTTTTCAGGAATCCTGAACAGTTTGAGGTACAAGTGCGTCGGATTTGGCGATCAGCCTCTGTTCGAGCAATCGTCCCCCATCTTCAGTTTCTTTCAAAGATTTGTTTAGAGCGCGGATCTCGCTCGCATTCGTCTCCAGAGTCTTCTTTCTGTATTTTGGCCATCACTGCTGCAGTGATGGTCGGTAAAAGGAGCCCGAACGTGTCTTGTGACTGCAACGGCCGGCCGAAGTGGCCGAGCGGTTAAAGGCGCTACAGTCTGGAACCGCACGACCACTACGGTCGCAGGTTCTAATCCTGCCTCGGGCATGGATGTGTGTGATGTCCTTAGGTTAGTTAGCTTTAAGTCGTTCTAAGTTCTAGGGGACTTATGACCACAGCAGTTGAGTCCCATAGTGCTCAGAGCCATTTGAACCATTTCTTTGACTGCAACGTAGAACTCATGTCAACTTTCACGAGCGCGGTGACGTCGGGGATGCCGGGCGGTGCGGCCGCAGTTTCCGGTGTCGTTTCGATGATGATGATGATGATGAAATGACGAGGCAATACAAACACCCAGTCTCCGGGCAGCCATTGGTGTTAGTGCGCGTTGCTTGAAGGTTATCCATTCTAAGTACAGTTCCACATTAAAGATTTTCAGAATCAAATGCTAATATGTCGCTAGGCACTCGCCACATGGTTATCGTAATACCAGGTGGTAATAATTAATCTTTCCCTATTTAACACGTTATAATCCTGAAACTAATTACTGTACGAGTACCAAAATTGGTAACTTTAATGTCCAGAGTATGGGAGCATGATTTCCATGCTTCAGAGCGCCACAATCCAGTTCCAACTATGGCCACCAGGTGCTGTGATCAGTCGTCGTGATTCATACACTCACGCACATGGTCAGTCGCAGTGCACTTGTTGATGTGTCAACGAGAGCTTGGACAAAAGGAGCTGAGCATTATTGGTGAAGCACTATTAGCAAAGCCGCGCGGGATTAGCCGAGCGGTCTTAGGCGCTGCGGTCATGGATTGTGCGGCTGATCCCGGCGGAGGTTCGAGTCCACCCTCGGGCATGGGTGTGTGTATTTGTCCTTAGGATACTTTAGGTTAAGTAGTGTGTAAGCTTAGGGACTGATGACCTTAGCAGTTAAGTCCCATAAAATTTCACAGACATTTGAACATTTTTGAACTATTATCAAAACAACAGTAATGCTGCAGCTGCACTTCGAGAATATCGCCGGCTGAAAGGATTACGGATGCGTCCTCTTTCTCCACCTGCTGTGCGGAGCATGGTGAAGACGTTCGAATCACCAGGAGAACTGGGCATCGCTTTGGAAAGAGGCTGGCGTCCCGTTGCACCACAGGTGGTTGATGAAATCGCTGTTGCTGTGGCAGACAACGCCGCGTGAATTCACCATCGTCAGGCAATGCGCGTGCTGTGTCACGACAGTTGAGCATCCCGTGGTCCACTGTACAGAAGGTACTCCGAACCACTGTCAAATGATTTCTGTACAATATCCGTATCGTACAGGAGCTTGCACCACAGGACGCATAACGACGTGTTCACTTCACTCTCCAATTTCTCGCAAGGACTGAAGTTGACGACGGCTGGTCCTGGACCATCCTACGTACAGGCGAAGCTCATTATTCTCTGACGAGTGAGGTGAACACACAGAATTGCCAAGTGTGGGGATCTTCACCTCCAGTCACTGTGGATGAAGTTCCTCTGTAAGGTAAACGTGTCACTGTATGGCGTGGCTTCACGGCTACATTCATCATTGGCCCATTCTTTTTTGAAAAGGCTGGCGTGTAAGGACCAAAGGCGTGCAGTGTGGCTATCCAGCATTACTGCGGTATGCTTCGCCAGCATGTCATACCCGCCCTACAGGAGAAAGGTGCATTGATCTTAACAGTTTTCATACAAGATGGGGCCCCACCGCACATCGCTCGTTAAGTTCACATGCTTCTCCGAAACATATTTTGAAACGATCGAATATCAGACGATCGTTTCCAAATGCTTGGTCGGCACGGTCACCTGCTCTACTCCCTGTGATTTCTGGTTGTGGAGCTACCTGAAGGGCAGGGTTTACCAGGGCAACATTCACGCATGTGCTGATCTGAAACGCAGCATGTCAAGAGAGGTAGCCAACATACTTATAGACATGTTTCGTTCTGCTGTGCAGAATGCAATCCTGTGGTTTCAGACTCTTCTGGACGCTGATTGGCGCCATGTTGAGTCACTTTTGTAGCTGTAATGGTGTGGTATGTAACTGTATGATGTACCGTAGCAGCACATTAAAAGTGTTTCAATTGAATTGATTCCCCATTATTTCTCTCCCTCGTGTCCTTGACATTAGTGCTACAAAGTCTGGTCCTCGAACTGTCATTAGTTTCCGTACTGTCATTATAACGAGTTAAATAGGCAAAGTTTAAAAATAACCACCCGGTATATAGAACAGCCTAACTGCTTAATAACATCTCCTATCCTACAGCTCAGGGCCAAAGTATGAATATTACATACTTTCTCCATCTTAGGAAAATGGAGCAAATCGGTTGGTTCTTCTTGCACTTGACGTGATCTATGGTGGACGTTTAAGGGGCTTAAAAAATGGTTCAAATGGCTCTGAGCACTATGGGACTTAACATCTATGGTCATCAGTTCCCTAGAACTACTTAAACCTAACTTAACCTAAGGACATCATACAACACCCAGTCATCACGAGGCAGAGAAAATCCCTGACGCCGCCGGGAATCGAACCCGGGAACCCGGGCGCGGGAAGCGAGAACGCTACCGGACGACCACGAGCTGCGGACTTAAGGTGCTTATGGAGACACCGTTATTTAATAGGCGGTTCCTTAGAAAACCCCTAAGAAAATGTTTTTATCATTGTTCCGTCCCAAAGCACAGAAGCGGATTCCAAGACGGCTGTGCATAGCAAATGCCTGAAATTTTTACGATATATTCCTAAGATCTTGATCTCAAACAGCCTTGAAAATTTAATTGATGTCTTCATCCGTTTCCTAGATACAGAGGTTCAAAGTTACCTTGCGTACACACGTAAAATACGCACGTAAAATCTGGCGCGAGGCGAAATGTAAATAATAAACAAAAGAAAATTGCTCAAATTTGAACGTTATATTCTCTAGGCATTTATCTAGAAGTATAATCTTCCTATTTTGAAAAATCTGTATCTGTTATCAAGAAACGCCCCAAAAACATTGTTTCTGGTTGCCAAAACTAATACACAGATTCCAAGACGGCTGTGCACAGTAAATGAGCGTAATAGTTACGATATATTTCTAAGATCTCGCTCTCAAACAGCCTTGAAAATTTTCTTGATATTTTACGCGCTTGCAAGATACAGAGGCTCGAATTTACCCTACCTGTACATGTAAGATACGCACCTGATATCAGGTGCAAGTCGAAAACCTAGTTTGCATAGTGACGCAGCACAGAGAAATATGCTGTAAAGTGCTTTCGTTATCATCAGGTTCTGGAAACACCATGTTGTTGTTCTTAAGAAGCACATGCAAAATTTTCTACATCTACGTCTACGTGGATACTCTGAAAATCACACTTAAGTGTCTGGCAGAGGCAGTGCACATAAAACCCGGTCTGAGGTATAAAAATTGTTTTGCGTTATTTCAGTTTCGCATAGGTAAACTATCAAAATTTTAGTGACCCATAGAATTCTTTTCATATGAATGACATTCCCTGCTGTAGCAGGGAAAAGAAAGGAACCAGGGGAAAAATGCTCCTATCGTAGCACAAAAACGGCGGATATGGTTTAAAAGACTCTGACTGAAAAGTGGGGTACCAGCTGCCCCATTGTACCTTCGTTAGTATCTTTAAAAAGATCCTAAATATTTTGGTTTTCGAAGATATTCGCGCTTTTTTATGCTGAAAAAGAAGGAGACAATAGTAGTGGGAAAGAGGCGGAAAAGTAATAAACACTGAAAGATAGTAAATAGTAGTTGTGGTATAGAAAGAGCGAAGGAGACAATGGCAGTGTGAGGGAACTAGTAGTGGGAAAGAGGTGGGAAAGTAAAAAACGCTTAAAGATAGTAAACAGTGGTTGTAGTATAGAAAGAGCGCAGGAGGCAATGGCAGTGTGAGGGAAAGAGAGGGACACAGTGACAGTGGAACAAAGTTGACAATGACGAAACTGTTTTAGGGAATGAGTGAAGGAGACAGTGCCAGTGGAAGTGGACTAAAGAGATGCAGAAGGTTGAAGTGGGTGAGAATCAGTGATAATGGGAGACAGAGTCTACGATAATGACAACGACAAAGGGAGAGGCAGTGACAGCGAGAAGTGACAGCAACAGTACGAAGGAATGAGACAGTAGCAGTAAGACAGAGGAAGAGGGTGACAGTGACAGTGTGAAGAGATAATGTTAGTAGGACAGAACAAAGGAGACTGTAGCTGTGATACAGGAGACAATGATAGAGAGACACAAAGAGATAATGACAATGAGTTGGGCTGAATGAGTGAGTGAGAATGGGCAGCTGGAAGTGGATGGGAATGAGCGGCTTACGACGACGGATTAGTGGGTTTGAGCAAATTACAGTTAGGGTAGCTTGTGGGAGTGAAAGATGAGTTGCATGTAAAAAAAAGCGTGAATATGCTTGCTTCCCAAAATTTTCAAAGGTGCTTTTCAGAGTCTTTTAAACAGCAGCGTATTCGCCTTTTTTGTGCTACGATAGGCACATATTCATGGCTTTGTTACTTGTTTTTGACGCGTAATCTCGTCTTTTGTTATTCCTGAAATTGCATTACACGTTTTAAAGATTCCTGACCGGTTTCTTCTATTTTTTTTATTATCTATGACAGGGTTGAAACTTGCTTAAGACAAACCAGAAATAATACCATTAAAGACATGTAAAACAAAAACAAGAACAGAAAAAAGTCTTCCTGTTTCCTAAACCATTTTCTTCAGTTACCGATCATTCCAACAGGTTCTTTATGAATTTTGCAGTTCCCTTGCAAACTTCTAGAGCTGTGACATGCAGTTGTCACATTTGATGAATATCGTATTTATATGCTCCTGAATAGTAAATGCACGAAACAGCAGAGGTCTTGTCGGTTATGACAGCGACCCGCTACATATGCAGTGCCCCAGACACAAGAGAACGCTCTGTACACTGCCCAATACTCCTCCACCATTTGCACCACAATGGGACCAGATAACCATCGGCTGACGACCGTTTCTTGTCCACTGCGAGCGGTCAGATTTTGCCACGACATTATGCCGATCCAGTTTCCACTGCGTAGCTGTAGTAGGCGCAGAAATACTGATGTTGTGTGCATTTCCCATTCATATTAAAATGAGTTTCAAATTCGAATCCATGGTCAAGCAACCAAGTCATAAGTTTCAATTCCAACTATGACTTCACTACACGGAAATTTTGCACGGTCCATAAAATGAATCAATAACACTTTTTACAGTAAAATGAAAATGAGTCTCCTTGGACTCACTCAGTGGGAAAGTACGAAGGCTAAATCAGGATAGTCATCTCGCAATTGTTTGTGGTTCAGAGTCTCTGGACCCACAAACTGTTGAAGTATAGCGCTTCCCGTGAGACCGATAGAATATCAGATACGCATAACTTTTGTCTCAGTGGAAGGGTTACACTAGAATAAAGAAATGACATTTATCCATAGAACAGGAATCTTCGATGTTCTTACCGTATGTGATACTTATGATACACCATACGTAGTACATTTCTTGCAGAACAGTAACTAGTAGATGGGATGTCACTTCTGCTGCTACGTCGTTTATTCCTCTCCTCATTGTAATAGACATGGGTAAGTCAAGGCAGAACACGCATACAATTTCAACTGATGCTAAATTAGGAAAAATGAAAATCGGTTGAATCTGGAAAGAAAGAATGAATCCAGAAGAAGGTGACGTCTGCCTCATCACTATTGGTAAGGACAAGGTACCAAATAAGTTTTTGATGAAGAATTTGAAGTGTTCAGGTTTGAAATGACACAATTATCTTGGATTTTTAAGCTCTGTTCCCGTGAGTAACAGGAACCGCCTACTTGCAAGAAGACAATTTGCTCCGAAAGATGCATTTACGACATCGTCGGTAGGTGTTTATTTAGTTTTGAAATTAGAGTGGAAGAAAACGTCTACATTTGGAATATGTAGGTACCAAATTTATCGATATTCTTTACACTACGCTTCCATTTATAGTACCTATTATTTTTAGTATTGCCTATGTGTGCTCATCCTTTTCATTTACAGGGCTAAATGCAGCATGCCACCTGTAACTCAACGATTCTCAAACAACATTTCTCTAAGAAATTATGCGTGCCGAAAATTGTACACTCCTTGACAAAAAAAAAAAAAAATCGAGACATCCAGAAGAGATGGAGGAAACGAAATGAAATTTCACGGTTTGAGAGGTTGTGTGATGTTATTTTAGTGATTACAAAATCTGAAAAGAACTTGGCAATATTGGGCCACTTCTCAGTATGATAGTTGCATCCCCCTGACCTGGGGGGATGATCTGATTCGGTTCACAAGGGTGTCATTAAGCAGTTGAATCCTCTGCTGAGGCAAGACTGGCCTACGACTATTGTAACTGGTCCTTGATGTCTTGAATATTTTCACTGAGGCAGTGATCATGTCAGAGCTGGTCCCACATACGTTATGTCGATGAAAAATTTGGAGACCTTGACTGCCACCGGAGTACCTCAGCATCACGAAGTTCGTAGAGACACATGCCACGTGTCGACGAGCATTGTCCCGTTGAAAAACGACAGCGGGGACGCAGCATGGCTGTGTCGTTCATTTGTGTCATCAGAGTTCCTTTAGCGACTAGCTGCCATGACCTGGAATCACACTCGATGGCTCTGCACACCATGACACTAGGGCTAACGCTGCTGTTCCTCTCCAAAACACTGGACGAATGGGAACTCTCTCCAAGTCGCCTTCATAGTTGCCGATGATGGTCTTCCGGGTTAGTTCGAACTGCAGTTCATCACTGAAAACACTGTGATATGATTCATCAGCAGTCCATGCTTCCCGATTACGGAACCAAACGCAGCCGTTTGTGTTTCAGTGTTA
The DNA here is from genome assembly GCF_023864345.2 of Schistocerca serialis cubense. NCBI lineage: Eukaryota > Metazoa > Arthropoda > Insecta > Orthoptera > Acrididae > Schistocerca > Schistocerca serialis. Next base: position 175,840,626 of record NC_064640.1, on the reverse strand, counting down.
ACGGCAGCTTACGCATGGGGCATTATTGTCTAGTCTGGCTATTGCTAGTCTCCGATCAATGGTGTGGGATGACACATAATGATGCAGGTAGTCGTTTAATTGTTGCCGGATGGCAGGTGCCAGTGTGAAGGGAGTAGACCGTGCTTGGTGCACAACATGACGAGCCTCCCTTCTGGTTGTCAGATCTGGCTGGCTGGAATCTTGATGACAAGTATACCTGCCCTCACCTTCCCATGCAGTTCCACATTGGACCATTGTTACATATAAATGTCTCACATGTATGGATATTACACGTTAGACCAGCTGGCCAAATATCAACCCACAATGATGATGATGTTTGGTTTGTGGGGCGCTCAACTGCACGGTTTTAAGCGCCCTTACAAATTCACAACCTTTGCTCAGTCCAGTCTCGCCATTTTGATGAATGATTATGAAACGATGAGGACAGCACAATCACCCAGTCATCTCGAGGCAGGTAAAAATCCCTGCCCCCGCCGGGAATCGAACCCGTGACCCCGTGCTCGGGAAGCGTGAAAGCGACCGCGAGACCACGAGCTGCGGACAACTCACAATGAGGCCCAAGTCATACTCTTGCAGCTGCTGCTAACGCTGTCTCACGCGAGTATGTGGCATCTGTCATTGACACTGATCACTCAACATCTGACGCTGTTCACACCTCTTATATACCCTACCATTCCTGGTAACAACACTAAAAATGAACAGAAGTAGTGCACTGATGGCAGTTCCGCTTGTCACAGAGTATTACACCTCTAATCATTTACATAATTGCCATTGGAGTGTACATGAACAAAGTTACATTGACATCTGAGCATGTCTTCTGGCTGTTTTCCTTTTTTTGTCAGGCAGTGTATGCTGAAGTTAGAAATGGTGTCACATGTCAGAGTCATCCCATGATTCTTGATAGGCAGATTTTTAGCAGTTATTTAATGCAGTATATCTATAATTTTATTTTTAGTAACTTGTCATTATCAGTACACTACTTCTAATGTAAGTTTACAATGAACACTACAAACTGTCAAGCAATTAACAGGAATTTTAAGTGCCTGAAACTATATAATCAGACAATTTTAGTAAGAACTGAGAAAGAGGTATGTTTTCAGTTTTTTTGTTTCATCTGAAGCAGGAGCTTGTTGAATACCTTTACACCATAATACGTAAGTAGGTAGGCTATGCTAGTTTAGGAAAAAATTATGCTGCAACCCTCCCTTCCCCCTCTATTGTTCTCGAACAAAGGGCTAGTGTTCTTTATTTTCGTATTGTTCTGTAATCCGCCTGTTGTTCTGTTACAGGCTTTTACATATTATATCCTCCTCCATTGTTCTGGACCAAGGGGCATTCTCTTCCAATGTCACACCCTCCCCCTGGAGTTTCCCAGTTTTGGAACAAAGGGTATTCACTCCAAATGCCCTGCCCCACCATTATTACATAAGCCAGTGCCCTATGTATCAAATTGTAGAAATAAAAAATTAAAAAAAATATCAGGAAATTCAAAATGGCCTGGGTTTTCCCACAGGCCTATGACGTCACTGTGGAAATAAGGCAGTTGTCCTAAGCGTAAATTGGTGGTAAATTCAAAATTTCAAGATAGGGTATTGCCCTGTTGATGAGAAATTAACAATTCAATCCAATTCAATTAAAATACGATTCAATTCAAATTAATTTTAGTTAATTTCCATTCAGTTCAAAAATCAGACTCCACTTTCCCTAAATTTAAAAATGTTGCTAGCCCAGCAGTTCAAAGTTTAAGCAGTTGTCACTCTGACATTACAGTTTAAACAATTTCCGCCAGCCCTCTGAGATCACAGTTTTAAAAAAATCCCTGGACCCGTCTGACACTGCAGAGTGAACAAAGTCCCTCACCCCAGTTACCTAAAACTGGAAACCCAAGAACTCATTTCTCGTACGTGGGAGGGGTGGGTAGGGGATTGACTCATCTTAAATTTGAAATGGTGAGAAACGTAATTACCCAAGTTTAAAATGATAGGAACCCCTCTGGCTCTCAGAACTTGACCACTTGTAATTTTAAAAACCGTGTAGCTCATTGATGAAAGTCTTATGTAGCAGAACAGGATGACAGGACGGCAATCGTGTCTTTATTTAAGCATATTTGGCGCTGTGCTGGAGAGAGCCACAGGTCGACAACACCTTGCCGTCGCCGCTGTCAACAGTCACTGCGCACGACGCTGGAACACTGCTAGCCCCGAGTCCAACTTCCCGCTGGCGGCGCCTCACAGATGACCACTGTGTCGCAGTCCATGGCTACCGTCAAACAGCCGACAAACCCTAGCGCCAGACCACCCTTGAGCACACTGAACGACTACAGAGAGTTTGATTCTGACTTAGTAAGAGGCATTTGTGGACTGTGGCATTCGCTCCGCAAACACTTATAAAACTTCTGTTGCCACTTTGACGATTATTACTAATATCAGGCACCGTCAGTGCAGCCTCAGTAGGCCAGGCTTGAAAACGAGCATGTAAGGTTCGAAACCAGCCGCCTAATATAAATACTGCATCTGTTGACAGAGCCGTTAATAAACGCTTTAAGGAATTCAATAAAATTACTGGTTCCCCGTGGAACAAAATGTTGAAACTGCAGAAAAGAACCACGGCTCATCCTGTGAACTTGCGTAAAACGCACCTAATCATTTCGATTATGATAATGAAAATCTCTTGCAGCTGCATAGAAATCGTTCATTGACTTTGAAAAGTGCAATCCTTACAGCAAAACACCATGCATTAGATGGTGGATTCTATGTTTTGTGTCAGATTCCAGACGTAGCAATGGCGTTACTAACATTCTAGTAATACAAAGAACAGAATCAGCGCTGTAAGGTATACAGACGTACTATTAAGCTGTCATTCCCATTTTCAAGAAATAGCAGCAAGTCTCGCATGTTTTCGGATTTAACTACAAATTCACTGCTGTCCATTAAAATTGCTACACCACGAAGATTACGTGCTACAGGCGCGAAATTTAACCGACAAGAAGAAGATGCTGTGATATGCAAATGATTAGCTTTTCAGAGCATTCACACAAGGTGGCGACACCTACAACGTACTGACATTCGGAAAGTTTCCAACCGATTTCTCATACACAAACAGCAGTTGACCGGGGTTGCCTGATGAAACGTGTTGTGATGCCTCGTGTAAGGAGGAGAAATGCGTACCATCACGTTTCCGACTTTGATAAAGGTTGCATTGTAGCCTATCGCGATTGCGGTTTATCGTATCGCGACATTGCTGCTCGCGTTGGTCGAGATCCAATGACTGTTAGCAGAATATGGAATCGGTGGGTTCAGGAGGGTTAATACGGAACGCCGTGCTGGATCCCAACGGTCTCGTATCACTAGCAGTCGAGATGACAGACATCTTATCCGCATAGCTGTAACGGATCGTGCAGCCACGTCTCGATTCCTGAGTCAACAGATGGGGACGTTTGCAAGACAACAACCATCTGCACGAACAGTTCGACGACGTTTGCAGCAGCATGGACTATCAGCTCGGAGACCATGGCTGCGGTTACCCTTGACGCTGCATCACAGAAAGGAGCGCCTGCGATGGTGTACTCAACGACGTACCTGGGTGCACGAATGGCAAAACGTCATTTTTTCGGATGAATCCAGGTTTTGTTTACAGCATCATGATGGTCGCATCAGTGTTTGGCGCCATCGCGGTGAACGCACATTGGGAGTGGGTATTCGTCATCGCCATACTGGCGTATCACCCGGCGTGATGGTATGGGGTGCCATTGGTTACATGTCTCGGTCACCTCTTGTTCTCATTGACGGCACTTTGAGCAGTGGACGTTACATTTCCTATGTGTTACGACCCGTGGCTCTACCCTTCATTCGATCCCTGGGAAACCCTACGTTTCCGCATGATAATGCACAATCGCATGTTGCAGGTCCTGCACGGGCCTTTCTGGATACAGAAAATGTTCGACTGCTGCCCTGGCCAGCACATTCTCCAGATCTCTCACCAACTGAAAACGTCTGGTCAATGGTGGCCGAGCAACTGGCTCGTCACAATACGCCAATCACTACTCTTGATGAACTGTGGTATAGTGTTGAAGCTGCATGGGCAGCTGTACCTGTACACGCCATCCAAGCTCTGACTCAATGCCCAGGCGTATCAACCCCGTTATTACAGCCAGAGGTGGTTGTTCTGGGTACTGATTTCTCATGATCTATGACCCCAAATTGCGTGAAAATGCAATCACATGTCAGTTTTAGTATAATATATTTCTCCAATGAATACCCGTTTATCATCTGCATTTCTTCTTGGTGTAGCAATTTTAATGGCCAGTAGTGTAATAAAGTGGTCTGACTGGTTGTCTTAGCCATGAAATAACGATACTTTAGCGAGGGGAGAACGAATGTACACTTCTGTACATTAAGTGTTCTGTGTGAAGTAGCTTGGTCTATGTTAAGAGGAAAACGCCTGGCACCTATACGGCGCTAATGCAATGATACGCGAAAACATTATGACCGCTGCCCACCGCGACGCTGGACGCCGTCTGGTGGCGTTGCAGGCACGTCACGCGGTAACAAAAGTATGTAAGCAAATGTCAAATGTGTGTGAATTCCTCAGGGAACAAACTGCTGAGGTCATCGGTCCCTAGACTTACACACTACTTAACCTAAGGACAAACACACACACCCATGCCCGAGGGAGGACTCAAACCTCCAGCGGGAGGCCGCGCAATCCGTGACATGGCGCCTCAAACCACGCTGCCACCTCGCGCAGCAAGTATATAAGCGGAGCAGAGACAGACGGGGGATCACCCTAGCGAAGATATCGACTGTAAATGAGGAAACTCAGTGGGATAAGCAACTTTGATAAAGGCAGGTTATTATTGCGAAGAGCCTGCATACGAGTGTCTCGAAAACGGCAAAGGTGGTTGAATGTTCACGTGCTACTATCTTGATCATTTATGGAAAGAGGAGCCGGCCGTTGTGGCCGAGTGGTTCTGGGCGCTTCAGTTCGGAACCGCGCTGCTGCTACGGTCGCAGGTTCGAATTCTGCCTCAGGCATGGATATGTGTGATGTCCGTAGGTTAGTTAGGATTAAGTAGTTCTAAGTTCTAGGGGACTGATGACCTCAGATGTGAAGTCACATAGTGCTCAGAGCCATTTGAACCATTTACAGAAAGAGGTAGGAGAGTGAAACCACTAGTAGGTGCTAAATGGTTGGACATACACGACTCTTCACAGAACGTGGGGTACGGAAGATTGTTTGCTGTGTAAAGTAGACTAGATAGTGATGTCTGGCATATCTGCCGAAGGGCCGGTCTTTGTGGCCGAGAGGTTCTAGGCGCTTCAGTCCGGAACCACGCGACCGCTATGGTTGCAGGTTCGAATCCTGCCTCGGGAATGGATGTGTGTGATGTCCTTAGGTTAGTTAGGTTTAAGTAGTTCTAAATTGTAGGGGACTGATGACCTCGGATGTTAAGTTCCATAGTGCTCAGAGCCATTTGAACAATTTTTTCTGCCGAAGGAGCGTAATGGTGGCGCACGCAGAAGTGTTTTGGAGCACGCTGTTCATCGTACATTGTCGAACATGGAGCTCCGCAGCAGACCACCCCTACGTTTTTACATGTTGACCCACCGACATTGTCAATTACGATTGCAGTGAGCATGAGACCATAGAGATTCGACCGTCGATCAGTGAAAACGTGTCACCTCTTCGGGTGAATCACATTTTCGGTAGACGAATCGAATCGATGGTCGTCTCCACAAATGCCGTCATCGAGCTGAACGGTGGCTCGAAACGTGCAGCGTGCCATGGACACAGACTGGTGGGAGCAATATTATGCTGTAGGAGACATTTTCCTGCACTTGCATGGGACCTGTGGTAGTAATCAAAGACACCATATCAGCTACGGACCACCTGCATCTCTTCATGCTTGATATCCTCCGCCACGGCGATGACGTCTCCCAGCAGTATAACTGTCCGTGTCTCGGAGCCAGAACCGTGCTACAGTGCTTTGAGGAGCATTATAGTGAACTCACGTTAATGTCTCGGCGACTGGATTCGCCCTATGAACTCCTTCTGGCTCGCTATTGGGAGCCGTCACAGCGTACGCAAATCAGCAGCCCATTATTTACGCGAATTACATGACTTTTGCTTAGATATCTAATGCCACATATCTCCACAAACTTACCAACAAACTGTCGGATTGCTGATACGCAGAATCACTGCTGTATTTCGTTCCAAAGAGGGACAAACAAGCTATTAAACAGGTGGTCGTAATGTTTTGGCTCACCAGTCCATACATGTGCCTCGAACAGATGCGTGTAGTGCTGTCAGACTGATTGTACTTCAAAATATAAGGATTGTAGGATTGCGTTAAAACATCGTCGCATCTGTATGTTATGTAAACTTTCGCATTAATGTTACACGAAACAACATCCATATTCCATTCATCTTTTGGATTTGCAGCTTTTGTCTTTCTTTCCGTGTTTGCAGATAAATCCTAGGATATAGGTATCACTAGAGGTAAGACAGATACTGCCTACAGGAAAATTAAAGAGACCTTTGGAGAAAAGAGAACCACCTGTATGAATATCGAGAGCTTGGATGGAGTTGGACTCCAGACCCCATGTCGAACACACTTGATGGTGGTACTGCCTCTAATTGTTTAAATAAAGTCTGAAAATAAAGACTTATGTCCAGTACAGGCAAGGTCCTTTTCCCGCTCTTTTTCTCCCCAGAGCGCCATCTTGGATTATGTCACAGAAGGGACAGCAGCGCCCTCTCTTGGCAGTACTGTGTACTAGGTCAGCTGCACTCCAGAACCCATGGTGAACACACCAGATGCAGGCACTGCCTCAAATCGTTTAAATAAAGACTGAAAATAAAGACTTGTGTCCATCCTACCCAGCACAGGCTGAGTCTTTTTCCCACCAATTCCTAGGAAGAGGTGGCGGTCAGATGACTTAGGATAGTGGAGGTAACACAAGTGCCCTTTTTTCCTGCCATTTTCTTAGGTTAGTAGAGGTCACCGTGGTTCATTACATTGTCCTGATGGAATCTGAACTTCCATTTTTTGGGGGAGGAGAGAGGATTGGGAGGGGAGAGGGTTAGGTTAGTGGAGGTAGCCCAGTTGACCTACCGTCCCACCAAAATTTGAACTTCCCATCATGACATCATTGCGACGTTGCCATATCTATTACCGCCATTTTGAATAAATTTGGCAACAATGGAGAGTGGAGTGGCGCCCGCTTTGCCCTACTACTCATGGCGGATTTCCTTCCCCATCCTTCCCTAATCCGAGCTTATACTCCTTCTCTAATGGCCTCATTGTCAGTAGTAGTGTAAACTGTGTTCTGGGGCATTTTGTTAGTGCAGGCTGCATGTGTCGGGGGAAACATACATTCAGGGGCAAGCCTATTGCCTTTAATGTATGACGGGCTACCTAAAAAACAGAATGATTTTTTAAAACCTATGTATTTTCAAATTGTTCCCATAACAACCTCATCCCCTTCAAAATACTCTCCATTACAACTAGCACATTTGTCCCACTGGTGCTTTCACTGATTGAAACATTTTTTGTAGTGGTCTTTCCAAATTGCTGACAGCTTCTCCCTCGTTTTTTTCTTGAATTCTGCAATGTTGTCAAATCAGTGTTCTTCCATGCCCCTTTTCATGTGTGGGAATAAGAAAATTCATATGGGGCCTAGTCAGGCAAGTGATTAGCGTGTGGCAGCAGAACCATGTTATTTTCAGTCAAAAACTGTCTAACAGAGATGGTTGTGTGTGAAGTTGCATTGTCATGGTGGAAGAACCTGCCTGCCCTGCCTGCCACAAATCTGGTGTTTTTTCATGACAAATCTCTGACAGTTGATTAATTGTCTGTCGACAGTCTGTGAGCATGAGCTCTCGAATTTTTTCAATATATTCCAATTCGGGCAGTTGAAGGACATACTGAATGAGGTTTGTCACCAATCAACATGTCAGCATTATTAAATCAAGCAATCCTCTCCTACACTTGAGTTTTTACCATAGCGTTATTCTGGTACGCTGTTTTTAACATTAAAACAGTTCCAATAGCAATTTTACCAAGTAAACTTACTATCATAAAAAGGAAACAAGAACAAACTATCGCTAGCAAAAACAATCACTGCAGATGAACAGAACAAGCCAGGTCAACAACACAGGCAGCACTGAACTGATAATGAGTTGTGCTATACACACCTAACAGTAGAAATGCGTACTACACTAGCTCCACCCATGGCAACGTTATTCTGGTTTTTTGGGCACCCCCTCGTATTGTTCTCTTTTAACTGACAGATCCTTAGCCTATTGTTCTGCTAAGTGAATTATGACCTGCTGGGGATAATCTGTCCTTCTGAGAAACCCCCACTCGTCCCCTTCCTCGTCCTCCTCCCCTATCCTCCTCCCCCAACCTGTCTGGGAACTCCCCTCGGTGATACACACACAGTTTTGACGTCAAATTAATTGATTAATTAATTAAATCGATCAATTAATTAACCTCTATCCTACTGGGAAACACCCCAGCCCTCTCCCTCCCTCCCCCCTCCTGGAAATTGGCGGTGAAAAGACTTAGTTGACTGGCTATTTGGTGGGGAATCGATTGCAGTGTATGAAATTTTGTTTAAACAAATTCTGGTAGACTAGACAATGTGTGGAATATTGTTTATTTAAACAATTTATTGGACTCAAGGCTGTATATGGAATATAGTTTACTTATTTATTTAAGGAATTTGTCAGGCAGTTGACTGCAGTGTACAGAATACTGTTTATTTAAACATAATGAGGGTGACAGGATAGTATGGAATATTTAAACAATTACGGCGGTTTTTTTATCCCAATCATGCAAGGAATACCATCAACATAACTCACCACATGGAATTACACTGTTAAAAATCTTTCGCACTGATCACAGGGCATTGCGCGCCGATGCCTCTGACCGCTTCACCAGGCTAGCCACCTCACGTATTCCCACACACTCAGGCCGCCACAGTTCACTCACTTGGGCCCTGTGACTGACAGACGGGATGTTGCACTAATCCCCAAAGAAGGCAGCAGGTGGTGGCAACACTGTGATATTGATACCTGAGAAATTCCTGTCGAAACACCTGTTCTCTCTCTCTCTCGCTTTCTCTTTCAAGTGGTAATGTCCTATCACATGCCACTTCCAGGCCTGCACACCCCATCGGTCGTGGTGAGACCAAACCGCAAACAAAGCAACATTTACCTAGTAAACCCTGAGCTGTGGACATCTTGGAAATGTTCCCTCACCCTATCAGATTGATTGACTAATTAATTAAATCGATACCCCTTGTATGTGGCAAGTTTTACCTTGCATCCTATTGGTGGATACTAGGAGTGGTATATTTGGTGGGATTCAATCCCGCAACTGTTGGGTTTCCAAATCTTATTGGATTCTTTTTCTCCTTGCCTCCTATCAGTGGATATTGGCACAATTAGGTCATTTAGTAGGAAGTCCATTATGTTGGAGGGTAGCTATAAATTTCAAATTTCAGCTCAATTGCATACTATGTCCTTGCACAATATGTGGGATGGGCTGGATAGATGCATGTTCACAATACAACCATCGGAAACAATAAATTGATCAGTCGGGAATTTGACGTTGTGACTGGATTTTTAAAGCACTATAGAATTCCTAAACTGGTTCTCTCAGCTGCATTCGGAAGGAGGATGAGTGGCCTACTGCATGATAGAATAGGGCCAACAACAAATATCTCTGCAAGACAGAGTCCACTGCGATGTTTTGAGAAGCGCTAAACACAACATACTTAAACCATGATCCAATCTGTAGTAGTAGTAGTAGTAGCTGTAGTCGTAGCTAGATGTCGAAGATCGCTATCAATCGAGAATTTGATTTTGCGATTGGGCTTTTAAAGTACTATAGAAGTCCTAAATTGATTCTCTCCACTACATTCAAGAGGAGGAAGGACCTACTGCGTGACAGGATAGAGACAACAGCAAATACCACTGCAAGATAGAGTCCACTCCAATGTATTGAGAAGTGCTAAACACAACACACTTAAACCCCAATCCAGACCATAGCAGTAGTTTTAATGGCTACATGTCGGAAATCGCTGAGGCACTAGCACATCCTGTGTGCTCGTGTCCCAGTATCCACACACAGTGCCCCAATCTCCTTATACACCACCAGTGTCAACGCTCAGAGGTCGCAGAAAACTGCCACAGCTGTAGTCGTGGATGTGTGTGTATGACAGAGTGCACCACCCCCAGCCAGGGAGGGCATCTGGGGATGACTGGAGTGGTAGGAATTCAGGTGTTATCAATATGTCCAGTGCCAACACTTGTTAAGGATCGATACTGAATTGCTCAGTTTCCCACAAAGAATACATGCAACACATGCAATTGTGGAGACAACCCAAGACTTGGCGAGTATCAGTTCGCTATTCAGCTATCCAGAGAATGCGGCCACCAGACCTTGGCCCTGTAGCTGCTGCAAGAACCGACTACCCAGCTAGCCAGAACTTTTCTATGCACCCAACACTCGCCAGAGCCTTAAGCCCGGAAATGCTCATTCGTTCCAGCCACAGGCTACCTCCATCAAGTGCCTCACACGCCAAATGGTGTCATTCTTGGAAAACAGCCACATAATTATCACTGTAATTACAGTTAAATATTACGATTGCAGCCTCAATCTGATGACATTCGACTATGAGCGAAGTATCAGAAAAACCTCCTCCTGACAACCGTGTCTCTGGAAATATCAATATTTATATCCCTCTTATGACTGGACGTAATTTTCCATATAAACTCCTTCACCGCCCCCCCCCCTCCCCTTACGGCTATCAGTGTGTTGAAATTGTAATCATCCACGTCAAATCCATACAACCCTTACGACCGCACATAGTCATTTTCTTTGTACATGTCAGACAATGACCACAGTAACTTTATATCCCAACACAAACTTTATAAGCCTGCCGTTCACAACAGATCTATCACACATCCCTACTAAGTATAATACTTTGCCAAAAACTGCATGCTGGTGGCACCAAACAACACTGAGCGAAAATCCGCGAAGGATGGACATGCCTCATTTGCTTTTCTCGCGAGTGGTACCAGTGTCCCTTAGAAAGAGGGGTGTAATCCTCTTATAAGTCACCAGATGTTAAAACCACGATCACAAGGACCATGTTACTCTCACCCTGCATAAAAAGCGGTGTTGGTTCTACACCCACAAACAAGTATTGCTAAAATATCCAGGTTAAAAACTATACATGCTTTATAAATTGAGGTATGGTATTGCTTCCGAATGAAGTGGTCTTCCACACAAATATCTCGACATTGAATATAGATGGTGATCACTGGGGTGTGTATTAACAGACGGAAAGCATGGGTGCACATTACCAGCGATGCAAGTACATAATAAAATCACCCTTCTCAACAAATTTAGAAAGTGATTCGGCTAAGAAACATGGTATTAAGCCGATATTTGCAACTCCTTCTTGCCATTGCTGGATACCTCCCAAGCTAATAAACAGTATTTGTAACATATTCTATCTTGATACCTTGTAGAATGTAGACAGTGTAGCAGAGGTTCTACGATATAGCCAGGGGGTTGCAGGTGATGGAGAATGATGGTTGATTGAGAATGATTATATACAGTAGATGTTGTGCTTTGTGAGGAATCACTTAAAAATGCAACACTAGATTGAGATCGTAAGAAATATACACAACTCTGTGATCAATACACTGGCTTCACAGATCCATAGTGTTAACGCTTTCTGGTAGAAATGCTTTCTGCGATTTGGAATCAAGTCTCTCTATTCAACCACATACTTGCATTTGATCCTGTGAAGATGTCTTTTAATAATTACAGCCACTGGTGCATCATATTCATGGCACTTTCATATCTTGAAATAAGCCACCTTTTTCGAACATATCTACTAAGGACCCCATACAGCAAAACTCCAGCATGGTTTTAGACAGTTCATCTGTATTTTGTAACTGTTCCTCAGTCTGAACTGAGTGGAAGTCAGAGAGCGCTATATCTACCACATTCTGCAACCCATGGAGAAACAGGGTGAGCTGAGTTAATGCGACAGGGCTGTGTTTTGACCACACAGTGTCCGCAGCTCGTGGTCGTGCGGTAGCGTTCTCGCTTCCCGCACCCGGGTTCCCGGGTTAGATTCCCGGCGGGGTCGGGGATTTTCTCTGCCTCGTGATGACTGGGTGTTGTGTGATGTCCTTAGGTTAGTTAGGTTTAAGTAGTTCTAAGTTCTAGGGGACTGATGACCATAGATGTTAAGTCCCATAGTGCTCAGAGCCATTTGAACCATTTTGACCACACAGTGGAAATGGAACATGTTGTAGCTCCACCAAATGTGTACAATATGTAAGGACAGCGCAAAACGAAGCTTCCTCCTGCAAACCAAGGTAGTAGAAAAGACAGTACAATCAGCTACGGCAGTGTTTCTTATCAGGGAAATTAGAAAACACGACATCATATTGGAGCTGGAGGAAGAATGAGGATTTTGCTACTGCATTGTGGTGCACCTCCAAACTACGTAGAGGCTCCGCAGTCCAAAGGAGATCTGCATCCCTCAGGGTGCATTCAGCCTGTCACCCAAACATTATCTCTGTCCTTGTTAATTTGCTGTACCTTCCAACAGAGAAAAACTACGAACAATAAAAACTGCACTAACATCACCCAGTAGAGAACTCGATTAGATATTACCATGCCCCTTTGCTCCAAGACATCGTAAACGAATACCACCGCGAACTGACACGGAGCATATGTGGCGATCCTATTGGTCCATTGGAGCAGATGGCCAGTGATAGAAGTCGCTTGGGCAGACCAGTGTAGAGTTCCGTCGCCTGTACTGCAGGAGGACCATATTCCACAGACCATCACCGCATGAGAGGGTCCCTGTGTTGTTGTTTCATAAGCAGTTTGATACATTGTTTTCTCTGCATTAACACATCCAAGCAGTGTATGACTACAGCTTTGTACACTGCCATACATTTTGTTTTTCCACTACGTCTTCAAGGAATGTGTCAGGTGCCGAACTGTCATTAACACGTTTTGGATCATTGGCTCTCATAGAAAGCTGGACATTGCATGGTGTAAACATGTTCAACTGTGTGTGAAATCTTATGGGACTTAACTGCTAAGGTCATCAGTCCCTAAGCTTACACACTACTTAACCTAAAGTATCCTAAGGACAAACACACACACCCATGCCCGAGGGAGGACTCGAACCTCCGCCGGGACCAGCCGCACAGTCCATGACTGCAAGCGCCTAAGACCGCTCGGCTAATCATGCGCGGTGTAAACACGCTGCTCACACAACACACAGGATGGTTGAAATAACAGATAGAGGGGGTGTTTATTATTGACAAAAATGTGGAAGACATAGTGACATATGGAAACTGCAAGAGCTTTTAGCATTGTGGAGTGTTTCCCATAAGCCGCCTAAAGGTAATGACCTATAAATTTAATCTCATCTTTTACAGCGATGGGGTAGCAAATGTCTAGATGTTCCATTTCGAAGAGATCAAGAGCACTGATTTGTGATATTGCAGCCATGTAAGTGATCACTATTTTTGTGCCAGCCATAGCTCAGAAGGTGTTGCTCCCACCAAGACTGGAGATTACAGAGAAGCACATTGTAAATACTCTTTGTTAGGGTTTAAAACACCCAAACAGTCTTGCACAGTCAAACACGCGATCCATTCTGTAGCTATATATTGCAGTATCCCAGCTGACAATAAAACGCTCTTTAGCTACAGACACTTTATAAAAATCTATAAGATGGTTGATGATAACTCTGGGGTCACACCTGGGCTTCTGGTCCGACATATATAAATTTATTACTCTACTTTTGGTGATCGTCCACGTTAAACATTTTATTCCAGCTATCTTATCATTGTTTACGAAAAATGATTGTTTCCCTGGTTCCCACTGCATACATGTCAACTTCTCATATTCCTCTTGCTGTCACATATTCATTCCCATGTACAAGAACTTCCCTAAACCAAGCAGAAGACATATAAGTTCTCCCTGATTCCCACTCAATTTCCCCGCATTTTCGACTATTTTCCCTCGATTTATACGTATTTTCTGTCAATTCTGTCGATTCAGTGAAAAATTGGCTCCATTCCGACCATTTCCAATTTATGTGAAGGTCATTTAGATCAATCTTAAGCTGCTTTTAATATATTTTTATACTTTTTTATGTATATTTAACAAAGTAATTAGTTAAAGATTTTTATTGCTAAAAATCTGACTCCTTTCTGCGGGGCACTACGGCTGAGTGATGGCTAGTGCGAGTCACTTTTCCTTCCAGTGTTATATTTCTGAATGTTACTTTTGTATTCGATCTGCAGCTTGCCAGATCAAGAGCAGTATTACATATTATGAGACTGTTATTGAGGGTTATCTTTATAGACGCGTTCAATGCAACGAAAATAATGAATGATGGTTACATTTAATATTTGCCTCTTGATATTTTTTTGCTTTTTACATACATTTATTTAATTTTCTTTCACTATTTTTCTGTGCGACCGTGGTCGTCAATGCAGGTGCTGTAGCGCAACAAAGGGCAAACGGGGAACGTGCTCACAGATGAATGAAAGGGATTAATCGCATGGAAATGCGTGGACGTCGGCTGTCTGCATGCCCAGTGAGCTGGATCTCTTTCTGTGTGTTACTACTGCCATCCAGCCAATGGCTCTGCTCGCTTAAGAATTTCCATTATCTCTCTACCGTGATTTCACGCCTGCTCGGACGAGAGACAAAACTCGTACATCCGGCGCCGGCTTTCCTAGATACGGCGCCCACTGTCTTCCCCGCAGCTTCGGTAAATATTGTGTTTAGTTAGCATAACAGTCAGTTGAAACCATTGCTCTCACTTACACCAGTGTTCTGAGATTGTCGTTGCGACCATTGATTTCTTTGCTGCTGCTTCACTTTCTTTTATTTCTTTCTCTTTCTTATACCTTTATTTCACAGTTTTATGTTTAACTCAGATAACATTGGAATCGCTGGAACCTTTAACGGGATGGGCTGAAGAAAGAAAAGTATAATAATTTACTGATAATAATTAGGAGAATGTTTCTATTTTCAAATTCTTCCACGACACTGTGGAAAATACCACTGGCTCCTCAGAAATGAGGACATTATTAAAAAGAACTAAAGACGAGAAGCACACATAAAAAATCTGAAGAAAACGGGTGAGACATTAAAATACACAATCAAATACCAATACGTAAAGGCAATACAGTAAGTGGAGCTCAGAAGTTTCCGGGGTTCGGTCTGCACTTGAAATATTAACGTTAGCTTAGGGGAGACAGGTGGCCCAACTATATCCGATCCGCCAGCAATCCAACCAAGAGACAGTCAACGGACCCACCGACAAGACGACTTGCTTTCCACTCGACCAGTACACAAGGAACTCCAAAGCCAAAACGTAAAAGGCGTAGTCCTCCACAAATAATCAGAGATTATTGGAACAGCGGAAAGTTTTACGGGACTGGAAGAAGGCCCAGGTCATAACAATCTATAAAAAGGGTAGAAAATCGGATGCACATAATTACCGGCCAATTTCACTGACATCCATTTGTTGTAGAATCATGGAACATATTTGGTGTTCAGACGTAATGACCTTTCTAGACTCTGAGAAGCTCATCTGCAGAAACCAGCACGGTTTTAGGAAACAGCGGTCATGCGAGACACAGCTGGCCCTCTTTGTGCATGATATACAACAGGCTCTACCTAGATACCGGCTCCCAGGTTGATGCCACATTTCTCGACTTTCGAAAGGCGTTCGACTTAGTTCCGCATTGTCGCTTGCTACAAAAAGTGCGTGCTTACGGTCTATCCGATGACATATGCGGTTGGATAGCTACAGCGATAATTTCGCAGTTTCTACTATGATAGTGAGCTCGAATACCTAGTTTTGTAGTTAGTAGGTTTAAACTGATCTCCTAGACTCCTCAGTAGCAGGAGTAGGTAACCAATACCTGCCCTCCGGCAGCAAGGCTTAAGAGATCAGATTAAAAGTTTTTCTCCTGCAAGGTTTTTTATTACAGTGCTTTCATAAGCTCTCATTTACAACTGAAACAGAATCACAGAACATTACGTACTGCATGTGTAGTAATATCGTTATGTTTTTGACAAGGAAATTTCACCGAAGATAAGGACATAATCTCCTAAATTCATATGATCTGAGGCAGAACTGAAAATGTTTATTCATTCTTCATTACTAGATAAGCGTTCTGTTAGTAAAAGGGTGAATAGCCTTTCAGACAATGATGCACAAATTTCAACACTAAAATATTTTTGTACTCAAAGAAATGTTATACATAATTACAAACTATGTAGGAAAGCTAATCCAACGGCAATAGAGAGTTTTTTAAAACTTGTTAAGGAACAAAAGTGGCAGGATGCTTATAGAGCTGATAACATAGATGGCAAATATAATACTTCCTTAAGATATTTCTCATGCTGATTGAAAGTTGATTTCCGTTAGATCGCTTAAAACAGGGTACTAGCACTAAAAGGCAGCCTAGGTGGCTGATTAGTGGGATAAGGATATCATGCAGAAAAAAGTGGGAATTATATCAAAATGTTAGCAGTCAGAATCGAGCTACAGCAGCCCATTTCAGATAGTACTGTAAGGTGCTTAAAATGTTATTAGGAAGGCAACGAGTATGTCGTACGCAAATAGAATAGCTAATTCACAGGATAAAATTAAGACCATACATTGAGTCGTGAAGGAAATGTCTGGTCAGCAGCACAAGATCGAGGATATAAAGTCAGCACGCTGTAAAAATGTTTGTGTTACTGATGTGTCAGGTGTATGTACAGTATTTGACAATCACTTTCTGAACGTAGTTGGTGAATTAAATAAAAAGTTAGTTCCTACAAGGAATCAAATAACTCTCTTGGAAAACGACCTTCCCAGACTGATATGTGAAATACTCCTCTGTGATACTGACAAGGGGGAAACTGAGTCAGTAATTAAATCACTCTCTTGGACATGATGGAGTATCCAGCAGAATACTGAAGTACTGTGCTGCACATTTTAGCCCTGTACTTAGCCATATTTGTAAATAAAGCCGCTATATAAAAAGGGAGAAAGGGATAATATAGACAATTTTAGCTCTATTTCTTTGCCATCAGTGTTTGTTAAAGTTATTGAAAAGGCTGTGTATACAAGGAGAATTGATCATCTCATTTCACATAATTTTCTGTCAAATGTACAGTTTGGTTTTAGAAGTGGTTTAACAATTGAAACTGTTGTATTCTTTTTTCTCTGTGAGGTACTGGATGGATTGAACAAGAAGTTTCGAACGGTAGGCATCTTTTTGTTTTAACTAACGCGTTTGATTGTGTTGGTCACAAAATATTGCTCCAGAAGTTGGACCATTAGGGAGTACGAGCGGTAGCTCACAATTGGTTCTCTTCTTACTTTAAGAACAGACAGCAAAAGGTTATTCTGCACAGTACATAGAATTGCTATGAAGTGGAGTCCGAGTCCGGGCGGGGGGGGGGGGGGGGGGGAGTGGGTGGAGGGGGGCTGTGCCCCATGGATTGGTGCTGAAGTCACTCCTGTTCCTTATTAGATAAATGTTATGCCTTCTAGTATTACAGAAGATTCTACAATATCTCTGTTTGCTGATGACACTAACTTGGTAGTAAAGGACGTTGTATGCAACGTTGACACTGTCTCAAATAGTGCAGTTCAAGACATAAATAAAATACACCAACACATCAGTAATTTAATCTCAAGATAAATTCGTCAGGCGAAACTTAAATCTTAATATAATTTCTGTTAAGACATATTAATTCGTTTTGGTGCATTACTCACGTGAACAGGATTTGTAAAAAATCTCCCGCCCTTTTGGTCTCAAAAAGTGCAGCCAAAGCGCAGCACTTTAGCTTTCTTTCAGTATAAACTTCTCAAAATACATTACACGTTCTGTGCTACTCACGTAAAAGAAGGGCCCAATATGGCCAGATGTGTCACATGACGCGGCATTAGCCAGTCATGAACTGCAGAGGGCGACGGTCAGAGGGGAAAAAGATGGCCATACTTCTCCTATACAGAGCAAAGCATCCCACAATGGCACCAGCAGTTGCAAGACACTGGCCTTTTATGTAAAGGGAATCTCCACAGGTCGCCCCCATGTGCTCGTTACAGAAGGAGAGTGAATTCGACAGAGGTTTGCATATAGTCCACACAAGTCTACTCATCGGTGCTAACCGAGTGTTGGCTGTACCTTGTGTGCCTGTCTAACGTCTTTTGCGGAGACGTTTGTGCTTCAGACCAAACAGGATTCCTATATGGAATATATATACCACATGTCCCAAAGAACAGACACCACATCCATATAAGTATATAGTTCTGGCAATACCGGCCATGACTTTCTACTTCTGTGTGGATGCACACATACTCCCCGAACTCCTACGGGAATTGGTAAGAATGTCCTCCACGAATAATGAGTGTGGTGGGGTGGGACACTACGAATGCAGTGTGTGGACATACAAGGTGAGAATGTGAGTCTCGCGGGAGGCGCGCGCGAGATAGTCCCTGCAGTCGCACTATCCTTTGTGCCCTCGGTGGCTCAGGTGAAAAAAATAAAAAATAAAAAAAAAAAAAGAAGAAGAAGAAGGATAGAGCGTCTGCCATGCAAGCAGAAGATGCCGGGTTCGAGTCCCGGTCGGGGCACACATTTTCAGCTGTCCCCGTTGATATATATCAACGCCAGTCAACAGCTGAAGGAAGGTATTAATATGATGCTAATTTCGTTTCAAACAGGATTCGGTCGTTGAAAATCCTTCATGATGGTGATATACAAAAACGTGTAGAATTTTGTGAATTCATTTTGGGCTTGAAACTGTAGAATAACAATCCCCTTTCACATTCAGTGTTCTTTCGATAAAGTTATGTCTCTATGAGTGGAAAAGTGAGCAACCACAACGTAAAATATGGCAAACTCAGCAGCCACATATCAGTCAAGCACGAGAGAGACTCTCCAAAGTTGCATATGTATCGGGCTATTTCGTAAGACAAAATTTACAGGGTTTCTCGAGAAAAGATTTAAGGTCCGCCCTTTTTTGCCGAAAAGACAGTTACAGGAATCACGTACCTGGGCATGTTGCAAAGCTGGCTATTTCCAACACTTCAAGAACGTGTCGAAAATTTCATTTTGTCAACATGACGGAGCACCAACGTACTGACACATGCATGTAACAGCGTTTCTTAACAGCGAACTACGCTAGTGGTGGCCCTGTCGAAAGGGGCGTACTAATCTCGCATAGCACCATGGACCTGATCTCACGGTATGTGATTTGTTTATGGAGATCTGTGAAAGACTCCGTCTACGTGCCTCCCTTCTCAAAAGTGTTTGGTTAGCTGCGTCGCCGCAGCAGTGAATGTAGTTAACTCCAAATATGCTCGAAGAAGAATGGCACGAGCTCGACTATCGTCTGGATGTTTGTCGTACACCTGGCGGGTGCGACATTGAACGTTTGTGAAAGATAAATGAAACCTTTAATCCTAAACCTAATGGTATAATACACCTCAAGGTTGTATGTGCATGTATGTAAGAGATTTATCCGTGTAAAATAGAGGTTCTTTCAAAAATAAAAACTTTCTAGTCCTACGAGTAAGTTAAAATTTACTCCAAGTTTCTGTCTTCAGTCATGCAGAAGATATAGTCTTATGAAATCGGGCGAATCTATATGATACAGTGTGTACACTGCGTGAATCATACCTAGAGCCGTAAAACTACCGTAGGTTACCATAAGTAAGTGTAGACTGAGTAGTTTTCCTAGTAGCTTTTGTCAGTTAAGATCGTACCTGCATTACCGGTACATTCGGTATGTTGCACATATATCAGGCGTTACCTGACAACGATCGCTTTCATTATGTATGCAACCAGTGTCTTACTAGTTTTCTCTAAAAACCGGAAACAGTGAACCGTCTATAAACTGAATGAGGATATGTAAAGGGCTGGGTAACCTATGGAACATTTTTGTTCTACATAGTTATCCTTCTGTCTATTACTTAAGGATAACCGGTATTTATAGCAAAGCTGAAATTTTCAGTGTTTAATTTAGGTTTTATTAAAAAATGTTTGATTTTTAACCTGAAACAGAGGGATGTCGTAAAAATAAAGAAGCCAATAGGACTTACCATGTAGCGCTAGAAAACGCAACTTCCTCAACAAAAAAGTAAAAAAAAAAAAAAAAAAAAAGGAAAACAAAAATATATCAAACATCGCTTCAGTACTTGGTGGAACTTATATAAAACAAGTTTGTAGGCCGGCCGGCGTGGCCGAGCGGTTCTAGGCGTTACAGTCTGTACCCGCGCGACCGCTACGGTCGCAGGTTCGAATCCCGCCTCGGGCATGGATGTGTGTGATGTCCTTAGGTTAGTTAGGTTTAAGTAGTTCTAAGTTCTAGGGGACTGATGACCTCAGATGTTAAGTCCCATAGTGCTCAGAGCCATTCGAACCATTTTGAACAAGTTTGTATTATTCATAAACAACTTTCGCATTTATCAGTAATAACAGGAAACTCTTGCCTCTGACCGTGATAAAGAACGTCCTGTCGACAGCAATTATATATATGCTTGTGCATGTAAACTGTACTTGCATAAAAATTAATTGCTTTGGTTACATAAAAGGCCAGAAGTTACGCGATCAGTTGATTTTTATTACTTATAAAATGCAATTTATATTCTGTAAGGTTATAAAATACACAATGAAATAACACTGAATTATGTGTGGACCTAATTGTGTACAAAACAAACAACCGAACAAACAAAAAGGAAAAGAGAATTCGTCGGCTTGCAATTTCTCTCTTACACATACATTTATGTTTCTTTCCCTACAAATGCTACCAGTACTACCGGTAAGCCTACCATTTACTACATCATTTATGTGGTGTACCAAAACTGTCGAATGCTCCAGGTGTTCTATACAGTCGTCATCGTTTCCCTCCCCCCCGCCCCGCTGCGTCCCCACGCGTGGTGAGTACAACACACAACAGAATGTTCATAAAATCATGTGAAACTCTAAGAAAAGTTCTTCTTTTATCATTACCTTTTCGTTTGTATTGATAACACAGTCTCGTCACCCGTGATTATCTTTTTCAGAAAAGAACTGTCCTCGTTTCGCATTTCAGTCAAGTCGATGCAGGCGTCCATGCGTCATTGTTTTAGTTCGGGAGAGTGTTCTGAAGACTTCATTTAGAGATGTTGCTCCATTGCTGTTTGTGACACAACGTTGACACACCACGGCCGCACGCCCTCTACTTAACACTGCCTGCACACAACACACAGGTCAAATGCACTTTATTTATTCTGAATTGAAGTGCATAACAATCGGAATCACCCTACATTGGACATGGCAGTTCGTATCTGAAATTACGGTGGTGTTCTTTGCCGGCCAGAGTGGCCAAGCGGTTCCCGGCGCTACAGACTGGAACCGCGCGACCGCTGCGGTCGCAGGTTCGAATCCTGCCTCGGGCATGGATGTGTGACGTCCTTAGGTTAGTTAGGTTTAAGTGGTTCTAAATGCTAGGGAACTGATGACCTCTGAAGCTAAGTCCCATAGTGCTCAGAGCCATTTGGCGTTCTTTTGCTCAACTTGCTCTGCCATTTCTTCGGTTACCGCGACTGCGAAGAGGAAATGAAGTGTTGTTTTGACTTGCGTTTGGCTTGTAGGACACGTGACAATGTATGCTTCCCATCAGGAATCGGTCGTTCGTAAATTATAATGTGCTGATGAGATTGTATACTACCTACTACATTTGGATGCAGCACATGAGTTTCTTATTCTCTTGCTTCTTCTTTTGATTTTAATCAAATGGAGACCACGAAAAATAATCGAATTCATACATTGCCATTTGTTTTTTATTTCCTTTCACCTTCAGTAGCTCTTTACTCCTTCATATTGGTTTTTCCCGTTTGTTTTTGAATTTCCTTTCACCTTCAGTAGCTCTTTACTCCTTCATATTGGTTTTTTCCGTTTGTATTTGAATTTCCTTTCACCTTCAGTAGCTCTTTACTCCTTCATATCGGTTTTTCTTCCCCTGTTCCGTACACAAGGCTATTGTTTTCCTTCCCTTGTCTTGCAAACTCTTGCAATTTAGTACCTACCTTGTAAACTGGATCTCTTTAAGGTTTAAAGCTTGGCTACTATGAAAAATTGGTATATATATTGAAGGCCTTTGTTTGACTAGTAAGTGTCGACAAAAGTCTTACATAGCTTTTATTGTACCTATTCAGACTATTTTTACCGGACTAGTTTCGAGCCTAATGGCCCACATTTGCAGCTAGCTAACGAAAGACAGAAGAATTTTGTAACATAACATCTTGAAACGTTAATAAGTCAACATCAGTAGCAATGTCTCAATTCTCAAAACATATGTAGTCAGTGGATATCAAAATTCAACGTCATATTATAACCTATTGCGGAAACACAATATGAGCAAGTAAGAAAAAAAGATAAAATAAACCCACAATGACCAGTCAATCAGTTTCCTAAAACCTTAGAATATAACGCGAACCCTGTATGAAGAGCAGGTGACAGATGCAGTAGGTAAAATTTACAGCGTAGTTTTTGTTTTGTTTTTTGTATAATGTCTTCTGCTGCATCTATTTCATCATGTCCTTCTTTATTCGTTGGAGCCACTGTTCGCTTCTTTTACTCTCTTAGACATGGCTGAAATTTACTAACATTAACCTCGCTAGTTCTCCCCCCCCCCTCCCCCCTCCGACACACCACCAATACACCCTCGCACAAACCTCTCGCTCTGTCTCCTGCCCACGGAACGTTTTCTCCAGAACGTTCAAATCCACTATCATTTCTGTACGTAGCTGCTAACATGAAAAACGCTGTCGCTTCCTTGGAGGAAGGAAGAACGGCCTTGATCTTAAGGAATGCTGTCGCAATGTTTCCCAGATCATAACAGCAAGTATATATGTTTGGCGTGTGGGCATTGTCACTGAAGGAGGGGAAGACACCGATGGTGCCAGAGGCGGCGTGGCGCGACGACGGACCTCCAAGGGTAAAGCGATAATGCGTTGATTGGTGCAGTTAGCGGTCTGTCTGTCTTGATCAGGGGGCCTCTCACCACGCCTTACTTCCTCTCTTAACAACGGGGTCACATGTAAATCGTCTAGGGTACATATATATTTAAAGCAATTTCGTTAAGAAATGACTTGTTGAGGGAGGCCATGGCTCAACAGTAAGATGAAGTCGGCTTAGAATGAAAACCTCGTATCTCAAAAATAAAACAAATATATTTTTATTGCATTATTAGGTAGAAAGCCTCCTTGTCTCAACTATTAGCAAGCCAATGAGAGGTAATGATCTATTTGCTTCGCGCTAGTGAGGAAAAAAAAAAGAAACCATGCATATTGGTAGGTAACAATTCTGAGAGAGCGACACATAACTGTTTTGAAATAAGAGGATTTCACTTCAAGCTGACGATAAGATACTTGTAAATTCTTATTTACAAGCCAATAAGTTCATATCATATTTCAATAATTTTCTCGTTCGCCAGTTTCTTGTTTTCATTTTGTCTGTTTCGCCACGTAAAATACCTATTCAAATGCATTCAATTCTTCTCTGAATTGATGACCAATGCTATTTCACGAAAGTGTGTGTAAACATATACCTCTGTAATGACGAAAAGTGCTGCCGGATATATTTACATTGTACTTCCTGTCGCCAACCACACAAGCTCAAAAGTTTCATTTGAAAACGGAGGGGACACCCGGCATGTATAAAAATGAAAACCGCAATCCCACAACGTTTTGAATATATACAAACTGTAAAAACCATTGTAGCACATTTTTCATTTATAGAAACTCAGGCGACTGAAATACTATAACACGAAGTATAAAACTGGGTGAGGATATGTTGATTTTTGCCTTCCAGGATGCTTGTTCGATACTGTCATCAGTACGAATGATAGCGAAGGACGCAAAAACTGACAGCAGTATGAGTAGCCCTAAGGTACTATAAAGGTGGGAGAAGGACTCAGTGGCTGATGAAAGGAGACAGGGTAGGAGGAGCGTGAACAAGTGACCGGGTGTTAGAGCTGATTGTCATAAACGCCAGGATATTAAATTTGTAAGGAAAAATTAAATTCAGAAAGTACATCGAGTCAGTTGGGGAGGATGTGGACTTGGTTGCAGGAGCGGATGGCGTAGGTTTTGTAGTGGAATATGGACCATGCAAGGATGGAAAAAATTTTTTAGTAGATGATGACAGTCAAGAAACAGTTTGGTTCGGAGATTAGGGGCTGCAGAAAAAAAAAATTGTATGTGAGGTGCTGAATGGGTAGGTCGCTTACAGTTACCCAAGACACCACAGTGGAACGGTAATTTCAGATTCCGTTGGAGATGAGTGGCCGTTACATGTGCCGAAGCTGGTACTGTGAAGTTGATGATATCTGCTGTAAGTACAGTGTGAGTGGAGGATTAATCGTTGTTTCTAGAATGATTAAGGTGAGGATAGGTCACAAGAATTTTGCCATTTTATGAAATGTATTGATTATATTTTAGACTTTTTTCATGTTTTTAGAATTAGAGGTCAAATTTCTGTATTTACAGAGGCAACTACGGCAGGACTGCTTTTTTGGATTGTATTTCTTATTTGTTTTAGTTAAGGGTTTTGAAATTTTTTTTGTTTTTAACATTGTACTTCTACTATTTTTTACCTCTTGTTAAGTAAACATGGATTTAAGAGAGCACCAGAACGCCAAACACAACCTTAATGTTTTCTAGGACAGCTGTTTCGGTTCGTAAAGGAATAATGAGGCAGGGCATTTGTCTGTAATTGTGTGGCAGTGATGTTTTTCTTTCATTGTGTTCCCCCTTGCTTTCTTTCACTGGAAGCTGAAAACAACATTGAGTGTGCTCCTGTGGTTAAAACACAGGACTCGCATTCTGGATGAATGGTTTCCAGATCCCTATCAGAGTATCGAGATTTAGGTTTTCTGTGGTTTTCCTAAATCGATTAGTTTTACTGCAGAGACATTAATAACCTGCTTGTTGAGATCCGTTAAATTCTAACTTTCATTGCTTTATAAAAATGCTCTAATTTGTAACCTGATAATATGTAGTCTAGGAATAAAAACAAGCCACGCTTGAGAAGTCACGATGGCCCAGTGACGGATCAATCTCTATTTTTAATCTCCTTTTTTCTTCACATTTGTTAACTTCTAAACTTTCATAGTACTGAGTTACACCTTAATATGAATGCTTATTCAATGCTGCTTTTGTCTTCTAGTGTTTTTCGTACGATTCTCTTATCATTTTATTCTAATTTTAGGGACTCCTCCTTCGTAGCCTGTTTAAGGGCTTCCAATCGATAGAGTACTTCCGGCCTGACCACGGTTTGGTAGTGGTGCTGTTTTGTGTTCCAGGATAAAGATTTTTTTGGTACAAATGTTTCGTGTTACTTGAAAGGCCCTTTCCATTTTATGTATTCTAGTCTCTATTGCTGTCTTTCCTTTACGTTGCTTGGTATACAGTCTCCTAGATATTTAAAATAGTCTACTTTATATATTGTGTTCTCATTTATTTTGCTCTTTGGACGTGCATTACTGATGTTTCTCGTGAATTGAGTTTGTTCAGGTGATATTTTTAATCCTAATTTTTCTGCTTGACGTTGTAGTCCTGTTGTCTGTTCTTGTGAACTTTCAAGTGAGTCTGTAATAAGTGCATTGTCATCTGCAAACGCTAGACTATGTACAGAGATATTTTGTCGCTTTCTTCCTGTTTGTACACCTATAGTCTAACCATGTCCTCTAGAGCACATCTAAAAGGTATTTATTATACAGAAGTGTCAGTTTTCAATCTTCAAGAAAAGAATGGAGGCTCCACAACTTTCCCCTCTTGTAGCTTTTAGATTGTGTAACCGCTTCCTGTTTATAAATATGGAATCTCACTTCGAATGTTATCCGGATGAAATTGTAAGGAATCTCCACTTACCGAACGAAAATAGTTCAGAAGTTCCAGGTCTAGTGACACCTTATGTGTTGCGACGTCTTGCGACAACTGTTGTTATGGTTAGAAAGTGAATAACTCCAATATACTTTCAATGAAATAATTTTGTTGTTTATAACAGACTTACTGTTTTCGAGTAGTTTTTGTTCCGGAAACAGCGACGACTCTCCCGGGATCCACTGCCAATCCCTTGCCGTAATTCTATCATGAATGTTATATCTGGTCAAATCGCTAAAGACTAGCGAAACGCTCGATACTGATTTGTTTAATTAATGCAGCCATTAATCGACACTCTTTCATCGCCATAAATTTTACCGAAATCTTAATTCACCCTAGACTTCAAAAAATTTCAGTACTTAGGAACCTGTTATCAGCGAGGACACATTGACCGTAACTACACAACTTAACAAGAGAGTTTCTGTGTAAATCACGTAGAAGAATTTGTCATAAGCTTGTTGAATATATGGAATAGTTGATTCTAATTAATACTTGTTTCTTTAGCTTTGTAACATTGGCCAAATTTCAAAGTTTTTATTTTACGTATCCGAACGTTTGACATTTAATAACTACTGTTTGCGCCACTTCATTACTGTTATTACGTCATATAGAAGACTCGTTGGCTCATTGGTTTCATGTTTATTGTGATAATGGCATCTCAGCGGTACCAGTTGTTAGCACTTTTGAGTTAAATGCTTCGACGGAAAGTAGGTTGGTTCAAATGGTTCAAATTGCTCTGAGCACTATGCGACTTAACTTCTGAGGTCATCAGTCGCCTAGAACTTAGAACTAATTAAACCTAACTAACCTAAAGACATCACACACATCCATGCCCGAGGCAGGATTCGAACCTGCGACCGTAGCGGTCGCTCGGCTCCAGACTGTAGCGCCTAGAACCGCACGGCCACTCCAGCCGGCGGAAAGTAGGTGCTGAATGTTATTTAAGAAGATAAGTGGATTGGTAACAGAATGGCACGATAGCGAGATCGACTTACTATCAGGAAACATGTAGTTCCCCCTTGGAAGTATGAGTTCCCGTTTCCTACTTCATTCATATTCGTATTATTTGTAGATCAGCGAGAATCTTTGGCATGAGTCAAAAGTGAACTGCATCATTTGGATATAACTGTACGATGCGGTTGTGTCTTCAGGCTTTATGTCAAATACATTCTGCAGGAAACCAGTATCCCGTTAGCGCTGCAGTGATACAAACGCAATAAATGAAACAACTACCCTACAGAGGAGCCACTTCGAAATGACGAAGACGGCATCCGTGAGGAACACGAGGCTCGGCTTCCGTTAGGTTTCCTTCAGCTTTTACAGTTCACGGTTTGTGGTTGTTACTACTTCTGATTGCCTGTGGTTATTGTCTGTCCCTTTCACAACCGTTTTCACCTTGGAGTAAAGAATTTTTATTTACATGATTCGATGTCTTCATTACACTAAATCAAACATTTATTACTAATAACCTTAGGCAATCTGAAACATTTCCCGTCATCCTCGAAATACTAGTGCAACATGTCAGTAGGTATACATAATTCCGAATGATAGTATTTGAAAGTCTCTTCACTGTGTCGTACGCTTTCGTCACCTCTGCCAAACAACGCATATATCGTTCCTGTTTTCTACATACTTACTAACTTCATAGCACAGGCGTTCTCTGAAACCTCACATCTCCAGATACACTGCGGAAACGCCTTTTCGTTTGCATTGTAGGAAGTCAAACATTTATTACTAATAACCTTAGGCAATCTGAAACATTTCCCGTCATCCTCGAAATACTAGTGCAACATGTCAGTAGGTATACATAATTCCGAATGATAGTATTTGAAAGTCTCTTCACTGTGTCGTACGCTTTCGTCACCTCTGCCAAACAACGCATATATCGTTCCTGTTTTCTACATACTTACTAACTTCATAGCACAGGCGTTCTCTGAAACCTCACATCTCCAGATACACTGCGGAAACGCCTTTTCGTTTGCATTGTAGGAAGTCATGTTACTGTTTTTATGGAACTACCTTCATATTGCAGTTCTGTGAAATGTGAAGTGGTCGTATCCAAGTTCTTGGAAAATATCTACTGGCATGGAAGTGCAGCGCAGCTTGCTCTAAACCTTCGACACTCGTTTGTTTTCTCTAACATAACGTACCCTGTGTGATTTTACACGCGAGCTCTTCTCCCAGTAGTTTCTGGACGCTGATGGAAGGGGGATATTATAGGGTAATGACATCTGCATCGCAACAGTTTCCCTTATACGTCGGACACAAAATCCCTACCAAAACCTGCCGGTCGTAGTGGCCGAGCGGTTCTAGGCGCTACAGTCTGAAACCGCGCATCCGCTACGGTCGCAGGTTCGAATCCTGCCTCGGGCATGGATGTGTGTGATGTCCTTAGGTTAGTTAGTTTTAAGTAGTTGTAAGTTCTAGGGGACTGATGACCTCAGAAGTTAAGTCCCATAGTGCTCAGAGCCATTTGAACCATTTTTGAACCTACCAAAACCGTCACGAAGTTGGAACCTACGAACGCAGCGTTTCTTTTTACACACCACAACCAATGCAGATAACTAGTTATCCAAAAGCCAGTTATTATCAACCAAATACAAACTCTCGCGAAATTCCCTTCCTGATGTTACTTTAAGATTTTGGTGATAAGACAGAAAAAAATCTGGTACAGTTAATAATGTAAACATGTCTTAGTGCCGGCCGGTGTGGCCGTGCGGTTCTAAGCACGTCAGTTTGGAACCGCGTGACCGCTACGGTCGCAGGTTCGAATCCTGCCTCGGGCATGGATGTGTGTGATGTCCTTAGTTAGGTTTAAGTAGTTCTAAGTTCTAGGGGACTGATGACCTCAGTAGTTAAGTCCCATGGTGCTCAGAGCCATTTGAACCATTTGAACCATGTCTTAGTAGAAAGCTAGGATAAAGTGATTCTGTCTCTTGGACAATATCTATTGCCTTGCAATAATTTTCCGTTGAATGGTAGGAAAGGAACGCCTAGTAACACAGAGAAACCCACAACCGGTTCTAGCTGGTAACCCAAACCTGATGGCACAATGGATACTCTACAGAACTCACATTCGGGAGGACTGCGGTTCAGATCCCTGTCCAGCGAATCAGATTTAGGTTTTCAGTGGTTTCTCTAAATCGTTTGAGGCAAACACTGGGATGATTCGCTTGGAAAGAACACAGCCAGTTTCCTTCCCGTTCTGTCCCACTGCGAAATTGTGCTTTCCTTAGAATGACCTCGCGCCAACAGGTAGTTAAACCGTATTTCCCTCTTTCGATTCCTATTCTAACTGTTATACAGTGCGTACATGCACGCAGGCACCAAATCCTGGGAACGGCCTCAAATTATGCACTCTCACAGAAAAATATGAATATTATCTGAGCATTTTATCCAACAGAGCGATCGGCGTTGCAGTGACGAATATGAAAGTATTACCAAATTGTATTGCGTTCCTTTTATCCTTAACCGTTAGCATCTGATCCCTTATTAAAAGTGCACGTAGTGTACCATATAACGCGGTAGACATTGTATTATCGCACAGTTACTGTTCCCCTTTCGCTTTGGAAGCGATTCACACTGCCGTCCCAGCGTCCGCATTGAGACCATACCTTTCTTTTGACACTGACATAAACCAGTCAACGAAGGACAGCAACAACTGAAAGCAATATTGAATCTGACGCTGAACTATTAAACGAATTGACGACGCGTAGAGATCTGAATAATAAAATTGCATGTGTTAGATCCATTAAAAATTAATCCGTTTAGCAGAAAATAACTTGACGTCGTTTCCTATTCTGCGTATTGCTTTGAGAGTGCGTGGTCATTTTCAGTGATCGTTGCACAAGACGAGATGGTCGTATCAAACAGCTGACATACAAAAACATATTTAAGAACGGCAATGATTCGGGAGAGGTTTAGTGATCCTAGACTGCCAAGTGTAATAAATCACACGAATTTAAAGTTTATCGATTCGACTAAATACCTAAGAATTACAATTAAGAACAACTTAAACTAGAATAATGTTGTGGGCAAGGCAAACCAAAGACGACGTTTTATTGCCTGAACTCTTAGAAGATACAACAAGTCTATTAAAGAGACTGCCTGCATTAAGCTCATTCGTACCCGTTAGAGAATTGCTGTACTCTATGGGATCCCTACCTGACGGTATTAAAAAAACGGAGGGCATTGAAAATGTTCAGAGAAGGGCAGCTCGTTTTGTATTACCACGAAATGGGGAGAGAGTGTCACAGATATAATAAGCGAGTTGGGATGGCAACCATTAAAACAAAAGCGTTATTCGTTGTAGCGAAATCTTCTCGCGAAATTTCTATCACCAACTTTCTCCTCTGAATGTGGCATTATTTTACTGTCGCCAACTTACATAGGGAGAAATTATCATCATTATAAAATAAGAGAAGTCAGAGTTCTTACAGAAAGATTTAAATGTTCATTTTTCCCACGCTCTGTTAGAGAGTACAGTGGTAGAGAAATAGTCTAAAGGTGGTTCGAAGAACCCTCTGCCGGGTACTTAAGGGTGAAATGTAGAGTAGTCATATCGATGTAATAGGGGAAACTGCATGGAGTAATTGATGAATTACCAAACACGATAGCAACAACAATGCAATTTTACGTTTGTGTGTCAGCGCATGTATTACAAGTTACAGTATCGTGTATAGCATTTTTGTACTGTTTTGTTTAGAACGCAAAATGTATGTGTGTACGCCACAAATAATACAAAAATATTAAAAATTACCGTGAAAAGAAGTCTTTTCAGAGTCAACTGTATTTTTTTTAGCGACTTGTCCTTAATAATCATTGGCACAGTCATCGAAACATGCGTGGCATGCTGGGATGCTTACATATAAGTGACTTGTCGATGTTATTGAAGGATCATGTGGAGAGGTTAGATTTCAACTGAAAATCGTGTTGTTGAGAGGCGGATTTATTTTCCGGGAATGGACGAAGTTTGTGGAAGGAACAGATATTGGTAATGTGTGTGTGTGTGTGTGTGTGTGTGTGTGTGCGCGCATGCATTAAAAAGGAAGTGCCTTCCTCTCACCTGCACAAAATATGAGAGACCTCTGTGACTTACCTCGCGAGCAAAAACTAGTGTGGCTGCAGGTGGTGCCTCTCCGGGTGCATCTGCTGACAGCGGCCGCCAGACAGATTGGCCGAAGCGGGGGTGGAGGGGGCGGTGCCTGCGCTCTCGAGAGAGCGCGCCGCTTGCGTCACAAGCGAGGCACATTATAAGGAATCAGTGCTCCTCAGACTACCAGAAAGAATGTAATAACCCCTTGGCTAATCAGCGCAGCAACTGGAAATATATTGCTGTACCACTGTTATTTATTTCTTCGACTACAGGGGTAGCTGAAGAAGTTGACATTCTGCAGCGTGCGGCGACATTTGGACATCCGTGGGAGTACACTGCTGTTAACGTGTCTGTGCAGAACATGGTGTGCGACAATTAAATGAATTTGTAGTGAAAACCGTAATGTATTGTGTGCCACTCAGACTCGAACCACCATTTCCTGCTTATCGTAAGCGTTAGGCTACCTGAGCATGTCTCCAGGCTTCAGTCAAACTTCCACTTTCCACCTTTCATTTCCGAACACTGCTACCAGAAGTTCTCATACGGGGTACGTGGGAATACCACCACTGGGGCAACAGAGTCTGAAGAAAACGGTGACTCATTCTGCCAAAATAGCAGGTTCATAATTTCTGAATAGTTTTCGCTGATACTATTTCATGACGTTGCATCTTCACTAATTTCATCCCCATCGAGAGATTTATTTCATTTCAGTGCATATAATTTACTCCGTACGATGATTTTCCATCGTCTCTTTGATGTAGGTCTGCCATCCTTCATTGCATTTTTTAAAAATAATCTGTCCTCGTTCAAACGTAACTAACATTCAATCAGAAAATAGAAAAAAGGAGATCGCCTGAGAATGGAAAAAGGACGCCGGAGTTTGATGTTCTGACGATATATCGAGCTCATTAGACGCAAAAGCAGCTCCGTTGGACAAGTTAAGGCAATCAGCCACGTGAAGTCCAAATAACCTATCCCTGAATTCTACTGCAGTTACTTAGGCAAACCACGGA
Source organism: Schistocerca serialis cubense (assembly GCF_023864345.2). Classification (NCBI taxonomy): domain Eukaryota; kingdom Metazoa; phylum Arthropoda; class Insecta; order Orthoptera; family Acrididae; genus Schistocerca; species Schistocerca serialis. The sequence goes on along the minus strand of NC_064640.1, from coordinate 175,808,497 downwards.
AAACGTGAGTCCCGCTCCTCAAAAGTAAGAGTCCAGTTTCTCTACCACTGCGCCCCACACACTCGGCTCCTTCAGGAAACGAAAGGTTCTAGAAAGATTCACTAACTTAACCGATTTCTCATATTTTTCTCCCATTCTGCTTCGCGCTCTCTCTCTCTCTCTCTCTCTCTCTCTCTCTCTCTCTCTCTCTCTCACACACAAACACACACACACACACACACACACACACACACGCAAACACTCTCACACTGTCAGACTCAAACACACGCACGCGCACGCACTTACACGCATACATATAATATTACACTAAAGCCTCGTCGTGACATGGACCATAAGACACGGGAAACGTTGGGGAGGTCACCATTACTCAGCATTTGAGCAACCCGACGGAAATGGTCAGAGCATGGTCGCAGTTGCACAAGCCTACCTTGACGGAATCCCAGTGTGCTTAAGCGGTTTATGTCACACGACACGAAGCGAGGTGGGGCAATGATTGACACAGGATACGCATTTGGGATCTGCGAGGTTCGAACCACGATCCAGTTATCCATATTTAGATTTGACATGGTTTTCAGAAAGCACTTAAGCGAATGCTGTTTTAGGTGTTCTTAATTTTACAGAAGCACGTAACTGGTACTCTCCTCCGAAGTAAACCCGCTGAATTCATTGCGTCCTGTGGACTTTGGAAGAATTATCTGCCCAGCTGATAAAACAAGAATACTGCTATCTACCTACATCCATATGTTTTGTGCTACTGTCTAGTTCTGTTGCAAATGATCCGTTTGTAGCTACGGCTCTGATGGTCGAGAGCTTGGAGAATATACGTCTTCCTTGAACTGAGCCTGTTAGTCGTTGCGAGTGAATTTAATAATACAGTTTTACCTTCATTTAGCTCCGTAAGGCCATTGAACGTAACAGTGGTGATCTACTGAAATTGTATTAAATACGTGATTATTTCTAAAAGTTTTTCGAGGGATAGAACCCTATGTGTTATATTGGACGAGTAATGTTCATAAAAAGAGTACCGTTTAATGCTTTTCATAGGAGAGAGGTAGGGTCGCTAACGTTATTAAAATGTCGTTACAGTCTTAATTTCAAGGGCTGCTCTGACGTACTTCTCCTCGCTAGTCTATCTTATGCAATTATCCACATAACTACTACAACCCACATCCGTTTGAACCTGCGTACTGTAGTGAAGCTTATGTCTCCCTCTGCATTTTTCCCCATTATACTTCCCCCCTTTACCAAACTAAGTGTTCACTGATGCCTCAGAATGTGGCCTATCAACCTATTCCATTTTTAATCAGTTATTTCATAATGCTCTCTTCTGTCCAATTAAACTCAGCACCTCTTTATTTTTTATTCGTTCTGTCCGTCCACTCTTCAGCATTCTGCTGTAGCACCACATTTCAAAACCTTCTGTTCTCATCTTGTCTTCATTGCTTAACGTCCACATTTTACTTCCATATAAGGCTGCACCCCATGTATGAAGCACCCTCAGCCACGTAACATCGATACGAAGCATCCCTACCATGCAGCAGTGGCACGAAGCACCGTATGCCACTTAACATCAGTATGGTACACTTTCTGCCATGCACAATCCGTACGAAGCACTCTCTTCCACGCGGCATCGGTAAGAAGCACCTTTTGCCACGATACATGAAGCACCTATGCCACACAAAATTTTTAGGGTGCACCATTGGTGCAAAGCAATCTCTCCCACGTAGCATTAACACGCACTGGACGGCAGTGCCAGACCGCACGACCTATCGCCATTCTAAGGAGTTCTGCCATTCACCACTGGACCACAATGACATAGTTACATGTTGAACAAAGTGTATGCACTCTGTAGTTTGTAACTAATTTACGTTATTTTTTCATATAGTTCAATAAGTGGCAACCGGTATATACACTATGTGATCAAAAGTATCGGGACACCTGGCTGAAAATGACTTAAAAGTTCGTGGTGACCTCCATCGGTAATGCTGGAATTCAATATAGTGTTGGACCACCCTTAGCCTTGATGACAGCTTCCACTCTTGCAAGCATACGTTCAATCAGGTGTTGGAAGGTTTCTAGGGGAATGGTAGCCCGTTCTTCACGGAGTGCTGCACTGAGGAGAGGTGTCGATGTCGGTCGGTGAGGCCTGGCACGAAGTCGACGTTCCAAAACATTCCAAAGGTGTTCTATATGACTCAGGTCAGGACGCTGTGCAGGCAAGTCCATTACAGGGAAGTTGCTGTCGTGTAATCACTCCGCCACAAGCTGTGCATTATGAACAGATGCTCGATCGTGTTGAAAAATGCAATCGCCATCCCCGAATTGCTCTTCAACGATGGGAAGCAAGAAGATGGTTAAAACGTCAAGGTAGACCTGTGCTGTGATAGTGCCACCAAAAACAACAAGGAATGAAAGCCCCTCCATGAAAAACAAGACCACACTATAACACCACCGCCTCCGAATTTTACTATTGGCACTACACACTACGTTCACCGAGCATTCGCCCTACCCACACCCTGCCACCGGATCGCCACATTGTGTTCTGTGATTCGTCACTCCACACAACGTTTTTCCACTGTTAAATCGTTCAATGTTTATGCTCCTTACGCCAAGCGAGGTGTCATTTGGCATTTGCAGGCGTGATGTGTGGCTTATGAGCAGAAGCTCCACCATGAAATCCAAGTTTTCTCACCTCCCGCCTAACTGTCCTAGTACTTGCAGTGGCTCCTGATGTAGTCTGTAATTCCTTTGTGACAGTCTGGATAAATGTCTGTCTGTTACACATTATATCCCTCTTGAACTGTCGGCGGTCTCTGTCAGTCAACAGACGAGGTCGGCCTGTACGCTTCTGTGCTGTACGTGTCCCTTCGCGTTTCCACTTCACTATCACATCGGAAACAGTGGACCTAGGGATGCTTAGGAGTGTGGAAATCTCGCGTGCAGACGTATGATACAAGTGACACCCAATCACCTGACCACGTTCGAAGTCCGTGAGTTCCGCTGAGCGCCCCATTCTGCTCTCTCACGATGTCTAATGACTAATGACGTCGCTGATACGGAGCACCTGGCAGCAGGTGGTAGCACAATGCACCTAATACACTCCTGGAAATGGAAAAAAGAACACATTGACACCAGTGTGTCAGACCCACCATACTTGCTCCGGACACTGCGAGAGGGCTGTACAAGCAGTGATCACACGCACGGCACAGCGGACACACCAGGAACCGCGGTGTTGGCCGTCGAATGGCGCTAGCTGCGCAGCATTTGTGCACCGCCGCCGTCAGTGTCAGCCAGTTTGCCGTGGCATACGGAGCTCCATCGCAGTCTTTAACACTGGTAGCATGCCGCGACAGCGTGGACGTGAACCGTATGTGCAGTTGACGGACTTTGAGCGAGGGCGTATAGTGGGCATGCGGGAGGCCGGGTGGACGTACCGCCGAATTGCTCAACACGTGGGGCGTGAGGTCTCCACAGTACATCGATGTTGTCGCCAGTGGTCGGCGGAAGGTGCACGTGCCCGTCGACCTGGGACCGGACCGCAGCGACGCACGGATGCACGCCAAGACCGTAGGATCCTACGCAGTGCCGTAGGGGACCGCACCGCCACTTCCCAACAAATTAGGGACACTGTTGCTCCTGGGGTATCGGCGAGGACCATTCGCAACCGTCTCCATGAAGCTGGGCTACGGTCCCGCACACCGTTAGGCCGTCTTCCGCTCACGCCCCAACATCGTGGAGCCCGCCTCCAGTGGTGTCGCGACAGACGTGAATGGAGGGACGAATGGAGACGTGTCGTCTTCAGCGATGAGAGTCGCTTCTGCCTTGGTGCCAATGATGGTCGTATGCGTGTTTGGCGCCGTGCAGGTGAGCGCCACAATCAGGACTGCATACGACCGAGGCACACAGGGCCAACACCCGGCATCATGGTGTGGGGAGCGATCTCCTACACTGGCCGTACACCACTGGTGATCGTCGAGGGGACACTGAATAGTGCACGGTACATCCAAACCGTCATCGAACCCATCGTTCTACCATTCCTAGACCGGCAAGGGAACTTGCTGTTCCAACATGACAATGCACGTCCGCATGTATCCTGTGCCACCCAACGTGCTCTAGAAGGTGTAAGTCAACTACCCTGGCCAGCAAGATCTCCGGATCTGTCCCCCATTGAGCATGTTTGGGACTGGATGAAGCGTCGTCTCACGCGGTCTGCACGTCCAGCACGAACGCTGGTCCAACTGAGGCGCCAGGTGGAAATGGCATGGCAAGCCGTTCCACAGGACTACATCCAGCATCTCTACGATCGTCTCCATGGGAGAATAGCAGCCTGCATTGCTGCGAAAGGTGGATATACACTGTACTAGTGCCGACATTGTGCATGCTCTGTTGCCTGTGTCTACGTGCCTGTGGTTCTGTCAGTGTGATCATGTGATGTATCTGACCCCAGGAATGTGTCAATAAAGTTTCCCCTTCCTGGGACAATGAATTCACGGTGTTCTTATTTCAATTTCCAGGAGTGTATGAAAAACGTATGTTTTTGGGGATGTCCGGATACTTTTGATCCATAGTGTACATGTAGAATAGAAAAGAATACAGAAGAAATTTACAAACATCGCTTTTGAAGAAACGTTTTTGATGCTAATATCAATCTTTATTTTACTTCCTCTTTACTTCTTGCTTTGTCAGTTATCAAACAGCAAAATTCATCCACTACTTTTAGTGACTCATTTCCGAATCTACTTCCCTCAGCACCGCCTGATTTATTTCAGCTAATTTCATTATTTTTGTTTGCTTTTGTTGATATGCATCGATAAACTCTTTTTCAAAGCACTATCCGTGAGTTAAAAAGACCTTCCAAGGCCTTTTCCGTCTGTGACACAATTACCATGTCACTGGCAAACTTCAAAGGTTTTATTTCTTCTCCTTGGACTTCAATTTGTTTCCCAAATTTCTCCTTTAATTCCTGTATTATTTTCTCAGTGTATATAATGAGCAACATGGGGGCAGCATGTAATCCTTCTCAACTGCTGCCTCCCTTTCATGTCCTACGATTCTTGTTGTTTGGTTTCTGCACCAGCGTGCGGTTCTAACCGCGTCAGTTTGGAACCGCGTGACCGCTACGGTCGCAGGTTCGAATCCTGCCTCGGGCATGGATGTGTGTGATGTCCTTAGGTTAGTTAGGTTTAATTAGTTCTAAGTTCTAGGCGACTGATGACTTCAGTAGTTAAGTCCCATAGTGCTCAGAGCCATTTTTTCTGCACCAGCTGTAGACAGCATTTCGCTAACAGTATCTTGTTCACGATAAGTTCACAGTTTCAAAGAGTATATTCAATCGACAAATCGACTTGTTCGTATAGAATAACGCGCATTACACTAGCCTGTGAAACAGAGAAGTAGTCCGGACGTTCATCGAATCTACGTGGCATATTAACGACCGTTGTCTGGTACACCGGCCATCTTGGGTTCTGTTTTTAGGCGGTTTCCCACGATCGTTTAGGAAAAAGCTGGGATGGTCTCCAAATTCCGCCTCAGACAATACGATACATAAACAGTTCCAATACGATGACACGGAAAACAAAATTTATACGATTCGCCGGCCGGAGTGGCCGTGCAGTTCCAGGCGCTACAGTCTGGAACCGAGCGACCGCTACGGTCGCAGGTTCGAATCCTGCCTCGGGCATGGATGTGTGTGATGTGCTTAGGTTAATTAGGTTTAATTAGTTCTAAGTTCTAGGCGACTGATGACCTCAGAAGTTAAGTCGCATAGTGCTCAGAGCCATTTGAACCATTTTTATGCGATTCACAAACAGATGGCGCACGCGACTTCCCGCCCTTAGATTAAATGACGGCTGTGGTGTCAGGAAGGGCATCTGGCAACAAAAGTTCAATAATAAAATAAAATCTGCCAGATGCTGAAAAAGCAGATCTTGTTCTAGACGGGATTAACGCTAAAGAAAAGAAGTATTCCAGTCATTACCATCGAAAGCGTTTCCTAATTCCACGAATGCTATAAATGTAGGTAAGTCATTCTTCAGTCTAGCTTCGAAGCTACTTCATAGGATAAAATATAGCCTCGCATGTTCATACATTTCTTCGGAACCCAAACTGATTTTACCTCGAGGTCTACTTCTACCAGTCGACCCATTATTCTGTAGGTAATTTCTGTAAGTAATTTGCTGCCATGGTTTATTGAATTGATTGTTCGGTTACACTAACACCTATCAGCAGGTGTCTTCTTTGGTATTCTAATTATCGTATTCTTCACGAAGCCTGAAGACTTTCGTCTGTCTCACATATCCACATGCCAATTGGTACAGTTTTCTCGTGGCTTGTTCTCCCAAATATCTAGATAATTTTCAGGGAATGTCGTCTACCCCAGCTGCTTCACATCGATTTCAGTCTATCAGTGCCCTGTAATAATTTTCTCTCAGTATCTGAGTTTCGGCACTCCTTCTTCCCCATTCGCAATACTGACTTCAAGTCTATTTCCTCTACATAGCCCTTCTACATATTTCTTCCACCTCTCCTTTTCCTTCAACTTTCATTAGTACAGGCTTCGCATCATACGAGTACATAAAATATTTATCACATAGTATCAACAGCAGATTGTTCGCTAACTGGAAATTATCTTCTGTGGATGACAGTAAGGAGCCGGCCGGAGTGGCCGTGCGGTTCTAGGCGCTACAGTCTGGGGCCGAGCGACCGCTACGGTCGCAGGTTCGAATCCTGCCTCGGGCATGGATGTGTGTGATGTCCTTAGGTTAGTTAGGTTTAATTAGTTCTAAGTTCTAGGCGACTGATGACCTCAGAAGTTAAGTCGCATAGCGCTCAGACCCATTTTGACAGTAAGGAAGTGCAGGAGGACATAGACATTAATAATTTGCAGTGTATCAAATGGCAAATATCCCAAACGTCGACAAATTTAAGATTACAAGCGCAAACAAGAGAAAGAATTTAATAGCATCACGTTACAGCATTAGTGACAATAATAATTTAACGTGGATCAATGTCTATGCACAATCCTCTCAGTTGGACGCCACCTCAGCGACTTGCATGTCCCTAATCTACACAAGTTACCCAACTGGGGGAAAGGGACGTACAGTTTGAGATAGGTTTCCCACATAGTTGAAAGAAGAAGGTTAGATTCAAAGTAGTCTGAAAATTTTCCTGGTCGAAATGGGATTCGATCACGCGACCTCTTGATTTCCAGCTTTGCGCTCTACACTAGTCCACGAGGGCCGACAGCATTAGTGATTAACGTTATAACTTATTCACCTAACTCTGAATATTCTATTATGTAGGTAAGTTAGGTGAAAAACACAACACACAACACGTCTCTACCAACAAGAACTCGCTGCAGTGGCGACTGGCTAAGTTACAAGACCGCAAATCCTATGCTAAAGCGGACCCATCTGTTGGTTGCTGCCAGTCGGCCCACATGGGATTCGATCACGCGACCTCTTGATTTCCAGCTTTGCGCTCTACACTAGTCCACGAGGGCCGACAGCATTAGTGATTAACGTTATAACTTATTCACCTAACTCTGAATATTCTATTATGTAGGTAAGTTAGGTGAAAAACACAACACACAACACGTCTCTACCAACAAGAACTCGCTGCAGTGGCGACTGGCTAAGTTACAAGACCGCAAATCCTATGCTAAAGCGGACCCATCTGTTGGTTGCTGCCAGTCGGCCCACATCAGCGAGGCTGCAGTCCGCACACTCACCTGCCTTACCTTGAGGGCCGTTACGACGTTGCGCTCTGACCGATGCTACGTGTAGAAACTTTGAATGAAATGATGGGCAAGTGAAGAAGTTGGTTGGCCAGAAAGTAAGTGCCTGGTGAAAACAGACTGTATTGCTAAGGCCCTGTGTTCTGCAATTAAGCTAGTACTCATTAGTACCATATTCAAATCAAAGACATCGCATCAGAAATCAAGGATCCTGCACGGAAGCCATTAATTCCAAACAATCATCTTCCAAATGGACTCTACGAATTAGCGACGCACTGAACAGAGAACAACGACCGTCATTATTAACCACTGATCTTCATCATTGACCTTTGAGTAACATTGACAACTGCCCGTCGTTGATCACTGACAATAACTGATCTCTGATCTCAGACCATCACCGACCACTGATCATCATCAACCACTGACCAACATTTTCTGCTGATCATCATTGTCTCCACCTAATACTATGAACAGTAATTCTCCATTAACCATCATTCTTCACTGGCTATCATACTTCATCGACATTCATTCCTCACCTAATACACACATAAAAAAAAAAAAACATTTGGCATCACCTCGGTTCCAAAAGTTCCGGAAAATTGGAATAGACTTCAACAGAAACATCATTTCCACCATTTTTATTGCTCATGAAAACCACTCATTGCATGTTGTACCACCATACAGTGAGATCTTCAGAGGTGGTGGTCCAGATTGCTGTACATATCTCTTATACCCAGTAGCACGTTCTCTTGCATTGACACATACCTGTATTCGTCTTGGGATACTATCCACAAGTTCATCAAGGCACTGTTGGTCCAGATTGTCCCACTCCTTAACGGCGATTCGGCGTAGATCCCTCAGAGTGATTGGTGGGTTGCGTCGTCCATAAATAGCTCTTTTCAATCTATCCCGGGCATGTTCGATAGGGTTCATGTCTGGCGAACTTGCTGGCCGCTCTAGTCGAGCGATGTCGTTATCCTGAAGGAAGTCATTCACAAGATGTGCACGATGGGGGCGCGAATTGTCGTCCATGAAGACGAATGCCTCGCCAATATGCTGGCGATATGGTTGCACTATCGGTCGGAGGATGGCATTCACGTATCGTACAGCCATTACGGTGCCTTCGACGACCACCAGCGGCGTACGTCGGCCTCACATAATGCCACCCCGAAACAGCAGGGAACCTCCACCTTGCTGCACTCGCTGGACCGTGTGTCTAAGGAGTTCAGCCTGACCGGGTTGCCTCCAAACACGTCTCCGACGATTGTCTGGTTGAAGGCACATGCGACACTCATCGGTGAAGAGAACGTGATGCCAGTCCTGAGTGGTCCATTCGGCATGTTGTTGGGCCCATCTGTACCGTGCTGCATGGTGTCGTGGTTGCTAAGATGGACCTCGCCATGGACGTCGGGAGTGAAGTTGCGCATCATGCAGCCTATTGCGCACAGTTTGGATCGTAACACGACGTCCTGTGGCTGCACGAAAAGCATTATTCTACATGGTTGCCATCAGGGTTCCTCCGAGCCATAATCCGTAGGTAGTGGTCATCCACTGTAGTAGTAGACCTTCGGCGGCCTGAGCGAGGCATGTCTCTCTGTATCTCTTTCATGTCCGAACAACATTGCTTTGGTTCACTCCGAGACGCCTGGACACTTCCCTTGCTGAGAGCCCTTCCTGGCACAAAGTAACAATGCGGACACGATGGAACCGCGGTATTGACCATCTGGGCATGGTTGAACTACAGACAACACGAGCCGTGTACCTCCTTCCTGGTGGAATAACTGAAACTGATCGGCTGCCGGACCCCTTCCGTCTAATAGGCACTGTTAATGCATGGTTGCTTACACCTTTGGGCGAATTTTGTGACATTTCTGAACAGTCAAAGGGACTGTGTCTGTGATACAATATCCACAGTCAACGTATATCTTCAGGAGTTCTGGTTCAAAAATGGTTCAAATAGCTCTGAGCACTATGGGACTCAACTAGTGAGGTCATTAGTCCCCTAGAACTTAGAACTAGTTAAACCTAACTAACCTAAGGACATCACAAACATCCATGCCCGAGGCAGGATTCGAACCTCCGACCGTAGCGGTCTTGCGGTTCCAGACTGCAGCGCCTGTAACCGCACGGCCACTTCGGCCGGCTCAGGAGTTCTGGGAACTGGGATGATGCAATTCGTTTTTTGATGTGTATAGTATGCAGGGTAATTGTGATCATATATTTCAGCATCCACGCCTCATCTAGCGTACTGCCTCATCGACATGTGCGCACACAGCGTCGATAGATTACGTACAGCACTTCCACATCTGCTTGATCAACTTCTCTCTGGTTTATACACGACGGTATTGTAAATTTCCTTTCTTTGTAATGTTTAATTTCATGAGGCAACAACATTATAATATACAGGGTGATTATAAAGAAAGTTAAACTTTCAAACCGCCGTAGAAATAACACCATTGGTCAGAATGATGTGAAATTGCAACGGAATATTATCGGAGAAGGGGGAAAACGTATGGTAAAAGAAAAATGAATAGTTACAAAATGTAGCAATAGATGGTGCTGTAAGTGTCATAATTTAATAATGGTCAACTACAAATGACAAAGGAATCGTACAACAATATCTAAGGTGTACGTTTGATGTTAAACAAACAGTACTACTCAGTGTGCATGGGTGTACAGTTGTGTTACTGTTAATTATGTAAGCCCATCCACCACTACAAGGTCATATCAAATCAAATGCGAAAAATCGGTTTTTATTTGTCCTGAGGCCAAAAGCTGCATAAAAAGCATCACTCACATCGGTTTTTAAGTGTCCGGAGGCCAAAAACCGTATAAAAAGCATGAATCAAAAGCAAATAGAATTATTAATTTCCGTGTGACTCGCGCAAAGCGTTCAATATGCTGTTCCCGTTTTTTGCAACAAGTTGAAATGGAGAAACAGCATTTTCCACAACTGATCGAAGTGTTTCTGGGGTCACGTTCAGAATGTGTTTCGTAATGCGTGCCTTCAGTGCGGCTAAGCTTGCAATCGGAACACTGAACACAACATCTTTCGGATAGCCCCACAGCCAGAAATTATACGGATTAAGATCAGGTGATCGGGACCGCCTGGCTAAAGGGAAATGGCGGCTGATAATTCTATAATTTCCGAAATCGCGCTTCAGCAGCTGCTTAACTGGATCTGCAATGTGCCGAGGTGTGCCATCTTGCATAACAATGATTGCATCCACACATCCACGCTGTTGGAGAGCTGGAATGACGTGGTTTCGCAAAAAACACTCATAGCGCTTACCAGTGACGGTACAGGTAACAGGATCGGAAGCACCTGTCTCTTCGAAAAAATATGGCCCTATGATAAACGATGCTGTAAACACGCACCACACAGCGGCCTTTTCAGGATGCAGTGGTACTGGTTGATTTGCGTGAGGATTTCCCGTTGCCCATATTCGACAATTCTGTGTATTGACATATCCCTTTAGATGGAAGTTGGCTTCGTCTGTTCACGAAATCTTCCACAGCCAATCATTGCCCACTTCCATGCGAGCAAGAAATTCTAAATCAAAGGTCTGTCTTGCTGGCAGATCAACAGGAAGCAAAAAAAAAATGGTTCAAATGGCTCTGAGCACTATGCGACTTAACTTCTGAGGTCATCAGTCGCCTAGAACTTAGAACTAATTAAACCTAACTAACCTATGGACATCACACACATCCATGCCCGAGGCAGGATTCGAACCTGCGACCGTAGCGGTCACCCGCCTCCAGACTGCAGCGCCTAGAACCGCACGGCCACTCCGGCCGGCCAATAGGAAGCAACTAGTGCACATGGGTAATTTTGAATGGATAGCAAAGAAGGATGTTTCGTAGGATTTTGAGCACCGTGTTCACGGGTATGTCTAGTGTTCGGCAGTTCTCCGTGCACTACACGTTTGCAAACCACCACTTGCTCCACATGCACTGCTGTGGGCACTGCCTCCACTGACGTCGAATCAATTCGTTTCCTCACTCTACCAGGTTGCACTCCAAGAGAACCCGCCTTTTCGAATTTCCGAATCATTTTCTCCAGACCCACGGCAGTCATCGGACCAACGTCTTTTTTCAAACCCTTCAGTGTCCGGAACTTCTGCAGAGCGACATGTGCACAGTCATGATTCTTGTAATACAGCTTTACAAGCAGAGCGCGATCCTGCATTGAGACAGTCATGGCGAACGTCGCAGACCCGAAAGGAGGAAAAGCCGTGTATCCGAAGTGTTTATACCAACTTCAATGGGTCTTGCGCATGACAAGTGTTTTCATTTAGGTATTCTGACACATACAGCGCCATCTACTGATCAATTTTCCCACTATTTTTTTCTTCTGCCATATATTTTCTCCCTTCTCCGATAATATTCCGTTGCAATTTGACGTCAGTCTGACCAGTGGTTTTATTTCTACAGCGTTTTGAAAGTTTAATTATAATCACCCTGTATATTATAGAGGGAATATAGTTCTCCACTGTGTAATAGCGGAAGGTGAGAAGGTTTTGTACCGTGCTAGTGATTGGCTAATTTTGTCACTGTTTACTTTGGTAATTCTCGGAATTCTTTAGGCTGTAGGTCACAATTGCAATAGTGCTCTAGATGAATTTAATGTTGACATGATGACACACCACAGAACATACACATTTTCAAGCAATAAAGTGATTTCGCCATATACGTTGGGTGACGGATAGCCCCTGAAGCACGAAGTGGGAGAGATCGCAGTTGATCCTGAAAATTCAATACAACTCTCTCTTGGCTGCTGCTATTGTCTTCGAGGTATCAAGTCTCAGTGACGTGATCCACGCGTTCCGTACTGAATTCTAGTTTAACATCACTTCAGGACCAAGCATTTTGAATTGTTTTTAACGTTTTGTATTGTCGGATATGTGTTTCATCAGATTATAGTTTTCCTCAAAAGCGATTTCACATATCTGATGCCTGTGAGTTAAGCACAAGAGATCGTTTTCAGTCAAAATACATGTACAGTGTCTGTATTTAATGCTATTGCATCAAAAACAACTGCATTAACACAGGACTAGGAACTCTATTCATCGGAAATTTTGCCTGTTCTTCTCCATAGTAAGTTGCACGTCTGAAATATGTCTTAAAATTACAAGTATTCAATGAGCAGTCAATGACGAATTTCTTCCAGACAAAATGGGAAAACTTATGAGTTGTATTTTTCCGTCTTTTAAGACTCGTAAGTGCCAACGACGAAAATTTTCTGCAAAATTCTGAACGAATGGTGTGAAAAGTGCCTCATGGACGAGATAGAGTGTTTAAATCATAGAGGAAGAAGTAACGAAATGCCGGCCTGTGTGGCCGAGCGGTTCTAGGCGCTTCAGTCCGAAACCGCGCTGCTGCTACGGTCGCAGGTTCGAATCCTGCCTCGGGCATGGATGTGTGTGATGTCCTTAGGTTAGTTAGGTTTAAGTAGTTCTAAGTTCTAGGGGACTGATGACCATAGATGTTAAGTCCCATACTGCTCAGAGCCATTTGAACCATTTTTAAAATCATTTTTTGGTATTCTGGCGTATTCTGTCACATTGATATTTGTCCTACGTATAACAAATATTGTGTACAGTTTAATATTACAGAAAATTATCACTTCAAAATTATCAGCTCAACAACCGACGAGTACCTCTCTGTGTCGTCTCTACGGAGTCTAATATTTAGTAACCCTCTTCTGAAAATTATTCAGCAGTCACTCGATGACAGAATTTGACAACTTTTATATCGCAGCATGATAATACACTACTATCCATTAAAATTGCTACACCACGATGATGACGTGCTACAGACGCGGAATTTAGCGGACGCGAAGAAGACGCTGTGATATGCAAATGAGTAGCTTTTCAGAGCATTCACACAAGGTTGGCGCCGGTGGCAACACCTACAACGTGCTGACACGAGGAAAGTTTCCAACCGATTTCTCATACACAAACAGCAGTTGACCGGCGCTACCTGGTGAAACGTTGTTGTGATGCGTCGTGTAAGGAGGAGAAATGCGTACCATCACGTTTCCGACTTAGATAAAGGTCGGATTGTAGCCTATCGCGATTGCGGTTTATCGTATAGCGACATTGCTGCTGGCGTTGGTCGAGATCCAATGACTGTTAGCAGAATATGGAATCGGTGGGTTCAGGAGGGTCATACGGAACGCCGTGCTGGATCACAACGGCCTCGAATCACTAGCAGTCGAGATGACAGATATCTTATCCGCATGGCTATAACGGATCGTGCAGCCACGTCTCGATCACTGAGTCAACAGATGGGGACGTTTGCAAGACAACAACCATCTGCACGAGCAGTTCGACGACGTTTGCAGCAGCATGGACTATCAGCTCGGAGACCATGGCTGCTGTTACCCTTGACGCTGCATCACAGACAGGAGCGCCTGCGATGGTGTACTCAACGACGAACCTGGGTGCACGAATGGCAAAGCGTCATTTTTTCGGATGAATCCAGGTTCTGCTTACAGCATCATGATGGTCGCATCCGTGTTTGGCGACATCGCGGTGAACGCACAAATGAAGCGGGTATTCGTCATCGCCATACTGGCGTATCACCCGGCGTGATAGTATGGGGTGCCATTGGTTACACGTCTCGGTCGCCTCTTGTTCTCATTGACGGCACTTTGAACAGTGGACGTCACATTTCCTATGTGTTGCGACCCGTGGCTCTACCCTTCATTCGATCCCTGGGAAACCCTACATTTCAGCAGGATACTGCACGACCGCATGTTGCAGGTCCTGTACGGGCCTTTCTGGATACAGAAAATGTTCGACTGCAGCCCTGGCCAGCTCATTCTCCAGATCTGTCACCATTTGAAAACGACCGGTCAATGGTGGCCGAGCAACTGGCTCGTCACAATAAGCCAGTCACTACTCTTGATGAACTGTGGTATCGTGTTGAAGCTGCATGGGCAGCTGTAGGCGTATCAAGGCCGTTATTACGCCCAGAGGTGGTTGTTCTGGGTACTGATTTCTCAGGATCTATGCACCCAAATTGCGTGAAAATGTAAGCACATGTCAGTTCTAGTATAATATATTTGTCCAATGAATACCCATTTATCATCTGCATTTCTCCTTGGTATACCAATTTTAATGGCCAGTAGTGTACATAACTTAAATATTAAAAAAATCGGTGTTGGCATCGTAGTGTTATATTTCAACACAATCATGCTCATCCACACGTGGCACATATCTCTATGAACTGTGTGAGTGAAGTCGAGGTAATCCCGTGACTAGAAACACCCGCAGATCTATTCCCGGTAACCATTTGGGAGACCAACTTGGACGTCAACTCCGCCCCAGTGCCAGTAACCAGGATATGAAGGACCCGTTACAACAGTTGTGGGATCGCTTTGTTCAGGAAAAGATACAACTGCTCTATGACATCCTTCCCAACCGATTCAGTGCATGCGTCCAGGCCACCGGGGGTGCAACGTTATACTGACAAGTGGGCCCATGCTGCCAAGTTCTTTGTGAATTTGACTCGACATTTGTAATCATTGAAATAACATCATATATCCTCTCAACCTGTCAAGTTCCGTTTCCTCCCCCCCTTATGAGTGATTTCCCTTCTTTTGTCAGGCAGTATATATGAGAAACTATCCGCAGACGACTCCTACTCATAAATGTTTGTAAATTTTCGTTAATGTTTCTTTAGTATATGCACTGAAGAGCCAAAGAAATTGGTACACCTGCCTAATATCGTATAGGGCCCGCGCTAGCATGCAGAAGTGCCACAACACGATGTGGCATGGACTCGACTAATGTCTGGAGGGAACTGACACCATGAATCCTGCAGGGCTGTCCCTAAATCCGAAGGAGTACGAGGGGGTGGAAACCTCTTCTGAACAGCACGTTGTAAGGCATCCCAGATATGCTCAATAATGTTCATATCTGGGGAGACTGGTGGCCAGTGGAAGTTTTTAAACTCAGAAGAGCGTTCCTGGAGCCACTCTGTAGCAATTCGGGACGTGTAGGACGTCGCATTGTCCTTCTGGAACTGCTCATGTCCGTCGAAATGCACAATGGACATGAATGGATGCAGGTGATCAGACAGGATGCTTACGTACGTGTTACCTGTCAGTCGTATCTAGAAATCTCAGGGATCACATATCACTTCAACTGCACATGCCCCACGCCATTACAGAACCAGCGCCAGCTTGGACAGTCCCCTGCTGACATTCAGAGTCCATGGATTCATGAGGTTGTCTCCATACCCATACGAGTCCATCCGGTCGACACAATTTCAAACGAAACTCGTCCGATCATGCAACATGTTTCCAGTGATCAACAGTCCAATGCCGTTGTTGACGGGCCCAGGAGAGGCATAAAGGTTTGTGTCGTGCAGTTTTCAAGAGTACACGAGTGGACCTTCGGCTCCGAAAAGTCATATCGATGATGTTTCGTTGAATGGTCCGCACGCCGACACTTGTTGATGGCCTAACACTGAAATCTGCAGCAATTTGCGGAAGGGTTGCACTTCTGTAGCGTCGAACGAGTGTCTTCAGTCGTCGTTGGTCCCGTTCTTGCAGGACCTTTTTCCCGGCAGCAGCGATGTCGGAGATTTGATGTTTTACTGGATTCCTGATATTCACGGTGCACTCGTAAACCCGCTTCCGGCCATCCATATTTTGGTTTTCCGTGATTTCCCTAAATCGCTTCAGGCAAATGCCGGGGTGGTTTCTTTGAAAGAGCATGGCCAATTTCCTTCCCCATCCTTCCCTAATTCGAGCTTGTCCTCCGTTTCTAATGTCCTTGATGTCAAGGGGGCATTAAACACCAATTTCATCCTCCTTCTCCTCCTTTCAGATATCGATTTTTAAACGTTTGCGATTTCTCACATGCTCGTTCCACCTCATATCGCTTTGTGACGTTACGCCCAGATATTTAAACGACTTGACTGTGTCAAACAGGACAATAGTAATACTGTATCCGAACATTACAGTTTTGATCTTCCTACTCATCCGCATTACATAAATTTTTCCACATTTAGAGCTAGCTGCCATTCATCATACCAACTGGAAATTTTGTCTAAGTCGTCTTGTATCTTCCTACAGTCACTCAACTTCGACACCTTACCGTACACTATACCCGTAGGCTTTACTGATACCACTGTAGAATTGCTCTGGCTTACATAATCGCATAGGGATCTGCTATTTGGATAAAATACTTAATTGTACTACCCACAATCTGGCGTCGAACTGGTCTCAGCGACATTCCTCCCATTCATTTTTTTATCCCTTGTCCCTTGGAGACGCTCTTTGCATGTAGTCGAGTAACTGACTGTTGGGTCGTAGCGTAATCGCCTTTTATGCTAAAAACTGATGCCGTTAATTGATATTTATTTGAGACAGCCGCTTGCAGTATCCTGATCTGAAAACTTCTTCAAAACTCTCATTCTCTCGCCTACATTGCTCATCACTCTAGCTATACACAGAGTGTCCCAGAAATGTTGCGACAGACTTCGAGCGGTTGTAGAGGTTGTCATCAGGAATAAACTGAGGACAGGAATCCGTGTCCGTAAACACCATCCAACGACGCTACAGAGCGTAGAAGTTATAGGCACTGGTGCCTGTCGATAAGGCCACCCCTTCGGCACCAATTGTGACTTTGTACGCTAATGGACCATACACGGAACGTCTCGCAACACTGTTTGTTATTCAGTAATCGTGACTGATTGTCCCGATCGCCAGAGGAAAAGATGGAGCTGGATGTTACATAGAAAGAATTTGTCTCCTATGAATGCGATGCTGTGTTGCCTCAGTGGATGACGATTTCGGGCACGGGTTCCTATCCTCGATTTGTTCCTCACCCTGTACAACCCCTCTAAGTTTGTAGCAACATTTCTGGGACACCATGTGTGTTATACAAGATTCACTCCTAATGTGGTATAACTTCATAGTTCCTATTTTCCGTCTCAAATATCAAATGGTTCTAAGCACTATGGGACTTAACGTCTGAGGTTATCATTCCTCTAGACTTAGAACTACTTAAACCTAACTAACCTAAGGACATCACACACATCCATACCCGAGGCAGGATTCGGACCTGCGACCGTAGCAATAGCGCGGTTTCGGACTGAAGCGCCTAGAACCGCTCGGCCAAAGCGGCCGGCTCTCAAATATCGACCAACCTAGCAGTGGATGACGATTTCGGACACGGGTTCCTATCCTCGATTTGTTCCTCACCCTGTACAACCTCTCGAAGTTTCAGGAACATTTCTGGGACACCCTGTATGTTATACAAGATTCACTCGTAATGTGGCATAATTTCATAGTTCCTATTTTCTGTATCAAATATCGACCAACCTAGCAGTGCACAAAGCAAAGTATCATCACACGTTCATCATAAGCGACTCGTAATATGTCGCAGACGAAACCCGATATAAGACTGACTTCCACGCAAGATGAACATCAGTATTGGACTTTCGACAACCTTCGTGCCAATTGCGGCTGCCTTGAAAACAATCTGGTAGGGGAGACTGCCGTAGATAGAGCGGTTTTGTACCTGGGAACACACGATGTTTTTTGATCAGTATTTCAGTATAGTTACTGATTCTAGAATCGAATGAAGTAAGCCGCAGTAGAGTTATTCTTGTTAGACATGAGGTTATGTTTTGCGCAACGTTTGTAAATATTTCGCGTTTTCACTTTCAAGTGCTGTATAATATATGAAAGCTATTTGCAATATATTGCTAATTCTTCAGGTACAGAATTTTATGCTGAGTAAAATGCTATATATTTTAGAAGTATTTATACACGGTGAGTCACCTAACGTTACTTCTGGATATATTTTGTAAACCACATCAAATACTGACGAATCGATTCGACAGACCGAACGTGAGGAGAGGGGCTAGTGTAATTCGTTAATACAAACCATAAAAAAATGCACGGAATTATGTTTTTTAACACAAACCTACGTTTTTTTTTAAATGGAACGCCGTTAGTTTTGTTAGCACATCTGAACATATGAACGAATACGTAATCATTGCCGTTTGTTGCATTGTAAAATGTTAATTACATCCGGAGATATTGTAACATAAAGTTGACGCTTCAGTACCACTCTTCGGCTGTTCGATCGTGTGTATCGGACAGCACCGAATTACGTAGGGATCCAAAGGGAACGGTGATGGACCTTGGGTACAGAAGAGACTGGAACAGCACATTACGTCCACATGCTAACACCTTTTTGTTGGTCTTTTTCACTGACGCACGTGTACATTTCCATGAGGGGTGAGGTAAACGTACACACGTGGTTTCCGTTTTCAGTTACGAAGTGGAATAGAGTTTGTCCCACTGGCAACGCGTAGACGTATGTGGTATCAGCATGATGGTGCACCTGCACATTCCGCAATTAACACTAGGCTGACCCTTGACAGGATGTTCGACGGGCGTTTCATAGGACGTGGAGGACGTGTAAATTGGCCAGCCCGTTCTCCTGATCTTACACCTCTGGACTTCTTTCTGTGGGGTACGTTAAAATAGAATGTGTACCGTGATGTGCCTACAACCCCAGAGGATATGAAACAACGTATTGTGGCAGCCTGCGACGACATTAGACCAGATGTACTGCGGCGTGTACGACATTCATTACGCCAGAGATTTCAATTGTGTGCAGCAAATTATGGCCACCACATTGAGCATGTATTGGCCTGACATGTCGGGAGACACTCTATTCCACTCCGTAATTGAAAACGGAAACCACGTTTGTAGGTGTACCTCACCCCTCATGGTAATGTACACGTGCGTCAGTGAAAAAGACCAATAAAAGGGTGTTAGCATGTGGACGTAATGTGCTGTTCCAGTCTATTCTGTACCTAAGGTCCATCACCGTTCCCTTTGGATCCCTACGTAATTCGGTGCTCTCCGATACACACGATCGAACAGCGGAGGAGTGGTACTCAAGCGTCAGCTTTAGTTTACAATATCTCCGGATGTAATTAACATTTTACAATGCAACAAACGGCAGTGATTACGTATTTGTTTATATGTTCAGATGTGCTAACAAAACTAACGGGGTTCCATTTAAAAAAACGTAGGTTTGTGTTAAAAAACATACTTCCGTGCATTTTTTTATGGTTTGTATTAACCAATTGCGCTAGCCCCACTCCTCACGTTCGGTCTGTGGAATCGATTCGTCAGTATTTGATGTGGTTTACGAAATATATCCAGCGGTAATGTTAGGTGACTCACCCTGTATAATATGTGGACAGTTAAGCCATACGTCGTCGGTCGTGCGCCGTCTTGTACCTTGAAACAGAAGAAAGACTTTTACCATGGAACAAGTGATACTTGCAAATGAACTGTGTTTCTTTAATGCTTAACAATTTTATATGTCTTGAAAAAGAAATTTGTGTTAGTTTCCTAAAGCTTATATTTCAAAATGCAGTTAAATTATAACTGTCTTTTCATAATACTTCTCCTAAATTTGATGCCACTTACTGCTTATTGGTGAGTAGTAGTAATAATGTAAGAAACAGACTATTTAAATACAGTATTGATAAGATTTTGTGGACTACAGCGATTTTAAATTTCAATCGAATGTTTGTTTTTACGTACATGATCATGTTCTACTTTGGAACATGTTTTCACATTTGGAAAACCGTAACTACAGAAAAAGTGAATGACATCATTCAAAAATGCGATAAGAAAATGCATTAACTTGTATTACAGGGTTAGCTAGAGTCGAAAAACTGAAAAATGTACCAAGGTACAATGCTGTCCCCTATTGGTTTCATGTAAATTTAACATCTATTGTAAGCAGGAGATTTATCCCTTGGTCCGAATCTTTGGCTTTGCCTATGTTTGCTTTTAGTGTTTTTTAATAAACTTGAGTATTCAGTTCTGTTGCTCAAACCGCGAGCGGATTTGCTGTTGGGTTACAGCTACCAGCCTCTACCTCAAGAGACCGATGATGTAGGCGCTGCAACGCACGTCGTCGAGGGAGCAGCTGTGGCCCTTAGGCCCAGTTCCCATTAAGGCCGATTGCCATTACAGCGCGGCGACACTAGTGGAAAGCGTTTCCCGCGGTGACGCAGCGGCTCGCGGAATTGACGTTCCCACCTGGAAGCGGCTGACGCTAGCGGTAGCCAGTGATGGACCGCCACTGAGGTATGGAGCGGAACCCACTGAAAAGAGCGTTACATTTGATTAACTGTACCGTGAATCTGCACGACGTAAAGACGAAGTCGGGTGAAGACATACCAATGTTTTATTTTCTTTACAGTGTAGTCTTTCACGTATTTCGTTATTCATGTGTTCTTATTTCACCACAAGTCCGCCCCATGTAGCTGAGCGCCGGCACGGTAGCTCAGCGTGTTCGGTCAGAGGGTTACGTGTCCTCTGTAATAAAAAAAAAATTTAAAAAAACTGAGTTAATCGATCATCAACGAACTTAAACGGATGTCTTACGACGTCCGCCCCGAGCAGATGCAACGAACAAAAGCGAACAAAATGAAAAAAAAAAAAGAGTGGTTAGCGCGACAGAATGTCAATCGTAAGGGCCCGGGTTCGATTCCCGACTGGGTCAGAGATTTTCTCCGCTCAGGGTCTGGGTGTTGTGTTGTCCTAATCATCATCATTTTATCCCCATCGCCGCGCAAGTGACCGAAGTGGCGTAAAATCGAAATACTTGCACCCGGCGTACGGTCTACCCGACGGGAGGCTCTAGTCACACGACATTTACATTTATTTCACCACAAATACATTTGAAGACTACCACTCATGATTATCTCACTATGTAGTCGTCAACAGCTAGAAAACCGATCGCCCCAGAACAAAAAGTTACTATGACTCTCATAACATTTTTTAATATTGTAGTACCTAAACGCAGTTTACTACAATGATAGTACATTACCTTTTATGCGGCAGGCATTTGTTTATAATTGAAAATGTCTGACAGTTGATCCTCAGTATTCGCTATATTAAGGTCACGTATTATAGCAATTCTGTGAGTATTAGCTACTGAAACAACCACTGAAGTAGTATTACAGTACTCAGCTTCGTCTCTAACCTGTCATTAACATTATCATAACCGAGACAGACAGAAAGCTAACACCGACACCAGACTGGTACGAGTTTACATGCATACCTACACCACAGATGATGAACAGAGTGAAAGAATCTACGATAAGATAAAAGAAATTATTCAGGTAACTAAGCGAGACAGAAATTTAAAATGTGATAGACTGGAGTTCGTTGGCAAGGATAGAAAGAGAAAAGCGTAGGAGAACATGGGCTCAGATGAAGGAATGAAAGATGAAGCGACCTGATACAGTTTTTCATATAGCGTAATGTAATCATCGCGAACACCTTGTTTAAGAATCATGAAAGGAGAGTGCATATTTGGAACAGATTTGTTGCAACCACATTTTAGATTGTAAGACATTTCCAGTTGCAGATGCAGAATGATGATAATTTATTAGTTATGAACGGCAGTTTACAAAAAATGGTTCAAATGGCTCTGAGCAAATGGTTGAAATGGCTCTGAGCACTATGGGACTTAACATCTATGGCCATCAGCCCCCTAGAACTTAGAACTACTTAAACCTAAATAACTTAAGGACATCACACACATCCATGCCCGAGGCAGGACTCGAACCTGCGACCGTAGCGGTCACGCGGTTCCAGACTGTAGCGCCTAGAACCGCACGGCCAACCCGGCCGGCGGCAGTTTACAAGTAAGTAGATAGCAAAAAGTAATGTGCATGGGTTATAATTGCATTTAATAACACCACCTTGCCAATTATTCTTTCCAGCACCGCCTTCAGTTCACATTAGTGCGCAGACCAAGCAGATGCCCCACCAACGGTTGGGAGGACCGTCCACAGACGGGGCTCTTTACAGGCACGATATATACCCTCCTTTAAATTAGTTTTTTTACCAAAAGGTTGTATATCCATGATCGCATCTAGCCGGCCGAAGTGGCCGTGCGGTTAAAGGCGCTGCAGTCTGGAACCGCAAGACCGCTACGGTCGCAGGTTCGAATCCTGCCTCGGGCATGGATGTGTGTGATGTCCTTAGGTTAGTTAGGTTTAAGTAGTTCTAAGTTCTAGGGGACTGATGACCTCAGCAGTTGAGTCCCATAGTGCTCAGAGCCATTTGAACCATTTGAACCATGATCGCATCTTTGTGCCGAACATCTTGAAATAAAGTATCAAGTATAATATTCTCTGCATCGTCTTCAGTACCCATAAGCGCTTGATGACAGTGTGTCACACTAGATGAGCGTTCTCACTGTGCCCAAGCCGGCCGGAGTGGCCGAGCGGTTCTAGGCGCTTCAGTCTGGAACCGCGCGACCGCTACGGTCGCAGGTTCGAATCCTCCCTCGGGCATGGATGTGTGTGATGTCCTTAGGTTAGTTAGGTTTAAGTAGTTCTAAGTTCTAGGGGACTGATGACCTCAGATGTTAAGTCCTATAGTGCTCAGAGCCATTTGAACCACCACTGAGCACAGTCTTGCAGGAAGTTATGAAGGACAGGTCATAATAATTACTTCACAGTTATCACTGTAGCTGTTATGATCCAATGATCGATTCGATATTTGGTTGCCAATAAGCCTTCTTTACTTTTTGATTAACTTGCTTCCTCGACACAAACTGTAGTTAAAAATAGTTTCATACGACATTAGTGCATCTTTTAATAATCTTGAGAATCGTCACATAATATCTTAAGTCAGCGGAAGAGCCTCCCCTGCACAAAAAATATATAGGAGCACATGCAGAGCGGCTTTACCATATATTTGCCATCGATGACTTCTGCACAGTTTGAGTACTGCCACTGCATTCGAAAGTCAAGGATAATACGTAACCAGTCACTGTTTGTTGGTTCATGAAGGAATACATTTCTTACGGAAAATAACACAAATGGCAGAGTGGCCAAGATAGTAATTCAACCTTGCCATTTGTTGACTGTCGCCATAAGAAAATAATATAAGGCTGCTTGTACTGACTAATAGAGAATACGTCTCAAGTGATATGTGATAGAGGCTATATTAAACAAATATTCCGGAAATAAATACAAAACTGAACTAGCTAATCAAAGATGTTGTTAGTTGCCGTTGGGTTACGTTAACAAAAATTACAATTCATCTCACTATATGTTTGTCGCGGTCTCCAGTCTGAAGACTGTATTGGTTGGTTGGTTGGTTTGGGGAAGACCAGACAGCTTGGTCATCGGTCTCATCGGATTAGGGAAGGATGGGGAAGGAAGTCGGCCGTGCCCTTTCAGAGGAACCATCCCGGCATTTGCCTGGAGTGATTTAGGGAAATCACGGAAAACCTAAATCAGGATGGCCGGACGCGGGATTGAACCGTCGTCCTTCCGAATGCGAGTCCAGTGTCTAACCACTGCGCCACCTCGCTCGGTGAAGACTGTATTGAAACGGCGCCCTACATTAGCCTGCCCAGTGAAAGCTCTTACATTTCTACAAGACTACTGCATCCTACATCCATTCGGATCTCCTTATCGCTCTTAAGTCTTCGTCTCTCTCTACAGTATTGCCTCCGTTACCAAACAGACCATTTCTTGATGCTTCAGAATATTAATGTCAAACAATTCCTTCTTTCAGACACGTTGTGCCATAATTTCCTTTTTCTCCTGAGTTCGATTCAGTACTTCTTCATCAGTTATACGACCTACATATCTAGTCTTCAGCCTTCTTCTTTAGCACCACATTTCGAAAGCATCCATTGTCTTTTTGACAGAACTGTTCATTGTCCACGTTTCACTTATATACAAGGCTACACTCCGCACAAATACCTTCACAGAATACTGCCCAACATTTTAATTTATATTAGATGGCCGCGCGGGGTAACCGTGCGTTCTAGGCGTCTCGTCACTGTTCGCGCGGCTCCTCCTGTCGGAGGTTCGATTCCTCCCTCGGGCATGGGTGTGTGTGATGTCCTTAGTGAAGTTAGTTTAAGTTAGATTAAGTAGTGTGTAAAAAGGGACCGATAACCTCAGCAGTTTGGTCCCATAGCCCTTACCACAAATTTCCAAATATGTTCGATGTCAACAAATTTACATTTTCAGAAATGCTTTTCTTGCTGTTGGCAGTATGCATTTTATATTCTCTTTACTTGTACCTTCTCAACTACTGATTTCCTTTCAAGTCCTTGAAGTCTTACAACTGCAGTTTGTTTCTGTGCAAGTTGTAAATAATCTTGTGTCCCTGTGTTTTATCCTTGATACTTTCATAGCTTCAAAGAGTGTATTTCAGTCAAGATTGTAAAAGTTTTCTCTAAATCTACAACACAAGTTTGCCTACCCATCTGAGCTATTGCTGTTCTTACGGTTGCTTCCGTTTGCTCAATTTTAAAAAAAAAAATTAATTTCGTTATCTATTTTTTTAAGTGCAAAGCAGCAGTTTCGCTTTTGGACCGTTTGTCAATGTCATTTTTTGAACGTCATATTCCCTGACCTACCAATATGCTGCATTTTTATATTTTCCCACGTTGTCAGCTAAATTCAATATATTCTGTGTTATCCAATGGTTTCTACCGTACCTTTTCCCTATTTACATTAAAAAAAATGGTTCAAATGGCTCTGAGCACTATGGGACTTAACATCTGTGGTCATCAGTCCCCTAGAACTTAGAACTACTTAAACCTAACTAACCCAAGGACATCACACACATCCATGCCCGAGGCAGGATTCGAACCTGCGACCGTAGCAGTCGTGTGGTTCCGGACTGAGCGCCTGAACCGCTAGACCACCGCGGCCGTCTATTTACATTCCCTGCTGTCTTCATTACATCTTATCTCGAAAGTACCCATCCGTCTTGTAGTGAACTCATCCCTCTCTTTCAGTCAGTCGTTACCTAATGGTTCGTTTAAGATTATCGAAAAACTTTGTGTCTTCACTTATTTAGGTTTCATCTCCTTAATTTGCTAATTTTTGCTATTTTTTGATTTTAAACTGCAGTTCATAACCAATAAATTATCATCATTCTGCTTCTGTTCTTAGAAGTGTCTTACAATTCAAAATCTGGTTGCAACTAATCTATTCCAAATATGCATCCTTCTTTCATGATTCTTAAACAAGGTGTTCGCGATGATTACATTGTGCTATATGAAAAATTGTATCAGGTCGCTTCAGCTTTCATTCCTTCATCTGAGCCCATGTTCTCCTACGATTTTCTCTTTCTATTCTTGCCAACGATTTCCAGTCTATCACATTTTAAATTTTTGTCTCGCTTAATTACCTGAATAATTTCTTTTATCTTATCGTAGATTCTTTCAGGTTGTTCATCGTCTGTGGTGTAGGTATGCATGTAAACTTGTAACAGTGTGGTGTCGGTGTTAGCTTTATGTCTCTCTCAGTTATGATAATGTTAATGACAGGTTTGAGACGGAGCTGAATATTGTAATATTACTTCGTTGATTGTTTCAATAGCTAACACTCACAGAATTGTTAAAATACGTGATCTTAATATAGCGAATACTAAGGATCAACTGCCAGACATTTTCAATTATCAACAAATGCCTGCCGCATAAAAGGTAATGTACTATCATTATAGTAAACTGCGTTTAGGTACTGCAACACTAAAAGCTGTTATGGGAGTCACAGCAAGTTTTTGTTCTGGGGCGATCGATTTTCTAGCTGTCGACGACTTCATAGTGAGATAGAGAACAATCGTGAATGGTAGTCTTCAAATGTGTTTGTGGATAAATAAGAACACATGAATAACGAAATATGTGAAAGTCTATATTGTAAAGAAAATGAAGCATTGGTATGTCTTCACCCGACCCCGTCTTTATATCGTGTAGTTTCACGGAACAGTTGATCAAATGTAACGCTGTTTTCAGTGGGTCCCGCCCCATACCTCAGTGGCGGTCCAACATTGGCTACCGCTAGCGTCAGCCGCTTCCAGGTGGTAATGTCAATTCTGCGAGGCCGCGCTGTAAGGGGAACCGGCCGTTAAGGCCGTCATGGTGGCAGAGATTGCAGCGTTCGCAGCCTCCCTGGCTGCAGAGATGGAGGAAAGCCTGCGACAACTGCTTACACAGATTGCTCGCGGCCTTCGACCAGCCAGAGGAGTGACCTTCCCTGAGGCTGGTCTAGCGGCATCGCACTTCTAAGACTTTATAACCAATGTGCAAATTTAATACTATTTACAAATATAATTAAAGTGAATAAAATTTCGACAAGATACGATTGGAGCAATCACAAACTCTAGAAGAGGTTTTCCAAGTCGACAAATGGGAACAACATGACAGTACCATGCACAGGTTAGTTCACCAACAACTCTGACACCGAATTCCGAAAGTCCAGAGATTTCTAGAGGTCTTGCCACAAACAGTTTTGAAGCACGGAGAACCACATATAATGCTTTCAGACCGTCAG
The DNA here is from genome assembly GCF_023864345.2 of Schistocerca serialis cubense. Taxonomy (NCBI): domain Eukaryota; kingdom Metazoa; phylum Arthropoda; class Insecta; order Orthoptera; family Acrididae; genus Schistocerca; species Schistocerca serialis. Next base: position 175,781,388 of record NC_064640.1, on the reverse strand, counting down.
GAACGTCTTTCAGTTAAGATTGATATCTGAAGTTCCTTCACGATGTGATCGCCAACCACCACCACACGAATGACGTCAACGTGCATTTTAATGAGATGTTGACAGAGTAGCACTCGATGTATGTTGATTCCGACCAAAGACACTGATATACGATACAGCCGGTTGTGCCAATCACATACAACATAGTAAACCAAGGCACCGCACGTTCCCTAATAGGTACTACGTTTCCTCTGCAACCTGACGAATCTGATGACGATTGTGTAGAACAGATCATCACCAGAACTGGAAAAGTAAGCAAGATATCTGTGACACATACTCTGAAGCGCCAAAGAAACTGTTATGGCCATTCATATTCAAAGATAGAGATTTGTCAACAGACAGAATACGGCGCTGCGGTCGGTAACGCCTATATGAGACAACAAGCATCCATCTGGCGCAGTTGTTCGATCGGTTACTGCTGCTACAATGGCAGGTTATCATGATTTAAGTGAGTCTGAACGTGGTGTTACAGACGGCGCACGATCGATGGGACACAGCATCACCGAGGTAGCGATGAAGTGGGGATTTTCCCGTACGGGAAAATCCCCACTTCACCGCTACCATTTCACGAGTGTACCGTGGAAATCAGGAATCCGGTATAACATCAACTCTCCGACGTCGCTGCTGCCGGAAAAAGGTTCTGCAAGAACGGGACCAACAACGACTGAAAAGAATCGTCTAAAGTGACAGAAGTGCAACCCTTCTCAAATTGCTGCGAATTTCAATGCTGGCCATCAACAAGTGTCAGCGTACGAACCATTCAACGAAACATCATCGATATGGGCTTTTGGAACCCAAGGCCCACTCGTGTACCCTTGATGGCTACACGACACAAAGCTTTACGCCTCGCCTGGGTCCGTCAACACCGGCATTGGACTGTTGATGACTGAAAACATGTTGCCTGGCCGGAGAGTCTCGTTTTAAATTGTATCGAGCGGATGGACGTTTACGGGTATGGAGACAACCTCATGAATCCATGGACCCTGCATGTCAGCAGGGGACTGTTAAAGCTGGTGGAGGCTCTGTAATGGCGTGCGGTGTGTGCAGTTGGAGTCATATGGGACCTCCGATACGTCTAGATGCGACTCTGATAGGTGACACATACATAAGCTTCCTGTCTGATCACCTGCATCCATTCACGTCCATTGTGCATTCCGACGGACTTGGTCAATTCCAGCAAGACAATGCGGCACCCCATACGTCCAGAATTGCTACAGAGTGGCTCCAGGAACACTCTTCTGAGTTTAAACACTTCTGCTGGCCACCAAAGTCCCCAGACATGAACATTATTGAGCATATCTGGGATGTGTTGCAACGTGCTGTTCAGAAGTGATCTGCGCCCCCTAGTACTCTTACGGATTTATGGGCAGCCCTGAAGAATTCATGGTGTCAATTACCTCCAGCACTACTTCAGACATTAGTCGAGTCCATGTCACGTCGTATTGCGGCACTTCTGCGTGATCGCGGGGGCCCTACACGATATTAAACGGGTGTACCAATTTCTTTGGCTCTTCTGTGTATAAACCTTAGACCGACAAGAGAAGGATTACGAACGCTATACCGCCAGAACACTGACCTCTAAGTTCCATCTCGGGTGACTTAAAGGTAAAGTAAGTTGTGCAAGCCTGTGGCAGGGCTATTGGCCTGACTGTAGATACAGGACAGCCTTTCTTCGCCACGTCACTAGGAGGGTGCGCATGACGAGCCCAGCGGCCTGGCCGTCTTTTACCCCTGGAAAAAAATACTTGGTATTCGTTTGATAGTAGGGTGAATGGACATTGGGCTGTCCTGGAATGTCGGTACGAGGAAAAATCCCCGCCTCTCTGCGAGATTGAAGCTGGGACCGCCAAGGTTGGAGCGTAGTGCTCTACCCGCCACCAGGTGACATACACTCCTGGAAATGGAAAAAAGAACACATTGACACTGGTGTGTCAGACCCACCATACTTGCTCCGGACACTGCGAGAGGGCTGTACAAGCAATGATCACACGCACGGCACAGCGGACACACCAGGAACCGCGGTGTTGGCCGTCGAATGGCGCTAGCTGCGCAGCATTTGTGCACCGCCGCCGTCAGTGTCAGCCAGTTTGCCGTGGCATACGGAGCTCCATCGCAGTCTTTAACACTGGTAGCATGCCGCGACAGCGTGGACGTGAACCGTATGAGCAGTTGACGGACTTTGAGCGAGGGCGTATAGTGGGCATGCGGGAGGCCGCGTGGACGTACCGCCGAATTGCTCAACACGTGGGGCGTGAGGTCTCCACAGTACATCGATGTTGTCGCCAGTGGTCGGCGGAAGGTGCACGTGCTCGTCGACCTGGGACCGGACCGCAGCGACGCACGGATGCACGCCAAGACCGTAGGATCCTACGCAGTGCCGTAGGGGACCGCACCGCCACTTCCCAGCAAATTAGGGACACTGTTGCTCCTGGGGTATCGGCGAGGACCATTCGCAACCGTCTCCATGAAGCTGGGCTACGGTCCCGCACACAGTTAGGCCGTCTTCCGCTCACGCCCCAACATCGTGCAACCCGTCTCCAGTGGTGTCGCGACAGGCGTGAATGGAGGGACGAATGGAGACGTGTCGTCTTCAGCGATGAGAGTCGCTTCTGGCTTGGTGCCAATGATGGTCGTATGCGTGTTTGACGCCGTGCAGGTGGGCGCCACAATCAGGACTGCATACGACCGAGGCACACAGGGCCAACACCCGGCATCATGGTGTGGGGAGCGATCTCCTACACTGGCCGTACACCACTGGTGATCGTCGAGGGGACACTGAATAGTGCACGGTACATCCAAACCGTCATCGAACCCATCGTTCTACCATTCCTAGACCGGCAAGGGAACTTGCTGTTCCAACAGGATAATGCACGTCCGCATGTATCCCGTGCCACCCAACGTGCTCTACAAGGTGTAAGTCAACTACCCTGGCCAGCAAGATCTCCGGATCTGTCCCCCATTGAGCATGTTTGGGACTGGATGAAGCGTCGTCTCACGCGGTCTGCACGTCCAGCACGAACGCTGGTCCAACTGAGGCGCCAGGTGGAAATGGCATGGCAAGCCGTTCCACAGGAGTACATCCAGCATCTCTACGATCGTCGCCACGGGAGAATAGCAGCCTGCATTGCTGCGAAAGGTGGATATACACTGTACTAGTGCCGACATTGTGCATGCTCTGTTGCCTGTGTCTATGTGCCTGTGGTTCTGTCAGTGTGATCATGTGATGTATCTGACCCCAGGAATGTGTCAATAAAGTTTCCCCTTCCTGGGACAATGAATTCACGGTGTTCTTATTTCAATTTCCAGGAGTGTAGTATGCATTTCTACCCCTATGCAGAAGGTCGGGTCACCAAAAAAAATATTGAAGAGCTACTTTGGTTTGTAACGTCACGTGTCAGACGTCATCTTCGAAGTCGAGGTTGATGATTCCGAATCAAGTAGACAAGAGCGGAGAGATATCGTCCATGTCTTTGTATGAAACTATATGTAATTCATGAGCCGCAGATCAAAGACACGGAATTCTGATGCAAGTGAAGTGAGTACCTACCCCCCGATCGCGATGCCTCGACGAAAGTAACACCATCTGAACGCCGCAGTGACATGAGGATGTCGCAACACATCCAGAATGCGAGGACCCGCTAGCGCCTCCATCATAGGTCCACTGGCTAGTCCCAGATTCAAGAAGCTCTGCCGAGGTGTGCAGTTCAGCTTTTTCTGCTGATTCGTGTGTGCTTTCATTGTGAAGTGTTTCTCCTGTTGATGACTCTCCTCTCTTCACTGGCGCTTCATTCTGTGTGACGATCTACCTGTGTGCGTAACTCATTTCTTGCAGTAAATAAAATTTGATCTTCCGGCAAAAATTCTATAGCAGACGTCTAATTAAAAACATCTTTTAAAATCAACAGCGTTCAACTGAAGATATCATATGCTATGGCGGAAGAAAAAGTTAGTTAATAAGCAATGAATGTTCTCGTTTTAGTAGGAATAATACACAATAAAAATAGATACGAAACATAAGTTGATTCCAGCTGATACCTAATGTGAAAAGGCGTTATTCATTTTAATGCTATGCCAGTTTTAAATACTATACTGTTTGCTTACGTAACAGCCCCAAAAGCATCACTGAATCAGAATTTGGTGGACAAGGAAGATATTTGCAGATGCTGAATTTTATTGTCTTGTCTCAATAAGTAAAGCAGTTTTCAGAACTAAATTAAAAATTTACACTGAACTGCATTAATGAATCGAGAAACATGTTCCGACAATGAACTATTAGCGGCCGGCAACTTTGGACCCGCTGTCAGGCGCTCTTCGGAGGTAGTTCAAATCCCTAAGTATCTAAAACTGCGTCGTAGATGGGACGTTAAATTGTTATCTTCCTCTGCTACTTTGATTCATCTTCCCTCACCCCTCCCATACGCAGCAGCCTACTCTCCGTAATTCGGCCCTCTAGCATTCCACCGCTCTGTGCCCCGAGGACGTATTTCTGTACTAAAAGGAAAAGAAAAGCTCACACCCTGCTGTCACGCATTAACTGCAGCTGCTAAGCGCAGACGGAGACGGCGTGGGGGGCTTCCAAACAGAGCTTCTCAGCATGGTCTGAGAGCAGGTTTTGTTCTGTGGACCATGTCTCACTGGACCATGTTCATGGCTTGTGTACATAAATTTGCAATTTCTTACCTTTATTATCTACATGTCAACTATACACTATGGAGTTTACTGAACTTCCGAGTTTTTTAATTTTTCTGCAGTTTCAGAAAACATTAAATTACTAGTCTGAGAAGATAGTAGGAAAGAACACCCTGAAAAATCTAAATGCGGATGCGTGAACGGGGTTGGGACCTCGCTTCTCCTCAATGCGTGTTCAATCCCCAAGTCAATGGGCTACCTGCTTTGGCACACGAGTTTTTGCGTTTGCTTTGTTCCTACGTACATCTAAAGATAACAGTGAAATTTTTACAGTCCTTCAACTTTCACTAACTACATCACCAGCGACAGGGTGAACTTTAGATTCCCAGCTGTGACACTTGGAATCTGTACTCCTTCTTACATCCATATAGTTGAAAGCCCCCAGCCGCGTTTTTTTGTATTTATGTGAAATCAAATCTCAGGAACAACTGCAGGGATTTTGAAACTGTTTTCAGTAACAGACGGACCCAGGAAGAAGATTTGTAAATGCAGGGTGATCAAAAAAGTGTGGAATACGTTGAGACGTTGTAGTACTCACTGAAAAAAAAGTCCAATAAACATGTGTCCGGAAAAGCATACGTTCCTAGATAAACACGTGTTTATAGCAAGGGCTTGGTTGGGATATCAGCACAGTCGTTTCACTGGCGCCCGTCAAATGTGTCAGCAGGGTAGTACCCTACCTACTATAAGGTGGTATGCAGTCGGTGGTTGGTCGAGTCGTGTTGAAGGCTATGTTAACTTTCGTCGTGTTTGTGTGCCTTATTGTACAGTACTGTCAAACCTGGGTATGTATCATGGTGTTATGAGTGTGATGTCCTTAGGTTAGTTAGGTTTAAGTAGTTCTAAGTTCTAGGGGACTGATGACCTCAGATGTTAAGCCCCATAGTGCTCAGAGCCATTTGAACAATTTGAACTTATGTGTTTACTCTTATTGCGCTGTTTGTACATACAAATGGTGTAGTACATTTACATTTTCTCTCTTCCATCACTTTTTAGCAATGGAAGCCTACTACTCGACAAGTGAAATGACGTATATGATATTATGATATAGTTTAGCAAATAGGCGTAGCCTGCGAGCCCATACCTTGTACGCTGAAAAATATACACAGCGCAGAGTGCCCTCTGATAAGATGTTCGGCAGACTTTTCCAGCGTTGAGGGACACAGGCACCCTTGCACCTCGGAAGACTGACAGTGGAAGGTCCCGCATAATCCGCACGCCTGATATGGAGAAGCGTTTGCTACGTTAGGTGGAAGAAACCCCTGGGACCAGCGTTCGACGATTAGCTGCAGCAGAAGGAGGTCTCACTCTCTTATCTGGGCGATACTTCATGAACAATTGCTGTACCCATACCATCTACAGCGCGTTCAGGCCCTATGGCCACAGGATCATCATGGCAGACGGCGGTTTTGCCAATGGCTGTTGCAGAAGTGTGCCGCTGATCCACTGTTCAGATCCAAAATTTTATTTAACGATGAGGCAGGGTTCACAAGAGATGGTGTTGTGAATTTCCGTCACTATCATGCATGGGCAGATGTAAATCCCCCAGCAATTCAGGAAAGAGGGCATTAACACAGATTCTTAATAAACGTATGGGCAGGCATATTTGGCGATCGATTAATAGGGCCATACGTGTTATATCACAAAGGCTAACTGGGGCTCATAAGCTGGACTCCTCATTAATGTATTGCCTACTTTGCTGGAGGCTGTGCCATTGCAGTAACGAATACAAATGTTGTTCATGCATGATGACGTACGAGCACACTCTCGTCACAATCTGCGCGAACATCTTACGCAGACATTTCAGGACCGCTGGACCGGTCGAGGGGGGAGGGGCACACCTTGGCCTACTTGTTCCCAAGACCTTAATCCTCTAGACTTTTGGTTACGATGGGGACACTTGAAGGAACTGGTCTATGCCACGCCAATAAACGGTGTGCGAACACTACAGGGTAGTGTCTTCAATGTCTGCCAGCAGGCACACCAACAACCGTGTATACTTCAAAGGGTGAGATATCCCTTACGTCTGAGGGCAAAGGAGTGCACTGTCATGAATGGACGCCACGTTGAACACATTCTGTAAACGCGAGTCTATCGCAGGAAGTATGCATTTCCCGATGCATGTTTATTGGACGTATCTCAGAAAGTATGCTTTTCCGGACGCTCGTTTATAGGACTTATTTTTCTTATTTCGATGAGTACTACCACCTCTCTAAGTATTCGGCACTATTTTAGAACACCCTGCGTAATTTATAATTACGGTAAGGAATATGTAATGTCTGTGTTGTTATGCATTCCATATTTAACGGCAATGATACGAGCTACGATCTGATTTGCTTCAGAGGAGGCGGTATCTGGCAGGAAGAGCAGTAAAGTAAACGGCCACTGCAACTCAAGAGAGCAGTGAAGATTGGCCAGAATCTATACACATCTACATATATAATAAATTAAAATCCCCTGCACCGTTTTTCTGCCTGTATGTGAAGGCTATTCTCAGGAAATACTGTAGGTCATACGGTTTTCACCAATATAGTGTGATTCAAAGGAAAATCTGTGCATATAATTTGTTACTACTCCAGAAAAGTCGTATGGCCGTAGATACTTCGTGTTACTCCTGCGAAGCAGGGGCGGTTCGCTAGTAAATCATAATTTAGTTAATTCGTAGATATTTTTCGAGCCTCCTCCAATAATCACTCCGCGTTTCCTTATTGAGCACCTGGCAGTCTCTTACAATCAAGGCACAAATATTTACTTCTACACCCTGATACCTACTGTACAGTGCTTGGTGGAGGGTATTTTGAGCCACTGTTACTCATTCCAGTTCCTGTCCCTCCCGCAAATGGAGCGAGGGGAAATGATTTCCTGCATATGTATGTTCTAGCCCTAATGACCACTATTTTGACCTTACAGTACCTGCGCAAGATGAACGTTGAAGCCAGCAGAATCGTTCTGCAGTCTGTCTCAAATGCTGGTTCTCTGAACTTCCTCAATATCGTTTGGTTGCACAATCAAGACTGTTTTTTCTGCATCTAAAGATCTACACTCCTGGAAATTGAAATAAGAACACCGTGTATTCATTGTCCCAGGAAGGGGAAACTTTATTGACACATTCCTGGGGTCAGATACATCACATGATCACACTGACAGAACCACAGGCACATAGACACAGGCAACAGAGCATGCACAATGTCGGCACTAGTACAGTGTATATCCACCTTTCGCAGCAATGCAGGCTGCTATTCTCCCATGGAGACGATCGTAGAGATGCTGGATGTAGTCCTGTGGAATGGCTTGCCATGCCATTTCCACCTGGCGCCTCAGTTGGACCAGCGTTCGTGCTGGACGTGCAGACCGCGTGAGACGACGCTTCATCCAGTCCCAAACATGCTCAATGGGGGACAGATCCGGAGATCTTGCTGGCCAGGGTAGTTGACTTACACCTTCTAGAGCACGTTGGGTGGCACGGGATACATGCGGACGTGCACTGTCCTGTTGGAACAGCAAGTTCCCTTGCCGGTCTAGGAATGGTAGAACGATGGGTTCGATGACGGTTTGGATGTACCGTGCACTATTCAGTGTCCCCTCGACGATCACCAGTGGTGTACGGCCAGTGTAGGAGATCGCTCCCCACAGCATGATGCTGGGTGTTGGCCCTGTGTGCCTCGGTCGTATGCAGTCCTGATTGTGGCGCTCACCTGCACGGCGCCAAACACGCATACGACCATCATTGGCACCAAGGCAGAAGCGACTCTCATCGCTGAAGACGACACGTCTCCATTCGTCCCTCCATTCACGCCTGTCGCGACACCACTGGAGGCGGGCTGCACGATGTTAGGGCGTGAGCAGAAGACGGCCTAACTGTGTGCGGGACCGTAGCCCAGCTTCATGGAGACGGTTGCGAATGGTCCTCGCCGATACCTCAGGAGCAACAGTGTCCCTAATTTGCTGGGAAGTGGCGGTGCGGTCCCCTACGGCACTGCGTAGGATCCTACGGTCTTGGCGTGCATCCGTGCGTCGCTGCGGTCCGGTCCCAGGTCGACGGGTACGTGCACCTTCCGCCGACCACTGGCGACAACATCGATGTACTGTGGAGACCTCACGCCCCACGTGTTGAGCAATTCGGCGGTACGTCCACCCGGCCTCCCGCATGCCCACTATACGCCCTCGCTCAAAGTCCGTCAACTGCTCATACGGTTCACGTCCACGCTGTCGCGGCATGCTACCAGTGTTAAAGACTACGATGGAGCTCCGTATGCCACGGCAAACTGGCTGACACTGACGGCGGCGGTGCACAAATGCTGCGCAGCTAGCGCCATTCGACGGCCAACACCGCGGTTCCTGGTGTGTCCGCTGTGCCGTGCGTGTGATCATTGCTTGTACAGCCTTCTCGCAGTGTCCGGAGCAAGTATGGTGGGTCTGACACACCGGTGTCAATGTGTTCTTTTTTCCATTTCCAGGAGTGTATTATGGTTGCTGTAATAGTGCCACCCCGGTAGTGATGGAGTGGAGTGATATTAATCAATGTCGTCTTCCTTCGAAGGATATTCATCTAAGGCCTTCAACAACAATCTTCTACTGATCGACCCGACCAGTAAAAAATATAGCAGCTCACCACTGAACTGCTTATATGTTTGCCGTTAATCTAACCTAAATACTCCAACAGAACTCAAGAAGTAGTTCTAAGTTCAAGGGGACTGATGACCGTAGCTGTTAAGTCCCATAGTGCTCAGAGCCATTTGAACCATACATTTGTTCTCTTTTAAAGCCAGTTGCAATTCATCACGCTAAATAGAAATTCAACCTGACTGCCACGACATGACTCTTTCCCATATACAGCAGCGATATCTGCAAACAGTCTCAGATTGCTGCCTACCCTCTGCGACAGATCACTCAACAACATGGAGAACGGGAGTTGCCCTATCACGCTACCCTGTGGCCCTCGTGACGTTACTGCTGCCTCTCATGAACACTCAGGGCAACGTACTGGGTTTTATTACTCAAAATTTCTTAAAGGCAGTGACAGATTTGCAAACTTCTACTGTATGTTTGACCTTTGTTAATAATTCACGGTATGGAACAGTGTGTAACACTTTCTGGAAATCTAAGAATAAAGAACCTGCCTGTTGGCCTTCACCCATAGTTCGAAGCACATCGTGTGTGAAAAGGATGGGTTATGTTTCGTGCCAGCTATAATGGAGTTAGTATGATATGGAGTTTTAATGACCTTGTAACAGCCCATGACGACATTGCACGACCGTAGACAGAACATCAGGTACGAAAAAACCAGTTTCACAGGGGTCATGGAATCATAAAGGCAGTGCAAATACACTGAAGAGCCAAAGAAATTGGTACACCTGCCTAATATCGCGTAGGGCCCCCGCGAGCACGCAGAAGTGTAGCAACACGACGTGGCATGGACTCGACTAATGTCTGAAGTTGTACTGGAGGAAATTGACACCATGAATCCTGCAGGGTTGTCCATAAATCCGTAAGAGTACTAGGGGTGGAGAGCTCTTCTGAACAGCGCGTTGCAAGCCATACCAAACATGCTCAATAACGTTCATAACTGAGAAGTTTGGTGGCCAGCGGAAGTGTATAAACTCAGAAGAGTGTTCCTAGAGCCACGTTGTAGCAATTCTGAACGTTTATGGTGTCGCATTGTCCTGCTGGAATTGCCCAAGTCCGTCGGACTGCACGATGGACATAAATGGATGTAGGTTATCAGAGAGGATGCTTACGTACGTGTGACCTGTCAGAGCCGTATCTAGACGTATCGGAGGTCCCATATTACTCCAACTGCACACGCCCCACGCCATTACAGAGCTTCCACCAGCTTGAACAGTCCCCTGCTGACATGCAGGGTCCATGGATTCATGAGGTTGTCTGCATACCCGTACACATCCTTCCGAAAAAAATGGCTCTGAGGACTATGGGACTCAACTGGTGGGGTCATAAGTCCCCTAGAACTTAGAACTACTTAAACCTAACTAACCTAAGGACAGCACACAACACCCAGCCATCACGAGGTAGAGAAAATCCCTGACCCCGCCGGGAATCGAACCCGGGAACCCGGGAGTGGGAAGCGAGAACGCTACCGCACGACCACGAGATTCGGGCACACATCCTTCCGCTCGATACTATTTGAAATTAAGCTCCTCCAACCAGGCAACATGTTTTCAGTCATCAACAGTCCAATGCCGGTGTTGACGGGCCCAGGCGAGGCGTAAATCTTTGTGTCGTGCAGTCATCAAGGGTACACGAGTGGGCATTCTGCTCCGAAAGCTCATATCGATGATGTTTCGTTGAATGGTTCGCGCGCTGACATATGATGGCCCAACATTCAAACCTGCAGCAATTCGCGGAAAAGCTACACTTTTGTCACGTTGAACGATTCTCTTCAGTTGTTGTTGCTCCAGTTCTTGTAGGAATTTTTTTCTGGCCGCAGCGATGTCGGAGACGTGCTGTTTTACAGTATTTCTGATATTCACGGTACACTCGTGAAATGGTCGTACGGGAAAATCCCCACTTCATCGCTGCCTCGAAGATACTGTGTCCCATGGCATTTAAATCTTGGTATGCTGCCATTTTAGCAGCAGTAACCGATCGAACAACTGCGCCAGACACTTATTGTCTTATGTAGGTGTTGCCGACTGCAGCGCCTAATTCGACCTATTTATTTACATATCCCTGTATTTGAATACACATGCCTATACCAGTTTCTTTGACGCGTCAGTGCAATAGCACGATTTGTTCAGTAAAATTCGTACTGCCGAAGTAGCCAGAGCGTCAGTGGAACGTATTTTTCCCTGGCGCCGGTGTTTGCTCGACGCAGCACACAGTATCAGGAGACTGCCACCAGCACGCTGACACCATATCAGACAGGCAGCTGCAAAAGAAGCGAAGTCAGCACTTCTGCGGTGCGGGGCTGTGTCGGACCTGCCGACCCCAAGCATGCAGCCGGCAGTAAACTCCGGTGTAGGCCGGTCACGCCGTTAGGCGCAAATGCAGCGACCAGCCAGTAGACCACGGGGAACACAGTGCAAAAGGAACCCAAATCCAAACTGGTACCAAGGCCCCCAGAGGGAGTCCTGGAGTCAGTTGATGTCAACCAGCTCTAGGCCCCAGCTGGGAAACACCCAGTTCAGCTCCCGGCAACGGCAGAACGGCACGTGGCCCGTAGACCTGCAGCTAGTGCCGGCAGCATCTAGCTGTGGCTGGGGTGGGAATATCCACTTTGGGTCGACGGCTGGCGTGAAGCACGTCTCGACGTAGCCGTTCCTTTTCCCTCCTGGCGTAATTAGGACTTTTTGCTCTGTTTGCACGATCTTTTCCATAGCCTCCTTCCCCACATCGCAAGGTGTGCGTGAATGGTATAGCACTCATACTGGGCACTTGAGCTTGCCACTGTATATTGGATTAGCACATGCTGACTAGCATATTCGACATTGATCTTCACTGTGGCGAGGTGATAACATAGTGCTACTGTTTTCTATTCTGGAGAAGTAATAAACTCTAACACAGCTGGCAGCTCTTCTCACATCCTATGTAGGGCAGCCAGAAACTGCCTCAGTGGCAACTGGGTGGGTGTTAATTGTCCAAGCACTGCGTGGTGTATGGCTTCCGGTAATTCCAGTAACTCCACTCTCTCAATGTGGGCATCTCCTACACTGTCGGCGAGTGTGCATAACAGCCTTCCCGCAGCCAGCCAGGTATCCAATAAGTCAAACTGGGTCTGTATTGTACGTAAATCCCTGTTCGCCGAGCTGGTGGCTCCTTACACATAGCTTGTTAGTTTTACCGTTAACCGCTATAGCATTTTGGTACTTTTCGGGACTCATTGTTCTAGTCTTGTCAGCTGCATTGTGTGTCATTTGACCGGGGATTTGGTACTCCCTGCCTCTCTCTGCACTTGTACCAATGTGTCGTTGAACTAATATTCCTGAAACAGGAAATAAAATGCTTTACGTGTAAGATGAGATATTGCTGTAATGCCTCTATCGACTTTTTTCACAATTTTTCCCCCAACTGTTGTTTGGTATGGCGAAATAATCCTGCTGTTGGATAAAAATCCTGATCCAAGCAAAAGTTTTAAATCGGAAGTGTTACTGACTTATGTTTTATTCATTATATTTGACTGTGGCAGTTATAATGAGTGACGACATTGTGCGGTGGTGTTAACTCATTGTGTTTCTATTGTGAAGTGGTGTGCAGCTGGTTGCGTGCGTTGTTTTTATGATGTATGCCCATCCTGCTTCAGGTGATAACATGATGATTTCTGCACTGCGGAAGTCGATGAGACGCCCTTCTTGGTCAACAATAATGAGCCTGAGATGCTGTAATGGCTGAACAGTCACTGGGAGGTATATGGCATTGGTTGGCGTCTCAAAGGTTTTATATCCTGGGCCAACTTCAGACGTGGAAAATAATTAATAGAAGGCTTTGTTCTGTCTTAAGCTAACTTTGGTCCATAGATGGAATTTGGAACATTTTTACCAGTGCAGACACCTGCTGATGACAGTGAGAGCAACTCATGGGACAGAGATTGACCATGTGCCACTTTACAACAGTGGAGAAAACTCACGAGGGCTTAAGTCAGGGGAGTGCAGTAGGTGGTATGGCACTTAGCAGCCCCATCAGTAAAACAAATCAGTAGCAACTTGTGCTGTACGTTCTTGAGCGTTGTCCTGCGAAATGATGGTCAGGTCGTGCAGAAAGTGTCATCACTTCTGTCTCTATGCTGTTCATTTTTGGAACACAACCTACGATCAGCTTAGAGACAGAAGTGACGACACTTTCTGCAGGACCTGACCATCATTTTGCAGAACAATGCTCAAGCACGTACAGTGCAAGCTGTTACTGATTCGTTTGACTGATGGGGCTGTTAAGTGCTATACCATCTACTGCACTTCCCTAAGCCCTAGTGAGTTCAACTCGTTTTCTAAACTGAAGGAATCACTTCACGGCATTCGCTTCAGAACTGCTACAAATTCGTCGGGCAAAAGACCGCGCCGCTCGAACTGTCAACACAACTGGCACTGCTAAGAGTGTCCTACGATTTCAACATCTTTGGCAACGGGTGATACACAATGCTGGTGACTATTTTGAGGGTCAGTAAAACTTCGAAACACGTATCTATTTTCTACAAACTGTAAATAAATAGTTGCCACTATTAAAGTTTCAACCCTCGTACTTTGATATGATTGACTGGGAAAGGGGGGAGGGGGTTAGGGAATAAAACACAATTGAGCTAGTTAGATTTTTTTTATTTTCTGCAAGTTTTTCAAAATTTCTCACCAACGCCATCTTGGATTTTCTTGAATTTCTCACCATTTCTTTTGGATTTCCCACCAATCTCCATCTTTGATTTTTAAATATCAACCCAATTTTGTTTTACATTTACCCCATTTTATATGCAAGGCAATCTACCTATTTTGAATTTCCCCCTGTTTTTTTTTTTTTTTTTTTTTTTTTTTTTTTTTTTTTTTTAATTTCCGCCGACAGCCATGTTGGAGCTTTTTAATTTCCCGCCAAACGCGAATGCAGCTCCTCGACTCTGGTGCTACCTAGCGGCTGTAACCGGAGCTATGGTACAGACAATTGGTAGCCCTACGACTTTCAGGGATGTTTTCAGAGTCTTTTGGTATCAAGGATCCATGGTTTCCAGTGGCTCATTACGGAGTCGTCAGATTTCTTTTGTTTACTTAACGTAATTTACATTGCTGTGCACATGTATGTTAAAAACATGTACACAACAGTGCAAATTTCTGCGGTATCCCTGCGTGTTTTCTTAGAAAACAAAACTGTTCCATTCACTCACGGTACTTTCTGTTGACAGCAGTAGTGCCCTCTTTATAGTTCACCCTCAAGCTAGTATTCAGTACCACTCGGATCTGTCCTGGGTGTGTTTTATCAGCAGTGTTAGCTGTGTGTAAACTGAGATACACAGCACTGTGGATGGATTTATTGTTCAAAAACTGCACCTCATACCTTGCTCCACTGAATGCGATTGACGTAAGGCACAACGACACTAAGCTTTCCCCACCAGTAACAGTAACCACATCACAGTACTTTAATACCTGTCTGAGGGTTATTCCGTTGCTGTGTGTTGTGTTGTACGTTTTGGGGAATGTATGTTACAGACTTTTCCATTGTTGTGAAATTATTTTCACAGAAACAAAGGAGGTGGGGTAACAAATCGAATAAAACATGATTACATTATTACTCTAATGAGCCACCAGAGACTACGGGTCCCTAATATCAAAATACTCAGAAAATATTCATGAACATCTTCCAAAATTTTGTCGTTCGAGTTAGAGTTCGCCCTCTATTTTAGATGCTTTTGGTTTCAATATTGTGGTTTTAATTACTCAGCAGACACTACTGTGAATCCACTATTGATTAACCTTTGGATGCACTTCACTTGTGAAACAATGTAATACATATAATAAGTGTCAAGATATAGGAGTTGCACAAATATATGAAAGCATCAAAAACACAACACATTACCATGTCCAATACGGTGTAGGAAACCTGTTTGAATTCAAAACAGCTTCCACTGTGTGGTTTTCGAGGGAATCTTATACCACTGTTCCTGCAAAATAAGGTGGATAGCGATCACGCACTCTTCTTTCCAAAGTAGACCACAAATGCTAAATGATATTGAGATCTCGTGACTATGGTTGTCAGGGGTGACGCGATATTTCATCCTTGTGCTCACAAAAACAGTCTTGAAAGATACGAGCTGTTTGAACAGGGGCCGTGTCATCTTGGAACACAGCATCACTATTGTGGAACAAGCATTGTCCATGGAATATACCCGATCAGCCAAAACGTCACATGATCCTTGGCAGAAATTCAACTTTGCCGAGTAACCATAGGGTTCATGGAATGCCAGGCTGTAGCTACTCAAATCATCACCGAAATCCCGCCATGTTTCCGTCTTGTGACATAAACTCGGCCAGAAGTTGGAAATAGGGTGAAACAAGACTCATCCGACCAAGTGACTTTCTTTCATTGCTCCACGGTCAAGGCTTATGGCTTCGGCACCAAGTTTTCCTGTTACCAATACTTGCATCACTGATGAGTGGGTTTGAAAGTCCAGCTCGCACTGGGATTCCGTGCTTATAGAGCGCCGTTCGTGTTGTTTTGATGGCGTCGTGAGTGCGACATTCAGTTCTGTAATTACTTTTGCAGCTGCCGTACTCATATTTTTCGTCACAATCCTCTTCCATCACCGTGGGTCATGGTCACTCAACACACACTCTCATCAAATCAAATGGTTCAAATGGCTCTGAGCACTATGGGACTTAACATCTAAGGTCATCAGTCCCCTAGACTGAAGCGCCTAGAACCGCTCGGCCACACCGGCCGGCCACACTCTCATCCATGTTGGACTTATCGGGTAACGTTTTTCCCCTTTCCCTGTGTGCGGGGCCGACCAGAGTGGCCGAGCGGTTCTAGGCGCTACACTCTGGAGCCGCGCGACCGCTACGGTCGCAGGTAGGAATCCTGCCTCGGGCATGGATGTGTGTGATGTCCTTAGGTTAGTTAGGTTTAAGTAGTTCTAAGTTCTAGGGGACTGATGACCTCAGAAGTTAAGTCCCATGGTGCTCAGAACCATTTGTCCCTGTATGCGGTATAAATCTTCGACAGAGTGCCCCTTGAAACGTGAAACAATTCAGTTCCCTGGGTTACGGAAATACCCATCATAGGAGCTCCAACAATTTGCCCACGTTAGATTTCACTCAGCTTCGACAAAATGCATTCATAAGTACACAGCAGTGAAGGAAACAAAAGAAAAATTTGCAGTAGGTACTAAAATCCATGGAGAAGAAATAAAAACTTTGAGGTTCGCCGATGACATTGTAATTCTGTCAGAGACAGCAAAGGACTTGGAAGAGCAGTTGAACGGAATGGACAGTGTCTTGAAAGGAGGATATAAGATGAACATCAACAAAAGCAAAACGAGGATAATGGAATATAGTCGAATTAAATCGGGTGATGCTGAGGGAATTAGATTAGGAAATGAGACACTTCTAGTAGTAAAGGAGTTTTGCTATTTGGGGAGCAAAATAACTGATGATGGTCGAAGTAGAGAGGATATAAAATGTAGACTGGCAATGGCAAGGAAAGCGTTTCTGAAGAAGAGAAATTTGTTAACATCGAATATTGATTTAATTATCAGGAAGTCGTTTCTGAAAATATTTGTATGGAGTGTAGCCATGTATGGAAGTGAAACATGGACGATAAATAATTTGGACAAGAAGAGAATAGAAGCTTTCGAAATGTGGTGCTACAGAAGAATGCTGAAGATTAGATGGGTAGATCATATAACTAATGAGGAGGTATTGAATAGGATTGGGGAGAAGAGAAGTTTGTGGGACAACTTGACTAGAAGAAGGGATCTGTTGGTAGGACAGGTTCTGGGGCATCAAGGGATCACCAATTTAGTATTGGAGGGCAGCGTGGAGAGTAAAAATCGTAGAGGGAGACCAAGAGATGAATTCACTTAGCAGATTCAGAAGGATATAGGTTGCAGTAGTTACTGGGAGATGATGAAGCTTGCACAGGATAGAGTTGCATGGAGAGCTGCATCAAACCAGTCTCAGGACTGAAGACCACAATAACAACAAGTACACAGAACACTGTTCTGACTACGGCTGATACTTGTAATGTACTGAGGACATTGCACAGGTGCCATTCGTGATCAAATACAACAGCAACTTGGCTAGAATCTGCATTTACGTTCAAGGATGCATTTCTCGCAGTGAGTCCATATTTTTGATCAACCCCAGTATGGATATTGTGGGGTACTATAAAATTACTTTTTTTTTTACAAAAGCAACTGTGCATTAGGATGTAGTGTTATGAGGGACCTACAAAACGATACATTAAACAGTAACTTCAAGAAGATTACTGCCAATTTAAGACGAGTATTCTTTTTCTATTATGACTTTTTTTCTGATGATTTTCGACACGAAGGACATAAACTCATCATGATGCACAATGATTCCTTCCCTTATGGAGAACCACCAGTTTTCTAACCGCATTACCCGTGAACAGAAGATGATAAAGCTTCCTTCGAAGATAAAAAAAGTAACTCTGAAGTGTTACCTACATTTAATCTGTAGGACTGTATGACCTAAAGTGCACCAAATGAAGTGTCTACTGGGCACATCAAGCGATGTAAAATTTTAGAACCACATACGATTCGTCAGTTTCGAAGTATCATAATTACCAAAACGAGTAATGAAACACTAAACAATCGCTAATGAAGTCGCGATGTGAGACTAAAATGTAAATGTCACCATTTTGTTAGCCGTGTTGTCTCCTAAAATTCGACTGAGAAACAAATACGCTGTGGAAGGATCACGCTGGAAGGGAAAGTATCGCGTGTAATAGTTGCTTCGTGTGAACGACGCCTTTGCTCGCACTGTTAAGTTCTGTCGCCTTGTCATAGGATACATAACTGGTGACAGAACTTCCTCGGTAATTTTGTTTATGTCGCTTTTGCGTGTTGCTAGGTAGTATACACTTCTGTATGGTTCCATATGCCCACTAGAAGCTCTGTCGCCTGGCAACCTGTTGCCACTGATAGTTGCTTCTCATGTGAAAGCAGCCTAGATACATCCCAAAGATTGCACCGGTGGTTTTTAAGCTGATTTGTGGTGCCAAGTATTATGAAAGCTCCGCTTATTTTCAGACATATTTCACACTATCATTGTTCTTGACAGTGTGTCTGCTTTTGATTGCTCCAGTATTCTCATCGGTTGTATTTCTTGGGCTCCGAGACAAGTATTTTACCTGTTTATTGCAATGATCATAAGTACTGATCGAAAATTGCTGAAACTGAAAAAAGTATTGAAAGTTCCACACACAGTAAACGATACTGTTGGGTAATACTTCGTTCAAGGATTTTGAGCCTCCTGTGCTACAAGTATAAGAAATCACTTCTTACGCTGCCTCAGGATCACGTCAGTCTGTGGTTCAAGGATTTTGAGCCTCCTGTGCTACAAGTATAAGAAATCACTTCTTACGCTGCCTCAGAATCACGTCAGTCTGTGGTTCTCACCCTATTTTTAGTTCCGCGCGACTGCTACGGTCGCAGGTTCGAATCCTGCCTCGGGCATGGATGTGTGTGATGTCCTTAGGTTAGTTAGGTTTAAGTAGTTCTAAGTTCTAGGGGACTGATGACCACAGTAGTTAAGTCCCATAGTGCTCAGAGCCTATTTTTAGTTCAAAATCAGAGGCTCATGTTTTGGTTTAGGAATAGTAAAGCATTTAGCGATATTGGTCGAAACACCATGATCAGATTTGGTACAAATAAGTACCCCACTCATACAGTTCTAATTGGTGGAGATTTCAATCTACCCTCGATCTGTTGGCGTAAGTACATGTTCAAAGCCGGTGGTAGACAGAAAACATCTTCCGAAATTGTACTAAATGCTTTCTCTGAGAATTACTTTGAACAATTAGTTCATGAGCCCACACGAATTGTAAATTGTTGCGAAAACACACTTGACCTCTTAGCCACAAATAATCCTGATCTAACAGAGAGCGTCATGACGGATACAGGGATTAGTGAACACAAGGTCATTGTAGCGAGGCTCAAAACCATATCAACCATAACCAATAAAAAATAAACGCAAAATATATCTATTTAAAACAGCAGATAAAAATTCGCTTGATGCCTTCCTAAGAGAGAGTCTCAATTCCTTCCAAGCTAATTATGTAAGTGTAGATCAGATATGGCTCAAATTCAGAGATACAGTATCGACAGCAATAGATAGATTCATACCGTATAAGTTAATAAGAGACGGGACTGATCCACCATGGTACACAAAACACGTCAGAACACTGTTGCAGCCGGCCGAAGTGGCCGTGCGGTTAAAGGCGCTGCAGTCTGGAACCGCAAGACCGCTACGGTCGCAGGTTCGAATCCTGCCTCGGGCATGGATGTTTGTGATGTCCTTAGGTTAGTTAGGTTTAACTAGTTCTACGTTCTAGGGGACTAATGACCTCAGCAGTTGAGTCCCATAGTGCTCAGAGCCATTTGAACACTGTTGCAGAATAAACGAAAAAAGCATGCCAAATTCAGAAGAACGCATAATCCCCAAGACTGGCTAAGTTTCACGGAAGCTCGAAACTTAGTGCGGACGTCAATCCGAGTAGCTTTTAATAGTTTCCACAATGAAACATTTTCTCAAAATATGTTAGAAAACCTCTACAGAGATTCTGGTCGTATGTAAAGTACACCAGTGGCAAAAAACAGTCAATACCGTCACTGCGCGATAGCGATGGAAATGTTACCGATGATGGTGCCACTAAAGCGGAGTTACTAAATAGAGTTTCCATAATTCCTTCGCGGAAGAAGACGAAGTAAATATTCCAGAATTCGAAACCAGAACAGCTGTTAGCATGAGTGACATAAAAGTAGATATCTGAGGTGTTGCGAAACAACACAAATCACTTAAATGGTTCAAATGGCTCTGAGAACTATGGGACTTAACATCCATGGTCATCAGTCCCCTAGAACTTAGAACTACTTAAACCTAACTAACCTAAGGACATCACACAACACCCAGTCATCGCGAATCACTTAAGAAAGGCAAGTATTCCGGTCCAGATGATATACCAATCAGGTTCCTTTCAGAGTATACAGACACAATAGCGCCTTTCTTAGCAATCATATACAACCGCTCACTTGACGAAAGATCTGTTCCTAAAGACTGGAAAGTAGCACAGGTCACACCAATATTCAAGAAAGGATATAGGAGTACCCCTTTGAATTATAGACCCATATCACTGACCTCAATTTGCAGTAGCATTTTGGAGCATATACTGTACTCGAACATTATGAATCACCTTGAAGAACATGACTTATTGATGCATAACCAACACGGATTCAGAAAATAACGTTCTTGTGCAACACAGCTAGCTTTTTGTTCCCATGAAGTAATGAGTGCTGTCGACAAGGGATTTCAGATCGATTCCATATTCCTAGAGTTCCAGAAGGCTTTTGTTACCGTTCCTCACAAGCGACTATTAATCAAATGTGCGTGCATATGGAGTTTCGTCTCAGTTGTGTGACTGGATTCGTGATGTACTCTCAGAGAGCTCACAGTTCGTAGTGACAGACGGTAAATCATCGAGTAGAACAGAAGTGATATCTGGCGTTCCGCAAGGTGGTGTCATATGCCCCCTGCTGTTCCTGATATACATAAATGATCTAGGTGATAATCTGAGCAGCCACCTTAGATGTTTGCAGATGACGCTGTAATTTACCGCCTAGTAAAATTCTCATACGATCAATTCCAATTACAAAATGATCTAGAGAGAATTTCTGTATGGTGCGAAAAGTGACAATTGGCACTAAGCAAAGAAAAGTGCGAGGTCATCCACATGGGTACTAAAAGAAATCCGATAAATTTTGGGTATACGATGAATCGCACAAATCTAAGGGCTGTCAATTCGACTAAATGCCTAAGAATTACAATTACGAGCAACTTAAATTGGAAAGACCACATAGATAATATTGTGGGGAAGGCGAAACATAGACTGCGCTTTGTTGGCGGAACACTTAGAAGATGCGACAAACCCACTAAAGAGACAGCCTACATTACACTTGTCCGTCCTCTGCTGGAATATTGCTGCGCGGTGTGGGATCCTTACAAGGTAGGATTGACGGAGGGCACCGAAAAAGTGGAAAGAAGGGCAGCTCATTTCGTGTTAGCGCGCAATAGGGATGAGAGTCACTGATATGATACGCGAGTTGGGATGGCAGCCACTGAAACAAAGGCGGTTTTCTTTGCGGCGAGATCTATTTACGAAATTTCAATCACCAACTTTCTCTTCCGAATGCGAAAATATTTTGTTGACACCCACCTACGTAGGGAGAAATGATCATCATAATAAAATAAGAGAAATCAGAGCTCGAACGGAAAGATTTAGGTGTTCCTTTTTCCCACGCGCGATTCGAGAGCGGATTAGTAAAGAAGTAGTATGAAAATGGTTCGATGAAACCTCTGCCAGGCACTTAAGTGTGAATTGCAGAGTAACCATATAGATATAGATGTATCTCAACCTCCTCTGCCAGTATCCAGAAAGATCCAGATACGAATTAGCAGCGCTGACGTCAGTCATTGCTTGTTTTGGCGTGGGACACAGTATACAAACGGTTGCACTCTCTGGCCTCAAAGACTGGAGGCATAACTTCTCCGGTATATGGATTGCGCTTCTTCACTACCTCACACACTGAGCACACACTGGTGGAATTTGCTATCCCGTGCCGCTTACTTCACACGGGATGTCAGTACCCACCGACGATCGATAGACCCCTTCCCTCTTGCACCTGCGCTGTAGTCCAGCTAGCGGGGGAAAAAATTGTGTAGTCGTTAATTTTGTACAGTGGTAGGCAGGTGTGCTAGGATCAACATACAGAAAATCGTGACTGGTAGGGTGTGAGCTTGGGGATGGGTTACGGGGGCGTTAAAAAGGACACTTTTTATGTTTTCCTTGAATAGCTCAAAAACTACGGCTCCTAGTGAAAATGTCTCCGAGTACAAAATTACATTACTTTAAATTTCCTACAAAACAGGTCCGACTCGTTTTTACTCTTGGGCTAATACAGGGTGACAATTATTTAACTACACGAAAAGAACGTAAATTAGATACAAACTACGGCGTGCACGCACTTTATTCAACATGTAAACGTCACTACAGATATTCGGATTTAGGTTATGACATGTTCGATATGCCTGCCAGCATTGGCGATGATATGGCCCAAACGAATAGCGCAATTCTGCATGACTCGCTGAAGTGTCGGAACATCGATGCTGTCGACGACCTTCTGAATGGCTGTTTTCAGCTTAGAAATGGTTTTGGGGTTATTGCTGTACACCTTGTCTTTAATATAGACCCACAAAAAAGAATGGCATGTGCTCAGATCCGGAGAATATAGTGGCCAATCGAGGCCCATGCCAGTGGCCTCTGCGTACCCCAGAGCCACAATGCGGTCCCCAAAGTGCTTTTCCAGGACATCAACACTCTCCTGCTTCAATGGGATCGAGATACGTCTTGCATGAACCTCATCTTGTCGAAATCAGTGTTACTTTGGATAATGGGGATGAAATCATCTTCCAAAATTTTTACGTACCGAAACTTCCTGGCAAATTAAAACTGTGTGCCGGACCGAGACTCGAACTCGGGACCTCATGCCGTCGAGGAATATCGTACTGATTATTCCGTGACTGGACATAGCAGACCATAAAGTCATCCGTTGAGGGTAAAGAGACTTCTAGATCGCGAAATGAGGATTCTCAGTTCCCCAAATGCGTCAGTTTTTCTTATTGACGAATCCTTCCAAATGAAAGTGGGCTTCGTCGCTAAACCAAACCATAATGTGCATACTAATTTCCATCGTGCCTCGCGGACAACCGCCAGCTTGAATGTCCTAAAGGAAACCGTTCACAAGTTATGAGATATTATTTCATACATTCAGTAATTGTCACCCTGTGGTTTCCGCGTTGCAGGAGGTGGAGGAATGGCAGATTATTAGAAATAGTGTTTTAATGGTATAAAATTAATATCTGTTGTTGCACGAAGTGGGTTAAGAACAAATGTTAAATGTGTGTGTCACATAAAAGTTGCAGTATTGAGCCGTATTAAAGGATAAATTGTGTTCTGAGGCTGTAACAAGCTGAAGGGGGGAGGTGGAGGGTAGAGGTGTGAGGGGAAAACAGGTCACCGGGTTGCGTGATTCGCTTCCCTGGTTCCAAGGTCTGCAAACTGAAGAGCGAGCAGGCTAGTCCCCACTCTCGCTACCCCACTACGCCACAAGCAGCACTACAGAGTACTTCACAATGTTATATCGACATCGACCTTTATGCAGCGCTTCTTATGAATCACTGGGGACGTACTGTGCAGACATGCCTGGGGTTCTTAGTCATCCTGCACGGCAGTTGTAGGATTTTTCCGGGAAAGGCATCTTCCTCCGCCACGAGCGTTGCTTGCTTTTAAGTTTACAAACAGATTATGTCGCCCCCCCCCCTCCAAGAATTTCCTGTCCAGTTCTCTTATGTGATTACAGAAAATAAATTCACTGACCTCCTGTTTATATAGTGGAGTGAGTACTTATTTGCAGTTGTTAAATAAACTATCACGGGAAAAGTTCAACAGCTAGAGATGTCAACTATCTACCACACT
This sequence comes from Schistocerca serialis cubense, assembly GCF_023864345.2. Classification (NCBI taxonomy): domain Eukaryota; kingdom Metazoa; phylum Arthropoda; class Insecta; order Orthoptera; family Acrididae; genus Schistocerca; species Schistocerca serialis. The sequence goes on along the minus strand of NC_064640.1, from coordinate 175,757,457 downwards.
AGAGAGACTGCCACAAATGTTACATGCTGTCAATATGTATTTGATAATGTTGATTTCATTGTCTCTCCTATCAATGGCGGGAATATTTTTCATAAGACATCACTCCAGCCTCAGCTCTCTCACCATCTGAAGGAGCCCAGAGGCTAACATTGGCTCCCTCTACAACAGAAGCAAGTCACCTAGGTGTTATAGAACTTTAGATATTTCTACGTACGTCAAGTAATGCATTACAGCAGATTACTGTTGTAGACTTGAACATGATCAATCCCATCACACATATACACACATCTTGGGAAATATACTGTGGATATGTAGTAAGGGGTTCCACTCAGTGCAGCCGAGTCTACAACTGCCAGAAATTCCTGCATAGAAGAGAGTTATGCAGTCTGCCAGTAACACAATTAATAGTGAGAGAATTGCAGTAACTTTCTGGTCATTCATTATTTCACCACCAAGTGACTGCAATACGGTTAGACGGTTTTACAGTACGGTGTCAATGATAGGGAGCAGCAAGGTACGACATTTACCAATCAAATCCCTTTCCCATCAGCTCTAAACAGGTCACCGACAACATCACACTTACAAATTAAACACTTCTCAGCCATTGTTTACAGGAAAGTATTTACATAAAATCGCACTTAATACCTGCAAATAAGTACTCACTTAATAAACTGAAAATAACGCCACTATATTAATACGATCTCAGTGAAGTTATTTTGTCCACTCACATAAGCGAAGTGTACCTGAAACGCTGAGGAGGTATAGTTTCTCTGTAAACTGAAAAGCAAGCAGCACAGGTGGTGGGGGAAGTCGTATTTCCTGGGAGAACCCTGCAGCTGTCGTGCAGGGTGACAAGATTCAATTTCCACTCTGGTAGATTAGAACAGAGTGCAGAAATGTATGCAGAATCTGCCCTTATACGTTTCTTGCGGTAGTATTATTAGTAACTTTGTCTGCATTCCATGTAGTGTTAACGTACTTTGTGAAAAATGAATAGCCGCCAGGGGGTATCTGTTTATTGCACCGCCATTTATTCGTAAGCAGGGACTCTCTGCAGACCTGCGAAGGGGCGAGTACATGACTAAAATCCGGCAAAGTGTCTCACACTTCTACCATGCGCTCCCCCCCCCCCCCCCCCTCCGTCACCATTCACATCCAATCCAATCCACCCCCTCCGCCCCCGGACACAATTTATCCATTTATCCCTTAACCATCGCAGTACCAAGAGGAGGGGGGCATTTTACGTCCACCTTTTGAAAATACTGTAATATAGTCAGTCATTTTAGTTTTTTTACATTTTGATAAACTAATCATTGTTTTTAATGAATTTGTCCTCCAAATTCCATACATGTTTTAAATTTTTCAGTTAAACAGTATCAGTGGTAGATGTCACTTTCCCCACTGAAAGTCATATTTAGTATTTCCAGATTCAGGACCTTAGTTAGACATCAGTCTCTTTCGAAAGTATGTTGTTATGTTGTGAGTCTTCTTTTTATTTTGTTTTAGGATGGGTATAAAGTGCCCCCCCCCCTTTCCCCTCCTGAATAACGCGCGTTGTGTCAAATATGTTGGTACTGCTAGGATTAATACCGTAATGGTGCACTTAAGTGTGGTACGCGCGTTTGATATTTGCGCTTAACTCACTTCATTTAACAATGAACATTAATTTTATACCATTAAAACACTATTTTTAATAATCTGCAATTTTTCCATTCCCTGCAGTACGAAGACTATTAGCTCTAGAGAAAAAATGAGTGAAATCTTCTTTGAAGGAAATTTAATTTAGTTAAATTTAGTAGTAGGAAGCATTTTCGTTGGAAGCCGCGGTTTTCGAGCTATACAAGGAAAACATAAAAGGTGACCTTAACCTTCGAGGTACCAAAGGGGGAGGATGTATTAATGAACAGCTTTAGAAAATATTGTTATCCAGTCATGTACCATATACTTTAAAATTTGAAAAAAATGCTATTGTTTTTAATGAGTTCTTTTATCAGATCCCGTAATTATTTTAAATTTTTCAGTGAAACTCAACCCAAAAAACTGTGTTGGCAGTGGATGCGACTTTTCACAACACATGTCATATTCATATATCCATATTCAGGACTCTTCTTATATATCTATATATCTCAAAAAAGTATTTTGTGAATAAAAGCCATCGACTTTAATTGACGAAATTTGTATTTTTTAATTGTTTTTTTTTTGTGGTGGTTATGAAGTATCGCTCATTGGTTACGAAAAATGTGTTGTCTTGCTAGTATTGTCTAAAAGATATTTTCAGATTCTGAACCCTGCAATAAATTAATACGAATTTAAAAGGTGTGTAGTTAATAAAAGCTAACAATAATTAACGAAATTTTATAAATTTTGTTGTGTTGGGCACTTTAGTACTACCTCCTCCCTCCTTGGTAGTACTAACAACAATTAGTGATTTTTTTAAAATTTTTTCTAGTGGGAATAAAGAACCACCTCCCCCCTCCCCCCTTGGTAGTACACGTTATGGAAAATAGGTTGGTATTCCTAGGGATAAACGCCCCCTCCTCCAACACTCTCCATCCACCCCTCCCCATGATCACACCCCACCAGTCAGAGTTTTTAGTACGTTGTTCTTGGCATTCCTGCCTACCTCTGTACAGTTCTGTCGGCTTTCCAATAGGAGAACTGTTAGTTTCTAACGACACTTTGTATTTGACGGTAAGTGATATGGGGAATGTAGAGCTATGAAATCCCCCTTGTCTTTGCTCCCACTTACGGAGCTTCCGGACCTGTCGACCAGAAGGTGCTAGCAATTAAGTAGACAGATAGTTTGATAACCCTCGTTTCTACAGATGAAAAGAGGGAAAGGAGCAAGACTGAGGTTCAGCAGTTAATTGACGACGAGGCCTTTAGAGTCGACGTACAAAGGAAGCAGTACTTTAGAAAATGTTAGTATATGTGGTAGTTGAATTATTTGGGGTACTGTAATTGGAGAATTGCCCTTGACATACCTATATACAGCAGCTTCCAGGTTCTGGACAGATATGAATGACAGCCAACTTAGTTTTCGATTGTAGAAACATAATCGGTATTATCTCTGATTGTTCATTTATTTATTTACTCTCAAACGAGGAAGATCAGATGAAAAGGTAAATCTACAACATGAGAGGAAACAAGAGTTTGACACGCCTGTGATAGGAAATGCAGCGGTTGTAGGAAAAATACTTAAATTAAACAGCACTGAAGACTAAACGTATATCAGTATTGGATTAATCTACAGATAAGAATATATTGGTCAGAAGTACAACGCAGCTAGGATTCTCAGTCTATAGGTCGATAAAAGAGAATTTCTCTAAACACGTCCGACGTTACCTGAATGACACCATTCCAAAACGTTGGATTGGAAGAGAAGGAGAAGATGAACATCTATCTGGTGGTAGTCTTCGGAAATCCATAATATAGTGATACCAAAGTGGTGCTATCTGTGGATGAGTGGATACGTCTATGCAAGACATGAATGCAAATGCTACCTTGTCCCACAGAGATGTCCACTCTCCATCACTGATACTGGATGATTTTACAATCGCCACATAGGACCTCTTACAACTAATTAAACTGTATAACGGGAGAGATTGCACCCATCTACAGTAGCATATTTTTAAAAATGTGATGTATACCAGTTATGCGATCCAGCAGGGTCTATACTGTCCACTATCTGGCAACCGGATATCCATTGGCCGGCCGCTGTGGCCGATCGGTTCTAGGCGCTTCAATCCGCAACCGCGCGACAGCTGCGGTGGCAGGTTCGAATCCTGCCTCGGGCATGGATGTCTGTGATGTCCTTAGGTTAGTTAGGTTTAAGTAGTTCTAAGTTCCAGGGGACTGATGACCTCAGATGCGAAGTCCCATAGTGCTCAGAGCCATTTGAACCACGTTTTGATATCCATTGATTCTGCGAGAGAATATGGGGCAACCTGTTAGCGTCAGGACACAAAACTCCTTATACACTGGAAGAAACCGTCGCTCAACTTTTCGATTTATATTGTAAGTCAATACAGGTTGATATGTATGATGTGAACGAAAATAGGACAATTAAACTGAGCACGCAATACAGCTATGTTTTCCGTATCCACCAATAACGGTCTTCAATTTTTAGATTTTTGAAAACGAAATCCTATTTCCTTCAAAATTTTCCAGGAAACGTTTCATTTCAAAAAATGTTCAAATGTGTGTGAAATCTTATGGGACTTAACTGCTAAGGTCATCAGTCCCTAAGCTTACACACTACTTAACCTAAATTATCCTAAGGACGAACACACACACCCATGCCCGAGGGAGGACTCGAACCTCCGTTACATTTCCCTGTGAAGATAATGTCTGGAAGTTCATTGACTCTGTTCACATTACGAACTACCCTTAAACTGCTTCGTATTGTTGCTACTCCTCTATCCATAGTTTCGCTAACGGTATTAACAAACATTTCCTTCACGACAGAATTGATCTACGTTGCTTTACTATCTGGTCGCCTTCATCCATCACGTATGTTTGTGCGTTGACCATCCATTTCAGCAGACGCTGAGTATACGCAGTGGTAATAACGCACTGTGAATATTAATGTGACCGTACAGTGCAGACCAGGGCCAACTAGGCATAGGACCCTGCAACGAACTTGTGACGTCACACTAGTGGGACATTTCGGGAACGTTCGGTTCCGTGCAGGCCCCATGGGAAATCAATATTTAACTGAAAAGGTACCGACTATAGGTCTTCATTTTGTCGCGTGCTACCGAGAACTTGCATGCATTTAAATGCGCAGTAAAAAATTATGAAACGCGTCTGAAATACGCTACTGGCCATTAAAATTGCTACACCAAGAAGAAATGCAGATGATAAACGCGGATTCATTGGACAAATATATTTTACTAGAACTGACATGTGATTACATTTTCACGCAATTTGGATGCATAGATCCTGAGAAATCAGGACCCAGGACAACCACCTCTGGCCATAATAACGGCCTTGAAACGCCTCGGCATTGAGTCAAACAGAGCTTGGATGGCGTGTACAGATACAGCTGCCCATGCAGCTCCAACACGATACCAGAATTCATCAAGAGTAGTGACTGGCGTATTGTGACGACCAGTTGCTCGGCCACCATTGACCAGACGTTTTCAATTGGTGAGAGATCTGGAGAATGTGCTGGACAGGGCAGCAGTCGAACATTTTCTGTATCCAGAAAGGTCCGTACAGGACCTGCAACATGCGGTCGTGTATTATCCTGCTGAAATGTAGGGTTTCCCAGGGATCGAATGAAGGGTAGAGCCACGGGTCGTAACACATCTGAAATGTAACGTCCACTATTCAAAGTGCCGTCAATGCGAACAAGAGGTGACTGAGACCTGTAACCAATGGCACTCTATACCATCACGCTGGGTGATACGCCAGTATGGCGATGACGAACACACGCTTCCAATGTGCGTTCACCGCGATGTCGCCAAACACGGATGCGACCATAATGATGCTGTAAACAGAACCTAGATTCATCCGAAAAAATGACGTTTTGCCATTTGTGCACCCAGGTTCGTAGCTGAGTACACAATCGCAGGCGCTCCTGTCTGTGACGCAGCGTCAAAGGTAACCGCAGCCATGGTCTCCGAGTTGATAGTCCATACTGCTGCAAACGTCGTCGAACTGTTTGTGCAGATGGTTGTTGTCTTCCAAACGTCCCCATCTGCTCACTCAGGGATCGAGACGTGGCTGCACGATCCGTTACAGCCATGGGGATAAGATGTCTGTCATCTCGACTGCTAGTGATACGAGGCCGTTGGGATCCAGCACGGCGTTCCGTATTACCCTCCTGAACCCACCGATTCCATATACTGTTAAGGGTCATTGGATCGCGACCAACGCGAGCAGCAATGTCGCGATACGATAAACCGCAATCGCGATAGGCTACAATCCGACCTTTATCAAAGTCGGAAACGTGATGGTACGCATTTCTCCTCCTTACACGAGGCATGTCAAAAACGTTTCACCGCGCAACGCCGGTCAACTGCTGTTTGTGTATGAGAAATCGGTTGGAAACTTTCCTTATGTCAGCACGTTGTAGGTTTCGCCACCGGCGCCAACCTTGTGTGAATGCTCTGAAAAGCTAATCATTTGCATATCACAGCATCTTCTTCATGTCGGTTAAATTTCGCGTCTGTAGCACGTCATCTTCGTGGTGTAGCAATTTTAATGGCCAGTAGCGTAGTTACTCGCTATCCGTCTCAGACGTCTGCTGGCACTAGTACTTAAGACCTACAGTGTTACGTGCTGTGACGCACGCGCAACGGTCTGTCTTTCTCGTAGACTTCGGTGCCGAGCTGCGTGCGTTTCACGTTGCGTCGGACGCCTTCGGCCCCGTCCTTATGTAAACGGAGTTAGGGCCGCATTCTGCCCTCGGCAAATGTATAATGGACAGGTAAAGTACGACTACGGAAAGAAGGCGTCTTGGCTCGGGGGCAAGCAGGGACAGGACAGATAATGACTGTGGTGTCACCGCCAGACACCACACTTGCTAGGTGGTAGCCTTTAAATCGGCCGCGGTCCGTTAGTATACGTCGGACCCGCGTGTCGCCACTGTCAGTGATTGCAGACCGAGCGCCGCCACACGGCAGGTCTAGAGAGACTTACTAGCACTCGCCCCAGTTGTACAGCAGACTTTGCTAGGGATGCTACACTGACAAATACGCTCTCATTTGCCGAGACGATAGTTAGCATAGCCTTCAGCTACGTCATTTGCTACGACCTAGCAAGGCGCCATTACCAGTGAATATTGAGATTGTTAATAATGTCTAAACAAGAGCGATGTTCTCCCATTTGTGGATTAAAGTTAAGTATTCCAAGACCTACGTTCTTTTCTTTATAGGATAATTACTTTACCTTGTTCCAGACCTCACGCCAATCTGCGTGAGCTTAAAAGCGTGCATTGCGGCCTCCTCTAGCAACACGGTGTTGGCTCTTCTGCCAACACTTCAATGACGAAGCTTTCACTGTCGGCCAGATGTGGCAACCCAATGGTGCGCGAGTCTCATACCGACATGTAGCTATGATATAAATTAGTGGAAGAACAAGGATTCGCGTAAGCAGGTAATAGAGACGGTCAGCTTCAAATGCGGGACAGAACTTCGCCATTGTCCTTCTCCAGATCGCACCATTCTGCGATCTGATTTATTATTTTTCTAGGCTGTCCAGGAATGATGCTTCCTCTATAGCTTCTAACTTTTCTTGGTGTGGTAGGAGAAGAAACAGATCGACTAACAATTACTTCGTCGCTAGTTACTTATTCTGTTAATTATAAAAGACACATAACAAAGAATGGCAACACTTAGCACCGCTACTAATACGCCAATACTGGTTTGTAGTAACTGCAAACAAAGGATAGTCGACACGAAAAGTTTCGAGTTTACACGAACAATTTTTTGGGCTCAGACAGCCTTTTTGTTTCCGTGATCGTACTGTAGATTACATTTTTAAAAAGCGAACGTTCTAGGTTAATATCGCTGACGCTTGCTACCCGTTGTGATTTATCGCCTTATGATGAATAAAATATTTACTCGCGGTCACGGCTTTTAATGGTGCTAGCTGCTTATTTTCATGTTTTAAAGAAAGCTGCAGAAGCGTGAAAGGCGCGGCGCGCCTCGGACAGCGGGGCCGTGGGCGGTGGCCCGCGTCGCCCACGCCTTATACGCCGCTTCTGCCTATCCCGGGGGAAGTTATTGACGAGGTTGCTGTTGCTGTCACTGGCCACGCAGCACGTGTCCCGGGTAGTGCTAGAGCTCGTGCAGAGCCACGAGAATAGTCCAGCTCGTGGTCAACAGTACGGAAAGCTATGCGGCCTGTGTATTACAGTGGTAGCCGTACAAGATCCAGACAGTGCAGCCAGCAACTAAAACCTAATGATCTGCAGCAGTGTTCTGAATTTTCTCTTCAGTTTCTGGCACGGATCGTAGTTGATGACGTGGCCAGGCAATATTCTATGATGAGACACATCACTTACTTCAGGGTGTAGCGAATACAAAAAACTGCCGAATATGGGGTTCTGTTAATCGCATGTTGTGCACTAAGAGCCACTGCACTCGCCGCATGTTGCTGTTTGGTGTGGATTCACAAACACCTGTATTCTCGAAACCTTTACTCTCAATCCGTTCTTGTTTGAAGGCCCTGTCAGATGTACCGTGACGCCTGCACGTTATCGAGACCTCCTTGTACATCATGTGATTCCCGCATTGGAAGAGCGCAACTGTGTGGAATTCACTGTTTTCATGCAAGATGCAACACCTTATGTCGCTCAAAAATGGTTCAAATGGCTCTGAGCACTATGGGACTTAACTGCTGTGGTCATCAGTCCCCTAGAACTTAGAACTACTTTAACCTAACTAACCTAAGGACGTCACACACATCCATGCCCAAGGCAGGATTCGAACCTGCGACCGTAGCGGTCGCGCGGTTCCGGACTGTAGCGCCTAGAACCGCTCGGCCACCCCGCCGGCAAGAAGCAGTTAATAATAAAATCAACATCATGCCTTTCTTACTTATTCGGTCTTTCTGCCCGTGTCATGTTCCTAATCCATTACATATGGAAACATTTCTGTAAAACTTTCTTGCATTCACAGCGCCAGATTTTCACCTGGTGGCCACAGTTTGAACTAATATTTTTCCAGCGTAAATCGTTTCCGCATTAGTTCATTAGCATATCTACCAAGTTTCGCTGCCACACTACAATTACCGAGCGATGTGGCGCAGTGGTTAAGCACACCGAACTCCCATTCGGAAGGACGACGGTTCAAACCCTCGTTGGGCCATCCTGATTTAGGTTTTCTGTGAGTTCCCTAAATTGCTTCAGGCAAAAGGGCACGTCCGACTTCCTTACCTGTTTGGTCCCCTCCCCCGAGTCAAACAACCAACCACACTACAATTACTGCATATACTGAACCTCCGTGAGTAACTGCACTTTAATTATAACAACTATACTGTAGTGCTAAGAATACGAACAACGATCAGCTGTAAAAATGGAATGACGTCAATGAAAATTTGTGCCAGAATGAGACTCTAACACGTATTTCCCACTTAACGTAAGCAGTCGTCTTAATGACTTCGGCTATCCGTACACTACTCACGAATATGCCCAAACTTCCATATGTCATCGTTCCTGCGTCACAACTTGTACACACGTTATGTAATTCCCGTACTGGGGAGGCCATTTTAATTGAAAGCCGCTGCCTGGTATGCGTGTCCGAAGGAACACTGAATCTTTCTTTTTAACAATACACGCACTGCATTAGCGTATATCTCCGCCGATATCAGGCAGCGACTTTCAATTAAAATCTCCTCCCCTGTCCAGGAATTACATAATGTGTGTGCGAGTACAGGTTGTGACGCAGGACCGACAACATTACGGAAATTTTGGTCCAGCTGTGAATTGTGCACGGGTAACCAAAACCGCTCGCATAAACCGGGAAATTCGGGTTCGAGCCCGCACCGGCACAAATATTAAATGCCGTCATTCCCTTACACAGCTGATGGTTGTTCGTATTTGTAGCTGCGAATACATTTCATGTATTAATTACAACCACCCGGTACAATACCGATTCACTAAATTACATATTACAATTTACTGTACATTTGTACCTGTTGAAGGAGGCGTTCCACGTGTCGTACTTGCATTTGGATGCAATCTACATCTACATGATTACTCTGCAATTCACAATTAAGTACCTGGCAGAGGAATCATCGAACCACCTTCGGCGTATTTCTCTATCGTTCCACTGTCGAACAACGCGCAGGAAAAACAAATACTTAAATCTATCCGGCCCGCCCGGTTGGCCGTGCGGTCTAAAGCACGGCTTTCCGGGCGGGTAGGAGCGCCTGGTCCCCGGCACGTATCTGCCCTGCGGATTTGTGTCGAGATCCGGTGAGATGGCCAGTCTGTGGATGGTTTTTAGGCGGTTTTCCATCTGCCTCGGCGAATGTGGGCTGGTTCCCCTTATTCCGCCTCAGCTACACTATGTCGGCGATTGCTGCGCAAACAAGTTCTCCACGTACGCGTACACCACCATTACTCTACCATGCAAACATAGGGCTTACACTCTTCTGGTGTGAGATGTTCCCTGGGGGGTCCACCGGGAGCCGAACCGCACAATAACACTGGGTTCGGTGTGTGGCGGCGGAGGGGTGAAGTGGACTGCGGCAGTCGTCGTGGGGTTGTGGAACACTGCGGCTGCGACGGGGACGGAGCCTCTCCGTCGTTTCTTGGTCCTCGGTTAACATACAATACAATAAATCTATCCGTGTGAGCTCTGATTTATTTTATAACGATGATCATTCCTCCCTATGTAGGCTACTGTCAAGCAAATATTTTCGCGTTCGGAGGAGAAGGCTGGAGATTGAAATTTCATGAGAAGATCATGCCGCAACGAAAAACGCCTTTGTTTTAATGATTTCTGTCCTAAATCACGTATTATATACGTGGCACTCTCTCCCCTATTTCGCGAGAATAAAAAACGAACTGTCATTGCCGCGCGGGATTAGCCTAGCAGTATAAGGCGCTGCAGTCATGGACTGTACGGCTGGTGCCGGCGGAGGTTCGAGTCCCCCCTTGGGCATGGATGTGTGTGTTTGTGCTTCGGATAATTTAGGTTAAGTAGTGTGTAAGCTTAGGGACTGAAGACCTTAGCAGTTAAGTCCCATAAGATTTCACACACATTTGAATTTGAACTGTCATTCTGTGGACTTTTTCGGTGTCCACCATCAATCCTATCTCATGCAATTTGAACCGAATTCTTTCAAACGTCGATATATGGCTTTGTCAACATTGACAACTTTGTACTGTTCGCTATTCTAGCTCTTCAACTTTATCAGTGGGAGTACTGTACACTTCACTTTTTGAGGTCATTCCAGACAAATATATCCAGAGGACTGAGGATCAATCTTGAAGACTTGCTCCACCTATCCACCTGTGACCACACTGGCACGTTAAATGTAGCTTTACATCAGCAGCAAAGTGTGCCTGTACCCCAACACGCATGTGCCAGTTTTCCACAAACCGTAGGTCAAGAATGATATCCGATCCCAGTTAGATGGGACTTAGTTGAAAATCTACATTTCAAGTAGATCTAGGACAATATTACATACTGACATCAGTGACTGATTGTTATCATACATCCGCAGTTATCGCGCAAAAGGTTCGTTTACGGACCCTTATTATTGGAACGTTGATTGTATTATCGTATCCAATGGGGTCACAAAAGTCGTGGGATACCTCATAACATCGTGTCGGACCTCCATTTGACTGGCGTAGTGCAGTAACTCGACGTGGCATGGACTCAACAAGTCACTGGAAGTTCCCAGCAGAAATATTGAGTCATGCTGCCTCTATAGACGTCCACAATAGCGTAATAGCGGAAGCTTTGCCAGTGCTGGATTTTGTGCAAGCACTGACCTCTCGGTTATATCCCATAAATGTTCGATGGGATTCACGTCTGGCGATCTGGGGCGCCAAATCACTTTTGTTTTTGATGTTGTTGTCCAGAACGTACTTCAAACTAATCGCCAGGTGACACAACAAATTGTTATCCAAACTTTCTATCGTTGTTTGGGAACATGAAGTTCATGAATGGCTGCAAATGGAGGAGATTAGTGTTTAACGTCCCGTCGACGACAAAGTCATTAGAGACAGAGCACAAGCTCGGATTAGGGAAGAATGGGGAAGGAAATAGGCTGTGCCTTTTCAAAGGAACAAACTTGGCATTTGCCTGAGGCTGTAAATGATGTCCAAGTAGCCGAAAATAATCATTTCCAATCGACGATCGTTTGAGTTATTCCAATCGACGGTCGTTTGAGTGGGACCAAAGGACCCAGAAAATTCCATATAAACACATTCCACCTCATTACCTCGTTATGGAGCCGCCACCAGCTTGCACAGTGCCTTGTTGACAACTTGAGTCCATGGCTTCGTGGGGTGTGCGCCACACTCGAAGCGTACCATCAGCTCTTACCAACTGAAATCGGGACCCATCTGACCAGGCCACGGTTTTCAGTCGTCTGTGTCCAACCAACATGGCACGAGCCCAGGAGAGGCGCTGCAGGCGATGTCGTGCTGTTAGCAAAGCTCGTCTGCTGCCTTAGCCCATTAACGCTAAATTTCGCCGCACTGTCCTAAAGGATACGTTCGTCGCCGTCCCAGACAGATTTCTGCGGTTATTTCACGCAATGTTGATGGTCTGTTAACACTGACAACTCTACGCAAACGTCGCTGCTCTCGGTTGTTAAGTGAAGGCCGTCGGCCACTTCGTAGAACGTGGTGAAAGGTAATGCCTAATATTTGGTATTCTCGGGAGACTATTGACACTGTGTATCTCGGAATATTGATTTCCTTAACGACTTCTGTAATGTAATTTCCCATGCGTCCAGCCCCAACTACCATTCAGAGTTAAAAGTCTGTTAATTCACGTAATGCAGCCATAATCACCTCGGAAACATTTTTCGCATGAATCATTTGAATACAAATGACAGCTCCGCCAATTCCATGATCTTTTATACACTGTGTGCCGATACTACCGCCATCTGTATAGTATGTGCGTATCGCTGTCCCATGACTTGTCAACTCAGTGTACTTCCACCCGAGTGAAATAGTTACACTTCCGGGCATTTGGCCCTTACTGCATCTCAGACAGCCGGGTGCTGTTGTCACGTCCTGCCGCTTCCCCCCTAACATTCGTTTGCCTCGCCAGATGTTTCTCAGCAGGCTGCAACTGTGGGCTCCCGCGTGGGAAAGTCCGCTGCTCCTGCTACAGCCTTGCTTGCGATCTCTCGGTGAAAACATTTCCTAGATGGACGTTAACACGGGACATAAAAATTGCTTGAATTGCAGTCGACCATACGGAAACATTACCTGCCACTGTTGTCCGGCAATGTTTACAGCAGTAGACTTCCGTGCCAGAAGTGTTTACACGAGCCAGATTATTCAAAATGGTTCAAATGGCTCTGAGCACTATGGGACTTAACTGCTGCAGTCATCAGTCCCCTAGAACTTAGAACTACTTAAACCTAACTAACCTAAGGATATCACACACATCCATGCCCGAGGCAGGATTCGAACCTGCGACCGTAGCGGTCCCGCGGTTCCGGACTGTAGCGCCTTTAACCGCACGGCCACTCCCGCCGGCCCAGATTATTCAAAAATGGCTCTGAACACAATGGGACTTAACTGCTAAGGTCATCAGTCCCCTAGAACTTAGAACTACTTAAACCTGACTAACCTAAGGACATCACACACATCCATGCCCGATGTAGGATTCGAACATGCGACCGTAGCGGTCGCGCTGTTCCGGACTGTAGCTCCTAGAACTGCTCGGCCACTCCGGCCGGCGCCAGATTATTCCCCCGAAATGGACGAAAGCGAGTTTCTTGAAGTAGGTACGGCTCTCCTGGATTTGCATTCCACAAGAATAAAGTTAAGAAGAAAAGAGAAGTCGGGCTTCATGGACGTGTTTTTTATGTAAACAAACTGCTTGAGAAACTTATACTCGTGAAATGCTAGTGCGTACCGTACATACTTTTTCCGGAACGCTGAGACACGGTTTTCAATATATCGTCTAAATGCAATTCGTCGCCGGCCGGAGTGGCCGAGCGGTTCTAGGCGCTACAGTCTGGAACCGCGAGACAGCTACGGTCGCAGGTTCGAATCCTGCCTCGGGCATGGATGTGTGTGATATCCCTAAGTTAGTTAGGTTTAAGTAGTTCTAAGTTCTAGGGGACTGATGACCTCAGAAGTTAAGTCCCATAGTGCTCAGAGCCATTTTTTTTTGTTGCAATTCGTCCGAGAACTGACAAGACTAATAGCCATATAAATGACTGTACATCAGTCACAATGAGACTGACAATTACCCTTCAGTTTCTGGCTATTGGTGATTCATAAAAACAGTTTGATGTCCTTCTGTAAAGAGCACTTCTCATCGATATTCCTCGTAGTACAAGGTGTTTCGAACGATTTTGGCGGACGGAGTCAAGGAATTTGCTGAAGTAGTTTAAAATAATAATCGGATGTTTATGTTATGTTTTATTGAGGTTCGCCAGTACTCTCTCACGAACACTGTTAATATGTGATATACCGGGTGATCAAAAAGTCAGTATAAATTTGAAAACTTAATAAACCACGGAATAATGTAGTTAGAGAGGTAAAAATTGACACACATGCTTGGAATGACAAGGGGTTTTATTAGAACAAAAAAAAAGTATTGCTAGATGCGTGAAAGATCTCTTGCGCCCGTCGTTTGGTGATGATCGTGTGCTCAGCCGCCACTTTCGTCATGCTTGGCCTCCCAGGTCCCCAGACTTCAGTCCATGCGATTATTGGCTTTGGGGTTACCTGAAGTCATAAGTGTATCGTGATCGGCAACATCCGACGCCAATGCCTCACCATAACTCCGGACATGCTTTACAGTGCTGTTAACAACATTATTCCTCGACTACAGCTATTGTTGAGGAATGATGGTGGACATATTGAGCATTTCCTGCAAAGAACATCATCTTTGCTTTGTCTTACTTTGTTATGCTAATTATTGCTATTCTGATCAGATGAAGCGCTATCTGTCGGACATTTTTTGAACTTTTGTATTTTTTTGGTTATAATAAAACCCCATGTCATTCCTAGCATGTGTGTCAATTTGTACCTCTCTATCTACATTATTCCGTGATTTATTCAGTTTTCAAATTTATACTGACTTTTTGATCACACGGTATGTATGACCAGAGTTATGGAATGTGAAAAGTAATGTGCACAAACATCGTAATTACAAAAAAAGGCTGTTGGCACTTGGTTGCCCATGACACACGTGATGAAGCGTCAAAAAGGTTTTGACGTCTTAAGAATCTGTGTAGAATGAAAGTTGGGCTCACTGCTGCAGGACGTTCTACTAAGACGGTAGCAGCGAGAATGCCATTTTTTCAGATTCCGCTCTTCGTGTACTTTTCCGTGTTCCATAGCTCTTGCCGTAGAAAGTTACTGGCTATCAGGTCTATCTGTTCTGCAAACAAATTTTCTATATAAACCCAAACCTGTTCCATTACTTTTGTGCCATCGTCAGTGGGTATTCTTTATTTAGTTCTGTAAAATGTAAACACGTTTTAAGGTAATAATTATTTTAATGAAATGAGGCCTATAAATAGTTTTTGTATGTTGTTGACATTACTTCAATTTTTTCTACAGTATTGCATTATGTAGGACCCTTCGTACATTACTAGATATGACAGCTTGTGATTTGCAATTAAATGATCTTCAAATGGTTCAAATGGCTGTGAGCACTATGGGACTTAACATCTGAGGTCATCAGTCGCCTAGAACTTAGAACTACTTAAACCTAACCAACCTAAGGACATCACGCACATCCGTGCCCGAGGCAGCATTCGAACCTGCGACCGTAGCAGTCAAGCGGTTCCGGACTGAAGCGCCTAGTACCGCTCGGTCACAGCGGCCGGCTAAATGATGTTAGCTGTTTGGTTTGCAAGTTAACAAACCATTTTATCTCTAAACGGAATGTTTATTGTTGAAAATATTTCGTGACTATATTTTTTTGTCATTACTAGCAGTTAGCAGACGGACCGCCTCCGTAGCTGAGTGGTCGGAGTGTCTGAATGCAGTGTGGGAGACCTGAGTTCGATTCCTGGTATTGTCAGGGATGACTGGTATGGGTGACAGTCAGCTTCGTGAGCCCAACTGAGGAGCTACTCGACCAAGCAGTAGCCGTTCCAAAGTCAAGAAATCCGTCTACGACGTGGAGAGCGATGCGCTGACCACATGCCCCGCCACGCCGCGTCCGATGCCACCGTAGGCAGAAGTTAAAACGGCGACTGTTCGGCCCGATTGGCCCCTCGGGCCAGAACGCGGATCTTTCCCTTACCTTTCCCTGCAGTTAGTAGATGTATGTACCACATTTGTGGAATTCATGATTGTTTCGTTTGTTCAGTTCATGATCGTTCCTGTCATATCCCGATATATTCACAATTCCTCATGGGGCAGAAGCGGACAGAGGCAGATAATACGGAATATTCTCCACCCTTGGCGGACACTACCGGCATATCCTCAGCAATACGTCGGCTGCTACCTACAACAACTTGTTCCATCAGCCATATTGCCTGGCCACACTGCAATATTGCACCCACATTCCAACAATGTTGTCGGCAACACTATTGTGGCCACACATTGACGTCAAATACGGTCCGTGTAAACGCACCATAATGTATGCACTGTCACAGTGTGGCCAGCAACGCCTCATGTCCCCCAGCGCAAACTTCTCCTTGTTTTCAGCCCAGAATGTCGAACCTCCAAGCATCTGTGTCTTTCGGGAGCGACATTTACATTTGCATGCAGTAAACCCCAACCTTTCAGTTTCAGACAAACCACCGTTATTCACAAAATGCCAAATTTGCCCAATATTTGGTTATTATAAAATTTTCAAACAAATTAACACATTAATGAAGAAAATTTTATATCTGCAGTTTCACACACAGCTATTTGATTTTCATTCCTAATATTGCTGTTAATATATAAATATTGATTCGAATACCTATGGATCTTTGTAACTTCCTGTTTTTACAGAACAGTATAAATATTACAGCGTTCACGGTGAAAGAAAGCACTGAACTAGAGATTTTATTTGACACTTTTACTTCACTCAAAGTCTTCCTCTTTCACAATTAACTATGAAGTTTCCTAATATATTTATAGTCCGCAGTTCAAATCACTTCCTATGTCATTAACTGTCAATAATATTTCATATATGCAGTTTAGGCCTTCGCACAGGTTGGGGTGGCTGATATCTGACTAACCTATTCTAGTTCAAAACAACATAACTATACAATATTACGCAGTTTGGCTTGTAACAGTTACACGGACCAATCACATTAATGCGACCACCGTCCAAGTGCGACGTCAACGTGCAATAACCACGCAGTAGCAGCAGGTGGCAGCACTAGCACTGAAAGATATATAAAGCGTGTCAGGGGATGCGGAAAACAGTGCGGTCTTCATCGTCATGCGGAAGCGGAGTGATTTATTTGACCTCCAAATGGGCGTAAACATAGGCTTTTGGGTCTATTGTGTTCAAAATGGTTCAAATGGCTCTGAGCACTATGGGACTAAACTTCTGAGGTCATCAGTCCCCTAGAACTTAGAACTACTTAAACCTAACTGGACTCGCTCGTCCGATCCAGCGACGAGGGAAGACACGACTGAGATGCGTCCGGATGTGAACGGCGAAGTGTGCTGTAGCAGCATCATGTTCCAGCCTCATAACCCTTCGAATCATCAATGGCACTTTTTCCGGCAGGGGAGGCAATGTCACCCGCAAGAAACGCCCATAGTTCTATCCTGTTAGACGACGTGGAAGGACATCACACACACCCATGCCCGAGGCAGGATTCGAACCTGCGACCGTAGCGGTCTCGCGGTTCCAGACTGTAGCGCTTATAACCGCTCGGCCACCCCGGCCTGCGTCTATTGTGTAATCATTTCCGCAACGGCTAAGTTTATAAACTGTTCGCAAGCCGCCGCGGTTAAAATATACTGTGCGTGGTAAAATTACGCTGTTCAGAATCGGCGCCGAGGAAACTGTGGTGCACCACGGGCCATAGATGACAGGGGTGAACGTCGGTTGCAGAGATATATACGGGCGAATAGACATGCAAGTGTTGAGTAACTGACCGCCCAGATGAACCAAGAGACTACCGACAGAGTCTCCTCAACGACCGTTCAGCAAATATTGCTGCTTATGGGTCTCCGCAGCAGGCGCCTGATTCATGCGTCATGCATGTAAGGCTGGAATTTGCCGTCCAGTGCTTCAACTGGCCGTCCACTGAGTGGCGAGGGTGGCCTTTCCAGATGAATCATGTTTTATGCTCCGTCAGACAGATGACTGTTGGCGTGTACGAGGTTAAAAGTCTGAAAGCAGAGAGTCCAGGCCGAGGGAGGGCGCGTTATGGTCTGGGTAATGTTTTCATTGCATTCCCAGGGTGATCACTTCACTCAGCAAGGCACAATGGATCAACAAAAGTATTGATCTATCCTTAGGAACCATGTTCACCCCAACAAGCAGTTTGGTTTACCTCGGCACTATGCCATCTACAAGCAGGACAATACAACGTGTCACACAGCTCGCAGTTTACGTGGGTGGCTCGAAGAGGACCAGGATGAGTTTACCGTACTCCCCTGGCCACCAAATTCCTCGGATTCATACCAGTCGAGAATCGTGAGGCCGGCCGGGGTGGCCGAGCGGTTCTAGGCGCTACAGTCTGGAACCGCGGGACCTCTACGGTCGCAGGTTCGAATCCTGCCTCGGGCATGGATGTGTGTGATGTCCTTAGGTTAGTTAGGTTTAAGTAGTTCTAAGTTCTAAGGGACTGATGACCTCAGAAGTTAAGTCCCATAGTGCTCAGAGCAATTTTTTTGAGAATCGTGAGACCACCTCGATCTCGCCATTCGCACCATGGAGCCTCAATCGAGTAACCTAGCGCAGATGACCGCGGAAGTGGAGACCGAATGGCTCGACGTCCCTGTCGGTAACCTCCAAGACCTCATTGACTCTTCCTGCACGTCTCGCAGTGGTTCGCTCTGCAAAAGGTGATTATTCAGGCTTTTAACAGGTGGTCTCATTAATGTGACTGGACAGCGTATGAGGAGGTGATTGGTCGACTCCATGACATCTGCTGTGGCTGGTTTAGTCATGAGCCTGGCTGTCTCGTACTTCTCTTGGTATAAGACTATTTTGTAGATCTGGCGATCTACCTTTCTTTCTCAGACTCTTTGGTTTGTCGTATATGTTCAGATTCACATTATACGTCTAACAGAAGATATACAATGATGGACCAAAACATTATTACCATCTGCTTAATAGAGTGTCGGTCCACCGTTCAAACGAAATAGAGCAACGATTCTGTGTTACACCATGTTACACCAGATGTCTACGCAGAGGTCACACAATTCCCGTAAAAAAAAAAAAAATGTAAGTGTCGTGTGACGAGGGCCTGCCGTCGGGTAGACCGTTTGCCGGGTGCAAGTCTTTCGATTCGACGCCACTTCGGCGACTTGCGCGTCGATGGGGATGAAATGATGATGATTAAGACAACACAACACCCAGTCCCTCAGCGGAGAAAATCGCCGACGCAGCCGGGAATCGAACCCGGGCCCTTAGGATTGACATTCTGTCGCGCTGACCACTCAGGTACAGGGGACGGACACAGTTCCCGTAATTTCCCGTAAACTGCCAGCCGGTGGTTGGTGAGCGTGTAGTTGGTGCCCGATAGTGTCCCAGATGTGTTACACAGAGTTCTCATCAGGCAAATTTGGTAGCCAAGACATCATGCGAGCTCACTATCACGCCCCTCAAAACGGTGCAGCAGGATTCTGGCCTTGTGACCCGCTGGAAGTTGCTATCGCCGTCGAGGAAGATCAGGCATGAAGGGACACAGATGTTCCCTAATATTCATTTAATCAACAGCTGCCATGGTCCCTTAGATTACTAACACAGCTCCCATGCAAACCTAGGTGAATGTCACCCAAAGGATGTCAGTACCTCACCGGCCGGAATCCGTGTCACGGGGCATGTTTCGGGAAGCCGTACGTCTGGTTGACGGCGTTCCGGACTCGACCATCGGCATGGTGCAGGAGGAAACTTGATTTATCCGAGTAGGTGATATTTTCTGTGTTCTACTGTCCAGTGTCGATGATCCCATGGCATCTTCAATCGTAATTGATGATGTCTTTGAGTCAACATGGGAACACGCAGAGGCGCTGTTGTGGAGCAACATGTTCAACAATGTGTTATTTTATTTATTTATTTACACGTGAAGTTCCATAGGACCAACTTGAGGAGCAAATCTCCAAGGTCATGGAACGTGTCAGTACATGAAATTACAACATAAAAGTGATAACATGTAAAAATAAATGTTTATGAACCCGAAAAAAGTCAGTCCATAAGATTAAGTAAACGCAATCAACAATACAATAAGAATCAGCTTAATTTTCCAAGGAACTCCTCGACAGAATAGAAGGAGTGACCCATGAGGAAACTCTTCAATTTCGATTTGAAAGCACGTGGATTACAGCTAAGATTTTTGCATTCGAGTGGTAGCTTACTGAAAATGGATGCAGCAGTATCCTGCACACCTTTTTGCACAAGAGTTAAGGAAGTCCGATCCAAATGCAGGTTTGATTTCTGTCGAGTATTAACCGATGAAAGCTGCTTATTCTGGGAATAAGGTAATACTGGTAAAAAGAAACTACAATAAGGAATGTACATATTGAGAGGCCAATGTCAAAATACCCAGACTCGTGAACAGAGGTCGACAAGAGGTTCGTGAACTTACACCACTTATTGCCTGAACCGCGAGTTTCTGAGCCAAAAATATCGTTTTAGAATGGGAAGAGTTACCCCAAAATATAATACCATACGACATAAGCGAACGAAAATAAGCAAAGTAGAATAATTTTCGTGTCGAACGATCACTCACTTCTGACACCATTCGAATAGTAAAAATGTCAGCATTAAGTCTTTAAACGAGATCCTGAACGTGGGCTTTCCACGACAGCTTACTATCTATCTAAATACCTACAAATTTGAATTGTTCAGTTTCACTAATCATATGCCCGTTCTGTGAAATTAAAACGTCAGGTTTTGTTGAATTGTGTGTTAGAAACTGTAAAAAATGAGTCTTACTGTGATTCTGCATTAGTTTCATTTTCTACAATCAGTGAACTTAGGTCATGTACTGCACTATTTGAAACCGAGCCAATGTTGCACACAGCATCCTTTACTATCAAGCTAGTGTCATCAGCAAACAGAAATATTTTAGGGTTACCTGTAATACTAGAGGGCATATCATTTATATAAATAAGGAACAGAAGTGGCCCCAACACTGATCCCTGGGGTACCCCACACTTGACAGTACCCCACTCAGACCCCACATCACAGTCGTCATCAACATTGTGAATAATGACCTTTTGTTGTTTGTTGCTAATGTGAGAGGTGAACCAATTGTGAGCTACTCCCCATATTCCGTAATGGTCCAACTTATGGAGCAATATTTTATGATCAACACAGTCAAACGCCTTAGTTAAATCAAAAAATATGCCAAGCGTTCGAAACCTTTTGTTTAGCCCAACCAGTACCTCATAGAGAAAAGAGAATATAGCATTTTCAGTTGTTAAACGACTTCTAAAGCCGAACTGTACATTTGATAGCAAATCGTGTGATATAAAATGATCAATTATCCTTACATACACAGCCTTTTCAATAACTTTTGAAAACACTGATGACATAGAAACAGGTCTAAAATTATCTACATTATCCCTCCCTCCCTTTTTATAAAGTGGCTTTACTACTGAGTACTTTAATCGCTCAGGAAACTGTGTGCTCCGAAACACGTCTTCTGCTTACACCAGCACTGTGCTCTGTCGTCAGATCTGCTGCAGGTCGACGCTTATCTTACTTTACTGAGAGGGCCCGTCTCCAACCTCCACGTCCAACTTCTTGTAGTTTACTGGTAGTTTCACCGTTCTTCAACTACTTTCCACATATGCTTACGACAGTAGCACGTAACACAGTCGACCAGCTTCACCATTTCCGAGATGCTTGTTCCCAGGCGCCGGGTCATAACGGTGTTCCCCATTTCCTGGTCGTGTCGTCAGTAGAATGGCTCCATTCATCTCTACTCCGCTAAAGGCGTGTGCACGCTACGCCAAAGAAGGCCAACGAAATACACCCGACCTTTTCGTTGGCCGAGATGTGATAAGTGAGTACGGGCGGAAAATCGGAGCCAAAGAAGCGGTAGGCCTTGGTTGCTGTTCGGTCTATTGGCGGCAACATCAAAGCGTTGGCGGTTGGTTGGTGCTGGAACCCCTCTCCAAGTGTGTACGCCTGATCCAATTTTCGTTGGTTCAGTAGACATCTGTTGTGTCTCTAGAGCAAGTGTGTGTTTTAAGTTTTTCAAAACAGCCAATAGTCGCTCAGAGTAGGTGTCACCGACCGATTTGGTTCTTTAATTTAACAAGAGCATCATCAGAAACTCTGGAATTTACAGTTTAAAGCACAGTAGTTGGCTGTTAAATTAAAGAGCGAAACCATCAGTAAAATATACTGAGTATGACCTCTGGCTGTTCTGAAAAAATTTCAATAGTCGCTGTTTCCGCCACAGACGCTCGCTAAGGATCTTTATTTACTGTGTTTAAAAATACTAGAGTATAGAGTGGAGTGTGGAGATAGCATTAAAACTATATGTAATGTCCGTCCTATGTGGTGTATTTTACTGTTGAGTCGGTCATAGTGCCGCTTTGATCACTGCGGGGGCAGTTTTTGCACATAGGTTGTTATCACCTGTATTTGTCACACTTACGGTACGGATGGTTTGAAAATGGACACAGGTGCCCGAAACTAGTCACTGTCACGAAATAAAAAATATATTTCTCATTACAATTTATGACTAGCTACAAGCATTTGCGGACTTATTTTTCACCTGCAGCATGCTGCAAGTTCGCGGGTTGCAGTTTTCTTGTGATCGGAGACTGGACGCTTGGAGGGAAATAACTCGGCTCTTAGACGGTAATGTGTATATTGTGAAAAAGAAAATGGTGTCTTTATTGATATCTTTGCCCTGTGAACGACAATGAGGAACAAACGAAACTGGAGTGACTATTAACTTTTGAATTTATTGTGAAACTCTGGCCCAGCCCAAAGTCGCAAACGACTGGAGAAAAATGCTGGTGACTACCTCATACTGGGTGTTTCACAGTTCCTCTTACATCCTTCTAACGGTTGAAGAGGCGGCTTGGTAGATTAAGTTTTGATCCGGAGCCCATGTCCGGAAATATACCGTTTGGCTGTAAAACAAGTCTGAAGATCGAGTCACTTTTAAACCTCTCGCTTCACATTCACTGTAAGCACAGAGCGGAGACAATGAGCTACAGGGGCTGTTCCACGTGACGACCCTGCTGTTCGGTGCACAACATGTGTCTGCTATGCATGCCTCTGGGGAACACCCTCAGTCAACTCTCCTAGTCGCGAACTTATAAGTTGTTGCAGTCGGACAAAAATTGTATGCGATGGACTGAGGCGATCCGGGAAACGCTCTAGATACATGCGTTGTGCAGCTCTACCATTATGTACCTTACCGTGAAGCGGCAAATTTGAAAGTGATCCGATCTTTCTCCCTTATAGAACCTCTAGAAGCCTCTAATAGGAATTCTGAAACACCGATAAAAGTAGGGCAAAATAAAGTAATCCGCAAAATTATAAACCAATATCCTTATTGTAGGTTTGTTGCAGAATTCTTAAGCAATTTCTGAATTCCAACATAAGAAATTTTCTCGAGAGAGAAAATATTCTATCCACGACTCATCATGGCTTTAAACCCATCGCTTATGTGAAACTCAGTCTGTCCTTTTCTCGCACAAATCCTACGAACCATGGGTGAAGGGTAACAGGCAGATTCCATATTACTAGATTTCAGGGAAGTGTTTTACACGGTGCCACACTGCATGTCCGAGCGTACATAACAGGTTCAAACATATGTGAGTGGCTCGAAAATTTTAAGTAATCGAACCCAGCATGTTGTCCGGGACGGTGAGAGTTCATCAGAGACAAAGGGATCGTCAGGAGTGACCTAAAGAAGTATGGTAGGAACGCTCTTGTCTCCTCCATCGTACACTATGTAAGCATGGGAGAGAGTGTCACTGAAATGATACAGGATTTGGGCTGGACATCATTAAAAGAAAGGCGCTTCTCGTTGCGACGGAATCTTATCACCAAATTCCTATCACCAACTTTCTCCTCCGAATGCGAAAATATTTTGTTGACACCGACCTACATAGGGAGAAACGATCACCACGATAAAATAAGGGAAATCAGAACTCGTACGGAAAGATATAGGTGTTCGTTCTTTCTGCGCGCTATACGAGATTAGAATAATAGAGAATTTGCGAAGGTGCTTCGACGAACCCTCTGCCAGGCACTTAAATGTGATCTGCAGAGTATCCATGTAGATGTAGATGTAGGTGTAGAAAAGTACCCGACACCCGGCTGAAAATGACGAACAAGTTCGTGGCGCCCTCCATCGGTAATGTTGGAATTCAGTATGGTGTTGGCCCACCCTTAGCCTTGATGACAGCTTCCACTCTCGCAGGCATACGTTCAATCTGGTTATGGAAGGTTTCTTGGGGAATGGCAGCCCATTCTTCACGGAGTGCTGCACTGAGGAGAGGTATCGATGTCGGTCTGTGAGGCCTAGCACGAAGCCGGCGTTCCGTAACATCCCAGATCTGCTCTATAGGATTCAGGTCAGGACTTTGTGCAGGCCAGTCCATTACAGGGATGTTATTGTCATGTAACCACTCCTCTAAAGGTCGTGCATTCTGAACAGGTGCTCGATCGTGTTTAGAGATGCAGTCGTCATCGCCGAATTGCTCTTCAACAGTGGGAAGCAAGAAGGTGATTAAAACTTCAATGTAGGCCTGTGCTGTGATAGAACCACTCAAAACAACAATTAGTGCAAGCCCCCTCCATGAAAAGCACCACCACACCATAACATCACCACCTCCGAATTTTAATGTTGGCGCTACACACGTTGGCAGATGACGTTCACCGGTCATTCGCCATACCCACACCCTGCCATCGGATCGCCACATTGTGTATCGTGATTCGTCACTCTACACTGTTCAATAGAACAATGTTTACTCTTCTTACACTAAGCGAGGCGTCGTTCGGGATTTACCGGCGTGATGTGTGGCTTATGAGCAGACGTTCGACCATGAAATCCAAGTTTTCTCACCTCCCGCCTAACTGTCACAGTACTTGCAGTGTATCCTGATGCAGTTTGGAATTCCTGTGTGATGGTCTGGATAGATGTCTGCCTATTACACATTACGAGCCTCTTCAACTGTCGGCGGTCTCTGTCAGTCAACAGACGAGGTCGGCCTGTACGCTTCTGTGCTGTACGTGTCCCTTCACGTTTCCACTTCACTATCACATCGGAAAGAGTGGACCTAGGGATGTTTAGGAGTATGGAAATCTCGCGTACAGACGTATGACACAAGTGACACCCAATCATCTGACCACGTTCGAAGTCCGTGAGCTCCGCTCTCTCACGGTATCTAATGACTACTGAGGTCACTGATATGGAGTACCTGGCAGTAGTTGGCAGCACAAAAAAAAAAAAAAAAAAGAAAATGGCTCCGAGCATCTGAGGTTATCAGTCCCCTAGAACTCAGAACTACTTAAACCTAACTAACCTAAGGACATCACACACATCCATGCCCGAGGCAGGATTCGAACCTGCGACCGTAGCGGTCGCTCGTTTCCAGACTGACGCGCCTACAACCGTTAGGCCACACTGGCCGGCGTTGGCAGCACAATGCACCAAATACGAAAAACGTATATTTTGGGGGTGTCCGGGTACTTTTGATCGCATAATGTATGTGGTGAAGAGTAATCTGCATCTACCTGCTGATGACGCTGCAGTGTACGGGTGAGTGTCATGTTTAAGTGACTGTAGAGGGATAAATGATTAATTTCTCTTTGGTGTGAGGAATGGCAACTTGCTCTAAATGTGGAAAAATGTAAATTGATACAAATCAGCAGGAAAAATAATCCCATAATGGTCGCATACAGTATTAGTACTGTGCTGCTTGACACAGTCTTGTCGGTTAAATATCTAGGCGAAACGTTGCAAAGCGACATGAAGTGGAACATGTGGATCAAAAAATGGTTCAAATGGCTCTGAGCACTATGGGACTTAACTTCTGAGGTCATCAGTCCCCTAGAACTTAGAACTACTTAAACCTAACTAACCTAAGGACATCACACACATCCATGCTTGAGGCAGGATTCGAACCTGCGACCGTAGCGGTACCGCGGTTCCAGACTGCAGCGCCTAGAACCGCTCGATCACTCCGGCCGTCGAACATGTGGATCGATTGTAGTGAAGGCGAATGGTCGGCTTCAGTTTACTGGCAGAATTCCAGCAAGGTGTAGCTCATCTATAAAGGAGATAGCGTACAGAACACTTGCGCAAAACCATTCTTGAGCAATGCTCGACTGTTTGGGATCTCCATTAGATCGTATTAAAGGAAGATATCGAAGCAATTCAGAGCCGTGCTGCAAGGTTTGTTATCGATAGGTTCGATCAAGACGCGCGTATTACACAAAGGCACCATGAACCCAAATGAGAATTCCCGGAGGAAAGATTTTCTTTTCACGAACACTACTGAAAAGTTCAGAGAACTGGCATTAGCGACAGACTGCAGAACGATTCAGCTGCGAGATACAGTTGATACAAATAACATCTACGAGTTAAAATGATCTGGGGTTGATACCCGCAGCGCAAGGAGCTGCAAAAATGTAGCTTCGTTAGCGACGCTTTCTGTGCGAGACCAGGGCGCACGAACAGTCAGTATGATCTTTACGAAGCTAATCGTTACGCACAGTATCAGACCTGTTACAGCGATTCAGCTGCTATTTTGTTTTTCCTTGTTGTTTTACTACTGGAATTTTGTGTCTGGCATACGATGACTTTGGCTACTCTTGCTGTTCTCCATATGGTGTTCCGTTCATGGACTCGGTCTGCCTACTACAACCGACGGAACTTCGGCAATGTTGATGATCAGCATAGTCATTAACAACACCGAGGTGGAGTTTCTGGTCGAGACTGGTGCTGCCGTATCTCACATCACACTCAGAGTACACCACCACGAAGAATAGTGAACTACAGCCACAAAAATATTCCGCTAATACTGAAGTTTAAGGAGGTTTTTGGTCACACAGAAAATACCCTTTAAGCCAGGACCTCAACACCATTTCTGTCGCTCCCAACGGATACCATTTGCAACGCGTGGCGTAGTTAAAGAGGAGGTTAACCGTTTGGAAGAGTTGAGGGTCATCTCACTCATTTCGGATACTCGATAAGCAATCCTAATGTTCGTCATTACAAACTAAGCACAAAAATGTAGTTTGGCATGTAACATTTTTTGTAGTTATTCCACCGTTGGCCGCTAACATATTTGAATTTGATACCTTATCTTTCTTAAGTTTTCGCATAGACCAGCAGGTAAATATAATGTCAACCTGTGTAGATAAGTTACGCGAGATAAGTTCGGTGACGAGCTTAAGGAGGTTTTTGGTCACTCGGTTGTGCTAGGGATTTCACACAGAAAATACCCTTTAAGCCAGGACCTCAACACCATTTCTGTCGCTCCCAACGGATTCCATTTGCAACGCGTGACGTAGTTGAAGAGGAGGTTAACCGTTTGGGAGAGTTGAGGGTCATCTCACTCATTTCGGCTAGTCGATAAGCAATCCTAATGTTCGTCATTCATAAACTAAATTGCTCTCTATGTATTTGTGGTGATTTTACTGCAGTTATTAATACCCAATCTATCTATCTATCTATATCCGGATCCCGCTCCAATTACTGCCGGGTCTGGGTGCTGACGAGTCCTCCCCATTTGGCTCGGCCCTCCCTCCACTTTTCTTCCTCCACTTGCTGACAGGTTACACCTCTCCTTTCCACAGATATTCTCACTCCCGTTTTCCACCGTGTTCTTGGTCGCCCTCTTGGTCATTTTCCATCCATCTTTAGGTCTTCCATAATTTTGGGGAGTCTCTGCCCTCACATCCTCTTAACATGCCCGCACCATCTTAGTCTCTTTTTTTTCAATTTCTTCTGTCATACTTTCTTGTTTAAGGTACTTTCTGATATCTACGTCCCTTACTCTGTCCATTCTTGTTTTTCCTTAAGTGCTCTGAGAAATTTCATTTCCCCTACTTCCAGTCTGCTCCAGTCCCTTTCTGTCATTGTCCATGTTTTTCCTCCATAGGTGACAATAGGGAAGCAATAAATCTTATACATAAGGAGTTTTGATTTTTCTGAAACTTCCTTATTCCAAATCAGATGTTTTATTTTATGGTAGAAATTGCCTTCCTTCTGTAACCTCCTATTAATTTCGTTGGTTATTCTTCCATCACTAGATATTTCACTCCCTAAATAAGTGAAACTGTCTACCACTTTGAGGGGTTCTCCATTCAAAGTAATATTTCCGTTGATCCCTTTGTCTCTTCCAAATACCATTACTTCACTCTTATCTTTATTTATTTTTAATCCATACCTTTTCATTATTTCCTTCCACGCATCAACTTGTAACTGTACATCTACCTCTTTATCGCCCCATATTACCATATTATCTGCAAAAATCATCTTTTTGTCTTTTTCTTTCCCTATATCTTTAACTGCCCTATTCATTCCCTCCATCACAACATTAAAAAGTGAAGGAGATAGAATACTTCCTTGTTTAAGTCCTTGTCTTATTTCGAAATGTTCAGAGTTCCCTAATGGTGTTATAATTCTACAATTGTGTCCTTTCTACATTGCCTTTAATACATTAATGTATCCATCTTCTATATCTATTTTCTTCATTTCTTCCCAGTCGTTTTCCCTGTTAACTGAGTCATATGCCTTTTCTGTGTCTATGAAAACCATTATGACCCTTTTGTTATACTCCCAACTTTTTTCCATCAGTTGACGGATAGAATGCCCAAGCTAATATAGACGATTACCCTATTCCGCATCCGGCACATCACCAGGCCACCAATCCTTCTTTAAAACTAACTTAGCGTGCGCCTATTTACAGTTATCGGTGGGCGCAGAAACTAGGGAGACATTGCTACTAAACACCTCTTTTAGGTAATATCTGTAAGTATCCACACGTCCCAGTCACAATAATATGACCAGCGCCAATGTTCGACGTCAATGTGCAACAATCACTCACAGATGGCAGGTGGTAGCATTAGCAGTGGAGGGTATATAAAGTCTGTCAGGGGGATGCGAAAAACAGTGCAATCGTTGTCATAACGCGAAAACTGAACCATTTATCTGACGTCCAAAATGGCGTGATCATTTTCTTTCGGGGCAAGGGTGGAAGCATTTCCACAACGGCTAAATTTGTAACCTGTTAGCGTGCCGTAGTCGTTAAAATACACTACTGGCCATTAAAATTGCTACACCAAGAAGAAATGCAGATGATAAACGGGTATTCATTGGACAAATATATTATACTAGAACTGACATGTGATAACATTTCCACGCAATTTGGGTGCACAAATCCTGAGAAATCAGTACTCAGAACAACCACTTCTGGCCGTAATAACGGCCTTGATACGCCTCGGCATTGAGTCAAACAGAGCTTGGATGGCGTGTTCAGGTACAGCTGCCCATGCAATTTCAATACGATACCACAGTTCATCAAGAGTAGTGATTGGCGTATGGTGACGAGACAGTTGCTCGGCCACCATTTACCAGACGTTTTCCGTTGGTGAGAGATCTGGAGAATGTGCTGGCCAGGACAGCAGTCGAACCTTTTCTCTATCAAGAAAGACCCGTACAGGACCTGCAACATGAGGTCGTGCATTATCCTGCTGAAATGTAGGGTTTCACAGGGATCGAATGAAGGGTAGTGCCACGGGTCGTAACACATCTGAAATGTAACGTCCACTGTTCAAACTGCCATCAATGTGAACAAGAGGTGACCGAGACGTTTAACCAATGGCACCCCATACCATCACGCCGGGTGATACGCCAGTATGGCGATGACGAATACACGCTTCCAATGTGCGTTCACCCCGATGTCGCCAAACACGGATGCGACCATCAAATTCAAATGGTTCAAATGGCTCTGAGCACTATGGGACTTAACATCTATGGTCATCAGTCCCCTAGAACTTAGAACTACTTAAACCTAACTAACCTAAGGACATCACACAACACCCGGTCATCACGAGACAGAGAAAATCCCTGTCCCCGCCGGGAATCGAACCCGGGAACCCGGGGGCGGGAAGCGAGAACGCTACCGCACGACCACGAGCTGCGGACGATGCGACCATCATGATGCTGTAAACAGAACCTGGATTCATCCGAAAAAATGACGTTTTGCTATTCGTGCACCCAGGTTCGTCGTTGAGTACACCATCGAGGACGCTCCTGTCTGTGATGCAGCGTCAAGGGTAACCGCAGCCATGGTCTCCGAGCTGATAGTCCATGCTGCTGCAAACGTCGTCGAACTGTTCGTGCAGATGGTTGTTGTCTTGCAAACGTCACCATCTGTTGGCTCAGGGATCGAGACGTGGCTGCGCGATCCGTTACAGCCATGCGCATAAGATGCCTGTAATCTCGACTGCTAGTTATACTTGGCCGTTGGTATTCAGCACGGCGTTCCAAATTACCCTCCTGACCCCACCGATTCCATATTCTGCTAACAGTCATTGGATCTCGACCAACGCGAGCAGCAATGTCGCGATACGATAAACCGCAATCGCGATAGGCTTCAATCCGACCTTTATCAAAGTCGGAAACGTGATGGTATGTATTTCTCCTCCTTACACAAAGCATCACAACAACGTTTCACCAGGCAACGCCGGTCAACTGCTGTTTGTGTATGAGAAATCGGTTGGAAAGTTTCCTCATGGCAGCACGTTGTAGGTGTCGCCACCGGCGCCAACCTTGTGTGAATGCTCTGAAAACCTAATCATTTGCATACCACAGCATCTTCTTCCTGTCGGTTAAGTTTCGCGTCTGTATCACGTCATCTTCGTGGTGTAGCAATTTTAATGGCCAGTAGTATATATCGTGCATGGCAAAATAGCACTGTCCAAAACTGGCGCCACGCAACTGTGATGCACGACAGGCCGTAGAGTACAGAGGTGAACGACGTCTGCAGGGATGTGTACGGGCGATAGACGTGCAACTGTTGAGCTACTGGCCGCCCAGATGAACCAAGGGCCGCCAACTGTGTCTCCTCAACGACTGCCCAGTGAGTATTGCTGCGAATGGACCTCTGCAGCAGGCGCCTGGTTCTTGCACTCATGCTGACTGCTGCTGATCGGCGACGAAGGCTGGAGGCCGGCCGGAGTGGCCGTGCGGTTCTAGGCGCTACAGTCTGGAGCCGGGCGACCGCTACGGTCGCATGTTCGTTCCTGACTCGGGCATTGATGTGTGTGATGTCTTTAGGTTAGTTAGGTTTAATTAGTTCTAAGTTCTAGGCGACTGATGACCTCAGAAGTTAAGTCGCATAGTACTCAGAACCATTTGAACTATTTGAAGGCTGGAGTTTGCACGCCAATACCAAAACTGGACGTCCTCTGAGTGGTGACAGGTGGCCTTTTCAGATGAATCACGTTTTGTGTTCCATTGGCGTGAAACGTCTGAAAGCAAACAACGTGCTACAATCGTCGGTAGGGTCCACGGCGGAGGAGCGAATGTTATGGTCTGGAGAATGTTTTCGTTTCTTTCACTGAATGATATCGTCATTCTGGGAGGTACAAAGGATCAACACAAGTATGCTCTATCCTTGGGGACCACGTTCACCCCTACATGCAGTTTGTTTTTCCTCAGCACGACGGCATCTACCAGCAGGACAGCCGGCCGGTGTGCCTGAGCGGTTCTAGGCGCTTCAGTCTGGAACCGCGCGACCGCAACGGTCGTAGGTTCGAATCCTGCCTCGGGCATGGATGTGTGTGATGTCCTTAGGTTAGTTATGTTGAAGTAGTTCTAAGTTCTAGGGGACTGATGACCTCAGATGTTAAGTCTCATAGTGCTCAGAGCCACCACCACCAGCAGGACAATGCAACGTATCACACAACTCACAGTGTACATGCATGGTTCGAAGAGCGCTAGTATGAGTTTACCGTGCTCCCATGGGCACCAAACTCCTCGGATTCAAACCAGTGGAGAATCAGTGGGACTACCTCGGTCGGGTTGTTCGCACCATGGCTCGTTAACCGAGAAACCTAGCACAGCTGGTCACGGCACTGGAGTCAGCATGGCTCCGCATCCCTTTTGGTACCTTCCAACTCCTTGCAGACTCTCTTTCTGCAGAAAAAAAAAGTTCAAATGGCTCTGAGCACTTTGGGACTTAACTTCTGAGGTCATCAGTCCCCTAGAACTTAGAACTAGTTAAACCTAACGAACCTAAAGACATCACACACATCCATGCCCGAGGCAGGATTCGAACCTGCGACCGTAGCGGTCGCGCGGTTCCAGACTGTAGCGCCTAGAACCGCTCGACCACTCTGGCCGGCCACTCTTCCTGCACATCTTGCTGAAGTTCGCGTTGCAAAAGGTCGTTATTCTGGCTTTTTACCAGTGATCACATCAAAGTGACTTGGCAGTGTGATAGGCTCCCATTCGGTATGGCTAGCGCCCGCAATATATTTCAACGATACATATACCAGCTCATCCAGGACATATTACGGCACGAAAGGAAGAATGAATTGATTGTTGGTGTTAATAAAGATCATCCTTCTTTACCTCTTCTGCGTTACTGCGGATGATGTGTGACTGAGCACATTTATTCTGTGCATGCAGTACACGTGAGGCGCCTAGTTGTTTCCACTGCACTGTGTGGCATACGAAGGTTCTGTTATAGTTCACTAACATGCTGTCTTCAAGTTGATGTCCCCAGCGCAGAAAACAGCACGCAGGTCGTAGGTTCTGTATGTTGAGGCTGAAACTGACTTTAGCGAGGTTCTGTTCTGAAATAATGTATCACTTCTTTGGGATGGCACTTGCGTATTTTAATATAGCCACACGAGAAGGCTACATGATCTTAATACAACACCTTCTGATACAGCAAAGTACATGATCAAACACAATGTTTACGAAAATGTATCTTTACACTATTTGTGGCACGTGTCTGTGCCTCATGACTACCGGAGTGCATCTTTTAATACTGAATACTGGCAAACACATCCTGCTACAGAAAACATAACTGTACATCTCGACTGCCTAATCCAGAGTGACGAACAGGAACTTAAATAAAAATTGGAAACACATCCTACGACAGACAACATGTCTGTTCTTCTCGACTGCCTAATCCAGAGAGACGAACAGTCCGAAATACCTCGCAGAAAAGGCGTGACCCCAAGTGCTTCGTCTGCAGTTTCGTCAGTCTTTTGTTTTTGATATAAATTGTTTTTAATAATTCTAAAATGACTGATTGATATTCAGCTGTTGAGAGATATTTATATTAAAATGTGAAGTCATTCCAATGAGTAGTTTAAGTAATAATAATAACTATACTTTAACGTTTTGGCGCCCTTGCTCCGAACACAGCAGCCAATCACAGAGCAGTAGCACTATGCAGGCGATCTTTCTCACGGGAATAGTACCGAATCTAACATCTGTCACATGTTCCTCACACTACATTTCGTCATCAATATACTTCTTGCATCTCCACTACTCTGGGAACAGCTTCTTGGAACCTAATATGATGGCTGACTAAGCCAGAAATATTACAATATCTCGGTGTACAAACTACTTTGACGACATCATCGTTATGGGAACAATACGGGAGTAACACCTAGCAAACCTGCAAGCCCTATTTGAGGAGGGTGAAATGAAGTCGTCTGCGGTTCTGGTTGGACAGAAGCATTTCTTCGAGCCTACTTGGCTTATATTTTATTCTGGAACGAACTGAAACCTGTGGACGATCATGTCGACACCATACTTCA
Source organism: Schistocerca serialis cubense (assembly GCF_023864345.2). Classification (NCBI taxonomy): domain Eukaryota; kingdom Metazoa; phylum Arthropoda; class Insecta; order Orthoptera; family Acrididae; genus Schistocerca; species Schistocerca serialis. The sequence goes on along the minus strand of NC_064640.1, from coordinate 175,723,900 downwards.
CCTTCCTGCCCCTGGAAAGCTTAAGAAGCTTAAGTCCTTTGTGAATATAATTAACTATTAACCAAAGCTTTTTCGAAGGCATACCAAATAGCGTACCAGTTAAACCAGCTGTGCAAATGGGTTATTCTGTATGATAAGAAGCGTATCAGAAAATGTTTCTTCTGTTAATCCTGAAATTCTCTCCCTGTATAGCTGCTTTTACTCCAGACAAGCGCATCGTACTTGCTTGACGCGCACAGAGACTTGCTATTGTGTCTGGAGTGCCTAGTCCCCCGAAATGTTGCCAGCCCAAAGCTGTTGACAACGCTGGGAAATAAGCAGCGATATATTCTGCGCTACAGAAACCTCTAGCAATATCTCAGGTTGGGGAAAGAACTTGTTACTACCGCCAGCAGCATCTCCTTCAAACACTGTTGTTGGTTGAAGGAGTACATTGATGTAAACACACTACAGAGGGCTCTTGTGACATACGACTTTGTCACGGAGTTTTACAAGTCAATGAATAACACGATCATTTGAAAACAATGGAAAATGTTAGAGAATGGCGCGAAATTCATTCACTTTACCGGTGGGATGGGCGTTTACGTGCAAGAGACTACATCGCCAGACCAAATTTCAAGGGGGTCAGCATCTTCAGTGAAGGACTAGTCATTGTGGAGATGGCTAAGGTTTCAGTACGGTTCACGAAGCTTGTCTGTATGGCTACGTGTGTTCTACACCTCTCCAAACTCCACAGGTACGTATTCCACTACGAGTCTGTCAAGCCAAACTTCGCTGATCCCAAGTTGCTTTCAATTGCTGCGTGAAAGGCTGTAACCGATATGAAGTAATTGGGTACAATAACCAAAAATTCCAAACGTCTCGATATGCGATCGATAATCCTTTTGGAGTAACACCACAAAACAACAAGTGGTCTTTCTATCAAGAGGCCATGAGGTACACACTGCACTCCAGCTAAAAGTAGGGCTGTCCTGTTATGACGACAAACAGTTCACCTGTGGTATGGGACCAGCAACCTCCTGCACTCACGCTTTTCATTGAATGATTGCGCGCGCGCGCCTGTGTGTGTGTGTGTGTGTGTGTGTGTGTGTGTGTGTGTGTGTGTGTGCATGTATTTATTAATCTGTAAATAGTTGATACCTCTGCGAGTTTGTACAGAACAGTTAGATGAACCGCTTGTCATGCGCATATACTGTATATTTATTGTGTACTATGTACATGACTGCACATTATGTGTGCGTGTAGATACTGTATATACATTCTAAGAAAAGAAGAGACGCACCACGAACGAGTTATCCAAATGGGACGGAAATCGGTAGATGTGATATACAACTCAGAGAAACAAAAGTTTACAATTTCAGAAAAGTTAGATTACACAGGCCAACGATGGAAAAACTTTTTTGCTGAAAACACCTTCTTCTTATATTTTTAGGGTGGGAAATCCAAACATGATACTTAAAAAAACTATCATTCATCATTTCTTCACATTCTACAGTTAAATTTATTAAATTAAGCGATTTTTTAAAAAATTTAACAGCTTTTATATAGTTAAAATAATCTAAAAAGGAGGTGTAATGAATGTAGATGACGTTGGTAGCAGTGCTGAAAAACATTTTCTGGCAAAAAAACGTCGATTCTATTTTTGTGTTGACAGATGGTATTTTGTTTACTGTCAACCTAACCTCACTTTCCTGTTTCCTGTACATGTACTCAGTACAATGTCTAATCGTGGTTGTAAAAACTCTGCTGACAGTTTTTGTCATATTTGTGGTGAATTTGTGATTAAAAACACCAAAAAAACGTTACAGACTTTGTGTGAAAGGTTTATCTATGATACTTTGGATCGAAACTTGGTGGTCAAGATAAATCTTGGGCGCCACATAAGGTATGTTATGTGTGTGTTAAAGATCTGAGAAAATGGTCCAAAAAGGAGAAAAAAGCCTTTAGATTTGTTGTTCCTATGATACGGAGGGAGCTAAGAAACCATTCTGATGATTGCTACTTTTGCAGTGTTGATATCACTGGTCATAATTCGAAAAACAAGAAGGTAATAAGCTATCCTAACCTTCCGTACGCCATCCGACCAGTAGGGCATGGTGAAGATTTGCTGGTTCCTGAACCACTAGATGATTTAAGTTCTATTCCAACAGACGTATTTCCTGATGTACATTCTGATTTACATGAACCAGATGATGATGAATTCCATTGTAATACAGAAAGCCTAGAGCCCAAATTCTTTACACCGACCGAGCTTAACGATTTGGTTAGGGATCTGGGCTTAATGAAAGAAAAACCTGAATTGCTTGGCTCTAAATTAAAAGAAAAGAACTTATTGGCAGTTGGAACCAGCAGCTGCATACACGTATAGAAAGAGAGAGCAGCAATTTTCCAAGTTTTTTCAACAAGAAGGCGATTTAGTGTACTGCTCAGACATTCTCAGCCTGATGAATGAGTTTAGTATTGAATACAAAAAGGAAGGCTGGAGGCCGTTTATTGATTCATCCAAAACTAGTGATGGAAAACCGCTACCAAGGCCGCTGGAACACCAACATGATGGTGGACTACTGTTCGTCACTTCACGGAGAAGTTCAGCAAGCGACTCATCGCAGAAAAAGCTACACAAGAAGCTTCAAAGAAAGAAGAGAAAGAAAATACAAACCAATTCCAGCTGACAAGTGAAACCTCTATTAACACATATCATTGTCTTAAGCAGTTTACTGTAAATACAAACTATGCTTATGTTGTAACCAAGCATTTCATTAATTGCCCCGTTTACCATATAGCGTAGGATTTTCATACTATATAATAAAAAGCATATTGTTCGAAAACTATGGGTGATACAAAAAACTAAGGCTATATTTGGATTCAGCTCATAAAAATATATAAAGATCAGCTATCAAAGTAAAAAAAGTTCGTCAAAATTTTTTTTCGTTGGCCTGTGTTATTTATTCGAAAAACGACCTTCGCAAATTGAGCAAACCAGTAACGTGTTGGTCCATCTCTGACCCCTATGAAAGCAGTTATTCGGCTAGACATTGATTGGTAAGGTTGCTGGATGCCCTTCTGGTGGATATCGTGCCAAATTCTGTCCAATTTGCGTGTAGATCGTCGAAATCCGAGATGGCTGCAGGGCCCTGCCCATAACGCTTCAATTGTTATCAACTGAGGAGAGATCTAGCGACTTGCTGGCCAAGGTAGTATATGCCAAGCACAAAAACAAGTAATATAAACCCTCGCCGTGTGTGGGTGGGCATTATTTTGCTGAAATGTACGCCGACGGTGGCTTGCCGTGAAAGGCAAGAAAACGGGGAACAGAATATCGGCGACAATGCAGGAGTACTTTTAATAATGAATAAAAAAAATAGGAGTACGGGTAAGCTACTACAAACAGCATAGTGAACGCATTATTGTGGCCAAGATAGACACGAAGCCCACGCCTACTACAGTAGTACAAGTTTATATGCCAATTAGCTCCACAGATGATGAAGAGATTGATGAAATTATTCAGACAGTAAAGGGAGGTGAAAATTTAATAGTCATGGGTGACTGGAATTCGGTAGTAGGAAAAGGAAGAGAAGGATACATAGTAGGTGAACATGCAATGGGGGTAAGAAATGAAAGAGGACGCCACCAAGTAGAGTTTTGCACAGAGCGTAACTTAATCATAGCTAGCACTGGGTTCAAGAATCATAAAGGAACGTTGTATACATGGAAATACTTGAACGTTTCAGATAGATTATATACTGGTAAGACAGAGATTTAGGAACCAGGTTTTAAATTGTAAGACATTTTCAGGGGCAGATGTGGACTCTGACCACAATCTACTGGTTATGAACTGTAGATTAAAACTGAAGAAACTGCAAAAAGGTGGGAATTTAAGGAGATGGGATCTGGATAAACTGGCAGAACCAGAGGTTGTAGAGAGTTTCTGGGAGAGCATAAGGGAACAATTGACAGGAATGGGGGAAAGAAATACAGTAGAAGAAGAATGGGTAGCTTTGAGGGATGAAATAGTGAAGGCAGCAGAGGATCAAATAGGTAAAAATACGAGGGCTAGTAGAAATCCTTGGGTAACAGAAGAGATACTGAATTTAACTGATGAAAGGAGAAAATATAAAAATGCAGTAAATGAAGCAGGCAAAAAGGAATACAAACGACTCGAAAATGATACCGACAGGAAGTGCAAAATGGCTAAGCAGGGATGGCTAGAGGACAAATGTAAGGATGTAGAGCCTTATTTCACTAGGGGTAAGATAGATACTGCCTACAGGAAAATTAGAGAGACCTTTGGAGAAAAGAGAGCCACTTGTATGAATATCACGAGCTTTGATGGAAACCCAGTTCTAAGCAAAGAAGGGAAAGCGGAAAGGTGGAAGGAGTATATAGAGGGTCTATACAAGGGCGATGTACTTGAGGACAATATTATGGAAATGGAAGAGGATGTAGATGAAGATGAAATGGGAGATACGACATTGCGTGAAGAGTTTGACAGAGCACTGAAAGACCTGAGTCGAAACAAGGCCCCCGGAGTAGACAACATTCCATTAGAGCTACTAACAGCCTTGGGAGAGCCAGTCTGACAAAACTCTACCATCTGGTGAGCAAGATGTATGAGCCAGGCGAAATTCCCTCAGACTTCAAGAAGAATATAATAATTCAAATCCCAAAGAAAGCAGGTGTTGACAGATGTGAAAATTACCGAACTATCAGTTTAATAAGTCACAGCTGCAAAATACTAACGCGAATTCTCTACAGACGAATGGAAAAACTGATAGAAACCGACCTCGGGGAAGGTCAGTTTGGATTCCGTAGAAATGCTGGAACACGTGAGGCAATACGGACCCTACAACTTATCTTAGAAGAAAGATTAAGGGAAGGCAAACCTAGGTTTCTAGCATTTGTAGACTTAGAGAAAACTTTTGACAATGTTGACTGGAATACTCTCTTTCAAATTCTGAAGGTGGCAGGGGTAAAATACAGGGAGCGAAAGGCTATTTACAATTTGTACAGAAAGCAGATGGCAGTTATAAGAGTCGAGGAGTATGAAAGGGAAGCAGTGGTTGGGAAGGGAGTGAGACAGGGTTGTAGCCTATCCCCGATGTTACTCAATCTGTATATTGAGCAAGCAGTAAAGGAAACAAAAGAAAAGTTCGGAGTAGGTATCAAAATCCATGGAAAAGAAATACAAACTTTGAGGTTCGCCGATGACATTGTAATTCTGTCAGACACACCAAAGGACTTGGAAGAGCAGTTGAACGGAATGGACAGTGTCTTGAAAGTATAAGATGAACATCAACAAAAGCAAAACGAGGATAATGGAATGTAGTCGAATTAAGTCGGGTGATGCTGAGGGAATTAGATTAGGAAATGAGACACTTAAAGTAGTAAAGGAGTTTTGCTATTTTGGGAGCAAAATAACTGATGATGGTCGAAGTAGAGAGGATGTAAAATGTAGACTGGCAGTGGCAAGGAAAGCGTTTCTGAAGGAGAAAAATTCGTTAACATCGAGTGTAGGTTTAAATGTCAGGAAGTCGTTTTTGAAAGTATTTGTATGGAGTGTAGTCTTGTATGGAAGTGAAACGTGGACGATAAATAGTTTAGACAAGAAGAGAATAGAAGCTTTCGAAATGTGGTGCTACAGAAGAATGCTGAAGATTAGATGGGTAGATCACATAACTAATGAGGAGGTATTGAATAGAATTGGGGAGAAGAGGAGCTTGTGGCACAACTTGACTAGAAGAAGAGATCAGTTGGTAGGACATGTTCTGAGACATCGAGGGATCACTAATTTAGTATTGGAGGGCAGCGTGGAGGGTAAAAATCGTAGAGGGAGACCAAGAGATGAATACACTAACCAGATTCAGAAGGATGTAGGCTGTAGTAGGTACTGGGAGATGAAGAAGCTTGCACAGGATAGAGTAGCATGGAGAGCTGCATCAAACCAGTCTCAGGACTGAAGACCACAACAACAACAACAACAACAACGCTGTACTGTAAGGCTTCCGCGGATGACAACCAAAGAGTTGCTACTATGAAATGGAATGGCGACCCTGACCATCATCCCGGTTGTCGGGCCGTATGGCAGGCGACAATCAAGTTGTTATCCCAGTTCTGTCCAGGACGTCTCCAGACTCGTCTTCGACCTGGAATTACATTGGCTGGAGTAGAACTGTCGTCAGTGATGAGTCCCACATTGAACAGAGCCCTGATATATATGAAATTTGATCATAAAGTACATGTAAATACTGTATATGTAGAAATAAAATGTAAATACTGTACACAGAAAAAATATAAAGTTGTATATAGGAACAAAACGCGAACCATAATATTTAAGTGCTTCTAGTTTTGGTGTAATGAACCTGATGGAGTCTAGCCTTCAAAAAATAACTTTGTAAGCAAAATCAATATACATAAGTGCAAAAAAGTAACTGTGTCAATACATCAACAGAAAAATTATAAATTGCTGCATGTAAGAAAAAAAAAAACAGCTTTTCTAAGAAAGCTACTGTGTGTGTAACAAATACCTTTGTAAATAAAAAAAATTGTCAATAAGTGTTAAAAAATTGATTGCAAAAAACAAAATTGTTGCTAATAATAAATTAAGATTAATTTCTTATATCATTGTTATTATTTTCAAATTCTGTAACTATAGAATTATTGTTTGTAACAAACCTGTACCTCTCGCCATGATGCACATACCTCGAAGGAAGAAGCCTGCGTACTTGAACTAGTTATAACGGATGATAAGAGGGCAGGGAGCTCGAATCTTATTGGTCCAGGGATTTCCTACCATTTTAATGTGTCCCCATCAGTTATATATCACTTGATCAGTACTGAGTTACTTCATGACCTAGTCCATCTCGATAACTACTGCCCACCAGTTACAGCGTTATAGTATCACGAGGTGTGGGTTGCCTTTCCCCCTTGCCCCTGGGCTAGAACCCGTCCTGCTACCCTAGTTGTGTGTGTGTGTGTGTGTGTGTGTGTGTGTGTGTGTGTGTGCGTGAGCGCAGGCGCGTAATTCAGAGGCAGCGATCTCAATATTATGTTGATTAAAATCAAAGGGGAACATCTTGCACAAATACCTTCGTGTTTAGGGAAATCAGACAACTTGATGACACCATTTTTAAACAAATATCTTTGACATTGGAAGGAATAATGCGACTTGATACAATTTTTACACATCATTTTAATGTTTTGCCAGAGACATGTAAAATATCTTTGACGTTGAAGGAAATAGTGTAGCTTGACACCATTTTTACGATCGTTTGAATACTTCTCTTTGATTGGCTGGAGAGGGGTGAGGGAGGGAAAGGGGTGAAGTTTAAAGCGTAATTGAGCTAGTTCCGCCATTTTTTTTTTGTTTTTGGATTTTCCACCACATGCCTCCATTGATTTAAATTTCCGACAATACGTAGTTTTATCACCATCCGTCATCTTGAAAACTTTATGCATACGGTTGGCACCCCCTGCTTCTGCATGTAGGAAACACAGATCAAGGAATTTCAGAAGTTAACGTCGAGAAGATGACATGTTGTCTGAAAATCTATGACAATGGCGCAGCCAAACTGCGTCCGAAAATGAACTGTTTTATTCTTCTGGCGTGTGGAATAATGAAACGTCTGCCATTGTGACAGGCGGGAAACGACACCCGGGCCGCACACGGCTTGCCTTCCTTAGCAGGATGCGTGACAAAAAAAGCCGTGCGGCTCTCTCCAGCCGCCACCGTCCGTAAAGGCTGCCACCTTTTTGCCGCTTAACGTGGCGTCAGGGGGCTGCGGGGATTTCTCTTCCACGCGTAACTCCCCCGAAAAACTGCTCCGAGGACCAGTGGAGCGGCAAGTCTAACGTATTCGACGAGGACCACGTCCTGTGCGTCCTTTTACGATAAGAAAGTACCATAGCTGGTTATTACTTTCGAAATACGTATGCCAGCGAACAATCGATATACTTAAGATTCTTTTACAAAATAAAAACATGTCGTAATCCAGGTTTCAAGACCACTGGGAAATCGTAAATATCCTATTGGAGTGGCTCCAGAAAAGAGTCAGGTATCGAAAGGATACTTAAAGATGCCTAGGAAAACAGAGAATAGAAGTGCAGATATGTTTATATACAATGAAACATATCAGTGACAATAGTTTCATAGCCCTCACTTTCGTAACATATGTACCGTAGTTTGAAACCATTTTGACTATTTTTCGACGGTGACTGTCTCAAAAAATATATAAAGGTTTTTAACTACCGCTATCAGTCACAAAATTTGTAAACTAATACATTAGTTGCTGTCCTGAATCTAACGATGTAGTTCAATTCTTTTATCTTCGCGGCTCGCGCATGCCCGCCCAGACGCGGGAGATTGCTGCGTTGCCAGTTGCACACGACGCACGCGCCAATAGAAGCAGCGCCATAGTATAGCACAGTTCGCAAGCTTACGTTTAGGGGGGAGCGCGCAATTCATGAAGTAAAGCCACCGCGGCCGCATTAACCCTTTCGCTGCTAGAAAGACGTGCTCCCTGCATTCCGCGCTGTGCTCGATTTTGTCACTGCACTGCTCGCCTGTGCAGACACATCGCGTTCCGACTGCTTTGACACTCTTATCATTCGATTCTACAAAAATTATTTGGCCCAAAAATTAGATTTTTACACATCTTCTTGACTGATACCTTCCCCCCACAAATGCCTTAATTTTGTTTCGATGTTCAACGCAGTTATTATGCAGCATTAAATATACGAGTAGTAAACCATTGCACGAAATTTTGAAGAGTTTGCAGAGGTAAAAGTCCATAGCGTATACTTTCCGTATGGTCGATTTTAGTTGCCACAATGTTGAGAATGAAATGTGGACAAGATACCTAAATTTCATATAAAATTTACTGTATAACAATATCTCCTTTAAGTACCACATACAGGGTGTTTCAAAAATGACCGGTATATTTGAAACGGCAATAAAAACTAAACGAGCAGCAATAGAAATACACCGTTTGTTGCAATATGGTTGGGACAACAGTACATTTTCAGGCAGACAAACTTTCGAAATTACAGTAGTTACAATTTTCAACAACAGATGGCGCTGCGGTCTGGGAAACTCTATAGTACGATATTTTCCACACATCCACCATGCGTAGCAATAATATGGCGTTGTCTCTGAATGAAATTACCCGAAACCTTTGACAACGTGTCTGGCGGAATGGCTTCACATGCAGATGAGATGTACTGCTTCAGCTGTTCAATTGTTTCTGGATTCTGGCGGTACACCTGGTCTTTCAAGTGTCCCCACAGAAAGAAGTCACAGGGGTTCATGTCTGGCGAATAGGGAGGCCAATCCACGCCGTCTCCTGTATGTTTCGGATAGCCCAAAGCAATCACACGATCATCGAAATATTCATTCAGGAAATTAAAGACGTCGGCCGTGCGATGTGGCCGGGCACCATCTTGCATAAACCACGAGGTGTTCGCAGTGTCGTCTAAGGCAGTTTGTACCGCCACAAATTCACGAAGAATGTCCAGATAGCGTGATGCAGTAATCGTTTCGGATCTGAAAAATGGGCCAATGATTCCTTTGGAAGAAATGGCGGCCCAGACCAGTACTTTTTGAGGATGCAGGGACGATGGGACTGCAACATGGGGCTTTTCGGTTCCCCATATGCGCCAGTTCTGTTTATTGACGAAGCCATCCAGGTAAAAATAAGCTTCGTCAGTAAACCAAATGCTGCCCACATGCATATCGCCGTCATCAATCCTGTGCACTATATCGTTAGCGAATGTCTCCCGTGCAGCAATGGTAGCGGCGCTGAGGGGTTGCCGCGTTTGAATTTTGTATGGATAGAGGTGTAAACTCTAGCGCATGAGACGATACGTGGACGTTGGCGTCATTTGGACTGCAGCTGCAACACGGCGAACGGAAACCCGAGGCCGCTGTTGGATCACCTGCTGCACTAGCTGCGCGTTGCCCTCTGTGGTTGCCGTACGCGGTCGCCCTACCTTTCCAGCACGTTCATCCGTCACGTTCCCAGTCCGTTGAAATTTTTCAAACAGATCCTTTATTGTGTCGCTTTTCGGTCCTTTGGTTACATTAAACCTCCGTTGAAAACTTCGTCTTGTTGCAACAACATTGTGTTCTAGGCGGTGAAATTCCAACACCAGAAAAATCCTCTGTTCTAAGGAATAAACCATGTTGTCTACAGCACACTTGCACGTTGTGAACAGCACACGCTTACAGCAGAAAGACGACGTACAGAATGGCGCACCCACAGACTGCGTTGTCTTCTATATCTTTCACATCACTTGCAGCGCCATCTGTTGTTGAAAATTGTAACTACTGTAATTTCGAAAGTTTGTCCGCCTGAAAATGTACTGTTGTCCCAAGCATATTGCAACAAACGGTGTATTTCTATCGCTGCTCGTTTAGTTTTTATTGCCGTTTCAAATATACCGGTCATTTTTGAAACACCCTGTAGGTGTCGTATGTAATATTGAGAAATATTCCGTCCTTCGCGACTGTAACAAAAGTTTTATTTACACTGAGCACGTTTGGCTTTATTTTAAAGCACTTCAATCAATCAAAAGGAAGTAGACAAAATACATTAAACAAAACTGTGGACTTACAAAAACATTAGGACTTGAATATACCGTCTATCAGTTAAGTGCTCTGAGCTATATCAAATATAATTTTTGTGTGTGGCACACACAAACATCATTTATTTGCTAAAACACTGATCAGCCAACACAAACGTTGAATATTGTGTTACCGCAGTACAAAACTAGGAAAGGTGACTTGGCAATGGAGGAGACAAAATACTGTCCATGGAAGATGCTTCAAAAGAGAAAAACGCGTCTGGTCTAAATAAGTCGCTTATTACAGTTGCAGAAGAGGAATATATTTCAGTACCATTGGTAAAACTGCGACTGTGGAACAAAAGCAAGAAAGAGAACATGAGTACCATTGTGTATGTGCCATACCTTTCATTGATTGAAGTGCTTTAAAATAAAGCCAAAGGCGTCTGGTGTAAATAAAACTTTTATTACAGTCGCGAAAGACGGAAATTTCTCAGTATTACATACGACACCTATGTGGTACTTAAATTAAATGAGATATTGTTACACAGTAAATTTTATATGAAATTTAGGTATCTTGTCCACATTTCATTCTCAACATTGTGGCAACTAAAATCGACCATACGGAAAGTATACGCTATGGACTTCTACCTCTGCAAACTCTTCAAAATTTCGTGCAATGGTTTACTACATTTAATGCTGCATAATAACTGCGTTGAACATCGAAACAAAATTAAGTCATTTATGGGGGGAAGGTATCAGTCAAGAAGACGTGTAAAAATCAAATTTTTGGGCCAAATAGTTTTTGTGAAATCGAATGATAAGCGTGTCAACGCAGTGAGAACACCATGTGTCTGCACAGGCGAGCAGTGCAGTGATGACAAAATCGCCCACAGCGCGGAATGCGGGGAGCACGTGTCTGCAGCAGCGAAAGGGTTAATGAAGAGACAAAGCTCTAGAAATTTCAAAAAATTGCATTCAAACGAATGTAATTCGTGAAGTAATGCACTTCGATATTGTTTTTAAATAATGAAGATAATAAGCACCACACAAGGTTTGAACTCATGACCTATCACATAGAAACCATACACCTTAACCGTTACACTATCGTGGCTCGTCCACATACAGGATGCCATGAGGACTCTAACACGTCACGCAAAATACTGACACACTGTTGGTATAACTATGAATTACACACGCTTCATCGAAGGAAAATAGGAAATAAACAATTACCGCTGTTCTTTATTGCGAAAAAGCAGTATAAAAGAAAGTCTGCTATCAAGACATTGCTTTTGTTCTATTACTTTATTTATGACTGAACGTTTCTAAAACTGAAGACATTCTTCCATGCTCTGCACTGCAGTCGAGATCTGGCAACGTCGTTCTCTGTTCATTGGCTGACTGTGTTTTGTGACGTCAGATGCGCAGAACGAACCTAAACTCGGCCGCCAACATAAATGACGCGCACAGTAGTAGCCTCTAGGGAAGGAACAGACAAGTCTCTTCATTTATGTTATCATTCTTCCCTGTCCCTGGCCAGCTTACATTTGATCATGAGAGAGTGAAAATGTGTGTCTACCACTCAGACATTTCTGTCGGCAACCACATTGAGCATGGATGGCGTGATGTCATGGGCAATTTAAGCTGGTGGGGTGTTTCAACAAAGCTTAACTCCTCGAATAGGATAATGCCTAATAAAGTAGAGCAGAGCCAAGGATAAACACTAGGTTCAGATTTTGTTCAAAAACATAGTTCAAATGGCTCTAAGCACAATGGGACTCAATATCTGAGGTCATCAGTCCCCTAGACTTAGAACTACTTTAAACCTAACTAACCTAAGGTCATCACACACATCCAAGCCAGAGGCAGTATTCGAACCTGCGATCGCAGCAGCAGCGCGGTTCCGCACTGAAGAGTCTAGAACCGCTCGGCCACAGCGGCCGGCTCAGATTTTGTCGTTCCGTACTTAGTGAGAGGTAATGAACCTCTCTCCCCACCAGAAAGGTTTGAAAGTGGAAATATTTCGGATAGGTGCGGCGCTAGGCACTCTGTCGCTGGAGCGGTCATGCTGTTGTGGTCTGGATCCTTCCAGAGTGGATGCAAATGTTTGAATACGTTGGTTTAATTTGTAGAAGTGTGTTGTCTGCTCTGTTTGAATGTTTGTTATCTTAGGAAGACGTTTTGACACTCCATATTATGTGTATTTCAATTTTGTGTGGAAGAACGCCTAGGTGGTGCCAGCTTTCTAAGAATTTTTAGCATATTGCAGCTGTTGTGTCTAGACAAGACAGCCTAGACACAATGAGAGGAAGCCGAAAGGCACGCGCTAAGCTAAAGCAGGATGGCGTGAGGTCTGAAACAGGATACGTAATGAATGCTATAAAGAAAAGTACGTAGCTGCTGGAATACTTAACTTTAATCCATGCTTGTGGTACATCTGGAGATTGTGGCGATACAAGTGAGACTCTTTAGATACATGCAATGCTACTAATGGCGCCTTGCTAGGTCGTAGCCATTGACTTAGCTGAAGGCTATTCTAACTATTGGCTCGGCTAATGAGCAATGCTTCGTGCATGTAGTCGCTAGCAAAGTCGTCCGTACAACTGGGGCGAGTGCTATTCCGTATCTCGAGACCTGCCTTGTGGTGGCGCTCGGTCTGCGATCACACAGTGGCGACACGCGGGTCCGACATGTACTGAATGGACCGCGGCCGATTTAAAGCTACCACCTAGCAAGTGTGGTGTCTGGCGGTGACACCACAGCAGCCCCGTCAGCAACTGTGATAGACTAATATTTTGAGGAATCAGCCTCAGTTGCACAACTGGTGGAACTGAGGCTGATTCCTCAAAATATTAGTGCCAGCATTGTTCGAACTTGAACCATCACGCCGCGTGCCCAGAGCCATTATCCATCATCATGAGCCAGATTCCGTGTTAGTTCTGTTTGTTTAACAATTTCAGCGTCACTTGGAGAATTTTCCGTGATGTTAGTCCCGTTTTTAAATGATCATTCTTTGTGTTTAACATAGTGGCCTTTGTCTAATACGATGCCAGTATACGTGGTCTTGGAGCTTTTGCACAGTGATTCTATGTATCTTGTAGCACCTAAGATTCGGTACCAAATGAATCACAATATAAATAAATAGTGAATTATTGCCATTGAAACTTTTTCAAAATTTTAACGAAATGACGGGAACTGCATGTACGATACTTCCACTAATGCCTACCGGTAGAAAAAAGAGCAGACTTCTGTATGTCAGAAGAACGGACCGGAAATATTACAGACCAATATCCTTAGCAACGGTTTGCTGTAGAATTCTTGAAAATATTCTCAGTTCGAATATAATAAATTTTCCTGAGACGAAAGAGCTTCTATCCACATATCCGCACAGATTCAGAAGAATCTCTCTTGTGAAACTCAGCTTGCTCTTTTCTCACATGATATCCTGCAAACCATGGATGAACGGCAACCGGAAGATTTCATATTCGTAGATCTCTAGAAAGCGTTTGACTCAGGGCGCCAATACAGGGTGTTAACGGAAGCCGACCTGCGTGGAAGAGCGGTTCTAGGCGCTACAGTCTGGAACCGCGCGACCGCTACGGTCGCAGGTTCGAATCCTGCCACAGGCATGGATGTGTGTGATGCCCTTAGGTTAGTTAGGTTAAAGTAGTTCTAAGTTCTAGGAGACTGATGACCTCAGAAGATAAGTACCATAGTGCTCAGAGCCATTTGAGCCTTTTTTTTATTTTGTTAACGGAAGTACGGACATACGGAATAGGTTCCCAGATATGTGAGTGGTTCCAAGACTTTGTGAGGTGTCCCTTGTATTGAGAGGTATTTGTTTTTTCAGATTTTACGTTTACTGAAACTCTGCAGATAACCGAAGGCAGTTCGCTGCATTAAGCAGTGCTGTAGAATGAGCCGTTAGGGAGCAGGAAGCTGGTTCCCATGGAGGCTGAGGTAACACCTGGACATATGGTACAATGACGAAGAGGAGACGAGAGGAGAACGCGAGCCTTGAGAACAGCAGAGATTTTGGGGGACCACTTGTGTTCTGGCGTGAAGTACCGATTTCATTAAATATTAGTGACTAAAGTCAGTTTTTGGCATAACTGGGAAGCCTACAGGTAATCAGGCTTTCACAATAATAAAGCTATCACGTAAACTCGTAACTTCAGTGCATAAAACGATATTGTTAACTTATTGAAGATGTAAGAATGGTTACAAAGCCTTACGGCTGTGCATCAAGCTCGCCAGTCGGCAGTAGTACGTACTATGAGCCTGTTCATATGTGAGAGTCGGTGATAGAATGTATGCAAGTAGTGTTTATTTAGCCGGCCGCGGTGGCCGTGCGGTTCTGGCGCTGCAGTCCGGAACCGCGAGGCTGCTACGGTCGCAGGTTGGAATCCTGCCTCGGGCATGGGTGTGTGTGGTGTCCTTAGGTTAGTTAGGTTTAAGTAGTTCTAAGTTCTAGGGGACTTATGACCTAAGATGTTGAGCCCCATAGTGCTCAGAGCCATTTGAACCATTTTTTTAGTGTTTATTTATATTATTCGGCTATACCATGCTCTCGGAAATTAGACTTTGTGAAAAGAATCGTTTAATGATACTAAACTGTTACTGTTTTAAGGTGTGGGCAAATAAACGCATTGTAGAGGCATCTCAGGGCTTCTTTCGTAGAAAGTAGCTACCAACACCAGTAAATAGAATCACAGGTCGGTTGCTTGAACCTTCTTAAGAATCCAATGCACTACCGGATCTGATTTTGGGGACATCATCTACGAGGGCTTCACAGAGTGCTGGCAGGAGGAAATCCTAAGCGCCGAATCATTAAGGTAATTCAAGAAAGGATCATCTTAATAAGCGTAGTCTCCAGTGGTAAGATTTGACCAGTATACTATACGTCACCTATACCATCTTCTACGGAGTCGCGTTTGAACTGAGAAACTTGTATGTAGGTCCAAATACGGGAGGGGCGTTTGCAACTTCTTAAGGAATAGAATCCAGCCTCGACGGAGAGTGTTCATTAGAGACAAGTATATCATCAGGGGTGCCTCAGGAAAGTGAGACAGGACTGCTCTTATTTTATATATACATCAATGATCCGACGGACAGGGTGGCCAGCAATCTGCTGTTAGCTGATGATGCTGCGATTTATGGGAAAGTGACGTCGTTGAGTGACTCTAGGAGGAAGGTACATGACTACTTAGATAAAATTTCCAGTTTGTGTGATGAATGGCAGCTTCCTCTAAATGTAGAAAAATGAGAGTTAACGCAGATGAGAAGGAGAAACAAACCTGTAACGTTAAAATACAATATTAATAGTGTACTGCTTGACACAGTCACGTCGATTCAGTATCTAGGTGTAATGTAGCAAAGCGATATGAAATGGAATGAGCACGTAAGGACTGTAGTGGGATAGGCGAATGGTCGATTTCGGTTTATTGGGAGAATTTTAGGGAAGTGTGGTTTATCTGTAAAAGAGACAGTGTATAGATCATTACTGTGACTCAGTCTCAAAGCCCTGGTCAGGTGTTTGGGATACCCACAAAGTCGAATTAAAGAACGACACCGAAGCAATTCAGAGGCGGGCTGCTAGATTTATTACCGACTGACGACTGGTTCGATCAACAAGACGTATTACCATGATGCTTCCTGAACTCAAGTGGGAATCCCCGGAGGAAAGACGACGTTCGCGGAACACTACTGAGAAAATTTAGAAAGCCGGCATTAGAAGCTGGCTGCAGAACGGTTCTACTGCTGCCAAGATCCATTTGCATAAGAACCACGAAGATTTGATAACAGAAATTAGGGCTCGTATTGAAGCATGTAGACAGTCATTTTTCCCTCGTTCTGTTTGCGAGTGGAACAGGAAAGGAACTGTACGATATTTTAGTGCCTCTGTTGTTTAGAAGAACGATGATGCATTGTTCCTTCGAACATGCATGTCTGAAGGAACAGGCGCTGTGGCGACTACAGCTGTCATGAGATAGATGAAATGTATTCGCAGTTGCGAACACGAACAACCGTCAGCTGTATAAGGGAGTGACGACAGTGAAATTCTGTGCTGGACCGAGACTCGAACCTGGATTTCCCGCTTTACGCGAGCGGTCACTTTAACCACTTGGCTATCTATGCACGACTAATAGCCACACCAAAACTTCCATACGTCGTTCCTGCGTCACAGTCTGCACTCGTATACACACGTAATTCCCGTATAGCGGAGGACATTTTAACTGAATGCGTTAGAGGTTTTCGCAATTGCAAATATGGACAATCATCAACTGTAGAATGGAATGACGACAATGAAAATTTGTGATGGACGGAGACACGAACCCGGATTTCTCCCTTATCGCGAGTGATCGCTTACCATTTGCCTATCCGTGCGCGACTCACGGCCAGATCCAAACTTCCATATGTCATCAGTCATGCGTCTAAAACCTGTACTTGTACATCCATTATGTATATTCCCGTACAGGTACTTGAAAGTCGCTTGTCCAGTGTCGGCAGATAAATACGATAATGCAGTGCCTGTGTTATTCTGAATAACGATCCAAAGTTCCTTTGGACATCCATGCAAGTGCGAAGGAACCTTGCATTGTAATTCAAAATAACACAGGCACTGCAATATCGTATTTTAACTGAAAGTCGCTGCCCAGTATCGACGAATAAATACGATATTGCAGTGTCAGTCTTGTTGAGAAGAACGGTGCAATGTGCCTTCATTTCAATTTTTCTTCTTCTAGTTGGGTGTTAATATGAGTCTTGGCTATGCCTAACCTATGGTCGCTCTGTGTTGAAATTATGACTGATACAACTGAGCACATTCGATTGTTCGATGTGAGGATGTAATCTATTTCATTATTAACCGAGTCGCCGGCCGGAGTGGCCGAGCGGTTCTAGGTGCTACAGTCTGGAACCGCGCTACCGCTACGGTCGCAGGTTCGAATCCTGCCTCGGGCGTGGGTGTGTGTGATGTCCTTAGGCTAGTTAGGTTTAAGGAGTTCTAAGTTCTAGGGGACTTATGACCTCAGCAGTTGAGTCCCATAGTGCTCAGAGCCATTTGAACCATTAACCGAGTCGTCAATGTTTCTCCATGTCAACTTCCTTTTTGGATTTTTCTTTTAGTATGTTATAATACTCTTTGTTAAGAAAATTCATCATCATTTGTCCTCTGGTTTGGCGTTGAAAGTCCAAAACTTCTAATGAAGGGATGGTCTTCTGTGGATTTCACTCCTATCTTGATATTAGAATCGCCCAGTATTGAGAAAAATGTCATCGTTTCTGAATTTTTTGCTGTTGTCAGATCTTCATAGAGCTGTACTAGTTCTTCATCGGTTGATGTGGAAGTAGATGTGTAGGCGCAAATGATGTGGAGGCTAGTCTTAGCGCCGGCCGCTGGTGGCCGAGCGGTTCTAGGCGCCTCAGTCTGGAACCGCGCGACCGCTACGGTCGCAGGTTCGAATCCTGCCTCGGGCATGGATGTGTGTGATGTCCTTAGGTTAGTCAGGTTTTAAGTAGTTCTAAGTTCTAGGGGACTGATGACCTGAGATGTTATGTCCCATAGTGCTTAGAGCCATTTGAGCTAGTCTTAGCTTTCACCTCAACGATCACGACACTGTCAGAAATAGACAAAGCCTTACTGATAAGATGTTCGCTCCTGATGTGAATTAGCAGAGCTACGCCACCAACATTCGAGTTTGGGTCAAAGTTATTCTGAAATAAGAGTGACCAGATTTGAAGGTAATAGTTGCGTTTCTTTTTGAGTCTCATGGTGCGAATATTATATGCTGCAGTTTTGATCAAGTTGTTCCTATTTCCTGTGTTTATTTTACTGTTTAATTTGGTTAGTAGATATTTTTCCCTCTTCTCTTCCCCAGAATCCTTTGGGTAGACTAAATTTCAGAACGAAATTCGAAGCTTCCGGCTCTAGTTGTCTGGGGTATGATTATTTTAAAGTTCGACATTTTCGTTCAGGGGAGTCTCAAATGGCTCTGAGCACTATGGGACTTAACATCTGAGGTCATCAGTCCCCTAGAGCTTAGAACTACTTAAACCTAACTAACCTAAGGGCATCACACACATCCATGCCCGAGGCAGGATTGGAATCTGCGACCGTAGCGGTAGCGCGGTTCCAGACTGTAGCGCCTAGAACCGCTCGGCCACACCAGCCGCCCGTTCAGGGAAGGTTTTACCCATTATCTTCTCCTGCAAGTCCAATGTTGGTTGAAGTGGAGTGTTGTATACAGATTTATAATAGCGATGTGGATGTATAAGGGTTTTAGGGAACGTTCCCCTCCAGATATGGAGGTGGGGAAGAACAGGCGCTCATATAGGGCAGGCTCACCACTCCCGGTGATGATCGTGCTGCTAATGGGATCGTGAGGCGTTGCATTACCTCACAATAATTCCCATATGAATATCGTGGTAGCTTAGAGGCGTTTAGCCGGCCGCAGTGGCCGTGCGGTTCTAGGCGCTGCAGTCTGAAACCGAGCGACCGCTACGGTCGCAGGTTCGCATCCTGCCTCGGGCATGGATGTGTGTGATGTCCTTAGGTTAGTTAGGCTTAATTAGTTCTAAGTTCTAGGCGACTGATGACCTCAGAAGTTAAGTCGCATAGTGCTCAGAGCCATTTGAACCATTTGAAGAGGCGTTTATATAAAACCATCAGGGACCAAGTTAATAACACTCTAAGCCATCTGTGAAGCACTGTAAAGTAAATTATCACCACACCCAGCCCGGTTCTCTCTGTCTCAAGCATATTGCAAGTTGAAAAGCTGTTCATCATAGACGCTTTTCACCTTTATCGACAAACAAGTTGTAACACTGTAATCATTATGAGTAAATACACTCCTGGAAATGGAAAAAAGAACACATTGACACCGGTGTGTCAGACCCACCATACTTGCTCCGGACACTGCGAGAGGGCTGTACAAGCAATGATCACACGCACGGCACAGCGGACACACCAGGAACCGCGGTGTTGGCCGTCGAATGGCGCTAGCTGCGCAGCATTTGTGCACCGCCGCCGTCAGTGTCAGCCAGTTTGCCGTGGCATACGGAGCTCCATCGCAGTCTTCAACACTGGTAGCATGCCGCGACAGCGTGGACGTGAACCGTATGTGCAGTTGACGGACTTTGAGCGAAGGCGTATAGTGGGCATGCGGGAGGCCGGGTGGACGTACCGCCGAATTGCTCAACACGTGGGGCGTGAGGTCTCCACAGTACATCGATGTTGTCGCCAGTGGTCGGCGGAAGGTGCACGTGCTCGTCGACTTGGGACCGGACCGCAGCGACGCACGGATGCACGCCAAGACCGTAGGATCCTACGCAGTGCCGTAGGGGACCGCACCGCCACTTCCCAGCAAATTAGGGACACTGTTGCTCCTGGGGTATCGGCGAGGACCATTCGCAACCGTCTCCATGAAGCTGGGCTACGGTCCCGCACACCGTTAGGCCGTCTTCCGCTCACGCCCCAACATCGTGCAGCCCGCCTCCAGTGGTATCGCGACAGGCGTGAATGGAGGGACGAATGGAGACGTGTCGTCTTCAGCGATGAGAGTCGCTTCTGCCTTGGTGCCAATGATGGTCGTATGCGTGTTTGGCGCCGTGCAGGTGAGCGCCACAATCAGGACTGCATACGACCGAGGCACACAGGGCCAACACCCGGCATCATGGTGTGGGGAGCGATCTCCTACACTGGCCGTACACCACTGGTGATCGTCGAGGGGACACTGAATAGTGCACGGTACATCCAAACCGTCATCGAACCCATCGTTCTACCATTCCTAGACCGGCAAGGGAACTTGCTGTTCCAACAGGACAATGCACGTCCGCATGTATCCCGTGCCACCCAACGTGCTCTAGAAGGTGTAAGTCAAGTACCCTGGCCAGCAAGATTTCCGGATCTGTCCCCCATTGAGCATGTTTGGGACTGGATGAAGCGTCGTCTCACGCGGTCTGCACGTCCAGCACGAACGCTGGTCCAACTGAGGTGCCAGGTGGAAATGGCATGGCAAGCCGTTCCACAGGACTACATCCAGCATCTCTACGATCGTCTCCATGGGAGAATAGCAGCCTGCATTGCTGTGAAAGGTGGATATACACTGTACTAGTGCCGACATTGTGCATGCTCTGTTGCCTGTGTCTATGTGCCTGTGGTTCTGTCAGTGTGACCATGTGATGTATCTGACCCCAGGAATGTGTCAATAAAGTTTCCCCTTCCTGGGACAATGAATTCACGGTGTTCTTATTTCAATTTCCAGGAGTGTAATTTTTGTCGTTCGTTCAGTATTTATAGACTGAATGACAGTTCTGATTAAGGACGACTTATTCTAAACCCTACAGCCTGCGTACTGTGTTTCTTGATCCACGTTCTGGTGCCAGCTGCCTCTCATTTCATATTAGCGGGTTTTATTTTCTCCACTCCTTTTTGAGCTAGCTAATTCGGCCATGGCGTATGGTTTCCGTGCACAGTAGATTTTCTTGGTTTGGAATTTTAGGTTATGTGTAGCTTAGGAAATCTCTCCTTGGATGTGCACGTTTTGCGATCAATGCTCTGTTGTATACTTCTGTGTATCTCTGTTTTGGGGATAGTGCCAATGACAGAGTTCTTAAGAAAAATATTTTCAAAGTTCATAATGATCAAAATACATGTTTCCTGCTCATAATGTTTACAGTATGACCACTGGAACACTCCAAGAATGTGAATCTCGTCTGGTGAAAGAGCTTTCTTTTAGGACGCTTAAAACAGAAAGAAACTGTTATGGTCTTTGATATATTATATTTCGTTTGCAAAAATGGTTCAAATGGCTCTGAGCACTATGGGACTTAACATCTGTGGTCATCAGTCCCCTAGAACTTAGAACTACTTAAACCTAACTAATCTAAGGACATCACACACATCCAGGATTCGAACCTGCGACCGTAGCGGTGACGCAGTTCCAGACTGAAGCGCCTAGAACCGCACGGCCACAATGGCCTTTCGTTTGCAGTCGGTGCACCTGAGTATTATCAGTAACTATCCTCCAGTCCCTAAAACTAGTTACAAAAAATGGAATAAAACTCTGTGACATATAGTTTTGGTATTCCGACCCTCGGCAGCTGCGTCATTGAGAGACAAACTGAATTCACATCCGAGCCAATTCCGAGGAACATATCGGCTGTTACTCCTGCTGCTGGTAGTGTAACTGAATCTTGCCAACAACACAGAACATATTTGGCAACTCCGTGAGCAATGAGTTACTTCCTGGATCGTACCGAATTATTGTGCTAAACCCACTTGATTCTATGCGTCATTTTCATTGAATAATCTCTGTACATGAAATGTATTTGCAGTTGCGAGTATGGACAACCTTCAGCTGTATAATGGAATGACAATGGAAATTTATGCTGGGTTGAGACTCAAACTCGGATGTCCCGCTTATTGTGGGTGGTCGCCTTACTATTAGAGTATCCGAGCATGACTCATGGCCAGACGCAAACGTCCATATGTCGTCAACCATGTGTCTACAGTCTGCACTCTTACGTTGGATGTACACTGAAGCGTCAAAGAAACTGGTATAGGCATACGTATTCGAATACAGAGCTGTGTAAAAAGGCAAAATACGACGCTGCGGTCGGCGACGCCTAAGTAAGACAAGTATCTGGCGCAGTTTTTAAATCAGTTACTGCTGCTACAATGGAGGTTTATCAAGATTTAAGTGAGTTAGAACGTGGTGTTACAGTCGGCACACGAGCGATGAGACACAGCATCTCCGAGGTAGCGATGAAGTGGAGATTTTCCTGTACGATCATTTTACGGGTGTACCATGAATATCAGGAATCTGGTGAAACATCAAATCTCCGACATCGCTGCGGCCGGGAAAAGATCCTGCAAGGACGGGACCAACGACGACTGAAGAGAATCGTTTAACGTTACAGAAGTGCAACCCATCCGCAAACTGCTGCAGATTTGTTCAAATGTGTGTGAACTCCTAAGGGACCAAACTGCTGAGGTCATCGGTCCCTAGACTTACACACTACTTAAACTAACTTATGCTATGAACAACACACACACCCATGCCCGAGGGAGGACTCGAACCTCCGGCGGGAGTGGCAACGCAATCCGTGACATGGTGCCTCTAACCGCGACGCTGCAGATTTCAATGCTGGACAATCAACAAGTGTCAGCGTGTGAACCATTCAACGAAATATCATCGATATGGGCTTTCGGAGCGGAAGGCCCACTTGTGTACCCTTGATGACTTTACGCCTCACCTGGGTCCGTCAACACCGACATTTGGCTGTTTACCACTGGAAATATGTTGCCTGGTCGGACGAGTCTCGTCTCAAATCGCATCAAGCGGATGGACGTGTACGGGTATTGAGACAACCTCATGAATCCAAGGACCCCGCATGTCAGCAGGGGGCTGTTCAAGCTGGTGGAGGCTCCGTAATGGTGTGGGGAGTGTGTAGTTCAGTGATATGGGGCCCATGATACGTCTAGATACGATTTTGACAGGTGGCACGTACGTAAGCATCCTGTCTGCACTCATTCATGTCCATTGTGCATTCCGACTGACTTGGGAAATTCCAGAAGGACAGTGCGACACCCCACACGTCCAGAATTGCTACAGAGTGTCTCCAAGAACACTCTTCTGAGTTTAAACGCTTTCGCTGGCCACCAAACTCCCGAGACATGAACATTATTGAGCATACAGAATCTTGGATGCCTAGCAACGTGCTACTCAGAAGAGATCTCCACCCCCTCGTACTCTTACGGATTTATGGACGGCCCTGCAGGATTCATGGCGTCAGTTTCCTCCAGCGCTACTTCAGACATTAGTCGAGTCCATTCCACGTCGTGTTGCGGCACTGCTGCGTGCTCGCGGGGGCCCTACGCGATATTTGGTAGGCGTACCAGGATCTTTGGCTCTTCAGTGTATGTTCCCATACAGGGAAGACGTTTTAATTGAAAATCGCTAGCTCGGTATCGGCGGGTAAGTACCAAACTGCAGTGCCTGTGTTGTTTAGAAATATAATGCGATATTCCTTTGTAGATACATGCTTATCCGAAGGAATATTGTATCATACTTCTGAAAAACACAAGCACTGCAATAGAATAATAACGTTTGCAGTTTTCGCTTAAGGTCTGAGATATGATCATCAGTAATTGATGGTTTAGGGTCCATGAAAATTCGTTCCACGCAGAAATTATAACTAGAAACAACTGGGACAATAAATGAGAGACGAACGCTGCACCGCTTTGGTAACGCTCTGAGGTAACGCGGTTGGCTCTAGAGTGAGCTGACACACAATCTCACCCTCTTTAGTCAGGGGATTGGCCACACTCTGCAATAAAAACTCAGTGAAGTTCTCACTGAGAGAAATGAAAAGATGTCATGCGACTCCGCACAGAACCATAGACAACATAACGATGAAGAAACAGATCAAAAGTAAGAAGACAAAGGAATGTGAAGGCTGCTTTGGCTCGTGGAGCCAACCTTCAGACCACAACAAGAAGTCGGCCGTCAGAGGGCAATATTAGCAGTCACGCTAAGTGAGCAGTCGACACTTACACCAGCCAGCAGCGCAAGCTGATCGGATTACATCATGCATCCACCAACCAATAAGAAAACTGTAGTCATCCACGCGGCCAGGATTTAACGGTTTAACACAGTGCTCTTGCTGCAACCGGTACTTTATCCAACCACTGAAGACTGATGTTTATCTTCGAAGTCGCCGCCGCTGCTGCAGCCCTGTCTGCCTTTAATGTCGCACTCCTGGGGATGAGTCCTACTCAGCATGACACTTTTGGGCTTGAAGATAATGTCAGTTGTGACTACTGAACTTAGACAAATTTTCATATCCTGTGCTAGACACGGACTTTAGCTCAGAGCCGAGGCAGGACATTTTATGCGTCAGGGTAGAGACTTTGACCTTTTTTTTTTTTTTTTTTTAAGTGTTGAGTTTCCTGTTAGGAACTGACAAACTTTCTTCTTTAGACCTGAACACTTCAATAAGGAGTTAACCTAATGTTGAATATTCAGAAGAATTTTGTTTCGTTTTGCGATTCAAGCATCAGATCAGTTTTATTTAAAGACCTTTCAAATTATGCGTTAATAAACATGTTAAGTGGCAGTGCTTCCTCTTCTCAAGATTTGGGAGATTTTTCATTGGCGATGAGATAAAAGACTATGATACACATGTCTTGTTCCAGGAATAGTTTGTTTGGTGCCTTATTTTCAATGACAAATGCAGCAGAAACTAGGGACCTCCTACATCCAGTTCTCGTCCTGCTCCAGCAGATGCAGCACACCAGTGAGAGGCTGGTGGCATGGCTGGAGGCCATCACCTAGTCCACTCTCCTCATCCTGGGCCAGCTCTCAGAGATCGACTCATTGATGCACAACATCCACCAGCCGCCCCCACCCTTCCCACCCCTCAACCAGAAGATGGAGCCCTGTGACTGCTACATCGCTTAGCTTGAACAACATTTCTGCATCTACAAGGTGACATGTGAGATGCAGTGCTGCGCCGTTCTATTAGCTAATGCTGGCCCATCGGTGTTTCAGCTCATCAAGCAACTTCATCCTGAAGGTGAGCCCCAGGCTCTCTCATATGCGACCTCGAAGGCTAGCGTTGTCAAATACTTTGACTCCCATATCCATATCACTCCAGCTCAACATAAATTTTTTTAGTTGGCAAAAGCTACCCTCAGAAACCTACCTCAAATGGATGGCTCTTCTTCAAGGCCTCTATCAGATATATATGTTTTCTTGTCCCACCAGTCATTCCCGTCAGTCATATGCCTGCTCTCTGGTAAGGGACATTGTGCTGGTCCACATGACTAATGAGGCCCTCCACCATGGCCTCCTCAAACTCAAGGATCCTTTGCTGGACGCATGCCTCCCCATCATCAGGGCATACAAACAATCTCTTCGCTTCGCAGTGGCTATACAAGACCCAGCTTTGGTGCATGCCTCACGGTCTGCACCATCCAGCTACCCATCCCGCTCTCAGTATCACAGATGGGATAAGGAGTTTTATTTATTTATTTATTTTATTGATTTCATTAACAGTACAGAGAAATCCATCGCCTTGAAATGTAAGGTGAGTCGGATGCTTCTGAATCTAACAGCAAAGACTTCTCATTGTTACAATCTTATTGGTATACAGTTGTTAATGCTTTTTTAAAAATAATATAAAGAACGTAATATATAAAGATTTCTCTGAGGTTACAGCGAATTGAATGCTTAACAATTGTTAAAATGATCCCATTTTATTTGTTACTACCTAGTTGATGGGAATATAATTTATATATGCAAATGTCAAAGAAGAAGAAAAAAAGGAAATGTAATACAATGAGTGTGGTGAAAATAATTTGCAGTATGTAGAGGGAAGTGATATGCTGTATTTGGATGTGTAATATAGTCTGAGTAGCATGTTGGTTGATAATAGCCTATTTCTACCTATATCAGATGAGAAAGTCTCGGTACAACCTCGAGCTGTTCTCATCTGAAATGGTTTGTGCTAATGTATGTTTACATAGATTATGTAGATTAAATAGTGATTGAGCACTTCATGCATGGAATACATGAATTTTAGCTTTACATGAGAAATACACTTATGTTTGTAATTTGTTAGTAGAAATAGAATATAGTTCATTGCTACTCGAATGTATTATTCCTTAAATAACTTAATACATTACTGATATATAAAATTCATTGACTTTAGCTTTGAATAGAGATTGTCTGCACACAATAAGACGAGCAATACATTACTGCTTGTGTGCAGTATACTTTAAACACTATGCCCTATGTCATTGGAGAGGAGGAGCCTCGGAATCTAAGTTCTTAGAGCCTTCTCCTCCCAAGTGACATTACCTTATTACTACAGTATTAGTATGTGGTGCTGGTGTTTATTTGTTTTATGATTGTTGTGTTGCTGGTGACAGTGTTGTGGCATGCAGTGTCATGGATTGTTGGTTTTGGTCCCTTACATGTTGATTCCTTCTGAGTCATGTTCACTCAGTGTTCTTTCCTCGGTTTCGGAATCTGTGGTCGTGTTTGTGTCCTCCCATGTGGTTTGTTGTGTTGTTTGTGCTTTCTACGCCTCCTACCATATGGATTTTGGAACTTCATGCAGAGAGTTCGATACACTATCAGCTACGCTATTTATTGTGTTCCAGTCATCGGGATTACGTATTATTCTGGCGATGTCATTGTCATTCTGTATAGGTCTCACTTGTGTTAGCGTGTTGCGCAGCAGTGTGACATGTTCTGGTGTCCCAGTTTGTCTGCATAAGCATACTTCTTCGTTAATTGGTCCCATACTGTTTAAATGTACCGGATACGGCCCATGGACTGTCAGGAAATGGATCATCCCCCGACTTGGGTCGACATGTTTCAGTTGTAGTCTTTCGCGTACATCAGGAAAGAAACAGTGTACTCGGCGATCCTTGTCGGATGCATTTGTGTTTTGTTCATAATGTTGGCTCCCGTAATTTCGGAGACGTTATCAACCTTGTCCCTCTTAAGCCAGTAAAGTGCAGCTCTATAACGTATTGTCCCTATCACGACGCAAAGTGCCTCTAGGGACGTAGTGTTGCAGGCTCCGCTCGTTCTCAGGAGTACACTAAGTTCACCTAGTCTTGCAATTGTCTTGTAAGTCTGTATGTTCAGTCTGCGAGCCCAAGCCGAGCCGAAGCATGCGATGAATTCAAATATCACAATGTGGTACATCCTTATCATCTCAATAGGTAATCTGTACTGAGTTTAGTCTTGCTAGTTCGTGCATAATTTTGGAGGCTTTGTCAATTGCCAATTTTATATGATGGTTGAAAGTCTGTTTTTCGTCAAGATGCAGTCCGAGATAACGTGTGGCTTGCTTCCTCTGTATGCTTGTATTGTCTAATTTTAGAACGGGATTCCTCTGTAGTCTCCCTCTTAACAGTAAATATACACATGTGGAATAATCGGGTCTACTGCCGGATGTTTGTGTCCCTCTGGCACAATATTTCGGCCACGTAACTCGTTGCCTTCTTCAGGTGCTACATGAGACTGCTGTATTGGATTTTTTTTTTTTTTTTTAAGGATGGGGCCCCTCCACGCCCGCACCAACGTTGTGACCAAACCAAAAGTTCTACTGTCACCTCCGTAAACATGTTAGTTTTTCAATCAGGCGTCACAGCATGCAGGCTGTGATGTTATCCATGCGTCTGGGTAAGATTACGCATTAACATGGTCCATCAGGAGATAGAAGTGGTCGAAAACGATCGAAGGGTAGCGGTTGTAAGAGCAGAGGAAAAAAAGTGCCAAGGCCAGCGCCAAGGGAAAAAAACCTCTGCGACAGTAGGACGGGTAGGAAGAGCAGTAGCGGCTTGCTAGCTGCGACAGAGCATGCAAGGTGAGGGAAGGTTAGCATGAGGTATCGTGCGTCGTTACCTATGTGTTGCGTGGTCGTTAGCTGGGTCAGTCCGGGTGCTGCGGCTGGGCTCGCTTGTAGTCTCCTGGGCCGGCCGCAGTGGCTTCTTCCCTGTAACATAAAGAGTCCGGCGCGGCAACGCAAGCGTTGCTGTTAGGCCCTCTGCTGCGCCTTGGCGTCAGTGAAGTGGTGCAGCTTCATCAGGCTGGTGCAGAACGGCGGCGATCGGCTACCGTTCAGCGTCCTCCTCTACTGCACGGCGCAGGACTTCTGCATTGCAGCTTCGAGCCGCTCCGCTTGTTCAGTGAGCTGCGCCGCTTCAGCGTCGGAGAAATGTATGCCGTTCGCTCTCGCTGTCGCGATGATGGACGCTCCCGCAGCGGTCGGCGTCGCCACCGGTTCCGCTGGGGCGGCGGTTGTCTTCTTTGGGCCTCTCACCTGCGGTGCTGCTGGGACAACCGCTGGGATAGGCGCGCGAGCGTCCTTCTGCGAGGTCGCAGGAGGAGTGTTCGCGGGTACGACTGCGCTGAGGCCTTGGGCGAAGACTGCTCGCAGTTGCCTCAGGGCCTCTTCCTTCTCTGTAGCCACGGCGGCTGCGAAGGCAGCCCTCTCCGCCGCCATGACGGCTTTGAGGGCTGCTGTGGCCTCCATCACGGCGGTGCCGAGTTCGAGGTTACATCTCTTCACGGGAGAGCGAGCTGCGTCCTGGCTGCCCATTTCCGAGCGGCCGTCCCCGGTCCTGGCAGGTGGATCTGCTGCTGCGCCGTCCCTCAGCTGCGCCGGGCTGTTCTGCGCCCTACGCCGTTTCCGGCGTCGTCTTCTCTTCTGCTGCTGCGTCGGTGCGGCCGCGGCCGCTTCGCCGCCCCCGGCACGGTTGCGGCTTGAGAAAGCTGCACAACCGCGCCAACTGGCGACGTGCGGACCGCCACACCGGACACAAGTCGGCAGAGCGTTGCTGCCGCGGTCGCAGGCGCGGCTGTCGTGCTCACCTGAGCACTTGACGCATCGCGCCGCGTTGCGGCAATACTTCGCAACATGGCCCTCGCCCTGGCACCTGAAGCACTGGGGCTGAGGTTCCATGGCGGTCGGGAGAGCCTCCGTTGTAACCGGGAAGCCCAGCAACTTCCCCGCAAGTCGAAGATGTCGCTCCCGCCGTCGACCGTTTGCACGGTCACGGCATAGAGCGGCGCCCTCTTCCTGTTGGTCCAGTTGTGCAACATTGCGGCTGCATTACCAAACCCGGCTCGCAGCAGCCCTTCCCGGACCGCTGCCTCATCACAGCACCAAGGTAACCCCCTGAGGAGTGCCTTAGTCGTCTTCATCCTTCCTACGGAAGGTGCCTTCTCACGCGCCGACGGCGCGTCGACGATGTGGTCGGCCACTGCGACCTTGATCGCCCTGTGGTCGGCCACGTTTGCGGCTCTAACGCAGATCAGCGAGTCTGTATCGACAGACTCGTAGACCACCTCGTTCCGAGCGCAATTCGTCATGGTGTCGAACAGCGCTGTCCACCCGCCTTTGCACTTGACGTACAAAGGGGGGACAGGCCGTGACTCGTCTTCTCGGGAGTTCCTTGCACGGTCGGCAGACTCGGTGAGTTGCACAACCGAAGGACCCTTCGTAGCGGCAGGTTTCCTCTGCGCACCCTTCTTTCCCATGCTGCGAGGCGCGGAACACGACAATTTGCACGCGTTGTCAAAACAACGCACGACAATTTGCTCTCCGCGGCGCCCACAGCACAGAAAACCTCTTCACGAGCTCTCAACGGCCGAGTAAGCGAAGCGCGCAACGGCAGCGATGCGCTCGCCTCGCCAGTTCAGGCCGCTCTTCTCCTCTTTCTGCTGCGGGCCGTATTGGAGGATCTTGTCCAGTATTTATGCCCAGAGGGCGCTGGGTGCTCTCTCTGCCGTCCGCGCCCGCCTGGCGCTGCCTGTAATGTGTTGTCTCTTCCCCGGTGCTCCCTTGGACGTCCGCGCCCGACTTGGTCGCCATCTGTGGCAGCTGTCTGAGGCCCGTCCTGTGTCGGGCGTTCCGTTCGCGGTCCGCGCCCGCCTGGTGCTACTTTTGTTTTAGCGCTTCCCTGTTGCTCCCACAGACGTCCGCGACCGGCTCGTCCACCATCTGTGGTCGTGGCAGCTGTCTGGGGCCGGACCCGCGTTTGGCGTTCCGTTCTTGGTCCGCGCCAGCTTGGCGCTGCTCCTGAGGTGTTGACACTTCCGTGGCGCTCCCACGGACGTCCGAGCCCGCCTCGTCCACCATCTGCAGTTGTGGCAACTGTCTGAGGCCTGTCTCGCGTCGGGTGTTCCGTTCGCGGTCCGCGCCCGCCTGGCGCTGCTTGTAAGGTGTTGTCTCTTCCCTGGTGCTCCCTTGGACGTCCGCGCCCACCTTGCTCTCCATCTGTGGCAGCTCTCTGAGGCCCGTCGTTTGTCGGGCGTTCCGTTCGCGGTCCGCGCCCGCCTGGCGCTACTCCTGAGGTGTTGGCACTTCCCTGGTGCTCTGACGGTCGTCCGTGCTCGGCTCGTCCATCATCTGCAGTCGTGAAGGCTGTCAGAGGTCCGTCCTCCGTCGGGAGTTGCGTTCGCGGTCCGTGCCCGCCTGGCGTTTCTCCTGCAGTGTTACTACTTCTTGAGGGGTTTCTTGGTTCCTTTCGTTGGGCCCTGATAAGCTCTAGAGCCGTACTCCACGCTGAGCTGAGCTGGTAACTGCTGTCTCCGTTTATTAGGTTGTCTGTGACCTTGATCTCGATGGCCTGCTTTATGACACTGTCCCAAAATCTTGGAGTCTGTGTCACAATTTTGGTGTTGTTGTAGTCCATTGAGTGACCGAGCTCCAGACAGCATTCCAGTATGGCAGATTTGGCTGCCTGTCCGAGTCTGGTGTGCCTCTGGTGTTCTTTGCACCTGATGCCCACTGTCCCTAGTTGTCTGGCCAATGTATGATTTTCCACACTGGCACGGGATGTTGCAAATGCCTGGTTTACATAGCCCCAGATCGTCCTTCGCACTCCCTAGCATTGTCCCAACTTTGGAGGGTGGACAGAAGATACTCTTTATAAAATATTTTGAAAGAATTCTGCTGATTTTTGCAGAAATAGGTCCAGCATATGGCAGGTATGCCCCCTTCTTCGCCTCCTCTGGCTCCTCTTCTGTACCCTGTGGTTGGCTGGCAGCACGAAGTGCCCTTTGGAAGTCCATGGAGGAGTATCCATTTCTGCTAAACACCAGCTGTAGATGTTCTATCTCTGTGGCCAGACTTTCCGTATATGACAGAGCCTGAGACCTGTGAACTAATGTTTTCAAGACTACATTCTTCTGTGCCGGGTGGTGGCAGCTACTGGCTTGAAGGTATAAGTCAGTGTGGGTGGGCTTACGATACACACTGTGCTCCACAGTGCCATCTGCCTTTCTCTTGACCAGGACATCCAAGAATGGGAGCTGTCCGTCCTTCTTTAGCCCCATAGTAAATTTTATACTTGGGTGGCGTGAATTTAGATGTTCCAAAAAGTCATCTAGCTTCTCCCTGCCATGGGGCCAAATGACAAAAGTGTCCTCGACATACCTAAGAAAGCACTTGGGTTGGTAAGTGGCTGATGCAAGTGCCTCCTCTTCACACCTTTCCATGAAAAGGTTGGCTACCACTGGTGATAAAGGGCTGCGGACCGCGAACGGAACGCCTGACACAGGACGGACCTAAGACAGCTGCCACAGATTGCGACCAAGTCGGGCACAGACGTTCGAGGGAGCACCGGGGAAGAGACAACACATTACAGGCAGCGCCAGGCGGGCACGGACGGCAGAGAGAGCACCCGCCACTGCAGAACATATTGGGGCATCTAGGATTGCCCAGTCTGAAAATAGAAGTTCAAGCCATGCAGCTACGCCTTCAGTAATAAAAATTGACATTAAAACAATAGCTTTTTGGTTATCTTGTATTTTTCTGCTTTTAAATGATTTAAAAAGACATTGGCTGGATGATAATAATTTTTTATTTATTTTTTCATTTTTTATTTTATTTTTTATTTTTATTTTTATTTTTTTTTCTCCCATTCGCTCACACATTCACATGATATATACATTGTACACACTCATACATATTACAGTTAACACAGTCTCACACTCATTCATTCACCTTTTTTTAAAATAAAATAATAAAATAAATAAATAAATAAATAATAAATACAACATAATAAAATTTAAAATAAAATTAAAATTAAAATTGTATAAAAATATATACACAAGATGTGTAGTCTTCTTATTCGCGTAGATCGTCGGGCGATCTGGTGGAGGCCAGGTAGTGCACCCTGTGTCCAAGTTCTCATACAAGTTCGTTATCTGACTGTTGTGTGTTTTCGTAAAAGGTTTTGGCAGGGGCTCTGAATCGGTCCCTCAAATAGGGTACCCCTGCGAGTTGGTGAAGTTCGTTCATTGGGAACCAGTATGGCAGGTGGAGTACCATTTTCAGAGCATGGTTCTGAATTCTTTGTAGCCGTTGTATGTGGATTGTAGCAGCTTTGCCCCACACAACAGCAGCGTAGTCCAAGATTGGTCCCACCAATGTAAGGTTTAATAGTGGGTAAAGCTGTAGCATTCTTCTCCTGGCTTTCTCTCGAATATTTTCTATATAAGGTTGCCATGTCAATGGCCTATCGAGGGTCACACCCAAGTATTTTTCTGTTTTTGACCATGGAACTGGGGTGGCCCCTTACCTCAATGGGCTGGGTGTTAGGCGGGAGTGGTCTTCTATAAATAGCTATTGCCTGCGTCTTCGTGGCGTTGAAAGACAATCGCCATTTCGTCACCCATTCACTCAGCTTATTACATGCTTGTTGCAGTCTTGCCTGGAGGTGTGCAGCATTCATACTTCGGGAGTAGGTGGCTGTATCATCGGCGTATAAAGATAGGTGTGTTCTGGCTGTCGATGGTAGGTCGGATGTATACAACATGTATAACAGTGGTCCCAGTACACTGCCCTGAGGTGCTCCGGCTTTGATGGGTCTGGTGGACGATGTACCATCTTGAGTGCGGACATGAAATGTCCGGTTTTCGAGATAGCTCTTCAGGAGTGTCGCGTGTGACACAGGGACCCCTATATTTAGGAGTTTATATAGGAGTCCCTCGTGCCACACACAATCAAAGGCACGAGAGACATACAGAAATACAGCCCTGAAGAATTCCTTCCTTTCCATGGCGCCGAATGCTTCCTCAACTAGGCGTAGCAGCTGCTGGGTGGTGGAAGGCCTCGTCGAAAGCCGAACTGGACGTCTGGTATCAGGTGCTCTACTTCCACGTGCTGCTGAAGTCTCTTTATACACACCTGGAAATGGAAAAAAGAACACATTGACACCGGTGTGTCAGACCCACCATACTTGCTACGGACACTGCGAGAGGGCTGTACAAGCAATGATCACACGCACGGCACAGCGGACACACCAGGAACCGCGGTGTTGGCCGTCGAATGGCGCTAGCTGCGCAGCATTTGTGCACCGCCGCCGTCAGTGTCAGCCAGTTTGCCGTGGCATACGGAGCTCCATCGCAGTCTTTAACACTGGTAGCATGCCGCGACAGCGTGGACGTGAACCGTATGTGCAGTTGACGGACTTTGAGCGAGGGCGTATAGTGGGCATGCGGGAGGCCGGGTGGACGTACCGCCGAATTGCTCAACACGTGGGGCGTGAGGTCTCCACAGTACATCGATGTTGTCGCCAGTGGTCGGCGGAAGGTGCACGTGCCCGTCGACCTGGGACCGGACCGCAGCGACGCACGGATGCACGCCAAGACCGTAGGATCCTACGCAGTGCCGTAGGGGACCGCACCGCCACTTCCCAGCAAATTAGGGACACTATTGCTCCTGGGGTATCGGCGAGGACCATTCACAACCGTCTCCATGAAGCTGGGCTACGGTCCCGCACACCGTTAGGCCGTCTTCCGCTCACGCCCCAACATCATGCAGCCCGCCTCCAGTGGTGTCGCGACGGGCGTGAATGGACGGACGAATGGAGACGTGTCGTCTTCAGCGATGAGAGTCGCTTCTGCCTTGGTGCCAATGATGGTCGTATGCGTGTTTGGCGCCGTGCAGGTGAGCGCCACAATCAGGACTGCATACGACCGAGGCACACAGGGCCAACACCCGCCATCATGGTGTGGGGAGCGATCTCCTACACTGGCCGTACACCACTGGTGATCGTCGAGGGGACACTGAATATTGCACGGTACATCCAAACCGTCATCGAACCCATAGTTCTACCATTCCTAGACCGGCAAGGGAACTTGCTGTTCCAACAGGACAATGCACGTCCGCATGTATCCCGTGCCACCCAACGTGCTCTAGAAGGTGTAAGTCAACTACCCTGGCCAGCAAGATCTCCGGATCTGTCCCCCATTCAGCATGTTTGGGACTCGATGAAGCGTCGTCTCACGCGGTCTGCACGTCCAGCACGAACGCTGGTCCAACTGAGGCGCCAGGTAGAAATGGCATGGCAAGCCGTTCCACAGGACTACATCCAGCATCTCTACGATCGTCTCCATGGGAGAATAGCAGCCTGCATTGCTGCGAAAGGTGGATATACACTGTACTAGTGCCGACATTGTGCATGCTCTGTTGCCTGTGTCTATGTGCCTGTGGTTCTGTCAGTGTGATCATGTGATGTATCTGACCCCAGGAATGTGTCAATAAAGTTTCCCCTTCCTGGGACAATGAATTCACGGTGTTCTTATTTCAATTTCCAGGAGTGTATATAGACGTTCAAAAAGTTTCGATATGGCAGGGAAAAGACTGATTGGTCTGTAGCTAGCAGGTGATCGAAGGTCCTTTCCTGCCTTCGGTATGGCGACGACCTCAGCATGTTTCCATGTGAGGGGGAAGTCGCCAGTTGCCAGGATCTCGCTGAAAGTGGCCGCTATTAGTGGTACTGCGGTAGGTGGTAGTTGCTTCAACAGCTCATTTGTTAGGAGGTCTGGTCCTCCATCCTTTTTTCCGTATAGTTCTTAGAACTGTTTTGTAACTTCTGCCGTAGAAATCGGTTGAATGCGGTCATCTTCGGCTCGATTGGCGAGGAATCTTGGAAGTCTCTCGTTGACCAGGCCAATGTGGTCTGCATCGGCGGGGTCATTCATCGGCGTGAAGTTTTTTGCGAATACATTTGCCAAAGCATTAGCTTTGACATCTGGTTCGCTAATTATATTGTTGCCCACGTATAGTGGGGGTAACTTCTGTCCGTTCCTTAGTAGAGACTTCGTCATCTTCCAGGCTGATTGGTCTTGTAGCTGTAGCAGTGCAACCTTATCTGCCCAGACTTGATTCTTATGTTTTTCTACTTCTGCCTTTATTTCTCGTTGCAGTCGATTTACTAGGCGCTTTGTGGCTGGATTGCGCGTTGCCTGCCATTCTCTGAATGCTCGGTTTTTTTCCCTGATGGCTGCTATGATACATGGAGGCAGTTGGTGAGTTTTTGGTCGTGTAGGCCATCTCGGAGGCGTGGCTTCTGTTGCAGCGTCTAATGCTTTAGATGTTAGGTATAATAGAGTGGCTTCTGCTCCTGCTGTCTCTGGATCTGGTGTGTCCGGAAGGTCTCTTTCAAGCAGTTGGCGATATGTTTCCCAGCTGATTCCTCGAATATCAAGGTGGTGTCTTGGCGGTTTTTTTGATGCCGACGAGCTCGACGTCAAAGATAACAGGTTCATGATCTGTGATGTAAGGGCCCTTCTGGTAGTGGCAGTAACATCATTGGGAAATCCCTTAATGATGGCTATATCCAGCACATCACTCTGGCCTCTGTTCAGATAACATGTGGGGTCGTATGGTCCCACAATGATGGCGTGATTTCTTTCTGCAACTCATAGGAGATGGCGTCCACTGGTGTTAGTGATGCGGCTGTTCCAGTTGGTATTTTTGGCATTAAGGTCGCCAGCAAGAAAAAGGTTTCCTTGATCTGACAGTAACGCCTCAAAGTCTGCTTCTTCTAGATGGCCACAGGGGGGCCTGTACACTGCAATGAATTGTATGCGGCCTCTTGATGTTTGGACTGCAACTAATGTGGCTTCTACTGTGGCTAATGCTGGGAGTGGCAGTTGGTGATGCATCAAGGAGTTTCGTATGTATACTGCTGTTCCTCCACCAGCAGTCGGCCGGTTAGTCCGGAAACAGCTGTAGTTGGCGACTCGTACGTGGGTGTCGGATTTCAAGTGTGTCTCGGTGACAAGGCACATGTCGTTTCTTTCATCTTGAAGGAATTGATGGAACTCTCCTACTTGATTGCGAATTCCATTGGCGTTCCACGTGCACACAGTTAGTCCAAATCTAGCTGCCATATTGAGTGGTGGAGGTTGGCTTTGGAATGGCCTATAGGGCAACTTGAACTGCAGCAGAAATCTGTTGCAGAATGGTGGCCATGATAGCGTCAAGGGCATCAGTGATAGCTTCCGTCATGACTTGCATGACTGAGGTCAGATTGAACTCTTGCAGGGGAGTGTTGTGTTGTGCCTGAGTTGTTGGCGATCCGGCAATGATTATGTGCTGCTGAGGCGCAGCAATGGTCGGTGGGGGTGGAGCTGGGCGATGGGGAATAAACCGAGTACGCCTATGGTGGTGGAGGTTGGTTCTCTGTATGCCTGCGGAGGGGGCATTAGCCTTAGAGGATGAAACATTATTGGTATTGGTTGCTGCTACATTTGTGTTTCTTCTGGCAGCTGCAATAGCAGCATAGGTGAGTGGTTGCCTTTTGTCTAGTCCTATAGGCTTTGATGACTTCACAGCCAATGTAACTGGCAGGATGAGATTTGTTGCAACGGACACATGTGGGGGGAGTGTCTTTATCCTTGGAGTAATCTTTGGAGGTATGTTCTTGGCCGCACTTCACACACTTGAAGGGCATTGCACAGTGTCTGGCCACATAGCCGATGCCTTGGCATCGATAACAAATGGTGGGGCCACATTTGCCCCGAGGTTCCTCAATTGTGACGTCTGTGTTGGCTATGATCTTCAGTGTCAGCAATTTTCGGTTGTCTGGTGTGTTGGTAAGCACTACCATAAAGAGGGGGGGGGGGGGGGGTGTCTTTGTGTGTTTTGGGCGATTGTACTCTGGAGATTGACCTGGGGACAATTCCAATGGCTTTGTGTTCTTCCCTCAGATCATCGCACGAGAAACTGAAGGGAAACCCTCGAATGACTTTTTTGATGGGTTTTTCAGACGAATAGGTATAGAATCCCCATGCCTTTTTGAGATTTCCTCCTTGACTTTCATAAAATCCGCGGTAGTTACGGTTTGAAGCTTGTAGAGGTCTTTACCAGCTGTTCTGAAGTGGAAAGGGTTACTGAGAAGGCCCTTAATAGCTTGCAGAAGGGTTTTATACGCCTCCTTGAATTCTATGATGATGGGAGGAGGTTTCTGTGCTTTTGTAGAAGTCTGCGCCGTGGTGACAAAGGTGTCGTTTTGGTCAGTTGGGTCGGCGTCCATAGCCGAGAAAGAGTTGTTTGTTGATATCGGAGCAGCAATCGTGATCTTGCGGGCAGAAGCCGTCCGAGTGGCTAGGATGAATCCCTCCTCATCAGCGATGGGGCGGGACTTCATGTGTCGATTTTCGCTAGCTGACGAGTTCGGGGTTGTCTCGTCCGTCTTTTTCCTCTTGGCGTAGAACACGTGGTAGTGGTTGGCATTAAGTCGGTAAGAAGCTTCAGGCTTTCATTTGGACCCTGCTCGGCTTTGTTGGACGTTGCATTGCCGGTCTGATGCAAGTCAGTGTCTCTCTTGGCGTTGAGTTCTTGCTTCTTCTTCGAAGCCTCGGATGAGCGGGGCGCCTTTCGCGTGTCAGACATAGTGCCAGTAAAAGCGAAGAGATTTAGACATAGAAGAAGGAAAGCTAGCCTTGGCCTCTACGAGCGCGGGCTTGTCCCATGCGAAGGGGGCCCTGACTCGCAAAATCCCTCACTATCAGTCCCTAGGTGAGCAGTGTTTTATTCCTGAAGAAAGCACTGCGCAACCAACAAGTGCAGGAACACGACAAGTTGTTTCGCGTGCGACGGCGAGCGAGTGGCTGGAGAGAGAGAGCACCCAGCGCCCTCTGGGCATAAATACTGGACAAGATCCTCCAATAAGGCAGTCTCAGGTAGCACCTGAAGAAGGCAACGAGTTACGTGGCCGAAATATTGTGCCAGAGGGACACAAACATCCGACAGTAGACTCGATTATTCCACATGTCAAGATCTCGCCGGGAAAGCATGAAGAGTTACAGTAAATACACAGTTCTGTTGGGAGCTATTTTTAATTCATTTTCTTTGCACTAACTGTTAATTTTCTTTCACTAGTGCTGCTCTCGAGTTGGCTGTCACGACTACGAGCGGGTCATCTGCGTAAGCCACCACACCTCTTACACTGTCATCACTGTACAGGGTGTTCAGCAAGGGCTCGATTGCGATATCCCAGAATATTGGTCTGCAGTTCGAGCCCTGTGGATATCCCTTTGTTATTCTTCCGTGCACCAGCTCTCTACTCTGCCACTCTGCCTCTGCAGTAGTCGAGAAGGCTATTGTACAGGGATGCTGATAGCCTCATTTCCCTTAACCTGGCGAAAAGGGATGGGCCCCCACAAGTTGTCAAAAGCCCCGGCTATGTCGATTAGTATGGCGGCCACGTATTTGTCGCTGATGCTATTTGTAACTGTCAGTGTTTGGTTGACGGCGCCTTCTATTGATCTACCTTCCCTGAAGCCAAATTGATGGGGTGTTAGGCCGAGAAGACGTCTGTGCGATTGTAAACGGTCACAGAGGAGCCTTTCCTGTACCTTGCCGAGAGTGTTTAAGAGACAGATCGGTCGGTACGTTTTGGGGTCTGTTGGCTCTTTGTCTTGTGGTTTCCTGATTATTACTACATTAGCAGTTTTACAGAGGTTTGGAATTCTGCCTGTTAGTAGTGCCTCGCTGAACAAGTTAGTAAGAAAAGGTGTGATTTGTGTTGCTGTTTGTTTTAATGCTTCTGAAAGTATTTTGTCTGGGCCGGGTGCTTTTTCTACTGATTGCCGTCGCGACTTCTTCTTGTGCGAATGGCATGGCTACACTGTGACTAATGTATGGTTGCCTCATGTTCTCTCTTGGGTCAGCGTGGTGTCGCTCGTCTTGTGTGGTGTCGTTGTCTGGGAGGAGCCTGTTCAGAAGATATTCTGCTGTGCTTCTCCATCCTCTGGTCATTGTGCTATCAGCTTTTTTTAGTGTTGACACACCTGTCGGTGTCTTAACTCGTTCTGTTTCTATCTTGAATGGTTGTCCCCAGTTGTCGTTCTGTAGCTGGGTTTTTACAAAATTGGTCCAGTAGTTTTGCCTTGTTGTCTTTAGTTGTTTTTGGTATTTCTGTTTAGCGTCACGACACAGAACAAGTCTTATCTGTCCCCCACTGGCCATTGTCAGCATCCCCTTCCCTTCTGCATACCGTCTATGTTCACCACCCCAGCCAGGAGTGTCATTTCCATCTGGCCAAGCGTCCAGTGTGAGGCAAAAAAGGACATAAGGTTGAAGTGTTTTGATCTCCCACATCTATGTCAGTGGACTATATACACGCTGATCAGCGTGAACAGGAGCATGCCAGACCAATCTCAGCAAGGTGGATGTTTCTCATATTCACTCCAGCCTCCCGTCTTCCACCAGCTGGATGTGGCTGGACATGCAGCTCAAAAGGGTTCCAACCACCTTGCACATTGACACAAGTTCAGTAATCGACTGGGGCACATATGAGTGGGTAAGGATGCCCCTCTCCATCATTACTTCTAGCCTCTCAAGAGTTTTAGCAATGATGTGATTTCCGTCACTGGAACCTTCTGCAGATGTGTATGGTATGGGGCTACCTCCATCACATCTTGCAAATAAGCTGTTCGAGCTGGACCTTTCTCACGCTCTGGGACTTGCAACTCATGAAGCAACGCCGGTGGTTCATGTGGAGAGTCGGCCGCCACATGCTCCTAGTTTCCTTGAGAAATTCCCCACCATCTTCCTGGCCATTATTATGATGCTGTCAACAGGTTTGTAGCCCACTCACCACGATGCCTCACGCGATTCCTAAGTTCTGCAAAGCCTGAACTGCAACTTTTACCGTCAGGGATAGGCTCCATGAGGAGCTCCAGTTCCTGCAAGATGGCGATGTCCTTTCACCTGGTCCGAACAGTTGATGGGCAACACCCATTATCCTGGTGGAAAAACCAAATTGTGTGCCCCGTGTCTGCGGCGATTTTAAGTCTATCATCAATTCTCAGGCGATTATGGACTCATACCCTACACATCAGGCGGTGTTTGTGAAGGATTGACCTTAAAGATGCCGGCCGTGGTGGCCGAGCGGTTTTAGGCGCTACAGTCTAGAACTGCGCGACCGCTGCGGTCGCAGGTTCGAATCCTTCCTCGGGCATGGATGTGAGTGATGTCCTTAGGTTAGTTAGGTTTAAGTAGTTCTAAGTTCTAGGGGACTGATGACCTAAGAATTTAAGTCCCATAGTGCTCCGAGCCATTTGAACCATTTGACCTTACAGATGCGTATACCCAACTGCACCTCAATGATGCATCTAAGTAACTGTCGGTAATTAATAACCTCTTTGGCATTTTTTGTTACAACCACTAACCGTTCGGCACTGCAAGTGCACTGGCTATTTTTCAGTGGTATCTGGAACAACTGATTCTCCCGATCCCTGGCCTGACTAATTACTTTGACAACATGTTAGTCAGGCAACGGCTGCATCCAATTACAGGGTGGGGGCAATGCTGCCTCAAATCATCAACAGCAAAAAATTATGTTCTTATCGAAGATGATAAGCCACTCCCAGGAGAACTATAGACAGACTGAGAAAGAAGCTCTGGCGATAATGTTTGGCAACAAGAGGTTTCACAACTACATGTATGGCCACTACTTTACTCTACTTACCTTTCATAAACCACTTCTCCATCTTCTTCAGGTTTCAACAGCAGCACCAACAGCATAGGCTCGGCACCTAAAGCGATGGGCCCTTTTGTTGTTCAGCTCTTCCTACAACATCTGATTCAAATCATCAGCTCAATACGCTAACGCAGATTTCTTTCTCATCTGCCCATGGGTACGGATCCTGCCTTCAGCACTGACCTCCTTCCACCTGGATTCAGTGACAGAAAAGGTCATCACTTACGTTCCACTGTCATGAAGCAGCACACAGCTCAGGATCTAGTTTTCAGCGAGGTCTTGATGTGTGTTGTTATATGTGGCCAGTGAATCGGAAGCAACCACAGACTCCCTTACCTCGAAGCCTTTGTAGCAGACACCATGTGCGCTCCGCTCTTCAAGGAGTCTGGATGCTCCAAAGGGACAGTGGCTACATACAGCTGTTCATCTC
This sequence comes from Schistocerca serialis cubense, assembly GCF_023864345.2. Taxonomy (NCBI): domain Eukaryota; kingdom Metazoa; phylum Arthropoda; class Insecta; order Orthoptera; family Acrididae; genus Schistocerca; species Schistocerca serialis. Next base: position 175,682,603 of record NC_064640.1, on the reverse strand, counting down.
TGGGTCTCTCCAGCAGAAAGGCCTTGACCTCCTACACCAGGGCTATTTGGGGGTCATCCTCACCAAGCACATGGCCCAACATCATACGTGTTGGAGAGGGATGGATGCAGTCATCTCTACCATGGTCTCAGTGTACATGAGCTTCAAAGCTAGCAGGCCACCATAGCATGCAGATGTTTTCCTTGGCCTATCCTCTCCACCCTGTAGTCGAGGACACACCTCCATTCTGTTGGGCCCTTCATGAGGTCCTCCTGGTTGACAGTGGTCGATGGCAGCTCAATCTTTCCTTTTTTGTTTCTTGCATGTCATCTACCACTGGGAACACCAATATCGAAGCATTGGCACGAATTTTTTCGTTGGAAGGACTCCCAAATAACAACAGCCCACAATTTACAACTGCAGAATTCAAAGAGTTTTGCACAGCTAGCAGAATCTTCATAATGCACATGGCTCCTTTTCATCCAGCATCTTACAGACGCCTTGTCCTTATTGTTATCTTCCCACTGGGGCCAACCCTGTAAGGAGTTGCCTCCTATGGACACCTACACAGTGGCCCGTTCCAGTTGCCGGCCGCTGTGGCCGAGCGCTTCTAGGCGCTTCAGTCGCAGGTTCGAATCTTGCCTCGGGCATGGACGTGTGTGATGTCCTTAGGTTAGTTAGGTTTAAGTAGTTCTAAGTCCAGGGGCCATTTGAACCATTTGAACGGTTCCAGTTGTCAATCATACATTACACGCTTCTGACAACTCCTCGCTCCCATCCTTGGCGTCACCGTTATGCTACCTGGGATCCTGTCTGGACCAACACCTACATCAAGGGTATGCCGACGTATATTCTGGTCACTGTTCAGGACCTCCGGGACCACGCTTTGGTTGGGACTGAGTGTGCTGATGGGTCCAGGAAGTGGCGGCACATTATCCAGCTTCGCCAGAGAAGAGATGTGGCACCACCAAGTAACGACCTACGTCCAGTATGTATTCCAGAGCCTCCTTCGCCGCCTGTGGCCGGCGATCCAGCGCCATCCTGCGGGGAGGCACGCCATCAGGTCCAGGAGCACCATTCGGCCATACTATGAGCGTCGATTCACAGCTGGGCTCTTCCTCTCTGGCCTCAGAGCATATGGACATCGTCGAGGGCGATAACACCTCCGTTCGGGGGCGAGGAGGAATGCTCTGGTGCACCCTCCGTGAAGCACCGACAGCCGACCTTCCGCAGTTGCAGCATTTAAACTCCCGTGACTCCACACTACTGGCAGCCGACCGACCTTCGGGGTCCAACAAGCGGGCCATCAGCGGGCGATACTAACGGCCACACCAAGCCAGCAACCGACACGCTCACCAGCCAGCGGCGAGCGCTGATCGGATTACGTAATGCATCCACAAAGGAACCAGCCAATAAGAAAGCAGCAGTCACCCGCGCGGTCAGGATTTAATACTGCGCTCTGGCCATAAACCGGCAGTTCATCCATCCGCTCAGCCAAAGCAGCTTCCGCCACAACAGTCGACACCGCCACCCAGGCGACTCCTCCACGTGTGGAGTTCGCGACAGTGGCCACGCAGACAGACGAGCCTGCCGAAGGGGAGGCGACACAGCACAAGGAGGACACCGAAGCAGCAGCGCAAGAAGAAGAGTGGGAAGAAGTCCCATTCCTCCCGCTTCCAGACATATACAGCGCAAGCGCTGTAACGAAGAAGATCGCTGACTCGCTTCGCGATGGTATTTACCCCCACCACGACAACCCTTAACCTTTCGTTCCACCTAACCATCCTAAACCTCCACCCCCACATCGCCCAACTGAGTATCCAGAAGGCCTTGTTGGTCTTTCTAGGGAGGATTTTAATCTGATTAATTCCTACCCTATCTTCACAGAGTGGAAAATGCGCTGCCTCATCTTCGCTCTGATCAACGGAGAATACGACAAAGCAGGATACACTATGCCCAGTATCCCAACCGAGGGAGAGCCCTCAGCAACAAGAAAGAAGAAGAAGAAGAAAAATAGTCATATCGACAAGCCCAAGAAATAGGTCACCGGTACTCCTCGCCAGTCCAGATATAACCACACGTACAGAAAGAAGACTCTACAAGATTCCCAGGGGAGTAAAGGCCAACAGGCCACAAACTTCCACTCGAACCTCCTCACAGTGAGGAATTCATAATAGGAGAGCCAGCCATCCGCTGAAGACAAAAGTTCTTCTCCCAAGTTAGCGCCGCTGCTGCCATCCCGTCAGCCGCTAGCCATCGTCGCAGCCGGCCTTCGACGTCGCGCCCCTGGGGAAGGGTACTGTTCAGCACGACACTTTCGGACCTGGAGAAGTTTCCAGTGGCGGCTATTGACATTACTTTGTCTGTTTCTTTTGTTCGAGTTCCTGCTAGGAATTGACAAACTTTGTTCTTTGGACCTGAACGCTTAACGTTCTGCTGAACTTTTAGAAGAATTTTGTTTCCCTTTTTTTGATTCAAGCATCAGATCACTTTTATTCAAAGTCCTTTAAAATTGTGTGTTAATAAAAGTGTTAGGTGACAGTGCTTCCTGTTCTCAATTTTTAGGAGACTTTTCATACTGCACACCTAGTAATGCTTTTATCCACGTCTGCTGACATAACGTTTGGTTTCTGTGAATAAACAATTTTATGTATGAAATGCTACATTTCCCTGCCTTGGGTATGAAACAGGACAGAGATTAAACACAGATCATTTCGAAGTTGTAAGTGAGTAATATCTCAGTAATTCGTGCCGATATTGTCACGCTCATGTTACAGGTACTTTAAGTCATATTGAAATCGTTTTTCATCTTAAGGTTATTGTGTTAAAGTTTTATTTCAATTGTATTAGTAGAGTTCATATTTTAATATAGTGTTTCCGTTTGTTTATTGAAAACAACATTAAAAATGAAAGAGAAATTAATCATAAACAATATATTTCTCAGACGATCTAAAATAGTCTGACAATGTTCGAGTAGTTAACGGATTTTATCCCTGTAGAAACCTACTGGTTCTGAGTTAAAGACGTCGTCAAACCAGATTTGAAGTGCATTTGCATCCGCAAAACAATTTTCTTGATGGCTGTTTGGTAAGGAGCGGGAAGGGTAAACATTTGAGGGCGTAAGATCAGATCGATAAGTGCGTGAGGGATGACTTCTTTTTTTTTTTTTTTTTTTTTTTTTTTGTGAAATCAGCAGGGTGCGTTATCGAGTAGCAGCAACAGCCGATGCAGTTTTGGCGGTCGTTTTTCTTACACTGCGACCGAAAGGCGTCTCAGTTGTTGGCAACAAATAACAGCTGCGATGGGCACTCCTATAGGGAGAATGTCGAAGCGGACAACACCCAGTTTGAGCCACCAAATGCAAAGTATTACGCTCACATTGACCTTTGCTCGAGTATATGTCTGTTGTTAGGGTTCATCCGTTAACGTCTTAAGAAGAAGTTAACATAAAGGCATCATAGATCGTCACCAGTAACAATATGCTTTGGAACGCTAAATGAGTGAACAGCTGACGTTCAAGCAAAAATGCAGTAATAGTCACCCCTTCGATTTTTGTTGCTTTGAATTTGAGTATGGAGTACTTCTACAAACGCCATTGAACCTTGAAAATTATATGCAGATGTCGCAATTCGGTTAAAATGTCACAGTCCATCACATTTGTCAGTTATCTGGACTTCCTGAACGTGAAAAATCATTCATTCCAGAATGATTTTTCTTCAAACAAGAAAACACTCTCTCTTGTCTTTCGCGGACAAGCACTCGACCGACAGACAATATAAAGGTTTTGAGACCCCTCCATTGTCTTCATCCCTCTATTAAACTCAAAGCGAACAGTATGTTGCAGTCTCTGTGTGTCCATCTTTTCACAAATGATTGCGAGACCTCGGCTGTTTAGTACAAAATGTCGAATCAAACACCTTTCAGATGTCTAAATTTACAAATTGTTATTATATTGGGCTACCGGTTTCGGTGATATATTACACCATCTTCAGGCCCACTGAGCGACGTGTAGGAAGATTCCAACCTCGGTTCTGGTTAATATAGGAGCCAGCATTCAGAGACTAGTATCTATAGATTTTTGAGACGGCGTTCACTTCAAACATCACCTGTCGACGGTCGGCAGGTGATACCTGAAGTGATCGATATCTCAAAAATCTATAGATACTAGTCTTTCAATGCTAGGCCCTATATTAACGAGAACCGAGGTTGGAATCTTCCTACACGTCGCTCAGTGGGCCTGAAGATGTTGTAATATATCACGGAAACCGGTAGGCCAATATAATAACAACTTGGAAATTTAGATATCTGAAAGGTGTTTGATTTGACATTCTGTATGTCACAAATGTTAGACCTCCTTTCTCTTGCGACTCTTTTTTACGTTCATAAGTTTAAACTATGCAAACCCCAATACGTAACTACAAGATAAATACTAGAACTTTAACTAAGAAATGATAAATAAACTAATAGCACTGCCTTGCGGATACTTGGTCAGAAGGAGCCAAACGTCAAGTGGAGTGTGTCGCGCAGGCCAGTAGCCGGTGGCCGGTGTATGACGAGGAAACGCTAGAGGGTAACTGTTCTGATTCTGACGCAGGCGCGAGCTCATTTGCGGAATTGCTTCTGGAAGACTTTGCTGTTGCTGGTATGTTAGAAAGTGAAGCGAAGCGATTTATCTTTGAGGTTCCATCAGACGGATAACTTTAACAGACAGCCGAGATGCGATTTAAAAAATAGAGGAAACACCGGACTCGAACTCGCGACGTTACGTGTACATTACGCAACATTTACTACTAGACCACTAGCTCATACAGCAATGTAACACCTCTAGAAGGAAACAACACTTCCTCCAGATACTTCCGAATCCTACAGTGGTGCCTCGTCGGCGTGTGGCCGGACTTAGAATTCTGAGAGGCTGCGGCTTTTATTGGCCACATAAGGGGAACGACTTGGACTTAGTCTCTGCGGCAGCCAGGTTTTATATCTAAGACTGTACATATCCTCTCACATCTACATCTATATCTACATCCATACTCCGCAAGTCACCTGACGGTGTGTGTCGGAGGGTACCTTGAGTACCTCTATCGGTTCTCCCTCCTATTCCAGTCTCCTATTGTTCGTGGAAAGAAGGATTGTCGGTATGCCTCTGTGTGGGCTCTAATCTCTCTGATTTTATCCTCATGGTCTCTTCGCGATATATATGTAGGAGGGAGCAACATACTGCTTGACTCCTCGGTGAAGGTATGTTCTCGAAACTTCAACAAAAGCCCGTACCGAGCTACTGAGCGTCTCTCCTGCAGAGTCCTCCACTGGAGTTTATCTATCATCTCCGTAACGCTTTCGCGATTACTAAATGATCCTGTAACGAAGCGCGCCGCTCTACTTTGGATCTTCTCTATCTCCTCTATCAACCCCACCCGGTACGGATTCCACACTGCTGAGCAGTATTCAAGCAGTGGGCGAACAAGCGTACTGTAACCTACTTCCTTTGTTTTCGGATTGAATTTCCTTAGGATTCCCCCAACGAACCTCAGCCTGGCATCCGCTTTACCGACGATCAACTTTATATGATCATTTCATTTTAAATCACTCCTAATGCGTACTCCCAGATAATTTATGGAATTAACTGCTTCCAGTTGCTGACCTTCTATATAGTAGCTAAATGATAAGGGATCTATCTTTCTATGTATTCGCAGCACATCACACTTGTCCACATTGAGATTCTATTGCCATTCCCTGCACCATGCGTCAATTCGCTGCAGAGCCTCCTACATTTCAGTACAATTTTCCATTGTTACAATCTCTCGATATACCACAGCATCATCCGCAAAAAGCCTCAGTGAACTTCCGATGTCATCCACAAGGTCATTTATGTATATTGTGAATAGCAACGGTCCTACGACACTCCCCTGCGGCAGACCTGAAATCACTCTTACTTCGGAGGACTTCTCTCCATTGAGAATGACATGCTGCGTTCTGTTATCTAGAAACTCTTCAATCCAATCATACAATTGGTCTGATAGTCCATATGCTCTTACTTTTTTCATTAAACGACTGTGGGGAACTGTATCGAGCGCCTTGCGGAAGTCAAGAAACACGGCATCTACCTGGGAACCCGTGCCTATGGCCCTCTGAGTCTCGTGGACGAATAGCGCGAGCTGGGTTTCACACGATCGTCTTTTTCGAAACCCATGCTGATTCCTACAGAGTAGTCTCCAGAAAAGTCATTATTCTCGAACATAATACGTGTTCCAAAATTCTACAACTGATCGACGTTAGAGATAGAGGTCTATAGTTCTGCACATCTGTTCGACGTCCCTTCTTGAAAACGGGGATGACCTGTGCCCTTTTCCAATCCTTTGGAACGCTACGCTCTTCTAGAGACATACGGTACACTGCTGCAAGAAGGAGGGGACTGGGTGTTGTGTGATGTCCTTAGGTTAGTTAGGTTTAAGTAGTTCTAAGTCCTAGGGGCCTGATGACCATAGATGTTGAGTCCCATAGCGCTCAGAGCCATTTGAACCAAGAAGGGGGGCAAGTTCCTTCGCGTACTCTGTGTAAAATCGAACTGGTGTCCCACCAGGTCCAGTGGCCTTTCCTCTTTTGAGGGATTTTAATTGTTTCTTTACCCCTCTGTCGTCTATTTCGATATCTACCATTTTGTCGTCTGTGCGACAATCTAGAGAAGGAACTACAGTGCAGTCTTCCTCTGTGAGACAGCTTTGAAAAAAGACATTTAGTATTTCGGCCTTTAGTCTGTCATCCTCTGTTTCTGTACCATTTTGGTCACAGAGTGTCTGGACATTTGGTTTGATCCACCCACCGCTTTGACATACGACCAAAATTTCTTAGGATTTTCTGCCAAGTCAGTACATAGAACTTTACTTTCGAATTCATTGAACGCCTCTCGCATAGCCCTCCTCACACTACATTTCGCTTCGCGTAATTTTTGTTTGTCTGCAAGGCTTTGGATATGTTTGTGTTTGCTGTGAAGTTCCCTTTGCTTCCTTAGCAGTTTTCTAACTCGGTTGTTGTACCACGGTGGCTCTTTCCCATCTCTTACGATCTTGCTTGGCACATACTCATCTAACGCATGTTGTACGATGGTTTGAACTTTGTCCACTGATCCTCAACACTATCTGTATTTGAGACAAAACTTTTGTGTTGAGCCGTCAGGTACTCTTTAATCTGCTTTTTGTCACTTCTGCTAAACAGAAAAATCTTCCTACCTTTTTTAATATTTCTATTTACGGCTGAAATCATCGATGCAGTAACCGCTTTATGATCGCTGATTCCCTGTTCTGCGTTAACTATTTCAAATAGTTCGGGTCTGTTTGTCACCAGAAGGTCTAATATGTTATCGCCACGAGTCGGTTCTCTGTTTAACTGCTCAAGGTAGTTTTCAGATAAAGCACTTAAGAAAATTTCACTGGATTCATCTGTTAGACGACGTAACGCTAGTAATTTATAGCCTCCTGTGGCACCAACGTAACGGCCGCTGATCCTCTGAGTGCGATCTTAGGCTCCAGCTTGATGAAGAGTTGGGACACTAGTTTTACTAAATCTCTACCGGCAAATGCTGGGACTGTTCCTCCGAAAGGGAAACGACCAATTAATTTCCCATCGTGGGATGAAAATCAGGGACCATCGGAATCGGTCGTCAACCATCACATACGGAATTGCAACCGAATGTGAAATTATTGCCGGTCAGCGCAGCCTCCAGCTTCCCTCTACTCCAGAGAAGACTTCCTCATCTGCCCACCTCTGAGGCTTGGCCGTTATGGCCGAGCGGTTCTAGGCGCTTTAGTCCGGAACCGCGCTGCTGCTGCGGTCGCAGGTTCGAATCCTGCCCCGGGCATGGATGTGTGAGCTGTCCTTAGGTTAGTCGGGTTTAAGTAGTTCTAAGTCTAGGGGATTGATGACCTCAGATGTTAAGTCCCATAGTGCTCAGAGCCATTTGAACCATTTTGAACCACCTCTGAGGACCGGTCATACAAGTGGTGGTTCCTGTATTTGTAGTTATCCTCGGAAAAGAACTCCCAGAAAGAAAGGGAGAAGTGTAACCAGATGTTTCCCAGTGTTTCGGTTAGGGATCAGTCATCCTCGCCGCGCGGGATTAACCGAGCCGTCTTGGGCGCTGTAGTCATGGACTGTGCGGCTGGTCCCGGCAGAGGTTCGAGTCCTCCCTCGGGCATGGGTGTGTGTGTTTGTCCTTAGGACAATTTAGGTTAAGTAGCGTGTAAGCTTAGGGACAGATGGGCTTAGCAGTTAAGTCCCATAAGATTTCATACACATTTGAACATTTGAACAGTCTTCCTCCTGGTTGACAAACGTAAAGTAAGTGAGCTCAGGAAACCATGGAAGATATACACTTGAACCGCCGTCCTTCTGAATGCAATTCTCTTATCTTAATAACAGCACCACCCCACTTGGTTAGCCACTGAAGAACAACGGCCCCTTATATCGAAACATTTAGCAAAATAATCCTGATGGATTCCACAAACTTTGTCGATAAAATTCAGACTCGCGATGCATCCTTATCTGTATTTGCAGGTTTCGTGCGTTTTTAAATCCTTGCTAACGTGCAGTATACAGCTCCTTGCCACAAATGTTGCTGAAATACAATCACAACATTCTTGTTGTTAGCATATAAATACAAACACCGTCCGAACAGGCCTTGAAGGCCCAACGGTACCCACCGGGCTCCATGTCATCCTCAGCCCTTATGCAAAAGTGGATGCGGATAGGGAGGGTCATGTGGTCAGCACACCGCTCTCCCGGCCGTTGTCAGTTCTCATGACCGGTGCCGCTGCTTCTCAATCAAATAGCTCCACAATTGGCCCTACAAGGGCCACCCCACTTGCCAACAGCACTCGGCAGACCCGGACGGTGACCAAATGCGACAACGCTTAACTTCGGTGATTTGACGGTAACCGGTGTTACCACCGCGGCAAGGCCGTTGGCATTGATAGCATATACTGCGCAAAAATTTGAAGAAGCAGCTTTTCATGTTTTACTTTCAACAACTACTCTACATGTTATTATAAATTTTTTCAATGAATATAACTTCATTCATCACCGTTACTAGGCAAATGCGACAACTGAAGTGACACTGGTAGCAGTTACTTCTGTAAAATATCTGGGAGTGTGCGTGCGGAGTGATTTGAAGTGGAATGATCATATAAAATTAATTGTGGTAAGGCGGGTACCAGGTTGAGATTCAGTGGGAGAGTCCATAGAAAATGTTGTCCATCAACAAAGGAGGTGGCTTACAAAACACTCGTTCGACCTATACTTGAATATTGCTCATCAGTGTGGGATCCGTACCATGTCGGGTTGACGGAGGAGATAGAGAAGATCCAAAGAAGAGCGGCGCGTTTCGTCACAGGGTTATTTGGTAAGCGTGATAGCGTTACTTAGATGTTTAGCAAACTCAAGTGGCAGACTCTGCAAGAGAGGCGCTCTGCATCGCGGTGTACCTTCCTGTCCAGGTTTCGAGAGGGTGCGTTTCTGGATGAGGTATCGAATATATTGCTTCCCCCTACTTATACCTCCCGAGGAGATCACGAATGTAAAATTAGAGAGATTCGAGCACGAACGGAGGCTTTCCGGCAGTCGTTCTTCCCGCGATCCATACGCGACTGGAACAGGAAAGGGAGGTAATGACAGTGGTACGTTAAGTGCCCTCCGCCACACACCGTTGGGTGGCTTGCGGAGTATAAATGTAGATGTAGATGTAGAACATTACCAATATGGTATTCGTCACATCTTCTGGAACCTACACCAAGAATAGGAGTGCCCATCCGTTGCTCGTGACGAATCGTTGTGTTTTCAGCGTCACAAGTGAGACACATTCTTTCATATTTGCAAGACGAGTAATAAAAGTACTGTCCTGTGAATGTAGTACTTATGCTTTCCCTGTTTAGTACCTTCCACTGTTGATAGCGGCATCATACGACAGAGTTGCTCAGTATTGAGAAGGACGTAGGTGGTCGTGCAGCTGTTGATGGAACCATCTCATCTGTCGCCTGTGATGATTTACGAAGCCGGCCACTGTGACCGAGCGCCTCTAGGCACTTCAGTCCGGAACCGCGCTGCTGCTACAGTCGCAGGTTCGAATCCTACCTCGAGCATGGATGTGTGTGATGTCCTTAGGTTAGTTAGGTTTAAGTAGTTCTAAGTCTAGGGGACTGATGACCACAGATGTTAAGTCCCGTAGTGCTTAGAGCCATTTGAACAATTTTTTTTTATTTACGAAAATAATTCTATGTTAAAAATACGCTCAAACCAGCGTTCGCAAAATGTCCGTCCTTATTCGTCATGAATGTGAACAATGTTGTGCAGTGATTAGGATTCACTGGGATCGCATTCGGAAATACCAGGTATCAAATCCTAGTCTGGATATTTAAATTTTCCCTAAATCGCTTAAGAAAAAGCCGGAACGGTTTCTTTGACAAGAACGTGGTCATTTCCCTTCCGTGTCCATACCCAGTCCGAGGTCGACTGCGCGTTAAACAGTAATGCTCCCGCCTGCCTCGGGTCGGAACGTTACCTTTATCGGTCTGTTTTTGTGGTGGCGTTTCTATGGCTACGGTGTGAGATGTTACTTTAAGAGGATAGTTCAACATTCGTCTAGATCCGCGGCTAGCAATCTTCCTTAGATCGTTCTCCTGAACGACGTCGGAATCAGCCAATATCCTGAGAAAAATTCCATTTTAAAGTAACGAATGATGAATAATACCTAGTAAACCGTGAAACATATGAAACTCATTTGTGTTTGTAATCTTTTTAAACGAATAAAGAATGAGTCGATGACACTACTAGTACTGCTTATTTCTAACAATCCTCTTTATATTTGTTTGCTGTCGGATAATGCACATCGTAAGTCATGGTCGTAGTTAATTTAGTTCCTCGCTTTTCTTTTCATTGCTGCAACAGTCTAAAGTCTATGTTCATACCTGCATGTTTTGGAGGCTAAAACTGATAGTCTTACGGTATTTTCTGATAGAGATGAATACTAGTCATCGACCATTCGTCAAAAGAACATCAGTTCCGTTTTATCAGAATCCATATTGAGTGTGTTGTCTTGGCGGAGTCCAGAAAATTTACTTTTGTTAGAATTCAATTATCTGCAAAAACTCCTTCAGTCATTCAAAATGGTGTTACAACACAGGCATTTATTTATCGATTTTTCAAATTAGGAAATTAATGGAAACGAAATATTACGACTAATGGCAAGTAATGACCTCCACGACTGCATCAGCATCAAACAAAATAAAGAGACGAGTAAAACTAACTTGGAGTAGCGTTAGTAAGTTAATAAGGTTTCGAAAAGAAGATCCCAGTCTGTCTGAAACTTGACTATATTTGATGCAAGAAACCTATAGCGGAAAATGTGAAATAAATTTTCTGCAGTACTTTGCACTTTCTACGCATTCGGTAAACTAAATGAAACATCAAAATACTGTGACCTGCAAAACTTTTATTGACAGTAGTCTACGATCAGATACTTTAAACCGATTTTGTATTTCGATATAAGTGTCATCAAGGAGTCTGACTGACTAAATTTAAAATGTTCATTTAACACCACAAATGAAATTTTTAAAAGGTTACATGACTACTTTCGACGCACTGAGTCGTCATTTTCAAATGGAATCAAAAACCTGGAAAGCTGCATTAATAATTGCAACCATACTTCTTTCAAATTTTACGAAAAATACACTAAAACCAGTAAACTGAAGCAAAGGCAGCAGAAACGATTCACAAGACGTCATGACAATTTTTGATTGAGCAGTCATTTCACACCTTAATGCAGTGTAGATGAAAACTGCATCGCTATAAAAGATATTATATAGTCTTGCATTACATTCTACAGTGATGCAACGATCATTTTACAAACAAAGATTCACACGTCTGAAAATTAAAAAATACGCGCATTTAACAAACATCACGGCGAAGGTTGCCATGAGATAAGCAGTTATCATTACCTCACCGTAATCTTATAAAGTGCAGCAACCCCAAAACTAGAATACAGGACACAGTCGTACTGTGTAGTGGTAATGAAATCTTACAAAGTCGACGCACTCCCATATGGGGCTAACAAGAGTAATCTGCAAGCCAGACATCGCTTCAGTCGCCAGCTTTATACTTTAAACCGAATCTGTAACTCCACTGCTACAGAGTAAATGTTCAATGTGACGACCATCTGCTTTGTTACGTAGTGAGCGACGACAATTATGTTTTGTCTGATTCTTCTGTTAGATTCCGTGCTCTCATCTGATAGCAGCAAACGCTGTAGAGATGCGCTCAATAAGCTGAGGTGCTATTCCTATTGGCATTGAGTGTACATGGGACTTTACATAACCCCATAGGAGAAAGTTAAGAGGGATCCCCTTCCAGTTACTCTCTGCCTGAAGTTGGCTGTGAGATATGCTCCAGCTTGACAATCAAAGTGCGCTGGAGCACCATCAAATGGTTCAAATGGCTCTGAGCACTATGGGACTTAACATCTGAGGTCATGAGTCACCTAGAACTTAGAACTACATAAACCTAACTAACCTAAGGAGGTCACACACATCCATGCCCGAGGTAGGATTCGAACCTGCGACCGTAGCAGCAGCGCGGTTCCGGACTGAAGCGCCTAGAAACGCTCGGCCACTGCGGCCGGCGGAGCGCCATGATCTGAAACCTAAAACTAGTGCGTCGTTGCAGGGAAACGCCCTCCATATTTTCAGGCAAGGCGCTGGCCAGAAAGTTCACATAATGTGCACATTTCAAATGCTCTGTCAAGCTGCGTGTTCTAATAAAATGATTTCCAAGAATTCCAGTCCAAATGTTCACTGAGAATCTTACCTAGTAACTTCTCTTACAGGTAGCGCAGGGATTTTCAACAGCCCGGTGGTGGCTGCAGAAACTTTATTTCACATTTCTGGCTGCAGGTTCCTTATATCAAAACGTTCAAAAGTTCATCCTCTACAATCTCCCACATGTTTAAAATGTTGTCTATTACACCCTATAAACAAGACGCCCGTGAGACAAATTCCAGAACGTTGTTCCACTGTTACGAACCTTTATCAGGTAGGCATGACAATAGACGTCAAACGAATTGAGAGACAGGATCGTAACGGGTCGGTATAGGCCAATCAAAAATATAACAGAAGAGGTCGGGTTACTTAAATGGAAATCCTTGGAAGGATGACGAATTTTTCGCGAAAGTCTGCGGGCTAAAATTAGAGAAACTGTACTGAAAGAAGACTGTGCGATCGTTATGCTGCCATCACTGAATATGACGCGTAGGGGCAATGAGAATATTATGAGAACTGGGCGCGTACAGAAGCACGAGATTCCCGCTCGGCAGTGTTTACACCGCTATAGTTCCGGCCGCCTTGCCTGGCAGATTTAGCCCATTTCCCGGATATTTTTGAGAAAAGTTGCATCACCAACGTTACGAAGAGCTATTTCACTGTACTTGTCTATTCAAGAACTTTTGAATGCCGTTAAAATACGTTGTTCTATTTAGGAAAGCACATAATTGCTGCAGTATCTCGGTTGATACGGCAGTTCAGTGGATTAAACGTGCAACAAAATGACGTGCCCTCAGCGTATTATCACATGCCGAAAACAACGCTTCAGTATTTGAGCGGTTCGTGAAATAACAGGGATTGCGGTTTTTGGGTATGCACACTGCATATACAGTTATTTTTCCGTTTCCAGAAACACGAATGAAGCGGGACAGAAAACTGGTAATGTCAGTATGATGTACCTACCATTATTTCCTCTGCAGTGAGTTGCACAATTTCTGTTATAGGCTTCTAGGTGTTGTAGAGAGACTGAGTAAATACAGTTCTCATTAGGAATGTACTGTTCAGATATAAAATAAGTTTCTACATCTACCTCTACATGTATTCTCTGCAAATCACATTTAAGTGCCTGGCAGAGGGTTCATCGAAGCACCTTCACAATTCTCTATTATTACAACCTCGTATAGCACGCGGAAAGAAGAAACACCTAAATCTTTCCGTACGAGCTCTCATTTTCCTTATTTTGTCATGGTGATCGAGTGTCCCTATGTAGGTCGGCCTCCACAAAATATTTTCGCAATCGGAAGAGACGTCTGGCGATTGGAATTTCGCGAGAAGATTCCCCCACAACGAAAAATGCGTTTTAATGATGTCCATCCCAAATCCTGTATCATTTCAATGACAATCTTTCCCCTATTTCGCGATAGTACAAAACGTGCTGCCTTTCTTTGAACTTTCTCGATGTACTCCGTCAATCCTATTTGATAAGGATCCCACACCGCGCAGCAGTATTCTAAAAGAGGACGGACAAGCGTAGAGTAGGCAGTCTCTTTAGTAGATCTGTTACATTTTCTAAGTGTCCTGCCAATAAAAAGCAGTCTTCAGTTAGCCTTCCCCATAACGTTTTCTATGTGTTCCTTCCAATTTAAGTTGTTCGTAATTGTAATTCCTAGGTATTTAGTTGAATTTGCGGCCTTTAAAAAAATGGTTCAAACGGCTCTGAGCACTATGGGACTTAACATCTGAGGTCATCAGTCCCCTTGACTTAGAACTACTTAAACCTAACTATCCTAAGGACATCACACACATCCATGCCCGAGGCAGGATTCGGACCTGCGACCGTAGCGGTCGCCCGGTTCCAGAGTGAAGCGCCTAGAACCACTCGGCCACACCGTCCGGCTACGGCCTTTAGATTTGACTGACTTATCGTGTAACTGAAGTCTGAAGATCTTATCAATTTCAAATCTCCCGCTTTACGGTGCGGAACGTAATGATGAAGATGCACAAAGCATGTATCGAGAACGTTTTCCGAATGGCTTCTCTCCATCAAATACCGTTTTTGTCCGACTACAACAACGGCTGCGAGAAACTAGGACGTTCGCAATTAGGAGGATTTGTTGGGGTGCTCCACCGATGCACACCAGGCTTTGTGGACAGTCAGTGTGAAAGAATCCGCCGCAGATACACCTTGTGAAACTAACAGCAAGATCTCGATGTGGAGCAGCTCCTGCAGAACTCGAGAGCTCGGCTGTGCGCTTGCCGTGAAGAGGGAGACCTGCGAATCACCCGAGCTTCAAACTTAAGGTACACCCAAACGGTACATTCCAAGCCACGGATTCCTTATCAAAAATATATCTACGAAGTCCCCTCTACAAACCCTGGAAGCCTTTAATAAGAACTGTGAAACACGCTCTATATGTAGATGTAGAGAAGACCGAGATAAGGACCTTATGGAAGGTGGGTAGGTTCCTAATGAATTTTAGTCTAACGAAATTACGATACAAACAATTCAGGGTTGTGACTCAACCATAATGGAACCATTTTGGCTCTACGTGACAGACAGTTTCAGTTTAGCACCCAAGCGGGCAGTTACCCACAGGTTGCGAAACACAGTTGTGGAAGCTGAGCCCAAGCGTACTCGGAGTCACACATTTCAGCAGACCTGCACTATGCCTGCTTGCCACCTGGACAAAATTATGACTAGCTCACCCGTAACTGGGAGATAGGTCTGGGCAAGGAGGGGGCGGGGGGAGGGGAACCTGTGGGAAACTCGTAATCTAGAAGGTGCAGATCGCCAGTTTCCGAGGTGCAGGGCAGGGCAGCATATAGCGAGACAGGGCAGGGTGTTTCCGGGAAGCGCGTCTAATTCGGGGCAGGAGCTGTCTGGGCTCGCGGGGTGGCGCGCCGATCGCCGCAATCAATAAGCGCAGCCCGGGCGGGCACGCGCGCTGCCCTCTGGCCCCGCTACCTGGCCGGACTCTTCCGTCCCTCACCGCCGCCGCCATCATGTATTCAGCCCGATTGATTCCGCAATTCCCATACTCACTGGCCCGCCGTCCAGAGGTCACGGCCACTTTGTCATCTTGCAACCATTAATGCAATGGCATCCCCTTTTTTCCTCTGTCGCTTAGCCGAGCTATTCCTCGAAACACAACTACTAAATTGCAGTACTGTGCTGTGCAGATGGATAATACGCAAATTACAAAAACTCGGGTGCTGCGGCGTAACTAGAATATTGCAAGGCAGCCTGGGCGCGGTTTTCCTGAGGACGTAGTTTTGTGAGAGGCGGAAAATTCGAGAAACAGCAAAATGAAAGGGAAAGAGGGAGGCCTTAATTAGGTGTGGGAAGAAGAAGGAAATTTATTGCAGTACATTGCAATGGGAGGAGGGCGGAGATGGGTGAAAAGAAATCACCAGGAGACCAGATAATTCCATAAAACCTCCCTTTCTCTGACACAAGGACTCTTGTTCGTTTTCGGCTTTTATATCGAGCCAGTATCTTTATGCAAAGTGAGCAAACGCAGTGAAAATTTAATGGGTATATTTTGCGTTTGTTATTTATGTTTGTTACGCCTTTGCATTGATCGCCAATGAGACAAAGGAAAAGGAGTCGCTTTATTACGAAAAGCAGTGCGACTTCGTGCTGCTCCATGTTTCGAATTGTATCGTGCAATAAATAACTATTGAAATGTCTATTTTTTACTTAATTGTAACGTCGTATGGACCGAAACAAAGGAGTAAACAGCGATGAGCTTGAGCAAGAAATGGAGCTACGCCGGCAGCGTAGAGGACGGGCAGGCGGGGTTGCAAAGTGGAGCTTGCCCCGGGCACCGGTTACCCTAGCTACGTCACTGCGTAGGTGTAGCTTTGAATGATCGCCGCAGCCGCTCACAAAATACGGTCCGTCGCTACGTGCAGCGAATCTTTCTCGCACTTTTAAGCCCTACAGGAGTTTTATACACATTTCCTCAAGATATGTAACGCAAAATAATGCAGAAACATAAAAAACAAAAGTATAAGATAGTCATATAAACGGTCCACAGGTTGCCATATTTTTCACTCAGATGGTGCATTATAATTGTAAACTGATTCGTTTCAAATAATGACGAAAGACCCGGGAAACATGCAAATCTATGGATATTACGCAGTTAAAATCCCCTGCCGCCTTTGTCTGTCTCTATGTGGATGCAAATCTCAGGAGCTGCTGTAGGGATTCTGGTACAGATTCCACTAATAGATAGACTTATTTACGAGGAAGGTTCGTGTGTATAATTTATCGTTACGGTAATTATGAGTGTTTAATATATGTATTGCTATTTGTTAAGTATTTATTTGGCATTTGGAGTGATGTCTCGTGCTGCTGGTACGCTAGACAGGTGGCGGTATCTGGTGGGAAAAGCAGTAAACAACCTCTAGAGAGCAGCGAAGCTTGACTAGAATCTGCGTATAGGGTACAATGCGTATAAGTGCAGATATTTTTATTGGCGACTGAGGACAGTGAACTGAGCAACATTAGATTAGTATTTACTTCATTTGCAGACTAATAATTATTGCTATTAGGAGTAGTATGTTTTTAGGTTGGTTAGTACCTCCTAGGGCGTGCCATTAACGATTATCTTCCCCTGAGCATCAGGTCAGGTGCTGAAGTGTGGACGCGTGGACACAAAACGGTCCATCTATACTGACAGCCGTAGTCCAGCGCTGCATTTACAACCGTGCAGGGAATATCAAGTAGTAAATTATGTGACGTATCTGTGGACAGATTGTTTCACACGGAGAGAAAACAACTAAGATAATGATGTGTGTACATATTAAGGTACTACGTATAAAAGTATGTTACACCCTGTATATCTATATATATTATAAAATATGTCCCCTGCCGTGTTCTTGGTCAAATGTTAGAGCAAAGCGAAAAACAAGATTCCCTATAAATTACACAATGTGTTTATGAGTTTTCATAGCCAAACGAAGAGCAGAAATGGATAAAATGAGGTAACGAAACTGACCAACGAGAGGTCGAGTATTGCAAAAAAATGGTTTGTTTTCTTGAAAGTTTTAGGATGAATAAGAAAAAATTTATCAGTGATCTGAAGGAAAACTTTTATACAAATCTTCATAAACAAACGAAGAGTGTGAAATGAGCGAATGTGGTATGAAATTGACCAGCATGAGGTCTAGTTTTAAAAAAAATATTTGCTTGAAAGTAATTAGGGTGATTAAGAAGATTTAAGGGAAAACTGAAATATTTCAAAAACAACTGCTGCTAATTTTGAAAGTAATGTGTCAAAATGTTCATCCCTTCAAAGCCAAGCTATTTTGAGCATAAAAAGTTACATTGGTGTGATATTTAACTGTCGAAATGGATTCTTTCGAATCAAGTACTAAATTCAGTACATATCGAGAACGAAAGACGCTAGAAAAGCAAATGACGTCAGTAAGATCATTTTTTCCGATCAGTAACCGAGAATCAAAAATTTTAAAAAAATGGAAAAATTCTTGAAAAGTAAAAAAGTAAGAAATATATACTCATAGATTAGAAAAATGTTTGACGTGCCTTTGAATGATGCTCAAAATCATGTACGACAAGTGAGCTGGGTCAAATATTTCTCTAATTTATTATATGACTTACTTTTACACAAATCATGTCACAAAACGTTTGACTGCATTTTTTCCTGTCTGCATGTGAACGCTAACCTCAGGAAATACTGTAGTGATCTTGATGCAGTTTTCACTAATAGATAAACTGACTCATGAGTAAGGTTGTCTATATATTATAGTAGTAGAAGAACAAAAAGATTTCAGGTAGAATCAACGGGTCAGGATCTGAGGTCAAGGTCATGGGTCACGGTCTTGAGCCGGTTGTCCTAATACTCCTTCAAGGCCACGGATCAAAGTCCTCCTTGGCCAAAGGCCTCTTCCTTGAACGTCATTGTGCTCTACTAGGCAGCCACATGGTCTTATCACTTTTATTAACGATCTGTCATAGTATATTGTCCAATCAGTTTAAATATTGACATATAACTTGTATCATAGTTATTACAACCTATCATTGTTATTTAATACCTAATTCTAATGATTTATTATCCAAAAATTATGATTTCCCCCCGCCAGTATAACCGTCACCCTGATTCATTGCTTTTGTTTTATTTGGTACTGTGAGAGCATCAGTAGATTTCACATTCGTGTTCTGCCTTTCTAAGCACCTGACATATGCTTCAATCTTTATGGCAGCTTCGTTTTAGCAATTTGCAGTAGAGTATTGTGACAAATGACATTTCTGCCAGCACTCCAGTCTATAACAATCTTCCTCCATCGCTATGTACAGTTCTGGAACTACTTGTTACAACTTTGATGATTCTTCAAAAAATACGCACTTCTTTTCGAATTCGTAAATAAACGTTGACAAACCGCACTATGCATTATTTTAAACAATTTACTCGTTTACGCAACTGAAAGTCTACTATCGTCTTGTGAATTAATACGTAACAGCGATTGGATGTGTGCTAACCTGGTGCTTAGTGTGTTAAAAACATTGAAGTCATATAGGTATGAAATGAGGGTTGCTGTGCCTCGAAATATCTAGTTGTGACTACGTTCAAAGATTTGTATTGCGAGAATCCACAGCTATAGAACTGAACCATGATGAATAAGGTCGCTTCAGCTGTATGATAAGTATTTATGTGCCAGCCGTTGTGGCCGAGCGGTTCTAGGCGCTTCGGTCTGGAACCGCACGACCGCTAGGTCGCAGGTTCGAAACCTGCCTCGGGCATGGATGTGTGTGATGTCATTAGGTTAGTTAGGTTTAAGTAGTTCTAAGTTCTAAGGGACTGGTGACCTCAGATGTTATGTCCCATAGTACTCAGAGCCATTTGAACCAAGTATTTATTTCTGATCAAACTAGTTTCATGGCGTTAGAGCCACATCTTCAGGGATACAGATTTATAATTTATTCCATACAATAAGCACTGGAATACGCAGTGTTCTTTGTCCCATTATGTTAAAACTGTTTAACCGTCAAGAGGTCAGTAGAAAACTAGGGGTTAACATCATCGAGACAACATGAGGTCCGCGGTCGATGTTAAGCCTTAGTTTCCCTGTATCGCGATAATGTTTCCTGCATTCTGCTTTAACTTAAATTGGACTTCCGATCTCTTGATGGTTAAACAGTTTCATTATAACAGAATAAAGCATGTTGAGTCATATAGTTATAACAGAATAAAGCATGTTGAGTCATATACCACTTGTCGTTTGGAATAAATTATAAATCTGTATCCCTGAAGATGTAACTACCGCCAAGAAACTAGTTGGATCAGGAATACAGATTTATCATACAGACGAAGTGGTCTTTTTCATCACGGTCCTATCAAAGTCATTCAAATACGAACTTTTTAGCTATGAAGAAGGAAAATTTTTAAAAACGTAAGAAACTCCAGATCAGACAGCATTGTCAGCATTGGTGATACATGTATTTAATGTTCAAACAACCGCCACTGCTGGTAGGATAGAGTAGTAGTAATTGCAACGTTTTTATTTAAGCAAACATAACGCCGTGGAGTGCTCCTACGCACATCGAGTCAAAAGAATCTGTGAAGTTTGAAAAGTAGCTGTGAGGAAGGATCTTGAGCCGTGCTGGGGTAGCTCATTCTGTAGACAGCCTGCCCACAAGAGACAAACGTCCTGAGTTGGAGTTTCGGTCCTGAACACTGTTTCAATCTGCCAGCAAGCTTCAAAACAGCGCACACATCGCTGCAGAGTGAAAATTTCGTTCTGAGAACACCACCGAGTCCGTATGTGCCGTGTCCTTTCTCCCAGGAGTGATAGACCTGTAAGATTCGCAGGAAGGGTTCTGTGAAGTTTGGAAAGCAGAAGATGAGGTACTGACGGAAGCAAAGCTGTGAGGACGGCCCGTGAGTCGTCATTCGGCAGCTCAGTCGGTGGAGCACTTGCCCGCGAAAGGCAAACGTCTTGAGTTCGAGGCTTGGTGCTGCACATAGTTTTCACCTGCCAGGAAGTTTCATATCAGCGCACACTCCGTTACGGGGTGAAAATTTCATTCTAGAAACACCTCCAAGCTGTGGATCAGTCATGGCTAGGTCTCTTTGGGTTGAAACGACGAAAGGTGCAACACAAGTGGCTGTGGAGTGGAAGCG
Organism: Schistocerca serialis cubense; assembly: GCF_023864345.2. Classification (NCBI taxonomy): domain Eukaryota; kingdom Metazoa; phylum Arthropoda; class Insecta; order Orthoptera; family Acrididae; genus Schistocerca; species Schistocerca serialis. The sequence goes on along the minus strand of NC_064640.1, from coordinate 175,661,677 downwards.
TGCACCAGGAACACACGGAAGGGCAGCAGCATTCAGAGTTACACATCCTGACTTTATGTTAAATCAGATTACAACAAACAAACAACCTTTCCAGCTGGTTATCAAACAGCTTTAAAAAGCGTTTTTTTTATTTTCTACCTCCAGGACAATGAAATTTTGTCTGTAAGTGTCGAGCTTCAACATAATTAATAACGGGGTACTCAGTCAGCCCTTTCAAATAATCAAAGGTTATGGTTCAAATGGCTCTGAGTACCATGGGACTTAACTACTGTGGTCATCAGTCCCCTAGAACTTAGAACTACTTAAACCTAACTAACCTAAGGACATCACACACATCCATGCCCGAGGCAGGATTCGAACCTGCGACCGTAGCAGTCACGCGGTTCCGGACTGCGCGCCTAGAACCGCTAGACCACCGCGGCCGGCATCAAAGGTTATTTCCACAGTAAACAGTTAATGATTCCATCCCGCGACAGTAAATGAAAAACCTTATTCTCAATATTAGTTTTAAATTAGTTAAAAAATTTACCCCAGTACAATAATAATAAAATGATCTTACCCCACGCAATAATAACGACAAAAGCTTATGCAAATCAGTTTTTAAATAGTTAAAAATTGAAACAGAAAACCAGATCTGCGATGTATATTACAATAGGTGAATTTTAATAGAACCCACGACCACACCGAAAGGCACACCAAGGTCCTCGCCTCCAGACAAGATAACACGTCACAGTGCCGCTTAAAAGGCTGCTGGCCGGAAATCCCAAATGAAACCACATCTATAACACACTAAGATTGGGCATGAGATACCGATAATGGAACAGATACAATTCAAACATAAATGTACATATACAGGAATCTGCATCAAGTACTTTCCCTTACCCTTCCCACACCCTAGACCTGATTTAGACTTCAGGACAACACCGTAAAATATTTTAATGACACACTTACCAGATAAAAGTTAACCTTGTAAGGCAGATGCTTAAGACACCGAATAGAAAGAGGTGCTCTTAAATCCACACAAGACAATCAAATCCCCAATGTCAAAGAAGTGTAAAACCAGCTTCTCTAAAGGTCATTAACAAAATTTGAGAGCTTCGCTCGTGTTGCCCATTGTAGCCTGACAATACACTTTAACACGGTGGGTTCACCTCCGAGATCACATCTCCTTCGGACATGTCCGAAAGAACATATACCATTGGTGATCTTGCAGCCCTCGAAGAATAAAATTACAATGAAACCCAGACTATTAGCTGTTTACAGGCGTTGGTAAATATCAACGGGGACAGTTGAAAATGTGTACCCCACCCGGGGCTCAAACCACAGAACTCCTACTTACATGGCAGACGTTCTATCCGACTGAGACATCGAGGACACAGAGGATGGTGCGACTTCAGGGACTTAATCTCTGTCACGCTCCCCGTGAGACCCACATTTCCAACTTACTGTCCACAGACTGCATTTGTAGTGCCCCTGCCCACTATACTCAGTACTCGCGGCAGTCAGACTACTAAATCGGGGGTGATTCCCGTAAGAGTTTGAGCAAAGTGGGTGCATCCACACTGAATGTTCCGAAAGAACAGATACCATCGTCACTTAGATAAGGCTTATCGGCCAATGATCTTCTTCAGTGCTGTTACACTCACATTTCTCAAACTCTTACGGGAATCGGTAGATTGACTGCTGCGACTACTGAGTGTAGTGGGCAGGGGCACTGCAAACGTAGCGTGTGGACAGTAAGTTGGAAATGTGGGTCTCACGGGGAGCGTACCAGAGATAAGTCCCTGCAGTCGCACTATCCTCTGTCTTCGATGGCTTAGATCCCGGGTTCGAGTTCCGGGCGGGTCACAAATTTTCAATTGTCCCCGTTGTTATTTATCAACGCCTGTAAGCAGTTAATGGTCTGGATTTCATTGTAATTTCATTCCGAGATCACAGGTTAGCAATAACGCCCCAGCATTCGTGTCGTGGAAATTTAGGAGATTTTGTTTAGAGAATGCCATTCATCGTTCCATCACCATGTCCTATTATCCTAAATCTTAGTTTGCATAAAGGATTAACTGCAACCTAGAGTCCCCTCTCAGCGTGGCGAGTGCCGACAGTAAATCATGTGCAAAGTGCAAAAAAGCAGTTAAAAGTACGGAAATAGTTGTATGTGTGGATTGTGGTGTAGAAAATAGTTCCACCGTGATGTGTAGGCCTAAGTAACAGTGAAGCTAGTGCTGTATCATGTACAAAAGAGCGAATCAGTTTCATTGTGAAGCCTGCGAGAAGAGTTTACGCGTCGAACTTTTCTAAGAGAAAACTGGCTAAGGCGGTGCAGTCATGGACTGTGCGGCTGGTCACGGCGGAGGTTCGAGTCCTCCCTCGGGCATGGGTGTGTGTGTTTGTCTTTAGGATAATTTAGGTTAAGTAGTGTGTAAGCTTAGGGACTGATGACCTTTGCAGTTAAGTCCCATAAGATTTCACACACATTTGAACATTTTTTTCCGAAGAGAAAGGAACACAAGACTTGTGTAAACAACTGCCTCAGCTTATTAGAGTTAGCACAAAAACGAGTCAAGTTAACACAAACTATTAAACGACAATTCAGAAATAAATGTAAAATTAAACACAGTACTCAGTTCAAACGCAAGATTAGAAAAATACTTATGGTAGTCATCAAAGAGCATAGAAAAGCTTAGTGAGGAAACCATTGACAACAGCGTGGACTACGTGGAAATTAATTCTACGAAATGAAAGACAGAAACTGATGAACAAAACAACGACACGAACTCACGCATCCAAAGTGTAAACAGTAAACAAAGGAAGTGCTGTGCATTGGCGTTCTCAAGACAACAACAAACTCAAGGTAACAACAGCTCGTAATGTATTCCTAGTGGTTTCCCCAAAAATTTATTGATAGTCAACAACAAAAACTACAGAAGGATGCAGTTCAAACGTAAATAGTAAACAAAATTAAATCAAAGATATATAGTGACTTAATACATACGAATAATTTCTCAAGTGAACAAAAACATGCCGCTTCAGTGATAATACACTCCAAATGTAAGAAACAAACCATCAAATGAGTCGGAAATAAACAAGTGTTACGACCACAATATTCCTAACGATCTTGTAAATTTCACAGACGAAAACTTACCGAAAATGCAGAGGCACCCTTTCAAGAAGTGCGCAGGCAAAGGAGAAGAAACGTACAGCTTGTCAGTGTTGAATTAGTGGCTGAAGAACGTAAGCATTCGTACAAAAGCGCACCACAGGGAGCCGGACCGAATTCACGCTCATCATCACACAACTCGGTTACATTTAGAAATGCCAAAACTAAAAGCATGGCTGAAACAATAGTTGGTACAAGAGAACAAGGAACGCTGTTCAGTGAAAAAAGGACTAGGTTTCATCTGAGTAGAGTCAAAAGCGGGACAACTCCAGAAGATGTCTTTGGTTTCCTGCAAAAGACGTTACCAAAGCATAACAGCTTTACAGCTAAGAAGTTTGAAAATAAGTTTCAAAGTTAGTATTGACTTTGAGCTAAGAGGTAAAGCAATGGATTGCAAGATATGGCCCAAAAATATTATGATACAGCGTTTTTTATTCCGATGAACGACCAACAGGGCAACTACGTGAAAACGGATCACATACTACCCAGAATGTCACTTCCACTGCTATAAGCAGTGCCAATGGCCACTGTCTTAGGACTAAACTTGATGCACTATCATTCCTTATAGAAGTGAAGCCATATGTGCTGTGTCTATGTGATCATCAGTCATCAGCACAGGAAGCTGAGTACTACAACTGCATCGAATATCTAAACTTAGTAAATGCATGGTAGAGAACAGTCGCTTCCTCTACACTAGTGTCCAAAATTAAAGCAACAAACAGCTATTTCCCCGTCCTGTGTCTAATTCACGATATAATTAGATTAGATTAGATTAGTACTTGTTCCATAGATCATGAATACGACACTTCGTAATGATGTGGAACGTGTCAGGATAAGAAAAGGTGTCTATACAAGATATTACATTACACAAGATATTACTTGACACTTAATATTTTTAATTTTTTTGTGGGAGTTGAGGAAATTACCCACTTACTATATCCATAAATTCGTCTAATGAGTGGAAGGAGTTGCCAATTACGAAGTTCATTTACTTTCCTTTTAAATGCTATATGGCTCTCTGTCAGACTTCTGATGCTGTTAGGTAAGTCACCAAAGACTTTCGTGGCAGCATAATTTACCCCCTTCTGAGCCAAAGTTAGATTTAACCTCGAATAGTGTAGATCATCCTTCTCCTAGTTTTGTAGCCATGTACACTGCTATTACCTTTGATCTCGTTCGGATTGTTAATAACAAATTTCATAAGTGAATATATATATTGTGAGGCTACAGTGAAGATCTCTAGCTCTTTAAATAAGTGTCTGCAGGATGATCTTGGATGAGCTCCAGCAATTATTCTGATTTCACGCTTTTGTGCAATGAACACTTTTTTAATCAATGATGAGTTACCCCAGAATATGATGCCATACGAAAGCAGAGAATGAAAATAGGCGTGGTAAGCTAATTTACTGAGATGTATATCGCCAAAATTTGCATTGACCCTAATAGCATAAGTAGCTGAACTCAAACGTTTCAACAGATCTTCTGTGCGTTTTTTCCAGTTCAACCCCTCATCAATGCATACACCTAGAAATTTTGAATGTTCTACCTTAGCTACCGATTTCTGATCGAAGTTTATATTTATTAATGGTGTCATTCCATTTACTGTGTGGAACTGTATATACTCTGTTTTGTCACAGTTTAATGAGAGCCCATTTGCAGAGAACCAGTTAATGATTTTCTGAAAAACATCGTTTACAATTTCACCTGTTAATTCTTGTCTGTTGGGTGTGATAGCTATACTTGTATCATCGGCAAAAAGTACCAGCTTTGCATCTTCGTGAATATAGAATGGCAAGTCATTAATATACATTAAGAACAGCAGAGGATCCAGGACTGAATCTTGTAGCACCCCATTCTTGATTGTTCCCCAGTTTGAGAAATCACCAGTTTTTTGCATATTATGTGAACTGCTTATTTCAACTTTCTGCACTCTTCCAGTTAGGTATGATTTAAACCATTTGAGCGCTGTCCCGAGCTTATCTAGAAGTATTCCATGATTTACACATTCAAAAGCCTTTGAGAGATTACAAAAGATCCCAACGGGTGACTTCCGGTTACTCAGAGCATTTAATATTTCATTAGTGAAAGTATATATAGCATTTTCCGTTGAAAAACCTTTCTGGAAACCAAACTGACATTTTGCTAAAACTTTATTTCTACAAAGGTGTGAAGCTACTCTACAATACATTACTTTTTCCAGAATTTTGGATATGGCAGTCAGAAGAGAGATTGGGCGGTAGTTGTTGACATCAAACGTATCCCCTTTTTTATGCAGTGGTTTAACAATGGCATACTTCAGTCTATCTGGGAAAATACCCTGCTTCAGAGAGCTATTACATATGTGGCTAAGAATCCCACGTATCTCTTGGGAACAAGCTTTTATTATCCTGCTGGAAATGCCATCAATTCCATGTGAGCTTTTGTTCTTGAGAGAGTTTATTATCTTCCTAATTTCAGAAGGAGAGGTGGGTGGAATTTCAATTGTATCAAATTGTGTGGGTAAGGCCTCTTCCATTAACTGCCTTGCTTCTTCTAATGAACATTTAGATCCTATTTTCTCTACAAAATTTTGTTGTTTGCCAAGTTTCCATTCGCTTTGATGGTAATGCCGTCATCCTGTACTCTAGGTTGCCCTGTCTCACTTGTAATAATATATCAAATTGTTTTGATTTTTTTATCAGAGGTATTAATCTCAGACATGATGCACATGCTTCTGGACTTTTTAATAACCTTTCTTAATGTAGCAAAGAAATTTTTATAAGATTTGGCTATTCCTGGGTCATTACTCTTTCTTGTTGTTAGATACAGTTCCCTTTTGTGGTTACAAGTTATTTTTATTCCTTTAGTAAGCCAAGGCTTTTTGTATGGTTTCTTACAATTACATTTAACTACTTCCTTGGGGAAACAGTTTTCAAATTCTCTTACAAGTGTATCATGAAATAAGTTATATTTTAAATTAGCATCGAGTTCCTTGTACACGTCATCCCAGTCTAACTGCTGAAGATTTTCCCTGAAATTTCTAATTGTTGAGTCGCTAATTGAAGGGACAACTTTGGAGGGTACTTTTGAATAACTGAATGGAGCTATATCATATACTGTAATTAGCTGAGCACTGTGATCAGAAAGGTCATTCTCAACAGGGCAAGAATTTATGTTTTTAAACTTATCTTGGTCTATAAATGTGTTATCTATCAATGTGCTGCTGTCCTTTACTACCCGGTAGGAAAATTAATGACATATGTCAAATTGAAAGAACCGAGCAAGACTTCTAGGTCATTCTTCCTATTACATCCTTTCAGTGAATCAACACTGAAGTCTCCACAAATAATAATTTGCTTTCCCCTATCTGAGAAGTAGCACAACAAGGCATCCAAGTTTTCCAGGAATAAATGAAAGTTTCCTGAAGGGGACCTACATACTGTTACAATTATAAAAGAGCCCTCCTTCAGTTTAAGTTGACAGGCAAATGCTTCTGTATGTTGCTCTAGACAAAACTTTTTTGTATCTAAGCTTTTTACACAGTGATAACTTTCGACATATATGGCAACTCCTCCTCTCACCTTATTCTCTCTACTCATATGTGCAGCTAGTTTATAACCACTGATATTTACCTTTTGCATATCAGACACAATGTGATGCTCAGACAGGCATTGTATATCTATTACATTATCAGATTCTTCGTCATCTAAACAAACCAGGAGCTCATCTACTTTATTCTTCAGTCCCGAAATATTTTGGTAAAAAACGGTAACATTATTTTTTACTTTACTTTTGTGAGAATCTACTTTTTTCTTTAATCCACCAATATTTTGGTTAAATATGATAACATTATTATTTACTTTACTGTTGTGAGAATCTTGTGAGTTTTGGACCTCTTTAGCATCTGCCTGAATTTCTCACTGGACACTGATATTACGCTAAAAAAGAGGTACATCTATGAGTACTAGTGTCCCCCCTTATGGATTTCGCTAACAGCCCTGCCAGTTTAACCTTCCCTTTCCTGTTGACAAACTGTCAACAGGTGTCGTTGCGATCGTGTTCTGCACGGAAGATGGCATTCCGATCAACGGACATCCACGCCATCTATGACGTTAGGGCACCTATCAAGCGGGGTAGTGTTTTCAGGGTATTCCCACATCCACAATCACTGTGTACACAGTCACAGACGGTGCAATATGGCACAGAGAAGGCGTCTACAGACACTCTGCTGTGGAGGGACGTAGGAAGAATGGAAGCAGGAGAGTTGCAAACTGATGTGGCCCGATGGCTTAATGTGAATCGTTCTGTTGTTTCTCAGTTGAGGCGACATTTTATAGAGACCGAATCTGTATCCCGAAGACCAGGACAGAGCCGACCACGTGTGACATCAGAAAGAGTGGACCGTTATTTGGCTGCTAGGGTACGACGGTACCTCCTTAGTAGTGTTCTGTAACTGGCATCAGACCTCGGAGCATCCCGTGGACGTGTGGTTTCGAGACAAATGGCGTGCAGAAGTCTTCAACGGAGTGGCCTTTATTGTTGGAGACCCACTGTTTGTTGACCTTTTCACAGAAGGAAACGTCTAGAGTGGAGCTGTCAACATGCCACTTGGACGGTCGAGCAATGGGCCAATGTTCTTTCACGGATGAGTCCAAATTTGGTCTCGAGAGTGATTCTCAACGGATTCGCATCTGGAGGACACGTGAAACACGATTTCGAAACCCAAACATTGTGGGAAAAGACCGATATTGAGGAGGATCCCTAATAGTGTGGACAGGGATTATGATGACCACTTGAGTACCACTTCATGAAATTGTACTGGTGAATCAGCAAGATTTAACTGCTGTCAAGTACCGTGGGGAGACCTTTGGACGTTATTGTTTCAACATGAGATTGATGACATCATTCACAGCCTGTGCCGTCATTGTCACGCCTGTACTGCTCCCAGAGGGGTCACACCCCATACTGAGCACCTTATCCAGTTGTCGGAATGTGTGTGCAAATCCGTTATGTTGGAAAAAACTAAGAACATTTTTGTCTACCGTTATGCATGTTGCAGTTGATTATGTTCTGTATTCTTTACATTGTTTCTACATTACTATCACCTGTTTATACTGTTTTGTGGAAAAATAAACGCAACCTTGCAAGCTTTCCGTTTGTTGATTTAATTTTGGACGCAAGCGTATATATGCCAACAGAAAAATTCATTGTTAAAGAAACTGATTTAGAAAGCTATTTCGTGGCCATAGATTTACAGATGGCTCATTTGGGATTATTAGATCTTAATACAATTGTCTCAGTATACCACTCTCCTCATGGAAACTTTGAAAATTTTCTCAACTAAATGGAATCTTGCCTGTGCTACTGAATGCGCTTGAAATCAAAAATTGCATTGTTTTGTGGTTTCAGTGCACACTTTGTTGAAGAGAGCATTAAGGAGAGAGAATCTGTGAACCCAGTAGCCAGTTATGGGCTATTTGTAGCAAACCATCTACCAACCAGAGGTGATGTCTGCCTTGTTACTCTGATCACAAACCTAAATACTTGGGGCTATAAAATGACTATAACTGACCCAATGATCTCTGACCGAAGTGCATTAGTTATAGAACTATATACAAAAAGTGACAAATCAACCAGCTGTTACCTGGCATTCTAGTTATTTATTCACAAATATGGTCATAACTAAAGAAACAAAAATGGCTCTGAGCACTATGGGACTTAACATCTGTGGTCATCAGTCCCCTAGAACTTAGAATTACTTAAACCTAACTAACCTAAGGATCACACTAATCCATGCCCGAGGCAGGATTCGAACCTGCGACCGTAGCGGTCACGCGGTTCCAGACTGAAGCGCCTAGAACCGCACGGCCACACCGGCCAGCTAATAAAGAAACGTTAAATGCTTTTCAGACGGCAGGATTTGCAGTAAAGTGGCAGCCTGGATTGCCGGAAATGGCAGCGACTGATGCATTAAAAGAGTTTTTCCAGATCATGAAAGCCAAATTTGACTATATCTATCCACAGAAGACCAGAAACTGTCCTGAGAGCATGTCACAACACCACAACACGGCGACAGTGTGAAACAAAGAAAAAAACCATGGTACACTGATGAACTGAACAAAATTAAAATGCATAGTACTGCTATTACATAATCGCTACAAAACGCAACAAATCCCAGTGCAAAAGAAGTATTCTAGGGAAGACATTTACAAGCAAAAATAAATTACAGAAAGGATGTAGAAAAAGCCAAAAAGAAAAGCAATGATAGGTTCATTGAGGGCGCTCACAACCATAGCAAAGCAGCGTGGGATCTGCTCAATGAACACAGGAAGGAAACCACCTCTCCCTTAAGCTTATGTAGTACAGATGACTTCAATACTTATTTTATTGACATTGCAGTACAATTACAGAGCTCAATACAAACTCTGCGGCTACTGTTATAAATGATAAAAGATGTGCCATGATGAACTGGAGGGAATTACCAAAAAAAAAAAAAAACAGAGATTCTAAAATCTTATAAACCTTCTGATAGTCAGGGTATATATATGGGATGTATACTAATGTCCTCAAGAATATTACCTATGAAACTGCTGAAACATTAACCATGGTAATTAATAAGTGTTTCACTGTTGGTGTTCTCCCAGACTTTCTGAAACCTGCACAAACAGTGCCATTTTATAAAAAGCGTGAACGAGCCATGGTAGCAAGCTTCAGACCAATCTCAATCAGTCTAGTCTTCACCAAAGCCACTGAGACTGCAATGAAAGACCAAATATCAAATTAGTTTGAAATTAATGAACTGTTCACAAATAGACAGCATGATTTCCGGCCCGAGCGAGATGGTGCAGTGGCTAACACACTGGACTTGAATTCGGGAGGACGATAGTTCAAGCCCGCGTCCGGTCACCCCGATTTAGGTTTTCCGTGATTTCCCTGAATCGCTTCAGACAAATGCCGGGATGGTTTCTTTGAAAGGGCACAGTTGAATTCCTTCGCCGTCCTTCCTTAATCTGATGGAACCGATGACCTCCCTGTTTGGTCTCCTCCCCTCAATCAACCAATCATGATTTCCGGAAAGGAAAAACTACGATAGCAGCAGCACTAGATCTGGTTACTAGGATGGAGCAGAGTTTCGAGTACAAAGAATCTGTAGCACTGACACTCTGCGACCTTAGTAAGACATTTGACTGCATTCCTCATAAGGTACTCATAAAAAAGCTTAGTAAATATGGAGTTGGAGACACTGTTCTGCAACCCTCAAATCTTACTCGGAAAACAGAAGGCAGATTGTATCAGTCAAAGGTGGAGTATCATGTGAACGAAATATGGAATACGGTGTGCCACAGGGATCGATAATGGACCCCCTCCGGTTCCTAGTATTTGTAAACGATTTAAGCTCTCATGGACAGTACTTGCGATTCACAGATGACACAACTCTGCACTCGAAAGACATTGATGGAAGCAAGGCTCAAGAAGAAGTAGATTCTTTGTTTGATGCTACATAGTAATGGTTTGTTAAAACAAAATAAAAATAAATGAAGAAAAAACGCAAAAATTAGCATGTAGCCTCAATGACAAAGGATACCTAAAAATGCAGGAACGGTGAAGCTTCTGGGGTTCATGGTGAACAGTAAACTCACTTGGCAAGAACACACTGCACATGTTCGGTAACGAACAGTCACGAGTCATGTACCTCCTAAGGAAACTGAAGCATGTGACAACTGATCGGTATCTGCTGATGGTACATTATTCAGATCAGTATCTGCTGATGGTACATTATTCACTGTTCCGCTGCTGTATCAGCTGTAGCCTGTTACTATGCAGTCACTCTACAGGCTGCAAGAAAATTCTGCTACTACAAAAAAAGCAATAAGGATCATAACATCAAGCAGGAAACTGGATCACTACAAACCCATCTTCACACGTCTAGGGTCGGTGACAATTTTCAGTCAACATGTCTTCACTTGTCTCGTGTATGTGAAAGAAAGCCACGAGACATTCACCAACAGGACCGACATCCACAATTATAACATAGGCAGTGAGGAAGATATAGATGGACCCGCCAGGTTAGCCGAGAGCGCTAACGTGCTGCTTCCTGGACTCGGGTAGGCGCGCCAGCCCTGGATCGAATCCGCCGGACGAATTAACGACGAGGGCTGATGTGTGGGCCAGCCTGGATGTGGTTTTAAGGCGGTTTTCCACATCCCCCCAGGTAAATACCGGACTGGTCCCCACGTCCCGCCTCAGTTACATGGCTCGCAGACATCTGAACACTTTCGCACTACTTCATGGATTACACTAGTCGCAGACAGTTGGAGTACACTAATTCCTTCCCGGGAAGTACGGGGTGGCGGCAGGAAGGACATCCAGCCACCCCTTCAACTAACATTGCCACATCCGATTAACCATGCCGACCCTGCGTATCTGCGAGAAAAAAGGCGCAAGCAAAAGAAAGAAAGAAGAAAGAAGTGAGGAAGATATAGACATCCTAAGTTGTCGACTCTTCATGATACGGGACAGTTTTCTATAACACATGCAGCAAAGAAGACATAAACATCCCAAGCTGTCGTCTGTCCATGACACGGGATAGTTTTCCAATTGTAGCTATTAAAATGTTCAGCCAATGAAATACTAAAATCCAGTCCTTGGACTTGGTCAAATTTCGAAGAAAGATGTCGCAAAATATACATCAAAAACCACTGTACAGTTTAAATGAGTTCTTTGACAGTAAAACAGCAAATTGGACTCCCTAAACAATGCACTGACATATGAAGTGAAGTGAACATGTTAAAACGTTTTGACTTTATATGTAATTAAGTGTTTTGTTATATTTATGCATACATATACTAATTTTGTATCTTAATTTTTGTGTAACCTTAGCCTCGCAACGCTGACGCAGTCTATCCAGTCTTGACTGGCGAACGATGTAGTTATGATAATAAAATTATATTTCATCAGTATTCTCAGAGGAAATAGGACACTTCACTGTTCTGGTTAAATTTGGCTTTCAATTCCGCTCACCATGAGATCAGTAGGGCTACTCCATCTTCCTTGATGTTGAGTTATCCCCTTAACTCCCAATGGCCACCTGGTGGTCGATTAATGACCTTGTTCCCGAAGAAATAACCCAGGAGGGGGAATAGTTAAACCAGTCCCGACACAGCTACTTGCAACAAGCCACACGAAACATGAGAAGACATCCACGACAACCAAGATTTAACGGTTGTCATACCGCGTCCTAGATAACGGATCAATGTAACTGATAAACAACTAGTCCATCAGACCATTCTCCCTCATGGTTTATAACAATTCTTCCCGAGATTTAGGGTTAGGCTAGACTATCTTAGAACTATGGCATTCACACACTAACCTCCAAACAGATGAGACAGGTGAGGTGCTCCAAACGCTTCGAAATGGTTTTAGCGACTCTAAAATGACCGCCTATTACCGAATTCTGATAGTAATGTAAAATAGCCTGAATTAGCTCACCGAGCAAGCAAATCTTGAAGCGCATATCGCTCCTCGTTTGGTAGCAAACGATGCCTTTCTTCAGAGTATATCATGTCACCTGCTTACTGTTCAGAAGCTGCTGTTTAATCTCCTTCAAGGAGGTGTCCTGGCTCTGCTTTTCCCTAAAATTACTAAACAGCTCAGAGGCCTCCGAGAGGATCCCCATTACCCAGCTGGAGCTCTCCCTGTGGCAACCATCCTGATCATTTTACTTACCCTGATCGAATATCCCACTTAAAGCATCGGCTACTGAGTTATCGGTGCCCCTTATGTCTCTAACGGTGAAACAAAAGGCTGATATGCGGAACGTCTACATTGTAATACATCGGGTCTTCCTCCGTTGGACCAGGACACAACTTAAAGCTCGGTTGTCGGTGCGAAGGTCAAAATACCGATGCTCAATATAAAAGGGGAATCTCTCCAGAGCCAAGGCCTCCCAGTCATACACAGAATATTTTATTTTAGCAGGAGAGAGCGTTCTGGATGTGCAAGCTATAGGGCGCAGCTTGCCTTCATCTACGTGAAGCAGCACGACAGCCACGCCTGAATTTAGACGCATCCGTCTACAGAATAAAAGGGTTTTGAACATTAGAGACAACCAGAGCCGGTGGGTTGGCCTAGGCAGTCTTAGTGGCATCAAAGGGTGACTGTTGAGATTCTCCCTACCAGAAATCCTCGTTCTTCTTATGTAATTAGTTCAATGGAGCCACCAACTGAGTGAAATGGGCTACGAATTTCCTTAAAAAATTGGCCAAGACAATAAACTCCTACAGAAACATATATAAATCCCTAGTCATTTCTTGACCAATCCTTACCCAATTGGCTGACGCTAAACGCCACAAGAAGCAAATTTCCTTGCATGCAGGACTTATTTTGGTGAGGTTCGACAGAAAGAATTTTAACTTCACTTGCATTTAAAGCTGAGATACGATTAAGACTGATAGCCTCAGGTTTCTGAACGCTGACTCATGAATTTCTTGTAAGAAACCCAGCGAGCCAATTCTTTCCAGCTATTTTGAATTATTTATTAAAATTATGCTGAATATTATTTGTCTCCAGTGAAGATATTCCATAAAATGTCTTTGCTGACAAAACACATGCTTAGCTATGTCATCTTCTTGTTCTTGTTGTGGGTTTTCTTTCTGAGCTTACTTTAGAACAGTCTCCATTTCTTAAATTGTCTTTTAAAGTAGAAAAAGGTATTACATACAATCTTGCAGATTCTCTCTGTGGCTTTCTATTTTCTATAACATCATGGTGTGCACAATTCATTTCATGTTCTGTCCACCCTTTCCCACTTTCAGTCGTTCTGACTCTTTTTCCCACCATCTGTGATAAAAAATAGCTTATGAGATGGCACACTCTTCCAAAAATATAATTCACGAAAATACTAAAAACAAATTGCCATATGGGACAATAACATTCACCAGGTGGCAATACTGTGCATCCTGCGCGCTATTGCCCCGTGACAACATGACCCAGCATTTTTATTGTAACTTGACAATCGCGATGTTCAACTGGTAGTATTTGATGTTAAACAAGTTCAAGAAATGCGCAATTAAATCGAGCTACTTTAAAAAAATTGTTAATATTAACATACTTCGCTTACTTCTACACTCATAATCTGCTGATTTTATACAAAAACAGTCGAAATCAAATGAAACCAATTGTCGAAAACGACTCTGTCGTTGAAAGCTCACGACCTCTCTGGATCTGGCTGTAATTCCTTCTGCTATGCGGCAGCACTGATCAGCGCTCTTTACTCCCTCTGGGAAACGGGAAAAAGTGGCGCACGGTAATACCACGCTGAATGGCAAAGCTCCGCTCTCCCGCTAAGTCTGGCACTGGAACGGATTCCAAATTGACCTTCTGTCTATAACTGATGACCAGACGATATCCTGACTCCCATTTAGGGACTAAACACATGGAAGAGGCATAGGGAGTCTAGAAGGCCTAATAATTCCCTCCTTCAGCATTTTGTCCACTATCCATCATAACGCCTCCACTTGGTTGGTGAAAGCGGATAGGGAAGTTGCCAAACTGGAACATCATCGGTCAACAATATTTTGTAACTGATTCGGCGACACCTAGCTTACTATTCATAACATATGAAAACTGATTAACAACATTCAAGAGGGCCTCCGCCTGCTAACTGACTAAATGTCTCATGCCACACTTAGAACTCACCACATATAGATAATTAACTCTGGCTGCAATTCGACATGAACACAATCTAAATTTGCTGCTAGGACAAATCCTAAAGAAAAGTCCTTACCAGTGTAATCTAAAACCAACCTCACCCGCTGGATCCAATCACAGCCAAATAACAAACTAATAGAAAGATCTTTAACGACCAGTATCATAATTGTCCATGAAAAGTCTTATATAGACAGACTTCCTCTACAGTAACCCATTAGGGACAACATCTGCTCTTTATCATCATGACATCCCTGTGACATAGCTTACAGAGGAGAAATGCTACAAATCGAACAGTTGTTAAGGTACCACTGGTAATCTAAGAAGGAATCATTACTCCCATAGACAACCAAAGTTCATGATTCAAGACAGCAATGAAAAATGGCAGGGATTGATTAAGTACCGCCGGCCGGTGTGGCCGAGCGGTTCTAGGCGCTTCAGTCTGGAACCGCGCGACCGCTACGGTCGCAGGTTCGAATCCTGTCTCGGGCATGGGTGTGTGTGATGTCCTTAGGTTAGTTAGGTTCAAATGGCTCTGAGCACTATGGGACTTAACAGCTGAGGTCATCAGTCCCCTGGAACTTAGAACTACTTAAACCTAACTAACCTAAGGACATCACACACATCCATGCCCGAGGCAGGATTCGAACCTGCGACCGTCGGTTATGTAGGTTTATGTAGTTCTAAGTTCTAGGAGACTGATGACCGCAGATGTTAAGTCCCATATAGCTCAGAGCCATTGGAACCATGTTTTTTATTAAGTACCGACCTCATGTGATTATACCGCTTAATTGTCAGTGCTTACTCTCTTTAGACATCAGCTGTTCGGCAAAGACTTCTGCAGTGTGGAGCAATAACGAACGAAATGTTTGGCACTCCTGCAGTGAAAAGACTTCTTATCTCCTACCGTACTTCTCCCCCCAGCTGTAGCATTGGACTGCACACGGAAGGGTCTCGGACAAAAGTTGCCACTTCTTCGTGCTTACTGTCAGCAAAACGCAACCCCTCGCTCCTGAAGACTAATTTATCAATATCAGCAAAAAGTAGCCGGTTTATGGGCGAACATAATCCGCAACCGGTCCTCAGGCCCAATACCTTCCAAAGTATTTTCTATGACCTCCTCCTCTGTTATATCTAAGTCAAGGGCTAGGATTGCAACACAAATCTCCTCAAAATATTGCTGGAGAGGGCCCTAAACCCGCAAGAAATATTTACTAACTGAATCACTCGTAATCTGTGGGGTAATCCTACCCTTAATAATTCTCTTCTGCAAATCATACAAACTGCCTTTGAGCCCTAATGCCTGAGTAACAATGGAACTTGGCAACACTTTCGTCAGTGGGTAGATCAACTGGAGAGTTGTTCTGTTGGTAATGCCAGGTCCATTGGCGTGAATCTCTAAGTCCACCGGCAACCAAAGGACCTCAGTAACGCATGGCAGTCATAACGTCAGAGTATACAATCCCTGCACCAAGCAAATACTGAGTTACGGAGCTTAGCAAAAGAATCCGAAATGAGGTGACTTACTATTGACCTCCCTTCTGACAGGGCTGAGTCATTGCATTTTTCTATTGCTGAAATACCTCCATGTACTATACCCTCCTCCTGGCACCTTACTGCATTAAGACTTATTTGCAAATTTATCTCTTGCTGAAGCAACTGCCTGATAGTCATATTCTGCTACGGAGTTACCTCTATCGCCTCCATGCGGTCTAGAAACCCAGAGGCTAAGGTGGGCTTGAATTCTACTCATTTGGGTACGAGAGTGATGACTATTGCGCATAAATTCAAGGTTATTTCACACACCAGAAAGACATGCAGTGCGCATAGCCAATGCAGCACCTACCTCACCAATGCGTCTGGCAGTGGACACACCGGCTGTTCCGAGACTGCTCGCAAGCGCGCGCTAAGCTCCGTCATCGTGCCATTGGTTCGCGACCCTCTAACATTCAATTGATAGATTACCTGCTCTCTTCTACGCTGCTGCAAGCCAAGGCACCCCTGGGTTGCAAGTGGCTGGTTCTGTCCTCCTGTAACATAACTGAACACAAAGTCTCTCCGCTAAAATTAGTGAACCTTAAACAACATAAAATAAACTGTGAACGTTACAGCTACAACTAACAATGGGACCCAGAACATAGCTACACTCTGCTACAGGAATGACGCGTCCCTCTGGGCTAAAACGATGCAAATTGCAGCGCAAGTGGCTGTGGAGTGGAAGCCTGCACCAGGGAAACATGCAAGGGCAGCAACATTCATAGTTACAATCACTGACTTTATTTTAAATCAGATTACAACTAGCAAACAACCTTTCCAATTCATTAGCTAGAGCTTTAAATAGCATTTTTTTTATTTTATATCTCCACGTCAATGAAATTTCGACTGTAGGTATCGAACATCAAAATAATTTATAATAAGGTACTCAGACAGTCAGCCATTTTAAATAACCGAAGGTTATTTTCACATTAAATAGTTAATGATTCCATCCCACAACAATAAATTCTTCTTTTGCGAATGCCTTTGTCCTGCATGTTGCGCAGGGTAGGCATGGTTAAGTCAGATTTGGCATGGTTATTTTTAAGGGGTGGCCGGATGCCCTTCCTGCTGCCACTCCAAACCCCTCCAGGACAGAATTAGTGTATCCCAGCTGTCTACATCTGCTGTAAACTATGAAATAGTGCGAATGTGTTGCAAATGTCTGCGAGGCATGTAACTGATGCGGAACGTGGGGACCAGCCCGTTATTTACCTAGGGGGATGTGGAAAACCTCCTAAAAACCACATCCAGACTGGCCGCACACCAGCCCTCGTCATTAATCCGCGGGGCGGATTCGATCCAGGAAGCAGCGCATTAGCGCTCTTGGCTAACCTGGCGGGTTCCTCCATCCCACAACAATAAAAACAAACCTTATTCACAATATTCGAATTTAAATAGTTTAAAAAAATATCTCAGAACAATAATAATACCAAACTGCACTTAAACAACACGGATTAAATAATTAATGATTTTACCCCTCATAGTTGTAATAATAATGACAAAAGCTTATACAATGAAATAGTTAGAAATTGAAACAGTATGCGGCTGGTCCCGGCGGAGGTTCAAGTCCTCCCTCGGGCATGGGTGTGTGTGTTTGTCCTTAGGATAATTTAGGTTAAGTAGTGTGTAAGCTTAGGGACTGATGACCTTCGCATCATTTCCCATAATATTTCATACAAATTTGAACATTTATTGAACTGAAACAGTAAACCAGCTCAATGCAGTGTGTTACAATAGTTGAAATTAAATAAAACCCACGGCCCAACCAAAATGCACACCAAGGTCCTCGCCTCCAGATGAGATACACGCCACAGCACTGCTAGACAAGCTACTGGCCAGAAATCCCAAATGGAAACCTATCTATAACACAGTAAGATTGGGCATGGGCGACAGATAATGGAACAGATACAATTCAAACATAAATGTACATACATAATGTACTGCAGCAAGTACTTCCCCTTCGATTTTTTCTTTTCAAGGCACTGGTCGGGAACAAGGAAGGTCCTGAGCAGGCAGGACAAAAACGTCAGTGAGTGCGGTCATACCACAAACAAGCATGCGAACAACTAAAGCCATATTAATAACAGTACTGCTCATGGCATGGTGCAAAGACCACACTATTCCAAACGGACCGATCCACAGGAATCGGTATTAACACCCCCCCGCCCCCCCAAAAAAGAAACAAATATAAATAGAGCTATCAGCAAGCTAACACATGTGTCTGGCCCACCATAGGCACAATTCATAACTTATGTCAAGAGTGCGACCAGCGGAGTCTAGACCTAATTTATACTTCAATACATCACTGTAAAACATATTAATGAGCCACTACTCAGATAAAATTCAGCCTTGCGAGGCAGATACTTAAAACAAAAACCGGAAAGAACTACTCTTAAATCCACACAAGGCAGTCAAATCGCCAGTGTTAAAGAACAGTAAAACCGGATTCACTAAAGGACATTACCAAAATTTGAGTGCCTCACTCGTGTTGCCTAGTGTAATCTTACAATACACTTCCACCTAAGTCCAAGCCATTATGGCAGAACAGACTGCCAGTAACCAGACCAAGCAGGAGTAGCTAGGGAACCAATAAATTCGCACAATGAGGTCAGCTAGCCGACCATCAGTACTTAACACGGTGGGTTCCCTTTACGTTAGTGGACCAAACCACTGCTGAGCGAGTTGGCGCAGTGGTTAGCACACTGGGCTCGTATTTGGGAGTACGTCGGTTCAAACCTGCGTCTGGGCATACAGATTTAGGTTTTCTGTGCTTTCTCTAAATCGCTCTAGGCAAATGCCAGGGTGGTTCCTTCTCCAACCTTGACACAATACAAAGATGTGCTCTGTCTCTAATAACCTCAATGTCGACAGGGCGTTAACCTCTTCCTTGCTTCGTTTTCCTTCCAAACCAGTAAATGGCCATCTGTGGCAGTATTCAAATAACAGTCACAGTAAAAACATCCTTACAAGTTGAAACAGTATACCAGACAGGCGTCACATAACCAAAAGATGTGAGGACAGGTCATGAGTTGTGCTTGGATAGCTTTGTTGGTAGAGGACCTGCCATCACTGTGGGGCTCCAACCATACGGCAACATCCTGGAACATGTCACTGAGTGATGGGTACAATTCCAAACCCATCCCGTCTTAAATGGTGTCTGGAAAGTTTGTATCGATCTGCAAAGTTAGATGCCCTCTTACCTTCATATCAGTATTGGTGCACCATCATAATGCATGATGGTCAGCCCCACCCCTGTTTCAGTTGCAGCAAGGAGGGCCATTTGTGGTCTGAGCGTGTTCAATGAAGTGTCATGCAACATTCACTGTCGGAAGTGTCCTTGCCACCCAAGCTGACCACCCTACCAGTAACTTATCTGGTGGCCCTTGCCACGACTACTGCTTCATCAGATGAGTCATTGCACAGTCTCTCCGATCGGCATGTCCCACTATCCTACCACCCTTTGAACAGAGCAGTTGCACAGGGCCACCACCCAGAGTCCTGCGATGGATGCCAAGGAGACAGATACCTCTCCACAGCACATGCTTGATAAGTTCATTGTACTGAAACAGGTCGATGTTCCCCCTATCCATCATCTGACTCTGAAGAACACATGTGCAAACAACATTCTCTGTGTCAGCATGAATGTCATTAGTGATTGCTCATGGGTCCTCAGAACACCCTTACCCAAAATGATGGAGACACTGCCCAACCAATCTATGGCCCCATGCAGACGATGGCAGATGGCACTGGCGACGACCAGTTCATTTTGTTGGATGAGCAACCAGTGGAGGCCACCACAATCATACTACTGACCAGTGTACACATTGAGATGCCCATCTCCTTGCGGATACCTTATGATCTCTCTCACTACGACAATGTCCACATGGACAAATCCTTGACATGGGACTGTGGTGTGATGATTCAGAGGACAAGACGCTTCCTCCGTGGGACTGTCTGTCCCCCCCCCCCCAAAAGAGATTACCTGTTAATATCAGAATCGACGCACTATGGCTGGCAAAATGGGCCCTCTTCGCAGTCTCTGCTCCACACCATGCCAGGCAATGGCAGTTATGAATTGGCCACATTTAGTACAGATATACTGGTTTGCCACATTGAACATCAATATGACTGGCACTCCAGCAAAGCTGCAGCTCCTGTGTGATAGGCTTCAGGCCTCTGATGTCAATGTCGCCCTCTTTCAGGAAGTTCATGTTGCAATACTACCACCAGTTCGCAGCTATGTCTCATACATATCTGTATATGGTCACTCAGGCTGTGGTGTGGCCATTTACATATGTGAATGGATCATGGTCATGTGCATGACACTCCTCCTGTCTGGCTGGAGCATGACTATAACATGCACATTGTCATTATCTACATCCCATCTGGCTCCACAAAGCATTGGCAGTAGTCATGTTCATTGCAGATGCTGTAGCCACCCTGTTTTCCAGACGCTGTGATTGCTTCATTGTGGGCAGTGATTTCAACTGCATCCTCTATCCAAAGGATCAGATGCCTAGTCATTTGCCAAGCCTGAGGCTACATACCCTGCTTGAGGACTTTCATCTCGTTGATGACTGGGAGAAGATTCATGGCGACACCCCCAGTTATACACATTATACAGCACATACTGCGAGCACACTCGACCAGTTTTATGTCTCTGTCCACCTTGGCAACGTAGTCTCCCAAGCAGAAAAATGGCCCCTTGCATTTTCAGACCATTGCACCATCATCTGCACACCTACACTACCACCTCAGTTGGTCTGGCGCAGCAAAAGGTTCTGGAAGCTTAACACTGCCCTACTTTGTGACCCACTCTGCTGACAATATATTGCCACTCATGGGTGTCCTCCAAAAGGTGTCTCCATGGTACACTGGACTGGTGGCTGTAGTGTGCAAACCTGCAATCACAAGGGTCTTCATGCAGCGTGGCAAGGAAGCAGCAGCATGGAATCGGGACACAACCAACTCTTACTAAATGAACATTCATGAGATTGACGCACTCCCCCTATCACCTGATGTCCATAGGGAATGCCAGCATACTAAAGCCCTTCTCACTACAGTCTGGAACCGCGCGACCACTACGGTTGCAGGTTTGAATCCTGCCTCAGGCATGGATGTGTGTGATGTCCTTAGGTTAGTTAGATTTCAGTAGGTCTAAGTTCTAGGGGACTGATGACCTCAGAAGTTAAGTCCCATAGTGCTCAGAGCCATTTGAACCATTTTTGAAAGCCCATCTCATCACTCTCTCATGCAATAAACTGTATGGGTGTCATGAGGAATCACCATCCACGGTCCACGCTGCATCTGATCGTCATCATCAGTATCGACTGTTCATCTCACCTTTGATGGTATTCGCCCCATGATGCAGGTAGTGGTGGTGTCTGCCTTCGCCAACCACTACTGTGACTTTTATGATGATGATCTAATGCCAGAGCCAATTCCTGATGACTTCCACCACTGTTCTGAACAGATCCTCACCACTGTAGAGTTGACACCTGTGATGTTTGCAACGACTGCAGATGAGGTGATGAAAGTGATCAACAATGGGGCTAAGAACAAATCACTAGGACCAGATGGTGTTCCGGAGGAGCTCTACCTGGCATTCACCACCTTAATGCTCCATTACTGTACAGATATGCTTTGGGAACTCGTTACTCTGTCCTGTCTGATACCAACCAAATTTGTCACTGGTGTTCTTTTAATGGTACCTAAGCCACCGGGAGGGAGAAATGTGTCTGCATACTCCCTTTACCTTAATGAACACAGTTTATAAAATCTGTGTGTGCTTCTTAGCAGTGCATATATGCACAGTCTTACCTATGTCCTTTCACCAGAATTTACTGGATGTAGTTATTGGACTACCCTTCAGACCGCTTTGGGGGAATGCCGTGACCCCAGAGCCATGGTGTACTGACTCTGGACAGCGCTGATGTCCATTTGTTTTACAAGTGCCATCCATCACATTAGCTTCCCATTCCAACTCATGGTTGCAACAAGTGTAGGGTTCCCGCCAATCTTTCTAGACCCCACTCACCGGTTACTGCTTCTTGCCGTCTTCCAGGTACAGATCAATGGGAGACTTGTTTGACCAATTCCTGTACGCCGCTCCATGCATCAAGGATGCCCCCTGTCCACACTACTGGAAACCATTGCAGTGAAACCCCTCACCCACAGGGTCCTATCTTTTGTGATTATACCTACAACTGCAGGACCTACACAGATGATCTCCTACTTCTCGCCCACTCCACGCCGGAACTCAATGACTCCATCTACTGGATCCAACAGTACGAACGTATTTTGGGTAGCATCGTTAACGTCCATAAGTTGACGATGATGCATATTGGGCATGGACTCCAGGTTGTGGCACCAGACATTCTCCCTATCAGTACCACCCTCTGTAACCTAGGGATACACTTTACAGGCACCACACACTGCACTGCAGCATTGGCTTACCACCAGCTTTTACTTTCCATATGGCACCATGTTTGCCACCATGTCCACTGTAGCTTGAATCAAGTACAATGTGTGTCCTACGTCAACGTGTATGTGGCCCTTAAACTGGTACGTGTTGCTCAGATACTCCCAATGCTGTTATCCTTGGTCGCCAACTTCAATCAGCCTTTCGATAATTCATATCAACAGGAATCCTTTTCCAGGTCTGTTGCAACACTCTAACATGGCCAGCTCTGAAAAGCTGCCTCAGACTCGTGAACATGTGAGCATGAACCTCCACATTCTATGTGCATAATATGCTGTGGCACTGGAGTGGATCCTCTCCATCTTTAACACACAGACTCTTGGATATCCTCCGACAAGCTACTCTCCAACCACCAATCAATACAGCACACATCTCCCCATTATTGTACCATATCATAACTTACATTGTCGAACTTAGCTAGGTATGGAATGATCTCCTGGTTAGTCACCCTCCCCTAGTGAAGGACTTTTAAACTTTGCTTGCATTGTCCACCCCTCACAACCCCATGGAGGTACAACACCTGGACATTAACTGGCAGATGGTTTGGGTGTGTGTCCACACACCCTTTTTACCACCATACATGTCTGCACTCTGGTATATCATTGTCAATGGTAAATTCCAATAGTTGAGTTTGTTATACAGGACTAGCTATTTCGTTACGTTGCTGTGACTGCCAACTCCATGACCATGATGAATATCATATTATGTGCTCCCTGAAGTAAGAGGTTTGGATCCTCATCCAATTGCGTTGTGGACTGATACCTCCACACCTCACCAACGATGGCTACTCTGGAGTTCCTGCTGTTGCCCCAGGCTTTTCACTACCTTATCGCAAAACACCTTGCTCTCAACTGGTTTCGAGGACAAGCTTTACAATACCTCTTTCACAACAGTCCACATACGGTCCTCAATTTCTGGTGTTGGGTTGTAATCATGCACTGTACGCTCAACCAGTTGCTCCATTGCCTACAAACCTTCGCAGGATGCTTCCACAGTGTCTTTCCATCAAGTTTCTCAGGAGAGTTTCTGTGAAGTTTGGAAAGTAGGAAATGAGGTACTGGTTGTTTTAAAACTGTGAGGAAGTATTGTAAGTCGTGCTTGGGTAACGCATTCAGGGAGCACTTGCCTGTGGATGGCCATCGTCCCGTGTTCGAGTATTGGTCCTACACACAGCTTCAATCTGCTAAGAAGTTTCATATCAGTGTAGACCCCACTACAAAGAGAATATTTTATTTTGGATGCATCCACCAGTCTTTGGCTAAGCCATGTTTCTGCGATGTTCTTTCTTCCAGGAGATCTACTCCTGCAAGTTTTGCAGGAGTGCTTCTGTGAAATTGGGAAGTGTTAGATGAGTTACTGGCGGTAGTAAAGCTTTGAGGACGGGTCGTGAGTCGTGCTTGGTTACCTCAGTTGGTAGAGCACTTGCTTGCGAAATGCAAATGTCCCAAGCCCAGCACGCAGTTTTAATCTGCCTGTTAGTTCTATCTACTTTTTCCTTAGCCAGGGCACCTTATCAAATTGCATTTTAGCCTCTAGATGTATAGAGTGGTATTCTGGGTGCATTAGAGAACACAGCACAAAGTACTGCTTGTTAGTATGAAAAATGCATAGCGCCATCACCACATAGTTATAAATCATGAGGGGAAACTGTATTATATCTACCCAATACAATCCTAGTAGCCTCAACCAATCACGTAACATGATTTTATCTGTAGTTGTGCTTGTAAACCTCATCATTCATGGATGAATTACATTGAAACCGGCTAGGCATCTACTTCATCTATATGGACCATTTCCAATTTAGGTACATTATTCCTCTGTATTTGTACAGTAATTACTATTCCCACAATAATGTAGTAGTAATAGCAGAACAGAATTGGATTTCTTTCTATATGCTACATCCAATATTGGTTGCCTACTTTGCCTATACAAAGAGACCCTGGTTGACACCACAAAAATCGTCATGAGCGTCTTTCACTGTATCGTACATTTATATCGGGAAAGTTGTCTATTATATACTAATCACAACTGGCATCGAGCTAACATTAAAAATGCGAAGATCAACTAATAATTTTTTGTTCTCATAATGTCCTTCTGTGTACCTACAAATGATAACTGTTTACAACGTACCAAAGTGGTGTACGTGAAGTCAACGAACAAATTGATACAGGATACCTGTGATGTATCAAGTCGGGAACAGACTCAACTACAAAAGCTTTATAAGCAAAGGCGCATGCGTACAACGAGAGGCTTTGACTAAAATAATCACTGAATATTGCAAATCTCTTGTTCTTGCACTTACAAAAAGTAATATTGACGTTCGTGTACATTTACCTCAAAATATTATTTATTTTAACAACATGAATTTAACAACCAAATCGTTTTATTTCTCTGCCCTTCTCATTACGAAGCTATTGTGATCTTAAGGATTTATATCGAGTAGTAACCGTAATTAGCTATGGCAAAGCGTTTGCAAATGTCTTTTCCTTTCATTATCCTCATGGACTGTGTTAGTGAAACTGCCGACTATGCAGGTGACAGAGAGCGACAGGATACTGATACTCTTGTGCAGTGCACATGTGCTTTACTTACATGACTTCGGTAGGCCAGTTTGGGCCTTTTTCCCGATTTGATAGACTGCAAGCGTCCTACATCAAATTCTTCGTCTCGACTTTCTCAAAACCACTGTGGTACGCTTGTGGCGAAACAGCGCTGTATCATTTGAAAGACACAGAGGCGAGCGAGTGTGCTGGGACTTTACCCCGGTTCACTACTACTATAGTTCAATTCTTTTATCTCGGCGGCTCGCGCATGCCCTCCCAGACGCGGGAGATTGCTGCGTTGCCATGTTGCAAACGACGCATGCGCCAAGAGTAGCAGCGCCACAGTATAGTATAGTTCGCAAACTTACGTTTAGGGGGGAGCGCGCAGTTTATGAAGTAAAGCCACCACGGCTGCATTAACCCTTCCGCTGCTACAGAGACGTGCTCCCCGCATTCCGCGCTGTACGCGATTTTGTCATCACTGCACTGCTCGCCTGTGCTGACACACAGTGTTCCGACTGCTTTGACACTTGTCATTCGATTTCTCAAAAACTGTTTGGCCCAAAAATTTGATTTTTGCACATCTTCTTGACTGATACCTTCCCCCCATAAATGACTTAATTTTGTTTCGATGTTCAACGCAGTTATTGTGCAGCATTAAATGTAGTAAACCATTGCACGAAATTCTGAAGAGTTTGCAGAGGTAAAAGTCCATAGCATATACTTTCCGTATGGTCGATTTTAGTTGCCACAATGTTGAGAACGAAATGTGGACAAGGTACCTAAATTTCATATAAAATTAACTGTATAACAATATCTCATTTAATTTAAGTACCAGATAGGTGTCGTATGTAATATTGAGAATCATTCCGTCTTTCGCGACTGTAATAAAAGTTTTATTTGTACCAGAGTCATTTCAATTTTTTTCTAAAATGTTCTAATCAAAACAAAGTTGGCGAAGTACACAAAATTGAATTGTGGACGTAATAAAACATAGAAAAAACTAAAATATATAGTCAGTGAGGCACAGTGCGCAAACAATTTGTGTTTGTCACAACGAACAGCAAATACTTGCCAAAACATAGATCAGTCAACGAAAACATTGAATATGATGATGTTGCCAAAGCAGCGAAGCAAAGAATTGCGTCCTACAACCAAGTAGCTCGGCAACGTACGAGCCAAAATTCTGCCATAAATAATACTTGTAATACTGTTGCAAAAGAATATATATCAATATGAATAGTAAAACAGCGACTGCGGAAGAGAAGATATACAAACAAAACAGATAACATGAATATTGTATGTGTGCCTTTTCATTGTTTTTAACTGCTGTAAAAAAATATTGGAGGACAAAATTAGAAAAACCGAAAACTTATTATGATTATAATGAAGAGACAAAGCACTAGAAATTTCAAAAAATTACATTCAAACGAATAAAATTCATGAAGTAAGACACCTCGATATTGTTCTTAAATACAGAAAATATAAAGCACTGAACAGGGTTTGAACTCAGATCCTCTCAATTAGCAACTAAACAACTTAGCCATTACACTAACGCTTCTCTTCATTCAAGAGAGCTCCTGGCTGACTTTAACATGTCACACAAAATACAGACAAACACTGTTGGTATGACTATGAATTGCTCACGTTTCGTCGAAGTACAATACGAAATAAACAATTACCGCTATTCTTTATTGCGAAAAAGTTCGTGAGAATGATACAAACACCTTTCCTTGCTATCGCCTGAATTAGGAGGCTTATTGCTTGTTTGGTTTAATTAATTAATAGAATATGAAGCAATTGGTACAAAGAATGCTTTTTCCAAACTTTCTATAAAAGAAAGTCTGCTATCAAGAAATTGCTTTTGTTCAATTACTTTATTTATGACTGAATGTTTCTAAAACTGAAGACACTCGTCCGTGCTCTGTACTGCGGTCGAGCTCTGGCAACGTCGTTCTCTGTTCATTGGCTGACTGCGTTTTGTGACGTCAGATGCGCAGAACTAACTTAAACTCGGCAGCCATCGTAAATGACGCGCACTTTAGCCCCATGTCATCACAAGGCATCTCAAGGCCGACGAGAAGACAGGCCATGGCGCGTACATCATGAAGGTACACCTGAACTCGCTTGCTCGCTCGCTCAGCTCAGCAGACAAAATGCGTTTCTAAATCTGTTAACCCACAGCTGGACGTGTACGTACTAACGAAATTTGCATCTGATACTGGTATCTGCTATTATGAAGTCTTCTAACAGTACTGCAACACAATTTAATACTCAATATAAATAGTACAGCGGTTTGTTTATAGCATTTAGTCTCTTCTGCTTAACAGTCCTCATTTGAAACAAGAAGTGGTGCCTTATGCAACTGATAATCATTTTGGCATGAGTATAATTTTATTCTACCCCCAGTACAACTGTGACAAATTATAGGCAGGCTTATGGACTCCCGATCATTGTAGGACTAATAACAGTAAGACTTCATAATAGCGGATTCCAGTAGAAGGTGAAATTCTCGTTTCTACGTACACACCTAGTTACGAGTTAACAGGTGCAGAAACATAGTTCATCTGCTGAGTTGAGCGGATGAGCGAGCGCAGGCCTACTTTCGTGACGCACCCGCCACTGCCTTTCTCGTAGGCTTTGAAGGCGCCTGTGCGTAGATAAGAGTATTGCGCCATGTCTAAGAATGAAATTAAAAAATAAAATAACTTTTCCAAACTTTGTCAATGTATGCTTCAGTGTAATAACGTTAAAATCGGTAATTTCAGAATGAAAAGATGAATAAGTTTTACTAAAAATATTATTTTTTTTAAAAAAGTGGCGCTAAATAATAAAGCTAATAGTACTAATGTATGTCACAATCAAAAGTTACAAGTTAGACTTGATCAGTGCAATACTTTCGCCAAAATCTGCAGTTTTACGAAAATTTGGAGGCGCTAAATATTAGGCTTAGAAAGATGAAAGTCATATGTAGCCACAGTTTTATATAAAAACATTAATTATGTGATACCATTAAGCTACCTCTATTAGTTTTCAAGTAATTAACTAAAAACCAAAATTAGAGCAGAAACATCCTTATTCATAATAGATTAAGTATCATTTGTATTTATGATAGAATGTTCTAACTACAGCACTTCATTTAATTCATTAAATAATAAACCTGTACCAAGTTTCAAGACTGGAGTATAAATAACAATCAGTACAAGGACCCTTAAAGAGGTAGTTCACAGGTCATGTTCTACTGTAGCTTCTGTTCTAAAAATTCTAGCTGGCAAAATTTAAATGCAGTCGAACTAAGACTTTTCAGTAAATAACGCAAACTTAAGTTTAATTATACAAGCATTATGAATATTGTAAATTCTTACACTAGTAATTAATACGTGTTTGACAAAGCAGCCATTTAGATGTTGCTGCCTGTGCTTACAGCGGTTGATAGCAGGTGTTCTGTCCAGAGGTCTGCTGCGCCCACAATATAAATATGGCCAGAGAAGCAGTGAAGCAGACACAAGGCAGCAAGGCAGTCTCTCAAAGTCAGTTGAAGTAAATCAGCAAATTTATTTGCTAAGCAAAATTGTCGCATTCTGTATTTACATCCATTATTTAGTAGGCGACTTTTCCGGACAGCTGGAAATAAGGAAGTTAGCTAGGGTATTGGCAAGCCAGGGCCCCATTCATGTCGGATTAGCCCGCATTTGCAGAGGCCAAGGTGCAGAACAGGGCAAAGAATAATCCGCAAGTAGAACTAAACAAGTCATAGCACTTCAGCTCATGCTAGTATGACAAAGAAAACAGACATGCAAAAACCAAATCGCAAACACAAGTTAGTTGAAAATGAGACAAGTAATGAAGAAGTACTAACACAACAACCAACCGAAAATATACAGCAAGATCTAACAGTTATAGATACTGACCAAAATGGAGAGCAACACTCAAATGTTACAGACACTATTCAAGAGGACAATCAACACACATATAACATAGTTACTCAAGGTAATGAAGAACAAGGCTACACTACCCAAATGACACTTAAGAAAAAAACCCATCTAAGAGACACTGAGTCTGACAATGGAGAGACAATTACAAAAAATTACATTGATCATGAGCATGCAGTTCACGTTTCAAATTTAGAAAAAGGTGAAACAACAAATACATTGTGCACTAAATTGAAACAAGTAAATCTGGCACAAGAAATAAAGGACATAAAATTCGGTCGAAATGGTAGTGTAATTCTCATCTGTAAAAACCCAAATATTGAGGAACTAATTGTCAAAAAACTAAAGGCAAATTGCCGACCAGAAATGAAAGTTGAAGCAATGAGACCCTATTACAATTCTAGGCAGCAACAACAAAGAAATTTTGGGAATTTTGTTCTAAGTCTGAGTGTAGTTGTAACAAAGGTTGACTTTGATGTTACAATTAATGACGTGGAAGAAGTTCTCAAGTAACTAGACCTTAATTTTGTCAGGGCAGTTAGAATGAAATCCAAAGAAACAGGAAAGGAAATTGCAAAAATGCGCGTGATTACGCGTGGTCAACATGCAGTAGATTATTTTCTAAAAAATCATTTGAAGATGTTTTGCAAGGTACATACAGTAGAAACTTCAAAACGTTCTCCTCCATAACCAGTACAATGTGTAAAATGTTATAGCTTCGAACATTCTACTAACAACTGCACAAAGCCACCAAAATGCGGTAAATGTGCAGGTCAAATTTTACAAGTAGGATGCACAGCTAAAAACGTAAAACCAAAATGTCAGACATGTGGAGAAGACCACCTAGCAACCGATGTTAGATGTCCCAAGATACCAAAGGAGACCACATCGATTGATACAACTGTCAAAGTACACTGCATCAATACACCAGTTACAAAGGAAGCTGACAATGACGAAAAATATGTTCAAGTAGATGATCTGTTTAGAGCAGTTACTACAGCTCTGATTAATATACTAGCTGATAGGAAGAATAAAATAGAAACAGCCATGGGAGATGTAGCGAAGAAATTCTTCAACAGGAAAGTTGCTATTACACAGAGCTTAAGCTCCAAGCATATTCACATAAACAATCTTCAGGACTGATTACGTACAATACAAGAACCATTACAGTTGGCACCAAAGCAATGGCCACCTTTAAAAAAGAACAGTTCACAGAGAAATATACAAGTAGAAGAAACACCTTCTCCAAAAGTAGACAGTACTTAAAACAAATATCTTAAAATATAGAAACCAGCTCTAATTTTGAAGACAGCATACAAAAATGGATACTCGAGAAAATAACATAATTTCTAGAGAAACCATTATTGCCTTTGTCAATGCAAATGATATACGATCGAAAATTAATTTAATAGAACATCTAATAGAGTCAGAAAACGTCAGTGTGATAGGTATTGCAGAGACAAAGGCATCTGAGTATCCAATAACGATCAAGGATTTTATATGCCATAGATACGATACTAATACCAGTGTAAGGAATGTTAGTGGAGGAGTAGCAATATTACATGGAAAAAACTTTCCAACAGTTAGAACTGATTTGCCAGAAAATTTGCAAAATGTACAAGCTGTGATATTAAAGACACAAACAACAACTAAGAAATTCATCTTTTTAACAAGAATATATATCCCTCCAAGGGACAGATTACCTACAGAATTTTTTTGAATATATGACAAGTCCAGGCCCTTTCATTATCATGGGTGATCTAAATGCAAGGTCGAATACTTTTGGAGATTCCAGAAAGAATACAAATGGCAGAATACTAGAATCTATCCTTACAAATTTTAATATTCGATGAGTCGACAATGAAAAACCTATTTTTATAAATCACAGAGCTACATCAATACCCGATCATATTTTATACAGTAACAGTATACATCGATATTTTAATACTCACTGGATAGGCAAAAGTATTGCTAGTGATCATCTACCACTATTAGTAAGTACTACAACGTACCTTTCTATCAAAAGCCAACAAAGTACAAAAGTAATATATGATTTAAAAAACATGGATCAAGAAAAATATCAAACATTGCTTGATGAGAATATACCAGAAGTGATTGATATAACAACAACTGAAGAATTAAACCAATATAATGATGCCATTGTAGCAGCTGTAAAACAAGCAGAATATGAAAACTCCCAGTAAAAAGAATAAAAGAGAATCTATAAAGGATACCTGAAAATATTTTGGCAACTATAACACAAAAACGTTGGATATATCGACAGGTAAAAAGATTTCAACCTGAAGAACTGAGAATAGAATGGAACAGGTTGAATATGCTTGTTAAAAGACAATTAGCAGATTTTCGCTCACGAAGATGGGCAATAACGTGTATATTGTGAGATCACAAACAATCAAACAAGTTCTTGAAGACTTTTAAACGTATTATAGGAGATAAAATAAACATTGATCCTCCACTACAAAATAATGAGAATATAAAAACAGATAGTCAAGAAAAGGCATAATTTTTAGAGAAGTTTTAGTAGAAACTCGTAAAATACCTAAGGATCCACTTTTTAATAATATACACAAACAAAAAGTTGAAGCAGAAATGTCAATGATTTTAACATTACCAGAGGTTTTAAATGAGAACAATTAGCATTGATTCAAGAAATTATGGGAGAGGAAATAGATAAAGCAATAAATAATGGTAAAAACACTTCACCTGGAATGGATGGAATTTGCAGACTACATCTTAACTTAGCACCAACGGAGAAAATAATTAGAAGATTATACTGTTTGTGCAACAATGTTTTAAAATTAAAACAAATACCGAAACAATGGAAAACAGCGAAAGTAATTATGATACCAAAACCTGGAAAACCATTAAATAATCCAACATCTTATCGACCTATAACACTGTTATCAATTACTGCAAAATCTTTTGAGTCCATATTAAACAGACGATTAAATAAATTTGCAGAAGACCAAAGGCTTATACCTGACATACAAGCAGGTTTTAGGCAACAACATTCAACTATAGATCCGATTATTAGAATATGTACTAGTATTACCAAGGCCTTAAATATCACAGATTGTGCATCAGCCTTATATTTGGATATAGAAAGAGCTTTTGATAGAGTATGGCGACCAGGATTATATTACAAGCTTATAAATTTTGGTATCCCAATTCAACTTATCTTACTCCTTACTTCTATTATTGACAATAGACATACATATGTATCAGTCAATAACAAACTCACTAATCCGTTCATTCCAGAAGCCAGGGTGCCACAGAGTGCTATTCTTTCACCTTTGCTGTACAGCTTATATACAGTTGATATTCCGCAGCCTACCGATGTCATGAGAGAACATCCAAAGAATTGAATAATACAAACACACAATATCTCACAAAATTAGAAAAATGGGTCAGCACCTGGCATATTAAACCTAATGCGCAGAAGAATCAATTGGTGATACTTAGACACAGAAATTTTACTACTAATAAATTACAAACACTAGATAAAGTAAAGTTAAAACTCTGGGGGGGGGGGGGGGGGGAAGAAATCTTGCCAAAACCAAAAGCAAATTATTTAGGTCTTATATGGACACAACACTGTCATGGAAGCCTCACCTAGATAATATCCTAGTAAAGGGAAGGAGAAGAATCGGAGTTCTTAAGTTAATTAGAGGACATATAATAGGAGCACCCAATAGTACATTAATTTATACTTATAAAACGTTTATAATACCAGTCTTGGAATATGGGGCTCAAATATGGATTGCAAGTAAACAGCAAACAGAAAGAGTTTTAAGCACAGAAAGCAGAATCCTACGAATTGCTACTAGATCAAGTCTCTATATTACAAATCAAGACATATATAATTGAGCAAATATATTACCGCTACAGTGCCGACTTTTTGAGTTTGTCAGCAATATAGGAATGAATAGACTCCACTCTGATACGTTAACAACTAAAAAAGAAGAATTTATGCATTTTAATTTTCCATACTACCAGTATATATCTCCATCACACACTATAGCACAATGTATTATGGAGACTAATGAAAAATTTGATAGAACAATTCCACTTGGACCTTCTAATAATATTAGCCATTTAGTTAATGACAGCTGAAGTGTAAATGTCAGTTTTATAATAAAAATTAAATAAATAAAGTGAGATACTAGAAAAAATGCGATATAAATTAAAACATTATATAAGTTACATTATCCCAGGTGGGGTTTTCGAGGGGTTTTCCCTACCCGTAAGGCAAATACTGAGATAACATCATTTTCCCTCAGGAACAAGAAGAAAAGAGGAAGAAGCAGATTAAGTAAGAAAAAGGAAGAAAGTAATAATAGGTAGGAATAGAAGACATAAGGTATTACTGACGAATTATTGTTATTGAATTGGATAATCAATATTTTATGTAAAATAAGAAATATTAATTTATCCAAAATAATATAAATAAATGGTGTCCCAACAGTATTAAAGCATCTATGGCTAGAAAGATCTAAGATCTAAATACAGCCCAACCTCAAAAGAGGGGATGAAAGATGTAAAAAAAACAACTTCGCATCAAGTAATCAATCTGTCCGTGTCAGACAAATGCTGGCATACACTGTGTCTGGATGACGTCACAGCCAGACACGTTTTCGGTAAATGTAGGAAGTGAACTTGCGAGGACTGTACACTGTGTTGGACTATTTAGAATTCAAAGAGACACTTCTCACAGAGGTATCAATCTGTCTGCATCAAACGCCAGCATAGGCCGTCTCGGATGACGTCACAGGCAGGCAGCTATCAAACGCGTTTTTCATTAATAGTAGGAAGTGAACTCACGAGGACTGCACAACGTCCTGGATCACTTAGATTTCACAGAAGTAACTGTTTCTATACTGGCCGTAATGTTTACAGAACTATGTGGCAAGTAGTCAGATTATTTTCCACTTTTCTTGCGAGAAATTGACTTTGATGATTAGAAAGAAGTCAGGGCGATACACCATTTTACTTGGATCTTTCTGTAGAGTTCATCTCTGAACTGCTAATAGTGCTGTTTCTGATAGGGACATTATTATTATTATTTCTTTACTTTCTCAGACGTTAAGTCTGGTTAAAAATGGAAAGTGACGTGGACCTTGATCAAGCATCACTTCCTTTTAACTGTACGGTATATGTTATATTGAATTTAGGAACTTTCGGGTAACTGAACATGTATCAATAATTACGGATTTCTGTAGTTGTATATATAAGTTTGGATGTAGCTGTATTGCATTGATGTACTGGTGGATATTTTGTGGTATGACTCCTGTAGTTGATAGTATAATTCGTATAATGTCAACTTTATCCTGATGCCACATGTCCTTGACTTCCTCAGCCAGTTGGATGTATTTTTCAATTTTTTCTCCTGTTTTCTTTTGTATATTTGTTGTATTGCGTATGGATATTTCGATTAGTTGTGTTAATTTCTTCTTTTTATTGGTGAGTATGATGTCAGGTTTGTTATGTGGTGTTGTTTTATCTGTTATAATGGTTCTGTTCCAGTATAATTTGTATTCATCATTCTCCAGTACATTTTGTGGTGCATACTTGTATGTGGGAACGTGTTGTTTTATTAGTTTATATTGTATGGCAAGTTGCTGGTGAATTATTTTTGCTACATTGTCATGTCTTCTGGGGTATTCTGTATTTGCTAATACTGTACATCTGCTTGTGATGTGATCTACTGTTTCTATTTGTTGTTTGCAAAGTCTGCATTTATCTGTTGTGGTATTGGGATCTTTAATAATATGCTTGCTGTAATATCTGCTGTTTATTGTTTGATCCTGTATTGCAATCATGAATCCTTCTGTCTCACTGTATATATTGCCTTTTCTTAGCCATGTGTTGGGTGCATCTTGATCGATGTGTGGCTGTGTAAGATGATACGGGTGCTTGCCATGTAGTGTTTTCTTTTTCCAATTTACTTTCTTCATATCTGTTGATGTTATGTGATCTAAAGGGTTGTAGAAGTGGGTATGAAGTTGCAGTGGTGTACCCGATGTATTTATATGAGTGATTGCTTTGTGTATTTTGCTAGTTTCTGCTCGTTCTAGAAAGAATTTTCTTAAATTGTCTACCTGTCCATAATGTAGGTTTTTTATATCGATGAATCCCCTTCCTCCTTCCTTTCTGCTTAATGTGAGTCTTTCTGTTCCTGAATATATGTGATGTATTCTATATTTGTGGCATTCTGATCGTGTAAGTGTATTGAATGCTTTTAGGTCTGTGTTACTCCATTTCACTACTCCAAATGAGTAGGTCAATATCGGTATAGCATAAGTATTTATAGCTTTTGTCTTGTTTCTTGCTGTCAATTCTGTTTTCAGTATTTTTGTTAGTCTTTGTCTATATTTTTCTTTTAGTTCTTCTTTAATATTTGTATTATCTATTCCTATTTTTTGTCTGTATCCTAGATATTTATAGGCATCTGTTTTTTCCATCGCTTCTATGCAGTCGCTGTGGTTATTCAATATGTAATCTTCTTGTTTAGTGTGTTTTCCCCTGACTATGCTATTTTCCTTACATTTGTCTGTTCCAGAAACCATATTTATATCATTGCTGAATACTTATGTTATCTTTAGTAATTGGTTGAGTTGTTGATTTGTTGCTGCCAGTAATTTTAGATCATCCATGTATAGCAAATGTGTGATTTTGTGTGGGTATGTTCCAGTAATATTGTATCCATAATTTGTATTATTTAGCATGTTGGATAGTGGGTTCAGAGCAAGACAGAACCAGAAAGGACTTAATGAGTCTCCTTGGTATATTCCACGCTTAATCTGTATTGGCTGTGATTTGATATTATTTGAATTTGTATGGATATTAAGTGTGGTTTTCCAATTTTCATTACTATGTTTAGGAACTGTATCAATTTAGGAGCTACTTTGTATACACTCCTGGAAATGGAAAAAAGAACACATTGACACCGGTGTGTCAGACCCACCATACTTGCTCCAGACTCTGCGAGAGGGCTGTACAAGCAATGATCACACGCACGGCACAGTGGACACACCAGGAACCGCGGTGTTGGCCGTCGAATGGCGCTAGCTGCGCAGCATTTGTGCACCGCCGCCGTCAGTGTCAGCCAGTTTGCCGTGGCATACGGAGCTCCATCGCAGTCTTTAACACTGGTAGCATGCCGCGACAGTGTGGACGTGAACCGTATGTGCAGTTGATGGACTTTGAGCGAGGGCGTATAGTGGGCATGCGGGAGGCCGGGTGGACGTACCGCCGAATTGCTCAACACGTGGGGCGTGAGGTCTCCACAGTACATCGATGTTGTCGCCAGTGGTCGGCGGAAGGTGCACGTGCCCGTCGACCTGGGACCGGACCGCAGCGACGCACGGATGCACGCCAAGACCGTAGGATCCTACGCAGTGCCGTAGGGGACCGCACCGCCACTTCCCAGCAAATTAGGGACACTGTTGCTCCTGGGGTATCGGCGAGGACCACTCGCAACCGTCTCCATGAAGCTGGGCTACGGTCCCGCACACCGTTAGGCCGTCTTCCGCTCACGCCCCAACATCGTGCAGCCCGCCTCCAGTGGTGTCGCGACAGGCGTGAATGGAGGGACGAATGGAGACGTGTCGTCTTCAGCGATGAGAGTCGCTTCTGCCTTGGTGCCAATGATGGTCGTATGCGTGTTTGGCGCCGTGCAGGTGAGCGCCACAATCAGGACTGCATACGACCAAGGCACACAGGGCCAACACCCAGCATCATGGTGTGGGGAGCGATCTCCTACACTGGCCGTACACCACTGGTGATCGTCGAGGGGACACTGAATAGTGCACGGTACATCCAAACCGTCATCGAACCCATCGTTCTACCATTCCTAGACCGCAAGGGAACTTGCTGTTCCAACAGGACAATGCACGTCCGCATGTATCCCGTGCCACCCAACGTGCTCTAGAAGGTGTAAGTCAACTACCCTGGCCAGCAAGATCTCCGGACCTTTGTTTAGTTTTAGCTTGATATTCACCTCTGCATCTATTATCAGTTGCTCTTTACACACTCATGCTCCTTTGCAACAGCCTTTTTGTTCTTCATTTATAATTTTGTTCTATGTTGTATGTGTCATTAATTTCTGTGTAATGACTGAAGTTAATATTTTGTATATTGTTGGTAGGCATGTTATGGGGCGATATTTAGCTGGGTTGACTGTGTCTGCTCGATCTTTAGGTTTCAGATAAGTTATTCCATGTGTAAGTGTATCAGGGAATGTGTATGGGTCTGCAATGTAACTGTTAAATAATTTAGTTAGATGTGAATGTGTTGAGGTGAACTTCTTTAGCCAGAAATTTGCTATTTTATCTTTTCCAGGGCCTTTCCAATTGTGAGTAGAATTAATTGCTTTGGTGACTTCATGTTGCAAAATTATCACTTCAGGCATTTGTGGTATCGTCTTGTATGTGTCTGTTTCTGCTTGTATCCACCGTGCACGCCTGTTATGTTGTACCGGGTTTGACCATATGTTGCTCCAGAAGTGTTTCATGTCTGTTATGTTTGGTGGATTGTCTATTTTAATGTGTGTGTTATGTATTGTCTGGTAAAATCTCTTTTGGTTTGTGCTGAATGTTTGATTTTGTTTCCTTCTATTTTCACTTTTTTTTGTATCTTCTAAGTCGTTTGGCCAATGCTTGTAATTTCTGCTTCTTTTCATCTAATTGCCCTATCGCTTCTTGTTGTGAGATTTTACCTAACGTTTTTCTTCTTTTTTCTGACATTTCATTTCTTATAAATTGTGTTAGCTGTCCTATGTCTTTTCTCAGTTTTTCTATTCTGATCTGTAGCCTGTGTTGCCATGCTGGTTTTGTGGGTTTCTTCTGTGTGTTGGTTGGTTCTGATCTATGCCTAGTGTGTATATTTAGTGTAGTGAGTGCTCCTATATAACACTTTCAGACCCAAATTATTCTCAACCATGAAAAAAAATATCTATTCATTGTAATCGGTAAAAATGGGTATTAGAAACATAATAAATCCAATAAAATCATTGAAAACATTTTTATTTACATTTTACAGAATGTCCATTGTAATGGACAAAGAGTATCAACGGTTGTTATATCCTGCATTGTGGAACATTTTGAAACAATTCCTTCTTTTGACAAAACATAGATGGACATTACATTTCTCACAAAATACATGAGTTTTATTCTTACAACTAGGCATTTTACACCTTGAAGTTTCTGTATTATCATGGTACTCAGGAAAATGTCCAGTAAGATCATTCCGAATCTCTGGTGCCGGACGAATCTCAGTTCTTGCTCTTTTTGCTTTTATGTCCTGTAAATCACTACTGGGTCTGCCACGTTTCACTTAGGTACTAGTGCCCATTTTTACAAGAGCCTCTCCTATTCTCATCTTAAAATGAAGCAAATCCATTGTCTCTTTCTCTCCCAGTGACTCAGTATTTCTTTTGTATTCCAACCAACTGTTCACACGCGCTAAATCTACAGCGTGGAACAACATTCTCAATGTCCATTTTCTAGATTTAATAATAATCCTACACATGCTAATTAACATATCTATTTTGTCAACACCACCCATAGCATGGTTGTAACGACATACAAGTTCAGGCCATGAGACAGAAACATATGTCTTTCTCCATTTTTCCCAGCACTGTACTTCATCTTGACTACCACATCCTACAAAATTTGATGCCAGAGCTACTGGTATATTGTCAAACCATTTACACATTATCACTGCTTCATTTGTGCTCACCACTTCTTCAGAAAAACCACGCCCTTTCTTTTTCAAATCCTTATCACTGCTGAAAGGTACATTTGGCATGCGACATGGTCTTGCTGTTACTGCTGCATATATATTTTTTTATTTTTAATATTTCTAGTAAGTTGAATGTTGTGAAGAAATTATCAAAATATAAATAAGCATGTTCTCTGTTAATTCTCTCAACAAGTTTTAGAACAATAGATGCCCCTAAAGCAAACTTTTTTACAAAAGTGTTTGAGATTTCTGGAGTATCTCCTTGGTACAACAGAAAGTCATAGCACAGACCACTTCTCCCACATAATAAAAACAGTTTTATACCCCAAGGTTTAGGCTTTCCCTTACAATACTGTTTTACTCCTAAATGACCTTTGAAAGGAATCATTTGCTCGTCAACACATAATTCTTCCTCAATCTGTAGTTCCAAACATCTTTGTCTGATACACTCATAAATGGGTCTCACTTTATAAAATTTGTCTTTGCAATTTTCTGGCCTTGCCAAATTGTCAACTACATGGAAATTTGATCTCAGTTGGAAAAATCTCTCTCTTTTCCACAAAGAGATCTAAATGCAATGCTGAATCCCAATACATTCTAACTCTGGGGTATTTCAAGCAGCCCATAATTATATGAAGTCCTAGGAAAGCCTTTATTTCCGTTACATTTGTCGGTGTAAATGTTTTCCCATGTTGCAATGCATACATGTCGGTTTTTTCAACCATATTTTCTAAGAAAGCATGAGAAATGTACTCTGGAAAATATTCAATGGGTGTCATATCACACTCTGATGGCTGCACTGAATACTGGTCTTCACCTATAGGTGTGCTTTGGAGTGTAGGCGATTTTCTTCTCCATCTAATATCACTTTTTTCAGTAAACACCCACTCAGATGGAATAATAGAGTCTTGAACATTTGAGTCCGGTGTATAAGTATGATTTTGGTCATCTTCTTCTGTGCTGCAACTATCGTCCTCCAGTTGTTCCTCTTCGTGGTTTGTGACTACATCAGCACCTAAAAATGACAATGCAGTATAGCAACAACCAGGTCAAAATATATATAATAGTCAGGTGAGATTGATAGTTTTATTATTACATACCAGGTCTAGTGCATTGTGGAATAGATTCTGCATCATCAAGGCCACTTTCATCGTTTTATGAGAGCTCTAAGTCAGAAACCTCACCTGACATCAGCAAATCCAGTGTTTGGGAAGCATCTCTCTCAATATGATAAAATTCTGAAAATCAATACGTCAGATGTAAGCAATTTCATCAACAGTGTTGAAACAAGCCGCAAATACCAAGTCTGGAGCAATAACATCAAGTACAACTACTGCAATATTGTACATAAATGCTTGGAATTTGATCTACTGAACCTTTGGTAACATAAAATAAATTAGTTCCATCCCCTACGTTACAAAAAAAGGCGCAGTTGCATCACAGAAGTTATTTTCATGTAGCAGAGATACATTACAAGCACACAAGTAAAAACAACCATTGGGACTAAATGTCCATTTCAATGGACATCAGTTTTGTAACATCGATAATACAGTGATTTTCCGAAGCATGTATCTAATTTTGCTATAGAAAGTATCCAAAACCTTACTAAAACAAATAAAACTTAAAAACAAGGGGAACTCTAACCTTTAAACACGTAAAATTGGTCGAAATATGTACCCACCTTTTACATGCTTCCTCTGTGCGGCCATCTTGTCTCAAACAACTTCCAAATA
This sequence comes from Schistocerca serialis cubense, assembly GCF_023864345.2. NCBI lineage: Eukaryota > Metazoa > Arthropoda > Insecta > Orthoptera > Acrididae > Schistocerca > Schistocerca serialis. The sequence continues at coordinate 175,620,848 of NC_064640.1, read as the reverse complement.
CTTCGTGACTTCACCACTAGATGGCAGGATCGCCCATCAGATTGAACCACAAGACTTCCATTGAGACGTACAAGCAATCCTGAAAACATCTGTGCTCTCAGATATGAGATATTACTCTCGAAAAGTAGTGTCCATTGAAATGGACAAGGGGTCTAAAGGGATAAACAAGTAGTTGTAACTTCCATAGTTGTGTTTTCATTTATTTTGTTGTGTATGATTGTGTTGATAGTTTTTATTGTTGTTTCGACTTGTGGGTTATTTGGCGGTCTATGCAAGAATGGTCTAATGTCTGTATTAGTGTCTTTGTATTCTATATATGTCAGCTGAAATTTTTCTTCTATATCTAACATGTGTGTCACTTCGTGTTCTATTTGAGCTTGTTCTGGTGGCTGTCTTAAGATTTCGTTTTCCTCTGATTGTTTACTTGATGTGTGTTGTTCATTGTTTGTTTGCTATGGGATGTTTGAGTCCATTACTGTATTTTCTTCTTCTTCTGATTGCACATTATTTTGTTCCAGTATCTGTTGTACTTGTTGTTTGATGTTTTCTAATTCTGACTGGGGTATCCTGTTATTTTTTATTATTACGCAGATCTGATCAGCTAGTCATTGTTCTGTAAAAAATTTTAATTCTGAGTATCTGGTAATAAATGTTGTGTATACTTGTGATTGGCATCCAGTTGTGTTGGTTCCTAGGTTTGTTGCTTGGTAATAAGAGAACATGAGGTGTCGATTGACTTCATCTGACCATCTCATCCTCTGTCCTTGTTTTCCATCTAGGGTGGTCACAGCAAGCATATCCTGCAAAACATCTCTATTTGGATTTAAATCATTTTCCAGTTGGCTAGCAGTGTCGATACCATTGTGGGCGGGCATAGGGTTCAATCGTCGTCCCCGACCATGATGGCGCTTGTCCAAGGCTTCTTTAGTTCTGTCCTGAACCAACTGATCACACTAAAAGGGGGGGTTAGCCCTATTAGTGGTTTGTTCTTTTCGTCGCCTTTTACAACTGGCAGAACATACCGGAGGCCTATTCTTTTCCCGGGCCTATGACTGTGGATGTGAACTTTTACCGAATATATTAGTCACTTAGAACTCAAAACTTTTATTTATAGACATAATTCCTGATCCCACTGAGTGTATTGCTTGTGGGACCACTTCCTTTCAGTGAGTACAAGAAGAGTGTGAACTTCCAGACTGGAATTTATGGTCAGTATGTTCTCCATCGCTTTCTGGCTGACCGCAAAAATTGTTTTCAGGCTCTTGTGAAAACGGAGACGAAAAATACGTATAAATCCACCCGTCGCCCCATGTGCTGTGAACAGTTACAATTTATGCCCCATGTATGTATCTTTTAGGATCTCTTTACAGTCCTTCCATTCCATCCGAAGCTCCAGCTGTGTTCATTTGTTGAGCTGCTCGTCTAATGGGGATCGAAAACTCTTCTGATGCAGTAATAGCAGCATTGATGAATACATCGTTTGCCGGTCATGGAGGCCAAGCGGTTCTAGGCGCTACAGTTTGGAACCGCGCAACCGCTATGGTCGCAGGTTTGAATCCTGCCTTGGGCATGGATGTGGGTGATGTCCTTAGGTTAGTTATGTTTAAGTAGTTCTAAGTTCTAGGGGACTGATGAGCTAAGAAGTTAAGTCACATAGTGCTCAGAGCCATTTGAACCATTTTGAATACATCGTTTCAACGTTGGCAGTAAGTACACGTCTGTTGGGCTCAAGTCCAGGCTGTGAAAAGTATGAGGTAACACTCCTAAAACGCATTCAGGTAACTTCTGCAATGTGCAACACATCAGTAGGTACACAGTGCAGGTTCTGGCCCAAAGTGCACTGTTGCCAGATTTTCTCCCTCCCCCTATAACATCATGCAGTATTGCCAGATTCCTGACAAAGGCCAGTGCCTTTGTACAAAATGGCTGGAAATTCAAATTTTGGCAGGATATTCAAAAACTGGTGGGAAACACAAAAAAAGCCCTGTTGTGCTACGGGTTTTTCTTCAGCTGTTGTCCTGAGTATAAATTGGTGGGGAATTCAAAAATCCAATTCAAGATGGCGTACTGTCAAGCCAGGGAAGTAGGTCACTTGTGCTAAGTACAGAATCCAAAAAAATTGCTGACCTGGAATACTGGCACAGCCAGATTATGACATCAGATGGCGATCCAGCATGGCAAACAGGGCATAATGGCGCAGCTCTATGATGTCAGAATCAGAGATTATGGACATGGGATATTGGTGCAACCTTACTATGGTGTCAGAATCCGAGATGGCTGAACTGGAATATGAGCACAGTCTGCATTGCTGCCAAATTTCCTTGTTTTTTCCCCCTGAGAAAATGGATGCTTGTTTCTCTTACAGGTTCAAGGCTATGGTTTTGGAACAAAGGAAAAGGTCAGCTCCCTCTCCCCTGTACCAGCGCTAGGACAAAAGCTGTTTGTTTCATCTGCAGGTCCAGACCTGGCCATTACACAAAGAATGCCAGTCGGAGCCAGGAGATATTTTTCGCCTTACAGGTAGTAAGCCTTTCAGTGACATGATAAACCACTTAAAATGTTTTCCAGAGCTAATATTCACTCAGATCTGCAGGGCTATTTTAATAACAGTCTGGTCAGTTGTAGAGTTCAAGATGGCCACTGACATCACACACATGCTTACTGCTTCTCCTAACTCCAGTTCCCCTAAGTAAAACTGGGGACCCACTTTTCCCCTAAGTACACTTGTGTTATGATTACAGAATTCCCCCCTTCACCCTCTGAAGTCACAATTTACACAATTGTCTTCCAAACTTTCGCTTTGACTCATCCTAAATTTAAGTGCACTTGCACTATGTTTAAACAACTGCCACCATTGCTGGGACATTACAAAATTTAAAATAGTGAGAAATTCAATTACCTTAAGTTTAAAATGATGGGAAACCCTCTCGTTGTCACAAGAAGACCACTTATTCTAATTTTAAAACTGTGTAGATCAGTGGTACAGTCTGTATGATTGCCAAACACTCATCACTATTGTATGTGATATAACAGGAATAGGAAAGGAATGCACTTGTGTCTTTATTTACACGAATACCACGCCAGTGGGAGGCTCTTTTCCATGCTGGATAGCCCTGGGCTGAGATTCAGTGCCGCGCGAGATTAGCCGAGTGGTCTAAGGCGCTGCATTCATGGACTGTGCGGCTGGTCCTGGCTGAGGTTCGAGTCCTTCCTCGGGCATGGGTGTGTGTGTTTGTTCTTAGCATAATTTAGGTTAAGTAGTGTGTAAGCTTAGGGACTGATGACCTTAGCAGTTACGTCCCATAAGATTTCACACACACATTTGAGATTCAGTCATTCCCACATATCAAGGGAAGTTTCACACTGCTGCAACAAGGTCTCACTACTACTGCTCCGCCGATCGCCCCATCTGGACAGGGCAAGACTGCACTGTGCTGTGTTGCACTCCAAAGCTACCATCAAACTGTCCTTAGCGCCCACTGCCACACACTCACTGCATCACTACTGAAAGGCTGCTGCTACCTTTATGTCTGAACCAGTCAGTGCTGTATCATCAGCTGGGAATGTGGATAATTGTTTGTCACAGATTGTAGTCTGCAAGTAGTATACCCCTCCCATAACTGACTACATTACTTTGCACTTAAGAAGCGTACGACATTGTATTGTGCTAAGTGTTGGACCTCTTCTACTACTGGTGCGACCGTAGTCCATTCATCGTGTCCAGTCTCCTACTGCATTCACCTGGCATGGTACCATCATGAGGTCTTTCTTTTGAACTTTTGGACATGCAATACCATACACCCCTAACTCTATTTGACAGTGGAATATGGACGTTAGCTATGTGAAACATTAATGTTCCAGTTTATAGATCATATAGTTGTGATGATGATTTAATACAATCCTGCAGTCCTTAAATCCATACTTTAAAGTAAAATCAGTCAGACAGTTCTACACAGATCTGCTGTAAATCCCCCAACAGAAAAGCATATAACTACTTTTAAGCACAAATTTCCCTCTATGTGAATAACAAAACACTGTTGCTAGTAACTCACCAACTCAATAACAAATCTCGATTTATATTCCTTATTCTGTTCACATGACGACAGTGTGGAACTGTATCGAAGACAGTATCAACATAGAAACGTATGTATAATGCCATCAAAGGTCATGAACGAACAGAGTGAGTTTTCCCCACCATTAAGGGCAACATGCTATTTGTTAACAACTCTCCAGGCCAGTCTCATCTCCCATGTGATATTCTGCATTTTGTTCATGTGATGCCATGTCTGTATTAACACTGACCAGAAGTCAGGGACATGAATTCCTACCACATTGTTCACCCATCGCAAAAAACCACTTAGACAAAGATGCTATTTCTAGTCTACATTCCCCATTCTATTACATTACAGGTAAATGGAGACAACTGACACACAAAGAGCAAATCATTGTATCTTCACATCAATTTTCTGGTGAAATCAAAGAATAATTTACAGAAATGGATGAAATTTCCACCTAAAGAAGTGAAATTCCCTCTATAGATAAAGTCTTGTGCTTTTAAAATGAATGTTCTACCAACACTGAATTTTCATTTGGAAACAGCGAATATGGAAACCGAAATCAATGAAATTAGTACCCACTAATAAAAACAACATGTTATTTGCTACAAATGCTTCAGTCTAGTCATAAATCTGACATGGTATTCCATATACACTCCTGGAAATTGAAATAAGAACACCGTGAATTCATTGTCCCAGGAAGGGGAAACTTTATTGACACATTCCTGGGGTCAGATACATCACATGATCACACTGACAGAACCACAGGCACATAGACACAGGCAACAGAGCATGCACAATGTCGGCACTAGTACAGTGTATATCCACCTTTCGCAGCAATGCAGGCTGCTATTCTCCCATGGAGACGATCGTAGAGATGCTGGATGTAGTCCTGTGGAACGGCTTGCCATGCCATTTCCACCTGGCGCCTCAGTTGGACCAGCGTTCGTGCTGGACGTGCAGACCACGTGAGACGACGCTTCATCCAGTCCCAAACATGCTCAATGGGGGACAGATCTGGAGATCTTGCTGGCCAGGGTAGTTGACTTACACTTTCTAGAGCACGTTGGTTGGCACGGGATACATGCGGACGTGCATTGTCCTGTTGGAACAGCAAGTTCCCTTGCCGGTCTAGGAATGGTAGAACAATGGGTTCGATGACGGTTTGGATGTACCGTGCACTATTCAGTGTCCCCTCGACGATCACCAGTGGTGTACGGCCAGTGTAGGAGATCGCTCCCCACACCATGATGCCGGGTGTTGGCCCTGTGTGCCTCGGTCGTATGCAGTCCTGATTGTGGCGCTCACCTGCACGGCGCCAAACACGCATACGACCATCATTGGCACCAAGGCAGAAGCGACTCTCATCGCTGAAGACGACATGTCTCCATTCGTCCCTCCATTCACGCCTGTCGCGACACCACTGGAGGCGGGCTGCACGATGTTGGGGCGTGAGCGGAAGACGGCCTAACGGTGTGCGGGACCGTAGCCCAGCTTCATGGAGACGGTTGCGAATGGTCCTCGCCGATACCCCAGGAGCAACAGTGTCCCTAATTTGCTGGGAAGTGGCGGTGCGGTCCCCTACGGCACTGCGTAGGATCCTACGGTCTTGGCGTGCATCCGTGCGTCGCTGCGGTCCGGTCCCAGGTCGACGGGCACGTGCACCTTCCGCCGACCACTGGCGACAACATCGATGTACTGTGGAGACCTCACACCCCACGTGTTGAGCAATTCGGCGGTACGTCCACCCGGCCTCCCGCATGCCCACTATACGCCCTCGCTCAAAGTCCGTCAACTGCACATACGGTTCACGTCCACGCTGTCGCGGCATGCTACCAGTGTTAAAGACTGCGATGGAGCTCCGTATGCCACGGCAAACTGGCTGACACTGACGGCGGCGGTGCACAAATGCTGCGCAGCTAGCGCCATTCGACGGCCAACACCGCGGTTCCTGGTGTGTCCGCTGTGCCGTGCGTGTGATCATTGCTTGTACAGCCCTCTCGCAGTGTCCGGAGCAAGTATGGTGGGTCTGACACACCGGTGTCAATGTGTTCTTTTTTCCATTTCCAGGAGTGTATATATATATATATACGTTAGGCGAGTACATATTGATGTTACCAAGAAACACTATTCAGTTAACTAAAATCGAGAGCATTCCACTTAGATTAAAAACTTTGAGGATGTCATATACAAATTTAGAATATATCTTGTCTGTTGTATAATCAGATATTTCGACAACAGGAAAAAATGCGGAGCTGAATCTCACCGAGAGACTTGGTTCAAATGGCTCTGAGAACTATGGAACTTAACATCTATGGTCATCAGTCCCGTAGAACTTAGAACTACTTAAACCTAACTAACCTAAGGACATCACACACATCCATGCCCAAGGCAGGATTCGAACCTGCGACCGTAGCGGTCGCGCGGCTCCAGACCGTAGCGCCTAGAACCGCTCGGTCACTCCGGTCGGCCTCTGTCTAGGAAACAGTTTTAATTTGTCATTAAGTTTCATGAAAGAAACTGTTTTCACTAACTTGTGAGTTTCTCGAAGATGATGAAACTACCGGACGTAACAGTGGCGCGGGGTTTGCAAATATGATGGTTCCTATATTGCACCCAGTTCTGTGATTGTATGGGTAATGCGCCATACCGAGGCAGGAAGTTCGACAGAATGCCTAATAAATGTGATTTCAGGATTACGATGTTAGAGTGGTTGCGAGACAGGCAAATGAACTGCACTGACTCAATGAGGAAGACTGAACTGTTGGCTAACAAGGAAAACAAACCAACCGTGAAAGTTTACGTCAAGGATGAAATCGGCGAGAGCAGAGGACACATAATAGTCTGTTTACCCCCTTACAACTGCGGTTTAAATCCGTTGGAATGGAATGGGCCAAAATAAAACACAATTTCGGGAAGAGCAATGTCACTGGTGACATGGCGAAGGAAATATTGCAGAATCTCGTTAATGCTACCTTACTTTCAGTTACTGCATAGGATTGGCAAGGTTACTGCAGGTAAGTGCAGCCAATGGAGCAAGAGTACTGGAACAGCGCGGGGTAGCCGCACGGTCTCAGCCTCCTTGACGCGGCTCACGCGGCTTCTCCCGTCAGAGGTTCGAGTCCTCCCTCGGGCAGGGGTGTGTGTGTTGTCCTTAGCGTAAGTTAGTTTAAGTTAGATTAAATTGTGTGTAAGCATAGGGACCGATGACCTCAGCAGTTTGGTCCCATAAGACCTTACCACAAATTTCCAAGAGTATTGGACACAAGATGGAATAATGGAAACGATCATCTATTAAGTTATCATCAGTATCACGCCCTTAAGCTATTATGATGATGATGATGATGATCTTGAATCGAACACAGATTACAGTGATCCTTATTGAACATCATTTTGACAGTTATTAAGGCATAGTTAATTACACTTTGTAAACATTACTGTTGTGCTGTGTTCAATAAATGCAGTGTGCAAACAGATTCCAAAAATCAGTTTTTGACTTTCTGTTCACAGTGTCATGAGTTGTACATTTCTCTACTTTCATTTTTTATTATGTGCGATGAATAAATAATACATAAGTTGAAGATAAAACTCTCGAGCATGCCTATAGGTTCGTTTGAGCAGTTGCCAGCGAGCTCGTGCGCGTGCGCATGCGCAGAGCTGAATTCGCGTATGAGCAGTGCCTTCCTCCGGCTTCTGGCTACTTGGAGCCTGGCTGTTTGGTGTATGAGCAGTAGCAGCAAGTAGCCAGAAGCTACCCGGAAAAATTTTCCTGGCGCGCCCAAGCTGCCAGATTCGCACATGCGTAGAGCAAGCTGAGTTATAGTGGGGGTGGGGGCTCCTTCCCCACGTAACCCGTAGCCGCGTATATGTTTCGTGTCTTCGTTTACTGCTCCCACGTCAAATGAAAACAAAACAGATTTCTGTGGCCGGGAGCCATCAAGTGATTTAATATACATTCTCATAACCATGAAAGACCAAAATAAGTTAGTAGTTTCAATTTTCTGATTTTATATTATTTCCACGTTATTAGCAATCAACCATTAATGTCTTAATGAAGCTATTTCTGTTTTATAGAGAAATTTGCTTCAGTTATTTTTTTTCCGCTGAGGCAGTTACTTTATTTGAAACGAAGTGTTTCATTCCGCGCTATTGGCTACTTTCAACCTCGTTCAGTTTAAAGTGCAAATTTTCATTTTCTGGGACGAATGACGTTATACCATAATAAAGAACCAAACATGAGAATACAGTACTGGACCTCCAAGAAAATTGGTATCACGAGAACCACATGAAAAGCTGAATATCAGGTACTTCAGAGACGTAGAAATGTGCAATTAGAGCGGAATGAAGCATTTTAGTACGGTTTATGAAATTCCGATGCTGCTGGAGTAGGCTCTCTGATGTCCTGTTCCTTTTATGATCTCTTAATGCTATATAGGCCTACATACGAACATCGTAAACATTGACTTGAAACTAAGTAGGCAAATTTGGTCAGTAGTTTTGAACTAAATATTTTGTTTCAAATATAATGACAGATGTAGCAGAATTTTATAGATCTGCCTTCTGTGAAAGTGTTTTTCGATCACAAGGCACTAGTCTAGTACTTCCTCTGGGCCTGAAGTTATTTCTTAATTTGTGTTTACGTCTTAAATTTATAGAATGCCATTCTATGCTAATTTTAGACTGGCAGCATACCATGTTTTATCGTTTTAACTCCCCACATGGGTTCATATTTATTCCTAGAATAGAATATAAACTGTCAGTTGTAAAGTTTCTTTGCCTCACAGACAACCATGTTAATTTTTTCACATTTTGAAATAGTCATGAAATTTATTGTCCTTTATTCCGGTGTAAGCTACACAAGAAACTGTTTTTTTTTTTTTTTTTTTTTTTTGCAAGTAGTTTGTATTCCATCCTAGTAGCTTTTTGCAGAGCTGTGTAGATGTAAACCTGTTGGAAATGCTACATAACAATATTGCAGAGTACGAATTAAAAAATCTGTCAAAGTCACCCCTTAGCAAAATTTTATAGTACTTCGAGCTGTGGAATCTAATTTTGAAATGATATTTTGCCAAGAACTGCTTCCTTATTTGCATCCCTTATCTGTGTGGGATATGATAAAACAATTGCTCTAAGTACAACCGTCAGTATGTCCTCTCAACAACATGCCGCACGGGCGGCACGGCTACACATGGTCACGTGATGCCCCACCAAAAATAAGACAAAAAGCGTATGAGCAGAGCAAGCACCAAGCACAGGCTGCATACGTCACCGTAGCTGCGTATGCCCAGTACATCCTGTTGTCTGGCGCTTTCTGGTAACTGCTCAAACGGACCTTATGTCAACGAATTAGGTGTTTTCCGATCCGACAGAAGTGTCACTTAAGCGGGCAATATTTCCGCGAGTGCCGCCTCAGATTTCATGTTAAGCACAAAACGCGGGTAATGGTGGCAGCACTGCTGCAAGCAGCTGACGCTGCCTTCCCCTCACCTCTCCACGTCACACAGGAGCCTGATACGTGGGCACTGCCGTTTCAGACAGCCACCGCGCCAATCGCCAACTTATCTTGGATAAATTGTACATAAACAACTGACACATAAACAGACGTTTCCAAGGGATTTCAAAATCATTCCTGATGAATTGCGAGGGTGCTTGTACGGAAAAATGTAGTATAATAGTTCATAGAGACATGTGGGTTCGTGTGTCTCAGTTGGTAGAGTACCAGTGGTTGTAACAGTTGTAGTAGAGTCAATAGATTGAAACAGTAGGTCCCATGGTGAATTCAGTAAGGTGGCAGCAGAAGGTTGATGCTATAGACTGCAACGGGTCCCCACCTAGGTTAGTTGTAGATTCAGTACTATGAAGTCTCACGCAGCAGTATCACAGCATCCACACACTTTTTTGATGATAACATCATTAACTAACACTCGTTTTCGCTGTAGGTACGCCTTGGTGTGATGGAAATTTTATATTGATACAGACAAAATGTTTAAGTCCAACCATGATTCCTATAAACAGAATCAGATCTATTGTCAATCCTTGCACTGCATTTTTAAGTGATACCTCTCATAATATGTGAGTGATTTACGTTATACATAAAACATCTAACTTTTCTCAGGGATTTCTAAATGGCGACACATGGGAGAGATCTGAAGATGCGAACAAAATGTGAAACATGCTCATAACTGACTTGTGGGGTAGTGTGACTTCTATTAGCAAGCATATGTGCTCTCTTAGGATATCTAAGTCATTTCCCGGTGAATGCCTGTGTGGTTCCTCCATCAAGGGTGCTTGTGCAAAGGTCTGCCTGCTGTGAGTGAGTGTCACGAAGTGTGTTGTGAAATGACCATAAGTATGGTCTCTGGGGAATTCTACAAACCTACTAGGATATAGAACATTGAAATATATTTGACTGCAGTGAAACAGTTTACATAATTGTCGCACTTAGAATTATTTATGGCCACGAGGAATTTGATTTTATGGAGACTACTCTGAAATACTTTGGACAACGTTTGGACGTTAAGTCTTCTGTATAAAGTGAGACTATGGTGGGAAACCTGACAATTTGTATGTTTCACAGTGGAGACTACAGAACGTTTAACCCCATATGTCTATATATTTCAGCAAAAATTCTAAGAAAACGCCCTCCAAAACTGTAAATAAAATGACTAACGTTAATTCAGTCTGTATGGTGAGAAATCCAAGGTAGTGATACAGATGGAACTGACGCTGTCTTCATGGTTCTAAGTTTAGATTCAAGATGGTGATCCAAGATGGTGATCTATGATGTCATCAATGAAATCAGAATCCAAGATGGCGATCCAAGATGATAGACGTGGGCATATGGATGATATCTGCAATGTTATCAGCCCAAAATACTTCTTTCATTTTTGGTGGTACTACAGTGGTTTACTTGCACCACTCATCCTCAGCATGTAGGCTTACTAACCATCAAGTGATCCTGCCACTTGTGCTCTGTACATCATAATGAAACGCTGATCACGATTTTCAGTAGGAATATACCACTTCTGGCCAGAAAAAAGTAATTCATACAGTCGATTTTAAGTACTAAACTGTTTATTATGTGTGTTTTTTCACAGTTTTATTTTGTTCCACCTTCAGCACAACAGCTCCCTGACATACCTGATACAGTGCTTGATACATCCGAACAACAGCTCAGTCAGAACAAATACTGACTCTATGATGCACTTGATACAGCAGAGTAGGGCACAGAATTGTTTACAGACTTTGAGTTCCCAATATATCCAACATACCGATCATCAATTCACCATCATTGCATGGCGCACCTGATACATCAGAGCAGAAATCAGTTCAGCATGCGAAACTGTTTCCAGACTTCGAGTTTTCGCTAGCACCAACATCTGCACCACCCATCAGGCTTATTAAATTTCGAAAATCCACGATTTAGTGGCACGAAAGTAGTGCATTCAGACTATGAATGGTATGGCATGAAATTAGTGCATTCAGACTATGAATGCTATCATATATGTCAGAATTCAACGCAAATAGCTACTGTGTTCAAAGCTCAAACATCTGAAGCGTTACTAAATTGTCCTACAATGTGGGTTGCGGAATATCCAAGAACAGTGGAAACATACAACAACGGTAATATCACACAGTGCATTCATTTTCAGGAATCTACATTCAGAAACTTGCTGTATGTTAGTTCAGCCATCGAGAGTTTGGTGTAAAAGTGTATTGAATAGTGCCCCTAAGTACCCCATAGAGTTCTTTGGACATGTTTGGCATGCACTTACAAAGGCACATCTTTGCTAAAAACTTTGATGCATGCTGTGCCCTTAGCCCATCTTTGGGTGGCACCTGTGTCTGTATGGCATGTGTACATTTTAGATCTGAGACCCAAAAACTCCACAATCTGCAACCAATGAGCCTATTCTCATCAGGCCAACAAACTTCCTGTTTTGAGGCATTATGCAATAAGGATTATCAGCTGCATTTCCATATACAATGAGGTGGCAAATGTCATGGGATACCTCCTGACAATGTGTTGGACCTTCTTTTGCCCAATATAGTGCAGCAGCTTGATGTGGCATGCAGCCTCTATAGCTGTCCATGCTTTTGAAAGTGTTGCTGGTGCAGGATATTGTGCATGAACTAACCTCTCAATTAAGTCCCTTAAATGGTTAATGGGATTTATGTCATGTGGTCTGAGTGGCAAAAGCGTTTGCTGAAACTATGCAGAATGTTCTTCAAACAACTAGTGAACAACTGTGTTCCAATAACATGACTGTTGTTTGGAAACATGAAGTTCATGAATAGCTGCAAATGGTCGCCCAAGTAGCTGAACATAACCATTTCCTGCAAATGATCAGTTCAGATGGAGCAGAGTACCCAGTCCATTCCAGGTAAATATAGCCCACAACATTGTGGAGACACCACCAGCTTGCACAGTGCCTTCTTGATATGGCATCATGGGGTCTGTACCACACTCGAACCCTGCCATCAGCTATTACCAACTAAAATCAGAAATCATCTAACCATGCCACAGTTTTCCAGTCGTCTAGGGTCTAAATGACATATCACAAGCCCAGGAGATGCGCTGCAGGCAATGTCACGGTGTTGGCAAGGGCTCTTGTGCTGGCCATCTGCTGCCAAAGCTAATTAACGACACATTTCATAACACTGTCCCAACAGATAGTTTTGTTGTATGTCCCACTTTGATTTCTGTAGATATTTCATGCAGTGTTGCTTGTCTGTGACCACTGACAACTCTACACAAATGGCACTGTTCTTGGTCGTTAAGTGAAGGCTGTCAGCCACTGTGTTGTCCATGGTGAGAGGTGATGCCTGAAATTTGGTATTCTCGGCACACTCTTGACACTGTGGACCTCAGAACATTAAATTCCCTAATGATTTCTATATTGGATGGTGCCATGCATCTAGCTTCAACTGCTGTTCTGCATTCAGAGTCTGTTAATTGCCATCGATTCATTAAATTATCAGCAAGACGTGTTTCTACAGATTCTTTAATTACAGAGTACCAGAAGCTAGAAACCGGTGCTAAGATTTTGGTATTATTGCGTTACATTGAATGTCCCATGGAAATGCAATGTTCTTCTACTGCTGATTTTAAAGGTTGCCGCAGACAGTGATTCAGAATCGTGATAACTGCTTTCAGCTGGATAAAAATTGGAATCAAATTATTACCTAATACATGTGGCGTAAACCGCCAGTATGATTTGACTATAAGTACCATGACTGCATCAGGTCTCTTCAGTACTACGTCTACTCACTCGAGGATGGCTGGACGTCTCTGGGGCGAAATATCATGGCAGAATGTTGATGGGATCCGGCTGCAAACCCCAAAATTACTGGAAGAAGAAATATGCAGGGAAAATTTCAGAAGTCACATTGAGAACCTGTTTGCCTCAGTAAGCACTTCCACATGTACTGGATCCTGGCTACAACAATTAGTCAGGTGCTTTTCTAAGCCATCACTCAGAGTAAACAAGCTGAGGCATCTGTGACAAAAATGTTATTTTTGCTTCTGTTTACTCAGTTGGGAGAATAGTAAGTGGGACATGTTTGATCCAGACATAGTACTGTTCATCATCAAATCTATGTACTCTGTGTGCTGACCAGCTACTTTTGAAAAGTAGAAGGGTCCTACGACTTCATGCTTTACATCTTTTTAGCCTTCTTCTGGCTTACTTACACCTGCCATCAGGTCATAAATATGAACTGAATAATCCCAATTCTGCCTTTCAAATTTTGGTAGGTCCTGGAGTTTAATGGAAATTATATGTCACTGAAGTTATGATGCTCACAAACATTAGATATTTCGTATGTAGTCATTAGCCCTCCATGTTTTGGATAATTTTCATCACAAAACAGAAGCGACAATGTAAAGTAGAATTCATCACCTTCTTCAAGATTCTGGACATGCCTGTTTAGCAGCAATATCCTTTGAAGTAGGAAAAATCTGTAACCCCCACCAGTTACTAGATCATAAACATGTGAATATACTTCAAGAGGGAATACACAGCCAAGTGCTGCATCAGACCCTCTTTCCTACATTTTAGAAAAATGGTCCAGTATGACACACATGGCAAAAATTATGAACTAATCTGCAGTTGGTTCTCCCATGCATCACTCCATTTTCCTCCCAAACATAGATATAGTTTTTTCTTCTTCATCATCAGAACCTTCTTTAGGGGTGTGTGTGAGCTCACAACATAGAACTGCACTGCATTTGATGGTGGGATATTGCAGGTTGTTAAAAATTCTGGGAAAAATCCCATTCCAGAATGGATAAACACATGTTAAGGAAAGTGGCAAGGTTGTGGGTGCGGCTGCAGCCAGGTATAGGATGAGGCGACAGCCAATATTGAAGCAAACTAGAGGGTCCAAGATGAGGTGATGTCCGACACTGAGAAGGTCCAGGGTGTGGTGAAAGAATCATCAAAAGACAGATTGGACTGGTGTGATAGCAGTGAACTCATCGTCGATGGGCCCAGCTGAGGGAAATGTGGCAAATGCATCATTGGGTCTTAGTCGTGGTATTGTTGAAAGTCCACCTCCATGTGATTCCAGTACTCCTGCACAGGAAGAAAATGAAATGACATTGATAAGTTTCATGTGTAATGATTCCAAAAAACAGAAAAAGCACACTAGACATCTGCAGGTGCTCATAATTATATCTAGTACTTATCATAGAAAATGACTGGTGTCTCATCTATTGGTCTACTGCCCATCGCAATATCATTATCAAGTAAATCTAAAAAAAAAAAAAAAATACCATAAGCAATGCACACAAGTGTAAAACTATTATTATTGTAGATGAGAAAAAATGAATTAGTACGACCTGTTACATATTTACCCCTCAACAGCTGGTGTCATACCCCACCCCACGAACTCTCACGGGAGAAATGTATCATGCCTTGGGAGGAGATGAAGAATGAGTCTCTCCATTGGATCTCAGTAGCTGTAACAACAACCCTAGTTCCCCATAGCTATATCATCAACAGCACCTAGAAAGAAACAAAAAGAGATCTCATACGAAAAAGAAGGAATATCAGTTACTACATACATACCCATTTGTCAATAATAGGAGTTCATCCCTGTAAATTCATACTATAAAAAGGAATCATGGCCTATGATGGGTAAATCTCAGAGATTTTGTATCAAGGGTAGGGAAATCTTAGTAACCGCAGCATCTAGCCTATGACACACCCCGATAATATTATACAAGTCTCCTAGAAAAACGATAACATTTCATACACAATATATGCATCCATAATTATGCAACACTCTTACAGGAATTGAAAAAAAACATAGAAACACTCCAAGAAATACATGCTAGAACATAAATGCAGATGCTAACCATGCATGCAGGTTTTGCTGTTGTATTTACCATGAGCGGCAGCTGTGCACTGTCCTCAACACGTTGCAAGTACTGCAGCGGGTTGGGGTTTAATTTCCTGTGTCTGTTCGTCACTGTCACTGAGCAAGCTGCAAATTAAAATTCACCTACCTCACAACAGCGTCTGCCAAATGTCCCTTCACTTGGCAACGTAGATACTTGCAAGATGATGTAAAAGCAGCGTTGATAAAAAAAACACCACCTAATATCTACAGTTACGGAGGCCGCGCAACACTAGTTGTGAAAGAAAAGGCTGTAGCAATACTGTCATCCAATTTTATTAGGCAGTAAGAAAATGCATTGGCTTCTGGGAAATAATGTCCGAAATTTCCACACAATAATGTGTATTTCATCCATGATAACCAAAGAAAAGGTACAATTCATTCGACACTTAAACTATTGGCTATTTCCTTCCAGTTCACGATTCACAGACACATTTCACACGCACAGCAGCCAGAAATCTGTCCAAACCCGAACTGCTCTCCAAAAATGCTCAGTAGTTGCATACTGAAACATGCCTTGCGGATCTATGAAGGCCAATATTTCATATGCGAATATCTGTCCAACAGATTTAGTCAGAACCTCTGAAATTTCGCCACGCAGTCCTAAACAACAACTACTATCGACTTTGCTCACCAATAACTCAAACACTAAGTAATTCTTCATCTTACACATTATTTTTACTGGCACTAGTAACATAACCGTCCACATTCAAAGCTAGCTAGTGACTTCCTTCTTCCAGCCTCACTCCCAGTATAGCTATCAGGTAACGAGTGGGAACCATCTCAATTCTGATTGGCTGACCATACTGACTGGCAATAAGAATCATCACTCGCGATCATACTCATGCCACAACTGGTCTGCACCAATCCCTATACACAGACGCATTTGTGTCAATCTGACATACAAATACGAATTATAGTAATGTTTAATACACAAAAACGAAAAGACAATAATTCTGGAAATATTCTTTAGACACACATTTTACTCCGCTGACTGTCTGGCTGCTCTGCTACAATAGCAATCACACCTAGACATACGTCATCAGCAAAGTGGGTAAATCACCTAGGATCATTTTCCCACGACAGGCTTGTGTAATTCTTGCACGTTACTTAAGACGGTATATAATGCAATATTGAAATTTGATGAATGTCCCACATACACACTCTCATTTACTCACAGGCTCACATAACACATAATAAAATAAATATTGTTTTTAATTGTTCTTTCTGAAGTTATTAGTATGAAATTGTAAGGTATTTGAAATTTTTGAATTAAATTTCCGTTAAATAATTCTATACCCTGATACTTCAGGTGAGTATTTCACTTGACAACCAAAAACAAGTCATAAATGTTCCCAGGTGAATTTTCTTTCTTAAGTGTAGTTTTTCTAACTTTAAAGTAAATTTTTCTATCTCCGAAAATATGACCGCTAGAAAGCTGAGCTTTTCACACCACCTTTCAATTAATAACAAAGTGCAGTATACAAACTTTGAAAGTGATTACACAAAAACTACTACTCTTTATTTAGATTCTTATAGGTGGTGAATGTACGCGTTCAGTGAGACACAGAATAGCTTTCCCATGGCAGGCAGTGACAGATGCACGTGTGTCTCCCGGGTAGGCCGCTAGATGTCAGCCCCCGAAGTTACACACAGCAAGCTATTCTAAAACAAGCTTTCACTCGGGACAACTTGCGACGTTAAACACCCCCTAGAAACCTAAAATTTCTTTTAATTACATTTTATGGTCCTTACTGCGTCCAAGAGTTGAATCTTTAATGATGTAGCTCTCCATGCTACTCTATCCTGTGCAAGCTTCTTCATCTCCCAATACATACTGCGACCTACATCTTTCTGAATCTGCTTAGTGTATTCATCTCTTGGTCTCCCTCTACGATTTTTACCCTCCACGCTGCCCTCCAATACTAAATTGGTGCTCCCTTGATGCCTCAGAACATGTCCTAGTAACTGATCTCTTCTTCTAGTCAAGGTGTGCCACAAATATCTCTTCTTCCTAAATCTATTCAATACCTTCTCATTAGTTATGTGATCTACCTATCTAATCTTCAGCATTCTTCTGTAGCACCACATTTCGAAAGCTTCTATTCTCTTCTTGACCAAACTCTTTATCGTCCACGTTTCACTTCCATACATTGCCACACTCCATGCAAATACTTTCAGAAACGACTTCCTGACACTTAAATCTATACTCGATGTTAACAAATTTCTCTTCTACAGAAACGCTTTCCTTGCCATTGTCAGTCTACATTTTATATCCTCTCTACTTCGAACGCCATCAGTTATTTTGCTCCGCAAATAGCAAAACACATTTACTACTTTAAGTGTCTCATTTCCGAATCTAATACCCTCAGCGTCGCCCGATTTAATTCGACTACATTCCACTATCCTCGTTTTGCTTTTGCTGATGTTCATCTTATAGCCTCCTTTCAAGACACTGGCCATTCCGTTCAACTGCTCTACCAGGTCCTTTGCTGTCTCTGACAGAATTACAATGTCATCAGCGAACCTCAAAGTTTTTATTTCTTCTCCATGGATTTTAATTCCTAATCCGAATTTTTCTTTTGTTTCCTTTACTGCATACTCAATATACAGATCGAATAACATTGGGGATAGGCTACAACCATGTCTTACTCCCTTTTCACTCACTGCTTCCCTTTCGTGCCCCTGAACTCTTATAACTGCCATCTGGTTTCTGTACAAAGTGTAAATAGCCTTTTGCTCCTTGTATTTTACCCCTGCCACCTTCAGAATATGAAAGAGAGTATTCCAGCTAACACTGTCAAAAGCTTTCTCTGAGTCTACAAATGCTAGAAACGTAAGTTTGCCTTTCCTTAATCTATTTTCTAAGATAAGTCATAGGGTCAGTATTAATTTGCATGTTCCAACATTTCTATGAAACCCAAACTGATCTTCCCCGAGGTCGGCTTCTACCAGTTTTTCCATTCCTCTGTAAAGAACTCATGTTACTATTTTGCAGCCATAGCTTATTAAACTGATAGTTTGGTAATTTTCACATCTGTCAACACCTGCTTTCTTAGGTATCGGAATTATTATATTCTTCTTGAAGTCTGAGGGTATTTCCTCTGTCTCATACATCTTGCTCACCAGATGGTAGAGTTTTGTCAGGGCTGGCTCTCCCAAGGCTATCAGTAGTTCTAATGGAATGTTGTCTATTCCTGGGGCCGTGTTTCTGCTTAGGTCTTTCAGTGCTCTGTCAAACTCTTCACGCACTATCATATCTCCCATTTCAACTTCATCTGCATCCTATTCCATTTCCATAATACTGTGCTCAAGTACATCACACTTGTACAGACCCTCTATATACTCCTACCACCTTTCTGCTTTCTCTTGTTTGCTTAGAATTGGGTTTCCATCTGAGCTCTTGATTTTCATACAAGTGGTTCTCTTTTCTCCAACAGTTTCTTTAATTTTCCTGTAGGCAGTATCTATCTTACCCCTAGTGAAATAAGGCTCTACATCCTTACATTTGTCCTCTAGCCATCCCTGCTTAGCCATTTTGCACTTCCTGTTGATCTCATTTTTGAGACGTTTGTATTACTTTTTGCCTGCTTCATTTACTGCATGTTTATATTTTCTCCTTTCATTAATTAAATTTGGTATACACTACTGGCCATTAAAATTGCTACACCACGATGATGATGTGCTACAGATGCGAAATTTAACCGACAGGAAATGCAAATGATTAGCTTTTCAGAGCATTCACACAACGTAGGCGCCGGTGGCAACACCTACAACGTGCTGACATGAGAAAAGTTTCCAACCGATTTCTCATACAAAAACAGCAGATGACCACCGTTGCCTGGAGAAACGTTGTTGTGATGCCTCATGTAAGGAGGAGAAATGCATACCATTACGTTTGATAAAGGTCGGATTGTAGCCTATCACAATTGCGAATTATTGTATCGCGACATTGCTGCTCTCGTTGGTCGAGATCCAATGACTGTTAGCCGAATATGGAATCGATGGGTTCAGGAGGTAATGTGGAATGCCGTGCTGGATCCCAATGGCCTCATATCACTAGCAGTCGAGATGACAGCCATCTTATCTGCATGGCTGTAATGGATCGTGCAGCCACGTCTCGATCCCTGAGTCAACAGATGGGGACGTTTGCAACACAACAACCATCTGCACGAACAGTTAGATGATGTTTGCAGCAGCATGGACTATCAGCTCGGAGACCATGACTGCGGTTACCCTTGATGCTGCATCACAGATAGGAGTGACTGTGATGGTGTACTCAGTGACAAACCTGGGTGCACAAATGGCAAAACGTCATTTTTTCAGATGAATCCAGGTTCTGTTTACAGCATCATGATGGTCGCATCCATGTTTGGGGACATCCCGGGGAACGCACGTTGGAAGCATGTATTCGTCATTGCCATACTGGCGTATCACCCGGCGTGATGGTGTGGGGTGCCATTGGTTACACGTCTCGGTCACCTCTTGTTCACATTGACGGCACTTTGAACAGTGGATGTTACATTGCAGATGTGTTATGACCCATGGCTCTACCCTTCATTCGATCCCTGCGAAACCCTACATTTCAGCAGGATAATGTACGACCGCATGTTGCAGGTCCTGTATGGGTCTTTCTGGATACAGAAAATGTTCGACTGCTGCCCTGGCCAGCACATTCTCCAGATATCTCACCAACTGAAAACATCTGGTCAATGGTGGCCGAGCAACTGGCTCGTCACAATATACCAGTCACTAATCTTGATGAACTGTGGTATTGTGTTGAAGCTGCATAGGCAGCTGTACCTGTACACGCCATCCAAGCTCTGTTTGACTCAATGCCCAGGCATATCAAGGTCGTTATTACGGCCAGTGGTTGTTCTGGGTACTGATTTCTCAGGATCTATGTACCCTATCTGTGTGAAAATGTAAACACATGTCAGTTCTAGTATAATATATTTGTCCAATGAATACCCGTTTATCATCTGCATTTCTTCTTGGTGCAGCAATTTTAATGGCCAGTGGCATATACTCTGTTACCCAAGGATTTCTACTAGCCCTCATCTTTTTACCTACTTCTTCCTCTGCTGCCTTCACTATTTCATCCCTGAAAGCCACCCATTCTTCTTCTACTGTATTTCTTTCCGCAATTCCTCTCAATCGTTCCCTAATGCTCTCCCAGAAACTCTCTACAACCTCTGGTTCTGCCAGTTTATCCAGATCCCATCTCCTTAAATTCCCACCTTTTTGCAGTTTCTTCAGTTTTAATGTACAGTTCATAACCAATAGATTGTGGTCAGAGTCCACATCTGCCACTGAAAATGTCTTACAATTTAAAACCTGGTTTCTAATTCTATGTCTTACCATTATATAATCTATCTGAAACGTTCAAGTATTTCCAGGCCTCTTCCACGTATACAACGTTCTTTTATGATTCTTGAACCCAGTGCTAGCTATGATTAAGTTACGCTCTGTGCAAAATTCTACTTGGTGGCTTCCTCTTTCATTTCTTACCCCCATTCCATGTTCACCTACTATGTATCCTTCTCTTCCTTTTCCCACTACCGAATTCCGGTCACCCATGACTATTAAATTTTTGCCTCCCTTTACTATCTGAATAATTTATTATTCTCATCATACATTTCATCAATCTCTTCATCATCTGTGGAGCTAGTTGGCATATAAACTTGACTTACTGTGGTAGGCGTGGGCTTCGTGTCTATCTTGGCCACAATAATGTGTTCACTATGCTGTATGTAGCACACTCCTATTTTTTTATTCATTATTATACCTACTCCTGCATTACCCTTATTTAATTTTGTATTTATAACCCTGTATTCACTTGACCAGAAGTCTTGTTCCTCCTGCCACCGAACTTCACTAATTCCCACTATAACTAACTTTCACCTATCCATTTCCCTTTATAAATTTTCTAACCTGCCTGCCCAATTAAGGGATCTGACATTCCATGCTCCAATCTGTAGAATGTGTTTTCTTTCTCCTGATAACGATGTCCTCTTGAGTAGACTCCACCCAGAGATCCGAATGGAGGACTATTTTACCCAAGAGGATGCCTTCATCATTTAACCATACAGTAGAGCTGCATGCCCTCAGGAAAAATTACGCCTGTAGTTTCCCCTTGCTTTCAGCCATTCGCAGTACCAGCACAGAAAGGCCGTTTTGGTTAGTGTTACAAGGCCAGATCAGTCAATTGCCCAGACTGTTGCCCCTGCAACTACTGAAAAGTCTGCTGCCCCTCTTCAGGAACCACATGTTTGACTGGCATCTCAACAGATACCCCTCCATTGTGGTTGCACCTATGGTATGGCTATCTGTATCGCGGAGGCACGCAAGCCTCCCCACCAACGGCAAGGTCCATGGTTCATGGGGGGATATCTAAACTACATGACAGTATTATATAAAAATACATCGAATATCAAAAGCTGGGGCTGAATAGCATACAGAATTGATATACAAGATTAATTTACGAAAAATTTCTATCTTTTTCCAAAATCACCTTTTTCTCACAAAATTATACTCTTGAATATATTTCTCAAAACTGAATTAGCAAAATATTACATTGAACTTTTTCTTTCAGAACTGAAATCAAATATTTAATGATTTAACAAATTAGCTAATTTTTTTAAATTACAATTTATGCATGGTGGGGATTGTCTATGAAATTTCACTACACTATGGGTTCAACACTGTGGAGGGTGTTGAAATATATAGTACTCGCTATGAATGGTGTTTATAAACTCTAACACTTTTTTCACAAAACTTTGGGGTTCATATAACTTCAGTTCAACACTTACATATGGATAGCATTATGTTCTCATCACTGGGGTATATATGCCAGCTCTCAGTCACAGACTGGGGTTCTCTCTCAGTCTTGTATCAGGTTCTGTACAGTTTTTTCGTACCTGCAAAATACAGCACGTCTAAGTGTCCATGCTTAATGTCTACATCCTAACCTAACATACATATTACTTTAGTCATCAATTGCTACTCTCAATTCAAAAGCAAAGAACTCCATGAAAAATTTTCCCAAAACTTTACTGTTGTTTTTAAATTTACTTCTCTCATTTACTAAAAGCTTTTTTCTCATATAAATTCATTTTCCGATAAAATCCATCATCTTATATACAGTAGTTAAATTTAACACTAATTCTCTCAGTAAAAAGTGAATTAACTGTTTCCTTAAAAAAAAAAAAAAAAAAAAAAAAAAAAAAAAAAAAATGGAACCACCACTGAATTCTTTTTCCAAAATCTGTTTTCATTATTAAGTAGTTGCTGTTACAAATATTGCTGATTCAAAAATCCACAAATATTTTTCTCTAGGAATTTTTCCTTTAGCAATTTTTTTTACAGTTACTAATTAAACTCCATAAATTTGTATATGTACTGAAAACACATCACTAAATATAGTGAGAATTACTTCTGCCACCATCTGTGGCTCTGAAAAACGTCATTATACGTTACATAAGGAATACAAAATTATTGTATATACTGAACATTATTCAGGCCATCTTCTGCAGTTTTGCAACACCTCCTACATACATGATATAAAAAGAGAAAGCAGTTTTGAAAAATTACTGAAAATTACTCATGCCTGCTTCAGTAGTTCTGAAAGAACATCTCACCCACATATTATACATAGAGAATACCAAACTAATGAATAGTCCTTTTAAAATTACTGAAAATTATTCTCGCCAGCTTCTGTAGCTTTAGCAAAGTCCTCACATTAGAAACATATTGCATAACAAATACATTATTATTGGCAAAGAATACCAAAAGCCCATGTAGAAAATTTGAACATAACTCATACCACCACTGTGGCTCTGTATATTTTGTATACAATATTCCAAAAAAAAATACAAAAAGTCCTTATAGTAAAGTACTGAAACCATTAGCTAATTACTGTCGCTCTTCATTACTCATTTCTGAAACTGTAAAGTACTGAAACCACTAGCTAATTACTGTCGCTCTTCATTACTCATTTCTGAAACTATCTCCAGCCAACTTCTGTGGCTCTCAAAACACCTCTAACACCAGTCAGTTACTGTGGTATACGTACAGTACATAGAAAAAAGGTCATTATAGATAAACATTAAGCATAACTCATGCCAACTTGTGTGGCTCTCAGACCCATATGGTACACTAAATTCAAGAAAACATACATTACTGACAATATAAAATACACTTAAGTCCACTTCTCTGTGGCTTTCAAGTCATCTCATTTATATTTATGTTATGTTTGGTCAGTATCTTAGTTCACTATTAGAACAAATGTGTCAATGTAAGTTTGTGCTGTTTGGTTGAAAAAATGGTCTGCTGATCACCTACGCCAAGGATAGGAGGGAGGAGCATTGTTTCCTCAGTCGTCTCATCACTCAACAAGACTGTAACAAGATAGTATTGTTATGAGTCCATACGAGGTTTTGCACAAGTATGGGAAGACCATCTAAGGGCACTGTCAATGGTTTAACCAAGAAACAGTGCTGGAAAGCGGTTCTGCTTCTTCCTCATGCCAGGGAGAAAAAATGAGGGAAGCATTGTTGCCGCAGTGTTCACATCACTCAACAGGTCTGTAACCCGTTGATAGTGCTGAGTGGCAATACAAGGAATTGCACTGGGTAGGTAGAAAAGCATTCCTTCACCACTCCCAAAGGGGGGGGGGGTGAAACAAGGACACATAGATTAAAGAGACAGGCAGGCAACTGGTTTACGAAAATGAACATTGAAGGAATAAACCGATCAGCTGGGCACTCTGCGGGTGCTAACCGCAACGTGCAAGACACACCGTCCTGGAGGAATAAGACAGGATGGAGAATGGGGTAGTAATCCAGTGTACTTACTACAGTTTTAGACTTCTTTCTGAATATATCTCTTTAAATCACTAATGCTTCTTAATCCAAATAGTTTATGTGACTTCACATACTCCAGTTTATAGGCATTTGCATGCGGTTTCTCTGTAACTCTAAAGGGTCCTACATACTCGTCTGTAAATTTCTTAGTTTCAGCTGTAAGTTTCTTAGATTTTTTCTTTGTCTTTACTAGCACTAGATCACCAATCTGAAAGCTCGTATGATTAGCTCTCGCATCATGTCTTCTTTTTCTTTCCAACGCCTTTTTTCTAATATTGGCACGAGTTACCTCCTTCTTTTCTTCCATGGCCAATTCTGTAATTTTAGGGAATTCTACTAAATCAAATAGGATCTTGTTAGGTCTAATCCCTCCCATTAATTCTACTTGAAAAAAACCTGTGGCTTTGTGTTTTAAATTATTAATTACTTCCTCAAAGTACCCCAAATAATTAGCCCATGCTGAGTGCTTCTTATAACAGTATGTCCTACAGCGATGGTTAAGTTCTTTCATGATTCTTTCACACCTGTTTCCCTATGTAAAATAGGCCGAAATTTTGATGTGTTGTATGTTTTTCTTACTTAAACATTCTTCAAAATGCTTAGATATAAACTGTGGACCATTATCTGACAAAATAGCTTTTGGCACTGACAGAATAGTTTTTCTCTAATCTACTTACAATTACCTTAGAGTTAGCCTTCTTAAGCAGATAAAATTTTACATATTTAGTAAATCCATCTTCCAGTACAAGCACATACTCAAAACCTCTCCTTGAAACTGGTAGTGGGCCAAAAAGATCTATTGCTACTAAATCTAGTTTGTTTTTGGGTTCCACAGAGTGCATCTGTCCATGTATAATTCTGTTACTAGCTCATACATTTTGACACCTGTCACAGTATTCCAGCTTCTTCTGCACTCTGCGCCACATGTTGTCAAGTATTACAACTTCACTTAGCTTGGCAATGCATTTACGTCCTCCATAGTGCCCATATTTAATGTACAAAATCAATTAACAGATTCACATGTTGTTCAGGGAAACAAATACGCCAATCCTTGTTAGTGTTCTTTCTCCTCCTAAAAAGAAAATCTTTGTAAACTTGGAAATATTCTGCTAGCTTTGGAAAATCAGGGTGACCTATTCTACTTTTAACCAATTTAAGATTATCACCCTGCTTCTGTTCTCGTCTAAGGTTCTTACAGATGTGTTTAATCGGTCCCTCTTCCTGTAGTTGAAAGACTGCGATCAATATCTCATCACAATTCCTGTTCATTACAGGATCCACCCCCTGCTCTTTATTCCTTACACTTCCGGATAGCACATCTGCCACTACGTTTTCAGCACTCTTTATATACTGCATCTCATAGTTAAATTGTTGCAAATACATGGACCACCTCCTGAGTCTACCATGTTTGAGCTGACAAGTATTTAAATAAGTTAGAGCACTATGGTCCATAAAAATCCACACTTTATGTCCTAACAGGTTTGCTCAAATTTCTGCAAATTGAAAATAACCACTAAAGCTTCCAGTTCAGAGATGCTGTAATTTTTCTCCACTTGTTGTAACAATCAACTTGCATATGCGATTATTTTGTGGACCTGTTCTCTTCCAACCATCTCAATCTGGAACTATTCTAACCCCAGACTGTAACCACAGGCATCTGATTCTAAACAAAAAGGTTTTGAAAAGTCAGGATGATTTAAAATCTGGCTGTTCACTAAAGCTTCCTTAAGTTTTTCAAATGTGGTTTGACATTCTGGGGTCCACTTATAGGGAATATTTTTCTTCAACAATTTCCTTAAACAAGTATAATTAAATAATTGCCCTGCCACAAATTTGCAATAAAATCCAAACAAACTGAACATTCCTTTTAGTTCCTTACGTGTGGTCGGTGCTGCATAGTCCCTAATATCATTTAATTTAATTAAATCAGGCATAATTCCTTCCCTGCTTACTATATGTCCCAGGAATTTAATCTCTTTTTTTGACAAATTCTGTCTTATCTATCTTCAATTTCATCCCTACCATTTTAATAGCATTTAACACATTGTCTAACAACAAACAATGCTCTTCCCAAGTGGGAGTCAAAATCAATACATTGTTCACATAAACAGTAATTTGCCTCAGTAACTGATCACCTAAAACCTCAAACATTGCCCTGACAAATGCACAAGCACTGATATTCAACCCAAAAGGCACAGCTTTAGCCTGGTAACATTGTCCTTCAAACAGGAACGCTGTATACTTTCTGGATTCCTTAGCCAGACGTAGACTCTAGTATCCACACGTAACATCCATAGAAGTAAAAAATTTAGTCCCTTTAAACTTCTGTAATAGTTCTTCAATGTTTTCTGGCCTGTCACTCTCTGGTAAAACAATCTTATTCAAAGCCCTAGCGTCTAAAACCAGCCTAATGGAGTCATCCTTCTAAGACACTACAATCATTGGGTTATTGTTTACGATAACAGCCTTTTCAATTATATCCCAATCAAGTATTTTCTGCATTAAGTCTTGAACGGCTTCCTTATGGACTTCTGGAATGGCAAATGGTTTTTTTGAAAAAATGTGCATCTTCTTTCACGGTTAAATAGTATTTGTAATTTTGAACTAATCCAGGCTGATCTGAAAATACCTCACAATATTTATTCAAAATTTGTCTTAAATCATCCTTTTATATATCACTTAATTCAGTAAGTTCCTCTAGTTTTTTATCTATCCTGGTTCTGACATTTTGTAGTTCAGAAGGATCCACTTCATCCCTTTCACCATATTCATTATAGCCTTCAATCAATGTAGCCACCCTGCAGTATCATATTGGAATGTCACTTTGTTCTTTATTTACACTCTGTCTTTTTCCAATGAATGGAATAACTACAGGTTTTCCACTTATTCTTATAATTACATTAATGGACCCAAAATTTACCTATCCTTCATATTTTTGCAAGAAGTCAGCACCTACCAACATTTCCACACTGAGTCCATTTATAACTAGAAAATTCTGTTTTATGGGTACCTCACTTACAGTTATGGGTAATAGGACTTCTTGTTTAACCATGTTGTTAGTTTTTCCAGTAGCTACCATAATATTTGGACCACTCACTGGTATTATAACTATTTGTTTATTCTTTGGGAGAGCATTTACAAAATTCTGTGGTACAGCACACACTAGTGAACCAGTATCAATTAGACAAGGAACTTTTTCTTCAAACATCATTACTTCAATAATCGGTTGTCTTACATACTCTCTTTTGATTACAGTCTCAGGCTCCCTCCTGCACCACTTCTCGTCTGTCGAATCCTACCTCCCTTGTGGAGATCATACTTACACTTACTGGGTCCTCCTTTTGCTTATTATTAGTAGTCGCAGCTTCCACAAGTCTATCCACTATTGACAACTTAAAATACTCCTCCAACTTCTCACCATAATTTTCCTCTGATTCTGCAACCCCTTCCAAGGTATTGTCAGAAATTTATACACCAATTTCTTCTTCCCCTTTTTCTGATTCTCCATTCTCACTTTCAGAAATAGCTTCAATGAATTTACTCAAAACTTCCTCAACCCTTACTCCTGCATTAATTCCACAATTCATTGGTAGCCTCTCATCTGTTTTGCAGTGCTGATTCACCCCCATTTCCTGATCTGAATCTTCACTTAGATTTACTTGTTCCTTAACATTATGGTCCTTATGACCTTTGTTTGCACTGTCTCTATCATATAATGCTACATGATTTACCGGATATACCTTTAGTTTCTCCATGTCACTCTCCTCTGCTCTCTTAGTGGCTAAATTATTATTATCAATATGTTGTTTTGTAGGAACCTTCCATACAAAGGGTGCTGCTAGCGGGTTTAACCTGTAATGTTTTCATCTGTGAGTGCTAGCTTCATCGTAGACTGCTAACAGTTTTCCTGCTGGGTGTTGTTACTATGTCTAAGATGCCTATCATTGGGCAGGCAGTGCCTCTGTTATGTCATCAGCCGACAGCTGATGGCAGTCATAATACTGAACCTGTTCATTGAAACTATTCCCACTAGTACCTCCTTGTCCTTTAAATCTACCTCTGTATCCATTACCTCTTTGGACACTGATTCTGTTTACATTAATGTCAGCTCTACTATCATCCCTGTCTAACAGGAGGCCTATATTCTCTCCTGGCATTTTCTTCTTCCTTTAAAATACTTTCTACCCTTTCCAGATAGCGAATAAATCTATCAAGATTATCTCTAGGAGCTGAAATTATTTTGTTTCTCCAGTACAATGGCAGCTTATTTTCTATCCCCATAATTATTTGCTCAGTTTCTACTTTTGCATTTAAATATGACAAAGAAGTTACTCATTTCTGTACAAATCTTTCAATGCTCTCTCTCTGGACATACTTTTCCCCTGACCAAAATTTATTTAAAACCTCCATTTGTTTTCTTTTTCCCCAATACTCATCAAAAAAGCCTGTTCAAACTCCACTGTTTGGTCATATTCATCTGAGGCCAAGTTTCCCCAAATTCTTGCCTCTCCCATAAAATTTGAAGTAATAAATCCAGTCTTTTGTTTAACATTCAAAAATTTAGGCAAAACATCCATAAAATCACTCCAAAATTCTTTGGATGAACATTTTTATTAGGATCAAAACTCAAAAATTGATGAAGTGTTACATAAGCAATTTCAGATGATTCTACAACATCATTAGTTACTACACAGCCAGTGTGGCTGTTAACATTTTGTTCGACACATGTTAGTCTACCCTTTTGCTGACACAATTGCTCATTCATGCTGGTACTGAATTGCTGGATATTAGTTTTTATGTTAGTAATTTTAATAGCCACTTGCATACCCAACTTAGCATGCACATCTTTTCCATGTTTAACTTGACTTTCTAATGCAACATGGTTATCCTTAAAGTGTTTTTCTATATTATGAACCTGTACATGGACTTAATTTAGTTCTGAATTTACTTGCTCTTCCAATTGTTTGCTATCTTCAGCAACTTGCTTAATCTGAACTGTCAGTTCATCTTCTACTGCTACAACAGCGTGGTTACATTCTCATTTTATCTGATTAAGTTCTCATTTCACATTATTACTGAGCAAGGTAATATCATTTTTCCAGGTATCCCTCAAATTCGAAATTTTATCTTCCATCCTAGTTTCCATTTCTATTGACAAGT
Organism: Schistocerca serialis cubense; assembly: GCF_023864345.2. Taxonomy (NCBI): domain Eukaryota; kingdom Metazoa; phylum Arthropoda; class Insecta; order Orthoptera; family Acrididae; genus Schistocerca; species Schistocerca serialis. The sequence goes on along the minus strand of NC_064640.1, from coordinate 175,591,366 downwards.
TAGTAAACCCCTGATCAGCTTCAGTATGTAACTCAGAACTTAAAGAAGTTTTTATGCCACTACCCATTTTACTCATTTTAATGTTGATATTAGATCCCATTTTATTAATTTTGGTGTCAATATCAGAACTTAATGAAGATTTTATATCTGAACCCATCTCCTTCATATGTTTGAGAATATTTGCAAACATATCTGAAACACTATATTTTGGTTCACAAGCCACTTACATTGGTTCCTACTTTATTTCTTTTACAATTACAGGCATATTTTCAACTTTGTCTCCCATCATGTTTTGTTCACTATCAGTCCCACAACTAACACACTGTGAATCTGGCAAACTATTACTAACATTTGCTTGTGACACATCAAAACTGAAATTACCAATCATGGAATCATTTTCATCTTTTACATTCCTCAGATCTACCCCCAGTCTCTCCTTTACTATCACCTGATTATTTTCAGCCATTTTGCAAAGTATCTTGGCACACACACACAAAACTCTAAGTAGAACACTACTTATCTTTTTCTTCGTGTGGTTGACACAGCAAAATGGTACTGAATGTCTGTACACTAGGCTCTGCCCACATCAGTGCAGAATACGGGTCACCGCTTCTGCCATGGCTACCAACTGCTCCCACTCATCTGGTTTGTTTACTGCAGTAACGCAGCGCCTGTCGATTGTCAGTTGTCGGCACGTCATCTGCTACAGCACACCATCTGTTGTTCCCGCTGCTTGGTACAATTCACTAGTAACTTTGCACTCAAGTTCTTTGCTGCTATGCTCCAACTGCAATTCATTAGTACATGTGTCTATTGTCCTACAATAGGTTTTTTTTCCGGGATTTAATTTCTCATGTCTGTTTGTCATTGTCACTGAGCAAGCTGCAAATTAAAATTCACCTACCTCACAACAGCGTCTGCCCAATGTCCCTTCACTTGGCAATGTAGATACTTGCAAGATGATGTAAAAGCAGCGTTGATAAAAAAAAACACCACCTGATATCTACTAGTTATGAAAGAAAAGGCTGTAGCAATACTGTCATCCAATTTTATCAGGCAATAAGAAAATGCATTGGCTTCTGGAACATAATGTCCGAAATTTCCACACAATAATGTGTATTTCATCCTTGATAACCAAAGAAAAGGTACAATTCATTTGACACTTAAACTATTGGCTTTTTCCTTCCAGTTCACGATTCATAGACACATTTCACACGCACAGCAGCCAGAAATCTGTCCAAACCCGAACCAAATTAAACAACGTTTTCACAATCATTAATTTCACCACTAACATGAGTTATTAGATTCCATCCTTCTCGTGGATTTATAAAAAAGAAACTGCTCTCCAAAAATGCTCAGTAGTTGCATACTGAAACATGCCTTGCGGATCTATGAAGGCCAATATTTCACATGCGAATATCTGTCCAACAGATTTAGTCAGAACCTCTGAAATTTCACCACGCAGTCCTAAACAACAACTACTATCGACTTTGCTCACCAATAACTCAAACACTAAGTAATTCTTCATCTTACGCATTATTTTTACTGGCACTAGTAACATAACCGTCCACATTCAAAGCTAGCTAGTGACTTCCTTCTTCCAGCCTCACTCCCAGTATAGCTATCAGGTAACGAGTGGGAACCATCTCAATTCTGATTGGCTGACCATACTGACTGGCAATAAGAATCATCACTCGTGATCATACTCATGCCACAACTGGTCTGTACCAATCCTTATACACAGATGCATTTGTGTCAATCTGACACACAAATATTATAGTAATGTTTAATACACAAAAACAAAAAGACAATAATTCTGGAAATATTCTTTAGACACACATTTTACTCCAGCTGACTTTCTGGCTGCTCTGTTACAATAGCAATCACACCTAGACATACGTCATCAGCAAAGTGGGTAAATCCCCTAGGATCATTTTCCCACGACAGGCTTGTGTAATTCTTGTACGTTACTTAAGACGGTATATAATGCAATATTGAAATTTGATGAATGTCCCACATACACACTCTCATTTACTCACAGGCTCACATAACACATAATAAAATAAATATTGTTTTTAATTGTTCTTTCTGAAGTTATTAGTATGAAATTGTAAGGTATTTGAAATTTTTGAATTAAATTTCCGTTAAATAATTCTATACCCTGATACTTCAGGTGAGTATTTCACTTGACAACCAAAAACAAGTCATAAATGTTCCCAGGTGAATTTTCTTTCTTAAGTGTAGTTTTTCTAACTTTAAAGTAAATTTTTCTATCTCCGAAAATATGACCGCTAGAAAGCTGAGCTTTTCACACCACCTTTCAATTAATAACAAAATTGCAGTATACAAATTTTGAAAGTGATTACACAAAAATTACCATCCTTTATTTAGATTCTTATAGGTGATGAATGTACACATTCAGTAAGACACATTGAATAGCTTTCCCACAGCAGGCAGTGACAGATGCACGTGTGTCTCCCGGGTAGGCCGCTAGATGTCAGCCCCTGAAGATACATACAGCAAGCTATCCTAAAATAAACTTTTACTCTGAACAACTTGCAACAATACAGTACCAATCATGGTCAGAAGAGTGTTCTGTATAGCTGTGAGTCCATTATGTCAGAGTTAAGTGAATTCAAATGTGGCAAAATTTTTGGTGATCTTTTGGTGGGTGTTTCTGAAATGACTGTAAATGAAACCGAAGTGTTTGGTATTTCAAGAAGCACCAAGACGAAGATTTTTACTGCTTGCAGGGGAAGTGAATAAACATCATCTGTCAATTCAAAAGATGGATGAAAATGAGTGTTGAGTGATCATGACAGACGGTCATTGAAGAGGGTCATGAAAAAAATAAGAGGATGAAATCTGCAAAAGTCACTGCAAAACTGAATGTTGCACTCACGAACCCTGTCAGCACAAAAACAACACCAAGGGAGCTCCTGAAGCAGGAAACTGTCAAGCACACTGGAAATCCAAAACCACTCATCAGTGATACAATTGCCCACAACTGGAAAATGTGGTGGCAAAGCCATAAAACCTGGACTGTGTAGCAATGGAATGAGTTTTGTTTACATTGTTTCCAAATTCTTGCCAAGTTTGTGTCAGAGTGAAACAAGGTGGATGTTAGGTGGTGATTTGGGCAGCCTTATTATGCAATTTCATGGTCGCCACAGTTACTCTGTAAGGTTGCATTACTTTGAAGTATTATGTGACCATTTTGGCTGATCAGGTCCATCCTGTAGTATAATGTTTGTTCCCCAGTCGTGATGCTGCATTCCACTATGACAGGGCACCCATTCACACAGCTTGCATCATCCAGGACTGGTTTTGGGAGCACAAGCGTTAACTGTCACATCTCCCCTGGACACCACAGTCACCAAATCTCAGTATTATTCAGCCTTTGTGATATACTTTGGAGACAAGGATGTGTGATTGTTATCCACCTACATGATCATTATCTGAAGTTGTTACTATTTTGCAGGAAGAACTGTGTAAGATTCCCTTGAAAACCATACAAAATCTATGCACTGAGGTGACAAAAGTTATGACATACCTCTTAATATCGTGTTGGATTACCTTTCGCCTGATGTAGTGCAGCAGCTTGATGTGGCATGGACTCAACAAGTTGCTGGAACTCCCCAGCAGAAATATTGACCCATGCTCCCTGTATAGTCGTCCATAATTGCGAAAGTGCTGATGGTACAGGATTTTGTGCATGAACTAACCTCTCGATTATGCCCCATAAATGTTTGATTGGATTCATGTCAGGTGATCTGGGTGGCCAAATCATTCACTCGAACTGTCCAGAATGTTATGACATGGAATATTGTCACCCATAAAAATTCCATCATTTTTTCAGAACATGAATGGCTGCATATGGTCTCCAAGTAGCTGGACATAACGATTTCTAGTCAATGATCAGCTCAGTTGGACCAGAGGATCCAGTCCATGCTACATAAACACAGCCTATGCCATTACAGAGCCACTGGCAGCTTGCATAGTGCCTTGTTGACAAGTTTTGTCCACGGATTTGTGGGGTCTGCACCACACTGAAACCCTGCCATCAGCTCTTATCAACTGAAATCGAGGCACATCTGACCAGTCCATGGTTTTCCAGTCGTCTAGGGTCCAACTGACATGGTACAAACATAGGAGATGGCTTGCAGGCAATGTCACGATGTTAGCAAAGGCAGTTATCTCAGTCATCTGCTGCCATAGCCAATTAATGGCACATTTCACCACACTGTCCTAACAGATAGTTTTCTTGTACATCCCATATTGATTTCTGCAGTTATTTCATGCAGTGTTGCTTGTCTGTTAGACTGACAACTCTACACAAGTGCCACTGTTCTTGGTCATTAAATAAAGACCATCAGCCACTGTGTTGCCTGTGGCGAGAGGTAATTCCCTTAAATTTGGTATTCTCAGTACAGTCTTGACACTGTGGACCTTGGAATATTGAATTCCATAATGATTTCTATATTGGATTGTGCCATACGTCTAGCTCCAACTGCCAGTCTGCATTCAAAGTCTGTTAATTCCCCTTGTGTGGCTATAATCATGTCGGAAACCTTTTGACATGAATCATCTGAGTACAAATGACAGCTCCACCAATGTGTTCCCCTTTTATACCTTGTGTACATAATACTGCCACCATCTTTATATGTGCATATCGCTATCCCATGCCTAGGAGCTGTTTTGAATGCCAAAGTGTTTCCTACACCAATTTAGGTATCGTAATGAGTTGTGTTTTTAGTGTTTCCGTATTCTTGTCCAAGTCCTGGGAGCTCACACAAGGGACATGATGAACCCTAGGTATGCCTATAAATCATGACAGATGGTGTCATATAAGTACCATGCACAATTAGGCGCGCACGCGTACACACACACACACACACACACACACACACACACACACACACACACACAGAGAGAGAGAGAGAGAGAGAGAGAGAGAGAGAGAGAGAGAGAGAGAGAGATGGATTCCATATTTATTTTTTACTCACCCTGATGTGCTGCTACAGGTGGCCTGGACTGACTGTTGTGTCAACTTTGATCGTAAGTTACAGAGTGGGCTTGACTGGGCCTCTTCCACCCCTTGGAAAAATTCTACAATTACATTAGATAAGCATATTATTACTTTACAAGTAGCAGAGTACTCAGTGTCACCAGATAATGTATTTATTCCACTCTTCTATTAGTCCATCTCCTTCTTACCCCTCTCTCTCTTCATCTCCTCCTTCTCATATCTTTCCACCTACTCTTACCCCCTTCTCTCAGTGCATCTGCTCCTCCCCACTCTGTCCATCTGCTACTTCGCTCCCCCATCCACTTCCTACTCCCCCCTCTCTCTCTCTCTGTCCATCACCTCGTTCCCCTCTATCTCCTCCTCCCCTTCTCTCTCTGTCCCTCTCCTCCTACTCCTCTCTTTCTGTCCCTCTCCTTCTCCCTCCTCTCTCTGTCCATATCTTCCTCTTCTACCCATCTCCTCCTCTTTCCTTTGACTGGCCATCTGCTCTCCCCCCCCCCCTTTCCAACTGTTCCTTTCTACTTTGTCCATCTTCTCCTCCCCATCTATCTCATCCACATCCTCTATAAGTCCATCTCCTCCTCCCCACTCTATCTGTCCCCCTCCTCCTCTTCCCCTTATCTGTCCATCCCCTCCTCTCACCTCTCTCTATCCATCTCCTCCTCTTCCCTTGCTTTCCATTCCTCCCCACTCCTCATTTTGTCCATCTCCTCCTCTCTCTCATCTGTGTCCATCTCCTCCTGCTCCCTCTCTGTCTGTCCATATCCTCCTCCCTGTTCTCTCTCCATGTTATTAACCCCCATCCTAATAGGAGGTTGCTGGTCCTTACTCCCACAGTAGTTCTTTGCACATGGTAAGAAATACGTGTACCTAGTTCAGTTTAAATTGATGCAAGTGTATAGGAGCAGGTTTTTACACATGGCTTTGCCCACATGAGCACATGTCACATACATTTTACATACATTTGTGCACATATTTCTCCTGTATCTCTAACGAATTTCACCTGGCAGTTTCATTTTCATGCAGCTCAGTATTTGTGACTCCTGAACCATGTATTGTACAATGATATAGTTTTGCAGGTATAACCAATGGTATGTGTGAATTCTGTCTGCAAAATGTGTTGCAAATAGAGTTAGTAGTAAAGAAGTAATAAATCAAAAGGTCACACCCTATGCAGCAGTTTTACTTCATGAATGGCAAAAATATAGTAAGTGATTGACTTTTTTCCTTTCATCATTTTGTGGAGAGGTGTCAGTAAGAAAAAGTCTTGTAAAGGTGTGAAATTTTGTTTAAAGTTTGTTGTAAGTCACTAACTGCTCTAATTCTCATATACAGGATGAATATAGTCTGGCTTCTTGCACATCATGAGCTACACTTCTTTTTCGCTTCTATCTTGACCCCTTTGAGAAGTAGATTGTTCTTTTCCTCATAGTGGTTCTTTCTTGATAGTAAGTGATATGTGCGTCAAGTTTGGTTGGAATGGAACTAGTGATTTATGAGCAGATACATACTTGGAACATGTGTACATCTACTTCTATAATCCATAAAACTGCTGCAACTGTATTATTACACATTTATTGAAGTATGAACTGTTTGATTCATAGACGTCTTCAATTTTTGACAAAATGATGTAATTGGATAGATAAAAGAGTCTACTCATCAAGCGGCACCAAAACACACACACAAAAGAAGGTTCTACAACATGACAATCATGACCTTGGCACCTGTTTCACCACATGTGCCATCTGGATTCTTCCCCCAGACCCAGGTTACTCAAAACTTAACAGGTGGAAACTAGCACTACAACATGTCCTTGGTTCTTGCCGCCCACCTGGCCTTAATTTACGTTAATTTCTTCCGACTCAGCATATCTCCACAGTATCTACTCTTTTTTTCACTCTGTTTTAGTTTTCTACGTCTTTCATTCTCTTACCCATCTATTTTTCACTGCCCCCTCCCACCTCTGTTACGTACAATGCACTTAGCTCTTCACTTTTATTAACTCATGCATGATGTTTAAGCAGGAATCTCTATCTTGCATGTTACCCTGTCTTCCACCTTTAAACTCCCAAGTTTTCAAATCTTGTCTGATGCAGTCCCCAAGATTCAGTTTTTCCTTCTCATCCCATGCAGTAAGTCTCCCCAGACCTGTGGTTCTTGGTGACTTTCCCAAAATCTCCCCTTTTTCCAAGACCTCACCACTCCTTTTCCTTCACCCCTCTTACTTCCCCTTCTACCCTTCTGCCTGAAAAAGGAGCCACTGGCTCCAAAAGCTTGCCTAATTACAACCTTCTTTTAATGTGTATATTCTGCTGTCACTTGGTGAGTAGATTTTTTATCTATCGACTTAAATTATTTAGTCATAGAACATCTTCAGGTTGTTGAATTGTGCTGAAGTCATGTCACAAATAGTCTGATTCTCATTTATAAGCTGAAAGCCAAATCCAAAAACAGGGGTCATACACATCTTGCCAACAATCTGGAGGAAATATAGCCAGTACGCACAGCATGCTGCATACAGTTAACCACATAGTGATTGCTGGTTATCATGTGCTAATGAGCTATAGCACACTGTAAACATCACACTAAAATTATGTCAGTTCTCTTTGAATGCATGCTGGTATGCAAATAAAATGGACAAAAACATGTTTTGTATCATTCTCTCTGCTATAACTAGAAACCAACGCCAAGTACTGAAATTATGGTCAGCTGTGCTATAACTGACTCAGACAAGCAATGCAGCTGTCTATTTTCAAATCTGCATGCTCTGGTGTGATGTCATATCTTCTACATTATCTACATCTACACTTACATGGATACTCTGCAAATCACATTTAAGTGCCTGGCAGAGGGTTCATCAAACCGCCTTCAAAATTCTCTATTATTCCAATCTCGTATAGTGCACAGAAAGAATGAACACCTATATCTATCTGTATGAGCTCTGATGTCCCTTATTTTATCATGGTGATTGTTTCTCCCTATGTAGGTCGGTGTCAACAAAATATTTTCGCATTTGGAAGAGAACGTTGGTGATTGGAATTTCGTGAGAATATTCCATCACAACAAGAAATGCCTTTCTTTTAATGATGTCCAACCCAAATCCTGTATCATTTCAGTGACACTCTCTCCCATATTTTGCAATAATGCAAAATTTGCTGCCTTGCTTTGAACTTTTTTGATGTACTCAGTCCTATGTGCTAAGGATTCCACACCACGCAGCATTATTCTAAAAGAGGACGAACAAGTGTAGTGTAGGCAGTCTCCTTAGTAGATCTGTTACATTTTCTAAGTGTCCTGCCAATATAATGCAGTCTTTGGTTAGCCTTCCCCACAACATTTTCTATGTGTTCCTTCCAAATTAAGGTGTACATAATTGTAATTCCTAGGTATTTAGTTGAATTTATGGCCCTCATATTTGACTGATTTATCGTGTAACCAAAGTTTAATGAATTCCTTTTAGCACTCATGTGGATGACCTCACACTTTTCATTACTTAGTGTCGACTGCCAATTTTCGCACCATTCAGATATCTTTACTAAATTGTTTTGCAATTAATTTTTATCATCTGATGACTTTAGTAGTCAATAAATGACAGCATCATTTGCAAATAACCTAAAATGGCTGCTCAGATTGTCTCCCAAGTCGTTTATATAGATAAAAACAGCAAAGGGTCTACAACACTACCTTGGGGAACACCAGAAATCACTTCTGTTTTACTTGATGACTTTCCGTCAATTACTATGAACTGTGACCTCTCTGACAGGAAGTCACAAATCCAGTCACATAACTGAGATGATACTCCATAAGCACACTATTTCACTACAAGTCGATTGTATGGTACAGTGTCAAAAGCCTTCCGGAAATCCATGAATACGGAATCGACCTGAAATCCCTTGTCAATAGCATTCAACACTTCATGTGAATAAAGAGCTAGTTGTGTTTAACAAGAATGATGTTTTCTAAAACCCATGTTGACTGTGTGTCAATAGACCATTTTTATTGAGGTAATTCATAATGTTCAAACACAATATATGTTCCAAAATCCTGCTGCATATTGAAATTAATGGTATGGACCTGTAATTAAGTGGATTACTCCTACTGCCTTTCTTTAATATTGGTCTGACCTGTGCAACTCTCCTGTCTTTGGGTACGGATCTTTCGCCGAATAAATGATTGTATATGATTGTCAAGTATGGAGCTAATGCATCAGCATACTCTGAAAGGAATCAAATTGGTGTACAGTCTGGACCAGAAGACTTGCTTTTGTTAGGTGATTTAAGTTGCTTCACTACTCTGGGAATATTTACTTCTACATTACTCATGTCAGCAGCTGTTCTTGATTCGAATGCTGGAATATTTACTTTGTCTTCTTTGGTGAAGGCATTAAGGAAGGCACTATGAGTCCTATGTTGCTCACTGGACCAGGACAGCATTTTTCTTTGAAATTTTTGAGGAGCTGTTCCCAAGGTGCATAGACTGGTATTTTGTGAACCTAGGTTTGATTCCCAGTGATACCAATTTCTTTTTCATTATATTTTGTCCCTCACAGTGTTGAACTGCTAATTATAAAATTTATGTTTAAACAGTTCGCTTTATATCTGTAAAATTAATATATTCAATTTAGTTATGATTACTATATATTACTATAAGCTAGATGGCAGTGAAAAAAAGCGAGTGTACAAGGAAATTTAGTATGAAGGTGTTTTCTGTAGATGAGCTGCTAAAGAGGCCCTTTACCAGTAGATATTTGGAGGAGTAAGTGATATTTAAAGAGTTAGTAGATGGAGTTCAAATGTAAATCTAGCAATATAGGGGTGGAGGATGAGGTTCAGCTATTTGGCACACATAGCACTGAAAGTTTTGCAATACTAGCAAAATGAAGATTTACCCCAGCTATCAAAGAAATTGAAAAACTTGTTAAACTTTACAAAGATAGTGGAGGAGACTGTCACAGCAGAATATTTGAAATGGTCCCGGCCAAAAATAAAAATTTGGCTAAAATTAATCTTTGAGAAAACCTGGAAAATAGAAAGATTTCCAGGCAAGCATCCATTATACAAGAAGGACAATAAACAAAAAGTTAACAACTACCGAGTGATTTCTTTGCAACCAGCTGCATGCAACACATTTTCCAAGACTTTACAAAACAGAGTAGAAACAACACTGGAGAGTAACTTAGGTAAATATCAAGGTGGTTATGTTTGGAACAAATATTTAACCTGAAGTCAACCATCTTCCACATATTACTGATTTAAAGAGATGTTTGTTGATTGTCAAAAGGTCATTGATTCCATTGACAGAAACTATAGATAAAATAGCACTATGTGAGTAGAAGCAAGCTGATGCCTCTTTCAAGTCCTAGACTATTTCACCTGAGCCAACTGTTGGAAAAGGTAATTCACCCTCTAAAGATTTACGCATCAGGTATGAGGGACGTGGATGCAGCAGCTCACAAAAGGGCACAATACCACAGCAGTTAAGAGCATTCAGTGATAATTTGTTGGCACATGTTCAATCCTCATGTTTTCCATAGTATTTCTTTTCATTTTATTTAGATTTCAGCACCGTATTTGGCATCGTGTTCCACTGAACACTCCACAAAATCTTGCCATTTTGAAATACAGATCTATATTTGTAAACAATTTGTTGGATAGATTCTTTCTTGTGTACTTATAAATATACTCCTTTACCAATAATGATAGGTTCCACCATCCTGTTGTGCTTTTTCAGCTTCTGTATGTGCTCCTTTGTGCTTTGTGCATTCTTCACTGTTTGAGCTATGGCTCCTACCTCTCCTGGTGAAGAGCCAATAGCTGATTGTACCACAGATGCTGCAATTGGGAGTGAATGATTTCTCCTTTCTCCAGATGCCTTAAGTATTGGTAGAACCCTGGATGTCTTAACAGGTCTTCTTCTTACTTCTTTTTGCTTGAAGGCACTTTTAGCCACTGACACCATTGATTGGATGCAATTTTTTAAACATCTCACAAGTTTATTCTTTTGCTTGTTTAGTGTATAAGGTGCATTCAGAAAGGGACAAGCCCGAGGCATAATTACAGAAACCAGTACCTGAATGTTAGAAGTATTGACCCTGGCTGTTGACACACTTGTCACACTGTGACAAAAGGTGGTGAATGGCTGCCTCAAAAAATTCCCAGGGCTGCAATGTTAACCAGTTTTGCATGTACAGTTGGACGTCATCATCCGAGGTGAATCGTTAGCCCCTCAGATTGTTTGACCAAGATGGTCCCCTTCTGATTCACTTCCTGCAGCAAGGGACAACAGTAAATGCCCAGCATTACTCTCAAACTGTGACCACCCTTCACCAAGTGATCAAATCAAAACGACCAGGCAATCTCACCCATGGGGTCATTCTGCTCCACGATAATGCAAAGCCTCATATGGCCAACACAGTCGTGACACTCCTGCAGAAATTCAAATGGGAGGTTCTTGGCCACCCTCCATACAGTCTGGACAACTTTATCTGTGATTACACCACTTTTGGTCACCGTAAAATGGCTCTGAGGGGCAAACAGTTCACCTCGGATGACGATATCCAACTGTACGTGCAGAACTGGTTAACATCGTAGCCCGGGGAATTTTATGAGACAGTCATTCACCACCTTGTGTCACAGTGGGAGAAGTTTCTCAACAGCCCATGTCAATACTTCTAATATACATGTACTGGTTTCTGTAATTATGCCTCCAGCTCGTTTCTTTTTGAACACCCCTTATACAATGGCCACTCGGACTGGCTGCACAGTTAGAGGCGCCATGTCAGATTGTGCGGCCCGTCCCGTAGGGGTTAGAGTCCTCCCTTCAGCATGGGAGTGTGTTTTTTGTTATTAGCATAAGTTAGTTGAAGTACTGTGTAAGTCTAGGGAGCGATAACCTCAGCAGTTTGGTGACATATTTGGTGTCAAAAAAGGACAGTACATACAGGGTGACAATTATTGAACTATATGAAATAAAATCATCATAACTTCTGAATGATTTGCATTAGGATGTTCATGATGGGAATTAGTATGTGCTGTATGGTTTGGTTCAGTGACAAAGCCCACTTTCATTTGGATGGGTTCGTCAATAAGCAAAACTGGCGCATTTGTGTTACTGGGAATCCACATTTCAAGATCAAGACTGTGACTGAGTGGTGTGCAATGTCCAGTGCTGAATAATTGGTGTGATATTCTTTGACGGTACAGTGACTACCCAATGGTACATGAAGGTTTTGACAAGATGTAGTGCATGCAAGACGGAGCTCAACCCCATTGAAGCAAGAGTGTGTTTTATATCCTGGAGGAGCACTTTGGGGACCGCATTCTGGCTCTGGGGTACCCAGATGTCACTGGCATGGTCCTTGATTGGCCACCATATTTTCTGGACCTGAACACATGTGACTCCTTTTGTGGCACTATATTGAAGACAAAGTGTACAGCAATAACCCCAAAGCTGTTTACAGCCATTCAGGTCATCGACAGCATTGATGTTCCAACACTTCAGCGGGTCATGCACAATTTTTCTATTTCTCTGCGCCACATCATCACCAATGATGGCAGGCATAGAAAACATGTCATAACCTAAATCTGAATATCTGTAGTGATGTTTACATGTTGAGTAAAGTGTGTGCACATCATAGTTTGTAACTAATTTAAGTTTATTTTTTCATATAGTTCAATAATTGTCAACCTGTACCTTGTGTATCTAATCTAAATCTACATATGTACTCCACAAGCCACTGTACAGTGCATGGTGGAGGGTACCTTGTACCACTACTTGTCATTTTCTTTCCTGTTCATTTGCAAATAGAACAAAGGAAAAATGACTGTCTCTATGTATGAACTGTAATTTCTCATTCCTTATTTTCATGGTCCTTACACAAAATGTGTGTTGGCAGCAGTAGAATCATTCTGTGGTCAGCTTCAAATGCCAGACCTCTGAATTTACTCAACAGCATTCCTTGAAAATAACATTGTCTTCGCTCCTGGGATTTCTATTTGAATTCCTGGAGCATCTCCATAACACTTGCACGTCGGTCAAACCTTCTGGTAACTAATCTAGCAGCCTGCCTCTGATGAACTTCAATGTCTTCCTTTAATCTGACCTGGTATGGATCCCAAACACTCTAGCAGTACTCACGAATAGGTCGCATTAGTGTCTTATATGCAGTATCCTTTACAGATGAACAGCACTTTTACAGACCTCTCCCAATAAACTGAAGTTAACCATTCGCCTTCTCTGCCCCAACCCTCACATAGTTGTTCCATTTTACACTGAAGAGCCAAAGAAATTGGTACTCCTGCCTAATATCAAGTAGGGCCCCCATGACCACACAGAAGTGCCACAGCACAACGTGACATGGAATCGAGTAATGTCTGAAGTAATGCTGGAAGGAATTGACAACATGAATCCTGCAGAGCTGTCCATGAATATGTAAGAGTATGAGGGGATGGAGATCTCTTCTGAACAGCACGTTGCAAGGCAGACCAGGTATACACAATAATGTTCATGCCTGGTGAGTTTGGTGGCCAGTGGAAGTGTTTAAATTCAGGAGAGTTTCTAGAATGAAATTTTCACTCTACAGCGGAGTGTGCACTGATATGAAACTTCCTGGCAGATTAAAACTGTGTGCTGGACCGAGACTCGAACTCGGGACCTTTGCCTTTTGCGGGCAAGTGCTCTACCAACTGAGCTACCCAAGCACGACTCACGCCCTGTCCTCACAGCTTTACTTCTGCCAGTATTCCTGGAGTGTTCCTGGAGCCACTCTGTACGAATTGTGGATGTGTGTAGTGTCACACTGTCCTGGTATTGCAAAAGTCTGTCAGAATGCACAGTGGATATGAACAGATGTAGGTGGTCTGACAGGATGCCTACATATGTGTCGCCTGTCAGTCATATCTATATGTATCAGGGGTCCCATATTACTCCAACTGCACACCCTCCACATCATTACAGAGCTTCCACCAGCTTGAACAGTCCCTTGCTGACATGCAGGGTCCACGAATTCATGAGATTTTCCCCATACCCGTACATGTTCATCACCTTAATACAATCTGAAACGAGACTCATTCAACCAGGCAACATGTTTCCATTCATCAACCATCCAATGTTGGTGTCAACAGGCCCAGGTGAGGGATAAAGCTTTGTGTCATGCAGTCATCAAGGGTATACGAGTGGGTCTTTGACTCTGAAACCCCTTTTCAATGATGTTTTGTGGAATGATTCACATGCTGGCACTTATTGATGGCCCAGAATTGAAATCTGCAGCAATTTGTGGAAGGGCACTTCTTTCATGTTAAATGATTCTCTGTGGTTGTTGTTGGTCCTGTTCTTGCAGGATCTTTTTCAGCCGCAGCAATGTCAGAGATTTGATGTTTTACCAGATTCCTGATATTCACAGTATGCTTGTGAAATTGTCATAGGGAAAAATCCCCACTTCATTGCTACCTCAGAGATGTGGTGTCGTATCGCTCATAGGTTGACTGTAACACCACATTCAAGCTCACTTAAATCTTGATAACCTGCCATTGTAGCAGCACAGACTGATCTAACAACTGTTCCAGACACTTGTCATCTTATATAAGTGCTGCTGACCACAGTGCCGTATTCTGCCTGTTTACATATATCTGTATTTGAGTGTGCATGCCTCTATCAGTTTCTTTGGTGCTTCAGTGTACATCACTTTGCAGTGTTACATCCAGATATTCAAATGACAGTACTAATGCTGTATCTGAACATTGTGGGTTTGTTTTTCATACTAATCCACACAATTTAGATTTTTCTACATGTGGAACTAGCTTCCATTCATCACACCAACTATAAATTTTGTCTGTCCTCTTGTATCCTCCTAAGTTACTCAGATTTGACACTTTCCTGTACACCACAGCATCATCAGCAAAAAACTACAGATTGTTGCCCACCCTGTCTGTCAGATCATTTATGCAGACAGAAAATAATAGTGGTCCTATCACACTTACCTGCAGTACTCATGATGATATTCTTGTCTCTGATGAACACTCACTATTGATGACTACATACTGGTTTCTATTACTTAAGAAGTCTTCCTACCACTTGCATGTTTGGTGACCTATTCCTTATGCTCATACCTACACTGGGCACCGTGTAAAATGCTTTCTGGAAATTTAGAAATATGCCACCTGCCTGTTGCCCTTCATTCATAGTTTACAGTACATCACGTGAGAAAAAGGCAAACTGAGTTTCTCATGAGAGATGCTTTCTAAAACTATTTTGATACATGGATATAAGCTTCTGTCTCAAGAAAATTTATTGTATTTGAACTGAGATTATGTTCAAGGATATTGATGTTAGGGATATTCATCTGTAATTTTGTGGGTCTGTCCATTTATCATTCTTATATATAGGAGTCATCTGCATTTTTCCAGTGACTTGGGACTTTGCACTGGGCAAGAGATTCATGATAAATCCAAGGTAAGTAAGGAGCCAATGCCACAGAGTACTCTTTTTAAAACCAAAATGGGATTCCTTCTGGATGTCTGGACCTGGTGACTTATTTGTTTTCACCTCTTTCAATTGTTTCTCTATGCCAAGGGTGCTTATTAATTTGTGGTCCATATGGGAGTTTGTTTGATGGTCAGACAACTGTATGTTTGTATGATTCTCCTGTATGAATGATTTCTTAAATGCGAAATTTAAATCTTTGGCTTTCATTTTGCTATCCTCAACTACCACACCAGACTGCTCAACTAGTGGCTGTAAAGAAGCCTTACACCTGCTCAGTCATTTTACATAGGACAAGAATTTTCTCAGGTTCTCAGCTAGATCCTTTGCTAAGGTATGATGGTAATAGTTGTATGCTTCACATCTAGATCTTTTCAGAGATGTATGTATTGTTCCAGGTGCTTCCCAAAAGTTCTACAAATTGAATTAACATATAGGTAACTTTTGTTTTTAAGTTTTACCATCACTTCAATTTATTGTATATATTTTCATGAGTAAGTTCTTTTAGAGATGTATGAAAATGACGTGATGACAATATTGTAAAAATAGTGTAATTACACTACTGGCCATTAAAATTGCTACACCATGAAGATGACATGCTACAGATGCAAAATTTAACTGACAGGAAGAAGATGCTGTGATATGCAAACAATTAGCTTTTCAGAGCATTCACACAAGGTTGGTGCCGGTGGCGACACCTACAACGTGCTGACATGAGGAAAGTTTCCAACCGATTTCTCATACACAAACAGCAGTTGACCGGTGTTCCCTGGTGAAATGTTGTTGTGATACCTCGTGTAAGGAGGAGAAATGTGTACCATGATGATTCTGACTTTGATAAAGGTCGGATTGTAGCCTATCATGATTGCGGTTTATCGTATTGTGACATTGCTGCTCACGTTGGTCGAGATCCAATGACTGTTAGTAGTATATGGAATCGGTGGGTTCAGGAGGGTAATACAGAACGCCGTACTGGATCCCAATGGCCTCGTATCACTAGCAGTCAAGATGACAGGCATCTTATCCGCATGGCTGTAGCGGATCGTGCAGCCATGTCTCGATCCCTGAGTCAACAGATGCAGACGTTTGCAAGACAACAACCATCTGCACGAACAGTTCAACAACATTTGCAGCAGCGTGGACTATCAGCTCGGAGACCATGGCTGTGGTTACCCTTGATGCTGCATCACAGACAGGAGCATCTTCGATGGTGTACTCAACAATGAACCTGAGTGCACGAACGGCAAAACGTCATTTTTTCAGATGAATCCAGGTTCTGTTTACGGCATCATGATGGTCACATCCGTGTTTGGCGACATCGCGGTGAACGCACATTGGAAGAGTGTATTTGTCATCGCCATACTGGCATATTACGTGGTGTGATGGTATGGAGTGCCATTGGTTACACATCTCAGTCACCTCTTGTTCGCATTGACGGCACTTTGCACAGTGGACATTACATTTCAGATGTGTTATGACCCGTGGCTCTACCCTTCATTCGATCCCTGCGAAACCCTACATTTCAGCAGGATAATGCACTACCACATGTTGCAGGTCCTGTACGGGCCTTTCCGGATACAGAAAATGTTTGACTGCTGCCCTGGCCAGCACATTCTCCAGATCTCTCACCAACTGAAAACATCTGGTCAGTGGTGGCCGAGCAACTGGCTCGTCACAATATATCAGTCACTACTCTTGATGAACTGTGGTATCGTGTTGAAGCTGCATGGGCAGCTGCACCTGTACACACCATCCAAGCTCTGTTTGACTCAATGCCCAGGCGTATCAAGGCCATTATTATGGCCAGAGGTGGTTGTTCTAGGTACTGATTTCTCAGGATTTATGCACCCAAATTGCGTGAAAATGTAATCACATGTCAGTTCTAGTATAATATATTTGTCCAATGAATACCCGTCTATCATCTGCATTACTTCTAGGTGTAGCAATTTTAATGGCCAGTGGCCAGTAGTGTATTTCTAAAGTGTTGATTTTATGTTGATACCTTAATCACATATTGATTGTAAATGGTTCAAATGGCTCTGAGCACTGAGACTTAACACCTGAGGTCATCAGGCCCCTATAACTTACAATTACTTAAACCTAACTAACCTAAGGGCATCACACACATCCATGCCCGAGGCAGGATTCGAACCTGCGACTGTAGCGGTAGTGCGGTTCCAGACTGCAGTGCCTAGAACCGCTTTGCCACCCCGGCTGGCGTATTGATTGTAAATCAATAAAAATACAAGTAGTGACATTTGTCTTGAATAACTTTAAGATGACTTTGAAAGATAAGAATAAGTGATAATATTCTATTTTATATTCTTTTACTTTGGAAAACTAATTTTCATGGGATAATATTGTAGCATATGTAACTATCAACTTATAAATGGAAAATTTATATATGTTCTAAAGTTTCATCTGAGTGCCATAAAACTTTAAACACATCCAAAATCATGAATTAAGTACTTCACAAATAAATTCAAACACAGCCAAAAACGAAATAATGGTACAGGTTTCTTTACCACTTTATTTGTATGAACACACATACAGCAATAAGAAAACACCTGAGGCCAGAACACTTGACACAATACAATACTGGGAAAAGAAAGACAAAGATGATTATTTCTCCTAAGAGAAACACTTGTTCATTTTTCTGATATCAATTTGGCAGTTGATGCTGATTTTGGTGATCAATACCACCACATGCCTATGTCATCATTCCATTTCATATCCCTACAATTTTTTACTCCCAGGTATTTGTATGAGTCTACTGATTCCATTTGTGACTTACTGCTGTTGAAATGGTAGGATACTGTGTTATTGTATTTTGAGAAGTCCACAATCTTACATATCTGAACACTGGAAACAAGCATGAACAAAGAGAAAATATTATTGTATGCTAGGAATAAACTGAATGAGGTTATGCTGTTTTAAACAGACTCTCCTCGTATTGGGGAACTCCAGATAAGAGATATCAGGGCTCATGCAGACTGCCATGTTTAACTTGCTCCATTTGCAAGTGGAACAGGAGAGGGAAAGCCCAGCAGTGATACAAGGAACCCTTTTCCATGCCCCCTATGTTAGATTGCTGAGCATGTATGTAGATGTAGATGTAGATGTAGCTGGAGGCTCTGATCCTCATCTTCCCTTACAAAATTTACATTTTCTATGGTTTCTCTAAATTTCCTCAGTCGAATACCAGGATGGGACCTTTTGAAAGTCCACAGCAAACTACTTGTACCATCCTTATAAAACTATGCCTCTAGATATGTAAATTCTTGCATATATTGATCATGTTTGTAATTCTTAAACAATGATATCATGGCATATTCATTTACTTCATAAAAGTGTTCCATGTATAAATAAAGCTGCAGCTACCTGTTCTACTACTACTACTACTACCACTACTACTACTACTACCGCTACCACCATCACAACCACCACCACGACTATTACTAAGAAATGTTCATAGATTGTTACGCTACAGTGTGAAGTTTTGGTGAAATGGAACATTGATGATTAGATCCTGTAGGTCACAAACCTCAGGCATGTTGATTACTATGTTTTACACTCTATTCCAATAGTCCCACCAATTTCCTATGGGATTAACACTGGGAGATTTAGGTAACCAGTTGGAATGTGATAGGATGCCTCAGTGTTTGACAATGCAGGACTGTATGTATGAATTTCTCTGAAAATTGCTGTTATTATCTTAGAAGAAGACAGTGTTCACAGCATACTTAACATGAGCATGTAGAAGAATGAGCAACATTTGGTACCCAGAAGTGTTTAAAAATAAACATCCTAGATTGTTTTCAAGGTAACCTGGAAGAGTGGGCCCAAATCATGGTATGCAAAACGCCTCAGAAACATCATAGAACCACTTGCAGCTTGAACTACACCCTCTACACACAACTGGTTAAATGTGTCATTGGGCCATATGTGCAATCAGTGTCCTTCCTCATTTGAAAAGGGCAAAATCATAACTTCCTGGATTACTCCACATGTCTCCGACCAGTTTACGTCTCTCCAGTTTACATGTTGTTTGACCCACTGAAGATTTGCAGTTTTGTGTGACATTGTGAGCAATGGATTTTTGTGAGGTATCTGATTCAAAATGTCCATTTCATGCTGTGAACTTGACAATATTTGCTTAGTAATTGGTTGAGATGAACCTACATTCACCAACAACTGCAATTCCAGTTGGATTTGAAACTGATTATCACTGGCAAGGCATTGCATTCATCTCTGGTCCCTCTTGGTTATGATCTTTTCACAATTATTCTCATGCAGTATAACATGTCTCTGTGTGATACATCTTCCTTACAGACATGTTGGACAGTCCACAACACTACACCAACAAACTGGGCAATTTTGTTCTTAGTATTGTCAGAGACATGTCTGAACTTGATAGCTCCTTTCTGCCATTTTGTCATCTCTTCATGGTGACTCATTTTTCTGCACTGGTTACATACCAGTAACTGGTATATACATACTACTTCGCTACCATAACTTATGTCAAATATGGAGGCTCACATGACCAACTGGTAACATTTCTAAACCATCTACAGTGTTCCATAACCAGTGTGATATTTTACTGGGGTGACTAATGTCATCTTAGCCCTTACCTGGTATCATAGAAGTCTGTAATGTAACTGCTGTTATGGTGTTTGTCATACTCTTGAAGTTTACTATTGAATTATAGAATATTGTCGCACAAAAATCTGAGAAGTACTGTGGTGTAGTGGTTATGATTTGAAATGGTTGAATGGGGGGTCGTGAGTTCAAAACTCCCCTGGACTGTACCATTTTAATTCCTAAATTCGGTTCAACTACATTCTAGAAGTATCTGCAAATGTCAAGAATCATTTTACTGGAATGTTCTGTAGCTGTGTATATACTGTATGTGTTCTGGCCGGAGGCAGTTCGCTCGGTGTCTTGTATATGCAAGTGCTGCATAAACCTTTGTTGAGTGAAGTTAGTATTTGTCAATCATCTAATTACACCTTCTTCTACATGACATTATTCTGGTGGAGACACTAGTTATTGGAACTTGTGATAGCACACATTATTGACAAAACAGTGGTTCCCATCAGGCCATGACAGAGCTGCCTTCCACGTGGTGAGAAACCCGAGTCCGAGCCATATTCAACAGATCACAATCTACCAGAGACAGAAGAAGAATAGGACATTATGATGACAGCAACTGTGTGCCACCACATGAGACATCCTTCTGGGTTCCTTGGTGATGATGGCCAAGATCCAAACAAGAGGCTGAAGCTATACGAGTGCATAGCCAAATTTAACAAATGGGATGACACTGTGTGTTTGGCTAACGTATTTTTCTACTTGGAGGGCACTGCCAAGCAATGGTATGAGAACAAAGAAAAGAAGTGCACAAGCTGGGAAGTATTCCAGGTGGAACTGCGCAAGTATTTCAGCGACACACAATGACAGAAGTGCAAGGCTGAAAATAAATTAAACTGCAAGGCACAGCATCCAGGAGAAACTACAGCATCCTACATTCAAGATGTCTTGGAGCTGAGTAAAATAGTGGATCCTAGAATAAAGGAGGAAAATAAGATTGAACATCGCATGAAGGGTGTTGCTGAGGACATGTATCAAGCCTTACTCCTGAAGGAGGTTTCGACAGCAGACGACTTCATAAAATGGTGCCAGCATATCAAGACAATGCATCAAAAAAGAATTACACTCAAGAAGTTCAACAGCTTCCAAATGTCATGTCAATGTCTGTGATGGAGGAAGCAACTGATTTCACAAGTGTTCTTCATCAGATAGTGAGAGAAGAAGTTCAGAAGGCACTTGGATTGCATGGTGAGCAAAAACTGAGACACTTCAAGAGGTCATAAGGGACGAAGTGGAACAGACATTGAACCCAACCTCTCGTCCTTCATTTCCCTTTAAAATGTGAAAAAGTTGAGACCCAGGCAGAGTTACGTTCCTACAATTCTGCATGAGGTACCTGCTTGGGCACCAAGGAAGACTCATGCCTGGAGGATCCAGGATAACCAACCAGTATGTTTTCACTGCAGACGACCGGGGTGTGTGGTGCACTATTGTCGAGAAAGGCGGTGGATATTTGATGGTGCCCATGCCAGAAGACAGCAGACCAATCTCAGCTGATACCAACTCTGGGATGACAAAGATGAACAAGAAGATGTGGGTGCAGGACGATGCAGGTCACCATCGCCGCAAGCTAGCCGCTGGAGATGACTCTCCCCAACATGCTAATAAAGGTCTCCATTGCTGTTTAAAAGCTCCAGCCAATCACCTAGCTGCCGCAACCTGGGAAACTAAAGGGTGCGACCTTCCTTGGAGGTGAGGCAGCCATAGAGAAAAATCTGCAAAAATGATAGGAAACTACCAGAATGAGATTTTCACTCTGCAGCGGAGTGTGCGCTGATATGAAACTTCCTGGCAGATTAAAACTGTGTGCCTGACCGATACTCAAAGTTTGGAAGGTAGGAGACGAGATACTGGCAGAAGTAAAGCTGTGAGGACCGGGTGTGAGTCGTGCTTCGTTAGCTCAGATGGTAGGGCACTTGCCCGCGAAAGGCAAAGGTCCCGAGTTCGAGTTTCGGTCGGGCACACAGTTTTAATCTGCCAAGAAGTTTGATAGGAAACTACGTTGATATCCTCATGGATGGCCAACCAGCCCAACCTCATATGGACTCTGGAGCACCATATTCAGTCATTTCAGAGAAGTACCGTCACCAGTTGCAGAAAACCGTATTCATCAACAACAAAACATCTCTGCTGAAGGTGGATAATGGGAAATATGTAAAACCTACAGGAAGATGTACTATTCGTGTGGTTATAAGTGGCCATACACAGCCCTTAGAATTCATCATCCTACAAGAGTGTAGTCATGATGTCATTCTTGGATGGGCCTTTTTGAAAGCTTCTCAGGCAATTATAGTTTGTGGTCACTCAAAGATTATGCTAGATGAGATGAGATACTGTGGACAGGAAGATGCGCATCCCAGTGTGTGGAGACTATGTGCACTGGATGAAGTGATCATTCCTGCATTCAGCACTAGGAAGGTAACTGTCACGTGTCATGCCATGCATCAATCCATGGATCTTGTAATGGAATGTAAGAGAAGCATACCACTCAAGAATAACTTAGTCATCTCAGCCTCTTTCGTCTCCTTTAAGAATGGATTTGCTGAATTGTGGATAGTTAACTGTTGCCAAGAACTGCAGATCCTTCCAAGATGCATGTGCATAGCAAACGCTGAGCTGTTAATTGAAGAACAGTTGAGTGTCATGGAAACCTCCCATGCCAAGTCTGTGGGTGAAATTAGTGCTACCACTATGAGACAAGATCTTCTAGCCCAACTGTCACCAGATCTCTCTAAGGGAAAACAGAAGAAGCTACTTGCCATGCTTCAATCCACAGGTGAACAGCAAATTAGACACATTGATGGTGAAGCACCGGATTAGCACTGGAGACCATCAACCAATAAGCCAGAGAGCATATGTGTCAGCAATGGAACGTCGAATAATTTGCGACAAGGTAGAGAAAATGATGAAGAATGACATCATTCATCCTTCGCAGAGCCCATGGTCATCATCAGTGGTCCTCATCAGGAAGACAGATGGCAGTTGGTGCTTTTGTGTTGATTACAGGAAGCTTAATAACATAACTAAAAAGGACATTTACGCTCTTCCACGAATTGATGATACACTAGATTGTATGAAGGGGGCTAAGTATTTCTCAACCATGGACATGTACTCGAGATACTGGAAAATCAAAGTAGATGAGGCTGATCATGAGAAAACTGCATTCAACACCCTTGAGGGCCTGTATGAGTTTAAGGTAATGCTGTTCAGTTTGTGTAATGCACCAGCAACTTTTGAACGGATGATGGATAATCTTCTGTGTCACGTGAAGTGGACAATGTGTCTTTGTTATTTAAATGACATTGCAGTGTTCTCAGAGACATTTTATGAACACGTAAAAAGACTGAAGGCCATTCTTAAGTGTCGCCAACAAGGCAGACTGAAACTTAATCCAAGAAAGTGTCTCTTTGGAGCAAAAGAAATCAAAATACTTGGACACCGTGTGTCAAATGCAGGTGTGGGGCCAGACCCAGAAAAGCTGAGATCTATAACGAAATTTCCTATCCCCAAAAGTATTAGAGATGTGAGAAGCTTCCTCAGATTATGTTCTTATTACTGTCATTTTATCAAAGACTTTTGTATCAAAGTCAGGCCACTCGAAGAGATGTTAAAAGCTGATGCTAAATTTATCTGGAGTGGTGCTCAACAAGATTCTTTTGATGTGCTGTGAAAAGCTCTGATGACTGACCCTGTAATTGGTCTGTATGATGAGGGAGCACCTACAGAACTACACACAGTTGCCAGTGGGTATGGGCTCGGTGTTGTTCTGATGGAAATTTTGAATGGAAAAGAGAAGGTTATAGCCTATGCTTCTAGGACACTTACAAAAGCTGAGAGAAACTACTCAACTACAGAAAGAGAATGTCTTGCTGTGATCTGGGCCATGTGCAAATTTGGACAATATCTGTATGGAAAGCCATTCACAGTTGTTACAGACCATCATTCACTTTGTTGGTTGACAGGTCTTAAGGATGCAACAGGACAACTCGCCAGGTGGGCACTACATCTTCAAGAGTATGACACTGACATAGTGTACAAAAGTGGAAGAAAACACCAAGATACTGACTGTCTCTCAAGAAACCCTTTGCAAGACCATCAAGGCTTTGATGATTTTAGTGACTGTCTCACTGCACTCCAGGATCTCTCTCCTGAGCAGGAGGAGGACACCAAGATATCTGAAATTATGCTTGCCTTAAATCAGTCAGATGATGTAAAAGAACAATTTAAGGTAGTTAATGGATTACTTTGCAAGAAAAACTTTGATCCATTTGGAAAGAGGTGGCTACCAGTGATTCCTAAACACATGCGCTTATACGAGGGCTATCCACAAAGTACATTACGTTTTGGAATTAAAAATAAATAAAGTATTGTAAATTTTTTTTATTATATACAGATGAAAGCCACACTTAAATACTACTTTTCTACATAGTTGCCATTTAAATTAAGGCACTTATCATAGTGATGGACGAGCTTGGAAATTCCTTCGTTGTAAAATTCGGCCGCCTGCGCCTTCAACCACGTGATTACCTCTTCTTGAAGCTGTGTGTCGTCATCAAAACGCTGCATAGCCAACCACTTCTTCATTGCTGGGAATAAGTGGAAGTCGCTCGGTGCCAGGTCGGGACTGTACGGCAGATGAGGAAACAACTTCCACTTAAAACATTCGAGAACTTCACGAGTGGCATTTGCCATGTGGGCCCGGGCGTTATCGTGAATCAGCAAGATCTTTGAGCCCAACTTTCCCCTGTGCTTGTTTTGTTTTGCTCTTCTGAGGTTGTGCAGAGTTTGGCATTACCTTTGAGAGTTTATTGTAGTGCCTCTTTCCAGGAAATCCACAAAAATCACACCTTTTCTGTCCCAAAAGACAGTCGCCATCACCTTCCTTGCCGACATTGTCTGCATGCATTTCTTGGGTTTTTGGGGGGGAATTTGTGTGCCCCCACTGCATTGACTTCAATTTTGTCTCACAGTTCACATGCTTAACCCATGTTTCGTCACCAGTAATGATGCGATCGAGTAATGAGTTGCCATCTTTCTTGTAAGCATCCAAAAACGTTAACGCTGCAGCCATTCGCTGATTTTTGTGAATCTCTGTCAAGATTTTTGGTATCCATCTTGCACAAAACTTGTGGTAACCAAGCTTTTCGGTAATGATTTCGTGCAACAAACTTCGTGAAATTTGTGGAAAACTCATAGAGAGTTCCGTTATTGTGAAATTACGGTTTTCACGGACCGCGGCATCGACTTTTCCACAAGTTCGGCAGTCACCGTGCTGGGTCTTCCACTTCGCTCTTTGTCATGAACGTCAGTTCGGACATTTTTAAATTTTATGACCCATTGACGCACTCCACCTTCAGTGATTATGTTGTCCCCATACACTTCACAAAGCCTGCCGATAGATTTCTATCGGTGTACAGTTTTTTGCAGTCAGAAACCTTATTACAGCACGCACTTCACACTTTGCGGCATTTTCAATTAACGCTGACATTTAAAACTGTCACAGTAACTCAACAGAGTACAGCATGAACCTCTCACTAGCACGGCAGGATGCCGACTGAGAGGCGGAATGCCATGACACCAAGATGGCCGCGCTAGCCCTGCCCCTAACGGACACAAACGAAAACGTAATGTACTTTGTGGATAGCCCTCGTATGTTCTACAGAAATTCCATGACACACTTGAGGCCAGACATTTAGGATTTATTAAGACCTACGATAGAATCCATAAGAGATTTTTCTGGCCAGGTTTATTTAGGAGTGTCTGTGACTATGTGCCGCATGTCGCACTGTAGAGAGTGCCAGAGGAGGAAGGCAGTTCCTCAGAAACCACCTGGCTGACTCATACCAATTCCACCAGCCGAAACACCTTTCCAGCATTTTGGGATTGACCTCCTCGGACGATTTCCAATGTCTGCTAGTGACAATAGATGGATTATTGTTTGCACTGATTATCTGACATGCTATGCCATTACAAAAGCCATGAAAACAGCCAAAGCATTTGAGGTAGCCAAATTCATGGTGGAAGACATTGTATTAAAATGCAGTGGCTCAAGTGTGTTGATTACGTATTGAGGGAAAGTTTTTCAATCGAATCTTGTGACAGAGATAAATTGTCAGTGCAACATTTCGCATCACATGATGACTACTGCCTACCATCTGCAAACTAAGACCTTGGCCGACATGCTATCAATGTTCATCAATGTTGATCAGAGCAACTGGGATGAGGTGCTACCTCTTGTGGCATTTGCCTACAACACCGCCAAACAAGACACCACAGGATTTACGCCATTTTTCCTAGTGTATGGGTGTGAGGTGACTATGACAATAGACACTGTGTTTCCGTTACATCCTGATGACGTGGACGATGACTACATTGGCCAGGTGTTAACCAGAGCTGAGGAAGCTCAGCAGTTAGCTCAACTCCGCATGCTACAGGCTCAAGAAAATGATCGCCAAAGATTTAATGTGAGCCACCGCCCTGTTGTTTACCAACCTGTTGACCTCGTCTGGATCTTCACTCCTTTCCAGAAGGTTGGTCTCTCTGAGAAGCTCCTCAGGCACTATTTTGGACCTTATAAGGTTGTAAGACAATTGTCTGATGTTAATTATGAAGTTGAAGATTTCGACCCCGATGCAAGATGACAAAAGTTCAGAGATACATCCTTCGAATGAAGCCCTACAAGGGTCCTGCCACTCTGCGTAAATTTGAAGCTCCAGCAACAGGCAACAAGTGGAAAGGTGACGAAGAGTGTAGCGGCAAAAGAGGTTCTGAGAAGATCACCACCAGGGCAAGCATCAGTCATCGAGAGTTGGAGTATGTAGGACTGATGACTCTTTCCCGAACTAGGAGGACATAACACCGAGACGCTGTTTGCTTAGTGAGGGAGCAATGTTGCACCACAAGCTGAGCAGTACTGTGGTGTAGTGGTTATGATTCTAGAATGTTGAGTGATGGGTGGTCAGTTCAAAACTTCCCTGGACTGTACAATTTTAATTTCTATATTTGGTTTGAGTACATTATAGAAGTATCCAAAAATGGCAAGAATCATTGTACTGGAATGTTCTGTAGCTATGTATATACTGTATGTGTTCTGTCAGGAGGCAGTTCGCTCCATGCTCTTGGATGTGCAAGTGCTGAATAAACCTTCATTAAGTGAAGTTAGTGTTTGTCGTTCATCTAATTGCACCTTCTTCTACGTGACAAAATTGTCTCACCTTTTTACTTGTTTATTGAAGTTAACTAGCTATAACATGTATTTTCAAACATATGACAGTGAAATAACACAGCAAAATATTAATAATCAAGAAGAAGATATAAAAAATATGCGAGTGATGTTCCAAAAAATGTGGGCATTCTTACAGTTCTCAAAAATCTTATGCTAATAAACTTAATGCTATATGCTATGTAGTGAAATGAGATTCAGGATGATAGGCCAAAAAATGGGATAATATCATTATTGAATTAAATTGAAGGGTTATAAATGATGAGTCACAGAGTAACAAATATATTTAATAATCATTCCTTAAATATAGTAGAAAATATAGGGACAAACAGTTCAAGAGGAAAATCACAGAATGTTGTAGAAAAAGCAACTTTCAGACAATTCAGTCATATGAATGTTTCCCCAACTTCTCCTGAAATTAAGAAAGTCACATATTCTATCAAAAATAAAAGCTCATCTGGATTTGATGGTGTTTCCAATAGAGCACTAAAGATTTGCTCCCATATAATCAGGCCTGTCTTATCTCAGATATGTAATTTATCACTGGCTGAAGGCATTTTTCCAGAGAGATTGTTAAACCTCTCTGTAAGAAATGTGGTAGGAGACATGTCATTAACTACCAACCTGTTTCACTACTGAAACTATTCCCCAAAATAAATGAAGAGGTAATGTAGTCTAGAATAGTATCCCACCAGAGCAACAATAATATCCACAGTAAATAAGTTTGGATTTCAGAGAGTTGCTGTACTGGCACTACCATTGAAACATTCACTCACAAAATTTTACGAGTACCAAATAGCAAAATGGAACTGGTTAGTATTTTCTGTGACCTATCACAGGCATTTTACTGTTTGAATCACAATGTTCTCATATATAAACTGAGGTTTTTAAGGAATTGATGGTACAGCCAAACAATAGATAATGACATGTCTAACCACAAGAATGCAGAAAGTTGCACTTAGTAATTCAGACAATGTAATCAGGGGAGATTTTTCTGACTCCGCAGAAATCACATATGAGGTTCCCCAAAGCTCAGTCATAGGTCTGCCATTATTCCTCATATATGTAAATGATCTTCTGTCTAACATGCAACAAGCAGAGTTAGTTCTTTTTGCAGATGACAATAGTATTGTAATCAATACACACATACATAAAGCAATAGATTAAGTTGTAATCAATGTTCTTAAAAATGTCATCAACTGGTTTTCTACAATTGGTCTCACTTTTACTTTTCAAAAGGCATAACATATTCAGTTCTACATATCTAGAGGTAAAACATCAGTTATAAGTGTAACACATGCTGGGGAAATTATAAGTATGGTGAAAGCTTCAAAACTTTTAGGTATCCTTTTATTGATGAGACTTTAAACTGAAAAAAAGCACATGTTATAACCCCTTTGACAACTAAGTACAACCACATTTTCACTTAGAATTATTGCAAATCTTGGGGAGAACAAATGAGTAAGGTGACACATTTAACATATTTTCAGTCTGTAATGTCATATGGAATAATATTCTGGGGTAACTCAGGTTTAAGAAAGAAAGTTTTCATTGCTCACAAATATGCTGTGAGATTAGTAAGTGGTGCTCACAATGATCATCTTGTAGGCATTTGCTTGAGGAGTTGGGCAGTTTGACCTCTGCTTCACTGTATATTTACTCCCTCATGAAGTTTATTACAAATAAACCTTGGACCAAATTCACTTGGAGAACTCACACAGATTATCACAGACATCTGGTCATCAGAAAAACTACCAGATGACTGGAAATGCACACTGATTCATCCATTACATAAAAAAAGGTGACTGCTCAGACATAAATAATTACAGGGGCATTTCCCTGTTACAAGTCACATACAAGATCCTTTCAGCATGCCTACTCAAAAGGATACAGGACCAGCTGAAACACATGATCGATGAGTACCAGGGGGGCTATCGACCTGGTCACATCTATACAGAACAAATCTTCAATTTGAAGACTACACAGAAAATCAAAGCCCTCAGAAATATGCCAGTCATATGCACTTTCGTTGACTTTAGGAAAGCATATGACTCCATTGATTGCCAGTCATTGTTCAACACCCTGAACGAACAAGGTTAGGACAACAAGACACTATGACTGATCAAACAGAGACAGACAAACACAACATCAAAAGTGAAATTAAGGGGGGAAATCTCTGAACCCTTTGAAATCAGGACAGGCCTGTGTCAAGTTGATGGTCTCTCACTACTCCTCTTCAACCTAGTGTTGGACAGAGTCATTAAGGAATGGGAGAAAGAGCTGAAATTACTAGGACACTGGGAGCCAGTGTGACTAGGATGACCCAAGGATGAAATGTAAGTTGGCTGTTGTTTTGAGGTATGGGTTAATACCCTGGGGAAACAGAAAAAATAGGTGAAATTCTGGTGATCCAGAAGAAAGCAATGAGAGTAATGGCAAAAGTAGATAATAAGACACAGTGTAAAAAAAACATTGTTCATTAAATATAGAATATTAACATTTATATAATTTATACGTTCTTGATAGTGTTAACTATATACTTGCTGAACTACCAAATTTCGGTGTAACAAATCAAAGGATGACTACAACACAAGAATCTGTGCTTCTCTGTTCTTGTCACAAAATAGATTACCAAAAACTTACAATAGTAATAAGTACATGTCAATTATAATATATAACAAATTGTCTAAACATGCCTAAAGCATGCCAATCAAAGTATTTAAGAAAAAGTTACACAACTTCTTGTTAACTAACCCATTTTGTTTGTTAGAAGAATTTTTAGCAATATCAGCTTAAATATGTAAAAATGTATTTTATAAAATTAATAGGTTAAGTGAACTGACAAGGTCTCTTGCATGTAATATGCAGAATGATGGATAAAGAATCAAGACTCTAAACCTCAATCTGCTAGTACAGCAGATTTTGCAGGAGAGCTCCTGTGAAGTCTGGAAGGTAGGAGATGAGGTAGTGGTGGTAGTACAACTATGAAGATGGATCGTGAGTCATGTTTGGGTAATTCAGTTGGTAGAGCACTTGCCTGCAAAAGGTAAAGGTTCCAAGTTTGAGTCTCAGTCCTGCACACAGTTTTCATCTGCCAGCAAGTTTCAACTAAAACTTTTAATTATTGATCATATGCTATGCCAGTCTGCAAAAATGTTCAAGAATCAGCAACAGAAACAAAATTACTCAAAAATTTCCAAAATGAATTCACATTTTGATGTTAACTCCCAGGTTTATTTGAGGCCATAATCTAGACATTACATAAGTACTAGGTCTTAGCGTCTGCCATACACTTAATCTTCAGCTCATACATCACTGGGTTCCTTGGCAGGTGTATTTGAAATCCACATTGACTGTGGAAAGCATCAGCATTTCAACAGTGTATATAGTAAAACATGGAAAGTAATGAGCTAAAGTTCCCAATAAATCCAGAATGATATTTTCACTCTGCAGCGGAGTGTGCACTGATTTGAAACTTCCTGGCAGATTAAAACTGTGTGCCGGGCCGAGACTCGAACTCGGGACCTTTGCCTTTCGCGGGCAAGTGCTCTACCAACTGAGCTACCCAAGCATGACTCACACCCCGACCTCACAGCTTCTGTTAAGTTTGGAAGGTAGGAGACGAGGTACTGGCAGAAGTAAAGCTGTGAGGTCGGGGCGTGAGTCGTGCTTGGGTAGCTCAGTTGGTAGAGCACTTGCCCGCGAAAGGCAAAGGTCCCGGGTTCGAGTCTCGGCCTGGCACACAGTTTTAATCTGCCAGTAAGTTCCCAATAAATCTTTTAAAAATGTTTAACACCATGGCAGTCATACCTTTTTCCCTTTCTTTCTTGTCCTCTCGGTTCTTGAACCAAAGAGCTGATGATATGAACAAGAATTCTCTCTTATGGTACAGTGAAAAATATTAGTTCTAGTTCCACCCACTGAGAAATGGTAAGCTGTGGATCTTTTACCAGATTTGAAGAATGCTGTGAATAAAAGTAGGCCTACAAAAGCTTCCAGTTCAAGAAAACCAGTATCCTGTAAAAAAGATAGGTCCATTTGAGAGTACTTTTATATTAACAGTTTTATTGTTTGACCACTACATAGTCTCATCTAAAACGTCTTCAGTGAAAAACAGACCTCATACTTGACTTAGATTCCTACACAAGGGCTTAGCCCCTAGTTGTAGACTTTGAATCTGCAATGAAATGTTATGTAGCCTTGTTCTGAAATTAGATGGTGGTTGCGCTTTTCTCCTTTTGAAGTAATTTACTCCACCATAAAAGCAGGAATCATGGTGATATGACTGTTTTACACTTAGATCACCTTCACCTGTTTCTGTGTCCTACATTCCAACACTGCCATCATCATCATCATCATCATCATAATCCACTTCCCATATTGAATTTGCATCATCATGACTTTCTATCTTGTAATCAGCATCAATATTACTCTCTTCCAAAACTTCATTAATAATTTCTTCAGAATGCATTTTGAAGCTTTGTTCACTTACACTGAGAAGTCATTGACAATATACAAATTAGAAAAATCAGCGCCATCACAGTAAGGTTTATGTGTTTGTTTTTACTGTGTGCTGTTTGAGAGTGGAATAGTAGAGAAATAGCTTGAAGATGTTTAGGTGAACCCTCTGTCAGGCACTTCATTGTGAATTGCAGAGTAATCATGTAGATGTAGAGGTAGATAACCAGCCTATTGAGGGCTGTTTCCCATGGGAATTCAGAGAAAGTTATTCAAGAGGGGGCAAGATTCCAAAAAAGCCATTCTTGGTACAAGCAATTATTTGAATCTGGAAATGTGTCATGCCCCAAGAAATAAATAATACAGGATGTATACAATCTTATTGTATCTTAAACATCTGATAATCATCCAGTCAATATTTTTTAAAGGTAGATTACTGTTATACCTTAAATATAATCATGTTTCATTAGTATATACAAAGAATATAATTTTATGTTATTAATATGTCTATGTATATAGAAAATCTCTGAAAACAGCCATCAAATTAATAGGTATAACCAGCACTTAAAAGCCTAGGACTCAACCAAAATGGGTCTTGAATCTCTTGTTTCACATATTACTGTGTAGCCATGGCATCTAAGTACAGAACTGCTAACTCTGTGACTGGATGTGGTGCTGGATTGCCTCTCATATGGAGAACATCCAGACATCTTGTTTACCTTAATATTTCACCATTTTTTCCTCTCTTCTAGTGAAAAAAAATCATGGATACACTTACAGTTTAGCATGAATATGTTCTCCATATTCTGCTATAATCATTGTACCATATAAACTGACTGAAGTCCCAGTAACCCTTAATGGGTCAAATGCAAACCCAGTGTTGAGATTAAAATGTGCAGCAGGTGAAATGGCTATTCTTGTGGGAATTAGAGAAACGTGTTGGGCAGGTGAACAGCAGAACGTTTGTGCTGTGCTAGGTGTCAGAACTGTCCCTTTCTGTAGATTAGTAAGTGCTATACAAGGAAGCACAGAGAAAGTATTGGGTACTTTATTTTGGTAATGTTCGGTAAAGGTTCATAGTCCCCAATATTACAAAACATTTCTGAAACCACCACCACAAAGAGAGGATAGTATAATTTATCATCAACAACATAATAAAATGACGACATTGTGTTTACCAATCCAAATCTGTGGTTGAGTAATCTAAGACAATCATTCCTAGAAATAAATGAGAATTCTGAAATTAGCGAAAAATCTACCACAGATTCCAGGAGAGGGCACTTGCCCCCTCATGGGTGCCTATGCTGTTCTGAATGCTGACTTGGGCCTGGTAGAGGCTATAAATTGTGCAACCTTCTTATAAGACACTGCCAATAATAACAATAATGTAATACACATAAGTATCACAATAAACATGAAATGTTGATAAAGACAGATGCATAATAATCATGTAACTGGTATCATATGTCAGTGATGTGTGGTGGCAAATAATACAGGGCTATTACAAATGATTGAAGCGATTTCATAAATTCACTGTAGCTCCATTCATTGACATATGGTCACGAAACACTACAGATACGTAGAAAAACTCATAAAGTTTTGTTCGGCTGAAGCCGCACTTCAGGTTTCTGCCGCCAGAGTGCTCGAGAGCGCAGTGAGACAAAATGGCGACAGGAGCCGAGAAAGCGTATGTCGTGCTTGAAATGCACTCACATCAGTCAGTCATAACAGTGCAACGACACTTCAGGACAAATTTCAACAAAGATTCACCAACTGCTAACTCCATTAGGCGATGGTATGCGCAGTTTAAAGCTTCTGGATGCCTCTGTAAGGGGAAATCAACGGGTCGGCCTGCAGTGAGCGAAGAAACAGTTGAACGTGTGTGGGCAAGTTTCACGCGTAGCCTGCGGAAGTCGACGAATAAAGCAAGCAGGGAGCTAAACGTACCACAGCCGACGGTTTGGAAAATCTTACGGAAAAGGCTAAAGAAGAAGACTTACTGTTTACAATTGCTACAAGCCCTGACACCCAATGACAAAGTCAAACGCTTTGAATTTTTGGCGCGGTTGCAACAGCTCATGGAAGAGGATGCGTTCAGTGCGAAACTTGTTTTCAGTGATGAAGCAACATTTTTTATTAATGGTGAAGGGAACAGACACAATGTGCAAATCTGGGCGGTAGAGAATCCTCACGCATTCGTGCAGCAAATTCGCAATTCACAAAAAGTTATCGTGTTTTGTGCAATCTCACGGTTTAAAGTTTACGGCCCCTTTTTCTTCTGCGAAAAAAACGTTACAGGACACGTGTATCTGGACATGCTGGAAAATTGGCTCATGCCACAACTGGAGACCAACAGCGCTGACTTTCTCTTTCAACAGGATGGTGCTCCACCGCACTTCCATCATGATGTTCAGCATTTCTTAAACAGGAGATTGGAAAACTGATGGATCGGTCGTGGTGGAGATCATGATCAGCAATTCATGTCATGGCCTCCACGCTCTCCCGACTTAACCCCATGCGATTTCTTTCTGTGGGGTTATGTGAAAGATTCAGTGTTTAAACGTCCTCTACCAAGAAATGTGCCAGAACTGCGAGCTCGCATCAACGATGCTTTCGAACTCATTGATGGGGACATGCTGCGCCGAGTGTGGGAGGAACTTGGTTATCGGCTTGATGTCTGCTGAATCACTAAAGGGGCACATATCGAACATTTGTGAATGCCTAAAAAAACTTTTTGAGTTTTTGTATGTGTGTGCAAAGCATTGTGAAAATATCTCAAATAATAAAGTTATTGTAGAGCTGTGAAATTGCTTCAATCATTTGTAATAACCCTGTACACCACAAGTATCTCAATAAACATGAAATGCTGATAACACATCAGACGAATAATAATTAGGCAACCATTATTATATGTCAGTGAAGTGTCATTGTAACTTTACTGTACATTTACTGAAGGTCAATGGGGAGAACAGAACCCAATCTTCTCTGCAAGAAGCGAGCACTCCAACAGCCACAACAGCAAAGGTACACATCAAGAGAAGACACAACACCCTGGAAGAATGGATGACCACCAGGAAGTTCAACAGCCATTTCACAAATCTATGGTGAAATTTAACAGATAAATCACATAGAAAATTTTCAGCAATAAAGAGCCAAGGTCACAATTATGAAACTAGAAGTACATATGAGTTTCACAGATAAGTCGTACATACCATGGCACTGTATCAGGAAAGCTGGGTTGAAAATAATCTTCACTTCATTGCTTGCAGAAATAAGAGATATGACTCATTAGGGGTATTTATAAAAGAATTAAACTGATAATATTGACTAATTTCTATAGTACTAAGGAATAGATAACAATTCAGGAAAAGATAGGTTGCTACTTGCCATAAAGAAGACCTGCCAAGTCGCAGACAGGCATTATTATAAGACCCTCACATATAACTTTCAACCATAGCTTTCATCAATAAAAACACACACACACACACACACACACACACACACACACACACACACACACACATCCATCCGCACATATACAGACACAAGCAGAGAGAGAGAGAGAGAGAGAGAGAGAGAGAGAGAGAGAGAGACACTCTCTTGAAGATGTGAATTGAACTGTGATGTTTTATTGCTTTGTAAATAGTTAAATCTTATTTCCATGTTATGTTAACTACATTCTTTTTATTGTATCCCTCTTCGGAAGTGAGTTGTCAATATTATAATATACAACGGTTAAAGGATGAGTAAATGTTATTATTGGTTACTTTTCTGACTTAAATAAGGTTGCTGATTATATGAACCATGATATTGCCAAGTAACAGATAAAATATTTTGAAATGATACACACAGCATGTTCATGATCTTGATATTACCTGCATTACAGAAAGCATAGTCATGAACTGCACATTAAAACTGAAGAGATTGCAGAAAAGCAGAAAATAAAGCAAATGGAACCAGAGCAAAGTGAAAGATCCAGAGATGGTGAAGAGTTTCAAAGGGAGCATTAGAAATTGAAACAGGGAAAGAAATACAATATAATAGATGGTAGTTTTGAGAAATGTAATATTGAAGGCAGTGGTGGATCAAATAGGCCAAAAGGCCCTGCTATCCCTCCCCCTACCTGCCCCAGCCTCCTCCTTATCTCCATCACCCGATTGCCTCTCCAATCATGTGCTGCTGCTCACAGTCTGGCTTCAGCTGCTAGAGACTGTGGTCTTTTTGTTGTGCCTGTGTGCAACTCAGCATCTCTGATATGTGGTGAGTAGCAACTACCATTTTCATAATATTGTAACTGTAGCAAGAAAAGTATTCCTGAAAAAAAGATATTTGTTTTACTATATAATATTACTTTAAGTGTCTCATGTAACTTGTCTTAACTGTTAAGGAATAAGGCTTGGTAGCTGTGCAGATTTGCTGGATCACCACCTGAAAGTGCTGTTGTAGGACTTATCCTTAAAGTGAATAGCCAGAAGACTTTTTATAAGTTAAAAATTAAAAATTTACCAATCTTTAAACCATGTCTCTAAGATCCTATTGGTGATGATGACCAGGTCCCTTAGAATCTCTAATGTTTAGAAACAGGTTTTCTCAGCCTGAGTAAAACAAAAGGAAAGACAACATAAATAATTTCCAAGTCTGGATAGAATACAGATGGACTATACCACAGCAATACCACATGAAGACTAAGAGCAGAAGGAACAAAATGACTGAAAACTGAATGCAAACTGACTGAAATGGTGTGAGCTTCAGCCTTGTAAAGACTCGCTCCAGGATATTGATGAACTTTATTAATTTATAATAGTTTACAAATTCTGTATGTTGGGGAGCTCATTTCTATTGGCCACTGATTTTCTCATTGTATTTGGTTTGTATATTATTTATCATGAGCAGCATCTATTGAAGTATGCAGTACTAATTTATGCCCATGCAATGGGAATCCTGGGTTTATGACCAAGGGATCCACCTTGTGTGTTAAAGTTTAGTTACTGAAAATTCTGTAATTTTTCATTAAGGACCCTTTCTCTTTAATATGGCAGTCAATAGATACAGAAAATTTATGTAATGAGAAGTATATCAACAGATCCTGGAAATTTAATATAGTCTGGCTATGACTGACACTGAAAGTCTGGATCAGGTTTAAAATAATTGACTTTGGCCTTATGTGAATATATTGTCAAAAAGTGAAAAATAGCTCTTTAATTTGAAAGTGTTCCTTCCTTATGAATTTCCTTTGGCTGAATGTGCAAAATTTTATAACTGAAATAACATTTGATTGCCATTATTTCTGATGGAACTAATTAGCTCATTGCAGCAAAGACAACAAACTGAGTGATCTGAATGACAAAGCTCTTTAATGGGAATTTGTTTTCAGAATTATTAATAATTTTCATAACATGTGATTAAATTAGGAACTTTTACATTGGAATCTTTAAAAGAAAGTGAGTGAAAATTACATATAGACCTTAATACATGAGATAGGAGTGCATACAACTTTGGATGATGGGAGTCAACTTGTTTGTCACAAGTAATATGAAGTCTTTTCTAAAAGTATTCGTGTGGAGTATAGCCTCTTCTGAAAGTATCTGTGTGGAACTTGGCCTTTTCTGAAAGTATTTGTGTAGAGTGTAGTCTTATATAGGGTTAAATTTGGATGATAAACAATAAAAACAGAAAGAGAATAGAAGGTTCTGTTATTAGGTGTTCCAGAAGATTGCTGAAGATTATAATGGTAAAACAAATTGGTGATAAAGAAATGGAAATAGATGTTACACAATGACACAGACACAAATTTGAATACAGTGAACAGATACATTAATGCTCACGTCAGTTGATAGTGTGTGTGTAACATTATGAAACAACGTGTGTATAGTGTTTGTAGTGTGCCAGTGACTGAGTGAACAATGAATGAATGCTTTTTTCATTATTAAATAACTTATTTGTAAAAGAATATTGTACACAAAGGGTTAACTAAATGAGGTAGCACTGTTTTAAACAGAGCAGTTTTATACCTGGGCGTTCCCTACTATAAGACCAAGGCTAACTACCTGTACCATCCTTGTAATACTAGACCCATAAGTCTGTCTGTATATGTTAATTACTATATTTTGGTTGTTCTTAAATTGTAATACCATCTCATGTCCAATATCCTGGCAAAAGAGATTACAAATGAAGAGAATCACCTTTGAATATTTTATATGTTATTGGTGTAAATATTTACATATAATGCTAAGAGACAAGAGGTACATAAAAATTCCATGATATTTGCATCAGCAACCCATTATGAAAGTGACACATTGTTACATATAATTTTGAAAATTATATTTGCAGGAACCTTTTAACCAGTGATTTATTACCGCTTAGTAAGGCAGTACTCAGAACTTTGTCATTTCAATCTGATTCATACTGAGTTGTTTGATTTGATCTTTACAAGATTCTCTTGGAGTAAGTTCTGCTACACTTCTGATAGCCTTTTCTTGCCACTTGAACTCAGTTTTGGAGCTGGGGCAGTTACCCCACAGAAGAGTTACATAGGTAAGGTGGGAGGAAAAATGCAAAAATGTATATACTAGTATGGTTTTGCTTACATTATTCCTCAGTTTGTACAAAAGATAAATCATTCAAGACAGTTTGGAACACAATTTTCTGTGTGACTCACCCAGCTGAGTTTCTAGTCTTTGTAGAAACCTAACAGTTTGTTTAATTTTTTTATCTTCATTGCAGACACTTAAAATGCCTGGAACAAGTTAGAGCATCAGCCCTTTTCTGTATTTACGTTATGTCGCAGCTCTTCTAAGTCATCACTACTGACTCACACTGCAAGATGAGGGTAATTCATTTATATACACAGTGAACAGGAATTGACTCTGTACTGAACCCTGTGGAATGCCTTTTGTAACAGGTAATGAGTCTGACATTTGGTTGTTTATAGTTACCATTTGTTCTCTGTTGCTTAGGTATGACTCAATAAAATGAAGAGCATTCTCTCCTACTCTGTAGTATTGAATTAAGCTGTGGGAGCTAGTATCAAATGCTTTCCTCAAATCTAGAAGAGTTACACAGGTTGTTTTCTTAGTCTCAAAAGAATCATATGTTTTTGTGATAATAGTCTCCGCTGCTTTAACACTGGAAAAATAAGGTCTGAAACCATATTGTGGCGAGAAAAGCAGATTATTTTGCTCAAAATGCTGGTTCCTCTTTTTATGCAAACAATATTCTATAATTTTTGATATGATTGGTATGAGTGAGATGAGACAATAGTGATGATGGAATGCTTTGTCTCCATTCTAATGGATAGGTGTTACAAAAATAATTTTAGGCAATCTGCAAAGATTTCTTCATGTAGAAATTGGTTGATGATTTTGGTCAGTGGTAGTAGAGTTCCTTTCTATATATTTTTCATTACATAATTTGAAAAGAAATCTTATGTTTCTGAGTTGTTAAATTTGTCAATTGCTTTTGCCTTTCGCAGGCAAGTACTTTACCATATCAGCGCACACTCTGCTGCAGAGTGAAAATCTCATTCTGGGAACATCCCCTAGGCTGTTGCTAAGCCATGTATCCTTTCTTCCGGGAGTGCTAGTTCTGCAAGATTCGTAGAAGAGCATCTGTGTAGTTTGGAAGGTAGGAGACGAGGTACTGGCAAAACTGAAGCTGTGAAGATGGGTCATGAGTCGTGCTTGGGTAGCTCTGTTGGCAGAGCACTTGCCTGTGAAAGACAAAGTTCCTGAGTTCGAGTCTCAGTTCGACACACAGTTTTAATCTATCAGGAAGTTTCATATCAGCGCACACTCTGCTGCAGAGTGAAAATCTCATTCTGGCAATTGCTTCACTAACATATCTGTAGGACACCACAAGACCAGTAGAAGTTGTCATGTTGCTTACTGTCTACAGCTAGGAGCAAAACCACAGCTTTATTTGCATCTTCAATGAAGTTTTTATTCGAACCAGAATTGGTAAACTGTGCATTTAATGTGTTTGGTTGAATTGGAATGTTTTTGAGCTTATTTTCAGAGTTTAACCCTTTTTTTATAACTTTCCACACTGTTGCACACTTATTTATTGAACTGAGTACATAATTGTCATTGGCTTTCCTCTTGGCTGCTCTAATCTCTGATCCACA
This sequence comes from Schistocerca serialis cubense, assembly GCF_023864345.2. Lineage (NCBI taxonomy): Eukaryota > Metazoa > Arthropoda > Insecta > Orthoptera > Acrididae > Schistocerca > Schistocerca serialis. The sequence continues at coordinate 175,551,406 of NC_064640.1, read as the reverse complement.
CCATTCTTGCAGCTGTGTAACTTTGCTTCCCAGTTTCACTCTGTTGCAGTCTGTCATTATGGACCATTGGACCATCATTTCCTCCCTAATTTTGCTCAAATGAAGCATGTTGTGGCGTAGCAAGACAGTCACGCCACGGAAGTAGCCGAAACGCACGCGTTTAGTTCACGCAGGCAAGAGGTAGGTCTGTAACAGGATACGTAATGAATGCTATAAAGAAAAGTACATAGCTTCTGGAATACTTAACTTTAATCCATCCTTGTTGTATACATCACTCTTGACGATTCAAGTGAGACTCTTTAGATACAAGCTATGTAAGGCTAATGGCGCCTTGGTAGGTTGTAGCCATTGACTTAGCTGAAGGCTATTCTAACTATTGGCTCGGCTAATGAGCAATGCTTCGTCCATGTAGTCGCTAGCAAAGTTGTCCGTACAACTGGGGCGAGTGCTCGTCAGTCTCTCGAGACCTGCCTTGTGGTGGCGCTCGGTCTGCGGTCCCTGACAGTGGCGACACGCAGGTCCGACATGTACTAATGGACCGCGGCCGATTTAAAGCTACCACCTAGCAAGTGTGGTGTCTGGCGGTGACACCACACTCCTCCCCCGCAAATCGGCGAACGGTCATGTTATAAGGCTTCCGCCCGCCGTGGGGAGGACCCCATGCTGATGTATGCGATGAGGTGGGGAGCCTAACAACAGGCGAGGCTGTGCCACCCGCACCCAGCCATTCGGTCCGAGGGGAGCTAGGAAACGCCTGAAAACCTAGTCCAGGGTGCACGTCAACATGCGGTGTATGCGCCCGTAAAGAGACAGGAGGGGCCGAAGGGTCGACCTCCATTGCATCGGGGTACCCGACGCGCGAAGACGTCATGTGGTCCGGAGCGGGCAAGAGTGCCATGGCGGAGGACAGCTGGTCACGGGAAGCGATCGGCGGTGCGTGACCCAGGGAGGCACTTGGCGGCTGCAGCGAAGCGTCCACTGCGGGCGGCGCCGGCTGGAGGACAGGCGGCGGCGGCGGAGGCGGCAGCGGCGCGTCGCCATGGGGCAAAACAGAAGGCATCGTCGGTAACACCTGGGGATGAGGTGAGCCAGTAGATGGGTCACCAGGGCGCTGACCGGACGGCACCGTCGCTGAAAGCAGATGGGGAGTGGCAGAACCCGTGCGACGACAGAGGCGCAGCTGATGGAGATGCCGACGCACCTCACCAGAGGCCCCCAAAACCAAATACATCGCGCGGCCGAGGCATCGAAGAATGCGCCCTGCGAGCCAACGCCATGAACCTCGATAGTTGCAATAGAATACAACGTCGCCTGGAGCAAAAGCAGAAGTCTGCCGCTGCACAGGAACCTGATGCGGCGGGTGCAGCAAAGACATCAAGGTTCGATGAGGACGACCGTGGAGCAACTCAGCCGGCGAGCGACCATCTCGAGGCTGAGAGCGATACGATGACAAAAAGAGCAACAACGCGTCCTCCCGAGAATGTGACTCTTTCAACTTCAACATCTGTGACTTGAAAGTGCGGACCAATCGTTTAGCGGCACAGTTTGACTGAGGTGAAAACGGCGTGGATGTCAGATGTTGAATACCATTGGCCCGGCAGAATGACTGAAATTCTGCGGATTTGAATTGTGGGCCATTGTCGGAAACAATAGTCTGCGGAAGACCTTCAATGCAAAAGATAGCAGACAACGCTTGGATGGTGGCAGTTGACGTCGTGGAAGACATCCGGACAACAAAAGGAAAATTACTGAAGGCATCTACCAGAACCAACCATCGAGCATTCCAGAATGGACCAGCAAAATCGATGTGCAAGCATTGCCAAGGGGAAGTGGCTTTAGGCCATGCAGAGACTTTCCGCGGTGGTGCGGATTGTTGTTCGGCACACACCATGCAAGAAGAACACATATTCGTAATCGCAGCATCGATTCCGAACAGTCCGAGTGCTGACGAGCAAGTTGTTTCGTTCGCACTATATTCCATCCTCGTCGCCAACTGTTGTGGCGTAGCAAGACAGACACGCCACGGAAGTAGCCGAAAGGCACGCGTTTAGTTCATGCAGGCAAGAGATAGGTCTGTAACAGGATACGTAATGAATGCTATAAAGAAAAGTACGTAGCTTCTGGAATACTTAACTTTAATCCATCCTTGTTGTATACATCGCTCTTGACGATTCAAGTGAGACTCTTTAGATACAAGCTATGTAAGGCTAATGGCACCTTGCTAGGTCGTAGCCATTGACTTAGCTGAAGGCTATTCTAACTATTGGCTCGGCTAATGAGCAATGCTTCGTCCATGTAGTCGCTAGCAAAGTTGTCCGTACAACTGGGGCGAGTGCTCGTCAGTCTCTCGAGACCTGCCTTGTGGTGGCGCTCGGTCTGCGATCCCTGACAGTGGCGACATGCGGGTCCGACATGTACTAATGGACCGCGGCTGATTTAAAGCTACCACCTAGCAAGTGTGGTGTCTGGCGGTGACACCACAAAGTATGCACCAGTTTCTCAGTTCTTGAAGTATATTACACTGGTTCTGCTTTGTGTGTTTTTGTGATAGGCTTGTGTGGAACAACATGAGTCAAGGTTTTCTACTAATAATTATTCTGTATTGAATCATTGACAGACATATCATTAGTGAATCCTGTTCCATAGTTTATGTGATTGAGACTGATTTTTAACTAATTCAGTTTATGTTCATTGATTGGTCTGATTACTCTTCCTGGTTCACTTGAAGAAATGTTATTGTTTAGAGGGTTCCTAAGCCTCAGCCCTTTATAATCTGATATCCTGAGGTTTACAGTACCAAATTCAGTTTTATGTGGCTGAAAGAAGCAGATTATATTATCTAATAATGCACCGAACTTAGTGGATTTGTCACTTAGACAGCAAAAGTTTAGTGATCATAATGTGTCTAATAGGTGCTTCACATGTTTGGTATTATACGAAATGTCTATATTACTTACTTACTCACTGGTCATACCAGACTCGAGAGTCCATTACCACAGCAACGTATTTTTGCCACCTGTCCCTGTCTTGGGCTATTTCCTTCCATTCACCTTCAATACCTAGGCTCCTTAAATCAGCCTTCACATTGTCCTCCCATCTACGCCTTGGTCTCCTCAAAGGACGTTTTCCCTCTAGGTGCCCTACCAGTACTCTGTGCGCTGCCCTGCCCTCATCCATTCGAGCTACGTGACCCGCCCATCGCAGCCTACATGATTTAATAATACTGATTATGTCAGGGCTTGAATAGAAGAACATAATGTCTATATTAATATCACAAAATATCAAAACACTGCAATTTTTATATTTTAAGAGTATCATTGTCAATTTCTCAAGATTTTCTATCAATAATTGTTTGTTATTACTAGGGGAGTAGTACACAGAACTAGCTATTAGTTCTTCACTTGGTATCAATATTGCTGAAACTTCAAAAATTACTTCTATATATGTATAAAACTCACATATTTCACTTCACATTCTAAATTATTTGCTGTTCTGATAAAGACAACACCACAAGGCTTCACATTTGTTCTAAAGTAACTTGTTGCTAATGGGTATTGATCAGGCACATTTAATTCAAGTTCACTATGAATTCGCCAGTGCTCATTTACTAGCAAAAAATCACAATTTAATTCTTCCAGCCAGTATTCCATTATTGTAAGTTTATTTTTAAGTGACTACATGAATATGCAAGAAAAACACACTTTTTGCATTGATGTCTGGCTAGTTGGACACACAAAATTCTTGACTGCTGTCATTTTTCTGCCCCAGGTAAAATGCATCAGATGACTTATCCTGCACCTCCTTTGATGATGATGATGATGTTTGGTTTGTGAGGTGCTCAACTGCATGGTTATCAGCACCCGTACAAATTCCCAACCTTTGCTCAGTCCAAACTCGCCACTTTCATGAATGATGATGAAATGATGAGGACAACACAAACATCCAGTCATCTCGAGGCAGGTGAAAATCCCTGACCCTGCTGGGACTCGAACCCGGGACCCCGTGCCTGAGAAGCAAGAACGCGACCGTGAGACCACGAGCTGCGGACGCACCTCCTTTGAATCACTCACCATAAAAATTGCTGAGGTTCCTTCCTAGTGCTTGTCAGCTGAAGTGTTTTTCTTCAGCTGGCATTGTTGATGATAGAGGTATTGGTGTTGTCTTAGTTGTGCTGTAAGAACCAGTTTAAGATGATTTTGCTTTTGGGTATTTGATTACTGTTGTTAATATTATCATTTATATTTTTAATGAGTACTTTTTTCCCTAGGCTATTAAGGTGTGGCTCATGTAACATGTGGAATCTGTGGCCAATGATGCTAACATCCAGGATTTTTACATTTCTGAAATGTTTACATAACACTGATATTTGTTCATTGGTGGCAGTAATTTCCTTATTTACCCATGACCACAATGCTAAGTTGTACTGGTGTGGGATATTCAGTGTGAAAACATTAGTTTGCATCAACTCTCCTAGACAGTTTTTCAATTCCAATTTTGCTTTGTAAGTTTCGTTTTTGTTTACATCATTTGACCCAGTGCAAAACAGAACATAATCTTCTGAGGGCAAATTTTATGACTGTGGACCAAATGTTTTTACATATTTTGGGTGTAGATGCAGCAGGCATTATGCAGGCACTTGCATTTACTGTGGGCTGTTCACTGAGAAAACAAGCAAATCCATTACTATGACCATCTACCATTACAATTACTTTATTCCTGTGTTCATGATTCTTACCGCCTTTAGGGTGCACACTTGTGTGCCTATTATCAACAATATGTACAGCTTTTGGAACAGTAGTTTCACTTGTTCTCTGTTTGCAACAAAGTCTAGCACTTCAGATTTATTTGAAAATAGGATGATCTCATGTTCCTTCATTTTGGCTGTACCATATTTTTTTAGGAAACAAAAAATTAGACTTGTTCTTTTATAATTCATTTCATTAAAATCTGACAACACCAACAGATCATCTCACATGCTGATACTCAATACACGGTCATTGTTTTCATCACATAACTGTTTTTGAAGGCATAACTGTTTTTAAAGGTCTTTAATTATTTTACTTTTTGGTTCTAAGGCCAGTTTGTACCAATGTTCAGTTTCCAAATTTTTCACACTCCCAGAAGTTGCACTCTGTACATTTCAGCCGTTTCACCACTTTCTTTTTTTACACTTCCTACACTTATTACTACATGAAACATTATTTATATCACACATATTTACATTTTCAGTTTTAATGGGCCCCATCTTGTCACTCAGAGACCAGGCTACTACTGCTGCTACTTCTGCTACTACTACTACTACCACCACCACCACTTAGTTGATGAGAATATAATTTACAGCAGAAGCACTGTAATTACTCTAGCACAGTTATTGACTGTGTCTTGCAAACTGTATCAGATCAAAGATCCTCTTTCAATTTTGATGCCTTCCTGTAATCAATATTAAATTCACCACGCAATATTATTTTGTTGTTTCACTTGCAAATACTAATCTTATTTACCCCACTGTGTAATTTTTTCAAAAATGCCATGGGACTACTATCAAGTGAATGGTAGACTTTAAAGATAATATGTTTTGTATAATTAATTACAGTTTCAATTGATGAACACTCAAATTCTTTTTCAGTGCTGAATTTTACTGGGTTTTAGGATAATTCCGCATCCACTTGTAATACACATGGCTATGTTAGTAGTTAACACTTTGTTGTATGTACTCACTACACATAGAATACTCACCCAATACACACAATATAAAACTGAACACCATAGTAATAACAAAAGAATGTAAAAACATAAGTCATATTGTCAAATATGAAGATAAATTTAGTTTTTATAGCACAGCTATTTATGAATCGATAATTGCACTCAATCCATACTGATTGTCCATTTAGTCTGCCACATCAGTCCCACCCCCTCCCCCTTCTTCTTTGGCAGAGCTGTAGCTCAACAATTCATGTGTGTAGCATATTTACTCATATGGTCTGTCAGTCCCTCAACTGAATGGAACTTAACCCCCCCCCCCCCCCCCAGACCAATGGAGTGTTGATAAAGTACTTGTCTTCCAGACTGAGTAAACACAATTGGCTTTTTTGTCTGTTCAAGAAGATGAATGTCTGTATCCTTGGCTGACACGTCATGAGGGGAATATAACAACAGATCCCTTTTATTGTATGATTCATCCGCACATTTTTTGGAGTATGTGGCTTAAGTCAGTCAACCGACCATATGTCATTTTTGAATTTTTTTTCCAGCTATGACTGTTTTCTCACCCATGTCAGTGATCCTAAAGGGTCCCATACATGGAGGGGAAGGAGGAGGTCTAGCTACGTCACCTCTTAGCCATACAAACTCACATTTGAACAAGCCTTTCTGGACGAAAATTTGTTTGTCTCTGTATCACAACAGATTGGTAGGTTTGAGCAGTTTCATATGAGTTTGTAGGGTGTTTAAAAGAAATGTTGCATATTCCCTAACTGATAAACATGGAGGATTGGTGGGAGGAGGAGGGGTGAGGGAGGGTGAGAAAAATTCACCCAGTACCTTCAGTTGCTCTACATAGACTAACAGAGCAGAGGCACATCCTAAGTTTTCTTCAATTACTGTTCAGAGGCCTGTAAGTATTAATGGTAGTGCTGTCATCCAGGATTCCACTGGCAGGCCAAGGAAGCTTTCAGGGTGTGGTGCATATGTTCTACCTTACTGCTGCTGGCAGGATGGTAGCTCATAGTTCATTTGTGTTTGCATCTGCATAACCTCAAGAGCTCCTCAAGCACTTGGCATTTGAACTGTCTACCCCTCTCAGTGCTGATAATATGAGGAATGCCAAATCTGAAGAACCAAGTAGAGATCAAAGCATGGGTTACAGACACTGCTGAAATATCTGGTATGGGAACATCCTCAGGACTTGTAGTAACTAGAAAACGAAAGCCATCTGAAGTGGGAAGGGGACCTACAATATCCAAATGCAAGAGTGGGAATCTCCCTCACGGGAAGGGGAAGTTTTCCACCAGAGGAAAGCTGTGGGAACAAATTTTACAACTTTGACATGACATGCAACATCAAACCCATTGATGTCAGTCTTTCTGTATTCCCAGCCAAACAACCCTGTTTGCTACTATCTTAGCAGTAGCTCTTATCTCCAGGTGTGCTAGGTTGTGAAGGGTGACGAACACTGGGCTTCACAATTTTGTTGGTATAAGTGGATGTACTTGTTTCCTGAAATGCTGCACCAAATCCCTTGTCTTCTGTTCTACAGTGGCAGACACTCAAGGCATAAGCCCAACGATGCAGGATCATCCCATTACTGCTGAAGGAAGCTGTCGGTATCTTGTTCGGCTGCCATGTCAGCCCAGTTAATGATGGAAAACACTGCACAACTGCGTGGAAAGCAGTCAGCCATGATGTTATCCTGCTCTGTGATGGGTTGCATGTCTATGGAAAATTGGACAATAAACTGTGCTTGACAAATCTGATGTGGTGATTTACAATCGGTGACATGTTGGAATATGGAGATCAGAGGTTTATGATGTGTGAAAATTGTAAATACTTGTCTGCCTTGGAATGGTCAGGAATGTTGATAGCTAGATATATGACCGGCAGATCCCTGTAAAATGCACTCCATTGTTTCTGCTGTACTGACTGGTTTTTGGAAAAAAGAGCAGGAGGTTGCCATTTTGCCTGCGTCATATTGTTGTAACACCATTCCCTGTGCCATCTGACTTGCATTAACACAGAACGTGAATGGCACATTCTGAACAGGATGTGCCAACAATGTATGATTCACCAGTGCCTTTTTTAGTTCACTATATGCAGATGTAGCTTCTGGAGTCCATGGAACCTCCTGCTACCAGATGTGTTTTTACCAGTGAGCAGTTTGTTAAGTGGTTCCTGCATCTATACCAAATGTGGCAAGTGTCTTCTGTAATAATGTAACATCCTCAGGAAACATCTCAGGCCTTTAAATGCAGAAGGCAGGGGCACGTTTACAATATCTGTTACTGTTTTGGGAAATGGTGAGGTACCATGGTGTGATACAGTGTAGTGAGAAACTTTATGTCTTCTTTTGCAAAAACATATCTTTTCTTATTAATCATAACACTGTAGCAATCTAGTCTTTTGAACAAACTGTGCAGATGCTTAATATACTTCTCTTTGGTTTTTGAGACTACTAAAATGTTTTCCATGTAGCAGAACATGAATGGAAGGCCGTGCAGGACCTCATGCATGAAATTCTGCCAAGTTTGTGCAGCATTTCACAGGCCAAAAGGTATAGTATTGTGCTCAAAAGACCAAAGGGTGTAGTCACAGGTATCTTTTTTAGTCTTTCAGAGCCATAAGTATTTGTAAGAATGCCTTAGCACAGCCAACAACACTGAAATAGTAAGTACCTCCTAGGTTACCATTAAAGTCAGTTATGTGTAGTCTCTGCAGATGTTCCATGATCTGTTTTTCTTTCTTACCCCTTTCAATGGGGACTCCCATGCGCTATGTGATCTTGATACCTCTCCATCAGTAATCATGTTATTGAATTCCTGTTTTGCTGTGGATAATTTGTCAGGAGGCAAGGACTGAGGTCTGAAAGCCACTGACTGACCCAGTGTTATACTAATAAAATATTGAGTGGAATGACTTTTGTTGTTCTTGGCTTACGCAGGATGTGTCAGCACAGGAAACTCAAGCAACAGCTGTTGGCCAAGGTCATTGCCCAACACAGTCAACCTTGGAGAAGGAATACGGGGAAGAAGCTTGACTATCATGTGGTGCCATAACAGTGCAGCACAGTTGCCGTAGTTGTTCACATGTGCAGTCCAACTCTTTTTGCAATACATAAATTTTCCATCACTGTTTAGCATTTTCATTTTATAACTTATTAGTCATCAAACTTTTATAGAACAGTCCTTGTATCTCAGAAATTTGTGCTTCAAGTACCTTGCAGGTCTCTCTCAACTTCAAATGCTCAATAGTTTTGTGTGAATAAGTGTCTATGTATGCTCCACATTGAGACAGTAGCAATTCTGACTGCTGTATAACAAATGTGGAAGATGCATGTAACCTGGTAATCTTTGAACAACTGAAAACAGTGGAGTCAAGCAGTATGAATTCCAGTGTGGTAGTGAGTTTGGGAGAGAGAGGTATTTGCACTAAGCACTAAATCTGGCACAATTGAAAAATGTCAGAGAAAATCAGCTCCTAAAATTTCTCCAGTCACTTTGGCAATGACAAATGTCCATGTAGAACAGAAGTTGTCATCCAGTTCTAGAGTTACTGTTTTCTTCCCATATGTTGTGTTTGGAGAATTGTTGGCAGCTGTCAGAAAAGGAGCATTTTCATTTTTGCCACAATCATTCAGCATATTTGCATAAACTCTGATTTATGAAGTAGTGTCTACTAGGAAAAGTACACCATACTTTCTGTCTTTGTTAAATAAACAAGTGGAGTCCATAACAGTTGACACCATTGCAGTCTTTCCACCTTTTGGGCACTGTGAAAATCCTGATGAGTGTGTGTGCCTGCTGGCACTAGTCGTTCCCCTTTGGTTATGTGCAGAGGCTTGTGCACTACGTTGCTACATCAGCAAAATTCATGTGGTACTAACACCACTCTCTGCATCACTGGTTATTCTTTCTTTGAACCCCATTGTTGTTGGGTTCAGCTTAGCATTTAGTCTAGATGGTTCATTCATCAACTGCTCCATAGATGGCTCTATCTGCAGCCTTGTGTCTGTGTTGCCACAATGCCACCACTGCAACTCCCTGAGGTAAATGAGGTCACAATGTGTGGTCTGGTGCCTCCTATCATATCCTCATTCACAGCGGCACAGGTAGTTCTATCCATGGATGTAATCATTACCGCATCCGCTTTGCATCCTAGTTCATCAAGGGAGAGATCTGTAAAAACACAAAGAATGGTCCTCATGTTTTGTGAGTTTTCAAAGCCAGAAAAATTTTAAATACTGTTCTGATAACAGTTCATTACCCACCAATAGGCATAACAAATGAAGCCTTTGGGTTGGGGAATCACTGGCCAACACTTGATTCTCAATAATTTTTTGTAACCATGATTCTGGCAGTAGCATGAAATACTGGAGTACAGCTTCTTTAAAGCATAAGATCATTGATGTAAGACATCATCTAACATTTAACTCCACCTGTAATGTAATCAATGTAAACTGTTCCATATAAGATACAATCCCAAGTCAAATGATGACCTCCACTTGTCTTATCCATAAAAGGCAAAATTTTTATGTTGTACTCTTTGTTGTCATTGCTTTAGCCTGTGCTGACACTCAAAGCAATGGTCTGTGGCATAGTGTTGCTGACAGATGGAGGGTCATGGCATGGCACTCTGTCTTTGGGACATTATTGAGTTGAAGTCCATTGTGTTGTACACCCAAGTGAAGAGAATGTTTCATAATGTTCAGTACACGGTTGCACTTTTGGAGAACTCAGCATCCATTTGTAATACACACGACCACAACAGTAGTCAACACTTTGTTGTATTTACTCACTATACATAGAATACTCATCCAGTGCACACAATATAAAACTCAACACTACAATAATTACCAAAGCACATAAGTCATATTGTCAAATACAAAGATAAATCTAGTTATTATACCACAGCTACTCATGAATCAATAACTGGACTCATTCCATACTGATCATCCATTTTAGTCTGCCACAGGGTCAGCTCTCTTCTTTATCATGTTTGTAAATCATTTATGCACAAATATTGCAGCTTGAAATGGCACTTGGACTTACCAACTGGGGTCAGGAAGTGCTATGACACCTTAGATGACATTAGCACAATAAATTCCAAATCTGCTAGAAAAGACAAGTGATTTCAAACAAATTTACGTAACTTGGGTAACACTGCTGACACAGGTGTTCAAACTGTGTATTTGATGGCTCCAAAATCACATTCTGCTTCATGTAGTCTGTTACATTAGGGCCTTGTAGTATTATAAATAAAAATACTGGCTGTATTCGTTTGAAGAGTCCCATTTATTCAGTTTGTAGATTCAAAATGTTAAGAAAACATTTCACCATAGCCACCACAGTTGTGTAATACTTGGCATAAAAGAGCACACCAAAAATATGTTGACTCAGTTTAACATAAGAAACCAACTCCCACTTGGAGCCTAAGCTTCCAGTATGACAGACTTACTCCCAAGATCAAATGAGTTATTATATTTTACCATGCTTACACAAGTAACAAATAGAAAACAATGTTTGTGATTAAAATGAAACAGATGTTGATAATCTTTGTGTACCAATTCTATACTTACACTGAGGTGACAAAAGTCATGGGATACCTCCTAATATCATGTTAGACCTTCTTTTCCCCAGTGTAATACAGAAAGTTGATGTGGCATGGACTCAAGAAGTTATTGGAAGTCCCATGTAGAAATATTGCACTGTGCTGCCTCTATAGCCAGCCAAAATTCTGAGAGTGTTTCTAGTGCAAGATTTTATGCACGAACTGGCCTCTCAATTATGTCCCACAAATGTCTGATGGGAATCATGTCTCAGGCGATCTGGGTGGGCAAGCAAACTACTTGAATTGTCCAAAACGTTCTTCAGACCAGTTATGAATGGTTGTGGCTTGGTGACATGGCACATGGTCATCCATAAAAATTCCATTGTTTTTTTGGGAACATGAAGTCCATTAATGGCTGCAAATGGTCTCCAAGTAGTTGAACACTTCCAGTCAATAACTGGTTCAGTTTGACCATAGGATGCAGTCCATTCCATGTAACCACGGCCCATGACACTATGGAGCCACAACTAACTTGCAGAGAGCATTGTTGACAACATAGGTCAATGGCTTTTTTGAGTCTATGCCACACTTGAACCCTACTATCAGCTCTTACCAACTGAAATTAGGACTCATCTGACCAGGCCATGCTTTTCCAGTCATCTAGGGCCCAACATATATTGTCACAAGCCCAGGAGAGGTGCTGCAGGCAAGGTTTCACAGAAGAGCTTCTCTGAATCTTGGAAGGCAGGAGACGAGGTACTGGCAGAATTGAAGCTTTGAGGACAATTCGTGAGTCATGCTTGGGTAGCTCAGATGGTAGAGCACTTGCCCACTAAAGGCAAAGGTCCTGAGTTTGATTCTTGGTCTGGCACACAGTTTTAATCTGCCAGGAAGTTTCATATCAGTGCACACTCCGCTGCGGAGTGAATGTCATGTTGTTAGCAAAGGCACTCACATCAGTCATCTGCTGCCATAGCCCATTAATGCCAGATTTTGCTGCTCTGTCCTAATGGATACATTTGTTGTACATCCCATACTGATTTCTGTTGTTATTTCATGCAGTGTCACTTGCCTGTTAGCACTGAAAACTCTACACAAACACTGCTGCTCTTGGTCATTAAGTGAAGCTGTTAGCTACAACATTGTCTGTGGTGAGAGGTAATGCTTGAAATTTGGTATTCTCAGAACACTTTTGACGCTGTGTCTCATGGAATATTGAATTCCCTAATGATTTCTGGAATGGATTGTCCCATGCATCTAGTTTCAACTACCATTCCACATTAAAAGTCTGTCAATTGACTTCATGCAGCCAGAATCATGTTGGAAACCTTTTCATATGAACCAACTGAGAACAAATGGCAGCTCTACCTATGCACTGCCCTTTTATACTTTGTGTATGGGATAGTTCTTCCATCTATATATGTGCATCTTGCTATCCCATTGCTTTTGTCACCTCAGTGTACGTAATTACTATTAACTGTGAAAATACAATTTGCGGATTCTATATTTAACAGTAACAATAATATTAACATAGTAATTGCTTTGAAACTCACTTGTTGTCAGCCTTGGCAGCTGCACAGCTTAGACAAAGGAATGTTAAGCAAAGGGGTCCGGTTTCTATTCCTCACTGGGTCAAAGGTTTTCCCGGCTGAGGGACAGGGTGTCGCGTTGTCCTTCCTTTCCTATCATCATGACTGACAATAGTATTGAAATGAGTGAATGGGCAGAGCCCAAAAGCCAATAAATTGGGAAAAAGACCGTTTGTCAAATTTATGTTTTAAGGCCAACTCACACTGGCCGCACACCATCACATCACAGCACCATCATGTCACTGTGTATTCATACTGTCTGTGACATCATGTCACATCATGTTGAGTCAATTCAAGTCACATGATTTCAGCTTGCATGGCTGTCCTCGACTGTTTTTTTATGGGAATTGCAGACTTTGCAAGATGATTTTCAACTGTTCTTATGCATAGTTATAATTCAATGTGGGTCACAACATACGTAATTAAAAGCTTACATCCAGATCAGAAGTGCAGTGGGACTTTTGGTTATCCATTTATTGGTACAAGAGCAACAGCACACAGAAGCGAAACAGCAATGGGGTCAGGCTGAGACTTTTCAGGTCTCTGTGATGGGAGACAGAACAAAATTATTTGGATGTTAGGCTAAGGAGGTAAATATGGTGATGATAGGCGAAATGAGATTCTGTGTTGGCCTACTGATCTGATTCTTATTGCTTCTTCATGTGTTGACAAGGAACATGCAGAAGAACACAGACACTGGCTTTATAGGAGCACAGATGAGGCTTACTAGATCCTCTAATCAATTACCAGAACAAATGGACACCTGCCCTACAACGTAGTTAAGAATCAGATGCAGTAATGAAAGGTACTGCAGACTAGGAACCACGGAGGTGCCAGATTCTATTGTCCCAATCGAACCCTTTGGGCTCAAGCACTCATCCCAACATATGGAAACCAATAACCCTAGCTGAGAGGTTCACACAGCCAAACTTTGCAAGTCCTTCTTAGGGCACAAATTTATTTGGATATTACTGCTCACTTACATAGTAGTTGCTGTAGGCTCATCCATCTCAGGTCACTGTCACTCACTCACTGGAACTCGACTGGACTCTGCTGAACTATCCCTTACTTGGCATTTGGGTGCCTTTATATACAGCATTTGAAGCTGTTTGCTTATGGATGATACATGATTGCACTGCTTTTTACCTGAAATTTGTAATTGATGGATGTGAAATAAGCTGTTTCTCAATGCATATGACCTGTCTGACAAAAGCAGACTCATTACCTGTTACTAAAGGCATTCCACAGGGTTCAGTACAGAGTCAATTCCTGTTCACTGTGTATATAAATGAATTACCCTCATCTTGCAGTGAGAGTCAGTAGTGATGATTTAGAAGTGCTGCGACATAATGTAAATATAAAAAAGGGCTGATGCTCTAACTAGTTCCAGGCATTAGGTTTCTACATAGACTAGAAATTCACCTGGGTGAGTCACACAGAAATATTGTGTTCCAAACTGTCTTGAAGGATTTATCTTTTGTACAAACTGAGGAATAATGTAAGCAAAACCCTATGAGTATATACATATTTTGCATTTTTCCTCCCACCTTACCTATGTAACTCTTCTGTGGGGTAACTGCCTCAGCTCCAAAACTGAGTTCAAGTGGCAAGAAAAGGCTATCAGAAGTATAGCAGAACTTACTCCAAGAGAATCTTGTAAAGATCAAATCAAACAACTCAGTATGAATCAGATTGAAATGACATAAAGTTCTGAGTACTGCCTTATTAAGCGGTAATAAATCACTGGTTAAAAGGCTCCTGCAAATATAATTTTCACATTATATGTAACAGTGTGTCACTTTCATAATGGGTTGTTGATGCAAATATCGTGGAATTTTTATGTACCTCTTGTCTCTTAGCATCATATGTAAATATTTACACCAATAGCATATAAAATATACAAAGGTGATTCTCTTCATTTGTAATCTCTTTTGCCAGGATGTTGGACATGAGATGGTATTACAATTTAAGAACAACAAAAATATAGTAATTAACATATACAGACAGACTTATGGGTCTAGTATTACAAGGATGTTACAGGTAGTCAGCCTTGTTCTTATAGTAGTGTTGCGACTCGCCGACCTTTGAAAGTGCCGCCGCGCAGTTACGCACATCCTCTACATGCGGTGCTGTCTGCCAGCCATGCAGCAGCAGCGCCACCTAAGCGGCCAGCCAGCCAGTGGTTGCTAGACTCGGACTCAGTTATGATTTGACTGTTAAAGTGTACATACGTCTTACTCTGTTTACTTGATCTGTGACTTTCATGTGGGGTTGGCCAGATCATCGGTCTGCTAAGACTTCTGATCCATTGTGGAACTACTACGCTTTGCATTACCGCCTCATGGCTAGGGATGGTGTTATCCTCCTTTCCACCGAAAATGCTTCACCACGTGTTGTGGTACCTGCGTCTTTGCATGCTTTGTTCTTGTAACCTCCTTCACGAAGGGCACTGGGGTGTCTCTCGCACAAAATCTCTGGTGTGCTATCATGTGTACTGGCCCGGCATCAACTCTGAAATCGCACACATAATCACTGCCTGCGGCCCTTGTGCATCACAGGCTGCCACCCTGAAGTCATCTTTGTCACCGTGGCCTTCACCTGAGATGCCCTGAGAGCATATTCATCCTGACTTTGCGGGACCTTTTTAAGGTACTTATTGGCTTCTCGTTATTGACGCCTAATCTAACTTTCCTTTCATTGTCCGTAGTACATCGCCTACCACCGCGGCAACCACCAATGCTCTAGCTCACATTTTCTCTTTGGAAGGCCTTCCCTCTACTCTTGTTACTGATAATGGTCTACAATTTGCCTCTTCCAATTTTGCGGATTTTTGTGTCCATCACGGCGTCATGCATGTCACAGCCCCTCCGTTCCATCCACAGTCAAACAGTGAGGCTGAACAACTGGTCCGCACATTTAAGGCTCAGATGAGGAAACTCCTGACTTCTTCTGTTGCTGATGATGCGCTTCTCCAATTTCTGGCTTCTTACCGTTTCACCTCCATGAGCGACCACAGCCTGGCTGAGCTCTTACATGGCCGACAGCCCCGCATGCTACTTCATCTTCTGTGGCCTTCCACCTCACGGCCGCGGGTGCCTTCGCTTGGCCGGTTCACCGCCAACAACCTTGTATGGGTACGGGGTATGGCAGGCGGCCAAAATGGAGTCCTGGCCGCATCTTAAGTCACCGTGGCCAATGCCTGTATGAAATCCAGACAGACACGAGTGTTGCCGTACGTCATTCGGACCAGCTTCGGCCTCGTGTGCCGGCAATGCCTGTTCCGGATGCCGCTACACCACCTTCGGCTCTACCTGACGCTCAGGATACTGGAATCTCTCATTACTCACAATGCAGTCCTCTCACCATCATATCAGTGCCAGCACAAGAACTGACGCCACCAGGAGATGTGCCCATGCAGGAACCAGATAACCATTATCTGTCGGAGCAACTCTGCTCGCCTCCTTCTCCTACAGACATGGACACATCGCCCATGTCTCCTGTTATAACAACCAGACTTCCTGTAGTGAGCAGATTGGTGTACGGGGCTCCAGCAGATTCGAACCCTATGTCTCCTGTCATCTCGACCCGTTATCATCAGTGACACTTCCGTCCATACAGGAAGCCTCCTCCTCGAGACTTTACGGCCAGTCAAACAACACATATGGACGTTATAAATCTACAGGCCACCTCCATCGAGACCTGTGCATAAACTTTAAAGGGGGAAAAGTATTGTGACTTGCCGATCTTTCAAAGTGCCGCCCCGTAGTTACGCGTGTCCTCTACATGTCTGCCAGCTGTGCAGCAGCAGCGCCACCTAAGCGGCCAGCCAGCCATGGGCCGCTAGACTCAGACTCAGTTATGATTTGACTGTTAAAGTGTACATATGTCTTACTCTGTTTACTTGATCTGTGACTTTCATGTCTTGTGTCTTCGTTGAAATATATTTGTTCATCTTGAAGTTATAACAAGTAGGGAACATCCAGGCATAAAACTGCTCTGTTTAAAACAGTGCTACCTCATTTAGTTAAACCTTTGTGTATAATACTCTTTTATGAATAAGTTATTTAATACTGAAAAAAGCATTCATTCATTGTTCACTCACAGTCACTGTCACACTACACACACTATACACACACTGTTTCATAATGTTACACACACACTATCAACTGATGTGAGGATCATTTTCTGTTCCACAACTTCCAATTTCATAGCCTTAGAAATGCAAGCAACATCTCCCTATAGTGAATGAGATTTTGGGCTCAGAAAGAGGATAAGGTTTAGCTTTGGGAGTAAAGTTTTTCAAAAATGGCAAAAATAATGAAAAATATAGTATGAAAGTATAATGTGGATTGTCAGATGTTTGTTATTTATTTGTGTTACATTGTTTATCGACCCCTATTCTCTGTGACATAAGTAATCCTTCAATATACAATACATTGCTTAACAGATACTTTGACAGTCCTTTTAAATAAATTTTGTTTTAGCAATTTCTTTAATCTCATTGGTAATTTATTGTATAGCTTTACTTCTTCTGAGAAAATGCTATTTTGAGTTTTATGTTTATTCTTTCTTGGTAGATGTAAGTTCAGTCTAGATCTTGTTTCATGATCATGGCACAGCTATTTGTGCAGCAATTATAAATGTTGTGTTTGATGTGTAAAACTTACTGTTAAATGTATGGTATTCACATGGTGCAATTAAAATCCTATGTTTTGAACAGATCTTTAAAGTGAGCTCAATACAGTAATAGTAACTGACAATCATTTGTGTGATCACAAAGAACAAGTAATCTCAGTAGGAAAAGTTCAAAGCCTAGGAAGCTCTGTATTAAAAGTAAACAACTGCATGACAACAGCAGAAATAGTTTCATTCACAAAATAGCTAATACAGGCTGTTCTGAAATTTGAAGTGAAAAAAACAGTGTAAGCAGTTTCAGTTTCTTCATAACCAGATATTGTGAAAATATGAAGGAGGAATTTCCTACCACAAAAACTGATGTATAAGTAAAACTGATGTATAAGTAAAGAAAGACAAAACAAATGGATTATAAAGTGTGTCATGGTTTCAGCAAAAGGCTGAAAGTATTCATTGGAACATATTCAACTCTGACAACAAGGCAATAACATGACAACAAGACAAAGGCAATAACATGGATGAGCATAAAGTCAGAAGCAGGACAGGAAATAAATAAAAATAACAGCCCACGGAAATCAGACGTGACAAAGTTTTACAAGGGGAACTTCTCATCATGTCCCCCTCAGATTTAGGGTTAGAGGGCCCAGTGGACAAACCGTCAACATAGATCAAGCATGAAAACAGGAAGAAGATGTACTGCACAGTTAAAAAAAGAAAGAGGCCAAATAGAAGCAGTGAATGGTCCAAGCAGAAGAAGGGTAACATGAAGGTACATAACTGAGCAATGCTGTCATGGTTAAGTGGTCACAATGTTGGACTCCCAAGCAGGTGATCCATGTTCAAAACTCCCCAATGACAATTGTTTTTAACAAAATTATGAACTGTCCATCCATCCATTGATGTGTCTGTTCACTGTATTCAAATTTGTGTCTGTGTCATTGCGTAACATCTGTTTCCAACTGCAAAGTGTAAGGAGGGGACTTGTGATGAAAGCTGATTCTGCACAACTACTCTATTAGCAGTCAAAGGACATGGCTTTTGAATGGGAACCACACAAATTTCATCACAAGATGACAAGTCAGCTGAATACTCCACTGGAAAACACATCTGGTGTGTCATCCATGAAATTAGTGACAATATGTACATTAAATTATAGGGATATCTTAATTGTTAAGGATTTCATGGCCATTTGTTGACAAACTGCCTATTGGCTTCTGACTCAGGTTCTTCGGTCGACGTTCATCTGATGATTATAATGACATTTCACCAGCATGAGTGACTGGCATTGTCAGAGCTTCACCTTCCATTGCTGGTGGTGAACTGGAGCTGAGCTTGAGGCCACTTCTTGTGCCAATGTCTGAAGGGGTCTCCGTGGTCATTTCTGATGTGATTTTCCCTTTGCTACCTGTGACAGTCATTCACTGCAGCACAGGAAACCAGGATTCGTTCACCTTAAGGCTTTCTTCTCTCTTGTTGAAGCTATTCCTGTGTTTTCATATGTCTGTAGCTTTTCTGAACAAGCGGGTGTGATAGTGCTTCTCTACAGCCAGAACTTCCATGTCCAGGAATTTTGTTACATGGTTGGTCTCACTCAGTGCGTGCTCTGCCACAGCTGATTTCTCCACCTGCCACAACCTGCAATGTCACTTACTTTCTTTGATGCTGGTGTTTATTGATCATCTGGTCATTTTGACATAGACTTTTCTGCATGTGCATGGTATGCAGTATATTCCTGACATTGCAAGTGGGTTCCGTTTTTCCTTTGCCAATTTAAGGCACTCTTTGATCTTCCTTGTCAGCTTGAAAATTGTCTTTATGCCATGTCTGTGCAATATATGGCCAATTCCATCCATCACTCTGGGAATGTATGGCAGAATGGCTGTACCCGACATTTCTTTTTCTGATTTGTGACTTTGCTGAGTGTTTGGCTCTCTTCTAATACAATTTGTAGGGTACCCATTGCTCCTCAGAACATTTTCAGGGTGTTGTATTCGGCGTCTGAAGTTCTGCAGCTCACATCTTTGTCCTGGTCACATTATGAGCGTATTAATCATGCTTCTTTTCTGGCTCAGGAGGTAGTTTGATACTTTGTGCAGGTATCAGTCCACATGTCTCAGTTTTCAATACATGCTGTGTCCCAGGTTTTTGCCATCCCTTGTGACCAGCACATCTATAAATGGTAGTTTTTTGTCCTTTTCTACTTCCATGGTAAATTTTATGTTGGCAT
The DNA here is from genome assembly GCF_023864345.2 of Schistocerca serialis cubense. Taxonomy (NCBI): domain Eukaryota; kingdom Metazoa; phylum Arthropoda; class Insecta; order Orthoptera; family Acrididae; genus Schistocerca; species Schistocerca serialis. Next base: position 175,531,696 of record NC_064640.1, on the reverse strand, counting down.
GGAGGGTGTTCAAGTGTCTTAGGAAGTCAACAAGCTGTTCTTCACTATGGCTCCACACAATGAAAGTATCGTCAACATCTCTGTACCACACCTTAGGTTTACAAGTCACCATGTCCAATGCCTGTGCTTTGAAATGTTCTATGAAGAAGTTGGCCACCACTGGACTAAGAGGATTACCGATGGTGATGCCTCCAGCTGTTCACAGAAGTTGCCATTCCACGTGAAGTAGCTCATGGTGATACATACATGAAAAAGCTTTGGGATGTCTTGTGGGAAAATGGAACCAATGTGCTCCAGAGAGTCACTGAGTGGCAACTTTGTAAACAAAGAAACAATATCAAAGCTGATCCAGATGTCATTTGGTGCAAGTTTTAGTTTCTTCAGCAATGAAATGTCCTGTCTTAGTGGGACATTGTTCTTATGGATCTTAGGTAATCCATACAACCAAGGTGGGAGGGCTTCTGTGTTGCACAGGTTTCTCTTCTGCTGAGAGAGAAGATACCTTGATTAACCCATTCATATTCCATTTGATACACTGGGTCAGATGTGAGCTTAGTTTCTGGTATGTCATCAGATCTGATAGGTCTCTAATAGGTCTTCATTATGACAGTCGCATTTACTTTATCGGCAAGCAGTACCAATATACTCTTGTTGGTGTTAAGATTCTTAATAGTTTGTACCTCTTCTTTCTTCAGATTGCAAGCTGATGATTTTGCTCAGCACAGTATCCTGGCTGGTTCAATGCATATTTCCTCTGCTCTTTCACAAGGAAAGGTCAGAATGGCCACTTCAGTGTTAACAATAATGTCCTCCATAGGTATAGATCTCGGGATGATTGCATTATTCCCTCCTTTTTGAAGAACAGATACTTCCTCTTTGGTCAATTGTCATCCAGTGAGGTTGACCACTGTGTGTGACATATCAGGAGTTGCCTTGTCAGTCTGCTTTCGGCACCTTTCAAACATTTTCCTTCTGTCGCTCAGTGCAGCACACGAGTTCATTCTGCATGCTCCTGTGAGTGATGCTGTCAATCTTGTCCCAGTCATCTTGATGAATTCCGCTACTTAGTTGATAGAAAATGTCCAAAAATGGATCAGGAACTTTAGGACATTTTCCACCAGTCAAATCTTTGTTCCCAGTTTTGATTGCCATTTCCCCTGTGAAAAATTATAATTTTGGTGATAACTATTTCTGTTTTTATTGTTGTTTTTGCTATTGTTCCCAGTCTGGTACCCATTTCCCTGTCTACTGTTCCAATTATGTGGCTTGAATTTCAATGTCAGTGCAAGTTTCTCAATAAAATCTTAAAAACTCATCAATGACATTAGTCGGGCAATGGAAAAGATCCCACTGCAAAAATTCAGTCAGCACTCCCAGCAGACAATTTATATGCACCAACTTAGGTGAACTCATGCACACAAAAACCCACTTTGACCCACTTTGATGTTTGAAACTTGGTCCATTTAGGGAATCATTCTGAAGTCATTTCACTCCATAATTCATTCAGGAAGCAACTCTCAAACACTTCATAGGTAGTAAATGAAGCACTCACTGAATTTGCCCATGACTGGATTGTCCTGAAGTTGTCTTTTAGTGAACTTAATATTTGTCTCTTCCAACATTCCTCTCATAAAACTATCTTTACACACAACAAGAAAATCAACTGGATGGTATTTTTCATTTGCAAAATGCTTTGTCATTTCTGAATTAGCCCATGGAATACTTATCACAGTAGTAGCCTAATTTGCAGCTAAAGTATTTAACTCTGACCTCATGTCTTTAAACTGATGTGCATGCTGCACAGCTTCTTTATTTAATTAGGATGCAAAATGTTCTCTGTTTTCAAGCACCTTCTTTTCACATTCTACTACTCTACCTGACAAATTGTTAATAGGCTTAGTGGTCACAAACTCGAGCATTTTGCCTCAGCACATGATTCTTAACATCACCATCCAGCTCATAATGTATCTTTTACAACTTTTAGGTGAAATATTTTTCCAGTGTATCGATTCTAGTGTTAACTAGGCCAACCTCTTCAGAAATTTTGCCTACATCTGTCCTTATACCTCCTAATTTTAAATCTATCATCCCTCCTATTTTGGAATTAAATTTCTTCACCTCAGCTTTTACACTTTCTGCTACACTTGTCTCTACTGAAGCTATCTATTTTTATTGAACCTACCTCTGTACCCAACACCCCCTTCTTAGAGTTCAAGTTGGTCAGAATTTCCCTTAACCACACTGCTGAATCATTCACAATTACATATCCTCTCTCTGGTGTCAGACTATCTGCCCCACTAACATCACCCCTATCAACATCACTACATTCAGATTTTGGACTGACTAGCCCATTAACGTTATCTGAACCACGTATGCTGGGTGAGTGCTTAATTGTTGGGAGCTCCATCACTGATGATGATGCTGCAGGTTCACACATTTAAGCACTATCAGTTGGCCACCACTGCAACTATGCCGCTGTCAAGGTCACCCCTGCTGTTGGCCACTGCAGACTTGAACTGAGCATGCCTCTGCATAGCCTTCTTCTTCCTCCTTGAAGTTTTGCCGTGAACTTCCCCACACCTAGCTTTTTCCACTGATTGTCTGCATGCAACTGCTGAAAAACCATACAGTCAGAGTCCACAAGCAAACTGCCTACCATATTTTTCTGGCAGTGCGCTCATTGTCTCTGCATCTCTCCTCAATACCAGGCCCAGTTGGAGGAACAGCCTGCCACATACTTGTAGTGTTACCGGTACATCAAAGAACAGTTACTCCAAATGTGGGCCAGGTCATGTCATGAGAGAAAACAATGGCTTTATGACACCCTTACCAATCAAATCATCATATTCAGTCAAACCAGAGGGCATGTAGCATCACATTGATAAGTGCACTCATACTGCTAATTTCTAAATAAATTTTAATTGATTCTGTATCACTGAAATAACATCACATACTCTCTCAACCATGAAGTCTCCAATAAATCGGAGATAAAATTACAGCTGATGATGATCTTGATATTTTTAACATCACTCCTGGTTGTTGGGCCATATGGGAGGCAACAGTCTAGCTGGTATCCCACCAGTGTCCAGAGCACCTCCAGACAAATCTTTGGCCTGAAATTTCATTGACGGGAGTAGAATTTTCTTCACTGATGAGACCCACTTTGAACTGAGCCCCAATGGACAGTGAATATGTTTCTGGGGTTGATTGTCTTACTGGGATAGCCGTGAGCGTTCTTTGAATAAAAGTATGGCATTTCAGTCTTTGATTGCTATTTTTTATTTTCAATAATAGGTTTCAGGCTAGCTGCCCATCTTCAGATCATATATTGCAATTACAGAGTAACCCTGTCAGTACAGAACTATTTGGTTATGACAGCAAACCAATAGTTCTGTACTGACAGGTTATTCTGTAACTGCAATATATGATCTGAAGATGGGCAGCTAGCCTGAAACTGGTTATTGAAAATAAAAAATAGCGATCAAAGACTGAACTGCCATATTTTTACCAACTGGACTATTGCCTGCCATAGGGAGTTACAACCATTGTTGCAGAAAATCATCAAGGTAGTTATTCATAGAAATGTATGACAGTGAAATCAGTGACAGTGTGTTAGATGGTGATGGGCAGGGACTGAATATGGTGCATGGGTATGAGGAAAATAATGCTCTTAAGGAGAGAATGGTGGAATTTCACTTTTTAGACGAACATATAAGCAATTATTTGAGCAGAATCTGAAGCTGATTGTGGATTTAGGCGAGGGTTAGATTTATCTTTATATGGTGAACTTCATGTCAGCTAAATTCTGAACAAATGCTAACACTAATGTAAAGGAAGAAGCAAACAGTTCCAAATTCATGGAACAAATTAACATTAGGCAAGAATCATATAGGTAATAGGCTACACAGCTATGGAGCTAAACAAACGCCTTATCCCTGACTGATATCTGATGCTGTTATTATGCAGCTACAACAATATTCTGGCTGTAGCTACAATTTTCAGCATGACTGACTGGGAGACTGGGACAAAGCTTTCACCCTGATTCCAGTCACACCCAAGGATATCCAGAAGAGCACCATTATCACACCATTTGGCCTCTACGAGAGTGCCTTTATTACCTTCGGTCTCCATAATACCGCCCAAACTTGGCAGTATTTCTTGGATGGTGTGTTGTGAGCCTTGCTCTACTGTTTTGTCTACCTGGATGACACAGTCGTGTTTCCTGTGAAACCTGAGGAACACCACAAGCAACTCTGCAGTATTTTCAAATGCCTCCAGCATGCTGGAATCATCATCAACACAGTAAGGTGTGTTCTCAATGCCAGAAAGGTGGTATTCTTGGACCATGTCATCTCCTCCACTGGTTCACGTCCCCTGCCCAACAAGGTACAAGTAATCCTCAATTGTCCACCTCCAGAAACATTCAAGGACCTCCGCCACTTCCTTGGTATGTTAAACTCCTTCCGCCACCATCAGAGAAATGCCGCCACTACACAGGAGCCACCCACCGCCACCTTCCACAGGGCGCCAAACAAAGGGTAACCAGTTGGTGCCATGGACGCTGCAAATGGAAGACAACTTCTCTGCCACTGACAGCGTCTTAGCAGATGCTACCCTGCTCGCCCACCCCCACCTCACCATCCCACTTGCTGTCATGGTTGATGGCAGCCAGATGGCCGTTGGTAATGTCCAGCAGCAGCAGCACACTGGTGACGCCTGGCTGCCACTCACTTTCTTCCCCAGCAAGCTGTCTGCCACTCAATGATACTGGAGCACATACAACAGAGAGCTCCTTGCCATCTATGAGACAATCAAATACTTTTTGCCATTGGTGGAGGCCTGTTACTTCATGTTCTTCACTGACCAAAAGCCCATAACTTTTGCCCTTGCAAAAGACTTCAACCAGTGCTCCTCACAACAATTCTGGCAGTTGTCGTTCATATCTGAATCTATTGCCAACATATGTCAGATCGTCAGAATTGACAGCACTGTCACTGACTACTTCAGCTACATGTGTAATGTCGCCTCCACCCAGGGGCATGACCTAGAACTTGCCTGTCTCTGCCTGGTCTCCGTTACCACACTCTGCCTTCAATGTACACCAGCTCTTAGCTCAGGCTACAGTATCTGGTGTGACACATCCTCCAGCTCACCATGCTCATTCCTCCCTGCTGCCTTCAACAAGGCCACATTCAACTGGTTACATCACCTGGCTCACCCCAGTGTACATGTGTCTGCTGCTCTGGTGATGCAGAGCTTCCTGTGGCCAGGTATTCAGAGGGGCTGCAGGACCTGGGCTCTCACCTGCCTGATCAGTTAGTGCACCAAGGTCAGACACCACATGTATGCACCTATCACCACCTTCCCAAGCATCAGACATCACTCTGCCCACATTCATGTGGACCTCATCAGCCATCTACCTTCCCCTGATGACTGCTGCTACTTCTTCACCATAGTGGACAGGTTCACTAGTTGGCCTGAGGAAATGTCAATATTTGGTATCACCACTGCCATGATAGCTGCCGCCTTTGTCTCCATGTGGATAGCCCATTTCAGCTGTCCCCCCCCCCTCCCCCTCCCACGTCACTATGGACTGTGGATGCCAGTTTACATCTGCTCTTTTTTGCATGCTAACAGACCCCTGTGGCACTGACCTCCACCTAATATCAAGCTACCATCTGGGCACCAACAGATCATGGGATGGCACCACCATATCCTGAATGTCACTCTCGCCTGCCACAACAGCAGGTGGACCTCTGCCCTGCCTCTGCTACTCCTCAGCCATCATGTCACTCACAAGTACTGCGTGGCTCACCTGTGACCCATCGCACTCCAGCACCATGGCAAACATAGGGAATACATTCATGGTGAGCTCATGTCATGTACACATGTTATGCTGTGCATTGACACTCACCAGCCCCCAATTTGGTTGCACTACTCTGCTGTACACACCGGTATCTCTAATACCCAGTAGCACGTACTCTTGCATTGATGCATGCCTCTATTTGTCGTGGCATACTTTCCACAAGTTCATCAAGGCACTGTTGGTCCAGATTGCCCCACTCCTCAACAGCGATTCAGCGTATTGTATTGTATTTTTTATTGGTCCTGTTGTCTACATAGTAGCTTATGCACAAGACATTGGACAAGTCAAGTTATACAGGGTGTTTCAAAAATGACCGGTATATTTGAAACGGCAATAAAAACTAAACGAGCAGCGATAGAAATACACCGTTTGTTGCAATATGCTTCGGACAACAGTGCATTTTCAGGCAGACAAACTTTCGAAATTACAGTAGTTACAATTTTCAACAACAGATTTCGCTACGGTCTAGGAAACTCTATAGTACGATATTTTCCACATATCCACCATGCGTAGCAATAATATGGCGTAGTCTCTGAATGAAATTACCCGAAACCTTTGACAACGTGTCTGGCGGAATGGCTTCACATGCAGATGAGATGTACTGCTTCAGCTGTTCAATTGTTTCTGGATTCTGGCGGTACACCTGGTCTTTCAAGTGTCCCCACAGAAAGAAGTCACAGGGGTTCATGTCTGGCGAATAGGGAGGCCAATCCACGCCACCTCCTGTATGTTTCGGATAGCCCAAAGCAATCACACGATCATCGAAATATTCATTCAGGAAATTAAAGACGTCGGCCGTGCGATGTGGCTGGGCACCATTGTGCATAAACCACGAGGTGTTTGCAGTGTCGTCTAAGGCAGTTTGTACCGCCACAAATTCACGAAGAATGTCCAGATAGCATGATGCAGTAATCATTTCGGATCTGAAAAATGGGCCAATGATTCCTTTGGAAGAAATGGCGGCCCAGACCAGTACTTTTTGAGGATGCAGGTACGATGGGACTGCAACATGGGGCTTTTCGGTTCCCCATATGCGCCAGTTCTGTTTATTGACGAAGCCGCCCAGGTAAAAATAAGCTTCGTAAGCTTCGTCAGTAAACCAAATGCTGCCCACATGCATATCGCCGTCATCAATCCTGTGCACTATATCATTAGCGAATGTCTCTCGTGCAGCAATGGTAGCGGCGCTGAGGGGTTGCCGCGTTTGAATTTTGTATGGATAGAGGTGTAAACTCTGGTGCATGAGACGATACGTGGACGTTGGCGTCATTTGGACCGCAGCTGCAACATGGCGAACGGAAACCCGAGGCTGCTGTTGGATCACCTGCTGCACTAGCTGCGCGTTGCCCTCTGTGGTTGCCGTACGCGGTCGCCCTACCTTTCCAGCACGTTCATCCGTCACGTTCCCAGTCCGTTGAAATTTTTCAAACAGATCATTTATTGTATCGCTTTTCAGTCCTTTGGTTACATTAAACCTCCGTTGAAAACTTCGTCTTGTTGCAACAACACTGTGTTCTAGGCGGTGGAATTCCAACACCAGAAAAATCCTCTGTTCTAAGGAATAAACCATGTTGTCTACAGCACACTTGCACGTTGTAAACAGCACACGCTTACAGCAGAAAGACGACATACAGAATGGCGCACCCACAGACTCCGTTGTCTTCTATATCTTTCACATCACTTGCAGCGCCATCTGTTGTTGAAAATTGTAACTACTGTAATTTCGAAAGTTTGTCCGCCTGAAAATGTACTGTTGTCCCAAGCATATTGCAACAAACGGTGTATTTCTATCGCTGCTCGTTTAGTTTTTATTGCCGTTTCAAATATACTGGTCATTTTTGAAACACCCTGTAAATATACAGGCTGAAAGTCATTTCAAGGCATACATATTTAAGGTTACAATAATACACTTTACACATAAGTATTTATATAACACATTTAATAAATTTAAATATTCTTCAATGGAGTAAAAGCAGTGATGCTGTAAATATGACTTTAGAGATTTTCCAAATGTATTGACCTCTGTGATAGCTTTTATGTTTTCAGGAAGTTTTTTATAAAGCTTAACTCCCATGTGAAAAGTACCTTTTTGGCACAGTGCTGTGCTGAGTTGAGTCATATGTAAGTTTCTGTTTTGTCTGGTAAAGTGACCATGTATATCACAGTTTTTTTGCAGTCTCCAGTCCTTGCCTATTACATTTAATTTAAAGAACAAAAGAGTTTCCATAATGTATACACATGGTAATGGAGGAATACCAGATTTCTTAAACAGGGGTTTACAAGAGTCTCTAGGCTTGCACCCAAACAAGATTCGAATGGCCCCTGTTTGTAATTTAAAAGTGCTATTAGCTGTTTTAGAGTTTCCCCAGAAGGTGACCCCATATCTAAGATGAGAATGAAAGTACACATGATATGCATTCAATACTGTTTTCTCACTACAGCATGATTTTAATGAACAAAGAAGGTAACATGTTTTGCTCAGTTCTGCATTGAGATATTCAATATGCTTATTCCATCTGATGTTACTCTGCAGCCAAAGTCCTAAGAATTTGGTTTCAGTATTGTTACCAACTGGTTCGTCATTGATAGAGACTGATGGGATAAACGTGTCCTTGTTATGAACATTGTGGAGTTTTAGCAATGGTTTTCTTACTGTTTATTACGAGGTGATTACTCTGTGCCCAGCTGCTAAGTTGTTTCGTCACCGCATTTACTGTCTGCTGTAACTGTTCATTGTCGTCTCCTTTTAGTAGAATCGTGGTGTCATCTGCAAATATGATTTTTTTGTGTGCATCAACATTTAAGCTTAGATCATTTATTTACAGAAGAAACAGAAGGGGTCCCATTACTGATCCTTGGGGTACACCACATTTAATTTGTTTATAGTCAGATAAGTGATTAGATACAGTTTTTAGTTCAATATTTGTGTGCTTGATGCACACTGCCTGCTTACAATTAGTCAGGAAGGAACTGATCCACATGTTGGACAGACCTCGAATACCATGTCTTTCACGCTTTGATAGCAGAATTTTATGGTCCATCATGTCAAAAGCTTTTGACAAGTCAATAAATACTCCTATTGTTTCCTGTTTTTTGTCCATCAGGTTTAGGATGGAACTGATGCACTCATAGACAGCAGTTGTTGTTGACCTCTTATTTCTGAATCCATGTTGGTCATTACATAGGATGCTGTTTTTATTTATAAATTTCATAAGTTTGTCATCATAACTTTTTCCGCTTTGCCATTTTATATTCACAAAGATGCAAAGCTGGTACTTTTTGCCGATGATACAAGTATAGTTATCACACCCGACAGACAAGAATTAACTGGTGAAATTGTAAACGATGTTTTTTCAGAAAATCATTAAGTGGTTCTCTGCAAATGGGCTCTCATTAAACTTTGACAAAACACAGTATATACAGTTCCACACAGTAAATGGAATGACACCATTAGTAAATATAGACTTTGATCAGAAATCGGTTGCTAAGGTAGAATATTCAAAATTTCTAGGTGTATGCTTTGATGAGGGGTTGAACTGGAAAAAACACACTTAGGATCTGCTGAAAGGTTTGAGTTCAGCTACTTATGCTATTAGGGTCATTGCAAATTTTGGCGATATACATCTGAGTAAATTAGCTTACCATGCCTATTTTCATTCTCTGCTTTCGTATGGCATCATATTCTTGGGTAACTCATCATTGAGTAAAAGAGTGTTCATTGCACAAAAACGTGTAATCAGAATAATTGCTGGAGCTCATCCAAGATCATCCTACAGACACTTATTTAAAGAGCTAGAAATCTTCACTGTAGCCTCACAATATATATATTCACCTATGAAATTTGTTATTAACAATCTGAATGAATTCAAAAGTAATAGCAGTGTACATGGCTACAACACTAGGAGAAAGGATGATCTTCACTACTCAAGATTAAATCTAACTTTGGCTCAGAAGGGGGTAAATTATGCTGCCACAAAAGTCTTTGGTCACTTACCTAATAGCATCAAAAGCCTGACAGATAGCCATATAGCATTTAAAAGGAAATTGAAAGAATTTCTTAATCGCAACTCCTTCTACTCATTAGATGAATTTTTGGATATAGTAAGTGGGTAATTTCCCAACCCCCACAATAAATAAATAAATATTGAGTGTCATGTAATATTTATATTTTGTCTAATGTAATATCCTGTGTAGACACCTTTTATTAACCTGACACGTTGCACATCATTACAAAGTGTCGTATTCATGATCTATGGAACGAGTACTAATCTAACCTAATTTCTCCAGTACTTTAGAGATGCAGTAGGGAATTGTGATGGGTCTGTAGTTATTTGCATTGTCTTTATCCCCTTTTTTATATACAGGAATAACTTTTGATGTTTTCAACACATCGGGGAAAGTGCCTGCCTGAATTGAGCAGTCACATAAGTATGTGAGTACTTCAATTAGGTTTGATGCGCTCTTCTTTAACATTGTTGCAGGTATACCATCAATATCTGCCAGTTTGGAATTTTTTAGTCCTTTTATTGCTTTAGCTACTTCATCTTGTGAAACAGAACTGATGTACATTGATCCTCTACATGCACTTATTTTATATTCATTTGCCTGGGTGCTCTTAAAGTTTGATTGTAACATATTATCAGCAACACCTGTGAAAAAGTTTTTAAATGTGTTGGCTACTTCTAAGGAGTTTGTTACTTTTACATTTTTTGTGATAGTGTTATATTTTTATAAGATTGTCTGTATTCTCCACATTCTTTTTTTATAAGACTCCACATAGCCTTTGATTTATTAGCTGAATTATAAATGATTTCATCATTATGCATTATTTTTGCTGCTTTTATTACTTTATTAATATTTTGGAGTATTTTTTATAGCATGCGCATACTTCAGGTGAAGAATTTGTTGAGTTACATATTTCATGAAGTAGTCTTTTCTTCTGGCATGAAACCCTTATTCCCTTTGTGATCCAGCTGTTTGTTCTAGAGTTCCCCCGTATGGTTAATGTTTTCAGTGGGAATGCAAGTTCAAAGAAATGGGCTAATGTATCAATGAAAGTGTTGAATTTTTCATTTATATCGTTCACTTTGTACACTCCTGGCCATTTTTATTTCTGTAATAAGTTGTTGAAGTAGTTTACATTATGCTGATTATAACTTCGATATGCTGTTCTGAAAGACATGTTGTTAATAATACTGCCTTGTACTTTTATGCTTAATATTTGAGCAAGGTGGTCACTAAAACCTGCATTGAAAATTTTTAGTGAGGTGTTGTGTAAACTCTTCTTAACTAGAAACTGATAAAGAGCTGTTTGACAAGTTTCTGTTACTCGGATAGCTGCTTTTACTTCAGCCTTTAAATTGTAAGATGTAACAAGGTTCAAAATGGTCTCCCTCTTTGCCCTATTCGCGAGGAAATCAATATTGAAGTCACCACAGATTATCAATTCACAATCCATTTTATTTACTTTATTTAGCAATGACTCCATATCGTTTAAGAAAAGTTCAAAATTCCCGGATGGTGATCGGTAAACTGTAGCAAAAACCAGGTTGAACTGAGTAATTTTTATAGCTGCAGTTTCATAATCGTTTTTGACATTTGTCCTAGTTACGTCAGGTAGTGTAATAAAATCTACATTATCCTTTGTGTAAATTGCTACCCCACCCTGCTTGCTGTTTTTCCCGCAGTAGTAAGCAGCCAAAACAAATTTGTTTATTTTCGTTTTCTGGATTAATTCTGGGTTAAGCCAGTGCCCAGAAACGCATAACACTGAGATATCATTAAATTCATGTGTTAACAGTACGTTAATTTCATCGTTCTTATTACGCAGGGATTGCACATTATGGTGATAAATTTTTAGTTTGGGCATATTCACGATTTGGTAATTGGGAATCATATTTACAGCATCACATACCTCTAGTTTAAATTATGAATGTCAACAGTGTTGCATTTTTGTTCTTCTTTCTCGTTTATTTTGTTTTCCTTGCTGTTGTTGGAAGGATGTTCAGGAAGCTGATAGATTGTTCTATCCCTTACAAGTCTTTCTTTAATTATTTCACTAAAATGATCACAAACAATCCTTTTCCCTTCATAGTTCAAATGCATTCCATGCTTTGTGTGCAGATTTCGATGCAGCTTGCTTATATCCAGTATATCGCACTTAGGGTATTGAGAACACAGTTTCCTTATTTTAATGTTTGTTTTCCAAATTTCTTTGTTTACACGTGAACTATAAATCAGATCATGCCTATGAGGAAGTGTGGCAACTACTGTGTTTCTGCATCTGTTAGCTTGTAAAAAATTCTGCAGCGTTTTCTCGCAAACCTCTGCTTCATTTTTTGCCACATCGTTTGAACCCATTATACAGACAATAAAGTCATTTTCTTGCATTAATTTCGTCTGAGAGTTAATGTCTACAACATTTTTACATCCCGCTCCTTGTATCACTACACTAGTCACTGCTATGTCACGATTTTTCTCATGGAGCATGCTGGATAGATTTCTACCATGACTGTCTGTTAGTAATAGTACATTACTCTTTTTCCCTGATGATCTGTGTTTGTTATTGACATTATTTGCAAAAACACTATTCATTTTCAGTTCACTGACTTTTTCAAGTTTACGATCATTTGGAGAGTCGTTATCACAGTCACCTGTTTGCAAAACATGATTTTTTTTTTTTTTATGAAAATGTGACAGTTTTAGCAGACTTGTTGTTCTTTTTGTAGTTGGAACACTATTTTTATACGACACTTTTACCCACTCGAACGATATATTACTTTTGTCTTGCATCACTTCACTTAGTGTTGGCTTTGATCATAGATCCTGATTTTCTTTCTTGAGTGAGTCAATATCGCTTCTTAAGGAACTGTCTATGAATTATAAGCTAGCAATTCATTCTTTTAGCGTTGTTATTTCAGTGTTACAATTCTTACAAACTCCCTTTTTAACAGCATAACTATAACTATTTCTCAACTTAGAATCACACACTTCTACACTCGCGGCCATCTTTCATAGTACGTAGATCCTTCAGAGTGTTTGGTGGGTCATGTCATCCATTAACAGCCCTTTTCAGTCTATCCCAGGCATGTTTGATAGGGTCCATGTCTGTAGAACGTGCTGACCGCTATAGTCGAGTGATGTCGTTATCCTGAAGGAAGTCACTTACAAGATACAAGATGCGCACAATTGGGGTGCGAAATGTCATCCATGAAGATGAATGCCTTGCCAATATGCTGCCAATATGGTTGCACTATCAGTCGGAGGAACCTCCACATTGCTGCACTTGCTGGACAGTGTGACTAAGGTGTTCAGCCTGACCGGGTTGCCTCCAAACACATCTCCGATGATTGTCTGATTGAAGACATATGCGACACTCATCGGTGAAGAGAACGTAATGCCAATCCTGAGCGGTCCATTCGGCATGTTGTTGGACCCATCTGTACTGCACCGCATGGTGTCATGGTTGCAAAGATGAACCTCACCATGGACATTGGCAGTGAAGTCGATTATCATGAAGCCTATTGTCCACAGTATGAGTCATAACACGATGTCCTGTGGCTGCACAAAAAGCATTATTCAACATGGTGGCATAGCTGTCAGGGTTCCTCCAAGCCATAATCCATAGGTAGCGGTCATCCACTGCAGTAGTAGCCCCTGGGTGGCCTGAGCGAGGCATGGCATCGACAGTTCCTGTCTCTCTGTATCTCCTCCATGTCTAAACAACATTGCTTTGGTTCACTCCGAGACACATGAACACTTCCCTTGTTGAGAGCACTTCCTCGCACAAAGTAACAATGTGGACATGATCGAACTGTGGTATTGACCTGTCTAGGCATGGTTGAACTACACACAACAAGAGCCATGTACCTCCTTCCTGGTTGAATGACTGGAACTGATCGGCTGTCAGACTCCCTCTGTCTAATAGGCGCTGCTCATGCATGGTTGTTTCCATCTTTTGGCGAGTTTAGTGACATCTCTGAACCATCAAAGGCACTGCCTCTGTGGTACAACATCCACAGTTAATGTCTGTCTTCAGGAGTTATGTGAACTGCGGTGATGCAAAACTTTTTTTGATGTGTGTACAAAGAAACGTACAAAATAGTCTCAAAATTGAAAAGTTCTAAAGAAGTCACTTGCCATTGTGGTTGGGGCTGGAAAAAGGCACAGCACAGTAGAAAAAGTGGATGCTGAGCAAGGTGGTAGTCTCATCCTGTGTTTGACTAGCACAATGATATTCAGATGTAAGGTGCAGAATTAATAGTCTTTGGCAGAAGATGCAGCACAAAACACCATTTACATGCCTAGCTGTGTAGCAGGGGTAGAGATGGTGTGGTGTGCGGGTGTCTCTCAAAACTTGATTGTGTGGATCGCCATGTGGTATGTCAATAGCAGTGTGTGTGCAGAGCAGGATCTGATGTTGACACCATGAGGAGAAGAAAGAGAATGCTTGAGGCTAGGTTAGTGGGAGTCTCACTATATACTGAGCTACTAGTAGACTGGACAGTGTGACTAAGGTGTTCAGCCTGACCGGGTTGCCTCCAGACACATCTCCGATGATTGTCTGATTGAAGACATATGAGACACTCATCGGTGAAGAGAACGTAATGCCAATCCTCACCATTTACAACAGAACTCCCCAGGTTCCAACAATTACAGTAAGTGGAAGCAATGGAGATTCTGTCAGTGAGATAAGATTCTTAGAGATTCACATCCATGACATATTCAAGTGGAAAAACTACATTGACATGAGTAGTTACAGGCTAAGTGAAGTTTATTTTATACTCCACTTGGTGAGGGATGAGTTACATGCTAGCACACCGACTTGTGCGTGTTGTGGTCTTTCCCATTCAGTACTGTGCGATGGAATTGTTTTTGGGCTCACAGTATTCAATCAGTGAAACTATTTAAACTGAAAAAAAAAAAGCAATTGGAGTAATGCTGTACAAGCAGCACAGAGAAACATGTAAACCACTCTTTAAAAAATTAGACATACTGCCTCTCCCTTGACAGTATTTATTAGAACTGCTCTCTTTTATCAAACAAAATGTCTAGACTGCACAGGAATATGGGCAGTTGCTATCCTGACACAAGGTCAAGAAAATTCTTAAGACAAGTTCTCCATTTTACTGATACTGTCAAATGTGTGGGCCATTCTATTAAACTGTGTAGTGATAGTGTTAAATGTATGGGAATCAAATTGGATAACGATCTCCTAAGAGAAGTAGAAAGTATTCAAGAACTAACAAAATTTAAAAAAAATCTTAGAGTACTGGTAACAAAGCATTGCTTCTACAGCATACAAGACATGCTTGAATGTGATCTATCATAAACTAAATTATGCATTTTAATCACCTTTCAATACTAAACTGTTTTACTGAAACAACCCATTGTCCATTAATGAACTTTTGCTGTTTGATTATGATCAACATAATTATTTGAACTTATTGTTATTCTTATATTATTATAAATACATATGTATATTTGACTTAAATGTGATGTTAACTATAAGAAACAGTTTTATGCATCTATATGGTCTCATTTCATCCATTTGAATTGTCCCATACCATGTTCAGTGTGATGTTCACTATAGGCAAAAATGTTACCTGCAAATATGTTCTCATATCATCTGTTTGCATTGTCCCATATCACATTGTACACTTCTGTACATTGAACAATTGCATGTATCAATAAAGATAGAATACAATACAGTAATGAAATGATTTCCAATAAGAAGCCTGGTAAACACTGCTTCATTGGTTCATGGGTGTTGCATTGGATAATGTTGTGGAAGCTGCACAATATATAAACAAGAAAGCTGCTCACCATCTTCAGATGCTTACTGATTTGCTGTTGCAGTGGCTTGCCAATATAAGCACTGGCTTATAAGATAAGTACAGGCACCAAGGGGTGGGGCTATAACATCATCCAGTGCTTCCTGCTGGAGAAACGGGCCATGGTCTTCACATGTGCAATGTGGGGAAAAGTGTGGCCACAAATCATGATCCAGTGCATACATGGACAGAGTGTTGGTGCCCAGTTTAAGTGTATGGACTCTGATTGACTGTCTGTGTGGACTCCAATTCGCTCAGCTGTAGCCAACAATGCCTTAGTACCACCAATGCTCGTTCCTATGCATTGCTGAGCTTAAATCCCTGGTCTCTATTAGTCATGTCATTACTTATACATATTTCGTCTGCTTCTTTAATGACAGAGTCCCAGTACAAGGAAGTGAATGAAAGGATCTTTTGCTCTCCATAGTTCATGCCTCATGTCAAGACAGTAGGCTTTTTTTGTCTGAGCCAATCTGGTGTGATGTCTATGTTCAGTGTATCTATCCTTAACAGTGAGACACGTCTGGCCAATTTATGATTTCCCACACTGGCAAGGGATTTTATATATCCCTGGTCTCCTTCCACCTAGGTTATCTTTAACACTACACAGCATCATTTACACTCATGCTGGAGGGAGGAAGATGCATTTTATTTGATGTTTCTTGAAAAATCTGCTGATCTTAAAAGACACACCACCAACACTAGAAAAACCATGCTTGTGGAATTCTCCATTTCTTCTGCCTGTTCTTGATGTTTATTGCTTGCAGATTGAAATGCATTATGAATCCATTTCTCATAGTACTCATTTTGTACCAACACAGAATGAAGAGGGATAATTTCTGCTGATAAGCTCCCTGCATCTGAGATAACTCTTGCCCTATGAACGGGAGAATCTAATATGCCACTGTGTTGAGATGGGTGATGGCAGCTCGTAGCTCACAGATATACGTCAGTGTGAATTGATTTAGAAAACACACTGTGACTCAAGTTGGGGGAGCACATATTACATCAATTCAAACATGTGCTTACTTCAGCTTACTTTTTATTTAATGAACAATATTTTGAGCAAACTTCATTTTCTGAGAAATAAGCACCCTAACTTTTGGCTGAAAGAAATTCTTTAGTGCTGAAGCAAAACAATTCTGATTATGACTTTCAAAACTAAAATACCGAGAGCACCTCATCAGTTTTACCAAATACCATATATGTTTTGTATATTGTCCTTGCTTCCATCCTCTTATAGGTCCATCATTTATTATATTCCATTACTTCGTTTCCATTAATCCAATGTAAAATAACATGACAGAAGAAACTCTGCTCAAACATATTACTGTGCTGAAGATCATGCAAAAGTTGCAAGCAGTTGCTGATCTGCTTACAAGCTACTGACAGAATAGCAGAAGAGGTCAAGTGACTCAGGAAAAAGAAAGGATGAGATCACCCGGCTCATGGAAACATTATCACCACATAATGAATTCAGCAGAGAGCATTGTTCCCCCTACTTGTTGGTAGGTTCACAATTAAGGGGATCCCCTGCCCTTTTGTTTAGTTTTGTACTAATGATTGCAGACTACAAGCTGTCTTTCAGAACTATTTTTTGCAAATTACACTGAGAAACAGAAGAAATTCTTTCAACATTTGACCCCCAGCATGCACAAATGCATTCTCCATCACATTTATATTGAAATTTATTTGTTTGACATTTGCAGTCAGACGTGTTCTCATTGCATCCGCTTTGGAAATTAATTCCTGAGTCATACTACTGCAAACTCTTTCCTGTATACCTTAATCACAAATTGCCCTTTGCACACAAGCAATGAAATTTACTTTTTGAACCTTGGGACTGAAAACTACTCATTACAATTTTATGCAGTAAGTAACTTTTTGCCCTTTCTCAGCAAATATTACACTTTGCAGACTGTTCACTTCTTTATTTGTCTTGAATGCTCATTATATACCAGTCACAGATAACTTGAAAACAGGTTTATTTAATTTGATGAATTTTCTCCTTCCACTTAGTTGACACTTCAACACAATACTTACAGGGACATTACTAACTGCATTTCACTTACCTTATTACTAATTATCAAAGCTTTACATTCTTTGTTAACAATATCTCAAAATTTTCCAACATTTTCATTTTCTATCAGTACACATTCTGTTTTAACATCATCTTTCAAAGTGCCGCCGCGCAGTTACGCGAGTCCTCTACATGCAACGCTGTCTGCCAGCCATGCAGCAGCATCACCACCTAACCGGCCAGCTAGCCAGCAGCTGCTAGACCCGGACCCACTTACGATTTGACTGTTAAAGTGTACAATTGTCTTACTCTGTTTACTTGATTGTGACTTTCATGTATTGCGTCATCCTTGAAATATATTTGTTCAACTTGAAGTTATAACAATTGGCGACAAGGTAGGTGAATTTTTCTTTTTCATCGTTGACCCACATGTTTCCATGGGTACTTTAGAGCAACTATTGCAAGGTCTCATAGAACAGCAAACGCTTCTCACAAATGCGATTCTTGATTTCATCGCGGCATCAAATAAGGGGCGTCTCTCATCATTGTCTCTACCTCCTTTTCCTCCTTACGATGAGATGGCAGAAGACTGGTCTGATTACGAAAAACGTCTTTGACAGCACATCTTGGCACTTCACCTCAAATATATCGGCTGTTGTCGCAATTGACTCCTTTGAAAGATCCTGCGTCTTTGTCCTTTGCTGAAATGTGCCCACTTCTGTCCATCTATTTTCAAAACCAAACACATAAGCTAGCCTCCTGTGTTGCCTTTTATCGTTGTCAGAAACAACTGAATCAATCCTATCGCGCTTGGGCTGCTGAACTTCATGGCCTCAGTAGAAAGTGTCAATTTGTTACTGAAGTTCACAAAGAATCCTACGCCGATTCCATGGTATGGGATGCTATTATCTGATTGGCGCCCGACAAAGAAGTTAGGCAACGTGCCCTTCAGTTGGCAAATCTGACTCTAGATGAAGTCCTATCCATCGCTCAGTCTATTGAAATTTCTCTTGCCGCTGGAGCACAAATAGAGGCATGGGGCGATGTCGGGGAAATACAACCTCTATGCGATGTTGACGAAGCCTGTGGTGTGTCCCCACCAGCCGACATGGCCGCAGTACGCTCCCAAGTGCAGCCTCAGCCTAACCGTGAACAAACCTCTAAGAAACTGCAGCAAAACCCACGGCAACTTCCTTCATGTCCGCGGTGTTTTACGAAACATTCACGAGAAGATTGTCCACAACGTTGGACCGTGTGCCACAAATGCAAAAAAAAAATGGGTCATGTGTCATCTGTTTGCAAATCTGACCGCATACATGATGTTCATGAACATGACGCTCATTCTGATTCTGTGCTGTCTGTCAATTGTACTTCTTCCCTTTCAGGGAAGTTATTCCTCACTGTCCAAATACTTGGTCAAGATGTTTGCATGTAGGTGGATACTGGTTCTGCTGCCACTATAATCAATTCTCAGACATATCTTCAGCTGGGTTCTCCAATCCTGTCACCTGTCACTCGGCAATTACGGACTTACAATAAACAGAAGATTTCTCTCTTGGGACAATTTGATGCTGAGGTGTCTTACAAATCTGTCATTCGCACTGTTCCCATATTTGTGGTCGACCATAGTAACATGGAGAATCTTTTAGGTTTCAATGCCTTTCACGTTTTTGGGTTCTCCATAGATGACTCTGTAAATATCGTCTCTGATGCTATTCCTTATGCTCAATTGGATTCCTTGTCGACGACATTTTTGTCCCTTTTTTCTCCTGGGTTAGGCCGTGCAAATGACTTTGAAGCTCATATCATGCTCAAACCCACTGCTCAGCATGAGTTTTTTCGGGCTCGGCCCATTCCTGTGGCCCTTAGTGATCAAGTTAAATGGGAGCTGGATCATCTCACTGCTTCAGGGGTCTTGCTTCCTGTCACTTCCAGTGAGTGGTCCTCTCCTGTCATTGTCGTTGCTAAGCCAAACGGTGATGTTCATCTCTGTGGTGATTTCAAGGCCATTGTAAATGCTCAATGCCTTATCGACACTTACCCTATGCCTCGACCTGAAGGCCAGTATTTTTCTAAACTAGACCGGTGAGAGGCTTATCATCAACTTCCTCTCGACGCTGCTTCCCAGCAGTTTCTGGTCCTTAACACACCTGTCGGCCTCTGTCAATTCCAACGATTGCCATTTGGTGTTGCCAGCGCCCCTGCTCTCTTTCAGCGATTCTTGGAACAATTATTGCTCACTGTTCCTGGGTGTATAAATTACCAGGACGACATTGTTGTCACTGGCTCCACCACTGACGAACATCTTCAATATCTCCACACACTTTTACATGTCTTACAGACAGCCGGTCTTAAGTGTAATCTTCAGAAATCAAAATTTTTTCAGGCATCTATCACATACTTGGGGTTTCAACTCTCTCGGGATGGTATTCGTCCGCTTCAGGAAACTGTCGCTGTGATCGATGCCCTTCCTTCCCCTACATCTGTTAAGGAACTGCAGGCTGTCTTGGGGAAAATAGCATACTATCACAAGTTTTTACAGTCTGCTGCTTCGGTGGCTCAACCGTTGCATTGCCTGTTGCATAAAAACGTGCCTTTTCAGTGGTACGCGTCATGCAATGCGGCTTTCCAAAAATTGAAGACTATGCTGAAACAGGCCCCATGCCTGGCTACTTATCGACCTGAGCAACATCTAATTCTTGCCATGGACGCCTCTCAATATGGGGTTGGTGCAGTCCTTGTGCACCGTTTTTCTGACGGTTTTGAACAACCCATTGCTTATGCATCCAAAACGCTCACAGATGCCCAAAAAAAGAATTCTCAAATTGAAAAAGAAGCTTTGGCCATTATTAATGCTCTTCATAAGTTTGGTGTTTTTCTTTATGGATCCAAATTTCATCTTGTTACGGATCGCAAAGCACTTGTTTCCTTGTTTCATCCATCAACATCACTTCTCGACAAGGCTGCACACCACCTCCAGCGTTGGGCTCTTTACTTGTCTTGTTTCAATTATGAGATTCATTTCTGGCTGATGGCTCAACATGCGAATGCTGATGCACTGTCTTGCCTTCCCATGGGTCCTGATCTGGCATTTGATAGAGACCAACTTTTGTGTTTCCACCTGGATGTTGCCGAGCAGCGGGTTGTGGATGGGTTCCCCATCACTTGGGGCCGGCTGGCAGCTGCTACGGGTTCTGACCCTACCCTCCCCCGGGTTTTATGCTGTATTCAGTAGGGTTGGCCAGATCATCAGTCCGCTAAGACTTCTGATCTGTTGCGGAACTACTACGCTTTGCGTTACCGCCTCACGGCTAGGGATGGTGTTATCCTCCTTTCCACCGAAAATGCTTCGCCGTGTGTTGTGGTACCTGTGTCTTTGCGTGCTTCGGTCTTGTGCCTCCTTCACCAATGGCACTGGGGTGTCTCTCGCACGAAATCTCTGGTGCGCTATCATGTGTACTGGCCCGGCATTGACTCTGAAATCGCACACATGGTCGCTGCCTGAGGCCCTTGTGCATCACAGGCTGCCGACCCGAAGTCATCTTTGTCACCGTGGTTTTCGCCTGAGATGCCCTGGGAGTGTATTCATGTTGACTTTGCGGGACCTGTTTTAGGTACTTATTGGCTTCTCGTTATTGACGCCTACTCTAACTTTACTTTCATTGTCCGTAGTACGTTGCCTACCACCGCGGCAACCACCAATGCTCTAGCTTGCATTTTCTCTTTGGAAGGCCTTCCCTCTACTCTTGTTACTGATAATGGTGTGCAATTTTCCTCTTCAGATTTTGCGGATTTTTGTGCCCCTCACGGCGTCATGCATGTCACGGCCCCTCCATCCACAGTCAAACGGTGAGGCTGAACAACTGGTCCGCACATTTAAGGCTCAGATGAGGAAACTCCTGACTTCTTCTGCTGCTGATGATGTGCTTCTCCAATTTATGGCTTCTTACCATTTCATCCCCATGGGCGACCACAGCCCGGCTGAGCTCTTACATGGCCAACAGCCCCGCATGCTACATCATCTTCTGTGGCCTTCCATCTCATGGCTGCAGGTGCCTTCACTTGGCCGGTTCACCACCGGTGACCTTGTATGGGTACGGGGATATGGCAGGGGGCCAAAATGGAGTCCTGGCCTCATCTTACAACATCGTGGCCAATGCCTGTATGAAATCCAGATGGACACGGGTGTTGCAGTGCGTCATTCGGACCAGCTTCAGCCTCGTGTGCCGGCAACGCCTGTTCCGGATGCCCCTACACCACCTTTGGCTCTATCTGATGCTCGGGATACTGGAATCTCTCATTACTCACAATGCAGTCCTCTCACCATCATATCGGTGCCAGCACGAGAACTGACACCACCAGGAGATGTGCCCATGCAGGAACCGGATGATCGTCACCTGTCGGAGCAACTCTACTCTTCTCCTTCTCCTATGGACGCGGACATATTGCCCATGTCTCCTGTTATAAAAACTGGACTTGCCGCCATGGCACATTGGTGCACGGGGCACCAGCAGATTCGACCCCCACGTCTCCTGTCATCTCAACCTGTTATCATTGGGGACACTTCCATCCTTATGGGAAGTCTCCTCCTCGAGACTTTATGGCCAGTCAAACACCTATAGATGTTAGCAATCTACAGGCCACCTCCATCGAGACCTGTGCATAAAATTCAAAGGGGGGAAAAGTGTTGTGACTCGCTGATCTTTCAAAGTGCCGCCGCGCAGTTACGCGCGTCCTCTACATGCGGCGCTGTCTGCCGGCCATGCAGAAGCAGTGCCACCTAAGCGGCGAGCGGCTGCTAGATTTGGACTCAGTTATGATTTGACTGTTGAAGTGTACACAGGTGTTACTCTGTTTACTGGATCTGTGACTTTCATGTATTGTGTCATCCTTGAAATATATTTGTTCAACTTGGAGTTATAACGTCGTTGTATGTACCATTATTTACAGAAACGTTCTCTTTACCTAGTCCCACCTTCTCAATATGATCAGCATTTATCAAATGTACTGTTTGAGAATTTCCCTGATTGGTAACTGCTTCATTGGTTCACAGATGTTGCGTCAGATAACTTTGTGGAAGCTGCACAGTATTTCAACAAAACAGCTGCTTATCATCTTTAGGTGTTTACTGGTGTCTTGCTGCAGTGGATCACCAGTAGTTGCACTGCCTCACTAGAAAAGTGTAGGCTGCAAGGGGTGTGGCTGTAGATGAATCGTAGACCATGGTGACATCCAGTGACCCCTGCCAGAGAAATCGACCATGGTCTTCACTTGCACAATGTAGTAAAAGCACAGCCACAAATCATGACTCATCATGTGCACAGGCAGAGTGTTGGCACCCAGCCTAAGTGTACAAACACTGACTGACCATCTGTGTTGACTCAGATTTGTTCATGCGTGATGTGTGACTGATGATGCCTTAGTATTGCTAGTGCTGGTTTCCATGCCTTGCTGAGCTGAAACCCTTGTATCTCTATTAACCAGGTCATTATTTTTTTCGACTGCTTCTTTAATGATGGCATTCCAGTATGTGGAGGTGGACAAAGGATCTTTGTCTCTCCATAGTTCTTGCTATGTGCCATGTCAAGACAGTGTTCAGCAACATCATACTTTTCTGGGTGACTCAGTCTGGTGTGATGGCTACGTCAGCATATCTATCCTTAACAGTGTGACAATGTCTGGCCAATGTATGATTTCCCACACTGCCATGGGATTTTATGTATATCCCTAGCCTCCAAAGATGTAAGTTGTCTTTAACAGAACCCAGCATCATTTTCACTCACACTAGAAGGCCGAAGACACATTTTATTTTATGCTTCTTGAATAGCTCGCCAATCTTAAAAGGCATGCCACAAACGTAGGGTAGAAAAACCATCTTTAGGGAGTTGTCTTCTTCTGGCTGTTCTTGAGGTTTAGTGCATGCAGATTGAAATGCATTGTGAATCAGTTTATCAGAGTACTTGTTTTGTACAAACACACATGGAAAATCTTAAACTCTGCTGGTAAGCTCCCTGCATCTGAGATAACTGTCACCCTATGAATGAGAGTTTATAGTATGCCACTGCATTGAGGCAGATGATGGCAGTTCATAGCCCAAATATATACAGGTCAGTGTGATTTGGTTTACAAAACAAACTGTAACCCAAGGAAGCATCTTCTTTTCTGTGGATCAAAAATCTAAAAATGGGAGGTTTCCATTTTTCTCCACTTCCATGGTGAAGCAAGTGCTTGGAGAAGAGAAGTTAAGATGTTCCAGAAATTCAGAAAGCATTGCTGTGCCATTTGGCCACATCACAAAGGTGTCATCCACATATCTCCAGCAACATTTAAGTTTCAATACCACTGACTGAAGTGCTTTTACCTCAGTCTTCCATTAAAAGATTTGCTACTATGGTAGACAAAGGGCTACCCATAGCAACACTGTCAGTTTGCTCAAAATATAGTTCATTAAATAAAAAGTAAGCTGAAGTAAGCAATTGATGTAATATGTGCTCCCCCAACTTGAGTCACAGTGTGTTTTCTAAACCAACTCACACTGACCTATATCTGTGAGCTACGAGCTGCCATCACCCATCTCAACACAGTGGCATATTAGATTCTACCGTTCATAGGGCAAGAGTTATCTCAGATGCAGGGAGCTTATCAGCAGAGATTATCCCTCTTCATTCTGTGTTGGTACAAAATGAGTACTATGAGAAATGGATTCATAATGCATTTCAATCTGCAAGCAATAAACATCAAGAACAGGCAGAAGAAATGGAGAATTCCACAAGCATGGTTTTTCTAGTGTTGGTAGTGTGTCTTTTAAGATCTACATCTACATCTACATTGATACTCCGCAAGCCACCCAACGGTGTGTGGCGGAGGGCACTTTACGTGCCACTGTCATTACCTCCCTTTCCTGTTCCAGTCGCGTATGGTTCGCGGGAAGAACGACTGTCTGAAAGCCTCCGTGCGCGCTCTAATCTCTCTAATTTTACATTCGTGATCTCCTCGGGAAGTATAAGTAGGGGGAAGCAATATATTCGATACCTCATCCAGAAACGCACCCTCTCGAAACCTGGCGAGCAAGCTACACCGCGATGCAGAGCGCCTCTCTTGCAGAGTCTGCCACTTGAGTTTATTAAACATCTCCGTAACGCTATCACGGTTACCAAATTACCCAGTGACGAAACGCGCCGCTCTTCTTTGGATCTTCTCTATTTCCTCCATCAACCCGACCTGGTACAGATCCCACACTGATGAGCAATACTCAAGTATAGGTCGAACGAGTGTTTTGTAAGCCACCTCCTTTGTTGATGGACTACATTTTCTAAGCACTCTCCCAATGAATCTCAACCTGGTACCCGCCTTACCAACAATTAGTTTTATATGATCATTCCACTTCAAATCGTTCCGTACGCATACTCCCAGATATTTTACAGAAGTAACTGCTACCAGTGTTTGTTCCGCTATCATATAATCATACAATAAAGGATCCTTCTTTCTATGTATTCGCAATACATTACATTTGTCTATGTTAAGGGTTAGTTGCCACTCCCTGCACCAAGTGCCTATCCGCTGCAGATCTTCCTGTATTTCGCTACAATTTTCTAATGCAGCAACTTCTCTGTATACTACAGCATCATCCGCGAAAAGCCGCATGGAACTTCCGACACTATCTACTAAGTCATTTATATATATTGTGAAAATCAATGGTCCCATAACACTCCCCTGTGGCACGCCAGAGGTTACTTTAACGTCTGTAGACGTCTCTCCATTGATAACAACATGCTGTGTTCAGCAGATGTTTCAAGAAACATCAAATAAAATGCATCTTCCACCCTCCAGCATGAGTGTAAATGGTGCTGTGTAGTGTTAAAGATAACCTAGGTGGAAGGAGACCAGGGATATATAAAATCCCTTGCCAGTGTGGGAAATCATAAATTGGCCAGACGTGTCTCACTGTTAAGGATAGATACACTGAACATAGACATCACACCAGATTGGCTCAGACAAAAAAAGCCTACTGTCTTGACATGAGGCATGAACTATGGAGAGCAAAAGATCCTTTCATTCACTTCCTTGTACTGGGACTCTGTCATTAAAGAAGCAGACGAAATATGTATAAGTAATGACATGACTAATAGAGACCAGGGATTTAAGCTCAGCAATGCATAGGAACGAGCATTGGTGGTACTAAGGCATTGTCGGCTACAGCTGAGCGAATTGGAGTCCACACAGACAGTCAATCAGAGTCCATACACTTAAACTGGGCACCAACACTCTGTCCATGTATGCACTGGATCATGATTTGTGGCCACACTTTTCCCCACATTGCACATGTGAAGACCATGGCCCGTTTCTCCAGCAGGAAGCACTGGATGATGTTATAGCCCCACCCCTTGGTGCCTGTACTTATCTTATAAGCCAGTGCTTATATTGGCAAGCCACTGCAACAGCAAATCAGTAAGCATCTGAAGATGGTGAGCAGCTTTCTTGTTTATATATTGTGCAGCTTCCACAACATTATCCAATGCAACACCCATGAACCAATGAAGCAGTGTTTACCAGGCTTCTTATTGGAAATCATTTCATTACTGTATTGTATTCTATCTTTATTGATACATGCAATTGTTCAATGTACAGAAGTGTACAATGTGATATGGGACAATGCAAACAGATGATATGAGAACATATTTGCAGGTAACATTTTTGCCTATAGTGAACATCACACTGAACATGGTATGGGACAATTCAAATGGATGAAATGAGACCATATAGATGCATAAAACTGTTTCTTATAGTTAACATCACATTTAAGTCAAATATACATATGTATTTATAATAATATAAGAATAACAATAAGTTCAAATAATTATGTTGATCATAATCAAACAGCAAAAGTTCATTAATGGACAATGGGTTGTTTCAGTAAAACAGTTTAGTATTGACAGGTGATGAAAATGCATAATTTATTTTATGATGGATGACAAAGTTTCCACAAGGAAACATTGTCTCAAAATATGATAGAAAACCTAAAGAGATTCTGGTCATATGTAAAGTACACCAGTGACAAAAAGTAGTCAATATTGTCACGGCACGATAGCGATGGAAATGCTACCTATGATGATGCCATTAAAGCAGAATTACTAAATACATTTTTACATAATTCCTTCACAAAAGAAAACTAAGTTAATATTCCAGAAGTCGAAACCAGAACAGGTGTTAGCATGAGAATGATACAAGTAGATATCTTAAGTGTTGCAAAACAGCTCAAATCGCTTAAGAAAGGCAAGTCTTCTGGTCCAGATGGTATATCAGTCAGGTTCCTTTCAGAGTATGCAGACACAACAGTGCCTTTCTTAGAAATGATTTGCTACTGCTCACTTGACAAAAGGTCTGTTCCTAAAGACTGGAAAGTAGCACAGTTCGCACCAACATTCAAGAAAGGAAACAGGAGTAACCCATTGAATTACAGACCCATTTCACTGACCTCAATTTGCAGTAGGATTTTGGAGCATATACTGTACTCAGACATTATGAATCACCTTGAAGAAAATGACTTATTGATACATAACCATCACAGATACAGAAAATAATGTTCTTGTGCATCGCAGCTAGCTCTTTATTCCCATGAAGTAAGAGTGCTGTCGACAAGGGATCTCAGATCGATTCCAAATTCCTAGATTTCCAGAAGGCTTTTGATACCGTTTCTCACAAGCGACTATTAATCAAATTGTGTGCATATGGAGCATCATCTCAGTTGTGTGACTGGATTTGATTTCCTCCTAGAGAGGTCAGAGTTCATAGTGACAGATGGTAAGTCATCGAGTAGAACAGAAGTGATATCTGATGTTCTGCAAGATAGTGTCATAGACCCTCTGCTGTTCCTGATTTACATAAATGATCTAGGTGCTAATCTGAGCAGCCCCCTTAGATTGTTTGCAGATGTAATTTACCATCTAGTAAAATCATCAGATGATCAATTCTGATTACAAAATGGTCTAGAGAGAATTTCTGTATGGTGCGAAAAGTGGAAATTGGCACTAAACAAAGAGAAGTGAGAGGTCCTCCACATGGGTCCTAAAAGAAATCTAATAAATTTTGGGTATACGATAAATCACACAAATCTAAGGGCTGTCAATTTGACTAAATACCTAGGAATTACAATTATGAGCAACTTAAATTGGAAAGACCACATAGATAATATTGTGGGGAAGGCAAAACAAAGACTGCGCCTCGTTGGCAGAACACTTAGAAGATGTGACAAATCCACTAAAGAGACAGCCTACATTACACTTGTCCATCCTCTGCTGGAATATTGCTGCACAGTGTGGGATCCTTACCAGGTAGGATTGATGGAGGACATTGAAAAAGTGCAAAGAAAGAAAACTCGTTTCATGTTATCGCGCAGTAGGGGTGAGAGTGTCACTGATATGTGTGAGCTGGGATGGCAGTCACTGAAACAAAGGCGGTTTTCTTTGCGGCAAGATCTACACTCCTGGAAATGGAAAAAAGAACACATTGACACCGGTGTGTCAGACCCACCATACTTGCTCCAGACACTGCGAGAGGGCTGTACAAGCAATGATCACACGCACGGCACAGCGGACACACCAGGAACCGCGGTGTTGGCCGTCGAATGGCGCTAGCTGCGCAGCATTTGTGCACCGCCGCCGTCAGTGTCAGCCAGTTTGCCGTGGCATACGGAGCTCCATCGCAGTCTTTAACACTGGTAGCATGCCGCGACAGCGTGGACGTGATCCGTATGTGCAGTTGACGGACTTTGAGCGAGGGCGTATAGTGGGCATGCGGGAGGCCGGGTGGACGTACCGCCGAATTGCTCAACACGTGGGGCGTGAGGTCTCCACAGTACATCGATGTTGTCGCCAGTGGTCGGCGGAAGGTGCACGTGCCCGTCGACCTGGGACCGGACCGCAGCGACGCACGGATGCACGCCAAGACCGTAGGATCCTACGCAGTGCCGTAGGGGACCGCACCGCCACTTCCCAGCAAATTAGGGACACTGTTGCTCCTGGGATATCGGCGAGAACCATTCGCAACCGTCTCCATGAAGCTGGGCTACGGTCCGCACACCGTTAGGCCGTCTTCCGCTCACGCCCCAACATCGTGCAGCCCGCCTCCAGTGGTGCCGCGACAGGCGTGAATGGAGGGACGAATGGAGACGTGTCGTCTTCAGCGATGAGAGTCGCTTCTGCCTTGGTGCCAATGGTGGTCGTATGCGTGTTTGGCGCCGTGCAGGTGAGCGCCACAATCAGGACTGCATACGACCGAGGCACACAGGGCCAACACCCGGCATCATGGTGTGGGGAGCGATCTCCTACACTGGCCTTACACCACTGGTGATCGTCGAGGGGACACTGAATAGTGCACGGTACGTCCAAACCGTCATCGAACCCATCGTTCTACCATTCCTAGACCGGCAAGGGAACTTGCTGTTCCAACAGGACAATGCACGTCCGCATGTATCCCGTGCCACCCAACGTGCTCTAGAAGGTGTAAGTCAACTACCCTGGCCAGCAAGATCTCCGGATCTGTCCCCCATTGAGCATGTTTGGGACTGGATGAAGCGTCGTCTCACGCGGTCTGCACGTCCAGCACGAACGCTGGTCCAACTGAGGCGCCAGGTGGAAATGGCATGGCAAGCCGTTCCACAGGACTACATCCAGCATCTCTACGATCGTCTCCATGGGAGAATAGCAGCCTGCATTGCCGCGAAAGGTGGATATACACTGTACTAGTGCCGACATTGTGCATGCTGTGTTGCCTGTGTCTATGTGCCTGTGGTTCTGTCAGTGTGATCATGTGATGTATCTGACCCCAGGAATGTGTCAATAAAGTTTCCCCTTCCTGGGACAATGAATTCTCAGTGTTCTTATTTCAATTTCCAGGAGTGTATTTACGAAATTTCAATCACCAACTTTCTCTTCCGAATGCGAAAATATTTTGTTGACACCCACCTATGTAGGGATAAATGATCATCATAATAAAATAAGAGAAATCAGGGCTTGAACAGAAAGATTTAGGTGTTCCTTTTTCCCATGCACCATTCAAGAGTGGAATGGTAGAGAAGTAGTACAAAAATGGTTTTATGAGCCCTCTGTCAGGCACTTAAGTGTGACCTGCAGAGTAACCATGTAGATGTAGATCTGCATGTAGATCATTGACATGTATCCCCTGCTGCACACGGATAAACTTTTTACTAAGCTCACTGGTGGTCAGTATTTTTCCACGATTGACTTCTCCAATGCATATTTTCAGCTTCCGATTCATACTGACTCTGAACAGTTCTTGGTCATTAATATGCCTTTTGGCTTGTATCAATACTTGCTTGGCCTGCACGCCAGAAATTTTTCAACAGCTTCTCAAACAACTCACAAGGTCTGTGGCTGACTGTGCCAACAATCTTGATGATATTGTGGTCTCTGGCTCCTCCACTGCTGAGCATGTCAACAACTTATGTACACTCTTTTTGGTGTTACAGGCTGCTGGGTTAAAATGGAAGTTGGAAAAGTGCTGCTTCTTTCAACATTCTATCATTTATCTTGGATTAGAGGTCTGTAGTGCTGGTATCAAACCCATTTGTCAGAAAGCCTCTGCCATTGTGGCTCTTCTATGTCCTACATCAGTTAAGGAACTCCAGGTTTTCTAGGTAAGATTGCTTATTACCATCGGATTTTGCAATGATCGCAGGAATGTGAAATGGCATTTCCCAAACTGAAGTCTGTGTTGCAATCTGCACCTTGCCTCATAACCTACCAACTGGGTCAATAGTTAGTGTTAACAACATGTGTGTCTCAGCATTGGCTTGAGGTGGGTTTAGCTCACAAATATTCTGATGGCTCTGAGCGGCCTATTGCATATACATTGAAGAAGCTTAATTTGGCTCAGAACAGATATTCACAAATTTATACCTTACAGATGTTTCATGTTTTCCTGAATGTAAAATTGCATCTCATCATGGATCACAAGCTGTTAGTTTCACTTTTAACTCTTCAGTGTCATTGCCAGACAAATCAGTGTATCGCCTTTAATTTTTGGATAGCGTTCCTCTCTTGGTACGACTAAGTGATGCATGCCCCATGGCTAAACATGTGAATGCTGATGTGCTCTCTCACCTTCTGGCTGGTCCAGAGTCAGTTCTTGGTTGGCAAGAGTTGCTCTGTTTCCACATTGATGAATGTGCTCAACAAACTGTAGATGGATTTCCAATCAATAATGCTTGGGTCATGCATGGTAGTGCTACCAATTTGATTTTATGGAAAGTGGTACATTGCATACAACATGGCTGGCCCATCACAGGAATCCAACCCCCTCCACAACTAATATGTGTTTCAGCATTGTTTCTCTGTCGTTGATGGTGTTCTACTCCTTGATACGGACTTTTCAGATCCTTGCATAGTGTTTCCCTCAGCTCACCATTTGGAGATACTGCAAATGTTGCACGCTGATCACTGGTGGCTGTCATGCACCAAGGCATTAGCCTGCTGTTTTTGGCCTGGTTTGGATGGTGACATCACTTATTGGGTTACGGTGTGTTCTCAATGCACATCACAGCAAACTGCCCCACAGGCAACGTAGTCTCCATGGCCACAACCTTCGCAGGCCTGGGAGTGTCTCCACACTGATTTCACCAGCCCTTTTCCTAATGCCTACTGGCTAATAGTAATTGATGCATTCTCTCAGTTCCCATGTGTTGTTCATTGCCTGCCAGTTTTGGCCTCTGCCACTGTGGTAGGCCTGTCAAAATTTTTTACCATTGAAGGACTTCTGGCAATGTTGGTCTCCAATAACAGCTCTCAGTTTGTGTCGCAGGAGTTTCCCTCCTTCTGCAATGCCCATCGAAATTGCCACATTTTCGCCCTTCCCTTCCACCTGTAGTCCAATGGTGAGGCCAAGAGGCTAGTTAGCACATTCAAAATGCAAATGAAAAGGTATGTGTCTTGGCCCCCTGCTGATGTTGCCTTGGATCAGTTTCTGTGTTTCTATCAGTTCACACCATTCAGTAACAACAGCCCTACTGAACTGCTCCATGGGTGTCTACCCCTGATGCTGCTGCATCTCCTGTGACCTGGCCAGGTACACCAACCTGTGCAGCCATTTTCCTATTTCTGGCCCTTCGTTGCTGTCTGGGCATGTGGGTCTGGTGGTCCCCCAAAATGGATTTCCGTCATCATCTCCTAATGCTGCAGCCACCATTTTCTGCAATGTCCATAGGGAGGAGGGCCTCTGTGCACATCATTATGATGGTTGTGCCTGTGCATGGATAATGGAATAACCTTGGCCAGGACACTGATTTTGCCACACCAGTCTGCATTGCTCAACAGATCATCTGATGCTGCTGGGTCCCTGCCATGACATACAAGTGGTCCCCCATCACCGATGAATGAACATGGTGCAGCTTCTCCAATACTGCTAACACTACCAATGCAGCCACTGACCACATTGAAGTCGTGTCCTCCAAGTCAGCTGCCAACTGCAGGGGCTCCATCAATTCCAGGTCTTGGACCTGAAGTGGTCATGGAGCACGCACCAGCGTCACCCATCCTACTGCATGGGTTGACACAAGAAGGCAGATAGTGATGCTGCCTGTGCCCCGAGTACTTCCGACCATATGCCCCAGTATCAGCACGTCATCTCAGTCGGAGACTCATGGAGGAAGACACCATGGATGACTTGCAGATCCAAGCTATTTCCCAAGGGAAGATGAATGAAGTAATGCACACACACTTGAAAGCCATGTGTATCAGGAGTGTGTTGTCATCCGTGAGAGTGCACCACGGACTTCCGATAGAACTCGCCATGGGCAAGAGCCTATTTAAGCTATGCTCATGGTCAGTTATCATGTTATTACTGATTGCACACATTTGCCTTACCTTACTGTGTTCAGTGTATGTTATGGTGATTGGCATACATGCCACAGTCTAATAAAGTTGTACTAGCACTCTTGTTTGTGTTGTGTGTCCAAGTTACAACACAATGGAACTTGCTTTTGCAAAAGTACTTCTTTTCATATTGAGATAATCGATGGCACTGTATGGGTTTCACAGTTCTTTACTTTCACTGAACACAACCTCCTCATAATACACAGTCATATGGCCAGTACACTATTGTTAAACTTTCGATAAGTCTCATTAATAGGCTGCAAGCGAACATCAATATACTGCTTCAATAGTTTACTGTTGAACATCTATGAGCAGTAAAAACCTAACTACACAGTTCTTGCCACATAATATGGTATGTATTGAACAGACACTGTCATTGTCTTACCACATGGCCTATTACACATACTTCACAGTTAAGTGGATGCATTGCTGTCGATCTAACCAATTCGGGTTCCTCGTCTGAACCTCAGCTGTGGACTGTCTGTCTTGGGACCAAAAATTAGGCCCTTATATATCATCACAATAATAGGCACTGAAACTACACATTGTTTGATGTTTAATTTACAGAAATTACAATTAAAACTTACCTCTTTCAGTTAACTGAATACATCAAAAACTTCCTTCATTTTAACAGTTTCTTCTACAACAAGAGTTAAGCCAAATTATTTGTTTAAATCATGAAATTAACAGATATAGTTATGCAAACAATAATTTTGACAAAACTGGTAATTACTTTGGAATTAATGAAGACCTAACTTTGCTAACATGTTTTCAAATAAGGTTGGTTGCTTGGGGGAAGAGACCAAACAGCGAGGTCATCGGTCTCATTGGATTAGGGAAGGACAGGGAAGGAGGTCGGCCATACCATTTCAGAGGAACCATCCCGGCATTTGTCTAGAGCGATTCAGGGAAATCACGGGAAACCTAAATCAGGATGGCCGGACGCGGGATTGAACCGTCGTCCTCCCGAATGCAAGTCCAGTGTGCTAGCCACTGCGCCACCTCGCTCGGTTTTTCAAATAAGGTCAAATAGATATTGTAAGATTACTAGTATTTCTTTTTCCAAATGTTTATAATTAGTATAGAATTTATATTTGTTTATAAGTCAACAATAGAATTTAAGTTACAAAACAATTACTGATTTCACCCTATGATGAAAGATATTAAATAGGAATAGTCAAAATAAATCAGGAAATTAATTACATACATAAAACTAAGCACAAAATTAAATCTGGTGTTATATTCTTAAAAATTGAGGGCCAACCTTTCTCTTTTATGAAAACGCAGGTTATACTCACATATGTTAATGGTAATTAGTCAGACATGAAAAAATGAATTTTAAGGAGGCAGATGGCAAAACAAGAGTCAGGATGACTGGTTGGACCATGCCTGTTGATGTGTCACAGAGCACCAGTATCATCACTCTGGGAAGATGGCACATTTCAAGTGCGAGTGACCTTGATCAGTCGGTGCATAGCTGTTGAACTGATAACAAATGTCAGGTCTTTGAGGTCGATAGGGGTGGCAATGATATTGACCTGTGAGAGGTAGTCCATGACCATGTTCTCTGCCCCATGGATGTATCATGCGTCTGTGGAATACAGGCAGATGAGGTTGAGTTGGCGAAATCTGCAGGAGGAAGATCCTAAGATGGGTAGCTAATGGCTTTGGCAAGAGGTTTATGGTACATGTATATAGTGAAGGGACACCCTTCAATATCATTACAGAAGTGTTTGATAACCTCAAAAGTTGCTAGAAGTTCTTTATCAAACACCAACAAACTGAACTGAGACGTTGTCAGTTTTATCGAGAAGAAGCGGAATGGTTCCGTAGTGTCATCCATGTGCTGTTGTAGCACAGTACTGATGGCCATGTTGCTGGCATCTTCTGTGAGGGACACAGGTGCTTCCACAATGGGGTGGGCAAGGATAACAGCCCCGGAAAGGGTGGTCTTCAGATTGTTGCATGGCAGGCATTGGTGATAAAAGCTGACCACTCCTAGAAAGTGTCTTAATTCAGAATAATCTTCCAGGAGAGGCAGGCTGCGAATGAGGTCGTCATGGTCGAATGTGGGCCGCACACCATCAGATAAAATTGTATGACCCAGAAAAGTGACAGTGGTGCTATTAAGCTGGGACTTTTCATGATTCATCTCAAAGCTGTCCAGTTCCAAGGCCACATGAACTTATTCAAGGTGCTGCTGATGCTCACTGACAGGTGATGAGAACACGAGAATATCATTGAAGTATGTACAGGCAAAGGGAAAGTTAAATAACACTGAGTCAATAAAACATTGCCATGTTTGGGTGACGTTTTTAAGGCAGTAAGACATGAACTGTTACTCATAGAGCCCAAATGGTATAGTGATAACATTCTTAGATATGTTGGGTGGGTGCATGGGAATTTGGTGGTAAGCCTGAGGCATAGCGCCATATACTGATCCTGCCTTGGAGGCAGTTAAGTGGGAGATGTGTCTCAGAGCTAGATAGTGACAGATGGTGATGCAAGACTGGACGCACACGTAGTTCATTTATCAGCAAGGACAGTACTGGATAAGGGACTGTGATTTAGTTTCGATTGTGCCTACTAGAGTGCACTAAAGTAATAGAATGTTTTTCATAAACTGTTCTACTATTTTCATAAAGTGTAATTATGTCTTTTTGTGTATGTAAAATGTTATAAATGTGTTTTAGTAGTATGAATGATGCATGAGTGTGGTGTAAGGTTAATATGAAGGTAATTGTTTAATGAGTTATGTAGTGGGATTTAGTGTGGGAACACTTTGAAGAAGTATGGATGTGGACAAAGGGGATTTTTGTAGAATAGATTTGTAAAGTAAGTTTATGGTAAAGGGAAAGTTAATTCAGGTATAAATAACAATAGTAAATAACTTTATGCATAAAAAAACTTCAGCATATTAGATAATTACATCAGTAAAAAGTGCAGTCGTTAGGTTTACTATTTTGCGATTGGTTATTGATGAAAAGCGTGGACTGACACGGGAGAATGTTGTTTTGCTATTGGCTGTTGAGTAAACTGACCAATGGTAAAGCAATATTCTTCACGTGCCTTTCTCTGCTGGTAGAGAAGACTTAGAGTATTCTAGAGAGGAGTTGGAGCCTTGCCATGAAACAGTTTGGATGTGTGTAGTAGCAGTTCCGATGGAAATGATAAGTTGCTGGATCTAGCAGTGTTTCATACATCAAAAGTGTTGTAAAGTGACAGCATAATTATTCTGATCAGTGTGTAGAAATTTCGGAATTTTTAAGTGAATTTTGTGACAAGAAAAGACATAAATTCTGCTTGACGTATTGAGCAGGTCGGTGGCTAAAAACTGTGACTGCATTAGGTACCAACAGACTTAATATTTGGCGAGCATTCTCAATAAAAAACAATCCATATTTTTGTAGCTATTACATTTTTGGGAAATGCAACACCATAAACTTGCTAACATGAGGGGAAGGGATTGTGAGTGACTGCGTTAAGACTAGCATGGGCTTGGTAGTGATACTTGTTCACCTAAGTTTCAGAATATATTAATTGAGGACAAAATTTCCAGCCTTTCATTTTGTGTGAAAACTTTCTCCGAAAACATAGATTAGTGACTTTAATTGAAGCCTGGTTCACGTAGAAGTACAGTAGGTTTCGCTCAGCTTCCCTACTGATGATCTGCTGAGACAATGTTCACAGGTAGGTACAGGTTCACCATAAAGGGACGGGAGGAACCACGCCGCTGCAAGCCTTATGGCAGTCGAGCACTGTAAACACTTGGTCACCATGCAGCAACTGTGTAAAGTCCTAGATGTGGGGAGTAGGATAGTTATCGATGATCATGTGAGAATTTAAGGTTCTGTAAACACCTCACATATGGAACATACCATCTTTCTTTAACTCAAGGTGTATTGGTGAGGACCAGTTGTAGCCTGAGGGCTATTGGATATGCACATCAAGTGAGT
This sequence comes from Schistocerca serialis cubense, assembly GCF_023864345.2. Lineage (NCBI taxonomy): Eukaryota > Metazoa > Arthropoda > Insecta > Orthoptera > Acrididae > Schistocerca > Schistocerca serialis. The sequence continues at coordinate 175,495,133 of NC_064640.1, read as the reverse complement.
CTTTCACAATGTCTTTAACACAGTGTAGCTTGAACGCATTAAGGTGCTGACCTTATGTTGAACTGGAGCTCCCTGTGTGGTATTTATTTTATGACAAGTGCCGCTGGTGATGGTATACAAGCAGCAGGTGAGGCAGGAAAGGGGTCAGTTGGCATGAGCTGTGGGTTACTGGTAGGTGAACGTTGTTGGGAAGTGGATTGTTGGTGCACTGGAGGCAGGTTGGATCTGCTGGTGGTGCAAGTCAAGTTCCAGCTGACATCAGGAAATCCCAGGAGAGGTGCACCGCAATGGCAGCAGTGAGTCTGATGGCACGCTAGCAGCAATCACGAAGTTGCAATCACTATGCATGTCACATGGAAGTGGGTGCAGTTGGTGAGCCTCGTATAGTGGCGTCTGTGTTGGTTGGTTGGTTGTTTTGGGGGGAGAGACCAAACTGCGAGGTCATCGGTCTCATCGGATTAGGGAAGGACAGGGAAGGAAGTCGGCCGTGCCCTTTCAAAGGAACCATCCCGGCATTTGCCTGGAGCGATTTAGGGAAATCACGGAAAACCTAAACCAGGATGGCCGGACGCGGGATTGAACTGTCGTCCTCCCGAATGCGAGTCCAGTGTGCTAACCACTGCGCCACAGTGGCGTCTGTGTAGTTGCTGTGGATGGATGGAGTATCATGTCAGTCCAGGTCGCAACCATTGGGTCGAGATCACGAACAGAAGCCTGGGCATCAGAAGAGAGATGACAGAAGTCCGCCAGTGACAGTTCGTGGGTCGATGCCATGATGCAAGAGAGCAGCTCTGAAATTTGTGCACGGGGGGCTGCTGCCTGAAAGTGCTCATGCAAGAGTTTGGGATCAGTGCCCTCTATGATACCCCTTCCCTCAAGTAGCCCCTGCCATGCCCGACCAGGCCAGTCAAGGTGGTCACTATATGAGAGGTGAATGATGCGCATTCCATGAAGATTGCCAGTTGCAGAGCCAAAGGAACAGGCATCAGGGTTGGCATGTGGCTGTTGTCACAGGAGGTCAAAGCACCCGAAATGTGGCAGAGTGCAGTGGCTTAAAGGTCAGGTGAGAGGTCATAGTGGCAGGGAAAGTCCAACCCTATGATATGTTCATTGAATTCTGCCATGTAAATGTCCATGCAAAAAGTTTATTGTGGGAAAGACAGAGTGATAACCTGATGGAGCCATGAACAGCGATATGTGACCTGTTTGCAGTAGAGAGAGGTAATGAAGCTGGAGAGGGATCAATAGGCATCTCAATGGCAGGGATGATGGGATAGTGGTGTCCGTGTAGTTGCTGTGGATGGAGGGAGCATCATGTCAGCCCAGGTCACAACCCTTGGGTCGAGATCATGCACAGAAGCCTCCTGTCCATGAGGAAGCAGAGGCTGGACATGATGTCATGCCTGTAGCGTGTGCCTTAGGCAGATGCTGTGTAACCTGAGCTGGCAGGCGGAGTGTCACATGGAGGTGGGATGAGGCGCCTAAAGGTGCCTGTCATTGGCGTTTGGGTGACTGCATGGAGGCCTGCAGTTGCAAGCAGTGGCGCCAAATGTTGTTTGAAACCAGCAGTGCAGATAGGTAGGGAGGGGAGGCAGGGAGGTGATGTTGGTGGATGGGCCAAATCGTTGCTGAGTGCTTGAGGACTGATCACACCCTGCTTTGGCTGACGTCGAAGCATATCAGGTTGTTGACACTGGCAGTAAAGGCTGGAGGCCACCAAGTGGCAGTGTCATAGCTATGGTGGACTGGCCTGGTCAGGCATGGCAGGGGCTACTTGAGGGAAGGGGCAGCATAGAGGTCACTGCCCCCAACACTGTGGTTGGCGTTGATACTTGAGACATGTGCTGGCAGTGGTAAATAATAGTAAATGCTTGATTAGTGAAATGGAGATGTGAGTTCAGAGGTGCCATGACATGTGAAAGCAGTTGCAGCTGTACCTTGTAAGGAAGTTTGACAAGCCAAAGGGTCCAGAGAGTGATGTCAGGTGTAACTTCAACATCGATTTGGGAGCGAAGGTGCCGCCAGAGGTGGGGTGGCATGTGCTTGCCTAATAGTTCGTTATGAGTAATGTGGTGTATGGCCTCCACGGGAGTACAGGCGAGGTGCTCAATGAGGCCATTTTTATCCAATGTACATTTTCAGTCCATAGGGTGCAAAAGCAGTAGATCACTGATGAGGTCAATGTGGTTGAGCAGATAGCTGATTAAGCAAGTAAACCTCATGTTATAATCTGAGATGTCATGGAAATCGAGGAAATTGTCCATTATGGAAACCACATTTTAGGATTGTCTTTTAACAGTACTGGCAGCTTGGGAAATCACAATGGGGTAGTATTACGAGTGGGTGAGGAAGCAGCTGACAGGCACTGACACATGAGAGCTGTACTGGCCTGTGGTGTGAAATCATGGTTGAGTAGTGCAAGGGTCATTTCCAGACCAGTGGCTAAAGCAGTGGATGCCTGGCCCGGCTTGTAATCGTACGCATGTTGAAGTCTGCTAATGTCTGGAATGGGTGCTGTCGAAGCAGGTGCACTGGTGACGGGGTATTAGAGGGTGGTGCAGCTGGAGCAGGCATGGGCAGAGCAAGGGTGGCATGTTCCATAACGACAAGTCCAGGCATGTGGGCAGCAGCAGTGAGCTGAGCAGGTGCAGACAAGGCAGTGGTGTCGTAATCAGAGCCAGCAGATGCAAACGGTGCAGGTGTGAACAAGGAAGGGACACCTTGGCCCACAGCAGCAGGAGTGGGTGCGAGTGGGGATGTTACACTACAATACGATAGCTGCAGGCAGCCAGCGTGAGACATCTATCAGCAAAAAGGTGATGCTAAGCAGTAGCATTAATATAAAATAACGTCAAGAGAGGGCAGCAGGGAATGGAGCCAGCCAGCCAGAGGCATCTAGCACCTTAAAAGAGAAACTGTGCTGCTAGCCTTACCCGGGGCCAGTACTACCCCTTTGAAAATGTAATTAGTGTGTAACGAATATAGATAATAAAAAAATGAGTACAAATAATAATTAAGCTGTACTGATGGAAGAAGAATAGGTGAAAGTAAATAGACTATAAGTAAATGAACCAGTAATAACAAGGGGAGTTTCCCCCTATCCCCTTTTTGTTAATTATTATAAAAGAGAGCACTGAAAAAACATCGTGTGGAGGGGAGCAGTGGCATATACATGTTAAAAGGGTTGCAGAACGAAGAGAAGTATATTTCATTGAAAAGGGCGTGATTGTGCAATACAGCAATGATGATGGCAACCAGGTATACACATGGCTTTGGACTCCGCTATGGGATATACAGAGGCAACAGTAAAGAAGAAAGTTGTTAAGTGCTCTGTGTTGGGCCAAGCTCATGAATATAAGACACTCCCAGCACCGCGAGCGATTGTAAGTGAGAAACCGTGCCATAGAACAAAGACCAAAAACAAAGAAAGTATTTGTTTTTCCAGAGTAAAACAAGTATATGTATATATATATCTATTGTGCTACAAGTGAAAGAGTATTAAATCAGTGTTTACCCCAAATAGTGGTCCCAGTGAATGTTATTTGAGAGTTAACCTGAGTCCTTCACCACCTGGTACATGGCTTGGGTACAAGTCATGGGGTACACAAGAGGTCAACAGGAGCACTGGCAGTCACGCTGAGGTAGAGAATTTCGCTGGTGATAGTTACTCAGAATTGACAACTGTGGATGTCAATAAGTGGAGGGATCAGAAGACACTACAAGGGACTGTTCTTGTAGGTTCTGGATGCTATGCTATGGGTGAAAATGAGTGAGCAGAGTAACTGCGTGAAAGTTTCAAGTGATCCAAATTGAAGTATTAAGGATAATTGCCATGATTAAATCCAGAAGGATCACCACAGCTTAGTAACCTTATCAGTAGTTATTGTAAAGATATTAGTAGATGTAATATTCTACTAATAATCCTTGTATTGTGTAGGGGAAAGGCATGTGACGGAATAGAAAAAGCGAGGGTTGTTACTGAAGGATAAGTGTGTCTGCATAAGGGAAGATTAAATAAAATAGAATACCTCACAGGGAATCAACCAAGAGTTACTGTGTGAAGTGTTGCCGATTATTCCCCATTATAAAATTCTTGTATAGTATAAACAGAGCGTGAGGATTGTCAACTACAGGCGCCACAAAGTGGGTCGTGGAGGGCAATCTATCACACAGGTGCACAGTCGCGCCAAATGAAGTCTGATGGAAGAATCCTGGGGAGGACATGACCGCCACAGGGCGGGTGTGAAGGATGCTGTGGCACTGTAGGTCTGCGTGTTTAAAGTGGGTACAAGCAGAGTATGGGTACTGTAGGTTAGTGTGACAGGATCCGGCACAGAATGCACAAGAGTGAAGGCATCTGGCATGGCATAAGTGACCAGCATTGCTGACAATCCACATGGTGGAAAGCAAGATGCATGAATTTGCAAGTGTCTGATGCAGTAGAGTTGCAGCAGATGCTGCTAAAATGGGCAGAAGAGCCAATGTGGAAGAGGTGAAATGCAATGGCTGGTGAGCATGCAGGCAGAGGCAGTTGCTGAGTAAGCATGCGAAAATGAAATCGTGTGACCAGAGTGTGTCATAGCAGGGGGTGGGTGTCATCGATGTGAATTGTGAGAACACTGCAGAATGAGGAGTCAAGTGGAATGAGGTAGCATGTGGCAGACTCACCGAATGGGCTGTGTAGCTCCAACCTTTTCTGTGTGCCAGCGATGTGGTGTGGAATGGCATGACAATGTCCTTTACAGGAATGAGGTCATTGAGCAGGCTGCTTGGCGCAGTGTGATTGGCATGCAGGGCAGCAGGCGAGGTCAGTCATAATGTGCCTGGTGAGGCTGGCTTGGTGACATTGGAAACCCGTGAAACAAAGTCATGCAGTTCTGCCTTAGCTGCGGCAGGGAGGGGAGGGGGGGGGGGGAGGTAGGTACAATAGCAGATTCACAGTCAAACTTCAATGTAGGTATGGAGAAGTCTGAATGCAAAGGGATAATATTGTCCATGTTGATGGAGAACAATGGGAACTGAAGTATATGAAACAAAGGCGATAAACACTCACAGTCTTACCAAAGGTTGTCAGGGCCACCACCGTGGTTATTAATGCAGTTAAGGTAACGTATGTCACTAATAACACTTGTTTTGATGGAAATACATTTATTAAACACCTAATAACTAGACACAATACAGTGGAAAACATGAGTGTTACAGCACGTGAGGAAGCTGGTTCGGGCTCCCCAAACAAAGTCATTCACAGGTAAAACACACTTTCCACTTATTGACAGTTGCCCCAATGAGATGGGTCTAACATTTTGGTGGTATCTGAATTTCAGTTAACAACTTTGTGGTAACATAGACTTGACATAGGAAAAGTTACCAAAGTAATTCTTCCAGAATGAGATTTTCACTCTGCAGCGGAGTGTGCGCTGATATGAAACTTCCTGGCAGATTAAAACTGTGTGCCCGACCGAGACTCGAACTCAGGACCTTTGCCTTTCATGGGCAAGTGCTCTACTGAGTTCGAGTCTCGGTCGGGCACACAGTTTTAATCTGCTAGGAAGTTTCAAAGTAATTCTTGTTAAGTATCAAATATAATGTGACAGATGACTATGAAATGTTAATACCTCATGAAAATCTTTAAAACTATCTGACTTTTTAAGTGAATAGCTGCACATAGTTAACAAAGTGGGACATTATTTTGTGTTAAACAAAATGGGAATCATTGATGTGAAAAGTAGGAATAATTTTGAATTTTTTAAAAAGTGTTACTTTATGTACAGTATTTTATCTTATGTATACAGGGGAATCAAACAAAACCTCATGATTATTCAGGTATTTTTGCAACAAACTGATAATATTAATTGTTTTTGATGATTCACTGGGGTCACAACTTAAGCAATAGAATAAATGTCATTATTTATCGATAGCTTTTGTTACATTATCATTACAAAAGACCCATCATACTCTAAGACTTCCCGAACACTTAACTTGTATTAAATTTTTTTAGACAACTAATTTTCATGTGCTATACCTAAAGTCACACAATCTTGTACAAATGCTGTGTCCAATATTGTGTGAGGGGAATATTATAATAAATCTAGTCCTATCGGAACTTTTGCTCAATGAATAACCTATATGAAATCACTTGAGTTCTGGTAAGATGTGAATTAGTTTTCATATGTAAATTATATATTTTATACCTGTGGATGTTCATAGAGTTTTCTAATTTTTGAGTGCAATTTTTCCATAATATAATTTTTCATGTATATTCACCTGAATCTTACACTATGAAAATTAGCTGACAAATAATTCATGTAAAATTGTCTAACAACAAATCTACATAAATTTTACTACTTTTTCCATTAAATTTTCAATACAGATGAATCCTATGTTTATATTTATATTTATATTTATTTCACTGTCAATATGTAATTAATATTTCAATGTAACAGGACGTTTCCAACTTCTATATATGCAAATTTTGTAATGTTTATCAGATATTAGTACCAAAAATCTTTATATAAATACATATCTTCAGGTGTCATAATGTAAGACAGAAACAACAGCATAGCCGCAATGAACGAAAGTTTAATCTTCTTTGAAATACAAGCGAAGACCAGTTGAAGACATTAACACAAACATAGAAAAAATCCAGGTACTGATACAAACAGTTGCTTACAATAAGTAAGGAAATAATATCAGAGTGAACACCTGCTATACAGTGCTCATAAAGAAGAGAACTCCAGTAGATGGCACAGCAGATGCCATGCCATATGCACAATTCATGTGGCCAGACACAGGTGGCGTCAGGTGGTTTGTTCATGCAGATGCCATTGGTGGAATATTTGAAGTGCAGTGCATATGTGGCCTGGTGCTGTGGTGCATATCAAAGTATTACAAATGTGGTCATAGTGCCCCTCCCCGTTTGGGGAAAGGGCACTCTGTTGATGAAGGCATTGTGGTGACTGTTAATTCACAGTGGAAGGAGATTCTGGGCAGGTACTGGTGAGTTGTGGCTGAATTGGTGTGGCCCTGGACACATGCAAGAGCCACTCCCCACAGAGTACCATAAGAGAGGACAAATGACAAGGGCGCTGGTTGCATCTCAATGTCTGGTTCCTTGATGTGGTGTAACTCTACTAACAGAGAAGGTGCCGGCTGTTCAGTTGGGAGTGCCAGGGATGCCACTATGTAAGGAACCAAAGAAGCTGGACCAGCCACTGGCAGAACTGCTGGTAGCAGCAAAGCATCACAGGAAGGCCCAGCAAAAAGTGTGGGGGGCCTGGATCCCAGAGGAGCTTTTGGAGACAGTGATATCCACAAGAAAGGCCAGTCCACCCCCACAACAGGGCACCCTGTGAGGCTGGGATAGGCACTGATGAAGGAGGTGGAGGAGGCAACGGAGGATTCGTGGCTCTCACAGTTGGTCAAGGTGTGTGATGAAGCAAGCTGGGATAATTTTAATTCCCCTCTTGTTTTGCCATCTGCCACCTTAAATTTGTTTTGTTACCTTTAACTATTTACCATTAGCATATGTGAATATAATTTGCATTTTCATAAAAGAGAAAAGTTGGCCCTCAGTTTTAATTGATATAAAACCAGTTTTAATTTTGTACTTAGTTTTATGTGTGTAATTGATTTTCTAATTTATTTTGACTATTCCTAGTTAGTATCTATCATTATAGGGAGAAATCAAGTGATTTTTTCGTAACTTAAATTCTATTGTTGACATATAAACAAATATAAATTCCTGTAATAATTGTAAACATTTGGAAGACAAAATGTTAGTAATCTTAAAGTATTTATTTGGCTCTATTCGAAAACATGTTAGCAAAACCAGCCCTGAATTAATTCCAAAGTAATTACCAGTTTCGTCAAACGTATTGTTTGCATAATGATATTTGTTAATTTCATGATTTAAACAAATAATTTGACCTAAGTCTAAGAAAAAGACACAATTTTTTGATGTATTCAGTTAATTTAATTTCTGTAAATTTAACTTTGAACAGTGTGTAGTTTCAGCACCTATTATTGTGATGATATATAAGGGCCCAGTGTTTGGTCACGAGACAGTTAGTCCACGGCCGAGTTTCAGACGAGGAACCTGCGTTGGTTAGAACAACAACAATGCTTAAACTTAACTGTGGAATAAGTGTTTAACAATTAGGCCACATGTAAAGCAATGGCAGTGTCTGTTGCATACATACCTGACCATTCTGAAAGAACTGTGAATTATGTGGTTATGTTTTTACTGCTCGTAGATGTTCAACAGTATAATGGCCTTGATATGCCTGGGCATTGAGTCAAACAGAGCTTGGATGGCGTGTACAGGTACAGCTGCCCATGCAGCTTCAACACGATACCACAGTTCATCAAGAGTAGTGACTGGCATATGGTGACGAGCCAGTTGCTCGGTCACCATTGACCAGACGTTTTCAATTGGTGAGAGATATAGAGAATGTGCTGGCCAGGGCAGCTGGTTCCTGGAGAGGGGCTAACTGGCACAACTAGTAGGTCAGAGGAGGAATTCAAGAAAGGAACAAAGCCTTACACATGTTTGAATCAGTGACACCAATAGCAAGGAAGTGTCTCTAAAGCTGCGTCTCATAGCTCTTCCATTCTTCAGCCACATCCTGGAGCCTGCCCAGTTAATGTGGCCAACAAGTTTGTGATAGCAATCATAAGAGCCTGCTGCTGCTGCTTAAAGAGAGACTTGAGCACTGCCTCTATTGGCAGAAGAACCAAAGGAACAACCAATAGACTGAGCACATGTAAGTGAATACCGCACTCATAGTCAATCATGTTGGAATGTAAGACACAAACAACAGTATGGCCCCAATGAACCAAAGTTTATTCTTCTTCCATATACAAGTGAACAACAGTTGAGAACATAGATAAAAACAATGCAGGGACTGATACAAGTATTTGCTGGACAATAAGTAAGAACACAATATGAGAGCTAGCACCTGCTGCTCAGCACTTATAAAGATGAGGGATCCATTAATGGTGAGATGCTGTGCCATGTGTACAAGTAATTCTGCCCACTGCATGTGGTCTCTAGTGGCCAGCCAGTGCAAATGCTGTTGGCAGAATATTTGAAATGTAGTGCACCAGTGGCCTGGTGCTGCAGCGCATATCTAAGTATTACGTACATGGTTACGTACATGGTTACGTACATCAGGAAATATTATACAAACTAAATATGACATTAATCTAAAAACTGAATCATTTTAATTTTATTTTGACTCATGATATGTTCTTGGATATGCTAAAACAGTTATATTTCTCATATTATGCTTGAACTAGTGACAGTTATGTCGGACACTTTCAGACTGTTTTTGATCTCATGTAGACCACGGTCTACTTGGCTTAATGACTAGAGAGAAGCTCTTTTGAAATGTACAATAATAAGAGCTACATTTCTTAAGTTTTGATTTTTACTTGTGGCATTTTGAAAATATGTGTCAAATGTTACAAGAAAAGATGAACAAAACAATTAATGAGTTAAGTAAACTATTATCTCCATGCAAAGTCATTAAAAATCCTGAACCTTGAACTGGATATTATACAACACCTTTCTGATGCTGGACACTGAGGCCTCATTAGAGTTTTGTGACCTTTCCTATATATTTGTTTGATGCACTATCTCTTGAACTGACAAATAAATTTCTGCACAATGATGATTGTTTTCAAGAAATGTACAAAGTGCTCCATTCTGCTCTAGTCTGGTGCAGCAACAGTAGTCTGACATTTCAAATAAAAGACAGTCTCTGTTGCAACTTTTATTGATTAATAACACATTTTGTGCTTTAAGCACATCATATTAACTACAAAACATGATAAAGGAATGAGCATGTGAACAATTTGATTTGCAAAGTTATCTAAACCATTAAGTGGCAGACTAAGCTAATAGTGTGACAATGCTAACATGCCTTAAAACAGCAGCTGAAGCCACTTTAGTCAGAAGGAGAAGCCATGGTGGCAATCATCTTAGTCAATATTAAAATCAACGAAAAAAATGGTTGAAGCAGAATCACAGTCATGAAACTGAAGATAAAATCTCTGAGAAAAAGGAAAAAAGAAAATGAAGCAATGACTATCAACAAAACACATGAAAAGCTGTTTGTTCAGTAAAAGGAAAGCAAATCAACTCACTAAGCATCAGCCACAAACAGTGTAGATATGTCAGCATCCACAGGCATGTATCTCACTAATAAATAAATACTGCTGCCGATGATATGTGTGGTGAGGCATGTATAACAGTACAGCCTCCCCCAAGAATCATATGAAATGTCTTATACCATCCCTTTTTTATTTGCTAAAACACTTGATATTCATGGTGAAAGGATATAGAATGTTCTGGAAGGACATATTTTATCACGATTGTCAGGGGATTGTTGTCATTAACAAAATTATGCATAGGTGCTGAATTAGATGTTTAATCAGTAAATTGAAGTGTTAAATATCTGGCGTCAAATATTAAGAGGCTGTGGAAATGTTGGCATAAGTATTTGGTGCCTCTAATTGCCTTAACTGCAGATGATTGGTGGGTTCACACAGAGAACATCATTATCTTCAGAAACGGCTTAAAAGCTATTACAAAGTGATGTATTTTCATTTGTTATCTATTTTTATGTCCTCCTCTGTAATTAATATCCTTTGTTATTACATTTATAATTAACTCTCCAATTGTTTATGCCAGAAAAATTTCCGATTTTCAGAATTTAAGGCCTTATTGGTAATTTTTACGGATAAAGCATGAGATCTGTACTGTCATTGAATGTTAGTAGCCAAATTCAATTAATTACGTAAATAAAATAATACAATAGACATTATTGTTATTAAAGTTCAGATTGATTTTTTATATTTAAGACTACAGATAATACTAAAGCATTTATGTAATACGATATTGTATTTTATACCTTATTTGGTTTTAACATCAGTTTCTTTACATTTTGTACATTTTAATTGTCACATCAAAATTGTACAAAATGCATAATGGGTTATTTTGAAATTTATTGTTAAAATTCTATATAAAGTGATGCAGTGAGGCTGCAGGTTAGTTGTTGAGTTGTTGTTTTGTCTGTCAGTCAAAGAGATCTGTGAAGTATGTCAGTCAGTGTTTTGTTAACATGACAAGTATGCAGTTCAGTTGTCAATACATTTTGTGAAGTTGGAAACTGTTACATTCTTTTATCAAATGAACTCCAGGTAATAGAAAGTTAAGTTAAATGTAACAATCCGAGAGGAACGTTCTACATGGAAGATGCAGAGTCAACTGAAGTAAAAGTGGATGTTGATGGGAAGGACCAAGTGGCAGAAGTAATAGTGAGGGTAAGATGAATTACATGACTTTTATAAGGTGACATAACTGAAATTATAAAATACACAACATGAAGTGATATAAAGTCGAAAAGTTAAGTAGTGAGCCTATAAAAACAGTTTCGATAACATCAGCAAAAACTAGAATTAACACGAATTATAAATGTGAGTGACAGTGAGAGCATTATTTGATAAGATGTAAATAACAATAAATGTCAATTAAAATGATCATTAGAAAAATAACAATTCAATGTGCAAATCTTCAAATAAATGAATAAAAAGAATCACAGAAAATAAAGGAGGCAAAAATTATGAAACAAGGATGGACGGGGAAAAATAGGGGGAGAAGAGAAGGGGTGGAGTCAGTGACAGAAGGTAACAGAGGGTGGGAAGAAGGCAGGGCAAGAAGGGGGTGTGAGTATGACACAGGTGGGTGGGGGGGGGGGCTGATCTGGAACAGGGAAACAATAGGAAACTACTTAGATTTTTTTCCTTCCCTATTCTCGTTTCATAATTTTCACTTCCTTTATCTTCTCTGTTCCTTTTATATGAAGAATTGCACATTCAATTATTATTTAGCAGATGACCATTTTATTTGTCATTTAATTGTTATTTATATCTTACCAATGTTGTACTCACTGTCACTTAATTTGTAATTCACATTAATTTTATTTCTTGCTTATGCATCAGGAACTGTTTTTATAGGCTCACTATGTAACTATTTTGTGTATTTCATTATTTAAATTTTATCAGCTTATACAAATCGTTTAATTCATCTTTCCTAGTTAGTAGTGATGTCACTCAGCTCTTCCCATCAACTTTTGCTTTTACCTCATATGACTCTGTATTCTCCATGCCTCACCACATATATCATAGGCAGCAATATTTGTATTTTAGCAACCTTTGTACATTGTTTGTTATGGGCGCTTGGTTTATTAGCAACCTTCATACACCAGAATGAGATTTTCACTCTGCAGCTGAGTGTGCGCTGATATGAAACTTCCTGGCAGATTAAAACTGTGTGCCCGACCGAGACTCGAACTCGGGACCTTTGCCTTTCGCGGGCAAGTGCTCTACCATCTGAGCTACCGAAGCACGACTCACGACCGGTACTCACAGCTTTACTTCTGCCAGTACCTCGTCTCCTACCTTCCAAACTTTACAGAAGCTCTCCTGCGAAACTTGCAGAAAAATGCAGGAGAGCTTCTGTAAAGTTTGGAAGGTAGGAGACGAGGTACTGGCAGAAGTAAAGCTGTGAGTACCGGTCGTGAGTCGTGCTTCGGTAGCTCAGATGGTAGAGCACTTGCCCGCGAAAGGCAAAGGTCCCGAGTTCGAGTCTCGGTCGGGCACACAGTTTTAATCTGCCAGGAAGTTTCACCTTCATACACCGTTTATTACTGGTACAGGGTGATTTCATTTGCTTCCGTTATACAGAACACTGGGCTTTGTATGTATTTCATGGTTTTTCATTCCAGTACAGTCTTTTTTATCATTTCAGGATTTTTATTTTGAGTTTGATGACTGTGATTTCACTTCCATGGTTTTAACATTGACTAATGCGATTGCTACCATGGCTTTTCATTCTGAGTAATGTGGCTTCTGCTGCCTTTTTAAGGTGTTTTTGCATCCTTTAACTACTAGCTTATTCTGCCATTTAATGGTTTAGATAGCTTTGCAAATCAAAACCTTCATGTAATAATTATTTTAACATGTTTACAGTTAATCTGATGATGCACTAAAAGTGTAACACACATTATTAAGCAATAAACATTGCAACATATTCTGTCTTTTATTCGGGACATGCAAGCAATGTCCTTAAGACTTAAATCTTAAAAACTTCAAGGGTAGTGCATCATAGCCACAAATCCTTTCACCCCATGCAGGTAGTTATCTGCAGCATACTAAACAATAAAGATCAACAGTCATATTATTAGTAAGCATTTTAATAGGGTATTTTAAGAGAGATTGTATACCCATTGCATTGTACAGTAGGTGTAAATAAATTTGCCATAAACTCAAGTAACAATACCCTACTTAATCTCCCATCTTTGAGAATCCTGATTTGCTGCTGCATCTTCATTAAAATGTACCATTTTGTTTATATCTCCAAACACTCCACGTCCTTTCTTGGAACAGCTCCAATCACGTCTTTCTCCCAGAACATGATATGACTTCTGATATCTGAGCCAATTATTCTCTTTCATATGGTCACATCTCTGTTTCCAAAAGCTTTCATCCTTCAGAATACCCCTCTAATCATCCATAACCCACCCTACACCTTCTTTCCCAAACAAAGTTAAAAAACCCTCTTGGTCTGCATAGCTACAATCATACTATTCTCTTAACACCTGCATACTGCTCATTAGGACTTTCCCAGATAAAAATCCAATGTATTTTGTATAATATCTTTTCCAGTGCACATCCTAACCCACCACTCCCATCTAATATTACATGGAGCCCCTTCATCATATCCACAGACAAGAAGGGACTCTCCAATAACAAAACACATCATGCAACTTATCATCATTATCATTGTTTGACCTTAATAACAACATGTTTGTATCTTAATTATATTAAATTCAAGGATGAACAGCAGTAGCATGTTCATCTTGGGGAATGGAAATGACATATAAAAAACCAGCAAGAATCTCTTTGGGAGTTTTAGATAATTGTACCATTTGGGCAGTATGTGGACAAAGCAGCTGTAAATGATCCCTACAAATATATACAGTGTGGTAAATATACTGAGGTGCAGTTTAACTAAATTATAGATGACAATATGGCAAATTTTCTGAGGCCGGAAAGTAATTTTTAACCTTTACAACTGCCGAATTATGACACCAGACTTTTAAGATGGAACTTTATACTTTGTTCTGTGGCACTGGAAGGAGCCTTTGAACAGGACCTCAGTGACATAACTTGTGTAACTTGATCAAATAGTAACCAGGTAACAGTCCTGCAAATCACTGTCACTTTATCAGGGCAAGAGGTAAAAAAAATGTCCACCATAGTATAAGAAATGTATGGTTCATGTGTTAAGCTTTGCACTTGAAGCCTATTAATCTACTCACTGCTCAGACAACTTGCTTGTGAAGGTATTCTGACTTTTATAATGTATACAACAGTTGAAATAATGGGTAAAGTTTACATTTATGGCAAATGGCACTGAACTGTTAGATCAGTTGTATAGTTGCCTGCTGAAAGGAATCCTGACTGCACCAAGCTATCTAATGTCTTTACAAACATTATGAGTAATTTAAGAAACTAGAACTGTGAAGAATAAACTACAGCTATGAAAAAGAACAGCAATACTGAAAGAGATGCAACAAGTATTTTAGTAGTAGTCACTAACAATCCACATGTTCCTTATTTTTATATTTTTACAACATAGTTATATGAGTATATTACAATGCTGTAACCAGTCTCAACCAGCCACTGGTCATCCTCAGGTTAAAGAAAGGCACATCCTGAAAGCTGTTTCCACTGCACTGTCAATGATACTACGAGGCAGCTTGATTACGCAAGTGGGGAAACTTCTGTAAATATTACAGCCTAATGCATTTCATCCTTTCTAAATATTTCTCTACCATCAGCTTTATGATGAAGACTCAAAATTTGTTACAGTTCTCTGAATGGTGTCTGCAAAATCTGCTAAGTGACTTGGAGATCTACACCATATTTTGTTTGTGGATGAAGCATCATTTACAATCTATGGGCATTTTAATCTCCACAGTATGCATTACTGTAACTTAAAATATATATTCTCTCATAAAAGTGGATTAAAAACAAGGTCTGTTGCCATGTGGTGCATCATTGGTCCTTGTTTCATTGATGGGTCTCTGGATACCCACAAGTATTTCTATAGTTTTTAACCTATATGCTGCTACATTTATTGGAAGACATACCACAGAACTTAAGGCAATCCATGTGGCACCAGCATGACAGATGTTCCATCATTTGATTTAGATAATTATAGACTTCAAAAAACATTTGGATATCAATGCCTTGGTCTTTTTAGATTTTTATCTGTGGGAAAAATTAAAACAAGTCATCTACAACAAACCATCAATGATTCACAAAGACATGAAATTACATTTAACATAGGCCCACAATGTGGTAAGTTCAGATTAAATTCATTGTACAGTATTGAATAACCAGGATCTCTTGATAACCTGTATTATTGCTCAGTGTCAACATTTTGAGTATGCTACTTGGAACAAATTGTCAATCTCAAGATGTTCTTAGAGATCTGTAAGCGCAGATGAACAGTGATAACCATTTTTCACTTAAAAAAAATAAAAACAAAAAAGAAAAAAAGATGTAGATGTTTAATATAGTGGAAGAGTTTAAGGGAACAGAAAGACAAGACAGTTGATTAAACAAATTTTAACTGATACCAGCTTGAAAGCTGAATTCCAAGGCAAAATGTCTGAGCCTTTTGATACAAAAATAGGGGTCCAACAGGGAAATGGCCTATCCCCCTTACTGTTCAGTCTTGTACTAGAAAAAGTAATTAGAACTTGTAAAAAGAAGCTAATTGAATAAGCTTTTACAGCCTGTGTCACTCTAAAATTCTTTTATGCTGTTTGGCTTATGCAGACACTCTAGCAATCCTTTCAATCAACAGATGGAAGGTAATAAACTGCCCAAAAAATTTGATAAAAGTGGGCTGAAAAGGTCTTGTTAAAAAAAACTAATATATGGAAGGTTCTCCTCAATACCTAGATGGATTGTTTACACAGTCTGGCAAAAATCTCATCTTTCCTAATTTAAATACATAGGAGAAATCATCCAACCCTCTGGATTAAATTGTGCAGGAAACAAAGAGAGAATCATTAAACTGCAGAAAGCTTTTAGAATTACGTGGAATAGATTCAATAAGAAATCAATATCTCATAAAGCAAATTTAAAAATTACACACATCAGTTAAATCAGGAGGTTGTATGAATGGGAGATGGTAATCATTGGAGATAAAACATTAAATAAAGGCTTAGAAACAGAAGAAAGAAAATTATGAAGGAAAATTGTTTGTGTTGAGGGAATCTGGGTGAGATGGATGTCTAAGTTACATAAAAATTTGGAAAGAATTTTGTACACTTACAGCAAAAGAAGATGGAAATTTTATGGCCTCATTCTCAGAATGAATGATAACAAACTTGCCCTCTCAATGAAGACTTAAAAAAATTGGATACTTGACATTGAGGAAGACCTTCAGGAAACAGGTATTACAAACAAAATTCTACAGGACAGAGCTGTAATCAGACTGTAATCAACAAACATCAGTTCAAAGCTAAACCAAGTGTTACATCTAAAAGAACAAGGGCAGAAGAATACAAGAAAAACAACAGTGAGAAGATGAAAAGATTCTGTGAGAATAAGAAAGCAAGCACATCAGTGAAATAAGTTCAATCACACTCCATAGCTGCACACAAAAATAAAAAAATAATAAATAAATAAATAAATAAAAGAAAAACACAAACCATACCTGAGGTCAATGTTTACTTGTATTTGCTACAGTAGTTTAGAATAAAGTATTCAACACTAGATTGATTATTACTCTGATTTATTCCAACTAGATTTTTTCCTCATGGCCTTGCCCCCATAGGCATTCAACACATATATTGAAAATTTCTGTGGGTCCACCTCTTTCTCCCTCCGTCTGTCCACATCATCCTCCCACCTCTATCTGCCTATTTCCTCCTCCCACGCTCTTCTACCATTTCCTCCCTGTGACCATATCTTCCTCCCCCTCCTTCTTAACATTTCCTCCTCCTCCTTTCTCTTTCCATATCCAGCTCTCCCTTTCCCACCTGCCCACTACCTCTCTGCATCTGCCACCTACTTCAGGCATCTTCCTCCATCTCCTCCTCCCCGTCCTCCTCCTGCTCCTCCTCCTCCAGCTCTAGACACAGTGGAAGCTGCAAATTGCCCCAAAATTGGAATATGCAGCTTTTTGTACTCACCAAATGTCAAGTAATCAGAGACAATGTCAGAGACCCTTACCCCACATAAGATTGTGAGTTCAGAAAAGTCATGTCTGCACCTGTGTCCACTTGTAGTCTGCGCACTTTGCCCATTACTCACATTGTGATAAACAGTTTGTTATGATTTGTAAGCTCTGGAGACTCACAGTTACTATCCATGTCCATGTCCACAGGAGGGGGCTGGAAATGACACACAGGCACAATATGTCCTTTTCTCCTTCAGATGTTGCAAGTTGCAAAGCACTTAGGGCACATGATCCTGTCATGCTGCATGAAACAGTATGGGTAAGATGTGGTTGTGTTTGTTGTGGCTTTGGTTGTTGTTGTTGTTGTTTAGCACATTGCTGTTCAGTACGGTGAGGAGGCTGTGGTTGTAAGGCTCCCATGTCATCCTTCCCCAAGGAATGGACTGAACCCCGACAACTCGGAATAGCAGCCATCACAGTGATGTCATACCAAGCCTTGCTCTGATCATCCACAGTATGAAATAGCTCAAAAGATTGAGCAATATTTAAAACTTCAGCCAAAGATGGATTCTCACACAGTAGTGCAGGTTGATGCAGCTCCTTGTTAGGAACCAAACCTATGGTGGCACCATGACCCACAGAATCAGCATAGGATTCATGATGAGAATTGTTAACAAACTGATATTTGTGGCTGAGACCTTGGAGATCGTTCACCCAAGACCAGTAGGATTGGTGGGACAGTTTACGAAAATGATAGAACTATACAAAAACTGCAATGTCATGTGCATTTATGGTGAGAATTTGATTACAATGTACACATTTCACTGAACAAAAGTGACACAGGTTCCTGAAATGGGGCTAACTGGCACAACTGGTAGGTCAGAGGAGGAATTCAAGAAAAAAAGCCTTACACATGTTTGCATTAGTGACACCAATGGCAAGGAAGTGTTGCCAAAGCTGATTCCCACCACCCTTGCAGTGTTCAGCCACATCCTTGCAAGGAGTGGCGGGTATGCTGCTGGCACAGGAGCCTGACAAGTTAATGTGCCAGACAAGTTTGTGATAGCAATTATAAGAGCCTGCTGCTGCTCAAGGAAAGATTTGAGCACTGCCTCCATGACCCAAAGGACCAAAGAAACAACAAATTGACTGAGCATTTATAAGTGAATGCCACACTCATTGTCATCTGTGTTCAAACGTAAGACACAAACAACAGTACGGCCACAATGAAGCAAAGTTTATTCTTCTTCCACATACAATTTGAACACAGTTGAGCACATAGACACAAACATAGAAACAATCAAGGTACTGATAAAAGCTCCATAGATGTTGAGAGTGCACAAGTCATGGGACCCACTGCAGGTGGCCTCTGGTGGCTGGCCTGTGCAGATGCCATTGTTGTAGAATGCAAGTTGTAGTGCACCAGTGGCCTGACATTGCAGTGAATATGTAAGTGTTATCTACATGGTTACAGCATCAAGAAATATTATATAAACCAAATATGATATTAATCTAAAAATTGAAATTTACTTTAATTTTATTTTGACTCAAGGTACATTCTGGAATGTGCTAGAACAGTTACATACCTTATATCATGCTTGACTGGCACCAGTTGCATCAGACATGCTCAGATTGATTTTGAGCTCATACATACCATTTTCTACTTGGCTTCAGTTAACACCCAGTGAGAAGCTCTTTGGAAATGTACTATCATAAGAGCTAAATTTCTTAAGTTTTGATTTTTACCTGTGGTATTTTGATAATATGTGTCAAATGCCACTAGAAAGGATGAACAAAACAATTAATGAGTTAAATGAACTATTATCTCCATGAAAAGTCATTTAAAATCATGGACCTTGAACTGGATATTACACAACACCTTTTTGATGCTGAACACTGAGGCCTCATCAAAGTTATGTGACATTTCATATACATTTGTTTCATTCATGATCTCTTGGGCTGACAAATAAATTGCTGCACATCAATTATTATTTTCAAGCAATGTACATACTGCACCATTCTGCTCTGGCCTGGTGCAGCAACAGTGGTTCCACATTCCAAATAAGAGACAGTCTCTGTTGAAATATTTATTGATTAATAATACATTTTCTGCTTTTAGCACATTATTAGTTTAACTGCAAAACATGATAAAGTAATTATTGCATGAAGGTTTTGATTTGCAAAGCTATCTAAACCATTAAGTGGCAAAATAAGTTAATAGTGTGGGATGCAAACCTACCTCAAAAAGGCAGCGAAAGCCACATTAGTTAGAATAAAAAGGCATGATAGCAGTCACCTTAGTCACTATTAAAACCAACGAAAAAATGGTTCAAGTAGTATCACAATCATGAACCTGAAGATAAAAACACACATTCACAGGCAGTCTCACTAATAAACAAATACTACTGCCAATGATATGTGTGGTGAGGTGCAGAGTATGCAGAGTATGCAGAAGCTGATAGGAAGGACCAAGTGGCAGACGTAACAGTGAGGATAAGATGAATTACATGACTTTTATAAGGTGATATAACTGATATTATAAAATACACAACAGGAAGTGCTATAAAGTCAAGAAGTTAAGTAGTGAGTGTATAAAAAAAGTTCCTCTAATATAAGCAAGAACTAAAATTAATGTGAATTATAAATGTGTCAGACAGTGAGAACATTCCAGAATGAGATTTTCACTCTGCAGCGGAGTGTACACTGATATGAAACTTCCTGGGAGATTAAAACTGTGTGCCGGACTGAGACTTGAACTCAGGACGTTTGCCTTTTGTGGGCAAGTGCTCTACCAACTGAGCTACCCAAGCACAACTCACGTCCCATCCTCACAGCTTTACTTCTGCCAGTACCTCGTCTCCTACCCTCCAAACTTTACAGAAGCTCTCCTGTGAACCATGCAGAACTAGCATTCCTGAAAGGGTAGCAGACAAGGTACTGGCAGAAGTAAAGCTGTGAGGACGGGACGAGAGTCGTGCTTGGATAGCTCAGTTGGTAGAGCACTTGCCCACGAAAGGCAAAGGTCCCGAGTTTGTGTCTCAGTCTGGCACACAGTTTTAATCTGCCAGGAAGTTTCATATCAGTGAACACTGCACTGCAGAGTGAAAATCTCATTCTGGAAACATCCCCCAGGCTGTGGCTAAGCCATGTCTCTGCAATATCCTTTCTTTCAGGAGTACTAGTTCTGCATGGTTGACAGGAGAGCTTCTGTAAAGTTTGGAGGCTAGAAGACGAGGTACTGGCAGAAGTAACGCTATGAGGATGAGGCGTGAGTCATGCTTTGGTAGCTCAGCTGGTAGAGCAATTGCCCGGGAAAGGCAAAGGTCCCGAGTTTGAGTCTCGGTCCGGCACACAGTTTTAATCTGCCAGAAAGTTTGAGTGAGAACATTGTTTGGCAAGATATAAATAACAATAATTGACAATTTAAGTGGTCATTAGGAAAGTAATAATTGAATGTGTAAATCTTGAAATAAATAAATAAAAAGGAAACAGAAAATAAAGGAGGCAAAAATTAAGAAACAAGGATGGGGAAGGAAAAAGAAATGGGGAGGTGAGGAGGGGTGGGACACAGTTTAAAAAAATTTAAAAAAAATCATGCAAACCATACTTGAGGTCCATGTTTGCTCACATTTGCTACAGTAGTGCAGAGTAAAGTATTTAACATTAAGTTGATGATTATTCTGATTTATTCCCCACTAGCCTTTTCACGGCAGCTTTGCCCATGTATCCATTCATCACATATATTGAACAGACCTCCTCCTACTCCTCTCTGTGTCCAGACCTTCCTCCCTCCATCTGTCCACTCATCCTCCCACTTCTATCTATCTCTTCCCCCTCTCTTCATTTATTTCCTCCACCCCCTCTCTGACTATATTGTCCCCCTTACCTCTGAAAATGTCCTCCTTCCTTTCTCTCTTTCCATCCCCACCTCCCCCTCCTTCATTCCCTATTCACCTTCCATCTACCCCATCACCACTCTCTCTGTCCACATTTCCACCAACCTCTCGCTCTGTCCATTCCTTCTTCTATCCAGCTCAACCTGTCCCAATAAATGCTTATCAGTATGTGTAGCCCCAGCAATACAATTCAATAAAGCAGGTTGATACTACACGCACAACATGCTTTCAGGCAGGGCAGTCTATATGTCAGGGGCTGGAAGAAACACGTGTTTGCCCATGTCTTCATTTCTATTGAAGCCGGGAGGCTGTAAACCACACAGTGCTGATGCTTGTGAGGCTTGCCAAATTTGGTTGAAATCGATTTATGAATTTTGGAGGAGATCCTGGACTTATACACATACACTGTGCTTTATATGTTACAGATTGGAACCCAGTACAATAAGTAAAAACCCAGTACAATAAGTAAAATAGCTTATAACATGTTCATGTCAAGTCAATGTCTAGTAGTGTCAATTCAGAACAACGTAGTTCAACCAGATGTTCAGGACCCCACAGGCAAGTCACCACATGCAATTAAAATATTCTAACACAACAATCTTGTTGAAACTAATTCCAGTACCATGGCAGGACTCCTCGATCCATTAGGCAATGTCACAATGCAGCTGAATGATAAAGACTGTGATGACACAGTTAATGTGGGTCTCTAAATATTGGCTGTGTACCATAATTGAGAGCAACATTATACATGTTTCGAGCACCTCCTGGCCCAGGCTGCATTGTCTTGTGAGCACCATCTCCCCCTGAAAGTGGCACAAACCATAGAATGTGCAGTCACCAATATGATACCATAGTCAGAGTCTGAGTCATCTATATCCATATCTACATACATATTCCACAATCCATTTTATGGTGCATAGCACAGGGTATCATGTACCACTACAAGTCAATTCCTTTCCTGTTCCAGTTAAAAATAGAGCAAGGGAAAACTGTCTGTCTTTGTGCCTTCATATGTGTCCCAATTTCTTTTATCTTATCTTTGCTGTCCTTACTTTAAATTTACACTAGAGGCACCAGATTTATGCTCTGGAGTGAACTTCAAGTGCTGGTTCTCTAAATTTTCTCAATATTGTTCCAGGAAAAGAAATTTGTCTTCCTCTAGGTATTTACATTTGAGTTCATGAAACATCACCATAATACCAGCATGTTGACCAAACCTACCAGACACAAATCTAGTAGCCTGCCTCTAAATAGCTTCATTGTCTTTCTTTACTCTGACCAAATGAGAATCCCAACAACTTAAGCAGTACTCAAGAATGGATCATACTAGTGTTCCATGTGTGATCTCCACAGATGAACCACAACTTTCTAAAATTCTCCCAGTAAGCATTTGCCTTTCCTACTATTGTCCTTATATGCTTGTTTCATCTCATATTGCTTTGCAGTGACATGCCTAGTATTTAACCTATATGACTGTGTCAAGCAGTACACTACTAATGCTGTATTTCAACATTACAGAGCAATAGACACCCACCTTACACAAACCAAGATCACTCTTAATGGAACCTAAAAGAGCCCTAATCTTAGATGGCCAGAGAACACATTTGACATCATATTTTCACAAAATATGGCCAATCTTATTGAAAATGCTCCCTGCATAAAGCAGAAAGTCTGTAGATCTTGGTGCCAACTTGGAATTATCATCACTCACCCAGTGCACGATTGGTCAGTAGCGCAGTGCACATATGATCTAATTTTCACTACATCCATTTTGATGAACAGTGACTTCAAGAAGGGTTAACTCAGTTCACAAACTCTCAGGGTCTGAAATGATGTGATCCTTCTCAACCAAGGTGTGGTGACAACTACCAGCCTGTAGATACAAGTCATTGTTAGCAGGCTTACTATAAATAGTATGTCCACACGTATCATCAAATTTCCTCCTAACCAACACATTGAGGAAGGGAAGGCAGCCATCCTTTTCCATGTTCATTATGAAACAAACATTTGGGTGGACTGACATGAGGCAAAACAACAACAGTATCATCTACATATCTCGAAAAACATGTAAATTTCAAAGTCATTGACTCCAAGGAACATTCCTTGAAGTCTTCCATAAACAAATTTGCAATAATAACTGACTATAGGCTTCCCACACAACTCCATTTGCCTGCTCATACTACCTGTCACTGAATATAAAGTAAGTGGAAGTCAACACATTTTGAAATAGGCCTATTAATTCAACACAACACCTAACCACAGTTAACTGTAATGAAACAGACAGAGGTACACAATTGAAGAGAGAGACATTTTTGTTGCTGCTGCAGTGTTCAGCCAAGCATTGTCATGAAGGAAGACAATGCCTAATTACTGCACTCTTTGCTTGTCCCAAATTGTTCTTTGTAGACAATTTTCTATAACTGCCCATTCCATTTGCTGAAAGAGATTGAAGGAATATGGTATAGTTGTAGGTAAACAACTAGAATTCTCTCATATACAGATTTATTCACACTTAGCATCTACACAGATACAAGTCCGGAGGCTAACTGCCGTTAGCGTCCAACATGCTCTCCAAAAGCCCTCTCCTCGAAGATAGCACACTTACACACAGAACAAATATCGATTTTTATGGCGCTCTACGCCACGTAGCCCCCCCCCCCCCCCCCACGCGCAGTATGGAGTACGTCCCTGTGAATGGGGGGGGGGGGGGGGGGTGAGAAGTTAGGAAGGTAACGCACAGTTCTTCTGCATCAGGCGGAAGCGGTCGACTGGTAGGAGACTGGGGGGTGAAGCCCGGTACGTTGACGGTGAAGTCAGCAAGCGACGCCGGCGGCTGAAGACGACGTCCCGTCAGCCGGCAGGTGGAGAATCACCTTGCCAGAAGGCCTAACAAAGCCATGAAAATTGCCACACGCAGCACTTCTGCTCAATTTAAAGCGGCGCACCACACGAGATTCTGCACTTCCTCCCTCAATATTGTCACACGCGAGTACCACACACACTGTATCGCCATCTATGACAACAGATAATTTATGTATGTCATCAGGATGCACATGTGTTGTGAATTCTTGGATGGCACCTGTACGAGCAATGGTAGGGAGGCAGGGAGGTGTGGGAAAGCCATGGCAGGGGGAAGCATCTGCTAAGAGGGGGGTGGCAGGTGCACTAGACTGTGCAGGAGACAACCTCGGGCGATCAGCTGACAGACAAAGGAGCGTGACCGAAGGCAGCGAGGAGCCAGTGTGGGTTGAACGGCGTGACAAAGATCTGTCACAAGAAGATGGTAACACAATGGTAGAATCCGAGTGGTTGGCAGTTCGACTGCGAGGGCTGTGAGGAGTGAAGCCCCGAAAAGATTGGCCACTCGAATTAGATGAACGCGGAGAAGGAGCAGTACTCGGCAGAGAAACACGCTGTGGAAAATCAATACCCAAATGCATGGTGTGGGAAGATGGATGGCCGCTCGAAGCAGGAGTGGGAGAAATAGGGGCAGAATCAGGGAGGTTCACCTGAGGCTCAATGAAAGCTGGTTTCACTCGGTTGAGTGAGACCGTGGTTACAGAGTCTTTTATGAGGAGATCCATGTTATTCTCAGAGCGTTTGATGACCTTGTAAGGACCTGTGTAGGGCGACTGAAGCGGGGCTTTGACTGAGTCGTCTCTGAGAAACACGTACTCACAAGAGTCTAGCGTGCGCAGTACGTACACGCGCGGAGGTGTATGAGCAGCCGGAGGTGGCGGCTGAATTTTGCTGCAGTGCAAGTGCACCCGCTCGAGAAGAGAAGGGAGTTCAGAGGGCCATGGAAGTGGGGTCGGAGTGACTAATTCTTCAGGCAAAACCAGAGGTTGGCCATATACAAACTCGGCTACGGACCCCTTGAGGTCTTCCTTGAAAGTCGCACGAAGGCCAAGAAGCTGTAAACAAGTAACGGAAACCCTCGGAGGGGGGCAAAGGGCCTACGAGGTCGACATGAACATGGTGAAACCGGCCTGGAGGTTGGGCAAAACAGCCAAGGGGTGGAGAAGTGTGCCTGGAAACTTTGTTCTGGTGACACACCATGCATGCCCTTGCCCAAGACTGTCCATAGTGAGTCATGGCAACGCAGGGCAGACTTCAGGGTGTGATGCCATCGCTCGACAAGCCCATTGCTTTGGGGGTGGTATGCAGAAGTATGAATTTTGACAATACCACACATTTTACATAAGTCAGAGAAAACTGAAGACTCGAATTGTCGCCCCTGGTCAGTGGTGAGGTAAACAGGTGAGCCAAATCTAGAGATCCACGAATCTAAGAATGCTCGACTTACTGTCTCAGAGGTAATGTTTGGAATAGGCACAGCCTCAGCCCACCGAGTCATCCTGTCAATAGCTGTAAACAAGTAACATAAACCCTCGGAGGGGGGCAAAGGGCCTACGAGGTCGACATGAACATGGTGAAACCGGCCTAGAGGTTGGGCAAAACAGCCAAGGGGTGGAGAAGTGTGCCTGGAAACTTTGTTCTGTTGACACACCATGCATGCCCTTGCCCAAGACTGACAGTCACGGTGCATGTTTCTCCAGACAAACCGTTCAGCTACCAGACGGGTGGAGGCATTGACACCGGGGTGTGCTAATGTGTGTAGTTTGTCAAAGACCTGGCGTTGAAGGGGCTTAGGAATGAATGGCCGCAACGTACCAGTCAGATATGCCAGGGAAAGTAGAGCGTACTGGTTGGAGAGAGGAACTGTGGTCTGAAATTAACTGCATGGTATCAGGGTCTGCCGATTGCAACCGAGGTAGGTCCGTTAAGCCAATTAAGGTTGTGACAGCACCAACACGTGAGAGAAAATCAGCGACCACATTGTCTGCTCCTTGGATGTAGCGAATGTCATTTGTAAATTGCAAGATGTAATCGATGTGACGAAAGCGTCGTGGGGGCGGATCAGCTGCAGGATTTTTTATGGCAGGAACCAACGGCTTGTGATCAGTGAGCACATAGAAATCTCGTCCCTTAACATCAGTTCTGAAGTGTCTTATGGCCTCGTAAACTGCAAGTAGTTCTCTGTCGAATGCTGAGTATTTCTTCTGCGCGTTGTTTAGCTTTTTTGAGAAAAACTGCAGGGGGGTCGTAACATCGTTGTATGTCTGACTCAGTACTGCGCCGATAGCATTGTCACTAGCGTCAGTAGTGATAAACATTGTGACGTCCGCCCGTGGGTGAGCAATAGTGACAGCGGAGGCCAACAGCTGTTTGAGTTCATTAAATGCCTTGTCCATGTCTGGTGTCCATGGTACATGGCGGGTGCCAGAAGTTTGTGGGCCAGCGAGAGCATCTGTGAGAGGAGCCTGCACCGCAGAAGCGGCTGGCAAATGTTTCCGGTAATAATTAACTGTTCCGATGAACCTGCGTAATTCCCTGTAGGTCTGAGGGCGTAGCATCTCGAGAACAGGCTTGATCTTGTCCTGTGGTGGTGTCAGACCGTCCGATGACACAACATAACTTAGGAATGTGACGGATGACTGGTGCAATTGAGTCTTTTTATTGTTCAGTTCAATACCAGCGGCTGCTAAAATATCTGTCACGACTTGAACACGCTCCTCACTCTGTTCTAAAGTAGAAGCAAAAACCAATATGTCGTCCATATATACGAAACAAAAGTCTAGATGGGATAAAGTTTGATTGATGAAACGCTGCCACGTTTGGGGTGCATTTTTCAACCCAAACGGCATAAATTTGTATTGGAACAGCCCGAAGGGAGTGGTTATGGCAGTCTTTTCAATGTCCTCCAGAGCCATAGGAATCTGATGAAATGTGTGCTTACAGTCCAAAACAGAGAAGTACTTTGCACCTGCGAGCGAATGATTGAAGTATGCGATGTGTGGGACCGGATATTTATCAATGATGGAGCGGGCATTTAAACGCCTATAGTCTCCGACCATACGCCAAGTACCGTCCTTCTTTTGGTCAAACAGGATAGGACTAGCCCAGCAACCGGAAGAAGGTTCAATTATTCCCTTTTGTAACAGATCGTCCAACTGTTCTTTTGCAATTTTCATAAATTCCGGCTTGAGGCGGCGTGGACGTTGCTATGTGGGTGGCCCATCAGTTAGACATAACCGATGAACTGTGCCGTTAGTGACTACTGCAATACATGGCGCGGCACGATAGTCAGTTGTCCGTGAAGCGGAGCAGGCAGTGGCGGACAGGCCAAGCTGTGGCGCTGAGGGCACAGAAGTACAGGTGTGCCACCCGCTCGTAGGCTGCGTAAAGGTCGCACACGTGTTAACATGGGCGAGGTTGGTACACTGGTTCTTGGTAGCGGGCCGTGCCGCTACGAGCGCTGTAGGCACGAGTGGGCATGGCTGGACAGTAGATGGCCATAGTTCATTGCCACAAGCTTGGCAAGTTAATTTTCCATTCAGAACGCAAGGAGCATGAGCACTCGGGCATATCCTAACATTACAAAAGGGGGTGCTGACACAGTTTACAGAGTTCACAACATTGTCGTTAACGTGTGCGGGCGCGGAAACACCAGATTGGCACGGACTGACCTTGTCTGTAGCCGATGAGTCGTCTGCTTGTAGTGCCGCGAGGCATTGTTGTGTGGAGGCCAACTCGTGGTGTATGTCACGGAGATGCAGCAGCATTTCCATACGTTCCATCCGCAACTTAGAAGACTTGGCGCACTCCACTAGCCACTTGTTTGTCCAAGATTGCAGCTCCAAGGATAGGTTTACACACTTCTTAGCACAGCACACATGTTTGGTGTTAGCCGATCTGTCACTCGGCGAAGCGAAAGGAATATGTTTGTTAAGGGGGGGGGGGGGGTAAAACACAGTATTTTGCACAAAATCTAGTGACAACTGATAGTGCTTGAGGAAATCAATTCCGAGAATAGGTTCTTCAATTGTTGACACTCGAAACGTCCACTCCAGCTTGCACTCGGGCGAAAGTTTCACTGTATACAAAGTGGAACCCGAACACTGTAGGGTAGACAAGTTCACTGCACGAAGTACTGTTTTGTGTGGTTGCCCTTTATTGGTTGCTAGGCGAGCCGGCAGCAAAGAGACGTCTGCGCCAGTGTCTACCAGAAAACATACACCTGATCGTAAATCGCGAACATAGACTCGACCACACTTACTGTTATTGTCCGAAACGGAGTGCAACGTGGGATGGTGCCCATTGTTTACATCGCAGGAGGTGGCACCATAGCTTACCCGCGGTTGGAGTTTGGGTAAGAACACGGTGACTGGCATTTGCGAGCTTGCTCCCCGAATCTCGCGTGGAAGAAACAGTAGGGTTGAGCGGGCCTGTGCCCTTGTGGGTAGTTGCTAGGTGACGGAGTATGTGCCCCAGAGTCTTCCACAGAGGCCGATGCACTGTCGTTGCGAGGAGTTGAAGGTGCAGGCAGGGCGGCTAGTTTAAAAAATTTGTTATCAGCAGCACCAGACAAGGGCGTGGCGTCAGAAAGCGTCTTAGTGCGGTCACATCCAGAATGCAGTGCACGGAGCTCACGTTGCCTGGCGGAGTATGCTCTGTCGGCGGCGCATAAACGTTCATTTACTGGCCTATCTTCATACGCAGAGATTGCAGGCTGGACAGGCAAAGGCAGCTTTTCAGTCGAGATTTCTGCGAGCGTGTCATCAGGCATAACTTGCTCATCGACGAGAAGATGGATGCACCGCCACAGCTGGGACGGAGACCTGTCGCTGAGACGCTCTTCGTAGATGAGCTGTCGCACATTTTCTCTCCTGGTTTTAGAGACGCGCTCCAGTATCGTTTGTTTCGCCACAGCATACTTCCGTGCTAGGGGGGATGCTTTGACCAGATCATAAATTAAATTGACGCGGTTGTGAAGCGTGCGTCATCGTCCAAAGCACAGACATTGAATGTTTGCTCAACCAGGTTAAACCAGAACTCCGGGTGAGCGGGTTTGAAGTCTGGTAATTTTGGCAGATTCGGCACTGCAGTCACTGCAGAGGTGCGCCTATTGCTTTGGACGGAAGTAGAGCATGCAGAAGATTGCGAGTCCGGATTATTGGTGTCCTGTAATGCGGGAATCGCGAAATTCACTTGACGCCGGGGGGACGGCTCGAACGGTTTGAGGATCATAGTCAAAATGTGCATTCTCATTGACGTGGTAGCTCGGAGAGAAGCCACAAGTGCTTAAGTAATCCGGTGAATGTCCGTTATGCACACAGTATTCACTCGACCGTGAGTGGTGAGGCTGGTTGTATATGTCGGAGTAATTACTATCCAGCACAGAATTGTTGACCTGATTAGAAGCAACACAAGGATCCCACACACGTCCACTAGGATGCACACTCGGTGTGATATTTGCTGTTTGGCGAGCATTGAACACCTGTTGACTAGCCGGTGAGGAAGGATACACACGTGGCGGGAACTGATTCGAGTTTGAATTTACTACTGGATTTTCCAAAGTAGCAAAACCTCGCTCGACGCCACAAACTGTATTGAATTATGTGTTCGACACAGGAGTAGAAATATTCCGACCAACACTCTGTGGAGAACACGTGGGAAGGTCCAGGCTAACAAAGCCAGAGTCCACAACCGTTGGCGGTTGAGAGCAACTGGCGGCACTCGATGAATTCCACTGCATGTTCTGGCTGAAGGATTCCGAAGATTCTTGCGGCATGTCCACTACGATGGCAGGAGTGCTGGAGAGATGTTGCTGGAATCCGGGCGACGGTGAATGCTGAAAGGCCATTGTCTGGAGCTGAACAAAGGCCCTCGCGATCGCAGAGAACCCCAACGTGGTAGGCGCGTAAATAACCTTTAGGCGGTAACTCGGATGCGTATTACACAAAAACGGGGTCACCAGTGAGGGAATATGGTATAGTTGTAGGTAAACAACTAGAATTCTCTCATATACAGATTTATTCACACTTAGCATCTACACAGATACAAGTCCGGAGGCTAACTGCCGTTAGTGTCCAACATGCTCTCCCAAAACCCTCTCCTTGAAGATAGCACACTTACGCACAGAACAAATATCGATTTTTATGGCGCTCTATGCCACAAGATCATTGGTTGACACTTTCTTCCTTCCGTGGCCACCTGCACCATGAATGTCTGTAAATCTTGTTTGGAAGTTACTGCACCATTCACACACTTTGCTGTCATGCATGACAGTCACCTTAAGTGGGCTGAATGAAATAGGGCAGAACCCCTCAACATGAAGAAATAGAATGACAGTATCCACTTCTTGCCTGGTGGAAGACCATAATGTTCTAGGCACCTTTACATGCTCACTGCTCATTAAGAAATAAAAAGGGTGATGGAAAGAGTTTGAGGGGCATACTAGATACACTGTGCAATACATCTGTGGAAAGCTTCTTCATATTTTCAC
Source organism: Schistocerca serialis cubense (assembly GCF_023864345.2). NCBI lineage: Eukaryota > Metazoa > Arthropoda > Insecta > Orthoptera > Acrididae > Schistocerca > Schistocerca serialis. Next base: position 175,464,625 of record NC_064640.1, on the reverse strand, counting down.
TTTGATTTTGAGGCCAACTGGACCTTGGAAAAAAAGTAGCCCTTGTATATAGAGAATCGGACCATAAAAATATTTAGTCACTGACTTTGGTTCTCACTATTCAGCAATATACATTTTCAATATCACTCCAGCAAACACAAAAAGTTTAACTAATAATGAAGCTCAGTTTGAGAAGAGTCTAAAGGATTCATTAGTGGCAAACTCCTTCTACTCCCTTGATGAATTTCTTAGCAGAACTGACTGCTGCATGTGTGTTATTAATAATATCACAGAATGTGAATATTGTTTACAAGTTAATTTCTGTACAAATTTTGTGCATTTAATGTGAGCATTGCAAGTAAGTGCTGTAAAATGTTTCATTTTATTTTATTTATTTGTTTTTTATTTTATGATGCATTTACATTAAGAAACTGGAAGTAGGGTAAATTAGAATGTCAGTGGTGTTTGTTGCAGGATTCTAAAGCAAGTCATTTCTGAAATATTGTACTTTGAAAAATTTCCACTCCAACACTTGTTTGTGCCATTCAACCCACAAAGTTGCTAGGTACAATGTTGTTATGTTTGCTTACATTGTGGTTGTGTGTTCCTTGAGTGCATTGTGACTTGCTAGTCAGTTAGTGTGTGACAGTTCAAGCTGTAGGTCATGTGTGGATGATGATTTACCAATGCACAAAAAGCCCATGATGTATGGAGTTAATTCTTCTATGGTGTATGCAGCATTATATCCCAGTAGATGTAAATCATCTTGGTGATTATTTATCAACCTCTTCAACCAGTTGCATGAATGTTATGGTGTAACTCCTTGACAGTTTACCAGAAGGAAAAAGTGATGATCGAAGAGGAGGAAATTAATGTTCCTGTGGCTGTAGCACTTGATCCACGTATTAGGTGTTGCGCAGTCACATGAGGAAGTGGCATGAGTCAGGTAAGTTTCCTACACATAGTCCATCAACATTGGTTCCATTCCTATCACATCTCTCTCCATCAAGAGCTGCATGGAAACGGTTATGAGAATCTTGTTAACTTCTCTACATGAGCATTAAGACAGGATACTCCAGATATATTATGTATCTTATTTAGTGACGAAGCCACATTTACTAATCATGGATTATTCATTTGTTAACAATCCCAATTGACTTTGTCAGGTGGAGCTTTGGCATCCACGGGGTGTAAACATGTGATATGGGATAGTGAACCATCATCTCATACACTCATTTTTCTTAGATGGAACACTGAACATGTACATGTATCACAACCTCTATCAGATCATCTTCCATGGATGTTAGACAATGTTCCTCTGCAGACTACTAGGAACTTGTGGAACCCACATGATGGTTGTCCAGCTTAGAGTGCATGGAGTACTACAGAATGTCCTCATGAATTGTTTCCAAATCATTGGATTGGATGCAGAGGACCTGTACCTTGATTCCGCAGTTTTGACTTTTTTAAATGGGGAAAGTTGAAAGACATATGAACTACACCAAGATATGCAATGATATATTACTGCAGGCTTCTTGGACATCTCTGCTGAAATGGTAGCATGTGTGCAGCAATAGTTCCATACCAAACTGGAGGTGTGCACTGCCAGTGCTGGTGGTCTTTTAGAACACAACCTGTGATGGTCAGTTGTCTAGTTAGTGCTTAGAATCCACATAACTAGTGTATGAACTTGTGTTGCCCTTTAGTATGTGGTACCACTGGTATAGTACAAGTGTCAGTGTGGGAACTTTTCAAAACATTATATCCCGTAAACACCTCCCACTACAATCCTGCAGCAAACACTACTGACATTCTAATTTGCCCTAATTTTAGTTCATTAACATCAATGGGCATTGTTTCATTTAAAAAAGCGTATATCTGTACAAAAATACACTTTCTAAGAATTATTACAATCTGTTTATTTTCTAACTATAGGAGCCCCCGACTCTCAATACAGTCCGTGAAAACTGGCTATCAATAGCACTTTCCATTTTTGCAATTTTTGTGGCACAGGTTTTAGGTGTGTCACCCTGTATAACAGAACATTAACATCTAATAGGTGTTGAAAAAGACAGTATATTCTTTCTCACAGACCATGTCTATGACAAAAAATGAAATTGTGTTTCTATAATTACAATTTTTATGTTAAAATTGGGCTACATGTAAAGAACAAATTAAAATTGAAATGCATCACAGTGCAATGTGATTTCATAATCTAATAATTTCCATAGCTAAACCATTTGAATCGGGTATTATGGGCCATTTAAGGAAAAGTGTAAATTGCTAAATATATTTGTAGCTTAACTCATTTATGAGCAAAAAATCATATTTTCAACTTCTTTCCTCTAAGTAATAAAAATATATTTAGCAACATATGAACGGAATGTAACACAAAATGTAATTAGAATTAACCTCGAATTTTGGGCATTTTAAAAATTGGCAAGTAGTATGAGCCACACCAATATGATTGTGTTTATAAATTAAAAACATTGTTTTCAATCAAAGTTTTATTTTTTAATACTATACACAATGTATAACATATTACAGCTTATTTACCCAGTGATTTATTTAGCTTACAGAGAGCACAAATGTAAAAAAGTTAGTCACCAATGTCCACACATAGCTCAGGTGCCCTGCCTTCATACTTGTTGCACTGAGTTCTGTTTTCCTCATAGGTTTCTCCACATACAATACATTTTCCATCTACAACATCTTGAGAAGTGCTTGGTGTAGGGCTGTCATTACAAAAAATTTTGATTTGTTTAGTTTTTCTTCTTCTTATTGATCATTGTCTTTTCTTGTTTTAAAAATTTCATACGTCTCTTTTTCTGTTGTGCTTTTTCCTTTTGCTCTTCTGAATCTTTCTTGTCTGTCAGCATATTTTTTATTGAAGTTGATGTCAATATTTCACTTCTCTCTGCCTTTCTTTTCTGACATGTCAACCTCTTTTTGCTGCAGGAGGGCAAAGGTGACACCTCTTTTAAAACATTTTTCAACATCAGAATGTTCACTTGAGTGTAGTGCATTGGAGGAAGTGGTGGTCTCTTCAGAAGTGACTGTAGATTCTGCCTCAGAAGCAAGCTGAGGGGCGGCTATCAGAGCTGCTGGTGAGATCAATAAAGGTGTCCTAAATGTAGCAACAACAGCCCCATCCCACATCATTTCAGGGAGATGTTCCTGTACAATGTTGGTAACATCACTGGCCATAAAGTCCAAATCCGTAAAAATGTCTGGGTTTGTCGGGTAAATGCTAGAGCATGTAAATCCATTTTCAGTGATATCTTGTCAACACACTTGCTTGTAGGCATCAGCTACCAATTTTGCAACATCAAAGTCATTAATTCTTGACCCTGCATTAGCCCTCATCCACAAACTGCAAGCAGTGTTGTAGCAGTTTTTGAAAGGTTTCATGCATGTCCTATCCAGAGGCTGCAACTTACAATAAGTGTGTGGGTGAAAACTTAACATATGGACATGGTTTTCCCAAGCAAACATGATTACATCTAAGTCCTTGTGACTGGTGTTCCCATCCACAATCATCAAGACAGGATCTCCTGCTGCAGGCTTGGTGAAGGAGACAATGTGTCAAAACCACTTAAGAACAGCCTTATCTATCATCCAATTGCCAGAAGTTGGAAAAACTGCTTTCGGTTGGAGCAACAATCATGAAACAGTCATTTATTCAATTCCTTGGAAAAATAAAAAGTGGAGGAATAAATTGCCTGGTTGGACTCATGCAAAATAGAAGTGCAAGATTATGCCCCCTCTCTCCAGAAGTAATTTTCCCCACTTGACGTTTGCCTTTCACAGTAATAACTTCATCATTTTCATGCACAGATGATACGCCAGAGTTGTGCACATTAAAAATTCACAATGTATGAAAGAAATGCTTTTTTAAGAGAATTTCAAACTGGCTGAAGAACCTTTCAACCTGTGGCTTATTAAACCCTACACACCACATCGAATTAGTTGATTGTGGTTTTCTGTAGGTCAAATTTGGGTGCTTCTTCATAAAACTGGCACAAAATCATTTCCAGCCATTTTTGTCCTTTTGTTGAATCTGTGACCCATATTTAATTTTTCTCCCAGGTCATAGGCCAGTTTCAAAAATTCTGTTTTGAACAGGATCATTAGTCTCAAATATAAATCCATAAAATGAGCTATTAACAGTTTTTAATATCTTTCATCAAAGGTTGCCTTAAAAGACTCTGTTTTTGATTTCATATCAGTTGGCTCTTTCTTTGCTATTGCTTTTAACTTTCTTTGCAGAGTGCTTCTGAGCACATGGTATAAATCAGATGTGCTTCTTTCAGGAAGTTTATTTTTCAGTACACTTGCAACAGCATTGTTCATATCATTCTCTAACCATTCTCCCCGACCTTCACCTTCTACTCGACTCACACTGATATGAAAACACGGTAGTAAGTGAAACATTGTTAGAGCAAATGAAATATGACTGCCAGTACCTTATATTAATAGAGTAAACTAAATAACAGTTCTAATTTCATAAGTATATTCTTACCTGTATTGATTCAGGGAGATGTTAAAAAGTATTCGAGGCAATAACTTGTAGGAACAGAAACAGTTGAATGTAATTTGACATTGGTATGATACGAGGGCTGTCCCGTAAAATGAGGTTCCCATGGCACTACAGTCCTGAAAAGCACTGTTACAGTGGATCCCATGATTCTGTAGCATACCTTCATTCTTCCATTCCTAATCCCCTCCCTAGCAAGCTGCCTGTGGAGCTCAGTCTTGGGTTGGCAGCTGTATGGGATGGACCTCCCCATCATTTCGCCCGCCAGATGTGAGCTGTGCTCCATGATCCATTTCCTGTCTGCAAAAAACATTGCACTGGCAAAAATCCATTCCCAGCTATGCAAAATCTATGGAGATAAGTGTATGGGCATACGCAAATGGTGCAGAGAGTTCAAGAATGGGCGCACTGACATCCATGATGAGGAGCATTCCAGACGGCCATCTGTTTCTGACGAAACAATCGCAAGAGTGGAGGCAGTGGTGCTCTCAGATAGAAAAGTGACAGTTTGTGAGCTCTCCAAAATGATCCCTGATGTCAGCAAAACCTCTATTGACAAGATTTTGATGGAGCATCTAGGGTATCCTAAGGTTGTGTGAGGTGGGTGCCAAGAATGTTGACCGAAGACCACAAACGTTAACATGTTGAAGCAGGCCAAGAACTTTTTCAAGATCATGGAACTCATGGCGAGGAATATCTTGACTCAATCATCACTAAGATGAGACCTGGGTGCACTACTGCACACCTTAAACCAAAGAACAGTTCAAACATTGGAAGCACCCAGAGTCGCCGAGATCTTGAAAATTCAAAGAAACGCAAAGTGTCGGCAAAGTGATGGCAACAGTGTTTAGGGACAGGAAGGGGGTATTGCTGTGCAAGTTCTTGCCCCCCGGCACAACAATCAATGCTGCTGGGTACTGTAAGACACTGCAAAAACTGCGTCGTGCAATTCAAAAGAAGAGGAGGTGTATGCTGTCCAAGGGGGGTGCGTTTGCATCAGGATAACACTCGACCGCACACCGCTAAAGCCACCAATGAGCTAATCACAAAATTTGGATGGGGTATTGTCAAATACCCGCCCTACAGCCCAGAATTAGCCCCAAGTGACTACCATCTCTTCCCTGGCATGAAGAAACACCTGGTTGGAACACATTTCGGCGACAGAGAAGAGCTGGAAGAAGTGTTTCTCAGGTATCTGCATGGCTTGGTGGCAGATTTTTTTGAATCGGGCATTCAAAAGCTCGTACATCACATGCAAAAATGTATTGACCTCAGTGGCGACTATGTAGAAAAATAGGTTAAAGTCTGAACTTTCCAAAAATGTATGCATTCATGAAATAAACGTGTTTTACACTATAAAAAGAACTGGGAACCTTATTTTATGGACACCGCTCATACTTCACTATAAAACATCCCTGAACTTCCCTGCAACTTCCTTGACAAAGATCTATTAATCTTTGTGTCTAGTCATTATTCTACAGGTTGTTCATGACTAATCAGGTTTAAGGAACAATACTGTTTATCAATGTTCTCTTCTTATTGTCATTGAAGTCATGTAAATTATAATGATTACTAAGTCCATGTCTCAACTTTTGTATCTTTAAATCACCTGGCATACAACTACCAACAATTATTCAATAAATGGTTACAACACATACATTAAAAACATAGTTAATAGGATGTAGTTTCATTTATTACCATAAATCACAGTTTTTTATAACCCACAGTCTTCATTTCTCATTTTTTACTTGTTGTTGTTGTGGTCTTCAGTTCTGAGACTGGTTTGATGCAGCTCTCCATGATACTCTATCCTGTGCAAGCTGCTTCATCTCCCAGTACATACTGCAGCCTACATCCTTCTGTATCTGCTTAGTGTATTCATCTCTTGGTCCCCCTCTACGATTTTTACCCTCCACACTGCCCTCCAATACTAAATTGGTGATCCCTTGATGCTTCAGAACATGTCATACCAACCGATCCCTTCTTCTAGTTAAGTTGTGCCACAAACTCCTCTTCTCTCCAATTCTATTCAATACCTCCTCATTAATTATATGATCTACCCATCTAATCTTCAGCATTCTTCTGTAGAACCACATTTTGAAAGCTTCTATTCTCTTCTTGTCTGAACTATTTATCGTCCATGTTTCACTTCCATATATGGCTACACTCCATACAAATACTCTCAGAAACGACTTCCTGACACTTCTTCAGAAACGCTTTCCTTGCCATTGCCCTAATCTAATTCCCTCACCATCACCCGAGTTAACTTGACTACATTCCATTATCCTCATTTCGATTTTGTTGATGATTATCTTATATCCTCCTTTCAAGACACTGTCCATTCTGTTCAACTGCTCTTCCAAGTCCTTTGCTGTCTCTGACAGAATTACAATGTCATCAGCGAACCTTAAAGTTTTTATTTCTTCTCCATGGATTTTAATACCTACTCTGAATTTTTCATTTGTTTCCTTTATTGGTTGCTCAATATACAGATTGAATAGGATTGGGGAGAGGCTACAACCCTGTCTCACTCCCTTCCCAAGTACTGCTTCCCTTTCATGTCCCTCTACTCCTATAACTGCCATCTGGTTTCTGCACAAGTTGTAAATAGCCTGTCACTCCCCGTTCTTTACCCCTGCCACCTTCAGAATTTGAAAGAGAGTATTCCAATCAACATTGTCAAAAGCTTTCTCTAAGTCTACAAATGCTAGAAATGTAGGTTTGCCTTTTCTTAATCTAGCTTCTAAGATAAGTCGTAGGGTCAGTATTGTCTCACGTGTTCCAATATTTTTTCGGAATCCAAACTGATCTTCCCCGAGCTCAGCTTCTACCAGTTTTTCCATTCATCTGTAAGGAATTCACGTTAGTATTTTGCAGCCATGACTTACTAAACTGATAGTTCGGTAATTTTCACATCTGTTAACACCTGCTTTCTTTGGGATTGGAATTATTACATTCTTCTTGAAGTCTGAGGGTATTTCACCTGTCTCATAAAGTTTGCTCACCAGATGGTAGAGTTTCGTCAGGACTGGCTCTCCCAAGGCTGCTAGTAGTTCTAATGGAATGCTATCTACTCCCGGGGCCTCGTTTTGACTTAGGTCTTTCAGTGCTTGTCAAACTCTTCACACAGTATCATAACTCCCATTTCATCTTCATCTACAGCCTCTTCCATTTCCATAATATTGCCCTCAAGTACCTTGCCTTTGTATAGACCCTCTATATACTCCTTCCACCTTTCTGCTTTCCCTTCTTTGCTTAGAACTTGGTTTCCATCTGAGCTCTTGATAGTCATACAAGTGGTTCTCTTTTCTCCAAAGGTCTCTTTAATTTTCCTGTAGGCAGTATCTATCTTACCCCTAGTGAGATAAGCCTCTATATCCTTACATTTGTCCTGTAGCCATGCCTGCATAGCCATTTTGCACTTCCTGTCAATCTCATTTTTGAAACGTTTGTATTTCTTTTTGCCTGCTTCATTTACTGCATTTTTATATTTTCTCCTTTCAGCAGTTAAATTCAATATTTCTTCTGTCACCCAAGGATTTCTACTAGCCCTCATCTATTTACCTACTTGATCCTCTGCTGCCTTCACTACTTCATCCCTCAAAGCTACCCATTCTTCTTCTGCTGTATTTCTTTCCCCCATTCTTGTCAATTGTTCCCTTATGCTCTCCCTGAAACTCTGTACAACCTCTGGTTTAGTCGGTTTATCCAGGTCCCATTTCCTTAAATTCCCACCTTTTTGCAGTTTCTTCAGTTTTAATCTACAGTTCATAACCAATAGATTGTGGTCAGAGTCTACATCTGCCCCTGGAAATGGCTTACAATTTAAAACCTGTTTCCTAAATCTCTGTCTTACCATTATATAATCTATCTGAAACCTGTCAGTATCTCCAGGCTTCTTCCATGCATACAACCTTCTTTTATGATTCTTGAACCAAGTGTTAGCTATGATTAAGTTATTCTCTGTGCAAAATTCTATCAGGCGGCTTCCTCTTTCATTTCTTAGCCCCAATCCATATTCACCTACTACGTTTCCTTCTCTTCCTTTTCCTACTATCAAATTCCAGTCACCCATGACTATTAAATTTTCATCTCCATTCACTATCTGAATAATTTCTTTTATCTCATCATACATTTCTTCAATTTCTTCATCATATGCAGAGCTAGTTGGCATATAATCTTGTACTACTGTAGTAGGCGTGGGCTTCATGTCTATCTTGGCCAAAACAATGCGATCACTATGCTGTTTGTAGTAGCTTACCCGCACTCCTATTTTTTTGTTCATTATTAAACCTACTCCTGCATTGCCCCTATTTGATTTTGTATTTATAACCCTGTATTCACCTGACCAAAAGTCTTGTTCCTCCTGCCACCGAACTTCGCTAATTTTCACTATATCTAACTTTAACCTATCCATTACCCTTTTTAAATTTTCTAATGTACCTGCCGGATTAAGGGATCTGACATTCCACACTCCGATCCGCAGAACGCCAGTTTTCTTCCTCCTGATAACAACGTCCACCTGAGTAGTCCCCGCCAGGAGATCCAAATGGGGGACTATTTTACCTTCAGAATATTTTACCCAAGAGGACGCCAACATCATTTAACCATACAGTAAAGCTGCATGCCCTCGAGAAAAATTACGGCTGTAGTTTCCCCTTGCTTTCAACTGTTCGCAGTACCAGCACAGCAAGGCTGTTTTGGTTAGTGTTACAAGGTCAAATCAGTCAATCATCCTGACTGTTGCCCCTGCAACTACTGAAAAGGCTGCTGCCCCTCTTCAGGAACCATACGTTTGTCTGGCCTCTAAACAGATACCCCTCCATTGTGGTTGCACCTACGGTACGGCTATCTGTATCGCTGAGGTATGCAAGCCTCCCCACCAACGGCAAGGTCTATGGTTCATGGATTTACTTATTACAAACAAATAACACAAAACTTTACTGCCATAAATGAACATTTGTATGGTACTCTTGGGCCCCTGTGTCACAGAACATCTTCAGTTTTTCAGATCTCAATACTTTTCCTTGGTGATAGGTAGCAAACCTGAAACATTGGACATGCGACTTCTTGTTAGCATGGTATTTCAATAGGTTTGTTATAATAAAGCAGGACATGCTATTTCAGACACTGATATGATCTAGTTTCATTTAGTTACAATGACTAATGTCTGTACCAGCCTACCTTCGTAACAGGGTGAAGGAAGCAAAAGCTCTCCTTCTGCAAGTTCTGGTTCCTCTTCCATTTGTACAGCAGGAGCAGTAACAACTGATGTGATCCAAGATCCGTTGTAAGTGTCATGATGTATGATAAGCCTTGGATGGTGACGTTATAGCTTCATCTCCTTAATAATTCACAAATGGAATGGACATTTTGGTCAGTATCTTGGTTGCAAGAAATCAATCCAGTCACATATCATTGAGCCATCAACTTCAATAACCTGGAAAGAAGTGGGTTTCACATGCTCATCTTTAATTATGTTTGTCCCATCCTTTGGGAACTCAGCTTTTGTTTTACATCTGATGAGGCCCATGTCTTTGTCACTTTCCAGGTACGAATTTCCTCTAACTGGGAATATCACATGAACTGATTCAAATCACTTTGCATGATGGATAAGATAATGAATGAACCTGAAAAGGGTGTAGTTTTTGTTTTGACCACCGCATGAATCTCAGAAGATTTCCAAATTTTTACCCTCAGGATACAGAAATGAAGTAACATAATGATGCAGGAAAGAAACTTCTTCATTTGAACCTTTCTTCTCTATAGTTTCAGGATAAACATAAAACACTGTATTACTGTCTGAGAGTTGATGGATGTTAAATTGATATAGTGGAAGCTTTTGCTTATAATAGACAATGTTGGTGCTGATGTTCAGACGTGGTAGATTTCTTTGAAAATCCATACATATCAATTCTGTGTTTGTAAACTTTTTGCTTCTCTGTTGAGATTCTTTTATGCTAATAGAATGCATCACCTTATGGCGGTGCAGTTCATATTCAATCTTCTCTCTCTTAGTATTACTTTGAACATCTGATATTTCCTTTCCATCTGTTGCATGTGTGAGTTCTGCCTCAAGAACTTTGAAAGCTACAGAAAACTTATCATTAGTACTGCTTGTATCACTTCGACGGAAACCGAATGAGATATTAAATTTTGTATTAAGGGGAGTTGGAACCCCATATCCTGAAAATGTTAAATTTAGTGACTTGGATTCCCTGTACTTCAGGAACCACTGTAGCCATAGACATGAAACTTTTACAGGACATTAAACTGTATGTTCTGAGTCTACTGAACTACACTAATTGCATTTCAATCACTGCTTTCAGAAATAGACATTTTTAATTACACTGTTAAAATTTTATGTACTTTTTTGTACATTATCCTAAATAATTTTAATTACACATACCATTATGTTCTTCTTCTAGTTCAGTAGACTCACGATATGTATGTTTTTACTCTCTGAAATTTTGAATACTCTACTCAAAGTGGTATCTGAGATTTGGGGAAAAATACAACAGAAAATGTAAAATTTCAGGAATGGCTTCTAAAGTTTCAAAAGACTGTAACTCACTCTGTAGTGACTTGGCAAGACAGCCAAGCCACTCGGAGGTAGCCGAAAGGCACGCGTTTAAGCTCACGCAGACTGGCGTGAGGTCTGGAACAGGACAATGCCTTGAGAATTGCAAATAAAGTACAAAGATCTTGGAATACTTAACTTTAATCCATAATTGGTGTACATCACTCTTGACGGTACATTAATAACAATCTCAATATAAACTGGTAATGGCGCCTTGCTAGGTCGTAGCAAATGACGTAGCTGAAGGCTATGCTAACTATCGTCTCGGCAAATGAGAGCGTATTTGTCAGTGAACCTTTCCTAGCAAAGTCAGCTGTACAACTGGGACGAGTGCTAGGACATCTCTCTAGACCTGCCGTGTGGCGGCGCTCGGTCTGCAATCACCGACAGTGGCGACACGCGGGTCCGAGGTATACTAACGGACCGCGGCCGATTTAAAGGCTACCACCTAGCAAGTGTGGTGTCTGGCGGTGACACCACACACTCAATATATGCTTAATTTTTATTTTTAGTCACTCAGAAGCACCCTGCACCATAGTGTATATCACTTGATCTTTTTCCAAGTTTTTTCTAAGTTCATAGATAATAGTTTGCCCCAGGATTAATTCCCATATGCTGTAGCACTTTCACCCTACCATTGTTGCCATCATTGAAAGCAATAACAGCATCATCAACCCCCCCCCCCCCCCCCCCCCCCCCCGCCACTTTAGTGTCTTCATTCCAACAAAAACATTTTTTGGTAAGCAAGTTCATATAAGATTATCAAACAACTCATTGGGATTTTGAATCTGACCATGCACAAACTTCTTTAGTAATTCAGGATTTGCCAGGTCTCTGTAAATAGGTTTTATGATATCAATGGCTGCTGCTTGGATGGAATGTTTATGGCTATATGAACTGTTTGAGCACTGGTCATTGCAGTAATTGCACCATGAAACAGGTCCAGGAGTTCAAAGGTGGTGTACTGGTTTTTCATCAGTTGACAATCTGTGGAAGAAGGTAGTCCATACTGCCTGCTTCATTTTCAACAAATCCTCAGCCTTATTTCTAATGGCCATCCCATAATACTGCTGTAGTTTATCAATCACTTTGTATGTCAGCCTGCCTCTTATGGTTTTACCATCAGAAAGTTTCTTGTCTCTCAAACTTTGTTTCAACTTCTTCAACCTGGTGCCCATCCTCTTCTGGACATGACCAACACATTCCAGTTTTGTGATAATCTTCTCACCATAAGGCTGAGTGGCTACTATACTGTTAAATGTTTTTGAGTCTCCATCACCTAAGAACTTACTGTAACACACTCCCCTTTTATTCATAGATCGACTGAAAATTTCAATAGCTGCAGAGGCCTCCATACCACCACATCTTTGATCATAATGTCTGTCACAGATATGCCATTCTTCATCCCTGATTCACACTTATAACAATGTTTGGTTAAAATATGGAAATCTGTTACCTCTCCATTATCCACATTGGTCACCGTAGCAACAGAATTCTTAGAACTGTAGCTGTGCTTCTGCCAAGTGCCATGAAAAGCTGCTGATATGTCAGTCATACCATCAATTATTTCAACAGCTTCATTTGCAGCACCCTTCATTGACTCACATGCAACAGATTCCACAGCAGCTACAATAAATCCTGCATACTTGTTGATTTTACAAGGTGGGCGTGGTATATTCATCAAGGCACACATTGTTTCTGCTGCAGTGTGTTCTTTGCCAATAGCTCTCAATCCATAAAACCACCTAACATTTACTTCAAAATAATTATCTTTACACTTATCAGAATTCCAAAATGAATGAGTAGATTTACAACTGGCACAATTAATGATAAATTGCCTGGTTAGTCCATTTGATACCTCACTGTTTTCATGTAAACTAACTGCCCCTCCACATATTTTACAACACACACATTCACCTAACACCCTTGTTGGATGCGTAAATCCATCAGTAAATAACCTAACCTACCATTTACATCACTTTAGTTTTGAGAAAACTGTGTATCACAATGTTTTATTTTAATCTTCGAAGCACTAATGGGTGTTTCTCTAGATACTGATGAGTTTGCCTGTATTTCATTGCCTGTAACTTCACACGCCACATGCCTCTGTTGACCCTGCGTGTTTATACTATGAAACAATAGAATACTGTTTTTGACAGTGCTACAAATACAAACACGTAATTTAACCTTTATAACACAGCAGTCCACAGCCTTCTATATAACAAAATTACTGATTTTATTAGATCTTGAAGTAATGCACGTAAAAATTTTAACATTTTCTTCTAGTGTAGATTATATTATATTTTTTCTCTTCTAACTTCCCTTAAATGTCTTACAAAAGTTTCATATGATACAGAACAAGTAGAATGTGTCTCTTGAAACATCTTAGACATCTTCTTGATTGAGAGTTCTTCAGGCAAATGCAGTTTCTGTGTTCTATTTATGCTGTAACGACTGGACTGTCCTATAAATGACTTAATGTGAGCACAGATGTTTTGCTCTGTTTCTGCTGAAAGTTTATGAACTCGGTTTCCATGTTTCCCTCGCTTATCAACTGGCGCCATCCCTTCCTTTTTTAAGGAAATCCTGATAGTTTCTAATCTTTTCTTTGAAATACCATGCAGTGATATAAAGGCCTTTTGACAAACAGACAATTCTGTCACAGTATTGTCTCTCATTATCCTGACTTATAATGAAATTTATAGTCATGCAAAGTAGCTCCTGTCTCATCTCTGCGAGGCCTTCAGCCTTATACATTGTCAACAGAAATCAGTCCTGTAAGGTGACAACTTTGCTCATTCCATTCCTTCACCAAATTGAAGTTAGATGTTAATGTAGACTTCACTGCATCAGTTAGAAAATCAGTATGATTCTTCTTGCAGTTACAATGCTCTTCTATTTCGTGTGACATTGTTTTTAGCGTTTTAGATACTTCAGATCATCTACCATAGATCTGTCTTTCTCTAGACTTAATACTGCAGCTTGACTCTGGATATTCCATTGCCAGTTGCAATACCAAACACAGTTGAATTTTACACCAAATTCAATTCCATCTACCACACCACAAAGTACTGAAGTGATTTTCAAGGCTTCTCTATGTTAGCACAAATCACGGCACGAAATTCAGTTCCACCACAGCACAAAGCAAAGAAGCTAATGTCAAATCTGCTCCTTGCTAGATTCGACAATACATATGAAAGATCAACAATGACATTGCATTTAACCATTTCAACAATGAGACTTCCATAAAAGCAGACAAAAAAATCAATACAGCTCAGAAATCCTCACCTGTTGGACTTCACCCTTTCTGTCCATGTATTGGACAGATTTGACCCTTTTCTCCATGTATACCATATTTTAATCTGGCTACAACTCTGTGACTATACCCATCACATTCATTTAAGTTCACCCAACTGAAAGTACAATTGATGAACTGCATAATGATAGCACTCTCATTTTTGTGAGATTTGGACTTAACCCCTACTTTTCATGTAGTCTTCGTATATTTTTTTTCCCATGTGTGGTTTGTGACTGTCATTTCAATCAATGTGTGGAAAGCATAAAATTATCTCTGTTTCATGTGTTGTTTGAGAAACCAAAATGATTCTCCTTGAATAAGTTTAGTCTGCTGTGTATGGAGTTTATTATTTCATAAATGTGTATGAATGGAACAGTTACAAAAATTATCTTTGTTTCTTGTGTTGTAAGAGACATCAAAGATATTTTCCTTGAATAGTTTTAACTCATTGTGTAAGAAGTTTACAATTTCATAGATATGTCGGAAGGGAACAATTAGAATTTATACTTTCTTAAACAATGAGTGACAAATATGTTTAGCTGTGCAGTATGTAAGTAAATTATATTCTGCAGCTTCATTATCCAAGATGTGCTATTTGAACTTCCCACAGAAAACTACACCATGCCTTATGACAAATTCAGAATATCTGTAGGATGCAATTTTTATTGAACTGATGGTTGTAGCTGTTTCTCATATTTGAATTGCAAATGCAAAACTAATTAATTAATTTGATAGGAAGTGAACCTGGGCATTACAGTTTAAATTCCTGTCCAAATGTAAACTAAGTAATTTGATCCCATGAATTTCTGCTCTAAAATGATTGTTATGATCTTTTTTAACTCTCCAGCTGTTTTGAATTGCAGGTTTTGGATTGTACCATACAGACTTCTGCAATGTTCAGTTTCAACCCATTTTGATGGAATAAGTTTTCATTGTATTGAGGGTGTTCACATTAGAGCTCAAAATATTTCCCATGTTGTTAGCTTCACTTAATACCGAAGTAACTCATGCAAACAGAACTGATGGGGAAATTATATTTACAGGTAAATTAAATACATCAAACACAAACATGACTGGCCAAAAAACAGAGCCTTTAAAAATGCCTCATGGTACTACAGACCATTTATAATAATAATAATTCACTGAACCTGAAGCGACAATTGCCTTTTCTTCTCCGTTCTGCAAGTATCATGAGTCATAATGGAGTAATGTCCTTAATCTCTATACGAGGGGGGGACCCAAAAGAAACCGGACTCCGAGGGCGCTGCCACTCGTAGACGTAGTGCGGGGTTCTCGCGCTAGATGGTGTTAGTAGAGACCTCCATGAAACAGCTATGCAGACGGTGTCAGTGTAGAACTGAACGTGCAAGTGTGGTATTGTGTTTCTCTGACTGTTGGCGGGTTACCTTTGCGAAGCCATTACGGCAGCTTTAAAAGAACAAAGAGTGTGTGTGAAATTTTGTTTCCTGCTTAAAAAAATCTGCAATGGAGACACACCAAATGCTTCAGGAAGCTTTCCAGGAGGACACTATGAGCCGTACAAAGGTTTTGAGTGGTTTGGGCACTTTAAACATGGTGAGATGTGTTTTGAAGACCAAGCTCGTTCTGGACGCCCTTCAACATCACAAAATGAGGAGAACATTGATTAGGTCTGCCAAAAGATCAACGAGGATCGTCACAAAACGCTCGACCAAATTTCAGCAGAGACGGGAGTCAGTTGTAGCTCGTGCCAGCGGATTTTGAGTGAGGATTTGCACATGAGATGTGTTGCTGCTAAATTTGTTCCACACCTTCTCACACAGAAGCAAAAAAACCATCCGCATGAATGTGTGTCAGGACTTGAAAACAGAGATTGCACATGATCCAAACTTCTTGAACAAAGTCATTACAGGGGATGAGAGTTGGTGTTATGGGTATGACCCAGAAACCAAGCAAGCGTCAAGCCAGTGGAGGACTCCCAAGTCTCCCAGACCAAAAAAAGCAAGGCAAGTGAGGTCAAATGTGAAGACAATGATCATTGTCCTTTTTTATATTCGTGGAACTGTGCATTGGGAATTCATACACCTGGCCAGACTGTTAACCAGAACTTTTACTTGGATGTTTTAAGGCATCTGCGAGAGGATGTGAGGAGGAAACAGCCGGAATTTTGGTGAGCAGGTGACTGGTTTCTGCATCACAACAATGCTCCAGCACACTCGGTCTTATGAGTGACCCACTATTTGGCATCTCAGAGGTCATTCCCCACGCTCTGTATTCACTGGACCTAGCCCCGTGCGACTTTTTCCTATTTCCACAAATGAAAAAAACGCTAAAAGAGGAGTGTTATGACGATGTGGAGGCGGTAAAAACAGCTTCACAAAGGGCACTGGACAATATCAAACTTAAAGAGTTCCAAAGATGCTTCCAACAGTGGGAAAAGAGACTTGACAAGTGCATTGCATGTAATGGAGAGTATTTTGAAGGTGACTGAAGTAATTTTGTAAAAAGGTTCATCAACAAATTTTTTTATGACAACAATCCGGTTTCTTTTGGGTCCCCCCTTGTATACTTATCTAAAATGTACTGAATGGGGTGGTACAGTGGTTAGCACACTGGACTCGCATGCTGGAGGATAATTGTTCAAACCCACATCTGGCCATACTTATTTGGGTTTTTCATGATTTACCCAAATTGCTCGAGGCCAATGACAGGATGGTTCCTTTTAAAGGTTATGGCTGATTTCCTTCCCTACCTTTGTAACAATCAGAGCTTGTGCACCATCTAAAATTACCTTGATCTCGATGGGTCATTAAAATCCAATCTTCCTTGGTTCTAAAATATAGATGAACAATGTATGTTTTATCAAGTCAAAGGCTTCTGTAAGATCGGGAAACATATCTGCAACTTTACTCCTCTGACCTAATGTTTTTCTTATCTTTGCAACAAAGTTGTTAACAGCATCTGGAGTGCTTTTTCCTTGTTGTAATGTATTGCAATCCCACCGGTCATTTTGATGGATCAGCCAATATAATTGCACACACATCTGGCGAGTTACATAGGTGTGGCATGATGCATCCCCCTGCACCAGGTCATGTGTGTAAACAGCAGTGGCAGATTTAAGGATTGCTGCAGATTGTATCAGCCTCACTTGTCTCAGTTTGCTGATGCATACTATGTGCTCTCCAGTGGACATATTTCTGATGACTTTCCAATACTTGGCTATTTTCTGGATGTTCGTTGGGCTTTCTCATTCCCTACGATGAATGTCTAGCCTGCACACAGACACATCTATTACCCTAATGTGGTGCTGTCTACATTCTCTGTTCAGCCACATGTTGTGACTTCTGTGAATTAACCAATGAGATGTGCATGCACAGAAAGAATCATTTGTGTTCATGTGCTTCCATGCTAGACAAAATTGTATTGTTATACAGTATTAATGTATGAGTTATACAGTAAAAGCCCTGAGTAGTTTGAAAACGTTTAGAGAGCAAGCATTTTAAGCTGACTGCTGAATGATTTTACAGCTTCCAACATACATTGCGCATGAGGACCATGAAGATCAGATATGAGAAATCAAGGCTCATATGGAGGCATACAGACAGTTGTTTTTCCCTCACTCTATTTTTTAATGGAACAGGAATGGAAATGACTAGTAGTGGTACAGGGCACCCTCCACCACCCACAATACAGTGGTTTGTGGAGTATCAATGAAGTTGTGAAGTTGTAGATGTAGATGGTTAATTGGTATTCACCTTCAGAAGTCCTTATTTCTGTTTAGTTCAAGACGAGTTGGGATATGTTATATTCTGTGATTCAGTTATACTTAAATGGTGTTCACAGAAACCTGTGATGTCAAAGAAGCAGATATACAACAGAATTAAAATTGATTTTTAGAGTGTCACATTATACAATAAAATTCTGAATCTGAATTGCGTCAACTTAAGCCAACACTTTTGTCAGTTTCTTAAGAATAGAAATAGGGTGATAATTAAATAATGCATACTTCAAAACTTTAGGAAATCATCCTTTTACGTGATATTACTTCATTCAGTATCCCATCCTACACAGCAGAACTATTGTTTTTAATATTAGTGTTAAATTTTCCAACACTTGTGCCACAACTTTTGTAAATGTACTAAAGTACTAGTTTCTCGGACAAGACCAAAGCAATTTACTTTACTCTCATAATTAGCTACAACAACATCTGCCATCACTACATTTATGAAGAATTTGTTTAAGTACTTTTATATTTTTAGCTTAAACCTAGCTATTTCACAACTAATATTACAATGCAGACTGCAAAAATGAACTGCAAAAACAGTGGGACACAAAGAAAATTTAATGTTTACAGTAATGAGCAAAAATATCAAGTATGGAGTCATATAATGGTCATTCTGAGTCCTGTCCTATTTCTGAGGTATGTGAGTGACTTGGCTGTAACTAAGTGACCAAAACCCAGTACTTGTTACAGGTGACACTAATACCATAATTACATCAGACAGTGAAGAAAATCTGCAGAAAACTGCAGCATCAGTAACAGAAAGTTTGGCACAGTCATTCAGGATCAACAGGCTCATCATAAATACTGAAAAAAAATTGTAGTAGTTAACTTTCACACCACACGAAACCTCCATCCAGTTAAACCTGTTTTCAAAATTGAAGGATAAAATGTCTCAAATGTGAGTGATATAAAATTGTTGGGGATGCACATTCAGGAGAATTTGAAGTGGGAAATGCACATTAACATTATACACTGAAGTGTCAAAGAAACTGGTATAGGCATGTGTATTCAAATACAGAGACATGTAAACAGGCAGAATATGGTACTGTGGTCAGGAATGCCTATATAAGACAGCAAGTGTCTGGCATAGCTGTTAGAACAGTTACTGCTACTACATTGGCAAGTTATCAAGATTTAACTGAGTTTGAACATGGTGTTACAGTTGGCACATGATTGATGGGACACAGCATCTCCGAGGTAGCAATGAAGTGCGGATTTTTCCATACGACCATTTCATGAGTGTACCGTGAATATCAGGAATCTGGTAAAACATCAAATACCTGACATTATTGTGGCTGAGAAAAAGATCCTGCAAGAACGGGACCAATGACGAGCGAAGAGAATCGTTCAACATGACACAAGTGCTACCCTTTCGTAAATTGCTGCAGATTTCAATGCTGGGCCATCAACAAGTGTCAGTGTGCAAACCATTCAATGAAACATCATTGATATGGGCTTTTGGAGCTGAAGGCCCAGCCATGTACCCTTTATGACTGCATGACACAAAGCTTTACACCTTGCCTGAGCCCATCAACACCGACATTAGGATGTTGATGACTGGAAACATGTTGCCTGGTCGGACGAGATTCATTTTAAAATTGTGTTGAGTGGATGGACATGTACGGGTTTGGAGACAACCTCATGAATCAATGGACCCTGCATGTCAGCAGGGGATTGTTCAAGCTGAAGGAGGCTCTGTAAAGGTGTGGGACGTATGCAGCTGGAGTGATATGGGACCTCTGATATGTCTAGATATGATTATGACAGGTGACATGTATGTGAGCATCCTGTCTGATCATCTGCATCCATTAATGTCCATTGTGCATTCTGAAGGACTTGGGCAATTCCAGCAGGACAATGCAACACCCCATATGACCAGAATTGCTACAGAGTGGCTTCAGGAATACTCTTCCGAGCTTAAAAACTTCTGCTGCCCACCAAACTCCCCAGACAAGAACATTATTGGGCATGGCTTGCAACATGCTGTTCAGAAGAGATATCCACCCCTCGTACTCTTACTAATATGTGGATAGCCCTGCAGGATTCATGGTGTCAATTTCCTGAACCATTACTTCAGACATTAGTCGAGTCCATGCTACATGGACAATATTACAATATTAGGCAGGTGTGCCAGTTTCTTTGGCTCTGAAGTGTAAATCACAGCAGATTAGGGTTACATATGCTGCTAGAATTTTCACTCAAAATGGAAGCTGCATGCCAAGGCTGTCAATGTACTATAGCAGTATATAATTGCTATTGATTTACAGTATCATTTCTGGGGGTGGGGGGAAACCCACAACTTTTAAAAAAACATTTAAAATGTGGAAAATCATTATAATAGTAATAATACAAGGTAAATGCAGGTATTCCTGTAGAACCTTTTTTAAAAGTCTAAAAACCCTTCTTCTACATTTTATGTATATGTATGAAAAACTAATATTCAAAAGAGGAGTGTATGAAGGGCTTATTTCAGTAGTGTTACAAGTCCATTTTTGTTCATTCTGAGATACTTGAAGTATATATACTTGAATATTTCTGGCATCTCAACTGCAGATTTTTCAGTGCTCATTTAACTTTAGGACTCTATCTCAGAACGAACAAAAATGGACTTGTACCACTACTGAAATAAGCCCTTCGTATATCAATGGAGTTATGTTATGTAACCATATGGCTTCTTATGTAAAATGCATACTGACATTAAATACATAAACAGTAAAGTTCAAACAGTTCTTGCTTGACCATTGCTTCTGTTATCTCTGTGAATTTCTGAAGTATCATGGTAAGATTATCTGATTTACTAAATATTCTTAATTATATAATTATTTATTACATAATGTTAGTTTATTATTTATTTTGATTGTGTTGGTCATGTAATCATAACAACTGTAATTATAAATTAATTAGCCAGCTGCGGTGGCCGAGTGATTCTAGGCGCTTCAGTCCAGAACCGCACGACTGCTACGGTCGCAGGTTCAAATTCCGCCTCGGGCATGGATGTGTGTGATGTTGGTTAAGTTGAGTTATAAGTTCTAGGGGACTGATGACCTCAGATGTTAAGTCCCATAGTGCTAAGAGCCATTTGAACCATAAATTAATTGTGTTACTTCTGACTTGTCCTTTATCTATGTGGAAATAATGTACCAAAATTATTTACTGGAACAAATAAAAATAAATAAGTAAATAAATAAATAATTCTGATTTTATAAATGATAAAATTCCCAGTGTCAGAGTTTCTGTTTTAAAATTATAATTGTATTATATTTTAATTATCTGTGGAGCTGCTTTTCCCTGGCACTATAATTTTTTTTTACCTTGTATGATCCATTTAAATCTACTAATCATTTTGCTACATATGATTCTAAGTTGATAGGTTTCACTCAACATTTTGAGAAAGCTACCTAAGAAGTACCCAAATTTGCTACTACCTGAATACTGCTGTCAAGAGCCTATTCAACCTCTTTTGCTGTATTAAACAGACAGAAAAAATCACAATACCAAGAAATAATTGATGTAGAGTAATGAAATTGTGAGAATAAATTTGTCTGGGTGACATATTTAAGGATTAACGCTGGAAGATTACAGGTTAATGTACACTATGTAATCAAAAGTATCCGGACGCCCCGAAAAACATACGTTTTTCATATTATTTGCATTGTGCTGCCACCTACTGCCAGGTACTCCATATCAGCAGCCTCAGTAGTCATTCGACACCATGAGAGAGCAGAATGGGCCGCTCTGCGGAATTCACGGACTTCGAACGTGGTCATGTGATTGGGTGTCACTTGTGTCATACGGCTGTATACCAGATTTCCACACTCCTAAACATCCCTAGGTCCACTGTTTCCATTGTGCTAGTGAAGTGCAATTGTGAAGGGGCACTTACAGCACAAAAGAGTACAGGCCGACCTCGTCTGCTGACTGACAGAGATCGCCTACAGTTGAAGAGGGTCGTAATGTGTAATAGGCAGACATCTATCCAGACCATCACACAGGAATTCCAAACTGCAAGTACTATGACAATAAGGCGGGATGTGAGGAAATTTGGATTTCGTAGTTGAGTGGCTGCTCATAAGGCAAACACCATGCCGGTAAATGCCAAACGAGGCCTCTCTTGGTGTAAGGAGCGTAAACATTGTACTATTGAACAGTGGAAAAACGTTGTGTAGAGTGACATATCATGGTACAAAATGTGGCAATCCGATGGCAGGATATGGGTATGGCAAATGCCTGGTGGACATCATCTGCCAGCGTGACTAGTGCCAACAGTATAATTTGGAGGCAGTGGTTTTATGGTGTGCTCGTGTTTTTCATGTTGTTTTGTATGTGGCACTATCACAGCACAGGCCTACATTGATGTTTGAAGCACCTTCTTGCTTCCCACTGTTGAAGAGCAATTAGGGGACGGTGATTGCATCTGTCAATGTGATCGAGCGCCTGTTCATAATGCATGGCCTGTGGCAGAGTGGTTACACAAAAATAACATCCCTGCATTAGAGTCCTGATCTGAATCCTATAGAACACCTTTGGGGTATTTTGGAACACTGGCTTCGTGCCAGGCCTCACCGACCGACATCGACACCTCTCCTCAGGGCAACACTCCATGAAGAATGGGGTGCTATTCCCCAAGAAAGCTCCCAGCACCTGACTGAAGTGTATGCCTGTGAGAGTGGAAGCTGTCATCAAGGCTAAGGGTGGCCAACACCATACTGAATTCCATCATTAGCAATGGAGGGCACCAGGAACTTGTAAGACTTTTTTAGCCAGGTGTCTCAATACTTTTGATCACATAGGGTAAGCATGAGATAAGCCATCGCAAATGTGAAATGGTGGTCATTAATAACCAGTGTAACTGTCAGAATGTTGACTTCAAGCATGCAAATGCTCATGCATTGTGTTGTAGAGATGCTGGGTGTTTGTTTGTGGGAAAGAGTTCCATGCCTGTTGTACATGGTCAGTCAACACAGGGACAGTTAATGCTGGTTGTGGATGGCACTGGAGTTGTCTAATGAGGTCCTACATATGCTCTATTGGAGACAGTTCTGGTAATCAAGCAGGCCAAGGCAACATGTCAACACTCTGTAGAGCATGTTGTGTGCAACTGTGGTATGTGGGCAAGTGTTATCCAGTTGGGAAACACCACCTGGAATGCTGTTCATGAATGGCAACACTACAGGTCGATTCACCAGACTGATGTACAAATTTGCAATTAAGGTGTGGGGAATAACCATGAGAGTGCTCCTGCTGCCATACAGAGTTGCATCCCAGATCGTAACTCCAGGTGTAGGTCAAGTATGTCTAGCACAAAGACAGCAATTGTGCACAATGGCTACATTCCTGTCAAGTCGTTCTTCATTATGGCAGAAGGAACATCAGTCTTCTTGCATCTCTATTACATGAATTTGTTGAAATTCAGTGAGGTGCTGATAACGGCAACTTTGTCGCCTTAAAGGCATTCTTGACTAACATCAACTCACAATGGCCAGTCTCAAAGGTAACTAGCAGCCATGACTGTTATAGTGTGTATTTATAGAAAATCTGATTTGCATCCTCAGAGTGGTGCTACTAGCACCAATCTTATGAGACTGGCAGAAAATTTGAATAGACATCATCTTCCACATGTAGAAACACACAAACCTACTTCCATTTATGTGACACAATTGCTTCATGGTGTTGCAAATTTTTTTACTTCTGTGTATTTAACATAGTTACGTTGCTTCATTGAAATTCCTTTCCCATAAATCTTTTGTTACATGAAATTTTCCTGTAAGTTTTTGACAGTTCATTAAATAATACAAAATGCTCAGAGCTTCCTAGATTGAGACCGATGACCTCGCTGTCTGGTCTCCTTCCCCAAAGAACCAACCTTCCTAGATCCAGACAGATTTTTAAAAAACCATGAAACACATAATTAATTAAAATATTAATAGAATTTTCTGACTGCACATCTATTCTCATGGCTGGAGAGTAATTTTATTTGAAGCTGCAGTTTATTATATAAGTGAACTTGAATGTATCATTGATTTCAACTATGGCATTTAGGTATCATTGATTTCAACTATGGCATTTTGGTGCCTTGACACAGCAGCACTCTAATATACAGTCTTCATTTAAATATTGAAATAAATTCACACTTCGTGCTTTATACAGGGACAAAGAAGTATGCATGAGCCTCCACATAATTTATACAAGAAACTTTTGGCTTCTTTGAAATTTTCCTGGGTCGACAGAAGCGTCCGATCCAACACGTCGGCTTTGACCCGTGACGTAAGGGTGTTATCGTGTGTGACGTCATGACGGCGCGGAGTTTAGTTTGAGTGTGGCTGTCTCCAGTTCTGTTTCATCTTATTTTATTTACTTTTCTGATCTGTTCGTTCTATCTCGTGAGATTATTTTTTTTTTTTAATTTAAAATTATCTGTTTCCTCAAATTTCTGTTTTAGTTTATTATATTTATCTTTCTGATCTGTTCGTTCTATCCCGTGAGATTTGTTTTTTAAAAAAGACAAAAAACACTAATCAGCTACTGACGTATCTTTATCTTCTATGAGTTGCAGGGGTTACGACCCCTGGGGAGGTGGGTGGGTATTCATGCATGGCTGTCTTCACTTACACGTTGTAGCTATGCAAGGCATCTAAATTTGTTTATATTTAGTTTGCCCCCCACCCAAAACACCCCATTTCCCGCGCTTGTCCCGTTAGTGTCATTAGGCTTCCTGTGGAAAGTGTGTGTGTTTGTTTTTGTTTCTGCCATATTTGTGACGTCATGGGTCAAAGCAGACGGGTGGGATCGGATGCTTCCGTATTTCCATTTTCCTTTTTACTAAGTTTTAAATTTATCCTCCAGAAGCCAATATTCATATATTTTTACATTCAAAAATTTGTAATTCATCAACATTGGAGCCACTGTTAGAAATCCGGCACTTACACTGTTAAAATTTCAGTGCATAACATATGGACTTCTCTTATTATTTATGGTGTCAAGAATACTTTATCTTATGTATAATTTAGATCTTAACATTTTTATTACTACACACTGTTCATTATCACCATTTTCCCTTAACAACTTCCATTATTATTCAGAAGTTCACATTTACCAGTGAATATTTTACTAAGAACTTTGGATCCTAACCTATATAACAGCAACCATTTCTACCCAAGAATTCATTTGGATTTATGAATGAATGTCATAGACTGTTTAAATAGTATATAGACTGTAACCTTCAGTTTACCTGTACTATAAGCGACTGGTCCCAGCCTCCTATAGTCATCAGGAGAGAGCTGGGCAGGACATGGTGCTGAGATCCTAGTTACACGCAAGAGCACCTTGAAAATACCATTGAAAATAACACATATATTATGCAGTAATACAAAATTGTCTTGCAAAGCACTGCTCCACAGCTGGGCCAGCAGAGTAGCACCTCATCAGCAGCAGAAGGCTGGCTTGCACTAGCTTTGCATACCACCAGCACAGCGAAGCATTCGGTGTCAGCTGATACATCATGGGTGCCCATTGACCACAGAATCCATTGGTCTCCAGCTCTGTGTATCAATCTCCTAAGTGCTCTCGTGCACATCGAAGATCTGCATTCAGGAGCCACGTCTCAGGTTCACCTGAAGTACTCACTGGCTCACAGAGGTTGGCTCTGAGAGCCCATTTAGGGAACAGGAGCCAGGAGCATTGGTGTCTGTCACAGATATGGGATGAGCAGTAGCGGTGCCCACCCACATGAAGGTGAATGATGGACAGCATTCAGGTCATGCAAGTCAAGCCTCCAGCAGACCTGCAGGGTGATGGTGGCCTTCGTGCACTTTCAGTGTGGCCTTGGAAGCTGACAGTGCAGCTGGCAGCAGCAGCATCCTTCCAGCCAGACTCGTAGTTCCACAGACGATCAAAGACAGCTAGGTGCACCGAGGGTTGATCTCCATAGCCTTCCCTTTCACTACATAGCTGCAAATGACACAAGGGCTGAGACTACACACTGGGCAGTTGGCAATCAGCGTTCAGCAATCAGACATTTGTTAAAAAGTGAGAGATATTTATCTTGGCACTTCCCTTGCACTCTGCTGCAGTATGGATGGCTATGACAGCATCCTGTATGTGCTGAAACATTTTTTCAGCTGTTATTCTACCTTTTTGCATTGCTAATAGTTCATCTAGTGAGCATAGTATGCCTGGATTTAGGATATTATTTAGGAAGGTCAAGTTTTGGGTAGGCAGCACCTCTAGTGGCTTCTCGGGGCACACATCATAGGTTGTTCTCACTTAAGTGTGGTCGTGTCAGTCAGAGTAGCTGGTAGACAAAATGTCACGTCTGCTAGGTCACAAGTGGCATCATTTATTATTATTCCACTATCCTGTAATTCCACTCTATTTGTACCTGTTGGTTTCCCATGTTCATAACGGTTTACTATGACTGCTTCTGGTGAAGAAACTGAGCAGACCCAGGGGGTGCCTACTATCTGGAAATGAGGATACAGCGTTAACACTTCCTTGTGACATTCACTTGCTTTGGCTTTTCCCAGGAATAACTGGACCTCACTCTCATGCCTGTGTGCCAGTTTGTATTATCATCCTACCTGGGCAAATCATAGCACTTTCCCTCTGCCATCTCTGTAAGTATTCCATTGACATTAG
This sequence comes from Schistocerca serialis cubense, assembly GCF_023864345.2. Taxonomy (NCBI): domain Eukaryota; kingdom Metazoa; phylum Arthropoda; class Insecta; order Orthoptera; family Acrididae; genus Schistocerca; species Schistocerca serialis. The sequence continues at coordinate 175,437,834 of NC_064640.1, read as the reverse complement.
AGCACAGCCATCTCCTTGCTCTGAAATAATTAATATATCTTTGGTCCATACCTGTACCCATTACGTTATCTGACCTGAGAGAAAAGAAACTTTATCAGTATTTTCCCCTCTATCAGAAGATGAGATTACCCGAACAAAGCTATATCCTCACTTACAATAACAACATTGCGTCGATTCCCTGATAATGAAAAATAAAAAAGACACTTTAAAACATACAGTAAATAGAAGAAATTAAAACTGGATGACTTCCCAACAATCTACACAAGAACAAACGAAGTGCAATATAGGCAAACAAAACCTCAAATCTTACCTATCGCTGTGGTGTAAGGCATTTTAGATCTACTCTGGTCATCAGTTGTCTATTTCTTCTCTGTTCCACAAGGCTTTGCTTTCTGTAATGTAGAAGCTGCTGGTATCTGTAGCAATGTATCAACAGCTTCCTTAAAAGGCTTAATCAAAGTCTTTGTTGGCACTTATATTTTAACATTTACTGATGTCACTTTCACTACTTGATATGGTCTATGATATCAGGTCAGGAACTTCTTTGTTTTGCTCTTTGGTGTACCCTATACGGGTTCGTTAAAAACACTGATTGGCCATCCTGTATTGCGGTAACTCCCCAATACATTGTCCTATCTGCTCTGTTTTTCTAAGGTTCTCGTATCTGCGCATTTTACCTGTTACCAAATCTCGCAATTTCTTAGAAAACTCTTTTATTGATTTGAGGTTGGATCCAAGATTCGACTTAATCAGGTGTAGGCATTTTTCTCCTATATATTTCCTTGGATGGCGAAAGGCCTGTAGCCATATGAGCTTTAGAACTGTACGTAGCGGCTACCAAATTTAAATATATGTCTCAATTTTCATGGTTACTGCTAACATAATAGCTCAACAGCTTCGAAATCATGCAATGAACTCTCTCTGTTCTTCCATTGGCGTGAGGGTGGAAGGGTCTTGTTCACAACTTGTGAATTCAGAGCAATCGACACAATTGCTTCATTAGATTGGACATGAAATTGGTACCCTGTTCTGAAATTAGCACGTCCAGAATGTCAGATGTGAGTAACCAGTTATTTATTAATGCTTGAGCAACTATACTCACTTTTTGGTCAGGAATTGCAACCTTAGTATATAATGCAAGAAATTGTCAATTATAGCCAATACTGTACATATTTATTTCCTGTTGGTGTTTTATTAAATGGAACTAGTACGAGGGTAATCCCAAAAGTAAAGTCTCCTATTTTTTTATAAGTACAGAATTCTGTTTGTGTGGCAGTTGGTCACACTGTTATGAAGAGTGCTTCACCCGCTGTGTGTAAACATGCTCACGCCACGTTGAGGCGCTCAGTCTTCGCTTGGCAGCCGTTGAGAATGGAGTTCGCGATGGATGTTACTGCCAAATGCCAATTGCGAGCAGTTATTCAGTTTTTGAACGAAAAGGGCACTGCGCCGATTGAGATCCATCGCCAATTGACGGGAGTGTATGGCGAGTCGTGCATGGATGTCAAAATGTTCGTAAGTGGTGTAGAGAGTTTGCAGCTGGTCGGACCGAAATTCACGACGATCAAAGGAGCGGGAGACCGTCAATTTCTGAGGAGACAGTTTTGAAGGTTGAGCAAAGCATGCGTGAAGATCGGCGGATCACCCTGGATGATCTCTGCACGTTGGTTCTGAGGTTTCCCGAAGCACCTCTCACGGAATTTTAACGGAAACAATGAACGACCGGAAGGTGTGCGCAAGATGGGTGCCACGATGGTGACTGAGGACCCAAGTTGATGCTTCCCGCGCAGTTCTTCACCGCCTTGCAGCCGAACAGGACAACTTTCTGGACTCAAGTGTTACAGGTGACGAAACCTGGTCATACCACTTTACACCTGAGACCAAGCAACAATCACATCAATGGCGGCATCCTTCTTCGCCAAAGCCGCGTAAATTCAAACAAACACAGTTGCCGGTAAAGTCATGACAACCGTTTTATCGGACCAGAAAGGGTTATTGTTGGTCGACTTTATGCCCACTGGGACAACAATTAATGCTGACAGGTACTGTGAGACTCTGAAAAAACTCAAACGGGCAATTTAGAACTGGAGAAGAGTAATGTTGAGCAAGGGTGTACACATTCTTTATGACATTGCTCGGCAAACCGTTGGTGTCCTGCAACAGTTTCAGAGGAACATAATCATCCACCCACCCTATAGTCCTGACTTGGCGCCCAGTGACTACCACCTGTTCCCTAGGTTAAAAGAACATTTGGCCGGAAAGCGATTCAGCTCCGACGACGAGGTGACAGAAAAGGTTCATAACTTGCTGAACAGTATGGCGGCGAGCTGTTATGACATGGGCATATCGAAACTGCCACAGCGTCTACAAAAGTGCATCGACAGAAATGGTGATTATGTCGAAAAATAGCTAAATGTTCGAGTTGTAAACTGATGTAAACCATTGTAGAAATAAACAGGTCTTTGTACTTATAAAAAAAATAGGAGTCCTTACTTTTGAGATTACCCTCGTATGTCCAATCCTAGCATTTCAGAGGGTTTAGGTGCTTTCAGTAGATGTTGTAATGGAATCAGTCAGTTGCTAAGATCAGCTTGTTGTGCACAAGATATGCAGTTCCTGACACACTGTATTGTAATTATTGAACTGGGGGCCTAGGAACGGCGGAGAGGCTTCACCCCTCCGTAGCCTCAGTGGTACACAACCCCACAACAGGCTACAGCAGTTCACTCACCCCACCACCGCCCCCCGCCGAGCCCAGTGTTATTGTGCGGTTAGGCCCCCAGTGGACCCCCGGTAATGTCTCATACCAGACGAGTGTAACTCCAATGTTTGAGTAGTATAGTAATTATAGTGTACGCGTACGTGGAGAAAGTGTTAGCGCAGCAATTGCCGACATAGTGTAATTGAGGCGGAATAAGGGGAACCAACCCGCATTCGCCGAGGCAGATGGAGACCCACCTTAAAAACCATCCACAGACTGGCTGGCACACCGGACCTTGACACTAATCCGCCAGGCGGATTTGTGCTGGGGACTGGCATGCCTTCCCTGCCGGAAGGCTCGTGACACATTACTCAACATCTGGTTTTCTAGTCCACCACCCACATTTTTCGACACTTCGTCTATCAGTTGCTCTTTACCCAGCATTGCCTGACAACATATGGTCATGTGCTTGTGCTTAGACTATATTCCAGAAAGCTGCAGGTACTACCACTCATAATCTCCACTTTGTTGTTCTCCACAGCAAGTTGTCATGCATCACAAACTGAGGTTGCGACCTGAACTGTTGACAGTCAGCATCAACAGTCTGAACCTATCACCATTCAGAAACACTCCTGCCCAGTGTTTGTAGAACCGAAATTTTTCTACTCAAACTTTCGTCGTTAGTACGCCATTTTCCTGGTTTGTGTATTACCTCTTAATCAAATTCACTCAAACAAAGTGCCTAGCTTGTAAATCTGCTGCAAGGGTCCTTCAATCCTAATAACCATCTGAGAGCAGCATGATCCATCACTACCTTAAACTTTTGGTCTTATAAATAACAGTGAACGTATACAATACTATAGATCAGTGTTACCATCTTCTTCTAAGTTGTGGAATAATTTTGCTCTAATTTGTTCAACTGTCAGGATGCGGATGCTACAGGATGCTCATTACCATATACACTCTGTCCTAGGAAACATTCAAGAGCCATACTGCTTGCATCAAAAAAACAGAAAAAATTCTTTTAAAAAATCAGGGAATATCGAAACTGGGCCTGTCGTCAGTTTTCACTTTAAAGTATTGAACGCCATCTGAAATTCAGCAGACCATTCACATTTTGCTCCTTTCCATTACAAATGGGTCAAAGATCTAGCAATTTCAGCCAAGTCCTTTATGAATCAATGATAATAATTACAGAGACCAATGAAACTCTACAACAGTTGAACTCTCTTTGGTGGCGAGACATTCTGGACAGCTGAGATCTAATGTGGATCTGTTTTCACACCTTCCTTGCTAATTATAAGCCCAAGATAATTTCCTTCTGTTCCTGAAAAATGACATTTATAATGTCTAGCGTTAGTTGTGCTGTCCTCAGTCTTTTGAATACCTCCTCCAATCATGGACATGCTCTTCCATGTCCTTTGAAAGCACCATTATGCGATCAAGTACGCCACTCAGTAACCTCTGAAAGGTGGCGTCTGCTTTCTTGAGACCAAATGGCATTCCACGATATTGGAAATGACCTCTCGGGACAGAAAAAAGCTATGTCCGATCCTCTAGCGCTACTTATATTTAATGATATATAATCTTTAAAAATCCTTTGTGGCGAAGTACACAGACCCAAGTTGTCGAGAGTCTGGTATTGTTTGGTGTTGAATATGCATCAGCGATTGTTTTTTCATTGAGGTATCAGTAGTCACATCAAAATCTTTACTTTCTAGTGCCATCTGGTGAATTTTTCGCGACCAAAATTACCGTTGACCCCAGGGACTATCACTACGCTCTGTAATACCATGAGCTAGCTGCTGGTCGATAAATTCTTCCATTACTGGTTGCATACACTTTAGAACTCGATATGGGTTCTTGCACACTGTAGCATTATTTCTGGTTGGTATTCTGTGTTGCACGAATGGCATTACTGGAAACGGGCCAATCGGATTAAACAAATCCATGAACTGCAGTAACAAAGCTTCCATTGCTTCTCTATCTTTGCCTTGTAAATCTTTCACTTTCTCATGCGTTGATGGTTTGCTTATAGCAGATGTCCTCACTTGACCTATCTATGTCATCTTCCTCCAAAACATTGACATTAGCAATTAGTAAACCCTTTGGAAGGCTCACTTCATTCTCGCCAAAAGTATCAAGACCGACCAGAATCTTAAAATTTTCGTCCATGTCACTGACACGTACTATACTTCTGCATACAAAACTGTGTGATTTATCCAATTCTTCGTTAATTTTCAGTGGCTCTGCAGCATATAATAAATCCTTAGGTAGTTCAGTATCTATGCTCACCCAGAACAACTTCCCTCTACCTTGCAGGATTTTATTGAGCGAACTAATCTTTTGTGCCTGAGTTGGCAGTTTACTGGGTATCACCTTCATGATCAGAGACCCTTGCGATAGTGTAACATTTGTAGCTGTTGCCTCTAGCGGAAAAAAAGTTCCACAAGTCCAGCAGTGCACTGCGTGATGTTTAGCAAGAAACCCGAGTCCCGGGAACGCGCAACACCCCTCACCAACATGCAGCAACACTTCTACATGCTCTCGAAAACACTGATTTCCCATGTTAAAACTGAACAACGTTGTCGACAGTGACTTCATGTCATTATCACCTACTCAGCGTAACCTATACTGTGACGACCACAGTGTGTTTCTGCCCAAGAGATCCAGACTGACTATTGACATGTGAGCATCTGTGTCCACTACAAATTTATGTCCCATACCATTTGCTTTTTCTGACAAACAACACTTCATCTCAGCATACATTTCTGCTGTCTCATGTTCTACTGGGTATGCTATCTGATGGATGAGCCACCCCTGTTTAACAAAATGGTTCAAATAGCTCTAAGCACAATGGGACTTAACATCTAAGGTCATCAGTCCCCTAGACTTAGAAATTTCTTAAACCTAAGTAACCTAAGGACATCACACACATCCATGCCCGAGGCAGGATTCGAACCTGCGACCGTAGCAGCCGCGTGGTTCCAGGCTAAAGTGCCTAGAACCGCTCAGCCACCGCGGCCGGCTCCCATTTAACGACCGATTATTATTAGGTTGTTGCTTTGTTACAATGATGCAACTTATGGCTCACCTCCCAAAATCTTGAACACAATGACCTCAAACCCAATCCACACTTTTCTGACATGACAAACTGAAAGCTTTGTACCAAGACAGTCAGGGAGATGCGATAGTATTGGGGCAAAGATGATATGAGGGGCAAACCTACTTCTGCTGATTGTTCGATTTCCGGCGGGGTCAGGGATTTTCTCTGCCTCGTGATATCTTTCAACTTCACTAAACGGCAACCAGGTGGTGTGTATCCTTGACACAGGTATTCAACCATTGCCGGCCGCGGTGGCCGAGAGGGTCTAGGCGCTTCAGTCCGGAACCGCACGACTGCTATGGTCGCAGGCTCGAATCCTGCCTCGGGCATGGATGTGTGTGATGTCCTTAGGTTAGTTAGGTTTAAGTAGTTCTAAGTTCTAGGGGACTGATGACCATAGATGTTAAGTCCCATAGTGCTCAGAGCCATTTGAACCATCTGCTGATTGATTTATGTCCCCCTGGAATTGATTTATGACCTCTGGGGCTAATCCATCCTTCTGAGAAGCCCACCACCTCTCCCCCTCCCGCGCACCTCCCCCTCGCTGATACAAGCACACTTTTGATATCAATTTAACTGATTAATTAATTAAATGAAGTCATTAATTTCACCCTCCCCCTCCTAGGAAATCCCTCAGCCCTCACTTCCCTGTCTCCTCCGTCTGAAAATTGGTGGGGAAAATGACTCCTTCTGTGCTGGAGAGGAAGTATCTCACGATACGAAACTGAAATCAAACCAATGACATAGCAAGTGATACACTGTTAATTTATAAAATTCAATTTTTTGGGATTGGATCTCTCTATTTGGTGGGAAATTTCATCATTCTCAGGTGTTTATTTGGTTTTGGAAGCTGCAAGTCTTGTAAAGTACATAAAAAAGAAGTAATTAAACACGTAAATACATCACTCTTTCTGATCACACATGGAACACCGTCATGAAGCCGATGCCAACATAAGACACTCACCGCACGTAATTACACTGTTAAAAGATAGTGCTAAACGTATCTGACAGCCGGCCGGGGTGACCGAACGGTTCTAGGGGCTACAGTCTGGAACCGCGCGACCGCTACAGTCGCAGGTTCGAATCCCGCCTCGGGCATGGATGTGTGTGATGTCCTTAGGTTAGTTAGGTTTAAGTAGTTCTAAGTTCTAGGGGACTGATGACCTGAGAAGTTAAGTCCCACAGTGCTCAGAGCCATTTGAACCATATCTGACAAAAAAAACCTTACGCTCGTGTTGTCCGACGTCCACCGGTTGGTCCGTAACCTTGGACTCGAGACTAACGTGGAAACCCCATATGGACGAGATCCACAGGAAGATCTGCGCCAGAATGACCGTTCTATACCCAGTGCTCAAGACAACCAGCTCCCTTCCCTGTTCTGTAGGACTAAAAGTCTATCAGGCCCTCATATGGCCAGTAATGGAGTATGCGTGCCCTGTCTGGGGATACGCGGCGAAGCAGCACCTGGACAAACTCCAGAGGCTGCAGAACCGCGCCCTCAGGAGGGCACTGCATCTACCCACAGACGATCTGCACGCCGCTGCCGAAATCCCACTCCTCAAAGAAAGATTCCAGGATCTGCCAAGGGCTTTCTATGAGAGCTCTTCCAGATCTGGAAATAACCTCATCCAATCCTTAGGTCGGTATGACATGTCCCGCGATGATCACAAACGCCCCATGACGATCTTCGACGACTAAGCCGAAGAGCAAAATCCCAAAAAAATCTCCAAATACTAATACCAATCCTTAATCCTTAAAATAGCCAACATCTCGCCCACCTCAGGCAAGTACTAGACACCACCAGAACACCAACACAACACACAGACAGCCAAAACAGTCAAAGACAATCACACACTTGTAACTAACCTGTTCCTACGGGTTATTACGTTATTATTGGGAATGTAAATGCTTATTGATTGTGAAATTAACGTGAGAAGATTAGGGTTGCCACCGACTCTAACCATATAACTAATCAAAGGTTTGGTCGAGTCGGAAAATAAATTAATTTGATCACAGACCAAAAACTCACAAAAATGCATACGTTGTGATGTCGCTCATAGGGGATACGATGTAATTAATAGTATTGCCCGTGCACTGTTCACGACAATCAAACATTTAAAATAAAATAGAAAATGCATGAACACTGCATAAGATCAGCTCCCAGCAACACACCTGAAAGTAAGACTTAATCTAAAGCATTTGTTATAAAATACAAGGGGAGACTAATCACTGGACCTGTGCGTAAGGAAACGCGTTGGATGTGCTAACGGGAAAGCTACGAGGTGAGTGGCTTAGGTGCGAAAACGTAACCTCGGAACACAAGAGAAAATTGTAGATAAAATCATTTACTCCTAAGATAAGGATGTGAGGCATGTACACAATTCCTGATAACATTAATTCCTAAAACATTAAAGAAAAGCATCGATACATTCACCGTTATAATCTACACCTAAAATCATTAGTGTGAACCATTCATACAACTGCTGTTGCCTGATAACTGATCGCAATAACTCGTGAAACGGTACACGTTTCGCAGTAAACCCGCGTGTCCACGTGGTTTGTGGAGACGCAATTTCTAGGTATCGTGGCCAAGTTGCAACAATATCACCTCACACAATCATGAACCGCTAACATTCTTTAAAACAAACATGATATCGGACAGTTAGTGATGACGGTAGCCCAACAAATTCTGATGTTCAACCACGTGGTTGGCTCCCCACGGACGAAAGATACATAAAGCAAGGAAAATTTACGAGAAGGCAAAGCTATTAATATTTAGGAAAATGAAAGCTTATACAGGCACAGATGAAGGCAAACAGACATTCATACAGAAGCGAGAGCTCACTTCTTGTCGACACCTTTGTGTGGCGCTCTTCCGGTGGATACAAGTCTGCTATAGAAATTTACTAAAAGAAAAATCTGCCAAAGTTTTGCATTCCTTGCAGCGACAAGGCAAAGTAAATCTTTCAGAGCTGAAAAGCGAGACCAACAACGCGCCACGCGGTCAGTGTAACTCACCCTTCTTCGACTGCAGCACAGCTGTGGACACTTCCCGTACCGGCGGCAGACTGCCTCCCTTTTTCATCTCCAGCCTCCTCCACGCTCCGCGTGGCCCGGAAAACTCAAAGATGGCATTTCCGCCACCAATCTAATGCAGGTGGATTTCTCACAAGTAGCGCAAACCTCTTTGCCTACTTGACCACTACGAGAGTTGGCTATTCTGTACAACAGCTGCTGAATCTGTACGACTATCGCATACTTTCTGCAGCAGACTACGCCACCGTCTAGCAACGTGACACACAACCACATTCATTCAATCACACTACTATGAGAGTTGTGAGAAAAGATAAACAAGGAAAGGAAAGAGAAATGTTAGTGAAAATGGGCTACCGGACTAATGAAAGGTGGCTACAGGACCCTTTCACACTCACAACACACATTATGGAGTAAAAGCCAACAGGCTATAAACTTTTCCATACGCTTCCCCAAGGAGGGGAAAGTGAAAGATGAAAGAGAGTCAGTCGTCCTCATCACGAACACTTGCGCTGTGGCTGTCGAAGCGCGCGTACGCTCTATGCTGACGCTGCCGAGGCTAACCCTTTGCTCGTGATTTCGTAGCGACCGGTCGCGCGGGTTCACGCAGTTGGCTACTCGCCTTGTGTGTTCTCGCTCACCAGCGTTCTTCCAGAATCGACATCAGCCTGCTACGGCCTTTAGGGACTCGGGTGGCAAATCTACGGGGCGTGAACCCCTTCGAAACGAGAAGATCGCTTCGGCGAGAAGCAGGGTGTGGCAGATGACGGTCCAAGGGAGGTTTCCCGGACGGCAGCGTCTGGCCCCCCACCACCGACGAAGACGACGAGCGAGGGTAATGTGCGCGGCCGCCGGACGGACGTGGCAATTTTCCGTGAATGTTCGGCGCCGCGCCCGCACACTCTCAGGACGAACACGACGCACTGAGCCGCCGATCCCCATGACGAAGGAGGAAATTGCCGCCGCTGTCGCCAGGCTGACCCCCGAGGAGAGTTGCATCTACACTACTGGCCATTAAAATTGGTACACCAAGAAGAAATGCAGATGATAAACGGGTATTCATTGGACAAATATATTATACTAGAACTGACATGAGATTACATTTTCACTCAATTTGGGCGCATAGATCCTGACAAATCAGTACCCAGAACAACCACCTCTGGCCATAACAACGACCTTGATACACCTGGGAATTAAGTCAAACAGAGCTTGAATGGCGTGTACAGGTACAGCTGCTCATGCAGCTTCAACACAATACCACAGTGGCTGGTGTATTGTGACTAGCCAGTTGCTCGGCCACCATTGACCAGACGTTTTCAATTGGTGAGAGATCTGTAGAATGTGCTGGCCAGGGCAGCAGTCCAACATTTTCTGTATCCAGAAAAGCCCGTACAGGTCCTGCAACATGCGGTCGTGCATTATCCTGCTGAAATGTAGGGTTTCGCGGGGATCGAATGGAGGGTAGAGCCACAGGACGTAACACATCTGAAATGTAACATCCACTGTTCAAAGTGCCGTCAATGGGAACAAGAGGTGACCGAGACGTGTAACCAATGGCACCCCATACCATCACGCCAGTATGGCGATGACAAATACACGCTTCCAATGTGCGTTCACCGCGATATTGCCAAACACGGATGCGACCATCATGATGCTGTAAACAGAGCCTGGATTCATCCGAAAAAATGACGTTTTGCCATTCGTGCACCCAGGTTCGTTGTTGAGTACACCATCGCCGGCACTCCTGTCTTTGATGAAGCGTCAAGGGTAACCGCAGCCATGGTCTCCAAGCTGATAGTCCATGCTGTTGCAAACGTCGTCGAACTGTTCGTGCAGATGGTTGTTGTCTCGCAAACGTCCCCATCTGTTGACTCAGGGATCAAGACGTGGCTGCACGATCCGTTACAGCCATGCGGATAAGATGCCTCTCATCTCGACTGTTAGTGATACGAGGCCGTTGGGATCCAGCACGGCAGTCCGTATTACCTTCCTGAACCCACCGATTCCATAATCTGCTAACAGTCATTGGATCTCAACCAACGCGAGCAGCAACGTCGCTATACATTAAACCGTAATCACAATAGGTTACAATCCGACCTTTATCAAATTCGGAAACGTGATGGTACGCATTTCTCCTTCTTGCACGAGGCATCACAACAATGTATCACCAGGCCACGCCGGTCAACTGCTGTTGCTGTATGAGAAATCGGTTTGAAACATTCCTCATGTCAGCACGTTGTAGGTGTAGCCACCGGCGCCAACCTTGTGTGAATGCTCAGAAAAGCTAATCATTTGCATATCACAGCATCTTCTTCCTGTCGGTTAAATTTCGCGTCTGTAGCACGTCATCTTCGTGGTGTAGCAATTTTAATGGCCAGTAGTGTACATGCAGCGTTTGGCCATAGGTACGGAAGAGGACAGGGAGGAGGTACTTTCGAGACTCCGGTCCTCGGTACCCGTGTGTCGCGACATTCAAGCGCATGTCACAGCCGCCACGACAGCTGCCGTGCCAGCAGTCGCACCAGCCACGCCGGCTACAGAAGCCACCAAGCCCTCGCCAACGTCCAGTCTGGCAACACCGGACAAGCCTGCAGAGGCCGAGCAAACCTCGCGGAAGCGAGGTTAGAGCAGAATGCATAGAGGACCACGCGAAACTCATGCAGGTCTACGAAACTGAGGAGTGGCACTGTTTCACGCAGAGCACTGAACAGCTGAAGCAGCTGAAGGGCCGACCGAAGTGGCCGTGCGCTTAACGGCGCTACAGCCTGGAACCGCAAGACCGCTACGGTCGCAGGTTCGAATCCTGCCTCGGGCATGGATGTTTGTGATGTCCTTAGGTTAGTTAGGTTTAACTAGTTCTAAGTTCTAGGGGACTAATGACCTCAGCAGTTGAGTCCCATAGTGCTCAGAGCCATTTGAACCATTTTTGAGCAGCTGAAGGTCGTCTTTCACCACCTGTCACTGAAGATGGAACCGGCGTTCCTATAGCGGCAGCGGGAGGAAATCGGCTTCCAGACCCGCCACGTCGGCCTGATGCGGTCGCCCAGGACCCACAGGGACATGCCCCTGTTCCTAGTGGTATTGGTTGACAACCGGAAAATTTTTCAGGTTGACAAGATTGCCGACTTCGACGTAAAAGTCGAACCACTCCGTGCGAAAGGCCGGCGAGCCCAGTGCTTCAACTGCCAGCGCATGGATCACGTGGCAAAATATTGCAGGATGCCTGAGCGCTGCTGCAAGTGCGCCGAGGAGCATCGACCGAAGTGGTGCAACGGCAACGGGGACCACGTCGCCTGCTATCGAGGATGCGCCGCATTCAAAGACGGGGGCGGCACTGCCATTTACGTGAAGAAGTCACTGCACTACCACCGGGTTCAACTGCTGGCGCTCAATACGCTGGAGGCCACAGGAGTGGCCGTCAACTCCACCGCCGGAAAGATTCTTTTCGTGTCGGTGTACCGGCAGCCTGGCATACCGCTAGATGAAGCCGACTTCGACGCCCTGCTGGCGTTTGAGGGGCGAGCTTTCATTGCAGGGGGTTTCAATGCGAAACACACCGAGTGGAACTCGCGAACTGTCAACCGCAGCGGGCGCCGCCTCTCCCGCGCTGTTCACCGTAACGACGCGACTACCGTGGGGCCGTTTGACCCCACGATCTTCCCCGTATGGGGACAACCGGACGTGCTCGATATTGCTCTTCTCAAGGGCATCGGGCAATTCGTGACCGCCGAGACGTGACACGTCCTGTCCTCCGACCACGTACCGGTCATTTTTGGCCTCGACGTGGTCGGAGCTTCTCTTCCAGAGAGCCGTCCGAGCTATCGCAGGCTGGACGCCGAGCGCTTTCGGACGAAAGCCCTCGAACTGCTCGAGGGCGCGCCAAATCCCGCACAGGTGGGGGCAGATACCGCCATAGCATTCTTCACCCGGAGAATACTCCGAGCAGCAGATGAAGCCACTCCGAGACATCGCCAAGGGCAACGAGACTTATTGCGACAGCTACCGCGACCTATCCTGGACGCGATAACCGAGAAGAACGGACTGTTTCGTGAATGGCAGATCACTCGCCAACCACACACGAAGCGCCGCTTAAACCGCATGAGACGGGAAATTAAGGCAGCAGTCGAGCAACACCGGAACCAGGAATGGGCAGACCTTGTGTCTACTGTCAATCCTGAGGATAATAGTGCATGGAGGGTGGTAAAATCCTTCCTACGCCGGCGACAGCGAATACCACCCTTGCAGGTCGGGAACGACTTCGCCATCGACCAGGACGCGAAAGCCAGCGCTCTGGCTGATGCATTCGCAGCGAACTTCACACCGGTGGCCGACGTCATCGACGTGGAGCACATACGGCGGGTCCACGAGCAACTACCAACCTTCCGCGCCGCAAGGGAGGAAAGCGACGTTATCGAGCCGATAACGGAGGAAGTAGTTGCTGTGCAGCTTCACTCGCTGAACCCCAAGAAGGCTGGAGGCAGCGATGGCGTCATAAACCTCCTGCTGAAGAACCTTCCGCCGGGATTACACCGGCAACTTGCCGATGTTTTCAACGAGATCCTCCTATCAGCTGTCTACCCCTCTGCGTGGAAACACGCAGAGATTGTGGCCATTCTGAAATCTGGCAAGGACCCACACCAGGCATCCAACCTGCTTCCGTCCATCTCGAAGGTTTTCGAGAGGCTATACGCGAGAAGACTGATACGGCACGTCACCGAGGAGGGCATCGTCCCGCACGAGCAGTTCGGGTTTCGACAAGAACATGCCACTTCACACCAGCTCCTGCGGGTTGTAGAACCGGCGATAAGGGCACTGGAAACAATGGAATACCTTGGGGCAATGTTCCTCGACATCTCCCGAGCGTTTGTCTCGGTGTGGCACGACGGTCTCGAGTTCGAACTTTTTGAACAAGGGATACCGACGTCCAACATTACGCTACTGCGGTCGTACCTGTCTGTACGAATCTTCCACGTGTGGGCCGACGACGGTACGTCCACAGCCCGGAAGATACGTGCAGGAGTGCCGCAGGGGTCGGTACTCGACCCCTCGCTGTACTCCCTGTACACTGCCGACGCCCCGAAATTGACAGGAGTTGAACTGGCGCTGTACGAGGATGATACGGCCCTGTTCACTCGCAGCATGAACGCCCAAGTGCTGAGAAAGCGCCTTCAACGCGGGTGCGATGCCTTGGGCTCATGGGCAACGAAGTGGCGGCTGAAATTCAACGCTACGACGAGCTGGGCAGTGGTCTTCACCCGAAGCCTCCTGCCGTCAAGGCTTACGCTAGTCGAAATCCTGGGAGATCCTATCCCATGGAGTGGAACGGCGAAGTACCTAGGGGTCACTCTGGACCGCAGGCTCACCTGGAAGCATCACATCCGTGATGTCAAAGGGAGAGCAATAGGACGCTTTCGCGCCCTGTCTCGCTGCTAAACCCGCAGTCGTCATTGCCACCGCAACACGGCATCACGCTATACCTAACATTTGTCCGCCCACTGTTAGCGTATGCGGCCGTGGTCTGGGGGAAAGCCGCAGATGCTCACATTGTGACTCTGTAGCGGATACAGAATAGCGCCCTGAAGACTGCCATGCATCTTCCGAGGCGCTACTCGACGCGCCAATTCCACGAGGACACCGGGATCCTGCCACTCCGAGATAGGATCCTCGCCATCGCCAAGAAGTTCTATGAGAAAGCTGGCCACTCCGAGGACTGGGCCAACAATCTCACCACAGGCCAACCACGCGTTGGCCTGAGCTGCTGAGGGATTAAGTTTTACTAATTCCCCACCAGAGTGTGTTTACCTCCTTTACAGGCTCCTCAAGCAAGGACAAATCAACAAGAATGGTAATATCTATTCTCTCTGCCCTAGGAACCGCAAGAATGACAATTTTGTCTAAACTGCACCATCTCGGGCCAAGGACAGGTTCGTCTTTTTCAACGTCAGCGTCAGCGTCAGTCATCTTCATTCTGTTATCGTCCTGTTGCTCGTGTGTCGTAGTCGTCAGTTTATTTGAAAAGTGAAGTGTTCAGTCAACAACAGCGCCAGCGGTAGCAAACGGCAGAGACAGTCAGAAGAGGCTAGCCAATTATCTGGCGAGCACATACTCAGATCAAAGAACTGTACCTTTTTCTCACTGAGAATTTCGTAGCAGCAGTAATGAATACGCGTTGTCTTATTATTTCAGCATATACCTACCAAATCGTGGCTAGACTGAATGCTGCAATGCAGCAGCGCCAGCAGCAGCAGCAGGGGTAGATGAATAAGGGGCAGTAGCAGCATCACCAGCAGAGGCAGCATTGTAAGTATATATTTAGTTTCTTTCTAGTACTGTATGTATGGTATGATCAACGAGTCTGAAGCTGTTGTAGATGATTTTGAGGATCAAAATCGATAAATGCAACATTTCCAGTAAGAATTGTACAATGTAGGCTTTCACAGCCGCTGTTGTCTTCAGTTAAAACTTGCAGTAAGAATTTCGTAGCAGTATTGATTACATGTAGCCATATTGTTTCAGTATATGTTAGGCGCATAACAGAAGAGCTGGACGTTGAGAAGCAGCAACAGCAGCGGAATTATTTTAAGTATATCATCAATCATCGAAGAATTGTGTAACTTCTTTCTAAAATACACTCCTGGAAATGGAAAAAAGAACACATTGACACCGGTGTGTCAGACCCACCATACTTGCTCCGGACACTGCGAGAGGGCTGTACAAGCAATGATCACACGCACGGCACAGCGGACACACCAGGAACCGCGCTGTTGGCCGTCGAATGGCGCTAGCTGCGCAGCATTTGTGCACCCTCGCCGTCAGTGTCAGCCAGTTTGCCGTGGCATACGGAGCTACATCTCAGTCTTTAACACTGGTAGCATGCCGCGACAGCGTGGACGTGAACCGTATGTGCAGTTGACGGACTTTGAGCGAGGGCGTATAGTGGGCATGCGGGAGGCCGGGTGGACGTACCGCCGAATTGCTCAACACGTGGGGCGTGAGGTCTCCACAGTACATCGATGTTGTCGCCAGTGGTCGGCGGAAGGTGCACGTGACCGTCGACCTGGGACCGGACCGCAGCGACGCACGGATGCACGCCAAGACCGTAGGATCCTACGCAATGCCGTAGGGGACCGCACCGCCACTTCCCAGCAAATTAGGGACACTGTTGCTCCTGGGGTATCGGCGAGGACCATTCGCAACCGTCTCCATAAAGCTGGGCTACGGTCCCGCACACCGTTAGGCCGTCTTCCGCTCACGCCCCAACATCGTGCAGCCCGCCTCCAGTGGTGTCGCGACAGGCGTGAATGGAGGGACGAATGGAGACGTGTCGTCTTCAGCGATGAGAGTCGCTTCTGCCTTGGTGCCAATGATGGTCGTATGCGTGTTTGGCGCCGTGCAGGTGAGCGCCACAATCAGGACTGCATACGACCGAGGCACACAGGGCCAACACCCGGCATCATGGTGTGGGGAGCGATCTCCTACACTGGCCGTACACCACTGGTGATCGTCGAGGGGACACTGAATAGTGCACGGTACATCCAAACCGTCATCGAACCCATCGTTCTACCATTCCTAGACCGGCAAGGGAACTTGCTGTTCCAACAGGACAATGCACGTCCGCATGTATCCCGTGCCACCCAACGTGCTCTAGAAGGTGTAAGTCAACTACCCTGGCCAGCAAGATCTCCGGATCTGTCCCCCATTGAGCATGTTTGGGACTGGATGAAGCGTCGTCTCACGCGGTCTGCACGTCCAGCACGAACGCTGGTCCAACTGAGGCGCCAGGTGGAAATGGCATGGCAAGCCGTTCCACAGGACTACATCCAGCATGTCTACGATCGTCTCCATGGGAGAATAGCAGCCTGCATTGCTGCGAAAGGTGGATATACACTGTACTAGTGCCGACATTGTGCATGCTCTGTTGCCTGTGTCTATGTGCCTGTGGTTCTGTCAGTGTGATCATGTGATGTATCTGACCCCAGGAATGTGTCAATAAAGTTTCCCCTTCCTGGGACAATGAATTCACGGTGTTCTTATTTCAATTTCCAGGAGTGTATGTTGTGTCTGAGACGTAGATTTTTTCGTCGAAGAAGTGACGACGAGAAGCAGGAGCCTTCATGGCTCTTATGTAAGTGTAAAAAAATCAATATGTTGCGTGTGATACAGAAAAGATGCCCAAATGGACCCGCACTAGTTCAGACGAGGAGTGCTTGACTGAGTGGATGAGACGGAACGTGAGCTTTGTTGCTGTGAGGCGACCCCAGATGACATGAGGAATATGTCACGCAGCTACAGCCACATTGGTAATTTATACATTTTACTCATTCTACTAACAAATAATCAGTGTACTTTCTTTCCTTGCAGCAGCAGGCGATTTTTATAACGTGTGTGTGCTTATTCTTTTTCTTTCTCTACAGAATCCCAATCCATGCAGTATGAAGTGGCGTGGGTGCCCGGGCGGGTATGAAACAACAGTCATCGAAACGAGGTCCTGTGCGGCACGCTCAGCTGTGTAAGACGGACCTCATCACGGGGCAGGAATCCGCTGCAGCGCAAGCAGGCGCAGCTGTTGTCGCCCCTGCCGCCGTCGCCGCAAAAGATCCACTCTTTCGTCCATGGGCCACCCTATCTCCAGTAACTGACTCAGGAGTGTGGAAGCAGAAACCATCTCTGCAGCCACAGCCACAACCCCCGCAGACCAGCTGCTCACACTGGGGCAAAGCACCGTCGCCACCATCACGTCCTCATCTGAACTGCCAACGCAATACGCGACACATATCTCTCTGCTCCTCATCGCAGCCAACAACAGCAGCATCGTCATCATCTAGTTGCAGTTATACTAATAGTAGTAATGCTGTGGCTAGTGGCAGTTCCCTGCCCCGACCTTTTAGTGGAGGACATCAGATTAGTAGATTAGTAACACTATACCACAAATAGAATACTCGGTGACTGAGGACGCCTTTGAGGAGCGAATCTCTTTCACTAGGATCGAGAATCCAGCAGGAGGGTGCAGTGACCCTGTAGGGTTTCTGGAAGCATGCCTTCCTGTTTTGGAAACGGAACTCCTTAAGCTTGTTAATGATATACAGTACCCTGCCATTAGACGAAGTGCTGTGCTGTGCACTGAACTGTCACAACCCCCCCCCCCCCCCCCCCTCCCCAAACAGGCCTCAGGCATTGAAGAGAAAAGCCGTCACTACCTTTGGGTGGATAATGGGGTGATATCACGGAGCACATAAATCGCCGAGTGGTTTCGTGCGCCTGGGACAGTTTTCTGAGAAGGAAGTTAGAGGGTCAGCTAAAGCACTCTCATTGACATACATATGAATGTATGAATGGCTGTAATCCAGTAAATGAAGGATCAAGCTATATGAAGCTTCCTAAGGATGCAACAGCCAATCAGGCCTCTATTAATGTCAAAAATAAAAAAGACAACTACTGTTTTGCATCGTCAATCCTGGCTTGTGAAAGAAATTACACAAAAAATCCGCAGCACACATGCAGATACAGGTTTTATACCTTGATGTTTGGGGGTGTTATAACTTTGATGTTCCCAATTAAACTCCAGGATATACCTAAATTCGAGGCTCTGAGTGCCAGAACATCGGTTCATATTTATGGCACAGCGAAATGCAAATCAGATAAGCAAAACGAGCAGGATAATCATATAGTCCCACCATTTCTCGAAATTTGCCGGTAACATGTATGTGGACACGCTGCTACTCTTAAGACAATTATCATTATTGCTTTATCAGGGACATGCCTTTACTCATTTCCTCCCAATTGCGAAAAAATCATCGTTTAAAGCATATTTGCTTAAGGTGTCTCAATGCCTTTTTTTAGACAAGCTATTGGCAAAGCATCTAATAGATTGCGCTTCCAAGGACCCATTACGTGTTATTATGCCTCCTGAGGAAAACAAATTCATAAAGCTTAAGAATGTTCACCATCAGGAGCAATGACTGTTTGAGGTGTATGCCGACTTCGAATACCACCTCTGTCCTGTGAAGGTGACTCTACTGCCTCACATGCTACCTTCACAGAAAAACACAAATCATATGCAATAGCGTACCAAGTCTTAAGGATACAAATCTTATGTTGGGGATAATCCTGCAGTTTGGCTTCTCACTGAGCTTGAAAAACATGCAGTTGAGGTTGATAAGCTTTACAGTGACAACATTCCCATGACCAAGTCCAAGGAGAATAAAGATTTGTAGAATAACGCGGTTGACTGCCGTATTTGTGGGATGCCGTTAGGTAGAAGTGCGGAAACTCCTCGTAGGGATCACTGTCATCTTATGGGGAAGTTCCGTGGCGCCACCCATAACACACGTGACTTGAGGTATCAATTATCAGGACACATACCCGTTTCATTTCATAATTTAAGCGGGTATGACACTCACATTCATGCTGAGCACTTGGCAAATTTCGGGATGGAGAAGGATCAGGTCAGTGATCTACCTGAGAATGTTGAGACGTATTGCATTCTTGAAACGAATGACTCCAAGGATTATGCTCCGCTTCCCTGACTCGCTACGTTTTATGCGGGCATCACTCCAGAAACTTGGTGGAACTCTGCCTCAGGAGGATATTCATATCACCCGAGCTGCATTCACCAATGAGGATAAGTTTCAGTTTGTGACGAGGAAGGGGGCTTTCCCATACGAGTATCTGCATAGTATGGCAAAACGCAAGGAAACCAGGCTTCATGACGTAACTGCATTCTCCAGCTATCTGACAGGCGATGCCATATTGGATGCAGAGTTTGAGAACGCTACGAATGTCTGGTGGGAATTCAACATCTCCACTGTAGGATAGCACACACAGCTTTACATGGACCCAGACGTGCGCTTGCTTGCAGGTGTTTTTGAGAAATTCCGTATTCTATGCATGACCACATATTCTCTGGATCCCGACTTTTATTACACAGCACCTGGATTGTCTTGGGACGCTATGCTCAAGAAAACGAAGCGCAGCATCGAAGTATTGACCAATGTTGACGATGTTCTTTCCTTTGAGCGAGTGATCTGTAGGGGACTTCTGTCAATGATATGCCATACACATGCGAAAGCAAGTAGCCCATGTATGGGTGAGAGGTTCAATGCCTCTCTTGATTCGAGTTGGATGATCCGATGGCAGGGTGTGAGTATGGCAAATGCTCGGTGAACGTCATCTGTCAGCGTGCCAACAGAAAAATTCGGAGGCGGTGGTGTTATGCTGTGGTCGTGTTTTTCATGGATGGGGCTTACACCCCTTGTTGTTTTGCGTGGCACTATCACAGCACAGGCCTACACTGATGTTTTAAGCACCTTCTTGCTTCACAGTGATGAAGAACAATTCAGGGATGGCGATTGCATCTTTCAACATGATGGAGCACCTGTTCATAATGCACGGTCTGTGGTAGAGTGGTTACACAACAATAACATCCCTGCATCAGAGTCCTGATCTGAATCCTATAGAACACATTTTGGATGTTTTGGAACACCGACTTCATGCCAGGCCTCACCGACCGACATTAATACTTCTTCTTAGCGCAGCACTCTGTGAAGAATGGGCTGCCATTCCCCAAGAAACCTTCTAGCACCAGATTGGACGTATGCCTGAGAGAGTGGAAGGGCATCAAGGCTAAGGGTGGGCCAACATAATATTGAATTCCAGTATTACCGATGGAGCGTGCCACTCGTCGTCACCTCCCCACACAGACTGATCATGAGTGGTCTGCACTGGGAGCAGAAAAAAGTACAATCAATTTCATCAAACCATATAGACATTTATATATATATCACTGTTGCTGTTGTTAAGTACATATTTACTGAGTGACTTACAATATCTCCTTCTGTACATATCCAGACCCATAGCGTCTAGCTGAATCCACAATTGCAACTATACTGGACTGTTTCAAGACTATAGAGAGAAGACGCTGTCATTGGTTGACGTAATCCAGAAAACCCACTACGAGACCTGTGGTAAATTCTTAAAGTTCCAGTCTGTCTCAGTGGAGGTTAGCCCTTGGTGGAAATAGTAAGCTGCTAGCCTAGCTCATGAGCTTTGCCAGCGAAAACCCCAAGGCAGAAACCTGCGGACAAAGTCTCCCTTCAAGTCAGATCCTATGCCATGTATAGTAAATAGAACCCATGGACACTTGTATTAAAGACTTGCACGCACATACCTATAATCAAGCAGTCAAATCATCATTCAAGTCAGAAAAGCTATGATTTGTCTGCATGCAGTTTCAACCTTTACCCCAACAAAACTACCCACAGACTGAACCACTGCGCATGCGGCCATAGATACACAAGGCGCCAGAGACGTTGATCGGCAGCAAAGAGGTATGACATATAGATGGAAATTAGATCTATGGCTGCGCAGTCGATCCACATAGTGATATATATTTATCACCGCGAGCTGCACCGTCGTGACGTCTTTGTGATTTAATTACAGAAATAGCCTGATTCCATAATTTGTCCAAGCTGAAGCCGCTACCTTTATTAATTAAATTCGTCGCCAACCGAAATTCAATTGTTTCTTTCACTACTGAGTCCTGGTGTGGTGTGCGTACTGTAAGACCTTCAGTACACACACCATCAGATTATTTGACTTGTCGCTCTAACGAAGTAGGCAAGCGTCAGCAACATGTCTCGTGGTCTTATCGTGGCGTGTTTATCTTCTGCCGTTAGGTCAGACTATAGAAATGCCACTGGCACACTTAGAGTAACAGGTTGACGGTGACCAACTTTAAACAGAACTTGATTAATTTTCACACACATTTATTAAAATAATAACAAGCATAAAAATTACTTAACTTGGTTCTGGATGCTATTTACAATTGACAATCTGAAGTTCCTTTGGTCTTGGAACGTTCATCTTATTCTCAAATATATCTCTGATACTTGACAAAACTGTCTATACATTTATCTTCATGGCTATGTACAGGAATATGGTAATCTTATTGGGCGCAGACTGAAACTTGACTATAGACTGGTACAGACTGGTGCAGACAAATGCAGACTGACTAATCAGAGGTCTGTACACTCGTTATAATACCTCGCGCGTTCATGTATCACTGCGCGAGTCTGATCTGCGAGGAGAAAAGGTTCTACATTAGCAGCAATCTCATTGGCTGCGTTACATATTAATACGCGGATCGGCGGAAGCAGAATTTGGTCCATCTCTATGGCACCGCCATCTCGTAGTGCGGAGACGGACGAGCGCTGTGCCTGCGCTGTTGTGCTTAGAGGGGCGCACTCTAGTGGGAAAGTTGTGTACGCACTGACTAGACTGTACGTGTCGTCTGTCCGATGTGTATCTATGGCCGCATGCGCACTGGTTCGGTCGACGGCTTTAAAAGGACTGAGCAAGTGCTGGAGCGTCACACTCCGCACAAAACGCAACACCGCTCCTGGTCACGATCGTGTCACATACCGCCACCTTCGTGAAGCTCCTGTCTCCTTCCTCTCCACACTGGCCAGGCTCTACAATGTCGTCCTGTCCACCGGCTACTACCCCGACCTGTGGAAAACCTCCCGTATCGTGATGTTCCTTAAACCCGGCAAACCGCCGTCCGCCGTCTCCTCCTACCATCCCATCAGCCTTACCTTGGTCTTCAGCAAGGTCCTGGAATCCATCCTCACCCAACTCATCCACCAGCATCTCCGCCAGCACCGCCTCCTTCCCGTTACCCAGTGTGGCTTTCGGCCGTCCTGCTCTTCCGATGACCTTCTCCTTCACCTCATTCATCTCCTTTCTGAACAGCTTAATTCGCGTCACTCTGCAATCTTCCTCTCCCTGGACCTCGAACGTGCCTATGATCGCGTATGGCATTCCGATCTCCTCTTCAAGCTCCAAACCTTCGCCCTTTCCATTAACTACGTCCGTCTGATCGGCTCCTTTCTCTCCCACCGTCCTTCCTACGTCACCATCCATAACACGGATTCCTACACCTTTTTTCCCTCCGCCGGTGTGCCCCAAGGCTCCGTCCTATCCCCCCTGCTGTACCTTTTGTATACGGCGGACATGCCGCCGCCGTCACCCCCCGCCGTCCAACTTCTCCAGTTTGCCGATGACACCGCCTTCCTTGCCCTTGCCCCCACCCTGCAGCGTTCCCAACACCTTCTCCAATCCCATCTTGACCGGATCACCGCTTGGTGGAACCAGTGGTTGCTCAAGGTCAATCCCTCCAAAACCCAGGCTAAACCACCCCTTCCTTCCGCCTCCTCGATTTCTATCTAACCATCTATAGCTGTCCTATCGCCCTCACCCCCACCCTTAAGTACCTTGGCGTCACCCTTGACCGTCGCCTCTCCTGGACCCCCCATCTCCAGACAATCCAAGCCAAGGCACGCTCCCGACTCCGTCTCTTCAAGCTCCTTTCCAGCCGTACGTGGGGTCTGGACCCCTCCACCATCCTCCACACCTATAAATCCCTCATCTGCCCTATCCTCTGTTACGCCCACTCTGCCTGGATCTCTGTCCCCCCTACCTTTTACAAATCCCTTCAGATCCTTGAACGCCATGCTCTCCGCCTCGCCTATCGCATCCATCTCCCCTCCCCACGCAGATCCTGTACGACCTTATTCCGTTCCCCCACCTCCTCCTTTTCCTTGAAAGGATACGGATCCTCTACACCTCCCGTAAACTCAATCCTCCTCACCCGCTTGTCTCCCCCATCCTCTCCCACCCCCACCCACTGCCGCACCTGTGTTCCTACGTCCCACCTGCTCTCCTGCTCTCCATCTCTCCACCCTCCTTACCCTTTCCCAAGGTGGCTTCCGCCAGCTCCCCCTCCCTGATGATGCCCTCCTCCCCTCCTCCCCTCCATCTACCCCTCCTACCAACTTTGATCCTTCCTCCCTCTTCCTGTGTTTGTTCCTTTGGGCACCCTCCCTCCCTTCTCTCCCCCTTCCCTCCCTCCTCCATTTCTCCCCACCTCCCCCGGGCTTCCCCCTCCCCTGTCCCTCTACTCCTCCTCCCATCTCCTCTGCCATTGGCATCTTTGTTCTCCCCTCTGCCCCCCCCCCCCCCCATTACCCTTCTTCCCCTCTTGGCAGGTCCCCGGACTCGCACACGCTATGTGGACATTCGCGCGCCGGAGATCATCGCCATCAGTGTCTCGTGTGTGCCGTCGTGTTTTGTGTTCAGTGTTCACCATCACACTCCATCGTTCACCTGTGCCATCGACATATTCAGTGTTTGTGCGTCGTGTCAACAGTTTGTAGTGTGGATTATCGTCGAGTGTGAACGGCTCCGTGTTTGTATTTATGTGTCTACTGTTTTATTACCCGCCATTATGTAACTTATGTGCATTCTTTCTGTTTTTTCTCATTGCTTATTCTATGGCTGAAGAGCAGCGTAGAATGCTGCTGACAGCCTGCCTGTTGTACAGATTTTAAAATAACAATAAAGAAAAAACAAAAAAAAAAAGCTGGAGCGTCAGTGACCTCGGCTCACTCTGAAGATGGCTGGACGGTATTCAGCCGAAATATTAGAAGAAGAAGTTGAATTTACGTGGCTGCACGCCTGAAATTTTATGGAACAGTGTAGTTGCATGTTCGTTTGGGGAATATGAAAATCATTCCATTTCACTCCATTTCTCTCTTTGTTGTTGTGGTCCTGAGTAACGGAAGTGCACCGAGGGTTTCAAACAGCATGGTGCAGGTCAGTTCTGGACTCCAGCATACGCACCTTCCATTGAACTGTGACTCATTCCAGTGATACCGCAAGGACGGATGGGAATATACCAATAGCAACTAGCACATCAATATATGATGACGCAGCACTTATGGTGAAATCTAGACACCGATCCATTTATTTATCACATCCCAAGAGCAGAATACCTACAGCCTGTTCTCGGTTGTGATAGTCTGGAAGTTCTATATGTTAAATCATTTCCTGGGAATGGCGAAATCGAGACAAAAATGGTTCAAATGGCTCTGAGTACTATGGACTGAACTACTGAGGTCATCAGTATCATAGAACTTAGAACTACTTAAACCTAACTAACCTAAGGACATCACACACATCCATGCCCGAGGCAGGATTCGAACCTGGCACCGTAGCGGTCGCGCTGTTCCAGACTGTAGCGCCTAGAACCGCTCGGCCACGACGGCCGGCGAAATAGAGACATCTCGTGGGGATGAGGCATATGGGAGGGGGAGCTGAGGTTATGTTTTCGTAGAATATCCTTCTGAGTCACTCTTCTATGTTAAGTGTGTCAGTTCTTCCTTCTCTGACATACTCCAACTATCGTGCAAGATCGTACATAACATAAATAAAAGACAAGAGGGCTTTTTAATTGTAATTATGCCCTTTATTCCTCGACAAAAATGTGATAACGACGATGTGGTGGGAGGGTTTTGTCACAGGGACGCTATGGTAGGCCGTGCGGAACGACACCCAGCGGATGTGAATGTTGACATAGCATAATTTTTCGGACGCTATACGCTTATAAATGATTATCACGCTACTTCTCTGGAATGCTATGCTGCTGGAACGTAAAGTTTCTTTGGTTAGTGTTGTGACATATCACTAGATGTGTGTGGGAAGTGATCAAACTACTATTCCTGTAAAAAATTACGTATTTCTAGCCGTCAGGAAAAATAGATTGGACGTGGGGTATAGTGATTTCAACGCACTGACGAGTATATCCGGCTTCAAGGGGTGATAGGTTCATTTCGTAAACACCGGTACAGTATAACAACTGGAGCTGCTACGTGTTCAAACAGGACAGGCAGTATAGCTGTAACATCGTGGATACGCAGCACGTCCTGTCATGGGCTCCCCGAAGTAGATCCTCACATATTCTTTGTCTCACTATCGATTGGGATCTACAGTACACCAACCCATATCGGTGATGTCTTTCTAATCCTTTCGTCTGCGGGAACACTGTTGATTATCACATAGTGCCGGACTCCTGTACTTTACTAAAGTGATCTAGATGTCTAGACTTGTAGTTGACCTCAGTCGCTGAAAAGGATGCTGCTGTTCTGAAGATGGCCTAAGACTAGACTGAAACCACGCATTTTAATAAAATAAACATTGCGATCTAGACTGTTTTTTTCACTGATTTTATACTCTCACCTACTGATGGACCTACGCTCAGATCAGTTTAGTTAGGCTACAGACGTATGTTCCTGGGTGGTAGTGTCTAATCGCGAAATCATTGTGATCGATAAAAAAGGCTTGCTTTATGCAATAACGAAAATTTGGAAATAGTTTGGCGTTTCTCAGAGACTCTATGTAACTACTAAATTTTGTAGTGATTGTAACTAAAAATCACATTGCTGTTTTTTATAACACCATATGCATTATTGATTAAAATGTACGTATGTGAACTTGACCACGTGAGAAATTAGATACCTAACAAACACAAAATTACAATGAATCGACTCGTTTCGGATCAACCTGCCGCACTGAAATATCTTTCGCTAGCCACACTTGAGGCTGGAACACAAAACATTCTTTACGCTAAATTAGGTAGCATGGAAAGAGACTACGGTTATACTCTGATGCCGTATCTCCCACAGTATAGTCACTCCGAAAACAGACTTCATGGTTTTGGCTGTTGAGCGCGGCTGTCATTGACTCAACGCCCCTAAATAAATATTTATAGATATCGAAAAAATAAAGAAAGATAATACTGCCACGTTATAATGTTGTTCTAGCTTATCGGGAATTGAAATTTCATCACATATTTGACTGACAGTTTCAACGTCCCATATCTATCAGACACAGAATTTTCAGTAACCTAAAGGAAGACCACAGAAATGTTACTGTTCCGTGCAACGTCCGAATTTCGATTTTCATCACTATGAGACGAAGATTGTTCTATTTCAGCACTCTTAGTATCTACAGCTAACAGACGATAGTATGACAGCTATACTGTACTCCCAAAATACAGGTGACACTGAAACTAGCGTTTTGCAATTAAGTACAGTTTTCATTTGCTGGACACATAGCACGTATTAAACGAGAAAACTGGGACTACACTAATCTAAGAGAACCTCTGTATCTTCAAGCTCTGAATTACAATGTCATTTCAGTTTGTGCACTCACAACAAAACAAACTAAACTGTTGAAGGCTTCTCGCCTTCCAGCATTCCTAATACATCTCTGAATGGCTCCAAAAATGATATGAGTTCTTTTGCAGTGTTGTTGTCATAACCAGTAAGGTTTTCAGAGACGTCTGTCTCCAGGAGCATTTCCACGATTTTATCGTACTGGACAATTACAGACTGGAAAATCCTAAACAAACTGTTTCACCTGCTCTCCGTTTCTTGCTTCAAGTTTGTCTGGATTGAAGTCACGTTACCAGTTTTCTGAAAGAAACGGATAGTCTACAACCATTGCAACCTCATTTATCAAGTAATTGTCATCGAAAATGTGGGTCATGACTGTGTTCAAAACAGGCGGCAGTACCTTTCATCCATCAGCCAGCTACAGCCGGCCGACACACACGCAGCAACAGGGGAGTAGAAGATTTTGTGACTTTTACGAGTCCCTAACCTGAAACAAATTTTATAATATCTGTGTGCTTTAATCGTTTAGTTTCTCGAGTTTCTGCGTAGTAATTTAATATCTAATTGTCACAGTTCTCGCGTTTTCGTTTGCATCGGAAAGTAAACCGAATTTGTGATATATTAAAAGTTCCTAATCAGGGGCGAATTATTTAGTTTCACCTGAGTGCTTCGGTAGTTATGTTTTTGAATCTCTGAGTATTAATCTAATTTATTAGATACAGTTTTTGCGTTTTTGTCAGCGTCTACAGTAGAGTTCCGCAGCACGTGCCGATAGTCCGTATATCTGGGTAGTTTAGTTTTCTACGGTCTTTAGTATCGATAGGGCTTGTGACTGTTGTGTGCGGATGTGAGCCAAGTTGGTGACACTTCGCTCTCAGCTCCAGGCTGTGATGGCTTCAGTTACACTGTTTGAGGCTGCAGTGGATGGGCATCACTGTTGTGGGCCAGCCGTGGGGATCCGAGTGCTCCGATTGGTCCTCACCGGTGGGCAGCCCACTTGCTGCTCGCACTGAGGTTGACCTTCAGCTGTGGTCGAGTTGGAGGGGTCACCCCAGGGCGTAGCAAAAAAATGGTTCAAATGGCTCTGAGCACTATGGGACTCAACTGCTGAGGTCATTAGTCCCCTAGAACTTAGAACTAGTTATACCTAACTAACCTAAGGACATCACAAACATCCATGCCTGAGGCAGGATTCGAACCTGCGACCGTAGCGGTCTTGCGGTTCCAGACTGCAGCGCCTTTAACCGCACGGCCACTTCGGCCGGCCCCAGGGCGTACCAGGTGGCGAAGACTTTCCAGGAGGCCACACGTAAGGCCTCCCCAGTAAGTCTGACAAACAGCTTCCAGGTGCCGTCTGTGGCTGACACTGTCACTGAGCCAGATGCCATCACTTGTCCTTTTACCTCTCAGCCTGCAAGTTCCCGACAATCACAGATGGTGGGACTATTGATAGTTAGGAGCTCCAACGTTGGGCGCATTATGGGGCCCCACGCACATGGCTGCCAAGAAGGGTAAGAAAACCAATGTGCACTCCGTGTGCATACCGGAAGGAGTCATTCCAGATGTAGAACGGGCCCTCCTGGATGCCATGAAGAGCACAAGGTGCAGCCACTGCAGGTGGTGGCTCATGTCGGTACCAATGATATGTGACACTTTGGATCAGAAGAGATTCCGTCTGGTTTCGAGTGGCTAACACAAGTGGTAAAGGCTGTCAGTCTTGTTTGCGAGATGAAAGCGGTGCTGACCATTTGCAGCATACTCGACAGGACCGATTGCGGACCTCCGGTACAGAGCCGAGTGGAGGGTGTGAATCAGACGCTCAGACGGTTCTGCGACCGTATAGGCTGCAGATACCTCGACTTGCGCCGAAGGTTGGTTGTGTTTATGGTTCCACTGAATAGGTCAGGAGTCCAGTACACGCAGGAGTCGGCTAAACGGGTAGCTAGGGCTGTGTGGCGTAGACTGGGTGATTTTTTAGTTTAGAGGGTCTCGGGAAAACACAAAAAGGGCTTCAGTCAGAAAGGGTGCAGGCCGAACAGAGGAAGAACGTACGTAGTTACAGTAACTATCGGTATAACAATTGTAAATTGTCGCAGGTGTGTTGGGAAAGTACCAGAGCTCCAAGCGCTAATAGAAAGCACTGATGCTCAAGTTGTTATAGGCACTGAAAGCAGGCTAAAGCTGGAGATAAGCTCAGCCGAAATTTTTACGAAGAACCTAACGGTGTTCCGAAAGGATAGGCTGAACACGGTTGGTGGTGGCGCGTTTATTGCTGTTAGAAGTAGTTTATCTTGTCTCGAAATTGAAGTAGATAGTTCCTGTGAGTTAATATGGGCAGAGGTCATTGATGACAACCGGAATAAAATAATAATTGAACCCTTTTACCGGCCTCCCAGTTCAGATGATAAAATTGCTGGAAGGTTCAAAGAAAACTTGAGTTTGATTTCAAACACATATCTGACTCAAATGATTATAGTTGGTGGTGACTTTAGTTTACCCTCGATATGTTGGCGAAAATAGATGTTTAATTCCGGAGGGACGCATAAAACATCATTCGAAATTGTGCTAAACGCATTCTCTGAAAATTATTTCGAGCAGTTAGTTCGTGAGGCCCCGCGAATAGTAAACGGTTGTGAAAACACACTTGACCTCTTAGCAACAAATAGTCCTGAGTCAATAACGAGCATTAAACCGGATACAGGGATTAGTGAACACAGGGCTGTCGTAGCGAGACAGAATATTGTAACCCCCAAATCCTCCAAAAATAAACGAAAAATATCCCTGTTCAAAAAAGCAGATAAAAATTCGCTTGACGCCTTCCTGAGGGACAGTCTCCACTCCTTCCAAATTAACAACATAAGTGTAGACCAGATGTGGCTTGAATTCAAAGAAATAGTGTCGGCAGCAATTGAGAGATTTATACCAAATAGATTAACGAATGCCGGACCTGATCCTCCTTGGTACACAAAACGGGTCATAACACTGTTGCAGAAACAACGAAATAAACATGCCAAACTTAAACAGACGCAAAATCCCCAAGACTGGTGACCTTTTACAGAAGCTCGAAATTTAGCGCTGACTTCAATGCGAGATGCTTATAATAGATTCCACAACGAAACTTTGTCTCGAAACCTGGCAGAAAATCCAAAGAGATTCTGGGCCTATGTAAAGTATGCTAGCGGCAAGACACAATCAGGGCTTTCTCTGCGCGATAGCAATGGAGATACTATCGCACACAGTGCTGCCAAAGCAGAATTAAAAAACACAGCTCTCCGAAATGCCTTCACAAAAGAAGACGAAGTAAATATTCCAGAATTCCAATCAACAACAGCTGCCAACATGAGTAACGTAGAAGTAAATATCCTACGAGTAGTGAAGCAACGTAGATCACTTAATAAAAGGAGGTGTTCGGTCCAGACTGTCTACCAGTTAGGTTTCTTTCAGAGCATGCTGATGCAATAGTTCTATGGTTAACATATACAACCGTTAGATCGACGAAAAATCCGTACCCAAAGACTGGAAAGTTGCACGGGTCACACCAATAATTAAGAAAAGTAGTAGAAGTACTCCACTAAGTTACAGATGCAACCATTGACGTCGATATACAGCAGGATTTTGGAACATATATTGTGTTCGAACATTATGAATTACTTCGAAGAAAACGGTCTATTGACACACCGTTCGCATGGATTTAGAAAACATCGGTCTTGTGAAACAAAACTAGCTCTTTAGTCGTAAGAAGTGTTGAGTGCTATGAACGAGGGATTTCATATTGATTCCGTATTTCTGGATTTCCAGAAGGCTTTTGACGCTGTACCACATAAGCGGCTTGTAGTGAAACTGCGTGGTTATGGAATGTCGTGTCAGGTATGTAACTAGGATTTGTGATTTCCTGTCAAAGATGTCACAGTTCGTAGTAATTGACGGAATGTCATCGAGTAAAACAGAAGTGATTTCCGGTGTTCCTCAAGGTAATGTTATAGGCCCTTTGCTGTTCCTTATCTATATAAACGATTTGGGAGACAATTTGAGCAGCCGTCTTAGGTTGTTTGTAGATAACGCTGTCGTTTATCAAGTGTGATGTCATCCACATGAGTGCTAAAATGAATCCGTTAAACTTCGGTTTCACGACAAGTCAATCAAATCTAAAGGCCGTGAATTCAACTAAATATCTAGGAATTACAATTACGTACAACTTAAACAATGAACAGACTGAAAATGTTGTGGGGAAGGCTAACCAAAGACTGTGTTTTATTGTCACGACACGTAGAAAATGTAGCAGATTTACTAAGGAGACTTTCTACACTACGCGTGTCCGTCCTCTTTTAGAATGCTTCTGCGTGGTGTGGGATCATTACCAGACAAGATTGACGGAGTTTATCGAAAAAGTTCATAGAAGGGCAGCACGTTTTGTATTATCGCGAAATAGGGGTGAAAGTGTCACTGAAATGATGCAGGATTTGGGGTGGACATAATTAAAACAAAGGCGTTTTTCGTTGCGACGGAATCTTCCCACGAAATTCCAACCACCAACTTTCTCCTCCGAATGCAGAAATATTTTGTTGACACCGACCCACATAGGGAGAAACGATCATCATGATAAAATAAGGGAAATTAGAGCTTGCACGGGAAGGTATAGGTGTTCGTTCTTTCTGCGCGCTGTACGAGATTGGAACAATAGGGAACTGTGAAGGTGGTTCGATGAGCACTCTGCCAGGCACTTAAATGTGATTTGCAGAGTATCGATGTAGATGTAGATGTAAATTACCGCCTCGGTCAGTAGAGAAATGAAGTCCTATTAAAATACTGGGGATTTAGCCCCAGTTGAGAAATGAAGTCTTATTAAAATACTGGGGATTTAGCCCTAACAATTTGATTAATGTTTCCTCAGTGCAGTTCTCAATAAATTCCCCAAATTTTTTTCTTCTCAGCAAAGAGAGTTGTCACCAATATCATATTTCACAGTGCCTAATCTTCATTAACAAATTGCGTCGTAATGGATATGTTACATATTTTCCCATTGATATCGGTCATACACTTATTCAGCCAGAACGTTGTGACCACCTATCTACTATCGATAAAAGCCTGTCCAGGCGATAGCTGTGTCACCTGGCGAGGAATGATTGCTAGTCAGACAAACGAACGGTGCGTGTAGTATCTGTATGTAGTATCTACGTGTAGAATGGGGAAGGTGCGCGATCTATCTCAACTTGATAAAGGGCAGATTGTGATGGCCCAGAGGCCCGGCACGAGCATTTCGGAAATTGAACGACTCGTCGGGTGTCCGAGGAGTGTAGTGGTGAGTGTCTTCAACACGTGGCGAAACAAAGGTGAAACCACGCCCAGACGTGGTGATGTTGGGGGGCCATCTCTCATTATAAATGTCAGATGCTGCAGGATGAGCAGTTTGGTAAAACAGAACAGGCGGCGAACTGTGGCAGAAATAACATCAGACTTTGATGCTGGGCGGAGTACAATGTGTCGGAACACACAGTGCACCGAATACGCCTAACAATGGCCTCTGCAGCCGAAGACCCGGTGTTTAAAATGGTTCAAATGGCTCTGAGCACTATGGGACTTAACAGCTATGGTCATCAGTCCTCTAGAACTTAGAACTACTTAAACCTAACTAACCTAAGGACAGCACACAACACCCAGCCATCACGAGGCAGAGAAAATCTCTGACCCCGCCGGGAATCGAACCCGGGAACCCGGGCGTGGGAAGCGAGAACGCTACCGCACGACCACGAGATGCGGGCACCCGGTGTTTACAGAACCACATAGCCAACTACGACTGAAATGGGTAGTGACCATCGGCACTGGACATTGGCAGAGTGTAGCATGGTCTGATGAATCCCAACACCTTCTTCATCATGCCGATGGGAGTGGAGGGAGGGGACTGCGGCGCGAATGCATTGTCTTCCAGGGGAACAGTTCCTTGACACCTGCACTGTGGGACGGAGAATATCTGGCTACAGCTCCATTATGCTCTGGGGAACATTCGCGTGGGCATCCATGGGTCCAGTGGAGCTCGTGCAAGGCTCCATGATGGCCAAAGAATATCATACACTGGTTGCAGACCACGTACACCCCTTCATGACGACCATGTTTCCCAGCGGGAGTGGCATTTTTCAACAAGATAATGCGCTATGTCCCAAGGTAGTTCCAGCTGATGTGCTGGCCCCTCCTCGCCAGATCTGAGCCCATTAAAACACATCTGGGATGAGACTGAACGTAGGGTCAGAGCTCATCAGCCACCTCTCCAGAATTTACGATAATTACATACATGCATACATTCCAGAGGAAATCTGTTGTTCTGTTAATTGATTTATGAGCCCCCGTGATTGATTTATGACCTCTGGCGATAATCCGTCCTTCTGAGAAACCTCCATAACCTCCATCCTTCCTCCTCACCCTCCTCCCCCTGAAAATCCCAAACCCCCTCTCCCCAGCCAATACAAGCGCACTTTTGATATCAAAATAATTGACTAATCAATTTAACCGATCAGTTAGTTACCCCTTCCTCCTGCTGGAAAATCTTTCAGCGCTCCTCCCCCCTCTCCCCCAACTCTCCCTAACCGCCGTCTGCTTCACGTCTGCTGTGCAGCGAGCTACCTTAATTTAAGTATTAACTGTATTTTTCTTACTTGTCACTTCTTCTTCCGTGTGTTTTTGCTTTTAGGAAGCTTTATTTGTCGAGTGCTATTAATAGTGTTCCATAGATTTCGTGTTTGTTTTGAATACAGTCAGAGTCCCTTTAGTCAACCATAGTGCCAGTAGTGCTAGTGCTTGTTTTCAATACAGTCAAAAATGGTTCAAATGGCTCTGAGCACTATGGGACTCAACATCTTAGGTCATAAGTCCCCTAGAACTTAGAACTACTTAAACCTACCTAACCTAAGGACATCACACACACCCATGCCCGAGGCAGGATTCGAACCTGCGACTGTAGCAGTCCCGCGGTTCCGGACTGCAGCGCCAGAACCGCACGGCCACCGCGGCCGGCTTTTCAATACAGTCCAGAGACAGGTAGTGCTATTTTCTTTGTTTTCTACAAGAAGTAGCTAGCAATCACAGTTTAGTCAATAGTCAGCCGCCTTTAGTGAATTAGCAGTCTGGTTAAAAGTTTATTAACTCTCTTCAGTAAATTGATTCCTTAGGATGGATAGGATGTGTGACTGCTGTGTACGGACGCAGGAGGAGCTGGCCACTGTTCGCGAACAGCTGAACGTGTTGATGGCCGCGGTCAGCCGTCTTCAGGCTGCTGCCTCGGAGTGTAGCGGCAGTGGGCAGTCTGGTGCGTCGCAAGGTACACTCCAGGTGTTACATGCTTCACCCACTGTCCCTGCTGTCGAGACATTTTCGCGGGTACCGGGCGCGGCTGGGCCACCCTCTCCCCTAGAGGAGTGGCGGGTTCAGCGGCGTTCGCGGCGCACGAGGCGGAGGGTAAATTCGGAGGCTGGCCGTGTGGCATCGCCCGCTCTGCCTGTGAGTGGACATGTGGCTGCTCCTTCAGCAAGGTCCGAGCAGGCACACGGGGGGAGGGGTTTATTAGTTATTGGGAGCTCCAAAGTTAGGCGGGTGATGGAGCCCCTTAGGGAAATAGCGATAAGGTCGGGGAAGAAGGCCAGTGTTCACTCTGTCTGCTTACCGGGGGGTCTCATCCGAGATGTGGTGGAGGCCATACCGGCGGCGATAGAGAGCACTGGGTGTAACTGCAAATTGTTGCTCATGTCGGCACCAATGACTCCTGCCGTCTGGGTTCAGAGGTCATCCTCAGTTCGTACAGGCGGTTGGCGGAATTGGTGAAGGCGGAAAGCCTCACTCGCGGGGTGGAATCAGAGCTAACTGTTTGTAGTATCGTTCCCAGAACCGATCGCGGTTCTCTGGTTTGGAGCCGAGTGGAAGGCTTAAACCAGAGGCTCAGACGATTCTGCGGAGATCTGGGGTGCAAATTTCTCGACCTCCGCTATCGGGTGGAGAAATGTGGGGTCCCCCTGAATAGGTCAGGCGTGCACTACACGCCGGAAGCGGCTACAAGGGTAGCGGAGTAGGTGTGGAGTGCACATGGGGGTTTTTTAGGTTAGAGAATTCCCTCCCTAGGCCCGACAAGACGCCTCCTGAGACGCGGCAAGGTAGGAGTAGGCAAAATGTAACAGGGAATAACAATATTAATGGGCTAATAGCAAACTGCAGGAGCGTCTATAGAAAGGTCCCAGAACTGCTCTCATTAATAAACGGTCATAACGCCCATATAGTACTAGGGACAGAAAGTTGGCTGAAACCAGACGTAAACAGTAATGAAATCCTAAACTCTGATTGGAATGTATACCGCAGAGACAGGCTGGACAGTGAAGGGGGAGGCGTGTGTATAGCGATAAGAAGTGCAATAGTATCGAAGGAAATTGACGGAGATCCGAAATGTGAAATGATTTGGGTGAGGGTCACGGTTAAAGCAGTCTCAGACATGGTAAGTGGATATCTTTATAGGCCCCCTGGCTCTGCAGCTGTTGTGGCTGAGCACCTGAAGGATAATTTGGAAAATATTTCGAGTAGATTTCCCCACCATGTTATAGTTCTGGGTGGAGATTTTAATTTGCCGGATGTAGAGGGGAGACTCAAACGTTCATAACGGGTGGCAGGGACAAAGAATCCAGTGAAATTTTTTTAAATGCTTTATCTGAAAACTACCTTGAGCAGCTAAACAGAGAACCGACTCGTGGCGATAACATATTAGACCTTCTGGTGACAAACAGACCCGAGCTATTTGAAACAGTTAACGCAGAACAGGAAATCAGCGATCATAAAGCGGTTACGGCATCGATGATTTCCGCCGTAAATAGAAATATTAAAAAAGGTAGAAAGATTTTTCTGTTTAGCAGAAGTGACAAAAAGCAGATTAAAGAGTACCTGACGGCTCAACACAAAAGTTTTGTCTCAAATACAGATAGTGTTGAGGATCAGTGGACAAAGTTCAAACCATCGTACAACATGCGTTAGATGAGTATGTGCCAAGCAAGATCGTAAGAGATGGGAAAGAGCCACCGTGGTACAACAACCGAGTTAGAAAACTGCTGCGGAAGCAAAGGGAACTTCACAGCAAACACAAACATATCCAAAGCCTTGCAGACAAACAAAAATTACGCGAAGCGAAATGTAGTGTGAGGAGGGCTATGCGAGAGGCGTTCAATGAATTCGAAAGTAAAGTTCTATGTACTGACTTGGCAGAAAATCCTAAGAAATTTTGGTCCTATGTCAAAGCGGTAGGTGGATCAAAACAAAATGGCCAGACACTCTGTGACCAAAATGGTACAGAAATAGAGGATGACAGACTAAAGGCCGAAATACTAAATGTCTTTTTCCAAAGTTGTTTCACAGAGGAAGACTGCACTGTAGTTCCTTCTCTAGATTGTCGCACAGATGACAAAATGGTAGATATCGAAATAGACGACAGAGGGATAGAGGAACAATTAAAATCGCTCAAAAGAGGGAAGGCCGCTGGACCTGATGGGATACCAGATCTATTTTACACAGAGTACGCGAAGGAACTTGCCCCCCTTCTTGCAGCGGTGTACCGTAGGTCTCTAGAAGAGCGTGGCGTTCCCAAGGATTGGGAAAGGGCGGAGGTCATCCCCGTTTTCAAGAAGGGACGTCGAACAGATGTGCAGAACTATAGACCTATATCTCTAACGTCGATCAGCTGTAGAATTTTGGAACACGTATTATGTTCGAGTATAATGACTTTTCTGGAGACTAGAAATCTACTCTGTAGGAATCAGCATGGGTTTCGAAAAAGACGGTCGTGTGAAACCCAGCTCGCGCTATTCGTCCACGAGACTCAGAGGGCCATACACACGGGTTCACAGGTAGATGCCGTGTTTCTTGACTTCCGCAAGGCGTTCGATACAGTTCCCCACAGTCGTTTAATGAACAAAGTAAGAGCATATGGACTATCAGACCAATTGTGTGATTGGATTGAGGAGTTCCTAAATAACAGAACGCAGCATGTCATTCTCAATGGAGAGAAGTCTTCCGAAGTAAGTGTGATTTCAGGTGTGCCACAGGGGAGTGTCATGGGCCCGTTGCTGTTCACAATATACATAAATGGCCTTGTGGATGACATCGGAAGTTCACTGAGGCTTTTTGCAGATGATGCTGTGGTGTATCGAGAGGTTTTAACAATGGAAAATTGTACTGAAATGCAGGAGGATCTGCAGCGAATTGACGCATGGTGCAGGGAATGACAATTGAATCTCAATGTAGACAAGTGTAATGTGCTGCGAATACATAGAAAGATAGATCCCTTATCATTTAGCTACAAAATAGCAGGTCAGCAACTGGAAGTAGTTAATTCCATATATTATCTGGGAGTACGCATTAGGAGTGATTTAAAATGGAATGATCATATAAAGTTGATCGTCGGTAAAGCAGATGCCAGACTGAGATTCATTGGAAGAATACTAAGGAAATGCAATCCGAAAACAAAGGAAGTAGGTTACAGTACACTCGTTCGCCCACTGCTTGAATACTGCTCAGCGGTGTGGGATCCGTACCAGATAGGGTTGATAGAAGAGATAGAGAAGATCCAACGGAGAGCAGCGCGCTTCGTTACAGGATCATTTAGTAATCGCGAAAGCGTTACGGAGATGATAGATAAACTCCAGTGGAAGACTCTACAGGAGAGACGCTCTGTAGCTCGGTACGGGCTTTTGTTAAAGTTTCGAAAACATACCTTCACCGAAGAGTCCAGCAGTATATTGCTCCTCCTACGTATATCTCGCGAAGAGACCATGAGGATAAAATCAGAGAGATTAGAGCCCACACAGAAGCATACAGACAATCCTTCTTTCCACGAACAATACGAGACTGGAATAGAAGGGAGAACCGATAGAGGTACTCAGGGTACCCTCCGCCACGCACCGTCAGGTGGCTTGCGGAGTATGGATGAAGATGTAGATGTAGATGTAGATGCAAAAAAGATGTGAATAAAGTCTGAGCTGGAGAGGAACGATCTTACAATATGAAATTGAAATCAGTGTCAATTATTTAGTAGGGGATATACTGTTTATTTATAAAATTTAGTTTGCAGTGGTTAGATATCTTTATTTGTACGGAAAAGCTTATCATTCTCCGCTGTTTATTTAATTTTAGAAGACACAGGTATTGTAAAATATATCGAACAGGAGGAATTACATATGTAAATAGATTGCTTTTTCCGATCATGCAAAGAATACTGTCATGAAATCGACGACAACATAAAATGCTCACCGCGTTTAATATTACAACTTTACAGATTGCGCTAAACATATCTGGCAAAAAAACCTTACAGTCGCGTTGTCCGCCGCTGGGTTTGTGACTGTACCACACCCCAGAGAAGCTGCTGTCCCATGCATGTGGACTGCATCGGCAGTTAAAGCGCCAATCTCCTAGTATTCGCACACCTGACATGCTGTCGATCAGTACTGAAGTTTCATGCAATCACAATGCGTGCTGAGCTATTCGGCCACACAGAGGGCGCTACCTGTGACAGTTGGTGTGGGTAAAGCAGTTGGTAGATTTTGGTTTACTGGTAGAATACTAGAGAAGTGCAATCAGTCTGCAGAGGAGACTGTTTACAAATCATTTGTGTGATCCATTCTTTACTACTGCCCAAGTTCATGGACCTCTACCAAATAGGACCAATGGGGGAACGTATAGAAAGAAGGGCAGTTCGAATGGTCGCAGGTTTGTTGATCTGTGGAAGAGCGTCACAGAGATGCTGAAAAAACTGAAATGCAGACTCTTGAACACAGACGTAAACTGTCCCAAGAAAGCCTGCTAACAAAGTTTCAAGAACCGGCTTTAAATTATGACCGTAAGAATATACTACGACTCCTTATGTACCACTCACGTAGGGATCACGAGGACTTGATTAGAATAATTACAGCATGTACAGAGGCAAGGATGTAGCTAGGATTTTGTCAAAAGGGTGGGAGGTCCAATTTGATAAAGAGAACATTAAAAAGGCTCGAGTTTTTATTTATTCTGAAAACAAATTTATTTATTTCTTAAATTTATGTACATAATTTGCTTGCGGGAGGCCTTCGTACAAATAGTATTTGATCCATAAAATTAAGCAAGAAAAACTTTTCTGAAATAAGTGTAACATATATTCTCAACAATACATATATATTTCACAAATGATAACTTCACATTATTGCCAAACTAATTAAAACTCTAATATAATGTACTGCTTCTTTGCTAAAAAAACATAGCTCAATTTTCTACTATAAGGTTCACTCCGCACAGCAGAAAAGTCTTAACGCTGGGTTGGATAACTTATGATTTTAAAGGGTTCAAGCATCTTTTGACAATAGCTAGCATTCTCCTACTACAATCTTGTATTTAAATTTCTACATCTACATCTACATCTACATTGATACTTCGCAAGCCACCCAACGGTGTGTGGCGGAGGGCACTTTACGTGCCACTGTCATTACCTCCCTTTCCTGTTCCAGTCGCGTATGGTTCGCGGGAAGAACGACTGCCTGAAAGCCTCCGTGCGCGCTCTAATCTCTCTAATTTTACATTCGTGATCTCCTCGGGAGGTGTAAGTAGGGGGAAGCAATATATTCGATACCTCATCCAGAAACGCACCCTCTCGAAACCTGGCGAGCAAGCTACACCGCGATGCAGAGCGCCTCTCTTGCAGAGTCTGCCACTTGAGTTTATTAAACATCTCCGTAACGCTATCACGGTTACCAAATAACCCTGTGGCGAAACGCGCCGCTCTTCTTTGGATCTTCTCTATCTCCTCCGTCAGACCGATCTGGTACGGATCCCACACTGATGAGCAATACTCAAGTATAGGTCGAACGAGTGTTTTGTAAGCCACCTCCTTTGTTGATGGACTACATTTTCTAAGCACTCTCCCAATGAATCTCAACCTGGTACCCGCCTTACCAACAATTAATTTTGTATGATCATTCCACTTCAAATCGTTCCGCACGCATACTCCCAGATATTTTACAGAAGTAACTGCTACCAGTGTTTGTTCCGCTATCATATAATCATACAATAAAGGATCCTTCTTTCTATGTATTCGCAATACATTACATTCTGCCTTTCTGAAACCTAGTCAGAATTCCTTCGGCAATCAGAGCATATCAATTTCCTCAATTCAGTCCCAAACTAAGTAGCCTTCATTTAATTAAAAAAGAGCTTCTTTTTAAATTATTATTTCAACAGTCAATTTGAAACTATAGGAAGTAATTTATTTATAAAACAAATCGGAATATACGAACACTATGAGCTACAGTTTTGGGATCTTAACATTGATTTCAACTAGATTTGTATTGTATGCCACGTCACAAATGAGTTGCATTTATCCACGGTAAGATTGTTATACGATCTTTGATGCTAATAAACTCTTCTGCGATGTACAATATATGTTATAACTTATATGACGTTATTTACAAATATGTTGTACTTGTGACAGTTGGACACACTGTTCCAAAGATATCACGAATAAGACATTTCACAGTAGAATATCTTTCTCGCAGTAAAACTTGAACACATGATATATCGCTGTTCCACAAATGAGCCATCTTTATGCACGGACACATTGTGCAAAATGACGATCGCTAGTAGCTGCCTTCCAGTGTAAATATTGCTGAACTACACATATTGTCGAAATCTGACGCAAACCAACATTAAAATTAAATACTCTCTGCCCAAGAAATAAATCAAGATAAGTACTGGCAGAAAAGAAACGAAAAAATATTTTTATATAATTGTTTCTACAACACAAAAACATTACAGTTTCAAAATAAACATAGAACATCTGAAAACTCTTCAGTTATTATAGTAATACAAGAGCGTGAATAGATTATTGTCGTAGGGAAGGAAGGGGGGGGGGGGAGGGGCGAGGGCGGGGATGCAAGGCGCAGTCGGCTCGGACAAATCCAGGTAATCCGCTGGAGAAATCTTTTAGAAACGAACTAAGTATAGAATGTGCTGCCATCACATACAACGTACGATCTCCACAAACCCCTCCCCATTGTCCAGTATCGGGACTGGTTTCATAGCTGAGTACCACCCGAGTGACCAGATTGCGTGATATTTTGCCGTTTGGATTACTAATGAAAGAATTTTAAACATTTCTAAAGGAATTGTACTCATCGCCGTTTGGACTCCATATTTGTTAATCAACTCGATTTTTGGGCGACACAGAAAATATAAGTCCATTTTTATTCACTTATTTCAATTTAATTTTATTTGAAGTTATGTATCCTCTCCGGTGCTATGTCAAATACTGAAATACTGCAACCCCAAAGTTCTACCAGTCTTCAAATTATGACTTTAGTGCTAACATTAAACTGCTATACATAAGTAATTAGGCTGTTACAGTACTGCGTACATATTTTTAACTTACCATAACGCTAGTGGGCGAATTAAAATAGATTTTTCTCATCTTTTTTATTGCAAACTTACCTGTAATTATAAACTATCACAACAGCACACAGAACAAAAGGAATAAACGGCAGCAATTACTTTAAATTCAACTGCAAGTAAGAACTGAACTGATTAACAAAACAACAACTGAGCTCAAGTAAGGCCAACAATGTGCAGTAATTGGTCTTCGCTAAAGTATGGATGGGCAGTAGCTGATAGGGTGAACAATAAGTTAAATTTATCGATGGATTTGACTATCGACAGTGCATATCCCTTTTCTGTCCTATGATTGAAAATCAAAATATCTTTCAACTTCACTAAACGGCAACCAGGTGGTGTGTATCCTTGACACAGGTATTCAACCATTGCCGGCCGCGGTGCTGTAATTTGTGATATATCTACGAAACCTGCTGATGGACTAAAACCACCTCTAGTGAGGCATTTCCCTTTCCGTTTCTTTCGAGACAGAAAAAGAATTCCAGCCAGTTTGGTACAAAGTTTATACATGGCTGGAATACAGACGGTGTTTAGAAAGGATAGATTGCATGCAACCGGTGGTGGAGTGTTCGTCGCTGTTAGTAGTACACTCCTGGAAATTGAAATAAGAACACCGTGAATTCATTGTCCCAGGAAGGGGAAACTTTATTGACACATTCCTGGGGTCAGATACATCACATGATCACACTGACAGAACCACAGGCACATAGACACAGGCAACAGAGCATGCACAATGTCGGCACTAGTACAGTGTATATCCACCTTTCGCAGCAATGCAGGCTGCTATTCTCCCATGGAGACGATCGTAGACATGCTGGATGTAGTCCTGTGGAACGGCTTGCCATGCCATTTCCACCTGGCGCCTCAGTTGGACCAGCGTTCGTGCTGGGCGTGCAGACCGCGTGAGACGACGCTTCATCCAGTCCCAAACATGCTCAATGGGGGACAGATCCGGAGATCTTGCTGGCCAGGGTAGTTGACTTACACCTTCTAGAGCGCGTTGGGTGGCACGGGATACATGCGGACGTGCATTGTCCTGTTGGAACAGCAAGTTCCCTTGCCGGTCTAGGAATGGTAGAACGATGGGTTCGATGACGGTTTGGATGTACCGTGCACTATTCAGTGTCCCCTCGACGATCACCAGTGGTGTACGACCAGTGTAGGAGATCGCTCCCCACACCATGATGCCGGGTGTTGGCCCTGTATGCCTCGGTCGTATGCAGTCCTGATTGTGGCGCTCACCTGCACGGCGCCAAACACGCATACGACCATCATTGGCACCAAGGCAGAAGCGACTCTCATCGCTGAAGACGACACGTCTCCATTCGTCCCTCCATTCACGCCTGTCGCGACACCACTGGAGGCGGGCTGCACAATGTTGGGGCGTGAGCAGAAGACGGCCTAACGGTGTACGGGACCGTAGCCCAGCTTCATGGAGACGGTTGCGAATGGTCCTCGCCGATACCCCAGGAGCAACAGTGTCCCTAATTTGCTGGGAAGTGGCGGTGCGGTCCCCTACGGCACTGCGTAGGATCCTACGGTCTTGGCGTGCATCCGTGCGTCGCTGCGGTCCGGTCCCAGGTGGACGGGCACGTGCACCTTCGGCCGACCACTGGCGACAACATCGATGTACTGTGGAGACCTCACGCCCCACGTGTTGAGCAATTCGGCGGTACGTCCACCCGGCCTCCCGCATGCCCACTATACGCCCTCGCTCAAAGTCCGTCAACTGCACATACGGTTCACGTCCACGCTGTCGCGGCATGCTACCAGTGTTAAAGACTGCGATGGAGCTCCGTATGCCACGGCAAACTGGCTGACACTGACGGCGGCGGTGCACAAATGCTGCGCAGCTAGCGCCATTCGACGGCCAACACCGCGGTTCCTGGTGTGTCCGCTGTGCCGTGCGTGTGATCATTGCTTGTACAGCCCTCTCGCAGTGTCCGGAGCAAGTATGGTGGGTCTGACACACCGGTGTCAATGTGTTCTTTTTTCCATTTCCAGGAGTGTAGTTTATCCTGTAGTGAAGTAGAAGTGGATAGTTCCTGTGAATTATTATGGGTGGAGGTTACACTCAACAACCGAACTAGGTTAATAATTGGCTCCTTTTACCGACCTCCCGACTCAGCAGCATTAGTGGCAGAACAACAGAGAGAAAATTTGGAATACATTTCACAT
Source organism: Schistocerca serialis cubense (assembly GCF_023864345.2). NCBI lineage: Eukaryota > Metazoa > Arthropoda > Insecta > Orthoptera > Acrididae > Schistocerca > Schistocerca serialis. The sequence goes on along the minus strand of NC_064640.1, from coordinate 175,394,375 downwards.
AAATTTTCTCAGCATGTTATAGTCTTAGGTGGAGATTTCAATTTACCAGATATAGACTGGGACACTCAGATGTTTAGGACGGGTGGTAGGGACAGAGCATCGAGTGACATTATACTGAGTGCACTAGCCGAAAATTACCTCGAGCAATTAAACAGAGAACCGACTCGAGGAGATAACATCTTGGACCTACTGATAACAAACAGACCCGAACTTTTCGACTCTGTATGCACAGAACAGGGAATCAGTGATCATAAGGCCGTTGCAGCATACCTGAATATGGAAGTTAATAGGAATATAAAAAAAGGGAGGAAGGTTTATCTGTTTAGCAAGAGTAATAGAAGGCAGATTCCAGACTACCTAACAGATCAAAACGAAAATTTCTGTTCCGACACTGACAATGTTGAGTGTTTATGGAAAAAGTTCAAGGCAATCGTAAAATGCGTTTTAGACAGGTACGTGCCGAGTAAAACTGTGAGGGACGGGAAAAACCCACCGTGGTACAACAACAAACTTAGGAAACTACTGTGAAAGCAAAGAGAGCTCCACTCCAAGTTTAAACGCAGCCAAAACCTCTCAGACAATCAGAAGCTAAACGATGTCAAAGTTAGCGTAAGGAGGGCTATGCGTGAAGCGTTCAGTGAATTCGAAAGTAAAATTCTATGTACCGACTTGAGAGAAAATCCTAGGAAGTTCTGGTCTTACGTTAAATCAGTAAGTGGCTCGAAACAGCATATCCAGACACTACGGGATGATGATGGCATTGAAACAGAGGATGACACGCGTAAAGCTGAAATACTAAACACCTTTTTCCAAAGCTGTTTCACAGAGGAAGACCGCACTGCAGTTCCTTCTCTAAATCCTCGCACAAACGAAAAAATGGCTGACATCGAAATAAGTGTCCAAGGAATAGAAAAGCAACTGGAATCACTCAATAGAGGAAAGTCCACTGGACCTGACGGGATACCAATTCGATTCTACACAGAGTACGCGAAAGAACTTGCCCCCCTTCTAACAGCCGTGTACCGCAAGTCTCTAGAGGAACGGAGGGTTCCAAATGATTGGAAAAGAGCACAGATAGTCCCAGTCTTCAAGAAGGGTCGTCGAGCAGATGCGCAAAACTATAGACCTATATCTCTGACGTCGATCTGTTGTAGAATTTTAGAACATGTTTTTTGCTCGAGTATCATGTCGTTTTTGGAAACCCAGAATCTACTATGTAGGAATCAACATGGATTCCGGAAACAGCGATCGTGTGAGACCCAACTCGCTTTATTTCTTCATGAGACCCAGAAAATATTAGATACATTCTCCCAGGTAGATGCTATTTTTCTTGACTTCCGGAAGGCGTTCGATACAGTTCCGCACTGTCGCCTGATAAACAAAGTAAGAGCCTACGGAATATCAGACCAGCTGTGTGGCTGGATTGAAGAGTTTTTAGAAAACAGAACACAGCATGTTGTTATCAATGGAGAGACGTCTACAGACGTTAAAGTGACCTCTGGCGTGCCACAGGGGAGTGTTATGGGACCATTGCTTTTCACAATATATATAAATGACCTAGTAGGTAGTGTCGGAAGTTCCATGCGGCTTTTCGCGGATGATGCTGTAGTATACAGAGAAGTTGCAGCATTAGAAAATTGTAGCGAAATGCAGGAAGATCTGCAGCGGATAGGCACTTGGTGCAGGGAGTGGCAACTGACCCTTAACATAGACAAACGTAATGTATTGCGAATACATAGAAAGAAGGATCCTTTATTGTATGATTATATGATAGCGGAACAAACACTGGTAGCAGTTACTTCTGTAAAATATCTGGGAGTATGCGTGCGGAACGATTTGAAGTGGAATGATCATATAAAATTAATTGTTGGTAAGGCGGGTACCAGGTTGAGATTCATTGGGAGAGTGCTTAGAAAATGTAGTCCATCAACAAAGGAGGTGGCTTACAAAACACTCGTTCGACCTATACTTGAGTATTGCTCATCAGTGTGGGATCCGTACCAGATCGGTTTGACGGAGGAGATAGAGAAGATCCAAAGAAGAGCGGCGCGTTTCGTCACAGGGTTATTTGGTAACCGTGATAGCGTTACGGAGATGTTTAATAAACTCAAGTGGCAGACTCTGCAAGAGAGGCGCTCTGCATCGCGGTGTAGCTTGCTCGCCAGGTTTCGAGAGGGTGCGTTTCTGGATGAGGTATCGAATATATTGCTTCCCCCTACTTATACCTCCCGAGGAGATCACGAATGTAAAATTAGAGAGATTAGAGCGCGCACGGAGGCTTTCAGGCAGTCGTTCTTCCCGCGAACCATACGCGACTGGAACAGGAAAGGGAGGTAATGACAGTGGCACGTAAAGTGCCCTCCGCCACACACCGTTGGGTGGCTTGCGGAGTATAAATGTAAATGTAGATGTAGATGTATTATGAATGATGTTGCATTATATTTTGTCTGTCGATTTTTCCGTCCCGAAGCTCGAGGCAAAGAAAAAGCAAATTGAATGGTTTTGTAGGTGAAGCTTTGACTAATTGGAAAACAATCGTTAATACAGGTCAGAGACAGCGAAGGGCCTATAAAAGTTCATTGGGGAACTCCAAGACATTACTTCTGTTTTACTCGATGACTACCAGTTGTGAGCTTTCTGAAAGGAAATCACAAATCCAGTGGCACAACTGGAACGATAATCTATAGGCACATAATTTGATTAGAAGTTGTTCGTGAAAAACGGTGTCAGAAGTCTTCTGGAAATTTAAAAATAAGGGATTTGATATCCCCTGTTGATAGTGCTCTACTTCGTGTGAATAAAGAGCTAGTTGTGTTTCACAAGAACGATATTTTCTGAATCTGTGCATCAATAAACCGATACCTTAGAGGCAATTAATAAAGTTCGAAAGAAATATAGGTCCCAAAATCCTACTGCGAATCGACGTTAATGATTTGGGTCGGTAATTTAGCTGATTACCATTATTTACATTGTTGAGTATTGGTGTAACCTGTGCAACGTTCCAGTCTTTGTGTAAGGAGCGGGCGGATGGATATTATGCCTAAGTATGGAGCCATTGTACCAGCATACTCAGACACTAACCTGACTGGTACACAACCTGGACCTGCTTTTATTAAGTGATTTAAGTTGTTTCATTATCCGAGGATATCTACTCCAAAGTTAATCATGTTGGCAGACGTTCTTGATTCGAAATCTGGAACATTTACTTCAGTCTTCTTATGTAAAGGAATTTCGGAAGGGTGTTTTTAGTAACTCCACTTTAGCAGCACTGTTGTCGATACTGTTTCCATTGTCATCGCGCAGAGAAAGCACTGATTGTGTCTTGCTGGTGGTTAACTTCACATCCGACCAGAATCTCTTTGGATATCTCGCCAGATTTCGAGACAGAGTTTCGTTGCGGAAACTGCTAATAGCAGCCCTTCACGCAATAGCTGAGAGAGGTCATAATGAATCGAGAGGTAGCGTAAGGAAGGGAAATTTTTTAACGTTAATGGAACGTGTTGGAAAAAAGATCCAAGCCTTAGGAAAAACCTGAATCTAAAAGGAAAAAATATACACATAATGATATACGAAATGGAACTCTTAGCAAAATGGTTCAAATGGCTCTAAGCACTATGGGACTTAACATCTGAGGTCTTCAGTCCCCTAGACCTAGAACTACTTAAACCTAACTAACCTGACCACTTATCCATGCCGAGGCAGGATTCGAACATGCGACCGTAGCAGCAGCGCGGTTCCGGACTGAAGTGCCTAGAACCGCTCGGCCACAACGGCCGGCGAACTCTTAGCACCATGAGCAATATGTTTGCTAGGACATACCCTCAAATGAAGTGAACTAATCCTAGTATTTTCCTCTAGTGATTGAAGAGTCAAAAGACTGTTAAAAAAAATAATTGCTATCAATTTTCATTCGATATTATGTAGATGGTTCTGAACCTGCCAAAAATCTGGATGATTCTTCTTTGTTAGCCTGCATTATAATAACCTTGAAAATTGGGGAATTAATTTAAATTACAGTGTTGCACAAACATTGCGATCTCGACTGTTCATTTTAAACTAAATGAAGTATCAGGTCGCTGCTTTTCATAGACAATGATGTCTAAATCTATGTTATCTTTCAAGAGTTTGCTGTTAGTGGGGTATACGTGTAGCTGACAGGATGGCTCATGTTTTTAGGTGTATTTTAGTTTCAGATATAAGAATATAAATGTTTTTCAGTATTTTGATGTTAAGAAACTTCCTGGCAGATTAGAGCTGTGTGCCCGACCGAGACTCGAACTCAGGACCTTTGCCGTTCGCGGGCAAGTGCTCTACCATCTGAGCCACCGAAGCACGACTCACGCGCGGTACTCACAGCTTTACTCCGCTGCATAGTGAAAATCTCATTCTGGAAACATCCCCCAGGCTGTGGCTAAGCCATGTCTCCGCTATATCTTTTCTTTCAGGAGTGCTAGTTCTGCAAGGTTCGCAGGAGAGCTTCTGTAAAGTTTGGAAGGTAGGAGACGAGGTATTAGCAGAAGTGAAGCTGTGAGGAAGGGCCGTGAGTCGTGCTTCGGTAGCTCAGATGGTAGAGCACTTGCCCGCGAGAGGCAAAGGTCCCGAGTTCGAGTCTCGGTCGGGCACACAGTTTTAATCTGCCAGGAAGTTTCATATCAGCGCACACTCCGCTGCAGAGTGAAAATCTCATTCTGTATTTTGATGTTGCTAGGGAGTACGTGTAACGGAAAGTATAATTTGTGTATATAGATACACTGGTTTCCGATACAGGAATGGAAAGGTTTTTCTGTATTTTACTGTTAATAGGGTGAGCGCAGGAAAATATAATTATGCATGTACGCATGCTGTGGTTTTTGATACAGAATTCGTTTATTCTTCGTTATTTTGTATTTTTTATATTGTCTTCGCTCAAAAGGCCCGTATTTTCGCTGCTCTTACGATAGTTTGTTTAGAATGGAAAGAAAACGTCAGGCTATGCAGATATAGGAGAGAATGGCATAGGATGTGATGACAGGGAAGTAGCAAAAGAGACGTTTATATTTATGGTCAAAGCAATAAACAAAAATTGGGAAGTCTGGAGAAATGAAATCTTAATAAATTATTTTATTATCTCTTATGTCACTGTTATTATTATTATTATTATTATTATTATTTTACTTACCAAAATTAATTGTCACATGTAATTTCTTAAAAAAGTATCGTCCGAGGTGGAATTATTTTTGAGTCTGTTACAGATAATGTACACCTAAAATGCCAAAAAAAGACAATGAGTCACTGGTTTTATAATGTGCAATGCATTTCGATGGAAATGTCTGTATATGAATTACTTTACTTTTATTGTTCTTAAATTTTACTACCAAAACATGTCCTACATCCATCTAAAAAACATCTATGGGCGAATAAAACTGCTCCTGTTCTTGCTACTACTACTACTACTACTATTACTACTAAAAACACTAAACTCCGTCCGAACAGGCCATGACGGCCCAACGGTGCCGACCAGCCGCCGTGTCATACTTAGCCTACGGGCGTCACTGGATGCGGATGTGGAGGGGCATGTGGTCAGCATACCGCTGTCCCGGCCGTATGTCAGTCTACGAGACCGCTATTACTACTACTGTTACTATATTGATTTATATACTGTTTACAAGTAACAGATGAAGACATCGTGATGTCTAGAATCTTCTTGCGATTTTGTTTGCATCGAAAGGTTATTCCTATTTTCAGTAAAAGTTTACTTGCTGCTGCCACTGTACACAGGAATCAAAACTGTTTATTGTTTGTTGAGAGAAAACAATGCTAGCAAAAGCTGTTTCAATTTCATCTAAAGCAACGAGATAGAATTTTCAAGATGGCATGACAAATCAGATGGTCCCCTTGACGAAAGAAAAAAATGACAGACAGAAATTCAATACGCTGCAAATATCGCGAAAGTATGGCCACTGTATAAAGTTTGTAAAGCCATAAATGCACACAATCACTATAATTATACAGTGACTTTAAATGAACAGCATACAGACTTCAATTGAATCTGCATTTCAAACCAAACTTGGCGCTTATTGATGTCTGTCATAACGAATTTGTTTTCGGAATTGTGTAAGGTAAATAAATTAGCATATTAAACTAATTTTTCCTTCATATTCATGCACACGAACTGAAGGTTGGGACCATCCATCTGGGCCACCAATGTGACACATACTACAACCGCCGCTGATTATACGTATATCAGACGTAGCAAGTAACTAAATTTTTACAATTGCCATAAAATACGTAGCTCTACAACTTTAAATAAAAGATTCTGCACAGTGTTCTCCTCACTAAAATTACTTTCATCTGCAGATAGGCTGCTCTACTCTGATCTTAACGTGCTTTCCTTTATGCAGTTAAACTCTTATCCCCAAAATAATTTCCCCTTTTGAATATTACTCATTATAGTTAACTCAGCAATAACTTGCATCGTTTAGCGTATTAAAAAACCTCCAAAGTAAGATACACGACAAATTAATGCTACACCAATAAAATATCCCTCAAACATTTACTTATGTCAGGAAATAAATACGTACACATGAAGAATAAAGATGTAGACTGTTAATGACGTTTGCTTCATTTGAAAAGCTTTAAGAATTGTCGCATAACATCCCTCTTTGACAAGGTGCAATTCTGTGACCTTTGCCTTTCATAACCCTCTTTTCTCCAGTGTGAGTACCTTCTGAATCTCACCTTCTTCCACTTTTGAACTGCTCAAATTCAAGGCTTCTTTTCTCATACAGCAATGTTCTCGTACTTTTACATACACTGTTTTTAAATACCGCTGGGGCGTCTCATTTTGAATTTACAAGGGAACTCTTTCCTTCTTCTGCTTCTTTTGCACATATATCGGCAATCGACAAGTCTTCAATATCAGTGTCTCCTTTAAACAATTCATTTAATACTTCTCTCGTCCTTTCAAGCTCCCTTGCCATTTCTTGTAGATTCATCTCCCACAAATAAACAACTGATTACTCCTGCCTTGCAGAAAACGACCTGCGCTCAACCGTCTCACTCTCACTCTCTTCCAACCCACACTTAGAATTCACATCTCCGTTAAGAGCCGTCGGTTCACCTTCCTCTTCAGAAATAACTATGCTCTAGTCCTTCTGCCAACTTAACGATTTCAGTAGCTGCAACACCCTCACACTTAACTACGCCACCTAAAACATCATATGCAGCTCCTTTTAAGACTCCATTATCCGTATCTGCCGATACGACATAAATTTCTGCACCAACACCTTCCCCAACACCCGCCAAGACATAGAAAAAAGAAATTCGTCACAAATAATTCCCTTTCCTTCCGCCAATACATTATCTCCGACGAGATAATCCCTACGCTGCCTCAACAGACACACTGAAGCGCCAAAGAAACTGGTATAGGCATGGGTATTCAAATACAGAGGTATATAAACAGGCAGAATACGGCGCTGCGGACGGCAATGCCTATATAAGGCAACAAAAGTCTGGCGCAGTTGTTACACCGATAACTGCTGCTACAATGGCAGCTTGTTAAGATTTAAGTGAGTTCGAACGTGGTGTTACAGTCGGCGTACGAGCGATGAGAGACAGCATCTCCGAGGTAGCGATGAAGTGCGGATTTTCCCGTACGACCATTTCACGAGTGTACCGTGAATATCAGGAATCCGGTAAAACATCAAATCTCCGACATCGCTGCAGCCGATAAAAGATCCTGCAAGAGCGGGACTAACCACGACTGAAGAGAATCGCTCAACGTCACAGAAGTGCAACACTTCCGCAAATTTCTGCAGGTTTCAGTGCTAGGCCATCAACAAGTGTCAGAGTGCGAACCATTCAACCTAACACCATCGGTATGGGCTTTCGGAGCCGAAGGTGCAGTCGTGTACCCTTGATGACTGCACGACACAAGGCTTTACGCCTCGCCTTCGCCCGTCAACACAATTGGACTGTTCATCAATGGAAACATGTTGTCTGGTCGGATGAGTCCCGCTTCAAATTGTAGCGAGCGGATGGACGTGTGTGGGTATGGAGACCACCTCATGAATCCAGGGACCATGCATGTCTGCAGAGGCTGTTGAAGCTGGTGGAGTCTCTGTAATGGCGTGGGGCGCGTGCAGTGGGAGTGATTTGGGACTCCTGATACATCTACATACGACTCTGACACGTGACATGTACGTAAGCATCTTGTCTGATCACCTGCACCCATTCATGTTCATTGTGAATTCCTATGGACTTGGGCAATTCCAGCACGACAATGGGACACCCCACACGTCTAGAATTGCTACAGAGTGGCTCCAGGAACACTCTTCTGAGTCAAAAACTTCCGCTGGCCACCAAACCACCCCAGACATGAAAATTATTGAGCATATCTGGGATGCCTTGTAACGTGATGTTCAGAAGAGATCTTCACCTCCTCGTACTCTTACGGATTTATGGACAGCCCTGCAGGATTCAAGGTGTCATTTCCCTCCAGCACTACTTCAGACATTTGTCCGTTGCAGCACTTCTGGGTGCTTGCGGGAACCCTTCACGAAATTAGGCATGTCTACCAGTTTCTGCGGCTCTTCAGCGTATTTATTTCTAATAATCGACCATTTACATAAAAAAATTTGCAGTTGCTGAATTGCATCTCATAAGAATTTGCAATGCTCTCGAATTCCACCAAGTTTCCAACATAAACGACTAACATATTTCTGCATTAAAGAGATTGACTTCCCGTCTACCACATTATCTTCACATTCATCTTTCAGAATCAACTCATAATTCACTTTTCCGTCAAGAGCGATCGGTTCAGTTTCATTAACAGCGATAAATGCACTCCGTCCTCACAACTTTACTTCCGCGAGTACCTCGTGTCCTACCTTCCAGTTGTGGGGACGGGTCGTGAGTCGAGCTTGGGTAGCTCAGTCAGTAGAGCACTTACCCGAGAAAGGCAAAGCTCCCGACTTCGAGTCACGGTCCGGCACACAGTTTTAATATACGAGGAAGTTTCATATTAGCGCACACTCTGCTGCAGAGTGCAAAATTTCATTCTGGTATCTGTGACATTATTTGAAACATCCACTCACACTCCTCCTTTGTACCAAAAACATTTCCTCGCTCTGGGAGTGAATTACCTGATTCGTTGACGTTTTCCGTCCCAAATACACTGCATGATTTTTTAGTCACACAACTCGCCATCTCTGTCACTAAACCTGAAAATTTACGCACATTCACACTTTTGACTTCAATACTTACCAGTCATGTTGACTGCCTCTGCTCTGCTGTCGCCAAAGGAAACGTTTCTGCCGACGTTGAACTCGTTGCTGTAGCCCTTGATGCTGTAACCACTGAATGCAGCTAAGCTGGCGTATATGTATAGCTATAATGATTGCAGAAAACCCGAAATGCTACTAACCATCACTGGTATGCGAAAAACAGAGTTCCATTCCGTTAACAAAACACAATTTGTTCTCCAACTCGTAAATACCACAAGTTCACTTATGGCAATCAACGACTCAACACACACGAATTCTCGTACTCAGTCCAATGTGAATTCCAAAAATACAACCGAAATAATTTAAAGTTCGATCTCGCACATCATGTAACAGTCACAAAATGTTTAAAGTCCAGCCAGCTCTCAGAATCTAAGTCGCACCTGACTTGGAAATTTCTGTTAGTACGAACGAATGTTGAATCATTCGTGCGGCCACTTGTCACCCAGAAATACACTTTATCACACTATCAGGACCACGTTGTGCTACCTGAAGTCTGCCCTGAACTAAACGAATCCTCTTCCGGCTCGACACAAAGTGTCTCCAAACTCAACTTTCCCCCAAACACTTCCTTGCTTCCAAGAGCCATTCCGTGACCCAGATTGATCAAGCGCGCCACGGCTCGAGTTCACCCACCAGAAATAGGTAACAATTTACTTAAATACTGAAAATGGGCCACCATTTGAATAATAACAAAAATAAAAATTAGGCATCTGACTTAAACAGTAAATCATTTTCTGTCGGTTCTATAGAGACCAAACACAACATTTTATCAATAAAAGTTTGTACATCAATAATTAAACATGGACCTAGTGCATCCGCGCCAACGACAAATAACAAAGAATATACGTTAAAGAGAGGAATTAATAAACATGACTCACTCAACTGATGCGTCATCTTTTGACGCTCAATCTAGCGATGGTATCAGATCATAAGGATAACATAAGGATAACATATATACAAGTATTTTTAATATTGGCCAAACTAATTTTTAGTTAAATAAATCAGAAAACAATATTGTAGACAAATATAATCAGATAATGTATGGTGAGATATGAGAATTGCAATACTGCATTCATTTGTTGTGTAACTGTGTAGAATATTATGGTGCGACATATTTGCATAAGAAATACATATAAGAAACGTAGCAACCCAATAAAGAGAGTAGGTGCAAGAGTGTTACTTTCAAGAATGACAGGTAGAGTCCTAAGATATCGTCCAATACCTTGTCGCTTGAAGAATTCCACAGTATTTCATTTTCAATGATAATTGTAAGAATATTTATTTACTCTAATCATCTAATTTCTGTAGTGTTTATGATATCTACGAGGGTTGCCCAGAAAGTAATGCATCACATTTTTCTCTCAGCCGAAAACAATGCTACGAATGCGAAACGTTACAAATGCAATATTTGAAGTCCTCTGAGTGAGCGCACCAAGTTTCCGTCAATTCCGACAGATAGTGTGTAAGTAGGCTGTTTATGTTTTCTTATTGGCAACGTTACGTAGCGCTCTGTATGAAAATCAATGGCTGTGCTGTGTGCAGTCTGTGGGTAGTTTGCATTGTTGTCTGCCATTGTAGTGTTGGGCAACTGGATGTGAACAGCGCGAAGCGTTGCGTAGTTGGAGGTGAGCCGCCAGCAGTGGTGGATGTGGGGAGAGAAATGGCGGAGTTTTGAAATTTGTAAGACTGGATGTCATGAACTGCTATGTATATTATGATTTTTCAACACTATTAAGGTAAATACATTGTTTGTTCTCTATTAAAATCTTTCATTTGCTAACTGTGCCTATCAGTAGTTAGTGCCTTCCGTAGTTTGGATCTTTTATTTAGCTGGCAGTAGTGGCGCTCGCTGTATTGCAGTAGTTCGAGTAACGAAGATTTTTGTGAGGAATTTGGTATGGGATCATGATTTTTAAAGTACGTTTGAGGTAGATGACACTATTGAAATGAGCAGAGAATTTTTTTTAGGTTTTGACATTATTGCAGAAAGCTACGACGTTTTTGAGATTTGACTGAGGTGTTATGATGTTATTTTTACGACGACGATGTGTATTGTGCTGTTGAGGTATGTTTATGATCAATAAGATGATGCTACTGTATATAAGGAATTTGATTATGCTGCGTATTTATTATGATGAAATATTGAAGAAGTGTCGACGAATACGTATATGAATAATGATTAGTCATTAGGGACTCTGATTTGTGGAAAAGGATGTTGGAAACCAAGAATGGTACTTTAAGAGTTATGAAATGTGTGTAAATGTGTGAATGTATCACAATGCCGACGAAAACGTTTTGAACACTGTTATATTCATAGAATTTTGTTTCTACACATTTGCAACGCAAATTCTCGACCTGTGAAATTTTTTATATGAGACTGTCACTGTAAGCAAACTGGTGTCGTAAATATTTCTGTAAGAAAGTTAAGTGACCACCTGCACGTAATGCGTCGTGGGCACCCAGCTGCGCGACAGCCACCTGGAGAAAAGCATTAGTGTGTGCCTTTCAGAGGCACAGGTGGACAAAAAAAAAGGGGGCCATTATCCTCACTATTGACATTCCTTTGTAGAAAGCATCGCAAATACGACACGCTCAAGCTTGAAAACATATGATTACACTGTGGAGCTTTTAATTTGTGATATTTACTAAAATGCCTAAAGAAATGATGAGAAACATTTTACATCTATTGTCTTTCTAGTTGAGAGAATTTTTTTGCGTTTGGAGACGCCATTTGCCTAGTGAATGACGTTTCATATGTTGCTTTATATATATATTTGCTCATTTTGTTTAATATGAAGTTTCTAGCTGCACAGCAGCATTGGTTAAAATAAAATTCAATAGATGTACTAATATCACTATTTTCTGTCTACAGACCCAGTAAAGAATATGTTTACGATGTACTTTCTTAGAAAAAAGAGCACAAATAATCATTTCCCTTCACAGGATTTGCATACATAATTTTCTGTTCAACTACTTGGTAATATTTCTCGTAGAATAAGTTGTGGTGCACCACTTTAGTTACATAGACATTAAGATGTAAATATACATTTCCCTTGACTGCATTGTTGTCTTTAGTGTAATATTTTTTCTGCTTAAGCTATGTCATGTTTAGATATAAGTTATTGCATTTGTTGCTGCTGTTTCCCATGCATAGTGCTACTAAATTTCACTTTACATTACTCTGTTAAGCCAGTTTTACTACTGATTTATTTTTCTTGTTTGCTGCTCATTGCCTTATATTAGTTGTAATATTGCTGCTTGCTTTGCCAATTTGCATTTTTTTGTCATTGCTGTTTGTGTGAATTGTTTTGTGCTGCTGCATTGCCTCGTCCCTTAGTTTAGCATCTGAGCTCAGTAGATTTAAGTTAGCTTCAGATGGGGTAGGCCATATAAGAGAACAAGTTGTGATGATTTGGAAGAAATGCATTGAGAAGCTATAAGAAAATGGTTTGGCCAAAAAAAAGTATTTTGAAAGAGGATATGAACAAAAAAAGTAGGGTTTAGGGACAACAGGTTTACGTAGGATTTTCTTGGAAATAAATGATGAGGTAAGATAATGGAAAATAAATAATGAGGTAAGGAATGTGTGAACATATAAATACAGAAAGCATGCTTGGATAGAATTTTTTTGGTGGAAACGAATATTGAAATAAGAGGAAAGATATATGGAATGAAGTTTTGGGGTGGACTGCAGTACCAAATGTCAAACTGAAAACAAACCCTGTCCTGTATTTTTGTGTTATTACACTATGTGAATTTGTGTTTTTCCTTTCTTAATGTGTTTAGCTAATAAGAGTTATGTTGTAGAATTTTTCTGATAATATGTTATTTTCTTTGTAAAGATGTTTAGACATTATTTATTCTGTTCTGTTTTAATGCTCCTGTGTGAAGTTGATGTTTTGAAAGTTATTCTGATCTTTTATGTATGTACTCATGTCATAATTCCTGTAACACTGATGTATTTCGATTCTTTTATAAAGCCTGTACTACAAATGTTATCTGTATTGTTATGTTCTTTAATGATGTATTTTGTACCTTTGTAATTGTATTCTTATGTTATAAAATTGTAATTGACACCAGTTCATCATATTATTAACTTGTAAGTTCCATTTCACTGCACACGTTTCTGTTGGTCATAGTATATGGACAATATGTGAGAAGTAGGGACTGTTAGTGTTTGCACGTGTGTTAATAATTCAGCAAGGGACTGGATAACAGCATTTCTGGTTCTAAGGACAATTCCAAAAAGTTTGTGAGTGCACAAGTGGTGGTTATGGACTTGCTATATTATTCGCAAGACTCTTCAATGGTGATTGTGCACCTGCACAGTCACAACAGATGGCTGCTGGCCATCTCTACAAGGACTACAGTGGGTCTGCATCTTTGATGACCCACCAATACCATTATTTCTACAAGGACTACAGAGGGTCTACACCTTTGCTGACTCACCACTACCATTATTTCTACAAGGACTGCAGTGGGTCTGCACCTCTGGTGGCCCACCAATACCACAATCTCTGCCAGGACTACAGTGGGTCTGCACCTCTGGTGGCCCACCAATACCGTAATCTCTACCAGGACTACAGTGGGTCTACTCTGTGATGACCTACCTACCAATATTGTTCAAAACTTCGAATGGCTCTGCTGTGGGTTTGCTCTGTTGTGGCCCATTACCTGTCTGCATGTCGAGAGTCAGCACTGTCTTTCCGTTGGAAGGACAACACTACTTCTTCAAGACTGCATGGAAATCCACTACTTCCGTGTGCATTTTCTTTTACTGCTCAGACTTTGAGAAAAACACTGAAATTTTACTGTGATGAATGATCAGGACTGTTTTTATGGACTGTGAGAAAATTTTAGCTTTTGACCAACATTGTATTAATAAGTGTGTGCATTTGATATCTTTGTCATTGTAATTATGAAAAATTTTATCAAATCATTATTGGTCACTGCCCAAAACAATTTGCAAAATTTTTTGTGGGGAGCATGGGGGCTATGTAAGTAGGCTGTTTATGTTCTCTTATAGGCAACGTTACGTAGAGCTCTGTATGAAAATCACTGGCTGTGCTGTGTGCAGTCTGTGGCTAGTTTGCATTGTTGTCTGCCATTGTAGTGTTGGGCAGCTGGATGTGAACAGCGCGTAGCGCTGCGCAGTTGGAGGTGAGCCGCCAGCAGTGGTGGATGTGGGGAGAGAAATGGCGGAGTTTTGAAATTTGTAAGACTGGATGTCATGAACTGCTATGTATATTATGATTTTTCAACACTATTAAGGTAAATACATTGTTTGTTCTCTATTAAAATCTTTCATTTGCTAACTGTGCCTATCAGTAGTTAGTGCCTTCCGTAGTTTGGATCTTTTATTTAGCTGGCAGTAGTGGCGCACGCTGTATTGCAGTAGTTCGAGTAACAAAGATTTTTGTGAGGTAAGTGATTTGTGAAAGGTATAGGTTAATGTCAGTCAGGGCCATTCTTTTGTAGGGATTATTGAAAGTCAGATTGCGTTGAGCTAAAAATATTGTGTGTCAGTTTAAGGACAGTCATGTATAATTGTTCAAAGGGGACGTTTCAAGTGTAGCTGCAGGACAGTTTCAAAACGGCGTCTGTAGGTCATGCACGTTACAAGCAACTTGCCGTAATTGAATTTCTCACTGCAGAGAAAGAAACTGAGGAGAATATTCACAAACGCTTGTGCAAAGTCTGTGTAGCATCTACTGTCTACAGAAGTACAGTTAGTCGCTGGGCACGGAGGGTGAGGTCATCAGAAGGCAGTTCGGCGGAGCTCCACGACTCGCAGCGGTCGGGGAGACCAGCCACGGCTGTCACACCTGACAGTCCTCACCTAGGCCCCTAGGACTTCCTCTTGTTTGGGCCATTAAAGGATGCCAATCGTGGAAGACATTATGAGGACGATGAGGAGGTGATTGGTTCAAATGGCTCTGAGCACCATGGGACTTAAATTCTGAGGTCATCAGTCCCCTAGAACTTAGAACTACTTACACCTAACTAACCTAAGGACATCACACACATCCATGCCGAAGGCAGGATTCGAACCTGCGACCGTAGCTGTCGCGCGGTTCCAGACTGTAGCACCTAGAACCGCTCGGCCACTACGGCCGGCGATGAGAAGGTGATTCAAACATTGAAGCGCAGGCGCTACCGCCAGGACAAGGATTGGTACCGACAGGGCATACACGCCCTTGTTTCTAGGTGGAGGAAGGCTGTAGAACGGGATGGAGATTACGTGGAAGAATAGAATGAGCAGATAAAACACCATTCGCTTGTGTGTGTGATTCTCATTATGCTGAAGATAAAATGCGGTGCATTACTTTCTGGGCAACCCACGTATAATACTAAAGTCTCAATAGACGTACCTTAATGTCATGAGTGTGCTGATATGATTACACTACGATGGGACGGAAAATCGTATTATTACAGAATTAAGAAGCTATCTTTCATACAGTAGCAAAAACTTCCATTGTACCACTCACATACATTTCCGACCACCCTAACTACCGGCTGGCCGCTTCCTGTATATAAAGAAAACCCGCCGATTAGCCGTCGCTGAAAGCCTCTTTGTCGGTAAGCTCTCGGCCCGCCTGGAAAGCTCCAGCCATCATCTCTCGCCTTGCGCCGCCTCAGCTACATCTACATCTACGTGATTACTCTGCTATTCACAATTAAGTGCCTGGCAGAGGGTTCAATGAACCACCTTCAAGCTGTCTCTCCACCGTTGCACTCTCGAACGGCACGCGGGAAAAACGAGCCCTTAAATTTTTCTGTGCAAGCCCTGATTTCACATATTTTATCGTGATGATCATCTCTCCCTATGTAGGTGGGTGCCAACAGAATGTTTTCGCAATCGGAGGAGAAAACTGGTGATTGAAATTTCATGAGAAGATTCCGTCGCAACGGAAAACGCTTTTGTTTCAATGATTGCCACTCAAATTCACGTATCGTGTCTGTGACACTCTCTCCTCTATTTCACGATAATACAAAACCAGCTGCCCTTCTTTGTACTTTTTCGATGTCATCCGTCAGTTCCACCTGACGCGGATCCCACATCGCACAGCAATACTCCAGAATAGGGCTGACAAGCGTGGTGTAAGCAGTCTCTTTAGTAGACCTGTTGCACCTTCTAAGTGTTCTGCCAATGAATCGCAGTCTTTGGTTTGCTCTACCCACAATATTATCTATGTGATCGTTCCAATTTAGGTTATTTGTGATTGTAATCCCTAAGTATTTAGTTGAATTTACAGCCTTCAGATTTGTGTGACTTATTGCATAATCGAAATTTAGCTGATTTCTTTTAGTACTCATGTGAATAACTTCACACTTTTCCTTATTCAGGGTCAATTGCCACTTTCCGCACCATACAGATATTTTATCTAAATCATTTTGCAAGTCGTTTTGATCATCTGATCAGCTGTACCAAATGTTACACTCTGCAGTACAAAACTTGCATCTGGCCGACTCCTCGCTAGCGTATGTGTTTCGTGAGCAGATGCAGAACCGACCGTTCGTTAATAATCTGTCTACTAATGAATGCTATTAGACCATTTAAAAACTCTGACCCAAATTATGTCAAAAAGACTTTCCTACAGTTCCAAATCTCGTCGAGACTGTACAAACATTTAATGAGAATCGTCGGATACTTACCTTCTCAGCGGCAGCTGGAAAAATCTCCACAGAACTGTTACTTCGTTGCACTACACTTCAGATTACTCCAGGTATCTAAAATCCCCTTATTTGTGGTACGAACAACGCTTTCATTGTTCTGTAACTGAACTACACAAATCGCGATCAACTGTGTGTGCTGATTCCATTTTTTCACTTTAATCTGAGGGCGGCGCCACTTCTTTGTGAGCGGAGCGCTGAATATACTTCTATTTCTGGTGTCCCTCCACGACTATTTTTCAGTACGACGCAGGTTATCCACACAACAAACGCGTCATCACACTTCGCACACATGAACATACTAGTACAACACGGCTGCCAGCATATATTGCAGTACAATGAACCGAGCACTAACACTCTATAATTCTTCATTGTGTACGTAAGATAGTGAGACTCGTAATATTGTGACGTGTACAAAAATGTTTTTGGACCGTTAGACTTTGCAAGACCAAAGAGAGATAATACAATACTGGGTTTAATGCTGGCATTGACATCACTCAAGGGATTTTATAAAATACGTTATGACTTTCCAATCATAGGACATTCTTTACTACAGGGAGAGTGAGATTTTGATGAGATAAAAAGAAAATTACTTCGCTAGAAGAGAATGTACAGTCCTGGACAGAAAATAGAACAGCTTGCAAACGTCAGTTCACGTTGAAAATCTGCTTCAATTTTGCACGGTTGTAATTGTTTCTTCAGAGGTTACATAGAGCATTTCCGTGGGCAGCGTACTTCTCTGTTTGTCATAACTATTTCCTGTACTTTCATTTACTTTGCACATCATAATTTGATTTCTCCTGTAATTGAAGGCTGCATTATGTCTTATTAGTGCCACACTTTTTTTTTGGGGAGGGGGGGGGGAGTAGTTCTTAAGTACTGACAGAAATCCATTTAGAAATATACTAAATCTATTGCTGACCTCTACTCATTACACAAGTCACTCCAGTCACCTTCACATAAGGCTACATTGAAACTTCCTGCTATTTGTTCACACTGTACGTGATGGCACGTCATTGTGATCAGAGAAATTAAAATTTTTCTTGACATATTTGAAAATTGCCCATATTTATATACTGCAATAATTATAATTGCGTGTCCTAATATTGGACATTCACAATCGCAGGCTTCCAAAAATCGTTGATCTAAGCAGAAACTAATGGTTTCAGAACGTTATGACTACCTACCTAATAGCCAGTATGTTGAAGAAAACGGATAACAGACGCAACGCGGGCCTTGGTAGGTCGCTGGAGGGAGTTAGCATCACGCCTGAACAAAAGTCACCTAATACTCAAAAATTCCTGGGATCGAAGCGATGAGCTCTGACGCCACGTTCAATCACATCCCAGATGTGTTCAATCGGGTTCAGATCTGGCGAGCTGCAAGGCCAGCACATCAATTAGAACTCGCCACTGTGTTCCTCGAACTGCTTCATCACACTTCTGACTTTGTGACATTGGAGGATTATCTTGTTAAAAATGCCACTGCCGTCAGCAGACATGATAGTCATGAAGGGTTGTAGGTGGTCTGCAGCAAGTGTACGATACTCATTGGCCCTCGTGGTCCTTGCAGGAGCTCCGCTGGACCCATGGATGCGCACGTGAATGAGCATGCTGGAGCCGCCGTCAGCTTGTCTCCGTCCAGCAGTAGAGGTGTCAAGGAGCTGTTCTCTGGAAGATGACGGATTCGCGCCCTCCCATCGGCGTGATGAAGAAGGTATCGGGATCCATCAGACAATGCAAGGCTCTGCCACTGAGCCAATGTCCAGTGCTGATGGTCACATGCCAATTTCAGTCGTAGTTAACACTGGCACATGCATGAGTCGTCGGTTGCGGAGGCCCATCTTTAGGAGTGTTCGGTGTACCGTGTGTTCAAACACGCTTGTATTCTGCCCACCATTAAAATCTGATGTTAGTTCCACCACAGTTCGCAGCCTGTCCTGTTTCATCAGTCTGCTCAGCCTACGATGTCTGACATCAGTAATGAGCCGACGTCAGGACGTGGTTTCACCTTGGTTTCGCGACGCGCTGAAGACACTCATCACAAAACCCCTCGAATAGCCGACAAGCCGTGCAGTTTCCGAAATGCTCGTGCCGAGCCTCCTAGGTCAGACTCAGACAGATCGCCGGTCTTTCCCATTCCACACACGGGCAGCACATTCACCGATAATACATGCATTATGTGTGTGTCCGACTAGCAGTCATTGCTCGCCAGGTGACGCTGCTATCGCCTGGGCGGGTTTATATCGATAGTAGGCCGGTGTCCATAATGTTCTGGCTGATCAGTGTATTTAACTGGTGCTCAATCAGATTCAATAGATCATTTAAGGAGACAAATATCTTATTATCTATATTCCTACAATATTCTGATGGATAAGAGTAGGCTCAGTCGTAAAAGCTTCTTTTGACTGTCTGTAAGACTTCTATATCCCCACTTATCAACTGTCTCAACACTGATGGGAGCCCCAGGCTAAGTAAACAGCAACATAGTCAGCTCCTAGTTACTCGACTAGCACCTTTGTCAATCCACGGTGGAACATACCGCTGCAGAACGTCAACGAAGTCTACAGTTGCGTGTGAGCTTGCTGCATCTAGATTATCGAAGTAACTCCTTGTATTATATGGTTCAAATGGCTCTGAGCACTATGCGACTTAACTTCTGAGGTCATCAGTCGCCTAGAACTTAGAACTAATTAAACCTAACTAACCTAAGGACATCACACACATCCATGCCCGAGGCAGGATTCGAACCTGCGACCGTAGCGGTCACGCGGTTCCAGACTGAAGCGCCTTTAACCGCACGGCCACATCGGCCGGCCCTTGTATTATATTCTGCATTTGTTTCTTAGATTGTTTCTGGTTCCCTCAACTTTCTTTCTTTCTTTGGGCCTTGTCCTGCCTCACACTGGGTCAGCCGTGTTATTACGGATTTGGCAGTGTTCGTTGCAGAGGGTGGCCGGATGCCCTCCCTGCCCCCCTAGGATGGAAGTAGTGTAACGCAGTTGTTGGCTTACAGCTGTCTCATAGCTTCTACCTACCAGCAAGAGTTTTCTTTTTCTACCCAGTTCAGTTACCGACCAGACTCTTAAAATCTTATCACTGGATAGTTCCGCCCTGCATTTTTTCTGCAGCTGAATAAAGCTCTTCCACTTCTTCAGGTGACAGATTGTATTTGTTGGTGAGC
This sequence comes from Schistocerca serialis cubense, assembly GCF_023864345.2. NCBI lineage: Eukaryota > Metazoa > Arthropoda > Insecta > Orthoptera > Acrididae > Schistocerca > Schistocerca serialis. The sequence goes on along the minus strand of NC_064640.1, from coordinate 175,374,255 downwards.
TCAATTTTGACAGAATTATCCAAACAACGTCCTTTCATCCTTTTTCTGTCGTCTTTTTCCCTCAGGCCGCTTTCTTTTTTCTCCTAAAGCGCTGTAATTCAGATTACACGGCCTCAATATCTTCCTGAGTGGCACAAATCGCATTACCTTATTTTACGATCAACCTTTGGTTTGAGTATAGTCTACATACAGGTATCCATGGAAGGGCCTTACTGGGAATTTCTTCTTCTGTTTCAGTGAACAGTGCACAGTGAAACCGCAGTTCACAATCCCTACACATCAATCCAATCTCCATATCCACTGGAAAGCCACGCTGGGAATGCCGCGCGGTTCTAGGGGGCATCTCAAGGATTGCGCGCCCCTTCCCGCCGGAGGTTCGAGTCCTCCCTCGGCAATGGGTGTGTGTGTGTTGTCCTTAGCTTAAGTTATTTTAAGCTAGTATAAGTAGTATGTAAGTCTAGGGACCGATGACCTCAGCAGTTTGGTCCTTTAGGAATTCGCACACATTTGAACATTCGCACACCGGGAATTCCTTCTCCTGTCCCAATGCAGATTCCATAGTGAAAGCGCCATACACTACTCCTATACTACTAATCAATCTCCAACAAAAGCATATTTATGACCTACGGACATATTATTACAAATAAGTAAAACGACATGTGATTCTTCGTATCAGTGGTCCGTCAGAGCTGCCAAAACAGAAGTGTAGGATTAAGAACGCCATCAGACAAATGCGCAGTTTTTCTTCTCTGCACGTAGATCTGTCTATCTAAAAAGCAACGAAGGAAATAAAAGATCAATTGTGAAGTTGGATTCAAATTCTGGGTGAAAGGATATTAGTGATAAGAAACGCTGATGACATTGCGGTCCTCTCTGAAAGTGCGAAGGAATTACAAGACCTCTTGAACTGGATTAACAGTCTGTTAAGCATAGAATATGGACAAAGAGTAAACCAAAGAAAAAAAGTGTTAAGAAGCCGGAGAAAATGGTTTAGAGACAAAGTCAGTACCAAAACTGAAGACCACGTAATAGACGAAATTTAGGAATCTACTACCTTAGAAGCAAAGTTAAGGAAACTGGACAAAGCAATGAGGATATAAGAAACACAACAGTGCAAGAAAGAAGCGCTTTCCTCTCCAAAAGAAGTCCACTACTATCAAGTATTTCTTTTCATTTGAGGAAGAAATTTCTTCAAACGTATGCATGTAGTTCATCGACATGTGGAAGTGAATCATCGGCACTGGGGACAGTGAAAGAGGAGAAACGAAACGTTTGAGTCCGGTGTACCGATGAGTGCTGAATATGAAGCGGGTTGATCAGATAATAAATGAGGAGGTACTGCGCAGAGTCTACGAGTAAATGTAGATATTGTAAACACTAACTAGAAGATGGGACGGGATATAGAACTTGTGTGAAGACATCAGGGAGTAACGTCCATGGTACTACGAGGAGCCGTAAAGGGCAAAAGTTTTAGACGAAGACTGAGATTGAACTATATACAACAAGTGACTGAGGATGGTGAGTGCAGGTACTACTCTGAGATGAAGAGATTGTCATAAGAGAGGAGCACATCAAACCAGTCACAATACTTATGATCCAACAAAAGAGTTGTGATTTTCCCTCTTGTATTATGGCTGTATTAAATCAGTAAAATTGATCTTTCCTTTATTGATCAAAAACGGCACCTTCTTTATCACTTACAAAGAAGCTAGAAGTTATCGTGTATCGAGAGTGGGTTTTGTAACAGACTGAGCGACAAGAACTCGTGCTAAAGGGAGTTCAGTCGGTTGAACAAGGTGAGAGGGAGACTTTCTCGGCGGAATGTAATTCCCTGAGGTACATATAGAGGATCACAGAATGACGAGAAAAATCGACTCGGAAGATACAATTTACAGAACGAATTTTCACTCTGTATTGGAGTGTGCTCTGATTTGTCTTCCTGGAAGATTACATCAGTGTGACGGGGCAGTACTCGAACCTGGGATCTTTGCTTTTTTTCGGGCAAATGCTATACCGACTGGGTCGCCCAAGGGTAACTCATCGACGCACCCTCACAGAGACCCAGTGTCAAATCAGTGCACACTTTGCTGCAGAGTGAAAATTCATTGTGAACACTATACTGCAGGATGCGGCTAAACCTTTTCTCGAAAGTATCCTTTCTTCAAAGAGTGCTAGTCCCACAAGGTACGTAGAAGAACTGCTGTGAAGCTTGGGAGATACGGGACGAGGCACTGACGGAAGTAAAGCTGCTAGTACGTGTACTGAGTTGTACTTGGATAGCTCCATCAGTAGAGCCCTTCCCCGCGAAAAACAAAGGTCCCAGATGCGAGTCCCAATCCTTAACGTAGCTTTAATCTGCCGGGAAGTTTCAATATACCTTTACCTACTAAGTTTTATTTTGAATATTAATAAGAGTCTCAACTTCCCTAGCGCAGGTGGTTTCACAATATTACTCAAGTGCTTCTACAAAGACAGCGACTGTCTGTCAACGAGCTATCTGTGTAATGAAACCCTGGCCGGCCGCTGTGGCCGAGCGGTTCTAGGCGCTTCAGTCCGGAACCGCGCTGCTGCTACGGTCGCAGGTTCGAATCCTGCCTCGAGCATCGATGTGTCTGATGTCCTTAGGTTGCTTAGGTATAAGTAGCTCTAAGTCTAGTGGACTGATGGCCTCCGATGTTCAGTCCCATGGTGCTTAGAGCCATTTGAACCATTTTAATGAAATCCTCGTACAAAACATAAAGCCAGCAGAGCCCAGCAGCTCACTGACTACCGGTTCCAGTGACTACATTCTGTAACTTCCTGCGTTCGCCCACGACTGTTTCTCGTTGACTCCGACTTCTGCTCTAACGTCTAACTAACTCCTTTTCTATGGACGCTCGGTCCTACAATTTTGACTCGTTTTCGCCTCACGCTCCTCCTGCCCTAGAAATGAGGCCATTTCGAAACGCTTTTCATCGCTTTATTGGCTACCCTTTCGCGTCGCGTTGTTCTTCAGGTGTCCTTCAGAAGCGGAGTGAAAGCGATAGGGAAACTGTCGCTATATGGTCTCGAACTGTGTCCTAAACCCTTCATTGGCTTCTCATACTTGTGTGCTAGTCAGTCCTACATGAAATAAGAACTTTAACACTTAACGTCGTGGACACGCATTAAGAAATTAATCCCACCTGTTATAACTTCTAATAAAACTGAATAACGCTGTATAACTTAACTAGAATAAGACTTGTGATATTCCTGTAGATAAACGCTAAATTCTACTATTCTTAGTCTTTTAAACTTAATGGATACGCAAAAAATGAAATCCCTCGCTGGATTCCCCCTATTTATCATAAATATCGTTAAGCTTAGATCTGTGGTATAAACTGTTACGAAATTTGGCGTCTTTTGAATAATAAAACTGGAAAGTGAAACCTTCTATTACGTACTGTCGGCAGTGGAAGGAGCTATACCACGGAACAACAGTGGATATTGTATAATATAATCGACAGCCACGGAGCTCAACAGCCGTAAGATGGATAAATATTGTTATTGTTAACAGACTTATGGGAGATGATCATCACGAAAAGAAAATTCAGTGCTTAAATTTATTTCACTTGTGACTGATGTCCATCATCAGCATCGGTATGAGCTGTGATCGCAAGAGGCACAATCAACACTCTCTTGTATTCATTGTGGAATTGAAGCAGACAGCCTCCGAGTGTCATCTTGAGGAATATCTTGCCATGTTTCAAACACGTGCTGTGTCAGTTCGTGAAGACCACTGGCTAGTTTATGGCTTGAAGAACTGTGTGGAGTCTTGTATTGTCTTGCTGAAATGCGACATTTGGTCATTTGGTACTATGGTTATGAAGGGCACAACAACAGGGCTTACCAAATCAATCCTCTTCTCGTATACAATAGCCGTTGCACCATGATACCAGGAATTAGGGAGAGTTACTTCAACGGGTGACACTCCATAACCTCATCGCACACCAGCCTCTATTTCATGGGCTCTGACAGTTCACCCATGAAATTCACTTTTCACTTCGTGCCCGTGAGTGTTTCCTTGATAAGTCTTAATGTATTTCGATGAAGTCCTTGTTCTTCTAAGATGTTAAAGAGGGACTGTCGATCAACCGAATCACATGCCTTCTTGAAGTCGACGAACATACAGATGATCGGAGAGCTTCAGGTTGCTCTATATTTCAGTATCATCTTCAAATTGAGAATTTGTTCAACATAAGAAACCGGCTTAATAATCACCGATTTTGTTTTCAAGATATTCTTTTGTTCTTTGAAGAAAGCACGCGGATGGAATTTTGTAGGTGACTTCAAGGAGAGAAATCACTATGTAGTTATTGACATCTGTTCTGTCTCCTCTCTCGCGTAACGGATTGATGAGTGCACATTTCCATTCGTCATGTACCTTTCCCGTTTTCCAGATGTCTATGATGATTTGTGTGAGCTCCTCAAGTGTATTTGGGCATATGTTCTTCAATAGTTCTGCAACTATACCATCTTCTCCAGATGCCCTGTTATTCTTGAATCTGAAGATGTATCTATGGATTTCTTCTTTGGTAGTTGGTGGAAATTCTGGGTTTACTTGTGCGGGAGTCTCTTTGGGCCATCTTGTTGTGTGCTCCTGGCAATTGAGTACGTCTGAGAAATATCGAGCCAATTCTTTACAATTATCTCGGTTGGTCAGCGCGAGTTTGCCGTCTGGTTTTCGGAAAGATAAGTTCTGGGGGGGGGGGGGGGGGGGGGGGTGTATCCACGAATCCTCCCTGCAAACGTCCTATAAAAAGTCTCGAGTATGTTGATCTAGCAAGTCTTTTTCTATCGAGTCTAACTGGTCCTTCATGTGCCTCCTCTTTGTTTGTCTGATAACTTTTGAGGCTTCATTTCTGGTCTGAAGATAATGTTGTTGACTCTCCAGTGACTTCTTAGAGCTATATTTCTGGAAAGCACTCTTTCGTTCTTCCAGTGCTTCTTCACATGCGGAATCCCACCACGGATGTTTCGTATTCTTCCTCAACGGTAGTGCCTCTTTGGCTCTCTTGATTATCTTGTTACGGAATTGATGTCAGGTGCCTGCCTTTTCCTTTTCCCATTCTTCTTTTATGTTGCTTTCTTTGATATTTTTGGTGTCGAATTTTTGAATATGAGTTTTCTTGTGGTGGATTCTCTTCGGAGTAAATTTCACTTTGATCCGCACTAGGTAGTGGTCAGAGTAATTTATTTATTTATTTATTTGCTTATCGTACCCCACTTTTTCGATTACAACAATGGACCGTTGTGTATAATGTTAAATGTGCGTGAATTTTCATAATAATCTACCTATTTTCTTATCCGTTTTCTCTGTTCTGATTATGAAAAAGTTTACATTGTCTATAATACTGTTTGCCACTGTTTTTATTTTTTCTTTCTGGTACTATTACTCTAACATTTGGATGGCTACCTATCGTTTTTCTACTGCATCTTTGTCCTCCATCAGTCGGGTCGTCCTTCACTGTGACAGAAAGAGAGCCATAGGTTTTCGTTATTCAAATTATCTTGGGTAATTTACAGTTATAATTACTGTTACAACACCATATACGTACGCTACAATAACAAACAATATAACAATTACAGTTACAAAAAAATCTCTAATACTACTACCACCACCTAGATTTTTATTGTCTTTTTTTTGAGTAAATGTTGCTACTACATTCTATGACAGTCAGCGTACAGTGATTCTCGTAAGTGAGAGAACGTCTGTTGTCGCACAACGCATGCTTGTACAGTAATTAGAAAATCTGACGGCATTTGCTGAAACACCCAGAAAGTTCAGTTTGATATTTTCCTATAGTCTCAAAAACGAATATAAGTAATCGATTCACAAATATCGATATTTCACAAATGAACATTTAGGATGGGCCAGGATCCAAATGAAGACGTCAAGAGACGCCGCAACCACATCCACTAACCATGGAAAGTACACAACCTACATGTTCTAGTACTTGACAATGCTCTGGAGTCTGATGGGGACCTCTGTGAAGACCGACCCGCAGTGTCTGGGCAGATATCTACGGAAACGTCCGTGCTTGCAAATAAACTGCCCCCCCCCCCCCCCCCCAATTATGATGCGTGTACACGACAGAGTTTCAATCAACAACTGTTCCATCATCTGTCGGTCTAGAAAAGAACTTTCAGCGACAAATGGCTACTCTCTCACGAAGGATATTTCTGTTTAAAACACTGATAGTGCAGGAAATTCTTCTGTGGTCTGTGTTCACAATTAGATTTTAAAATGTTAATAAAGCGCTAGAGGCAAAGAAATGATCTAAATAGTCAGTACGGTAGCTCTTTAAGTGACGAAAGTTTACACGTATTAATTTACTTTACGAATTAGACGATGAATCCAACGACATGCGAAATTATTTGCAAATGGACATAGAGACATATTATTGTCTATTGACGCTCGTCACTCCTCTTATAGCACGGCAAAATACCTGTTTAAGGAGAGTAGTTTCACAACATGAACGGCTGATAGCGACATTGCGATTCGACAGCAATTTACTGACGAAGAACTGAGCGAAACAAATCCTGACACATGGGAAGCTATACAAGTGTCCTTAAGAAGGACTTCATGAAGCCAAGTAAAGTTTATAATTATGTAAAATATCAAGTGTGACAAGTTACCGACAATATTTTTAAATTTGTATATTTGTTTTGAACTCCATATATTGTACGAAATTATAGGATTGGTCAGGGAGATATCTTTTCAATTTTCATAGTTCATTAAATTATAGAAATTTTCAGTTCTGTGTCTGAAGTCTGCCAGCAATCTGTTATAAAATGTTGCACCAGAATACAAAATTTCATTCTGAACTCTGCATAGGGATTCATAGGTTATACGAAAAGTTTTACTTTCAGTACTCTGGGGGTGAATTGGACAGTTTACCTTTAATTCGCTCTTGTTGTGGACCATGTATTCCATTAGGGAGCACATGTATTGACACACAAGTGAAGGGACCCCTATGTCCCTGAAAACAAAGCTGCAAGATTTTCCTTTATCAACTTAACATAATATTCTGACTGCCGTCTTCTGTAGAATACATACGTTTACTTTCCATTTATATATACTGCAACAAAAGATTATGGCATAGGACAGTATTGAGAGAAAGTTTGGTAACAATCGCTTATTCATGTCAAAATGACAGCGATTTCTAAGCGCAAAGTAGGTATAATTAATAATTTTGGTTCAGTCAAATCCACAACGATTTTTAATAGAAGTCCTTTTTCCCGTTTCCCATATGTTAAACTGCTCTAGTTTTTTCTATTAAAGAATTATAAGCAGGTGCCTTCTTATCTCGATAGATGGAAGCCTGGATCTCAGCTTTCCACAAATATTTGGGGCTCCTGTGTATTTCACTAGATTCAGCAATGAGCTCCTTGAAGCACTGACGGGTATCAACCATTTTAAAACTGAAGACATGCGTGGAAAAACGGGCTAACCCTCAAATGTAAAAACTTAGAGATAAGTGTTGCCATCTGTTGCTACGTACGGGAACTATCAGAATTGACCCTGGTGTCACCACTAAATATCACTTAAGGGGTGACACCAATGTCAGTTTTTATAGTTCCCGTACCTAGTAACAGATGGCAACACTTATCTCTCAGCTTTTATATTCGAGGGTTATACCGTTCTTCCGCGCACGTCTTCAATTTACCTTGTGCACAAAAGCGAGAAGCTAGACTGAAGAAACGGCTGACTCAAATATGTTCCGCGATGATCTTCTATTTACACGCTACAATTTGTCTGTACAGTGAGATTTCCGTCCAAAGCTTCGAGCAGTTTAGCTCAAACTTCCAACTCCATCTCCCAGGTTGGTACACATCTCTAATCTGCGCTAACCCGCTGTCCACAAGCTATGATCTGTCTGCTCAGATGTGATGTGGGCGTGTGGTCCGGGCTTTACGTTTAGTACAGTCTCGTTACAAAATAATGACATTTTTGTTTTAATATCTGTACAGTGTGTTAACTGTAAACTGGTCAATTTCAGAAAAAGGGAGTGAGGAGTGGAGGTAGCAAGCTCGGCTCGTACATGGACTGCGACAGGATGGGAAGCCGTGTGAGAGGCAACCAGCAGCCCCTGCGTTCTACAGCGCTGCGCTTCATGCTTCAGCAAAATCAGAAAACATGCACGTAAGTAAAAATAGTTGTTATTCTTAAATAAAACTGATATCATCTTACGTATGGACATGTTTAACATATTGACCGTCTTTCACATGTTTATCATGTTGAACGCCACGAGGCCGCCAGTGGACACAACCTATCGCCGTGTGATCGCCAGCGGTAACAGGTTAGAACCAGGATTTACGCAAATTGTTTTGAAAGAAGTGAAAACAACAGAAGAGCCCCACAAACTGTTTAATAATGTACAGAAAAGTAACGTTAGCTTACTTCATCAAAATATTAGAGGACTGTGTAATGAGGTAGAAGAGCAGTGAGTGAGTAGCCTTCACTTGTGTGTGTGTGTGTGTGTGTGTGTGTGTGTGTGTGTGTGTGTTATCGTAAATACAAACCTGGGAATGTGAACTGATAACCTAAATGTTCTCCTGAGCTCAAAGGAACACCACTTGCTTGAAACAGAAAAGAATCCTGTGTATGTTAAAACCGATATTGCGGAGACATGGCTTAGCCACAGCCTGGTGGATGTTTTATGTCTCCCCAATATCTTTTCTTTCAGGAGTGCTAGTTCTGCTAGGTTCGCAGGAGAGCTTCTGTAAAGTTGGGAAGGTAGGAGACGAGATACTGTCAGAAGTGAAGCTGTGAGGAGGGGGCGCTTGTCGTGCTTGGGTAGCTCAGTTGGTAGAGCACTTGCCCGCGAAAGGCAAAGGTCCCGAGTTCGAGTCTCGCTCTGGCATACAGTTTTAATCTGCCAGGAAGTTTCATATCAGCGCACACTCCGCTGCAGAGTGAAAATCTCATTCAAGCTGTAAGACATCTGTTTAAGGAGCTGGGCATTGTGACTACTGTTTCATATTATATTTATTCCCTCACGAAGTTTGTTGTAGATAATGCATTACAGTTCAAAAGGAACAATGAGGTACATAGTTACCATACAAGAAGGAAAAAATGACGTTCATTACTCAACATCACGATGAGGTTAATGGTGTTAAAATACCTAAGAAGTAAATGAGAACTGAGAATTGCTACGTTTCATATAAGCAGCAATGCTTTAAAGTTAAAAGTGTCAAAAACAGCCATGTGATCTAAGAGTTCACAGAGATCTGCTCACAATCAAATGTAATGAGAATCCAAGCGAACTTTATTTCGATCTGAGAGAATTTCGGAATAAAATAGAGAATAGATCGGTTGAAGATGTAAATTTAATAGCTATTTTCACCAAATACGTTAAGGCAGCTATACTGGGCACATGGAGAGACGAACCATTATGCATATCTGGAGTAACGTACGGCTACCGGAAATTTAGGTGACGCTAGCGTAAAATATTGCGCGTCACACTACATGGGAAAACAGATCGATACAGAAGATTAATGGGTAGCATATAAGGTTCCGATGTAATCCCAGCATTGGAGGTAATGACTATAAGGGATCACAAAAAATAAAATTCTTGAATCCACCAAGCAGAGCAAAACAAAAACGATGCAAGAGACGCCCGGGTTCCCGGGTTCGATTCCCGGCGGGGTCAGGGATTTTCACTGCCTCATGATGACTGCGTGTTGTGTAATGTCCTTAGGTTAGTTAGGTTTAAGTAGTTCTAAGTTCTAGGGGACTGATGACCATAGCTGTTGAGTCCCATAGTGCTCAGAGCCATTTGAACCATTTTTGAACGATGCAAGAAAAGAAAACTGGTTAAGGAACATTAAAACAAACTCAATCATTCACGTGAAGAGAACATAGAATTCGTGAATACGGTAAGTTGTAAAGTACTGGACGGCCGAGGAAGCTAGCACAAAATGCGAGATGGGGCGGGCACTGCGTAACTGGAGGATTTCTGCCCCGAGACTCCGAGGCGTTAACTTTCCTGTAGCTGCAGAGCGTTCGATTTCCGTATGCAGTGTCACTCCGTCGCTTGTGTTCGTTCTGCTTGTGTGAGGAAGACCTAAATTCTTCTATTTACATCGCAGTAATATGGTGCAATAGTTAGAACAGGAGCCATTTAAACTTATTCCAAACATAGACTGTCGGCCCTGCGGGGAAGGCGGCTACCCTGCTCCTCTGCTGGCAGCCTTGTGTCATTCCAGCAGACGAGCAAAAGTCTCGGAAGCCATGGAAGATCTCAGTGATTATCCTAGATATTACATCATCACCTCATCCGGCACCGGTGATTCGGGTGAGGTACAGAAGCGGACCTGGGAGTATGAGAAAGAACAGAAGAGCGACAAGCGAGGAGCACTCGCCGTGGAGCAGTATGACAACCAAACAAGGGAAGTAGCCAGCTTGTGGTAGCAGTGCGTGAATAAAACTTTGCCATTAGAGAGCCCCGCGGCTGTAGACCCATCCCTGAATCTGCACTTGCCAAGCTTTTCTAGTGCTACACCCCAACTCATGATACAAATGGCTCTGAGCACTATGGGACTTAACATCTGAGGTCGTCAGTCCCCTATAACTTAGAACTACTTAAACCTAACTAACCTAAGGACGTCACACACATCCATGCCCGAGGCAGGATTCGAACCTGCGACCGTAGCGGTCGCGCGGTTCCAGACTGTAGCGCCTAGAACCGCTCGGCCACCCCGGCCGGCGTCGTGATACAAACAGTGCTGTCCTCTCCGGTCGGTCAGCTTATTCAATGAGTAAAAATAACCGTTATCGAGACAGTGATATTGGCCCTTTCTGTTTATATCTGGAACGAAGCGCAGGAAACGTTGGAAGGCTGCATCCAATAACAACTGGAAAGCCTGTGTACCAACAAATTCACAGTACATTACAAATATCTTATTAATAGGACGGAACAGAATAGAAATTGAACTCGTCTCTTCCAGTGCAGCTAACTTCCTAGTACAGTCCCTAGTATTTTCTGCTCATTAACTGGAGGCCTAGATACCAAGTCACGTCATTACGCGCCAGGGTGTGATCAGACAAGTTGACACTAACTTAGATGAGGAAGAAATCTTGCATGCGATAGTTTTGCCCTACACCGTCTTGCATTTAGGCGTATGTCAAGAAAGGCGATAAAGGACAGAATTACCACTACCGCTCCATTTTGCACGTATATGGTTCAGTTTGCCTCGCAAGTACTGCCACACTTTCTGACTATTTAAGGGATGTGTTACCCAGTGGATACCCACTGATCAACCAAAATAATATGACCACTGCCCACTGCGAGACAATGCCGCCTGGTGGCGTTGGCGGTCACGGGAGGCGGTAAGAAACGTATTCAGTGAGAGTCACGAAAGACGTAACACCTCTTTTTATTTCGTGAATAGTTACACATATCGAATCGCGTTTTTAGCAAATGTTAGAGAGTCGAGGGGCACGTGTGTTTTTGTTTGGTCAATGTCTTTAGCGTTGGTATGATCTAAGATATTGAAGCAAGTATGTTTACTTAAATGGAACCCTATACCTTTTTATAGCTACATTCGGTAGCTCTTCTCATCTACATCTGCATCTACGTGATTACTCTGCTATTCACAATAATGTGCCTGGCAGAGGGTTCAATGAACCACCTTCAAGCTGTCTCTCTACCGTTCCACTCTCGAAAGGCACGCGAGAAAAACGAGCACTCAAATTTTTCTGTGCGTGTCCTGATTTATCTTATTTTATCGTGATGATCATTTCTCCCTATGTAGGTGGGTGCCCACAGAATGTTTTCCCAATCGGAGGAGAAAACTGGTGATTGAAATTTCATGAGAAGATTCCGTCGCAACGGAAAACGCATTTATTTTAATGATTGCCACTCCAATTCACGTATCATGTCTGTGACACTATGCCCCCTATTTCACGATAATACAAAACCAGCTGCCCTTCTTTGTACTTTTTCGATGTCATGCGTCTGTCCCATCTGATACGGATCCCACATCGCTCAGCAATACTCCAGAATAGGGCGAACAAGCGTGGTGTAAGCAGTCTCTTTAGTAGACCTGCTGCAACTTCTAAGTGTTTTGCCAATGAATCGCAGTCTTTGGCTTGCTCTACCCACAGTATTATCTATGTGATCGTTCCAGTTTAGGTTATTTGTAATTGTAATCCCTAAGTATTTAGTTGAATTTACAGCCTTCAGATTTGTGTGACTTATCGCGTAATCGAAATTTAGCCGATTTCTTTCAGTACTCATGTGATTAACTTCACACTTTTCCTTACTCAGGGCCAATTTCCACTTTATGCACCATACAGATATCTTATCTAAATCATTTTGCAAGTCGTTTTGATCATCTGATGACTTTACAAGACGGTAAATGACAGCATCGTCTGCAAACAATCTACGACGGCTACTCAGATTGTCTCCTATGTCTTTAATATTGATCAGGAACAATAGAGGGTCTATAACACTTCCTTGGGGAACGCCGGATATTACCTCTGTTTTACTCGATGACTTTCCGTCTATTACTACGAACTGTGACTTTTCTGACAGGATATCACGAATCCAGTCGAAGAACTGAGGCGATACTCCGTAGGCACGCAATTTGGTTAGAAGACGCTTGTGAGGAACGGTGTCGAAGGCCTTCTGGAAATCTAAAAATATGGAATCAATTTGACATCCCCTGTCGATAGCACTTATTACTTCTTGAGAAGACAATTACAGTGATATAGCGTTTGTCGTGTTCACGTTGAAACTTGTCGTAAAAAAATCCGAGGAATGTCCTACAAAGTGAGAGCACGTTGACGGAAACGGCATTGCGGTGCAACCACTGCCAAACAGGCGTCTCGGACTAAGCTGTATAGTTGTATACCCTAAGGTAGGCCTCCGTTACGAGAATAAAGCTTTATTGCCCCTTGAACCAACTTACGACCTAGATGCAGGTTCACGTAGGAATGTTGTATATGGAAATACGACGTAGTCTAGAATCTAGCCTGTCACAAAGGGCTTAGTAAACCTATTTCACATTTGTGTATCCTCACAGATTTACCTGAGCCTAAAAAGCCAAATCAACTGTTCATTCTTCAAAAATATATCGGTCTTATACGCTGCAAAAACCAGTTACTGTATTAAATTTCTAAATGTTAGAAGGAAGATTTGACTTTCCTTTACCTGTACTTGGCTGTGTGCTTCTTAGAGGTAAAATACATGCTGTCGGACAACGGTCTCTACCTACACTGCCCTTAATTATATCATATGGGATACATTGTTTGAACTAAACATTTTATTAAAAGTACTTCGGTGCCCACTTGTACACCGCAAAAATAGATATTCTTTTTAACGGAATGTCGTTTCATGCTGAACGTAAGCGCGTAATAACACTGTTACTAGCTATGGGCAATGCACGGTGTCGACTTATTTGCCATTGCAATGCAATTTCGTACACACGTAAATGAAATAAACGATGTACAATGTACTGACAATGACTTTATAACCACCCAAATCACATAACATAAATTTTTTCGTGTCGTCTCGTTGTCACTCTAGGCTTGTATCATGGGAAGCAAGGGGAGGATGTTGTTCGGTGGCCGGTATCCTCTTTCTATAACACAATTAACTTGAACAGGAAGCTACTTAACTTAAGATAGTCCAGGTGTTGTGGTACAAGCTCTGCCTTAATAGTCTACATTAGCCTCACTTCTGGTGAAGCACAAGTCTGTTATGTATGAGACCACCCTGGTTGCTAGGTACCGATTGACTCTGAGCTAGAGGCTGAGCGAACTGCGACTGCCACTCCCATTGGGCTGCGACTGATGACTCGACTCGTTGAGTTACTGGATGACTGACTGGGCCCGCCGGTCCGCGGCGGCGATCTAAATACTGGCGGTCGAGAGGACGTTGGCGGCGCGTTGCTTGCGAGTCTGTTTTTGGCCTCTCTCCTTACACGCACATTGCTTGCGCCTACTGTCGATCTTGTCGCAACCTCTTTGCCGATCGGAGTGCTGGCAACAGCTTGCGTCAGCACAAATTTTGTGTTCCAAAAAAGAACTTTATCATTTATTTAAGCATATGTTCAAACTGTTGACCATGGACTGAAAGGCACATTTACAATCGCCGTTCGAAGGAACGATGAAGAGATGTAATTACAGTTGATGATATGGTAGAGCATGCACTGGTGATTCGACGACACATATCATCTTGCGTAGCTGGGGATTCGTCATAGACTGCATCTTTGAGTGCTCCCCAAAGAAAGAAAGGAGTCAAACTGGGAGACCTCGGAGACCATTTGACAACAGAATTTCATCCTATACATCATCAAGGAAAGGCCGGCTGAAGTGGCCATGCGGTTAAAGGCGCTGCAGTCTGGAACCGCAAGACCGCTACGGTCGCAGGTTCGAATCCTGCCTCAGGCATGGATGTTTGTGATGTCCTTAGGTTAGTTAGGTTTAAGTAGTTCTAAGTTCTAGGGGACTAATGACCTCAGCAGTTGAGTCCCATAGTGCTCATAGCCATTTGAACCAATCAAGGAAAGTTCTCATTCAGTATTTGCGTTGCAACACGGGACGAGTGAGCTGGACAACCGTCGAGTTACAGGCACATACACAAGTAAAGTGCCACAATGTACTGCCCTATGATGCCACACCATAACTTTACGCGCCACGGCCATTGATGTTGCACCTGAAGATGCCAGTGTGGATTTTCGGCTGCCCAGCAGTGCATGTTATGCAAATTTACATTAGTGTGGTTAGTAAACGTTGCTTCATCGGTAAAGAGTACACGTTGGAAAAACATAGGTTCGTCTCTCAGTTGCTGAAGGGCAAACCGACAAAATTCTGTATAACGTTCAAAATTATGATCGTCGAGTGCTTGATGTAGTGGGAGATGACAGGGATGGAAATTTTGTCGATGCAGGATGCGAATCACACTCATCTGGCTTTCACATTCCTTGAAAATATATTTCGTACCACTGTGTGGATTCACTAGCGTCAAAGCCATAACAGCTTCTTCATGTTCTCTGTTTGTTGGAGTCTTCTTTCTCGTCCCCTTTTTGACGTTCAAGCACCCTATCCACACTAGCGACTTAATAATTCGTGCAACTGCCTGGCGCATCACATACTGGCGATCCGGATGGATAGCTCTGAATCGCTGTACTGTTTTCACGTGTACTGTACTGTTTTCACGTGTAAATCACGTATGCACGCAATGAAATTTGAAGTAGAAATGAGCGGCCTGGAGTGCAGACGCGTAAACAGGCAAATGTGTTGACACACTGACGCAGCATAGCACGACAGCTCTGTTCGGTGGTGTTTGCAACGCTAGTGCCGGTTCCGGCCACCGTGCTTTCAAATTCTAGGACATTTTTGAATATTTTTATGACATGTTTCAAAGAGAATATTAAGAAACGCTATATCACTGTAATTGCCTTGTCAAGAGCTATCGAATGCAGTTATGAAAAATGTACGGTTCCATTTTTAGAAACGTATTTGCTTCCATATCTCCGTTGATGCCAGTGCTAAAAACATTAACCATGAAAAATACGTTCTCCTCGACGCTCAAACATGTGCCGAAAACCGCGTTTCGATATCTGTAACCGTTCACGAAATGAAAGCGGTGTTACATCTATCGCGGTTTACACTTGCGGGATTTCATTGAAACCTTCCCGTCTCCTCTATATCTCTTTTGTGTTACGCAACCTTCCCTTCTGCAATAACCTATGAAACCTTTCCTTAGGATTTCTATCTCTTGCTTAATAATAACAAATGAAATCTTCCCTTTGAAATTTATTCTCTTTCTCAATCTTCGCATACAAATTTAATTGCTGCTTATTAAAAGTGATTTTCTGATTATTTCGACGAAACATAGAATGTGTCGTCGTCGTGGCCCTCAGTCGTTACCTGCAATAACCCAAAACTGTTCCTTACGTTTTTTACTGTTACTGGATCGCCATCTGACTGCTACATCGAACTGCGACATGAATATACTTTCTCTATTTTACTATACTATATTAGTTGCAGGTGTGCTGCCATAATAAGTGGCTGTATTTATTACCAAGGCTGACGTTATTCTTTAATAGCAAAGCTGACGTTATTCTTTAATTAATTTGACTGAAGTTACGTAATTCATAGCTACACTTTTTCTTGACAACAATAAAATTTTTGCAAAGTTTTACGTTGATGGTTTTTGGGATGGATTATAATCAGTAATGCAACATTGCTGGCAAAAATTAATTATATTCTGAAATCCTTTCTTCAAATATTTACTGCTGGTAATGAAATGATTTTACGAACTTTCAAATGGGACTTACTTTTTACAATAATCTTACAACTAGCATTGCGCAAACATACCTTCAGTAGTCTTGAGTTTCGCAAAGAAAATAATTCCATAACATTAGTTCCTCTTATGATAATAGTTGGCTGATGTCTCTGTACATCCGTTTATAATCTCTTGTAAATCATAGCTAGTGGCTGGCAGGCACACCGCTCCTCTCAACCTCTCACTTCAGACCTGCTACCGACTCGCTTCATATCTCGCTTACTACTGACTTCCTACGAACGCTAAAGTGCGGTCTCTCCTGCCAACAATGCTTTCTGGTGCAGACAATCCCTGCTACCATTACAAAATGTATCAATGCTCTTTTCTTAAAATGTATCCATACGCGGTCTCTCCCGCCCTTTTTAAAATTATATCAATTTGCTGCCTCTCTTGCCAACAATACTTTGGTGCAGACATTCTCTGCTACCACAATTATTTCCAACATGACAAATATTAATTATTCCTACTTAATCCTATTAATAAAATATAAACATCTTTCATAAATTGTGGTTTGACAATAGACAATAGAAATATACGCGTCTTACATCATAAATTACTACGCACCCTATGACTCAGAGTTGCAATATTAAAAGTTTTGGATGGTTTCGTTGTCAAGTGGCTGGTGTGGTGTCACCGCCAGACGCCACACTTGCTAGGTGGTAGCCTTTTAAATCGGCCGCGGTCCGTTAGTATACGTCGGACCCGCGTGTCGCCACTGTCAGGATTGCAGACCGAGCGCCACCACACGGCAGGTCTAGAGAGACGTACTGGCACTCGCCCCAGTTGTACGGATGACTTAGCTAGCGATGCAACACTGACGAAGCCTCGCTTATTTGCAGAAACGATAGTTAGAATAGCCTTCAGCTAAGTCAATGGCTACGACCTAGCAAGGCGCCATAGCAATTGATAGTTATCGTATGAAGCATGTCTCATCAAGAACGATGTATACAAATGATGGATTAAAGTTAAGTATTCCAGCAGCTACGTACTTTTCTTTATAGCATTCATTACGTATCTTGTTTCAGACCTCACGCCATCCTGCGTGAGCTTATAGCGTGCATTTCGGCCTTCCCTAGCTATATAACAGCTGGGATACGTAGTTGCCGCATTACAGGCCAAATACTGCTGAGTCTACAGTATGAATATACTCATGAATCGAATGGTCGAAGGTTCCTATCACTCGGCAATTGCGAATTATGAATGCAACATACAAATTTATAAATGATAGATCTGCAGGTAGTATCTTAACGAATTTAAATGATGAGTACGACAGTAGAAGTACTTTTGAGAATGCGGTATATTTCTGCAAAACACTCATTGGTGTCGATGGTCCAGCAATTAAATAAAATATAAGTTGAATAACAGGCAAACAATAGATTCCTACTTCACGTAATTAGTTGTGAACAACAACATAGCTCGCGAGATTTTCACTTCCAAATGCGTACTTCGTCTTCACTGCATGAGGCACGGAAATCTCACAAGCACACAAGTCGGCAGTCCGAAGTATCTCTATCTCTCGCGATCACGCGCAAACTGCTCCACTGTTCAAGTCTGTGTGTCCGTCGCGCTGTGCTGTCCGCGTCCAGCACTCACTCCCGTGTCCAGTGCTGTACCCTCCCGAACTCCCGTGTCCTCCTCTCCCGAACTCGCTTCCATCCAGTCTCCCCATTCACGGGAGCTGTGACTGGTTAGAGAGCTCGCGGTATGTCTTCAAGCCAACGCACCCACAAACATATTTAAGCGCTTACGAATTACTGGAGTTACATTTAAATAACTTTAAATTAAATAAATATTCCTACGGCTGGACCATAAACACACTCTAACACACATTATGAGACACATAAACAAATTAAATAAACATATGTATATCTAAACAAAAGAAGCAAAAGGTCGGCCAGGAGCTTAATGTCTCTGTGCTTTCTAACACACAGTAAACAATTAACCAGTTTCTTCATCAATGGCGTATGCTGGATGTTAACAAAGCTGCTACCGTTTTTTCGTGTGACTGTGGAGTACTTATGGCCTGACGCGATCGATAGTAATCGGCCACTTTGACCTCCAATACCGTATGTACTATTTAAGGGGGGTAGGACGTCAAACGGGACGATTTGGAGCAGGAGAGGTACCAGAGGACATTTTAATTTCCACTGTCTATACTTTTACGAATAAATTCATAAAACTTTGTCAGAATGGACAGAAGGGATTCAGGATTTACACTAATAGCAGTGGAAGTTCAAAAATATAAGAAAATAATTTTTTTTTACATTTAAAAGTTGACATTTTTTCACTTACCATTGGCTGCATTTGTTGCTATAGGTACATTTTTCTTCATAAGTAAGGGAGATTCTTCGATGAATTTTGCACAGCATATAAACCCTACTTACAGGTGTATGAAACTCTAGACTTTTTCAAATCTATTGAAAACTATGGTAATAATTGAGATAATTAACTGTAAAATTTGAGTTTTTTCTAAACACGAAGTTTAAAATGTAGCAGCACATTCATTTTTTCATAAACTAAATAATTTCTAGAGTTTCATACACCTGTAAGTATGGTTTGTATACTGTGAAATCTCTCTTACTTATGAAGAAACGTGTACCTGTAGCAACAAACGCAACAAATAGTAAGTTAAAAAATGATGTAAGTTTACATGTAAAAAAAAATATTTTTTGATGTTTTTGAGCTTCCACTGCTATGAGTGAATTCTGAATCATTCCTTGTCATGCTGAAAAAGTTTTATGAATTTATTCGTAAAAGTATAGAGAGTGGGAATTAAAATGTCCTGTGGGGTCTCTCCTGCTCCAAGACGGCCCGTTTGACGTCCTACCCCCCTTAAGTTACATGCCTGTAATTCATACCAGTTTAGGTTTATACTAATAGCTTTCTAAAGACACGTCGATCGACAAAATCGGATAAAGAATTTATATTTTGGAAATTCGTTGCTGGGTGTTACTTGTATAATTTACTGTCACATACTAAACTTTAAACTGATAAAGATATTGAAAATCTGATTACACCATCAGAATCGTCGTGCAAATAATAGTAATGTACATGTTTCTGTTTGAGGTATCATGATTCATCTGGCTACTATTAATTTCTGTACGAACTGTGAAATGTCTGCCATTTAGGCTTCACAAATTCCGCAGTCTTTGGCACTCCCGACGTGTCTCCTTCATCTACACAAAGCACCGTCCTCGTCACAGCGGAATTCCCAGCCACGCGGCTGGACCATGCGCTGAGGCTACCCCTCTCCTCCGGCTAACGTTTGCCACCACGTGTTTGCTGCTGGGCCCCGGCTTTGACGAGCGTCTTGTGCGGCCGCCCCAATTCCGAACGTATAATATTTCCAGGGCGCCACAGCTCATCCATTACCTCACACCCTGTATAAGCGGAGCAGAGACGAGTGGGCAACCACTCTACCGATGGTAAGGGCCGCAGATTGGGAAATCAGTTAACGTAAACGACATTAAAAAAAGTTTAGATTGTTCTGATCCGGTTCCCGGCGACGAATATCTCAAAAACTGTGAAACTGGTCGGGTGTTTGAGCACTATTGTCATGGCTATTTATGAGAAGTATCTGAAGGGCGGAGATAGGACGAGTAGAAAACAAGAGCAGGAGAGCTTCTGTAAAGTTTGGAAGGTGGGAGACGAGGTACTGGCAGAAGTCAAGCTGTGAGGACGGGGCGTGAGTCGCGCGTGGGTAGCTCAGTTGGTAGAGCACTTGCCCGCGAAAGGCAAAGGTCCAGAGTTCGAGTCTCCGGCACACAGTTTTAATCTGCCAGGAAGTTTCATATCAGCGCACACTCCGCTGCAGAGTGAAAATCTCATTAAGGAACAAGATGTTGGACGTCCACGCCACATCACGGAACGTAGAGCTCGGAGACTTGTCGCTCTTTAAAGTAGGATAGGCGGCGATCTATGAGAGTTCTGACGACCTATTACGATTCCGGTGCAGGTATAAGTGTTTCGGGGCACACAGTTCATGGGTTCAGGGTACAATGTTGAACAGGGGGCTCTGCAGCAGACGACCTCTACGTTTTGTCCCTGTTGACACAGCTACAAAGTCAATCAATGATCACAGTAGACACGGAATCATCGAGGCTGGGCCCTAAACCAATGAAGAGTGTATCTTGGTTAGAAAAATCACGTTTATTGTTAACACCATGTATATGGTCGTGTCCAGATACGTCGTCACCCTGGCGAAAGGCTATTCGATACATGTGCCGCGCCAGGATTGCAGGCCATTGGGAGCAGAGTAACGCTAAGAAGAACACTTACGTGAGCTTCCATGACTCCTGTGGTAGAAATCGAAGGCGTCGTGACAGCTGTGGACTACACGAACATTATTGCAGTTACCTACATGTTCAAAGAGTGATGTCTTCCACGATAGCGATGGCATATTCCAGCAGGATAACTGTCCACGTCACAAGGCCAGCCGTGCGGGATTAGCCGAGCGGTCTTGGGCACTACAGTCATGGACTGTGCGGCTGATCCCGGCGGAGGTTCGGGTCCTCCCTCGGGCATGGGTGTATGTATGTTTGTCCTTACGATAATTTAGGTTAAGTAGTGTGTAAGCTTAGGGACCGATGACCTTAGCAGTTAAGTCCCGTAAGATTTCACACACACAAGGCCAGAATCTTGCTACAGTCATTTGAGGAGCATGACAGTGAACTCACGCTGATTCTTGGCCATCAAATTCGCCTAAAATGAACCAAAAGAAGAAATAAGAAATCTGGAATTCTATCGTGCTTAAATCCCTCACGGACAAACCACCAGCTCGTAATTTACGAGAATTGCACGGGTTTTGCATTGACATATGCTACTACATACCGCCGAAAATCTAATAAGGTCTTGTCGGATCCATTTCATGAAGAATCGCTGCTATATTGCGTTCCGAAGGTGGACCAAGACACTATGAAACAGTGATGTGAGGTAGGTCCGCTGTTGCTTTCTATCTACATAAATGATCTTTTGGATAGGGTGGATAGCAAAGTGAAGCTGTTTGCTGATGATGCTGTGGTGTACGGGAAGGTATCGTCGTAGAGTGACTGTAGGAGGATATTGGACAGGATTTGTGATTGGTGTAAAGAATGGCAGCTAACTCTAAATATACATAAATGCAAATTAATGCAGATGAATAGGAAAAAGAATCCCGTAATGTTTGAATACTCCATTAGTAGTGTAGCGCTTGACACAGTCACGTCGATTAAATATTTGGGCGTAACATTGCAGAGCGATATGAAGTGGGACAAGCATGTAATGGCAGTTGTGGGGAAGGCGGATAGTCGTCTTCGGTTCATTGGTAGAATTCTGGGAAGATGTGGTTCATCTGTAAAGGAAACCGCTTATAAAACACTAATTAGACCTATTCGTGAGTACTGCTCGAGCGTTTGGGATCCCTACCAGGTCGGATTGAGGGAGAACATAGAAGCAATTCAGAGGCGGGCTGCTAGATTTTTTACTGGTAGGTTCGATCATCACGCGAGTGTTACGGAAATGCTTCAGGAACTCGGGTGGGAGTCTCTGGAGGAAAGGAGGCGTTATTTTCGTGAATCGCTACTGAGGAAATTTAGAGAACCAGCATTTGAGGCTGAATGCAGTACAGTTTTACTGCCGCCAACTTATATTACGCGGAAAGACCACAAAGATAAGATAAGAGCCGGCCGGAGTGGCCGTGCGGTTCTAGGCGCTGCAGTCTGGAGCCGAGCGACCGCTACGGTCGCAGGTTCGAATCCTGCCTCGGGCATGGATGTGTGTGATGTCCTTAGGTTAGTTACGTTTAATTAGTTCTAAGTTGTAGGCGACTGATGACCTCGGAAGTTAAGTCGCATAGTGCTCAGAGCCATTTGAACCATTTTTGATAAGATAAGAGAGATTAGGGCTCGTACAGAGGCATATAGGCAGTCACTTTTCCGTCGTTCTGATTGGGAGTGGAACAGGGAGAAAAGATGCTAGTTGTGGCACGAGGTACCCTCCGCCACGCACAGTATGGTGGATTGCGGAGTATGTATGTAGATGTAGATGTGATCATAATTTTTTGGCTTATCAGTGTGTGTGTCCCTTCTGTGCAGTAATGCTTTACCTGTCTCAGATTTAATCATGTAATCAGCCAGTGCGCTCTGCCGTAAGGTGCGCCAAATGTGGTGGAAGTCATGTGTGAGCGGACTGCCCCTCCACTGAGCCGCAATGTGTAGTGGCACTATACTGTCCTCCAAGGACCAAAATTGAAACTGATGAGTGGCATACATTGGTTAATCAGCTCGACCCTCCTTTCCTGTTTTGTGGAGATTTCAATGCGCATCATACAGGGGATTCGAGATGAACGATAGTTATGGAGCAGCTGTTTTGGACATCATAAATGGATTCAGTTTATTTATTCCGAACAGTGATTGCCCAATTCTCATCCCGGCATCTGGAAGACGCTCGTATGCAATAGAATCTTCGAATACCTCCCAAGAATTTATGTGGGATGTCTGTTCTTACCTGCTGGGGTCTGATCATTTTGCTGTTCGAATAACTATAGTAAATGAGAGTTATCAGGTTCATATATGCAGTCATCAAAATGGAACTTGCGCAAAGCAGACTGGGAGGCGTATAAAACATACGTCAGTGAACACCTTCACGCAGGTTTATTGCAAGGGCCCGGTGATGAGCGTTACAGTCAGTTCATTTCCCTAATAAATGAGATGGCTGTATTTCCAAATACCAAGAAAAACGGATCCAGAGGCCGAAATGTCTTTCAATTCCATGTTGGAATCATAACTGCTCAAGGCAAATTGCTAAACGAAAGTTAACTTACAGCATCTGTAAAGGAGAACGCATGTGGGCGAATTTTCTCAGATACGAACAGGTGTCCGCTACCATCGAACATTTTTTGAAGCAGCAGAAGAAACAATCTTGGAAACAGATCTGTGAGGCGCTCACCAGAGGAACTCTGTTGTCTTCAGTTTGATCCACCACAAGCAAATTCCGAAACAAGTCCTCATTGAGTAATGGCTTACATGGCTGGCTGGATGACTTCCACAAACCATCCCTGAATCACTGCAAACCTCCGATTCTGTTTCTCCTTCGTCCTTGGGATCGATTCAGTCCTTACTGACTTCCTTTCAATTCTCAGAATTACGGAACATCTTAAAAGCTACCAATGATGCTGCTCCAGGGTATGATGACATCCATTACAAAATACTGGCCAATTTGCCAGACCAAGCCTTACACATATTGCTCGATATCTACAGTCATTCATGGGAGCTAGACAACATCCCGAGCGATTGGCGCACTTACATAATATTTTCCCTTATTGAAGCCCGGCAAAAACCACGATTTGGGCAGCTCATACTGTCCCATCGCTTTCCTTCTTGCGTGTTTAAAACTTTACAAAGGATCATGAAGCGCTGTTTAGAATGGTGGTTTGGGAGAAACTCGTTTGTGCCCCGCTCTCAATACCGGTTTCGAAAATGAAGAGGCACCATAGACAGCTTAAGTCTCTTAACTACCGACATAAAACGTAGTTATGCTTCAAATGGTTACTTGACGGTACTGTTTTTCGATGTTTCCGGTGCGTTTTACCGTGTGGACGTGAACGTCTTGATACGGAAGCTCCAGTCAAAGGATGTGCCATACCTCGTTACCCGTAACCTTTACTCTCTCCTACGGCAAAGGCTAATCTATGTCACACAACAGAACAGTATCTTGCATGGACCACGTCTGGTCTACAGAGGACTGACGCAAGGCTCCATCTTAAGTCCTATTCTTTATGCAGTGCACTCGTCAGACCTTGGCACAATCTTTTGTCCGTCAGTAAAAATACTAATGTACGCCGATGACATCTGCATGTACATGTTTTCTCTCAGCTTGAGGAAGACGCTAAGGTGATTGGATCGAGCTGTGTACATGCTGTATTCGTGGACGTGCAGAACTAGACTGAATCTGGCTGATATCAAATCTTCGGCTATTGTCTTTCCACGGTAGAGATGGACGATAAAAAAGCCCAAGATTCGATTAGGGCCTTTTTCCAATCCAGTAAGGGGCTCAGTCAAATGGCTTAGACTCTTCGTAGACAGCAGACTGACGTGTGCAAGCCATGTGGAATATCTGATTTCCAAGGTCAGCCAATCACTCGATATGCTGCGATATGGTGAAAAGTTGATGTTACAGTCCTACTCCCTCTTCACTGTGTTATGATTCGGTCTATACTGGATTATGGATGGACGCTATATGCAATGCCTTGACATCTCTACTAAGCAGGGTCGATACTCCACATACGCTTCTCTCTTGGGGAAATGAATTCTACACCTCTGAATGCACTTTTGGTGGAGGCAAGGGAGATGCCCCTTCAGTTCTGGAGGGCTGTCTTGAGTCAGAAATTCTTTCTTACTAGAGGCGCAAACAGTTCGTCCTCCAAAATCTTAACTGCTTCATCAAGGACAACTGGTACGCCGATGGGGGTTCGAAGGAGGAGGGTACCTCTCTTAGTTCAAAGTCTCAGGCAACAAAGATAATTGATACCCCTAGTCCTAAAAGACACTCTGCCTCCTTTATTTAGCTTGGAATACGAAGTACTTAACTTCCGGCCCACGATCTTCTATCAATGCAGAGGGTCAGATCGAACTTTCAGTACTTCTATTGGCGTTTCCAATCTGACTGCATCAACTTGGCCCTCATCGATCAAAATATTCACTAATGGCTCAGAAACAAGAGTGGAAATCAGCTTTGCTGACTTCTCTGGAGATCCACTATCTTGGACTATGTTTAAGATACGGACGGAAGTCAACATCCTCAGTGCTGTTGTTAGCTGAAGGAAGTCCTTCAGTATGCTGTAAATCAGTTCGACAACATCCTTATTGTCACGGGTTCGAGGAGTGCACTGGAAAACCTGAAAAAGCAACACAGGGGATTTGTCACTAACCGCCATGTGCTCGATGTAATTGAATTAATCTATCAGTGTGAAAGTCAGCATAAAGCGTCCAGTAATTATGGGTCAAGGGACACATTGATATCTCATGTAATGAGATGCGTGACCACCTAGCGAAACAAAATGTGATTGATGGCCAACATTACTACACTTGCCTTTCAAATACAGATTTTGTTGCTCGCGTGAAGAAAAAGGTCGATCAAGAATGGCCACAGACGTGGGAGATCTCACAACAGTCCAAACGCAGGCATTATGCTGCAGTACAACCGAATATTTCGCGAAAAGCCTGCTTTTCCCAAATCAAGCTATCTAGACGTCATACCACTACTATAACGCGTGTCCAGCTTTGTCACAGCTTTTGTCCTTCACGCGTTTTTAGGATGAAAGTTCAGCTATCTTCATACTGCCAAGTCTACGCAACAGATTACAGACCTCAACCATTTGATACCAGGGCGTTTATGCTACGACAGACAACGCGGACGGTTTCTTAAGTCCTTGATCAGAGCAGGAATTCCCCAAGCTACATATGTGACGAACCTGTTTCGAGAGCTTACCACGACGGACTATGTCAGTCACGGCCTGTTTCTACAAGAAACGGATATCCAGTTACAAGTCAGATACAAAGGTTCCAGTGTACAAAGTTGTGATGTATGGACTGTATTGAGTGTATGGATGTACGAAGTGTATCATGAAGTTTACCTGGAATTAAAGCAAGTTCTAATGCCTATGCTGTATATATGATATTGTATAGCAAATCTGGCTAAATGGTTAATGCCAGAGACAAATAAATTACAAAAAAGGCCTAACTGGATAGGCTACGCGCACCAGATCTTGCGGCCGAACTTAAAAGCCCTGACTGAACCCTAGGTATGTTTGACTAAGGAACCCCTTGAGTGCGAGGTCGCAAAAAGGCCAATGACGTTTATGGCATTCAACGCCCAACATATTGTCTATCATGCGGGCACAATATTGCCTGCTAATTGCAACAGGGAACGGGACTGAACGTATCCAATGAGGAGCACAGCATGAGGCCACGGAGTGTAGTTGAACGGCTAAGTCAGTGAATAACTCATAACAGTGCTACAGTGTTAGTGGAACTGATACAAAGCAAGGCAGTGACAACAATGAACATAGCAAGCATTGCATTATGTCTGCAACAACAATTGCCGAAGTTGACATTTTGCTAGAGAGAAACGTAAGGAATTTCACAGGGTGAGCAAGAAGTGACAGATGAAATATTAGCGTTTCTGCAAGATGAGTCACTGGAATGTGTGGTGTTATATACGATCTATTGTGGAGATAATGTACACGAAGAGCACAAAACGACGATGTTTGTTTAACAAGTGAAAGTGATACTGAAATAGATGACGAGCCATGTAGTTCATCATTCTTGTCAGACAGGGAGCCACAAATCACATTTCCACTGAAGTGTAGTGAAGAACAACCATTGTCCAAGGAGCAGGTACTAAACGTAATTACATACGTGGAAGATCATACAGAGCATAGTAAGAAACAATTATCAACAGATTTTGGATAATGTGAGACTTGAGTTTCTCCTGCCGCATACAATTTTTAGCCAGGTAATATTTAAAGCAACCGCTGCAGATATTACCTAGCTGAATTCCCATAAGTTCTTTGAAGATTTTGAATAAGTCTGCAACAATATGAGTGTATGGTGTCAATCAAATAAGACACCTTACATTGAATTCCTGAAACAATTCCGGTTAACTCGATACGTCACACGACATAGTTACGTGAAATTGTACGAATATTATTGATATGTGAATCGAATAAACAAACCGTCAGTTCGTGAATATAAACCACTAACACTCGACCGCTACGGTCGCAGGTTCGAATCCTGCCTCGGGCATGGATGTGTGTGATGTCCTTAGGTTAGTTAGGTTTAATTACTACTAAGTTCTAGGCGACTGATGACCTCAGAAGTTAAGTCGCATAGTGCTCAGAGCCATTTGAACCATTTGAACCACTAACACTCACACGAGTAATCGAACGCAAGTAATTTCCCAGACCCGAGCTACGAGATGCAGTGCTGAGGGAAAGAGTCACACAAATGTTAGAAGTGTATAAGAAAAACTGAACATTTGAGGGAGGACAAGGCGCGCTTGTTACAAAAACTGGTGTTTGCGCGTTTTAATTTACAAGGTGCGTATGATAATGACCTACTACGTTATGCACATCAAACTGCATGCTACATAGATTACAGTGATTTCAAGGGATGCAGTGGATGGATGCTTGATTTCAAACAGTACTACAGAACTGGAAGACGTAAGATAACAGAATTTCAAATATACTGTCAACTTTACGATGTGTAACGTCGCAGCTATTTACACGGCTGCAGAAATTTGCAGTATGTTTTATTCCGTTGGGTCAAGCTGTATTGGAGGCTGGCAATGAAGCCTCCAGCCTCGGCCGTTGCGTAGTCGGCTGCTGGCGTCATAATGCGATCTGTCTCGGTGTGCGGACCGTGAGAACTGCACTGTGTGGAGCGTACTAATATCACTTATTCATATCACCTAAGAAACTAAATAACTATCTTAAATATGATCTGTTTGTTTTCAAATTTGGTATAGGAACTTTTATAATTTAGAAGAACAGTGTGTAAAATTTTCATGCGGATAACTATTTGGTTTGGAAATATAAAAAACCTATTAAAAAAGCAATTAACCGACACTTAGTAAATTCAGATAGGAATCATGACAGTTTAAGTTTCTTTGTTGTTTGAAAACAATAACAGCACTCTCAACGTGCACCAGTCATTTTCAAGGAATTTTGATTGTAAACTTATAATAATTTTGCTTTCGTAATGGAAATAATAGTTTAAAAGTTGATATTATTTTTTGTGTTAGGGTGGGAGTAGATAAGCGTGAATGTGTGTGTGTGTATGTGGGGACATACGTCAAATTTCAATTTTATAATGTATTACACCATCCGTAACTAGCAAGTGTTACGTAACCAGGATGTCTTGAAAACGGTGAATCCCCCTAACTAGTGGATGACATATGTCTAGGAGCGTTTGCTTTTGTAATAAGGCAGCCAGAAAGATAGTAAGAGGCCACTTAGTTCTAAAGTATATTTCAAGCATAGTTTTCTTTTTATTTTCGTTTGGTTTGGTTTTGTGGAACATTTTGTGAAATTTTTCAATATGAAGTGACGTAGATGCATCTGCGAATGCTGATTGGAGTAAAGCGGTTTGCGAGCGAAATTGATCATGAAAGGTTAATCTGATTGGATGATCATTTTGATCAACCGATGAAAGAAGAGTCTTTCCCAAGTAATTGAATGAGTTGAGCGACGGCATTTAGTCAGTCGTGGACTCGCTGTCGGACGAGATGATCATGTGAAATGTGTCCGAAAAAATTATCTATAAGATGAAGAAATGACGGTTAAATCGCGCTCGGGTATATCGCCGTGCTAGCAGATGCAATTACAGACATTTCGGTTAAGTTTTGAGAGGTTTTGGAATGTTGGTTGCCGAATAAACCACGTGTGAAACTATCCGCCTTTGTGTATAATTCTGCGTGGCGTGTTCCGTATGCATTTACAGAACATTATGGCGAGCATCTGCTTTCGAAGAATCCACTGAAAAGGACGGAATGTGAACTAGTTTTGTAACAGAGTATTGCCTGAGAGAATCTCGTAATATTTCGGTTCGGACTTAGCACATTTCTGGCTGTCTTACGTGTGATATAAGCTGCACGAACTAGTAGTAGATGTACTACCAACATAAATGTGGGCTTGGTGACACCATAAATGAAAAGGACCGTAATAAAACATCAGTATTTACAAACAAACATTTTCAATGAAGGGAGGAAGCAAATTATTAACAGAGATTTACAGGTTTATCTTGTTACTTGAGTTACGCGGACTTAGTAATCGTAAGTATGGACGGTGATTTTCTTCAACGCTGCTTTTCTCCTCGTCTACATAGTACCTACGAATGCAGAGCAACGGGTGGAGAACGGACGTTATACTGAGGTAGGCGGACATTAATAATTAAATCACAACGCAGCGCACCAAACCCGCCCCGCCGCAGATGCACAGCAAACTGCGGAGTCGGCGTGAAAATGTGTAGAAGAGGTTAACAAACTCATCCCATCGTTCAGTAAGCTACTTGTTTGCAACTCATACCACCAGGATTTTGAAGACGAAATGAATATGAAAGCATCCCTGGAAATTAGAGGTACCAAGAGAGTTGTATCAAGAATAACTAACGTCAATGCCTTAAGGTATTCGTGTACAATTGTACTGATTGTTAAGCTGGATGGCGAATTGACTGGAAAGTTATTAATTGTGCTGCGAGAAGTTCGAGGAGCTCTGTCCCCTATGATTCTTTCTCGTGTGCATGATCTTGCAATGGCAGTAGCGAATATTTACATCACAGCAACAGAGAGTGGGAAAATGAGTGTAGGTGAACAACTGTGGTATGAGCACTGTTTTTGGCTAATAACTGGTCAAAACATCTTGCTTTTTCTTGATTCCTCGTCTTCGTATAAAAATCATACTTCTTTAGAGCAAACTATCCCTCTTAGAGAGCGTGAGACATCGCATTTCATACCCCAAGGAACCACTGGACAAATTGAGCCTCTGGATGTTTATTTTTTCCGTGCCCATAAAATGTACTATCGCACTATCTCCAGCTATGCCTTAAAGGATAAGCTCCACGATAGACTGTTTCGCATTCGGTTGCTTCTCATCACATTCCTTCACTTCTCATCACCCCGTTACACCAATATGACTCCCAAGAAGTTCGCCTTCTATCTTGATGGTGCGAACCTTTTTGGTCACTGTGGCGCGCCATTTTTCTTTCGGTATTCGTGGTGCAAGTTAATGATTTGTTCTGAACATTTCTTGAATGTCTACGACGTCCATTTTGTGCACTGTAACACATACATCCCATAGAAGGTTGATCCCTGCACCTCTCGGACTCTCATTTTAAGTCGCCCTCCTGATGCACATGGTAAGTCATTAGCAGCTAATATTTTTCCTGTCGTAATTGTTAACACAACACTTTCAAATGGGCCTTACTAAACGTTGTAGTTGTGACCTCGCACTCTAGAGTTCCTTGTAAGACCTTAAACGTGTCTATATCCTCGCGGAACTATTGCCAACACATGCTTCTTATTCGTGGTGTATCTGTCAGTAAACATGCAGCGTGAGGAAGCCAATGTAGTCAGACTGAAACCAGTGCGTCGACACTGAAGAAATGGGAGAGTCTAAAAAGTTAACTGTGTTATAAATTTCTTTTGGTTGTAGACGAAAACAGCAAGCCCAGTGGGTACGTATCTTGTAATACTGCTCTCTGCTGTTGTGTTTCCAGTACGGAACAACTCATTTAACCAAACGGTTATAAGAAATCCCACACCACACAGCTCCTTCGTAATACCAACTATAATAAAAAATAGAGTAATAGCAAAATGTATTACAATGTATGCCGATGGTATGAGACCTTTTGGTGCTGTTTCTGGTGAAGGTTTCAAAGAACTAGGCTACGATGCTCTAGATGCACATTATGGACAAGTCAGCGTTAAGATGTCATGCTACATCTCTCCACTATAAGAAGACACGTCAAAGAACAGGTTGATACAATTTGAAACAACTGAATGCTTCCTGTAATTAAGGAAGTTATTAATAAAACATGTGCTGCGACAATTGATATGTGGACTGCTTCACACAATCAGGTACTCTACTTGACACTTGCAGCACATTACACAAACAAGGATTTGTCTCTTGTTAGTAATGTTTTATTTACAACTTAATTCTCGAATGTTAAGAACATGGGAGCAAATTTGCAGGACATGTTGCATAATTGGGTTTTTCTCTGCGACCAGGGTGCCAATGTAATATTACTGGCCATTTGCGAGAGGTACTCACACTCTGTGGGTTCCTTGCAAATATAGCTGTGTATATAGACAGTTTATCCATTCGGGGTCTCAAGGATCCCAACGAGTTCTGCTGTTATCGACATTCCTACTGGTAAGATATCGGTTCCAGGGATTCCAAAACTTTCGAGAACGTTTCAGTTTGAAGTTTGAAGTCGAACAACAAATAACAGAAGAAATATTTTTTCCTTGGTATATGATTACAAACTGTACAGCGAAACTTTTCTTTTTGCCAAATTTCATGGTTGTCAGTCAATGGGAAGTATCCTGTAGGTTTTGAGGAGTGAGTTTGCTACTATCAAAGTATGTGACGTAAATGGCCGTTCTTTTGATTGCATTGACTTATAAGCTTTACTTTCTTACATCGACAAAGAGCCGTAGACTTCAGTATGTGACACAAAATTAATCTTGATGCATTCACCCGTTCTTGAGAAAAAGGGTTTTGATTAGTCAGACATACAGACAGACAGACAGAGAAACGGAAAACAAAATGACTACCGATTCAGGTATGGAACCCTAAAAATCATTGAAAAATGAGGGGAGGGTTCTTTGTGCTGCTCATTGTACTAACATAGCACTTAGCCACACTTCCGATGAAGATAGCTTCTCGCTAAATGATGCCAAGAAGATTGCAGTAACAATAAATACTGCAAAATGCATTGCACGGTACGTGAAGGAAAGTGGCATCTGCTTAACTTTGAAACAAGAGGTCGGTACACACTGGACTGGCTTGTACAATATGCTAGAGTTCTCACACAATGAATATAATGAAATTGCTGCTTTAATGGCGGAAAAGAATCCCACTTACAGACTGTAGGAATATGTCAGAATAAAATTCAGTCGTCTGTTTCAAATATGTTATTATATAATAATCAGCTTAAGTGACGAATTGTTGATTTACTGAAACCATTTAATGAGGGCACTGACGAAGTAGAAGGCGAAAAAGAACCTACAATCTAGTTAGTTCTTCTTTGATTCAAATCTGTTATGTCAATGAAAATGGCTGTCAAATAGTGAGAGGTGAGTTAAATCAATGCAGTTGCAAGTACTGTTTCATTACGATGCGAAAAAATGACGTATTTATAATTAAGTTCAAATGGTTCAAATGGCTCTGAGCACTATGGGACTTAACATCTAAGGTCATCAGTCCCATAGAACTTAGAACTACTTAAACCTAACTAACCTAAGGACAGCACACAACAGCCAGTCATCACGAGGTAGAGACAATCCCTGACCCCGCCGGGAATCGAACCCGGGTGTGGGAAGCGAGAACGCTACCGCACGACCACGAGCTGCGGACTATAATTAAGTAGCGTAACTGATGTATACAAGGGATTAAAAATCTAGCTTTGATTTCTGTACGTGAGAGGGTCGTAATTACTTGTAACTATAGTTGTAAAACTATCGTATTCTACCGTGGTCTACCATAAGTAAGCATAGACTACGGTAGTTCTCCCAGTAGCTTTGGGCAGATAAGGCTGTACAGCGTTACCTGTATGTTCGGTGTGTTGCATACCAATCGGGCGTTACATCATAGCGATCGCTTTCTTTACATATCCAATAAGTGTATTGCTAGATTCGCCTAAAAGCTGGAAGCAGCGAACTGTCTAGAAACTGAATGAGGACATGTAAAAGGCCAGGTAACCTACGGGACATTTTTGTTCTACATGGTTATCATCCTGTCTGTTACTTAAAAATAAACAGTATTTGTAGCAAAATTGAAACTGTCGATGTTTAATTCTGTTTTTGTTCGAAAACTGTTGATCTGTAATGTCAAACAGAGGGGTGTTGTAGTAAAAATAAAGAAAACAATACAGATTTATCATATAGTGTTAGAAAACACAATTTCCTTAACAAGAAGGTAAAAAGTTATGAAACATCAAAAAATGGTTCAAATGGCTCTGAGCACTATGGGACTTAACATCTATGGTCATCAGTCCCCTAGAACTTAGAACTACTTAAACCTAACTAACCTGAGGACATCACACACATCCATGCCCGAGGCAAGATTCGAACCTGCGAACGTATAAAACATCGCTCGACTACTCCATCGAACTTACGTAAAACATGTTTCTGTTATTCACAAACAACTGTCGCTTTTATCAGTAATAACAGGGAGAGTCTTGCCTTTGATCATGATAAGCAACGTTCTATTGAGTACAAAATAACAGTAATTATATAGTATCGCTTTACTAAAGCAGAACGTGTATAAATCAGAAATCTTCCCAAATCGTACAAGCATTCAGTACCCTTTTATACGTTAATTTTTTTTTGTATAAAGCGGAACGTGCCTAACGCGGAAACGGAATGCTAATTTTAAGACTTAATTAATAATTCATTGAATAATATGGAAAGGAGCTTATACAATACAAATGTATTACAGTATACATTACGTATCCACCAGTTTACAAGAAAGCTACTTTTTTGGATATTTGTGGTAAGTTCCTGTGGGACCAAACTCCTGAGGTCATCGTTCCTAGACTTACACACTAGTTAATCTAACTTTAACTTACGCTAAAGGCAATACACACACCCATGCCCGAGGGAGAACTCGAACTTCCGACGGGGGAGCCGCGCGAACCGTGGCAATGCGCCCTAGACAACGCGGCTACACCGCCCGGCAAAGCTACTTTCAACGCAAAGACTGTACAGTCCTGACAGCGCTGTTAGGCGGCGCAAGCCAAGAAAAGAGGTTAGATGCAGCGTGAAGTTGTGGACGTGGACATTAAACCGCGCCGCTCTGTGTGTCAGCAAACAAGTTACTCGCAGTGTCGGTACAGCAAAGGAAATGGTTCGTGAGCGCTCTGCCTGTCGGCCTTTCTCGTTTTTCATTATTACTGACGCGCTCGGGCGCACACCAGAACATCGTTGCGCACCGACGAACACTGCTGGAATGTGCGCAGTGGAAGAGGGGTTGTTTTTCCGTTAAACAACGGTTTTACCTGGCAGGGTCAAGCATTACAAGGAAATGCACTACCTGCATTATTCTCTGCCAGTTTCGGTTGACTACTAGCACTTTGAGTGATAACATGATGACAAACAAAAAGTATGTGTTGCAAACACTTAACGAAAAGATTAAGGAAAACGAGGCGAGTGAGGAAGAAAAAGTTTTTGTGCCCAAAATGATGTGTTGCAAATGCGGTAACACACGAATGTATAATTAAGAAACGAGGAGAAGATACGGGATGAATAGATAAAAGGGTACGGGGAAATGAACAATTCGAGATGAAAAATGCACTGACAGAAAAATGTCCAAGGAAAGACTCATTGCCGGCCTTAGTGGCCGTGCGGTTCTAGGCGCTACAGTCTGGAGCCGAGCGACCGCTACGGTCGCAGGTTCGAGTCCTGCCTCGGGCATGGATGTGTGTGATGTCCTTAGATAAGTTAGGTTTAATTAGTTCTAAGTTCTAGGCGACTGATGACCTCGGAAGTTAAGTCGCATAGTGCTCAGAGCCATTTGAACCATTTGAACCAAAGACTCATTGTACTGTTGTGTAAAAACATGTTAGGTGAAATGGAGAAGCCACTGGTGATAGCAAAGGCGGCAAAACCGCGTTCTCTCAAAAACATAGACGTCAGTAAGCTTTCAGTCACATGGAGAAGCAAGGAAAAAGCATGGATGGTGAGGAATCTTATGGAAGAATTATTGTGCTCTTTCAGTGCCAAAATGAAAAAGAGGGAATCGCCAATTTCTCCTTATCTTATACAATACAAATTACCATCCGAAAATATAGTTATCAATTAAAGGTGAAACTGGCTTGTTTCCTGCCAGGTTGCCGGCCGCGGTGGTCTAGCGGTTCTAGGCGCTCAGTCCGGAACCGCGCGACTGCTACGGTCGCTGATTCGAATCCTGCCTCGGGCATGGATGTGTGTGATGTCCTTAGGTTAGTTAGGTTTAAGTAGTTCTAAGTTCTAGGGGACTGATGACCACAGATGTTTAGTCCCATAGTGCTCAGAGCCATTTGAACCATTTGAACCTGCCAGGTTCAACCAGCCGCACACAGCGCTTGGACCATGGGGTTATTTACACACGCAGGTCCCATTATAGGCGATTTTTGATGCAGTCTCTTATTCTTGGTGTTGAAGAAGTCGAAAATGCATTTGAGTTGCACGGTCGGTTTCTGCCCTGGATGCAGTAAGTTCGATTGCCTTGTCAGTAAGACAAATAAAGCCCGAGACTGTTATAAAGGGCTTCAACGAAGCGGGATTTGGAAATCAAGAACAAGTTCCTTTTGTGGCCATTGAGGCTCCAGAAAATGCAGCGGCAATTACTGAATTAATTAAAATCCGAAACATTTCATGTTGTGCAGATGACTATATTGGAGGTAACGACTTTTTGACAACTCACTCCACTTTTACTTCAGCAACAGATTCAATAGAAATCTGCGACACAGAAGGTGATCAGGAAGAAACAAAGAAAAAAAGAAGACAGCAAAATAATGGTTCAAAAATGGTTCAAATGGCTCTGAGCACTATGGGACTCAACATCTTAGGTCATAAGTCCCCTAGAACTTAGAACTACTTGAACCTAACTAACCTAAGGACATCACACACACCCATGCCCGAGGCAGGATTCGATCCTGCGACCGTAGCAGTCCCGCGGTTCCGGACTGCAGCGCCAGAACCGCACGGCCACCGCGGCCGGCAGCAAAATAATGCCCCAAATAAATGTCCCAGAATGCAAAAAATTTTGTAGAAGAAACAAATTTGAAAAGGAAATTAAAAAAGGTCTCGCTCCTTGATATGTGGCAAAAAAGTGAAACGTAAAGTAAATAAACACGGGAATAAATAAAAGTACGCACAACAATAAACTAACGTAAAGTTAGAGAAAAAATGCAGAATTTCCGTATTATTTATCAATTAGTGTAATATTCTGTTTTACTATTGTACAATGTACAGCAAATGAGCATCTAATATGCAAGAGTGAAGGTACATAAATACGTGCTTAATTAAAAATTTAGATTTTTGTGCATGATATCTGACAAATTTCATGTAGCCTGATGAGTTTTGTGTAATCGGGGAACTTCTCCAATTCGGCAAATTATTTTAGTCCCATTCGATTCCGTTTTGAGCAAGTTTTACTGTATATATTTTTTGCTTTTGTGCATGTAAATTATACTTGCATCAAAAGTAATTGCTTTGGTTACACAAAAGAGCAAAAAACACGCGCTCAACTAATTTTTATTACTTATAAAACGAAATTTATATTCTGTAAGGATATAAATACACAATGGACTAACACAGAATGATGAGCGGCTATAATTATGGGCAAAACAAACAAACAAAAAACAGAGAGAAGTCGTCGGCTCCTATTTTCTCTTTAGTACATTCATTTGTGTTTCTTTCCTACCAGTTCTACTAAGATCAGCGATAATCCTACCATTTATTACGTCATTTATGTAGTACACCAAAGCTACCGAACCGTAGTTGCTGTACAGCGCAACTCTACTTCTGGCCATAACATTCCCACATTCCTTTGTTCGTCTTTCCGTGATATCAACATGCTTGACATAAATGAAAAGTAGGAAACTTTTAACAGTGTGCAACGGAAGTGTGCTAGTTTAACAGGTACTACATGGAATCATTAACGTTGTCGTCCTTGTATAGTTAGTGCACGCTGTCTTAAAGCCAAAGCATTATAATTCGCATAATATTTCATCACTGTAAAATACATTTTTGACGGGTAAACCTTCATTCATTTCCGTATTACTTATATCTCTATAGTTTTTTTTTTTAAGATAGAGCTGTGAAGTACAGTGTCATTGCCACCAAGAAAAATAGATCGCTTCAAAAACTGGGCCAATAACAAATTCTCCGCTGCAGATGAAGTAGATCTTTGTATTTTAATGCACGTTGGACATGATGATTACATGTTAAAGTAGGGAGCAGTCATGAAAGGATTTACCAGGGATGACTACTGTTGCGAGATGTGTTTTGTATCTCTCAGCGACAAGCGCACCTAATGAACGGCATTTTAGTAAAGCTGGCATGTTATTAACAAATCGACACAGCTAGTAATCTACTGCTGATCAACAGTAATTATAATTTTTTTTTTTGCAAGTGAGAAGTATGAAGAGCTAGAGTTGTGAATATATGATGTTATTCGTGTGTTTTCTTTGTAAAGACAGTCATCTTCTGGATTTGAGGCATATTATTTATGTAACATGTGCGCAGTTTCCTATTATTGACAAGCAGAATAAACCTTCTGTTTGGAAAGAAGTCTTTTACTGTCTTGTACTGAAAATCAAATTATTTTCGACGTTCTTTATGAAGTTAACTGTGCAAGGTAAGCGTTTTTAGAAACATTACTTTTGAACAGACAGAGGATACAAGTAATGTGCCGTATTATGTGACAGAACACGAGGTTAATTCCATAAAAACTGATTGTTTTGGTAATCTAAGGATGAATCCAGAGAGTGATGAGTCGCAGGCTATTTGTACTTTACAACATGATGATTATAGGAGAAGAGAGAATGAAGGGTCAGACTATAGAGAAAGGACAAACGAGGAATAAAAGGTAAGTCAAAATTATATCGATTTGATACCTGATTATAAGAATACGTATGCAGTTTATGAGGAAATGGATGTGATGAGCACAGCCTTTATTTGCCAATGTCATCTCAGAGGACTCACAGCTCTTTTGTGGTATGTACATCGCGATTAAAAGACCTCGAACTACAGCTGTAATGTTTTCTTATTTTGGCTTCTGCACTATTGTGTACTCTCCCACTTTCTATAAATGTATCAAGAATACTCTTTAACAACCACAATGACGAGCACAGTAAAAGAATAAACTTCAATTAACAATGTCCAACAACAAGGAGGTAACAATTTGAGAAGCTGTGGAAACGAAAAAGACTAAACATATAAGGAAACAAAATAATACATATGGTGCTGCGGTCGGCAACGCTTATATAAGACAACAAGTGTCTGGCCAAGTCGTTACATCGGTTACTGCTGCTACAATGGCAGGTTATCAAGATTCAAGATTTAAGTGAGTTTGAACATGGTGCTATAGTCGGCACACGAGAGATGAAACACAGCATCTCTGAGGTAGCGATGAAGTGGGGATTTTCCCATACGACCATTTCACAAGTGTACCGTCAATATCAGGAATCCGGTAAAACATCAAATCTCCGACGTCGCTGCGGCCGGATAAAGGTCCTGCAAGAACGGGACCGATGACGACTGAAGAGAATCATTCAACGTGGGAGAGCTCCAATCCTTCTGCAAATTGTTGCAGATTTCAATGCTGGGCCATTGAAGAGTGTCAGCGTGCGAATCATTCAACGAAACATCATCGATACGGGCTTTCGGAGCCAAAGGCTCACTGTGTACCCTTGATGACTGCACAACACAAAGCTTTACGCCTCGTATGGGTCTGTCAACACCGACATTGGACTGTTGCTGACTGGAAACATGTTGCTTGACCGGACGAGTCTCGCTTCAGATTGTATCGAGCGGATGAACATGTACGGGTATGGAGACAACCTCATGAATCCATGAACACTGCATGTCATAAGGGGTCTGTTAAAGCTGGTGGAGGCTCTGTAATGGTGTGGGGAATGTGGAGTTGGTGTGATATGGGACTCCTGGTACGTCTAGATACGACTCTGACAGATGACACATACGTAAACATCCTATATGATCACCTGCATTCATTTATAACCGTTTTGCATTCCGACGGACTTGGGCAATTCCAGCAGGACAATGCGACACCCCACACGTCCAAAATTGCTACAGCGTGGCTCCAGGAACACTCTTCCGAGTTTAAACACTTCCGCTGGCCAACAGGCTCCCCAGACATGAGCGTATCACTAAGAGTTGCAACAGCAAACAAAAAATAAGTACGATAGACATGATGGTTATAAGTTATAAGCCAACAGGTATCTGAATAAGATTACGAAAGTATAGAACGATATTTGCCCTAACAAGTAAAGAGAGACACATTTTGACAGGAAAACAACTGGAGCAGACATCTCAGACCATAAAGATACAAAAACGGGAGAGAAGATGTAATACTGTAGGTGATCTATAAAGGGCCATAAATTCTTAACATACGTAAAGGAGCAGAAAGTGAAAGAAGATTAAATACTGTAGGTAACCTGTAATAGGCCATAGATTATTAAGACAGAGAAGATTAAATAATGCAGGCAACCATTAGAAGACCACATTGGGTAGTAATCAGGTAACGTGCCCCATTTACTAACAAGTGTTTAACAAGTGAAGAAATTCTGCCGTAAGAAATGAGCAAACAGTGAGCTGGCTAAAACTGAGATAGGAACGTGATATTGAACTTTTAAGGGAAGTATACTGGAAGATATTGGGAGAAATGCTAATCGTCATGAAGCAGCGTAATAACAACAAGAATGAAGACATTAAAATACGGCAGCATGAAACAAAGGCAAGTACTTGATACATTACGTAACAACTGCCACCTTTATGGTAAGAAGAGAAACAGACACACTTAGTAAGTACTGAATTACGTGTAAAAACAGGCAGAAAAGACTGTTTTAAGACTAATAACGAAATGTTAAGGACTAAATACTACTGGCAGTGCAAAAAACTAATTCTTTCAGACTGAGAGTGCATGGTGTTTCGGCGAATGCAATAAAAGGAAGGCTAATATTATATGCAAGCACGAAAATGTAAAGTGACGGGGAGAAAAACAGTCGAATGTTGACCAGACGGAAGCAAGATGAACTAATAGACTATAACGGACGACGGACCCAATTACCTGCCGTTAAGTGGGTCACTGGGGGGATCCTAGCCCTACCTGTACACAATCCAGTCCCTTAAACGGGCGAGGTGTACAAAAAGTATAAGTCTGTAGCGCTGTTAGCTTCCAGGCCGGAGAGACAAGAGGCACAAAGTTAATGGCACTCAAGTAAAATGTCGTGAAAGGACACTGTTAATAACAGTAATGGTGCCTCCATTTGAATAATTAGTTATGTATTTCTGTTACAGCATTAGAATGTAATTGCTCGTTACTAATTAATAAAAATTGTCTGTTTCATGTAATTACCTAATTGGTGTACGATGGGAGCGAGACTGGAAGACAGAGAAAAGCTTACCACAATGAAGCAACGAGCGAGGGAAAAATTCCCAAAGCAAGATTTCTCGACAGCAAATAACCAACAGCAGCTATTATTAGCTTCTTCGTCTTAAACTTGTTGCAATTTAATTAAAGAGAGTTTTACACCAGAAACGTTTTGCTTTTATTTATAAAGCGTTTTCTGTGCGAAAACTGGATGCGTAGGTTTGTACAGTTTTGGTTGTTTTAAATTAAAAACAGCATTTTGTTTATAAAGCTGGTAGGCAAATCGCTTATGGCGTTTCTTCATCTTGTTTACATATTCTTCAAACCACTGCTTATTCCCTCTTTGTTAGCAGAGGCCGATGTGGAAAGTCTTCGTTTCACATTACACTAGCAATTTTTGCCTTTCTGCAGTTTTCCTTGCTCTGCATTTACGTTATTTACACTTTCACGTCACTTTTGGAGACAAACATACTATACCTAACAGCAGCCTTGGGTCAACTCTGTTTAGTGTAGTGTATAGATGGCAAAGTACCGAAGGTATGTTAAATTATGATTAATAAGTGGTTACTAACGGCTATACGAGGTGCGGCTAGAAAAAAAACCGGACTGATGCTGGAAAAAACATTTATTTACAATTATTTACAATTTCATTTTATCTCCTTCAATGTACTCTCCTCCTCGGTCTCTACACCGCTCCATACGAATTTTCCACTGTTCATAGCAATGCTGCAGATCATTTTCGGTAAGTCCATAGATTACTTCCGTCGCTTTTTCTTTTACTGCTTCAACAGTCTCAAATCTAGTTCCTTTCAAAGCTGACTTGACTTTAGGGAAAAGAAGAAAGTCACAGGGGGCCAAATCAGGTGAGTAGGGTGGATGATCTAAGATGGGAATGTTGTGTTTTGCCACAAACGTCTTCACTGACAACGCACTGTGAGCTGGGGCATTGTCTTGGTGAACGATCCATGACTTTTTTCTCCACAAATCGTTCCGTTTTCTCCGTACTCGCTCACGTAGGGTAGCCAGGACGCTAATGTAGTAATGCTGATTCACTGTTTGTCCCTCTGGTACCCAATCAATGTGCACAATCCCTTTGATGTCAAAAAAAACAATCATCATTGCCTTGAATTTCGATTTTGACATTCGTGCTTTTTTTGTCGTGGAGAACCAGGAGTTTTCCAATGCATCGATTGGCGTTTAGTTTCGGGATCGTAAGTAAAAAACCACGATTCATCGCAAGTAATATTATTTTGTAAGAAGGTGGGATCACTTTCAATGTTTTCCAGGATGTCAGAACAAATCATTCTTCGGCGTTCCTTCTGTTCAATTGTGAGACACTTTGGAACCATTTTTGAACACACTTTGTTCATGTTGAAACTTTCATGAAGAATCTGCCTAACACTTTCCTTGTCAACTCCTGTTAACTCAGACACTGCTCTGATTGTTAAACGGCGATCTTGTCGAACAAGTTTACCGATTTTTTCAATGTTTGCATCAGTTTTTGCTGACAATGGTCTGCCAGTGCGAGTGTCATCACTGGTG
The DNA here is from genome assembly GCF_023864345.2 of Schistocerca serialis cubense. Lineage (NCBI taxonomy): Eukaryota > Metazoa > Arthropoda > Insecta > Orthoptera > Acrididae > Schistocerca > Schistocerca serialis. Next base: position 175,332,543 of record NC_064640.1, on the reverse strand, counting down.
TCTTCGCGGCCATCTTTAAATCGTTTAAACCACTCAAACACTTGTGTTCGCGATAAACAATCATCGCCGTACACTTGTTGTAACATTACAAACGTTTCACTTGCAGATTTTCCTAGTTTGAAACAAAATTTGATGTTAACACGCTGTTCTTTCTGTACACTCAACATTTTCCGATGCACAGACAAAACGTCAACTACTTAAAACAGACGCCACGGGCAGACTGAGTGCAGGAGGCAGATGAAACTCGAGCAGTAGGCGGAGCGAGAGTCACGTGACAGGCCACGCGACTTTCAGCCTTATTGCATTCGTTTTATTGTTTCACCAGAACTAGTCCGGTTTTTTTCTAGCCACACCTCGTATGCCTAGTATTGATAAATATGAACAGAGACAGCAATGTGCTGAATTACAAACATTCTGTTGTATTAAGATTCCAATATTAGAGCAAGAATAAGTAGAAAGCCATCAAACTGTTGGAGGAGAAAGACAACCAAAAACCCAAGTAATAAAATTGAGTACAATCTAAGTAGCGTGTAAGTACAGGGTTATTACAAATGACTGAAGCGATTTCACAGCTCTACAATAACTTTATTATTTGAGATATTTTCACAATGCTTTGCACACACATACAAAAACTCAAAAAGTTTTTTTAGGCATTCACAAATGTTCGGTATGTGCCCCTTTAGTGATTCGGCAGACATCAAGCCCATAATCAAGTTCCTCCCACACTCGGCGCAGCATGTTCCCATCAATGAGTTCGAAAGCATCGTTGATGTGAGCTCGCAGTTCTGGCACGTTTCTTGGTAGAGGAGTTTAAACACTGAAACTTTCACATAACCCCACAGAAAGAAATCGCATGGGGTTAAGTCGGGAGAGCGTGGAGGCCATGGCATGAATTGCTGATCATGATCTCCACCACGACCGATCCATCGGTTTTCCAATCTCCTGTTTAAGAAATGCCGAACATCATGATGGAAGTGCGGTGGAGCACCATCCTGTTGAAGGATGAAGTCGGCGCTGTCGGTCTCCAGTTGTGGCATGAGCCAATTTTCCAGCATGTCCAGATACACGTGTCCTGTAACGTTTTTTTCGCAGAAGAAAAAGGGGCCGTAAACTTTAAACCGTGAGATTGCACAAAACACGTTAACTTTTGGTGAATTGCAAATTTGCTGCATGAATGCGTGAGGATTCTCTACCGCCCAGATTCGCACATTGTGTCTGTTCACTTCACCATTAAGAAAAAAATGTTGCTTCATCACTGAAAACAAGTTTCGCACTGAACGCATCCTCTTCCATGAGCTGTTGCAACCGCGCCGAAAATTCAAAGCGTTTGACTTTGTCACCGGGTGTCAGGGCTTGTAGCAGTTGTAAACGGTAAGGCTTCTGCTTTAGCCTTTTCCGTAAGATTTTCCAAACGGTCGGCTGTGGTACGTTTAGCTCCCTGCTTGCTTTATTCGTGATGATGATGATGATGATGATGTTGGGGTTGTGGGGCGCTCAACGGCCTGGTTATCAGCGCCCGTACAATTATCCAATCTTTGCTCAGTCCAATTTCGCCACTTTCCTGGATGATGATGAAATGATGAGGACAACACAAACACCCAGTCATCTCGAGGCAGGTGAAAATCCCTGACCCCGCCGGGAATCGAACCCGGGACCCCGCGCTCGGGAAGCGAGAACGCTACCGCGAGACCATGCTTTATTCGTCGACTTCCGCGGGCTACGCGTGAAACTTGCCCGCACGCGTTCAACCGTTTCTTCGCTCACTGCAGGCCGACCCGTTGATTTCCCCTTACAGAGGCATCCAGAAGCTTTAAACTTCGCATACCATCGCCGAATGGAGTTAGCAGTTGGTGGATCTTTGTTGAACTTCGTCCTGAAGTGCCGTTGCACTGTTATGACTGACTGATGTGAGTGCATTTCAAGCACGACATACGCTTTCTCGGCTCCTGTCGCCATTTTGTCTCACTGCGCTCTCGAGCGCTCTGGCGGCAGAAACCTGAAGTGTGGCTTCAGCCGAACAAAACTTTATATGAGTTTTTCTACGTATCTGTAGTGTGTCGTGACCATATGTCAATGAATGGAGCTACAGTGAATTCATGAAATCGCTTCAATCATTTGTAATAGCCCTGTACTACTGGTAATAAATTATGTTTATGGTTCAGGTTTTGCTATTTGGGGAGCAAAGTAACTGATGATGGTCGAAGTAGAGAGGATATAAAATGTAGACTGGCAATGGCAAGGAAAGCGTTTCTGGAGAAGAGAAATTTGTTAGCATCGAGTATAGATTTAAGTGTCGGGAAGTGGTTTCTGAAAGTATTTGTATGGAGTGTAGCCATATATGGAAGTGAAACTTGGACGATAAATAGTTTAGACAAGAAGAGAATAGAAGCTTTCGAATGTGGTGCTACAGCAGATTGCTGAAGATTAGATGGGTAGATCACATAAATAATGAGGAGGTACTGAATAGAATTGGAGAGAAGAGAAATTTGTGACACAACTTGACTAGAAGAAGGGATCGGTTGATAGCGCATATTTTGATGCATCAAGCGATGACCAGTTTAGTATTGGAGGGCAGCGTGGAGGGTAAAAATCGTAGAGGGAGACCAAGAGATGAATACACTAAACAGATTCAGAAGGATGTAGGTTGCAGTAGATACTGGAAGATGAAGAACCTTGCACAGGATAGAGCAGCATGGAAAGCTGCATCAAACCAGTCTCTGGACTGAAGTCCACAACAACATGGTTGAGGTCAGTCCAGAATTGGAATGAAGACAAATTACCAAGGGAGTTTCTGCCACCAGTCTTGGGGTTTTATAAATTTGTCATAGTCTCTGAGAATTTCCTATTCTGAAAAACAAATAAAGGGAAGAACGTGTAACATTTATGTTACATAGGAGGCCTCTGGGACTATAAAATTGTGTAATACTCGCAAAGACTATTGTCTGCATAAAAGGACAATACGGCGTTGGAATGTGAAGATTCCAACGCTGAACTTGAGTGGCGTGTGTATCGGTGGTGTATTTCTACCGTTACGTTACTGGTAGCATGATAAAAGTGAGCCATCAGCCTGAGAGCGCAGGCCACAGTAAACGGACGTACTGACGGTGGCTCAAAAATGGCTCAAATGACTCTGAGCACTATGGGACTTAACTGCCGAGGTCATCCGTCCCCTAGGACTTAGAACTACTTAAACTGAACTAACCTAAGGACGTCACTCACATCCATGCCCGATGCAGGATTCGAACCTACGACGTAGCGGTCGCGCGGTTCCAGACTGTAGCGCATAGAACCGCTCGGCCACCCGCGGCCGGAGACGCTGGCTGTCGTCAGTTTTTACAAATATCCTTACATAAAGTGTCGAAGGTATTTAAAGTCTAATCTGCTTACAACTGCAGACTGGATCTGATACTTAATGTTGTGCAACGTATTAAGTGTACTGTGATGTAAAAAAGCACAAGAATCATTAAATGGCATTCCTTAAAGAACTCCAACTGTGTACTATTTACTGCATTGATGTAGCTAAGGATTTCTTCCAAATATCACTATTACAACACTACATCCGCCACTTCTGTACGAGTCACCCCACCGATTCCACTGTAGCGAAAGGACGTCAGGGTAGTGGAATCCCGAAAAACCGCGAGATGTGACGGATCTGCACATTTCCGACGACACCGTCGATTGCATGGTCGCTCTATCACCTACAGCGGCCGTGGCATGTCTTGTCAACGCAAGGAGAGTGTCTTAATTCTATTCGCTACGGCAAGCGGACCTTATTCTCCAAATGATTCTCGCATATGAGTGAATATGGCACGGTAGACTGTAGTTTTAATGGAACATTGAGTAATGGTGGGAGGTGGTACTACACACAGCATTACTGTAGTTAAACAGGGTTGACAGGCGTTTGGAAACTGTGTGTAAAAAATCTTTGTTACACACAACTCATTCCACTGCTTTTCTGGGTGACGGTATGTAATACAGTGCAACGCACAAGTGTGAAACGCTATGAAGTAAAGTTGTGGTGATGGAGAGTAGAACCTACTACCTATATGAATTGTTAATTAAGCACAGTCAGAGGCCAGATATGAAATATGATCTCCAGATCTCCAATAGCGTGATATTGGAACGCGAATCGAGGATAAAAATGATTTTTGTCTGGAAAGTATTCGAAGCCGAAATCTTCCGCTGTTGTCTTATATCTACGATTAGAAATTAAATATTTATTGTTTCTTCACTAGTAGCGAGACGTGCACATGTTCGGCTAGAGGTAACGCAACGAATAGTTCGGTGCTGCCTGGGCCTCCAATCCCACGTATATCGTCATTGTTGACAAAACAGGAAGAGGTGTCAACTGTCAAATTCCCTTTTACTAGTTGTTACGATCGCACCGTTCACAGAGACATGGAGGAGTTTAGCATCGTGAGGAGACAACAACATGATGGGACATCTGGAAGGGTTCAAATCCAGAGAAAAATTGGAATCGGAGCTCGAATCCCAGCCCAGTATCAATATTTACAAAAAACTCAAGGTCACTTAAAATATGAAACGAAGGTTCTATCACCTTACACGACGATTGGTTCATGAACTAAGATAACATTACTAGTATAAGAAAACTTACTAAAGAGAGAGTTTCTGCAAGCAGCGAGATCCACCTCTGACAGCCAAAACTACTTCTACTCTGTTCCAGTCGGTAGCGAATGGACATGTTTAATACTAATTTGAAACCACGGCACAGTCCTGCGCTATTTACTTGGCGTTACTGGAGGTGAAGAGGGTATGTCTGTGGCTGTTAAAAACTGGTACCCCCAGCGGGAGTCGAACCCATACCTTAACCATTAAAAGCTAGCCTCAGTTCAACCAGCCACCGAATCTCACATATGCTAGCATTACGTTTTTGTCTGACGCGGTACGCAGGACACGCTACGAGAAGTGTTGACTTCCAATAGAAAAAAAAAATGTTCAAATGTTTGTGAAATCTTATGGGACTTAACTGCTAAGCTTACACATTACTTAACCTAAATTATCCTAAGGACAAACACACACACCCATGCCCGAGGGCGGACTCGAACCTCCGCCGGGACCAGCCGCACAGTCCATGACTGCAGCGCCTTCCACTAGAACTGTTGTTGTAAATAACCTATTCGTGGTCTAGTAGTCAATATCATGCAGTGAGAAAGCAAAAAGTGATATGAAACCCATCCTTTTCCTCTCGCGGCAGAGTTGTGAAGTAGGTGGATGTTCTCTGATAGAAGCTGGCAGAAGGTATGGCGTGTCACATACCACTGCAACGAGATGGAAGAGGAACTGCCTTGAAAGAGGCTCCACCAACAGAGCCTCTGCCTCAGGCAGGAAGAGAAAGAGAGCTCACAGCAGGAGGACAGGGAGCTTGTGCCGAACAGCACTGAAAATCCCTTTCTGAACCTGAAGCAATTGCGGCAGGCTCCAGTGACACAATTTGTCGAAGGCTGAGGGACACTCGAAGACCTGCCGTGAAAGAAGAGCTTGCTGTTCTGGCTTAACCAGAAGCGCCGGAACGAAGGCGAAGAACGCAAGACCAGAGAAGACGGTGAAACGACGCCGGCCAATTGTGCGCCGATTACGACCGCGCCAAGACAGGAGCAACACCTGCAAGAAGTGAATGTGATCGCCGCTCCTTCTAGCCTCCGCCGGTCATTAGTGGACATGATTCGCAGAGTATTAGCACGGTCTAGCAGACAGTACTACGATATCAGATTGTAGTGATCCACATCCTGGCCATTAAGATTGCTACACCAAGAAGAAATGCAGATGATAAACGGGTATTCATTGGACAAATATATTATACTAGAAATAACATGTGATTACATTTTCACGCAATTTGGGTGCATAGATCCTGAGAAATCAGTTCCCAGAACAACCACCTCTGGCGGTAATAACGGCCTTGATAGGCCTGGTCATTGGGTCAAACAGAGCTTGGATGGCGTGTACAGGTACAGCTGCCCATGCAGCTTCAACACGATACCACAGTTCATCAAGAGTAGTGACTGGCGTATTGTGACGAGCCAGTTGTTCGGCCACCATTGACCAGACATTTTTAATTGGTGAGAGATGTGGAGAATGTGCTGGCCAGGGCAGCAGTCGAACATTTTCTGTATCCAGAAAGGCCCGTACAGGACTTGCAACATGCGGTCGTGCATTACCCTGCTGAAAAGTTGGGTTTCGCAGGGATCGAATGAAGGGAAGAGCCACGGGTCGTAACACATCCGAAACGTAACGTCCACTGGTCAAAGTGCCGTCAATGCGATCAACAGGCGACCGCATGACGTTCTGCCATTCGTGCGCCCGGGATCGTCGTTGAGTACACCATCGCAGGCGCTCCTGTCTGTGACGCAGCGTCAAGGGTAACCGCAGCCATGGTCTCCGAGCTGATAGTCCATGCTGCTGGAAACGTCGTCCAACTGTTCGTGCAGATGGTTGTTGGCTTGCAAAGGTCCCCATCTGTTGACTCAGGGATGGAGACGTGGCTGCACGATCCGTTACAGCCATTCGGATAAGGTGCATGTCATCTCAACTGCTAGTGATACGAGGCCGTTGGGATCCAGCACGGCGTTCCATATTACCCTCCTGAACCCACCGATTCCTTATTCTGCTAACAGTCATTGGATCTCGACCAACGCGAGCAGCAATGTCGCGATACGATAAACCGTAATAGCGTTAGGCTACAATCCGACCTTTATCAAATTCGGAAACGTGATGCTACGCATTTCTCCTTACACGAGGCATCACAAGAACGTATCACCGGGCAACGCCGGTCAACTGCTGTTTGTGTATGAGAAATCGGTTGGAAACTTTCCTCATGTCAGCACGTTGTAGGTGTCGCCATCGGCGCCAAGCTTGTGTGAATGCTCTGAAAAGCTAATCATTTGCATATCACAGCATCTTCTACCTGTCGGTTAAATTTCGCGTCTGCAGCACATCATCTTCGTGGTGTAGCAATTTTAATGGCCAGTAGTGTAGATCCCAGCTATTTTAATCGCTATTCCGCGGCCGTCGGTCAGGGTCTTGATAGCCTCTGTATCTATCTTATACCTCACCATTATCGCAGTTCCTGTTCTCGTTTCTGCGTCTATGTTCGTGAAGACGCCGGATCCCGGTACTTGTTCTATGTCGGTGGTAACAACTTCTTGTAGCATTGCCACATCAGCAGCTCGGTGCAGCAGGGACTCCGTGAGGCCATTTATCTTGACAACCGGTTTCATCCTATTTACGTTGCACGTGTTGACGTTATAGTCAGAGCGTTCCTGAATTTAAGCGCTATGTGGAGGCGGGAGTTGTGGTTACTTTGAGCGTCCTGGCCGGAGGACTAGGGCCTCTGGTTCGTTGTTTTGTTTTCCCGCATTCGCGGGAGATGTGTCCGACGCTTCCCCTTCGCAGGTCTCCATTCTTTCGTCGTTTGAGCCGCTACTGTGACTTCATTGTCTGTTGCGACGTCTTTGGCTTTGGGCGCCGATTGCGGCTGGTCATTCGACTCTTTGGGTTCGCCGTCAGATTCCTTTAATATGCGTGCTAGTTTCGCCACTTGCTTCTTAATTGCGATTTCGCGCGCCTCGGTGTACGAGGTGGGCGTGGTCTCGGCGCCAGGCCCGGCCGGCTGGCTGCTGTGAATGACAGGCTCAGCTGACGGCTAGGCGGGTGCGGCGGCGCGCGTGACCTTGACCCGTCGGCTGGCTGGGGAGGGGGAGGCCACCGGTTCGACCTCCATTGGGTTCTCGTTGTCTCTGTCTGAGTCGGAGCTCAGGTGCCGCTCTTCCCCTGCGCTGCCCGCGGCGGCCACTGCTTCCGCTACTGCAAGGTCGTCGTTGGCGCGCGGGCTCTGGCCCGTCAAAATTCCCGCGTAACTTGCCACCCGGTCAGTTGCGCAGTCCGCGTTTTCACGCGGCAGCTGAGCCACTCTTATTTCTCGGGCAGCTGCTCCGCATGTGTTCCGTGGAACTGCAAATGGAGCACGTTGGTGGTTGTCCCGCTATCTGGACGACTCCTCTGCGTCCCTCTGTGACAATGAACGATGGCACGTATTTTCTTAGGACCATCCTGACGGACCTAACGGCCGAGTGCTACTTCCTCGTTCGGCACCTCGAAGGGGAGGTTGTACACTTTAATGTTTCTCACGCTGTGTCCGGCGTACGTGATTTTTACTTCGCTCACACGACCGTCCCTGTGTTTAAACTTTATAATACCTCCGCTTACATTCACAAACGTCTCGCATCTCACGTCCGTTTCCAATTTCAAAAAAAGGTTAAACAGCGTAAAATCCAGTTGCAGCCCCTCTATTTCGTCCTCCTGTATTTTAAGTTCGTTAAACATCCATTCCTCTATATCGAAGGAGGATGGCCTCTCGTATTCTCGATCGAACGCGCACTGTATCGTGGTACTTGAGCGGTTGAACGCTGCCATTATTTCGTTGGTCACTCATCAAAGCGCTGAACACGAATAGACGATCGCCGACGGCGAAACAGCTGGCATGGCGCGGAAGTGAGCAGGCAGCGAGCGCGGGCGCGGCGTGGTGGAATGTCGCGCGGCAACGTCTCGGCGGCCGGTAATCCTCGGCTACCTGGGGGCGGGGGCGGATCCAGGATCTCAGTCAGGGGGGGGGGGGGGGAAATTTTTTGGTACCTGCCTTCCAAAAAATTAATTCCAAATAAAAGCATTAATACTCTATACACACACACACACACACACACACACACACACACACACATATATATATATATATATATATATATATATATATATATATGATGTGTCGACAGAAGTGCCGACACAGTGTGATTTGAGGGGACCGCAATGCACGCTATAAACACACGAAGGATGGCGTGAGGTCTGAAACAGGATACGTAATGAATGCTATGAAGAAAAGTACGTAGCTTTTGGAATACTTAACTTTAATCCATCCTTGTTGTATACATCGTTCTTGATGAGATATGCTTTATACGATAAGTATCAATTGCTATGTAAGGCTAATGGCGCCTTGCTAGGTCGTAGCAATGGACTTAGCTGAAGGCTATTCCAACTATCTGCTCGGCAAAGGAGCGAGGCTTCGTCAGTGTAGTCGCTAGCAAAGTCGTCCGTACAACTGGGGCGAGTGCTAGTCCGTATCTCGAGACCTGCCTTGTGGTGGCGCTCGGTCTGCGATCACTGACAGTGGCGACACGCGGGTCCGACATGTACTAATGGACCGCGGCCGATTTAAAGCTACCACCTAGCAAGGGTGGTGTCTGGCGGTGACACCACAATATACATATTCTGCTTTTAGTTTAATTGTGTATCGCAATGTGTTAAGTGTGTTTAATGAAATAACTTACTGCATTACCTAAAAAATATTCTCCAAATACGACACGTGCACTTGAAAAACTCCGTGTTTGTCTGCTAATGTAAAATAATCTATAATAATGCTAATGTTCGTTCCCATTCTTAAATCTTCGAAATTAGTTCACCAATTGCTTTCATATGACTGAATGTTGCCATCGAATTCGCGCATGTGTTTATACGCAGCAATGACGATTCGGCTCTGGCTCTGAGCACTATGGAACTTAACATCTATGGTCATCAGTCCCCTAGAACTTAGAACTACTTAAACCTAACTAACCTAAGGACATCACACAACACCCAGCCATCACGAGGCAGAGAAAATCCCTGACCCCGCCGGGAATCGAACCCGGGAACCCGGGCGTGGGAAGCGAGAACGCTACCGCACGACCACGAGATGCGGGCAATGACGATTCGACTGCGAAAAGTTATAATAGAGTATTTGACTGTGTTCAGGAAATCATCTTATATTGTTAATTACGTCAGTATCTGTTTGAGTCTGCTGACCGTAACATTTATATTCTTATTGTGTGTGAGAATGGATTGTGAATAAATCCACAGACGTTATTTTCGTGTACATTATTACATTTGGCTAATTAATGTTTGTTCACATTCCGCATCAAAGTGAGAAGAAAGCCAAAATGGGGGAGAAGCGTTCATCCAGATCGAAAACGTGCAATTGCAGAATAAAAGGGACTGTCATAAGGTTCTCACTATTTGCAACTAATGAGAATATTTTCAAGTATTCCTTCGGTGTTCATCGCTTAATTACCAACACCATCTCTTTGCAAATTGCCACTAGAAACAAAATCTTACATACGCACTGCAGGGAAAGTGCTAAAAAAGGGACACAGATCGCTCATGCCTCAGCGAATATTATCATTTTATTCGTAAGTATAGTTGTTTCTTCTGTAGTTTATTCACTAAATAAAAGAGGCTTCATGGTCTCTTTTGGAATTGTTACATCAAACTGCGTGCCATTGTTTACATCTTCGACTTCAAGTAAAACATACTAGATAGGCCGACGTAATCAGCCCCTAAAGCAGTCGAAAAAAAAGACCGGTCACGCACCAGGGGGGGGGGGGGGGGAATTGCCCCCATTGCCCCCCCCCCCCCCTGGATCCGCCCCTGCCTGGGGCCCGCAATGGGCAGCGGCACACGTGTTCCCAGGAGGGCAGCCAGCAATGATGAGGACAACACAAACACCCAGTCATCTCGAGTGAGATGAAAATCCCTGATCTCGCCGGGAACCGAACCCGGGACCCCGTGATCGGGAAGCGAGAAAGCGACCGCGAAACCACGAGCTGCGGACTGTAACACAGAAATGTATATATTTAACTACCGGTGATCTGCATTTAACTTTAATTTAGGGTTGGAGATCATTAATGGCTGCAATTCACTTAACTAAACAAAGCCGGCCGCTGCGACCGAGCGGTTCTAGGCGCTTCAGTCCGGAACCGCGCTGTTGCTACTGTCGCAGGTTCGAATCCTGCCTCGGGCATGGACGTGTGTGATGTCCTTAGGTTAGTTAGGTTTAAGTAGTTCTAAGTCTAGGGGACTGATGACCTCAGATGTTAAGTCCCATAGTGCTTAGAGCCATTTGAACCATTTTTAACTAAACAAATCATTATATATGAACATCAAAAATTGCAAGACATACACACAAGTTTGGCCAACGGCTTTGACAAACAGGGACACCATTTGATGATAAAAAATGGTTCAGATGGCTCTGAGCACTATGGGACTTAACATCTGAGGTCATCAGTCCCCTAGAACTTAGAACTACTTAAATCTAACTAACCTATGGACATCACAAACATCCATGCCCAAGGCAGGATTCGAACCTGTGACCGTAGCGGTGACGCGGTGCCAGACTGAAGCGCCTAGTACCACTCGGGACACCGGCTGGCGATGATAAAAAGAAGAAGTATTACATGAATATGAAAATATGAACATAGAACATACTAAAAACGCAAAAGTTATTAAAAGTCGTGCAGAAATTATTTTTTTGTTTATGGCTACTAAAATTGTTTTAAAAGAACTGACAGGGGAACACTAAGTTTCGTAGGTAGAGCACTGTCTTTGAAGAGGTGAAGCACTGTATTTTGAGAAGGGGCTGTGCACCACAACACTGTACTGCTGACTCTGTGGCGTAAGTCCGTGCATTCGCTGGACTCTGCAAGGAGCTTTTGCACTACCTGAAGAGTGCGTGCTGCTTGCATTGCTACAGGTGTGTCGGCTGCACATTTGCAGGCGGAGGTGATGTACTGTACGCTACAAGTACAACGGGTAGTGCGTTGGGAGGAGAAGACTTGCGCAACAACGTTACTTGCAGATTAGCTGTTACTGCGACACACAGAATGGCGTGTCTCTCCCTTACAGTCCCTAGGATCGATCGTCCAAGTGCAGAGACTTCTCGCCCTGCCTGTTTGACGGCCTCCCGGCCTGCCTCAGGCTGGGCCTTTGCAAGCGCCGCACCGCCACCGCCACTTCGGCCGGCAACCCAGGGCCACACGAACTTTCGCCGAACCGCTGGCGCGGACGCGGCGGCAGCTATGAAATACTTATCATCCGATTCCAAGGAAACTATTCGGTAGAAGAAGTTGATTCTTGGGTATGTTACAACCTGATATCTTCTCTCGATAAAGGACCGAATTTCTTTTCGTTATTCGTCGTGGTTACTTGCTGTATTGCAATTACGTAAACCTTTACACGAAATTTTAATGAGTGTGCAGAGGTAAAAACGCAGTGCGTGGACTTTGCGTGCAGTTCATTTTAGGTAATACACTCCTAGAAATGGAAAAAAGAACACATTGACACCGGTGTGTCAGACCCACCATACTTGCTCCCGACACTGCAAGAGGGCTGTACAAGCAATGATCACACGCACGGCACAGCGGGCACACCGGGAACCGCGGTGTTGGCCGTCGAATGGCGCTAGCTGCGCAGCATTTGTGCACCGCCGCCGTCAGTGTCAGCCAGTTTGTCCTGGCAGACGGAGCTCCATCGCAGTCTTTAACACTGGTAGCATGCCGCGACAGCGTGGACGTGAACCGTATGTGCAGTTGACGGACTTTGAGCGAGGGCATATAGTGGGCATGCGGGAGGCCGGGTGGACGTACCGCCGAATTGCTCAACACGTGGGGCGTGAGGTCTCCACAGTACATCGATGTTGTCGCCAGTGGTCGGCGGAAGGTGCACGTGCCCGTCGACCTGGGACCGGACCGCAGCGACGCACGGATGCACGCCAAGAGCGTAGGATCCTACGCAGTGCCGTAGGGGACCGCACCGCCACTTCCCAGCAAATTAGGGACACTGTTGCTCCTGGGGTATCGGCGAGGACCATTCGCAACCGTCTCCATGAAGCTGGGCTACGGTCCCGCACACCGTTAGGCCGTCTTCCGCTCACGCCCCAACATCGTGCAGCCCGCCTCCAGTGGTGTCGCGACAGGCGTGAATGGAGGGACAAATGGAGACGTGTCGTCTTCAGCGATGAGAGTCGCTTCTGCCTTGGTGCCAATGATGGTCGTATGCGTGTTTGGCGCCGTGCAGGTGAGCGCCACAATCAGGACTGCATGCGACCGAGGCACACAGGGCCAACACCCGGCATCATGGTGTGGGGAGCGATCTCCTACACTGGCCGTACACCACTGGTGATCGTCGAGGGGACACTGAATAGTGCACGGTACATACAAACCGTCATCGAACCCATCGTTCTACCATTCCTAGACCGGCAAGGGAACTTGCTGTTCCAACAGGACAATGCACGTCCGCATGTATCCCGTGCCACCCAACGTGCTCTAGAAGGTGTAAGTCAACTACCCTGGTCAGCAAGATCTCCGGATCTGTCCCCCAATGAGCATGTTTGGGACTGGATGAAGCGTCGTCTCACGCGGTCTGCACGTCCAGCACGAACGCTGGTCCAACTGAGGCGCCAGGTGGAAATGGCATGGCAAGCCGTTCCACAGGACTACATCCAGCATCTCTACAATCGTCTCCATGGGAGAATAGCAGCCTGCATTGCTGCGAAAGGTGGATATACACTGTACTAGTGCCGACATTGTGCATGCTCTGTTGCCTGTATCAATGTGCCTGTGGTTCTGTCAGTGTGATCATGTGATGTATCTGACCCCAGGAATGTGTCAATAAAGTTTCCCCTTCCTGGGACAATGAATTCACGGTGTTCTTATTTCAATTTCCAGGAGTGTACATTATTGCATATAAAATTTAGTCAACATATCGAAATTGTTTTTAAAGCTGAGAGCAGAACGATAGCTATCGCCGTTCTCGAGATATTGAATGATATGTCGGCGGACGGGCCGTGCGGTGACAGCGCGCGGGTCGCTCGCGACGCGACCGATACTTCGTCCTGTTCGTCGTGAACCATGTGGTTGTATCAACCGCAAATTTCGTAAACGGTTCAAGAAATCGAAACGTGTTTTTTTGCAAACGATAACTTGTAAAAAGTCAAGTATTTCGTCGCATGATAAACATCCAATATCTGTTTATCTTCCAAGATATTAAAGTAACTATAGTTTTTCAGAAGGGCTAGATGAATTTTCTTAAAGAGCATTTAATAGCATGTGGAATGAGAAGTTCAACCGAAACTAATTTGCTGGTATGTCATAAGATGTAATCTGCTAGGTATCTACAGCTATCGATTATTTCCTTTGGTAAGTAACAAACGTTTTTTTCTTTATCTAGAGTACTTTATTGGTTCAAGACGCGTTTCGCCTTTTACTTTAAGGCATCTTCGGTGGAATCTAGAATGATTAAGTTTTGTTTTGATATGTGATACTTGCAGATTATACAACAGTTCACATCTTCTTTTACGTGAATAACTGATTACTTACAGTGAATCGAGTTTTTGGCCGACATCTGCGTTTACCCTCACCTGGTCACATGCTGGAGGTTGAACTAAAACTTAGATTATGGAACATAAGCACATTTTCGTGTTAGCTCTTTTTTCTCCTGTCACTAGCTGTAGACATTTTACCGAAAACACTGATTTGAAGTCGTAACTACTGTGTGTTCACCTCATGCCCCTTCCTGTTTGGTTTGTTTATGTACATGTTGCCAACCTAAAGAATTATATGCTGAAGTTGTTTGTTTATTTCTGTTCTCCTTATATCTGTATATGTGTGGGGCTAGCCAGTGATAGTTATAGAAAGTTGAAAGTGAATGCAGTAGTTGTCAGACAGTGGTTGAAAGGTTTGGTGTTCAGCTGATTTCAGTTTTGGTTTAAATGTTTTGTGGAGGAGTGCATGGAAGACTAAATTCACTGCTTACATTAACAGATAAAATAGTAAAATAGCATTTGAACAAATGATTATTATCAGAATACTATCACCCAACCCCTTTGTCCTCACTCTTTGACGCCTCATAATATGTCCTGTCAACTTACCCCTCTTGTAGTCAAAGTTGTGCCATAATTTCCTCCTCCTACTCTATTTAATTCCGTACCTCTTCTTTAGTTACACGATCCTCATATCTAGTCTTCAGCATTCTTATTGATCCCCACGTTTTGAAAGCGTCCGTTGTCTTCTCGACAGAACTGTTCATCGCCCACGTTTCACTTACAAGGCTGCACTCCACACAAATACCTTCGTAAAATAGTACCCAATCATTACAATTTATATTCGATGTGAACAAATTTTCTTTTTCAGAACGCTTTTCTTGCTATTCACAGTCTTCATTTTATATCCTCTCTACTTCTGCCTTCTCAATTACTGCTTCCCTTTCAAGTCATTGAAGTCTTAGAAATGCAGTTTGGTTTCTGTACAAGTTGTAGATAATCTTGTGTCCCTGTGTTTTATCGATGACATCTCCAGAGCTTCAAAGAATGTTTTAATTAAGATTGTCAAAACCTTTCTCTAAACATGCAAATGCTGTAATCACAGTTTCGCTGTTCTTCAGAGTGTCTTCTTAGTTAAGTGGTAGGATCAGTATTGCCTTGCGTGTTCAGACATCTCACAGGAATCGAACAGTGTACTTATGTTAGTTTGTACAACCCCTCCCCCTCTCCTGTCTATGTATCCCTTCCACTATCTAGCCTTCTATTATTTGCTTAGTTCTGGCTTGCCAAATGAGTTCTTGACAGTTACTTCTCCTTTGAGCAAAGATTTCTTTGTTCTTTCTCATTTTCATTCCCTTATGTTTTCCAAGTGCAAAATCACGTTGCAATTTTAGACTTCCTGTCAACGTCTTGTTTAGACATTTCTATTTCCAATGGCCTACTTTATTTGCTGCATTTTTATATTTTTCCCTCTTGCCAGATTTAATATTTCACGTTTTATCTAACGATTTCTACTGTACCTTCTTCCCATTCTCATTCTCTGCTGCATTCACCACTTCTTCTCTCAAAGATATCCATTCGTATTCTAGCGGATTCCTTCCTCTGTTTCAGTCAGTCGTTGCATTACGCTAACTTTAAGATTATCGAAAAACTGTGGGTCTTGACTTATTCAAGTCCATTTCCTTAATTTGCTACCGTTTACTGTCTCTTTAGTTGTAAACTGCAGCTCGTAACTAATAAAGTATTGTAGGTTTGCGTCTGCACCGGGAAATGTCTTATAATTTAAAATCTGGTTTCGAAAACTTTGTTCCAAATATGTATTATTCTTTCATGATTCTTAAGCAATGTTCTAGATAGTGAAGAATGATGAATGGTAGTCATGAAATCTGTTTATGGTGAAATGAGAAAACATGCATAATGGAATATGTGAAAGAATACATTGTACAGAAAATGAAAAATTGGTATGTCTTCACCCAACTTCGTCTTTCCTCCATGTAGGTGTAAGATATAGTTTTTCAAACGCACCGGGAGTTTCAGTGGGTCCTGACCCATACCTCAGTAGCTGTCCGTCATTGGCTACCGCTAGCGCCTGCCGCTTCCAGATGGGAACGCCAATTTCGTGAGCCGCCGCGTCAAAGCGGAAAACGCTTGCCGCTGCCGTTGCCGCACGACGCGCTGCCGCGCTCTAGTGGGAACCGGCCTTAAAGGCCTTATACCTACATGAAGGAAAGACGAAGTTGTGTGAAGACATACAAATTTTTCATTTTCTGTACAATGTACTCTTTTACATATTTCATTATTCATGTTTTCTCATTTCAACATAAACAGATTTCATGACTACCGTTCATGATTGTTCACTATCTCCTTACACATTGAAACAATGTACGATAAAAGAGATTATTCAGATAGTTAAGCGAGACAAAAATTTAAAGTGTGATACGGTAGCAGGTACAGGAAAACACTAAAAACACAAAGGCTTGGGGGAAGGGATGAAAGTGGAAGCCACCTGATAGAATTTCCCACAGAGCGTAATGTAATCATCGCCAGCACCTTGCTTAAGAATCACGAAAGAATAATATATATTTGGAACAGAGTTTTCGAAACCAGATTTTAAATTGTAAGACATTTCTCGGTGCAGACGCAAACCTACAATAATTTATTCGTTACGAGCTGCAGTTTACAACTAAAGAGACAGTAAACGGTAGCAAATTAAGGAAATGGAACTTGAATAAGACCCACAGTTTTTCGATAATCTTAAAGTTACCGTAATGCAACAACTGACTGAAACAGAGAAAGGAATCCGCTAGAATACAAATGGATATCTTTGAGAGAAAAAGTGGTGAATGCAGCAGAGTATGTGAACGGGAAGAAGGTACAGTAGAAATCGTTAGATAAAACGCGATATATTAAATTTGACACGAGGGAAATATATAAAAATGCAGCAAATAAAGTAGGCCATGGGAAATAGAAATGTCTAAACATGACGTTGACAGAAAGTCCAAAATTGCAACGCGATTTTGCACTTGGAAAACAGGGGAATGAAAATGAGAAAGAACAAAGAAAACTTTGCTCAAAGGAGAAGCAACTGCCAAGGACTCATCTGGCAAGCCAGAACTAAGCAAATAAGAGAAGGCTAGAAAGTGGAAGGAATATGTAGAGAGGAGAGGGGGAGGGGTTGTACAAACTAACATAAGCACAATGTTAGATTCCTGTGAAATGTCTGAACACGCAAGGCAATACTGATCCTACCACTTAGTTAAGTAGACACACTGAAGAACTGCGAAACTGTGTTTATAGCATTTGCATGTTTATAGAAAGATTTTGACAATCTTAATTAAAACATTCTTTGAAGCTCTAAAACATAGGGCCACAAGATTATCTACAACTTGTACAGAAACCAAACTGCATTTCTAAGACTTTAATGACTTGCAAGGGAAGCAGTAATTGAGAAGGCAGAAGTAGAGAGGGTATAAAATGAAGACTGTGAATAGCAACAAAAGCGTTCTGAAAAAGAAACTTTGTTCACATCGAATATAAATTCTAATGATTGGGTACAATTTTACAAAGGTATTTGTGTGGAGTGCAGCCTTGTATGTAAGTGAAACGTGGGCTATGAACAGTTCTGTCAAGAAGACAATGGACGCTTTCAAAACGTGGTGATCAATAAGAATGCTGAAGATTAGATATGAGGATCGTGTAACTAAAGAAGAGGAACGGAATTAGAGCAGGAAGAGGAAGAGGAAATTACGGCACAACTTTGACTACAAGAGGGGTAAGTTGACAGGGCATATTATGAGGCGTCAAAGAGTGAGGACAAAGGGGTTGGGTGATAGTATTCTGATAATAATCATCTGTTGAAATGCTATTCTGCTATTTTATCGATTAATGTAAGCAATGAATTTACTATTCCATGCACTTCCCTACGAAACATTTAAACCAGAACTGAAATCAGCTGAACACCAAATCTTTCAACCACTGTCTGACAACTACTGCACTCTCTTTCAACTTTCTGTAACTATCACTGGCTAGCCACACGCACATAAAGATACAAGGAGGACAGAAATAAACAAACATTATTTTTCAGCATATAATTCTTAAGATTGGCAACGTGCACATAAACAAACCAAACAGGAAGGGACATGAGGTGAACACACTGTAGTTATGACTTCAAATCAGTGTTTTCGGTAAAATGTCTACAGCTAGTTACAGAAGAGAAAAGAGCGAACATGAAAATGTGCTTATGTTCCATAATCTAAGTTTTAGTTCAACCTCCAGCATGTGACCAGGTGAGGGGAAACGCAGATGTCTGCCAAAAACTCGATTCACTGTAAGTAATCAGTTGTTGTTGTTGTGGTCTTCAGTCCTGAGACTGGTTTGATGCAGCTCTCCATGCTACTCTATCCTGTGCAAGCTTCTTCATCTCCCAGTACCTACTGCAGCCTACATCCTTCTGAATCTGCTTAGTGTATTTATCTCTTGGTCTCCCTCTACGAGTTTTACCCTCCACGCTGCCCTCCAATACTAAATTGGTGATCCCTCGATGTCTCAGAACATGTCCTACCAACCGATCCTTTCTTCTAGTCAAGTTGTCCCACAAACTTCTCTTCTCCCCAATTCTATTCAATATCTCCTCATTAGTTATGTGATCTACCACCACATTTCGAAAGCTTCTATTCTCTTCTTGTCTAAACTATTTATCGTCCATGTTTCACTTCCATACATGGCTACACTCCATACAAGTACTTTCAGAAACGACTTCCTGACATTTAAATCTATACTCGATGTTAACAAATTTTTCTTCTTCAGAAACGCTTTCCTTGCCATTGCCAGTCTACTTTTATATCCTCTCTACTTCGACCATCGTCAGTTATTTTGCTCCCCAAATAGCAAAACTCCTTTACTACCTTAAGTGTCTCATTTCCTAATCTAATTCCATCAGCATCACCCGACTTACTTCGACTACATGCCATTATCCTCGATTTGCTTTTGTTGATGTTCATCTTATATCCTCCTTTCAAGACACTGTCCATTCCGTTCAGAGTAATCAGTTATTCACGTAAAAAAAGATGTGAACTGTTTTATAATCTGCAAGTATCACATATCAAAACAAAACTGAATTATTCTAGATTCCACCGAAGATGCCTTAAAGAAAAAGGCGAAACGCGTCTTGAACCAATAAAGTACACTGGATAAAGAAAAAAACGTTTGTTACTTCCAAAGGAAATAATCAATAGCTGTAGATAATTAGCAAATTACATCTTATGACATACCAGCAAAATAGTCTCGTTTTAACTTCTCATTACACATGCTATTAAATGCTGTTTAAAAAAATTCATCTATCCCTTCTGAAAAAACTGTAGTTTCTTTCATATCTTGGTTGGTAAACAGATTTTGGATATTTATCATACGACAAAATACATGAGTTTTTAAAAGTTATCGTTTGCAAAAAAAACACGTTTCGATTTCTTGAACCGTTTACGAAATTTGCAGTTGATACAACCACATGGTTTACGACGAGCAGGACGAAAGTATCGGTCGCGTCGCGCGCGGTCACCGCACAGCCCGTCCGCCGACGTATCATTCAATATCTCGAGAACGGTGATAACTACCGTTCTGCTCTCAGCTTTAGAAATAATTTCGATATGTTGACTAAATTTCATACGCAATAATGTATTACCTAAAATGAACTGTACGCAAAGTCCACGCAATGCGTTTTTACCTCTGCACACTCATTCAAATTTCGTGTAAAGGTTTACGTAAATGCGATACAGCAAGTAACCACGACGAATAACGAAAAGAAATTCCGTCCTTTATCGAGAGAAGATATCAGGCTGTAACATGCCCAAGAATCAAATTTTTCTACCGAATAGTTTCCTTGGAATCGGATGATAAGTATTTCACAGCTGCCGCCGCGTCCGCGCCAGCGGTTCGGCGTAAGTTCGTGTGGCCCGGGAGTCCGTACCTGACGTCACGCTCAGCGCGTTCTGTGATTGGCGGCGCGCACCTGGAGCGCGGCACGCGGCAGCGGAAGCGGTTCGACATGGTCAAACCGAGACGCAAAGCCCGCCGCGCCGTGCCGCTGACGCCATTTCCATGGCAACCACGCCGCTGACGCGCCGTTTTGACGCGCGGCAGCCCTAGTGGGAACCGGCCTAATTCCGTGGCAACCACGCCGCTACAGCGCGCTTTTGACGCGCGGCAGCCCTAGTGGGTTCAAAAGTGGTTCAAATGGCTCTGAGCACTATGGGACTCAACTGCTGTGGTCATCAGTCCCCTAGAACTTAGAACTACTTAAACCTAACTAACCTAAGGACATCACATACACCCATTCCCTAGGCAGGATTCGAACCTGCGACCGTAGCAATAGCGCGGCTCCGGACTGGAGCGCCTAGAACCGCACGGCCACCGTGGCCGGCAGCCGTAGTGGGAGCCAGCCTTTAGCCGGCCCACGAGACATCACGTAGGCTGCTTCTAGGCAACCGCCTCCTCCACCCCCACTTCCGTTTGAGCCTGGGCCCACGTGCTAGCCCGGCTTCCTGTTAGGGACGGCATGCCATTGGCCCCCACCGTTGCCTCTTCCCAAGCCCGCCGTGTGGCGAACCATTCCACACAGCGCTGTGTCCTGTCGGCACTTAGCGTCCGCATGACAGTTATCTGCACATTATAATGGTCGCCCAATCGTTGATATTCCTATATTCGCACTATATCACTCCAATATATGAAGCTTGTTAGCACTTGATGTAGAGAATTGGGTTGGCGCCATTACATTATATTGTAGTAGCTGCTGCTGGCTGGTTCACTGCTGTATCTTGATGTTAATGTTGGCTCTATATGTATTCGTCTAGGGGTAAAAAGATGAGGTCCCATGTTGTTGATGTGCTTGTTGATAAATAATGAACGACAGCATAAGTGAACTTCAACTATTTATTGGCATGGTAGCCATCTTAACTCCGCTGAACGCCCAAAGACGTTGTCACAGTACAGAGTAACACTTCTTTTACAACATATTTGCATTGTTTTTCCACATAAGACAATAACATACACACTATACAACAGTTCTATCAAGACTGGGCTGACGAGGTTTCTTGCTGCTTGTATTTATAACCTCATCAAAGAACTACTAAGAAGAGGTGTGGTTTATAAGTCAGGCATCCATCTGTTATCGTAATTTGTGCAAAAAAAGTTATTAATTTACATCGAGTGACATAATTTAATAGGTCATTAAAATGACAGACAGATTTGTCAACTTGTCAGAACAATTCTTTGTTGCTAAAAGGCCGTTTTTCAAAGGTACGTCTATTGACTTCTCTCATTTGCATACATAAGTAAATAACGTGAATTATTAAAAATTACAGTGGTTCTCGTTTAAAACAGATGTGTTTACGTGAATAGTGAGTGAAAACAGTCCTAGTGAATAAATAGGTTTCACTGGGTAATTTTTATTTAAAGAGATCCAAGATACGTAAGTTGACCAATATTATTCGTTTTTCATATTAATTACTTCAGTTGAATATAGTGTTTCTACATAATGACATCTGCTGTATCAGTGTTCAAGTGATGTTAACTTTTGTGTGGGTCAGTTGTTAATTATATTTTAATGGGTTGACTGTTTATGTAGACATGATGTGCAATCATTGCTAACATACACAATTACTTTTATATTATCATAGTTGCTAGTTAAACTGGTTGAATTAGGAGGGTACCGCATACTTCGTTATGAAAAAGCCTTTAATAGGTTCCGTTACAGCATCGAGTCCTAATCTACAGCTTAGGTCTAATGTTACAGCATCTTCTTCACATTTACATAAATGACATGCACAATTGAAAAATGAATTCTACATTCGAATTAAAAGTAAAATTCCTCGCAACGTAGAAAAACGACGTAAATTTTGACAATAAATGTTATTTCGGGATTTTCAATCTGAATTAAAAATCTTTTTCAATTAAGGAGAAAAAATTAATATTCTTACAATATTTCAGTCACAATTCTTAAAAATCTTCGACTGTATATTTTTTTCCAACGTTACTTTCACACAGGTTAATGTCAGTGTGATTTAGTGCTTTTAGTGTTCGATTAGTAAGCATGCACGTGTGTAGTTAGTATGTGTTTCAGTAGTATATTGGTGTATGCATTGTACCATCGAAACCGCTACCGTTAGTTGAAATTACTGAGATGCGTTACTGAACTCCTTTTTATTGATGTCCGCCACCCATTTCGTGGACGTTGCTGCACTCGATGTCCCCAAGCGGCTGTCGCCATCGTCTGTCTTCCGTTATCATTTCTTTTCCTCTCTAACTTTTGTACTTTACTTTTGTACATTTGATGGTATTTACCAGTTGAACAATAAAATCATTAGAGGTAGACTATACTTTTATATCATAAAACAACTCCGAAAAAGTCCTACCCGAATTTCTGCGCTCAGTGCACCTTTCCAGTTTGCAACTTCGATAAAGATTTTCCAACTTTATCCGACGATCAGCCTGCGTTCCTTGAATAACCTCTTCTCACGCGCAGTACGTCAAGCCCCTCTACAAACAATACAAAATAACGCTTTCGCATCTATGATGAGGCCTCCTTCATCTATATAAATTTGTCTTCCTCGTGGGTCTGACTGGGAGAAGGAAACAGAGAAATAAGGAAGTCGCACTGACTGGGTCACGTGGTTCAAATGGCTCTGAGCACTATGGGACTTAACATCTGTGGTCATCAGTCCCCTAGAACTTAGAACTACTTAAACCTAACTAACCTAAGGACATCAGAAACATCCATGCCCGAGGCAGGATTCGAACCTGCGACCATAGCGGTCAGATGGTTCCAGACTGAAGCGCCTAGAACCGCACGGCCACACCGGCCGGCTGAATGGATCAAGGAACACCAAACGTGTAATTTGTTAGCCGTTAAGTTGGATAACATTTTCCTCTGTTGCAAACACAATCTTTTCATGCACACAGTGCGTCTTGACGCATCTTTTTGAAGACTTTGAGAAGCACAACATGCCTTGCTCATACTGCAGCATTAAGCAGTCAGGCCTGCAAGATGAGTGGTCTGCCAAGCGAGTGGATTTATTCTTATTTCTCGATCGAGTAACATCAGTGACTGATTCTGAGCTCTAGTACCCACAATTAAGCTACAAATTATTCTCCTGTTTGAATATTACGCAACGGAAACGGATAACGCAAATCTGACTATTAGGGATTTACACAACTCTGATTGTTCACTACGCTCTGGCAGTACCACATTTTCTTTCTTACCCAACGGCTTTGTTCAACACGTGGCCATCGCACTGAATATGAATGGCGCACACATTATAAATTCTGGGTATCATGACTACACAGTATTCGAAGAACAAGGCCACCAATCTTTTTCTTTTCACTATCTTTTTTATTCAGATAAATTCTATCATGATTCAAAGATAACCCAAACACAAAAAATGGGCTCAAATGGCTCTGAGCACTATGGGACTCAACTGCTGTGGTCATCAGTCCCCTAGAACTTAGAACTACTTAAACCGAACTAACCTAAGGACATCACACACATCCATGCCCGAGGCAGGATTCGAACCTGCGACCGTAGCAGTCGCACGGTTCCGGACTGCGCGCCTAGAACCGCGAGACCACCGCGGTCGGCTAACCCAAACACAGTATTACATTTTATACTACAATTACACATGAGAAACTCCGCCCAGTGGGCATGGCTTTACATTGGTGATTCTCTATCTTATGGTCTCGTAATTACCTAACGCTACAGTGCACTTTCTGGATAGGATGGTGGATCTTTTGCTATATCTCACACTTCGACTCTCACACCCACCATCACGAAAATTTACTCCAGATCGAGTGGTACAAAAAGGAACATGCGTAACCCACTGCCTCTGAACCTATCTTGCTACTCTCCCACGCAAACCACACATACTTAAATTACATGAAATACATCATAAAGAATAGTCACAACGTTAGAATCACTTCACTTTCAGCTTTCCCACTCAATTAGTATTCATCCCAGTTCCACACTACACTTCCGCACTTCGTAACTTTTCTTTCCTACTACGAACTCTGGAGGATATATGCCCGTCTTCCTGTGCAATGCAAGCCAAGTGGCGTTGCTGGATAGACGGTTAACTCACCTTGCTTCTCTCTGAGAGTATTAGAGTTTGAATCTAGCGTCACACGGAAACATAACACGCAAAGTAATATTAAGATCATATTCGTCACACACGCGAGTCCTCAACTGATACCTTGGACGAGTACTTCTCTTTATCCTTCGTCTCATATACAGATTGAGACTCACACAGTACTCACCACTACTACGAACTCTGGAGGATATATGCCCGTCTTCCTGTGCAATGCAAGCCAAGTGGCGTTGCTGGATAGACGGCTACCTCACCTTGCTTCTCTCTGAGAGTATTAGAGTTTGAATCTAGCGTCACACGGAAACATAACACGCAAAGTAATATTAAGATCATATTCGTTACACACGCGAGTCCTCAACTGATACCTTGGACGAGTACTTCTCTTTATCCTTCGTCTCATATACAGATTGAGACTCACACAGTACTCACCACGTGGAAGTGCTCGTCTCTAATTTCAAGTCCTGCACACGCCATTTCTTAAATATTTCCAACTTATAGTACACACGCCAGTAATTCAGCTTAACTTTAGCACTCGGAAGTATTTCAACTTAGTACTGGCACTCGCAAGTATTTCAACTTATTGCTACACGTGGTTTCATTGTGACCGTTGGTCACTTCCAAAGATTACTACGATCCCCTTAATATTACCTGCCTGTCATTTAATTCTCCCCCCAAAAGTTCCTGAAATAGAGAAATAATTATTCCAAACTACTCTTAAGTATTTCACATGCATACCATTCTTTCCACTCTTTTGTCTTAACGGAGCACACCTAAGACAGGTCTTACCAACACAAGATCCAGCGCCAGAGTGCTGAAACACGGCCGTTTTTCAGGTCATCTCGCACCTCCACCGAGGTGGGGGAGCACCATGCTACCGTATTGGCCAGCCACATTTCAGGCGCTCAAAGCTCAGGCAAATTTCATCTCTTTGGTTCTACCAAAGGTGACCAAAGGACCGTCTCAAAGATGATCATATATTGCATATTCACTATCTGCGGTTAGCAGACGACCATACATTCATTCATTTCACAGATCTCAGCAAATTGGGTGTAGGGATTTATTTTGCGGGAGTGCACATGTGATCATTTAAATAAATAAAGTGTCCTTCTTTCCTACACTGGTATCCGGCTTCGGTGTATTAAGTGAAATTGAGTTATTATTACAAAAAATATGTTGTTCTGACAAGAATAACGAAGAATGTTGCACCTATTTTCAATGTCGGGCGGTACTGTACCCTTTCAACTTCGTTGAAGTTCATTGCAGACGACAAGGATTATTACGTATCAGTCACTTCGTCATATGGTGCTGTTACACACCATTCCACCGGATTGGGCGCTTAGGACCTCAGTTGCTTTTGTGCCCTAAAGAAAACCTCAGAAAGTTCTATTGGGTGTCTAATTGTTCGTGCATTGCTCCAGTTAATCCACCAAACACTTCACTGGCAGTGTAATTTTCGAGCTTGATTATCATGACATATGGAAACGTGGCCACTTCCTAATTTTTGGGTTCTGTTTTCGGTTCTTGTATGTGACATTTCCACATCATTCTCATGTACGTTTTGCTACAAACGGACACTTTGCTCATTCCAAAGCTACCTTGAAAAAAAAAATTGGTTGAACTATTACTTTGCCACTTACCTTTCCTTTTCTTGTATCTTTGTTATACTGCAAATTCCTTTTTCTTAGGTTCTACTCTATTCTAATATTTACAAACTCTACACTATGTTTCTACTGTTGCATACAGGGCATATTTCTGTCTCGTGTCCCATTCTTCGATCAACAGCTTCCATAAATCGACATAAACAAGTAATTTTACTTAACTGCTTTCGATTTTATGTGCGGATTTATGTACAGTACCTCGCGCCGTGGGACCTAGTCAGTTTTGTGGGTTTTCTTCTTCCCTTGCTCGTGTTGGGTTCGGTGGACGAACTTCTACAATTTGATTTCCTTACTGAGGATTGCCTTGACATTTCCATTTCTCTGGAACTGGGTTCTGTTGTTACTACAGCCACCATTCCAATTGCAACTTTGATTACTCTGGTTGCGCAATTTCTCAGCGTTGTATTGTGGCATGCTCCCGTTTCCATTTCAATTATTTGGCCTTTAGAAGGTTGATTCATTGTGGTTGCGATTGTTGTTATTGTTGCGTGGCTGATCGGAAGTAACGTCGCGTTGTCTTCGCTCATTTTTGACCTACTCTTCGTTCACGACGAACTCGACCTCTCGTAAAATTCATTGGAACGCCTCTATGTCGTTGCCGCAGTTTCCAGTCAGCACTTGCTGATATGAAAGCGGTAGTTTCGTGACGCACAGCCGTATTATTTCGGTATCGCTGCACGGTGTGTCCAGAAACTGGTTCTCCTTGTTCATCTGGTCACAGAATTTTACAGTACTTTTGAAACCAGATGACTCCATGTCTCGATACATCAAAAATTCGTGTTTGATTCTCTCTCACTTCGTTCGTGACCAGTAACGACTAAGGAACACATTTTTGAACTCTTCATACGTATTGCAAGATTGTGTTATCTTTCTCATCGACTGTACCGCCACACCTTTGAGGTGACTGCAGACAAAATCGATCTTTCCTTTTTCGGCCAGTACGGCGGTATTGCCTCGGGAATTGTTCAAAAAAGATTCGGGTATGCAGTGTGTTCCCGTCCTCTTTATAACGATGAAACTTCCGTATGGTCAAATATCTATTATGGTCAAACATCACTTCCGATTCTCTCCTGATTTGCTCTGTTACCCTAGTTCTCTCACACGAATGTGAGTTTTCCTTTCTGCCATTTCTACTGCTTGTTGTGACGCGCTCACATTAGTGATATGTGTGTCACATCTCCGAAGCGGAATGCAAGTTGATATTTGTTGCGATTCCTGACCACTGATGTGTTCACGCACACGTTCTGTTTCTTATCTACAGATTCCAGTTGGAAATGAATTTTGTATATTTGCCTCTGGCCACTGCTGTACCGCTGACGGCTGTGCGGTCCGGTTTTCACGCCCCGCTGGTCTGTTGTATTCAACGTTTATTGCATCACTACTCAGTCGCGAGTTGACGCTCGTTGTCTCAGTATTCGTAGTATCGCACCTGCGTGTGTCCGAATCCTGCGTATGCATGCCTGAACTGACAGAGGACCCTTTCTTTTCAAGGAGTTGGAATAGCCTCTGCTATAATCTCTTCTCTATCTCTCGGTACTTGCGTCATGATCTTCAGCCGCTAGATGGTCTGAAGATCGCGCTTTTTTTTCTGTTCCAGTTTCTTTATCCTGCTGTGGATCTTACTGAGAACAATTTTGCCTGCTTTCGTAGTGTTCTGGTTTCTGCTCGATTTTCTTGCGCAATGTGCTTCGGGCCTCGTGCGATGATTCTTGCTTCTTTTGCTTCCTTTTCATCGTCTGAAACATCTAGTTTCAATTCTGCTCGGGATACCAACACGAGCTGCATCATTCGCAAACTCAGCGACGCGGGGTTCCCCGACGGGCTGGTGCGTCTCATACACTCATACCTCACAGACAGGAGTTTCAACACTGACATGCAGAGAAAACAATCAACACGACACGGTATACACGCGGGAGTACCCCAGGGAAGCATCCTAGGGCCCCTACTGTTTAACCTCTACATAAACGATCTCCCAATCACACACAACCCAACGATGGCAATCTACACAGATGACACAGCCAATCTCGCGCAAGATTGGAAACCATCAAACATTACGTCACGCTTATAGACCGCATTCAGAGTGGCTGAGCCTTGGTTAGAGAAATGGCGTGTTAGAGTAAACGTCGACAAGTGCGAAGCCGTTGTGTTCATTAGAAGACCGAAGCAACTGCGCTAACACCGATACTGCACACCAATAACTCTACATGCACGCCCAATACGTTTCCGCGAGAAAGTCAAACACCTCGGTGTCTGGCTGGACCGGAAATTACTCTGGGGGGACCACATACAGCACATGACCAACCGCGCAAGCGCGAGGCTCAAACAGCTCTACCCTATGCTCAACAGGCGTAGCACACTGAACAGAAGGGTGTCGAGGTCCATGTACATGACACTTATTCGACCCCTGATGACGTACACAGCCTCTGTTGATTCGCTGCGCCCACACGCCTGCGCCGTCTGCAGATCATACAAAACAAAGTACTCAAAATCATAAGTAATGCTCCACGATACACACGCATCGCGGACCTTCACCGGGAATACCGACTTGAGACTATCACGGAGGTAATGCACAAACTCACCACAAGACTATACAGAAACTCCAGACATTCGCAGAACCCGTTTATTCTGAATCTGGGGAACTACGACCACAACCACAGATGGCAAAATAATAGACCAAAAGACATACTTGTAAGGACCTAACATCAATGGCCAAGTTCACGCAAACACAACGGTACAGGTGAGCCCCTGTTAATTAGCCAACATTACTGGATATCCAGTTGGAACACATTGCAGAATAACTGGCACCACAAGGGATGCCGTACCGTACACTACATGCAGACAACCTCAACCCTCCCCCCCCCCCCCCCCCCCACACACACACACAGTGAGATGATCTATGGCCGATCTCCCACTAATATATAACGATCCTTATTGTTCCATGAATGCAGCAGCTGCAGCAAACTCGGATACATCGCCATCGAGTGTCACGGTAATGATGCATGATATCCATACTAACAAACCCAAAATTACATGAACTATCGCAGCTAGTAAGCCACTACTGCTCTTACTACCCATCCCACTGTAGCAGAGGTTTTTTCCCACGGCACGAACCTTGGCACTTTTTTCCCTCTGCTCTTCAAATTGCTACCCTCATTCGCGTTTCGTCCACTATCTATCACCTGATGGACCGTGTTAATGCGTAGTCTTACTCAGACGCACGGATAACATCACAGCCCAGCATGCTGTTATCCACCTATTAGGTAACTAACATGTTGACGGAGGTGACAGTAGAACTTCTGGTTTGGTCACCAAGTTGGTGCGGGCGTGGAGGGGCCCTATCTCTACGAGCTGCACTATCTTTCTTCCTGTCTCCTCTCCTAGTTTTTTTATTTGTTGTTGAGTCTTGTTTACCTCGCTAGTGTCTTATTAATTTCTGTTCGTACTTCGGTTCGCGTCTTTTTAATCTCCTCTCCCGTTTCCCGTCTCATCTCTTTTGTTGGGTTGTGTGAGTCCGTGGTCTAGTGTAACGCAGTTCCGCTTCGAGCGCCGAGCGGGAAGGTTATTGTTTATTTCACTTGCCGCAGCGTCGCTTGTGTGTTTTCTTCGTTAGTGCTGTTCTGTCTGTCGAGTGAGTCGTAGCTCCTCCGCTCCACCTTACTGTCTATTTGTATTCGTCTACTTGCAGCGGCGACTGCCGCTCCGCTATGGCTACCATTGTTTCCACGTGTATTCCTCGAAAAGGTACTGTGAGCTTTGCTTTCGATAAAACAAGGTGATACGTGCAGCCCGGGTCTCTAGAAATCCACGACTGGCTTGTCGCCGCGAGGGATTAGCCGAGCGGTCTGAGGCGCTGCAATCATGGACTGTGCGGCTCGTCCCGGCGGAGGTTAGAGTCCTCCCTCGGGCATGGGTGTGTGTGTTTGTCCTTAGGATAATTTAGGTTAAGTAGTGTGTAAGCTTAGGGACTGATGACCTTAGCAGTTAAGTCCCATAAGATTTCACACACATTTGAAAATTTGAACTGGCTTGTCGATACAATTCATGTGAACTCTGATCAGGTCCACACCGCTTGTTTTGATGCATACGAATACGTGTTTTACGTGAAATTTATGGATCCCCTTCACGTTGAAAGATTACTGTCGCGACATGGTTCTCAAGTACCGTTCAAGCATCGCGATAATTCTGTTAATATGGTGTCGCTGAAATCGAATATACCAATGTTCGAGTGTTCAACCCCCCGCCGGAAGTTGATGACAACTTTCTGAAGGACATATTGACTCCTTATGGTAACGTGAAAAACGTCCGTCGTGAATGCTGGTCTACTCAACACAGATTATAGTGGAATCCGTTCCGTGGAAATGCATGTCAAACGCAATATTCCATCACATTTACAAGTGTGGCTTACCGCGTCCGTGTCATGTATACTGGTCACGAGGGAACCTGCTTCCTATGTAATGAAAGTGGACACGTTCGGTCTATGTGTCCGCAGAGGGTTTTTGTATTAAAGCTGTCATTAGTGCGGCGTCGCAAATTGACGGTTGCTGATCTTGTTCCTTCCACTCCCGCCGTCGGACCTACTTCTGCTTCGGATTATAATGAACAAACAGTCAGTTCTGATAATCGTGTCAGTGAATTTCCGCCTTTCCCTCCGCGTCAAGTTCAGAATCGTATTGGCTCCAGGATAGAACCTATAACGGCGACAAACAAGGGACGCCGCACTGAGGATGGTGATGGTGAGGATTTGGCTGTGCCTTCTGCGCCAACGTCCTCCGCATCGATTGTGTCCCCTGCTCCTCCCCGATGCTGCGATACCTCCCGTCCGTGGTACGGTGAGTGGCGAACAAGTTATCTCCAGCATCCCACGTGCTTGCGAAGTGGCTCCTCCTGAGCTGCCAGTGCGTGGAGAGGGAGCGGAGTCTCCCCCTTCGTCTTTGTGTCCTCCGTTACAGTCTGAGACGATGCAGTGTCCTCCTGCACCTTCGTCTTCAGCCGCCGACGGTTTCCTGCACGTGCCACTTACATCAACTCCAGAGGAGAATAAAATTAGCGACCAAGTATCACCTGTTGCATTGAGAGTTTCACAGAATGCTTCCACCTTAATCACTGGAACTGCATTACATGACCCTGGTTCTGACGTGCAGGAAGCTGTGCCTATGACCCCTCACACACCTCTATCTGCAGAGGCCGCTATCCCATATAGCCGACAGAAACAGTGTATACAACCTGACCGTGCGGCGGCACGTAAGAAATCTAAGAAAAAAAGGTTGTGATGACGGGGGTTCTGGTCCCCTGATGTCTGATTCCTCTGCTGATTCCTCAATGGACCTTGACTCTCAGCTGTCTACCTGATTCTACTCGGAGGTTCCGTACATCCCTGTCTAAATGTGATCAATGACCCAAACCTACACATTTCTTTCCTTAAACGTTAATCGTGTGGAATCAGAATTGCGATTGGCTTCGATGCGTCAGTTCATTTATGATTCATGTGCGGACATAGTCTTCTTACGGGAGATGTATTTTTGTAATTTCTCCTCACCTGGTTTTCGTATGATCTTTAATGTAGCACCCGAATATTCTACGGGGACCGCCTTATTCTTTCGCGAAGGCATTCCTGTTGCTGAGGTGGAAATGCTGGATTCTGGTTGTCAACTTTTTAATCTTACCTTGGTTCTTATATATGCCCCTTTTGGCACTGGTCACGCAGTGGATCGTTTGCCTTTTTATAAAGAGGATATTGTTTACCTGTTCCTTAAGAGTCCTCCCAGTATTCTGTTGGGTGGTAATTTTAACTGTGTATTGCGTCCTGTAGATCAATCTCCTAATTTTAATTTCTCTCGTGAATTACATGAATTGGTCCGCTCCTTACGCCTAAAAGATGTTTGGACATGTAAATACTCGACGTTAGTTAAATTTACCCACTTTACTGCGACTTCTTGTAGCAGGTTAGATAGGTTTTACTTATCATACAGCCTTAGCGATAGTATTCTTAATGTTGAAGTTATCCCAGCTTCCTTTACGGATCACTGTGCTGTGGCCACAACTCTGTCTTGACCGGCAACGAGTGAAATTGTTTCGCCTTCCGTGGATGCTAAACGTCGCTCACCTAGCTGACCCCTCTCTCGATAACGTGATGTGAGTCGTGTGGGAGCGTACTCTACGGTCCACTGGGAAATAATATTCCACCCTTCATTGATGGACACAGCTAGCAAAACCGAGGCTCAGGCAAACATTGTTGATACTTTTCTGTGCTGCCAAAGCGCGAGACTTTCGGAGAACATATGCATATTACTATTCCATCCTGCGTGAACTTTATGCTGCTTCGGATCACGCCCCTCTGCGAATTGCGAATGTTAGGCGTGTAAAAGCAAAATTGTTGACCTTGAAGAGAATACAAATGGAAGGTTTGAAAATTCGATCGAAGCCGAATTGACTGGTGACGGAAGAACTGACTTCTTCATATCATTTGCTTCGGCATCAGACCCGTCGCCGACACGCTTGTATTCACTCTCTCACGACAAATGATGGACGTACCGTAATGGCGCAAGCTGATATAGTGCGTGTCTTACACCAGTACTATGTAGACATCTATGACATCGATGAGTCCAATGAAACTTTTTACCACCCACTTGTCAGAATCTTGGATACGACAATTACACCTGAACATAATGCCACGCTCTTAGCTGCCTTTCAGCCTGGGGAACTTATTGTGGGATCGCCTTCTCGAAAGTTCCCGGGTCTAGACGGACTTCCCAAGGAATTTTATGTGCGCTTTTGGCCGTTGTTGGGTGCTACCTTTACCTCCATTTTGAATGAAGTGCTACAGGGTAGAGTAGTGCCGACCTTGTTCAAAGTGGGAAAAATTGTTTTAATTCCGAAACGCACTGGACCGGCTGCTCCTCATAGCTTTCGCCTACTTACTTTGTTTAACTTTGATTATAAGACTGTGGCGAGGGCAGTTAACAGTAGGATGTTGGCCCTGATGGTGACGATTGTTGCAAAACATCAAAGCTGCGTACCTGGTCGTACCATTCTTACCCCACCAGAGTCACCGCGGACACACCTACACAAGATGGCGGCCGAGTAGGTTGCAGTGTGACGTGGCTCCGCATTCAGATGCAGATTTTCTCGGTAAAAATTTGATTGTGGACACTGATTTTTAATTATCGTGTACCGGGAGTGTTATCTTACACAGTCCGTTCTCGTTTACTCATTAAATACTGTAAATAAAACAGAGAGAGTGATTAGAGTGCTTCTAGTGCGTTCGTCGTGTCAAACGCGTCAACGGAGAGGCCGTCGCCCTCCCGCTGGCCGAGCGCGTGTCGGTTTCGCCAGTCAGCCGCGTCGGTTCCGGCGTGTCAGCACTCCACGCCGCGTGCTGCGACACCTCACCAACCGCAGCGGAATCCGACGCGTCGGCAGCGGCCACCGGCTGCCCCGCGCCCCGCCGTCGACGTCAGCAGTAGCGGCCACCAGCTGTGCTCCCTGCTGTTGGTAAACAACCGCCTGCCTACCTTCGGCCTTGGATTCCAGCCGACGAAGCAGCGACACCACCACACCAGAGGCCGACGGAAGAAGAAGGAAAGCATGGGGTAAGAAGCTAGGTCGAGCAATCAACGTCACACCAGGTATGGAACACACGGAGGAAGAACTTGTGCCCATGTCCCCCAGTCAAAAGGTAGCAGCCATAGACAAAATATTGAGTGAAATAGGAGCAGAGTTAAAGGCTAAGCATGTTTCATCTGCCCTGTTAACCGTCATTAGAGACAAAGTGTTTCCCTTGGCTTTCGAAATAACTAGCCTCGAAGCTAAACTGTCCTGCCTAAACGATGAAAATAGGCGACTAAGACTAGAACTACAGAGAGCCTCGAATCCAGTCAAAGACTTACAAATACAAACTTTGCAAGAGAAGGCTGAGAAATTAGAGAACGAAAATAGGGAATTGAGTGTAGCGAACCAAGACTTGCAGCAACAAATAAGAGAACTAACTAATAAAGCCACACAACAAGCACAGACACTGACATATGCTGCCGCCTTAACTTCAGAGCCCAAAACCAAAGAGGCTTGAAGAATAGAACAGGCTAAAACAAAACAGGCCACAACCCTCTATATCAAATCGACAGAAAATCAAGACGCCAAAGCTGTTCGACAGACCATCACCAAAAATATAAATCCCAGGAAAGAGAATATACATATAAAATCAATCAGAACCACACAGACTGCAGATATAGTAGAAACGGAAACACAGGAGGACTGTCGAAAAATAATAGAAAAGACTAAAGACCTGCACACCATTGTCTGTGAAGGACCGCGAAAACGCAAGCCACTCGTGGCAGTATATCACGTGCCAGATACACTTACCGACGAAGAGTTTTTAGAAAGCCTTTACGAGCGGGATCTAAGCGGTGACACCACGAAAGAAGACTTCGACAGAGAGGTCAAAATAAGATTCAGAACAGGGCCTAAGGGAAGGGGTTTCAGTCACCAGATACTGGAGGTCAGCCCACACCTGTACAGAGTCATTACATGAAGACAGAGAGTCTACATAGACTTCCAATCACTTTCTGTGAAAGACTATACAGCAGTAAACAAGTGTTTTAAGTGTTGCGACCTAGGACATACGACTAAAACCTGCAGAAAAGCCAACGTCACGTGTGCCAAGTGCGGCAACCAAGGACACAATCGCAGTGAGTGCAGGTCCGCGGTTTGCGTCTGTATCCCCTGCAAATACAGAGGCCGCGTCTGCAATAAAACAAAAGGAGGTGATTGTCAGACCTATAAACAGCTGCATGACCGGCTCCTGGACAGTATTGACTATGGCAGCTAAAATCAGCACACACACAAGAAACGCGAACGCCCAAAGCCAATCACCCAAAACACATAAATACAAATCACCGTCAACATTACAGAGAAGCTACCAAAGAGCAATTTCCTGGAGAAGACAAATGAATCTTCTGCCGGAGAATCACGTCGATAATGAACCCATCCCGCCCCTAACACACTCAACGACGTTACAGGATAGCTGTATTAATACGATAGAATATATAGATGACATGACAATCTGTGGCTCCATCCACTACGAGGTGACAAAGCAAATTAAAAGACAATTACACCACTGGATAAACTTCCAAATAACATTAATGCAGAGGATAGATGAGTTGGAAGATGAGCTTACATATATTGTGCACAAGAAAATGTACAAACAAAACCGACATACTCCCTCACAATTTCTCCCAGCCGAAGTACATCACACCACACATACACAGGATGAACACAAACCAGAATCATCATCACATGGAAAACCGTACGACACACGTAAATGTGAACAGTACATCAAACCAGTCAAATTTGTCTCGGGAGGCACTCTTCACCCCGGGAAAAAGGTACAAGGAACAGACAGGCATGCAGTCCCTGAATCAAAACACATCGAAACACTCAGGCTACAGACCAATACAAAACTCAAAACTACCGGACCCAGACTTATACGAGGTGCATTCAAGTTCTAAGGACTCCGATTTTTTTTCCTCCAGACTGGAAAGAGATAGAAACATGTGCATTCTTTTAAAATGAGGCCGCGTTCATTGTCAATACGTCCCAGAGGTGGCAGCACCGTACGGCAGATGGAATTTTACCGCCAGTGGCGAGAATGTGAGGTGTTTTAAATACTTAAAATGGCGACGTTTTCCTTACTTGAACAGCGTGCAATCATTCGTTTTCTGAATTTGCGTGGTATGAAACCAATTGAAATTCATCGACAGTTGAAGGAGACATGTGGTGATGGAGTTATGGATGTGTCGAAAGTGCGTTCGTGGGGGCGACAGTTTAATGAAGACAGAACATCGTGTGACAACAAACCGAAACAACCTCGGGCTCGCACAAGCCGGTCTGACGACATGATCGAGAAAGTGGTGAGAATTGTTTTGGGGGATCGCCGAGTGACTGTTGAACAGATCGCCTCCAGAGTTGGCATTTCTGTGGGTTCTGTGGACACAATCCTGCATGACGACCTGAAAATGCGAAAAGTGACATCCAGGTGGGTGCCACGAATGCTGACGGATGACCACATGGCTGCCCATGTGGCACGTTGCCAAGCAATGTTGACGCGCAACGACAGCATGAATGGGACTTTCTTTTCGTCGGTTGTGACAATGGATAAGACGTGGATGTCATTTTTCAATACAGAAACAAAGCGCCAGCCAGCTCAATGGAAGCACACAGATTCACCGCCACCAAAAAAATTTCGGGTAACCGCCAGTGCTGAAAAAATGTTGGTGTCCATGTTCTGGGACAGCGAGAGCGTAATCCTTACCCATTGCGTTCCAAAGGGCACTACAGTAACAGGTGCATCCTACGAAAATGTTTTGAAGAACAAATTCCTTCCTGCACTGCAATAAAAACGTCCGGGAAGGGCTGCGTGTGTGCTGTTTCACCAAGACAACGCACCCGCACATCGAGCTAACGTTACGCAACAGTTTCTTCGTGATAACAACTTTGAAGTGATTCCTCATGCTCCCTACTCACCTGACCTGACTTTTGGCTTTTCCCAACAATGAAAGACACTCTCCGTGGCCGCACATTCACCAGCCGTGCTGCTATTGCCTCAGCGATTTTCCAGTGATCAAAACAGACTCCTAAAGAAGCCTTCGCCGCTGCCATGGAATCATGGCGTCAGAGTTGTGAAAAATGTGTACGTCTGCAGGGCGATTACGTCGAGAAGTAACGCCAGTTTCATCGATTTCGGGTGAGTAGTTAATTAGAAAAAAAATCGGAGGCCTTAGAACTTGAATGCACCTCGTAAAAGTAGACCAATTAGATGAGGACAAATCTGAGGGAGAGACATGTGACATTTGCAACGATGTCAACGTGCGTCTAGCAACAACCTCCACTCCAAACACAAAGACAACATAACACGTACAGTCAGTCCCATACAATTCACCACCATCGCTGACACCACGCCAGCAAGCACCAACAACATCAGTGAAAAACGTGTGAAGGCAAACAGCATTGAAGAGGCGTGTGACAAAACGAAAAGTAACCGTGTGACATCCCAAAGAGGTCTTAAAATGTCCCCCAATCAGCGGCCAACACCAAGCCACAATCCGTCTAGTACCACCTCAGAGACCGCAACAGAAACCAGCACCAACAGCAAGCCAGCTGCACCTAATTATGATAATTTAGAAGTTAACTTACTTTTAAGTAGGCTAGAGAAAAAAGAGATACTGCAGACAGCGCAGCGGATGCTACTTAGATTGTGCCATCCAAAGGGAGATTCTCTCTGTTTTCCAGTAACTGAGCAAACAGACAGAATCATCCTAAAGACAGAAAATATTCCTACATCAGCAGAGCCGCTGCTCGATCTCATGCTGCAGGCCTGCCTGTGCAGGTCAGAATCTTTCGACTTGGACAAAATATATATAGATCATGTAAGAGCACACGGACGAACATATTTTGATTACTCACAGACTGGCAGTAAATATTTTGTACACGTAAAACACCCAGAACACATAGACAAAAAATGAATATCTTACAACATAATACAAAAAACAGTACGACAGTCAGCGCGGACATCATGTGCTTACAAGAACCTTATAATAGAAACGGGCAACTGATATGTCTACCAAAACATGCTACCACAATAACAGGCGGCAATGACTGTAAGGCTGCAATAGTAATTCTAAATAGAACTTATAACATAATTAAGGTAACACAGTTATGCAATCAACACTTGGTTACCATAGAGATAACTAAAGGGAACGTCACATGGGTTATTGCATCCATGTACGCCCAATATAGCCATCAAATACAGCCGTATGCAGACTACATCAGAGACCTAGCAATGTATGCCAGAGGCAAATAATTAGTGATAAGTGATGACATTAATCCCAGATCGACCCTCTGGAACTCAGACAGAACAGATGACAGAGGACGCATAATCACCGATCTAATACAAGAAACACAATTACATGTAATGAATACAGAAGGACCTATACCAACATATGAAGGGTTCGATGGCACGAGCAGTAATATCGACTTCACGCTAGCAAATAATGCAGCAATGGCATACATAACCAGTAGTGATCATAATGTCATAACATACACACTAACTCACACTCAGAACACAATGACCAAATCACACACCAGACACTTGCTGTTGCACAAAGCAGACTGGAACAATTTAACGGAAATTATCCAACGACACGATCTAGAAAACATCAATGGAAATATCGATTATAGAGCACACAAGTTAACACAGGTGATACAACATGCACAAAACACTTCAATACCGACAGCAAAGAACACAAATTGCTCACCAGTACCATGGACCAACGAACTTACGAGACTCAAGCAAGACGCAAGACGCAAACGAAAATTATATCAAAGGGCGATAGCAGATAGGGACAGACGAATAATACTTGAAGCATATAGGCATGCACAAGACTTATATAGAGAGACCCTATACAACACGAGTAGACAACAATGGGAGCTATTTGTAACAACACAAACAGAGCAAAATATATGGGGGGAACCATACAAAATACTGACAGAGAAGATAAAAACCTCACCAGCTCTGGGAACACTAAGGCAGGATGACGGCACGATGACGAGGGGATGGAGGAATACAGCGGAGTTTCTGCTGTATAAACTGCTCCCTGACGACGTTATCGATACAGACACACTATCATGCAACACTAAGAGAAAACCTACACACACCATACAACACTGCAACTGTCACCTGTCCTTTTGCGCAAGAAGAGGTTGCGCTAGCAATCTCAGATCTCAAAAACAAAAAAGCACCTGGACCAGATTGTATCCACTCGGAAACACTGAAAAAACTAGCACCGCAGATCACACCGTTCCTAACAACGTTACTGAACGATGCCTTACGGCTGGGCAGGGTACCTACAGTATGGAAAACCTCCGAAGCAGTCATTATTAAGAAATCGGCGGACAGGGATCCTTCAGATCCAAAGACTTACAGGCCAATATGCCTAATAAACACCCTAGCAAAGATTCAGGAGAAGCTACTGTGTAAGCGCCTGAAACACACAGAGCTCTCAGGGGTATGAGCCAACACCAGTTCGGCTTCAGATCTGGCAGATCAATAGATGATGCCATCAACCAGGCCCTGCACATAGTTAACAACACAAAACAGAAATACGCCATGGTAATAATGATTGACATTGCCGGAGCATTTGATAATCTTTGGTGGCCAGTACTGTTTCAGAGGCTAAGACATCTGGAGGTATCGCAATCACTGTACAACAGTTTTCTAGACTACTGTAAAGACCGAGTAGTCGAATGGCAGATGGACAGTCGGGAAGTAATTAAAAGAATTACCAAAGGCTGTCCTCAAGGGTCGATCTGCGGTCCCATCTTCTAGGACATAACAATCGAACCCCTCCTACAGCTTCTGGATAGGGATGATAGGTCAGACGGAATTGTCGCCTACGCAGATGACCTATTAGTTGTAGTCACTGCAAACAACAGAGCCCAGTTAGAAGAGAAAGCCAGTGGATTACTACAAACAATTACTCAGTGGTGTCACAACAACAAACTCAGGATAGCCGAAAACAAAACAACATACACTTTACTGAAAGGATCACTCCAAAGGAATCCTTCGGTTAAAATTGGGGACACAAACATCAAACGAGCACGCATTACGCGCTATCTTGGGGTACACATAGATGAAAAATTGAATTTCCACGAACACATAAGGCCAACAACAGACAAGTAGAAAAAATACTCCACAAACTGGTGAGGCTAAATTCAAAACAGTACAGACTACCTCTACCAGTCATACGTACATACCACTGTGCGCTCTTCGAATCAGTACTCAGCTTTGCAGCTAGCACGTGGGCACATAGACTGAACGTGGTCGCCAACAAAGCATCCGTCAGACGAGGGCAGAGAAGTGTCCTACTTAGGCTATCTGGAGCCTTCGGTACCACCCCAGCGGATGCACTGTGTGTGGTGCTCGGAATATGCCCCATAGATATCACGATGAAATACAGAGCTGCAAGGTACTGGTTAAAGGTGGGGAGACTAGATAAGGTACACACAATAACCGGTGTGGCCATAGAGACGATACGTCACCTTAAAAGTTGGCGTTTGGATACATGGCAAGGTGAGTGGGATGTAAGTGATAAGAGACGTAGACTGCACGACTTCCTCCCTGACGTAAGGGAGCGGTTGAGAATGAGACATATCGATCCCAGCCGCGGTATGGTACATTTCTTAACCGGGCACGGACCTTATTCCATGCACTTAAACCGCGTGAGTCTGAGGCAGACACCTACATGCACATGCGGGGAAGAAGGTTCCCCAGAACACACTGTCTTTTTCTGCGGGCAATATGCGAACAATAGACATACACTACACTTAGATTACACAGATACAGACACAGATATATACACAGCAATACGAGACGAAGAACAATGGGCATAATTAAACGCATTGACAAACAGTATTTCAAAAACAACACATGCAGAGTACATGCGGACACGACATCACAGACATGCCTATGTGCAGCGTAACGGAAATCTCCAGAGGATGGACAGCAATACCCACAGTGATAGTGAAAATAGTGACAATGAGGAGGAACAGGAGGAGGAAGCTGAGATGTGACAGTAAATAAGCAAATTGCTAGCAATCTAGCCAAGAAAACACCAAATGCTGTACATGGATGCGCACCTAAAGTAGTTAATACATAGGATTAGTGACAAATAGGATAAGCAACATTATTTCTCTATTAATAACCATTTGTGTGTGTGTGTGTGACTGGCGGTCAACGGCTCGAAGAAACCATTCCGAGGTATTCACCGTCAGTTACATCGGTGATGGTACTAACAAATCTCTCATCTATCCTATCTTCTTTCTATATTCTTCTTAAAAAACAACAAAATTTTATTTATATTTCAACCTTAAATTATTGTTATTTTGAAAAGTGTAATTCTTTGTAAATTTTGTAGATAAAACAAAAGGAAAGAAAACTGTAAAAAGATGAAAAACGAAAATTGTAAGATGTACGACCTGTTTTAAACATCAGGTAACAGGTCTATAATTTGGCAATAAATAAAATAAAATAAAATAAAAATAAACCTCTATAGTCGAGTGTTGTGACGCGGTTTCGGTTGCTGCTGTAACGTCCGTTGCTTGTCCCCTTGCTTTTCTAGACTTCGATTAGGCATTTGATCGCGCTAATCACGACTTCATGCTTCGGATTCTGGAGGCAGTTGGTTTAACTGTTGACAAACTGCGAGTGCTCTCAAATCTGTTTACGGGTATTTCGCCTTCGGTGGTTGTTAATGGCCAACTGACGTCCCCAATAAATATCCGCAGGGGAGTGCCTCAACGAAGCCCGCTGTCAATCACTTACTTTGTGTTGTTCTGGAGCCCCTACTTCGGATGCATGAATCCCAGCTGACAGGTTGGACGCTTTCCGGCGGGACTATAGCTGCTCGTGCATACGCGGATGGCGTAATGGTTCTACTTCGCAATCCTGCTGAAATACCTCGACTGAAGGCTGTAATCGATGATTTTTGTCGGAGTTCAGGTGCAAAACTTGATGAAGGTCAATGCAAGCTTCTTCCCTTGCGAGGTTTTGATGACACGGCTGTTCCATGGGCTACTGCGGTGCATCGGCATACGTCTCTCGGTATCATCATTGATCGTTGTCCACTCAAAATGGCGACGCTCAACTGGAAGTCCGACACGAAAAAAATTCGGGGAGTTATACTAGAGCATGAAAGGCATTCTCTTACTCTGCTACAGAAAGTCCAAATACTGGATACATATGTCTTATGCAAAGCTTATTACGTGTCCCAAGCTTATCCGCTTCCTTCGATGAAGGCGAAGAAACTACAACAATTGTCTGGTCGTTTCTTACGGAAGATATATATATTTTGCCGACCGTGGTGGCCGAGTGGTTCTAGGCGCTTCAGTCTGGAACCGCGCGACCTCTACAGTCGCAGGTTCGAATCCTACCTCGGGCATGGATGCGTGTGTTGTCCTTAGGTTAGTTAGGTTTAAGTAGTTCTAAGTTCTACAGGACTGATGACCTCAGATGTTAAATCCCGTAGTGCTCAGAGCCATTTAGACATATACACTCCTGGAAATGGAAAAAAGAACACATTGACACAGGTGTGTCAGACCCACCATACTTGCTCCGGACACTGCGAGAGGGCTGTACAAGCAATGATCACACGCACGGCACAGCGGACACACCAGGAACCGCGGTGTTGGCCGTCGAATGGCGCTAGCTGCGCAGCATTTGTGCACCGCCGCCGTCAGTGTCAGCCAGTTTGCCGTGGGATACGGAGCTCCATCTCAGTCTTTAACACTGGTAGCATGCCGCGACAGCGTGGACGTGAACCGTATGTGCAGTTGACGGACTTTGAGCGAGGGCGTATAGTGGGCATGCGGGAGGCCGGGTGGACGTACGGCCGAATTGCTCAACACGTGGGGCGTGAGGTCTCCACAGTACATCGATGTTGTCGCCAGTGGTCGGCGGAAGGTGCACGTGCCCATCGACCTGGGACCGGACCGCAGCGACGCACGGATGCACGCCAAGACCGTAGGATCCTACGCAGTGCCGTAGGGGACCGCACCGCCACTTCCCAGCAAATTAGGGACACTGTTGCTCCTGGGGTATCGGCGAGGACCATTCGCAACCGTCTCCATGAAGCTGGGCTACGGTCCCGCACACCGTTAGGCCGTCTTCCGCTCACGCCCCAACATCGTGCAGCCCGCCTCCAGTGGTGTCGCGACAGGCGTGAATGGAGGGACGAATGGAGACGTGTCGTCTTCAGCGATGAGAGTCGCTTCTGCCTTGGTGCCAATGATGGTCGTATGCGTGTTTGGCGCCGTGCAGGTGAGCGCCACAATCAGGACTGCATACGACCGAGGCACACAGGGCCAACACCCGGCATCATGGTGTGGGGAGCGATCTCCTACACTGGCCGTACACCACTGGCGATCGTCGAGGGGACATTGATTAGTGCACGGTACATCCAAACCGTCATCGAACCCATCGTTCTACCATTCCTAGACCGGCAAGGGAACTTGCTGTTCCAACAGGACAATGCACGTCCGCACGTATCCCGTGCCACCCAACGTGCTCTAGAAGGTGTAAGTCAACTACCCTGGCCAGCAAGATCTCCGGATCTGTCCCCCATTGAGCATGTTTGGGACTGGATGAAGCGTCGGCTTACGCGGTCTGCACGTCCAGCACGAACGCTGGTCCAACTGAGGTGCCAGGTGGAAATGGCATGGCAGGCCGTTCCACAGGACTACATCCAGCATCTCTACGATCGTCTCCATGGGACAATAGCAGCCTGCATTGCTGCGAAAGGTGGATATACACTGTACTAGTGCCGACATTGTGCATGCTCTGTTGCCTGTGTCTATGTGCCTGTGGTTCTGTCAGTGTGATCATGTGATGTATCTGTCCCCAGGGATGTGTCAATAAAGTTTCCCCTTCCTGGGACAATGAATTCACGGTGTTCTTATTTCAATTTCCAGGAGTGTATTTCGCTTACGGTATGAGGTGATCACGAAGCCTCGTTCCTTTGGGGGGTTGGGCCTGACTGATATACGAAGGAAGACGCAGATGCTATATGTGCGACGTACTGTTTTGACGATGACTCAATAAACTCACACATTTACGTCTCATTTATTTCTCAATGTCTGTCCTGAACCCCCTAGTGATGGTGGTCGCATAAATAATAAGTGAAAACACATTCGTGACATATATCTTGCAGTGAGATATTTAGGAGCTGACGTCTTATGGAGACCTGTCCTCACCATGAAATTCCTAAAGACTCGGTGGGAAGCAGTCCCTTGCCCGAACTTCATTGAAAGAGAATCGCCGCATACA
The DNA here is from genome assembly GCF_023864345.2 of Schistocerca serialis cubense. Lineage (NCBI taxonomy): Eukaryota > Metazoa > Arthropoda > Insecta > Orthoptera > Acrididae > Schistocerca > Schistocerca serialis. Next base: position 175,288,746 of record NC_064640.1, on the reverse strand, counting down.
ACCTCGACGACAGTTCGGTTCAACATCAGTCATCCTATTTTGCCCATGCACATAGCGTCCTCGTGGAATAAGGCAGTAAATAGCTTGACACTGACAAATGAAAGACTTTTCCGTATTAAACAGAGTGACACTGAGTTACGCCTCCCTGGGCACAAACAGCTACTACAGGGTTTCCCTATGACGTAGGTTTTCGTCTGTCTCACTCGCACACTACAGCGCTTGGGCCTCATTCAGCGCAAAACAGGTCTGTGAATTTCCCCATCTCGTGGCGAATCTGCACTCTTTGTGGCACACGGTCCTGGACGACAGGGTTCGTTTCACAGTTCCTGATGGCTGACTCTTTCGGCCATATGCTTAAGTGAGAGAGAAATGCTTGTTAACTCACAAGGCCAAGTTCAGATGTCTGGTGTAGGAGTACTGCATGCTCTAATCCGAAACCACAAAAATCAATGCAGTGACTATTATTGTAGTTTTGCTTGAACGTCATCAGGTCGCTCATTGAGCATTCCTATGCAATGGTGACGAATTGTGATGCCTTTATCGTTAACTTCCTAACAAGAAATGAAAGGATGATCCCCACCTAAAGACGTAAACTCGAGCAAAGTGTAGCGTGAACATAATATTTTTCATCTGATAGCTCGAAAAGTGTGTTTTGCACTACGATTTCTTCCCCAAGGGTGTGTCCATCACAGCTGGAATTTGTTGCCATCAATTGAGACACCTTACGGTCGCAGTGTAACAAAATCGACCGACGGAATTACGTCACGTGTGCTACTGCATGATAACGCACTCCGCTGATTTGAGAAACAAGACTATCCAGGAGATTGATAGGTAAGTCATCTCTCAGACACTTGTATTGATAGGGAAGTCATCTCTCAGGCACTTGTCCCTCTGATTGTATACTCGTAAGACTTTACCTTTCCCGATCTTGATCGATCAACCGTCAAGGCAATTCATTTCTAGACGATAATGCTTTTCAAACTACACTGGTTTAATGACATCTTTAAAACCAGTAGCTTTCTACAGGCGCAGAATTTGTAAACTGCTTTAGCATTGTCATAATGGTTTAGATATTCTGAAAGAATATACTGTTGTTGATTAATTTCTGTTTGATAATTATTGCTGTGTTCAATAAACTAATGGAAAACGCAATTAAAATTTCAGTGTACTAATACAAATCAAATTCAACTTACTACGGAAACATCACGGCGGCTGTCTATCTTAATACAGCATTAAGTGCCTGTAAGACTATTGTGCCTATTTTAACACGAGTTTTAGGATATTACCGACTTTTGACTTCGAAAAGGTCTGTATTTACTGCATGTCCTGTATCGTACTCAAGTATTATGAAAATGTGGCAGTTCATAGATAAAATTATGTATTCACAACAACAAAAAGTATGACGGCAGAAAACAAAAGTGGCACTATGAATTTTGCAGTACCCTAAGGTATTCGCTCTGACACTAAGTGATACTGAAAGTAGCAAGATGAATTTTGCTCGAGCATTGTCTTACGAGTCCCTTATTGAGTTTCTATCAGGTTGTTTGTAGCTCTGCTACAAAAGAATTAAAAATGTAGGTTTCAGCGTGTCTCGAAAGGCAAACGAAAGCAGCTTGCAACTGGTAGGCAAGCATGTTACCTCGGAGCTGGTTTTCCCCTAAAGTGGGTAGACATCATCTCGAGGTTGAACTTTGGCAAATGTCAATCAGACGTGTGCCGTTGGTGTTAATACTTCGGTGTGCTGAATTTTTTAGCAATGATTTTTCTGTAGGTTTTTGTCTGTCCCAAATTGAGCGTTGAAGTCTCTCATTAGGATTTCCACGTCATGTTGGTGAATTTTGCTCATGGTCTTTTCGAGTCTGTTCCAAAATTTTTCGACATTTTCGGTGTTTTTCTTTTTTCTATGTAGGTGGGGCATGAGCATTGATGAGCATAAATTTTTTATTTGGGCTCTGAATGCGCATAGTCATAAGTCGATTGTTGATGGGTGTGATTTCTTTGACAGAGCTGACGATGGATCCGTGTACGAGAAATGCCATGCCGAAGATTGGTGTGCCTTTCGCTACCTTTTGTTGTGTTTAGCTCTTGAAGACCCGATAGCTTCCGTAATGGAAGGTTTCATTGTCAGTTAGACATGTTTGTTGACGAGATTATTTAGTTTTCCTGTTTGGATCAATATATTGATATTTAGTGTTCCAATGAATGTTTTCTGCTTGTAGGGAAGTTTACCAGAGATCTCTAATATTCTCTGTCGTGCTAGCTTGGACTCCCCAAAATCTGAAAGTCCAGCTACCGTCCGCCGACAGGCGGGTTGTGTAGCACCTGGGATAAAGCTGAATTTACTTGCACAGTTCATGTTTTCTTGGTTTGGCCTGGATGATATCAGGACCGGATAGGACCAGAGGTTGTTGAAGTCTTTGAAACAAAATATTTTCACCCGAGCTCATTGAGCTAACAGACGGTGACCAGAGTGCCGGTGATTTTTACTCAGACGAGTCTGGATTTTGGGTTCAACGGGTTTAGGATTGTGTTAGTATTTGGTCCAACCCAAGTATTTGGTTTCCTCGGTACCACCCATATCTGGGAGGCTTTACTCTATCCGCCACCTGGGGAGGCGCCTGATGCAGGTTCCAACAACCTCACATGAAATTATTATTATTATTATTATTATTATTATTACTATTATGTCATCAGCAAATCCGATATGGTGCACCTTCCCACCACTGAAATAGATATGTATTGATCGATTCAATATTTGCATCACATAAATATAGGTTATAATTACATTACATAGCTGCTAGTAGACATTTCTAAGTTGCTACCTGTTACTCTATCAAAGGAATTTATGTGAGCAGCAGTGTTGCAATGCAGACGTTCAAATTATCCGATTTCTATAATTTCAGTTCGATACCAGATCGTTCTAATCGGACTCAGCTGGTCAGTCTTAATGTGGATTTCCAAAGAAAATGGTTCAATTGGCTCTGATCACTATGGGGCTTAACATCATAGATCATCAGCCCCTAGAACCTAGAACTACTTAAACCTAACTAACCTAAGGACATCACACACATCCATGCCCGAGGCAAGATTCGAACCTGCGACCGCAGGAGTCCCGCGGTTCCGGACTGCAGCGCCTAGAACCGCACGGCCACCACGGCCGGCTGTGGATTTCTGACTACGACTCCCATCATATGATAGACTCGGTAAACCACATTCCTAGTCGGGCTGTTGAATCTAGATCACTTATCTATGACAGGGCCTGAATTCTTAAACACTATCGAAAATACTAATACAATGTGCTTATTACAAATACGTTATTTACATATAAATATATGAAGTAACGCGATAACAATTTATTTACAGGAACACAGCCCCATCCATCAGAGCAAAGCAGTGCAAGATTGGTTTCGGGGCCAAGAGAGGATAAAATTGCTGCCGTTTGTTCCACGATCACCGGACCTCAGCCCGACAGAGAATATGTGGGCAGAGGTAACGAGCTCATTGCTATGTGGACCATCACGCTACAGTATCGAGGACCTTAGTGGAATCAATGCCCCGACATCTTCGAGGAATCTTACGTAATGATGGTGGGTAGGTTCGTTAGTTACTAAAAATATACTTGTCCATAAAACCTATGTGGACAATAATCTGTCAATCGGTCAAGCTTTGTTTTGTCACAGCTCTTTAGCATACAAGTCCATTTGGTTCCAGTCTCCTCCTCACAATTTTTGCAATGCAAGGTAATTGAAAAATCTCATCCACTCGACGCCAACTGAGGAATCGATTGGCGCACGTGCTGTTCAACAAATCAAAAATGGCTGTAAGTACTATGGGACTTAACATCTGAGATTATCAGTCCCCTAGACTTATAACTACTTATACCTAACTAACCTAAGGACATCACACGCATCCATGCCCGAGGCAGGATTCGAACCTGCGATCGTAGCAGCAGCGCGGTTCCGGACTGAAGCGCCTAGAACCGCTCGGCCGCAGAGTCCGGCTGTTCAACAGACAGCAATCGCCACTCTCACTGGAATCACTGACTGTGAGTGTGTGTGTGTGTTTTCGTGTTCACGCACAATCTGAATCAATACTTATTAGCATTAGAGAGACAAGCAAGAATAAATATTGCACCAAATATAGCTGTAAAGCATTTTAATGCGATGGAAAGTTACAAACTGAATTTTTACCCAACACATGTCCTGCACATTATGTTAAGAATATAAGATGTATTGACTCCACACTGTCGTTAGCCGACTACGGTGGCCGAGCGGTTCTAGGCACTTCAGTCCGGAACAGCGCTGCTGTTATGGTCGCAGGTTCGAATCCTGCCTCGGGCATGGATGTGTGTGATGTCCTTAGGTTAGTTAGGTTTAAGTAGTTCTAAGTCTATGGGACTGATGACCTCAGATGCTAAGCCCCATAGTGCTTAGAGCGATTTGAACCAATGCCGTTAGCAGAGACAGTGCGCTCTTCTTGTTGCGGCTCGCAACAAGTGCAGCGATTAGAAGTGCTCAGTGCCGCCGCGATTTGTTTATGTTGGCTGAGCGTGGACATTGCAGCAGACGCTTCGCCATAGACACAAAGAAATCACCTTGGCTCTGATTGCAGTGAGCGGACATCACTGCCTGAATGTTCTTATAGTAACCAACGTGAGACTCTACTCACAGGTGCCATGGAGCAATTAGAACTGGTATCATGTCATTAGTTATCAGAATATTAACCAGTGATGAAATGTGCGCTGTATTTGAATCCCAAGAAAATAGGAACCTTCTCACAAAGTAATGTGAGGTGATATCAAAATTTATCCAACACACAAAAGTTAACTGCAGAGCTTTCAGGCACGCAGTAGTAGCATACAAGGGAATAATATGTCTTGGAAGCGTGTACTTCATTTCCTCCTCCAATATCAACGTCCTTGTTTTAGTATCAGGTGAGAAAATAAATACAAATAACTTAAATTTCTGAGAAGCATGTAAATCATTTTCCCTTCTCATATCATAACTTTTATTTTAGTATGAAGGTCTCTGGAGCATAATATAACATCATACTCTTATCGTAGGCCCTATTGGAAACGAAAAAAGCAGGGAGCTCTCCATTCTTTTGTCTAACAGTCTGTTTCCTTTCATGCATTGCTACCACTCGCAGATTCTTATTTAAGGACCTGACGGCATCAAGTTCTTCAGCAGAACAGCCTTATGTTACTGTGCTAATTACAGTATGGAAAAAAAAGCAACAAAGACGAGTTCCCCTAGAGCAGTGAAGATACCTGCACAAGTCTGTATTCAGCGATGCCTGCCAACAGCCACAATACTTTACAGAATTCATGCTGCAGACAACACAACTGTGAGTGTACTTCAGACTTCATTCGGTAAGTCGTCAGGAGACAGACGGAAACGTCAACGTAACGTCGCTTTCCGAGTCATATTCAATCCAAAATGAGGTGTTATTAAGGTAGTTGAGTGTTCTAGCAATTACGCTTTGATAATTCCCATATGATTATTCCGATAGCCAAAAGAACCAGTTAGTGTGAAACCATCGGGAACTACATTAATACCAAACTGCAATAAATCGAGACAGTATGTGGACTCTTCCCCTCGTTGGGTAACCTCTTACTGTTATTAGAATTCTCTTTGTCCTAGGCGTAATGCAAATGGAACTTCGCATCCATGAGGCGCTTTCTGCTATTCTTGACAAACATCAGCAACCAGTAACCACTGCGAGTAACAACTTTGTGATGATAATGGTACAGGAACATTAACGGTGGCGCACAAAATCTAGCGCTGACTACCTAAGTAAAGATAGTGTGGTGGCGTCTTCGCTTCTCTTTATTTGGCATCAACTTGAGTAATCTGATTTAACGAGCGTAGTACTCCATTCACGAGCTGCTAATGATACAGTATGACCACAGAGATCATCGTGCGTGTATTAAATTAATTCCGCAGTGGATTGAGTGACAAGTGTTACCATCAGCTATGCAGCTGAAATGGCTCATTACACAGATAATCTATGCTGCACTCGGTTTGGTGATAAGCTTGCTGTAATCCTGCTTCTACTGTTCGTAAATACTTGTATACTGACATTTCGTTATTTGACTAAATATGCGCTACAATCTGACCCCATGTATATAACATGGGTTCGCGCCATCACAAAGCAATGACTAAGGAATGGATGCTGTTGAATTCTCATTACATTGATGGCGAGACAAATGTTCGCAAATCACCTGGATTGCCTAAAAAAACAATTGCATCTTACACATCGAAGGACAGACATCCACACTGTCACAGGGTTTTGAAATACAGCAACAACGGCAGATGAAAATTTGTGACCACCCGGGTTTCGAACCTGGATCTCCTGCTTACGAGGCAAACGCGCTGACCATTGCAGTATCTTTTTTTTCAAGTAGAATTTATTTATTTAATTTAATCGTATGGCTAGGGTCCCCCGTCGGGCAGGCCGTTCGCCGGGTGCCGGTCTTTCAATTTGACGCCACTTCAGTGACCTGCAGTCGATGAGGATGACAGGATGATGAGGAGGACAGCACAACACCCACTCCCTGGGCGGAGAAAATTCCCCGACCCAGCCGGGAATCGAACCCGGGCCCAGAGGATTGACAATCCGTCACGCTGACCATTTTTTTTTTTTTTTGACATTCCGTGGCGCTGACCACTTTTTTTTTACCTTTGCCTTTCGCTGGCAAATGCTCTACCAACTTTTTTGTTTTTTTGTGTTTTTCATTTTTTTAATGTTTTGTTTTTTTTAATTTTTTTAAAATTGTAAATTATTTTCTCTGCCAACCTTTTTTTTTCATATGGAAAAAGGCGTCTTTCAGTTACGACAAACAAAATTAGAATGTACATCCGTAGCAACAACAGAACAAGAGTTCCTTCTAAACTATGAAATAGAATTTGAAACTAATAGTGTGATGATAGATAATAAAGAAAGAAAAATGTAACCAAATCCCGCACGCCATTCCATGTGCATGGCCCATCTGCGTACAGATTCCATGTTCCAAATTGGTACAACATTTCGCAGCGTGTGGAGCTCCATAAAGGCGGTCATCCTCTGCCCGGTACTCCCCAACTGTGAGGGGAGTTATCGAAGACACTGCGCAAATAGTTCCGAAATAGTTGTCGGTATCGGGGTGTACACTCAAGTGTGCTATGACTGTCCTGGAGAAATTGCCAGGAATCAAGCACCATCTTCTCATCATCTCGAAAGAGGTAGTATATGGACATGCCTTTAAACCATGTGAGAGCGTGAGTCTTCGCAGGTGGGAAATAAGTATCCTCTGGACAAAGGAGGAGCCGTGGCTCAATTGTGCGAGGCGCGATACGTAGGTAGCGGGCGAGGATCTTCTGCACCAGCAGCCATACCTCTAACGCCGATCCACATGTTAAACGGTGTTCGTCAGTATCCAAGAGGTGGCAACGTGGGCAAAGGGGGGAATCCGTCATCCCAATAGCGTGCAGCCCTTGTCGTGTTACAACCTTCCCGTTCACCACCTGGTACCACGCGGCTCGTACCCGCGTGGGGAGGAACGACTTCTGGGCCGCTCTCCACACTGCAGGCCATAGGGTCGTAGGGCTCTTCCTCTCAATCACCACTATCGGGACACAACGGGCTGCCTTCCTGCAGGACTTACCTATACACATTCCTCGTCAGACGCAAATTTCCATCACTGCCGCATATCACATACGCAGTACCCCCCCCCCCCCCCCGTCCATTATTCCACTCGCTCGCAACTACACTGCATTCCCGCGAGGGTTCGGACGATGACGTGCGTCTAGTCTAGCACTGAAAACTTTGGATGGCCCGTCGAGACCTGAATAATCATACAGGATGTTTCAGGAGAATAGTAAATATTGTAGGAGGTGGTAATGTAGACAAATTGCAGAAACAATGCCATGAAACATGTGTCCAATATTTATTGAGTACGGCTAGGTTCAATGCATTTTCGTTTCGTTTGTTAGTCCTTACAGAACGCCGTTGTCTATAATTCCTTGAAAATGAACTTCCAGTATTATTGGAAGAGGTTCCTTTGGCTACAAGAATGCGTATGTTCCTCCAGCTTGACGGGGCTCCTGCACATTCTAGTCGTCAGGTGACACATCGTCCAAACCTAACATTTCCCGGAAGATGGATCAGTACATACGGGCACTTTTCTTGGCAACCAAGGTCCCCGGACCTTATCTCTTTGGAGTATTGCCTGTGGGGATGTTGAAAGGCGAACTCTACAAAGGAAAAGTAAACTCAAGAATCGATTTGATTGATCGGATTATGAACAGTGCAGCCCTCAAAAAAGAACACAAAGGAGACACCAGAAGAGCTACATGTGGTGTTATCAAGAGAAGTCAAAAGTGCATTGAAGTTGGTGAGGGAATTTTTGAAGATCAACTTTGAACGTCCTCATTTGCCTTTACTTTGAATATGTTAGGGTTACCTACTAACAGCTGTATCTCTGTACTCAATAAAAGTGGACACATTTATATGAAATTTGTTATGCAATTCGTCTATACTACCACGTACTAAAATATCTACTACTCTTCTTGAAACACCCTGTAAATTCATATATGGATGGTGTCTTTTCTTTCGGACATATCCGAAAGAAAAGACACCACGAATCCGTGTTCGAAACTGGTCAGGCACAAATTTTCATCTGCCGCCGTAGTTGTATTTTAACGCCCTGTGACAGCCTGGACATCTGTCCTTCGATATTTAATTGATTAACAAGGCTGTCTGTTTCGACACACACAGACACACACACACACACGTTTCTATCCTATGCGCTATTCCGAAAATGTTTGGCAACTCAGTGACAGTGACGGACTGAAGCTGCATTAACCTACTCGTTTTACTAGGTGTAATTTTCTGAACAATTCATGTTTAATAAATGACAGCGACAGTGTCTCTCATAGTTTACTTTGTGGGAAACCTGCTTTTTTCTGCCCTGGCCTATACCACAGCAATGAGTGGATGCACACATTCTTGATACCTCACTGGATGTGCTACTGCAACTGTAGCCAAAGATTCAAATTCCGCTGGAAAAGTATATTTCAAGCTAGATGGTTTTGCTCCTCCTCTACTGTCATTGAAAACAGTCACAACGAAATTAAGTACAGGAATCCTACAAAACCCTTGAGTTCATACTGCGGTGCTGTGCAGATGAAAAAAGCAGTTTTTCACAATTATCGTATGACAGATGGAGTTCGTCAAATTCCACTAATTATGACTGCATTATTAATTGCTGGTTCACAGGCGCTTTTCTGCCGCTTTTTATAACTGTTTTTTGAATGATAGAGCTGGAAGAACAGAAAAATCAGATTTTCTCCAAATGGCATATTCGAATTCACCGTAAGTCTTCATGCTTCGAGCAACAGCAGAATATCCGCCAGAAAAGTTGACAACAAGAAGCCAGGTCGTGCCTGTCTTCTGGCAGGTGTGCAAATAACAGCGACTTCAGTAATAATATTGTATAGCAAAGATACGTTGCCAACTCAACCACTGGAAAAGCTCCAAAATTGTGAATCGCGTCTGTTGAATACGCTTTCAAGGTTTAAGACAGTAAAACACATATAATTGTCGCTGTTATTAATTTATGACGTTTCCTTTGCACACAGTCCATCTTGCCACCCGCAATTTTGAGACGAAGCTATAGTCACTGCCAAGGTCACTCACAGAACAAATCAGCTGGTAACCTTCCTGGCAGTATAACAGGAACTTGGCAACAACACAGAATATGTTTGGCAACTCTGTGACCGACAAGTGACTTCCTTGATGAAACAGAACTATCCTGCTAAATTCACTTGATATTATCGTGTCATTTCAATTGAATAATGAGAGTGATTTTTTCTTGAGATGTGATATAAGAATATCAGTTAATGCTTCTGAGTCCACGAAAGTCGTTCCACATGGGAAATACAACTACTCTCGTCTCCTATGTTGCGATTTATCTGTCACAGAAGCTACTGTGCCAATAAGTAAGTCACAAACGCCGCACCTATTCGCTAGCTCCGGGGTAACGTGCTTGCTTGATGGGTACAAGCTGCTTACGTTCGCCTTTGGAGACTCGCTGAAAGCCATGTTCTTAATTCTTTTGTGGCAGAGCTACAAGCAAGCTGATAGAAACTCAATTAGGGATTCGTAAGACAACGCTCGAGCAGTACCAGTTAGTGTCAGAGCGAAAAACTTAGGGTACTCCAAAATTCATAATGCCACTTTTGTTTTCTGCCGCCATAGTTTTTGTTGTTGTGAATACATAATTTTACCTATGAACTGCCATATTTTCATAATACTTGAGTATGATACAGGACATGAAGTAAACACAGATCTTCTCGAAGTCAAAAGACGGTAATATTTTACTAATTCGTGTTAAAGTAGGTACAATAGTCCTACAAACACTTAATGCTATATTAACATAGACAGATGTGATGTTTCCGTATTAAGTAGAATTTAATTTGTATTAGTACACTGAATATTTTAATTGCGTTTTCCATTAGCTTATTGAACACCACAATAATTATAAAAGAGAAATTAATCAGCAACAGTATATTCTTTGAGAATATCTAAAACAATATGACAATGCTAAAGTAGTTTACAAATTCTACGCCTGTAGAAACCTACAGGGTCTGACGATGTCATTAAACCAGTGTAGTTTGAAGAGCATTATCGTCTAGAAATGAATTGCTTTGATGGTTGATCGATCAAGAGCGGGAAAGGTAAAATTTTACGAGTATACGATCAGAGGGGCATGTGCCCGAGAGATGACTTACCTACCAATCTCCTGGATAGTTTTGTTTCTCAAATCAGCGGAGTGCGTTATCATGCAGTACCACACGTGATGTAGTTCTGTCGGTCGATTTTCTTACACTGCGACCGAAAGGTGTCTCAATCGTTGGCAACAATTTCCAGCTGTGATGCACATACCCTTGCGGAAGAATTCGTAGTGCAAAACACACTTTTGGAGCTGTCAGATGGAAAATATTATGTTCACACTACTCTTTGCTCGAGTTTACGTCTTTTGGTAGGGCTCATCCTTTCATTTCTTGTTACGAAGTTATCGATAAAGGCATCATAATTCGTCACCAGTGACTGTATTGCATAGGAATACTCAATGAGCGACCTGATGACGTTCAAGCAAAATTGCAGTAATAGTGACTCCATTGATTTTTGTTATTCCGATTTCGAACATGCAGTACTCCTACATCAAACTTCTGAACTTGGCCTGTTGAATGCAAATGTCGCATGATGGTTAAATGGTAATCCATCACTTATATCAGTAGTCGAGACTTCCTTGATGTGGAAAATCATTCAGGCCAGAACGATCTTTGTTGAAACAAGAGTATCTTTTTCCGGCGTTTTTTCCCACAAGCACTCTCTCCACAAACGGTTCAAATCTTTCGAGCTGCCTCCTCTGCGTTTATCCCTCTGTTATACCAAAAGTAAATACTGTGTTGCAGATGTTACACCTTTTTTCACTTCTGACCCAATTTTACAACGCTAAACTGTAGTTCACGATTTTCAAGTATCCAAAATCCAGTGTTTAACTGCAAGATGACAACTAGAACTTCAAATTCGAACATGATAGTTGATACATACACTGACAGCGTAGTGCCGCGTTCACCTGGGCGAGGCCCGATTTCAGGCGGTGGGTGGCGTCTGGCCGGTGGCCGGTACTCGCTGCATCGCGAGGAAACGCTCGAGCGTAAGCTGTTCTGATCGCGACGCAGAAACAAGCTGCGCTGCGGAACTGTTTCAGGAAGTATTTCTTATTACTGGTGGGTAGAATGTGAAGCGAATTATCTTCTATATTCAATCAGACTCATAAATTTAGACGAGAGCCGAAATATGGTAAAAAAGAGGAAAGGTACAGCTGCACGGGAATACGCGACTATATGTTCAGAACACCGCACGACCACCACTCTTTGTTTTCTTCATTTTATTCGGTGTTGTTCGTTTCGTTGGGTTTGGGTGGACGCCACATGAAAAATGTTGAAGTTGATTCCTTTACTCAGATTTTTTATTACAGAGGGCCACCGCCTCTCTGACCGAACACGCTGAGCAACCGTGCCAGCACCACTAGACCACAGGCTCTCACAACCTGAGGATTTTCCGAAGTAGTCAACACTTCCTCCTGGCACTTCCGCATCTTATAGTGTTGCCAGATTGTGCAGGTGGTCGGACTTAGCGTTGCCAGGTGCGGTTGGTTTTATTGGCCACCTTAAGTGAACGTCTCGGACTTAGTCTCTGTGGCGGCCAGCCGGCTATCAGTTTTTATGTCTAAGACTGTACATACATGAACATAATGTTCACAAAAATTAAAGATTCGTACTTTCTAACTGAATCAACTATAACAACAAGCTGTGTCTGAAAGTTCCCAATACATTGCACTGTCCTAACACAGGACAAAGTCCTATCCTAACACACATAGTACATTAAACAACAAAAACAATTATGAAAAAATAATGTGATTTGTGACCTTGCAAAAAATTCTGAAAAAATAAATTTTGGTTATGGCAAAGCAGAGTACATATATATATATATATATATATATATTACTTATTCTGCCACCTGTAGGTAATTGTTTATTGCAAAATTGCGCGAAGTTAGTAACAGTCCCACACATTTAATGTTATAATACTGAGAATTTTTTTGTCCACTAGACCAGTCTCTACCAAAATTGCGTTGATAGAAATACGACCTAAACGTGATGAGAAGATTCCGATTTTTGCAAGACGCTGACACAGTCGCCGTTTTTTTAACTCTGGGGATTGTCGTGACAAGCTCTGCTACGGCTGACAGCCCTCAGATATTAAATAAAAGTTATTTAATTGATCCTAACTGATTAATGTTCTTAAATAACCTATTTAGGATCAGTGGGGTGGAGACTAAGTCTAGTTAAATAATAACAGTAGGATGCTATTGAGATACTGTATTTTTTAGAAAAATCAAGGAAATTTCCAAATACACTCCTGGAAATTGAAATAAGAACACCGTGAATTCATTGTCCCAGGAAGGGGAAACTTTATTGACACATTCTTGGGGTCAGATACATCACATGATCACACTGACAGAACCACAGGCACATAGACACAGGCAACAGAGCATGCACAATGTCGGCACTAGTACAGTGTATATCCACCTTTCGCAGCAATGCAGGCTGCTATTCTCCCATGGAGACGATCGTAGAGATGCTGGATGTAGTCCTGTGGAACGGCTTGCCATGCCATTTCCACCTGGCGCCTCAGTTGGACCAGCGTTCGTGCTGGACGTGCAGACCGCGTGAGACGACGCTTCATCCAGTCCCAAACATGCTCAATGGGGGACAGATCCGGAGATCTTGCTGGCCAGGGTAGTTGACTTACACCTTCTAGAGCACGTTGGGTGGCACGGGATACGTGCGGACGTGCATTGTCCTGTTGGAACAGCAAGTTCCCTTGCCGGTCTAGGAATGGTAGAACGATGGGTTCGATGACGGTTTGGATGTACCGTGCACTATTCAGTGTCCCCTCGACGATCACCAGTGGTGTACGGCCAGTGTAGGAGATCGCTCCCCACACCATGATGCCGGGTGTTGGCCCTGTGTGCCTCGGTCGTATGCAGTCCTGATTGTGGCGCTCATCTGCACGGCGCCAAACACGCATACGACCATCATTGGCACCAAGGCAGAAGCGACTCTCATCGCTGAAGACGACACGTCTCCATTCGTCCCTCCATTCACGCCTGTCGCGACACCACTGGAGGCGGGCTGCACGATGTTGGGGCGTGAGCGGAAGACGGCCTAACGGTGTGCGGGACCGTAGCCCAGCTTCATGGAGACGGTTGCGAATGGTCCTCGCCGATACCCCAGGAGCAACAGTGTCCCTAATTTGCTGGGAAGTGGCGGTGCGGTCCCCTACGGCACTGCGTAGGATCCTACGGTCTTGGCGTGCATCCGTGCGTCGCTGCGGTCCGGTCCCAGGTCGACGGGCACGTGCACCTTCCGCCGACCACTGGCGACAACATCGATGTACTGTGGAGACCTCACGCCCCACGTGTTGAGCAATTCGGCGGTACGTCCACCCGGCCTCCCGCATGCCCACTATACGCCCTCGCTCAAAGTCCGTCAACTGCACATACGGTTCACGTCCACGCTGTCGCGGCATGCTACCAGTGTTAAAGACTGTGATGGAGCTCCGTATGCCACGGCAAACTGGCTGACACTGACGGCGGCGGTGCACAAATGCTGCGCAGCTAGCGCCATTCGACGGCCAACACCGCGGTTCCTGGTGTGTCCGCTGTGCCGTGCGTGTGATCATTGCTTGTACAGCCCTCTCGCAGTGTCCGGAGCAAGTATGGTGGGTCTGACACACCGGTGTCAATGTGTTCTTTTTTCCATTTCCAGGAGTGTACAATCTGTACAGTTACAACATTCTATTAATTCTACTATCAGACTAAGTTTAAGATAGATGTTGATCCAATCCTCTACGCAAGATTCGCGCTCTCCATTTTCGTGACAGGAACACTTGTTTGATTGATACTGTCTAGTCTCTTTATTATTAAAAATCTCCACCCAGACTGGCGCTGACAACAGAGAGCTCAGAGAACAATCTAGGGGCACTAAACAAAATTATCGTTACAGTTCCCTATTCCTCAACCCTCGGCACATACATCAGAATAAACAGTCGAGTGTATAGGACATCTGCCACATCGATCTGCAGTAGCCTGCGGTCGTTGTTGAGAGGAAGTACAATGCGAAGATGCGAATTTAACTATACAGAGGACGTGGTTGCGTCCGCAAACTACTACATTTAAAGTTAAGCTCAGTATCCGTTCATGAGTCAAGACAATCTGCTTGCACACTTGCCAGGAACAGACCCTTGACTCAAGTGCGTAGTTGTAAGTGAGCACCTCTGAATGGCCGAAGCTCCGCGGGGAAGCACCAATTTTTGCCTCTGCTCACAGAGAATCAAAATGATTCTGCTTCAAGTGACACAAGCGGTACTTTTTCAGACTAAATTTGAGTGTAATGATTGAACGCTTTGCCACCAATGTCTCAGGCAAATTATGTGCTCTCCAGCAACGTGTGTCAGCTGGACAGCAACCAGACGGTTCCCGACACATTCTGCATCGATATTAGCAAACCTCGCTCACTATTGTGGACACTGTCAATGACGGCCTTTGTCACAACCCGTTTTTCTCTCACGCTTTCTAGGCAGCTTTCTGAGCAGCTCATACAAAATACTCCAGAAGCTTCTTGAACAATTTAAAGCAGTGTCCACCCGAAGGTCTTGGGCAATCACATGGCCTCCTGGATACAGTGGCGGGAAGGTGCTACGCTTTCTGTATGGGAAGAGTTCTTAACCACTGGATCCCAGGTACCTGTGTGCCTACAGGAGAAGCATTCCAACTGCGCAACGATACTTGTTTAATGGCTATCTTTACTGCCACCATTTAACTTTCGTCCGAGTCCCTGACAATGGGAGTCGTCGCTCTCTAGGCCACTCCAGAGGATGGCTTTGCAGTGGGCTGTAAGATTCTGCCCTTCAGCCGCTGAAAAAAGTCCCAGCATGCTCCTGACCTGCCTGAAGTCCGTCGCTTCTTCAGTCTCTCTCACTATCCTAGCCAGCGCGAAAAATAGTTTTGCAAACCATGCAGTACTACAGTTGTTAGTGTGAAACTATCCAGTATGAACCAGTACGATTAATAAACCGATTTATTTATTTCGAGTCAAAAACATTACAACAATATTTACAATATATACAATATAACAAATCAGGTCAAATCATAAAAGAACAAACTAAACGGTATTAGCCCAAAATTGTGCAACGGCAGCAGCATTGTCTGAAACATCAACAAGCTCTTGTGTGGAACATGATACAGGACATCTAGGACAGTTAATTAAATGTTTGGTTGTCTGTTCTTCTCCGCAGTCACACAAGGTGGAAGATTCCTTCATGAAGCCCCATTTAAACAGATTGTCCTTAGTTCGTCCGACGCCACTCCTGAGCCGATTTAGAGACTTCCACACTGTCCAGACTTGATTTCCACCAGGAGGAAGGGTCTCAGAAGGAGTCATCCAATCGTTACTGTCAGGTTTTGCTGTCCACTGAGATAGTCTGGCTGCTCCAGTCCGACCGGTGAGGGGTGTAGTAGTTCTCATGAAGCTCCTCCTAGATTTGAGTCTACTAATTGGTAGCTGGTATCCATGTAGCAGGTGATCGGTGTTATGATCTGCTTTATGTCTCTCAAGTTTGGCTGCAACTTCACGCCTTATGTCTGGAGGAGCAATACCTGCTAGTTTATGGAGTTTATCAATAGGTGTAGCTTTGAGGCATCCCGTTACTGTCCTGCAGGTTTCGTTCAGGGCCACATCAACCTGCTTTGCATGAGATGACTTGTACCATACAGGACATGCGTATTCAGCTGCGGAATAACACAAGGCCAAGGCTGATGTTCTTAGTAGTTTGGGATCTGCACCCCAAACGCTACCAGTGAGCTTCCGCAGGATGTTGTTACGAGCAGCAACTTTCTGCTTGGTGTTAGTGCAGTGTTTTCTGTAGGTCAACGTTCGATCTAAGGTGACACCCAGATATTTGGGGTAGAAACAATGTTCAAGCTCTTGATCTTCCCAAAACACTGTAAGTTTTCTATAGGCCTCTCGATTGCGTAGGTGGAAAGCACAAACTTGAGTTTTAGCAGGGTTCGGTCTTAAGTTATTGACTCTGTAGTACTCAGATAGGTCCTTGAGAGCAACAGTAAGCTGATTTTCTACTGTGTCAAAATCTCTGGCTTGTGTGACTAAGGCAAGATCATCTGCATAGATGAAACTCTTTGTAAGAGAAGGTTGAGGCTGGTCATTTGTAAATATATTGAACAATATGGGGGAAAGGACACTACCCTGAGGCAAGCCATTCCTTTGACTTCTCCATCTACTCTTTCTTCCTTGGAACTCCACATAGAATCGCCGGTTTTCCAAAAGTGTCTGCACAGTTCTGGTGAAATTAATGTCTCTAGTGATGTAGTAGACTTTGTGCAATAATTGTCGATGTTGAATGGTGTCATATGCTGCTGTGAGATCCACGAAGACAGCCCCGGAAATGTATCCTTTTTCATATCCCTCTTCAATATGTTCAGTCAGATTAAGGACTTGTGCTGTACAATTCTTTCCAGGTCGGAAACCTGCTTGTTGAGGTATGAGTTGTTTTTCAACAATGGGAGTGAGTCTATTTAGCAACATTCTTTCATAGATTTTATACAAATGGCAAAGGAGCGAAATCGGTCGGTAGTTCTTGGGATCAGCTGCACCCTTTCCAGGTTTTAGTAAGGGAATAACTTTAGTTTTCCTCCAGATGGCAGGGATCTGTTTCCGCTTCAGACAACCATTATAGAATTGCAGAAGCCATCTTTCCGTGATGGGACCAAAATGTTTAATTTGCTCAATCATTAGGTCGTCTAGACCAGGCGCTTTACCATTTTTGCATTTCTGAATTGCGGTTCTGAGTTCTTGTAAGATGAAGTCATTTGATATATGGTTGTTTTCACGTTCAGGTTCTCTTTTGAGTTTTGTTCTATCTTTAGAACAATTGACCCTTCCATTCTGAACTAGATGATGAGCAATTTGATCTGGTGCAATGTTTGCATGGCCATGATTGTGGACAGGGTCGTTGTTCAGGCGTCGCAGCAACTGCCAGGCTTTCTGACTGCTTTTAGACATATCAAGGTTCTCGAGTAGCTCTATCCATCGTTCTTTTTTGGATTTGGCTAAGGCTGAGGATAAATTTTGGCCAGCAGTTAAGGTTTCAATGCTGTAAGGATTATCATTGAAAAGTTGGATATAGTTATGTAGATGCTTCACGGATTCTTCTGTCAAGCCAGGTATGTAGTTAACTCGACAGCCTCTGGGAGTTGAGAGTCTTGAGCATCTTTTCACGGCTTCTACAAACTCATCATAGTTGGAAACTGAGGGTTCTATGCGTGAAACTTCTGAGTCAAGGAGATCAGCAAACTTCTGCCAGTCTGCTTTCTTGAAATTGTATCGCCTTCGGAATGATGTGATTCTAGGAGTAATGGCTGCAAACACTTGGCAGCCTATGGGGCGGTGTTGAGTATTTGGTATCGGATTTAGAACAGTTTTTCTGCATTGGTGAGCTATGTTCTCGCTAACAAAAATTAAGTCGGGGTTATACCCACGTTTCCAACGCCCACTGTTAAAAGATGGTGGGAGTTTATTATCATGGACAAGATTAAGATGGTTGGTATCAGCCCAAGTCAAAACTGCTTCACCATTACTGTCGTCCTCAGCATAACCCCAAACACTGCTATGACTATTGAAATCTCCAACAATAAAGTGAGCTTGTTGATTGGTGTAGTTGTCTGTAGGTGAAAATTGGAAGTCTGCTCCTGGGGGTTTGTAAATTGACGACACAATACAACCATTCAGTTCTACAGACAGTATTTCAATATTGTTGAATTCTGTAAGTGAGGTAGAGAGAACAGCTATATCGTTCCTCACAAAGATAGCACTGCCATATTGTCTATGGGGTCGCTCAACTGCCAGTTTCATCCCAAGGATTTTTGGTCTTCTCATGGTGTCATCTCGATGGGTTTCTTGTATACATAAAATATCACACCTAGGTTCCTTGGCAATATGTTGCAGGAGTTCTTCTTTGGCAACAGACAATCCTTCTATGTTGATTGATACAATCACAAGGTGAGGTCTTGATAAAGACCTTTGGTTTCCATTCATAGTGAAACCTATAATGCAATGCTTTTGGAATGCTGACGTTCAGTTCAGTACTGGAGAATCTAGTCCAGTACCTATGCAGGGGCACCACGTGCAGGAGTCAGCTTCACCCCCAAATAAACCGATAGTCCCACCTAACCTTTATTCCCAGGTGATATAAATATGTTAATCTGGGTTGGTTGGTTGGTTGGTTTGGGGAAGGAGACCAGACAGCGAGGTCATCGGTCTCATCGGATTAGGGAAGGAAGGGGGAGGAAGTCGGCCGTGCCCTTTGAAAGGAACCATCCCGGCATTTGCATGGAGCGATATAGGGAAATCACGGAAAACCTAAATCAGGATGGCCGGACGCGGGATTGAACCTTCGTCCTCCCGAATGCGAGTCCAGTGTCTAACCACAGCGCCACCTCGCTCGGTATATGTTAATCTGATCGGCCAAATTAATTACATTAAGGCGTCATGTAAGGAGGCTATATATCGCGGCTTACACGTTCTCCACATTATCACCACTACCCCAGTAGGAGGCTGGTGTTTCTTATCCCAGTATTCCTTTCCAGATCATACCTAATGTGTGTACCAACATTTCGGTGAAATCGTTCGAGAGGTTTACATGTAGACAATAATTTCGTGTAGCTCATTGGCCTGGATGCAACATAATCTCCGTTCAGTGCGACGGCCTTATGCCACCTTACTGGGAGGGCCGATATGATGGTACTACTCTACTGGTCGACGTCGGAGGCAGCAATAATCTACCCATCATTTCTTAATTTCCTGAATGTAGCACAATGCACTTCAGAGTCAGTCGTTGCAACATGAGGGAGGACACCAAACAGAATAACTCCGTCAGAGTCCCAGAAGATCGTCGCCATACCTTTACTGGCTGAGGGTGCTGCTTTGTACTTTATCTTCGGATTAGATGAGGTATGGCACCACTCCATGAACTGCCGTTTTCTTTCCGTTTCAAAGTCATGAACCCATCTTTCATCGCCTGTGACGACGTTCGATAAAAATTGACACGATCAACATCGTACGTGCAAGAACTTCCATACAGATGGTCCTTCGTTACTCTTTATGGTCTTCTGCTAAGCGGTGAGGAACCCTTCGCGCACACATATTTGAGTACCCTAACTGGTGGGCGAGTGTGTCAGCACCACCATCAGAGACGTCCAGTTGAGCAGCCAGGTGTTCGTTTGTGATCCGTCGATCACCTCAAATGAGAGTGTCCGCACGTTCCAACATTTGAGGAGACACAACTGCGTGCGGCCGGCCGGAGCGCGGGAAATTGGACAGGTTTGCGCGATATTGGTGCAAAGATAAAAGACGCATCGACCAACGCCTCACCGTGCTTTTGTTCACTGACAGGTCTCCATAGAATACTGCAAGCGCCTATGAATATCTCCGATGCTCTGAACTCAGTGACAGCCCTGCAAGGTAGCCGTGCGATGGAGCAGCAGCGCCGCGCACTTGCGTTTGAAGTCGTCTAGTCCGAGGTCCCCAAGTGACACCCCCAGCAAACAGGCCGCCGCATTGACTTCAGAGCAGCCATTATACCACTTGCGGTATTGACCTGCCGAAAAGCTTTGTTACATTTGGAACGAAACAGGCATTGGACAGAATGAATGTATTGATTAATAATATTAAAGAACTAAATTTTTTACAGAAAGAGATACTGAACTGTAGTGTTATGTGCTGGTTCAGGGGGTATGTGGATGACGTCCTATATCTGTGGACTGGTGCCACTAGACAGATAGATTACTACGGCATTTAAACTCACAACTTAAGAAAATTCAGTTTGCGATGGAGCTGGGAGGCTCTTCTATAAACCTCTTGGACCTTAACATAGATATTAGTAAAACAAAACAAAAAATAGTTCAAATGGCTCTGAGCACTATGGCACTTAACATCTGAGGTCATCAGTACCCTAGAACCTAGGACTACGTAAACCTAACTAACCTAAGGACATCACACACATCCATGCCCGAGGCAGGATTCGAAACTGCGACCGTAGTCGTCGCTCGGTTCCAGACTGAAGCAACTAGAACCGCTCGGCCACAACGGCCGGTCAGTACAACAAAACATGTATTTCGCATTCACAGAAAAAAACATAGCTACTGATACAATAATTCCTACAAATAAATTTAGGCAACATAGCCTATGGAAAACAGCGACCTGATGCTATATTTAACTTAAAATGAACAGTCACGATCGCAATAATATTTGTTTATTTAGCGGGTTCGGCTTATCTAAAAGCCGTCATTAGAATTTTTGGCGGCCGCCTATGGCTGGTGCTGGCGACTCCTCTGTTTTTTCGTGATACCACGATCGGACAGTAAATAAACAAATATTATTGCGATTTTGACTGTTCATTTGAACTTATATCCATGCAAGTTCCCAGCATCGACAAAGCCACAAACATGCAGCTTTCCATTCAGTTGCGCATCGCCTCATATCTGTTCCATTATCCAAATTAGCCTTTCAAAGAGAACTACAAGCAATCAAACAAATCGCTTCGAGCCATGGGTATAGCTCTGCCCTGATTAAATAATATTCAAAGAAAAAAGGAAATGAATAAATTTACACCACTTCTGTACGCTGACCAACAGCAATAACTCGATAGTTTCAAAGCCCGGTGCAAAATCCCGTATATTCGCAACATTTCAGACATGCTTGTAAAAAAGTTAATGCTTCGCAACTACAGACCTACATTTTATAATACCAATAACATATCAAAATTTCTATTCAGTAGTGAAGACAAAATGCAACCGTTCGCAAACAGTGATGTATATAAAATCACTTGCAACCAGTATGAAAAAGTGTATGTTGGTCAGTCAGGCAGAACTGTGGCAATTAGGCTAGGTGAATGTGAGAGACGCTGGCGATTAAGGAAGAAAAATTCGCCCTCTGATGATCATCTTTTAGCAGAAATCCGTTCATATGATACAGCATATGAAATTTTACTTTCTGTGAAAAAAATCGGAAATATGACCCAAGTGGAAATAATGGAAATGAAGCAACATATGACACAGAAAGCCAGCCTAGTATTAAATGATCAGACTAAGTTTCCATTTTCCTCCTCGTTAAATTAAGTTTTCGTTACAAATACTAGATTCACTGTAAATTCATTTTATTGCTCATCATTTGTTATATGTATCTCCAGATAAAAACTTTGTATCCCCCTTTAGTAGTTAATGTAATTATTGTAATATTTACCTATGTATAAACACTTTGTCATTTTTGTATCTGTTGTGCAAATAATATCTGTGTAAGTCGGACGTCATATTTACCTCTGAGACTTTCATTGTCAGCTGTAGGTGGCCTGAGAAGCCGAAAGCTATTTCGCGACCAAACAAATATAATTTTGCCGAACAGTAGAAAGCGCTTTTCCTTTTTAATATTTTTATCATTTTCTGCCAAGCACTGACGGATAATTCAGTTAATATATTGATATATAGTTTTGATACAGATTAAGCCCCCTACCTGCGTGGATTCTGCAAAGACCCGTTGTAATACCAAGGATTCGTCGCCAGTTTCGTGCCTGGATTTGTTGGGGGAATGCTGTGACATTAAGCCCCAATATCGCGTGCTGCCGCGCTATGCGCTATTAAGGTCGGCTGCAGTCAACTCCGTGCTGGCCATTTGGAAGGAAGACTGTTTTACGGCGATGGGGTGCCGCACCCGAGACGCGTTCATACTGACTGAGTAACTGATGAATGAGATCAGTGTCATTGGCTTGGTCTTTGAAGATGCCCACATGATTGGCGTCACAGAGAAAAACATAGACAACAGGAAGCCCTGCATGACAGACCTTTGTAAGGAAACTGGCTTCGTTCTATGGCCATTAATGACCACCACAGATTGTGGCGTCTTGCGTCTTCACGACAGCTGTTAACTATTTTCAGTGCTTGGTAATTACTGTCGGTAGTGTGTGTTCGGCATTCTCGATTCATGTCTGCTTTCCTTCTTCTGTTGGCTGTTCTCCGTTTCTCCTCTCGCTTACCTGTGCAACAGCTGCTTATTGTATTGTGGCATCGGTGATCTACAGTTTATTACCGATTGTGGTACGGAACCGTAAAAAACTACCTTCCAAGCAGACACTACGTCTTATATAATAAGAAACGAAATGCTGTGGAGAGATTTAAATGATACAGCAGCCGGAGATCACCGATGCCACAATACAATAAATAACTGTTGCTCGGGTAAGCGAGAGGGGTTCAGTACCTCAGTCGGTAAAAACGGAACCCTTATAAGATCTGAAAATTATTTGCTGACTGTGAATTCTTTGATATCAGCTATATTAGGTATAGATATACTACTCGTACATATGAAAATTTGTGTCAGTCCGGGACTCGAACCCGGATTTCCAGCTTATCGCGAGCGGTCGTCGTAACCACTTCTGTACGGATAACCGAAGTGTACAGATAGCTGAAGCGGATAGGCGACTGCGTGCGATAAGCGGGAAGTCCGGGTTGGAGGCCCAAGCCGGCACAAATTTTAGTATATCAGTAATAGTAATCATCAGTAGTAATCATCAATTGTAATCATCAATACCTAATAGAGCTGATGTCCAAGAATTCGCAATCAGTGAGTAAATTTCGACTAAATTCGTTATTGTTGCTGGTCGTCAATAAGATCTGTTCTTTTAGACATAGAAATAAATATTACAAGACTAGATGGGCATATGACGATAGTAACATTGGTTCCGATTCCTCATAGTCTCATTCTCCCCGGCGCGGGAATCCAGTTAATAATGTCGCCGTGCATTAGGTGCTGAATACAGTGGACTATGGTACAAGGATGTGGAAAATGTAACATATGGAGGTTTGAGTCGGTTCAGGGGGGGGGGGGGGGCGTGCACGGATGGCCGAAGTCGTTCTCGGCGACTGCTCATCGCATGGGGCAGCGCGCAGCGCGGCGGCTTCGAGCTTGTTTACGTCGCCAGGACATTGCTTGCGGAGGGGAGGGGAGCGGCATGCTGGCGATTTCAACACACTGAATTGCAATATACTGTGAGGAAAAATGTCGACATTCACTAGACCCTTCACTGCTCAGTGTGTTTTTGACCGCAACGCTTTGCACTCGACGGAACTTGAAGATTCGTGAGTGGAGACGTCACCGGATGCGGATACGGAGGGGCACGTGGTCAGCACACCGCTTGCTCGACCGTTGTCAGTTTTCGTGAGCGGTGCCGCCACTTCTCAGTCGAGTAGCTCCTCAATAGGTCTCACAAAGGCTGAATGCACTCCGCGTGTCAACATCGCCCGGCAGATCCGGACGGTAATACATCAAAGTTATAGCCACGCCCGACAGCGCTTAATTTCGGTGACTTGACGGGACCCGGTGTTACCACTCGGGCAAGGCCATTGGAACTTTGTTAGCAATTAGTAGAAAAATAAAGCAAACTGACGGTAGCGAATCAGTGTTCAAATTCTGCCAGGTGGTTACGGTGTTCAAATCAGGTATTTAACGTGCCAGCTTAAGGCCCGAATGAATCGATTGCTCGCGTCCTTATTCAGTACCGTGTAGTCCTATCAGTGACAAATGAGAAATGGTCTGGTGCCTACTTATATTGAGTTAATAGCGGCGTGTGAACTGTTCGCGTAGACCTCAAGAAACACATCCCCTCTTACGCCAACAGTGGCGGACGTCGGGTTCTAGTCACGTATATTGGTCAATCCCCAACTTCCTCCATCTATCATCCTTAAGGATGTACTGCACCCGAGGACGCCCGCTGCAGTTTCCTCGTAAGATTGCTGAAGGCAGTGATGGTACTCTTAATGGTTCTGAGCACTATGGGACTTAACATCTGAGGGGTCATCAGTCCCCTAGAACTTAGAACTACTTAAACCTAACTAACCTAAGGATATCACACACATCCATGCCCGAGGCAGGATTCGAACCTGCTACCGTAGCGGTCATGCGGTTCCAGACTAAAGGGCCTAGAACCGCTCTGCCATACCGGCCGGCGGTGGTACTCTTGTTCCGTTATTGAGTCAGATAGTCGAGGGCACGGTAACACAATCCCGGAAGACGGCACAAGTAGACGAAGTGGAAGGTCCTCTTCCTTTACACACTGTTGTTAGTAAGTCAGAGGAACAGATGGAGGTAACTCTGGCTCCATCACACCCAACGGAACAGTTACACGCAGCACAACAGAAAGCACCCGTTGAAATGGAAAGTAGTCTGACTGAAGTTCAGGAACTAATGGAGACCTCTTTGTTTCCGCCGTCCCCACCAGTAAAGGCTTCTGCGGACAACAAGAAAATTGGGCAGGGGGAGGAGAAAAGGCAATAGCTGCAAAGAACAAAACTCGGATACGTTGCCGAACACCCCCGTATCGGAAAGCGGAAGTGAAATGGCCCGCATGACGAGAGCTCCGTTCGGCAAGCCCGAATCCGGAAGCAAACCGAATACCTTAAGGCACTTCTAAACACTGCTAAAGAGCAGGCCTCAGCGCCCGCTAAGAGCAAAAACGGACAGAGTGGCGAGTAGCTGCCACAGCGCACACGTGGGCTCCGCAATCACCTCGACTGACGCAGCGGGGACGATACTGGGCAGGAAAGCGCGAGATCAGCCGGCAGCACCTGCACTCTAAAAGGCTCTGACTCAGCACGTCAGAGGCCTTGATGGCAGCAGGAGGAGGAAACCATGCAGTAGCCTTCCTCTGCCCTGTCGTCGTCTATCGCGGAAGAAACGTTTTACACAAATGTCTGGTGATAAAGTAGTGACATGATTTCGATATTTTTGCAGTGTAATATCTGTTACTTTTGCCAACCAGTGTGTCGCAGGTCTTTTTCTGCAGAGAAATACTTTTAAACCAGTTTTTACTTTTACGCCAGTTTTGATTTTTGCACCGGGTTTTCTTCTAGAAGCACAGAACTTCTTATCAACTTCATCCCCAACGTATATTGAGTGCGCACTTTTAAATACCTACAAATAACGGTTGGATCGAAGTTTTTCCACTATAACATTCAACGCAATTTCAGTTCCGAATAAAACATTATCTCGCCTTGCATTTTTTAATCCACGGCGATTTTAGAGCAATTTTACTTCAAAAAGTGACTACAAGGAATTCTGATAATGTAGGCTAACTGGCTATGACGTCATCTGCATTATTAACCTCGACACTAAAAGTGGCACTGCAGTTCTTTATGCCGGCCGGTGTGGCCGTGCGGTTCTAAGCGCTTCAGTTTGGAACCGCGTGACCGCTACGGTCGCAGGTTCGAATCCTGCCTCGGGCATGGATGTGTGTGATGTCCTTAGGTTAGTTAGGTTTAAGTAGTTCTAAGTTCTAGGGGATTGATGACCTCAGATGTTAAGTCCCATAGCGCTCAGAGCCATTTTTTGCAGTTCTTTATAAAGACTACCGAACGGCCGGCTAGCGTGTGCGTGTAATATCAGCAGGGGTAGAGGGGAGGGGGCGGGGGTGGTAAGGAGGGGAAAGGCGAGGCGGTGCAGTTCCTAAAAATTTATGCACCGTCTGGCACAGACGACAGAGTGCCAGGTCCGCCTTTTTTAATCAAAGTGTTTCTCCCCTTTTGGACACGATCCAACGAATAGTAATCGGCGGCGATTTTAATTATTTCGGCCTCGGCCGGCCAGCATCCTACGCCTACTAAACGTCCCGAACTCACGGATGTCTTGACTAGTGAAGAAATATTGGACTTAATGGCGTCATTTTCACCCAACTTCGATGCAATGCACGCATACCTATAACGGAGTTGCTGGAAGGATCGACAGGATGTGCTTCAAATACGATTTACAAAGTGTTGCAGTGCACCTTGTTGCTTTCAGTGACCACTGTGGCTTTGCATGAGAAATGAAGCTGAGTGGTGGTTACGTGGCCGCTTCGCTTTTCTGGAAAAACAGTACAAGTCACGTTGCTGCAGCTTGTCGCCACAGTAGATACTGTATGGCAACACCACATCCAAAAAGAGGGCAGTTACAGCTTCACCCTCGAGTTGTGGAAAGACTTTGCAAACCCACAGCTGAGTATTGCGGAACAGGGTTACAGTCACGAAGTGTCTTTCTGGGAACGGCGCATGTTTGCTTTTAACATTGACGAGCCAAAGAAGCTGGTACAACTGCCTAATACCGTAGGGCCTCCGCGAGCACGCGGAAGTTAACATGGCATGAACTCGACTAATGTCTGTAGTAGTGCTGCAGGGAACCGACACCATGAATCCTGTAGGGCTGTCCATAAATCCGTAAGAGTACGAGGGAGTGGAGATCTCTTCTGAACAACACGTTGCAAGGTATGCCAAATATGCTCAATAATGTTCATTTCCGACGAGTCTGGTGGCCAGCGGAAGTGTAAAAACTCACAAGAGTATTCCTGGAGCCACGATGTAGCAGTTCCGCACATGTCGGCTGTCGCATTGTCTTACTGGATTTGCCCAAGACCGTCAGGATGCACAATGGCACAATGGACATGAATGAATGCAGGTGGTCAGACAGAATGCTTACGTGCGTTTCGCATGTCAGAGTCGTATGTAGACGTATTAGGGGTCCCATATCACTCCAGCTGCACACGTCCCACATCATTATAGAGCCTCCACCAGTTTGAACAGTCCCCTGCTGACATGCAGGGTCCGTGGATTCATGAGGCTGTCCCCGTACCCGTACACGTCCATCCGCTCGATACAATATGAAACGAGACTTGTCCGACCAGGCAACATGTTTTCATTCATCAACAGTCCAATGCCGGTGTTGACGGGCCCAGGCGAGACGTAAAGCTTTATGTCGTGCAGTCATCAAGGGTACACGAGTGGGCCTTCGACTGCGAAAGCCCATATCGATGATGTTTCGTTGAATGGTTCGCACGCTGACACTTGTTGATGGCCCAACATTGAAATCTGCAGCAATTTGCAGAAGCATTGACTTCTGTCACGTTGAACAATTCGTTTCAGTCGTCATTGGTCCCGTTCTTGCAGGATCTTTTTCCGACCGCAGCCTTGTCGCAGATTTGATGTTTTACCTGATTCCTCATATTAGCGGTACACTCGTGAAATAGTCGTACGGGAAAACCCCCCCTCTTCATCGCTACCTCGGAGATGCTGTGTCCCATCGCTCGTGTGCTGACTGTAACACCACGTTCTAACTCACCTAAATCTTGATAATCTGCTACTGTAGCAGCAGTAAGCGATCTAACAACTGCGCCAGATACTTGTCTTATATGGGCGTTGCCGACCGCAGCACCATATTCTGTCTGTTTACATATCGCTGTATTTGAATACGTTTGCCTATACTAGTTTCTTTGGCGCTTCAGTGTATCAACAATGTCACTCAGATTTATGCTACTCCCCTGTAGGCCAGGATACAAACCTCCAGCTGCGTCCCAGTAAAATTAAAAACAAGGCCCTTCCCACGCATCGTGAATAGACGAAACGGGTGCTAGTCCGCAGACGCTGCTGGTGTAACTGCGACTACGAGGTACCGCCAACTTATCTCCTGACGCATGACACGTAACCGATGTGCAGAAACAAGTAACAACCACAGCAACGTATGCTGGAGTCCGCTTCTGTAAGAAGACCGCTATTGCAACTCACGCCATGGACTACTTTACCAACCTCTTCGTGCAGCGGATGATGACAATTCTGTCATATTCTCCTTTTTGGAAGGAATACCCTGCGTTATTTCTGTCTCTGATGACGTTGCACTCGGCAAGGAAGTGACGCAGCATGACACAGAGACACTGTTGAAAGGATGCCACAAAGGGAAGTTCCCAGGTCGGAATTTTATCAGGTCGTCTGGGATATCACTGGACGGATGTGGTGAGAGACTTTATCGTGGCACAGCGGTCCCGAGTATTATTTCTAGAAGGCCGATCCGTGCTCAGACCAAAGGCACAGGCGACGTGTCATGTTGCGGACCTACGACCCATAACACTCCTGAATAAATGCACAGAAAGATGCGTCGTGGCGAAAATGAAGCTTATCGTAGGCAAACTTATCTGTCGATACCAATCATGTGGAGTCAGTCGTCGTAACATCTTCCACGCTGCAGCTCCGTACAGGGACGCAGTCTCCTACACTCCACTTTATACGCTCTCAGCGGTATTTCTCTCAGCTGACTTCGCCAATGCCTTCGTCCGCATCAGCCGCAGATAACTATCGGTGTCATGACTGAAATAGGCTTTGGTGAAGAGTTCCTTCACATCATCGAAAACTCAGGAAGAACACCAAAACACATCTGAAAGACCTTCTGAAAGCGTAAGGAACCGGGGAAAAAGTTAAACTCATAGAAAACAAAGGCATTCTACGGAAGTAGTTTCTCTAGTAGACTCTGATACAGCACTTATTCGAAAAATCTTGTTGGGGTATTATGAGTAGAAGAACGATATCCCAACGTTGACAGAGCTACTTAGATTTTCCAGGATTGTGAAAAATTTTCTGGAAAGGGAAACATTTCGGAAAGTTTTGAAATAATGGGATTTTGTTTGAAAAATGTAAAAATAAGAGAACAATCCTAACAAATCCTTCTGTCATTGTTGCAAAGCGATCGGAATACCTGAAAGCAATCAGAAATAATGAAAAGCGGCCACGTGAACCACTAGTAGACCGAGCGAGGTGGCGCAGTAGCTAGTACACTGCACTTACATTCGGGAGGACGACTGTTCAAATCCGCATCCGGCCATCCTGATTTACGTTTTCCGTGACTTCTCAAAATGACATCAGGTAAATTCCGGGATGCTTCCTCGAGCTTGTGCTCCACCTCTAGTGTCCTCGTTGTCGAAAGGTCGTTAAACACTAACCTTCCCTCCTCCTCCTCCTCCTCCTCCTCCTCCTCCTCCTCCTCCTCTTCCTCTTCCTCTTCCCCATAAGCCATTAGTATTCAAAGACGAAACATGGATCCACACTATTATACCATGAAAAAGGGCTGAAGAAATTCCGAGTGTAATGACTTATACCAGGGCAAGCCAAAGAGCTACACTGAGGCATCAAAGGATCAGTTTAGTACTGGAGGGAAACGTGGGGGATAAAAATCGTAGAGGGAGACCAAGAGATCAATCAGTAAGCAGATTCAGAGAGACGTAGGTTGCAGCAGTTACTCGGAGGTGAAGAGGCTTGCACAGGATAGATTAGCATGGAGAGCTGCATCAAACCGGTCTTTGGACTGAAGACCGCCACAGCAACAACAATAACCTCCTAATATTGTGTTGCACCTCCTTGTCCTCAGCGTAGTACAGAAACTCATGGGAAGTATGCAGTATGCAGTGCGGGGTAACCAAAAGGTCTCGGGCGCCCTGTCACGGTTCGCACGACTCCCCCCTTCGGAGGTAAAAAAAAAAAAAAAAAAAAAAAAAAAGTCATGCTGCTGCCTCTATAGCCATCCGTAATTGCAAAAGTTATGTTCGGTGCACGATTTTGTGCACAAACTGACCTTCGGATTATGTTCCACAAATGTTCAATGAGATTAATGTTGGGTGATATGGGTGGCCAAACTTTCGAATTGTCCGGAATGTTCTTCAAACTAATAGTGAACAATTGTGGCCCAGTGACATGGAGCTTTGTCATCAATAAAAATACCATTGT
This sequence comes from Schistocerca serialis cubense, assembly GCF_023864345.2. Classification (NCBI taxonomy): domain Eukaryota; kingdom Metazoa; phylum Arthropoda; class Insecta; order Orthoptera; family Acrididae; genus Schistocerca; species Schistocerca serialis. The sequence goes on along the minus strand of NC_064640.1, from coordinate 175,258,494 downwards.
TGTTTGGGAACTTTAAGTCCATGAATGGCAGCAAATGGTCTACAAGCAGCCGAAAATAACCAGGACCCAGTGATTCCATGTAGCAGTTCCGCACGTGTCGGCTGTCGCATTGTCTTGCTGGATTTGCCCAAGACCGTCGGGATGCACAATCGCACAATGGACATGAATGAATGCAGGTGGTCAGACAGAATGCTTACGTGCGTTTCACATGTCAGAGTCGTATGTAGACGTATTAGGGGTCCCATATCACTCCAGCTGCACACGCCCCACATCATTATAGAGCCTCCACCAGTTTGAACAGTCCCCTGCTGACATGCAGGGTCCGTGGATTCATGAGGTTGTCCCCATACCTGTACACGTCCATCCGCTCGATACAATATGAAACAAGACTTGTCCGACCAGGCAACATGTTTTCATTCATCAACAGTCCAATGCCGGTGTTGACGGGCCCACCATTATGGAATCACCACCAGGTTGCACAGTTCACTGTTTACAACTTCGATCCATCCATGGGTTCGTGGGGTCTGTGCCACATTCTAACCCCGTGATCATCTCTTACCAATTGAAAACGCGGCTCATCTGACAAGGCCATGGTTTTACAGTCGTCTAGGGTCCAACCGAGATGGTCAACAGCCCAAGAGAGGCGCTGCCGGCGATGTCGTGTTAGCAAAGACATTCGCGTCGGTCGTCTGCTGCCATGGCCCATTAACGACGTATTTCGCCGCACTGTCCTAACGGATACATTCATCGTACGTACATTGATTTCTGCGGTTATTTCATGCAGTGTTGCTTGTCTGCTAATACTGACAACTCTACGCAAGTGGCGTTACTCTCCGTCGTTAAGTGAAGGCTGCCGGGCACTGCGTTGTCTGTTATGAAAGGTAATACCTGAAATGTGGTATTCTCGGCACACTCTTGTGGTCGTTAGTCCCTAAGCTTACTCACTACTTAACCTAAATTATCCTAAGGACAAACACACACACCCATGCCAGAGGGAGGACTCGAACCTCCGCCGGGATCAGCCGCACAGTCTATGACTGCAGCGCCCGTGACCGCTCGGCTAATCCCGCGCGGCGTCATTCCGCGCTCAAAATTTGTTCGTTCCCGGCGTGCGGCCATAATTACTTCAAAAACCTTTTCGCATGAATCACCTGTGTACAAATGACAGCCCCGCCAATGTACTACCCTTTTACACTTTGTGTTCAAGGTACACTACTGACCATTGAAATTGCTACACCAAGAAGAAATGCAGATGATAAACGGGCGTTCATTGGACAAATATATTATACTAGAACTGATATGTGATTACATTTACGTAATTTGGGTGCATAGATCCTGAGAAATCAGTACCCAGATTGACCACCTCTGGCCGTAATAACGGCCTTGATACTCCTGCGCATTGAGTTAAACAGAGCATGGATGGCGTGTACAGGTACAACTGTCCATGTAGCTTCAACACGATACGACAGTTCATCAAGAGATGTGACTGGCGTATTGTGACGAGCCAGTTGCTCGGCCACTATTGACCAGACGTTTTCAGTTGGTGAGAGATCTGGAGAATGTGCTGGCCATTGCAGCAGTCGAAAATTTTCTGTATCCAGAAAGGACCGTACAGGACCTGCAACATGCGGTCGTGCTTTATCCTGCTGAAATGTAGGGTTTCGCAGGGATCGAATGAAGGGTAGGGCCACGGGTTGTAACACATCTGAAATGTAACGTCCACTGTTCAAAGTGCCGTCAATGCGAACAACAGGTGACCGAGACGTGTAGCGAATGGCACCCCATTGCATCACGGCGGGTGATATGCCAGTATGGCGATGACGAATACACGCTTCCAATGTGCGTTCGCCGCGATGACGGCAAACACGGATGCGACCATCTTGATGCTGTAAACAGAACCTGGATTCATCCGAAAAAATGACATTTTGCCATTCGTGCACCCAGGTTCGTCGTTGAGTACACCATCGCAGGCGCTCCTGTCAGTGATGCAACATCAAGGGTAACCACAACCATGGTCTCCGAGCTGATAGTCCATGCTGCTGCAAACGTCGTCGAACTGTTCGTGCAGATGGTTGTTGTCTTGCAGACGTTCCCATCTGTTACCTCAGGGATCGAGACGTGGGTGCACGATCCGTTGCAACCACGCGGATAAGATGACTTTCATCTCGACTGCTAGTGATACGAGGCCATTGGGATCCAGCACGGCGTTCCGTATTACCCTCCTGAACCCACCGATTCCATATTCTGCTAGCAGTCATTGGATCTCGACAAACGCGAGCAGCAATGTCGAGGTACGATAAACCGCAATCGCGATAGGCTACAATCCGATCTTTATCAAAGTCGGAAACGTGATGTAGGCATTTCTCCTCCTAACACGAGGCATCACAACAACGTTTCACCAGGCAACGCCGGTCGACTGCTGTTTGTGTATGAGAAGTTCAAAAAGGGTTCAAATGGCTCTGAGCACTATGGGACTTAACATCTGTGGTCATCAGTCCCCTAGAACTTAGAACTACTTAAACCTAACTAACCTAAGGACATCACACACATCCATGCCCGAGGCAGGATTCGAACCTGCGACCGTAGCAGTCCCGCGGTTCCGGACTGAGCGCCTAGAACCGCGAGACCACCGCGGCCGGCTTATGAGAAGTCGGTTGGAAACTTTCCTCATGTCAGCAGGTTGTAGGTGTTGCCACCGGCGCCAACCTTGTGTGAATGCTCTGAAAAGCTAATCATTTGCATATCACAGCATCTTCTTCCTGTCGGTTAAATTTCGAGTCTGTAGCACGTTAACTTCGTGGTGTAGCAATTTTAATGGCCAGTAGTGTACTAGTCCATCTTTCTATGTGCATATCGCTGTCCCGTGACTTTTGTCACGGCAGTGTGTAGTTGTTCACGCAGGAGGAGCAATATGTTTCATAGAGCGACCAAAGTTAATTTACGATTCGTCATCTAAATCCCAAGGTTATCATGATGACGGGAATGAGGATAATTTTCACAGTTGGTCAGAAGACAAACTGACTTCTAACATCCCAGCTGGTGGTAACGTTATTTTGATAACGCACTGTATCATACAGTTCAACCAAATAAATCCCACTACTACTGCAGCTCGCAAAAAGGACGTAACTGAATTGCTCATCCCAAACAAAATCAGTTTTGAACTGATCTTAACAATAAATGGGTTATAATAAGCCAAAGCATGGCTCTGAGTACTACGGGACTTAACATCTGAGGTCATCAGTCCCCTGGAACTTAGAACTAATTAAACCGAACTAACCTAAGGACATCACACACACTCATGTCCGAGGCAGGATTCGAACCTGCGAGCGTACCGGTCCCGCGGTTCCTGACTGTAGCGCGTGGAACCGCTCGGCTACACCGGCCGGCGCCAAAGCATGCTTTTAAAGCAGATACAATTTTAAAGTGTAAGGGGTACCACAGTTATTTGAACTCTATGGTGCTAATCTGGATTACAACGAGACAAAAGAACTGAAGAAAAAACGTTTCTTCCATAAACGTAACTACGCTAAAACATATAACCAAAGAGTCTTTATCTAAGATACCCAGCCAGATTGATTAAAGGCTTGGAAAGATGTAAAAGGAACTAAAAATAAATATTGACGCAGAGATCGGTTAATGGAAGAAGCAATAGAGAATATTATAATCATAGTTTGTCTGGGGAGTGAAAACGAATATACAGCTCACGACGACAACGGCGATATGGAAACTGACAGGGCGGATGAAATAGGAATGGATTCCAGTGAAACAGATACAGCACATGAAGAACTAGGCGTCTAGCGATTCTACGATGGAGCATCCACTTTGTAACTCTAATCACTAAGATTAGTGCAGTTTCCATTCTATAACAGTAGTTGTACCGTCTCTCCTTCCCTCCGCAACCTCAATTACGCACTGACTCACGGTAAGCCGGCCGAAGCGCCCTCACCTTCAGGTGCGTAATACTGTGGCCGAATAATACCATCGCTCGTGTGGGAACGTAGACAACTCGGCGAATTTCTCTGCAGTCGCTCAATTCTGAGCCCACCTCAATGCGCCGTTACGATTACGGCCACTGTCCAGGTCGAAATTATTGTTTCTGCTAATAGAGGCCGCAAGAGTGAGTGTAAAACTTTACACATCTGGATCTTTGTATGTGCTCTTTTAACCTTTCATATACTGTTTTTAATTTGTATGAATCAAGAACCACAGACTCCATTTCGAATTTTGAAGAGTCGGAATAGTTTTTGTATCTAGTTTTCGACGGAAATATTATGTTCCTGTTAAACCTGAAGAAGATCAATGCATGGTCTCGCAATAAAGTAATGTTTTGAAACGTGTCAGCCACTGGACTTGAAGCCGGCCGAAGTGGCCGTGCGGTTCTAGGCGCTGCAGTCTGGAACCGCGAGACCGCTACGGTCGCAGGTTCGAATCCTGCCTCGGGCATGGATGTGTGTGATGTCCTTAGGTTAATTAGGTTTAACTAGTTCTAAGTTCTAGGGGACTAATGACCTCAGAAGTTGAGTCCCATAGTGCTCAGAGCCATTTGAACCACTGGACTTGAAGAAACAGATTCAGGTTGTCTGCTCGAGTTTTGTTGGACGTATGTTTCTGGCATTCCATAAGATTTTAAAATATGCGCTTCCACCACAAGGGAATTAGGCTAGCCAGTAGATTCTTAAGAACTAGTCCCATTCTCAGGATCTGATCAGAATCTGATGATCCCACATTTTCCATCTGTCAGCAACTCCTTATTGCGGGATAAGCCTACAAAATAAAATTGTACTCAGAGTCACATATGTACAACACACAAATATAACGAATTAAGCAGGTAAAAGGGAATAAAGACGGCTGAGAAATTAAACCGACAACATGGTGAAACAGGAATGAGCGGACGAGAAATGTAAGAAGCATACTATGGAAAAGATAGATACCGCCTATAGGAAAAGAGGCCTTTTGCAAAACGGAAGCACCTGTATGTGTATTAAGAGCTCAGATGACAAGACTGTACTTAGCAGAGAGAGAGGCTGAAAGGAAGAAGAAACATATAAGAGGGCTACACAAGGGTAACTAACTTGAATACAATATTGTAAAAAGAGAACAAGTAGATGAAAATGAGATCAAAGATATAATACTGCGAGGAAATTTGATAGAACACTGAAAGACCTAGACTGAAGCAAGGCACCTGGTGTAGACGATATTCCATAAGAACTGTCGAGATCTTTGTGACAGCCAGCCACGACAAAACTATTCCGCCTTGTATGCAAGATATATGAAATAGCGAAATACCCTCAGACTTCGGGAAGAATGTAATAACACCTACTCCAAAGAATGCAGGTGCTGACACGTGTGAATATTGCGGAACTATCAGTTTAATAAATCATGGCTGCAAAATTCGCTTACAGAAGAATAGAAAAACAGGTAGAAGCTGATCCCGGAAAGTATCAGCTTGCGTTCCAGAGAAATATGGTAGCTCGCGAGGCAGTATATCGACTTCCACTATGAAGCTGCTACTGTAGGTGTTCTTTCTTACCCAACATGTATAGACAACTTGTTGATTATTTATAGAGGACTAATAACGACATTGATAACCTGTTAAAAATTGTCAACGACTTTCACGAAAAAATGACTTTCACATGTGAGCTCGAAAACTAATTACGTCAGTTAAATTATTTGGATTTAACATTAACAATAGTTGATAAAGTTTCTTTCAATATTTTTCGCAAAGTAATTTGCACTGGTCATATAGTGCCATCCTGTTCCACACAACCACATTTTCATTCTTCCAGCCATAAAGCTGTTTTTACTCCTTTATCTGGTGAACATCTGGAAGTTGAGATTAATTTGATTAGAGCTATTGCAGTAATTAATGGATACGAGTGGATAATATTTTCAACAATAAAACCAGCAACAGAATTACCGCTCTTTGCACTTCTCCCAACAATGGACGTAATGAAAAGAAAATAAATTCCACAACGTCCTTAGGACCTGTATCTTACAGGACTCAGTGTTTTTTTCAAAACAAAAATGACTATAATGTTGTATTTTCTACCAATAAATCTTCAAAAATAATATTATTCATAATTTGAAACCAGCATATTCTCCCTTACAAAACTCAGGTGTCTTTAAAATAGACTGTGACGCATATCCACCCTACTATTAGAAGAAACAGCCCGAGCAACATCTATTAGTACAAAGAACATCTCTTAGGAAAAAAAGGTACAAACCAATGCGACTCGTCCTTTGACATAACTTATTAATTACAGCTATCGTTCAGTCCACCTACCTCGATAGGATTCTTGCCGATGTCCCTTCACTCTGTGGTAGCAGATACGTGCTAGTCAGTGTAAAGCAGCGTTGATGAAACCACTACCTGATACCTACCACACAGGGGCCGCGTAACTCTAGTGGAAAGTCAGTTCCTGAAAGTTCATGATTAAAAAATCGGGCGTTCGGGATATTCAGTCTACTTGCAGAAAAGCGTTTAAAATTAGATTAACTCTGCTTCTTATTTATATTGAAATACATGAAATGGCTATCAAGTCCACACTTAATATGATGAAACGCTATACTGAAAGTTCACTGTCTGTATAAAAAATGTTCACTTGATAAAGCAGCCAGAATTTTAGCAAGTCCGACCCGACTAAGTTTCACGTTCTACCAGTCACAGACCCACAACTATTCTCGAGTTAAACATTCGGTCTTTTCAGTGGCCTTCTTCGTAAGAATTGCTCGCCAAAATATTCCGTACAGAGCATGAAACACGCCACGCGGAGTTGTTACTATGACCAGAAAGTTCAAACGCTCATATCTACAAACTATTTAACTTAGATACACCAAAATTTCATTAAAATGTTCGCTACTCCAGTCGCTTCAGTCACGATATGTTCTAATCGAAATTAGCTCACTATTTCCTCATCTTACAGAGTATTTTTAAGGAGCGATCTAACATCGTGTTATCCGTAGGCCGGCTAGCAAGCGACTCTCTCGAGGTACTCTATCATCTGCACACTCCTCTATTCGCACGGGAACAGCTTAATTTTGATTGGTTGTTGATCTAAACGACTAATCAGAACGTTCCTTCCTGATCATTGTCGCGGCAAATCTTGGCTTACCCAAGTAATTAATGTCAACAAAACATCAAGTTCTTGTATTATATTTAATCAAAGTAAGCAAAGTGCGAAATATTCTTCAAATTGATAAATAAACTTATTCCGCCTCTAACTTCCATTCTGGCTGCTTTTATACAAAAGCATGCTCACACAGATATACGTCACCTGGATCGTGGTTGCAACATAACTTTTCCACGGTTCTTTTGTACAAGGTTTTACGTAAAATGAAATATTAAATTTTAACGTATGCCCCACATACACTCTCTCAATCATTCTCACGCACTCACACAACAAAATATAATCAAATAATAATTTTGACCGATGTTTGTATTACGTAATGCAAAGTGACTAAGTTTTAAAAAGAAAAATTCTAATTGATTGATTTTTATGCACTGACAACTTTGCAATGGCTTCAAATGATAATGAAAGTCAATCTGTTATTGTTCCTTACTTGGTTTTAAGAAACAAGCGTAGGTTTTAGGACTTCTAGTTAATTCTCTTTATCTCCGGATCTATAATGACTAAAAATATGAAATTTTGCCAGCATCATTTCATTAATAACAAAAGGCTTTGTTACAAATTTGAACAAAATCGGATAATAACTAATATGGATTATTTAGATTCGTAGAGGATATGGATCTTCGTATCGACTGAATGTTACGCTATGCAGTTCTCACGGCAGGCAATGTCTGCTGTGCTGTGAGAAAAGCTAAAAAACGTAGCCATCCTGCAGCCACCATACTAGACGGCTGCGTGCCTTACTGCAACGAATGTTATCTCATAATAACTTGCTGCGTTGCACGTAGCCTGCACAGAGAGAGCAATGGCTTCAGACTTACTAGCCTTGAAGAGTTAGAAATTCTCAATGAACTGTTGCAGTTACCTAGAAATGCCTAAATTTGACTCGTCTTTTTCTTCAGAGTTGGCTTGGAAATATCGTTTTCCTCTCTCCCCTTCATTTATTACATTGTAGATGTTTCGTACAAAAGGGTACCTAACGTTGCTGTTGCACTGTCTTACATAACTTTTCATTTTACGTAATACTGGCTATTTATATGTGAGATGTCCGCCCCGATAGCTGAGTGGTCAGCGTGACGGATTGCCGTCCTACAGGCCCGGGTTCGATTCCCGGCTATGTCGGAGATTTTCTCTGCTCAGGGGCTGGGTGTTGTGTTGTCTTCATCATCATTTCGTCCTCATCCGGAACGCAGGTCGCCCAATGTGGCGTCGAATGTAAGAAGACCTGCACCAAGGCGGCCGGACCTGCCCCGCAAGGGGCCTACCGGCCAATGGCGCCAAACTCTCATTTCCATTTCCATATGTGAGATAAACACTTACATGCTATTCAAAATATTTTTAATAGATTAAGCAGCTGGTATCTTCGACTGTTACTATATGGAGCGACGTGTTTCGTATCCACGTTGTGACAACTTCGGCACGTGAGCCTCTTAGTCTGATGCCTCCTCCAGAGACTGTTACCTCTTGTAGCCCATAGCGGCGTTTACTACAGTGCACCATGTAGCTATAATTTTACTAGAATTCACCAGATTTATGTAAATTTCAATGACTAATTTTATGTGATTTTTAACAATTACTTCTTAAGGAAGTATTTTTATGTGACGAAGGTATTATTGCTCTTAAATTCGTCCATCAGTTGCTAAATGTGCGTACAGTCTTCTTATAAATCTATTCGGACTAAAAATTGTTTAGTCCTTAGTTTTTTCTCTATGTTAGCCTTTACTTATCTTTTTATGTAATTGTAGATTTTCTGATGAAGACATCCATAGTCGGTGTCGAAACCTGGTAAAAGTAAAATTTTGTTGCAACTGGTTAGCTGTTCTATACTTATCAACTTCGACTTACGTGAGAAGATGGACTGAACAAAGGCAAACCTACATTGTTTGAGCATATAGGTATAAAGAAAGCTTTGTCTGAAATACGCCATTTGAAATTCTGAAGGTAGCTGGGATAAAGTACGGCGAGCGGAAGGTTATCTGCTACTTGTATTGAAATCAGAATGCTGTCAGAAGTGTCCAACGATATGAAAGGGACTGAATGGAGAACGACGGGGTTGCAGCCTTTCCCCAGTGTTATTTAATACGTACATTGAGAAAGCGATAAAGGAAACCAAGAAGAAATTTATAAAGGGAATTAAAGTTTGGGGAGAAGAAATTAAAACTTCGAAGTTTGCCGATGACACTGTTATTACGTTAGAGATGGCGAAGAACTTGGAAGATTAGCTGCAGGGTGTTGATAATGTATTGGAAATGGGTTATAAGGTAAACATAAGAAAAATTGAATTGAAGATAATGGAATGTAGTCGAATTAAGTAAAGTGATATTGGTAGTTTTAGGACTGATCCCGAATCGATTCCGAAACGAACGTCTTGATTCCCATTAGTGCCACCGTATTTATACGACAGCGGACATGTTGATTCCCATTAGTTGCGATCATATTATTCCATGCTTATTTTTCCATAGTGTACGTGTTGATACCCATAAGCTATAAGAAGTGCCATAACATTTTCCTTCCCATTTTACACAGACCTAGGACTCTACATGCAGCAGACATAGTTGATATCTTTGGCTTTTGGTATTTTCGTAGTGTAAGTACAGTACAAGCAAAGACGCAACTTTCAAACAGAAATAAGAAGAAATATATAGGTGGGACAAACTTGTAGCATTTGTTTTGAAGATATTCACAGACATTCATACCGGGCAATGGTTGAGTTAGACAGCTTCTCAATTTGTTCTTTTATGTAATTTTTGTTTGTCTTTTTTTGGGGGGGGGCAGGTGGGGAGGGGAGTAGTTTTCTTCTCGCTTCTCATTGTAAAGCAAGTTTCAGTTTGAACACCCATTAATCAAATACACACATCAAAACAAGTTCTGCATCAAATGGTTCAAATAGCTCGAAGCACTACGGGATATCTGAGGTCATCAGTCCCCGAGACTTAGAACAACTTAAACCTAACTAGCCTAAGGACATCACACTCATCCGAGCCCCAGACAGGATTCTAAACTGCGACCGTAGCAGCAGCGCGGTTCCGGACTGCAGAGCGTAGAACTGCTCGGCCACATCGGCCGGCAGTTTTGCATCACCCCGGTTCCCAGAACTTCTAAAGGTTGACGTTGACTGTGTATATTGTATCACAGACACAGTCCCTTTGACTGATCACAGATGTCACTAAACCCACCCAAAGATGTAAATAACCATGCATAAGCAGCGCCTATTAGACGGAGGGGATCCGACAGTTGATCAGTTCCAGCCATTCCACCAGGAAGTAGGTACACGGCTCGTGTTGTCTATAGTTCAACAATGCCCAGGGGGTCAATACCGCGGTTAGATTGCGTCCACATTGTTACTTTGTACCAGGAAGCGCTCTGAACAATGGAAGTTGAAAATTTCTGGTTCGGAATTGGCATCACTTTCTCTTCACCGATGAGTGTCGCATATGCCTTCAACCAGACAATCGTCGGAGACGTGTTTAGAGGTAAGCCGGTCAGGCTGAATGCCTAATACACGCCGTCCAGTGAGGTCAGTAAGATAGAGGTTCCATGCTGTGTTGGGGTGGCATTATGTGGGGCCGCCGTACGCGTGGTGATCATTGAAGGCGCCGTAACGCCTGTACGATAGGTGAATGCCATCATCCGACGGATAGTGCAACCATATCGGCAGCATATTGGGGAGGCATTCGTCTTCATGGACGACAATTCGCGCCCCCATCGTGCACATCTTGTGAATGACTTCCTTCAGGATAACGAGATCGCTCGACTACGGTGGCCAACATGTTCTCGAGACATGAATCCTATCGAACATGCCTGGGATAAACTGAAGAGGACTGTTTATGGACGACGTCACCTACCAACCACTCTGAGGGATCTATGCTGAATCGCCGTTGAAGAATGGGACAATCTGGACCAACAGTGCCTTGATGAACTTGTTGATAGTATGCCACGTTGAATACAGGCATGCATCAATGCAAGAGGACGTTCTACTAGGCATTAGAAGTACCAGTGTGTATAGCAATCTGGACCACCACCTCTGAAGGTCTCACTGTGTGGTGGTACAACATGCAATGTATGGTTTTGATGAGCAATAAAAAGAGCGGAAATGATGTTTATGTTGATCTCTATTCCAATTTTCTGTACAATTTCCGGAACTGTCAGAACCGAGATGATGCAAAACATGTTTGATGTGTGTAGCTTGTTTTCATTTACCTGTTGAATTTAAATATGTGGTGGAACAGCTAAGGGCAACTCTTGAAGGTCCCAGCTGTAAATAAAGTTCTTGACTCTTTCAGAGTCTGTTTGGCATGGGAAACCCATAATATTCTTTTCACAGTCATGTACAACTAAAAAATTTACTGCCCTGTTTGTGTGAAAAGCATTTCTCGCCTATGCTTCATGTAATTTCGGTAAGTTATCGAAACTTCGGGTGTCTGAGTAATCGAGTGGCATTAATACATTTTTTTCTTATTCGAACCAAATTCCAGATGTTTGGAATTTGCAGCGTAACTGTGAGCCTTCGCTTCGAACTCAGGAATTTCTCTAAGGAATTATGGCCAGCCCGAAAAAATACGTCATCCAGTTTTCGCAACAGACGACAGTTACATATACAGCGTATCTCATTTGTGGATTCTTCCGTCACTTCTTGGTAGAAAAACCCCAAGTTTGAAGTTGAATAACAAATACACTGCTTTTGTTCTACTACTTAGTAGAGCAAAAAGTACCGCGTGCAAGGTCTTAAAGCGTTACTTTTCCCCCCTAATAAAGAAAAGAGGTTTAAGTATTGCGCGATGTTGCTTAAGAAGGGTGTAGATGGGGAACACATCCATCATTACATATTATTAGTGCTGAAACCTGGACATTACCTTTTGGCCATGTGATCAATCTGGCTAACCGCTGCCGGCCGGTGTGGCCGAGCGGTTCTAGGCGCTTCAGTCTGGAACCGAGCGACCGCTACGGTCGCAGGTTCGATTCCTGCCTCGGGCATGGATGTGTGTGATGTCCTTAGGTTAGTTAGGTTTAAGTAGTTATAAGTTCTAGGGGACTGATGACCTCAGATGTTATGTCCCATAGTGCTCAGAGCCATTTGAAACATTTTTGGCTAATCGCTAGTGATCGAACAAACACCCATATTCTTCGAATAAAATTCCTTTACGATTAAAAAAAGTTTTGTGCGTCCTTCATAGTAGTTCAGTTATAGACAAGATGTTCTTTGTTATTGTCTCAACGACTTTCAACTTTGCGACTTTCAAAATCAGTCTATCTATATTCGGATCCCGCTCCAGCTACTGCCGGGTCTGGGTGTTGACGAATCCTCTCCATTTGGCTCGGTCCTCCCACCACTTTTCTTTCTGCACTTGCTGCCAGGTCACACCTCTCCTTTCCACAGATATTCTCACTCCCATTTTCCACCCTGTTCTTGGGCGCCCTCAAGGTCTTTTACCATCCATCTTTAGTTTTACCATAATTTTGGGGAGTCTCTGCCCATGCATCCTTTTAACGTGCCCATACCATCTTAATCTCTTTTTTTTCAATTCCTTCTCTCATACTTTCTTGTTTAAGGTCCTTTTTAATCTCTACATTCCTTACTCTGTCCATTCTTGTTTTTCCCTTAACTGCTCTGAAAAATTTCATTTCCCCTGATTGCAGTCTGCTCCAGTCCCTTTCTGTCATTGTCCATGTTTCTCCACCATAGGTGACAATAGGGAAGTAATAACTCTTATACATAAGGAGTTTGCTTTTTCTGAAACTTCCTTATTCCAAATCAGGTGTTTTATTGTTTGGTAGAAATTGTCTCCCTTCTGTAACCTCATATTAATTTCATTAGTTATTCTTCCATCCCTAGATATTTCACTCCCTAAATAAGTGAAACTTTCTACCACTTTGAGGGGTTCTCCATTAAAGGTACTATTTCAGTTGATCCCTTTCTCTCTTCCAAATACCATTACTTCACTCTTATCTTTATTTTTAATCCATACCTTTTCATTATTTCCTTCCGCGCATCAAGTTGTATCTGTACCTTTTTATCACCCCATATTACCATATCATCTGCAAAAATCATCTTTTTGTCTTTTTCTTTTACTATATCTTTAACTGCCCTATTCATTCCCTCCATCACAACATTAAAAAGTGCAGGAGATAGAATACTTCCTTGCTTAAGTCCTTGTCTTATTTCGAAGTATTCAGAGTTCCCCAATGGTGTTCTAATTCTACAATTGTGTCCTCTGTACAGTGTCTTTATTACATTAATGTATCCATCTTCTATATCTATCTTCTTCATTTCTTCCCAGAGTCTTTCCCTGTTAACTGAGTCATATGCCTTTTCTATGCCTATAAAAGCCATTATCACCCTACTGTTATACTCTTATTTTATTGTTATTACTCATATTTCAAAATATGTGACATAAATAGCCGTATCCTTTGACTGCATTAACTGCTAAGGAACCTCTTGAGTGCGAGGTCGCAAAAGGCCAATGATGTTTAAAGCATTCGACGCCCCACATATTGTTCACCATATCACCACAATATTGGCTTCTAATGGCAACAGAGGACGGGATTGGACGTATCCAAAAGTGAGCACAGAATGAGGCTACGGAGCTGGTCAAAATAGCTTGCTTTTGCTTGATTCCTGGTCTGTGTATAAAAATCATACTTCCTTTGAGCAAACTACACTTTCTGAAAAGTGTGTGACAATGCAGTTCGTACCACCTGAAACCACTGAACAGATTCAGCCTGTGGATGTTCGATTTTTTCGTTCCTATAAAGCATATTATAGCACTATCTGCATCTATGCCTTAAAGCATAACCAGTTTCACGATAAGCTCCACGGGGGACTGTTTCGCATTCGACTGCATGCCAAAACATTCAATCAGTTCTCATCACCCCGTTACACTGATATGATTCTATGCGCTTTCTTTAAGAGTGGATACCTAGCTGAACGTCCTGCACAGTTTGTAACTCCCAAGGAGTTCGCCTTTCGATCTTAGTGGTGCGAACTTTTGTGATCGCTGTGGCGCACCACTTTTCGTTCGGTGTTCGTGGTACAAGCTAATGGTTTGTTTTGAACATTTCTTCAATGTCGACGATGCCCATTTTGTGAAGTGTAGTATATACATCCCATAGAAGGTTGAACTCTGCTCCTCCCGAACAATCATTTTCTGTCGCCTCCTCATGCACATAGTTAGTCATTAACAGCTAATATTTTTCCTGTCATAACTATTAACACAACATTTTTAAATGAACCTAGCTAAGGATTGGACCTACGACCTCACACTCAAGAGGCCCCTTGTTAGAAGCTTAAATGTTTTATATCGCCAAGAGATAGTAGGTCGTAGTACCTTACATGATACCTACACCCTTTTCTGAGATAAGGGGTCTAGACAGACAGACAGACAGATAGATGGGACAATAAATAGCAAAGTAATATTCTTTGTGATGTAATTAAAAAATGAACATTTTAGGATTTTTTCTTCTACTATGAAATCTTCTATCTTGGCAGATTTCATGATTCTATGTCAACCTATAGGTTATGTTTCACATCGCCAAGGGCCCATAGACCTTAGTGCAATTTGATGCTTCTATTCATTCCCGAGTAAAAGGGGTCTTGACAGTCAGACATACAGGTAGAAAGACAGACGGACGGACAACAAAGTGATCCTGTAAGGGTTCTCTTTTTACCGATGGAGGTACGGAAACTTAAAAATGAGTAAACTACTTTATTCAGCGAATTTAGTTTCCATAATTAGTTGTTGTTGTTGTTGTGGTGGTCTTCAGTCCAGAGACTGGTTTGATGCAGCTCTCCATGCTACTCTATCCTGTGCAAGCTTCTTCATCTCCCAGTACCTACTGCAACCTACATCCTTCTGAATCTGTTTAGTGTATTCATCTCTTGGTCTTCCTCTACGATTTTTACTCTCCGCGCTGCTAAATTGGTGATCCTTTGATGCCTCAGAATATGTCCTACCAATCGATCCTTTCTTCTAGTCAAGTTGTGCCACAAATTTCTTTTCTCCCCAATTCTAGTCAGTACTTCCTCGTTAATTATGTGATCTACCCATCTAATCTTCAGCAGCCTTCTGTAGCATCACATTTCGAAAGCTTCTATTCTCTATTTTGTCTAAACTATTTATCGTCCGCGTTTCACTTCCATACATGGCTACACTCCATACAAATACTTTCAGAAAAGACTTCCTGACCCTTAAATCTATACTCGATGTTAACAAATTTCTCTTCTTCAAAAACGCTTTAATTGCCATTGCCAGTCTACATTTTATATCCTCTCTACTTCGACCATCATTAGTTATTTTTCTCCCCAAATAGCAAAACTCATATACTACTTTAAGCGTCTCATTTCCTAATCTAATATCCTCAGCATCACCCGATTTAATTCGACTACGTTCCATTATCCTCATTTTGCTTTTGTTGATGTTCATCTTATATCCTCCTTTCAAGATACCCATAATTAGTTATGGAATGCTTTTGTGGGGAAACGGAATTTACAGGGTTGGTTTTTTTCAGGCTACAGAAGTGAATTGTAAGTATTAGATCTGGTATTAGTTCCAGAATATCCTACAGAGTGTTGTGCAAGAAACTTTGTATTTTAACAAACATTTTACAGATACATAAATATATTCATTAATGTCCTTTGCCGTTACCAGTACATCTCTTTTCTTTAAAGGGGATAGTGAAAATATGAACATAACTCTTGAACGAGAAAGAAGCCGTACAAATACTTCAGGGGATCAACAGTATTACAGAAAGGAGTCATATTCATGGGTGCTCATGCATTCAATAACTTGCCAGAGCTTAATGATTACTTATGGTTAAGTTAGTCAGCCAGTGTCATGTTCCATTGATCATTTGTACGATTAATCGTAATTATATGGAACGAGTCATTTTACATTCACGTTATATGTTCATTTAAAAATCTGGTTACATGCTGGCTTTTTCTAAGTTTTTTTTTAATGCAGATGTGAGAGCTAATAATTCCGACCCATTACCTTTTAAAGATCAGAGAAATAGACACTCTTCTACGGAACAGAATGAGATGTCAAGGAGAAAAATTTTCAATTTGCTTTCAAATGTAACTTTTATGTCTATCGCAAATTTTGTATCTCTGGGTAACAAATAAAAGTTATGGTTACAGCATTGTACTCCCGTTTAATGCTAAAGACTACCTTAAGGTAGAGTAATGAAAATTATTTTTCCGTCTGGTATTGGAATTATGGACATCACTGACCCTTTTGAACTACAGTGGATTATTTACAACGAACTTCGCTAGTGAATAACTGTGACTGTGGGTGAGACCCATGTATTATTCTTACTGCAAGTTTATGAGCAATGACTTTCTTTTATGGAGATAAGTTACCTCAGAACATTACTCCACGTGACATTACCGAATGAAAATAAGCAAAACACGTCAATTTACTCATCTGTCTCTCCTCAAGATTCGGAGTGATTCGAGGTGCAAACGTGGCTGAGCGATTTTTTTTTTAGAATTTACAAAATGCGTTTTTTCCAATTTGCATTCACATCAATATAGATGGAACTGAAGACTGCCTTTAAGAAATGTCTTATGGGCGACTCGTTCTACACCATTTTTAAAGAGAATCTTAAAATTGACATTTGTGGTTGCATTATTATTAATACTAGACTTTTTCAAAACATATCTTGAGCACACCTTCTCCTCCCCAGTCTTGGCCCATCCTCTTCTCTCCCCCCCCCCCCCTACACCCATCTCATCATCCCCTTTTCTCTGACCATCTCATTCTCACTCTTCTCTCTGTCCATCCCTTCTCCCTCCTCTGTTCATCTCCTCCTCCCTCACCACCAGCCTCTGCCCCTCTCCTCCTCGCATCCCTTTCTCTACCCTTCTCTTCCCTGCCATTCTCTTTACCCATCTCCTCTCACATCTCTGCCCATCTCTTCCCACTTCTTTGCCCATCTCTTCCTCCCCACCTCCCTGTCCAACTCCTCCCTTATCTCATCTCTTCTTATCTCATCTCTTCTTCTCTCATCTCATCTCTTCTCAAACTCCCTGCCAACCGCCTCCTGCCGCCTATCTCTGTCCAACTCGTCCTCACCCCTCTCCCTATCCATGTCGTCCTTCACCCTCTCCCTGCCCATCTCTTCCTGCTCCCCTCTCTATCTATTCCTCATCCCTCTCTCTCCATCCCCCTTCTGTATGGGAACGGTACACAGATGGCTGTTCCCGGATTTCTCCCCAAATTATGGTTCCTGAAATTTTGTATGTAGGCTTTTGTGCGATAGTTGAAATCTTCAAACATCTACCAGTTCAGATTTTCGGCATTTCATGGACGCTCTCCCACTGACCTGTAACCATTCGTGCTGCTCTTCTTTGAATACGTTCAATATGCCCTAGTAGTACAGTACACACTTGAGCAATATTCTTGGATGCGTCGCACGAGTGTTCTGTAACCAATGTCCTTTACAGACACAACGCTCATATAGTACTAGGGACAGAAAGTTGGCTGAAACCAGACGTAAATAGTAATGAAATCCTAAACTCAGATTGGAATGTGTACCGCAGAGACAGGCTGGACAGTGAAGGGGGAGGCGTGTTTATAGCGATAAGAAGTGCAATAGTATCGAAGGAAATTGACGGAGATCCGAAATGTGAAATGATTTGGGTGAAGGTCACGGTTAAAGCAGGCTCAGACATGGTAATTGGATGTCTCTATAGGCCCCCTGGCTCAGCAGCTGTTGTGGCTGAGCACCTGAAGGATAATTTGGAAAATATTTCGAGTAGATTTCCCCACCATGTTATAGTTCTGGGTGGAGATTTTAATTTGCCGGATATAGACTGGGGGACTCAGACGTTCATAACGGGTGGCAAGGACAAAGAATCCAGTGAAATTTTTTTAAGTGCTTTATCTGAAAACTACCTTGAGCAGTTAAACAGAGAACCGACTCGTGGCGATAACATATTAGACCTTCTGGTGACAAACAGACCCTAACTATTTGAAAAAGTTAACGCAGAACAGGGAATCAGCGATCATAAAGCGGTTACGGCATCGATGATTTCAGCCGTAAATAGAAATATTAAAAAGGGTAGGAAGATTTTTCTGTTTAGAAAAAGTGACAAAAAGCAGATTACAGAGTACCTGACGGCTCAACACAAAAGTTTTGTCTCAAGTACAGATAGTGTTGAGGATCAGTGGACAAAGTTCAAAACCGTCGTACATAATGCGTTAGATGAGTATGTGCCAAGCAAGATCGTAAGAGATGGAAAAGAGCCACCGTGGTAAAACAACCGAGTTAGAAAACTGCGACGGAAGCAAAGGGAACTTCACAGCAAACATAAACATAGCCAAAGCCCTACAGACAAACAAAAATTACGCGAAACGAAATGTAGTGTGAGGAGGGCTATGCGAGAGGCGTTCAATGAATTCGAAAGTAAAGTTCTATGTACTGACTTGGCAGAAAATCCTAAGAAATTTTGGTCTTATGTCAAAGCGGTAGGTGGGTCAAAACAAAATGTCCAAACACTCTGTGACCCAAATAGTACTGAAACAGAGGATGACAGACTTAAGGCCGAAATACTAAATGTCTTTTTCCAAAGCTGTTTCACAGAGGAAGACTGCACTGTAGTTTCTTCTCTAGATTGTCGCACAGATGACAAATTGGTAGATATCTAAATAGACGACAGAGGGATAGAGAAACAATTAAAATCGCTCAAAAGAGGAACGGCCGCTGGATCTGATGGGATACCAGTTCGATTTTAACAGAGTACGCGAAGGAACTTGCCCCCCTTCTTGCAGCGGTGTACCGTAGGTCTCTAGAAGAGCGTAGCGTTCGAAAGGATTGGAAAAGGCACAGGTCATCCCCGTTTTCAAGAAGATACGTCTAACAGATGCGCAGAACTGTAGACCTATATCTCTAACGTCGATCCGTTGTAGAATTTCGGAACACGTATTATGTTCGAGTATAATGACTTTTCTGGAGACTAGAAATCTACTCTGTAGGAATCAGCATGGGTTTCGAAAAAGACGATCGTGTGAAACCCAGCTCGCGCTATTCGTCCACGAGACTCAGAGGGCCATACACACGGGTTCACAGGTAGATGCCGTGTTTCTCGACTTCCGCAAGGCGTTCGATACAGTTACCCACAGTCGTTTAATGAACAAAGTAAGAGCATATGGACTATCAGACCAACTGTGTGATTGGATTGAAGAGTTCCTAGATAACAGAACGCAGCATGTCATTCTCAATGGAGAGAACTCATCCGAAGTAAGAGTGATTTCAGGTGTACCGTAGGGGAGTGTCGTAGGACCGTTGCTGTTCACAATATACATAAATGACCTTGTGGATGACATCGGAAGTTCACTGAGGCTTTTTGCAGATGATGCTGTGGTGTATCGAGAGGTTGTAACAATGGAAAATTGTACTGAAATGCAGGAGGATCTGCAGCGAATTGACGCATGGTGCAGGGAATGGCAATTGAATCTCAATATAGACAAGTGTAATGTGCTGCGAATACACAGAAAGATAGATCCTTTATCATTTAGCTACAAAATAGCAGGTCAGCAGCTGGAAGCAGTTAATACCATAAATTATCTGGGAGTACGCATTAGGAGTGATTTAAAATGGAATGATCATATAATGTTGATCGTCGGTAAAGCAGATGCCAGACTGAGATTCATTGGAAGAATCCTAAGGAAATGCAATCCGAAAACAAAGGAAGTAGGTTACAGTACGCTTGTTCGCCCACTGCTTGAATACTGCTCAGCAGTGTGGGATCCGTACTAGATAGGGTTGATAGAAGATATAGAGAAGATCCAACGGAGAGCAGCGCGCTTCGTTACAGGATCATTTAGTAATCACGAAAGCGTTACGGAGATGATAGATAAACTCCAGTGGAAGACTCTGCAGGAGAGACGCTCAGTAGCTCGGTACGGGCTTTTGTCAAAGTTTCGAGAACATACCTTCACCGAAGAGTCAAGCAGTATATTGCTCCCTCCTACGTATATCTCGCGAAGAGACCATGAGGATAAAATCAGAGAGATTAGAGCCCACACAGAGGCATACCGACAACCCTTCTTTCCACGAACAATACGAGACTGGAATAGAAGGGAGAACCGATAGAGGTACTCAAGGTACCCTCCGCCACACACCGTCAGGTGGCTTGCGGAGTATGGATGTAGATGTAGATGTAGATTGCATTTTCCAGTATACTACCAAGGAATCGAAGTCTGCCACCTGCTTTATCTATAACTGACCCTATGTCTTCGGGCCATTTCATATCCAAAGAAATTGTTACACACAGGTAATTGTAAGAGCTGTCTGATTCTAAAACTAATTCATTCATATTGTAGTCAAATGATACTACGTTTTGCGTCTTGTGAAAGGGCATAATTATACATTTCTGAAACTTTAAAATAAGCTGCCAGTTTTTTAACACTTTGAAATCTGGTCTGACCGAATACTTGCGTAGGTTTTTTCAGGTGGTATATCAATATAGATAACTTCGTCATCTGTAAAACGTCTGAAGTTACTATTAATACTGTCTGCCAGGTCAACATACAACAGCAAGAGGTGCCAATACACTTCCCTGGGGCATGCCTTAAGTTACTTAAATGTCTGTCGACTCTCCACTTAAGATAACATGCTCTTCACCGACGCGAATGAAAGTTTGGTTGGCGTTCTCCGGCCGTTTTCATTTCGCTACGTCGTGTCCGCGAAATACATGGCGCCCCGCGATCGGGAGGAAAGTTCGTTTCGTTCCTGACACGCGTCCATTGTTCTCACGCGTTCGGACGACGGGCTTGTCACCGAGGAGTGTTCTAGTGGAACTGTTATGCAAACACCGTTATAGAGATCGCCGGTTAATAGGCGTGGCAGTCTCATTTCAATTTCATAAGTTGTTCATTTACTCACATTTACACAGCAAATACATTTTCAGCAATGGTGTACTTTATCAATTCCCTTCACCACACCGTTACTGTAGCCTACATCCTAAACATAGTGTATCTGTGCGGGAGTAACGCCGACTCACTGCACGACTGACATGTAGCCGGCGATACCAACACGCTCCCGCTTCACTGGTGACCCTGACGTGATCACTAGGCTAAATACGTCGTGATGAACTTTCATTTAACAATACTTACAAATTGCTGTAAAGTTTTTTATTTATTTTAGAAGAGTGAAAATCAACTGAGAAGCTAAGGAATACATATATCTGCTTAACCTGCAATCCTTGCTACAGATTACATTTCAAGGTCATTCTCACTGACTTCAATCTTGAATGTGCCAGATCTTGCTACAACATTCTTCCACCCTTAAAATACATAGGCTTTTCATATGCGTAATTTATACTAAGTTTCAGCAAACTCGAAACTGATGAAATAAAAAAAAATATTGATTTGAACGAGCTGATTCAAATCTCATTTTTGAGATGTTTGTAAGTTTACAAATTGTGTCATTGAAACGTACTGTCGCCTAATGTGTCATGTTTCCCACCATAAAAAATGAGCATCGACAGCTTGCTTTATTTTTTAACTTATTTTGATTAGTGGAGATAATTTTCTTTGATTTTTATTTATCAGCAAAAAACTAATGGTAATCAGTCAGCAAAGGCAGTTTTTATTCTAAAATCAAACTGTTGTACGGCACTAAAATATTCTTCATAATCAATAATTACGAATTCCTGCAACGCAGTTTACATGTTACTGACAATTTCTTCAACTGAAACGTTATTAGCAAGAAAAGTTGTCCGCAGCTCGTGGTCGAGCGGTAGCGTTCTCGCTTCCCGCGCGCGGGTCCCCGGGTTCGATTGCCGGCGGGGTCAGGGATTTTCTCTGCCTCGTGATGACTCGGTGTTGTGTGATGTCCTTAGGTTAGTTAGGTTTAAGTAGTTCTAAGTTCTAGGGGACTGATGACCGTAGATGTTAAGTCCTATAGTGCTCAGAGCCATCTGAACCATTTGAACCAAGAAAAGTTTCTAGGTTATAATACTGAGTCCTGAGTCTCACTCGTAACTGTAAAACAGTTCGCTAATTTTGAAAATATTTCATACATTGCAAAAACTACATAAACACTGGTACTGAACAGAACTTGCTCTAATAATAGTCTTATTAAGCTAACCAGCTTATAAAGACTGTTAGCTGTTTCTGGTTCTCCATTCCAATGCAGTATGTTCATAACTATATCTGCACCTCCAGGTTTGTAAAATATAGTTACAAGTCTTCGTGTTATTGGCAGATTCAGTCCGCTGCAAGGAATGTTATACATATAAAAATACAAAGCTACTCGTTAACTGCTGTAGTTTGATACGAAATTCTGGAGAGAACTACAGGAAGTACCGCTACTTACAGATCAAAATCAGCCCCAGGTTAATGAAGGAAGCCAGTCTCCAGGAAGTTTGTGCAGCCATCGGAGATAAACACTGGATTCGTACAAAAGCGATCTATGTAGTCCTCTGTAGTCAGAAACGAATGGTGTTGGCCAGTTAAGATAACAAGAACTGGAACACTTTTCTCGTGAAAAACTACTCGTACTTTGAGGAGAACTTACCCAAGTTTTTAGTTGTACGATATATTTTCGAGAGATATTTTATAACTTCAGTACCGTAAACTGTAGATTGAAAAACTGCATAAGCAGCATAAGGCCCTTCGACGCGTTGCGGTGTGAAGATTGTGACACCGTACACGAGATTAAAAACTTCTTTAATTAACATACAATTTTGAATTTCGCGTGGATTGAATCAAACAGCTCCTTGTCCTAAAGGCTTTCACTATTCGCCACCGGAAAGGGCTACAAGTTGCACACCCGTGGGCAGCCGAGCGCAACCATCGCCTAATCCGATCGACACCAAGCTTTGTTATCCCTAGACGCAAGTCAAATTCTACTAAATGGCGACACGCGTCTCTCTCAGCCACCGACAAAGATGCTGACCTCCACCACCTAGTTCGGAACGCGGCCGCACAGGTGGCAGTGCTCTGCACTGATTGGCGCACTCACAGATAGAGGGCAGCAGGCATCACAGCGGCAGCCGATGCATCTGCCGGCGGTACGGCTCTTAAGGCCGGTTCCCACTAGGGCTGCCGCGCGTCAAAACGGCGCGTCAGCGGCGTGGTTGCCATGGAAATGGCGTCAGCGGCAAGGCGCGGCGGGCTCTGCGTCGCGGTTTGACCATGTCGAACCGCTTCCGCTGCCGCGTGCCGCGCTCCAGGTGCGCGCCGCCAATCACAGAACGCGCTGAGCGTGACGTCAGGTACGGACTCCCGGGCCACACGAACTTTCGCCGAACCGCTGGCGCGGACGCGGCGGCAGCTATGAAATACTTATCATCCGATTCCAAGGAAACTATTCGGTAGAAAAATTTGATTCTTGGGCATGTTACAGCCTGATATCTTCTCTCGATAAAGGACCGAATTTCTTTTCGTTATTAGTCGTGGTTACTTGCTGTATCGCATTTACGTAAACCTTTACACGAAATTTGAATGAGTGTGCAGAGGTAAAAACGCATTGCGTGGACTTTGCGTACAGTTCATTTTAGGTTATACATTATTGCGTATGAAATTTAGTAAACATATCGAAATTGTTTTTAAAGCTGAGAGCAGAACGATAGCTATTACCGTTCTCGAGATATTGGATGATATGTCGACGGACGGGCTGTGCGGTGACCGCGCGCGGGTCGCTCGCTACGTGACCGATACTTTCGTCCTGCTCGTCGTAAACCATGTGGTTGTATCAACTGCAAATTTCGTAAACGGTTCAAGAAATCGAAACGTGTTTTTTTTGCAAACGATAACTTGTAAAAACTTATGTATTTCGTCGCATGATAAATATCCAAAATCTGTTTACCTACCAAGATATGAAAGAAACTACAGTTTTTTCGGAAGGGATAGATGAATTTTTTTAAACAGCATTTAATAGCATGTGTAATGAGAAGTTAAACCGAGACTAATTTGCTGGTATGTCGTAATACGTAATTTGCTAATTATCTACAGCTATTGATTATTTCCTTTGGAAGTAACAAACGTTTTTTTCTTTATCCAGTGTACTTTATTGGTTCAAGACGCGTTTCGCCTTTTATTTTAAGGCATCTTCGGTGGAATCTAGAATGATTCAGTTTTGTTTTGATATGTGATACTTGCAGATTATAAAACAGTTCACATCTTTTTTTACGTGAGTAACTGATTACTCTGAACGGAATGGACAGTGTCTTGAAAGGAGGATATAAGATGAACATCAACAAAAGCAAATCGAGGATAATGGAATGTAGTCGAAGTAAGTCGGGTGATGCTGATGGAATTAGATTAGGAAATGAGACACTTAAGGTAGTAAAGGAATTTTGATATTTGGGGAGCAAAATAACTGACGATGGTCCAAGTAGACAGGATATAAAAGTAGACTGGCAATGGCAAGGAAAGCGTTTCTGAAGAAGAAAAATTTGTTAACATCGAGTATAGATTTAAATGTCAGAAAGTCGTTTCTGAAAGTACTTGTATGGAGTGTAGCCATGTATGGAAGTGAAACGTGGACGATAAATAGTTTAGACAAGAAGAGAATAGAAGCTTTCGAAATGTGGTGCTACAGAAGAATGCTGAAGATTAGATGGGTAGATCACATAACTAATGAGGAGATACTGAATAGAATTGGGGAGAAGAGAAGTTTGTGGGACAACTTGACTAGAAGAAGGGATCGGTTGGTAGGACATGTTCTGAGACATCGAGGGATCACCAATTTAGTATTGGAGGGCAGCGTGGAGGGTAAAACTCGTAGAGGGAGACCAAGAGATAAATACACTAAGCAGATTCAGAAGGATGTAGGCTGCAATAGGTACTGGGAGATGAAGAAGCTTGCACAGGATAGAGTAGCATGGAGAGCTGCATCAAACCAGTCTCAGGACTGAAGACCACAACAACAACAACTGATTACTTACAGTGAATCGAGTCTTTGGCGGACATCTGCGTTTCCCCTCACCTGGTCACATGCTGGAGGTTGAACTAAAACTTAGATTATGGAACATAAGCACATTTTCATGTTCGCTCTTTTTTCTTCTGTCACTAGCTGTAGACATTTTACCAAAAACACTGATTTGAAGTCATAACTACAGTGTGTTCACCTCATGTCCCTTCCTGTTTGATGTGTTTATGTGCATGTTGCCAATCTAAAGAATTATATGCTGAAAACTAATGTTTGTTTATTTCTGTCCTCCTTATATCTTTATGTGTGTGTGGCTAGCCAGTGATTGTTATAGAAAGTTGACAGAGAATGCAGTAGTTGTCAGACAGTGGTTGAAAGATTTGGTGTTCAGCTGATTTCAGTTCTGGTTTAAATGTTTTGTGGAGAAGTGCATGGAATAGTAAATTCACTGCTTACATTAATCGATAAAATAGCAGAATAGCATTTCAACAGATGATTATTATCAGAATACTATCACCCAACCCCTTTGTCCTCACTCTTTGACGCCTCATAATATGTCCTGTCAACTTACCCCTCTTGTAGTCAAAGTTGTGCCGTAATTTCCTCTTCCTCTTCCTGCTTTAATTCCGTTCCTCTTCTTTAGTTACATGATCCTCATATCTAATCTTCAGCATTCTTATTGATCACCACGTTTTCAAAGCGTCCATTGTCTTCTTGACAGAGCTGTTCATAGCCCACGTTTCACTTACATACAAGGCTGCACTCCACACAAATACCTTTGTAAAATTGTACCCAATCATTAGAATTTATATTCGATGTGAACAAAGTTTCTTTTTTAGAACGTTTTTGTTGCTATTCACAGTCTTCATTTTATATCCTCTCTACTTCTGCCTTCTCAATTACTGCTTCCCTTGCAAGTCATTAAAGTCTTAGAAATGCAGTTTGGTTTCTGTACAAGTTGTAGATAATCTTGTGGCCCTATGTTTTAGAGCTTCAAAGAATGTTTTAATTAAGATTGTCAAAATCTTTCTCTAAACATGCAAATGCTATAAACACAGTTTCGCAGTTCTTCAGTGTGTCTACTTAACTAAGTGGTAGGATCAGTATTGCCTTGCGTGTTCAGACATTTCACAGGAATCTAACATTGTGCTTATGTTAGTTTGTACAACCCCTCCCCCTCTCGTCTCTACATATTCCTTCTACTTTCTAGCCTTCTCTTATTTGCTTAGTTCTGGCTTGCCAGATGAGTCCTTGGCAGTTGCTTCTCCTTTGAGCAAAGTTTTCTTTGTTCTTTCTCATTTTCATTCCCCTGTTTTCCAAGTCCAAAATCGCCTTGCAATTTTGGACTTTCTGTCAACGTCATGTTTAGACATTTCTATTTCCCATGGCCTACTTTATTTGCTGCATTTTTATATATTTACCTCGTGTCAAATTTAATATATCACGTTTTATCTAACGATTTCTACTGTACCTTCTTCCCGTTCACATACTCTGCTGCATTCACTTTTTCTCTCAAAGATATCCATTCGTATTCTAGCGGATTCCTTTCTCTGTTTCAGTCAGTCGTTGGATTACGGTAACTTTAAGATTATCGAAAAACAGTGGGTCTTGACTTATTCAAGTTCCATTTCCTTAATTTGCTACCGTTTACTGTCTCTTTAGTTGTAAACCGCAGCTCGTAACCAATAAATTATTGTAGGTTTGCGTCTGCACCAGGAAATATCTTATAATTTAAAATCTGGTTTCGAAAACTTTGTTCCAAGTATGTATTATTCTTTCATGATTCTTAAGCAAGGTGCTGGTGATGATTACATTGTGCTCTGTGCTAAATTCTATCAGGTGGCTTCCACTTTCATCCCTTCCCCCAAGCCTTTGTGTTTTTAGTGTTTTCCTGTACCTGCTACCGTATCACACTTTAAATTTTTGTCTCGCTTAACTATCTGAATAATCTCTTTTATCGTTCATTGTTTCAATGTGTAAGGAGATAGTGAACAATCATGAACGGTAGTCATGAAATCTGTTTATATTGAAATGAGAAAACATAATAATGAAATGTGTAAAAGAGTACATTGTACAGAAAATGAAAAATTTGTATGTCTTCACCTAACTTCGTCTTTCCTTCATGTAGCTATAAGATATAGTTATTCAAACACACCGGTCGTTTCGGTGGGTCCCACCCCGTACCTCAGTAGCTGTTCGTCATTGGCTACCGCTAGCGTCTGCCGCTTCCAGGTGGGAACGCCAATTCCGCGAGCCTCCGCGTCAAAGCGGAAAACGCTTGCCGCTGCCGTTGCCGCACGACGCGCTGCCGCGCTCTAGTGGGAACCGGCCTTTAAAGGCCGGTTCCCACTAGGGCTGCCGCGCGTCAAAACGGCGCGTCAGCGGCGTGGTTGCCATGGAAATGGCGTCAGCGGCAAGGCGCGGCGGGCTCTGCGTCGCGGTTTGACCATGTCGAACCGCTTCCGCTGCCGCGTGCCGCGCTCCAGGTGCGCGCCGCCAATCACAGAACGCGCTGAGCGTGACGTCAGGTACGGACTCCCGGGCCACACGAACTTTCGCCGAACCGCTGGCGCGGACGCGGCGGCAGCTATGAAATACTTATCATCCGATTCCAAGGAAACTATTCGGTAGAAAAATTTGATTCTTGGGCATGTTACAGCCTGATATCTTCTCTCGATAAAGGACCGAATTTCTTTTCGTTATTAGTCGTGGTTACTTGCTGTATCGCATTTACGTAAACCTTTACACGAAATTTGAATGAGTGTGCAGAGGTAAAAACGCATTGCGTGGACTTTGCGTACAGTTCATTTTAGGTTATACATTATTGCGTATGAAATTTAGTAAACATATCGAAATTGTTTTTAAAGCTGAGAGCAGAACGATAGCTATTACCGTTCTCGAGATATTGGATGATATGTCGACGGACGGGCTGTGCGGTGACCGCGCGCGGGTCGCTCGCTACGTGACCGATACTTTCGTCCTGCTCGTCGTAAACCATGTGGTTGTATCAACTGCAAATTTCGTAAACGGTTCAAGAAATCGAAACGTGTGTTTTTTGCAAACGATAACTTGTAAAAACTTATGTATTTCGTCGCATGATAAATATCCAAAATCTGTTTACCTACCAAGATATGAAAGAAACTACAGTTTTTTCGGAAGGGATAGATGAATTTTTTTAAACAGCATTTAATAGCATGTGTAATGAGAAGTTAAACCGAGACTAATTTGCTGGTATGTCGTAATACGTAATTTGCTAATTATCTACAGCTATTGATTATTTCCTTTGGAAGTAACAAACGTTTTTTTCTTTATCCAGTGTACTTTATTGGTTCAAGACGCGTTTCGCCTTTTATTTTAAGGCATCTTCGGTGGAATCTAGAATGATTCAGTTTTGTTTTGATATGTGATACTTGCAGATTATAAAACAGTTCACATCTTTTTTTACGTGAGTAACTGATTACTCTGAACGGAATGGACAGTGTCTTGAAAGGAGGATATAAGATGAACATCAACAAAAGCAAATCGAGGATAATGGAATGTAGTCGAAGTAAGTCGGGTGATGCTGATGGAATTAGATTAGGAAATGAGACACTTAAGGTAGTAAAGGAATTTTGATATTTGGGGAGCAAAATAACTGACGATGGTCCAAGTAGACAGGATATAAAAGTAGACTGGCAATGGCAAGGAAAGCGTTTCTGAAGAAGAAAAATTTGTTAACATCGAGTATAGATTTAAATGTCAGAAAGTCGTTTCTGAAAGTACTTGTATGGAGTGTAGCCATGTATGGAAGTGAAACGTGGACGATAAATAGTTTAGACAAGAAGAGAATAGAAGCTTTCGAAATGTGGTGCTACAGAAGAATGCTGAAGATTAGATGGGTAGATCACATAACTAATGAGGAGATACTGAATAGAATTGGGGAGAAGAGAAGTTTGTGGGACAACTTGACTAGAAGAAGGGATCGGTTGGTAGGACATGTTCTGAGACATCGAGGGATCACCAATTTAGTATTGGAGGGCAGCGTGGAGGGTAAAACTCGTAGAGGGAGACCAAGAGATAAATACACTAAGCAGATTCAGAAGGATGTAGGCTGCAATAGGTACTGGGAGATGAAGAAGCTTGCACAGGATAGAGTAGCATGGAGAGCTGCATCAAACCAGTCTCAGGACTGAAGACCACAACAACAACAACTGATTACTTACAGTGAATCGAGTCTTTGGCGGACATCTGCGTTTCCCCTCACCTGGTCACATGCTGGAGGTTGAACTAAAACTTAGATTATGGAACATAAGCACATTTTCATGTTCGCTCTTTTTTCTTCTGTCACTAGCTGTAGACATTTTACCAAAAACACTGATTTGAAGTCATAACTACAGTGTGTTCACCTCATGTCCCTTCCTGTTTGATGTGTTTATGTGCATGTTGCCAATCTAAAGAATTATATGCTGAAAACTAATGTTTGTTTATTTCTGTCCTCCTTATATCTTTATGTGTGTGTGGCTAGCCAGTGATTGTTATAGAAAGTTGACAGAGAATGCAGTAGTTGTCAGACAGTGGTTGAAAGATTTGGTGTTCAGCTGATTTCAGTTCTGGTTTAAATGTTTTGTGGAGAAGTGCATGGAATAGTAAATTCACTGCTTACATTAATCGATAAAATAGCAGAATAGCATTTCAACAGATGATTATTATCAGAATACTATCACCCAACCCCTTTGTCCTCACTCTTTGACGCCTCATAATATGTCCTGTCAACTTACCCCTCTTGTAGTCAAAGTTGTGCCGTAATTTCCTCTTCCTCTTCCTGCTTTAATTCCGTTCCTCTTCTTTAGTTACATGATCCTCATATCTAATCTTCAGCATTCTTATTGATCACCACGTTTTCAAAGCGTCCATTGTCTTCTTGACAGAGCTGTTCATAGCCCACGTTTCACTTACATACAAGGCTGCACTCCACACAAATACCTTTGTAAAATTGTACCCAATCATTAGAATTTATATTCGATGTGAACAAAGTTTCTTTTTTAGAACGTTTTTGTTGCTATTCACAGTCTTCATTTTATATCCTCTCTACTTCTGCCTTCTCAATTACTGCTTCCCTTGCAAGTCATTAAAGTCTTAGAAATGCAGTTTGGTTTCTGTACAAGTTGTAGATAATCTTGTGGCCCTATGTTTTAGAGCTTCAAAGAATGTTTTAATTAAGATTGTCAAAATCTTTCTCTAAACATGCAAATGCTATAAACACAGTTTCGCAGTTCTTCAGTGTGTCTACTTAACTAAGTGGTAGGATCAGTATTGCCTTGCGTGTTCAGACATTTCACAGGAATCTAACATTGTGCTTATGTTAGTTTGTACAACCCCTCCCCCTCTCGTCTCTACATATTCCTTCTACTTTCTAGCCTTCTCTTATTTGCTTAGTTCTGGCTTGCCAGATGAGTCCTTGGCAGTTGCTTCTCCTTTGAGCAAAGTTTTCTTTGTTCTTTCTCATTTTCATTCCCCTGTTTTCCAAGTCCAAAATCGCCTTGCAATTTTGGACTTTCTGTCAACGTCATGTTTAGACATTTCTATTTCCCATGGCCTACTTTATTTGCTGCATTTTTATATATTTACCTCGTGTCAAATTTAATATATCACGTTTTATCTAACGATTTCTACTGTACCTTCTTCCCGTTCACATACTCTGCTGCATTCACTTTTTCTCTCAAAGATATCCATTCGTATTCTAGCGGATTCCTTTCTCTGTTTCAGTCAGTCGTTGGATTACGGTAACTTTAAGATTATCGAAAAACAGTGGGTCTTGACTTATTCAAGTTCCATTTCCTTAATTTGCTACCGTTTACTGTCTCTTTAGTTGTAAACCGCAGCTCGTAACCAATAAATTATTGTAGGTTTGCGTCTGCACCAGGAAATATCTTATAATTTAAAATCTGGTTTCGAAAACTTTGTTCCAAGTATGTATTATTCTTTCATGATTCTTAAGCAAGGTGCTGGTGATGATTACATTGTGCTCTGTGCTAAATTCTATCAGGTGGCTTCCACTTTCATCCCTTCCCCCAAGCCTTTGTGTTTTTAGTGTTTTCCTGTACCTGCTACCGTATCACACTTTAAATTTTTGTCTCGCTTAACTATCTGAATAATCTCTTTTATCGTTCATTGTTTCAATGTGTAAGGAGATAGTGAACAATCATGAACGGTAGTCATGAAATCTGTTTATATTGAAATGAGAAAACATAATAATGAAATGTGTAAAAGAGTACATTGTACAGAAAATGAAAAATTTGTATGTCTTCACCTAACTTCGTCTTTCCTTCATGTAGCTATAAGATATAGTTATTCAAACACACCGGTCGTTTCGGTGGGTCCCACCCCGTACCTCAGTAGCTGTTCGTCATTGGCTACCGCTAGCGTCTGCCGCTTCCAGGTGGGAACGCCAATTCCGCGAGCCTCCGCGTCAAAGCGGAAAACGCTTGCCGCTGCCGTTGCCGCACGACGCGCTGCCGCGCTCTAGTGGGAACCGGCCTTAACAAGCGGCAGCGCGATACCAGCCATTTCAGCGGCACACCGCCGACGACTGAGCGGCAGCGGAACTGCTTTTGCTGGCATCAAGCCCGCCTCGGCAACAAAGTCACAAAGTGCCGTCCTCCTTGCTCGTACCCAAGTGCCAGCTGCAACCGGGCCTAGACGCATCTACATCCACGTGATAACTCTGCTATTCACAATAAAGTGCCTCGCAGAGGGTTCAATGAATCACCTTCAAGCTCTCTGTCTACTGTTCCACGCTCGAACTGCGCGCGAGAAAAACGAGCACTTAAATTTTTCTGTGCGAGCCCTGATTTCTCATATTTTATCGTGATGATCATTTCTCCCTATGTAGGTGGGTGCTAACTGTTGTGTCTAGACAAGACAGCCTAGACACAATGAGAGGAAGCCGAAAGGCACGCGCTAAGCTCACGCAGATGGGCGTGAGGTCTGAAACAGGATACGTAATGAATGCTATAAAGAAAAGTACGTAGCTTCTGGAATACTTAACTTTAATCCATCCTTTTGGTACATCTGGAGCTTGTGGCGATACAAGTGAGACTCTTTAGATACATGCAATGTTACTAATGGCGCCTTGCTAGGTCGTAGCCATTGACTTAGCTGAAGGCTATTCTATCAGCTCGGCAAAGGAGCGAGGCTTCGTCAGTAAAGTCGCTAGCTACGTCGTCCGTACAACTGGGGCGAGTCTATTCCGTATCTCGAGACCTGCCTTGTGGTGGCGCTCGGTCTGCGATCACACAGTGGCGACACGCGGGTCCGACATGTACTAATGGACCGCGGCCGATTTAAAGCTACCACCTAGCAAGTGTGGTGTCTGGCGGTGACACCACACTAACAAAGAATTTTTTCGCTATCGGAGGAGAAAACTGGTGATTCATGAGAGGATTCCGTCACAACGAAAAACACCTTTGTTTTCATGATTGACACTCCAATTCACGTATCATGTCTGTGGCACTATCTCCTCTACTTCGCAGTAACACAAAACGAGCTGCCCTTCTTTGTACTTTTTCGATGTCATCCGTCAGTCCGACATGATGCGAATCCCACACCGCATAGCAATACTCCAGAATAGGGCGGACAAGCTTGGTCTAAGCAGTCTCTTTAGTAGACCTGTTGCACCTTCTAAGTGTTCTGCCAATGAATCGCAGTCTTTGGTTGGCTCTACCCATAACATTATCTACGTAATCGTTCCAGTTTAGGGTATTTGTAATTGTAATCCCTAAGTATTTAGTTGAATTTACAGACTTCACATTTGTGTGATGCACCCAGCAGCTGTGCAATATCCAGGCGCATCTTCGTAGCAGAACGGGCTGGCACTGTGAAATACCTTGCGAATTTTAAAATTTTCCTGGCGAATTGAATTTTCAAACATATTTTGGGCTTGCAGCGGGTTGTCGTTTAGTTCATCACTCGACATTTCGAGTGGTTAGTCATCTTCATGTTAGTCATTGAAGACTGACGAAGACTTTTTCCATTTCACCACATTTAGCGCGTTGAGACTATTCAGCGCATGCGTCAAAATTCAAGTTGACAGTCGAACCACACTTTCTGGCTGATGGAACCACGAAACTCAGCTGCCCTCTGCGTTGGCGCACCCTGTCGTCTTAGATTAGAACAAATAGTGGAGATTATGTGGCTCCATGCACTGTCCAAGTGATAGCCGGTTCATCAGATTATCCACCAGGCGTATTTCCACGGATTATTTAACAACCCAGCCTTCGGGAAGTGTGGTCTATCTGTCTACTTGAATTTTCACTCATGCGCGGGATACTCTAAGCGCGCTGTATATGGTGGAATGAAGGAAGTCTTCGTCAGTCATCGATGGTTCACCTCAAGATAACTTGCACGTGCCCAGTTGAAATATCGTGCGATGAAGCAAACGAGTATCGCCTGCAAGCCCGAAACTTGTTTCAACGTGAAGTACCTTGTCGACACACGTTCTGATCTGTCTATTTTCCCTCGATCTATGTTAAGAGACCACGAGGAGGCTGAGGCACTGCCTCTTACAGCAGCAAACAATTCAACAATAAAAACGACCAGCACATTTCGCCGAAATTTGGACCTTGGACTGCGCCACACATTCGCGTGAACTTTCTCAGTGCCTGAAGTCAGCGGGCCAGTTCTTCGTGCTGATTTCCCTGGCCACTACAGCTTAATAGCCGACATCGCAAACGTCCAGGTCATCGATTCGAGCGGGTGTCTGTGGCCGAGCGGTTCTAGGCGCTTAAGTCCGGAACCCCGCTGCTGCTACGGTCGCAGGTTCGAATCCTGCCTCGGACATGGATGTGTGTGATGGCCTTCGGTTAGTTAGTTTTAAGTAGTTCTAACAAGGGACCCTCCCCATCGCAACCCCCTCAGATTTAGTTATAAGTTGGCACAGTGGATAGGCCTTGCAAAACTGAATACAGATCAATCGAGAAAACAGGAAGAAGTTGTGTGGAACTATGAAAAAAATAAGCAAAATATACAAACTGAGTAGTCCATGCGAAGATAGGCAACATCAAGGATGATCTGAGCTCAGTGGCGCCTTGGTCCCGTGGTTAGCGTGAGCAGCTGCGGATATCAAAGTTCAAGCACTCACACGTAATTAACTTCGCTCTCCAAAATTCCATGACATGTTCAGATTTGCTTGGACATATGCAGTACTTGACGATCTACACACGGAAAAATTTGAAAACGTTAAAAACATGTGTCTTGACAGAGCACAGGGAGAAGTGTGCGACTGTGAAACTGTTGGATTCATTTGTTGCAGTTTATGTGACAAACTCCTATGTTTTCATCACTTTTTTGGGAGTAATTCTCAAATCCACAAGAAAACCTAAAACGGCCAATGTAGAAGAATCTTTTTACCAATTCGCCAAGTGTACAAGTTAGGTGGGTCGACAACATATTCCTGTCATATGACACACATTCCCGCACCAGTGTCGTATAGAATATATCAGACGTGTTTTCCTGTGGAGGAATCGGTTGACCTATGACCTTCCGATCAAATGTTTTCGGTTCCCATTGGAGAGGCACGTCCTTTCGTGTACTAATCGCACGGTTTTGCGGTGCGGTCGCAAAACACAGACACTAAACTTATTACAGTGAACAGAGACGTCAATGAACGAATGGACAGATCATAACTTTATGAAAATAAAGAAAAACTTTTCACTTGAGGGGAGACTTGAACCAAGGACCTCTCGTTCTGCAGCTGCGCACGCAAACCACGGGACCACGGTGCTCCTAAGTTTAGATTATCCATGATATTGCCTATGTTCGCATGGACTACTCAGTTTGTATATTTTGCTTATTTTTTCATAGTTCCACACAACTTCTTCCTGTTTTCTCGATTGATCTGTGTTCAGTTTTCCAAGGCCTATCCACTGTGCCAACTTATAACTAAATCTGAGGGGCGTGCGTTGGGGAGGTTCCCTTGTAAGACTAGGGGACTGATGACTTCATATCTTAAGGCCCATAGTGCTCAGAGCCATTTGATCCATTTTTTGATCACTTCGACAGCAAATTTGAAAATAGCGGGACAGTAACTGTCGGCCGCTTTCTTCAGTGTTACGCCAGTGAAGTCTCCTGGACCGTACGCAGACATACAGGAAAAATTCCCGAAACTCACTCACACGCGTGTTTCTACGAAGGATGTCAACATTCGACGGGCCACCACATCGTGACTACGCCCGACCCATCCACCTCGTGTCGTCCACGTCGACTCGCACCTGAGTGACCCGCTGTAGCAAAGTCTGAGTTCGAGGCCATGTTACGACAGGACATTGTTTGACCATCACGCTGTCCATGGTCCTCTGCCTTCCACTTCTCAAAGAAAGACAAACCGTGGCAGCATTGTGGAGACTATCATGCCTTAAACGCACGAACTGTGCCGGAGCGATATTGGCACCACACCTAAAGGATTTTAGCAACGCATTGGTGGGCACAGTTACATTTTGCAAAACTGGCTGTGCGGAGGTGTTCATGCAGATTCCCGTGGCGTCTGAAGACATTCAGAAAACGGCAGTTATCACGCCCTTCGTGCTTTTCGAAAGCATGTTGATGACAATCGGCCTTCGGAATGCCGCCCAAACCTATTAGCGTTTCCTGGACAGAGTCTTATGAGGCGTACCGTGGTGTTTCGCTTATCTCGACAGCATCCTGGTCTATTCGAAGTTGGGCCGGCCGGTGTGGCCGAGCGGTTCTAGGCGCTTCAGTCTGGAACCGCGCGACCGCTACGGTCGCAGGTTCGAATCCTGCCTCGGGCATGGATGTGTGTAATGTCCTTAGGTTAGTTAGGTTTAAGTAGTTCTAAGTTCTAGGGGACTGATGACCTCAGATGTTGAGTCTCATAGTGCTCAGAGCCATTTGAACCATTTTTTTAAATTCGAAGTTGCCCGAACTCCACCACCGCCACCTAACGACCATCTTTCGGCACCTAAGTGAGGCCGGTATCGTAATTAACCCTTCCAAAAGCTTATTCAGGGTCACTGAAACTGACTTTATAGGGCATTTAATGACACCTATGGATCTATGCCACTACTAGACAAGGTACAGGCGATCTTGAACATATCGCGTCCACAGGCGCACAAAGACTTATGGCGGTTTCTTGGCATGATAAATTTTTATCGGTGCTTTCTGCCCAGTGCTGCCACAGTACTAGAACACCTAACTGCGGCGCTAAATGGCCCTACCTCAAAGAGAAGTACATGGATGCAATGGTGAGAAACTTGATTGAGTCCGAACAGAGCCTCGTAAAAGCGACGCTGTTTGCTCACCATCTGCATGATGCTGAACTGGCCGTGGTCGTGGATACTGGCCAGACAGCCACAGGTGCAGTGTTTCAACAGCACGTCAGTGGTAGCTGGCAGCCACTCTGTTTCTTCTCGCGGGAGCTATCAGAGTGGCAACACGCCTGGGCTGCTTAAGACTGTGAGTTGTTTGCGGTGTTCTAGGCAGTGAAATACTTGCATTCATCTGTAGCAACAGCGATCACAGCCTCATAACTCATACGTTTCAGAACAACAATACTAACTGTATGCTACGCCACTTTTGATAGTTTCAGTAAGTGTCTCAGTTCTCCACAGATATGTGCCGTATTTCCAGAACTGACAACATCGTCAGCGACTACTTGTCCTAGACTCGTGTGGTTACCTCTCCTCCTGTAAACCTGGCGGACGATACCCAAGAACAGGCAAGAGACAAACAACTGGACAGCTTCTGCCACAACACCTCCAGCGGCCTACAACTCGAGCTAGTGCCCATTCCTGGCTCTGCAACAAGCACACACTACCCGATTCTCCCAGAGAGATTCTGGTGCAATGCTGTCGACCACATCCACGGACTGCCACAAAAAAATGGTTCAAATGGCTCTGAGCACTATGGGACTTAACATCTGTGGTCATCAGTCCCATAGAACTTAGAACTACTTAAACCTAACTAACCTAAGGACATCACACACATCCATGCCCGAGGCAGGATTCGAACCTGCGAGCGTAGTAGTCGCGCGGTTCCGGACTGAGCGCCTGAACCGCTAGACCACCGCGGCCGGCCCCGGACTGCCACACCCCTGCCTCAAAACCACTGTGTCGCTCATGGCCGCGCGTTTCGTCTGGCCAAGAGTACGGAGAGACTGCCGTCAATTGGCATGCAATACCAGCGTGCCAAAGTCTGGAGTCACACCCATGAGCCGGTCGCTGTAACCGAGCTGTTCTAGGCGCTTCAATCCGGAACCGTGCTACTGCTATGGTCGCAGTTTCGAATCCTGCCTCGGGCATGGATGTGTGTGATGTCCTTAGGTTAGTTGGGTTTAATTAGTTCTAAGTCTAGGTGACAGATGACCGATGACCTCAGATGTTAAGTCCCATAGTGGTTAGAGCCATTTTTTTCACACCCTTGAGGCCATCGGCACCTTTCCCGAAGCGATGGTGGACCTCTGTACACGCTGGCTGGAGGCAATTCCCGTAGTGGACATCACCGCCGAGACCGTCACCACCGCCTTCGTCGACACCTCGGTTGTACCCTTCGGCTGCCCCAGTCACGTCACACTAGATCATGGCTGCCAGTTTGACTGTGCGCTGTTCATACACGTTGGCTGACTCTGTGGCGTGCAGTTACACAGAACTACCAGGCACCAGCTGGCGTCTAACGACACAGTCAAGCAGCTCCATCGAACACTGAAAGGCTCCCTAACTTTCCACGATACTGCCTGGATGGTACCACTCCCACTGGTACTATTCGGCGTGTGAGTAACACCGAAACAAGAGATCGGCGTTTCACCTGCTGACATCGTTTACAGACAATCCCTCGCCATTCCTGGTGATTTTTATGGAGGAGTCCTCCACTGGCACAGCATCTGCGCACCGTTTTGCCTACCTTCGATAGAATGCACCGATGCGGCAAGGCACAGATAAAGTGGTCGTACATGCTGACCTACAGCGATGTACACGTATCATGCTGCGCACCAACGTGGTACAGCCACCACTTCGGCCCACTACTTGGGGCCACACCGAGTCACCCACGGCGAGAGGACAATCGATACTGAGTGCAATTGCAAGGCGACCGAGGTGTCAATCGACAATGAAGCCAGCTTATGTCTTGACCACACCTACCGTCATTCAGTTCCTCGACCCAGCTTGTCAACGGACGACGCTTCCTCCAACACTAGCGTGGCAGAGCCCGCACCTATGGTCGCCCATTATGCACATATGAGGCCAGCTGTAATTGTGCTGCAGCCCCACTCCACATAGCCTTGCCAGCTGATACAGTCGCCAAGGCCACCCCTACAGCATCCGCCAGCGGACTGCGTCACGCACATTGGCCGCCGCGTCCGTTTAAAATGCCCATGCTGCGTCATAACAACACTGCAGCCGCCGCCTGCCGTAGACACCCTGTCTTCAGAGTGTCACGTCGTCAGCGTCAGCATATCATCTCCAGTCGAGCTCCAGAAACCACATACCACATGACCTGCTACTTTTCCATCGCAGCTCCTGATCTCAGTTCAGGTCCCTGTGCCTTTGCCGCGTCGGGCTTTGAGACCAGATTAAATTTTGCGCTGGTTTTCGTCGAGCTCTGGACATCTCCCTACACGTCACCGGGCGTATCCGTCGCAATTCCAGGACCTGCATTGGAGCCACAATGACACAATACAGGGACGAGTATAAGACACCTTGCATGATCTCTGTGCCTCTGCTGTGCTGCAACATAGAAAAAATGGCTCTGAGCACTATGGGACTTAACATCGGAGGTCATCAGTCCCCTAGAACATAGAACTACTTAAACCTAACTAACCTAAGGAGATCACACACATCCATGCCCGAGGCAGGATTCGAACCTGCGACCGTAGCTGTCGCGCGGTTCCGGACTGAGGCGCCTAGAACCGCTCGGCCACCGCGGCCGGCTTGCAACATAGAGTCCGAATTGAATCTCGTACCATGATTTTACGACTAAGTAGTGAATGAAATTTGAACAGTGTAACTCGAAAACGCTTCATATCGTTACCTTTTATTATCAACGTTTTTCTTTTCGAGAGTACAACTTTTCATGTGTCTCACAGCCTTGTAGCCAGGCACATGTCACTACAGACAATTTACATCCAGCGCTGCCTGTTGCTTCTGTCACCAGCCAGCTACGGAAGCACACGCCCACCGTGCTCCCACCCGGAAATGCGCGCTGACGTCACGCGCCACCACCCAGTCAATGGTGACCGGCCCACAGGCAACGCTTTCGCGCTGACGTAGCAAAGAAGAGCGCGAAACCCAAACCTCAATCACACAAGCTAGCAGGAGGCTGGACGCCTGCCTTTCTCGAAGCTTCCGAGATCTACTCTCCAAGACGCGATGTCTGAGTAGCTGTGTCTCAAAAATGTGAGCGGACCAGAGCTGTTCAATGCCGGCCCAATTTAGCAACATCAGGTATCCGTTCAAATGGTTCTGAGCACTATGGGACTTAACATCTGAGGTCAGTAGTCCCCTAGAACTTAGAACTACTTAAATCTAACTAACCTAAGGACATCACACACATCCATGCCCGAGGCAGGATTCGAACCAGCGACCGTAGCGGTCGCGTGGTTCCAGACTGTAGATCCTAGAACCGGTCGGCCTCCCCGGCCGGCAGGTATGCTTCGGCACGTATTTACCTATAGGCAAAATTCTGGCAACATATGGCATTCAAGGGCGCGGGTCAGCAAAAAGCAACGGTAGTGCCGAACTGAGCCCCTATACAGTACAGACGCGTTGTCCAGTCAGGAACTGCAGTCCGTGTAGCACACAGGTCGGCTAAACACGAGTTCCCCACCGATGCGCACGGAAGTTTTTATGACGCTCGTTCGTTTTCGCTTTCGCTTCATCGCGTCCGCGAAATACACAGCGCCCCTAGATCGCGAGGAAAGTTCGCTTCGTTCCGGGCACGCGTCCATTGTTCTCCCGCGCTCATACGATCGAACGATGAGCTCCTCGCCGAGGAGTGTACGCCCTCTGGAAATAGTGTTCGGGTGGAACTGTTATGCAAACGCCACTATCGCGATCGCCGGTTAATAGACGTTGCAGTCGGATTTCAGTTTTGTCATTTGTTCATTTACTCATTTGTGCAGAAAAAATACATTTTCGGCAAACATGTGCTTCATCAGTCCCCGTTATCACATCGTCGTCACAGCCTACATCCTCAACATAGTGCATTGATGCGACAGTGAAGCCGACTCACTGCACGAATGACATGTAATCGCCGTTAGCCATACGTTCCGCTTGAAGATCATTCCTCAATAAAAAGTTGACGATGAAAAGATAGTTCGGCCTTCCACCATCGGTGGTTCATTACCAAGCAGAAAACTTTGTGATGACGACGAAAAGAAATTAATATGTTTTCTTCAGCTGCCGATATTTACGACAGTTTTGTGTTAAAAAGAGACCTTAACTTTGGCTTATGATCTTTGCATGGCGAGGTCTATGTAATGTCCTAAATTTTGGCTGGACAATGTGTGTGCTGGGGATCAATGGTTCACTCATTTTGTAAAAAGACACCAAACTCTTTCGTTATGAAGAACAGAGCAGACCTGCTCAGCATGCGCTGCGAGTTTCACCCGAACAAATGTGGAATGGTTCTTCAATAATTTGTCAATAGTTCTCGGAAAACCTCATTTTAAACATTGCGAAATTTTTAACATCGACGAAACGGGTGTTACAGTGCAGAGACCAAATAGAAATGTTACTCGTAAAGAAGCTAAATAAACCGGTGCACTAGTTTCTGCTGAAAGTAGTAGTCTAATGACATAGGCTTGTTCTGTCTCTGTTGTTGGAAGCCATTTATCATCAAAAAAATGTTCAAATGTGTGTGAACTCTTATTGGACTTAACTGCTAAGGTCATCAGTCCCTAAGCTTACACACTACTTAACCTAAATTATCCTAAGGGCAAACACACACACACCCGTGACCGAGGGAGGACTCGAACCTCCGCCAGGACCAGCCGCACAGTCCATGACTGCAGCGCCTCAGACGGCTCGGCTAATCCCGCGCGGCATTTTTCATGTTTACAAGGTTCAACTCCAGCAAACGGTTTATATATTCTCTACTTGCAGGTTCTGATGGAACAGTAAATAAATCTAGATGTATGCAAGATGCCAATTTTATCTTATTGTTAACCATTTTCATAAGCATTCAAAAAGCGTAACTAAGAATCCGTTTCTGCTTCTTCTTGATAGTCATGGCTTCCATCTTAGCAGAGCTGTGTTCAGTTTCACTAAATCCACTGGAAGCGTCACGTAATCATTCCCTCAACATTGTTCACATAAGCTCCAGCCTCTTAAAAAAATGGCTCTGAGCACTATGAGACTTAACATCTGTGGTCATCAGTCCCCTAGAACTTAGAACTACGTAAACCTAACTAACCTAAGGACATCACATACATCCATGACCGAGGCAGGATTCGAACCTGCGACCGTAGCAGTCGCGCGGTTCGGGACTGAGCGCCTAGAACCGCTAGACCACCGCGGGCGGCCTCCAGCCTCTTAACCGCACTATTCATGAGCCGTTCAAGAAATTCCTCTGCTCCGCTTGTGACGGCTAGATGATTAAATACCCACGGAGAACGAGAATTTACGACATACGACAACCCGTTTCCAGCGCATATCCTCTTGCTATGATTGCATCTAATATTCTTCCGGATTTCGGTGCACATGAATATATCCATTAACCTGGGACGCAGAGCGGCGAATTTTGCACGAAGCCATGTGAACGACAGAGAATCAATGAAATGTGTAGAACAGCAACTGAATATTAGGAGAATGCAAAAAATAAGAAAAGGAGGAAAAATAATAAACGAAAAATCTCAGTTATCAAAGAAGGGGATATTTTTGCTTAGTTTGTCTTGAATCATTTTCTAAGAGTGAAGCTAAGGGAAATTGGATCCACTGTGCATAATGTAAGAATTAGGCTCAAGAATTATATACCACTGGGCCAAATAACGTTTATACATGATAAAATTGTAAGAGCGCTCTCGTAAGTGACTACGCTTAGGACATTTTCATAAATATTTATTTAATTTGCTATTTTAGTGTCTAGATTGGTCTCAAATATGTGTTAGTGCTTTATCAATATCATTTTTTAATTTTTCTATTCTTAATACAATTCTTTTTTAATAACTAATTTCTTTTTTCCTGTCTAAATAACTTGTGACATCCAACCCAAATGTGTGTATTTACTAAGATGGTATCTGTTCTTTCGGACATGTCCGAAAGAACAGATACCATCTTAGTAAATATATAGTTACAGCTCACCGGCCACTTGACCACCTTCTTCTTCTGTGTGAATGCACAAATAGTGCCCGAACTCTTACGGGAATCGGCAACGCGCCGCGACTAATGAGTATAATGGGCGGGGGCACTACGAATGTAGTGCGGGACAATACATTGAGAATGCGGTTTTCGAGGGAGGCGTGCCAGAGATAAATCCCTGCAGTCGCGCTATCATCTGTGTCCTCGGTGGCTCAGATAGATGCCGGCATGGTAGCTCAGCGTGTTCGGTCAGAGGGTTACGTGCCCTCTGTAATAAAAAGCTGACTTAATCGATCATCAACGAACTTAAAGGGACGTCTTACGACGTCCGCCCTGAGCAGACGCAAGGGGAAAAAAAAACAAAAAAAAAAACGATGGATAGAGCGTCTGCCATGTAAGCAGGAGATCCCGGGTTCGAGTCCCGGTCGGGGCACACATTTTCATCTGTCCCCGTTGAAGTATGTCAACGCCTGTAAGCAGCTAAGGTTGTTCATTTCATTGTAATTCCAAATGTGTGTCTCAAATAACCCTAAGTCGGGGTGTCCGTTACAATAATTTACTCTGACAGATGTTTTTTTCTGAAAAAGCAGATGTTGCTACGGACTCAAATTCTTGGGAAAATATAGCCAAGTTTACATATTATGAGGAATGTTAGTGCAGAAAGGGAAACTGAAACACTGCCATTTTTTTTTAAATCAATTTCTGACGTCCAGCCCCAGTCTCCCCCTACAAATAATTTTTTCAACATCCACATCTGTACACAGAAAACCACTTCATGATTTGTGGTGAAGAGTTCTTCGGATACCGCATGTCGCGTCCCTGCACAGGTCCAAGCTACAAATATGGATTTGGTGTGGTCGTGCCGCAATCAAGACGTTGACGTCAATATTGTTCATTGTTTCTCTCTAACATTTGTAACGAAGTTGAGAGGGAGAAGAATTTTTGCCACTTGTTCTGTCGTTTACTGAATCAATGACCACTTAGCCTAACTGCTAATTCTGTAGTCACTTGGCCTAATTATTATATCACTGGCCACTTTGCCTCACTCATAGGAGACAAGTAGTATTTAGCTACTTGTTCCTACTAACCAATGAAATACGCTGTACTAATGGAGACAAAGACAGACTGTCTCTTCTCAACACTATTCAATGAAGCATATACAAGACATTTGTAAAATTACTAGTCGTCTTTGAGTTGTTGTTGTTGCGTCTCCCCTGGTACTTACGTCTTCTCGTGAATGAAGTCCTACTGTTCCATCAGTAGCTGCTGTCATCCAGGTTGCTGGTGCCTTCGTTGATACTCTGCTTACTCCATTACTACAGATTACTCACTGATTGTATGACTGTTTATTACTGCCCATATCTGACTCTGTATGTGTTTCCTAAGTGACTTTTTCCATCCAGTTCTGGTTGCACACGACCTTCCTCATTATCTTCCTGGAATATTCCAGCTCAATGTAGTTCTGTCACTAGGCCTCAACCCTCGACTCTTTGGTGGGCTGACAAGTGTTAGCCCCACACTGTAGCCTTGGCAGGCCGCCAAGTCATAACTGGGAATAAGCTGCTTCTGAAGGCGTTATCGTCTACTGATACCCGGGTTTGCCTCGCCCTCCTGGTGGCACACGCCCATTACCGTCAGCCAAGAAGTTCCGTCGGAATTGTTTCACTTACTTTCTTACATCATGGTTGTTGATATACGCATATGCAGATGGCAGTATTATCACATATGTAAGCTATAAAAGGACAGTGCATTGGTGGAGCTGTCATTTGTACGCAGATGATTCACAAGGAAAGGTTTTCGACGTGATTATGGCCGAACGACGGGAATCAACATACTCTGAGCGCTGAATGGCAGTTGGCGCTAGGTAGAAGGGCGTACCACTGTGGAAATCGTTTGGTAATTCAATTTTCTGAAATCCATAGTGTCAAGAGTGTGCCAAGAATACCAAATTTTCCGTCGCCATGGGCAATGCCTTCGCTTAACCACTGAGTGCAGCGGCGTTTGCGTAGAGTTGTCAGTGCTAACAGACAAGCAACACAGCGTAAAATAAACGCAGAAATCAATGTGGAACGTGAACTG
Organism: Schistocerca serialis cubense; assembly: GCF_023864345.2. Lineage (NCBI taxonomy): Eukaryota > Metazoa > Arthropoda > Insecta > Orthoptera > Acrididae > Schistocerca > Schistocerca serialis. The sequence continues at coordinate 175,214,129 of NC_064640.1, read as the reverse complement.
TGACGAAATGTCACGGTTGGTTCTGTGCTTTTCCTCCTTGTCTGTAGCGCGTTCCTTTTGAAATTCCCGCTTCGCGCTCAGTTGGTTCAAATGGCTCTGAGCACTATGGGACTTAACATCTGAGGCCATCAGTCCCCTAGAACTTAGAACTACTTAAACCTAACTAACCTAAGGACATCACACACATCCATGCCCGAGGCAGGATTCGAACCTGCGACCGTAGCAGCAGCGTGGCTCCGGACTGAAGCGCCTAGAACCGCTCGGGCACTCCGGCCGGCCGCGCTCAGTTGTTCCCTCACCCTAGCCAGAGGGCGCTGTGGCGTTGCTGCGGTCGGCTGCCCGCCATGTTTGCGAGAGAGCGTCGGTCTGGAGGAGGAACTCTTAACTGCGGACGTCTGGAAGCGAACAGGAGGCCACGCCGTTTGTTGGTGTTTGGCGTGACTTGTGTCAGGTGTGGTGCATCGTTAAGGCCGTGATACAAGTCAATGTTACTGTCTTGCTCGCAGATGGATCAAAGGGGATGAGGCCTGGTTGTTCATTGAAACTCCTGTCCTACGAATGTCGTCGGACTTAAAGTAAGACGTTTTGACCATTATTTTGCGTTATTTGCAAGCAACTGGGCATTCCGGCGTCTACAGTAATTCGGCGAAGATTATTTGTTTCGTCGGTGTGTAAATGACTGAACAAGGAGCAGTTTATTTAATGTTCACCTTATGCTCGTGTTCTGCGTGTGCTGTTTGCGAGTGTAAACTTGACTCTCACCTTTGTTGATTTTGAGCGCATCGCCAAATACTGGATCCAAGCAGTGACTTTCAATTAATTAGCTGGATTCTTCCTCGTCACGACGCGTATTAAATGGCAAAGTAGAATTTTAGACCTTAACTTGCTATCTCATTTGTGTGGCTTCAATAACAGAGCCTAACCTGTTAACTAATTAAGGCCTGTGGTACACAAAGGTATTTCAGTACGTTGTTTTAAAATATTATCTGAAATGTGTCAATGATTTATGTTGCACTAGTTCATTCTGAGCTATGAACGGATGTGTTGGCACGTCTGCCGTGTAAGGGAACTCTGCTAGTTTTGACTACCTTCTGGGTCCTTGATCGACGCTTGTCTGTAAATACGCCGCTAACCTGGTTAGCGTATGTTGTGGCTGTTTTAAATTAATCACTGCTCACTAGCCCAACACAATTTGTCGGCCGTCAGAAACCGTGTATGTGTTATTTATTCCTTTATTCTAGTCAATCTATAAGCATGCTATTCTCTATGCAGCCATTAAGTTGCCATTTTTGAGATGTTTAGATGGAGTGCGGCTCCTTTGAGTATAGATTTGCCAATTTCCAGTTTATTGTTTTTCCACCAGTTTTTAATTGTGCTTATGGGTGGAATCTAATTTTTTTTTTAATATTGAGCTGTACTTAATGTCATATTGTGAAGAAAGGGACTTATTGGAGGGTAACTGTCGCCGTAAGGTGTTGTGAACGGTGCACTTTCCTGTTATTCATTTAATGTTCTAGTCAATGTGTAAACTTGCTAATTATTTTCTCTTTACATGGAGTGTGGTTGCCTTGATGTTGTAAGTGACTGTTTTATAACCAGTTATTTAACGCGTCTACGCGCATATTTATGCTTATGGGAGAACTTAAAGTGTGTTCCCCTGTTGAACTATAACTAAAGTGCAGAAAACTGAATCAGGTGATTATTATTGTTCTAGTGCTGTTCTATTACTGTCAAGTGTAACATGCGACATTTTCTTGGTCTGTTATCAAGTGTAGTAACAAATGCAAATTGCAGTGAAGCGATGCGCTGTCTAAGTTGCTCCCGTGATTTCCCATCTCCGCACTGGTTAATCTAAACGCATAATATTTAATTGTTTAAATAGTGGAGGGAGGTGCGCGTGTCCAAGAACGTACGACAAACTCATCCGTCAGGCAGTGAGGCGAAATTTGACGTTGATGGGCTATGGCATCATACGACCAATGTGAGTGCGACTAACAGCACATTGCCTGCAGCGCCTCGTCTGGGCTCGTGGTCGTATCCATTGGACGCTAGACGGCTGGAAAACCGTGGCATGGTCGGATGAGTCCCGATTTCAGAGCTGATGATGGGATTCGTGTGTGGCGCAAACCCCATGAAGCCAAGTTGTCAATAAGGCACTGTACAAGCTGCTGGTGGTTCCATAATGGTGTGGACTGTGTTTACATGGGTTGACTGCAAATCGTTATGTACGGCTACTTGCAGACCATTTGGAGCCATTCTTGGACATCATGTTCCCAAACAAGGCGTCCTGTCACCAGGCTGCACGTTCGTGACTGGTTTTAAAAACATTCTGGACAATCCGAGGGAATGATTTGTCATTTGTCCACCCAGATCGTCCGACATGAACAACATCGAACATTTGTGGGACATAATCGACAGGTCAGGTCGTGCCCGACATCCTGTATCGGCAACGTTTTCGCAATTATGGACGGCTATGGAGGCAACATGGTTCATTATTTCTGCAGGCCTTCCAGTGCGTTGTTGAGTCCATGCCACGTAGAGTTGCTGCACTACGCCGGGAAAAATGAGGTCCGACACGGTATTAGAAGGTATCCCATGAGTTTTGTCAGCTCTGTGAATTACTCAGCCATCATACAGTAGTGTTCTCCATTCAGCTAGTTGGCGCAATGGTAAGGCACTGCACTCGTATTGGGGAAGAAGGCTGCTGAAATCCCCTTCTGGTTATCCACATTTATGTTTCCCGCTGGTTCTATAACTGCTTAAGGTAAGGCCACAGATGATCTCCTTTTCCATCCTTCTATAATGACCTTGTAGTCAACAGGATGTTAAAATCAAACCTTGTTTCGTTCCTTTTTTATCATTCCCCCACTTTGGTGTTCCATTCATGAATCAAGCGTATGAAGAACAACTGTCGTCAAGCTGCCTCATGAACTTAAATTCCTGTCACATTAATTTCGCCAGATATAACTAGCAGGAAGTAACATGTTACTTGACTCATACTGAAGCACGTTCTCTCGGAGTACCCTTCGTGATAAACTTCGCCTCTCTTGTAGCCGCTGTCACTAGAGTTTGATGAGAATCTCCGTGATCCTGTCGCACTTTCTGAAGACCTGTTAATCACGTATTTCGGTGAGTCTCAGCTGCGTTATAGAGGGACCTATTCTGGGTACTTTGCTCGCGGTTCTTCATGCGACGGTCGCTGTTTCCCGAAAAAATCGATGCTGAAGTTTATACTTGCAAAGTAAGACCCCCTTCGATCACACCGAAGTAGCGCAGTGGTTAAGGTTGGTGGCTGTCCCGCTGGCGGAACACGCTGAAATCTTGCTCGTACACTTTCTGTTTTTCTTTTCAATGTCATCGGACGGAATATTATTAAATAGTATATGTCGTGCAAAATTATTCAAAAATACTCATTTTTGCCATTGGGAGTTCACCAATAAATCAACCGTTACAGCAAACTTCCTTCAAATGCGTATTCCGTTTGTGGTTCGTAGCTAAAATTCGAAATATTTGCACAACGTTCACTTGAATGATGGGGTCGGCAGACTGCTCAAACACTTTACGATCAGATTTTTGTAGATAAAATAAAAGTATGCACCTGGACCTAAAAATTATCTCACGCAAGGGTACTACACTTTGACAAGCCTGTGATATTATTTTCACAGGCAGATTAAAATTTTCACGCAAAAAATTCAAACGACTCCCAACTTGCTAAGGAGTAATAGAGAAATCCCTGTGAGTGAAGAGTCCATAAAAATACATTTTAAAATTTTGTTTCGATTTAGTACGCTTACTTTCGCAGCAATAATCAAATACGGCACGCATGGTTCGCATGAAAGGTGATCGAGGAAAGAACAATCTTTCTGAATGTAAACGAACTGTGTTTCCGGCGTCGCTTCTGAAAAATCCGTGTGCCTGAAAGGCAGTAGCTTACTAATTAAATGTGCATGGTGCTCTACGAATTGGTGTTTTGGTTACTTCTACGACAAATACCATCCTGAATTCTGTTCTAGCACAGTAAGCGATGAAAGCAAGATCGAGTAAGGCGATTCTGTAACGTGTTCTATAACAAACTGAATCCACGTTTTAAGAAAATTTGCTGTAATGACTGAAAGATTAATGAAGTTACTATGGCGAAAAAGATTATTTATCAATATTTTTGCGTGAAATATTTAATTTCATGATATTCTGTACGGTAAAATTTTTTTAAAAAGGAAAGTACACAGGCAGGATTTGAACATGGGCCATTACAGTCTGAAACCCTAGCCACTGCGCTACTCTCACTTGGTCCAAACACGACTAACATTACAGTTGTCGAAGTTACGCATAAAACTTCAACATCGATTTTCTCAGGGGCCGTCGCTTGAAAAGCCGCTATCCAGATACAACAGCTTCCCCTACGACATACCTAAGACTGGACGAAATCCGTGATTAGCAAAATGGTTCAAATGGCTCTGAGCTCTATGGGACTTAACATCTGAGGTCATCAGGCCCCTAGAACTTAGAACTACTTAAACCTAACTAACCTAAGGATATCACACACATCCATGCCCGAGGAAGGATTCGAACCTGCGACCGTAAGTGATTAGCAGGTCCGATGGTCCTCTTTCTAGCTATACAAGTTACGGTAGCCTGTACTCGATGTCTGTCACGTTTAAACACGTATACAAACCAATTTCCTGTCGGTGATTATGCTACATCTGGCGATTCTTGATAGTTATTTTATTTAGCGTATGGCATTTAGACACAATTGTTATTACAATCAATATGCAAAATCGTAATAATTTGGCATTAGATATTCTTACAGTTATTACAATAGTTATACAGAATTATACAAAATTATACAAAATTACACATAATACACATGTTACAGTAGTTATACAAAGTTATAGTAGTTTGGAAGTAATTACAAACAAACATCTAATGAGTTAATATATGCAATTGATTCTGGAGTCGCCATCAGGAAATCTTCTGGAGTCCCATCATAGGCTGTCCTGGGGCAGTCTTCTATTATGTGATGGATAGTTTGATTTTCTCCACACTGACATAGCGGCGATTCTGTTATGCCCCACTGGTAGAGGGAATAGGCGCATCTGCCATGTTTAGTTCTAATTCTGTTTAAAGTTGCCCGGGTTTTGCGTGATAAGTCAAAACCTGGAGGCTTCTGGGAGATACATGGAAGTTTGCTGATGTTCTTTAAGGACCATTCTTGGTGCCAGGCGCTGGTTATGTTGAATTCTTCCTCTGTTGCAGATGTGGCTATTGCGGTTCTGATGGGTGACCTGGAGCGGAGGCGGCTTTGGGTGGCATCTTCAAAATTCTCATGGATGGGTAGATTCCGATTGCTCATTATCTTTTTGTACTCTCTTATAAGAGCGTTAGTGCGGCGTAGGTTAGGGGGTGGTATGTGGCTTAGTACTGGGAGCCATTCCACGGGTGTAGTCTTTATTACACCAGCGATCATTCTCATTGTGTTATTGAGCTGTGCATCGATTCTATGGGTGTGGGGGCTGTTTAGCCATACCGGCGCACAATATTCGGCAGCTGATAAGACGAGACTTAAGGCTGATGTCCGTAACGTAGTAGCTGCCGCTCCCCATGTCGTTCCACAGAGCTTCTGTATAATGTTATTCCTTGTTTTTAGTTTCTCTGCTGTTTTCATTAGGTGACCTTTGAAAGAGAGTGTTCTGTCGAGGGTCACACCTAGGTACTTTGGGGTTTTATTGTGGGTAAGCCATGTGGTCTCGAATTTTATTCTGAGCTCCCTCTTAGCCATTTTATTGTTTAGGTGAAAACATGATACTTCTGTTTTGTTGGCGTTAGGTTGCAGGTGCCATTTTCGGAAATATTCTCCCATCTTCTCCAAGTCAGCTGTTAGGGTCTCCTCTGCCCCTTCAAATGACTGACTTCTCGTTGCAAGGACCCAGTCATCGGCGTAGCCAAACTTCTTAGATCTTGTTTCCGGTATGTCTGCAATGTAGAGATTGAAGAGGAGTGGTGCAAGCACCGATCCTTGAGGTAGGCCATTTTATAATTTCTTCGGTGAACTAATATCTGAACCCATGGTGACTTGGATCGTTCTGTCATTCAGCATGTTGTTTAGTAGGCGAGCTGTTAGTTTACATGGGATTATGCGGAGGAACTTATAAATCATGCCTTCTCTCCAGACTGTGTCGTAGGCAGCTGACAGGTCTATGAATGCTGCAGAGGTTTTAAGCTTTCTTTGGAACCCAGCTTCAATGTACGTCGTGAGTGAGAGAACTTGATCGACACAGCTGCGGTTTGGTCTGAAACCTGCTTGTTCGATTGGTATAGCATTGAGTATTTTCTGGCAGATTCTATTGTAGATGAGCCTTTCTAACAATTTATATATTACTGACAGTAGTGCTATGGGCCTGTAGCTCTTCGGTGAGTTTGTTGGTTTCCCTGGTTTTAAGATGGCTATTATTTTCGAGCTTTTGAGGTCACTAGGCACGTTACCGGTTTGGATGATGTCGGTGAAGAATCTCGCCAGCCAGAGTTTTGTGTATTTACCGCAGTGTATCAGGAGTTCTGGGTTAATGCTGTCGAGTCCTGGTGCTTTCCCTGGCTTGACCTCTTTGAGTGCTGTTTCTATTTCTTCGAGTGAGAAAGGGAGAGCGTATTCAGTTTCTGTCGCCTTATTCCTCAGATTCCTGAGTTCTCGTTTTATCTTGATCGTGTGTGCTCTGTCACTAGGGGCTCTGGACGTGGCCACTATATGAGATGCCATGGTGTTTGGGGAGACGTTTGCTGTCTGTCTTTGAATAGGTGCTCCACTTCCTAATTTCCTTAACAGGGTCCATGCTTGTCGGCTTGAAGTCTGGAAATTCAGGCTCTCCATTGCTTCTGTCCATTTACGTTGTCTTGCAGTATCAAGACTGTGGAGAAGGTCATCGGCCAGTTCTTTGTCGCCCGTCTTGAGGAAGCGCTGGTAGAGCTCGTCACTGTTTTTGGACCACCCTGGGACATACTCTCGTCGGTATCCCCTAGGGATGTGCTTCTTGGCAGTCCTTATTACTGCTCCGATGAATCTTCTATAGTTTTTATGGGTAGGTGGTATCCATCCTAGACATTTATCAAGGTCTCGAGAGTACTTTTCCCAATTTGCGTTCTTGAAATTCCATCTGGGGCAAGGCATGGAAGTCACCAGTGGGATTTGGCTGCCAATTTCAATAATGACTGGTCGGTGCTGGCTATGAGGAAAGTCGCACAGGACTTTACGGGTAGCTGGTAGTGGTTGGTTATTTCCGTCAGTTGAGGTGAAGCATAGATCCGGGTTGTATTCCTGCTCCCAGGCAGCTGATCTGAATGTGTAACGGTCTTTCGCATCAAAGATAAGGTTAAGATTTTCATTTTCAGCCCATTTCACCAAGGTTTCACCATTAGCATCACACTCCTTATATTTCCACTGTTCGTGGTGGCTATTGAAGTCTCCCAGATAGATTGCTGGGTGAGGTTGAGCCTGAATTACTGATCTTGGCCATGGAGTGGTTGGAGGTTTATAAATATTTGTAACGGTTACGCTCCCAATTTTTACTGTGGCATTATGGATTCCATCACCTGACGACGTGGAGATAAGGGAGGCATTTTCTATATCATGTCTGATGTAGGTTGCAACACCATGGGTATGGTGGTAAGTGGCACCAAGTAATTCAAATCCGGGTATTTTGCCCCTTTTCCGCAGTTGTACTTCAGTACTACAATGTGTTTCCTGAATGGCGATCAGATCAATGTTGTCTTTCTTCAGTAGTTTAGATAAGTATTGGCACTTAGAATAGCTTATGCTCTATGTTGAGATGGCAGATTCGGACCGTAGGTCCAAGTTTCCTTGTTGGCATATCCTTAGGAGGACGTTTTTTGTGTCTACTTGCATAGTCAGGAGAACCTTTCACGGTTTGTCTGACTGCCATTATGTGCTAGCTCATTTAGCGTTACCCGGGGTGCACCACGTGGAGGCGAGCTAGCTTTACACCCCAATAGTTTATTCTCTTCGACACCACGTTCTTTCCTCCTCTTGCCAGTTACTCATTTCTTTTGTATTAACTGATTGTTCCCGTCGTTAAGAGTCGTTAGTAGAGAACAGTGTGCGGTAGATACATTAGTAGCCCATTTGCTTTCATCTACTCAGGCATGGGCTAGTTCAAAGAAAACTCTACGTTAAACTGCTCTCTTTTAAAATTTATAGAAATATATATATTTAATCTCGGATAAATATGCATGTCGCGCACCTAGCAACATTGATGCTATATCTTTTCCTTGTTACATGTCTGCACATTTCTGCACCCATAGAATGAATGACTAAGCTTCTGGGACGATCGGAGACGAGAAATTTATAGCAGAGTAGTGTGCAGTTTGTGTGTGTCACCAAACAGGCTGAGAGTCACTAGCTTTCCGACAAGACCAGAAGCCAAGTCAGATATTTGCAAGTCAGTTAATTTGTTAAGATAATGAACAGTCTCTGTAAGGAAATATACTGTGGGAAGAGCAACAGTTTTCTGTCAGATAATTAGTTTCGCAAGGAGTTTGACAAAATTGGAGCTCCTATCGCTATCAACCATATAAAACATCTTTATTTGCATTAAAGACTGAAGAAACTCCTTGAAACTTTCAGACATTATGCCTCACGCACTGAGATATTTTTCTTGTTTAATTGGAGTGTTATAAAAATTAAACATTTTCTATAACCAAAAAGGTAATGTCCAACTCTTCAGCTCTTTCGTTAGTTAACATAACCTACCATCTTTACAATGTGGGCTTATTAGTACTTTCTTTATATTTCTGGAAAGCGGATTTATTGTTGACTGATTGGAACACACATTTTCCATGTAGTAGCTGCCCATAAAATTGTCATTATAAAACTAGTATCAGAGAATGTGAAACATGAGGAATGTTTACGGCACATTGTCTCATTTGCAACGAGGTCGTCATTAGGGACGTCGCACAACGCGGAGTAGGAAATCCATAGCGACCTATTTGAGGTATCATATCGGATTTCCCCTGATTTGATACAAAGAAACTACGGAAAATTTCAATAAGAATGCCCGTGCAGTATTTGAACCCTCCTCCTATGAAATAATCCAGTGTCTTAACCACCTTTCAGGTAATGGACAGTTTAATAAATATATTTAATGCAATGATTCCCTTTTTGCAATTACTTTGAAAACGGATGACGTAGTGCAGGAGATTGTTTACATGCCTAGAGGAAAAGGTATTTATGCCCAAGAAACTCAAGACAGAAAAAGAAAGTAAAAGTGTAACTGGTTAATGGCAAGAAAAATTATTGTATTGATACCTGGAAAGAAGAAGAGATCCCCGCAGAATGGAGAACAGCTCTCATCCATCATATCCACAAGAAAGACTTGAAGACAAACCCCAACAATTATAGAGGAACATCATTACTAAATATAGCATACAAGATTCTTTCTGAAGTCCTTTTGAATAGGGCAGAACCGCAATTGGAGCCGGAAATCGGGGAACACCAGGGAGGTTTTAGGAAAGCCAGGTCATCAAACGCTAAACCTCAGAAACACTATGACGTACCAAAAATCGGGGGAAAAGACATATGTAATCTCCTTCACTGATTTCAAAAAAGCATATGTTTCGATTAACAGAGAATCTCAATTAGCAGTCCTGGAAGAAATGAATTTGGATAAGAAAACAACTAATGTCATAAAAGCGACCCTTACAAATTTATTTTAGAAAGTTAAATTCAACGGTGAACTATTAGAACTCTTCGAAATGGGGACTCGACAGGGGAATGGGCTCTCACCATTGCTGTTCAGTAATGCGCATGAGGAATAACTCAGCAAATGGAACACAACTGTAAAGAATGGTATAAGATTGTGTTGCAAAAAGAAGAATATTAAAGTAAATTGCATTGCCTTTGCAGATGATATGGCCCTGTTTGACGAAACAATGGAAGAAACACAGGAGCAAATCTTTGAACTAAAGAAACAAACAGCTAAAATAGGTCTTCACATCTCCTTTGAAAAGACTAAGATCATGAAAAACAACAAGCACTCACGTAAACACCTCAAAGACCAAGAACTAAAGACTGACATAGTAAAAGTATTTAAATATCCTGTAGAATGGAGTAGTTGGAATGCTGGGGAAAGTAAAACAATACAGGAAAAGTAAACTGGAACTGGCCTTCCAGCTAACAAAAGATATATACAAAAAAAAATCCCTTTCACGGGGGTCCAAAATTACACATTACAAGACAGTGATTAAGCCAGAAGTACTGCATGCAGCAGAAACACTAAACATAAACTTCAAAGGCCAAATGGAGAAACTAGAGATAAAGGAAAAAAACTGAAGGCAAATCATAGGACCCAAATTCCAAAATAATAAGATAGGATACACCAAAAATGGAACTATTTACAAGAAAATCGAAAAACTTTCAGATGCAATGCGAAAAAGGAGGAAAACTTTTTATGCACATCATCCCAGAATGAGCTCTAGCAGATTAACCATACAAATCTTTGACTTTTTCGTAACCGAAAAACAAAACCGAAATGGTTTAAAGAAACTGAGAAAGACCTAGCAGAACTAAAGATTTCAGAAAAATCAGTAATCGATCGAACAGCTAAATTAATTTTCTAAAGATGAAAACATAAGGTACCGAGACAAATCAACACAAGAACTCAAACGCATCATCTCGGAAGAAGAGAGGAACAGCAGATCAGAAAGAATGAAGAAATACTGGGCACTGTGAAAGGAACAACACACAAAAAATGAATGCTCCAGCGTACCCGGAAGAGGGTGAAACGAAAGACGATAATAAGTTACGAAGAGAGGAAGGTAAGATAAGAAGACTGATGTGGTTGGATAAATCGTGATTTCACAAAATCGCTTAAAGCAGGAACAAGGATGGTTTCTGTGGTGTCACCGCCAGACACCACACTTGCTAGGTGGTAGTTTTAAATCGGCCGCGGTCCATTAGTACATGTCGGACCCGCGTGTCGCCACTGTCAGTGATCGCAGACCGAGCGCCACCACAAGGCAGGTCTCGAGATACGGACTAGCACTCGCCCCAGTTGTACGGAAGACTTTGCTAGCGACTACACGGACGAAGACTCGCTCATTTGCAGAGCAGCTAGTTAGAATAGCCTTCAGCTAAGTCCATGGCTACGACCTAGCAAGGCGCCATTAGCATTACATTGCATTTATCTAGAGAGAGTCTCACTTGTATCATCAAGAACGCTGTATACAAATGATGGATTAAAGTTAAGTATTCCAGCAGCTACGTACTTTTCTTTATAGCATTCATTACGTATCCTGTTTCAGACCTCACGCCACCCTGCGTGAGGTAGCGCGTGCATCTTGGCCGCCTCTTTCTATTAGTGTACGTAGTGTTCGCAAGTCTGCCGACACTACAGTTTCTTTGGGAAAGTCTAAGCCGATTTCCTTGCCCATCTTTCTTCTAATACGAGACTGTGAGCCGTCTGTAATGTCCTCGTAGTCGAACAGAAGTTAGACTACTCTTCATTCCTCTTTCCTTGAGGCTATACTGTCAGTAAAAATAATTACGTACATGAAATAGAGCAATAAGAAAAATCAGAGTATCATAAAAAAGAATACATGTAATATCTTACTCGACAGGTAACTTAAGTGAATCTTGGTGAAAATGGTTCTATGAAACCTTATGGTCGCAAGAATTCAGATAGTTCACTAGCAGTGATACCTTCATTATTGACACATGAAGCAAACTACCTCACACTTTCTCAGAGATATAAAAGACGCCCCGTGTCTACGGTAGACTCTTAATGCGACGCATAGCAGAGTGCACTGGTAAAAGTTGTTTGTGGAGCGTCCTGCTGACAACACGACAAGACAGCGAGGCTGACAGTGACGGAGCACTTGCTCACATTTGACGAAGATCGCCCAAGTTATTGGCCAGGTCCTTGCCTAAGAAAATATCACGCCGTTTTCCTACAGTGATTTAAGAAGCAATATGGAATCTGAAACGAAGATACAGTCAGGATTCATCTGATGGCGAATCAAGCTTTTTTTTTGCCAAGAATTTCATTTCAATATCTTGCATCATTGACGACGACACAGAATAAGCAGGCTCCTGCTCATATTTATACGTCGTGACAAGTTCTTTGCGAACGTTAGATTTTCATCCTACTCGAAGACTGTGTGCAATTACCGAGACTTTTTGTAGCCAAGTAACTGAAGAGATACACGATCATTTTCAATCATAAGGTTTCCAGAATAAATTGTTCACTCTACAGCGGAGTTTGAACTGTTTCGAAACTTCCTCACAGATAAAAAATTTACGTCCAACGGGGACTGGAGACTGGATCTTGCCTCAGACTACGCTTTTACCGACTGAGCTATCCAGACGCGGCTTACGACTCACCCTCACAGCTTTAGTTCTTGTGTGCCTCTCTCATACTTTCGAGGCAGAAGCTCTCCCTAATGTTATTAAAGCAATAAAAAAAAGGGAAGGAAGTAGGAAACTGTCAAACAAATGCCATTATGTAAAGAAAATATTCGGAGGAATTCGCGCGTAGGCAAGATGAAGGGCCTGTCAAAATTTAGCAGGTGGAACACTGTTAGAATCTGGCTTCCAAGGCCACTTAAAACCCTAGTTAGAACAGGAATGAGAACGATTAACAGAGAAGACATTTATGTCATGCAGAATGCTAGAAAGCATTCATACTTCGTATACGTGATAAGGTACTGTAGTAAAACAGTTGCAGGGATGGCCTTTAAGGCGGAACAGTAGCCGCAATAAGGCCATATATTAAAATGATTTCATTTTTGATGAAGCAGGTTGCTACTGTGCAGTTAGTTTCAATAAGTGCTTATTTTTAATTTGAATGTTTAATAGGCAAGATAAGTTACAAGTGCCTCCGTCTTACGTGTGTCCATGCATTATTTACAGATATTTTAATATGAAATGTGGCGTTACATACAGAATAGCAAAACAGATTCGAGTTACAATAAGACTTAATGGAATTATGGGGGTCTTAACATCTTAGCAACAGCACAAGGAAGTGGACAGCAGTGTTAATGCCAGTAGCTTCTGAACAAAACGTTAATGAAAATATACGCTGTTGAACAAAGCGATTACATTAACACGACGAGAGGAGTGGAATGAAATTAAACTGATACCTCAAATGAGAAACACTGATATTAAAAAAAAAGTTCCGCGTTCCGGTCGACCTACGTGTCAGCTTCTGCTAATGGCGACACTAGATGCGGTACGAAGGGACCATGTGGTCAGCCCACCGCTGTTCCGGTCGTTGTCGGGTTTCTAGATCATAGAACCTCTACTTATCTGTCGACTGGCTGTCTCCATCGCTTAACAGGAACATATGTAAGGGGTAAATTGCCATAGGAGAATATTCATTGACTTGTTTCTGTCTCCAAGATATTAAAAGAAGAAGGGATACATGAAAACAAGAAAAGAAAAAGAAAACACACAGGGTAACACTTCTGAAACAAGCACATCCAAAGAAAACGGGTCAAATGGCTCTGAGCACTATGGGACTTAGCATCTGCGGTCATCAGTCCCCTAGACGTAGAACTACTTGAACCCAACTAACCTAAGAACATCACACACATCCATGCCCGAGGCAGGACTCGAACGTGCGACCATATCAGCAGCATGTTTCCGGACTGAAGCGCCTAGAACCGCTCGGCCACAACGGCCGGCAAGCACATGCAGTGTCGATAGTCCACAGATGCCGCCGCCCCATCGTCATGGCATGTCTTATTGAAATGTCGTGTAGGTATCATTTTCCGTTCAATTTTCTACGTGTGAATGTATCAAATTTATCTCCTGCCGTGAAAGATCCGACTACGGGGAGGATCGTGGAACATGGTTCGCAAGAAGTTCGAAAAATACTGGCTGCACTTAGGGTTCTTGACAATTGCACGACGACGATTGTTTAAATTTTGTCAAAAATCCCTAACTCCTACGACACAACCTCAAAACAAATAATGAATCGCGTGACCTCTGATCCACATGACAACGTTGTGTTTCGTTGTCGGGTAAAAAACAGCGTCTGGGTAGAGGAGAGTGCGTAAATCGACATAAGCGGACGACATCCGTAAAAAGAGAGCCAAAATTTGAGGTACAAAATACCGCCAGCCACAATGTAGCCGGTGTTCGTCTGTATCCTGGACGTTGCAGTTCACACATAAAGATGGATCCTATGGAGTTTTCCTCGAGTAATCTGGATTTTTTTTGTTTGTTCAACGTCACGTACCATTTCGAACGTACGTCTGAATCTAGCGTTACCGCGTTGACAGTGCGCCATGCTACCTTACAATGCACGGTAGGATCGTCAATTTGTCGACATTAGGCGGCCGGCTGCGAAATGGGATGCGATAGATGTCACTGGTAGTTAGAAAGCGAGAGACAGGAAGAAAGTCCTGTAGGTAGCTACACTCCAGATGAAACCTCCCAAAGTAGGAAAACGGCGTCGGTATCTCAGTAAGTGCCACTAGAGGCTGGCTGGGCATCGCCGCCAAAGCTTGAGGTGCATACCAAAGTGTGGAGGCACTGCTCGATTTTGAACACTGACAAGGCCAAGTTCGCCACGTACTTTAATAAGAGCGATGGAGTCCTATCGAACCTTAGATATCATTCCAGCGCTGACAAATGAACCGAATACCACCATGCGGCTCCGAGCTATATCTTTAGGCTTCAGTAGCGTTTACGCTACATGCGGAATTCGCGATGTCTGATAGATATTAATAAATTCTGTTCGTTGATGAAGGTCCAAAGCACGAATACCATTGCCCACAAGTCCAGCACGGATGTGTTGCAAGAGGCTCCTATAATTAAGGTTTATCGTGAATGAGATGTCGTTCGTGAAGTCGATACTGAGACAGCGGATTTTATAGCACAGTCTGAATGGGGCGACGCTTGCAGGTGTCATCCCAGTGACAATTTTCAAGTACAACGATTTTGTACATTTATATGGCTACCAGAAGCTTCACCGAAAGTGGCTAACCAATCCATGTGTCTACGGACTTCATGTTCGTCACGAAGAGTTGACATCAGATTATTCGCATACGCAGTGCACCCAAAAACGATGCCACCAAGAGACAATCCCGTGAGGTGATGTCGCAGACCGCAAACAAAGTTTCTAATGCTAAAGCGTGCAGGCGTCCCTGTCGAACAGAGCGGCGAATCTGAAAGTTGGTCGAAAGTCTACGATTGACAAGCACTTTCAAAGTTGCGCCACGTAGGAGACGGTGCACCACCTCGACAAAAGCGTCCGGGTAATGCATATTCCGAAGGACAGTAGTTAAACGCATATGACTGACACGATTAAATATTTGCCTAAGGTCTATCGCAACCAGCGCTCCCGTTACACGACGCACCTTAGCGCGGATCAGTCAGTTCCCTGTTGCGGCACACGGCGGCACGGATATTATGCGTCCCACCCATCGATGACTGATCCATTGATAGGACACGAGACGTCGCACGCCGAATTCGAGCTGCCAATAGGAAGATTTTCATATCACAGTTTAACAAAGTTAAAGTCTGGTAGAACGTAATACGTGATCCTCCGCAAGACTTACGGATTGGGATGATGACACCTTCCACAAAGGCAGCCGGAAATTGCACCTCTGACGGTATGAGCTTTTGACATATCGTAGTACAACACGGTACCAATAGCGAGTGGACAATACCGTCTGGAAGGTCCTATAAAATTCCAGGGGTAACCCATCGGGTCCTGGTGTCTTGTTGGGTGATCATTGTCGTATGGCATTGTCGTATGGCAAGTACTGTGCCCTCCAAGGTGTCGTCTTCCACGTCGTCAGCCCACGAGTCACTGGAGAAAGGCTGCCGGTGTGATGCAGTGGCTACCAAAGAGGTGCTTGCGTTTCCTGCTGGAGTTGCGGAGTAACCGTGGCTTGCGTCATATCAGGACGGCAGCGATGACCTCTGGATCAAACCTCTTCTCCGCATACAGGTGAGAATAATGGATAAAGTATGCATTGCTTATGTCTCTTAACGTGACATTCTGTTCTCATCTCATGGATCGAAGTCTTTTGTCTGCGCTTTCATTCCGTGGCTATGTGGTGCATGGAGGGCCGTTCGTTGGCGATTCCGACCGTTTGACGTGTACGAATGATAGTCCCTTCCAAATATTGACGCGTCAACGTCACAGTCCTCGCTTTCGTTCGGTTGGCACTCATCTGGCGGTACGGTGATGGGGGCATAATGGAACACTCCCTGAGGATGGCGTAGTAGAACTCTGTAGTGCTGTGCCTCCACGCCGCAGCTTTGCTACTAAACGTCTTCAAGGTGCGTCCAAGTCTCGGCTTGACACAGTGCAGCCACAGATGTAAAGCAGACGTATACGCTGCTCCTCGTCGTAGGCACGGTCTCCAAGTGTCTCCCACCGCCACCTGTCATTCCAGTGAGGTCAGGTGAACGGTGTTAAATTTCCACGGGCTTCGGCTGCGCCACACACGTTGCCGTCCAAGCGGGTTGGTACAGATTTAAGCAGTGTGGTCAGTAAATGCTGCCAACCACAACTCGGCTGCAGTGACCGCATTACTGAGAGAGCGGGAGGTCTATATCCTGTCAATGCTGCTGGACGAATGTTCAGAGACAGCGCCGAGTGCTGGGCATGGTGAGTGGTGAGGAGTTTTGTCCTTGAGAGATAGTGTACAATTAAAAGAAAGAGTGATTTCAGGTGTGCCGCGGGAGAGTGTCGTAGGACCGTTGCTATTCACAATATACATGAATGACCTTGTGGATAACATCGGAAGTTCACTAAGGCTTTTTGCGGATGATGCTGTAGTATATCGAGAGGTTGTAACAATGGAAAATTGTACTGAAATGCAGGAGCATCTGCAACGAATTGACGTATGGTGCAGGGAATGGCAATTGAACCTCAACGTAGACAAGTGTAATGTGCTGCGAATACATAGAAAGAAAGATCCCTTATCAATTAGCTACAATATAGCAGGTCAGCAACTGGAAGCAGTTAATTCCATAAATTATCTGGGAGTAGGCATTAGGAGTGATTTAAAATGGAATGGTCATATAAAGTAAAGTAGATGCCAGACTGAGATTCATTGGAAGAATCCTAAGGAAATGCAATCCGAAAACAAAGGATGTAGGTTACAGTACACTTCTTCTCCCACTACTTTATATTGCTCACCAGTGTGGGATCCGTACCAGATAGGGTTGATAGAAGAGAGAGAGAAGATCCAACGGAGAGCAGCGCGCTTCGTTACTGGATCATTTAGTAATCGCGAAAGCGTTACGGAGAGGATAGATAAACTCCAGTGGAAGACTCTGCAGGAGAGACGCTCAGTAGCTGGGTACGGGCTTTTGTTGAAGTTTCGAGAACATACCTACACCGAAGAGTCAAACAGCATATTGCTCCCTCCTACGTATATCTCGCGAAGAGACCATGAGGATAAAATCAGAGAGATTAGAGCCCACACAGAGGCATACCGACAATCTTTCTTTCCACGAACAATACGAGACTGGAATAGAAAGGAGAACCGATAGAGATACTCAAAGTACCCTCCGCCACACACCGTCAGGCGGCTTGGGGAGTATGGATGTAGATGTAGATGTAAAATCGTCCCCTATCACCGAATCATGTATCTTTCCTTGGCATAATTGCGTTAATTCCACAGCAAAGAATCGCGAACGTTCACGCCTCTTGCTGGCCGCCGACGAGGCACATACGAGGTGAATCCCTTTTACCGTAAGTGCCATGACCCTGATATCCGGTAGGTGATGTACATCGGTGTCTCCGCAGGAGAGAGTTGGGGGGGGGGGGCGTGTAACTCCCCCTCTTCTACAAGTACTGTGCCCTCCAAGGTGTCGTCTTCCACGTCGTCAGCCCACGAGTCACTGGAGAAAGGCTGCCGGTGTGATGCAGTGGCTACCAAAGAGGTGCTTGCGTTTCCTCGCGGGTGCGGTGGTGTTCCATTGCTCCCTCCGTCTCCGAACAGAAGAGCAGGAGAAGAATAATCCATCGCCTCAGTTTCTAAAAGGTGAGAATTGTCGGTCGACGCCTTCGAAGCAGATGCGTCCAAACACGGTGGAGATCTGTACAATAGTGTGTATCTATCCCCAAGAGACAGTCGGCAGACGGCGTCCGTCGGCGTTTCTTGTGCTTGGGTCAAAGCTGCTTCCGGGCGTGCGTGTCCGAGTTGGAATATGAGTGTAGGGCCGACTCCTGTGCGTCTTCCCAGAGGAGAGCTTGAGTTGTCACGAGTCTTGGATCAACATCCATCCGCTCGTCGTGGGGTGACAGTTGCTGTTCGAGGCTATCTGTTCCCATCTGCAGCGAGTGGGCGGTGTGCCTCGTGAATAACGTGTACATCTGCCTGCGGTGGTAGCCCATCCCGACACTCGCCGCCCGATGTCGCAGGTGGCGTCACTTGTGCATAAGTAATTGGTAGACTCGAAGGAGGAACATGTTGTGCCGTTTCGCCTCATGGAATCTGGGTGATCTGTCGCTGCAAACAGTCGAAGCAAACATGACCCTACTGTCCACGTCCGGAGGATGGGTGCGGTTGTCCATCGTTCGTGATAACTGCACAACAACCGGCTGTTCAAGTATGAAGGTGCATGCTTTGTGAATTCGAGTTGTCCTGTCTTACTCCATTGAGTACGGCGTACGTTGTAAAAGTCTGCCACTTCTCAGTTACATGGCTAATAACAGTCCTGTACGGCTTAACGGTGGAGATAACTGAATCGGCGGGTACCTCAAAAGGTAGCTCGAAAATCCAGAGGGTTCTCATGCCTATGCCTATGCCTGCATGTTAAACGGTAACGGCGCCTGCATGTCCTTGTGAGTGCCTAAACTGGAGTTTGCCGGCAGCGCCGGTAACCACTTTCACGTACGATTCTTCGTTAACCATCTTACCATTGATTACACTGTCGCAATCAAAAAAGTGAATACCAATGATGTCCTGTGGATCTACATGTAGTTGATCACGCAAGAAGTTTTCCACTTCATATGCTCGCGGTGCTGGATATTCGGCTTGGATCGTTATCTCGATAGTGTTCTTCCTATAGGAGTTCGCCACGTTAGTTCAATGAACTTGTTAGTAAGCGACTCATTCTCGCGTGAAGTAAACAGACCAGCGTATGCCACTAGACCGGTGGGACGCTAAGCACACGTCCTCGCTGCTCCGTCGGCAACAGCCAACTGCCACTCAGCTGCGTATGAAGACAAATAGTGATATAAGCAAAGAAAAACGCTCCTAAATCCCAATACTACGGTGCTGTGCAAGGCATTGTGATGTTGAAAGCAGTATGGGCCATTGCTTCCCTCGGACTTACGACCAGTCACTCAAGGAAGGATGATGATGATGATGATGATGATGATGATGATTGTGTTTGGTTTGTGGGGCGCTCAACTACGCGGTTATCAGCGCCCATACAGATTCCCAACCTTTGCTCAGCCCAACCTCGCCCCTTTCATGAATGATGATGAAATGATGAGAACAACACAAACACCCAGTCATCTCGAGGCAGGTGAAAATCCCTGGTCCTGCCGGGAATTGAACGCGAAACCCCGTGCTCGGGGAGCGAAAACGCGACCGCGAGACCACGAGCTGCGGTCTCAAGGATGGAACTGTAGTTTAACGTGGAATCTGGAAGCATAGTGCTGCTTCATTTTCTTTTTTTACATACACACACACACCTCCAGTTAAATGAGAGAGAAAATCCGAAGCCCAACAGGTGGACTACGACTTTGCCGTCTGATACTGCCTCTTTTGTTAATTTATTGGTATTTCATCAAGACCTGCCTCCTTGTATCTATGCTGTAAGTCGTTTAACACAGGGGTGACATTATATTGCAATCCATTATTGTTCAAATTACGATCCTAATTTTATTTGTGGCAAAACAAAATGTTAAACATAACATAATGAGCACAAAGGAATCTAAGTCTACATGGATACTCTGCAAATCACATTTAAATGCCTGGCAGAGGGTTCATCGAACCACTTTTACAATTCTCTATTACTTCAATCTCGTATAGCGCACGGAAAGAATGAACACCTGTATCTTTCCGTACGAGCTCTGATTTCCCTTATTTTACCGTGGTCATCGTTCCGCCCTATGTAGGTCGGTGTGAACAAAATATTTTCGCATTCGGAGGAGAAAGTTGGTGATTGGAATTTCGTGAGAAGATTCCGTCGCAACGAAAATCGCCTTTCTTTTAATGATGTCCAACCCAAATCCTGTATCATTTCTGCGACACTCTCTCCCATATTTCGTGATAATACAAAACGTGCTGCCTTTCTTTGAACTTTTTCGATGTACTCCGTCAGTCCTACCTGGTAAAGATCCCACACCTCGCAACAGTATTCTAAAAGAAGACGGACAAGCGTAGTGTAGGCAGTCTCCTTAGTAGGTCTGTTATATTTTCTAAGTGTCCTGCCAATAAAAGGCAGCCTTTGGTTAGCTTTCCCCACAACATTTTCTGTGTGTTCTTTCCAATTTAAGTTGTTCGTAATTGTAATACCTAGGTATTAGTTGAATTTACGGCTTTTAGATTAGACTGATTTATTGTGTAACAGAAGTTTAACGAGTTCCTTTTAGCACTCATGTGGATGACCTCACACTTTTCGTTATTTAGGGTCAACTGCCACTTTTCGCAACATTAAGATATTTTTTTCTAAATCGTTTTGCAGTTTGTTTTGATCTTCTGATGACTTTATTAGTCGATAAACGACAGCGTCATCTGCAAACAACTGAAGACGGTTGATCAGATTGTCTCCCAAACCGTTTACATAGATAAGAAACAGGAGAGGGCCTATAACACTACCCTGGGGAACGCCTGAAATCACTTCTGTTTTACTCGATGACTTTCCGTCAATTACTACGAACTGTGACCTCTCTGACAGGAAATCGCAAATCCAATCACATAACTGAGACGGTATCCCATAAGCACGCAATTTTACTACGAGCCGCTTGTGTGGTACATTGTCAAAAGCCTTCTGGAAATCCAGGAATACGTAATATATCTGAAATCCCTAGTCAATGGCACTCAGAACTTCATGTGAATAAAGAGCTAGTTGTGTTTCACAGGAACGATGTTTTCTAAACCCATGTTGACTGTGTGTGAATAGACCATTTCCTTCGAGGTAATTCATAATGTTCGAACACAATATACGTTCTAAAATGAAACAAAATGACTATAAACCCTCATCAATCCAAGATAAGGAACTCAATCCAGTCTGCGTACTACTGTTTTATATTACTCTATACGCGTCCAAGGTTTCATGGCTGTCTTGGAAAGACAAATCTTGTTATTCTCCTATCGTGCATCTTAACCTTCGCTATCTAATCTATTCGGTACCCTTCGGGTGTTACTAGTCTCGGAAATAATCCATTCTTCGCAATTCTGTGCGGGTTGTCACTAATATAATTTTGATTTTTAAATTGTACACACTACTTATAGTAAAAGTGTACGGAAAAATAAAATACGTAGTGATAACATTTAAGTATGAATAATTTGGGACTTCAGATACTACAGAGAGATAAACATGAATAATACAACAAACACTACAAAGAAAAAACTTTACACTACAACAAATAAACAGAAAAATATGAAAACAAAGTTTCTACCTTAACAAAACTACTTATGACTCTATCAATTACCCACGTACTAGTACTAATGCCTTTATGACTAAAATTCACATCCTCTTCTGTTTGTTGATTCATTAGATTCATCGTTTCCTTGTAGAAATAACACACCTGAACTACAGAATATTGTTTCTGCTACTGGATCCGCTTTGAAGTAACCCTGGCAGGCAACCATTGTTGAATACCTTGGGCGCAGGGCAGCACGTCAACTGGAATTCCATTTCTGAAATAGATTTCACGAATAAATGTAGCTTCTTAGAATCCATATCTCCGTCAAAATTACGCCAAACATCTTTGAAAGATGACTGGTTATAGTCATTACTTGATATAAGGTTCGAGTGTTTGGCAAACACTTCTTTCTTATAGAGCCAAGCATGTTTCTGCACCTATGTACCATCGTAAGTGGATATTCTTCATGGAAATCTTTAAAATGTGAATATGTTTTAAACAATAAGTATTTTACAGAACTTGGGCCTAAGAACAACTTTTGTCCGTCGTTGTCAATATCTTGAGTTCTCTACGTTATTGCGTTGTGTACAACTCCCTTTGATTATCGGATACTGGTAGCTTGTCGTCTGGAACTCAGTTATATTAGTGTCGATTGGCGAGTTAAGCCACCACTTTATCCCCAAGCGTAATTTCGTTACGCAAAAACATTTCGCGATTATATTTGCGATTACCTACATTTAGCTTTCGAAGATTGTTTTTGAGCTTCGGTCCCCTAAGTTGGTGACAATCATACAGGAACACTACACATTTTTCAGAACTTCGTTTGTAAATAACAATTTACAAGTTAACCAAAACGCAGCGTTAATGTTATTTTTGTTGTTGTTGTGTTTCAAATCCAGTTGACGTCCAATTGTTCTCATTCCAGTTTGGCGCCAAATTTGAATTTTTTTTACATTCTCCCTCCCTTTCTCCCTCCACCTCTTTCTCTCTCTCTCTCTCTCTCTCTCTCTCTCTCTGTGTGTGTGTGTGTGTGTGTGTGTATGTGTTTTTCGAGCTGTTTGTGTTGTCTATCTGTAAAGCTCCTTTAATGTGTTGACTAACGTGCCACACTGCTGCATACTGTAGTGTAGTGTAGTGGTTTATAACCTCTATTTAAGATATGTTTTGTATTTTATTTGGGTGATGGTTGTGGGCCGTTAAGTTGTCATCAAAAACCCTGTGAGAACTGTTACATTCTAGAGCTCTGAGGTGTCCTGAATGTCTCCTGTTAAAGTTCCTGCTTATTTGTCCTATGCATACTGACTGACAAGAGTTGCATGTGAGATCAACGCAATAAATTTCCTGGGTCTGACCATACCAAGAATAAACAATTCTCTTGAGTTCACAATATTCAGGAAACCGACAACCACGAGCACCATCATTCGCAATCAGTCAAACCATCCATTGACAAATAGCCGGCCTCGGTGGGTGAGCGGTTCTAGGCGCTTCAGTTCGGACCCGCGCGACTGCTACGGTCGCAGGTTCGAATCCTGCCTCGGGCGTGGATGTGTGTGATGTCCTTAGGTTAGTTAGGTTTAAGTAGTTCTAAGTTCTAGGGGACTGATGACCTTAGAAGTTGAGTCCCACAGTGCTCAGAGCCATTTGAACCATTGACAAATAAACAAGCCTAGCGGGATATCATGGTGACGCTGGAAGACCTCGAACACGACGGGGTGCTGCATTTGAAGAGACTGTTTTCGAGCGCTTCGAGGAAGCACCTACGACAAGTACTCGAGTGGCTGGATACAACATGGGGGTCACTCATCTGTTAGTGTGCGAGGTTTTGAGGATGACAGCTAGTATCCATTTAGTTTCCATCCTGTCCAAGTCCTAAATCTTGTGGCGGACTATGAAAACTGGCTAGGGTTTTCCCGCTGGTTCCTACGACGTATTGCACGAGATCCCGACTTCCCTGCCATTGTGTTGTTTGCCGACGAATGCACTTTCCATCGGGATGCTCTTTACAACACTCGAAACGTTCATTACTGGGCAAGGGGAAATCATCACATCACTTACGTACGTAGACACCAGGAACGATTTTCGCTCAACATTTGGGCAGGCATTGTGGGTGAGCATCTGATTGGGCCAGTCCGTCTACCTCCTCGACTTTCTGGTGCAAATTACCTTCACTTTTTGCAAGAAACTTTACCCGGCTTGCTGAAAGATGTTCCCCTGGATATACGCCTACGCATGTGGTTGCAGCATGGGAGGCACCTGCACATAACGGTCGTGCTGTGCGCGGATATTTAAACGAACTCTTCGACGGCCGGGTAATTGGCAGAAGTGCTCGTACAACATGGCCCCGTGATCACCAGACCTCACGCTACCGGACTTTTTACTGTGGGGATTCTTCAAGGTTCTAGTTCACCCACCCGGACGCGAACCACCTAGAAACAGAGAGGAATTAATGGATCGCATTCAGCATGACACCAATCACATCAGCACAATGCCAGGAATGCGCTTGAAAACAGTCTCTTCAAATGCAGCATCCTGTCGTGTTCGAGGTCTTCCAACGTCACCATGTTATCCCGCTAGGCTTGTTTGTTGCGGCAGAACGCCGTTCGACGTTACCAGGCTTGTCGCGTCAGGGGATCGCCAGTTCGAGCACCTGTTTTAAGTAAACAATGTCCTAGCTACAAAAAAGGTCCTTTCCAGGGCCGACAAAATTTGTAAAAGACTTTCTGTACGCGAACTAACAGCTGTTGTCGGGTTTGTTCGCGGTACACGTCTTATCATGAAATTACAACGGATGTGTTGGGACCCCGGCGTATTCGCTCCCAGGCTGGCGCGCTACCACCTATGTGAGCGAATCTGCGTATCTGAGGAGTGTGCTACTGTCTAGTGAGATTCATGCGAAGAAAAAAGGGATAAAAGTCTGCTGCAGTGTGCTATCATCTGGTGGCATTTATGAAAACTTGTAGTTGAGTGCTAAGGGCTAGCTGTGCACACCGTGAACTATGCACATTATTTATCAAATCCGTACATATTTGGCCCATAAGGTAATTGCGTCATGCCAGTTGCGCATACGCAAAAGCTCCTAAAAACGTGCACAACTGAAGGTGTGCTCGCGTCCCTGATGTCAAGTTTCACTCGAGGAGTAGTAATGTAGCATAGCGCGGTAGATTTAGCGCCGTGTGTTTCATATTACCGCATCTAAAACTGAGTCTCGAGGAGTAGCCTAGTACGGCGTTGTGGGCCTTCCGTATCGTTCCCCTACACTCTGTCAAGGAGCATTGGACTTCATCGTCATCAATTGACTGATTTCAACCAAATTTGGTACACATACCCCTTACTGTCAGTCAACTATCGCCGTCGGGGTAGGAACTCCCTACCCCTCATACAGGGTGGCGCACGAAATGATTTACCATTTTGTTTTTGAATATAAACTTTATTGTCAATACAATCTGAAAGGAAAATATACTACAATGAAGAGCCGTCCATGGAGATTTGTTCTAACTCAGCACATGCTCAATATGTCCACCATTTCGTTTCCTAACTTCCTTCAAACGAACACTGAAGTTAGTGATTACCCTAGGGCACATGTCTTCCGTAATTTCACTGCAAGCTTGAAGAATAAGTCTTCTGAGCTCCGTCAAATCACGTGGACGTTTCGGAAAAATGTTTTCCTTTAGGTACCCCCAAAGAAAAAAGTCACATGGATTGAGGTCTGGACTGTTGGGGGGCCAATTTTGTCCGTCATTGAAGCGACCTGGAAACCTGAGTGAAATGATCCGCATGTCGAAATGCTCGTGTAAAAACTCCAACACAGTGTTTGCAGTATGTGGCCATGCCCCATCTCGCATGAACCACTGCGTGTTGAAGGGCAAGGCAGTAGCAAGAGGCTGTGGAATGAAACTATTGCGAAACATGCTCAAATAACGCTCGCTGTTCACAATTTCTTCAAAGAAAAAGGGTCCAATAAGTCCGTGACTGGAAATTGCTGCCCACGTTGTAATCCTCGGAGCATAATGTTGTCGTTCATGATGCACTTCTGGGTTTTCAGTGGCCCAAAAGCGTACATTTTGTTTGTTAACCACACCGTCTAAATGAAAATGCACCTCGTCTGAAAACCAAACGTTGTTGAGAGTTTATTCCCTGTCCTCCGCCCACTGAGCAAACAGTAGTCTCTGCTGCTAGTGTTCTTCATTGAGCTTCTGTGCAGAGGTCATCTTGTATGGGTACATATGGGCGTCACTTTTAAGAATGCGTTGAATGGAGCGTCTGGATATTCTCAGTTGCACTGCTGCCTTTCTACACGATTTACCGGGACTTCTCTGTACAGCAACTCGTACCGCTTCAATATTCTCCAGCGAACAAACAGGTTAAGACCGAGGTCGCTTCGCTTCCAATACTGTTCCTTTCTCTAAAAATTTATCGTACAACCTGTTGATGATCTTCTTGCAAGGGACCCATCGTGTGTTAAACTGTTGTCGAAAACGCCTCTGAGTCACAACAAGGCTTTTCGTTTCATGAAAAAGTAACATAATTGCCGATCGTTGCTGTGTTGCTGCTTACTAGTCTCCTAGCGGCAGTATCGTGAATTACACGTCATTTCGTAACTCATTTGTTTTTCCAAGCTCTGCTGGTACTGCTGTAGAGATCCCAGCGGGATATCTAATGTGCGTCGTAAATAGTGAAAGAAACAATTGGTAACACATTTCGTGCGCCACCTTGTAGTTCAGAAGATATGAAATCAGAAACAAACGTTTAAATTTGATACCTCTTTGCTACTAACTGTATTCAAAATATAATTCGCAGACAGTATCCACATATGGATGTACGACACACAGTTCAAGAGGTATGACATCATAAATATTGAGATGCGTGAAAAAACCCCTCATCATGCTTGAAGTTTTGATACCTTTTTTTCTTGACTACGAAGACACTACTGCGGTCGAGTGAACTTAAGGAAATCCCTGACATCTGGTAGCGCTTTTGACAGTTTTCAACTTCGAAGCGCAAACGGCTGTAGCCGAAGGCAATAGCCGTCTATAGAGCTGTGAAGAGGCGTTGTCATAGAGACGTTTAAAGCCGCGCGGAATCAGCCGAGCGGTCTAAGGCGCTGCAGTCATGGACTGTGCTGCTGATCCCGGCGGAGGTTCGAGTCCTCCCTCGGGCATGGGTGTGTTTGTCCTTAGGATAATTTAGGTTAAGTAGTGTGTAAGCTCAGGAACTGATGACCTTAGCAGTTAAGTCCCGTAAGATAAATAAAGAAACGTTTACAAATCGCCTTGTAGACACGCGAAGCAGCTGACCTTATACATTTGCACATTATACATATTTCCGTGAACGACAGTTTCATAACTTCAAAGGTGTTTTCACTGATATATGGAAAATTAATTTTTTTCGATATTACACTACGAACACAGTTCATTTCTTGTCTCTGTTTCTAATAGAAACTTAGCGTAATGAATACCCGGGCAATGCTGGGTTTGTCAGCTATTTCAATTAAAAAGCGAGACAGACAGACACAGAGAGAGAGAGAGAGAGAGAGAGAGAGAGAGAGAGAGAGAGAGAGATACGAATTCCGTATTTGGACTTTAATAAGGCCACGAAAAGACACTAGTCGCTGTTTTATTGATCCGTTGTGACTGTTCGCCAGAGTGAAAAGCCAAGCGGGGTGGTGCAGTGGTTAGCACACTGGACTCGCATTCGGTAGGACGACGGTTCAAACATGCGTCCGACCATCCTGATTTGGGTTTTCCGTAATATCCCTAAATTGCTTCAGGCAAATGCTGGGATGGTTCCTTTGAAAGGGCACTGCTTACTTCCTTCCCTAATCCGATGGGACCGATGAGATTGCTGGCTGGCCCCTCCCCTAAATCAACCGAGCAACCAGAGTGAAAATAGATTACTGATACGTTTAACCTAAATATACAGGGTGTTACAAAAAGGTACGGCCAAACTTTCAGGAATCATTCCTCACACACAAATGAAGAAAATGTGTTATGTGGACATGTGTCCGGAAACGCTTAATTTCCATGTTAGAGCTCATTTTAGTTTCGTCAGTATGTACGCTCAATGGAGCACGTTATCATGATTTCATACGGGATACCCTACCTGTGCTGCTAGAACATGTGCCTTTACAAGTACGACACAACATGTGGTTCAAGCAGGATGGAGCTCCTGCACATTTCAGTCGAAGTGGTCGTACGTTTCTCAACAACAGATTCGGTGACCGATGGATTGGTAGAGGCGGACCAATTCCATGGCCTCCACGCTCTCCTGACCTCAACCCTCTTGACTTTCATTTATGGGGGCATTTAAAAGCTCTTGTCTACGCAACCCCGGTACCAAATGTAGAGACTCTTCGTGCTCGTATTGTGGACGGCTGTGATACAATATGCCATTCTGCAGGGCTGCATCAGCACATCAGGGGTTCCATGCGACGGAGAGTGGATGCATGTATCCTCGCTAACGGAGGACATTTTGAACATTTCCAGTAACAAAGTGTTCAAAGTCACGCTGGTACGTTCTGTTGCTGTGTGTTTCCATTCCATGATTAATGTGATTTGAAGAGAAGTAATAAAATGAGCTCTAACACGGAGAGTAAGCGTTTCCGGACACATCTCCACACAACATATTTTCTTTCTTTGTGTGTGAGGAATGTTTCCTGAAAGCTTGGCCGTACCTTTTTGTAACACCCTGTATACAAAATATCAAGGAGATGTCTCACCCCCTTATATGGGATTAGAGATGGACGACGCTACCCGGCGATCACGAAGCCGTAATGATTTAAATTCCCCCGCTCCGTGTTCAACTCTATGAAATCCGACGTTCCCATTAAAATGGTATGTGCTACATCCGCAGTCAGCGGACAAGAACAATTGTCAAGACGTAAAAGAAACAAATTTTTTTTCCCACTAAACAAACACAGATTCCAGTGGTGGTGACCTGCGGGCTGAAGGTCTAACTACAAAACAATAATTGGGCTGAAGGCCGAATTACAACGAGAACAAATAATTTCTGGCTAAATGCCCAGACTACAAAATAACTCTTGGAGGAAGGCTAATTCTAATAAGAACAACATTTATTACATCAACTAATAAATTCTGTTAGAAGGCCGATATTGAGAAGTTCTTAAACCAACTGAAATTAGGCTGACAGCTGTCAACGTAATAGCAGGTAATAAGAAGTAGGTCAATTACTGTTTCTGGAGAAGAACACCAGTCACTGATGGTCAAGGTCCATAATGGGTGAGAGGATTTAGAGTTCAGTGTACAACACTACCGGCTACAACTAAATTAGTAACAGACCGATGAAGTTACTCCTGTGAAAAGATTTTAATTTTACCGTGATCGTGCGTAATGGTAAGGTATCTGACTGTTTTCGTTTCTCGAAAGATCACTATTGAAAGGAAGCAATAGCAGAACAAACGGGATTCGAACCAATATTCTATTAGTTATAAGTAAATTGCAGTTACGTAAAAGAGAACGGTCGCCAGTCTAAGTAGGAGAAGTTGTACGAAGTACTAGCGCTGTTCATACAGAAAGTTAACTATTGGGACTGACTTCGCGTGGTTCTAAAATTCCATTTTGCAAGTAATATACCAGACAGTAGTTTGGCCTGAGTAACACAGCGGTGATATCAACCGTTTTTGCAACAACTGGATTTCAATAACACGTACTATCAGTACAATAAATCAGCAAAGTAATTATCACGACAAGTAAAATATTCGTTTACGGTGAAGCACTATTAACTTGGACATCAGATTCTTTTATCAGTTGAATTATTGAAAATTACTGTCTCTGATAAGGTTTTCAAATCTGGTACGACCAGGAAATTGTGTTCGAATTTTCGTTCTTTAATTCTGAACTCTGATAATACTTGACTTTTAATTGGCTTACTGATTTTACCGCTAGTCCCTTCGACGACGTCGCCATTTACGGACATCGTTACTGCTTCGGGTTTGTCTGAAACGTACTCAAAAAACGACTGTGATATTTCGCTGATTTGCGATCCAGTATCTAAAAAGACTTTCAGGCTAATGCCGTAAATTTCGACAGGGACGATGGTTGATTAATTATTCTACTGTGAGAGTTATTTTGTTCTTCCCATAACAAATCTTGGTCGACCATAGGGTCATTACAAGACGTTATCCACCTGCAGATAACATATGTCTGGAGGTTTTCTCGATTTTCGGATTTCAAAGGCTTTGATCACTTGAATCCGTTGTTGGGTAGGTATTGTATCATATGCAGGTTCTTTCTTTCTTGGTTGTGTGTTGACCTCTGATTCTTGTTCCAGATTGCTTCATCTGGTGGTACAAAACAACATTTCGTCACGGATTCCTGGATTTCTGTTACTTCAACATATTCCTCATCCGAACTACCTTCTGTATCTGGTCATTCTAGGCCACTGTTTAGTTTGAGATGAACGCTTTTCTCAGACAGATGTTAATTTCCTCATCCGATCTTTTGTCAGGTCTTAAATCATCAGGATCCTGGTTTTCTTCTAATGTTATTAGTTATTTTTCTGTCACAGTAGGTTATTCATCTGCGCTATCCTCTTCACCGGCACGAATGACGTCAATTATTGCTTCGTGTGCTGTGTAGTCTTAGTGCACTTCAATAATTGGTTAAAAATCGTCTTTATTTACTTCTTCCGGCCTACTGAAAACACTCTGTTCTACTGGCGATTCGTTAGTCAGGAAAGCTTCGTTAGCAACTCTGAGGATTTCGTCTTCTTCCATTCTCCTCAATGCAGCCGTATTTCTTTTCTTACTATTAATCTCAGTATTATTGGCAACTTGTGTACTTTGCGCGGCGACCTTTTCCTCACTGTTTACCACCTCTTTACTAATTGGTGGCGCCAAATAATTCTATTTCCTCCTTGCTATCGGTCCATGTCCTATTCTCTGCGTTCCTTTTTCTCTTTTCACTACCACCTAACCATCTAGTCAAATAATTTCTTTAAAATCCTTCTGATTGCATTGCATTAGCCCTTGGTATAGGTCGTCGATCTGTTAACACCAATATGTAATCCCTGATAACTCATTTTCGCATATTATTTTATCACTGAAACTGTTCTCGGCGTTTTCTTCCTCGCCCACGAATATGTTAACGTTTTCTGTTACTATGGAGTTGTTATGTGCGGCTTCATTGCATTCTACTCTGACGCCCTCATTCTGTTCTGCTACTGTAATTACAGCTTCCATACGGAAAGCTGATTGATTTGTTTTATTCGTGCTGGCGGGCGCTCTGTCCGCCAACCTATATTTGCTCGCCTGTCTGCAGGGACACTGTTTTGGGTATATCTGTCGCTTCGCTTGCAGCGGCTGCGGTGCCTCGCCGTCGCTCTCTCGTTTAATACATTCATGAGTCTACGATGGTATTGTTTCTTACGTTTGGGCCGTGAAAGTCTGTTCGCGCTAGTTTGGTCCGCAACATATGCGGTCCTCAGTTTTCCACGATGTTGCTGTCTTGGTAATGTCACGGTGCAAATCCTCTACCTCGAACTACTGAAGTATCTCGACCTCTGTCCCTACCTCGCTGAATCATATTAACACGATACCTACCGTCGTCAATCTGTTCACTGTCATAGTGATTACCTCTACTGTTGTTATTTTCATGATAATCACGATTACTTTACCAATGATTTTCATCCTCTACTCTTTCCAGAAACGCAGAAAAGTTTTTATGGTTGCTTCCCACATATCTCTTCGAATCCTCTGGCAGCTTTTGCAGTAGCTTCCAAATAATCTCGGATTCAGATCGTCTACTTCTCAAGTGTGTCAGTTTTCGGTGCCATGATTCGCAGAAATCTCTCATGGAGTTTCTTCCCCTATTGTTATATAATTTGATCATTATAAATTCTCCCCACAAACAGTCTTGTTTTCGCTCTGACCTGTATTCCTCGGTAAATTTTTGCTTACATTCGTTGTACGTCATCCGATCAGTGTTCAGATTTACTTCCCATCGTTTAGCATCACCTGCTAATGCAGTAAAGTACGTTAATCTTTTCCTGATCTGTTAAGAATTAAAAAATTAAATGGCTCTGAGCACTATGGGACTTAACATCTATGGTCATCAGTCCCCTAGAACTTAGAACTACTTAAACCTAACAAACCTAAGAACATCACACAACACCCAGTCGTCACGAGGCAGAGAAAGATCTGTTAAGCATTCAGGAAAAATCCTTTCGCAGTTTTTCATAAAATCCAGTGGGTACCAGCCAGTATGTCTTTTGGCAGGATCAAAACGTTTCTCAACCTCTAATCATTTGTCATAAGGTATCCTGTCATTGAATCAACTGGGCTTGTCTTTTATTTTGTTTTCAAGGTTCGCAAATTTTGCCTTCAATTTGTGAAGTGTTTTGGTCACTCTCCCTTTCACAAATTTTTACCTATTTACTTACTTCTTTCTCAGAATCAACCACAGTCGTCCTCTAATGTGAGTTTTCATTTGTACGTTCCTGAAAAATTTCGGTTTTCAGACCGAAGACTTTTTCGTACACTTTAGTTACCACTAAAGATTCTACCGTTTCTTGAATCTTTCTGATTTTTAAATCGAACATTTCATTGATATCATTGATCTGTCCCTGCATAGTGGCCACATTGTTATTTATAGTACTGATTTCAAGTTTCATGTCCTAGATTGCAGGACTCAAAACATCTTCTTTTTCGTCTACTTTTCGATGCGTTTATCTATCTTTGCACCATGTGTTTTAATTTGATTACTGAGCTACTAATACCAAATGCCAGTGCTTTCAGTTGATTTTCAAGACTACTAACTTGTGTTTTGACTTGATTATCAAGATCACTAACTTGTACCTTAATTAGCCTATTAATGCTACTAATTTGTGCTTTACGTTGAGTTTTCATTTATGTGGGCAAAAGTTTGAATACGTTGTTCATGCTTAATGGTTTTTCACTATCCTGCTCTACCGTATCCTCATGCACTGATTCTACATCATGTGAGCCTACTGGTTTTTTCTCTATTTGTGAATTACTGAACGTATCCGTCGATTCATTTACATAATCATTATCTTCCAAGTAATCTTCCTCATTCTGAGAGAAGACAAGTTACTCTGTCACCTATTTTCCACATATGGAAAATTATTAAAGATGTTGTTATAACCTGACGCACCTTGAGCGAGATGCTATAAAGTTAACGGCCTGAGCAGACGTTGAGGGAGCCTGGTACGTCTCTAAAAGCATGAGGTATTTTTATGGTTCTTAGCTCATAGAAACGGCATGTTGGGAGTTGAAAGCAATTGGTGGCGAGCCCGTCTCACAGTAAATCTTACCGTACAGGCCCACAGCCATACAGGGCAACTTATTGTCAAGACAGGTCTCCAGCAAAACAATGCTGAGCTACCTGCCACAGTGCCAGTGGAAGGCTGGGATGGGGACGACGGACTGAAGGAACACATATACATAGTGGTGTCGTAAACCAAGCATTGTGTGCAGAGCTATGTGTAATAAAATTTCACAAGTTTTCATGTTCGCCGATACTACAAATAGGCCTGTGAACCACTTTCACTGGCTGCCTTGGTTGTATAAAAAACACCGGCGTCTGAGAAACGTTTAGAGAAAGAGTCTTTATTACACCTGAAACGTCCCCTTAGAAAAATTTCTGAATTACTGTGCTGATAAACCTCTTACATTATTTGCTTTTCAAACAGCTGAGCAAAACTGAACGTACTCAAACATTCACTAAAGTGACACACAATACTTTTAGCGCAACGCAATCTGACTTTCAGTAATCGCTACAAAGAATGACCCTGACTAATATTAACCTATACCTTTCACAAATCACTTACCTCACAAAAATCTTCGTTACTCGAACTACTGCAATACAGCGAGCGCTACTACTGCCAGCTAGATAAAAGATTCAAACTACTGAAGGCACTAACTACTGATAGGCATAGTTAGCAAATGAAAGATTTTGATGGAGAACAAACAATGTATTTACCTTAATAGTGTTGAAAAGTCATAATATACATAGCAGTTCCTGACATCCAGTCTTACACATTTCAAAACTCCGCCATCTCTCTCCCCACATCCGCCACTGCTGGCGGCTCACCTCCAACTGCTCAACACTTCGCGCTGTTCACATCCAGCTGCCCAACACTACAATTGCAGACAACAATGCAAACTAGCCACAGACTGCACACAGCACAGCCAGTGATTTTCATACAGAGCGCTACGTAACGTTGCCAATAGGAAAACATAAACAGCCTGCTTACATAGCCCCCATGCTCCCCACAAAAAATTTTACAAATTGTTTTGGGCAGTGAAAAAATTATCATAGTTACAATAACAAAGATATCAAATGCACACACTTATTGATACAATGTTGGTCAAAAGCTAAAATTTTCTCACAGTCCATAAAGACAGTCCTGATCATTCATCACAGTAAAATTGCAGTGTTTTTCTTAAAGTCTGAGCAGTAAAAGAAAATGCACATGGAAGTTGTGGATTTCCATGCAGTCTTGAAGAAGTAGTGTTGTCCTTCCAACGGAAAGACAGTGCTGACTCTCGACATGCAGACAGGTAATGGGCCACAACAGAGTTAACCCACAGCAGAGTCATTCAAAGTTTTGAAGAATATTGGTAGGTAGGTCATCACAGAGTAGACCTACTGTAGTCCTGGTAGAGATTACGGTATTGGTGGGCCACCAGAAGTGCAGACCCACTGTAGTCCTGGTAGAGATTGTGGTATTGGTGGGCCACCAGAGGTGCAGACCCACTGCAGTCCTTGTAGAAGTAATGGTACTGGTGAGTCAGCAAAGGTGTACACCCACTGTAGTCCTTGTAGAAATAATGGTATTGGTGGGTCATTAAAGATGCAGACCCACTGTAGTCCTTGTAGAGATGGCCAGCAGCCATCTGTTGTGACTGTGCAGGTACACAATCACCATTGAAGAGTCTTGCGGATAATATAGCAAGTCCACAACCACCACTTGTGCACTCACAAAGTTTTTGGAATTTTCCTTAGAACCAGCAATGCTGTTATCCAGTCCCTTGCTGAATTATTAACACACGTGCAAACACTATCAGTCCCTACTTCTCACATATTGTCCATATACTATGACCAACAGAAATATGTGCTGTGAAATGAATGCTTACAAGTTACTTAATTTGATGAACTGGTGTCAATTAGAATTTTATAACATGAGAATACAATAACAAAGGTACAAAATTCATAATTAAAGAACATAACAGTACAGATAACATTTGTAGTAACACAGGCTGTACAAAAGAATAGAAATAAACATATACAACAGTGTTACAGGAATTATGACATAAGTAAATATATAAAATAATGAGAATAGTTTTCGAAACATTAATTTAACACTTGAGCATAGAAACAGAACAGAATTAATAATGTCTAAACATCTTTACAAAGTGAATAACATATTATTAATGCAAATTATATTTGAGGATAACTGTAGTCCTCATCATAATGAATGTACCTTAGTACTAGAAAAATTCTACAACATAAATCGTATTAGCTAAACACTTAAAGACAGGAAGAACACAAATACACCAGGGTACACAAACACATAGCGGAATAATACAAAAGGAAAGGACAGAGTTTGTTTTACTGCAGTATTTTGCAAACAAAACTTTCTTTACTTCTTGGAGATCTCTCCTTCATTCATCATTATTCCCAAAAAGTCCTATCTATGCCTGCTTTCTGTATTCTATTAATATTTCTTTCAAAATAATTATTTCTCAGTGTACAATACTCATTTTGGCCCAAATCTTTTTCATATAACTTATCAATGCATTCTTTCCCTATTGTCCATAGTCAGTTTCTTATATAGTCTACCCCCTCTTAAGCTAACTTAAATCTACTGAGCTCAGATGCATAAACTAAGGGACGAGGCAATGCAGCAGCACAAAACAATTAATACAAACAGCAATGACAAAAAAATGGAAATTGTCGAAGCAAGCAACATTATAGAAATTAGCAAAGCAATTGCAATATTACAACTAATATAAGGCAATGTGCAGCAAACAATAAAAATAAATCAGTAGTAAAACTGGCTTGACAGAGTAATACAAAGTCAAATTCAGTAACACTATGCCTGGCAAAGAGCAGCAGCAAATGCAATAACTTATATCTAAACATGACAAAGCTCAAGCAGAAAAAATATTACAGTAAAAATGGCCATGTCTAATACCTATGTCACATCTTAGTGTCTATGTAATTAAAGTGGTGCACCACAACAACTTATTGTAAAAAAATATTACCATGTACTTGAAAAGAAAATTATGTATGCAGTTACTGTTACTAGTCCCTACTTATTGTTCTTTCCTTTCCAAGTGCTCCTTTTTTGAAGAATGTGGATCACAAAATTATTATTTAATAGATCTGTTGACAGAAAGTGTTCAAAAAATGGCTCTGAGCACTATGGGACTTAACATCTGGGGTCATCAGTCCCCTAGAACTTAGAACTACTTAAACCTAACTAACCTAAGGACATCCCACACATCCATGCCCGAGGCAGGATTCGAACCTGCGACCGTAGCAGTCCCGCGGCTCCGGACTGAGCGCCTAGAACTGCTAGACCACCGTGGCCAGCTGGAAAGTGTTCACATTAGCAAATGCATTTTATTTTACTTTATTTTATAAAACCAATGCTGCAACACAGCTGGAAACTAGATATCAAATGAAATAAGCAACTATGAAAAGCAAAGCATAAAAATATCATTCACTAGTAATGTGACATTTCATAAGTTAGTAGAAATTCTCTCAACTCTTGTAGAAAGATG
The DNA here is from genome assembly GCF_023864345.2 of Schistocerca serialis cubense. NCBI lineage: Eukaryota > Metazoa > Arthropoda > Insecta > Orthoptera > Acrididae > Schistocerca > Schistocerca serialis. The sequence continues at coordinate 175,177,793 of NC_064640.1, read as the reverse complement.
CTTGTCATAATCAGGTGTGCAGATGTAAGTATCTTTCTAAGTAATGAGCGTGTCGTATTTGCGGTGCTTTCTCTAAAGGAATGTCAATGGCGAGGATAATGGCCTCTATTTTTTCTCCACCTAGTGGCTTTCTTTTGTCAGACGCCTACCTCTCAGCTGGGTGCCCAAAACGCATTACGTCAAGGTCACTTACCTTTCTTACTAAAATATTTACGACAGCAGTTTCTGCTACAGTGACAGTCTCATATAAAAATTTCACAGGTCGAGAATTTGCTTTACAAATGTGTAGAAACAAAATCTTGTAAATATAACAGTGTCCAAAATATTTTCGCCGGCATTGTGATACATTCACGCATATACACACATTTCATAACTCTGAAAGTACGATTCTTGGTTTCCAACAACCTTTTTCACAAACCAGAGTCCCTAACCACTACTCATTATTCCTTACCTTATTACACATATACATATTCGTCGACACTTCTTCAATATCTCATCATAATAAATATGTAGCATAATCAAATTCCCCATATAACATCAGCTTATTGATCATAAACATACCTCAACAGCATAATACACATCGTCGTCGTAAAAATAACATCATAAAACCTCAGTCAAATCTCAAAAACGTCGTAGCTTCCTTCAATAATTTCAAAACCTAAAAAAATTCTCTGCTCATGTCAAAAGTGTCATCTACCTCAAACGTACTTTAAAAATCATGATCCCATACCAAATACATCAATCAAAGCTCTCATAGTATCACAATGGTTCCGAAAAAATATGAAAAGTTCACAAAGTACGGACAAAATACAATTTCATAAGTGTGAAGTTACCCAACTGTGTAATTGCGTAAACATGTGCCACTAACGTAGTAAAAAAACTTTTATCTCTCAGTTAAATGATCAGATAGCTGTGTCATTTGTGTGTTAGAGAAATATGGTACCGATGTGTAAAGTTGTATAAGCAAGTACCATATTAGCTAAGGCTCCTTGTGCTTGCCAAACACATGGTACACAAAGTAGGCGTGTACCCCCCTGAGGATTCATGTAATTATACCCTCAGGTGTTACATATAACAGCAATGGAATGAAATGTATCACAGAAAACCTTTGTATCATTGTACTTCAAATATCTTTAAAAATAAATGATTTAAGTACAAAATTAATCACTCAAATACGTGTACTGTAGCGCTAAACTGTGCGTCTTGTTGTAAGATAATCTCTGTGGAAGTGTCGTAGTTATCGTCCTCTGTAAGCAAAGTTCTGCTGAAATCAACGTACTTACCTCATCATAAACAAAAGTGAAATGCTTTGCGTATAGATATCTTAGTTATTACGCTTATTGCAGTGATGAAGGAAGTACTGTGCTGTAACATCTACATCTACATCTACATTGATACTCCGCAAGCCACCCAACGGTGTGTGGCTGAGGGCACTTTACGTGCCACTGTCATTACCTCCCTTTCCTGTTCCAGTCGCGTATGGTTTGCGGGAAGAACGACTGTCTGAAAGCCTCCGTGCGCGCTCTAATCTCTCTAATTTTACATTCGTGATCTCCTCGGGAAGTATAAGTAGGGGGAAGCAATATATTCGATACCTCATCCAGAAACGCACCCTCTCGAAACCCGGTGAGCAAGCTACACCGCGATGCAGAGCGCCTCTCTTGCAGAGTCTGCCACTTGAGTTTATTAAACATCTCCATAACGCTATCACGGTTACCAAATAACCCTGTGACGAAACGCGCCGCTCTTCTTTGGATCTTCTCTATCTCCTCCGTCAGACCGATCTGGTACGGATCCCACACTGATGAGCAATACTCGAGTATAGGTCGAACGAGTGTTTTGTAAGCCACCTCCTTTGTTGATGGACTACATTTTCTAAGCACTCTCCCAATGAATCTCAACCTGGTACCCGCCTTACCAACAATTAATTTTATATGATCATTCCACTTCAAATCGTTCCGCACGCATACTCCCAGATATTTTACTGAAGTAACTGCTACCAGTGTTTGTTCCGCTATCATATAATCATACAATAAAGGATCCTTCTTTCTATGTATTCGCAATACATTACATTTGTCTATGTTAAGGGTCAGTTGCCACTCCCTGCACCAAGTTCCTATCCGCTGCAGATCTTCCTGCATTTCGCTACAATTTTCTAATGCTGCAACTTCTCTGTATACTACAGCATCATCCGCGAAAAGCCGCATGGAACTTCCGACACTATCTACTAAGTCATTTATATATATTGTGAAAAGCAATGGTCCCATAACACTCCCCTGTGGCACGCCAGAGGTTACTTTAACGTCTGTAGACGTCTCTCCATTGATAACAACATGCTGTGTTCTGTTTGCTAAAAACTCTTCAATCCAGCCACACAGCTGGTCTGATATTCCGTAGGCTCTTACTTTGTTTATCAGGCGACAGTGCGGAACTGTATCGAACGCCTTCCGGAAGTCAAGAAAAATAGCATCTACCTGGGAGCCTGTATCTAATATTTTCTGGGTCTCATGAACAAATAAGGCGAGTTGGGTCTCACACGATCGCTGTTTCCGGAATCCATGTTGATTCCTACATAGTAGATTCTGGGTTTCCAGAAATGACATGATACGCGAGCAAAAAACATGTTCTAAAATTCTACAAGAGATCGACGTAAGAGATATAGGTCTATAGTTTTGCGCATCTGCTCGACGACCTTCTTGAAGACTGGGACTATCTGTGCTCTTTTCCAATCATTTGGAACCCTCCGTTCCTCTAGAGACTTGCGGTACGCGGCTGTTAGAAGGGGGGCAAGTTCTTTCGCGTACTCTGTGTAGAATCGAATTGGTATCCCGTCAGGTCCAGTGGACTTTCCTCTATTGAGTGATTCCAGTTGCTTTTCTATTCCTTGGACACTTATTTCGATGTCAGCAATGTTTTCGTTTGTGCGAGGATTTAGAGAAGGAACTGCAGTGCGGTCTTCGTCTGTGAAACAGCTTTGGAAAAAGGTGTTTAGTATTTCAGCTTTACGCGTGTCATCCTCTGTTTCAATGCCATCATCATCCCGTAGTGTCTGGATATGCTGTTTCGAGCCACTTACTGATTTAACGTAAGACCAGAACTTCCTAGGATTTTCTGTCAAGTCGGTACATAGAATTTTACTTTCGAATTCAATGAACGCTTCACGCATAGCCCTCCTTACGCTAACTTTGACATCGTTTAGCTTCTGTTTGTCTGAGAGGTTTTGGCTGCGTTTAAACTTGGAGTGAAGCTCTCTTTGCTTTCGCAGTAGTTTCCTAACATTGTTGTTGTACCACGGTGGGTTTTTCCCGTCCATCACAGTTTTATTCGGCACGTACCTGTCTAAAACGCATTGTTGTGCTACGGAAAAGGCAGTCTCATTGTAGCTATACCACAAAAGTTACTACTAAAACATGCTTTACTTTCCAGAATAATACAGAAATCTGTACAGGTATAAAACAGAAACACTGCAAAAGCAACATTGTAAATTGTCACTCATTAGTAGCGTCGTGATAAAATCGTGTAGCTGTCATATAAACTAACCACTGTGTCATCTGGTATCTCACTGAAAGTACTTTAAATCCAGAATGTATTTTCAAGGAAACCAAAATGTTGCATGAAAATCTCATTAGCGTTGCCGGTATATGTTCTAAGTATGTGATCCTTGTAGTCGTTACGTGATCGTGGAACTAACAAGCAAGAATGTACACACACAATAACACTGTGACGTCTGTTCACTATAACAATGCATTCGTAATTTCTGTTTAAATAAGTTCTCTTGGTTCTTGATTGGATATTTAACTTCAAACATTGTTGCATGGTAACAGTTTCTAAGTCTGACAATGCATACTAGAAATGTGAAGTGAAACGTTTTATGGCAAAGACAAAGTTAAAAAGCAGATTATCTTTCAATAAACGGTTTTACATGTGAAATGTGGTCTAAACCTTTACTCTTCCTAGTACGCAGAGTTTCAACTTCAACGCAATTATCATGTGGTATACGTCGGATTCTGTAAGGTCCATTGTAAACTAGAAAGAATTTGTGACTCAAGTGTTCCTTCTTATGCGACAATGAATGAGCTTTAATGAGAACTTTCTGACCAATATATAATTTCTTTGCATTTCCTTTACCGTGTAGTTTTCTCCTTTTGTCTGCTGCAGATTTTATATTTTTAAGAGCCAAATCAATTATGTCTTTGTGTCGAAGTTTACGTGTATTCGGGAAAGGTACAAGCTCTCTGATTCTGTTCGGTGGTTCTTCATTCTTCAGTACAAGAGTAGGTGGTAAAGCAGTGGAATCATGAGGCATTTCATTCAGCACATTTTGAAATAAGTGTAAATATCTGTCCCAATGCTGATGCTTTCTGTGACAATAAAGTCTGCAAAGCTTATTGATTTCTTTCATAATCCGTTCAGACGGGTTACAATGTGCTGAGTACAATGAAATAAAAACAGGTTTGATTTTATGGTTCCGAAGCATGCGTGACCAAACAGCAGATGTGAATTGTGGTCCGTTATCTGAAATGGCTTTACTAATATGTCCAACTTCACGTAAGAAATTTTTAACAAAGGCGTTGGATACAGACCGTGCAGCGGCTTTACGTAACGGAGTGAAAGAAACAAATTTTGAAGTTAGTTGAACAGCGACTAGAACGTACGAAAATCCATTAGATGTTCTGACAAGGGGTCCCAAGAGATCAACAGCAGCAAATTCTTTTAATTTAGAAGGAATGATAGGAAACAACGGAGCACGATGTGGGACAGTAGATGGTTTAGCCTTTTGACAAAGTTTACAAATACACAAGACTCTTCAAATTCTCTTTTCCATATTGTTAAAATAACAAGTCGTTCGAAGAATACGATAACATTTTCGTGGACCAAAATGTGCTTAGCTGAAATGAATGTACCAAATGAGCTTATTAACAAAATCGTCAGGAATGCAAAGTACCCATAGCTTGTCATCAACAGTGCAGCGTTTGAACAGTATGTTGTTTCTAACCAGATAATAATGCCGAATCTGTGTGTGTGTCTTTTCATGCCATTTGCTCTTGATGTCTTTCCAAATCGGATCTTTATCTTGTTCATGAGCAATGTCCTTTAAAGATGTGGTGGTGAAGTTTTCAAAGGAGGCTTTCTGAATGTAAAGAATACTGAAATTTTTCTCGAGGTTGCCTTCTGTGTTACTTTTCTCAAGCCCAGCCGGTGCGCGTGACAGTGCGTCCGCAACAATGTTGTCCTTGCCGGGAATATAGACTACTGTGAAGTGGAATTCTTGCAGAAACAATGCCCAACGTTTTAACATGTCATGATTTAATTTTGAAGACATAAGAAATTGTAATGCACGATGATCACTGTATACTTTTACGTGCATACCAGAAAGAAAGAAACGGAATTTGTTAAATGCCCAAACGACAGCTAAAGCTTCTAATTCAGTAACGGAATAATTTTTTTCAGATTTTGTTAGCACTCGGCTAGCAAAAGCAATGGTTTTCTGAACAGTAGTGTCATTTTCTGTGGCTTCTTGAAATAAATGGGCACCAAGACCGACTTTAGAAGAATCCGTGCTAAGGCAGAAGTCTTGTGACAGATCTGGATGAGCTAGTATTGGCGCGTTAAGTAGCGATTCTTTCAAAGAATTGAATTCCAACTGTGCTTGTTCGTCCCAGTTCCAAATAGTATTTTTTCCAGTGAGAGAACAAAGTTTTGGTGTAACTAGAATTTGCATATTCAGGAAACGACGGTAAAAATTTACGAGACCTAGAAAACTGCGGACTTGTTTTTTTGTGGATGGAACTGGAATGGCTCTGATTGCTTCTAACTTTTCAGCATCCGGCTGAATGCCTTCAGAAGAAATAATATGTCCCAAAAACTTCACCTTTGTCCTACCGAGACTTTTCCAAGTTAACTGTAATTCCAGATTCTGCAAAAATATGTAACATGCTGTTGAGGATGCAATTGTGTTGTTCCCATAAGGCTTCTGCTATCAGAATATCGTCCACATATAACGTGATGTGACGTTTTAAGAACTCAGGTAATATGGAATTTAGCCCGCGAATGAATGCTGCCGAAGAAATTTTCAAACCAAAAGGAAGTTTCCGAAACTGATAACAAACGCCGAAACAAAGGAAAGCTGTGTATTTTCTACATTCTGGATGAAGTTCGATCTGATAAAAGCTGGATCTGAGATCAATAGAAGGCAACACTTTTACACCATTAAAATTTTGAAGAAGTTCTTATAACGTTTGCGGCCTGTCTGTTTCAGGAATGATGATAGTATTGATTTGTCTCGAATCTAAGATAAGCCTGATCGATCCATTTTTCTTCTCAACAACATGTAATGGATTGTTGTATGAGCTTACTGCAGGCTCAATGATGCCCTCGTCAAGCATAGATTGTATTTCTGTTCTAACATGGTCCCTATAATGTACTGGAATTACGTATGGTCTAACACAAAATTTAGTATGCTCACGAACACGAAATTGGTATTGAAATCCCTTGATTGTTCCTGTTTTATGAGTAAAAACTGTGGAATGTGCTTGTAAAATCTCAAAAAGGTCTTGCCTATCACTGTCATTACAATTCTCAATTGTTTGAATTTTATTCTGAATTAATTCATTAGTATCAAATGCGCCGTCGATATCATCCCTGTCAGTACTTGCAGAGTGATTGTTAGTGTCAAGTTCCGTCGAAAATTCCGAACTGTTGTCTAACAGGAGGTAAAGCCGATTAATTTCTTCGTCATGGTTTGAGAGCCAATCTTCAAATTTCAAAGCTATTGACCTACCTTCTTTCTCTAAACGTATTTCAGCATCGTGATAGTTTAAGATTGCTTTGTATTCATTCAAAAAGTCTACTCCAAATATAATTTCCGTCGTCAATAATGAAACAATAAGAAAGTTCATATAGAAGTTGTGGCTTTCACAAAAGAATTCTAAGTTGGTTTGTTGGCGTACATCTACACTTTTTCCAACGATTGCACCTTGTAATTTAATCTTACGTAACGGAAGTGTGGGGCAATCGTTCGATTTGTTGCATTTGCTAAAAGCTGTTTCACTAATTACTGAAATGGGACTGCCAGAGTCAAGTACTGCCGTAAATTTTAAGTCATTTACTGTAATGTGAATCACAGGATATGCAATGTTGTTATGTTTTACGTCGTGCTCCTAGAGTAAGATGTCCCTAATGTCTTCAATTTTTACGTAATTACTAGCTACGGCAGCTGCGTCGTCAGTTTCATAAGTACGTTTTGTGGCTGCCAGCGGTGTGAGTCATTGCCTATTGTGTCTTTGTTGGCGCGCGTCGTTATTGGGATTTGGAGACCTAACTTCTACAGATTCACCTTGTCGAGAGGGCCCTGCTCTGTTTGAATCCCGCCAGTTCTGATGCAATTCAGGTCTGTCGTTACGATCATATCGTCTGTCGTCATGTCAGTAATTTCCATAGTTTCTTTCTTGTCGGTCACGTGGTGGAGAATTTCTCCCTGAATCGTAACTGCGCGCTGGACCGTTGCGTCTAAAGTTATTCTGTCTCCCTTGATAATAATTGTTTTGTTTCCCATATCGTCTGTGTCTCTGATTGTCTCTGTGATAGTCACTACCGCGGAGAGGTGATCTTTTGGTGTAATTATTACTACTCTGCCAACGGTTGTCATACGGGTGGTGTCTGTTTTGGTCACGATTTATGTTGTGAGAATAGCCTTGTCGTGTCCAGTTATTATTTCTTTCATCGCGGAATTGCGACGGATGTGACCTGTAATTGTTGTGTTCCTGTTTTCGCGTTCCGCGATTGTCAGTGTCAATTTCTAATTCTTCCCTGAAAAGCTTCAATGTCGTGTTTGCAACGTCCTGCCAAAATAATATGTCGTAAATGTTCAGGTAATTTGAGTAAGCAAATGCGGATGAGTTCTTTGGGGCTGTATGGGTTTGACAGGTACTGATTCTTGTGCAACATGTCTTCAAAATATTTCACAAGACTGGAAAATTCAGATTGTTCGAAATGTTTCATCATTATGATGCTATGTTTTACTCGGTCTTGTGTAGTTTGAGACCAATATGCTGAGAGTAAGGCATGGTAAAATTCTCCTTCACTGTGACAATCGTGAATGACCGATCGCATTCTTACAGCTGGTTCATTCTCTAAATAGCCACACAAGAATTCTAATCTGTGCTCTAATGACCAGTTGGGAGGAAAACAATGAGAGAATTGATGGAGCCACGCTTGTGGATGAATGTCATTGCCAGAATTCTTAAATGTTTTAAATTTACGTGTAGTAATGAACAGCTTATAGTCAAAATCATCATGTCGGCGAGTCGCATATCGGTCATTGTTACGTCGTGTCGGCGGTTCCATTTCAGAATTCGGTGCACCTTGCCAATTTCTTTCATATTTTTCGAAATGCGCTGTGTTATTATTTTGTGGCTGTTCCGTATTTCTACGTCCCTCTTCCCGTACTGGGGCGCGAGTGTCCTCTGAAATACGTAATTCTTGTATTACCTGTGTCAGCTGATCTTGTACATCCCGGATTTCTCTTTGGTGTTGCGTATTAATTTGATTCTGATTTTGTTTGAATTTCCTAATTTGTTCGCACTCTTCTGTGTCATTAAAGACTACCAGTTTTGTGTCATTCAGATTATAATCTACCTTCGTAGATAAATTATTTAGCTGATCCGAAAGTTCAACTACTTTCTCTGATAATGAACTAATTTCCTCCACGTGTTTTTCTGAACCAATTTTCAGAGTATCTACTGTGTCCTTTAAGTTTTCCTGAGTTTTTGCAAGTTGCGTAACCGAATCGGTAGATGCAACTGAGTCAATTTTAGCTTGCAAGGTCTCATGATTTTCATGAACAATAGTTTGCAGTTCTTTTATGGCTGCTTCGTGATTCTGTAATGCATTTTCATACCGTGAAAAAATAGGTTGAAAATGCTCACAAATTTGTGTTTTTACGTCATTACAGACTTTTTGACATTTCGATTCAAAGTTACGTAACTCAGTAGTTAAATCTTCACGTGTTTGTTCAAGCTTATGTTCCACTGATTCTAACTTATGAAGCTTTTGTTCCATTGCGTCTAACTGTTGCTGTGTTTGTCTCTGGTGTTGTTCCATTGTGTCTAACTTTTGAAGATTTTGTTCCATTGTGTCTAACTTTTGAAGATTTTGTTCCATTGTGTCTAACTTTGAAGATTTTGTCTTCTTTGTTTATTGATTTTGTTCAAGCGTTGTGTCTACGTTTTGTAGCCTTTGTCCCATTTGTTGCATTAACTGTAATAACAATGCACTGGTGTCTGAAACATGTTCCTCAGTGCTTTTCGGCAGTGGAGTTGCACCGGCAACATTCACATTTTGACAAGCAGAAACTGTGAGCACCCAAAACCTGAATCTACAGTATTTGCAAGATTGTGTCCTGTCATTTCGGATTCCTGGGGCGAGCTGTACCCGACCGATAGATCGATAATGCTTCCCTGTTCACTAATTGTTTCACTGCCTACACCATTATTTGCAGCCCGCTCCAAATTACTATGTTGAACGTTAGTTAATTCATTACACGGTGGCGCTAACACACTGCTTTCGTCTTCACTGTCATTTCTCAGTTTACTTTGGAGCCTAGTATTACGTTTTTCACACGCCATTATTGTCACAATATTTCACACGACAACACAGAAAAGCAGAATTTGAGGAGCAAAATAAGAAAACACATTAACATAGCATTGAAAATAATATCTAGTTAATCGCAAGCGCAGCTGCGAAATACTTGGTGCAAATCTACATGCATACCACAACTGTTTTACTGTACAACAATGAAAGACTGCAACTACAAAGGAGATTCTCTCTACAATTACGCGCTAGCAATAAACAAAAGCTACACTAATTACACAAACTACAAGAAAAAATCAGAAGATTCCAGTGAGGTATCCTCGGCTAAGGGTCGACATATGAAACGTCCCCTTAGAAAAATTAATGAATTACTGTGCTGATAAACCTCTTACATTATTTGCTTTTCAAACAGCTGAGCAAAACTGAACATACATTCACTAAAGTGACACACAATACTTTTAGCGCAACGCAATCTGACTTTCAGTAATCGCTACAAAGAATGGCCCTGACTAATATTAACCTATACCTTTCACAAATCACTTACCTCACAAAAATCTTCGTTACTCGAACTACTGCAATACAGCAAGCGCCACTACTGCCAGCTAGATAAAAGATTCAAACTACTGAAGGCACTAACTACTGATAGGCATAGTTAGCAAATGAAAGATTTTGATGGAGAACAAACAATGTATTTACCTTAATAGTGTTGAAAAGTCATAATATACATAGCAGTTCCTGGCATCCAGTCTTACAAATTTCAAAACTCCGCCATCTCTCTCCCCACATCCATCACTGCTGGCGGCTCACCTCCAACTGCTCAACGCTACGCGCTGTTCACATCCAGCTGCCCAACACTACAATTGCAGACAACAATGCAAACTAGCCACAGACTGCACACAGCACAGCCAGTGATTTTCATACAGAGCGCTACGTAACGTTGCCAATAAGAAAACATAAACAGCCTACTTACACACCTCATAGTTAGGACCAATATGCATAGCACAGGCGATTCAGATAAAGATCTTTAAGATTGTATCTGTTCACTTGTTGCTGTGGGAAGCGCCGTGACTTCGGAGAAAATCGTCTTCCCCCTCTACGAAAACTTAAAAAAAGCAAGTAATTGGCGGTTTCCTTTTTATCCAGAGACGCAGGTTTCGTAACTCTTGCTTTGGTTTGACATGAGCTTGTGCTGTCATGTGGGAGGGGAGCCCTGTGGATGGCTCCAGGTGGGGTGAAGGTAATGTTGTGCTCTGGCATGTGTGCTTGGTACCTGAGACCTGCCCTGAGACTGACTTTATTTGGAAGTAGTTTAGACTGAGGAGCCTGTGGTGAAGTTCTTACTGTACTGACAGTGTGACTTCAAACGTCTCAGACTATCGTTTGCCCAGGGCACACTTATTCGTTTTTGGTTTACCAGTCTTGATGTTTTGTATCCTTGTGCGCTGTCGTATAATTGAGCCTAATTGGTCCTTGGCATTACCAGTCAAAGGGTGTGTCACCCACTGAAACCTACCGTGATTTCAGGGCTCTGGTAGAGAGTTAGTTGTGATCCGTCTACCTTATCGCTAGACCGTGAGATTTTTGCATTTCTTTCATGGCTGCAATCGATTCACAGGTGCCGCCTCATGTCTCACCTCCACCGCACACATCTCGCCAGCTGCAAGTTACATCGCCGCAAAATGCAAAAAGGGTAACGTACTGCCGCTGCGGCATTGTCAGGGCGTACAGATCTCAATCGCCACTTGCTCTCAGCTGCACCTATGTAGTGAAACTACAGTAGATTTGATCAGTCGAAATCTGCTCAGCGTCAGATAAATTCAGATTGCGTTATCCACATTTTTAGGGCCAGAGTACTTGACTCACTTCTGCCACCCAGGATCCTTGTACATTGTACTGTTAAACCACCTGTTGGTTGTTTACGGTATTCAATCAATAACTTTTTTAGCATAATTTGTCTGGCTTAATGAAACAAATGATGTTAGTAAATTTTTCTTCACTCTCAATCATTTATATAGCTCGCACAGCGTTGCCTTTCAATTCGTTCCGTCGTTTGAGTCCCGTTTTATTTATAACGGCCTCATCATTTGAAACTGATTATTTACGTATGCGTGGTAGTCCACCTAAGTGAATTGCTGTTTTGTGGTGGTACCTGTATATTCATTTCGGTAACAGCTATCGGGCTTGAGGCGTAGCGCCGTATAACGATCCTGCCTTGGAGGCGGTTAAGTGGGAGATGTGTCTCAGAGATGGATAGTGACAGATGGTGACGCGAGACTAGACGCGCACGTAGTTTATGTATCAGCCGATAGAGGACAATAATGGATAGGGGACTGATTTAGTTTCGATTGTGCCTACTAGAGTGCACTAAAGCAATAGAATGTTTTTCATAAACTGTTCTAGTAGCATCATAAAGTGTTATTATTTCTTTTTGTGTGTGTAAAATGTTATAAATATGTTTTAGCACTATGAACGATGCGTGAGTGTGGTTTTTGAGGTTAATATGAAGGTAATGGTTTAACGAATTATGTAGTGGGATTTAGTGTGGGAACATTTCGAAGAAGTATGGATATGAACAAAGGGGATTTTTATAGAATAGATTTGTAAAGTAAGTTTATGGTAAAGGGAAAGTTAATTCAGGTAAAAATAACAATAGTAAATAACTTTATGCATAAACAAAACTTCAGCATATTAGATAATTACGTCGGTAAAAGGTGTAGTCGTTAGGTTTACTGTTTTGCGATTGGTTATTGATGGAAAGCGCGGACTGACGCGGGAAAGTGTTGTTTTGCTATTGGCTGTTGAGTAAATTGACCAATGGTAAAGCAATATTCTTCGCGCGCCTTTCTCTGCTGGTAGAGAAGACGGAGAGTATTCTAGAGAAGGCTCGAAGACTAGCCATGAAAGAGATCGGACGTGTGCAGTAGTAGTTCCGATGAAAATGATAAGCTGCCGGATCTAGCAGTGTTTCATACATCAAAAGTGTTGGAAAGTGACGGCATAATTATTCCGATGTGTGTGTAGAAATTTTAGAATTTTTAAGTGAATTTTGTGACGAGAAAAGACATATACTCCGCGTGGCGTATTGAGCAGGTCGGTGGGTAAAAACTGTGACTGCATTTGGTACCGACAGACTTAATATTTGGTGAGCGTTATTAATAAAAAACAATCAGTATTTTTGTAGCTGTTACGTTTTCGGGAAACACAACACCATACACTTGCTAACGTGAGTAAAAGGGATTGTGAGTGACTGTGTTAAGACTAGAAAGGGCTCGGCAGTGATACTTGTTCACCTAAGTTTCAGAATATATTAATTGAGGACAAAATTTCCAACCTTTCATTTCGTGTTTCTCCCGAAACGTAGATTAGTGATTTTAATTGCAGCCTGGTTCACGTCGAAGTAAAGTAGGTTTTACTCGGATTTCCTACTAATGATCTGCTGAGACAATGTTCGCAGGTAGGTGCAGGTTCGTCGTAAGAGAGACGGAAAGAACCGCGCCGCCGCAGGCGCCATGATGTTTCTCTTTATGCCCTGTACTGTATCGTTCTGTTCGCTTTGATATATGTTTCTGTATCCATATTAAAACTGAATATGAATTGGCGAAGAGTTCTCGGGCTTCCAGCCAGGTGGCGATGTCTTCAAACTGCGACGTTTCGACGAGTGACATACTCATCATCTTCTGGCGAAGTGCCGAGACTTTGCGGATGCCTGTCCCTTTATAACTGCGGTGTGGCCCCCACCACCTGGCCGCGGGAGGCTGGGTCCAGCGGAGCCGGCGGGCGGGGTGGAGGGGGAAGCGGGTGCGCCGTTCGTGTCTCCGTCAGAGCATTCTGATCGCGTCTCGTGAGCTGGACGGTTCTTGTTGCGTTCCTGGCGTACTGCGGCTAATGCTGGATTCCAGGCCGCGCTCAGTTTGAAACGTCCCCTTAGAGAAATTATACAAGACTGTGCTTAAAGTGACACACAATATTTTTTAGCGCAACGCAATCTGACTTTCAATAATCCCTACAAAAGAATGGCCCTGTCTAATATAACCTATTCGTTTCCCAGGCCAGGGCCTTCAAGAGGAGACAGGCTGACAAATTTCAGGAAGAGGAAGAGGAAGTTAACAAGAGACTCGCCTTTCTTCCATATTTGGGGCCCACATCAGCCAAAATCGGGAGGCTATTAAGAAAATCGAACATAAATACCGTCTTCCGACCACCGCCGAAGACGAAAGAGCTGCTGGGCTCAGCTAAAGACCCACTCAAACTAAACACACCTGGTATATACAGCATTGCCTGCGAATGTGGTGTGCAGTACATTGGTCAAACGCAGCGCTGCATCTCTAAAAGGTGCGAGGAACATATCAGGCATGTTCGACTTGGACAGATAGAGAAATCTGCTATAGCTGAACATAGCATCAAAGAAAACCACACCTTTGATTTCGAAAACACCAGGGTGCTGTGCCGAGCCGGGAGCTATTGGGATAGCGTCATTAAAGAATCAATAGAAATACGGGTCCACGAGAATCTTGTGAACAGGGACGAAGGCTATCAATTGAGCGCGGCCTGGAATCCAGCATTAGCCGCAGTACGCCAGGAACGCAACAAGGACCGTCCAGCTCACGAGACGCGATCAGAATGCTCTGACGGAGACACGAACGGCGCACCCGCTTCCCCCTCCACCCCGCCCGCCGGCTCCGCTGGACCCAGCCTCCCGCGGCCAGGTGGTGGGGGGCACACCGCAGGTATAAAGGGACCGACATCCGCAAAGTCTCGGCACTTCGCCAGAAGATGATGAGTTGAATATGAATTATAATTTACTTCCTAAACCCCTGTGATACTTGCTGTTATATCCTTTATCGAATTAATACGTTTGTTTCGCGCATAGAAAATACGCTACGGCCTGCATATTGGTGTACCACAAGCCAGTGACAGTCCTGTCAGGCAGTGGCAAGTATAACACTATGGGATACAACTAAATTACCAACAGATCGATGATGTTACTCCTGTGAAAGAATTTTAATTTGACCGTGATCGGGCCTAACGGAAAGGTATCGGACTGTTTCCATTTCTCGAAGGATTACTACCGAAAGGAAGCAAAAGCAGAACAAACAAGATTCGAACCAAGATTCTATTAGTTATAAGTAAACAGCAATTACGTAAAAGAGGACGATCGCCAGTCTAACCAAGCAAAGCTGTACCAAGTACTAGCACTGTTCATACATTGACTTTGCGTGATGGTGAAATTCTGATTTTAAAGTGATATAGAAGACTATGTTTTTGAATGATGCTGCCACCATTTGACTGAAGTAATTTTTATTTTATTGTTATATGATCCGGATTTCGGCCATAGGGTATTTTCAACTACAAAAACTAATTTATATTTCAAAAGTTATCAGACTGGTATGAAATACAAGTTCTTTGTCAAAAAGTAATATCTACATCTACATCCATACTTCGCAAGGCACCTGATGGTGCGTGGTGGAGGGTACCTTGAGTACCTCTATCGATTCTCCCTTCTATTCCAGTCTCGTATTGTTCGTGGAAAGAAAGATTGTCGGTATGCCTCTGTGTGGGCTCTAATCTTTCCGATTTTATCCTCATGGTCTCTTCACGAGATATACGTAGGGGGCAGCAATATACTGCTTGACTCCTCGGTGAAGGTATGTTCTCGAAACTTCCACAAAAGCCTGTACCGAGCTACTGAGCGTCTCTCTTGCAGAGTCTTCCACTGGAGTTTATCTATCATCTCCGTAACGCTTTCGCGATTACTATATGATCCTGTAACGAAGCGCGCTGCTCTCCGTTGGATCTTCTCTATCTCTTCTATCAATCTTATCTGGTGCGGATCCCACATCGGTGAGCAGTATCCAAGCAGTGGGCGAACAAGTGTAGTGTAACCTACTTCCTTTGTTTTCGGACTGCATTTCCTTAGGATTCTTCCAATGAATCTCCGTCTGGCATCTGCTTTACCGACGATTAATTTTATGGGATCATTCCATTTTAAATCACTCCTAATGCCTACTCCCAGATAATTTATGGAACTAACTGCTTCCTGTTGCTGACCTGCTATATTGTAGCTAAATGATAAAGGATCTTTCTCTCTATGTATTCGCAGCACATATCTGGTCATGTAGGCCATATCTGTCCTTAGTAAAAGTTAGAACGTCTCCATAACATGTTGCAGACTTTCATTTCTGGACCATGTAGCAAAAAAAGTGTGTGAATTCCTAAGGGACCAAACTGCTGAGGTGATCGATCCCTAGACTTACACACTACTTAAACTAAGTTATGCTAAGAACAACACACACACCCATGCTCGAGGTATGACTAGAACCTCCGGCAGGAGAGGCCGCTCAATCCGTGCATGTCGCCTCTAACTGCAAGGATACTACGTGCGGCGATCGTGTAGTACAGTTGTATGAAACTGCTAACCAATAAAGAGGTATGTGACGCATATCTTGACCTGAATAGTTGTAGCCAGTTGCTTATTATAGAACACAAATGTTAGAGACTGACTAGTGCATTTCAGTAATGCTGCAATTGCATTATGAAATTTAAGTCAGGCTCAACAACTAGTATGGGGACCCAGACACTAATCTATCTGCAGTTGTGGCACAATGTGAAAAACACTGTTACCTAAATACACATAAAGTTATAAACACTGTTACTTCGAAATCTGCACATAATTGATTCTTAGAGCCGCGCGGTATTAGCCGAGCGGTCTACGCGCTGCAGTCATGGACTGTGCGGCTGGTCCCGGCGGAGGTTCGAGTCCTCCCTCGGGCATGGGTGTGTGTGTGTGTGTGTGTTTGTCCTTAGGATAATTTAGGTTAAGTAGTGTGTAAGCTTAGGGACTGATGACCTTAGCAGTTATGTCCCATAAGATTTCACACACATTTGAACATTTGATAATTAATTCTTATGCTAGTCCTTGAAGTCAACTAGCCTCATAGTTGTTTTTCAGCTAAATGTAATACTGAAGTGAGATTTCAATGACTATCGTTAAGCTGGCTCTTTTAATCTTCTCTTTATAAGTGTACTTTGATGAAACTTAATCTATCCTTTCATGAAATACAAATGTAATAGTTCCAACACAAGGCACCCTCAATAAATATGTAATTTACTACTCACAAAGTTTAATAGCTTTTGTTAAGGAAGGTACTTAATTTTCAGTTGAATAAAATAGGATACTCGGAAATGTTGTAGCACTTGAAATAGGACCCTGTCTAGGCGAATGACTAAGGATAAAATACGTGTGCTCAACAGAATGTTTAAATAACACAAAATTATCGTGGAACAGGAAACTACGTAACTAATCCATGCAAATACACAGTGTTCAACTGATTATTTTAGATGAAGATGGTGGCTATGACGATGTCCGGTGCCCACTCAAAAAGTATCCATGACTCTTGCTGTGTAACAAGATTTGAAAAATCTCTTCCTAGCTTCCGATTTTCGTAGTACACAGATAACCAAAGTATGGCATGCATAATAAGTCAAATTACCTCCACATCCGAGGCTCTATTACATAATCTTACTGTTCTTCTTGCCTCGTTCAGTTCTCAAGATGCGATTACTTTCCTTGTCAGACACCTAATAACTCCTGCCACAAAGGAGTCTTGGAGTTCGACCGCCAATTCCATCGTTTCCATTCCCGCCAAGTCAGTTTCGTTGCAGCGGGACTTCCATGCAAGTTTTACACAATGTCACACCCAATTTCTCTATGCATGACCCAATATTAAAAGTAAAGTTTTAACATATCCATTGTTTTACAGAACTTTATTTTTAAAATTACATCCATAGTTTAATTACAATTACATAAATGGTCATAAATAAAGAATAAAACATGTACATAGATGTTACATCAAAGGTCTTGTTGATACTCAAGTCACGTTGAGTAAAAACAGATGAAAGTTAGATAAGACATACATAAAACTTCTTGGCAGATTGAAACTGTGTGGCGGACCTAGATTCGAACTCGAGACCGTTCTCTATCGTGGGCAAATGCTCTGCCAACTTTCATTTTGTTCGTTACTGTTCACGTCATTTGCTCCGGGGCGATGTCACATGACAACCCTTCAAATTCATCGTTGAATACCTTAATCAGATTTTTTCTTTATTACAGAGGGCAGCCATCCCTTTGACCGAACACACTGCGGTACCGTGCCAGTAACTGAGCTACCCTATCACTACTCAAGACCCATCCACATAGTGGAAGCTCTCCTGCAAAACTGGGAAGACAAATGCTCCTGGAATAAAAGATAATACGGAGACATCTCTTAGCCGCAGCCTGGGGTAGCTCAGCTGGTAAGCACATGCCTGCGAAAGGCAAAGGTCCCAAGTTGCAGTCTCGGTCTGGCACAAAGTTTTAATTTACCAGGAAGTTTCATATCAGCACATACACCGTTGCAAAGCGAAAGTTTCATTCTGAAGACAAATATAGGTAATATCGATAACAATGGTACAAGCGTTGCCAAAATTAACAACTGGTATTAATTACAAGTGACGTCGACTGGTAATGGTCCTAGACATTGTGGTTCTCCGAGGCCGACGACTCGGTGGTGTAGCTCATGGTGGGCTGCAATGCGTCTTCCTGGGTGCACGGTAGGAAGCCCCTTATTGTGAAAGAGCTGTTGTTCGGTGAAGACTGCTCTCTGTGGTCTGTGCGTGGCCTTAAATGCTCTACCCGCAGCAGCATATTCCGCGCACTATTTCCAATTAGGTGTCTGTGCGTAATTAACTAGTTCTTGCCCGTTGCGACCACTAGTGACGTATATGATGGCTGCTTGCGGCTGCCAGCTGGACCTGGTTTCTGCTTGACGGCCGACAGGCTGGCCCCTGTTCGGTCCGTGACCCGCATGACAGATATGCTGTGCACGTGTGCATAGGCACCCGGCCAGGATGTACGAGGGAT
This sequence comes from Schistocerca serialis cubense, assembly GCF_023864345.2. NCBI lineage: Eukaryota > Metazoa > Arthropoda > Insecta > Orthoptera > Acrididae > Schistocerca > Schistocerca serialis. Next base: position 175,159,303 of record NC_064640.1, on the reverse strand, counting down.
ACTAGGAAAGTAAGTTTCGGTCGGTCAAGAAATGGAAACCACTGTGATAATCTAATAAAGCTTTGCACATATGTGTTCGAAAGTGTCTCTAGTATGCCTGTCGGTTTCATCAGTTCGCTCTTTTCATTTCTGAGCGCATGGTAAGCACGCGTAGAAAATAGTGTCTCCCGCCAAGTATGAGGTCCTGGTTAGAGATTTCGCCGAATGTTATGCAGCCCACATTCCGGAACTGTCATACGGTTCCTACTTTGTGACAATTTTCGGTCGCAATCTGCAGGAGCAACGAAAATGCTCCTGCAGCGTTTTCGATGGGAAGTGTTTGATCACCCGCACTACAGCCCGTCATTGGCTCCCTCTGTGTTCCATCTCTGCTCACATGAACTACTGGCTATGAAGACAACATCTTCGCACAGACAACGAGCTGTAGATGAGCGAACAGAATTGGCGGGAAGCACAGGCTGCTGCATTCTATGACGAGGGTATTGGACAAATGTCTAAGTCGGAGTGGTGACTATGCAGAGCAGTGGCTGGAAGCTGTAGCTAACTGTTGCAGATAAAATATTTCTGACTTTCAAAGTGGTTTCCATTTCGTGATCAATCGGAACTTACTTTCCGAATAGCCCTAGCATTAGTGTGAAACATCTGCCACTGGAAAATTCCTCCTTGACCAGCGCGAGGTCTCCGTGGTGACGGTATATTGACTATTTTGTGTCAATAATATGATTGTGGAATTTCTCCAGTCTCAGAAGCTACAGCCAATAAGATATTACGGTAGTGAAGGAATAACAAAGTAGAAATTATTGTTGTTTTTGTAGTCTTCAGTTCGCTGGCAGTGTATTCGTAAAAATGCAGACCGATTTAAGTATTGGTGCTGCCTGCGGTTCTCAGACGTATGTTATAACAATATGCATTTAGCAGCGAATCAAAAAATATGAACTAACTTAAGAGCTTCTTAAGAGTGTAGTTTTCCTGCTCAGTAATAAACAAAAATACTTAGAGAGACAGTAATATTTTATGATGTGCTTAATTGTAATTGACACTGGTGAATTCGCCGTAAGCTACGTAAAACTGGCTGCCTGCCTCTTAGATAGATTCTTGTGCTCTGCGACAGCGAATCTTATACTCGTATTAACCTTCGAGAGGGCGCGCTTCTATTCACTAAGCGAGCGGGAGCGTGGTGCACTGTATGCGCAGTGGCGCTTTTTTCTGTTTATTACGTCTCATTTGTATTTTTATTGCTGCTTACATGGATTTGTGAATGACAAAAAACAGAACACATATATTTGGGTTAGCAGAAGATTGTATTCCATGTATTACGTGTAAAACAAATATTACATAGAGACAGTGCAATGTTATTTCTTTGTCGTAATAATCAACTATAAAACTTAAGATTATTATGAAAGTGAACAATGCACACACATTTATTTGTAACGTCTTATTCTGAATCGACATGTTTACTGTTTTCACATGTTATCTGATGGTCACATGCCGTTTGCAGGCTAAATTGCGGCAAAAATCATGTTTGATTTTAGTGTTTATGCTTTTAGCACGTCCGCGGTTTAAATATCGTCCATGCTTCTTTTGATACTTCTGCTTCTTTGTAATTTCGAAGGAAAGCTAAAATGTCAGATGGTAGAGATGGAATCTTAGCTCTCTGTAGCAGATGTGGTTTCATTAGGGCATATGACAAGCCTTTGAGGAATATTGGGAGTTTAGGATGCTTAGAGTTTTCATGGTAGATTATTTGGGCATTGATAACTGCAATGTTCATCAGCGCAAAAAATGTTGCCAAAGGCCATCTTCTCGTAATTCGTGCTACAGAATAGGAGGCACACATTTGATCAACAGTGTCAACTCCTCCTTTTGTGGCATTATAGTCCATAATGATTTCAGGGTTGTTAGTTTCTTTACCGATAGCTCCAGTATCATACATCGTAGATATGAGAATCCCAGCTTTGTTCTTTTTAGTTACGTTGGACACCAAAGTAATATTTTTTTGGTACCCAAATAAAGACAAATTTTGAACTCTATCTTTCTTTGGCAGGAATTCTGGCGGAATCTCACGTTTACTTTTCCTTATTGTTTGCAATGGATGTGACTTTCCTGGTCAGTAAGGAGAATGCTAGCGCGTAACTCGTATACCAGTTATCCGTAGTCATATTCCTACTGCTTCCTTCAATATGACTGGTAAGCCTGCTAACCATGTCTGAAGGAGAATTTGGAGCAGCATATGGCCTTGAGGTTGCTCGCCACAACATATCTCAAAGTTACTGGTGTAAAAAGTTTTCGCATCACAGAGATCAAACATCCTTATTCCATATTTCGTTGGTTTATTTGGGGTATACTGAATGAAGTTACAGCGTCCTCTAAATGCTTGTAACTTTTCATCCACAGTTACGAATTCTCCCACGCTGTAACTGTTTTTGCAATTTCCAATAAACTCGTCAAGAATTGTTCTAATAGCAGCTAATTTGTCCGTTTCTTGTCTCGCTTGTCGTGTTCTTTTATCATCAAATCTGAGACACCGTAATAGGAACAAAAATGCTTGGAGTTCATCACAGCTCTAAATATCTGTATGCCTGATCCATCAGTTGTCCCGAGTTCATTCACATTTGTATGGTTAGCCTTCTTTGTTCCTAAGATGTTGATCAATCCAAAAAACGCCATTATTTCATCTCTCGTTGTGTCTTTGGCATCGTTTTCTTTCACATAATTTACACTAGTCTGTTTATGTTGAATATACGTGTCAGTACATTTGACAACCTCATCGATCGTGTCAATGCTGATTATTTTTGTGAATGCACTTACATCATCCATGACATCCCAGGCTATGGCTTTAGCTCCGGGAAGTGTTTTGACAATGTTCTTACTTTTTGTTTTGTTGCGGCTGTACTGCAAGATTTCTCCCACTTACACGTTTTATTCCTTCCAATATAATACTTGTCATTTGAAACAGATTCGACATCACTTTCTGCGGCTTCAGAGGCACATTCTTGCTCACTTGTTGAATCATGGTCACTCTGTGTGATTTCTTCTTCTTTTTCTTCGTCCTCATCTTCAGAATCAACAAACTCGAAATTTGATACCACAAAATCTGGATCCTCATTGAGTAGCCACTCAACCTCGGAGTCATTATGGCATCTTTTAGTCCTATAAAAGCAAAAATAATTACAAAATATGTAAAACAATTAAGTACTGTAACGTTAAGGTTTTGTACAGCACATAAAACGAAGAAAAAATACTTACTGGTATCGAGACATCAGCAGGCACGCGGCGCACTTTGTGCGCCAACTACACACAGGAGGAAGAAATATAAAATAACTCCACTTGCAACAATCACAGACAGCAACGACTGTTCACAGCAGAAGTCAAGACAACAATGAAGGAATACATGAGAGAACGCAGTGGTACCAACAGATTATATTTCACAGAGATTTTTTAACGAGCTGCACCCGCTCGAGGGTTCAGATTGAGAAATGATGTCGACTTTTAACGATCAGTACTTCCGGACAGTGCCTAACTTATTGCGCCATAACTATAGCTAGTCTACGGCGGGCTAATAACATACTAATTTATGTAGATTACCAATTAATAGTGAGATGATGAATTCGATGTCCGAGGTCCAACTCAACAATATTACGAGGGCAGTTCAATAAGTAATGCAACACATTTTTTTTCTCGGCCAATTTTGGTTGAAAAAACCGGAAATTTCTTGTGGAATATTTTCAAACATTCCCGCTTCGTCTCGTATAGTTTCATTGACTTCCGACAGGTGGCAGCGCTGTACGGAGCTGTTAAAATGGCGTCTGTAACGGATGTGCGTTGCAAACAACGGGCAGTGATCGAGTTTCTTTTGGCGGAAAACCAGGGCATCTCAGATATTCATAGGCGCTTGCAGAATGTCTACGGTGATCTGGCAGTGGACAAAAGCACGGTGAGTCGTTGGGCAAAGCGTGTGTCATCATCGCCGCAAGGTCAAGCAAGACTGTCTGATCTCCCGCGTGCGGGCCGGCCGTGCACAGCTGTGACTCCTGCAATGGCGGAGCGTGCGAACACACTCGTTCGAGATGATCGACGGATCACCATCAAACAACTCAGTGCTCAACTTGACATCTCTATCTCTGTTGGTAGTGCTGTCACAATTGTTCACCAGTTGGGATATTCAAAGGTTTGTTCCCGCTGGGTCCCTCGTTGTCTAACCGAACACCATAAAGAGCAAAGGAGAACCATCTGTGCGGAATTGCTTGCTCGTCATGTGGCTGAGGGTGACAATTTCTTGTCAAAGATTGTTACAGGCGATGAAACATGGGTTCATCACTTCGAACCTGAAACAAAACGGCAATCAATGGAGTGGCGCCACACCCACTCCCCTACCAAGAAAAAGTTTAAAGCCACACCCTCAAGCCGGTAAAGTCATGGTTACAGTCTTCTGGGACGCTGAAGGGGTTATTCTGTTCGATGTCCTTCCCCATGGTCAAACGATCAACTCTGAAGTGTATTGTGCTACTCTTCAGAAATTGAAGAAACGACTTCAGCATGTTCGTAGGCACAAAAATCTCAACGAACTTCTCCTTCTTCATGACAACGCGAGACCTCACACAAGTCTTCGCACCCGAGAGGAGCTCACAAAACTTCAGTGGACTGTTCTTCTTCATGCACCCTACAGCCCCGATCTCGCACCGTCGGGTTTCCATATGTTTGGCCCAATGAAGGACGCAATCCGTGGGAGGCACTACGCGGATGATGAAGAAGTTATTGATGCAGTACGACGTTGGCTCCGACATCGACCAGTGGAATAGTACCGTGCAGGCATACAGGCCCTCATTTCAAGGTGGTGTAAGGCCGTAGCATTGAATGGAGATTACGTTGAAAAATAGTGTTGTGCAGCTAAAAGATTGGGGAATAACCTGGTGTATTTCAATGCTGAGTAAAACAACCCCTGTTTCAGAAAAAAAATGTGTTGCATTACTTATTGAACTGCCCTCGTACTTGAGCAAGAAAGTTCGACGGCTACTGTTACGTGCATAATGTGGTACCGGAACATGTTGCCGCTGGTATAAGACTATGTCAAACGGGCTAATGCGGTGTAAGATGCATAGATCAAGCAGAGCCCGTACTTCAGGTCCAACATCCCCTCACCCCAATAGACAAAATTTACTGAACTTGCTAACAGATAGCACGTACGAGTTGCGTCCGCCCAGCACCTTCTACAACTATAAAAGACTTAAATGACTTATAACATCCATATTCACCTCTGTCCAGTCCCGGCACACGGTCTTAATATGCCAAGAAATTTAAATCAGCCCGCACGCCGATGCAGGGGGGAAATTCATTCTTCATTCTGAAGAAGGTTCGACTATTTACAGCCGATATACTACAAGAGAAGAAGTGGTTCAGTTGCATTCCCAGAACTTCACGGATCAATAAATAACAACTGTATGCAAATTGCATTTTAAGAAAAACGTATCCGAATAAGCTATAGACAGGTGAACCGCTTTCCATGCGTATCGTTACATGCTCAGTGACTGCTTACTGAGTCGAGCATGGAAAGATTGTATTACTTGTGGCCAAACAATTCAGTAATTCGAGCAAGCACATCAGGTCTGATAACAACATGAGTAATATGAACGGCTGTAGGTCTAACAATGAATAAGGAAAGAGGATTGCGGTTAGGCTACTATGAAAAGTGTAGTGAAAGTGTTATCGTAGCAAAAACAGACACGAATCCAACACTCGCCACAGTTTGAAAAACGTGATGTTTTACCGCCAAGAGCTGCTGATAAATATTTTTTATTGAACAATCACTTTCTGTCCAAGGACCATCATCGGGTTCATAAAACATATACAGCATACTAAGAGATATAAAACGAATGGCGTCGAATAATAAAATCCATGAATTCGTCACTGTTATCAAATAGTAATATAAATTACATCGTCAGTCATAAAAATGCGCCAACGATGCACTAATTCGTAAAGTGTAAACAGTCAGCATTAACGTTACGGCCGCATTCTACGTATTGAAATATTGACGAATTCTGAATTTTATTATCTGATGCAACTAGTAATAAGGATGAAAATACCTCGCGAATTTTGTATAGCTTCCAACATGAAGCTATAACAGCGAATGGATTATTGAAGAGGAGTCTGGTGGAGGTAAAAGGAAGTAACTACATGATTCAGCATCGGCCGATAATGATATAATTCAACAATTAACAGCAAAAACAGTAAATACACTTGGTTCTGACGTTCCGTCAAAATGTTCTTTCATTATCTCTGGCAGCCCTTTGTACTAATAGCTTCGGGTACTAATATACTCACGCAGTGAAGTAGACTCGTATTGGATCCTTTACTTTGAAAGTGGTGTAAGTCCATTTGTAGTCTATAGTTGCTCCGCCTCTAACATGATTCTCCGCGAACGGCAAATGAGATTGAGTGGCCACTCTCTCAGCCTTAATTGCCTCCCTTTATGCTATCAGCAAAACAATAACGTATAATGTATTACCTATCAGCCAGGCGCAACGAACAGCGGCAAATACAATTATTTCCTGTGACCCTTCCACGAGAGAGCTTTCTGGACAAACGGGGTATCGCATGATCTGTGATTATTTTTGTAAAGGTCAGTGTATTAAAATAGTAGCCTCGGGCGTTTGAATACGACCGCCACCCCATGACGAAAAACACAAAAAGCAACGCTGCCAGATGAATACGAAGTATAAATAGCGTGCCGCCCCACAGCGAGAAAAACATTTAACAGCACCGGCGTGAAAGTGTTAAATATGACTACAGTTACTGTTATTAATCAAGTAATTATCTTCTCACACAGATAACACAACGCCACTTTGTCAGGCGATTACAGCGTCACAATCTTGGGTCGTTGAGTGTGGCAGCAATCCGAAACAGCGAACAGTTGACACGAAGGGTTTAGAAGAGTGCTGACTTTTAACGACAAGTCTTACTATAGCTATTCTATTGGCGGCTTGTAACATACTAATATATGTAGGTTACCAATTATGAATAATAGGATCGGTTACACATGCAGCCCGAGGTGCGTCCTCACATTGTCAGTACAGGACCTGCAGCATATAAGTTTGACGACCACAGAGACAGATCCAGCTCTTCATCTCTGCAAAACTACGTCAGCCTAGTCTACAAGGCCTACTCTCTATACTTCCTTCCATTACCACGTTAAATATTCCATGATTCCTCAGGATGTGTCGTATTAACTGATGTCTTCTTTACTCATGTTGTGACAAAGTTCTTTTTACCCTGCTCATATTCCGTACTTTCGGATTAGTTGTTCCGTTTATTAACGTAAATTTCTCCATTTTTCTGTAACTAACCATTTGAAAACATTTTAGTCTCTTTTTGTCTGTACTGCTTCCAGTCCACATTTCACTTCGACATAACGTTAAAAACCAGACAGATGCTTTAGCCAAAGACATCCTAACACTTAAATTGACAAAAAACCGGATCCTGCTACTGCTAGTTAACATTTTATATCCTCTTTACGTCTGTTACTATCAGATATTTTGCCGCTCAAATAGCAAAATTCGATTACCAGCTACGATGTTTCATTTCTTAACCTTCCGTCGGGCACGGTTGTTCAAATTGATACACCTCGAAGTTTACTGTAAATTATTTCTCAACGAGTGGCAGCACTGACGCCTACTCGCTAGTAGCTAGCCTTTCCCGAACGTTTGTCATTGTTGTGTGCTTCAGTGTCGATACGACTGCTCTGTTGCCGATATATGTGCTGATTGATCAGTTTGATACACTGCGCCCGTTCGTGTTGCATTTCAACAATTCATTTATTTGGTTATCAACATAACTTAGTAAGTAGTACAATGTTAATATACAATGTGTAATGCACTTATTTTCTTTTTGGACCGTTTAATCGTCAGTTAAGAATGTTTGAGTATCAGGTATTAAATTGATACACTGCGCCTGACTGCGTTATTTTATAGGAATTTTATCATTTTAGGTGTGAGACACTTGATCATGGCAGGCTACAGAAAGACGTACAACCTCCTTGACCCAAATCATGTTGCAAAAATACAAAAAATGTTGTTCGAAGAGGATAGTGATGAAGGTCAAGAGGATTTTGAAGATGAAGTAGACACAGATTGTGATGACGCAGTTGAAGTTCAGCAGGAAGATTCAGAAACAGAGGAAAACGACAGTGAAAACGACGAGGAAGTACTTGAAGAAAGCCAGCATTATTATACTGGAAGGGACAAAGAGACAAAAGGGAATAAAGTTCCACCATCGCAGAGAGTACGTTTCAGGGCCAACAATATTATTCGAAAGTTACCTGGTCCTGTAGGTGCGGCGAAAGCATTGAGAACGCCTGTGGAATGTTGGAATTGCCTCATAGATGACGACATTTTGTCGATTATAGTTCTGTATACCAATCAGTATATTGAGAGCATCAAAGCTTCTTTTCAGTGAGAGAGAGAGAGAGACGTAAAACCTATAGATATTGTTGAATTAAAAGCTTTCATTGCTCTTCTGTTTTTGGCTGGTGTTAACAAAAGTAACAGACAAAGCTTAGAAGATCTGCGGGGAAGTGATGGGGATGGAATTGAAAAATTTCGTCTCGTTATGAACATAAAACGTTTCAAATTCATCATGCGGTGCCTTAGATTTGACAATCGCGATGAAAGGAGAAAATTAGATAAGATAACAGCGATTCGGGAACTATTTTCTCTGTTTGTACAGAATTGCCAGAAATCCTACACCCTCGGACAAAACGTCACAGTAGATGAGAAACTTGAAGGATTCCGTGGAAGGTGCAGTTTTCGCCAATACATACCTAGCAAACCAAACAAATATGGAATTAAGATATATGCTCTTGTGGATTCCCAATTATTTTATCTATATAATCTGGAAATATACGCTGGGCTGTAGCCAGAAGGATTGTACCACGTTAACAATAAACCTTCAGATGTTGTTCTGAGACTATGTGAACCAATTTATCAGTCAGATCGAAATGTGACAGCAGACAGTTGGTTTACTAGTATTGGTTTTATAGAAGAGCTAAGAAGAAAAAATCTTTCTTTTGTTGGGACGATGAAGAAAAACAAGCGTGAGATTCCTCTGGAGTTTGCTACCAGTAAAGGCAGGGCTGTCCATAGTTCACTTTTTGGCTTCAAGAAAGGCTGTACTCTAGTTTGCTACGTTCCTAAAAAGGGGAAGTGTGCTATCTTGGCATCAAGTTTGCATGAAGATAATTCAGTAGATGCTGACACTGGAGATAAACAGAAGCCATCCATTGTAACATTTTACAATAGCACCAAAGGTGGAGTCGACACTACATATAAGTTGACCGCTTCATACAATGTAGCAGGAAACGTGTGCCGTTGGCCCAAGGTCATAATTTTTGCAATGATCAATATGAGTGGAATCAATTCACAAGTAACTTACTGTGACAATAACGAGAATTTTATCCGAGGAAAAGGATTTCTGAAGCAACTCTCACATGCGTTAGTTCTACCTCACTTGGTTCGTAGATGCTTGGACACCTCAGGAATTCACAGAGATCTTCAACTGCGGCTACAACAATATAGGCCAACGTGTGAAGAAGAAGCAGAAGACACAAGCAGAAACGAAGAATAAGGGACTGGGATCAAGAGGAAAAGCTGTAATACCTGCACAGAAAAAAAAAGACTCACAAAATATTGTTGCAAAATGTGTCAGAAGCCTATCTATTTGATACACATTGAACCTTTTTATTCTGAATGCGGAAAAATTCCGCATTCGTTACCACAGTCAAAAAAGTGACGATGAAACAAATGAATGAGTTGTAATATCATTGCTATTCTGCTCCAGTGTCATAATAGCCTTTCTGTAAAGATAATTGTCATTTGTAATGTGCTTTATTAGTGAAATATAATAAAGAACAAATGAAAAAGAGACGTTTTTATCATTTGCTACTAAAGTCCAACATTGACGATAAGAAATCTGAATGATGAATATTTCTACAGCAGTTGTGCTCGTATGTCATATTTGTCTTTCTTTAAATATATTTGGCACTTGTAATATGTTTTGTGAATAATAAATGGTCACGTGAATAAACGGTGTGATCAATTTGGTACAGCGCGCCCGATCTCGCTGCGACAAACACCCCGCCCGACAGAAGGTTAATCTAACTGCGTAATGATTATCTGTCTTAATTCGGCTATTCTGCATTACCTTTGTCTTAATTTTATTTTTACTCATATTATAACCTGTTTTAAAGACAATATCCAATGGTTCAAATAGCTCTAAGCACTATGGGACTTAACATCTGAGGTCATCAGTCCCCTAGACTTAGAACTACTTAAACCTAACTAACCTAAGGACATCACACACATCCATGCCCGAGGCAGGATTCGAACCTGCGACCGCAGCGGTCTATAAGTTAGGTTAAGACAGGCTTTGCTGTCGACGGGACATAAAATTAAAAAATACGTTGAGGTTTGTTCTAACCTTATTTTCCTTGTGATTGATTCTTAGCTATTTAGTTGCAATGTAATTGCACTATTTTTTCATATATGATGAGTTCATAAACTTTGTGTCCTTTCTAACGCACAGCGTTAGTATCAAAGATAGCCCTCAAAGAGCGCGAAAGTATTTGAGACGGTATCTCTATTTTTCTACTCTTTCTTCAGTTGTAGACGTTTTTTGCTTTTAAAATGGGGATATAAGGAAACGAGTTGAAGACAGAGGCTACGGAATAATGAAATGTATGTTGGCAGGTACTGGAAGAGGTGTTGTCTTCTCTATCGTAGATAATAATGAATTGAGTAGCATCTGTGTAATTAGGTGTACTTATTAGCTTTTTAACCCGCGACATAAAACGAGGAGTGTTTTAAGCTGAAATCCTTTATCTGTCTAGAAGTTTGTCTGTGGCATCTTATCTCCGATACTATTGGATTATTCTGAATGCAGTTTTATTCTTTTTAAATTGAAGGCTGGTTTAATCGAGATGGTTCTTAGCTATATTTCATTAAAATCTTCTCTATCGTTTAAAGAACATCAGCTCTAAAAGGTAAAAATATTTGCCGTAACGCGCTCTCTTGCAGTACGTTGCCTAACATGTATGAGGTACGCCATTTCATGAAGTACTAAACTGTGGATCTCATAACGAGATGCATCTCCATAGAATGCATTTGAAAGGCCATACAGCGGTAGCTGGTATAGAAATGTAACCCAACTGGTGTAGAAAAATAAACAGCGCATTGAAGTGTTACGTCCATTTTATTGGAATCTCAATGACAGGAGCTGATGAAGCAGGAAAAATTAATTTGTTTCACCACTTCGAATTATCTACTATATAAATTTCGTTCCACACATAAAACAAACATTTTGCAAGCGCAGAAGATTTTAGTGATCAATATTAAATCATTTTAATTGAAATAGAAAATTACACAATCTACAGGTATTAGGAGATATCCCATGACGTTTGTCAGCTCCGTGAATTCCTCAGTCATCGTACAGCAATGTTTCCCATTCAGCTAGTTGGTGCAATGGTAAGGCACTGCACTCGCATTCGGGAAGAAGGCTGCTTAAATCCCCTTCTGGTCATCCACATTTATGTCTCCCGATGGTTCCATAACTGCTTAAGGTAAGGCCACAGATGGTCTCCTTTTCCATCCTTCTCTAAGGACCTTGTCGTCAACATGACGTTAAAATCAAATCTTGTTTCGTTCCTTTCTTATTATTCCCCCACTTTGGTGTTCCATTCATGAATCAACCGCAGGAAGAATAATTGTCATCAAGCCCATGAACTTAAAGTCCTGTCACATTCATTTCGAAAGATATAAGTAGCAGGAAGTAACATGTTACTTGACTCATATTGAAGCACGCCACAGCTGCCGGCTACAGACAATATCCACATCGTTAAATGGACCTAGGAAGTTCTTAGCTGTCTTTGACAGAATTACTTTGTCACCGGCAAAGTTCTAATTTCTACTACCAGAACTTTAATTCATATTCTAAAATTATCATTAATTTCCTTCACTTTTTGCTCAATGTGCAACAACTTAAACTCACAATGTATAATTACTAATGGGAAATACCAAGATGTGACAGAAAAAGGAATGATCACGTAAAACCAGTATTAGGGAAGGGACATGGAATACATGGAATGTTTTTTTGTGTGAAAGAGCAAATCCTTTGTGAAGTAAATTGCAATAATGACATTAGTGCAACGAATTCCAAAGTACTTTTCAGTTGTTTGTAGTGCTCATCCAGTAGACAAAGCAGCTGGGTTCGGACAAATTCAGCGACACGCTGCTAGGGTCATAACAGGTTGGTTCAGCCCACACGTAAGTGTAACAAAAAGTCTCGGGGAATTAAAATGGAAATACCTGGAAGAAAGATGACTTAGAATTCGAGAAACCTTGTTGGTTAAATTTAGAGGACCTATATTCAAAGAAGACCGTGCGATAAACGTGCTGCCACCATAGTTTATCTCCTGTAGATATAATGAGAATAAGATGAGAGAGATTAGGGTCTTTACAGATGAAATTAGACAATCAATTTTCCTTCCAAAATATGAGTGGAATATGACAGAAGATCGATAATTTAGGTAGGAAGATCCCTCCACCGTGGACTGTACAGTGGTTTACGTCCCCACATACAGACTGGTGATCGAACGGGGATTTGAATCCTGCTCGTTCTGCACACGAGTCCAGTGTTTTAGAACTACGCCACCTCATTCAGTGGAAATTTTCGAAACGCAACTCGTATGTACTGTGCTTGTAAACAGCGTGAGTGAATCAGAGTTCCTTGTTTGGAGGTTTGTTACTAGACTGAGATAAGTAGAATTACGTACCTAACTCACCTTTAGTCTGGTCTTAGAACGATAGTTCAGCCTCCACTCAACATGAGCGTCATTTAATACGAAGAGAAATCACGCCGTATGAAAATAATTTCTGTCTTGCTATTACGTTTTTCGTGTTTACAAACGAATCCTAAAATCAATCTTACATTTCAAATACAAATAAAATAGTTCTTCGGACATACCAGCGAAGCAAATACGCTCTCTAGCTAACCCAAGATATGCCCATTCCTAACCATATTTGCAGACCAAGTATTTATTTCATAAATATTTAACAGTTTGGAAACTTGTAAAGAAGTCTGATAAACTTCGGAAGAAGAAGGGAAAGCTGCTGGGTACACTTACTTTCATGTGTATATGCCGCAATGAAGGTACAATTCCACAATTTGCAAGATTTGTTCAATTTATTAATGGCGGGACTGCTAATATGAATAAGAAATGCGCCAGCCTTGAGCTAATGAGAAAGCGTATTCGCTTTACTCCTAGACAACTCGCTGTTACATCGAAGGAACTATTATATTTGCATTCGAAACATTAGAATGATTTTAAGATCCTGCTGTAAATCCAACAAACTTACTACGAGTCACTACGCCGGCAAAGAATACGAAATTGTCATCTCTATTTTAGAAGTGGGAATTCACCAGGAAGTCCAATTACTATATTGCTTTCGGTCCGAAACAGGAGCAGATTTGAAGGGGAATTCTGTTCGAAAATCCTCATTTTTATCCAAGAGGTTGCTATCGCAACGAGAGCACCGGCTGTGATCTACACAGTAAACATTTGCTCGTCCCTTTCGCTTCCATTAAAACACGCTGCGGCCTTTGGCTTCTGGTACGCGATGCGCGCCTTTTTCTTTCCTCTCACTTGCTCCACTTAAACTTCTCAATTTGGCTGCCGGTTTAAAGACTGAGCCGCAAGTCTGCCAGCCGGGCAGCTGTTACTATCAAAGCAGTCGCTGCTATGTGGCTTAATAAAGTGCTCTCGCTGGGTTTGGCATTTCATTTGCTCTTCTCCGCCCTTCCCGCCGCTACATTCCGGGTAAAACGCCTCGACTTTCTGATGTAGCACTGACCGACAGAACTCGTTAGAGAGCACGGTACTTGGCATTCCGACAGTTTTGCTCGAAAATTACCTCTCCTTCATACAAGCTGCTGACGTGCAACGTTTAACCTGGCGATCGGACAAAAGTAAATGCACCCATACTGGGGACCGTGGAGTTGTTAGGATATCACTAAATAGCTTTCACTCGGGATTTCCGACTGTAGCTATTTAATTTGGATTTTCGTGCTATTTCGGTGGCATGCACACGTTCCTCCATTCCTATCTGCATTTTTTAAACCAGCTGAAGGCTCCGAAATGAAACCGAGATCCTAGCTTTTGCACGTAAGCTCCGAATAATTGCAGCGCGCTGCCTGTAGAGACCTTGCACCGTCCGCAAAAGCAAGAAAAATAAGTGGGTCCGCGTAGTTTCTGTGAGGCCAGAAAGTAAATTGCATAAAATTTTGACAACAACTAAATTACAAGATAGGAATGCACCTTTTGAAACACTGCCGCAACAACTATGAGGCCGTAAAATGTTTCAGCAACGACGACTAGGAGAAAGTATTTTGAAATTAAATTAACTTAGTAAATATATGAAGCTAAGTTCAAAATAAAACTAAATAGTTCATATTGCATGTATATTTACAATACAGTGTAATGGGAATGAAAAAAATGAAAGGGAAACGTAAATGAAGCATTGCACTACTAAAACATCCAATGCTCTGCCTTTTACAAAAATATACACTTGATTAACATTTTGACTGCGTTAAGTAGACGACTGGCGTTTAGAGGGACTCATTCAATCGCTGTAATCGTTCATTTGGCTCAAAGACTTATTGTCGTCTTATTCTCTAAGTTCTTTCTGATACACGACGTTCTAAAATGCTTGGAGGTAGGAACTCCTTTTCATTAGGAGTTTTTCCGGTGAAAGCCATAGGATTCGTGTAGTGTGTACTTACATCTAGTATAGTATTATAAGGAGTTGTGACGGCGAGGGGTCATTCTGTCTTTTGCAACACATATTTACTTGCTTTAGTGATCTGCTTAGAGCCACGGCCTGCCCCTGAAGTGGAGAATAATGCGGTTCAATCGGAAAAGCAGATTAGAAGAAAGGGCAAAATACACTCCTGGAAATGGAAAAAAGAACACATTGACACCGGTGTGTCAGACCCACCATACTTGCTCCGGACACTGCGAGAGGGCTGTACAAGCAATGATCACACGCACGGCACAGCGGACACACCAGGAACCGCGGTGTTGGCCGTCGAATGGCGCTAGCTGCGCAGCATTTGTGCACCGCCGCCGTCAGTGTCAGCCAGTTTGCCGTGGCATACGGAGCTCCATCGCAGTCTTTAACACTGGTAGCATGCCGCGACAGCGTGGACGTGAACCGTATGTGCAGTTGACGGACTTTGAGCGAGGGCGTATAGTGGGCGTGCGGGAGGCCGGGTGGACATACCGCCGAATTGCTCAACACGTGGGGCGTGAGGTCTCCACAGTACATCGATGTTGTCGCCAGTGGTCGGCGGAAGGTGCACGTGCCCGTCGACCTGGGACCGGACCGCAGCGACGCACGGATGCACGCCAAGACCGTAGGATCCTACGCAGTGCCGTAGGGGACCGCACCGCCACTTCCCAGCAAATTAGGGACACTGTCGCTCCTGGGGTATCGGCGAGGACCATTCGCAACCGTCTCCATGAAGCTGGGCTACGGTCCCGCACACCGTTAGGCCGTCTTCCGCTCACGCCCCAACATCGTGCAGCCCGCCTCCAGTGGTGTCGCGACAGGCGTGAATGGAGGGACGAATGGAGACGTGTCGTCTTCAGCGATGAGAGCCGCTTCTGCCTTGGTGCCAATGATGGTCGTATGCGTGTTTGGCACCGTGCAGGTGAGCGCCACAATCAGGACTGCATACGACCGAGGCACACAGGGCCAACACCCGGCATCATGGTGTGGGGAGCGATCTCCTACACTGGCCGTACACCACTGGTGATCGTCGAGGGGACACTGAATAGTGCACGGTACATCCAAACCGTCATCGAACCCATCGTTCTACCATTCCTAGACCGGCAAGGGAACTTGCTGTTCCAACAGGACAATGCACGTCCGCATGTATCCCGTGCCACCCAACGTGCTCTAGAAGGTGTACGTCAACTACCCTGGCCAGCAAGATCTCCGGATCTGTCCCCCATTGAGCATGTTTGGGACTGGATGAAGCGTCGTCTCACGCGGTCTGCGCGTCCAGCACGAACGCTGGTCCAACTGAGGCGCCAGGTGGAAATGGCATGGCAAGCCGTTCCACAGGACTACATCCAGCATCTCTACGATCGTCTCCATGGGAGAATAGCAGCCTGCATTGCTGCGAAAGGTGGATATACACTGTACTAGTGCCGACATTGTGCATGCTCTGTTGCCTGTGTCTATGTGCCTGTGGTTCTGTCAGTGTGATCATGTGATGTATGTGACCCCAGGAATGTGTCAATAAAGTTTCCCCTTCCTGGGACAATGAATTCACGGTGTTCTTATTTCAATTTCCAGGAGTGTATAACTGACAACAGTGTGAATAAATAGAGAATTCATTCTAACGGAACTGACTCAGGCTACTAAATAAGACAAAATCTTTTCTAAAACGTCTGTGCTACATTCACCCTTTTAACAATACGTACACCGGTATCCAAGTCCGCTCTAATGCGCAGCTCTTGACGTTAAAAATATACAGTTGGTCATAGTTTGTACCATTAAGTTCACTCATATAGCAAGTTCTCTCAGTAGGAGCCAGATTAAGTCCAGAAATCGAGACCTGCTGTCCAGACGACCTCAACTTTCACCACTCTGGTAAGCTCGCACTATGTTAAACACTTCATCAACACTCAGCAATCTGAAGCTTCGAAATGACGAATAAATAGCAAGCCATGCGGAGTTTTTTAATCCGAGGGTGGAAAGTCATAAGGACCAGAATGAAATTTTCACTCTACAGCGGAGCGTGCGCTGATATGAAAATTTCTGGCAGATTTAAACTGTGTACCAGACCGAGACTCGAACTCGGGACCTTTGTCTTTCGCGGGCAAGTGCTGTACCATCTTTTTTTTATCTCATTTTGTTCGTTAGTGTTCGTTGTATATTTTTTGGGCGGACGTTCCATGGTTCTTGTTCGAGTTCATCGTTAATGCATGAACACAGTTTTTTTTATTATAGAGGGCAGCTAACTCTGACCGAACACGCTGAGCTACCATGCCGGCACCATCTGAGCTACCTAAGCACTACTCAGTCGACTTTCCCGCTTCGCTCACGCAAGTTGCAACCATCTGCCGCTAGAGCGCTCCGAATGGCAGCGTCTAACATGGCGGTGTTTAACTATGTTGTTGGTGAGAAAAGAAACAGCGTGCTGTACTTGTGTTTCTTAGCCCAGAAAAATTGCCTCCAGTTGCAATCCATAGACGAATGAAAGCTGTGTGCAGTGGTAACTTTATCGACATAAATAACGTGGGCTCACTGACAACGATCATCCTCCGTACAGTCCTGTCTTGGTCCCATCCGACTTTCTTCTGTTTCCAGAACTTAAAAAAACAAGTTCGAGGACTTCAGTTTGGTAGTAATGAAGTGGAGCAAGCGGAGGTGAGGTCAAACATTCTACAGTGATAGTATCCATAATCTAGTCTTTCGATAGGAGAAATGTGTGTGCCGCCAAAGCGACTATGCTGAGAAATAAATATGTACACATGAAGAATAAAGATGTGAAATGTTAATAATGATCGTTTTTTTAAAATTCTTTAAGAGTTTTCAGATAAAAAATTGGTTTCAGCAGGCCCTCGTAGATTTAAGTTTCCCGCGACTTCCTTAAATATTTTAGGCAAATGTCAGCATGGCTCCTCTCAAAGGACACGGCTGGTTATCTTACTCATCTTCCCTATCCTTCCCCAACCCGAGTTCCTGCGCTATTTCTAATGACCTAATTAATTCTCAACTTGTTTTAAATATCCAGAAATGTAAAACTGTACACTTCACAATACGCCGAAACGTAGGTCTATATGGCCATAACATAAATGATTCACAATTAAAATCAGATGACGTTTACAGGGATCGGCCACGGCGTGCCAAACCGCACGCAGGGAAGATGTGGAGGCCACAGGCGGGCCGAGGATTGGCCTGTCTCGGAACTCGGTGTTTCTCAGTAGTGGCCGGTAAACGCGAGATTTCATTTAGTACTGCGGTGTGGTATTTTTCGGTCGCCACAACTCTCTTCAGTTCGGAAGAATCGTGGTGTCGGCGCTGTTTAGTCTTCGCTAGTTGTTCGCGCTCCGTAGGACGTTTACAAATCAAATGGCTGAGTGCACGAAAAGAGGCAGTCTAGCGATCTTTTATCACAAGACTTTGAAACTGAGTGGGAATGACAGAAGAGAAGGACAAGAATTCTCAGTATCTATTGTGTATTCTCACAGTCGACGGGTACAGCAAATTTACTATGAAAGGATTTAAAGGTCTAGCTGACAGTGAAAGAGCAAAATATCACAGCCATCGACAGAAGAGATTCATTGCTCTGTACATAAAGAAGCACTTAATGCTAAATTTTAGGTATGGTGCACGTGTAGAAAATGGTGGTAAGAACAGTAAAATTTCTGAAGTCGCACGTATTATTCCACTGTCAGTTGTAACAGTTTTCGATGGAACTGAACGAAGAGTATGAAGACTTTATATATTACTGCAAAGTATGTTGGTTAAATCAAAGGGCATGCCTGTAACAATTTTTCGATTTGAAACCCGCTGTTGTTGAATTTATTTAGGAAAAAAGGAGTGCAGTAACGAAAATTAGAATATCCGGAATGGATTGCAAACCTCACATCTTAAGTGGACTGCACACCGCCGACAATAAGACACTGTGACGTGAAGAACAAGTAATTTCTGATCTGATGTGGATGCATTTAAAAAGAAAATGCCATTGGGGAAGGGACAAATGGTTCAAATGGCTCTGAGCACTATGGGACTCAACTGCTGAAATCATCAGTCCCCTAGAACTTAGAACTACTTAAACCTAACCAACCTAAGGACAACACACACATCCATGCCCAAGGCAGGATTCGAATCTGTGACTGCTGCGGCAGCGCGGTTCCAAACTGTAGCGCCTAGAACCGCTCGGCCACTCCGGCCGGCCGGGAAGGGACAAATTCTGACAAAAAATGCCAAGGATATCCCTAATCCCTCTGGCATTAAAGAAAACCTAAGGTATGTAGAATTCATTGCATTGAAATAATTACAAGGACAGTTTTTTAAACGTTTTGATGACACTGCCAATCTTACATCTGTTTTCGAGACCGCCTGCCGTTTCAGTTGAGAGTGCCACTATGTATAAGCCGATACATACTGACTGATCTGCAGTGTAATTCCCATATTAAAGACAAATCCTTTTACGTTAAAACTGTTCAGGGTGTCTACATTGTTATCGTCAGGTAGGGTTTCCGCGCCTCCATAATGAGGCTGCAGAATTACTACAATATTTACTTCAACAGAAGTTTGTGGAAGACCTTTTTCGATTATGAAACTAAATAAGTCACACTTACATGACTAAATGAGTTCAAAAATGTGTGAAATTGTCTGCCTCTGTCCGTATGCTGACAGTTTATACCAAATAAATATCATATTATGTCTTCAGCGTGCCATATATAATTCAATAATACTGAAAATTTAGTTTTCGGTGATCTACGTTGTTGAGAAATGTGAAATTTAGAACCAAGGTGTATGCAGTGGGACTGCATACTCTCATTTAAATACGAGGGGTGTTCGAAAAGTCTGTGTAAAGTTCGAGAGATGGCACCACCGGCGCGTATCGAGGTCATGTTTGGTTAGTAGCATCTTTGGAAAGAACGCACAAAAATTTTCAGCCATATTGGTCTATTCCTTTGTGTGCGGTATTCGTGTGAATCAAGGAAGTCGAGTGATTGTCAAAAATGGACGAAAAAGAATTTAGTGTGGTGATTAAACATTACTTTATGAAAGGCAAAACACCTCAGGAGACTAAAGAGAAGCTTGATAAACATTACGGCGACTCTGCACCTTCGATCAGAACAGTTTATAAGCGGTTTCAAAATTTTCGGAGTGGCCATATAGGCACAAGTGATGGTGAACGTTCTGGACGCCCTGTGGAGGTTACGACTACAGAAATCATTGATAAAATCCATGATATGGTGATGGATGACAGAAGAGTTAAGGTGCGTGAGATTGTTAGTGTTGTGGGCATCTCGAATGAACGGGTACATAATATTATGCATAACATTTGGACATGAGAAAGCTATCCGCAAGACGGGTTCCGCGATTGCTCACACTTGACCAAAAACGGAATCGTGTGAAGTGTTGCAAGGATGATTTGCAGCTGTTCAGGAAGAATCCTCAGGACTTAAAGCGTCGTTTCGTCACTGTGGATGAAACGTTGATACATTATGATACTCCTGAGACCAAACAACAATCTGAACAATGGGTTACCAAGGGAGAATCTGCACCAAAAAAGGCGAAGACCATTCCTTAAGGTTATGGCGACTGTCTTTTAGAATTCGCAAAGGATAATCCTCATCGACTATCTGGAAAAGGGTAAAACTATTACAGGTGCGTATTATTCATCATTACTGGACCGTTTGAAAACCGAGCTGCAAGAAAAACGTCGGCGATTGGACCGCAAAAGTCTTCTCCATCACATCATTGCACCAGCACACACCTCAGCAGTTGTGGTCGCAAACTTATTGGAAATAGGATTCCAACTCGTTTCACATCCCCCCTATTCTCCATACCTGCCTCCCTCGGACTACTATTTGTTCCCCAATATGAAGAAATGGCTGGCGGGAAAAAGATTTTATTCAAATGAGGAGGTGATTGCAGCAACTAATAGCTATTTTGCAGCCTTAGACACTTCCTATTATTCGGAAGGGATCAACAAATTAGAACAGCGTTAGACGGAGTGTATAAGTCTAAAAGGAGACTATGTCGAAAAATAAAAAAGGTTTACCCCAAATACGTAAGTAGTTTTTATTTTTGCACGGACTTTTCAAATGCCCTTAGTGTATGGCAGAAAGAGTCAGACTTCAGGAATTGTGAAACCAACCCTGTCGTCCATGACCGCGTGCCACAAAGGGCGCAAATTCACCACGACATGGGGAAATTCACAGACGTCTATTGTCTACTGAGGGCTACGCTCTGTAGTGTGCGAGTGAGACAGACGACAACCTATTTCATAGGGAAACCCAGAAGAAAACGTTTGTGGCCAGGGATACGTAGCAGTGTTATATATGGTGGACCTAAGATCAGCCATAAAGGGAAACATTTATGAAAACTACTTAATTCTGTAGTAATGCAGGGAATAAAGTCACAGTAATTTTAATCTACCATCTTTCATAAATTTTCATGGTGATCCCAATAAAACTTCAATATTGATCATATTTATAGTAGTTTAGGATTTACTGTTAAAGTGAAATTCATAAGTTTTGTAACAAAGACTTGAGTGCTAAAGTCTGGACGCTTTGGTCGATCTTAACGATCGACATTTCATATAGAAGCGCATCATTAAAATGACAAACGGTGTAAATATCAGCTCTGTAACTTCATTGGTTAAAAATAAATAGCAAACTTAAATTATCAGTATTTTCAGTTAAGCATCAGATCATCATTTCCTCCACACAAAACACATTGAACGATGACAGCATGACACCTTATTGAATCATTAGGTAAAAGAATATTTGTTTTAAAGTTTAGTGCATCATATTTACATTTGTTTCTTATTTATTTACCAGAAAGAACATTGGTGCAAGGCTACTGGCCGTGACATTCAAAGTTAAGAAGGAAATGGTACTGGTTTTATGTAAAAGAATTTAACGTTTATTATGTAATGGATATTGTTGTTACTTTATTTTGGACGTGAAAGTGGTCAAGCTTTGATTATTTAAATATGTTAAAATGTAAAATAATGTAGAGTAAGCTGTAGCCAATCAGATGGACGGTTTCAGGAAAGGGAGCTGTACCAGTCAGTTGAGCGAGGATTTTCGGTGCGTCGGAAACGCGGCCTGGGACGGGCCGAGGGCCGGATGCAGACTCGAAAGCGGATGCTCGGTCTTTAGGAAACTAGGAAGTGAAACGACTTAGAAAATTTCACGTTGTGTGGTATCGCGGGACTTAGTCTCTGAGCGGTGAGCAGCCGCGCACCTGGTGCGTAGTTAACGAGGTGGAGTATTAGACTTGTAATTCGCCATGAGACTGTGAATGATCGAACTGTGTCAGATGGATATGCGCTCGAGTGTAACAGTAACTCTAAATACGACCACTTTCTGAATAAACATTATTCTAACCAAATCGCAACTGTGTGGCCTACATCATTTTATGGGTCGTTAATTTAGTTACCGATATTATTATTACTGTTACTATGTGCTATGTTAACTTTGTATTTCGCTAACTTGCCATCATCCAGACAATTTAAGCAAAGGGTCACAAGTGTCTAATTTAGGGCGTGTAATGCGACACTTGCGGTTCGCCCACTAGACGAGTTTGAGCCAAGAAATTTCGGCGAAGAGGAACCGCATGTGAGTCCCAACATCTTTAGGATGTTAGCCCGCAATCATTTTTAGAAATGTGAAGTGGAATGATCACACAGGGTAATATTAGATAAGGAAGGTGACAACCTTCGCATCGTTGGCAGGATACTAGCTAAATGCAGTCGGTCTACGAAGGAGACTGCTAACAAATCACTTGAGAGTCCAATCTTAGAATGTTGCTCAACTATGTGGAACCCAAAATAAACAGTACTAACTGCGCATAGTACACGTTCAAAAGGGCGGCACTATTAGTCGCAGTTCGACTCAACGGAGAGTTTTATGGAAACGTTAAACAATCTGAAGTACTAAACGCTTGAGCTTAGACGTCAGTTATAGCGTAAAAGTCTACTGAAAAAGTTTCAACAACGAGCATTCGTCAGCCGTAGGCACTGTGAAAACGACATTAGAATAATTACAATGCGCACAGAGGTAGTCATTCTCTCCGCCCTTTACACATGACTGGAACACTTGTGATACCATGCTAAATATCATCTACCATTCACTTTACAGTGGTTCGTAGAGTGTGTATGCAGATGTACGTTCAGGAACTACAGAGGAAAAATATTTTGAAATACAGATTCTCAAAATAGTGTCTCGTTTCTGTCTTGGAATTAGGATGCGGGCTGCTTCTGTATTTTTGGTCGGAACATGTATTTCCTTTGTTTGACACTGCTATATACTTGTCTCCTCATTTACAATGAGTTGTCCATTTGCTGGTGTTCAGTGTCTTTTTGAAAGTAGATGTAACTATGTGCTTGGATATGTGTCTAGCATTATTGTACATAACAACAAAAAACGACGCCCTTTGCCGTTTCACTCGATAAATAATCGAAACATATCACAGGACAATCAGAAAGGCTCATAATTATGATTTATCGTGCAAATGATTCGTTGACATGAATCTAGCTAACTAACTCTGTCCAGCGCAGAACACTGCACTGAGTTACTATAATGCGTTTCGTTGTAATGCTACCTAAGCTACCCAGTGGTGTCATGATACGCCGTACAGTGCCAACGAAATACTTCCCATGGGTCTCGTCCGCAAACCAGACGTAGGAAACCCACTCGGCAAGCCGGTAGACACCCTGTCGTTGTGTACAGTACTCCGGTGAGTGAATTGGTCTGTTTAAAAGAGCGTGATTTTGTGTCGTTGGAGAGTTTTGTATCTTGATTCTTGCTGAGTGCCGGTTTTTGTCTTAGTGCTGTTATAGGTTCTTGGTACGTATATTTCTGCTTGGGTCGATTGAGCTGCTAAATATCCAATGAATAACTGCAGCGACTGCTGCTTTATTCGGAGTCTTGAGTACCATTCTCAGATTCTTGCAGCTTGTATGGATATAATGCGTATTTTGTAGCGCGGCTTTCAATGTCATCAGAAACTTGCAAAAGCGTGTAAATATCTGACATCTAAATAATGAAATTTAAGTCCATTATTTGTAATCATAACATTTATAGACATCAAATTTCAGGAGGTATTATCTCAAACACCAGAAGATACGTGAATATAATATTTTGTGTCCAATGTGTAAATACAGGTATGCATAACGAACATTACTCTGTTCACCACGAGATTCTCATAGCTCGCTAATCTCTCGAATTTTTCAACGTAAATGAACTGGAAACATAGAACAGAAATTCGAAGAATAAGTTTCTGAGCAATTTGGGGCAGCAAGTTAGAGTTGCAGATAACAGTTCCACCACTTTTCTCTGCTACCGCAACTGTGTTTAAAAACCCAAAAGAACAAACAATTGTCATCAGAAGCTACTGGATGATAAGAAAACTGGACGTTACTATCCAGCCAGCACGGAAGATTGCTTTTACAAGACACACGTCGGCCATCACTCAGAGTTATGCCGTTCAAAGCTGTGAAGGGAAGACAGAGAGAAAATTTGTAGAAACACTTTAATGAAAATTCATTTTGACCACATCCTCGATATGAAAATACCTTTTGATGACATCCTCGATTACATGAGAGACTCGACTACAAACATTGAACTACAACGTTGTCGCTTTTTACAGAGAAAAGGTCTGCACGATACTGGAAGAGATTATAATCTCAAGTCCTTGACGGGAGACACATAAAGACAGTACTACTTTGGAGTAAGAGACGTTAGTATCAGGTTCTCTAGTGCAGCTATACAAGCCTCAGGGATAAAAATCTGAGACGTATCCGCACTTGCATAATGAAAATTTCGCACTAGTAATAATGAATGTGGCTCTGACGGAAATACTGCGTCAGTACGGCCTTAACTGCTTTTGCATGGACAATAAACACGGATTAAATGCCTATGGTTTTGAGCTAACATCTCTTCTTGTACTCGACGAGTTCTTCCACAGTTTCCCTTGTGCCTATATGTTTTCTAACAAGTGATCTTTCTGTTATGAAAGAGACGCTGTGGTAAGACCTCTTAATGTGTCTGTGTCCAATATGGCAGAAGTAATTTCACAGGGCCTGGTCGAAAGTCATTTAGCTACCGAAACACAGATTATACTGTTCCTGACATGCTGGGGGCTCTTGGAAGAAGAGTCTCTCCCAGATCAAAGGACGCTATAAGCAAACAGAAGTACGTAAAATTATTAAAACTGTAATGGAGCAGGAAGATCAGAAGATTCATCGAAATTTGCTTGATGAGGCTGTCAGTCATGTGAAATAGGACCCTGATAGCCTAGACTTTGTAATTTATTTTGATAACATCAATAAATCGTAAGTCGGTCCAACTGTTACCGCGGATCTGAGTACGAACATGCGCTTAAAACAAATGCATGGCATACGAAACATATATATCTAAACGGAACTAAACGTAACGATTAGATATGTCATTCATGTACCGACGCTGTAATTACGAGACATTATATGAGGGATAAATATACTTATATAGAGGCAAGATAAAATCAAAGCTTTAGCCACAAGGTAGCGGCATAGGATTTGTTTACAGCTCACCTCCGGAGACGTGTTTTATGAAAATTATGTTTAGAAAGTACGTTTAGAGGAAGGTAATCAGGCGTACTACGTGAAGAAAATTAACAGTTCGTGCAGATGCGAGCTGAGGTGCCATGACTATCAAACTAGCGGTTATGTTTTCGCGTGTAGCTGTATCGATTCAACGATAAAGTTTAACATGTGAAACACATTCACTTGATTTATGGAGTCACTGTTACAAAAACAGACCATGATGCCGAATTCCTGGACAAAAGTTAAGTTACAGATGAGTCAGGCATTTCTGAACTCCATTGCGTAATAGCTAAAAAGCTACAAAATCCTACTATGGTGGTGGTGGTGGTTAGTGTTCAACGTCCCGTCGACAACGAGGTCATTAGAGACGGAGCGCAAGCTCGGGTTAGGGAAGGATTGGGAAGGAAATCGGCCGTGCCCTTTCAAAGGAACCATCCCGGAATTTGCCTGAAACGATTTAGGGAAATCACGGAAAACCTAAATCAGGATGGCCGGAGACGGGATTGAACCGTCGTCCTCCCGAATGCGAGTCCAGTGTGCTAACCACTGCGCCACCTCGCTCGGTAAAATCCTACTATGGCCGAACGATTTACAAGCAAGAAGGCTAATAGGGAAAAAATGGCTCATTATTTCCTTCAGCTTGTGAATGAAGAGGCTTTAACAAAGCAATATGACCCCTATGACTAACGACTCTGGCACTAAAATCCACATCGGCTTAGGGGTAATTTCTACTGGTAAAAAGAAATAAATTTGAACCTCAAAGAAGATTTGCGTCTATGAAAAACAACGGAAGAGGATATCTATGTTGATTGCGAAGCCAACTGCTTCTGTACAGGAAACCACTGCAAGAAAATTGGGGCTCAAGAAACACGATGAGGCAGAAGCAAATTCGCCTGATTCTTAGCGCCCTCTTACTGTCGCAGACCTAGAGACTTTTGGGACGGCAGTAAGTGGAGAACAGTTCTTTATGTATTAAGTACACAAGGTCCTCTAAACTTGACTCTTGTAAATAAGTAACTAGTATAGAGTAATGAATGGTTCAAATGGCTCTGAGCACTATGGGACATAACATCGGAGGTCATCAGTCCCCTAGAACTTAGAACTACTTAAACCTAAATAACCTAAGGACATCAAACACATCCATGTCCGAACCAGTATTCGAACCTGCGACCGTAGCGGTCGCGCGGTTCCAGACTGAAGCTCCTAGAACCGCTCGGCCAGAGTAATGAAGATGTAAGGTATAGTTCTGTCTTGTATTGTTCTGCCTTGTGTTCGTGAATGATCGTGTAGTCCTACCTACTACAAGGTACAGCAATTGTTCAGTGCAGCATGTGTTATGCCCCGCTTTTAAACAGTCTGATTTCTCTGCATTACTCCTGTGAATTCCTTAACAACCGTGAGGTCGTCTCTCTGTGCGGCTATGATGAAAAGTAGTTCTTGTACGAAAGAAATTCGTGGTAGCTTATTCTCTTTTACAATCAAGTGCTAATACACTGAAATATACTCTATGTTGACAAAGGGGCAATAGTAATCGTCGCTGTGGTAAATACAAAATTTGGAACAATGGGCGGTTTACAATCTGTTTGTTATTTGATTGGTGGACTACGATGTATTCGTTCCCGGGTTCGATTCCCGGCGGGATCAGCGATTTTCTCTGCCTCGTGATGACTGGGTGTTGTGTGATGTCCTTAGGTTAGTTACGTTTAAGTAGTTCTAAGTTCTAGGGGACTGATGACCATAGATGTTAAGTCCCAAAGTGCTCAGAGCCATTTGAACCATTTTGAACATTACCGACTTATCTGAAGTATCAAAAGTTCGTAAATTCGTTATTGTAGAGCGTGGTACGACAAAGGTGTTGGTAACAAGAAGCACATTTACGAACAATCTATTATTTGGTTCATTTATCCATTTCCCTAGACCGTTGGTCTAGGGGCGTCTTTGATTAGTAATCACAACGTCCTCGGTCCTAGTTTCGAATGTCGTCACTCCTTAAATTCTGAATAAAAATTATCAGCTATGGCGGCCGAGGGCATCCGGCATTAAGAAGATCGATACGGAAATACTAAGGAATGAAAAGATATGCTTGAAATTCTCTTAGACTATAGATAATACAATAATGAATAGCTTAGTAGGCAGTTCACTTGAAGAGGAATTGACATCCCGAAAAAGGACAGTCACAGTAGTTGCAAAGAAAAACGTAGGTACAAAGAAGACAACTGCGAAGAAACCATGGGTAAGAGAAGAAATACTTCAGCTGATCGAAGAAAGAAAGAAGCAGGAAGATGTTAATGGAAATTCAGGAATACACAAATACAAGTCACTTAGGAACATAACCGATAGGAAATGCTGGGAAGCTCAGGAAAAATGGCTGCCTGAAAATGTGAAGAAACAGAAAAAGGACTGATTGTCGGAAGGACTGACTCAGCATACGGAAAGTTAAACTCATAGGCGATAACAAAGAGTGCAATGGGAATTCCACTGTTAAATGCAGAGGTGAGAGCGAATATGTGGAAAGAGTACACTGAAGGCCTCTTACAGAGGCCGTCAAACGTTGCCCCTCTCGCGCTCGTTATCGTCACCGGGAGCGCCTTTCCCGGGAGCCCCCGTGCCGAAAGTGGTCTCGTGAGCGAGGCGACTCAGCACTCCCGGTTAGCGCACATCCCCGACAGCCGTGCTCACCAGCAGCCGGATTCTCACGCCCGTCCAACACACGTCTACATTACTATGGATGGTACTTTGCGAAATCCTTGACATCTGCTTATGAGTATACATCTTTAAATAAGCAAGAAATATATAGAGAAACACAAGCGGAATTGATACAACCTGTCACACTGGTTACTGACGTTTAACTGGAATAATGAAGTTCCTAAAGGAGTACGATATAACATAAAAATACGATTGAAGATAGTTGCGTATGTGAAGAGAGGGTTGGTTTCGTGTCCCAGTTATCCATTAAGTCTTCGCTGTATCCAGAAAATCTATTTTACTATCTTCCTGCTTATCATAGGCGCCACTTATCATTTTGTGTGTGTGTGTGTGTGTGTGTGTGTGTGTGTGTGTGTGTGTGTGTGCGAGAGAGAGAGAGAGAACGCTTGTGCGTTGCTCAAGGCCCTTTTCTTCAAATGGTTCAAATGGCTCTGAGCACTATGGGACTCAACTGCTGTGGTCGTAAGTCCCCTAGAACTACTTAAACCTAACTAACCTAAGGACATCACATACATCCATGCCCGAGGCAGGATTCGAACCAGCGACCGTAGCGGTCGTGCGGTTCCAGACTGCAGCGCCTTTAACCGCTCGGCCACTCCGGCCGGCGGCCCTTTTCTTACAAATACTTTCCTTCCTATGCGCATGTGCTTATTTCTAAAGAGCTCTGAAGAGCTTGTGGTGTAAGAAATGCCATATTTGTTCCAGCCCCTGAGATGTTTCACAAATGTGTGAAGTTAACGATGATATGGCGGGAAGACCTGCACGGTCTAAAGGCACTACGGCACGGATAGCAAGGCCGCTCCCACTGGATTTGGGGGGGGGGGGTGAGGGGTTCGAGTCCTTTCTCGGACATGGATGTTCGTGATTGGGATTAGAGTAAGTTAGGTTAAGCCAGACTTTGCTGTCGACGGGACGTAAAACTAAAAAATATGTTGAGGTTTGTTCTACCCTTATTTTCCTTGTGACTGATTCTTATCTACACTCCTGGAAATGGAAAAAAGAACACATTGACACCGGTGTGTCAGACCCACCATACTTGCTCTGGACACTGCGAGAGGGCTGTACAAGCAATGATCACACGCACGGCACAGCGGACACACCAGGAACCGCGGTGTTGGCCGTCGAATGGCGCTAGCTGCGCAGCATTTGTGCACCGCCACCGTCAGTGTCAGCCAGTTTGCCGTTGCATACGGAGCTCCATCGCAGTCTTTAACACTGGTAGCATGCCGCGACAGCGTGGACGTGAACCGTATGTGCAGTTGACGGGCTTTGAGCGAGGGCGTATAGTGGGCATGCGGGAGGCCGGGTGGACGTACTGCCGAATTGCTCAACACGAGGGGCGTGAGGTCTCCACAGTACATCGATGTTGTCGCCAGTGGTCGGCGGAAGGTGCACGTGCCCGTCGACCTGGGACCGGACCGCAGCGACGCACGGATGCACGCCAAGACCGTAGGATCCTACGTAGTGCCGTAGGGGACCGCACCGCCACTTCCCAGCAAATTAGGGACACTGTTGCTCCTGGGGTATCGGCGAGGACCATTCGCAACCGTCTCCATGAAGCTGGGCTACGGTCCCGCACACCGTTAGGCCGTCTTCGGCTCACGCCCCAACATCGTGCAGCCCGCCTCCAGTGGTGTCGCGACAGGCGTGAATGGAGGGACGAATGGAGACGTGTCGTCTTCAGCGATGAGACTCGCTTCTGCCTTGGTGCCAATGATGGTCGTATGCGTGTTTGGCGCCGTGCAGGTGAGCGCCACAATCAGGACTGCATACGACCGAGGCACACAGGGCCAACACCCGGCATCATGGTGTGGGGATCGATCTCCTACACTGGCCGTACACCACTGGTGATCGTCGAGGGGACACTGAATAGTGCACGGTACATCCAAACCGTCATCGAACCCATCGTTCTACCATTCCTAGACCGGCAAGTGAACTTGCTGTTGCAACAGGACAATGCACGTCCGCATGTATCCCGTGCCACCCAACGTGCTCTAGAAGGTGTAAGTCAACTACCCTGGCCAGCAAGATCTCCGGATCTGTCCCCCATTGAGCATGTTTGGGACTGGATGACGCGTCGTCTCACGCGGTCTGCACGTCCAGCACGAACGCTGGTCCAACTGAGGCGCCAGGTGGAAATGGCATGGCAAGCCGTTCCACAGGACTACATCCAGCATCTCTACGATCGTCTCCATGGGAGAATAGCAGCCTGCATTGCTGCGAAAGGTGGATATGCACTGTACTAGTGCCGACATTGTGCATGCTCTGTTGCCTGTGTCTATGTGCCTGTGGTTCTGTCAGTGTGATCATGTGATGTATCTGACCCCAGGAATGTGTCAATAAAGTTTCCCGTTCCTGGGACAATGAGTTCACGGTGTTCTTATTTCAATTTCCAGGAGTGTATTTAGCTGTAATGTAATTGCACTATTTTATCATATATGATGAATTGATAAACTTTGTTTCCTTTATAATGCACAGCGTTAGCCTCAAAGATAGCCCTCAAAGAGTGCGAAAATATTTGAGACCGTCTCTCTGTTTTTCTACTGTTTCTTCAGTTGTAGACAGGGCTTTTGCTTTTACAATGGAGATGTAAGGGAAGAAGTTGAAGACAGGGGCCACAGAATAATGAAATGTATGTTGGCAGGTACTGGAAGAGGTATTGTCTTCCCTATCGCTGATAATGATGAATTGAGTAGCAGCTGTTTAATTAAGTGTACCTATTAGCTTTTTAACCCGCGACATAAAACGAGGAGTGTTTTAAGCTGAAACCCTTTATCTGTCTATAAGTTTGCTGTGGCATCTTAGCTCCGAAACTATTGGATTATTCTGAATGGAGTTTTATTCTTTTTAAATGGAGGACTGGTTTAATCGAGATGGTTCTTATCTATAATTCATTAAAATCTGTTCTACCGTTTGGAGAACATCAGCTCTAGAAGGTAAAAATATTTGCCGTAACGCGCTCTCTTGCAGTACGTTGCCTAACATGTATGAGGTACGCCATTTCATGAAGTACTAAACTGTGGATCTCATAACGATATACATCTCCATAGAATGTCTTTGAAAGGCCATACAGCGGTAGCTGGTATAGAAATGCAACCCAACTGGTGTAGCAAAATAAACAACGCATTGAAGTATTACGTCCATTTTATTGGAATCTCAATGACAGGAGTTGATAAGACAGGAAGAATTAATTTGTTTCTCCACTTCGAATTATCTACTATATAAATTTCGTTCCACACATAAAACAAACATTTTGCAAACGCAGAAGATTTTAGTGAACAATATTAAATCATTTTAAGTGAAAAAGAGAATTACACAATCCACAGCAAAAATGTACAAAATTCTTCTTCTTCTTCTTCTTCTGCTTTTACGGCCTCATTGGACCACTTCAGTCAATCATTTCTGGTCCTCTTCTTTGGTATTTTCCCCTTCCGAGTGGCCCAGTATCTCTTCATTCGTTCCGATGCTTTTCGTCGTTCCTTATCTGTAAATACCCTGGTTTAAATCTTATTTCTGTGTCCCTCAACTTCTTTAAATTTGGCGTTTTGTTCTGCAAATCATCCAGAGTTATTTCCAGTTCTTCCATATCCTCTCTTATTTCCTTAAGCCATCCTCCTTGTTGTTTCAAATTCCAGAGTTTCTCAATAATTTTCCTTGATAATCTGGTTTCTGGTGTCCTCAGAAGGTGACCACGAAAAGAGATCCTTTTCTTTCGTATAGTATCAGTGATGGGCTCCAGTTCTCTGTATACCACTTCATTTGGAACCATCCGCCATTGCCCAGCTTTTTGATATTTCTTATTTATGCATGTTCTAGCAATTCTTCTCTCTACTTTTAAAATTTTGTCAATTCTGTTTTTCTGGGTGACTTTAAAAAGAGTTTCACTTCCGTATGTAACCTCTGGTTGAACCACCGTCTTGTAATGTTTTAATTTTGTTTTAATTGATAGACATTTTTTATTGTACGTAGACCATGTTAGTTTTTGAGCTTTTATCATTTTATTAGTTCTTGCTCGCCACGCAGGTTTCTCGTCCAATTTATGTGTTATAATTTCACCCAGGTATTTAAATTGTTTTACTATTTTAATTTCCCTATTGTTCACTGTGATGTGATCTATTACAAGTGGATCCGTTATCATTATTTCAGTCTTTTCAATTGATATCTGGAGTCCTAATTTTTGTGCTATATTTTGTAAGCTTGTTATTTGTTTCGTGGCTTCCTGAATATTATTAGCTAGTAATGCTAGGTCATCAGCAAATCCCAAGCAATTTAGGTTTATTTTATCTTTCTTAGTTCCAATTTTAATATTCATAGGATTTTCCTTGTACCATTCTCTCATTACATAGTCAAGAGCACAACTGAATAGCAATGGTGATAAACACTCTCCCTGTCTCAACTCTGTTTTAATCGTAAATGGTGTAGATATTTCTCCTCTAAATTATACTTTGGATTTGGTGTTTGTTAAGGTTAACTGTATCATTTTTATTAATTTAGGATGAAGTCCAAAATTCCTTAATATTTTCATCATTGAAGATCTATGGATGCAATCATACGCCTTTTTGAAATCTACAAAGGTTATGACTAGTTGTTTTTGCCTTCTTTTGTAGACATCCATAACTAACTTCAAGGTGATTATCTGTTCTGGGCAGCTTCTCCAGGATCTAAATCCTCCTTGATATTCTCCCAGTTCCAGTTCTAATTGATCTTTACAGCGGTTGTATAGTATTCTTGACATGATCTTATACGTGCAGTCCAAAAGGGAAATTCCTCTATAGTTGTCTGGATTTGATTTTTCTCCTTTCTTATGTAATGGATGTATTATAGCAGTAGTCCAATTTTCTGGTAATTTCTCTTCATTCCAGATTTTTACTATGCACTGGTGCAATGCTATCTTTACTGGTTCTGCTGCATATTTCCAAAGTTCAGCAAACGTTTGATCTTCTCCACTTGCTTTGTAGTTTTTGAGTTCTTTCAAAGCTCTGTAGACCTCATTAATTGTAGGTGGATTTATATTTTCTGCTGGTGTTTTAATTGGGGTTTCTGTGTTTATCTGAAGAAGTTCTGGGGGATCTTCACAATTTAGTAACTTGTTAAATGTTTCTGCTAGAATTTCTGTATTTTTACTATTGCTATGGGCTAGGTTATTATCTTTATCTTTTAACATTAATGTTGGAGGATCATATCTTTGTAATTGTCTGCCCAATATTTTGTAATAGTCTCTTGAGTTTGTTTTTTCACTATTTGTTTCTATCATTAGAAGTATATCTTTTTGGTACTGACGTTTAACTCTCCTTATTATTTTTTGTGTTGTCTTCCTTTGTTTTGTGAGTTCCAAATATGATTTTTCTGTTTTTTCATTTTGATGCCTTAACCAGGCTTGGTGTCGATCTAACACTGCTTCATCACATTCATCGTTCCACCACTGGTGTTTTTTCCTCGGATTTATAGGGGCAACTTGTTCAGCTATTTGTTTCAATTTGGGAATTATTTCTTCCAGATCATCTGTTATTTTTATATCCCTGGTTTGTGCTTCATAATCCTCATTTTGTATCAGTTTGTGAGGGTCATAGGTTCTCTTCTTCTTCTGGTGGGATTTTTTCTTTGCTAATGGGGTTAATTTAATTTTAATTTTTACCATGTAATGATCTGATCCGGTATCTGTCCCTCTCAGTACTTTCACATTGTAAATTTCCTTGTGGTAATTCTTATCCATGCAGACATGGTCCAGTTGCCATTCTCCTTTTTTCCAGTCTGGATGTTTCCAAGTTTTTAGTTTACTAGGTCTTCTCTTAAAATACGTCGACTTTGAGATCATGTCATGGTTTCTGCAAAATTCCACTAGTCTTATGTCATTTTTGTTTGTTCTTCTTTGTGCTGTCGATTTCCCTATTATGTCTCTATATCTCTTTTCCCTTCCTAACTGGGCATTGAAGTCTCCAATTAAAATTTTGATGTGATTTTTATTAATGTTATTCGTCGTTTGATCTAAGAGCTCCCAAAATTTTTCTACCTCTTCTCTGTGTTCTTTTTTATTATTTTTATCATTTTTCAGGGCATGGGCATTTATTATTGTGTACATTTTATTTGCAGCTTTTAGAGTTAATGTTGAGAGCCTGGGAGATTGTGCTTTAAATTCTATTATGGACTCTATTATTTTCAGACTCACCACGAATCCTGTTCCAAATTGTGGACACTGTTTCATGACTCTTTTCCCTGGTATTCCCTTATAAATCCTATATCCTTGTGATTCTATCGGCTCCTGATCAGTATTTCTCATTTCTTGAAGTCCAGTTATGAGAATCCCCTTGCGATCCATTTCATCCGTCAGAATTTTGAGTTTGCCTGGTTGTATGAGGGAATTTATATTGTGTGTCGCAATGTAGTTTATTTGTCCTGTCTTGAGTTTTGGTCGTCTGTCCGTTTTGGGTATTTTCAGATGCTCCGACTCATCTAAGTTATCTTTCAGGTGACTGCCCACCGTATCCGAGTGCAGTCTTCCTTGGTTATTGCCAAGCGGTGGATTATTCCTTGAAAGATTTCCTTCCATGTTTGACTTTCAAAGGTAGTCAACCTTGTATGGAGCAAGCTCCGAGTTACAAGTACGGTTGTTAGCCGTAGAGGTTGTTTAGTGTTTGGTCCGCGAGAGCTACTTTATTTCGCTCAAGTCCGCCGGTAAACCGGTGAGGACCCCCCTATCCGCCACCTGGGACGCGCCACGTCGGAGTATCACCTCTCCGCCTGCTACGACACCGTAGTAGGTTCGTGGAATGTACAAAATATTATGAAACATTTATCACAAATATTAGTTTAAATATCAGTGTATTTTACTTATTATGCAATAAAAAGGAAGTTCGCAAAGTATCATAAACACAGTTCTTCTCAGTTGCTTTCGCTTCTTCTTCTGAACTTTAGCTTCACTTTGGTCTCTTGTTGTTGTGAACAATCAGAATATAATTTACCCTATCAGCATGTGTATAGCTTCTTCTATGGGACACTACCATCCCTGCCATGCTAAAAGTACACAGTAAACCTCTTTAGTGAGTTGACAGTGTAGAAAGTTTATCGGCATTTGTCTTCCACCATGAAGGAAGATTGGCCAGATCATTGTGCGGACTCTCCATGTTTATGTTTTTCTGTAGTTAATCTCTAGATTTTGAGGTAGATGATCGCCGGTTTCGGAATTGTCTTGTGTGAGAAGCATAAAATTTTCGTTCGCTTTTTTCACAACCATCTCGTTTAACATTTGCCGAATATCCTGATACATTTTTTCTGTTTCTTCTTCAGATACTACTAGCAGTTCCTTGAAAAAGGGTGAACGAGCGCCGCCATGTAGTGAGGGTCATGAGAAGCTCAGTTAAAGCTTTCTCTTTCAAAACTGTGCTGTCCTTTTCTTTAGTTTCCTCCTATTCACATCGTCGATTACCGTTCGGCAGTGATTAAGAATTTGAGGTATATATTGGTCAATATGGCAGAGACATGGCAACTAGGTTGGCTGAACATGAACACAGTTGGAGATGCAGGATTATGATTCAGTATTTGCTGTGCACGCAATGGGAGGATGACACCCACCAGCCACAATCCCGTGGAGGCACTAAGCATACGGAGGCCAAAACCTCAACCTCTTGGAACCCATGAAAATCGTGGCAGAGCGGCTCTAGGCGCTCCAGTCCGGAACCGCGTGACTGCTACGGTCGCTGGTCGAATCCTGCCTTGGGCATGGGTGTGTGTGATGTCCTTAGGTTAGTTAGGTTTAAGTAGTTCTAAGTTCTACGGACTGATGACCTCACATGTCATAGTGCTCAGATTCATTTGAACCAACCCCAGAAAATCAACAAACGTCTTCCCATAGTCCTGATTTAAGATTACATGACCAAACACAACTCAATATTTCCCCTCTTCTAATCTTCACTTAATCCTCACAATTTTCCAAATGCCTCCAACATTGTCTGTTCCTCCTTTTACCTGTATTTATTTATTTTATTGTGACTGTCTGTATGTTACATTTATTCTCTAGTTAAAATTGTCAATTCCATGTCTTTTCTGTTTCCGTATCAGACTCAGTATGTAATGACCATTCAAGCCTTTCTTTAGTACTCTTGTCACGTACTAATTTTGTTTTATTGGGATTACTAATTTCATTTAGGCTGTCATATAGGCACTGTTGTTTGAATTTAGTCTTAATATTTTTTTCTGGTTTTCACTTTATATGTATTTGCTGTACAACTTTCTGCACTGTCAAAGATGGCATTTACAGTGTGTTTGCGTCTCATTTAGGATAAATAGGATCTTTTCCCGTGTCATTTACAAACATTGTAACGTCTTTGACGACGATAGCTAGTGAAAGTCTGATTATGGCCTCGCTAACCGAAAGGCGGTAAATAAATAAATTGTGCAGAACCTACACAACATTGTGTTTTTCATTTGTAATTATGTTGGTCTATCAAGTAGACTTTTTAAGACTGACTAGTACGTTTGGTGCTCTGCCACTTACGGAAATAATATATATCTTACTATCAATTAGTAGTTTGACAAAAGCTACTTTGTTGCAGTATTTTATTTCACCGGACTATTTTCGGGCGTTGCTCATCATCAATAGTATCTCCGCTGTTTCTTATTATCTTTGAGCGTTACTTCTGGTATGAAAGACGGGATGAAAGCTGCTGTCCTCTCATACCAGAAAACACGATCGAAGATAACAAGAAACACCGAAGATACCGATGGTGACGGGCAACGCCCGAAACTAGTCCTGTTAAATAAAATACTCCCACTAAGCAGTTTTTGTGGAACATTTTATTAATAACATAATATATGTATAATTTTTTAATTTTATAGAAGTTAGTTGTAGAAAACTGAAATTATTTAAATGAAACTCCACGTCACGAAAATTAGAATCTGAACAAATCGATATCGCGTTGCGATAGTAATTATGAAGACTGCTACGAAGTACCATACGCCTGAAATCACTGAAAGAGGCAAAAAAACAGTTTTTAACATCTTCAGTATACAAGTGTCCTTTCCAATACTAAAAGACATAAAAATATTTCATTATTTCAGTATTTTAAATCTATTCTTGTAGCATATTTTGTAACAGATACTCTCGGCTCAAGAGCGGTAACTGTACTGCTGACAGCCCACCCGCGCCCTGACGAGTGAGGAAATAAGTAACAATAAAGGAGGAGAAGATGAACTGCGTTAATGCTAAAATCCCGTAGCTGACAAACAGATCATCACCAAGGGTCAACCGTAGGCTGACTGTATATTTTAACTTTCTTTTCTTAGGATTTAGCATTCCGCCGACATCAGGCTCATACTGGCGATGTTGCAGCGTGCTTTTGTTTGGACGAGAAAAATTATTACTTGTTATCTCTTACAATGAACTGTCCCAACATTTCCGTGGAGTGATATCCGGTAAAATGCAGTAACTATAGTCATAATTAGCTGATCGATATTTCAGTCTCGTTTTCCTAATATCTGAGCAACTACACAAAACTGGCGCTAATAGCATAGGCACATAGGAAACACACACGATACAGATCTGTAAGTACACGGCATTGGTGATAAGTTGAGAAAACCGTCCCGAAACACATGTGCTACAAAACGCCACTGTTTCCTGCGCATGTACCCCGACATCAATATGGAATATGATCACCATGCACACGTACACAGACCGCACAGAGGGGCTGGCATAGTCTGGATCAGGTGGTCGAGCAGCTGCTGGGGTATAGCCTCCCGTTCTTGGACCAGCGCCTGTCGGAGCTCCTGAAGTGTCGTAGGGGTCTGAAGACGTGCAGCGATACGTCGACCGAGAGCATCCCAGGCGTGCTCGATGGGGTTTAGGTCTTGAGAATAGGCAAGCCACTCCATTCGACTGATATCTTCTGTTTCAAGGTACTCCTCCACGATGGCAGCTCGGTGGGGCCGTGCGTTATCGTCCATCAGGAGGATGGTGGGAGCCACTGCACCCTTGAAAAGGCGGACATACTGGTGCAAAATGACGTCCCGATACATCTGACCTGTTACAGTTCCTCTGTCAAAGGCATGCAGGGGTGTACATGCACGAATCATAATCCCACCCCACACCATCAGACCACGACCTCCATACAGGTCCCTTTATAGGATATTAAAGGGTTGGCATCTGGTTCCTGGTTCACGCCAGATGAAAACCCGGCGAGAATCACTGTTCAGACTACACCTGGACTCGTACGTGAACATAACCTGGGACCACTGTTCCAATGACCATGTACTGTGTTCTTGACACCAGGCCTTACGGGCTCTCCTGTGACCAGGGCTCAGTGGAATGCACCTTGCAGGTCTCCGGGCGAATAAACCATGTCTGTTCAGTCGTCTGTAGACTGTGTGTCTGGAGACAACCGTTCCAATGGCTGCAGTAAGGTCCCGAGTAAGGCTACCTGCAGTACTCCGTGGCCGTCTGCCGGCACTAATGGTGAGATATTGGTCTTCTTGTGGTGTTACACACTGTGGACGCCTCGTACTGTAGTGCCTGGATACGTTTCCTGTCTGCTGGAATCGTTGCCATAATCCTGAGATCACACTTTGGGGCACAAGGAGGGCCCGTGCTACGACCTGCTGTGTTTGACCAGCCTCCAGTCGCCCTAGTATCCTACCCCTCATAATGCCATCAGCACGTGTTCTTTGAGCCATTTTCAACACAATCACCATTAGCACGTCTAAAATCGTCGGCAGACTTACTCGCTGCACCGTACTCTGACATGCACTAACACACCTCTGCGTATGTGGACTGTGCCAGCACCACCGTGCGACAACCGCAGGTCCAATGCACCGCATGGTCATACCCCGAGGTGATTTAAGCCCCCAAACCGCCCACCAGAGCGTTGTTTCACGATGTATCAGCACTATCCTTAATTTATGAGCATGAGTGTAGTTGCCTGCACCTGGGGATAGACTGCATTATGTAATAACTTTTCGTGAATTTTGATGGTGACAGTTTCGTTTATGTACTTTGATATAGTTACTTAGCACACGTCCTGTCCCACTAATACGGGTGACGGTGACAGAGTTTGCCCGCAGGCAGCGGTGGACAACACCTGCCGCTCACCGACGTGCACTCTCGCTCTCCGCAAAGCCTAAGAGGAGGTGTGGGCTGGGTTTTCAGCTAATGCTTGTTTGCTTGGCAGCAGGTGACCACAGTCGCCGCATCACTTGTCTCTCAGATGTCCTGGTAATGTCTCACGTACATTCTTGTCTTCTATTGACACAGGTCTTCCAGTGATTAACAGGCATTAACGGCACGTATTCCACTGTAAGGGTTTCTACTACCCAGGAATAAAAGTTGAAAGACAAGTTAAGAAAGGTAGGTTCATATTTCGCTGTGGATAGTGCAACAAGACGCAGATCGTTGATTACATCAGCACGCAGCATCAAATATTCATCTCTAAGGCTGAAAATATGGACAGTAAATAATAAAAAATGGTTCAAATGGCTATGAGCACTATGGGACTTAACTTCTGAGGTCATCAGTCCCCTAGAACTTAGAAGTGCTTAAACCTAACTAACTTAAGGACATCACACACACCCATGCCTGAGGCAGGATTCGAGCCTGCGACCGTAGCGGTCTCGCGGTTCCAGACTGCAGTGCCTAGAACCGCTCGGCCACACCGGCCGGCAGTAAATAATAAAACCCCGAGGTTACTGTGCACACACCACTTGACAGTTACACTGCGAGCAAGGCTGCAGGGAATGAGGCAGAATCATTATGATTCAATAGTGATATTAGAAATTCAGTTAAAAGGCAGTGATGTAACGCATATTTTCCTGGAAATGCCTGCGTGCTCGTCAGGTGTCTGTAGTGATGCCAGAAGCAGTATCTGGGGGAACGAGCCGTTCACCAGCCTCGAGTTGGTGGTACGGTCTTTTCCTAAGCCTCCTAAGCGGGCTGCGAGCCTGGTTGGTTTACAGGTTCGTGATTTCTCATAAGGGTAAGTGTTTTCCAACACCCATTGCAGATGATCTTGTAAAAGTGCTGCTAGAAAGCGACGCTTTACAGATGCCTTCTTAGCGTTAGAAGAAAATGACCGGTGTATATGCTTACATTCTGTTTCTGATTTTGATTGGCTGGAAAGCTTCAGGTCATACAATTTCGTGGAGCGTTTTGGGAGCGTGCCAAAGCGAGTAGTTGCCAGCATCCATCGTAGTGCGTAGAAGCCGTGTGCCTGACGGGGGGGGGAGGTGATGTTGACTTTAAGTATTTAACATGTCTCGAGAAGGTGATCGTGATCAACTGAGTTCTCTCTTACAATGCGGAAAATTGAGAATATCCGAAAGAGCTTTTCCTCGGGCGGGAGCGGTTTTCAGGCTGAGTCATTCCGGTGTTCGAGACGAGTGTTGCCGTCTAGCTCAGTAGAGAAACCACAAATTAGAATGTGAAGGTCAGTAGTTAGCTCGACAGCAGTGTTTAGAGAACAAGACGGACCGGACGAGCCAAGAGATTTCATTTGTCTCCGCATAAATTTGAGTGCTGTTTTCCCTGTTGCACCAACGTTTGCAGGAAACATAAAACTACAGAAGACGGCTTGCGTGGGTCACCTGGCATATTGTTTGCTTTACATCCATATCCATTGTGTTCCTCCATTTTTTTTCTCCTTTTAGAACAGCTGCTCCAGTCTCTCCAGTTTCAGAAACGAGTCTGAATTGCATCTTCAAATATGCCGTAGCTGCAAGCGTTGTAACATAGAGTCCAAATTTCTTTGTTTAGTCTGGCTCTGAATTACTTCCAGTCTTTAATTTGATCTGTAGTGTGCCACAAGGTATTTTGAAAATTTAATCGATAAACCCTCAGCAACAGCTTATCTTGGTTTCTTGAAAACGTATGTAGTTTATTCAGCTTAGTCTTCCTTATCTATTTTCTAACCATTTGGAACATAAAAAATATATAAAAATGGATACTGTTAGGGCGGTTTCCATGGTGAGTGTCATTACTATGAAAGCATGATTTCACTCAACTATTGAAGACCTCGGCTGTAAAAAATAAGTGCAAGTTGGTTGTTTTAAGAAGTTGCAAGGTAAAGTTTCAATAAAATCTCATAAATGAGGCATTTCAAGTTAATTAATGTGATATTTTTATGCAGATAAGTCACTATTTTAAAAATTTCTACAATAACCTTACATTTTTGAAACGGTATGTAACACTACCGGCTATTATTAAAATAATAATATGCCGATAGTGTTACCCCTGTGGAAGGATGGCTCAAATGGCTCTGAGCACTACGGGACTTAACATCGGAGGTCATCAGTCCCCTAGAACTTAGAACTACTTAAACCTAACCAACCTAAGGGCATCACACACATCCATGCCCGAGGCAGGATTTGAACCTGCGAACGTAGCGGTTGCGTGGTTCCAGACTGAAGCGCCTAGAACCGCTCGGCCACTTCGGTCGGCAACCTGTGAAAGGATTTTTATTTTATGACCCTGACTGCGTCTAGTGAAAAGGTGTCGGACTAAATTTGTTTCCCTAAATATTTCTATTAAAAGAAAGCAGTAGCAAGATAAACGAGAATCGAACCAAGGTTCTATTAGTAATCAAGCAAACTGTAATTATGTAAAAATAAATGGTCGCCAGCCAAGTTAGGCAAAGTTGTGCCCAGTACTAGCATGGTTCAAACAGAAAGTTAACTATGTGGGTTGGCTTTATTTGATACTAGACTTGTCTTTTGCCGGTAATATACAGGACAGTAGCACAATTTGGCTCATAATGTACCAGTGATTTGACTTGTACTACGCGGGACGGGTATTAATGCTTTTAGGCAACAACTGGCTCTCAATAACACTTACTGCGGTACATTACCGTATGAAGTGACCCCACCCCCAAGTACTACATGATTACAGATCTACTTTCCCTATGCATGAGCCAGTATTAAAATTAATTTTTTCAATTTTTACATTCTGTTACGCCACATTACTTTTTAAATTACATCCATAGATTAATTACAATCACATAAATTATCATAAGTAATAAATAAAACATTTACATGAATGTTGCATGAAAGAGCATAGTTATACAGAAGCCACATTGAGTAAAAACAGACAAAGAAGTTAGATAAGATAATTACAGATAATATCGATAATTGTGTTACAGTTAAATTCTAATCAAAATCTAATTTTAAAATTTCGTCAATGGTTACTTACAAACATGGTGCATCTAACGTGGGTTAGTGTTGAATTTCCTTTTTTTACTTGCTGGATGAATTAACGAAGCCTTACTCGGAAGCCTCTCAAAAATTCAAATTTGAACAGTCCCGATTGTTTTAGTTTTTCTTACTAAGATTTGTACTGACAATTTTCGCAATAATAAAGTGGCCTGAGCTCCCAGCTGGTGCACATTGACAACGTATATAGTTTCTTTTCTGTGTTTACTTGGTAGATTCTTACTTAAATTGCATGTGAGTTTCGCATAGGAGGTGTAATTTGGAGTTTTAGCTACTGTAATGGTAAATTCAGGCAGACTGTAGCGCAGTATTTGGCATTTGTACAGGTTAGTTCACACATTCTTTGCGTGTTTCCCTTGTGTTATCTAGGCACGGACTCGTGTTTCAATAACTGTTGTTCAACATCGATTAGAATGGACAGGGTCTGTGATTGCTGTTTTCGGATGAGGTCTGAGTTGGCATCCCTTCGCTCACAGCTGCAGGCGGCACTGACTTCGGACGTGCAGCTTGAGGCTGTTGCCAATGGGCACCACTGTGGGGAGCTGGACTTCGGTATCATGGGCATGTCAACCTCGTCCCGTCTGTCCCCGGATCGGTCTGACGCTGTGGTTGCCCCGGTTGCTGGCCACAGTGGGGCTGAGCCCTCGCCTGTGGTTGATTGGGAGGTCGTTCCAAGGCGTGGCAGGCAGCGAAAGACGTCCCCGGATGCTGATCAGAAAGCCTCCCCAGTGCGTCTGACAAACAGGTTTCAGGTACTGTCTCTGGCTGAGCCAGATGCAGCTGCCTGCCCTGTTTCAGAGGATAATTCTCAGCCTTCAAGGTCCGGGCATTCGCAGAGGGTGGGCTTATTGGTAGTTGGGAGCTCCAATGTTAGGCGAGTAATGGGGCCCCTTAGGGATATGGCGGCTAAGAAGAGGAAGAAATCCAGTGTGCACTCCGTGTGCATTCCGGGTGGAGTCATTCCTGATGTGGAAAGGGTCCTTCTAGATGCCATGAAGACCACAGGGTGCAGCTAGCTGCAGGTGGTGGCACATGTCGGCACTAATGACGTGTGTCGCTTTGGATCTGAGGAAATTCTCTCTGGATTCCAGCGGCTAT
The DNA here is from genome assembly GCF_023864345.2 of Schistocerca serialis cubense. Lineage (NCBI taxonomy): Eukaryota > Metazoa > Arthropoda > Insecta > Orthoptera > Acrididae > Schistocerca > Schistocerca serialis. Next base: position 175,115,929 of record NC_064640.1, on the reverse strand, counting down.
CTGGTTTGGTGAAGGCTGCCGGTGTTGCTTACGAGATGAAGGCAGAGCTTACCATCTGCAGCATCGTTGACAGAACCGACTGCGGACCTTTGGTGCAGAGCCGGGTGGAGGGTCTGAATCAGAGGCTCAGACGCTTTTGCGACCATGTTGGCTGCAGATTCCTTCACTTGCGCCATAGGGTGGTGGGGTTTCGGGTTCCGTTGAATAGGTCAGGAGTTCACCACACTCAGCTGGCGACTACACGGGTAGTGGAGGCTGTGTGGCGTGGACTGGGCGGTTTTTTAGATTAGAAGGCCTCGGGGAAGTACGGGGTGGGCTGCAATCTCAAAGGGTGCATGGCAAATGCAGGACGTGCTTGGATCAAGGAACAGTCGGAATTGTAGTTGTAAACTGTTGTAGTTGTGCTGGGAAAGTCCCTGAGCTTCAAGCGCTAACAGAAAGCACAGAAGCTGAAACCTTTATAGGTACAGAAAGCTGGCTAAAGCCTGAAATAAGTTCTGCAGAAATTTTTACGAAGTCTCAGACGGTGTTCAGGAAAGATAGATTAGGCAGAATTGGTGGTGAAGTGTTTGTGTCTGTCAGTAGTGGTTTATCTTGTAGTGAAGTCGAAGTAGGTACTCCGTGCGAATTGGTATGGGTGGAGGTTACACTTAACAGCTGAACTAAGTTAATAATTGGCTCCTTCTACCGACCCCTAGAAAAAATTCAAATGGCTTTGAGCACTATGAGACTTAACATCTATGGTCATCAGTCCCCTAGAACTTAGAACTACTTAAACCTAACTAACCTAAGGACACCACACAACACCCCGACCCCCAGATTCCGATGATATAGTTGCTGAACAGTTCAGAGAAAATTTGAGTCTCGTAACAAATAAATACCCCACTCATACGGTTATAGTTGGTGGGGACTTCAACCTTCCCTCGATATGTTGGCAAAAATACGTGTTCAAAACCGGTAGTAGGCAGAAAACATCTTCCGAGATTGACCTAAATGCTTTCTCCGAAAATAATTTCGAGCAGTTAGTCCACAAACCCAAGCGAATTGTAAATGCTTGCGAAAACACACTTGAGCTCTTAACCACAAACAATCCAGAGCTAATAGAGAGCATCATGACTGATACAGGGATTAGTGATCACAAGGTCGTTGTAGCTAGGCTCAATACCGTTTCTTCCAAATCCACCAGAAACAAACGCAGCCGGCCGCTGTGGCCGTGCGGTTCTAGGCGCTTCAGTCTGGAACCGCGTGACCACTACGGTCGCAGGTTCGAATCCTGCCTCGGACATGGATGTGTGTGATGTCCCTAGGTTAGTTAGGTTTAAGTAGTTCTAAGTTCTAGGGGACTGATGACCACAGATGTTAAGTCCCATAGTGCTCAGAGCCATTTGGCCATTTTGGACAAACGCAAAATAATTTTATTTAAAAAAGCGGATAAAGTGTCACTAGAAGCCTTCCTGAGAGACAATCTCCATTCCTTCCGAACTGACTATGCAAATGTAGACGAGATGTGGCTCAAATTAAAAGATATAGTAGCAACAGCAATTGAGAAAACACAACAGGTCCGAACGCTGTTGCAGAGGCAACGGAAAAGGCATGCGAAGTTCAGAAGAACGCGAAATCCCGAATATTGGCTAAAATTTACAGACGCGCGAAATTTGGCACGGACTTCAATGCGAGATGCATTTAATAGGTTCCACAACGAAACATTGTCTCGAAATTTGAAATTTGGTAGAAAATCCGAAGAAATTCTGGTCGTATGTAAAGTACACAAGCGGCAAAACGCAGTCAATACCTTCGCTGCGCAGTGCCGATGGTACTGTTACCGACGACTGTGCCGCTAAAGCAGAGTTATTGAACGCAGTTTTCCGAAATTCCTTCACCAGGGAAGACGAATGGAATATTCCAGAATTTGAAACACCAACAGCAGCTAGCATGAGTTTCTTAGAAGTAGATACCTTATGGGTTGCGAAGCAGCTCAAATCGCTTGATACGGGCAAGTCTTCAGGTCCAGATTGTATACCGATTAGGTTCCTTTCAGTTTACGCTGATACAATAGCTCCCTACTTAGCAATCATATACAACCGCTCGCTCACCGATAGATCTGTACCTACAGATTGGAAAATTGCGCAGGTCGCTCCAGTGTTTAAGAAGGGCAGTATGAGTAATTCATCTAACTACAGACCTATATCATTGACGTCGGTTTGCAGTAGGGTTTTGGAGCATATACTGTGTGGTGTCACCGCCAGACACCACACTTGCTAGATGGTAGCCTTTAAATCGGCCGCGGTCCGTTAGTGTACGTCGGACCCGTGTGTCGCCACTATCAGTGATTGCAGACCGAACGCCGCCACACGGCAGGTCTAGAGAGACTTCCTAGCACTCGCCCCAGTTGTACAGCCGACTTTGCTAGCGATGGTTCACTGACAAATTACGCTCTCATTTGCCGAGACGATGGTTAGCATAGCCTTCAGCTACGTCATTTGCTACGACCTAGCAAGGCGCCATTACCAGTTACTATTGATGCTGTAAAACATGTACCGTCAAGAGCGATGTTCACCAATTATCTATGAAAGTTAAGTATTCCAGAAGATACGTACGTTTTTTGCTAGTCTCAATTCCTTGTCCTGTTCCAGACCTCACGCCAGCCTGCGTGAGTTTAAACGCGTGCCTTTCAGCTTCCTATTAGTGGGTTGGCTGTCTTGCCAATCCACAAAATACTGTATTCAAACATTATGAATCACCTCGAAGGGAACGATCTATTGATACGTAATCAGCATGGTTTCAGAAAACATCGTCCACGTGCAACGCAGCTAGCTCTTTATTTGCACGAAGTAATGGCCGCTATCGACAGGGGATCTCAAGTTGATTCCGTATTTCTCGATTTCCGGAAAGCTTTTGACACCGTTCCTCACAAGCGAGTTATAGCTGTTGGCCTATGGAGTATCGTCTCAGTTGTGCGACTGGATTCGTGATTTCCTGTCAGGAAGGTCGCAGTTCGTAGTAATAGACGGCAAATCATCGAGTAAAGCTAAAGTGATATCAGGTGTTCCCCAGGGAAGCGTCCTGGGACCTCTGCTGTTTCTGATCTACACTCCTGGAAATTGAAATAAGAACACCGTGAATTCATTGTCCCAGGAAGGGGAAACTTTATTGACACACTCCTGGGGTCAGATACATCACATGATCACACTGACAGAACCACAGGCACACAGACACAGGCAACAGAGCATGCACAATGTCGGCACTAGTACAGTGTATATCCACCTTTCGCAGCAATGCAGGCTGCTATTCTCCCATGGAGACGATCGTAGAGATGCTGGATGTAGTCCTGTGGAACGGCTTGCCATGCCATTTCCACCTGGCGCCTCAGTTGGACCAGCGTTCGTGCTGGACGTGCAGACCGCGTGAGATGACGCTTCACACAGTCCCAAACATGCTCAATGGGGGACAGATCCGGAGATCTTGCTGGCCAGGGTAGTTGACTTACACCTTCTAGAGCACGTTAGGTGGCACGGGATACATGCGGACGTGCATTGTCCTGTTGGAACAGTAAGTTCCCTTGCCGGTCTAGGAATGGTAGAACAATGGGTTCGATGACGGTTTGGATGTACCGTGCACTATTCAGTGTCCCCTCGACGATCACGTGGTGTACGGCCAGTGTAGGAGATCGCTCCCCACACCATGATGCCGGGTCTTGGCCCTGTGTGCCTCGGTCGTATGCAGTCCTGATTGTGGCGCTCACCTGCACGGCGCCAAACACGCATACGACCATCATTGGCACCAAGGCAGAAGCGACTCTCATCGCTGAAGACGACACGTCTCCATTCGTCCCTCCATTCACGCCTGTCGCGACACCACTGGAGGCGGGCTGCACGATGTTGGGGCGTGAGCGGAAGTCGGCCTAAAGGTGTGCGGGACCGTAGCCCAGCTTCATGGAGACGGTTGCGAATGGTCCTCGCCGATACCCCAGGAGCAACAGTGTCCCTAATTTGCTGGGAAGTGGCGGTGCGGTCCCCTACGGCACTGCGTAGGATCCTACGGTCTTGGCGTGCATCCGTGCGTCGCTGCGGTCCGGTCCCAGGTCAACGGGCACGTGCACCTTCCGCCGACCACTGGCGACAACATCGATGTACTGTGGAGACCTCACGCCCCACGTGTTGAGCAATTCGGCGGTACGTCCAGCCGGCCTCCCGCATGCCCACTATACGCCCTCGCTCAAAGTCCGTCAACTGCACATACGGTTCACGTCCACGCTGTCGCGGCATGCTACCAGTGTTAAAGACTGCGATGGAGCTCCGTATGCCACGGCAAACTGGCTGACACTGACGGCGGTGGTGCACAAATGCTGCGCAGCTAGCGCCATTCGACGGCCAACACCGCGGTTCCTGGTGTGTCCGCTGTGCCGTGCGTGTGATCATTGCTTGTACAGCCCTCTCACAGTGTCCGGAGCAAGTATGGTGGGTCTGACACACCGGTGTCAATGTGTTCTTTTTTCCATTTCCAGGAGTGTATATAAATGACCTGGGTGACAATCTGAGCAGTTCTCTTAGGTTGTTCGCAGATGGTGCTGTAATTTACAATCTAGTAAGGTCATCCGAAGACCAGTATCAGTTGCAAAGCGATTTAGAAAAGATTGCTGTATGGTGTGGCAGGTGGCATTTGACGCTAAATAACGAAAAGTGTGAGGTGATCCACATGAGTTCCAAAAGGAATCCGTTGGAATTCGATTACTCGATAAATAGTACAATTCTCAAGGCTGTCAATTCAACTAAGTACCTGGGTGTTAAAATTACGAACAACTTCAGTTGGAAAGACCACATAAAAAATATTGTGGGGAAGGCGAGCCAAAGGTTGCGTTTCATTGGCAGGACACTTAGAAGATGCAACAAGTCCACTAAAGAGACAGCTTACACTGCACTCGTTCGTCCTCTGTTAGAACATTGCTGCGCGGTGTGGGATCCTTACCAGGTGGGATTGACGGAGGACATCGAAAGGGTGCAAAAAAAGGGCAGCTCGTTTTGTATTACCACGTAATAGGTGAGAGAGTGTGGAAGATATGATACGCGAGTTGGGATGGAAGTCATTATAGCAAAGACGTTTTTCATCGCGGCGAGATCGATTTACGAAATTTCAGTCACCAACTTTCTCTTCCGAATGCGAAAATATTTTGTTGAGCCCAACCTATATAGGTAGGAATGATCATCAAAGTAAAATAAGAGAAATCAGAGCTCGAACAGAAAGGTTTAGGTGTTCGTCTTTCCCGCGCGCTGTTCGGGAGTGGAATGGTAGAGAGATAGTATGATTGTGGTTCGATGAACCCTCTGCCAAGCACTTAAATGTGAATTGCAGAGTAATCATGTGGATGTAGAAAGTACAGGCATCTCGAAGGTACAGGCATCACGAAAACTAACCTAAGATTCAGCACACTCGTCACGTAAATTTACATGAACTATGGTAGAGGACACAACATTGTTTACTTGCTTAAATAACCTTTACATTTACCTGATTAGCGACAGATTGTGAAACACATTTGTTTTGTGGACATTTTCAGGACCTTTATCTGAATCATAGCTGCCCAAATCATCCTCAAATTCAGATAAAGTGTCCCTGAAAAGTATTTTTCTCCACAAACACTACAGGTGTTACTGTTACTGACAGTCATGCTTTTGGTGCTGACTGTTTACATGTTAAAGTTGCTATTTACAAAAATCTGAAATTTGAGACATAGCGGCCGTCTCTAATTTATTGTAGGAATGTCAACTAAAATTAATAGAGCGTACCAGTTACCATGTTTTACATACAATAACTGCGTTTCTAGTTCACTGACCCTTACCGTTGTTTACAGCCTAGGTCGTCAACTAACGAACAACTGTGGGATGTAGAGTAAGCCAGCCGCGGTGGTCTAGCGGTTCTAGGCGCGCAGTCCGGAACCGCGCGGCTGCTACGGTCGCAGGTTCGAATCCTGCCTCGGGCATGGATGTGTGTGATGTCCTTAGGTTAGTTAGGTTTAAGTAGTTCTAAGTTCTAGGGGACTGATGACCACAGATGTTAAGTCCCATGGTGCTCAGAGCCATTTGAACCATTTGATGTAGAGTAAGGCTTGCCTTGATATATCGGAAGAGGCGAAACAGGCAATTAATTCTGAAGAATAATAAGGCTTTGCTTACAACAAATACTATCTCACTCAAGATCCAGACAAACACTGCCAAGATGGCCCCACACTACGTTCTTAAATTTAGAAGACTTCTACTGCGTTGCACTCACCACCGTGAAAGGTGGTCAGTTGACAGGGTGACCAACGTTTCCCACGGAAAGAACGACATTATTAATTCATTTTTCCAAACAGACTAGTAGTAGAATGAGATTTTCACTCTGCAGTGGAGTGTGCACTGATATGAAGCATCCTGGCGGATTAAAACTGTGTGCCGGACCGAGACTCCAACTCGGGACCTTTGTCTTTTGTGCTCTACCATTTGAGGTACCCAAGCATGACTCACGCCCCGTCCTCACAGCTTTACTTCTGCCAGTATCAGGTTCGCAGGAGAGCTTCTGTGAAGTTTGGAAGGTAGGAGACGAAGTATTGGCAGAAGTAGAGCTGTGAGGACGGCGCGTGAGCCGTGCTTGGGTAGCTCAGATGGTAGAGCACTTGCCCGAGAAAGACAAAGGTCCCGACTTCGAGTCTCGGTCCGGCACACAGTTTTAATATGCCGGGAAGTTTCACGCTAGTAGTAGTATATCTTTTCATTCATGGTACTCTTTGTTAGCTCTTGATGGAGCAATATATCGTACATCATTCTGAAAAAGTAATTGTCTATGGATTTTTTTGTGTAATGTCTAGGTGCCTTTCATGCTTAGCTCACTAACATTGTAGTAGAGGATTTCGCAATACTTTTCAGTCAGTGTATAACATTTTTTTCTTGTAAATAAACGTCGATGTTTTGAAACTGGTTTCTTCCAGTTAGTCATAATTTCCTCTGCATTTGTTTTCCGTAAAATAAAATTTAATGCACCACACTTCCTCTGAGATGTTAGTCAGCTTTTGGTCGGCGGCCAGGGCTGCGGGTGTCCCTGACAGACAGTTGAGCGTAATGAGACGCTCTTATCAGGCTTGCAGACGTGCGCAGCCGCTGGCGAGCATTAGGCAACCGAGTTAACTGCACTACGGAGTTATAATTACTGTGAGCCATTGTAATGCATATCACACTCAAATGAGGAAGCAAGACCTATATTTTGAATTCATTTATATGCATATTTGATTCCTGTTACTTAAAATGTAGGAATGAAATACGATAGAAACGAAATATGGTAACAACAGTGATAGAACATGTGTATTTGAAAGAGCATTACAGTTTCTCAGGTCTGGAACCTGGTGGGTACTTGTTGAGCAGGCATTTCACATGAGATAAGAAATTTCAGTAATGCACCTGCACTTTCTCCTCCTATTTCAGCATGGAGGTGAGTTACAAAAGACAGACTTTCGCTCAAGGAAGGTACTGATATTGTACCATTACAGCCGTGAACATCATTCAACGATTTTTCTTTCAAGAATTTGTGCACAATGAAAAAAGATTAGCAGTCCTGCATCTTTCGCCTGTTAATTACTAGCTTTTACACAGGACTAGTTCTCTCTCTCTCTCTCTCTCTCTCTCTCTATCTATCTCTCTCTCTCACACACACACATACACACTCACACACACACACACACACACACACACACACACACACACACATTCAATCAAAATTGGAGTTTCTGGAGCAGCTGGAGGAAGCAATGACTGTCATCTCGTAGAAAAATACATCCAATCATGACAAAATTTTACATGTGAGCAAACTTTTTTTTAAAAAAATGTGACTTTTATACGACTACTAACAATCTTAGATATGTCACTACTAATTCTTCTTCCTGCTGAAGCGTTTCTTCTTATACAGATCGAGCACAAAGCCTCTTCCTATCTTCTCTTTTCTCCTGCAGTCTGCTGTCAGGCATTTGCTGTAATGTTTCTGAATTGCATTCCTTGTGATATACAGGGTGTATCACAACTAATGGCGCATACAGTTGAAAGTACACGATACTAGAAGAAAAAAGTCTCAGTAAACATAGGGTCGAAAACGCATGCCTTAAGAGCTATACGAGCAATTTTTCATCTTCAGTACTGTGAAGCAAATCTCTTGCACTGAAAGCTCTTTGCTTTCCATATTTTGGGAAATGGTAATGTGGACCAAAGCAAGAAAAATGTCCAGTAAACATGTGCTCTAAAATGTATACCTTAAGAGCTGTGAGCACGTTATCATCTTCGCTTCTTGGAAAAACAACTCTTCTAATGAATAATTGCTCATAACTTGTAAGGTATGCAGTTTAGAGCAAATTTTTACTGGACATTTTCTCTTGTTTTGGTCGATACTACTACTTCCTAAAATGTGGAAAGCAAAGAGCTTGCAGTAAAAGAGATCTTCTAGTATCGTGTCCTTCCGACTGTATGCGTTTCCGTCATTTATTATGATACACCCTGTATATTTCTGAATGCAACCAAATTCAAATATTTGCTATATCTGAGAGATGCGTTTCATTAAATACTGCAGAATGTTCAAGCAGCCGTCGTCTAGTAACCCAACTGAGCAACGGCGAATTTGCTGCGGTTGGAGAACTACAGTGGCTAGTACTTGATCGAAGAAGAACAAAGTATCGTAGTAGGCTGAACTTTGTGGACATCGTCGACTCTGAGACTAAGCAGTGCTTTATATATCATTATAAATGAGACAGCCATCTATGAAACTTGTTAAAATCAACGACAATAGTGTAGAATGGGCTTGTGTGAATTCAGATTTTAAAAATCGAATATGTACTGGCGTAATAACCAATCACGATAGGCTTAAAGATCGTGAGCAATTTCTTGTCCCAAGTCTGGCGTATTTCACCAACACATGTGACAACTGAATCAGTCTGTTTCGATAAACGTCTCGGTAGTCTATAAGTTCCTATTGCCAAAGTCAGGTGAGGTTAGGGAAATGTATATAAATACAAAGAACGCATTTCTATCGCTGTCTGATGACATCAGCGAATGGAATTCAACTAATGTCACAGACCGACTTTTAAAAACTGGGCACTTTTCAAGTCGATATTAATGCCGAGATATGCATGAATGCAAAGATGGTGTCGAAAACAAAATGTTCAAACTGGTGCTGCGGTGATTGCAAAACCGAATTTCAAGCGCAGTCAAGCACTTAATGAAAATTTGGTTGCAGCTGCATTGAATAAATTCACTGTTTTCGACAAATCTATGGCTGCAGAACTGATTTACGTATTTCCAAGTCATTGCTTGTAGAATTTTATAGTTGCTATATTTTGAAGAATTTTACCAAAACCTGTTAAAATGTGTTATACGGCACAGATAGCCTAATGTAACATGTACCCACCATCAAACATTTATGATATTATTAAAAGTGATATGCACTGGTGAGCTTACCATGATAACATCTATAATCTCCCACACATCAACAGAAAGAAAGTGGCTTTAATGAAAGATGAATTGCTCTCCAGACTTAGGTGCAACATGCAATGCGTTAAGAGAAAGATACGACATGATCATCAGCAAAATAACTTAGCATTGATGATTACCAGAAACACGTACTACATGATACTGAAAAATCAGCTGTGCAGCATATACACCCCTAAAAAAAAAGAAAAAACCGAACAACGCACCACGAAGGAGTTATCCGAATGGGACGGAAATCTATAGATGTGATGAGAATGATCAGAGGAAAAAATGATTACAATTTCAGAAAAGTTGGATCATTTATTCAAGAGAAGGAACTTCAGAAATTGAACAAGTCAGTGCCGGGTTGGTTCACCTCTGGCCCTTATGCAAGCAGTTATTCGGCTTGGTATTGTTTTATAGAGTTGTTGGACGTTCTCCTTTGCGTATCGTGTCAAATTCTGTTCAACTGGTGCGCTAGAGGGTCAAAATCCTGAGATGGTTGGAGGGCTCTTCCCATAATACTCCAAAGGCTCTCTGTTGGGGATATATCCGGTGACCTTGCTGGTCAAGGAAGGGTTTCGCAAAAACGGAAACAAGCAGCAGAACCTCTCGCCGTGTGCGAGCGGGCATTATCTTCCTGAAATGTAAGCCCAGGTTGGCTTGCCATGAGAAGGGTAACAAAACAGAGAGTAGAATGTTGTCGACGTACTGGTGTGCTGTAAGGGTGCTGCGGATGATAACCAAAGGCACTACAAGCCATCACTCCTGGTTGCCGGACTGTATGGCAAGTGATAGTCATGTTGGTATTCCATCGCTGTTTGGGACATCTCCAGATATGTCTTCGATCTGGAATCTCATTGAGTGGAACAGAATTGTTTTCAGCGATGGGTCCCGCTACGAAGTGAGGCCCGATGACTAGCAAGCAGGTATCTGGAGACACCCTGGTCGGCAATGAGATACCAACCTGACTGTCACCAGCTACATGGTCCAACAACCAGGAGTGACGGTCTGGAGGACCATCTCATTTCATAGCAGGACTTCTTCGGTTGTCATCCACTGCGTCATAATAGCACAGCGGTAAGTCGACGATATTCTACCCGTCGATTTGTTGCCCTTCATGGCAAACCATCCTAGGCTTACACTTCAGCAAGATAATGCTCGCACGCACACTGCGAGAGCTTTTACTGCTTGTCTTTGTGCTTGCCAAACCCTGCCTTGGCCAGTGAGTTCGCCAGATCTCTCCACAGTTGAGAACATTTGGAGTGTTATGAGCAAGACAGCCATCTTGGGCCAGTTGGACGGAATTTGGCCCTATATCCGTCAAGAGGACATCCAACAATTCCAACAATTCCATCAATAAATGCCAAGCCGAATAACTGCTTACATAATGGACAGATGTGGATCAACACGTTATTGACTTGCTGAATTCGTGAAGCTTTTCCTCTTGAATAAATCATCCAAATTTCATGAAGTTGTGATCATTTGTCTGTGTGTACATTTACATCACATCTAACGATTCCCGCCCCATTCGGATAATTTCTTCGTGATGTGCCTTTTTGTTGTCTTAGAGTTAATTTTTTCTAAGTTGCACACGGCTTCGAAAACAAAGCAGTGCAAATGAGCACTTTCTGTAGAGGTGATAATCATTTAACACTTCTGGATAAGGTGTCACTACCACTGAAGAATAATAATGTTTGATTTTATTGTGAAACTTGAGAAATATGAGTAGTCTAAAATGTGTGTGTGTGCGTGTACGTGTCTTTTATTGACGATGAAACTCAAGTTTATATTCTCTTTCGGACACACGCAAAAAGTTTGGAATTATCAAGTCAAGAGTTGTTCCCACAGCGCAGTGGGTATTAGCTACAGGGAAGATGTCAGCTCCTAGAAAACTGTATTCTTTTAATTTCTTCTGTAATTTGCTATGATGTGGTCTCTTTGCATTAGAGAGAGAGAGAGAGAGAGAGAGAGAGAGAGAGAGAGAGAGAGAGAGGGTGAGGGAGAATTTACAAAGACTATATCAGAGAGATGATGATGTGGTCGATGTGGATTTATTCCATAGGCACATCATGTTGATGCTATTGATATCATTAATAATGGTGATATAAGTCCAAGGTGATAGGTCACTACTAACGTCACTGCCGCTAACAGATTGACAAACCCTAAGGGCGAAGGTGATTTCTGGTCCAGAATGCTCACAACGATCCTACTTTCTGGTGATCGTAGACTAAAGCAATCTTAGGAGAATAAACACTTTAAGTAAGTGGTAATGAAGATGATTTAATAGAAACAGAAGTAATGCAAAGTCTTCCACCTTCAAAGAGCAATAGTCACTGAAACCATTCTTGAGGTTATTTCGGAAAAGCTAAAGGGACAGTCATTCAATAATGTGTGCTTCATCAGTCTCTTGGGATCAGGAGTAGTTTATGGTGGACGAGTAATAGTTTATGAAAAATGATGGTTTGTGCAGAATTTACGAATGGAGACGAGAGGAAGAATTTGTATTTAGGGGAAATTAGGTAATATAAACTATAAGAAACTTATAACTACGTCTATTTATGCTTATGAATTGAAGTAGTAGTGGTAGTTGTTTTATTCATGCTTGGATCACTGTCATTAGGACATTGGACATATCAAGGTTTCAAGTTTAAGAAGAAACAAATGAAAACATAATTTATACATACAGTTATTGACGTAGATAGAAGTGCAGTTTGACAAGGATGAAACAGATTATGTTAGGGATGTTTCCATAAAAGGTGATTAAGGGTATTTCAATTAGAAGTTTAAACAGCCTGTGTGGAAAATGAAATAAGGTTAAGTAATTTTTATTCAGCAAAATGAATAGAAGGGATTGAAAATATTGTAGTTCTTCATGAGAACGAACTTGAAAGGTATTTGATCAGTATGAGTACTGGAACAGGATATACAGTACCAGGAAATCCGAAGAATGGCAGTGACCATGTTCTTCAGTAAACGAAGATTGGTAGAATTTAGCAGGTTGTTAACTGTAGTGTTATGTATATATACTTAGTATCCCTCCAGGGGAATAAGTGGATCGAAGAGTAGGTAGGCGGAGGGTTATATGAGAGAGCACATATTTAATAAGGAACAATAATAAGTCGAAATATGACAGAGGTTTCACTGCAGGTCGAAGCAATTTTGGATGGAATCTGGGAAATGTGAGAACCAATGTAAAAGAGAAGTAGGAGCGTAGAACAAAGCACATTCTACACAACAGAGCCTCACTACCCTATTAATGACTGTGTTGTCTTTCATTAAGTTTAACAAGATTTTCCGTGTATATATGTTACGTTTGGAGCGCAGTTTAATATCAGAGAATTTAATTTCCTGGTACTGCGACTATGGGAGACGCTCTGTCGACCGTTCTGGTAGTATTATACTCCCTCTCCTTTTTTCGTTGAGTTGGCTAGTCACATCTTCAGTGTTCAGCAATCAGGGAAAACACACTGCTGTCCAAAATTAAAGCAACAAACCGCTTTTTCCCCGTCCTTTGTCTAATTCACGATACAATCATACACACTGCCAACAAATGTCCGTACGACCTTGTTCTACACAGAAGGTGGCATTCCGGCCAACGAACAATCACGCCAACCATGACGTCAGAGCACCTAGTGGAAGAGGTAGTATTTGCCAGCTAGTCCCATATCCACATTCGCTGCGCACACAGTCACAGACGGTGCAGTATTGCACAGAGAAGTCGACTATCAGACACTCTGCGGTGGAGGGCCGTAAGAAGAATGGAAGCAGGACAGTCGCAAACTGATGTAGCCCGATGGCTTAATGTGCATCGTTCTCTTGTTCCTCGTATGTGGCAACAGTTTATAGAGACCGAAACTCTATCCCGAAGACCAGGGCGGAGCCGACCATGTGTGACATCAGAAAGAAAGGACCGCTGTTAGGTTGTAAGGGCACTACGGTACCGCCTCAGCACTGCATGGTAGCCGGCCGATGTAGCCGTGCGGTCCTAGGCGCTTCAGTCTGGAACCGCGTGACCGCTGCTGTCGCAGGTTCGAATCCTGCCTCGGGCATGGATGTGTGTGATGTCCTTAGGTTAGTTAGGTTTAATTAGTTCTAAGTCCTAGGCGACTGATGACCTCAGAAGTTAAGTCGCATAGTGCTCAGAGCCATTTGAACCATTTTTGAACTGCATGGTAACTGGCATCTGACCTCGAGGCGTCCACTGGACGTTTTGTATCGAGACAAATTGTGTACAGAAGGCTTGGGCAGAGTGGCCTTTATTGTCGGAGAGCTGCTGTACGTGTACCTCTGACGCCTCTTCACAGACGGGAACGTCTAGAATTCAGTCGTTAACATGCCACCTGGACGGTCAAACAGTGGGCCAATGTTCTCTTCGTAGATGAGTCCCGATTTGCTCTCATAAGTGATTCTCGACGGATTAACATCTGGATGGAAAGTGGAACAGGATTTCTGGATCCAAACTTTGCGGAAAGAGAGCTATATCAAGGAGGATCCCTAATGGTATGGGCAGGGACCACTCGACCACTCGAATACCTCATCATAAAACTGTATGGGTGAATCACCGAGGTTTAACTGCTGACAGGTATCGTGAAGAGATCTTGGGATATCATGTGCAGTTATTGCGAGGTTCAATGGTCCAGAATTGGTCACGATGGACGATAATGGTCGCCCTCATAGAGCACAGGTGGTTGATGTTTTTTTTGAAATGGAAGATATTGCGCACATGGCGTAGTCTACTCGCTCTCCCGGTTTGAATCCCATAGAGCATTATCAAATGGTTCAAATGGCTCTGAGCACTATGGGACTTAACATCTGAGGTCATCAGTCCCCTAGAAGTTAGAACTACTTAAACCTAACTAACCTATGGACATCACACACATGCATGCCCGAGGCAGGATTCGAACCTGCGACCGTAGCAGTCGCGCGGTTCCGGACTGAAGCGCCTAGAACCGCTCGGCCACCGCGGCCGGCATAGAGCATGTCTGGGATGCATTAGGGAGACGGATTGCACCACGTCAGCAACCACCAACCAGTCTCCAAGATATGCGAGCAGCTCTGCAGCCTAGTGACTACATTCATAGGATGCTCCATCATTGTCAGGCCAGTATTCCTGCCACAGGTGGTCACACCCCATACTGAGAACATTAACCAGTTGTCAGAATGTGCATGCAAGTCCGGTAAGTTGGAAAGAAAGGAGCATTTTTGTCTAACGTTATGCACGTTGCAGTTGTTTACGTTCTGTATTCTTTACTTATTTATACTTTACTATCATCTGTTTGTACTGGCAAAAAAGATGCAACCTTGCCGAATTTCCGTTTATTGCATTAATTTTGTACACCAGAGCACATGGCACGAATAAGACAGTGAAGGGAAATTATACGATTTTGACTGTTATATACGCTTCATATGTATGTAATCTATATCACAAAATTCTATAGAATTATTCAATTGTAAAATTTGTATAGTTGCTCCAGTTGAGATCCGTCAAAGGAACTTACGGCTGGAATAAGCCAGTAATGAGCTCCATATCAAGCTGTGTACATTGGAGTTGCTCAACAGGAAGGATGCTAGGATTACAGAATAATCAGTCTTGCCGTAGTGTTACGCCTTTTGCAGCGGTAAGCAGGGGAGCATGTTATTCCATCTTGTGAACTGTAGCAGGAACTTCTTGAATGTCTCTAATAAAGTGGAGGGGAAACATTTCGTAAGAGTCACCACCCCAGCTCCTTTAACCTGGCCTTGAGTTATATGTACTAGAGTTCATTTTTCAGTCTTTTCGTATTCTCGTACATCCTCACAGTTTACAGGCATTGAAGCATGATGGGTTTTCTCCTACCTAAGCTACATGGCAAGTATATCGTTGGACACTCGGCTGTACTAACTTCTTTTGGGTATCAGTGTTTGGCAGCGTGCTTCTGGCAGTGGCTGAATGGAAGAGCCAGTCTTCATGGCTTGCGCTATGCTGGTTTGGTGGAGCATCGCAAGTACATCTAAATCTACATCTACATCCATACTCCGCAAGCCACCGGACGGTGTGTGACGGAGGGTACTTTTAGTACCTCTATCGGTTCTCCATTCTATTCCAGTCTCGTATGGTTCGTGTAAAGAAAGATTGTCGGTAAGCCTTTGTGTGGGCTCTAATCTCTCTGATTTTATCCTCATGGTCTCTTCGCGAGATATACGTAGGGGGCAGCAATATACTGCTTGACTCCACGGTGAAGGTATGTTCTCGAAACTTCAACAAAATCCCGTACCGAGCCACTGAGCGTCTCTCCTGCAGAATCTGGCAGGCAAAACGGAGCTGACACAACTACACACAAAGCTTCTTTGCTATACTCACATTAGTATCAAACTTCAATTATTTTGAAATCTAAATTTGATTCTGTCTCGATTTTTAAAAACATGTTTGAGCCAATAATGAGGCATAACTTGTGTGTTGAGCTAGGCAATGATATTAACCAAATATTTCAATGTTGGAATCCAATAATAGTGAACCGTTCTGGACTTAAAAATGGTTTCCTATTTCAAACTGATGATTTTTTGTAAATTGGTGTGTGTGTACACAATCAGTTTTTCAGACCAACGAAGCATGTGATCTGAAGTCAGAATTTTCTGCTAGCGCTTGCGCTAGTAGTTGTTAGCGAGGATTAAAAAAATTTCACAGTGTTTCTGTAATATTGTATGATAGCTCTGTAATTTATGCAAATTTGATTTTCCTTTGACAAACATTCAATGTAGTGACGTACTAAGATGACACGTTGTGAAATAATACAAGAAACCTGTTTTACTGATGTATTTTTTACCTTGTGTCCTCTCAAAGTCTGTTACACTATATACCTACAAGTACCTCCTTACCCAGCTTTCCTTCATTTGCAAGTGACATATCTAGAACAATGTAACGATAAAAATAAATGTATAAATTTGGGCCGAGTTTTCGTACAAAGCCACCCTTCAAGAAATAACTAAAAATAGATACAGCAGCAGACTTTCGTGGTCAGACAGGGGGCGGAGTGTGTAACCTATTACCACCATTGTAGTATTAACACCAGATTCCTGCAAAGAAAAGCACAGAAGGCTTTTCTGTGTCATAAGTTTCAGTTCCTCTACGTGTGTCTTAAAAACGTTTCACTGTAACATGGGAGCCATATTAGGGCGCTGTTTTCAGTTGCCTTTCCTCTGAGACTTTCGCTGAGCTAGAGACTACATAATGGTTATACAGGAGATACAGAATACTCTGAATCACTCTGAAGAACTTCAGTTTTCACTAGTTATACCGGAAGAGCATTTCTTCGCTTTGCTATTAGATTTCGTTCACTATTAAGATTTTATTGGGAATAGTGAAGTGGGACATAGCTCAAACGTAACGAGATGTCTCGAAAAGAATGACCGCTTCTATGACAAAGAGCAAGCATTCCTAAAACATCTATAATGTGAAATTCAGCGGCTACTTTTCTCACATGACATCCTGGAAGCCATGATTCAACGCAGACAGGTAGATGCAATGCTTCTCGATTTCCGAAAAGCACTGAACCCACTACCACACAACTATTATCAAAAGTACGATCGAATACGGTATCAAGCGAAATTTGTGGGTTGATTGATGATTTATTGGTAGGGGGGACGCGGCATGCTATCTTGGATGGAGAGTCATCTACAGATTTCAGCCGCCCGGGATTAGCCGAGCGGTCTCAGGAGCTGCAGTCATGGACTGTGCGGCTAGTCCCGGCTGAGGTTCGAGTCCTCCCTCGGGCATGGGTGTGTGTGTTTGTCCTTAGGATAATTTAGTTTCAGTAGTGTGTAAGCTTAGGGACTGATGACCTTAGCAGTCAAGTCCCATAAGATTTCACACACATTTGAACAGATTTCAAACTATTTTTCTTATTGATCGTGTTCACAACTTTTATACACACATCAAAAAACGTTTTGCATCACCCCGGTTCCCAGAACACCTGAAGATAGACATTGACTCTGGGTATTGTATCACAAACACAGTCCCTTTGACTGTTGAGAGATGTCACTAAAACCCGCCCAAACGTGTAAACAACCATGCATAAGCAGCACCTATAAGAGGGAGGATGTCCGACAGCCGATCAGTTCCAGGCATTCCACCCGGAAGGAGGTACACCGTTAGTGTTTTCTGCAGTTCAGCCATGCCTAGACTGTCAATACCGTGGTTCGATGGCGCCCGAATTGTTACTTTGTGCCAGGAAGGGCTCTCAACAAGGGAAGCGTCCAGACGTCTCAGAGTGAACGAAAGCGATGTTGTTCAGACGTGGAGGCTATACGGAACGGCAGGAACTGTCGATGACATGCCTCGCCCAGGCCACCCAAGGGCTACTACTGCATTGGATGACTGCTACCTACGGATTATGGCTCGGAGGAACCCTGGCAGCAACTCAACCATGTTGAATAATGCTTTTCGTGCAGCTACAGAACGTCATGTTAAGACTCAAACTGTGCGCAACAGGCTGCATGATGCCCAACTTCACTCCCGACGTCCATGGCGTGGTCCATCTTTGCAACCACAACACCATGCAGCGCGGTACTGATGGGCCCAGCAACATGCCAAATGGACCGCTCAGGATTGGCAGCACGTTCTCTTCACCGATGAGTGTCGCATATGCCTTCAACCAGGCAATCGTCGGAGACGTGTTTGGAGGCATCCCTGTCAGGCTGAACGCCTTACACACACCGTCCAGCGAGTGCAGCAAGGTGGGGATTTCCTACTGTTTTGGGGTGGCATTATGTGGGACCGATGAACGCCGCTGGTGGTCATGGAAGGCGCCGAAATGGCTGTACGATACGTGAATGCCATGCTCTGACCAATAGTTCGACCATATCGGCAGCATATTGGCTAGGCATTCGTCTTCATGGATTACAATTCGCACCCCCATCATGCACATCTTGTGAATGACTTCCTTCAGACTAGCGACATCGCTCTGCTAGAGCAGTCAGTGGTAGGGCTATGTTCATACGAGCACATTTTGTTCATGTGAGTTGCCTACATCATGAGCAGGTACGCATTCAGGGGCAAACCTATTGTTCTGTTAAGTGCTTTTCCATGTCAACCTATTTTTCTGTTGACATGGAAAAGCACTTAACAAAATCAAATGGCTCTGAGCACTATGGGACTTAACATCTTAGGTCATCAGTCCCCTAGAACTTAAAATTACTTAAACCTAACTAGCCTAAGGACATCACACACATCCATGCCCAAGGCAGGGTTTGAATCTGCAACCGTAGCAGTCCCGCGGTTCCGGACTGCAGTGCCTAGAACCGCACGACCACCGTGACCGGCAAAAGCACTTAACAGAACAATAGGTTTGCCCCTGAGTGCGTACCTGCCCCTGATGTAGGCAACCTGTAAAAACAAAATGTGGTCCTACGAACATAGCCCTACTACTGCAGTCAGCATGTTCTCCAGACATGAACCCTATCGCACATGCCTGTGATAGATTGAAAAGAGCTGTTTATGGATGACACAACCCACCAACCACTCTGAGGGATTTGCACCGAATCACTGTTGAGGACTGGGACAATCGAGACCAACAGTGCCTTGATGAACTTGCGGATAGTACGCCACGTCGAATACAGGCATGCATCAGTGCAAGAGGATGTGCTACTGGGTATTAGAGGAACCGGTGTGTACAGCAATCTAGACCACCACCTCTGAAGTTATCGCTGTATGGTGGTACAACATGCAATGTGTGGTTTTTGTGTGCAATAAATAGGGTGGCAATGATGTTTATGTTGATCTGCATTCCAATTTTGTGTACAAGTTCCGGACTCTCGGTACTGAGGTGATGCAAAACTTTTTTTTATGTGTGTGTATTGTGGGAATGACATTAAGCAGCACCACATTCTTTATTCTGCGTCCAGTTCTGCAGTAAAGAATGAGTTGAACAGCAGCTTAAACTGTAACATGATGTTATTTCTACACTCATTGACAGATGTGGAAGTAACTTTCAGTATGTTCTAGGGACGTGTATTAGTTACCTTAGACATTACCAAAGGATGTCCACAGGGATCCATTTAAGGGCCGCAGTTGGACCAAACAGGAGCGGCCCGCGAACAAACAAACGGATAGAAAAGGACGGACACGGACAATGACGGACGACCGAGCAAGATCTTACGAACAACAATACATAAGAAGCAACGGGGTCACAAGCGACAACCTCACGAATCCACAACGTCCACTCGTACACGGAAACAAAGTAAAGTAAACACTCTGTCTGTAGGCGAGATATCGATAGACTCACGCAAATATCATACTGCCTCTGTTATGTCCGCACTATAACACAACAAGTATTCCGTGATAACCAAATTTAAACAAAACTTAAGTTCGACTACACAACACTTCGCTGGCTGTAGCGCCAAGGAGAAATCAGAGTCACTAGTAGAGAATACCAGTCCAAACCACTGCCAACCAGTCGATACCGACGCGTCACAAGTTTCCAGCCAGGGAGGCCACAGTACAGTTCGGTCGTCGTGAATCCAGCAGCCGGTTAGTAACACAGTCATCGGCGAAGACTGAACTGGTTAAACGGGCTCAGGGAGCTCGCTTAAATCCGCAGGTCCGGCCAATCAGGGTGTTGGTAGATGGCGCCCTTATTCGGTTGCTCACTCTGGTGGCAAGGGCAACGCCGCCAGGGTAATACGTATCGATAGTTGTGTGTACGCTGCCGCTAACCCCGCGACGACGCGTTCACTTGCGCCAGTCGTTGACATCGTGTGCGGCGCGTGTTGTAGCACGCCGCGCCGAGTTGACGGCTGCTGTGCGCCGGCCGATACGACAGCCTCATTGAGCGAGAGGCGGGTGCTTAAATGCAGGATAGGGTATGTCGCTATTGGCTGTTGGGACCACGTGCTCCACCGTGGCGCCTTCACGTTATATGCGGGCCAGGAACGCGTGCAGCCATGGCTTACAGCGCGACGGCTGCAGAGACCTCTAGTGGTAATCGAGGTCCATGCCGTCTGGCGCGGATTCGATACCCGAGGCGCTCGGTGCCAAAGAAAGCATGGTGAGTCATTGGGAGAGGCGTCTGTAATCATCGCAACAAGGTCGCGCAAACCTTTCCATCTCCCGCGAGCCGACCGGCCGCACGCAGCTGTCACTGGACACACTCATTCGAGGTGATCGACGGATCGCAATCAAACATATCGCTGCACAACTGGACGTCTCTGTTGTCAGTGTCTTCACAGTCGTCCACCAGTTGGGGTACTAAAACGTTTGCGCCCCTGGGTTCTTCTCCACCTCTGAAGACCTTAAAGAGGACGCGTGAGAATTTTTTGTCCAACACCGTCATAGGCGGTGAAACGTGGGTTCATCACTGCGAACGGGAAACAAAGCGGCAATCCATGGAGCGACACCACACCACGTCTTCTCCAAAGAAAACGTTCAAAGCTGCACCCTCAGCCCGTAAAGTCATGGCAACGGTCTGCTGGGACTCTGAAGGGGATATTCTGTTTGATGTCCCCCCTCATGGCGCAAAGGTTTATTCAGAAGAGTAATGTGCTACCCTCAGGAAATTGAAGAAATGACTTCAGCATGTTCGTCGCCACAAAAATGAAAACGAACTTTTCTTCTCCATGACAACGCAAGACCTCCACACGAGTCTGCGCACCAGAGAGGAACTCACAAAACTTTACCGGAATGTTCTTCCTCATCCACTCTACAGCGAGGATCACCCTGGAGGAAAGGCGTCGTTCTTTCTAAGTAGCATCATTGAGAAAATTTAAAGGATCGACCTCTGAAGCTGACCGCAGAACGATTCTACTGCTGCCAACATACATTTCGCGTAAGCAACAAAAGCATATAAGAAAGATTAGGGCTTCTAATAGTCTGTATTTTTTCCCTTCGCTCTATTTGCGAGTGGAATCGGAAAGTAAATAGCTATAGTGGCCAGGGTACCGTCCACCACGCATCATATGGTGGCATGCGGCTTATAAAGGTAGTTGAAGATGTAGGTCTGTATTTTTATCAAGGACATTGGTGGAAATCCTAGTGATCAAGAGCCTTACGACTCCACCTTGTCATCTACATACTAGATGTGAAATTTTTTTCAACTTGTAGGATACTAATCGGTTTGACAACCGAGGGACTTCATCCGAGATGTAAGGGCGACGTTGCCTGTGAGAATCAAGCCTGCAGGGTGCAGTCGCCTGCAAGTTCTGGCACAGTCTGGAACCGAGCGACCGCTACAGTCGCAGGTTTGAATCCTGCCTCGGGCATGGATGTGTGTGATGTCCTTAGGTTAGTTAGGTTTAATTAGTTCTAAGCTCTCGGCGACTGATGACCTCAGTCGTTAAGTCGCATAGTGCTCAGAGCCATTTGAACCATGTCGGCACCAATCACGCTTGTCGCATGGGTTCTGAGGCCATTCTCAGTTCATTCAGGAGACTGGCGGAGGTGTTGAATACTGCTAGCCTCGCGTATGGGGTGCAGCCAGAGCTCGCAATTTCCAGCATTGTTCCCAGAGTTGATCGGGGTCCTATGCCTTATCGTTTGGGAGTTTGTAGGACTCCCCTTGATAGATCGGATGTGCACTACGCAAAGGAAGCAGCTACTCGGCTAACAGAGTACTTGTGGAGTGCATATGATGGTTTTTCAGGCTAGATGGTAATTTGAGATGCTCTGATGAACACTCGTCGGCCGATAAGTACGAAGAGGAGTCAGACACCGTTCAGAATAAAGACACTTCAATTGTCAAACTTTTATCAGTAAACTGTCGATGTATTCGTAATAAAGATCCTGAATTTACTCCCCTCCAGGAAAATTTTCGCGCTCATATTATTCTTGGGACTGAGAGCTGGTTGAAACCCGAAGTGGAAAGCTCTAAGATATTTAGCGAGTCATGGAACGTATAAAACTGTTCCCTAATAACTGAGCTTTTAGTTCTGTCACGGGAAAAGCTACGTGTAACACTAACGTGCCGTGCAACACACTAATGTGACCCTCTGAGAGGATTTCAAAGTTCGACCGTGCGTGAGTCTAATGAAAAAAAAATGGTTCAAATGGCTCTGAGCACTATGGGACTTAACTTCTAAGGTCATCAGGCCCCTGGAACTTAGAACTACTTAAACCTAACTAACCTAAGAGCATCACAAACATCCATGCCCGAGGCAGGATTTGAACCTGCGACCGTAGCGGTCTTGCGGTTCCAGACTGCAGCGCCTTTAACCGCACGGCCACTTCGGCCGGCTCTAATGAAAAAGGCTATCGGACTGTAATTTCAAATTTTGTGAAGTTGACAGTAAAACCAAACGGGCATTAATCCTGGGAGTTAACAGAAGTGGTAAAATTATAAGTGAATGAAAAATTAATGAACGGTCGCCAGCCTAATTAGGCACATTAATTTGGAAATATATATTTGAGAAAATTGGATATTAGTTATTGAAGTTACTTTAGTTGGGATTTCCCTTTGAATAGCAAACAGGGTACAAACTAATACAGTGCACTCTGTACTGTGTGTAGCAGCAGTTACCAACAACACACATACCAGTAAATTACGGGTAGCAAAATTGCACCGAGCACATACTAATGTCGGCCACAATAATTAGCATTACTTAATCAAAATACTGTAACACCACTGCAAGAAATGCGGAACTAATTTTGGACATGAAAGGCTTCTATCTTGACTGACATGACTAACACAAATAAAAATGAATAGCTTCTTAAATACACTGTTTAAGCTCCTCTGCGTATAGCAGTTTTCCTTAGTAACAGTAATAGTTCATTTTTTTAATAGGAGGACAATATGATGGGGACCCATAAGCTGGAATAGTTTCGAAGTCAAGGTTCTTTGATTATTGCAAAAGAAAAATCATCTCTAAAAGCTAATCATTCACTTAAATTACTTTGCAAGGTAATAAAATGCAACACTGGGCTTAATTAACTCCAAAAGGAACCATTCATGATGTGTACAAAAACTACACAATCTTCGAAAATGTGCATAACTTCACTTCTAATAGTACACCCGCAAATTGGTTCATTAAATATTTATATGTACTTGCACTTTAATTACCTGTGAAGCAGGTATTCTTGGCAATAATATTTACACAATCTTGCACTATAGCCCTACAAAACTGTATTTTATAATAAAGTAATGTTGCTTTAGCAAAAGCCTATCCAATTTCACTTTTGTGGTTTTTAGCCATTAAGAAATTAAGCTTTCCACTTTCCTATTGATTGATCTTTAAATTTTTGTACTTGAACTTCCTACCTAAACAATTTAAGTTGTAGTAGTACATAAACCAAACATTCAAATTTTAATCTTACTTTAACTTTTGCTACTCCTTTTACTTTAGACAAAAAATCGTCCCAGAGGAGGTTTGAGTCCTCCCTCGGGCATGGGTGTGTGTGTTTGTCCTTCGGATAATTTAGGTTAAGTAGTGTGTAAGCTTAGGGACTGATGACCTTAGCAGTTAAGTCCCATACGAATTCACATACACACACACACACACACACACACACACACACACACACACACACAATCATTTTTGAACACACAAATGTCAGAATTATTCATTTAAATCAGGATATGCTGTTTTAGTAGCACTTACGTGAGGACCCTGCGCAGGTTCGTGATCACGCGAAGATTAGTGGCAGGCGAAATGGCGGCTAACTGTACTCACTGCTCTTGATGTGGGAATGTTCTATAAAAGCTCTTCTTGGCGTTGGATTTTCAACATATTAGAGCCATTCCATTATTTCGTGACTACCAAATAATAGCCAGATCCACAATCCGAGGCAAATCCCCTCAAATGCAACTTCCAATTGCCTCTCTTAGCACCGTCGAGGTGCACCGCGCTGAGGCTAACCACACAATGCGTGCCGTTCACACAAAGGAGCCGCTCAGTTCGACCGCCAAGCCCACCTTTTACATCGCACCATGCCACTTTCGTTGCGGAGGGACTTCCCTACAGGGTTTGCATGTTACAAATAAGAGTGCCGTAAGCATGAATCAGCTATTAACAAATATACTTATTTCATAAACGTATTCATATTATAACAATTTAAAATTTCAACATATTCTTTCGGTTTCTTCATATATTCGTTACAAAACTCTAATGTTCTTGCCATATATCAAGGAGTTCAAACAACAAAGAATGGACATTTCATAAATTGCAGATATATAGTTACTTAAAATAAACCTACTCCTAATCGATATATGTGCTTCAGGCGTACATGGGAGTGACAGATTAGAGGCCACTGGAGGTGAAGCATTCATTGCAGTTGACAAAAATATAATCTCTGTTGAGATCGAAGTAGAGAGTGACCTTGAAGTTATATGGTCGCATATAACAGGTGTAGGTGAAACCAAGCAAATTGTTGGATGCTTTTACCGGCCACCCGACAATTCTGGTCCTATGTAAAATCGCTGAGCGGGTCTAAGGCTTCCATTCAGTTTCTTTTTGACCAGTCCGATATGACAGCTGAAGATAGCTTAAAGCAGACCACCCTTAAGTGTTCACACGTTGACCCAAAGGCACCGTCAATTGCGACTACAATAGACACGAGACTATCGGGATTCAACCGCCGATCAATGGAAACGAGTCGGCTCTTCGGGCGCATCCCATTTTTGTTACACAAGGCCAAAGTCGTGTCCACAAACCCCGTCATCGAGGTGAACGACAGATCGAAACGTGCAGCTCACCACGCACGCAGGCTGGTGGGAGCGTATTATGCTGTGGGAGACATTCTACTGTGTTTGCATGGGACCTGTGGTAGTAATTGAAGAGACGCTGACAGCTGTGAACCCTTGCGCCCCTTCATGCTTCATGTCTTCTCATATTGCGATGTCATCTTCTAGCAGCATGATTGTTCATGCCTCGTAACCGGAACCGCGCTATAGTTGTTTGAGGAGCATTATAGTGAACTCACGTTGATGTCTCTGCGACCAAATTCGCCTGATTTAAATGGTATGGAACCCATCTGGGTGTCTATAGCGCGCCATCACTGCGCACGCAAATAAGCGGCCCGCTATTTACGCGAATCACATGACTTGAGCGTACACATCTAATGCCACATACCCCAACAAAATTACGAACATTCTGTCGGATCCCTGATGCGCAGAATCAATTATGTTATTTCGTTCCAAAGACGGACAAACAAGCTATTAAGCAGAAGGTCATAAAGTTTTGGCTCATCAGTGTACACTACTGTCGTGTGTGCGGATCCAGTCCTGGAAGTGCAGAATTCCGCAATATACCTATAGAGGGTTCACTGGTAATCCTCTGGATACCGCCGACGGATATCGTGGTACGTTACAGAGCAGAGGTGTACTGTTTGGGGCAAGAGCTGTACGATTGTGTGTACGTGATCACAGGAATGCATATTACTGATAAAGTCATTTACTAGCCTGGTAGTTAAACGAATGACAGTCTGACTGGGACACCAGGAGTACTGTGAGTTTGTTTACACCATATTCTCAAGCATCAGGAAGAGGCTCAAACTGTGGGACATTGCCCCTACTCGAGATATGGTGCACCTATTAACAGGTCACGGTCCATATCCCAAACATCTACATCGAGTGGGATGTAGTGACACCACAATCTGTAAATGTGGAGAGGAAGATTCCGCTGATCATGTCGTTCTCAGATGACCCCTTTTTCAGGTAGAGAGAGACTTCAGACAATTAGACTGATACCTGCAAACAATTGTAAACGACCAAAACTTGTGGACTGTAGTCAGTACGATAGCACATCGGATATCTAAGAGGCAACTAGGCAACTGCTTAACTTTCAGTCTATAAGATAAAGTGGACGCTCTGAATATCAAAGTAATGTCAACAGGTCACAAGAAGTGTTTCCTCAGTTATACATAATGACAGACACATATAAATTTTATTACGAGAAAGGGGAGAGAGGAAATAGCACAAAACATTCGCCACCAAAAACTAAAGAGAGCCTATGGAAGAACCTGCAAGGTGTACAATAAAAGATGCTTGTCTAAAAACACTAAAATTAGGCACTATAAGCTGAAGCCGTGTATGCCAGTGCAACCCTGACAGTCCACATAAAAGGTGACCTAGAATACTTATTAAAGGAAAACCGTAAAATCATAAGGGCCAAAGAAAACAGTAGAAGGCTATAGACTACAGTCTCGTCAAACAACTGAGAAATTGTCCAACCTGGCAGCATACATTAGAAAAAGGCGATTAAAATTTTATGGGCATATCTGTAGGCTTCCCAAAACAAGACACGCACAAAATTATTAAACACAGTAAAACTATATCCTGTATAGAGGACGTCAAAAAGGACCTACAAAAAGCTCAGATAAATTATTCAGATAATTTGGACAGAAATGTATTTAAGCAGAAAGTTGACAGATGGGAAGTTAAGTCAGATAAAGAAGCTCCGAAAAAAGCAGGAACAAAATGGACAGAGGAAAGGAAGACAGCCCTCGTAGAAAAAATGAGAGCAGTGTGGAAAAAAAAGGAAAAAGAATCAAGAAGATTTGGGTGATCCAACAGGGTCTAATCGCACATAATAATAATAATATATTAAAAAGAAAAGAAAGAATGCTGTGGCCACCTACACATGTATGTGTAGATTTGAGCATTTCCGGAGCATGCTCATACCAGTGCGGGTGATGTAGAACAGTGTAGCAACAATAGGTTTAGAAGTAGGTATATTTGTAGTTAGTCGGCTAATCTCAAGTTCTGCGGCTGCCAGCGATTTAACTTTAATTTCCTTTATTTTATTTTATATAATTTTTTATTTTGATTCTTATTTTTCAAATATTCTATTTTATTTCTGCATTAATATCATAAGTAGTTGCTGTTAACATGATTTACTACTACATACATAATATAAAACATTGTATGTCACTATGATTAACGAATAATAATAAAAGATCTGAGGATGGTCATTACGGACTGAAACCGGTCATCGTCAAAAGAATTGTTATTGTGATCAAAGAGTGGAATAAAAAACATTTGACAGTATTGGATCACTGTTCGTATACGCGACTATGTCGCAGCTGGTGAAAAACAGTTATGTACGACCTGCTTAGAGTTTCCAGGTAACTGGTCTAAAATTCAAAGCAATAAAGTGAATTTAATTGAGTTTTGTGAATGAGTTGCTTTCGACTGTGAGGTGCCGGGGCTGTTACTAGGCGCTTATCAGCCACGCGACACGGTATTCAGTTTTCAGCGCACGTCTTCGCTTCTAAGTAACATGCGCAGCTGCAACTTCAGCATGCCGCTTCACAGTACAACCAAGCGACAGAGAAGACATTGAGAATGCTTTCCTGCCTTACAAATTGTTTTAATCTCTTTTAACTTGTACAGATAACAAAACTATCATATTGCGTCAACTTACTATGACAGAAAGTGTTGGAATGAAAGAAAGACTAGTCGTCACAAGAGAGAGAGAGAGAGAGAGAGAGAGAGAGAGAACTGAGGCTCCTGTAGGTTGCTGACAGTCCTTTACTCGCCAATGGGTGAAACGCTCTTCTGAAACCTGTTAACCTGTTTACATTCACCAGCAGATACAAAGAAATATTGACACACAGTGAAACATCAAGGGAAATTACTGTTATACTGTTACAACCATAATAAAAGAAGCAATTATATCTATAAACCCTTTTAAGCCAGATACATTTTTGAGATTTTGCGTACTGTGCACGTTATTCGATCTGATTGGCGATCCCCTGCGCTCTGATACGACAGTTTTATTATCACTGCTGGTTGAAAGTGACACCTGTCAGATGACCGAAACAGCAGGATTTAGAGGATGCCTCCCAGGGTAACAGCCTGAAGCTAGTCGATCGCGGCCTACGCAAATTTTAGCTGTTCATGGGAAGCGGACGTTTCCCCATGTGCAAACACGCAGTAGCAAAGATCTTATCCAGTTCCCGCCACGCAGAATTATACAGTTACACAGAAAAATGTGCTATCACAAGCAAACTGAGACTAACTGAAAACTATGAGAGAGATTGCAACAACTAGAGATTAAACTACGCGGTTTTGTATTTTAAGGCGGCACCGAGCTACACTACTAAAATTGAAATCTACAGGTAATAGAGACATAACAAGTAAAACTATAAAACCAGACCTTGGTGTGTTTTAGACTAAGGCAATGGCAATACACTAAACTTATTCACAGGAAAGACAAGCGTAAGCTGCTGTATAAACACTGACATAAACGCTGACTGCCCTGTACCGCCCTCAGGCAAATCAAAATTTTAGAGCACAATGGTCATCATAACGATAAAATATACACTGAGTTGACAAAAGTTCTGGGATAGCGATAGGCATATATACATATAGCGGTAGTATCGCCTACACAAAGTGCAGGGTGGGGCAAATATTTAGAAGAGTACCCCAGAGTTCTCAAATTTTCTGTTTTTCTTACACCCTCCCAGAATACACACGGTAATTGTGACTAACAAATAAATAACAAATAAACAATAAATTGGCTGGATGACTGAGCGAAAACACTGGTTTTCAATTTTTAACTGAAAAATCCGTGTGTGACATATTTGCAACCTCATCCTATAGTGAATTTATTTATTTATTTCATTAACAGTACAAAGTAACTCACCGCCTTGAGATGTAAGGTGGGTCGGATGCTTCTAAATTTAACAGCAAAGACTTCTCGTTCTTACAGTCTTATTGGTATACAGTTGTTAATGCTTTTTTAATAATATAAAGAACATTATATATAAAGATTTCTCTATGGTTAAAGCGAATTGAATGCTTAACAATTGTTAGAATGGTTCCATTTAATTTGTTTCTGCCTAAGTGATGAGAATATGATTTACATAATGCAAATGTCAAAGAAAAATAAAAAAAGAAAATGTATTACAATGAGTATGGTGAAAATAATTTGCAGTATGTAGAGGATATACTGTATTTGGATGTGTAATACAGTCTAAATAGTAAGTTGGTTGATAATGGCTTATTTCTACCGATTTTAGATGAGAAGGTCTCGGTAGAACCTCGAGCTATTCTCATCTGAAATGGTTTGTGCTTATGTAGGTTTACTGTGTCTGTGTGTATTGGTACATTACTGGAAATGTTGCCATTCAGGACACTACATGACATTCTGCAGCTGTTTGTTTGCCCTATTGTTGGTAGTTGTGGTATATTCTATGTGATACCTTAGATGCAAACATTTAGCTTTACATTAGAAATACATTTATGTTTGTAAATTTGTTAGTAGAAATAGAATGTAGTTCATTGCTACTTGAGTGCATTATTCCTTAAATAACTTAATACATTACATTTTTAGTTTTATACATATTTTATACAGAAAACACACTTGATATATAAAATTCATTGACTGTAGCTTTGAATAGAGAAGAGAATATACTTCCGTCTACAGACAATAAGACGAGCAATACATTACTGCTCGTGTGCAGTATACTTTAAACACTATGCAGTATGTCGTTGGGGAAAAGGAGCCTCAGAATAAAATTCTTCGGGCCTTCTCCTCCCAAGCGACATTACCTTATTACTACAGCCTTAGTATGTGGTGTCGGTGTTTTTTTTGTTTTTTTTTATTGTTGTGTTGTTTGTGACTGTGTGCGACATGCCGTGTCATGCTTTGTTGGTTGGGCTTCCTTACGTGTTCATCCCTTCTGAGTCATGTTCACATAAAAGTTCCTTCCTCGGTTTCGGAATCTGTGATCATGCTTTTGACCTTCCATGTCGTTTTTGTGTTGTTTGTGCTTGTGTACGCCTCCTTCCATATTGGTTTTGGCGCTTGTATTCTTCATAGAGTGTGTTCGATACAATATCGGCTACGCTATTTATTTTGTTCCTGTCATTGGGATTACGTATTATTCTGGTGATGTCATTGTCGTTGTGTATAGGCCCCAATTGTGCTAGCGTGTTGCATAGCAGTGTGAGATGATCTGGTGTTCCAATTTCTCTTCGAACGCATACTTCATCGTTAGTCCCATGCGGTTTAAGTGTGCCGGATACGGCCCGTGGTCTGTCAGGAGATGGACCATCCCCTGGCTTGGGTCGACATGTCTTCCGTGTACGTCAGGAAAGAAAGAGTGTACTCGGCGATCCTTGTCGGATGCATCCCACTCTTTCTGCCATGTTTCAATCCGCCATTGTTTCCTTTATGTTTAGTTCATAATGTTAATTCCCGTAATTTCTGTGACTTTATCGAGCCTGGCCCTCTTAAGCCAGTAAAGCGCAGCTCTATAACGTATTCTTATGTCTATAGGGCAGGTCCCCATCAAAACGCGAAGTGCCTCTAGTGACATGGTGTTGAAGGCTCCGCTTATTCGCAGTACACTACGTTGACCTTGTCTTGCAAGTGCTGTATGTTCAGTCTATGAGCACGAGCACTTGCAGCGAAGCATGCGATGGATTCAAATATCGCAATGTGGTCGGTCCTTACGTCTTAATAGGTAATTTGTACTGAGTTGTGTTGAGTCTTGCTAGTTTGTGCATAATTTTGGAGGCTCTGTCGATTGTCAATTTGATGTGATAGTTGAAAGTCTGTTTTACGTCAAGATGCAGTCCGAGATGACGTGTGACTTTCTTTCTCTGTATGTTTGTATTATCTAATTTTAGAATTGGATTCCTTTCTAGTTTCCCTCTGAGCAGTAAATATGCAGTTTTGTTGGGAGCTATTTTTAATTTATTTTCTTTGCACAGCTGTTAATTTTCTGAAGCAGTTGCGTGCCTTTTGTCTCTAGTGCTGCTCTCTAGTTGGCTGACACCACTACGAGCAGGTCATCTGCGAACCATACCACACTTCTTACCGTGTCGTCACTGTCCACGGTGTTCAACAAGGACTCAACTGTGATATCCCGGAATATTGGTCCGCAGATCGACCCTTGTGGAGCCGGCTTTTTTGGCCGAGCGGTTCTAGGTACCTCAGTCTGGAACCGCACGACCGCAGGTTCGAATCCTGCCTCAGGCATGGATGTGTGCTAGGTTTAAGTAGTTCTACGTTCTAGGGGACTGATGACCTCAGATGTTAAGTCACATAGTGCTCAGAGCCATTTGAACTATTTTTCGACCGCTGTGGACATCTCTTTGTTATCCTCTTGACAACCTTTCGTGTACCAGCCTGCCACTCCGCCACTCTGCCTCTGCAGTAGACGTGGAGGCTATTGTAGAGGGAAGTTGATAGCCTCATTTCCCTAAACCTGTCGAAGAGAGATGGCCACCACAAGTTGTCAAAAGCCCCGGCTATGTCGATTGGTATGGCGGCCAAGTGTTTGTCGCTGATGCTGTCTGTAACTGTCAGTGCTTGGTTCGGCGTCTTCTATTGATCTACCTTCCCTGAAGCCGAACTGATGGGGCGTTAGGCCGAGAAGACGTCTGTGCTTTTGTAAACGGTCACACAGAAGCCTTTCCTGTACCTTGCCGAGAGAATTTAAGAGACAGATAGGTCGGTACGTTGTGGGGTCTGTTGTCTCTTCGTCTTGTGATTTCCTGATTAGCAGTTATCCAGAGGTTTGGAATTCAGCCTCTCGGTAGTGCCTCGTTGAACATGTTAGTAAGAAAAGGTGTGATTTGTGTTACTATTTGTTTCAATGTTTCTGAAAGTATTTTGTCTGGGCCGGGTGCTTTTCGGTTTTTAAGCCTGCTGATTGCCGTCGCCACTTCTTGCGCGAATGGCATGGTTACACTATCACTGATGTATGGTTGCTTCATCCTCTCTCTTAGGTTAGCGTGGCGTCGCTCGTCATCTGGGAGGAGCCTGTTCAGGAGATATTCGGCTGTGCTTCTCCATCCTCTGGTTATTGTGCCGTCAGCTTGTTCTAGTATTAACAGAACTGTCGATATCTTAATTCGTTCTGTTTCTATCTTGAATGGTTGTCCCCAGATGTCGTTCTGAAGCTGTGATTTGACAAAATTGGTCTGGTAGTCTTGCGTTGTTGTCTTTAGTTGTTTTTGATATTTCTGTTTAGCGTGACGATACAGGTCAAGTCTTATCTGTCTTTCAGGAGCTGTCTCTGCTTGTAGGTAGTACTTTCTTTTGCCCCGTGAATCCTTCTTTAGTCTTGCCAGTTCTGTCGACCACAGATGTTTCTGTCCACACCCACTTTTTTCCCGTGGTATAACTGTTTCCTACGCTCGTTGTAGGACCTCAGTCAGTACATGCGTTTTGTAATCTATACTGCCTTCAACAGTGTATACTGACGGCGCCTCAGCAATATCTCGAACTTTTTGCCAGTCGGCTCTTCCTATGAGTAAATGTTGCTGTTCATGGTCCATGTTTTGTGGGCCGGCCGCGGTGGCCGAGCGGTTCTACGCGTTTCAGTCGGGAACCGCGCGACTGCTACGGTCGCAGATTCGAATCCTGCCTCGGGGATGGATGTGTGTGATGTCCTTAGGTTAGTTGGGTTTAAGTAGTTCTAAGTTCTAGGGGACTGATGACCTCAGATGTTAAGTCCCATAGTGCTCAGAGCCATTTGTACCTTTTGAACCATTTGTTATGTGTATTGACATATCTGTCCGTGGTTATGACGATTGCGTTGCGGTCGCTGTGTGTGGCTCTATCTAATACCCTCCATGTGTTGACTAGTGGCTGCCCTCCTTATTCAGTATGAAGAGGTTGCATTAATTTACCACGTCAAGCACTAGTAGCTCTCTGTCGTCAGTTCTATCTGAGTTCCACAGGGGGGATTTTGCGTTGATATCGGTTAGAATGAGCAGCCTTTCTCTTCCTGAGTGTCGTGCAATGTCTTTTATTTTGTCTAAGAAAGGCTCCATATTATACGAGTACCGAGCGTAAATAGACGCCATGAGCCATACATTCTGCCAGTCTTATTTCTGCTGTGGCAATGTGTTCAGAACAAAACTGGGTTATCTGCGTTACTTTGAGGTTTTTATTAACTACTATTATCGTGACTTTCACGTTTGGTGTTCCTGCTATTGTGATGTAGTGTGAGGAGAGCCCTGAAATCTTCCTGAACGCAGACGATGTCTGATTTTGTCTCTTCTAAGAGCCTGCCTAGTTCCATGTTTACTAGGGTACTGCCCTGGCAGTTAAGTAGTATTACCTTCAGAAGGGATATCCAGTGAAGGAAAAACACTTGGGTGTGGTTTCTTTAAAATCCAGGAACACACGTCCATGTGCTCTCACGAAGTACTTATATACTTTCTCTAGGTTTAGGCCCTCTCCCCTTCGTGCACATGCCTCCCCTAAAAGCTTACATAGTTCTTTGGGATTTTTTGGCAGATTTTCAACTTTTAGGATTATCCTGTCAGTTTGTTCTGTAGTTGGGAAGCAGATTTTATCCCGATTTTCATGCTTGCTTAGTATTACATAGCGAAGAGCTGTTTGAAATATATCCTTGTTTTCTAGTCTGCTAAGCCGTACCTTCTAAATTTCCTTAGTTTACGTGATTAACGGTATTCCTGTAGTGAATGAGACCATTTCAAATTTTAAAGAATCGGTTCACAGCTTTGAAACAGCGATCCTTCCAGGCACACTGCAACATTTAAAATGCGTTCGCCATAAGAAATGGCAGCAGACAGGACACATCTGCTACAGTGTTATACAGCTTTTGTATGATCCCGTCTCCATGATGGCATCATGATTGCACGGCAAGCGTTGAGTTTGCATACCGAAAGACGCCCTGCGCAGAGGCTAGCAAGCCGCTATCGTGCATCAGGCGGCAGCTCTTAATTGTGCGATAAGCTCGTAAAATCCACAGTCCCACCCGGTCAACGTCACACCGTAACGTTTCCCGCTTACCTTTTGGGATTCATTCTCTGTACAGAGTGCAACGATCCCTTCAGCGGTTTTCATTTTATACCACCCGGCTCATTCCGTACTGAACACCCCTTGCAGTAAGAATTGTATGCATTTCAAGATCGAGGAGGATACCTACAGCGCATAGTATGCGCAAGAATGCCTGTTACATAATCACTTCCACTAGGGTCAGATTATCCGCTGTTCGTTCCAGTGTCATTTCTACGTTGGTAATGAGGTCCTGTTCTTGTAGGTCGGATAGCTCCCATTCAAAATATGAGGGCATGTTGAAAACTAATGTCTCCAAACGTTTTATGCGAAAACTCTTAAACCTTCTCAAATAAAGCAAACTTTACCAACATTCTACTACTTCATTCTGCATATGTACATATTTGCAGCCCTCTGCCTCTAGAGGGCTCAGAATTGTGGCATGTAACATGGCTGCGTGTAAAGAAACTATGTCGGTTCCCGGCAGACAGCGTGCTGTAATCGAGTTCCGAATTCGAAGAATTCGTCCACACGAAGAGCACCCTCTCCTTCACCATGATAACTCCAGACCGCACACGAACGCTACGACATCAGCAACAAACCGACGCCTTGGGTTCAGTGTCGTCTATCATCCTTCACACAGTCCCGACTGAGCGCCATCCGATTTTCATCTGTTTCCAGAAACTGAAAAATACCTCCGATGACTTTACTTTGATAGTTATAAAGCAGAGGTGAGGTTTTGGTTCCGTCAAACATTCCACAGTGACGGTATCAACAAACTCGTCTCTCATTGGCAGAACTGTGTTCGTCGCCAGGGTGACTATGTTGGGAAATAAATATGTAGACATGAAGAATGAAAATGTGGAATGTAAAGCACGTTAGTTTTATACAAAAAAGCACTAAGAACTTTCACGTAAAAAATTCGGAGGCATTACTTTTCAGAAACAGAGGTCTGTTTCAGACTTACACTGAAAATTTTCTTTATTTCCTTTAATAATATTACATTGTTATAACTGCCACGAAGCAGCTATATTTTCTCTTCTCTGAATATAGAGAAGAAGCCACGAAGCAGCCAAAGCTTCTTTTCTCCGAATATCAGTTGCATTTTCAGTGTTTTATGGGTCCTTAAATCTGTGTATCTTTCCTTGTTTCCTGCCACCACATTGATGCAAGCCGTTTTATTCTAAATATTCTTTTTGACTCTAAGGCGCTTCATTAATGGCTGCCTGTCGTTCGCTGTAGCGCTTGTGCTTTTAACAGGAGTCTTCCTTTAATGGGTTGTTACTTAGCAATCGACTACTTTTTGTGAGAGATTTTTATTTCATCGGTCTCAGAAATAAGCTTCTTATTGGCGATTTCTTATGCGGAATTTAACGGCCGTCGGTTCTGTTCTTGTGGGACTCTCGCTTCGGAGGCTCACCTGAATATAAATTTAAGACTTCTTCTCGTCTCATAAAATTGATCACTCAGCTGCATAGAAGTACCTGCGTGTTCGTACGAGTGGAGGCTAATAGGTTTCCGAGTAGAAAATTTACGACCGTTGACCCTTGTCAAAGGCAGAAACTGTCTTGTGTTTCACCCCCGGCTTTGAGTTTACAGTAAAGACACATCGGCTGTCGAAATTTTATCAATAAATTGTCGAAGTATTCGTAACAAGGTTCCCGAATTTACTGCCCTCCGGGAAAGTTCTCGCGCTTAAATTATTCTTGGGAGCGAGAGCTGGCCGAAACTCGAAGTAGAAAGCTCTGAGATATTTAGCGAGTCATGGAACGTATATCGGAAAGAAAGATTAGACGCCTTAGAAAGGGAGTGTTCCCTGCAGTTGACATTAATATTGTCTCTATTGAGGTCGAAGTTGCGTGTGACAGTGGAGTTATATGGTCCAGTATAATAGATCTACAACCGATTCCGCTGTAAAAGTTGTAGAATCATTCAAGAAAGTCTACGACCAGCAGCGCGTAAATAACTAAATTATGCAATCCCAGTTGGAGGTGACTTCAACCCAACAAGTATAGACAGGGACGTCTATGGATTTATTGCGGGGGGCACACACACAGACAGATTTTCGAAGTGCTTTTGAACATATTTTCCGAAAACTGCCTTGAGCAGCTAGTTCGGTAGCCCACACACAATGAAAATATCATAGACCTTGTAGCCTCAAACACGCCGGACCTTATCGACCGCTTCAGTATAGAGATGGCGATTAGTAATCACAGTGTCATCATAGCGACTATGGTTACGAAAGTTAATAAATCATTCAAGAATGCTAGGAGAGTACTTCTGCTAGAAGGAAGAGGTAAGCGGTTGTTAGCATCTCAGTCAGACAATGAATTCACATCACTTAGTTCTAGTGCCATGGACGTAGAGGAATTACGGGCAAAGTTTAAACAGATTGTGTGTGTGTGTGTGTGTGTGTGTGTGTGTGTGTGTGAAATCTTATAGGACTTAACTGCTAAGGTCATCACTCCCTTGTAAATTGTGGTCTGGAGAACTATTGCCTAGAAAGTGGTTTAAGAATGGAAAAGGCCCACCGTGATTTAACTACTAAATACCGAAAACGCAGAAGAAACGACGGATTTTGCTCTCTCAGTTCAAAAGAGAATG
This sequence comes from Schistocerca serialis cubense, assembly GCF_023864345.2. Taxonomy (NCBI): domain Eukaryota; kingdom Metazoa; phylum Arthropoda; class Insecta; order Orthoptera; family Acrididae; genus Schistocerca; species Schistocerca serialis. The sequence goes on along the minus strand of NC_064640.1, from coordinate 175,079,183 downwards.
TGCAAATGACGACAGGAAACGGTTAGTAGAGATTCGTACGTCTGTGAAGACATCTATGCGCGAAGCATACAACTACCACCGTCATAGTTTAGCAAAAGATCTGGCCGAGACTTGAGAAAAATTTGGTCCTATGTAAAATCGTTAAGCCGGTCTAAGCCTTCCCTCTAGTCACTCGTTGACCAGTTTGGTGTGGAAGTAGAAGAGTGCAAAACGAAAGCCAAAGTTTTATATTTCGCGTTTAAGCAATCGTTCAGGTAGGAGAATCGTACAAGCATCGTCGTTTGACCACGGAACAGACTCCCGTATGGACGACATAGTAATAAGTATCCCTGGCGTAGAGAAACAACTGAAAGAGTTAAAAACAAATAATTCGCTAGGTCCGGACGGGACCTCAGTTCAATTTTTCGAAGAGTAGTCCACAGCAATGGTCCTTTGAGTGTCTGTCATTTATTATCCTCGACGGCGAGTGTTCATGATAGAGAAGGATCTCGACAGGATCCTATCACACAATGTGACAGGATCGCTACCATGTTCTGCATACGTGGGAGAGTTGGAAAATAAGTTTCCTCTGTCGACTGAGGTCAGAGTTGTGTGTGACAGGAAAAAAAAAATAGAGAATGAGACATTAAAGATAAGACATATTTTCATTTTTCTACATAATTTCCAAGTACATTCAGACATTTGTCATGCCGCTTTATAAGCTTCAACAAGCCTTCCAGGAAAAAATCAGGGCGTTGCTTACGGCAGAAGCGTTGAACGGCTTGTTTGACGTCAGTATTGCTGCCAAAGCGCCTTCCGCCGAGAGTCTTCTTGAAGAAGCAGGAAACAGATGGAAGTCACTTGGTGCGAGATCCGGACTGTAAGGCGGATGGTGTAGGCGCTCCCAACCAAGAGTTGCAATATGGTTTTGCGTTGCCGTCGCCGTGTATGGTGTCGCATTGTCATCCAACAGCAGAACTCCAGATCTGAGGAGGCGAGGCCACTTTTTCCGAATCATCTCTTTCAATGTCGACACAGTGGCACAGTACCGCGTAGCATTGATGGTTGCATCCTCCAGAAAGTCCAGCAGCAAAACTCCTTTGTCGTCCCAGAAAACGGTGAGTAGCACTTTACCTGCAGACGTAGTGCTTTTCAACTTCTTTCGGACAGGTGATGACGGATGTTTCCACTCCATGGATGCGGCCTTCGATTCGGGCGTGTGATGGTGAACCCACTTTTCATCCCCTGTCACAATCCATGTGTGTCGGGGTGAGTTGGCGGGGCACCCATCGTGCTGACACCTTCCTGTATCGAAGAATGTCGTGGATGAGCTTGTGAGCTCGGTCATGTCCGATTCCAAGTTCTGCCGCTACTACATCGATGGTGATACGCCGGATCCCTTTAATCATGTCATCCACCTTCCTGACATTTGCATCTGTAGTGGCAGTGCGCGTCCGTCCAGGTCTCGGTATGTTCTGCATTTGCTGACGTCCATCACTGAATTGCTGGCACCATCTCCGCACCATTTGCCTCGACATCACACCTGACCCATACACCTCAACAGGGCGGTTATGAATTTCTGTGTCTGATACTTCACGTGCCCATTCATAGCGGATAACAGCTCTCACTTCCACCTTTGACCACGACTCCAAAACGCACCTTCTCTCCACAACTACGGGAAACGACTGAGCGGCTGTCCTCCGCTTTGCACTGCGACAGCGCCATCTGCTTGATCGCGGTCGACCTCTACCCAATGGTGCATCGGTGTCTTGCACGTGCGCGCTCACCTGCCGTGTCGTCTATCTCCCATATCACACAACTGTGCCCACAGTCGACAAGGCAAACTTATTTTCCAACTCCCCCTCGTACATAAATGATCTGGTGGACGGGGTGGGCAGCAGTTTGCAATTGTTTGCTCATAATACTGTGGTGCACGGGAAGGTGTCGAAGCTGAGTGACTATAGGAGGATACAAGATGACTTAGACAAAATTCTAGTTAGTGTGATGAATGGTAGCTAGTTCTCAATGTAGAAAAATGTAAGTTGATGCTTAAGAGTAGGAAAAACATACTCGTAATGTTCACATACAGCACTAGTAGTGTCCTGCTTGACACAGTCATGCCATTTGAACAGCTGGCCGTAACGGTGCAAAGCGATATGAAATGGAACAATTATGTGAGTATTTGGTAGGGAAGGTGTATGGTCGACTGTGGCTTATTGGGAGAATTTTTGGAAAGTGTGGGTCACTTGTAAAGGAGACCGCATATAGAACGTTATTGCGGCCTTTTCTTGGGTACTGCTACAGTGTTTGGTATCAGCACAGGTCCGGTTAAAGGAAGACATCAAAACAGATCAGAGGCGGACTGAACATCTGTTACCGGTACGATCGAACAACACGCTAGTGTTACGGGGATGCTTCTGGAACGGAAATGCGAATCTCTGGAGAGAAAGTGACGATCTTTTCAAGAAAAGCTGTTGAGAAAATTTAGAGAACCAGTATTTGAAGCTGACTGCTGAATTATTCTACTCCCGCCAGCGTAGATTTCGCCTAAGGATCGCGAAGATAAGATACGAGAAATTGGGGCTGATACGGAGGCATAACGGACACATACAGAGTCGCTCTATTTGCGAGTGGAACAGGAAGGGAAATGACTAGTAGTGGCACAGGATGCCCTCCGACACACAGCGTACGGTGGCTTTGGATTATGTATGTAGATGTAAATATAGATTCCACACGTAAAATAAAATGCCGTGTGGTTAGGACCTCCCATCGGGAGGCCGTTCGCCCGGAGCAAGTCTTTCGAGTTGACGCCACTTCGGTGGGGATGAAATGATGATGATGGTGATGGTAATAATGATGATGATGATGATGATGATGATGATGATGATGATAAGGACAACACAACACCCGGTCCCTGAGTGGAGAAAATCTCCGACCCAGCCGGGAATCGAACCCGACCGTTAGGTACGACATTCCGTCATGCTGACTACTTTCTTTTCTTTTATTATCGGATTGACTTGTACTTTCATGAAAATCAGACAAACACAGTCAAATCATCATTTAATATCAGCTGCAAAAAGAAAATCAACAAATTAGTTCAAGCACAAACAATTATTAAATTCTGAACGGGAACACTAACCCATTATCCCACCCTTCTTGTCAACTTTTTTTTATATACATGGGGGAGAGAAAAAGTGACAAAACAAAGCTACAAGGAAGGCGACTCAAGCTCAGGGAAGAAACAGGGATCATAGGGGAGCTTGACCAACACCCTGATGGTTAAACACAAGAAAAAGCATTGTAAGTAGGCTGTTTAGGTTTTTATATTGGTAACGCCACGTAGCGCTCTGTATGAAAATCACTGGCTGTGCTGTGTGCAGTCTGTGGCTGGTTTGCATTGCTGTTGGCCATTGTAGTGTTGGGAAGTTAGCTGTTAACAGCGCGTAGCGTTGCGCAGTTGCAGATGAGCCGCCAGCAGTGGTGGATGTGGGGAGAGAAATGGCGGAGTTTCGAAATTTGTAAGACTGGATGTCATGAACTGCTATATATATTATGACTTTTGAACACTATCAAGGTAAATACATTGTTTGTTCTCTATCAAAATTTTTCATTTGCTAACTATGCCTATCAGTAGTTAGTGCCTTCCGTAGTTTGAATCTTTTATTTAGCTGGCAGTAGTCGCGCTCACTGTATTGCAGTAGTTTGAGTAACGAAGATTTTTGTGAGGTAAGTGATTTGTGAAAGGTATAGGTTAATGTTACTCAGGGTCATTCTTTTGTCGGGATTTTTGAAAGTCAGATTGCGTTGCGCTAAAAACAGTTTAAACACAGTCATGTATAATTTTTCTAAGGGGACGTTTCATATGGCGACCCTGTCAGGATACCTCACTGCAATCTTCTGATTTTTTTCTTGTAGTTTGTGCAATTAGTGCAGCCTTTGTTTATTGCTAGCATGTAATTGTAGAGAGAATTTCCTTTGTAACTGTAGTTTTTCATTCTTGTACAGTAAAACATTTGTGGCATGCATGTAGATTTGCACTAAGTATTTCGCAGCTGCGCTTGCAATTAACGAGATATTATTTTCAATGCTATGTTAATGTCTTTTCTTATTTCCTCTTCAAATTGTGCTTTTCTGTGTTGTCGTGTGAAATATTGTGACAATAATGGCGTGTGAAATACGTAGTACTAGGCTCCAAAGTAAACTGAGAAATGACAGTGAACACGAAAGCAGTGTGTTAGCGCCACCTTGTAATGAATTAACTAATGTTCAAAGTAGTAATTTGGTAACTGTGCATAGGGAAATGGAGCAGGCTGCAAATAATGGTGTAGGCAGTGAAACAATTAGTGAACAGGGAAGCATTATCGATCGATCAGTCGGCAACAGCTTGCCTCAGGAATTCGAAATGAGAGGACACAATCCTGCAAATACTGTAGATTCAGGTTTTGCGTCCTCGCCGTTTTCTCAAATAAGTCAAGACACATTTCCTGCTTTTCAAAATGCGAATATTGCCGGTTCAAATGCATTGCCGAACAGCACCGAAGAACATGTTTCAGACACCAGTGCATTGTTATTACAATTAATGCAACAAATGGGACAAAAGCTTCAAAAGTTAGACACAATGGAACAAAATCTTCAAAAGTTAGACACAATGGAAGAACACCAGAGACAAACACAGGAAAAGCTTAAAAAGTTAGACACCACACTTGAACAAAGACGTGAAAATTTAACTACTGAGATACATAACATTGAATCGAAATGTCAAAATGTCTGTAATGACGTAAAAACACAAATTTGTGAGCATTTTCAACCTATTTTTTTGCGGCATAAAAATGCATAACAGAATCACGAAGCAGCCATAAAAGAACTGCAAACCATTGTTCATGAAAATCATGAGACCTTGTGGGCTAAAATTGACTCAGATGCATCTACCGATTCGGTTACGCTACTTGCAAAAACTCAGGAAAACTTAAAGGACACAGTAGATACGATTTCAACACAAATGGACACTCTGAAACTTGGTTCAGAAAAACACACTGAGGAAATAAGTACACTATCGGAGAAAGAAGCCGAACTTTCGGATCAGTTCACTAACTTATCTGCAAAGGCAGATGATGATCCGAATGACACAAGACCTGTAGCCATCACTGACACAGAAGAGTATGAACAAATTAAGAAAATCAAACAAAATCAGAATCAAATTAATACGCAACACAAAAGAGAAATCCGGGAAGTACAAGATCAGTTGGCACAAGTAATACAAAAATTACATATTCCAGAGGACACTCGCGCTCCAATGCGGGAAGAGGGACTTAGAAATACGGAAAAGCCACAAAATAATAACACAGGGCATTTCGGAAATTATGAAAGAAATTGGCAAGGTGCACCGAATTTTGAGATGGAACCGCCGACACGACGTAACAATGATCGATATCCAGAATGAGATTTTCACTCTGCAGCGGAGTGAGCGCTGATATGAAACTTCCTGGCAGATTAAAACTGTGTGCCCGACCGAGACTCGAACTCGGGACCTTTGCCTTCGCGGGGAAGTGCTCTACCATCTGAGCTACCGAAGCACGACACACACCCGGTACTCACAGCTTTACTTCTGCCAGTACCTCGTCTCCTACCTTCCAAACTTTACAAAAGCTCTCCTGCGAACCTAGCAGAACTAGCACTCCTGAAAGAAAGGATATTGCGAAGACATGGCTTAGCCACAGCCTGGGGGATGTTTCCAGAATGGGATTTTCACTCTGCAGCGGAGTGTGCGCTGATATGAAACTTCCTGGCAGATTAAAACTGTGTGCCCGACCGAGACTCGAACTCGGGACCTTTGCCTTTCGCGGGCAAGTGCTCTACCATCTGAGCTACCGAAGCACGACTCACGCCCGTTACTCACAGCTTCACTTCTGCCAGTACCTCGTCTCCTACCTTCCAAACTTTACAGAAACTCTCCTGCGAACCTAGCAGAACTATCACTCCTGAAAGAAAGGATATTGCGGAGACATGGCTTAGCCACAGCCTGGGGGATGTTTCCAGAATGAGACTTTCACTCTGCAGCGGAGTGTGCGCTGATATGAAACTTTCAGGCAGATTAAAACTATGTGCCCGACTGAGACTCGAACTCGGGACCTTTGCCTTTCGCGGGCAAGTGCTCTACCATCTGAGCTACCGAAGCACGACGCACGCCCGGTACTCACAGCTTTACTTCTGCCAGTACCTCGTCTCCTACCTTCCAAACATTACAGAAGCTCTCCTGCGAAGTTTCAGTGACCGATATGCTACTCGCCGACACGATGATTTTGACTATAAGCTGTTCATTACTACACGTAAATTCAAAACATTTAAGAATTCTGGCAACGACATTCATCCACATGCGTGACTCCATCAATTCTCTCATTGTTTTCCTCCCAACTGGTCATTAGAGCACAGATTGGAATTTATGTGTGGCTATTTAGAGAATGAACCAGCTGTAAGAATGTGATCGGTCATTCACGATTGCCACAGTGAAGGAGAATTTTATCATGCCTTCCTCTCAGCATGTTGGTCTCAAGCTACACAAGACCGAGTAAAACATAGCATCATAATGATGAAACATTTCGAACAATCTGAATTTTCCAGTCTTGTGAAATATTTTGAAGACATGTTGCACAAGAATCAGTACCTGTCAAACCCATACAGCCCCTCACAACTCATCCGCATTTGCTTAATCAAACTACCTGAACATTTATGACATATTATTTTGGCAGGACGTGGCAAAGATGACATTGAAGCTTTTCAGGGACTGTTACAAGAATTGGAAATTGACACTGACAACCGCGGAACGCGGAAACAGGAACACAACAATTACAGGTCACATCCGTCACAATTCCACGATGAAACAAATAATAACTGGACATGACAAGACCAGTTACAGAGAAAGATCGCATTTCCGTAGTAATGAATATGACAGAGACAATCATGTTGTTGTTGTTGTGGTCTTCAGTCCTGAGACTGGTTTGATGCAGCTCTCCATGCTACTCTATCCTGTGCAAGCTTTTTCATCTCCCAGTACCTACTGCAACCTACATCCTTCTGAATCTGCTTAGTGTATTCATCTCTTGGTCTCCCTCTACGATTTTTACCCTCCACGCTGCCCTCCAATACTAAATTGGTGATCCCTTGATGCCCCAGAACATGTCCTACCAACCGATCCCTTCTTCTGGTCAAGTTGTGCCACAAACTTCTCTTCTCCCCAGTCCTATTCAATACTTCCTCATTAGTTATGTGATCTACCCATCTAATCTTCAGCATTCTTCTGTAGCACCACATTTCGAAAGCTTCTATTCTCTTCTTGTCCAAACTACTTATCGTCCATGTTTCACTTCCATACATGGCTACACTCCATACAAATACTTTCAGGAATGACTTCCTAACACTTAAATCTATACTCGATGTTAACAAATTTCTCTTCTTCAGAAACGCTTTCCTTGCCATTGCCAGTCTACATTTTATATCCTCTCTACTTCGACCATCATCAGTTATTTTGCTCCCCAAATAGCAAAACTCCGTTACTACTTTAAGTGTCTCATTTCCTAATCTAATTCCCTCAGCATCACCCGACTTAATTAGACTACATTCCATTATCCTTGTTTTGCTTTTGTTGATGTTCATCTTATATCCTCCTTTCAAGACACTGTCCATTCCATTCAACTGCTCTTCCAAGTCCTTTGCTGTCTCTGACAGAAATACAATGTCATCGGCGAACCTCAAAGTTTTTATTTCTTCTCCATGAATTTTAATACCTACTCCGAATTTTTCTTTTATTTCCTTTACTGTTTGCTCAATATACAGATTGAACAACATCGGGGAAAGGCTACAACCCTGTCTTACTCCCTTCCCAACCACTGCTTCTCTTTCATGTCCCTTGACTCTTATAACTGCCATCTGGTTTCTGTACAAATTGTAAATAGCCTTTCGCTCCCAGTATTTTATCCCTGTACCTTTAGAATTTGAAAGAGAGTATTCCAGTCAACATTGTCAAAAGTTTTCTCTAAGTCTACAAATGCTAGAAACGTAGGTTTGCCTCTCCTTAATATTTCTTCTAAGATAAGTCGTAAGGTTAGTATTGCCTCACCTGTTCCAGTGTTTCTACGGAATCCAAACTGATCTTCTCCGAGGTTAGCTTCTACTAGTTTTTCCATTTGTCTGTAAAGAATTCGTGTTAGTATTTTGCAGCTGTGACTTATTAAACTGATAGTTCGGTAATTTTCACATCTGTCAACACCTGCTTTCTTTGGGATTGGAATCATTATATTCTTCTTGAAGTCTGAGGGTATTTCGCCTGTTTCATACATCTTGCTCACCAGATGGTAGAGTTTTGTCAGGACTGGCTCTCCCAAGGCCGTCAGTAGTTCCAATGGAATGTTGTCTACTCCGGGGGCCTTGTTTCGACTCAGGTCTTTTAGTGCTCTGTCAAACTCTTCACGCAGTATCATATCTCCCATTTCATCTTCATCTACATCCTCTTGCATTTCCATAAAATTGTCCTCAAGTACATCGCCCTTGTATGGACCCTCTATATACTCCTTCCACCTTTCTGCTTTCCCTTCTTTGCTTAGAACTGGGTTTCCATCTGAGCTCTTGATATTCACACAAGTCGTTCTCTTATCTCCAAAGGTCTCTTTAATTTTCCTGTAGGCAGTATCTATCTTACCCCTGGTGAGATAGGCCTCTACATCCTTACATTTGTCCTCTAGCCATCCCTGCTTAGCCATTTTGCGCTTCCTGTCGATCTCATTTTTGAGACGTTTGTATTCCTTTTTACCTGCTTCATTTACTGCATTTTTATATTTTCTCCTTTCATCAATTAAATTCAATATACCTTCTGTTACGCAAGGATTTCTACTAGCCCTCGTCTTTTTACCTACTTGATCCTCTGCTGCCTTTGCTACTTGATCCCTCAAAGCTACCCATTCTTCTTCTACTGTATTTCTTTCCCCCATTCCTGTCAATTGTTCCCTTATGCTCTCCCTGAAACACTGTACAACCTCTGGTTCTTTCAGCTTATCCAGGTCCCATCTCCTTAAATTCCCACCTTTTTGCAGTTTCTTCAGTTTTAATCTACAGGTCGTAACCAATAGATTGTGGTCAGAGTCCACATCTGCCCCTGGAAATGTCTTACAATTTAAAACCTGGTTCCTAAATCTCTGTCTTACCATTATATAATCTATCTGATACCTTTTAGTACCTCCAGGGTTCTTCCATGTATACAACCTTCTTTCATGATTCTTAAACCAAGTGTTAGCTATCATTATGTTGTGCTCTGTGCAAAATTCTACCAGGCGGCTTCCTCTTTCATTTCTTAGCCCAGACCCATATTCACCTACTATGTTTCCTTCTCTCCCTTTTCCTACACTCGAATTCCAGTCACACATGACTATTAAATTTTCGTCTCCCTTCACAATCTGAATTTCTTTTATTTCATCATACATTTCTTCAATTTCTTCGTCATCTGCAGAGCTAGTTGGCATATAAACTTGTACTACTGTAGTAGGTGTGGGCTTCGTATCTATCTTGGCCACAATAATGCTTTCACTATGCTGTTTGTAGTAGCTTACCCGCATTCCTTTTTTCCTATTCATTATTAAACCTACTCCTGCATTACCCCTATTTGATTTTGTGTTTATAACCCTGTAGTCACCTGACCAGAAGTCCTCCTGCCACCGAACTTCAATAATTCCCGCTATATCTAACTTCAACCTATCCATTTCCCTTTTTACATTTTCTAACCTACCTGCCCGATTAAGGGATCTGACATTCCACGCTCCAATCTGTAGAACCCCAGTTTTCTTTTTCCTGATAACAGCATCCTCTTGAATAGTCCCCGCCCGGAGATCCGAATGGGGGACTATTTTATCTCCGGAATATTTTACCCAAGAGGACGCCATCATCATTTAATCATACAGTAAAGCTGCATGCCCTCAGGAAAAATTACGGCTGTAGTTTGCCCTTGCTTTCAGCCGTTCGCAGTACCAGCACATCAAGGCCATTTTGGTTATTGTTACAAGGTCAGATCAGTCAATCATCCAGACTGTTGCCCTTGCAACTACTGAAAAGGCTGCTGCCCCTCTTCAGGAACCACACGTTTGTCTGGCCTCTCAACAGATACCCCTCCGTTGTGGTTGCACCTACGGTACGGCTATCTGTATCGCTGAGGCACGCAAGCCTCCCCACCAACGGCATGGTCCATGGTTCATGGGGGATAGAAACAGACAATTTGGCAACCAGAACTATTATTATCACGGGAGACAGAATAACTTCAGACGCAACGGTCCACCGTGCAGTGATAATTCAGGGAGAAATTCTCCACTACTTAACCGACAAAAAAGAAACTACAGGAACTACCGACATGACGACAGACGATATAATCATAACGACAGACGTGAATTTCATCAGAACTGGCGGAATTCTAACAGGGCTGTGCCCTCTCGGCAAGGCGAAATTGTAGAAGTTAGGTCTCCTAATCCCAGTAACGACTCACGCCAACAAAGAAACAAACAATGAGTCGCACCGCATGCAGCCACGTGCGCCAGCTGGCTCAGGGAAAAATAACAGAGGCTAACCTTCAGAAAAATTCTAGTATTCTTTACCGACGTATGCCACATGATAATTACGTTAAACTTGAAACTCTGCATACTAGGAAGAGCAAAGGGTTATACCACATTTCACATGTAAAACCATTTATTGAGAGACAATCTGCTTTTTAACTTAGTGTTTGCTATAAAATTTTTCATTTCACGTTAATAGTACTCTTTTTCAATCTTAGAAACTGTTAACATGCAACTATGTTTTAAAGTTAACTATCCAGTCAAGAACCAAGAGAACTTATTTCAACAGAAATTACGAATGCATTGTTATAGTGAACAGACGACACAGTGTTGTTATTTGTACAATCTTGCTTGTTAGTAGCACGATTAGGTAACGACTATAAGGCTCACATACTTAGAACATTTACCAGTACTGCTAATGAGATTTTAATGCAACATTTTGGTTTACTTGAAAATACATTCTGGATTTAAAGTACTTTCTGTGAGATACCAGATGACACAGTGGTTAGTTTATGTGACAGCTACAAGATTTTATCACGACGCTACTAATGAGTGACAATTTACAATGTTGCTTTTGCGGTGTTTCTGTTTTATATCTGCACAGTTTTTCTGAATTGTTCTGGAAAGTAAAACATGTTTTAGTAGTAACTTTTGTGGTATAGCTACAATGAGACAGCCTTTTCCGTAGCACAACAATACGTTACAGCACAGTACTTTCTTCATCACGGCAATAAGCGTAATAACTAAGATATCTATACGCAAAGCATTTCACTTTTGTTTATCATGAGGTAAGTACATTGACTTCTGCAGAACTTAGCTTTCGGAGGACGATAACTACGACACTTCCACAGAGATTATCTTACAACAAGACGCACTGTTTGGCGCTACAGTACACGTATTTGAGTGATTAATTTTGTACTTAAAACATTTATTTTTAAAGATATTTGAAGTACAATGATACAAAGGTTTTCCGTGATACATTTCATTCCATTGCCGTAATCTGTAACACCTGAGGGTATAATTACATTAATCCTCAGGGATACTTTGTGTACCATGTGTTTGGCAAGCACAAGGAGCCCTAGCTAATATGGTATTTGCTTATACAACTTTACACATCGGTACCATATTTCTCTAACACATAAATTACACAGCTATCTGATTATTTAACAGAGAAACAAACATTTTTTTACTACATCAGTGACACATGTTTACGCAATTACACAGATGGATAACTTCACACTTATGAAATTGTATTTTGTCTGTACTTTGTGAACTGTTCATATTTTTTCGGAACCATTGTGATAGTATGAGGGCTTTGAAAGATATATTTGGTATGGGATCACGATTTTTGGAGTACATTTGAGGTAGATGACACTAATTAAATGAGCAGAGAATTTTTTTTAGGTTTTGAAATTATTGTAGAAAGCTACGGCGTTTTTGAGATTTGACTGAGGTTTTATGATGTTATTATTACAATGACGATGTGTATTATGCTGTTGAGGTATGTTTATGATCAATAAGCTGAGAATCTTACTTAAAGAGTTATTAAATGTGTGTAAATGCGTGAATGTATCACAATGCAGGGGAAATTTTTTTTGACACTGTTGTATTTATAGGATTTTGTTTCTACACATTCGTAACGCAAATTCTCGACCTGTGAAATTTTTTTATATGAGACTGACACTACTGTCGTTAATATTTCGGTAAGAAAGTTAAGTGACCTTCACATAATGCGTCGTGGACGCCCAGGTGTGTCACCTGCCTGGAGAAAAAGCCATTAGGTGAAAAAAAAGAGAGACCATTAACCTCGCTATTGACATTCCTTTGTGGAAAGCATCGCAAATACGAGACGCTCATTGCTTGGAAACATATGATTATATTGTGGAGCGCGTACTTTGTGCTACTTACTGAAATGCTTATAAACTGATGGTAAATATTCTTACATCTGCACACCTGATTATGACAAGTGTCTTTCTACAAGAGTTGAGAGAATTTCTACTAACTTATGAAATCTCACATGACTATTGAATTCCCGGGTTCGATTCCCGGCGGGGTCAGGGATTTTCTCTGCCTCGTAATGGCTGGGTGTTGTGTGCTGTCCTTAGGTTAGTTAGGTTTAAGTAGTTCTAAGTTCTAGGGGACTTATGACCACAGCAGTTGAGTCCCATAGTGCTCAGAGCCATTTGAGCCATTTTTGAACTATTGAATGATATTTTAATGCTTTGCTTTTCATAGTTGCTTATTTCATTTGATATCTGGTTTCCAGCTGTGTTGCAGCATTGGTTTTATAAAATAAAATTAAATGCATTTGCTAATGTGAACACTTTCTGTCAACAGATCTATTAAATAATAATTTTATGATCCATGTTCTTCGAAAAAGGAGCACTTGGAAAGGAAAGAACAATAAGAAGGGATTAATAACTACTTGGTAATTTTTTTGGTAGAATAACTTCTTGTGATGCACCACTTTAATGACATAGATATTAAGATGTGAATAGACATTTCCCTTTTCTGCATTGTTGTCTTTAGTGTAATATTTTTTTTCTGCTTGAGGTTTGTCATGTTTAGATATAAGTTATTGCGTTTGCTGCTGCTTTTTGCCAGGCTTAGTGCTACTGAATTTCACTTTGTATTACTCTGTTAAGCCAGTTTTACTACTGATTTATTTTTCTTGTTGCTGCACATTGGCTCATATTAGTTGTAATATTGCAATTTCTCTGCTAATTTAGATTTACTGCTGCTTGCTTTGCCAATTTGCACATTTTTTGGCCTTGCGGTTTGTGTTAATTTGTTATGTGCTGCTGCATTGCCTCGTCCATTGGTATATACATCTGAGCTCAGTAGATTTAAGTTAGCTTAAGACGGGGTAGACTATAGAAGAAACTAACTATGATGAATTGGAAGAAATGCATTGAGAAGCTATAAGAAAAGGGTTTGGCCAATAAAGTAGTGTACAGTGGAGAAAAACTATTTTTGAAAGAGGATGTGAACAGAATACAGAAAGCATGCTTGGATAGGATTTTTTTGGTGGAAACAAATGTTGAAATAAGAGGAAAGCTCTACGGAATGAAGTTTTGGGTTGGACTGCAGTACCAAATGTCACACTGAAAACAAACCCTGACCTGAACTTCTGTGTTATTATGCTATGTGAATTTGTGTTTTTCCTGTCTTTATGTGTTTAGCTAATAAGAGTTATGTTGTAGAATTTTTCTAATAATATGTTATTTACTTTGTAGAGATGTTTAGACATTATTAATTTTGTTCTGTTTCAATGCTCAAGTGTGAATTAATGTTTCGAAAACTATTCTCATTATTTTATATATTTACTAATGTCATAATTCCTGTAACACTGATGTATATGTTTATTTCTATTCTTTTGTAAAGCCTGTTTTACTACAAATGTTAAACGTATTGTTATGTTCTTTAATGATGTATTTTGTACCTTTGTTATTGTATTCTTATGTTATAAAATTGTAATTGACACCAGTTCATCAAATTAAGTAACTTGTAAGTTACAATTCACTGCACACGATTCTGTTGGTCATAGTATATGGACAATATGTGAGAAGTAGGGACTGATAGTGTTTGCACGTGTGTTAATAATTCAGCAAGGGACTGGATAACAGCATTGCTGGTTCTAAGGACAATTAAAAAAAACTTTGTGAGTGCACAAGTGGTGGTTTATGGACTTGCTATATAGTACAAGACTCTTCAATGGTGATTGTGCACCTGCACAGTCGCAACAGATGGCTCTACAAGGACTACAATGGGGCTACACCTTTGATGACTCACCAATACCATTATTTCTACAAGGACTGCAGTGGGTCTGCACCTCTGGTGGCCCACCAATACCATACTCTCTACCAAGACTATAGTGGGTCTGCTCTGTGATGACCTACCTACCAATATTCTTCAAAACTTCGTCTGACTCTGCTGTGGGTTTGCTCTGTTGTGGCCCATTACCTGTCTGCATGTCAAGAGTCAGCACTGTCTTTCCGTTGGAAGGACAACACTACTTCTTCAAGACTGCATGGAAATCCATTACTTCCGTGTGCATTTTCTTTTACTGCTCAGACTTTGAGAAAAAAAAAACACTGCAATTTTACTGTGATGAATGATCAGGACTGTCTTTATGGACTGTGAGAAAATTTTAGCTTTTGACCAACATTGAATTAATAAGTGTGTGCATTTGATATCTTTGTTATTGTAATTATGAAAAATTTTATCAAATCATTATTGGCCACTGCCCAAAACAATTTGTAAAATTTTTTGTGGGGAGCATGGGGGCTATGTAAGTAGGCTGTTTAGGTTTTTATATTGGTAACGCCACGTAGCGCTCTGTATGGAAATCACTGGCTGTGCTGTGTGCAGTCTGTGGCTGGTTTGCATTGCTGTTGGCCATTGTAGTGTTGGGAAGTTGGTTGTTAACAGCGTGTAGCGTTGCGCAGTTGGAGGTGAGCCGCCAGCCGTGGTGGATGTGGGGAGAGAAATGGCGGAGTTTCGAAATTTGTAAGACTGGATGTCACGAACTGCTATATATATTATGACTTTTGAACACTATTAAGGTAAATACATTGTTTGTTCTCTATCAAAATCTTTCATTTGCTAACTATGCCTATTAGTAGTTAGTGCCTTCAGTAGTTTGACTCTTTTATTTAGCTGGCAGTAGTGGCGCTCGCTGTATTGCAGTAGTGCGAGTAACGAAGATTTTTGGTGAGGTAAGTGATTTGTGAAAGGTATAGGTTAATGTCAGTTAGGGCCATTCTTTTGTATGGATTTTTGAAAGTCAGATTGCGTTGCGCTAAAAATTCTGTGTGTCAGTTTAAGCACAGTCATGTATAATTTTTCTAAGGGGACATTTCAGCATATTCGCAAAGAGCGTTCGGTATCGTGGCAACAGCTGCCATTTCCAACGCGCAGTTGTCAGATAATGGTGAAAAATGCGGGGATCTGTGTCATTCCCGCCTTCAACGACATAGAGAACATAGTAACCCAAGAGCCAGGCAATCGTGTTCGTTTTCGTCCGAGGAAAAAAGGATATGTCCGGATGTAGAAGAATGTCGTCTGGGAAAGCGGTTTCAGTCCCTCGAGTAAGGAAAGCTAATTGACGGCAGACCCAGAGCCAATGATCCCGTCCGCAAGCAACAAGCCTTGAAGTAAGGTGTCAGTTTTGATGACATTCCTCTCACTGATCAATTTGACGAAGGCCAACGCGAAAAAGACGATCACCAGTAGGTATCAGACGGTGAATGACCTTATACCACGTTGAAGCAATCTCCATCGGCAATATAGGAAGACTAAGATGAGACCAGACCGTTTTCCAAGACGTTGATGGGAAACCAAGTTCAACAGAAGAAAGGGGACATGGTGTACCCCAACGGTGTGATAGCATGTTGGTATTAATATGCATCATAGAAAGTATATCAGCACCTAGGATACTGATAATTAGAAAGTATTCACGAATGTGCCGCAATTTAGGATTAATCCATCCAACATCAACAGGAGCGGTCAGACAGACCGGCAGGAAAGTAAACGAGAGGTAACTGAATGCGGAGCCCGCTTAATGGTTAAAACATTGCGACGGACAAATAAGATGGATGTTCTCACTTTGATATCAGAAAGACCCAATCCTCCAAGCTTTCGAGGCCTTGCCACGACTTCATACCGGACACGAAAGATATGGAATTGACCAGACAGCTGTTGCTGTCTGCGGGCCATCGTCGCGGGAAGCGGGAAGACCTGCGCAACGTAATATACTTTACTGAAGACATAGGTTTCTAAGACCCGTATCTTGTGAAGGAGGCTAAGGGAACGGCGTGCATGTTCAAGGATCGATCCGTGAACACGACTCGTAACCTCACGCCAATTTAGTGTCGCCATTTTGATCGGAATGCGATACACTAAGATCTCTAATGTCTTATGGCGATTGACGACATGATGGAAGCCTCTCGACGGTAGGATCGTGCATTTACGATCATTAATACGAAAACCAGTAAGACGACAAAATGAATCGAAGGTATCCTTAAGCCTCGGTATGTCCTCGACATGTCATACTAAAACCATGACGTCATCGGCGTATGCACGGACCGGAAAAAGTTCCCCCAATATAGTCCAGCCACGTAATTGCATGGCGAGGTGGCGAATTAAGGGCTCTAAGAACAAGACAAAAAAGGACATGGATAAGGGGCTTCCCTGGGGTAAACCCTGTCTGATCGATATCCGGTGGGTAGGGTGACCGATCACAATCACCGAGACACTGATACCGGTAAAAAGGCGAGTTCAGACCTGTCGAGCATCATTATTAAAGCCGACAGCGGTGAGCACTCTAGTTAAAAAATCATGGCTGGCACGATCAAACGCTTCTTGGAAATCAAGAAAAAGGAAAGCCCCTGCGATATTAGCGGCAGCCGCCACCGAAATTTTATCGCGACATTCGAGAACAGAAGTCAGTATCGTACGTCCAGGCACACAGCTTTGGTGGGCGGCAATAATGGAATCGAACAGCTTAGAGAAACGGATATTAATTGCTCGAGCGGCAATTTTTTAATCGAAGTTAAGGAAAGTAATAGGACGGAAGGAATCAATCGAAGGTCGACCTGTGGATTCTGGAGGAGGACCAGTTTACCTTCCTGAAAAGGAGCAGGAAGTGAGACTCACCGCATCACTTCATTTACTATTGACGTCAAGATGTCACCAATGAGTGGCGAAAATTGAACATAAAACCCCTTGGGAATAGCGCCTAATCCAGGCGACTTGCGGGTCTGAGAGCCTGTAACAACATCATATATATCATCATTGTGAAAGGGACGCAGAAAGGCGTCATTTAATTGAGGAGCGACGACGCGATGCAGCAAGGATGCGAAGTCGTCGAGAGAGTTTTCAGCCGGGACATGGGTATTGTGCAGATCAGTAAAATAGGTGTAAATAAAGTCGGAAATGTCACGGTGAGAAGTGAACACGCGGCCGTCAGCGGTTGTGAGGGAGGCAAGGCACAGACGTTTCCGACGCGCCCGTGAACGGACTAGATGGTATAGTGACGTCAATTCGTCTTGTAAAAGGGAACGTTGGTGAGACCTCGTCCGCAGTCTCTCCATCTGAATGCTTTTGAGCTGCAGCAATTTGGCTTTGATGCGCTGTATATCAGTAACCCTAGGGGAGCATGCGTAGCACTATCGCACAGTTGACGCAAGACTGAGTCGTAAAATTCTTGCGTTCGTCGATCGTCTGCCACCTTCGCAGCTCCAAAACGCAAGAGAGCCCTACGGATTTGTGGTTTAACATGCAGTGTCCGTCATGCCACATAGTACGAGAACAACGAACACATACGTCCTCCAGGACGACACCAAGAGAGGTATCTTGATAATAGGCTATACTGAGCATCCAGGGAGGACGAAAAAATTTTACCGGTTGTCGCTCGTAATTAAACGTGACGGCTACGGTGCAATTATCAGTAAAACAGGCTGGTATCACATCAACATCCAGAAGTTGCCCAAACAAGGAATCGGAAAGGTAAAAGCGATCGAGGGGACTGCTAGACGTGGGAGTAAAGTATGTATGTCGCACAAGTGTATGATAGCGAGAAACCCACCATCACACAGGCGTACAGGCGCAAGGAGCGCACCAGGTAGTCGAGCTCTTTACTGAAATTAAAATTATGAGACTGATCCACCGGCCATAGAACACAATTGAAGTCCCCACCTAAGATAATTTTTGTAGTGGATTTACGCAGCAGGTAAATGATTTCTTCTTTATAGAAACTCGAACGTGCGGTAATACGACCTGTGCCAGAAGGGGCATAAAGAAGGAGTAAACTGAGATCACAAAACGTGCACCCGATCCCCGTTCCACTGTCGAGTACTTTGAAATCCATCAGCGGAATGCCTTCCCCATAAAACAAGTCAGTGACCGTAGAAAGTTCGGAAGCTACAGTAAAAAAGGTTGAGAACCCAGGAATGGAAAACTGGTCGACTAAGACTTCCTGTAAAAAAACAACAGCCGAAGCTCTCAGAATATATTCTGTTAATATTCAGAGTAAGGGATGTGTATGCTTGCATGGAAGTTCAACCCAGAAAGAAAAACAAAGAACGATAGAGATCCGTCAGTTGACGGAGCAACATACAAATAAGCATACCAGAATCAACCGCCGAACCAGAGAGAGAACTACTAAACAGAACCTCATCTTCCCACTGCTTTCTCTTCGGCCGTGACGTGGTCTCTGTAGCTGTCCACGGATTCTACTGCGGCCCCGCGGCGCCGAAGCTGCCGCGTTCGGTCGCTTGGGAGCATCATATAGGTATTCCGCGTCAGATTGCGAGGGAGAGGCCTCTACATCCCACTCGTCCGCAGACATGGGTTACGGAGGGATCCACTGGCTCTTGAGAATCAATCAGTTGTTTCATAGGAGAAGGTTGTGACCCATAGGGGGCGACAGAAGTCGCAGAAGGGGGATGGGAAATCGAGTCGACAGGAGAAGTGTCTGAGAGAAGCGTAGAAGACATGTGGGAACCGGAAGCAGGTTCCTTCACGGGCGTCTCCGAAGGGGCGGCCTCGACAACAGGAACAACGCCAGAAAAGGTGTCAGGGATCTTCTGCACAGGCGTGAAAGCACCTGTGGCTTCATCCACGATTTCGGACTGAGAAAGAGGGTACTTCGCTGGAGGCCTATCGGAAGGGCGAGCCAATAGGGAAGGTTCATCTGCCGCATCATCCTGTGGTAGGCGACGCTTGTTGTGAGAAATCATGGCGGCCACATCGGAATTAACGGCACCAACATTCCGACGCAAGGACAACGGGCGTTGTCGGTCAACGGATCACTGCGTCCCTCAGTAACAGGGAGCGATTCAGTCTGAGATCCCTGGGGGAGAAAGTCAGGTAAAGTCAATTTTTTACGCTGTTCGTGTGTAGGTTTTAATACCACCATACACCGCGGACAATTAGTACTTGAAATAACCGGTTTGATTACAATAATAACATGTTCCTTCTTGGCCACTGTACGTAATATGGACCACCCTATAACCACATACCCGTAGATGAGAAGGAATATGTTTTTGACCACCATTTCCACCGACAGAATACCACTGTATACTTGTAAGCGGTGCTGAGCAGACCCTAGAAAACAGTCGTCTACCTCGGGCGGAAGGTTAAACACCTGGACATTCGTTTATATCACTTCTGCATTTGTCAAGAGAACGATACTAGGGGAACCATCACGGTGCGTAAAGGGTATCTGAGAACCGTGACGAGAAAGTATCCTATCAACCTGGAGCGGGTCAAAAACTTAACAAAAAACACATAATTCGCTGTCAAAATATGCAGTTGCACCTGATCAGTAGTGACTTAATTTGTATCGACTAACCAGTAATGTATCTCTAAAGAACCGGGCTGAACGTGACGCGTGGTTTAGTCGAAGGTGAAGCTTACAGTACCTGTACGCGGAATTTTCGTGGGAACCATGGTGGACATCACGGCGCGAGACGACGCCGTGACAGGAAGGGCCGCACGAACACCAAACACTAGCCGACAACCAGCGGTGCGACGCGCACGGAGGCCAACACTACACTAAACGGACACGAGGAAATCTCGCAGCGCTACGGTAGAGGCGGAACTAATAGCACAACCTAGTCGCCCGGCGCGCGAAGCGGGAGTATACCACTCAGCTACCAGGGGCGGACATTTCAAACTTATTACCACATGAGACTCATGTAACGTATAAGACCAGCGAGGTTAACCGAGATCGCTAATGCGCTGGTTCCTGGACTCGGGTAGGCGCGCCGGCCCCGGATCGAATCAGCCTGGCGGCTTAACGACGGAGGCCGGTGTGCCGGTCAGCCTGGATGTGGTTTTTAGGCGGTTTTCCACATACCACTAGGTGAATACTGGGCTGGTCCCCACGTCCCGCCTCAGTTACACGGCTCGCAGACGTCTGAACACATTCGCACTATTCCACGGATTACACTACACAGACAGTTGGGGTACAGTAATTGCCGGCGGGGGTGGCCGAGCGGTTCTAGGCGCTACAGTCTGGAACCGCGCGACCGCTACGGTCGCAGGTTCGAATCCTGCCTCGGGCATGGGTGTGTGTGATGTGCTTAGGTTAGTTAGCTTTAAGTAGTTCTAAGATCTAGGGGGCTGATGGCCTCAAAAGTTAAGTCTCATAGTGCTCAGAGCCATTTGTACTATACACTAATTCCGTCCCGGGTGGCGGCAGAAAGGGCATTCGGCCACACCTTAAATTAACCTTGCCAATTCCGATCAACCATGGCGACCCTGCGTCATCGCGGGAAGAAGGCACACGCAAAAGAAAGAAAGACTCATGAGAGGTATAACAACGAAAATGAGTACAACTTCTCGATCAGTTAATAAAATGTGCCGCACTGTAGTTTGTAACATTGCTTTCTGTCGTTTTTATTGACTTCAGTGCAATTACATGACAGTTTTTTTTTCAAAACGCATATACTGGTGTACTTATTTCGCTATAATGATGCAAACGGTTGTGTGTTTGGATAACCCATTGTTGAAAAGAAACGAGACATAACGCATTTGTTCTCTGCTTCGTGATGACTGGGTGTTGTGCGATGTCCTTAGGTTAGTTAGGTTTAAGTAGTTCTAAGTTCTAGGGGACTGATGACCACAGATGTTAAGTCCCATAGTGGTCAGAGCCAGAGCCATAACGCATTTGATCTGTATTGTATTACGCATGCACGGTACTGTAAATACCGTACTGTAAATACAAGCACTAACGACAACCGGTTGGTTCACGACGTGCACAAAAATAATTGTGTTTCTATAATGTTTTATTTGTCGCATTAGATTTTGTTCCGGATCTAAATCGAAAGTATCAAAATAACTAACTAGGCAGCTGCAACATAAAAATTGAAAATGGTCGCCTTCAACATTAAAGTCCAATCGCGTAAAACCTCTATCTCTCACTATATGTAGCAGTTAACGGTAGAACGTGTCGAGATTGTAGTGAAGACGATACGCCGCATTACAATGTGAGACACAAAAGCTAGGAGCTTTGGTGAAAACTTATCACAAAATAATTTGCAACAATATTTGTTTGGTTTTTATTTTTGAAAGTACACGAACACTTGAACTGATCATTGTCAAGTTATATCGATGAGAAGCTTATCAGTACCTATACTTTCAATTATAATTTTTCTGTGAATAATATTTTTGCTCTACAGCTACTTATTTCAAAATATGATTTGCGGTAGCTATCAGTCCCTATTTCAAGTGTTATTTAGTTTGACATATATCGGAATAGGAATGTTTATTTTTTCAGGTAACTTGGTACAAGAAAATAAGTAGCCACTATCTGCTCTAAAGATCATCATCAAAAAATAAGAGAAATCAGAGCTCGAACGGAAGGATTTAGGTGTTCTTTTTTCCCACGCGCCATTCTAGAGTGGAGTTGTAGAGTAGTAGTATGAAAATTGTTCGATGAACCGTCTTCCAGGCACTTAAGTGTGAATTGCAGGGTAACCATGTAGATGTGACGGAAATATCATCTTCATCCAGTTTACACAGCGCGTGTTCTATCTCACTGCTAATAAATAGGCTTCAGTATTATTTCTGTTAAATGTAGTTGCGTAATACAATTTTATCATCCACTGTAAGCAGATGAAAAGCTGGAGGGAAAGGAGAACATATTTACGAGTACTCCGTGCTCTTCCCAGAAAGCAGTAAGAACGTCCTGCCTTTCCATTATCTACGGCCACGCTTAAAATATGAGTGGTCATGTCAGTCACATTTTTTAGCATCTGTGACTTTTGACTCTGTGTTCCCTTTCTGTTTTGCCGCTTGCAGCGCCTCCTCTGTCTCTCAGAGGTCTCTTGATTCCATCTCCGGTATCACCATAGCTAGTAATCGAACTTCAACGAAACATTTTCGCCGACGGTGTAACACGCGTGTGATCTGTCTTGCAGAGAAAAGCCTCCGTCCAATAGTCCTACGGCAAGCCCACCATCGTCACACAACTCGCTGTGAGGTATACATTTCACTACTATTCGAAAGGAGCAGGTTGTATGCTGCCGCCGGTCTTCATTCTTTGCCGGCCGGTGTGGTCGAGCGGTTCTAGGCGCTTCAGTCTGGAATTGCGCAACCGCTACGGTTGCAGATTCGAATCCTGCCTCGGGCATGGATGTGTGTGATATCCTTAGGTTAGTTAGGTTTAAATAGTTCTAAGTTCTAGGGGACTGATGACCTCAGAAGTCAAGTCCCATAGTGCTCAGAGCAATTTGAAGCACTTGACTTTCAGCTAACATTCGAAGAATAAAGCAGAGTGAAAACTCAGGTTTCTTAAAAGACGAGAAACTCTAAAAAATTGCGAACTAAGTTTAACGCAGGATATTTTTCAGTTGCGTGCCTGAGAACTAGCCCAAGTGGATGGGCTAGTGGCCGGACCGTACTGCAGCTACTATAAAACAGAGACGGTTCTTGAGTCCATAGGTTGAAACGAAAAAACATGAGTTGACTAAAGCAATATATGAAGGAAAAAATCGTCTACTAGGAGAAAAGACAGAAAGGCTGTCCTTTCCGAATGTAGGCAGGAACTTCTGGAAGAAAAAGCATTTCTCCCATTTATACGCTCGCACTACCATAGCCTGCAGGACTGTGTTCACAGTCGTAGTGTTACTAATGGCGGGCAACTAATGACCTCAGAAGTTAAGTCGCATAGTACTCAGAGCCATTTGAACCAATGGCGGGAGCACACTTCCAATGTACAGTCTTGCTCAAAAGTATCCGAACGACCTGAATTGCATTTCGCCTGATTCGCATACAACCCTCATAACGCAGCTGTCTAGCAGGTCCTCTAATCGCTCCTTGGTACAGTCGTTTGACTATTGAAAATGGTTCCAAAACATCACCACTAGAAAACACTGCTCTGTATCGCAATAACTCAAGATGAAGAGTAATACCACAAGACTACAAATAGCAGGGAACACCTTATCACAGATAAAGACTGGCCTTAAGGCTTGTAAGCTCACATTTATTACAATAAATGACATACCTGAAATGTTACCACTCTCATTATTACGTTAGATAGGTAATTCACGTAGTAAGTTCGTCGTATTCAAGATTTCCTCTTCAAAGTAACATACCGTACTTATTATTTAACACAAAATGACATTAAAAATTTAAGTTATTCACTAGCTTCTAATTGAGAATATGTATGAATTTTCAAATGACACGACGAACCGTCTCGTTCTGCATATGGATTCAAAAATGGTTCAGATAGCTCTGAGCACTATGGGACTTAACATCTGTGGTCATCAGTCCCCTAGAACTTAGAACTACTTAAACGGAACTAACCTAAGGACATCACGCACATCCATGCCCGAGGCAGGTTTCGAACCTGCGACCGTAGCAGTCTCGCGGCTCCGGACCGAGCGCCTGGAACCCCTAAACCACCACGGCCGGCTATGGATTCAAACCCAGGTCATGCAGACTAAGCAAAGATTTCTTGACTGACGGAAACTAACAGTCATTCCTGACTAGGCATACAGAGAGTCATATACCTCGATTTTAGACAGTATCAGTCAGGTAATATCAACTTTAAATAACATAACGGAAACATTTTTAACGGACGCTTCCCTGTTAAAAAACTACGAGAGATGTCAAATATTGCTTTTTCACAAGTAGCTTACTTGAAATGCCGTGAGATAAAGCTTTGTGTTGGACAGGGATTCTAACCCAGAACCTAATCAGATTGTTATCGAAGCACAATCAACTGTGACATATCGGATTTTCTCGGCAATAGCAACATGTTTTAACTGAAATGACGAGACGAAACATTAATATTTTCCTTCTCAGGACTCCAACCCGGCACCTAACGCTGTTCTATTCCAGAGCAAACTAACGTTAAATATGGGTTTGATACACCAGCAGCGACATGTGAGCATGTTTGAACTAGAAATAGTATGACGAAGAGTTCAGTGCTGACTGGTAATCGAACCCCACACATTTCGTTGTTGACTACACACAAAGAGACGTCAGCTACCGAATTTTTCTCCACCACCAGCTAGGAATAACACCCTTCAACTTACAGTGATCTCGCAATTAGTTCCGTGTCTCGCTGGGAGTGAAAAACGTCAGATATCGTTAGTGTTGACAACGAATGAAAATACATTAAAAAATCAAAATTATTATCCATCAGCACATAGGTGTTCTCATGCTAGAGCTCGATAACACATAATGAAAACATTAGTGCCGGGCCAGGATTCGAACCCATTCACGCCCAATATGTGGAGATATTGAGGACTCTGCAGTTTTGAACAAACAACAAATTGTAGTCGAGCTGTATTGTCACGAAGGGATCATATTCCGCGTTAAGGGCGGTCTGAGTTGCATTCCCAGTTCAAACCAATTTTATCGTCATACAGAAGCACAAATAAAAGGTGGAATAAGTGTCCTGTGACCCTACACAGGGTTTGTTTCGTCACTAGAAATAAATAACTAGTATAAGAAGGGTTACTGGTGATGGAGGTCCTACATGTCGCCATTCATGACGTTATTGTGGTTCAACCTAATGTCTACTTGGTAGAGAAGGAATGTCATGTTTAATGTGAATCTCAGACCACAATGCCATTATATGTTCTTCACTTGGCGTAGCCAGTAGATAATAGAATCTGTTTCTCCCTATCAACAATCATCGGCAGAAGCTGGAATCGAACCCATACCATGTGCATATGAATCTATCAGGAATCCAACAGACCACCAAATCCTCTTCTCTGTGGCACATTTTTCTATTGTAACGCCATTGCGCCACACTGGATAAGAATTCTTACACACAGGCTCCCTGTAGTGGTTTGCAGCATGTTCAGTACATTCATTTACTTGGGTGACCGAATCACCATGAACTAGCTGCCTCGGCTACCCAGTGCATACATTCGACTCTATTCTGTAATCACTGAAATAACATCACATAACTGCCACGTACACAGAACTGCCAACAGTGTAGGGTGCATAAATTTAAATAGGCAGTGCTCCTTTCCACTTGAGCTACTCTATTGCGCTATGTGTTTGTTGAAAACGTCGTGCAGTGCAAAAGAAAAGCTGTAACTGTCTGTCTCTCAGAAGTCTACATCCGGCCTTATGCATTATCTCACAACACTGTGGAATGCGGAAGTTCGGGAGGGATTGTGTTCGACTTCTGGAGATGCTGTAGTTACGGTTCAGCTAGTAGTGTAACAATAAGTGTAGTGCACTGTAAACAAAACGTCGCGAGTTCAAATACATTCACTGCTACATTTTTTAAAACGCAATTCTGCTGTCTGCTGAAGTTATCAATCTAGTGGAACTTTGAACATAATTCCCTTCACTTCGCAACCTAGAATAGTCGCATGTGGAAAAAGGGCCAACTACTGCGACATTTTGTTCTTTTCAGGTTTAATAGAAGGTCAGGCAGCAGATGCATCTCGAAACTTTTGTATTATGTATGGGGAGAGCTCATCGTGCCAAAATACATCGGTAAAGTATTTTCTACATTTGCTGTCGTGTGGTAGTGGCATTTTATTCTTCTTCAAACCTTGTTTGACAGCTTTAACTCAGAACAAGTTTTCTACATGCATGTAATCAATAAACTGCATGTGCATTGCCAGACTGTTACAGATAACATCAGAGAATTCGCAATTATCGTTGATGATTAATTTTTCTCTCATGTTTACTATTGTTTATACAGCACTAAAAGAAACAATACGAAAATTGTGCACTGTATTATAAGAAATGAAATAAAACTACCCACGATAACGTTACGACGAACGTCGGTTTTAATAAAGCTGAGTATCTTTACACATGCGTGCCGCTATCTAACCGAATTAGTAAAATACTACTCACTTAGATTTCGATTATTAATTGGTATGCTCTGTCATACTCAAGAGGTATGCAAATGTAGGATTTCATACATAAAGTTATGTATTAATAAAAACCCAAAATTTGCTTGTCAGCAACGGAAAGAGGCATTACCTGTTGTGCAGCAATGTAATTTATTCACCATTGCACTATGAGCCGAAAGTATTTTCTTGCGCTTTCCTTATCGATGTTTGATCTGACTGCTTGTAGCTCTTTCACAGAAGGGATGAAAACGTCACAGTCAGGGAGACTGGAACAGCGAACCACAACAGACACTTTTTTTTTTTTTTTACAGGTCAGCATGTTACCACAGAGCTAGTGAAGTGGTACGTTACAGGAATTCCTATTACGGGGTTAATAATGGCTAGAACTCGTAAATCGCTATTTAAAGGACAAAATTAGTTGCGATTTCCACGTGCAACGACTTTCCTTGGCTGAAAACCTTATATTCACAATCTTTTGTTACACCTCAAGCGATAAAAACTCAGATTGGTTGGAGTTCATACACAAACTAAGGCGTATTTATAATATTGAGGCTGGACTGTATATCCTTGTCTTCCTTGAGTTGGCACTGGAAGGCGTTTACACACATGTATACAATAATATGAAAACTTCGAACGCTATAGTTAACGTTGCCCTCATAAACTAATTTTTTTAAATTCTTCTGGGGTCTTCAGAGTGCAATATGTGTTGTAGATACAGTCTTAGACAAAAAAATTGACCGCCGAATCGTTCAAGTAGGGTGGACAATACAGTCGTGCTCCCCACAGAACTGTATATTCGGCAATATGCTCGATCTGGCAACATTCTAGACTACGGCACTTCCTGGAGGAAGTCTTGACTGCAGTCTGAATACATCAGCCTTGAATACAACCATAGTCTTGAGGTAAAACACGAGACTAGTGGCACAGAATTAGTTTCATTGTTCCTGATCCAATGTGTTATAATTAAAGCATCACATCCTGTTCTTTTTCCTTTCATATGAGATTCTTCAAATAATTTATTTTTGTCATGGATTCATATGTGTTAGTCAAGGCACGGAGAGTAAATGCAATGTAGTGTGTTTGGTTTCTTTCTTTGATTCCCTATGGTAAAAGGATGCGAAACATTGTGCCAATATCTTTCAGTACCCGCTCTATAGCTACTCAGGCAAATTGCTGGTTTTGCGGTCCATGCATTAATTAATGGAGAAGTGAACGCTGTTCAAAAGTGATATTTAAAATATTCAACTGGATTTAAGGCGACAAAATTGCCCATATTTGAAGTTACCCAGAGAAGAAGTAAGTTGGATGGATCAAGATGAATGGATTGTGGGATGTTTCGTCACTTATTGTCATTTATCTCGGCGTCTTGTGTTCAGGGTAATATGAAAATCTTTGTAAGAGGAGACAACAATGGGTTGCCGGTGATGCAGGCAATAATACCCAACTATTTCTGTCAACTTAACACCACGACGGCGGACAAATTGGCATCTCAATGTATTTTGATTATACTTCGTTAGCTTTCTTGCGACCTCGTTCTAATACCTCGTGGGAGTAGGCATTACATTTTGCTTTTTGAACACCGAGCAATAACACACAAAGTTAGTAGATGGAAGGATACAAATAAACAACCAGACTCGTGGGTGTGGATCCAGTTCATTATTAGAAGACTAAACAAGAGGGAAACAGTACGAAAGCAATGAATACGCTGGTTAGTGTACATTATTTGTGTAGATCTGAAGATGAAAAAGCGCAGATCTGCTCAGTCCCCGCATCTGCACTTTAGTTTCTGTCTTAATGGGCTTAATTTTTAGTTTCTTCTCTTCTGAATTTTCAAATGTATTGATTATTACGTGGCACAGTATAATTAGTTAACTGTGTTTCTTATAGCTCCCATTCCCACCAACATTTTTCTACATTCTCGTGCAATTCATGAAATTCTACTTGTATGATCACAAGACTGCACATAGATGCCATCGATTTCGAGGTGCAAAGTGTTTGTTATCTTACTTTGCGTGACAGTTGGGCAAAGTTGTTTTCCAAAGACTTTTTATTGTACTGAAATAATCTTTTGTCACAAAGTAACAGGGTAAGTGTTTTATTCGTATATATTTTGTGGGAAACTGTAATAGTGATGCAAGTTTATACACCTGAATGTTTGACGCGACTGGTAGGAGTAAACGCTGCATATTAACCAAACCCTGCGCCTCCTCTCCGTATCGTCCTATGACATGAGCACGGGATTCTCCTCACATACCGCTACAGAGCTGTTCCTAGCACAACTGACAATTGGCAACATAGTCACAAAAATTTGGCAATAGTGTGACAGTGCAATCATTTCCACGTATGGTACTGAACTGACTCACTAAATTCACTTGATATTCCCTTTCCATTTGAATGACTTGAGGTATATAACCCCTAGACACTGAGACAGAAAATTTAAATGCTATTCTTCACGTAAGTGACAGCTTCTATTATCGTTCACCATGCTTTATAAGGCTGAGCGACCAACACCAGGAGAGTGGCGTGCTGGCAGCATTGAGTTCGTAGCCCCGTGCCCCACCTGTATCTTGTGTCACACCGGCTCGATGAGTCGTCAGTTCTAATTGTGGCAGGGATCTACATCTACATCTACATCTATACTCCGCGAGCCACCTTACGGTGTGTGGCGGAGGGTACTTATTGTACCACTATCTGATCCCCCCTTCCCTGTTCCATTCACGAATTGTGCGTGGGAAGAACGACTGCTTGTAAGTCTCCGTATTTGCTCTAATTTCTCGGATCTTTTCGTTGTGATCATTACGCGAGATATATGTGGGCGGTAGTAATATGTTGCCCATCTCTTCCCGGAATGTGCTCTCTCGTAATTTCGATAATAAACCTCTCCGTATTGCGTAACGCCTTTCTTGAAGTGTCCGCCACTGGAGCTTGTTCAGCATCTCTGTAACGCTCTCGCGCTGACTAAATGTCCCCATGACGAATCGCGCTGCTTTTCGCTGGATCATGTCTATCTCTTCTATTAATCCAACCTGGTAAGGGTCCCATACTGATGAGCAATACTCAAGAATCGGACGAACAAGCGTTTTGTAAGCTACTTCTTTCGTCGATGAGTCACATTTTCTTAGAATTCTTCCTATGAATCTCAACCTGGCGCCTGCTTTTCCCACTATTTGTTTTATGTGATCATTCCACTTCAGATCGCTCCGGATAGTAACTCCTAAGTATTTTACGGTCGTTACCGCTTCCAATGATTTACCACCTATGGCATAATCGTACTGGAATGGATTTCTGCCCCTATGTATGCGCATTATATTACATTTATCTACGTTTAGGGAAAGCTCCCAGCTGTCGCACCATGCATTAATCCTCTGCAGGTCCTCCTGGAGTACGTACGAGTCTTCTGATGTTGCTACTTTCTTGTAGACAACCGTGTCATCTGCAAATAGCCTCACGGAGCTACCGATGTTGTCAACTAAGTCATTTATGTATATTGTAAACAATAAAGGTCCTATCACGCTTCCCTGCGGTACTCCCGAAATTACCTCTACATCTGCAGATTTTGAACCGTTAAGAATGACATGTTGTGTTCTTTCTTCTAGGAAATCCTGAAGATCAGCATGTGAGACGTTTTTCCTGATTTATTTTTTGGAGCTGCGAATTTCCAGAAAAAATTCTGCAACGAAATCGGAAGAAAACCTTTACACATCAAGTCCTCTTGGTCGCTCGACACAGCAAGTTGTGTTAATGGTCATACATCTCGGCCTTCTGACTGCCAAGCTGCTTCGCAATACAAGCGTCTCTGAAGAAATTCGAATCGACCGTCAATGATATGCATTTCAATATTTTTCTTCACTTAAGACTCACATGCCAGGGTGATAAGTATGAAGGAAATGAACTTCTTGATTACTATAGGGTCTGTATGCTAAATTTCCACAGTAGCAATTAGGAACTCTCTGCAGACATTTGCTAACAGCGGCTCTAGCAACTTACTTTTTCTCTGGGTAACTTCAAATATGGGCAATTTTGTCGCCTTAAATCCAGTTGAATATTTTAAATATCGCTTTTGAACAGCGTTGACTTCTCCATTAATTAATGTATGGACCTCAAAACCAGCAATTTTCCTGAGTAGCTATAGAGCGGGTTCTGAAAGATATTGACACAATGTTTCGCATCCTTTTACCATAGGGAATCAAAGAAAGAAACCAAACACACTACATTGCAATTACTCTCTGAGCCTTGACTCACACATATGAATCCATGACAAAAATTAATTATTTGAAGAATCTCATATGAAAGGAAAAAGAACAGGATGTGATGCTTTAATTATAACACACTGCATCAGGAACAATGAAACTAATTCTGTGCCACTAGTCTCGTGTTTTACCTCAAGACTGTGGTTGTAGTCAGGGCTGATGTACTCAGACTGCAGCCAAGACTTCCTCCAGGAAGTGCCACAGTCTACAATGTTGCCAGATCGAGCGTATTGCCGAACATACAGTTCTGTCGGGAGCACGACTGTATTGTCCACCCTACTTGAACGACTCGGCGGTCAATTTTTTTGTCTAAGACTGTATCTACAACACATATTGCACTCTGAAGACCCAGAAGAATTTAAAAAAATTAGTTTATGAGTGCAACGTTAACTGTAGCGCTCAATGTTGTCATATTATTGTATACATGTGTGTAAACGCCTTCCAGTGCCAACTCAAGGAAGACAAGGATATACAGTCCAGCTTCAATATTATAAATACGCCTCAGTTTGTGTATGAACTCCAACCAATCTGAGTTTTTATCGCTCGAGGTGTAACAAAAGATTGTGAATTTAAGGTTTTCAGCCAAGGTAAGTCGTTGCACGTGGAAATCGCAACTAATTTTGTCCTTTAAATAGCGATTTACGAGTTCTAGCCAATATTAACCCCGTAATAGGAATTCCTGTAACGTACCACTTCACTAGCTCTGTGGTAACATGCTCACCTGTAAAAAAAAAGAAAAAACGTCTGTTGTGGTTCGCTGTTCCAGTCTCCCTGACTGTGACGTTTTTATCCCTTCTGTGAATGAACTCAGTCTTAGATTGATAATCATTCTGAATGTTTAATAGTGCCGTACCCATTGGTGTTAAACTTGTTTGCAACCAATGATTCCCACAGCTACAGGAACACTACTTGTGATACCTCTTGGACAAAATACTTATGCAGAGCTATCAGACGAAAAGATCAATCTGACACAAACTGTGGGAAGTTTGTTTTACAACTTTCGTACCTGGAGAACGAGCTTTTCCTATCTGAGATATCTATGAACGTTGCTGCATAAGACGAATTAAGAAGAAACTAAATTGGTTCAAATGGCTCTGAGCACTATGGGACTTAACATCTGAGGTCATCAGTCCCCTAGGACTTAGAACTACTTAAACCTAACCAACCTAAGGACATCACACACATCCATGCCCGAGGCAGGATTCGAACCTGCGACCGTAGCGGTCGCGCGGTTCCAGACTGAAACGCCTTTAACCGCGTGGCCACACTGGCCGGCGAGACTAAATTCCTTCAGCTACGACAATGTTTAAAGAAATCGACTTAACGGTATTAAATCGTGGTTTGTGTATCATTTACCAGCCGTACTCTGCCGCATTTCGCTGGGTGGAAGGCAAAAAGCTTAGTTACAAATTTCACAGAAGGAAAAGGGGGACGAAATGTCTCCCACTGGAAAGTCATGTTGTTTTATTTAAATGATTACAAAATTAAGTAAAACGAACAGTGAGGTTGTCAGTAAAAGCACATTACTCTTGTCAGTCTGACGTTGCACTGCCCAAGGCCTGTAATGGTAAAGAGCCGGTTTAAATCAGACATATTGTATACGGAAGTGGAAGAGAGAGCACCACTAAATTCTACAATCCATATGCATTGCATACACAATGCATAACAATAACGAAAGTAGTAGTAACAAATCAGTAATCAAGGATATTTACCGCATTACAGACAACTGTTAACGATTAACAAAAATAACCAAGAAAGGCTGAGTGTTTAATTGGCTCACTGCATTGGCGTTCTTACCACTTTCTTACTGAATTCTGTTCTGGTTGTTTGCAGAGGGGAAAAAAGAGAGAACCCTGTAGCCATACATATCGGTAGTACAACGAGATATTGCCTATGAACTATCCTTGCTTTACATCATGAGACGAACATGGCGTCACCGAGCTGATATCTGAAATACATTTCTGTTTTTTCTGTCTCTCTTTCTCTCTTTTTATTTTTCTTTTAATATCTGATTCATGTTGCTAAATACAGCTCTATCAGATATCTATGTGGATGCGTACCAAGTGTATAAAAGTATGTCTTGAAATACACAGAGAGGCACAAAGGGGTATTCTACTGATACATAGCCATGAACGAGAATGTAACTGGGGTCGACAGCATCGTCGTCTACCACCTTGACAAGTAGAACGGTGACAGTGCACGGCCGGTTACTTACGTTTACTGGTATCAAAGCTACAGCATGAAAACACAATAATGTTAATAACCTGAAGATCATTAACTTTGGAACGCATAGTAAAGTAAATCAGTCATCAGTTAGAAGATTGGTTTGAACACTAGAGTGCTTTAATAGGCACGGTCCTCTTGGAGGTGATATGCTGTTGCTTTCCTCCGACCATTGAGTTGTCTTGCCTAGACAGTTAATAGGGGAACCTACAGATTAACGTGGCTTTCGGACCACAGTGCAACTCGGCATTTTTCACTTCAACAAACACTGCCCGAGGGGAAATAAGTGTAAAATGGTAGATAAAATTCGTGGGACTGGCCAGGTATCGAACCCGAGACCTTCGTACACGTAGACTAGCTATTTATCACTTTTCCGCCATGTAGCCACCACTGTTGCTTCCGCTTGGCATTAAAATTAAGGATCTCTTGTTTGTGCCTGCGTTCTCACTTGCGCGTCCCTGCCCAAAGTAAAGAGAATTGAATTGAATGTAGTGCCTTCCAGTTGGCATAAACAGAAAAGGAGAAAAATTAAACAACATAAATGGTCTCTCTTTGATGCCTCAGTCTTCTTTGCCATTGTGCGTCTAATGAGAAAAAAACGTACACTGGAAGGTCATATTGTTTTATTTAAATTATTACAAAATCAGGTAAAACGAACAGTGGGATTGCCCGTAAGAGCACATTTCTGTTGTGAGTATGATGTTGCACTGCACATGGCCTGTAATGATAAAGGGCCCGTTTAGATCAGACATGTTGTATACAGAAAAGGAAGAGAGAGCACCACTAAATTCTACAATCCATATGCATTGCATACACACAGAAATTACTGTTACAGTATACTTATGGAGCCCAATGGGTTAATTGCGTATTTACCGGTGAGAAAGAGCACTGGCAAACAGTCTTCACTACATTAGGTTACTTAAACTGGTGTCACTCTGAGCTAGAATTTATGGTGAGCGACTAAGTGTTAGGTCAATGGGTCGGTGCGGGTTTTGCAACTGCGAAATACTATCCCACATTACAGAAGCGAATATTAAATTTGAACTAGTATTGCGAACATTTTGAACTTGGACCGCTTAGAATGAAAATCTTTCCATTTATTGCAAAGAAAAACAATTGATTTTCTAAAACATTTTCTGTCATACACAACTTGAAACAGGTCACGTCGGCCAAATCATATGGAAGAACTGACAGCGACGTATATCGGACGGCAGTAAGATCCCTTGGCTTTTGATTTGGCAGTATTCGACAGCCATTTCTAGGCGCAAGTAAATGAAGAAAGACAGCGCGTTTTTGTTATCAAGTGACGTCCTCATCAATTATTTCAGTTTTAATGTAATCTACGAGTAATTGTTGATGTTTGATATTAACATGAAAAGAATTCCGTAGACAAGGAAATAACCTGTTCATGGGCAACTACTTCTATAATGACCAAAAGGCATTAAATAATCTTCAAGCACATGTGTTCCAGCAACGCTATGCAGAAGTGACCGTAATAATGCAGGTAATAATCGAATTATCCGGTAAGTGAAAATTACAAAATGGCTCACATCGAGGCTATGATGCCTAGAAGAGTCTTTACATCCTGCTGACATGAAAATAACATAATCTCCGTGTCAGAAGCTTGCTTCTACTTAACCATTTAATAGACTCGCATTTTTTCTATAGTGACTAATTTTGTAAGCTAATACATATGATCCGTTACATCACACTGCTGGGGCTGGGAAATGTGGCCACAATAGTCTGGTGGAACGAACTATCACAGGTGCAATGCATGCGTTGAGGCATTTACTTTTAAGAGGCACAAACAGACTTACTTTACCTCCGGTAACCTCAAGAGAAAGACTTTATAATTCAGAATCCGCATTAAACATCACGTTCCTTCATTACCAACTGGGCAGAGCCGGTTTACGTTGGGAAGTGACATAGGCGGAAGCCATGGTAAACAGAAATACTGTCACCAGCGTAAACTTACTTACATTAGAAAGTTTTATTTTACTTGATGAACCGATGGCCATTTAAAGAAACAGATGTTGAAAAATTTGGTGCTGGACTGTTATTTGAATTTGTATCTCCTCTCTCGAGGATCTGAGTCTCTCGGAACAATATAGTTCAATCATTTCGTTCCTTTTCCCAAGACTGCAATCTTCTCTAGGTCTCCTCCAAACTTAAGTATGTGGGTCCGAATACTGATCCAGTACAAAATTATTCATAATTTCATTTCAAGCCCTATCACGTGCACACCGGCCTGCTAGTGAAAATTAACATGCATTTTTTAATGTCTGTTCATGTGTTGCCAACATTCGCAATAGGTGTCGTTATTTCTGGTCAAACACGCACACATCTGATTGTTGGTGAGTAACCAATTGATACTTAAGCTATAATCGTGGATGATAAAGAAGGACGGTAGGTGTGCCGTTCGATTCTCGCTCAGGCGCAAAAATCTCGTATATCCTTATCTTAGATTCAAACACCTAGCAGCTGGTAAGAAAAACCGATACATAACATTTGATTTTATTTAGTTAAATATCCGATTAAGTGTTGGGTTCGTACCTCCATCACAAAATTTCACATCACGTGCTTCATCTTTAAATGCATGCACACTTTGTTACTTCTGAATCGAGGTATATCAGACATCTTTCGTGGTTAGTTAACAGGGACGAAAGGGTCTTGATAGGAGTCCTGGTTTATTACAAAAAATGTGGTCTTTTATTTTCGAGTTTAGATTTGGTTACTGATATTGGCGAGAATTACGCTAATTCATGACTCTTCATGGCAAGTCAGCAATATGATTAGACTAGATTAGATTAATATTTGGTCCATAGATCATGACTACGACATTTCGTAATGGTGTGGAACATGTCATTTTAATGAAAGATTTCTTTACATACCATGATGCAATTTCTTTACAACAATTATTTACCCTCTCATTCTTTTTTATATTTATCTCTATCTCTCGCCCGCATCTCGTGGTCGTGCGGTAGCGTTCTCGCTTCCCACGCCCGGGTTCCCGGGTTCGATTCCCGGCGGGGTCAGGGATTTTCCCTTCCTCGTGATGGCTGCGTGTTGTGTGATTTCCTTAGGTTAGTTAGGTTTAAGTAGTTCTAAGTTCTAGGGGACTGATGACCATAGATGTTAAGTCCCATAGTGCTCAGAGCCATTCTCTATATCTCTCTTCTCTCTCTCTCTCTCTCTCTCTCTCTCTCCCTCTGTCTCCTCACACACACACACACACACACACACACACACACACACACACGCACACAAACATTGTTTTTTATTTGTATTTGTTTGTTGTGCTCGACTATCGGCCAGGCACGAAACGTCCATCAATGAGTTTCTTAGTTTTGAGTACACTTACGAAAGAAATATAAAACCAACTATGAAAGTTACTGACTTATGATGCTTAGCTTACAGTCAGTTCCGAATATTATTAGTAACTACACTCCAGTCTCTAAACCTAGTTACAGAAATGCGAATCAGACGCATTACGTATTCCAGGCCGTGCCAGCCGTGTCTTTGAGATGCCAGGTATGGTCACTTCCCAACCCTCTGTAGGAACACAACGGTTCGTCTTCTTCCTGCTGGTACTGTAACTGAGATTTGGCAACAAGGCAAGGTATGTTTGGCGACTCTGTGATCGACGATTTACTTCCTGGTACGCACGGAATTAAGCCTCAAAGTTCACTTGATTTTTCCTGTCATTTGCATTGAATAATCTGAGTTATTATCGCTTGAGGTGTAACAGAAGGTTGTGCATTTACGGTTTTCAGCCAAGGAAAGTCGTTGCACGTGGAAATCGCAAATAATTTTGTCCTTTAAATAGCGATTTACGAGTTCTAGCCATTATTAGCCCCGTAATAGGAATTCCTGTAACGTACCACTTCACTAGCTCTGTGGTAACATGCTGACCTGTAAAAAAAAAAAAGTGTCTGTTGTGGTTCGCTGTTCCAGTCTCCCTGACTGTGACGTTTTTATCCCTTCTGTGAAAGAGCTACAAGCAGTCAGATCAAACATCGATAAGGAAAGCGCAAGAAAATACTTTCGGCTCATAGTGCAATGGTGAATAAATTACATCGCTGCACAACAGGTAATGCCTCTTTCCGTTGCTGACGAGTAAATTTTGGGTTTTTATTAATACATACCTTTATGTATGAAATGCTACATTTGCATACCTCTTGAGTATGACAGAGCATACCAATTAAAAATTGAAATCTAAGTGAGTAGTATTTTACTAATTCGGTTAGATAGAGGCACGCATGTGTACAGATACTCAGTTTTATTAAAACCGACTTTCGTCGTAAGGTTATCGTGGGTAGTTTTATTTCATTTCTTATAATACAGTGCACAATTTTCGTATGGTTTCTTTTAGTGTTGTATAAACAATAGTAAACATGAGAGAAAAATTAATCATCAACGATAATTGCGAATTCTCTGATGTTATCTGTAACAGTCTGGCAATGCACATGCAGTTTATTGATTACATGCATGTAGAAAACTTGTTCTGAGTTAAAGCTGTCAAACAAGGTTTGAAGAAGAATAAAATGCCACTACCACACGACAGCAAATGTAGAAAATACTTTACCGATGTATTTTGGCACGATGAGCTCTCCCCATACATAATACAAAAGTTTCGAGATGCATCTGCTTCCTGGCCTTCTATTAAACCTGAAAAGAACAAAATGTCGCAGTAGTTGGCCCTTTTTCCACATGCGACTATTCTAGGTTGCGAAGTGAAGGGAATTATGTTCAAAGTTCCACTAGATTGATAACTTCAGCAGACAGCAGAATTGCGTTTTAAAAAATGTAGCAGTGAATGTATTTGAACTCGCGACGTTTTGTTTACAGTGCACTACACTTATTGTTACACTACTAGCTGAACCGTAACTACAGCATCTCCAGAAGTCGGACACAATCCCTCCAGAACTTCTGCATTCCACAGTGTTGTGAGATAATGCATAAGGCCGGATGTAGACTTCTGAGAGATAGACAATTACAGCTTTTCTTTTGCACTGCACGACGTTTTCAACAAACAGATAGCGCAATAGGGTAGCTCAAGTGGAAAGAAGTACTGCCTATTTAAATTTATGCATCCTACACTTTTGGCAGTTCTGTGTACGTGGCAGTTACGTGATGTTATTTCAGTGATTACAGAATAGAGTCGAATGTATGCACTGTGTAGCCGAGGCAGCTAGTTCATGGTGATTCGGTCAACCAAGTAAATGAATGTACTGAACATGCTGCAAACCACTACAGGGAGCCTGTGTGTCAGAATTCTTATCCAGTGTGGCGCAATGGCGTTACAATAGAAAAATGTGCCACAGAGAAGAGGATTTGGTGGTCTGTTGGATTCCTGATAGATTCATATGCACCTGGTATGGGTTCGATTCCAGCTTCTGCCGATGATTTTTGATAGGGAGAAACAGATTCTATTCTCTACTGGCTACGCCAAGTGAAGAACATATAATGGCATTGTGGTCTGAGATTCACATTAAACATGACATTCCTTCTCTAACAAGTAGACATTAGGTTGAACCACAATAACGTCATGACATGTAGGAACTCCATCACCAGTAACCCTTCTTATACTAGTTATTTATTTCTAGTGACGAAACAAACCCTATGCAGGGTCACAGGACACTTATTCCATCTTTTATTTGAGCTTCTGTATGTCGATAAAATTGGTTTGAACTGGGAATGCAACTCAGACCGCCCTTATCGCAGAATTTGATCCTTTCGTGACAATACAGCTCGACTACAATTTGTTGTTTGTTCAAAACTGCAGATTCCTCTATATCTGCACGTATTTCGCGTGAATGGGTTCGAATCCTGGCCCGGCACTAAAGTTTTCATTATGTGTTATCGAGCCCTTGCATGAGAACTCCTATGTGCTGGTGGATAATAATTTTTATTTTTAATGGATTTCCATTCGTTGTCAACACTAACGATATCTGACGTTTTTGACTCCCAGCGAGACACGGAACTAATTGCGAGATTACTGTAAGTTCAAGGATGTTATTCCTAGCTGGTGGTGGAGAAAAATTCGGTAGCTGACGTCTCTTTGTGTGTAGTCAACAACGAAATGTGTGGGGTTCGCTTACCAGTCAGCACTGAACTCTTCGTCATACTATTTCTAGTTCAAACATGCTCACATGTCGCTGCTGGTGTATCAAACCCATATTTAACGTTCTTTTCCTTTGGAATAGAACAGCGATAGGTGCCGGGTTGGAGCCCTGAGAAGAAAAAAATTAATGTTTCGTCTCGTCATTTCAGTTAAAACATGTTGCTATTGCCGAGAAAATCCGATATGTCACAGTTGACTGTGCTTTGATAACAATCTGATTAGGTTCTGGGTTCGAATACTTGTCCAACACATAGCTTTACCTCACAGCATTCCAAGTAAGCTACTTGTGAAAAAGCAATATTTGACATCTCTCGTAGATTTTTAACAGGGACAATAGATGCTGGGTAGGAATTCGCGTCCGTTAAAAATGCTTACGTTATGTTATTTCAATTTGATATTACCTAACTGATACTGTCTAAAATCGAGGTATATCACTCTCTGTATGCCTAGTCAGGAATGACTGTTAGTTTCCGTCAGTCAAGAAATCTTTGCTTAGTCTGCATGACCTGGGTTTGAATCCATATGCAGGAGGAGACGGTTCGTCATGTCATTTGAAAATTCATACATGTTCTCAACTAGAAGCTCGTGAATAACCTAAATTTTCAATGTCATTTTGTATTTAATAATAAGTATGGTATGTTACTTTGAAGAGGAAATCATGAATACGACGAACTTACTACGTGCATTACCTATCTGACGTAATAATGAGAGTGGTAACATTTCAGGTATGTCATTTATTGTAATAAATGTGAGCTTACAAGCCTTAAGGACAGTCTTTATCTGTGATAAGGTGTTCCCTGCTATTTGTAGTCTCATGGTATTACTCTTCATCTTGAGTTATTGCGATACAGAGCAGTGTTTTCTAGTGGTGATTTGTTGGAACCATTTTCAATGGTCAAACGACTGTACCAAGGAGCGATTAGAGGACCTGCTAGACAGCTGCGTTATGAGGGTTGTATGCGAATCAGGCGAAATGCAATTCAGGTCGTTCGGATACTTTTGAGCACGACGTTGTCAAAAATGTGAGAGTTCACTGCTGTTATATTTCTTAAATCAACTGCATCACACATGTGCTTATCATAAATTTTGACTTAGACGTTTTCTCAGTTTCATTTCAGGGAAATTGTGCTGAAGCTTTCTGGTAGGCATTGGGGAGCGAAGCTAGGAAGGTCGGCAGAGGAGCAACAACTGTAAG
The DNA here is from genome assembly GCF_023864345.2 of Schistocerca serialis cubense. Classification (NCBI taxonomy): domain Eukaryota; kingdom Metazoa; phylum Arthropoda; class Insecta; order Orthoptera; family Acrididae; genus Schistocerca; species Schistocerca serialis. Next base: position 175,038,990 of record NC_064640.1, on the reverse strand, counting down.
ATGTCCATACAGGCGCGAAACTGCAAGATTTGTATACATTAGTGTCACACGTACTAACGAAAACTGATACGGGTCTAATGTACGTGGGAAGAGAGGGAGAAGTGGGAAGCCAAACGATAAGTCGCTTCTGCGGAAAAATGTTCTCGGTCCGGCCCTGCACTGAAGTCAACAAATTACTGTTATTCTGTTAATACATTTGTTACATTTTTACTACAAGCAAAAGCCTATCCCATGCATTTGTGGAATGTTGAAACTGGGTCGGAGTTTGATGTTAAGTTATATTTGTCAGGTATTGGGGGGGGGGGGGGAGATGAAGGAGACAGTGGTTAACATATAAAATGAACATGGATGAAGAAAGTGCCTGCGTATTCAACAACAAAAACATTTTCATCGCTAATATTTGGCCGGAAAAAGGAAGACAGGTGGTGGCACCGCCAGACGTTGCAACAACGTCCTGGACTAGATTTCAGACCTCACGGTGACTCTCATAGAGTGGGAATATACGAGTCTGTTAATGGTGATCAGTCCGTCGGCGACCCCCTTGATCTCTTCGAGAGGAATAGGCTATATACTGGCTCCGGGTTGTACTGTCTCCCTTCTGTCACCTTACAAAGCTACCACGACACCATACTATGCTATACACATACCAGTTACAGTCACCTACACGCAACAGGTACACGTACGACAACTATCGTACTAGGTGGTTATAATTAAAGTGCAACTACTCACGGAAGTCCAGTGTGGGCTGTAATTATCGTATTGCTGCGAAACTTTCGCCGCGTGGTCTAGGCCGCCTTGCCACATTTCGCGCGACTCACCCCGTCGGAGGTTCTCGGGCATGTGTGTGTGTGTGTGTGTGTGTGTGTGTGTGTGTGTGTGTTGTTCTAAGCGTAAGTTTGTTTAAGTTACATTAAATAGTGCGTAAGCCTAGGGACCCATGACCTCAGCAGTTTGGCCCCATAGTAACTTACCACCACCACCACAAGGTTGTCATCTGGTGGCCAAAACTTGAACTAATTTTTTTCCAATGTAAATCGGTTCCGCATTAATGCATTAGAATATCTACTAAGTTTTGCTGCCATACAATAATTACAGCCCATGATGGATCCCTGTGAGTAGATACACTTTAATTATAACCACCTGGTACTTCACGAGAGAAAGGTGCCGCTGTGTGTGACAGATCATTCCGATTCAGCGGCTGAATCTACCGTATGAGGTCTCTCAGCCAACCGTGGCATATAATTGAACTTTACTTTATTGATGCCATGGGAAAATGCGAATCTATGCTCCAAAAGCACTCAGTGCATTTATCTACACTAACACTTCGACCCTCTAACTTTTTTGGGCAACGCTTGTACCGAGTGAGCTATCCAGGTATGACTGATGACCCACCTTCACAACTTCTTTTTAACTGAAGGTAAAATATTTTGGATTGTTAGGCCGCGTCATATTTCTTCTATACGATCGACGTTTGGACCCTTCTACTGGGATCATTTTCGGGATCTTGTGTGTTTCCCACGCATATGCTGAAGAAGAGTTATTCGCTAAAATTCTTTCTGCTGCTATTCGTGGGCCGTCATTGGATAGAAGTTAAACAGGCAGAGCAAGATAGTGGGAATGTGTAAGTAGGCTGTTTAGGTTTTTATGTTGGTAACGCCACGTAGCGCTCTATATGAAAATCACTGACTATGCTGTGTGAAGGCTGTGGTTTGTTTGCATTGTTGGAGTGTATGCTATTGTAGTGTTGGGCATTTGGCTGTTAACAGCGCGTAGCGTTGCGCTGTTGGAGGTGAGCCACCAGCAGTGGTAGATGTGGGGAGAGAGATGGCGGAGTTTTGAGAGCGGATGATCTGGACGTGTGTCCATCAGAGACAGTAAATTTGTAAGACTGGATGTCATGAAGTGACACACACACACACATATATGAATTTAGAACACTATTAAGGTAAATACATTGTTTGTTCTTTATCAAAATCTTTCATTTGCTAACTATGCCTATCAGTATTTAGTCCCTTCAGTAGTTTGAATCTTTTATTTATCTGGCAGTAGTGGCGCTCACTGTATTGCAGTAGTTCGAGTAACGAAGATTTTTGTGAGGTAAGTGATTTGTGAAAGGTATAGGTTAATGTTAGTCAGGGCCATTCTTTTGTAGGGATTATTGAAAGTCAGATTGCGTTGTGCTAAAAATATTGTGTGTCAGTTTAGTGTTGATCAGAATAGGTAAAGAGCGAAATGTCTGAGCACGTTCAGTTCTGCTCAGCTGTTTGAAAATCAAATAATGTAAGAGGTTTATCAGCACAGTAATTCATTAATTTTTCTAAGGGGACGTTTAAAATGTTTATCAAAAATGTTATTTTCCGCAAACTCTTTTTTTTGTGGGTGGTGTGGACACAAGCCTGAATCTCATTGATAGCTTTTTTCTTGTTGGGTGAAGGGTACACATACAAAATGTTCTCTTTTTTTATTCATTTCACTTTGAGAGGAAACTGGAAACTGATCCGAGAGTAGACTACAGTCTCAGCGTTCTTCTTGCAGTGTGAGAGTGGAGTTAAGGTGTGTATCAGTGCTCCAAGGCCCGTGGCACTTAATACTTATGCCAGAGTTGTGCGTGTATCATTCCGACCAGTTGGCATACAGCGTCCCATGATATGTTGATCTTGTTAAATAATTTGGTGTGCAGTCAGTTATCTTGTCCTTTAGGTATCGTTCATGAAGTGCTTCATGAATTTCTCGTGTTATAGTCCACAACTGCACCCCCAGCGTCCACTTCAGGCGCCGGTTTCGCATTGTCTGTTGGAATCACAAGTAATGCCCCATGCTGCGCATCCGTACAGATCTTTATAGTGCACCGTGGACTTATTGAGTTGCAATTTCGTCTTGGCATTAAGGTATTTACTGAAGAAAACGGGGATTCAGATGTGAACCATTTTATTCGTGGCTGTCTTGAGCTCTCACGTGTGAGGCGCAAGCAATAGTGACTTGCCCAAGACAGCCTAAGTATTTCGTAGACGGCGATCAGGGAATGGGTTGTATCAGCCCCGAAATGCGAAGCATAGGAGTAGTCGTCTCTTATGTGTGAAGAACACTGCCTCCATCTTGGTGGAGTTGACTGTAATTTTACTGGCAAGAGCCTATGCCTCCACGACATCAATTTGTCGTTGCGCCCTCGTAAGCAATTCATCAGTGTTTCGTGCTAACGTACAAAATGCAGTGTCACCTGCGTAAATGCTGCAGACTATATAAGGATTCCTCGGGAGGTCATTGATGAAAAGGCTGAAGAGCAGGGGTGAAATATCGGAGCCCTATGGGATGCCTTCAGCCGTAATTTTCAATGCAAATCTCTTGCTGTCAGAAGAAACATGGAAAGTTCTTTGTTGTAGGAAACTGCCCACCAGCTTAATGTAGCCGTCTGAGAGACGCGTTTGGTGACAAACTTTGGCGTTCAAATCGTCCGGCCGGATCTTATCATATGTCTTTTTGAGGCCAAAAAAGGCGCCAACAGTGGACTGCCGCAAGTGGAAATTGTGGCGAACATATTCCGTGAGGCGAATGAGCTGCAACTCCGTGGACGCTTCCTACTGAAAGTCGAACTGTTCCTGACGGATAATTCCATGGTCCCCAAGGAATTGAGTCAGTCTTGCGACTGCAGCAGGCAGAAGGGGTTGTGATTTGTTACCTGTGCAAGATCGCGGCCAGGTTTCGGGATGGGGATGATCTACCCAGTCTTCCAGGTAGGTGAGAATGGTGTGTTGACCAGACAGCCGTTTATGATTCGTGTCAGGAGGGCTACAACCTTTTGCAGGAAGCAACGTAAGTCCGTATTGCTGACGTGGTCCCTCCCCGGCGCCAAGTTGTTCATCTTAGGGATAATTTTTGCGACCTCCCTTGGTGTTGTAAGCAGAACGTGGTCCCGTATGGGCTCTAACCAGAATCGTGTAGTCCCGAATCTGCTCATCAACTTCATTAGCGCCTCCGGTAGGTTCCTGTTGGTCACGGTTGGTGGTTGTCACCTGTTGAGTTTAGGTGTCGGTGAAGAGTTCTGCTTGAAGCAAAGCGTGAGAGATCGGTGCATAAGGGCCAGAGATATCTCGCTTAGCTGGCTTCTGTTGCCTGTCACTCAGCGACATATCTGCGCAAGTCACGTGACAAGTGCTCACTTCTAGTCTGTCTGCTGGGTCCTGGAATAGCTTCCGTCGTTTGTGGATGAGGTATTGGAGCGTCTTCAGGTCTTTCAGGGATTGGGGAAAGGTGTCAAATTGCGGATCTGGAAGTATCATAACTGCCGGTGCTCGTTGATGGGCTCTTTGGATCTTTGTTTGTCAACACCTTAACCGCGGTATCGATGTCTGCTGTTGTGAGAATGGGCACGGTTAGTTTGATGTTGTTGTCCAGATATTCCAGAAACTGGTGCAAATCGACCTCTGTTCGTCTGTTCGGAGGAAATAAAGGACTACCGCGTTCTCCCACGACGGGTAGGTGATTGGAGAGCATGTCGTTTATTGAACGTTCGGATTGATACCCTCTGTAAGTTCCATATCCAGGACGTCATCCAGCTGATCCTGATAGGCTGACGAGGACTATGGACTGCGCAGTTCAGCTCCTGCATCATGTAGAGTGTTTGACCTCTGGTATTTGCCTTACGGTAGTGCTAGGAGGCGTGTTTTGCGTTTAGGTAACCGAGGGGCAATATCGGTATCGGTCAAAAGCAAACAGACGATCTACATTGATCAATGGGGCCGCGGGAGCTGATATATTCCGCGTCCAACGTCACAGTCTCCACCATGGTGTGATTCGTCACTGTGGCTGCGTCCATGGTTTGAAGGACCGGTAGCGTTTCCGCGTGGTATCGGATCGAGTTTCGAATGAAGATCGCTGTCCCTCCGCCGCGCGGTTCGTGCCTGTCGCTGCGGTATGCATGCATATTGCGCAGTCGGAAGGTGACTGTGTCTTAAGCGCATCTCCATAACAATCGCCACGTCTATGCGGTGTTGTGATAAAAAGTCGTTACGTCCTGTCTTCTTGGTACTGAGGCCATGCGCATTCCAATTCAGGAATTTGAGGAGTATGGTGGTCCATTTTAAGGCGACACGAACGTCTTTATGATCCCTTAGACTAGTCCAACCGAAGAGGTGGTGTTCTGTTGGAGCGAAGTAAGAAGAGCCGCGATGTCAGTAAGCGTTGTATGATGTTTTGCGATGTGAGGGTGCTTGCGTCTTCACAGGTAGGAGCTGCCGTTCTTGTTAGATCGTGGAAAGCGTCAGAGAAGGTCCTGTTGGGTAGTCGCCGACTCGTCCTTGAAGGGCTGAGATGAGAAGTTGACGGTTGCGCCGTAGTATGACTGACGCTGGTGCAGACGTGGCCGGTGGGTGCTCAGCTTCGGCTGAGTTTGCTTCGCTGTCTTCGACTTCCTGTTCTCGCATATACGCAAGACCTGCTGGTACTTCTCGCAGCCACGTCCGAGGCAGGGTGGTGTCCGCAGTTGATGCGTAGTGAGTTGGCTCGTCTTTGCTCCTGAATTTTTCGACGCGAACTCGAGTGCGCAACAAGTAGTGTAAACCGTAAATCGTGTCGTCGTCCTTCTGCTTAGGCAGGTTTAACACAAATACTGTAAAAGGCGCGAAGTCGTGCGTCTCTTCATCTCGCCTTTTATACTGGTGCACTCTTGCCGATGTGAAGCCTCTCTCACAGAGTGCCCGACTAACGTCAACTACTGGTACTTGGGCGAGTAGTCGTTTTATGACGCCGCGCTGGGTAACCGCGCGGCAGGCGCCTTGTCACGGTTCGCGCTGCTCCCCCCGTCGGAGGTTCAAGTCCTTCCTCGGGCATGAGTGTGTGTGTGTTGTCCTTAGCATAAGTTAGTTTAAGTTAGATTAAGTAGTGTGTAAGGCTAGGGACGCGATGACCTCAGCAGTCTGACCCCATAGGAACTTACCATAAATTTCCAAATTTCGTTTTTTTACCACTTTCAGCTCTTTTGCCTCATGAGGCTGATGAGTAAACAGCGGGAAGAACTGAAGAATTGCATTGCCTGCTTGTGGTCCTCGTAAGAATCGAGATGATACTTGATTCGGTCTCCATGGAATAACGCAAATGTTGCTTCAAGACGTCATTGAGTTTCACGTAGTTCTGAATGTAATAAAACGTGATCGGTGGTATTTTGCTGTCGTGGCCGGTTTCCATGTTTCTATTGGACGGTTTCAAAGTCATCATCCAGTGTGTTTTGCGCTTCTGGAGTGCCATACGTCACCTCGTCGCTCGGCGAAGATGAAGAAGCGTAACGTGAAAGTTCCTCTTCCTCTTTGTGGTCTGGGATTGGCACTTCAGCGGAGGTATGCTGAACCGGTAACAGTTGAGTGTCTCGCAGCGATTCGTTTCCGTGATCGGGTTGTCGGTGAATGATAGCGGTCGTAAAATGTTTTGTTGTGGCCCTATCGACAGCTGTATCCGCAGCCTCTGTTATCATCCTCACGTCCTCCCGGCACGTGGATCGTCGTAAACGGAGAGGCCGATGAGGCCTGCCGGAGATCGACAGACTCCGGCCCGCCGCGGCAGCTGCCTCGGCCGCCAGGGCTACGCGGTTTCCTAGTTGGGACATCGCGCTCTCGATTGCTGTCCGCAGATGTGGCTTCCTTGACGTTGTTTGTGTTACCCGCGCACCGTGTCCCCGTATCCTCTTCCTTCGCAGCGGGGAGCCACGAAGTCGGAATCCTAGAGCCGTCCTCTCCACTGTAGTTAAATTCGTCCTTAAAAATTCAGTCGCTTCTCGGACTTATCTTCTATAAAGGCAAAAGCGCTGCGTCGTCAATACGTACGCAAACAAAAGGTACAGAGCTTGACTAGCTCTCGGAATGCACTTCCTTTTTCAAGTTTGTACGAAAAACATGCACACCAAAACTCCCCCCCCCCCTTGGCAAAATCCCATATACACACACACACACACACACACACTTACTCATATGCACAGAAATGTCTCCCTACGTTGCGCTCAGTCGACTGAGCACGGTGTAGGAGACAGGCGTATGTGTGTGTGTGTGTGTGTGTGTGTGTTTGTGTGTGTGTGTGTGTGTGTGTGTGTTTCGTACAAGCTTGAAAAAGGAAGTGCATTCCGAGAGCTAGCCAAGGTCTGTACCTTTTAAATGATAATTAACTGAAACCCTCAGCTGCTGACAGGTGTTGATGACATACCTTGATGCGGACAGCTGAAAATGTGTGCCCCGACCGACTCGAACCCGGGATCTCCTGCTTAAATGGCAGACGCTCTATCCATATGAGCCACCGAGGAGACAGATAAATGGCGCGACTGCAAGGACTTATCCCTTGCACGCTTCCCGTGATACCCACATTCCCAACTGCCCACAATCTACATACGTTATGCTGCTAATAGATACTTTACCCATCCACTCATTACTCGCACCCACTAAGGTATGTCAACAACACCTGTCGGCAGCTGAGGGTTTCAGTTAATTATAATTTATTCTAGAGAAGCTGACGGTCATCAATGGTATCTGTTCTATCGAGAACAGTTACTATCTTCACATATATATTTACATATAGTTTCATGGCTACCCGGCCATTGACCTTCGTCTGTGCGAATCCGCACAAGTTGCCCGAACTCTTACGGAATCGTCACCTTAGTGTGCGCAAGTAATGAGTGGATGGTACTTTACGTATATAGATTGTGGACAGTTGGGAATGTGGGTCTCACGGGAAGCGTGCAAGGGATAAGTCCCTGCAGTCGCTCTATTCATATGTGTCCTCGGTGGATCAGATGGATAGAGCGTCTCCCATGTAAGCAGGAGATCCCGGGTTCGAGTCCCGGTCGGGCCACACATTTTCAGCTGTCCCCATCGAGGTATGTCAACAACACCTGTGGGCAGCTGAGGGTTTCAGTTGATTACAATTTATTATAGAGAAGCTGACGGTCATCAATAGTATCTGTTCTTTCGAGAACAGTTACTATCTTCATATCTGTACCTTTTGTTCGCGTACGTATCGACGACGCAGTGCTTTTGCCTTTCGGTGAGTCATCTCCTTTATTCCTAAATAATTCGTAATTCTCAACCAGAACTTTTCGTATATGTATTATCCTCTATAAACATTGGTTTCCTTAGCCAACGTACGCACGTAATTGAAATCATTGTCAAAGGCACAGTTCTCGTGATGTTCAGCTAACTTTGTTTTAGCCGCGTGTGGCGTTCATTTTTCTTAAAATGTCCTTTAAACAGTTCTTCCCGTTTCGCTCAGACCAAGAGATCTGCATATTATTCTTCCACAGAATTTTGCTGGTGCGGTCTGTCTCCCCAGAAACATTCCTATTAGCATAACCATTATTTCGTTTAATAGCCCTGTCTATGGACAAACTATCGTAACCATTGACCTTCACTGTATTCTTTAAGAAATGCAACTCCGAGCCAGGACGTTGTTGCCGCTGATACGGAAGACAAGTGTTGAGCACTGCTTGCTTGTGGGCTGGATGGTGGTGCGAAGTTTAGTCTAAATACCTACTTGTGTTAATGGGCTTTCTACACACTGTTGTTGTTGTGGTCTTCAGTCCAGAGACTGGTTTGATGAAGCTCTCCATGCTACTCTATCCTGTGCAAGATTCTTCATCTCCCAGTACCTACTGCAACCTACATCCTTCTGAACCTGTTTAGTGTATTCATCTCTTGGTCTCCCTCTGCGAATTTTACCCTCCACGCTGCCCTCCAGTACTAAATTGATGATCCCTTGATGCCTCAGAATATGTCCTACCAATCGGTCCCTTCTTCTTGTCAAGTTGTGCCACAAACTCCACTTCTCCCCAATTCTATTCAATACCTACTCCTTAGTTATGTGATCTACCCATCTAATCTTCAGCATTCTTCTGTAGCACCACATTTCGAAAGCTTCTATTCTCGTCCAAACTATTTATCGTCCATGTTTCACTTTCATACATGGCTACACTCCATACAAATACTTTCAGAAACGACTTCCTGGCACTTAAATCTATACTCGAAGTTAACAAATTTTTCTTCTTCAGAAACGCTTTCCTTGCCATTGCCAGTCTACATTTTACATCCTCTCTACTTCGACCATCATCAGTTATTTTGCTCCCCAGATAGCAAAACTCATTTACTACTTTAAGCGTCCCATTTCGTAATCTAATTCCCGCAGCATCACCCGATTTAAATCGACTACATTCTATTATCGTCGCTTTGCTATTGTTGATGTTCATATTATATCCTCCTTTCAAGACGCTGTCCATTCCGTTCAGCTGCTCTTCCAAGTCCTTTGCTGTCTCCTATTAACTGTTATCCCTCTCTTACCTTCCGTCTTCACAATAGCTCTCCTGCGTACCTTGCTGATCTTTCTCTCTTGCAGGTAAGTTACGCAGAAAAATCTCTGTAAAGTTTGAGATGCAGTGCATAGGTGCTGTCAGAATTGAAGTTGCGAAATAAGAGTCCCGTATCGTGTTTCGATATCTCAGTCGGTAAATGCAATTCTCGCTTCAGTGGTCCGGCATCTTCCTGCCAATAACTTTAGTTTTACTACCATATCGATCCGTATGATTTGTTGCCACTCGATCCAGACTCCTATTGGTGCTATGACGACCGCTGTCTGTACCACAGCCCATGAGATACACACAGCACCATGCGGATACTTTGCCGAGCTTTCACATTCACACACGAGCGGTGTAACCAGGAGATCTCGTGCGTCAGTTATGTCACTGACCACCTTTAAGGCTTAACCAATATCGCTCTTTTGTAGCCACATTTGGTACCAGTGGAAAAGTGGGGTACCAGCTATCTCACTCTCAGCACCTGCCTCATTTCAGCACCTTCAAAAACTTTCCCAAAGTCGTTGGTATGCGAACATATTGAAGCTTTTTTTAAACATGCAACTCACCTTAAACTTCCACGAGACCCCTTACTGTAGCTCACTCATACCCACTTGGCCATTTCTGTTAGTCGGTCATACTATCCATTCCCAGTTGCCCTTTCTCACTCCCTCATTCGGTGCAGCTCATTGTTGTTATCTCTTTGTGTCTCTCTGTCATCTACATCATCTACATCTACATCCATACTCCGCAAGCCACCTGACGGTGTGTGGCGGAGGGTACCTTGAGTACCTCTATCGGTTCTCCCTTCTATTCCAGTCTCGTATTGTTCGTGGTAAGAAGGATTGTCGGTATGCCTCTGTGTGGGCTCTAATCTCTCTGATTTTATCCTCATGGTCTCTTCGCGAGATATACGTAGGAGGGAGCAATATACTGCTTGACTCTTCGGTGAAGGTATGTTCTCGAAACTTTGACAAAAGCCTGTACCGAGCTACTGAGCGTCTCTCCTGCAGATTCTTCCACTGGAGTTTATCTATCATCTCCGTAACGCTTTCGCGATTACTAAATGATCCTGTAACGAAGCGCGCTGCTCTCCGTTGGATCTTCTCTATATCTTCTATCAACCCTATCTGGTACGGATCCCACACTGCTGAGCAGTATTCAAGCAGTGGGCGAACAAGCGTACTGTAACCTACTTCCTTTGTTTTCGGATTGCATTTCCTTAGGATTCTTCCAATGAATCTCAGTCTGGCATCTGCTTTACCGACGATCAACATTATATGATCATTCCATTTTAAATCACTCCTAATGCGTACTCCCAGATAATTTATGGTATTAACTGCTTCCAGTTGCTGACTTGCTATTTTGTAGCTAAATGATAAAGGATCTATCTTTCTGTGTATTCGCAGCACATTACACTTGTCTGCATTGAGATTCAATTGCCATTCCCTGCACCATGCGTCAATTTGCTGCAGATCCTCCTGCATTTCAGTACAATTTTCCATTGTTACAACCTCTCGATACACCACAGCATCATCTGCAAAAAGTCTCAGTGAACTTCCGATGTCATCCACAAGGTCATTTATGTATATTGTGAATAGCAACGGTCCTATGACACTCCCCTGCGGCACACCTGAAATCACTCTTACTTCGGAAGACTTCTCTCCATTGAGAATGACATGCTGCGTCCTGTTATCTAGGAACTCCTCAATCCAATCACACAATTGGTCTGATAGTCCATATGCTCTTACTTTGTTCATTAAACGACTGTGGGGAACTGTATCGAACGCCTTGCGGAAGTCAAGAAACACGGCATCTACCTGTGAACCCGTGTCTATGGCCCTGTGAGTCTCGTGGACGAATAGCGCGAGCTGGGTTTCACATGACCGTCTTTTTCGAAACCCATGGTGATTCCTACATAGTAGATTTCTAGTCTCCAGAAAAGTGTAGTAGAAAATCCTATGTCACAATCACTGTCCTCTTCGTTCTCTCCTACTATGAAGCCTTCTCTCACTATAACTCTCTCACTCTTGTCCTCTCTTACGAGGGCTGTTCAGAAAGTAAGTTTCGTTTTATCACGAGACGGAAACCGCAGTGAAATGTTTTACTTGTAACAGTTAGCTACACCTTCCAACTACTTCTCTACGTAGTCGCCGTTCTGACTTAGACATCTTTCGTAGCGTTGTACTAACTTCCCAGTACCCTCATCATAGAAGGCAGCCGCCAGTGCTTTCCGCCGATTCTCTACGCTAGCCTAAAGCTCGTTGTCTGTGCCAAAATGTTGTCTTCATAGCCAGCGGTTCATGTGAGCAGAGATGAAAGTCAGAGGGAGACATTACGGGCTGTATTGTGGGTAATCAAACATTGGCAACTGAAAACGATCTTCATTGCCCCTGCAGTATGCGGCTATGAATTGTCTCGCAAAGAAACCGCACAACAGTTATGTAATGTTGGCTACATAGCTTCAGGCGAAATTTCTCACCAGGCCCTCGTACTCGGCGGGAGTCACTATTGTTCAATGTATCTTTATGTGCTCCCTGTGAGATCAGAAATGAGAAGAGCGCCGTGATGCCATCTAGGGTCATACTAGAGACACTGTCCAACACACCTGTGCAAAGCTTTATCGGATTTTCATAGTCGTTTCCATTTCGCGACCGATCGGAACTTACTTTCTGGACACCCCTCTTATTATTAATGACTTATTCCTTCCGTGCTACTGTTGTTGTCTCTTGTCTCTTCTCACTGTCACTACCTTTCTCTTCTTCGTTGTTAATTTCATAGGCTCATTATCACTGCCACTCACCCACCTCCACTTTGTCTTCTTCTTAATTCCTCTCTGCCTCTCCCCTCCCCCCTGCCCCTCCCGGGCACTGTCTCCTTTACTCTTTTTCTTGCACTGTTCTGTCACTGTCAACTATGTTCCACTGCCACTGTGTCCCTCTCTTTCTGTAACTGTGCCTTTGTCTCCTTCGCTCTTTCTATAACACAACCACTGTTTACCATCGTGCAGTATTTGTTACTCTTCCATCTCCTTGCCACTGCCTCTGTATCCTTCTCTCTTACCGCACGGAGTAGCCGCGTGGTTTGAGGCCCCTTGTCACGGTTCGCGGAGGTTCGAGTCATCCCTCGGGCATGGGTGTGTGTGTATTGTCCTTAACGTACGTTATTTTAAGTTAGATTAAGGAGTGTGTGAGCCTAGGGACCGATGACCTCAGCAATTTGGTCCCATAGGAACTTACCACAAATTTCCAATTTCCTTCTCTCTCAGCATACAAAAGCGCTAATATGTTTTCATGCCAAAGTTTTTGGGAAAATTTTTAAAGGTGCTGAGGGAGGTACAACGAGGCAGCTGGTACCCCATTTTTCAGTCGTAATCGTTAAAAAAATAGAAACATATCGCATTTTTGTGCTCTGATAGGAGCATTTTCCCACTGGTTCCCTTCTTTTCCCCGCTCATATGAAAAGAAATGTATTGGTCAGTAAAATCTAGATAGTTTTCTTATGTGAAATTGAAATAACACAGAACTAATTTTACATCTCAGACCGGATTCTACGTGGTTTAGTACTACAAAATTAGTTTTCGCCTCAGACCGGATTTTGCATGTCTATTTTAAGTGAGTATTTTACGTGTACAGGTAAGGTAACTTCTAACCTGTATCTCAATTACGGATAAAGATAAGACATCTGGATTTTAGGAATACATCGTGAAAATTACAGCCATTTGATGTGTATAGCCGTCTCGGAATCCGTGGCTGGGTTTTCATACCAAGAAGAAAACGAGTTTTTGGAGTGTTTCTCGATAACGGATAAAGATTTTAGAAAATGGGGAGATGGTTCTTCTAGATAAATGCCTAGGGAATATATCGTTGCCAGCCGGTGTGGCCGAGCGGTTCTAGGCGCTTCAGTCTGGAACCGCGCGCCCGCTACGGTCGCAGGTTCGAATCCTGCCTCGGGCATGGATGTGTGTGATGTCCTTAGGTTAGTTAGGTTTAAGTAGCTCTAAGTTCTAGAGGACTGATGACCTCAGATGTTAAGTCCCATAGTGCTCAGAGCCATTTGAAAATATCGTTAACATTTGAGCAATCTGCTGTGTTTATTTCTTATTTAGATTTCCCCTCATACTGGAGTTCACGTGTAGACTTGGGTACCTTTGAACCTCTATATCTTGGAAACATGTAGATATCAAGAGAGTTTTCAAAGTTGTTCGAGAAAGGGATCTTAGGGATGTATAGTAGATACTTCAGCCATTTCTGTGCGTAGCCGTCCTGGAATCCTCGACTGAGGTTTCGTCCGCTGGTGGCGGCGAAAATAAAATAAAAAACCCTTTTTCTGGTGTTTTCCGACGAACCGTAAGCCTTCGTAAGTCCCTTGAAGCCCACGTAGAACACATAAGATGCAAAAAGACCCAACCGACTTGCTCCATTTGCCTATGCAGGAGAAAGTGTGTAATATCCGTGAATTGATACTGTGCTGTTGGGTGGTTATAGTAAGTCAATCCTTCTGTTGGTTATACAAATGGTCCCTAGCCCAAGGAATGTGCAAAACACTTGAATCTACCCTTTTATCATCAATAGAATCCGAGATATAAACACCGGAAAACCTCGTTTTTATCGTGGCGTTTTGGAACATTTTAGGTACGAATGCTTTGGTATGTACACCGTTAACATAGCTTAACGTATTTCTAACAGAATCAGTGTCAGTAAGAAGGTGAACGATTAAACAGAAGAAATGTAAAATTGGATAATATCTCTCATAAGGGGCTTGTTACACGATTATTACTGATATGACGTGACATTACTCACTCTGACCTCTTCATCCACAACGCCGTAAAAGCCCTTAGCGGTGTTGGGATTGGAAGATCACACTGTGCAACAAGAATATTACAGCTGCAAAGACCCATTGTCCCGTGCACTTAATAGGTCGTTAATGTATGAGGGTCTAGATTTTATCTGCCCTTAAACACACTACGTGCCGTTCCATTTCTGTAACGACGGGCAGCCCTATTCAGCAAAGCTGTTATTTCGCTAGCTAGTAGTCTCCAGAGCACAGGAGCCTGCAGCTCCGTAGACGGAAGATACGCTGCCAAGAGCATCTAGAATAGTAACTCCAGTATGGCGATTTCGTTGTCCTGCTTCGTTGTAACTATGCTGTACTGAAGAGTCGTGTATCGTTCCGTGTCCCATATGACCATTTTCTTCGGGCGTATAATACTCTTAAGAATGTGAAAAGATAAAAGTAACGTCTTTTGCGCAAGCTCGTAAACAGTCAGAGTATTGACCTGGTTGCAGGTAGAGCGGAGCCCTTCTATTCACCACGGCACTAGAAGGGGGAGGGATGGCATATCCCTCGAACGCACCGGCTTTTATCCCCCGGGAAAGATATCCGGTACTCATTTGACAGCAGGCTTAGTGAACCTGGGTCTGTCCTATAGGGACTGGATCGAGGAAAAATCCCTGCCCCTATGCGGGATGGAACCCGGGACCTCCAATGTCTCTGTAGTGCTCTACTCGCTTGAACATCACGGCCACGTGTCTTAACAACCTGCATTGCAAATAGTTGACCGGGTTGTTTCTTGTCTTTATGGGAACGGAAAGTGGAGCTGAGCCAGCAATACAGCTATTTTAACCCTTAACTCACGAGGTGTGGTCTCTCAGACCGGGCGGAAATTGTCGAACTCGCTCTCCAAGGCCAGTTGTGGTGGAATGCTTCTATACTCACCCAATCCTCGTTAAATTGCCAAGCCTAGAATGTTTTGTTGTCGGTTGCGTTATCGCCATCTGTGTTTACTGTTGACAAGTGTTATTGATAGGTGTTGGAGTCATCTAGACCGCGCCTCGTGAACTACAGTACGTACCTGTTTTTTCAGTGCGGTACCGTATAGCTCAAAGTGTGTTAGCAGAGGTCAGTCTAGTGGCAGCCTTAGCTGACTTCCCAGGTCACGTGATCTGTGAGTGTGCGATTATTTTGTGTGGGGAGCACTCATGCCTAAGGTGCATCGTAAAAAACATCATAGTTTTCAAAAATTGCCAACTTTCCCGAGTTTGATGAAACTGTTATTTGGTCTATGAAGGAAGGTGTAAGTGATATGCACTACTGGTCATTAAAAGTACTAAACCACGAAGATAACGTGCTACAGACGCGAAATTTAACCGACAGGAAGAGGATGCAGTGATATGCAAATTATTAGCTTTTCAGAGTATTCACACAAGGTTGGCACCAGTGGCGACACCTACAACGTGCTGACATGAGGAAAGTTGTCAACCGATTTCTCATATGCAAACAGCAGTGGTGCCTCGTGTAAGGAGGAGAAATGCGTACCATCACGTTTCAGACTTTGATAAAGGTCGGATTGTAGCCTATCGCGATTGCGGTTTATCGTATCGCGACATTGCTGCTCGCGTTGGTCGAGATTCAATGACTGTTAGCAGAATATTGGATCGGTGGGTTCAGGAGGGTGATACGGAACGCCGTGCTGGATCCCAACGGCCTCGTATCACTCGCAGTCGAGATGACAGGCATCTTATCCGCATGGCTGTAACGGATCGTGGAGCCACGTCTCGATCCGTGAGTCAACAGATGGGGACGTTTGCAAGGCAACAATCATCTGCACGCTGCATCACAGACAGGAGCGCTTGCGATGGTGTACTCAACGACGAACCTGGCTGCACGAATGGCAAAACGTCATTTTTTCAGATGAATCTAGGTTCTGTTACAGCATCATTATGGTCGCATCTGTGTTTGGCGACATCGCGGTGAATGCACATTGGAAGCGTGTATTCGTCATCGCCGTACTGGCGTATTATCTGTAGTGATGGTATGGGGTGCCATTGATTACACGTCTCGGTCACCTCTTGTTCGCATTGATGGCAATTTTAGCAGTGGTCGCTACATTTCAGATGTATTACGACCCGTGGCTCTACCCTTCATTCGATCCCTGCGAAACTCTACATTTCAGCGGGATAATGCACGACCGCATGTTGCAGGTCCTGTACGGGCCTTTCTGGATACAGAAAATGTTCGACTGCTGCCCTGGCCAGCACATTCTACAGATTTCTCACCTATTGAAAACGTCTGGTGAATGGTGGCCGAGCAACTGGCTCATCGCAATAGGCCAGTCACTACTCTTGATGAACTTTGGTATCGTGTTGAATATGCATGGGCAGCTGTACCTGTACGTGCCATCCAAGCTCTGTTTGACTCAATGCCCAGAAGTATCAAGGCCGTTATTACGGCCAGAGGTGATTGTTCTGGGTACAGATTTCTCAGGATCTATGCCCCAAATTGCGTGAAAATGTACTCACATGTCAGTTCTAGTATAATATATTTGTCCAATGAATACCCATTTATCATCTGCATTTCTTCTTGGTGCAGCAATTTTAATGGCCAGTAGTGTAGATCAAGAAATAAACGAGAATCACTATGATCTTACATTAGCCAGTGACCACATTACTGCTATCAAACAAGAGTATCATTCAGAGGGAGAACTTCAGGAAAGTTGTGATGGAGATCCGTCCGTTTCTTCAATGAAATACTTAAAGTGTCTGTTAAAATCGAATGTGTTCTGAGTGGTGATAAGAAAAATGTAGTTCCCAGCAATGAATGTTAATTTGACAGACTTTCTATTTGTACTTACCGGGTGGAATTTTTATGCACAAATTTAAACCTGGGAATTTAGTTTTATTTGCTACAGAGATCGTATAATTTTTCAGAATGTAAAATTCAGTACTCTAACAGTCTATTTATGTGTACTATTCAAAAGAACCACCCAAAATTGTGTTTTTGTGTGATAAATAGTAAAATGCTGTAGGGTTTGTTTAGTGCAGTAAAATAAACTAGATGCATTCAAACAACACTTAAATAATTGTAAAAATAAATGTTATATAGCTTAAATTAAACTGATATTTGCCTTAAATCTCGATTTAAAAGTGGGGGTCCCAGAGATCCCACCTCGTGGCATACTTTACAGAAAAGCCACCTCTCGAGTTAAGGGTTAAGTGATCAAATTTGCCTTATTAGGTGTACAATTCAAAAGTCAACGCATTTTTAGGACTTTCTCAGTAACTGAAGGGTGCAGATCCTATGCACTATTAAACACACAGAATAATTATGCACATCTTTCTACAAATTCCCTAGCTGTGGCCTATTTCATGAAGATCATAAGTATCTCATCAAAAATTATGGCTTATTTTTTTCTAGTCACAATGAACCTAAGGTCTTGTCTTCTAACTAAACTAAACTAAACTCCGTCCAAACAGGCCTTGGAAGGCCCGATGGGACTGACCGACCACTGTGTCATCCTCAACCACAGGCGTCACTGGATGCGGATATGGAGGGGCATGCGGTCAGCACACCGCTCTCTCGGCCGTATGTCAGTTTACGAGACGGGAGCCGCTGTTTCTCAATCAAGTAGCTCCTCAGTGTGCCTCACAAGGGCTGAATGCACCCCGATTGCCGACAGCGCTCGGCAGACCAGATGGTCACCCATCCAAGTACTAGCCCAGCCCGACAGCGCTTAACTTCGGTGATCTGACGGGAACTGGTGTTACCACTGCGGCAAGACCGTTATAAATCTCAGATAATCGATTTAGTGCTATTTCCGTCCTTGTTTGTAAATTTACGGCTTATTTATGAAGACCTTTTATCACACCTGTATAAACTTGCGTCTTCCTAACCACTGCGTTTTATTTTAGAATAACTTTACAAACTTGGTACCAAGACTCACATCTCTCTGGTGTTCACAGAACACACGTCACAGTAAACGCATTCGTCCGAATGAAATATGGTCCTGCTGTTCAAGTAATTTGTCATCTGTGTTATAGGTAACGTGCATGGTGAGGTGACAGAAGTCATTGGATACCTCCTAATATCGTGTCGGACAACTTCTTTTTGACCAGCGTAGTGCAGCAACTAGACGTGTCAAGGACTCAACAAGTCGTTGAAAGTCACCTGCAGAAATAGTGAGTCATGCTACCATCATAGCGAACTATAACTGCTACGGTCCCAGGTTCGAATCCTGACTCGGACATGGACGTGTGTGATGTCCTTAGGTTAGTTAGGTTTCAGTAGTTCTAAGTCTATGGTGCTGATGACCTCAGATGTTAAGTCCCATAGTGCTTAGAGCCATTTGAACCATTTGAACTAGAACTGCGAAAGTCTTGCTGGTGCAGGATTTTGTGCACAAACGGGTTTCTCGATTATATCCCATAAACGTTCATTTGGTTCATGTCGGGAGATCTGGGAGGCCAAAGCATTCGTTCGAATTGTTCAGAATGTTCTTCAAACATATCGCGAACAATTGTGGCCCAGTCACATGGTGCATTTTCATCGATAAAAATTCCACCATTGTTAGGGAACACGAAGTCCATGAATGGCTGCAGACAGTCTCCACGTAGGCGAACATAACCATTTCCAATCAGCTGTACCAGAGTACCCCGTCCATTCCACGTACACACAGCCCACACCATTATGGAGCCACCACCGCTTGCACAGTACCTTATTGACACTTGGGTCCATGGCTTCGTGGGGTCTGCGCCACACTCGAACCCTACCATCAGCTCTTACCAACTGAAATCTGGACCCATCTGACCAGCCCACAGTTTCACAGCCGTATAGGGTCCAACTGTTACGGTCACGAGCTCAAGCGAGGCGCTACAAGCGATGTCTTGCTCTTACCAAAGACACTCGCATCGGTTGTCTGCTGCCATAGCCCATAAACGCCAGACATCGACGCATTGTCCTAACGGATACGTTCGTGGTCCGTCTCGCATTGATTTTAGCGGTTATTTCCAGCAGTGTTGCTTGTCTGTTAGCTGTGACAACTCTACACAAACGCTGCTGCTCTCGGACGTTATGTGAAGGCCGTTGGTCACAGCGTTGTCCGTAGTGAGAAGTAATGCCTAGTATTTGGTATTTTCGGCACACTCTTGACACAGTGAATGTTGGAATATTGAATTTCGTACTGATTTTCGAAATGGAATGTCTCATGCGTCTAGCTCCAACTACCTTTCCGCGTTCAAGGCCTGTTAATTCCGTCGTTCGGCCATAATCACGTCGGAAACTTTTTCACATGAATCTTCTGAGTACAAATGACAGCTCCGCTAGTGCACCACCATTCTATACACAGTGGGGCAAATAAAAGTGGCCCGGAGAACAGTACAAAGAAACACAACAGAGGAAAGGAAATACAGTACTAACCTGACCATAATGGATGTTGAAAGTGACCACCATTCATCTCTTGGCAGTTTTGGGCTCTGGTCAGAATGTTACGAAGGCGAATCGAAGCTAGACTACAGAAATTGCTGCAGTCTCATCCGAAATGTTCTTCTACAACTCTTGAAAGCTATGAGGATTGTTACGATACACCTTAGACATGAGTACTCCCCACACAAAGTAATCGCACACTCACAGATCAGGTGACCTGGGCAATCAGCTAAGGCCGTCACCAGACTGACTTATGCTAACAACTCCGTCAGGTGTGAAGAATGTGTAAATGAGTTCTAAGATTCGGCCATCTGAATGGGCAGTTGCTTCACCCTGCTGGACGTAGCTGTAGGTCATGCGGTATGGTTATATGCATACATTCACATCCAATCGTATCCACAGCTGCCGGCCACTTTTACACTGAAGCGCCAAAGAAACTGGTATCTACATCTACATGGATACTCTGCAAATCACGTTTAAGTGCCTGGCAGAGGGTTCATCGAACCACCTTCACAATTATCTATTATTCCAATCTCGTATGGCGCGCGCAAAGAATGAACACCTATACCTTTCCGTACGAGCACTGGTTTCGCTTATTTTATCGTGGTGATCGTTCCTCCCTGTATAGGTCGGTGTCAACAAAATATTTTCGCATTCGGAGGAGAAAGTTGGTGATTGGAATTTCGTGAGAAGATTCCGTTGCAACGAAAAACGCCTTTCTTTTAATGATTTCCAGCCCAAACACTGTATCATTTCTGTGACACTCTCTCCCATATTTCGCGATAATACAAAACGTGCTGCCTTTCTTTGAACTTTTTCGATGTACTCTGTCAGTCCTATCTGGTAAGGATCCCACACCGCGCAGCAGTATTCTAAAAGAGGACGGACAAGCGTAGTGTAGGCAGTCTCCTTAGTAGGTCTGTTACTTTTTCTAAGTGTCCTGCCAATAAAACGCAGTCTTTGGTTAGCCTTCCCCACAACATTTTCTGTGTGTTCCTTCCAATTTAAGTTGTCGTAATTGTAATACGTAAGTATTTAGTTGAATTTACGGCTTTTAGATTAGACTCATTTATCGTATAACCGAAGTTTAAAGAGTTCCTTTCAACACTCACGTGGATGACCTCACACTTTTCGTTATTTATGGTCAACTGCCACTTTCCGCACCATTCCGATATTTCTTCTAAATCGTTTTTCAGTTTGTTTGTTTTGATCTTCTGATGACTTTATTAGTCGATAAACGTCATCTGCAAACAACCGAAGACGGATGCTCAGATTGTCTCCCAAATCGTTTATATAGATAAGGAACAGCAAAGGGCCTATAACACTACCTTGTGGAACGTCAGAAATTACTTCTGTTCTCCTCGATAACTTTCTGCCGATTACTACGAACTGTCACCTCTCTGACAGGAAATCACAAATCCAGTCACATAATTGAGACGATATTCCATAAGCACTCAATTCCACTACAAGCCGTTTGTGTGGTACAGTGTCAAAAGCCTTCCGGAAATCCAGAAATACGGAATCGATCTGAAAACCCTTGTCAATAGCACTCAACACTTCATGTGAATAAAGAGCGAATTGTGTTTCACAGGAACGATGTTTTCTAAACACGTGTTGACTGTGTGTCAATAGACCGTTTTCTTCGAGGTAATTCATAACGTTCGAACACAATACACATTCAAAATCCTGCTGCATATCGACGTTAACGATACGGGCCTGTAATTTAGTGGTTCGAATCCTACCTCGGGCATGGATGTGTGTCATGTCCTTAGGTTAGTTAGGTTTAAGTAGTTCTAAGTTCTAGGGGACTGATGACCTCAGAAGTTGAGTCCCATAGTACTCAGAGCCATTTTTTTGTAATTTAGTGGATTACTCCTACTACCTTCCTTGAATATTGGTGTGACCTGTGCAACTTTCCTGTCCTTGGGTACGGATCTTTCGTTGAGCGAACGGTTGTATATGATTGTTAAGTACGGAGCTAATGCATCAGCACACTCCGAAAAGAACCTAATTGGTATACAGTCTGGACCAGAAGACTTGTTTTTAGTAAGTGATTTAAGTTGCTTCAGTACTCCGAGGATATTTACTTCTACGTTACACATGTTGGCAGCTGTTCTCGGTTCGAATTCTGGAATATTTACATCGTCTTCTTTTGTGAAGGCAATTCAGAAGGCTGTGGGTAGTAACTCTGCTTTGGCAGCACTGTCTTCGACAGTACCTCCATTGCAATAGGCAAGCGTATTCAAATACAGATATATGTAAACAGACAGAGTACAACGCTACGGTGAGACAAGGTGCGTCTGCCGCAGTTGTTAGATAGGTTACTACTACTGCAATGGCAGATTATCAAGATTTAAACGAGTTTGAATGTGGTGTTACAGTCGGCGCACGAGCGATGGGACTCAGCGTCTCCGAGGTAGGGATGAATCGGGGATTTTCCCATACGACCCTTTCAAGAGCGTATCGTGAATATCAGGAATGCAGTATAACATCAAATCTCCAACATCGCTACGGCCGGAAAAAATACTGCAAGAACGGAACCAACGACGACTGAAGAGAATCGTACAACGTGACAGAAGTACAATCCTTCCGTAAATTGCTGCAGACTTCGATACAGGGTCATCAACAAGTGTCAACGGAGTTGAAGGCCCACTCGTGTACCCTTGCTGACTGCACGACACAAAGTTTTACGCCTGCGCCCGTTAACACCGACACTGGGCTGTTGATGGCTGGTAACATGTTTCCTGGTCGGATGAGGCTCGTTTCAAATTGTATCGAGCGGATTCACGTGTATGGGTATGGAGAAAAACTCATGAAACCATGAAACTCATGAAACCATGGACCCTGCATATTAGCATGGGACTGTTAAAGCTGGTAGAGGCTCTGTAATGGTGTGAGGCGTGTGCAGTTGGAGTGATATGGGACCCCTGATAAGTGACATGTAGGTAAGCATCCTGTATGATCACCTGTAACCATTCATGTTCATTGTGCATTCCGACGGACTTCGGCAATTCCGGGAGGACAATGCAACACCACACACGTTCAGAATTGCTACACAGTGGCTCCAGGAACACTATTCTGAGTTTAATCACTTCCACTGGCCACCAAACTCCCGAGACATGTGCAGTATTGAGCGTATCTGGGATGCCTTGCAACGCGCTGTTCAGGAAAGATCTCCACAACCTCGTACACTTAAAGATTTATGGACAGCCCTGCAGGATTCATGGTGTCAGTTCCCTCTGGCACTATTTCAGAGATTAGTCGAGTCTATGCCACGTCGTGTCGCGGCACTTCTGCACGATATAAGACAGGTGTACCAGTTTCTTTGGCTCTTCAGTGTATTTATATACAGACAGGTGTACCAGTTTCTTTGGCTCTTCAGTGTATTTGCAGTCTGGAGGGCTCTAGAAAAGTTGAGATACAGTCGAGGGAGGATTTTGTCGTCTGTTCTGACTCCTTAACTTCCTTCGACAAATTTGATAGTTGTATTGAGCTAAGAAAGTTATTGAAATAATACCTGGTTCCATTTTTCTGCTAAAAGGCAGAGGAAGCTTTTAGCATTCCTCAGGGTACCATAGAAGAATTACGCAGACGCAGTGGTCAAAAAAGTTTTCGAGGACAATATTATAGAGCAATGGTCCCTCTGTGAGAGATTACGGCACTATTCAGTCAAGCATTATGAGTCATTGGGAGGAAGAGCGGCTGCTAGTGGCGGACAATAATGCGACATCGGTGAGACCAGATTTCGAACTGTACTGTTCTTCACAGTGATGGTAGCTACAAGTGATCGTCTTCTGACAAATCTCGTTCTGGTCTGGCAAAAGGACCCTAATGTTAATGGTGAAATTGATATACACATTTCAGTATGCCGCTTTGTGGCACAGAGTACGTTGTGTTCTCACGAGAGGGCAAAAGCGAAAAAAAGTAGGGATTTGCTATCTGTTTTATCTGACGAAATGGGGAGAGAAATATGCGTCACAAAATTTTGCGAATAGTTTAGTTTTCAAGCTAAACAATTAGCTTTAAAATTTTGATGTGCTGCAGAGTAGGTGGCTCATACATTTTTAGCTTAGCGATCAGTCACACATGCATATGCTCCAATATTTTAGTCATAATTCGGTTAAATGAAAATAATGATATCAGTTGGTATAACTGACATGAAATCTAATATATCTTGCTGAACCAGAGGTAATAGTGGGAATCGTTAGTGATATTCAGAGTTATAATGACCGTTGGAGCGGGCCCAGATAGCATAATGGTTTCATCCTGTCTACGGTGGTACGTTAATTAAAATGTATAAGAAACAGAGAAGATTGGGGTCCACATTTTTACTAGGTAAATAAAACAAACAATGATCAAAGAGGCCGGCTGGAGTGGCCGAGCGGTTCTAGGCGCTACAGTCAGGAACCGCGCGACCGCTACGGTCGCAGGTTCGAATCCTGCCTCGGGCGTGGTTGTGTGTGATGTCCTTACGTTAGCTAGGTTTAAGTAGTTCTAAGTTCTAGGGGACTGATGACCTCAGAAGTTAAGTCCCATAGTGCTCAGAGCCATTTGAACCATTTTTGAATGATCAAAGATAAAAAAAAAAAATTGGAGCGACTGCTTGCGACACACCAGAAACCATGATATGAATCCTGTACTGGCGTAAAATTTCACTTTTTGCTACAACACGTTCATTAAATATTTTCTCTCCTCCCTTTCGACTTCTATACTAAACTGAACAAGAATCTAACGTCACTTTCTGTTTGTTTCTTCACTGTTAAATGTGGTTGGTTGCGTCCGTTACATTCAGTTCATTAAATAAAAGAACTTTACCGTATTTCCTGAAAGTAGAAAACAAATAAATACTAGAATGTTGATCGGGGAAGCTACTAGAGGACATTGTAGCCGAAAGAAACTGTTTGTGATAAAATAACTGAAAGTTAATTCAAACAATGGTGTATGTTATTAGCTTGAACTGATACTAAATCGGCACTGTCAGCGGAGGCCTGCACGAAGTGTATTTAAAGCAAAATGTATTGAAGACTCACTCATGAAGACCAATACAGTGTGAAATATCCGAATCCCGAGCGGTGATGCTGAAAGAAAATTATTATTCAGAAAGTGGAGAATAAATACTGTTATCGATTATTAGTTTGACCAAAAACGGTGTTTCTTTTCTGGATGACTCTCATACAGTTTTTACCCCACAGACCTCCCTCCATTCTTCCATTGAATCAGATCCCTTCAGTTATTTAAGTTGTGCCGTAAATTTCTTTTTCCCGTACTTGAAGACCTCCGATGTGCCCATCTAATTTTCACCTTTTTTCTGTAGCATATCATTACAAAAGCTTCTATTTTCTTCTTGTCTCAGCCTTTAACATCTTTACAAAACTACATTTCAGACATATATTTTCGGAAAAGACTTTTTGACACATTTAAATTCGATGTTAAACACTATCCCTTTTTTTTTCAAATACGCTTTTGTTACAATTGCCAGTCTATATTTCGTAAGTAGGATAGTAGTGGGTGTACGAGATAGATTGAGTGTAATATCAAGGTCACAGATAGGTTAAGGAGGTATCAAGTTACGCATCTGATGTCAGGTTACACACTTGGGCGACTTATAATCAAGGTGCATCTGCGCTTTAACTCAGCCTCCCAAGAATCCATCCAATTTTCTGTCATTCTGGAGTTGTTGCGTAATTGACATCTCATCGATTGCTAATCTACTGATGAACTCTAACTTGTTTACACAGCTAATTTCTGCTTCCAGTCTTGATATTATCAAAGTCGTAACTCCTTATTTCTTGTGAAATATCACGAACAAAACGAGATGCAATTCAGCTACCAAGCAATTTTAGCATAAAATCTGTAGCATATTTGTAACATTTGGAAGAGCAGTATTGCCAAATGATTCACTGTTTTATTGCTTCCAGATTCCAGCGAGGCGATTTTTATTGACAATTTTTATTTGCTCCAGCGAAATTTCTATTTTAAGCACACTACTTTCTTTTGGTATTAATGATTCCAGGTTTTTATGATATTTGTTATCATAATGTGCAAGTAACTCTGAGAGCAAACAATTGTTACGTTCCTCTCTCTTTAGTTTTTTGTGGCCATAGCACTTTTTCCAAGGGTTTAAGTAAGGAGAGCAGGTCGTTTTCTGTTTGAACTCTAGCTTGCATGAATGTAAATACCGGTAGATTTGTAAGGGTTTCTTCTGCAGGGTTTGCACTTCTACGTTTACGGCACACCGGGTTATTGAGAGGCTGCTTTCCAATTTGCTGCCTAGTAATTTCTGTCAGTGAAATTTTTTGGAGAGGATAATTTGGAATTCTGCTGCGAATGCTACCTTTTTTTTCAGGATCTTTCTCGTGGAACCATATTTATAGGCCGACTCGGTGTAATGTTGACAGCAAACTATCAACATTTGGCAGCGTTTGGCGTGAACTTTTCTAGAGAAGTAACTCTTAACCACGTATATTATAGGTCATTATCAACCGGAAGTTCATGGTAACAAACACCACTAATTTTTCCTTTCTCATTCGTACAGAACAGCACACAGCAGTAAGGCATCTGTAAGGAATAACGACTATCATATACCACAGATACGTATTATCAATGTACCGGGTGATCAAAAAGTCAGTATAAATTTGAAAACTGAATAAATCACGGAATAATGTAGATAGAGAGGTACAAATTGACAGACATGCTTAGAATGACATGATGTTTTATTAGAACCAAAAAAATACAAACGTTCAAAAAATGTCCGATAGATGGCGCTTCATCTGATCAGAATAGCAATAATTAGCATAACAAAGTAAGACAAAGCAAAGATGATGTTCTTTACAGGAAACACTCAGTATGTCCATCATCATTCATCAACAATATCTGTAGTCGAGGAATAATGTTGTGAACAGCACTGTAAAGCATGTCCGGAGTTATGGTGAGGCATTGGCGTCGGATGTTGTCTTTCAGAATTCCTAGAGATGTCGGTCGATCACGATACACTTGCGACTTAAGGTAACCCCAAAGCCAATAATCGCACAAACTGAGGTCTGGGGACCTGGGAGGCCAAGCATGACGAAAGTGGTGGCAGAGCACACGATCATCACCAAACGACGCGCGCAAGAGATCTTTCACGCTTCTAGCAATATGAGGTGGAGCGCCATCCTGCATAAACATCGTACGTTCCAGCAGGTGTTTATCAGCCAGGCTGGGGATGATGCGATTCTGTAATATATCGGCGTACCTCTCACCCGTCACGGTAGCAGTTTTGCTGTCCAGCGCCATCCGTCGGACATTTTGTGAACTTTGTTTTTTTTGTTTCTAATGAAACCCCATGTCATTCCAGGTATGTGTGTCAATTTTTACCCCTCTATCTACATTATTCCGTGGTTTATTAAGTTTTCAAATTTATACTGACTTTTTGATCACCCTGTAATTTTAGTGCAAATATTCAACACAAAGAGCAGCATGCACAACTGAACTACAAATGCAAATACTAAAACAATATTTTCAACACCATGCAGTTTCTCTATTGCTTACCTTCATCGAAAGACTACAATACTGAAACAAAATAAATCCAACAAATTACGTACTCACTATTCACAAACTACACAAGAATATGTGATTTTGAAACTAGTAATTGCAGTCCAGTAACTCCAGGGGAACTGTTGGTATGTGGCGCCACGTGCGCGGAAACTTGCAAATTCCACCGACATACTCGCCTCTATATGATCCTGGAAAGTTCCAAGTCTGTTAGAGCATAAGAGCAGGCTATGCTCCAAACCAGCAATGGCCGAGAAAGTTGCATAATTATAAGCGTAATCATCTCCGACCAGGTGGCTGACACAAAAGGCACTGCTACGAAATGAGTCTGCCAGGAAGGGGACATCTAGCCACAGCAAACCAATCGTAACTTGCAGACATGTTCACCAGCGGAAATCTGTCGCCGAGTATACGGATAAACGTTGCTAACAGTTTACGTGCCAAGCATTCCCCTCCTCCCCCTCTTCCTCTCTGGACTAACAAGAAACCAGCTGCAAGAAGAAATCAGCTACTCATACTCCCCCAAACTTCCCATTCGTAATACCAGAGTGTGTGGGCCACCCCATTCACATCGCGACAACACTCCCAGGTGGAATGGAGAACCGTAATTATAATTACGATATCTAATCAAAATAAATAATAAAGTATTACTGGTATATACATTATTATAAGTCTCGTATATTACCTTCTGGAGAACTCGCAATTAACGTAATTTCAACTGCTCCATAGTATTCCAAAGACACACACTGGACGGCTAGCACACTGCAGTATTAAAAAAATTGCTACGAAAACTTGTCTGGGCATTAATAATGAGGGATATCGCATGTACCCTGATCAGCCAGAACATTATGACCACTGACTTACTATCGATATAAGCCCGTCCAGGCGATAGCAGCGTCACCTGGCGAGGAATGACTGTTAGTCACACACACGCACGGTGCATGTAGTATGCCGGCCGGTGTGGCCGTGCGGTTCTAGGCGCTTCAGTTTGGAACCGCGTGACTGCTACTGTCGCAGGTTCGAATCCTGCCTCGGGCATGGATGTGTGTGATGTCCTTAGGTTAGTTAGGTTTAAGTAGTTCTAAGTTGTAGGGGACTGATGACCACAGATGCTAAGTCCCATAGTGCTCAGAGCCATATGAGCCATTTGCATGTAGTATCAGTGAGCGTGCTGTCCGTGTGTAGTATGAGGAAGGCACGCGGTATATCTGACTTTGACCGAGGGCAGGTTGTGACGGTCCGGCGGCTCGGCACGAGCATTTCAGAAACTGCGGGACTTGTTGGGTGTTTGAGGAGTGCTATGGTGAATGTGGCGTCCAGAAGTCGTGGAGTGGGGCAGCCACCCCTCATTACAGCCATCAGACGTCGTAGGCTGGGCAGAGTGGTAAAACAGGACAGGCGGCGATTTGTGGCACAACTAACGACAGACTTTAAAGCTGGGCAGAGTAAAAGTGTGTCTCAGTCTGGAGCCGCGCGACCGCTACGGTCGCAGGTTCGAATTCTGCCTCGGGCATGGATGTGTGTGATGTCCTTAGGTTAGTCAGGTTTAAGTAGTTCTAAGTTCTAGGGGACTGATGATCTCAGATGTTAAGTACCATAGTGCTCAGAGCCATTTGAACCATACATGTGTGTCTGAACACACAGTGCACCGAAAATTCCTAACGATGGGCCTCCACAGCCGACGACCCATGCATGTGCCAATGTTAACCCAACGACTTCGGCAACTACGGCTGAAATGGGCACTTGACCATCGGCACTGAACGTTGGCGCAATGGCTGATGGGAGGGCAAGAATCCGTCGTTTTCCAGTGGAACTGCTCCTTGACACCTGTACTGCGGGAAGGAGACAAGCTGGCGACGACTCCATTGTGCTCTTGGGAACATTCACTTGGGCATCTACGGGTCCAGTGGAGCTCTCGTGCAAGACACCGTGACAGCCAAGGAGTATCGTACGTTGGTTGAAGACCCGTACACCCCTTCCTGACGCACACGTTTCCCGATTGCAGCGGCATTTTTCAACAAGATAATGCACCGTGTCACAAGGCCAGAAGTGTGATGGAGTGTTTCGAGGAAAACATTGGCGACTTCCATTTAACGTGCTAGCTGTCCTTTTCGGCAAATCTGAAACCGGTAGATCTCATCTGGGATGTGACTGAAATTGATGTCAGAGCTCGTCGTCCCCCTCCCCAGAATTTAGGGGAGTTAGGTAACTTGTGCGTGCAGAAATGGTGCAGACTCCCTCCAGCGACCTACGAGCTGTCCCTTCCACTGGAAGTTCGAGTCCTCCCTCGGGCATGGGCGTGTGTGTTGTTCTTAGCATAAGTTAGTTTAAATTAGTTCAAGTAGTATGTAAGTCTAGGGACCGATGACCTCAGCATTTTGGTCCCTTAGGAATTCACGCACATTTGCACATTTGACCTCATTGCCTCCATGCCACGACGCGTCGCCGCTGTTATCTGTGCCGTAGGTGGACATACAAACTATTAGGCAGTTGGTCATAATGTTCTGGCCGATTAGTGTATATGTATGCATTAATGGTAGACAGCTAATGCATCACTACTACTACCACAATACGATATTTATATAAATGAACACTGCAATATTATTAATTTGAGGCGATGCAATAAGACTCGTAAATACAATCTTGCGTGGACACTGAATGTGGACGAAATCTGGCGGGACTGCCAGGCATAATCAAAAGAAATGTAATTCTCAGAAGATTACTGCGCAACGCCTCTTTAAGACTTGTATACAGACACAAAAAAAATCCGAATTATATATGTTCTCATCACACACGTGTGAGACTAACATAAGGCAATAGCGCGGCAAAAATAAAATATTTCTAAACACTCAGTCATCGATTCACAGAGGTAACGACACCTCTCTCGCTATACGATAAAATACGACCTCGGAGAGAGCTGCAGTGTTCGCACACCGTCTGCTGTCAATAAACTAATTCTCCACACTGGCTTGTCACATACATAAAACAGAGCAATTAAAAAGTAAATAGCACCAACAGTGTGCCCCAGGGTAGACTGTTGATCCTATGTGCTTTTAATTACTCTGTTTCATGTATTTGACAAGCCAACGTGGCGCCCTTGTTTTATAAATGGAGTGTGCTCTCATTATCGTTGTACTATTCTTACACAATAATGTTATTTCCGCAAGGTCTGTAAACTTTTGTGAAATGGTTAGTGTGCTCTTGTTATCGTTTACAATTCGTGCACAGTAATATTATTTCTGAATGTCTGTGAACTGTTGTGAACTGGTTATTATGTGGTTGTTCAACTCGTATACAGGTTGTACAGCTATACAGATTCTGATAGTAATGTTCTTCTACTGGTACATCGTAGATCCGAAGATGACAGCTAGACCAATAGAAACTGGTCATTGAGGAAATGAAAATATTTTAACACGTGTTATTGGCTACAGAAATTGTTGTTTATAGAATAACGAAGAATTATAATGGAGTCATATATTATATAAGGTCGCTGGCAACATTTTGAAGCAGCGAATTTTTTATTGTTTGCGGAAATGCTGTGACACATTCCGTCTCTCAAAAACAATATCGTAATGCTGTAAAAGTCATCAGTAGGTTCAATCAACAAGCTACCATTATGTGAACTGAAATTGGACTCAGAACACTTTATATAAGATAAGAGAAATTAAGACGATTCGTATAGGTAGACGCGATCTGTGTACCTCAGTTTTTGAGAGAGGCACATGGTATTATACGAAATGTACCTGTGTCTAAAAACAAATTTTAGGAAGAGACTTCGAGATCGCATGATCGTCTTGTGAGCTACAATTAATTTGTGGGCACGTGTTTGTCTAATAGCTGTTCGCACATGTGTAAACACTGGACTGACAGTAAAAGTAGACTTCCATGGAAGAGGCACAATATAGCCCACATCTATTAATCCAACCTGATAAGAGCCTCGGACTGATAATCAACCATTGTATATCTGTCATAACACACCACGAAAATCCTAAACATGTTATGCGTGTGATAAATAACTATAGATGCGATGAATGATCACAGGATATGTAGGTTGGAACTTAAGTAGTGGCAACACTCATGTAGAGACACTATACAATGGAATCTACTATTGTCGCTGATAGCACACGTTGTTGACATACCTACCTTACC
Source organism: Schistocerca serialis cubense (assembly GCF_023864345.2). Taxonomy (NCBI): domain Eukaryota; kingdom Metazoa; phylum Arthropoda; class Insecta; order Orthoptera; family Acrididae; genus Schistocerca; species Schistocerca serialis. The sequence continues at coordinate 175,007,792 of NC_064640.1, read as the reverse complement.
TCCGAGCAAATGGACTTGCCCGTCCCACGTCACCGGCGTGCGCACAATCGAGTTAAACACAGCCACTTATGAGCGAGCAGTCGAACGTAACGGTGTCACTATGTTTTCGAAACAGGAACAACGAGGTTGGATAAAGATTGAATGTGCCAGAGGTCGTACAGCACGACAGTGTCATCAAGGTCTTAAAGAAGGGTGCGGGGAATCGGCATTGCCGTACAGAACATTGGCGCGTTGGGTAAAAGCCTTCAACGAATGCGGCAAACTGTGGCAGACATGAATCGGGCAGGTCATCCTAGCATCTCTGAAGATGAAGTTCATACTGTTGCCACGTTAGTGGACAGTGATCGACGCCATACGATTCGTGAGCTCACCCACGAAACCGGATTAGCGCATGCGACTGTGCTTCGCATCCAGAAGGAATGCCTGGGTATGAGAAACATCGCATCATGATGGGTTCCGCATGACTTGACGGAAATGCAGAAATGGATGCGTTACGACGCTGCTCAGACGCACCTTGAGCGCTATGAGCGCGAAGGAGAGGCTTTCTTACGCTGTATCATAACACTGGATAAGACATGGGCCACATCGTATGAGCCAAAACTGAAACGCCAATCCAACGAATGGCATCATTATGGGTCGCCGCGAAAATCGAAAGTGCGTCAGAGCCCCAGTATGGTGAAAGTTATGGTGATTCTCGTGTACATCTGTGATGATGTTATTCTAACGCATTACCTTCCTCCACGGCAGACAGTCAGTGCAGAGTATTTCTGTTCGTTTTAGGAGCATCACCTGCGACCAGCTTTCCGAAAGAAGCGGCGATGCTTTCTGCGCAACCCACCCATCATTTTGCACGACAATGCGCGGGCGCATACAGCGCAAGCTGTGGCTGTTCTGTTCGGTCGATGGGACTGGGAGGTACTGTACCACACTCCCCGGACTTAAGTCTTTGTGGCTTTGATTTGATTCTGAAGATGAAGGAACGACTTGGTGGCATTCGCTTCAGAATTGCTCCAGAGATTCGGCAGGCAGTAGACCGCTCCATTCGCACCATCAACAGAACAGGCTCTGCTAACGGTATACTACGCCTTCCACATCGCTGGCAACGAGTTCTACACAACGCTGGTGACTACTTCGAAGGACAGTAACAGGTGCAAAACATGTAACTCTTTTGTATCGTTTGTGAATAAACAGTTGCCACTATTTAAGTTCCAACCATTATACAATAAAATCTTCAAATGTGTGTGAAACCTTATGGGACTTAACTGCTAAGGTCATCAGTCCCTAAGCTTACACACTACTTAACCTAATTTGTTCTAAGGACAGACACACACACCCATGCCCGAGGGAGGACTCGAACCTCCGCCGGGACCAGCCGCACAGTCCGTTACTGCAGCGCCCCAGACCGCTCGGCTAATCCCGCGTTTATGGACTATGGCAGCAGACGACCGATGCGAGTGTCTTTGGTAAGAGCAAGACATCGCCTGCAGCGTCTCGCTTGCACTTGTGACCGTAACGGTTGGACCCTATACGGTCCTATACGGCCGTGTGGATTTATACAATACCAAACTTACATTATCACTGCTTGTTGGAACCGTAACACCTCTGGGAAAGCTATGTTTCTACCAACCATAGCTGGAAGTGCATAACAGAGCATGTTTCCCAGTCTTGATTTTGTAGGAAGTAACGTGGGGGACGACATTCAGCAGAGTAACGTCTGGTTTCCCCCTTCAAGCTAGACGAGTTTCGTTCTTTGTAGTTTTTTCGTTTGATGCTTATTTCGTGAGATATTTGATATTTGGCGCGGTCACTTTCAATAGAGTACCCTGTACATACACACACACACACACACACACACACACACACACACACATATATATATATATATATATATATATATATATATATATATATATATATATATTAGTGTTTAATTACATCCACACTTAGAGGGTATGAACGTTGTGTAACTTGGGCAAACAGTTTGTACGATGGAGTGTAACGGTGTGGAAATCGTTCGTGATACAGCCGACTAGCAGCTCTTCCGTTACCTCCAGCTCCGCCATACTCAAGGAGCATGTCTGTGTATTCCGCAACCGTGTATGCACCATGTTTCCTCTATCGGTGATGCACAGCTATTGACTCGGTCTCACAGCAAAGCGGCCAATAAGAGACATCTGGGGATCATTTGGCATAGTACACGTCATCGTGTGTACCCTGTTGCATACCAGGACAGGGAACTCTGAAACGTTTCTCTTGCCCTAAGCAGACGAACTACAGGTGGTAGGATCATTACTAGAAACCGAGTGGCAGGGCATAGATCACAACAGTAATTTCCCAGTGGATACAGTAGGCCCTTGTACATAAAGTTAGAAGATATCAGAGAGAGATTACTAGAAGAGAAGTTAGTTCTGTAAAGTGGCCCATTGTTACTATTAAGATCTGTGGTGTAGTCATTTCATGCCTCTTGGATTCAAGCAGCCATGGCTTTGTGATGAGAGAGGATGTGTTTGAGTGTTGTAACGTGAAGAATACGTGTCCCATTCTTCCGCTGGCAAAGACTAGGATTCATGGAGCCAGCCGCAATAAAACGTTTGAGGCAAAATGCCCGGCTGAGAAGTGTGGATGCAATTATCCGCACTCTTGGATATTCAAAAGTGTGTGTACCGACAGGGCATACACGCCGTTGTTTCGCGCTGGAGGAAGGCCATTAACCGGGATGGAAATTACATGGAAAAATAGGGTGTGTAGATAAAACACCAATCATTCGTGTGTGTAATTCTCATTATGCTGAATAAAGAATTCTTGAAGAAAGAAAATGCGGTGCATTACTTTCCGAGCAATCCTCGTAGTATGAGTTATTTTGGCCTACAGATTTGAAAGGTTGAAAGCAGAGTATCTGTAGAAGATTTTGATGCCATGACGAAGTTACGTGTTTGATCAGAGCAAACGTCAATGGATAGAAAATCCGTAAGTAATTACGGTAATGATGAGAAACCCTGCAAATAGGGAGGAGGTTGGTTTGCACAAATATTTTTTTTTATTTTTATTTTTTTTTACAGAGGACCCCGAATATGTGTGGTAAACTGTAGCGGTTTTGAAGCTGATGTAGTGAAGAGGAGAGACGCTGATTTTATTATGATAAACATGAGGAACCTTGAAGGAGAACAGAGCTCTCTTGAAAATATGTGGCAATCAAAAGGTAATGAGTCAGAGGAGATATAATACGTGAGGAACAGCTGATGTGTAGGCAAAAAGAGCGGAAGGAGAGAAGTATAAAAATCAAAAGCTGTGAATATCCAGCAGTATTTTGCTTACATTTGTTCCATTAAAATAATGAACTTGACTGTAGCATACTTAACTTATAAGAACTGTGCTCCCGAAGGAACAGTGATGCGTTGTGACGAGAACCATTTTGTGTTATTCGTTGTTGACACAGACTCTTTCCGACCATAGATATGAGGGATGCTTAGTATTTAGAACTGCTGCTAGGAGACAAGGTTTTACAGATACCAATGAAGGACTGAAGAGATGAACAGCTGGTGATCTAACATCAATTATGAGAGTCTGTCTTTATAGAAATTGCTAACAGGTAAAAGTAATGGTATACCAACGAAAAAAGCGCTCCGAAAGGAAGGTATGGATAGGTTCAAATGGTTCAAATGGCTCTGAGAACTATGGGACTTAACTTCTGAGGTCATCAGTCCCCTAGAACTTAGAACTACTTAAACCTAACTAACATCACACACATCCATGCCCGAGGCAGGATTCGAACCTGCAACTGTAGCGGTCGCGCGGTTCCATACTGTAGCGCCTAGAACCGCTCAGCCACTTCGGCCGGCTATGGATAGGTAATGACGATCTATATTTACTGTTATTTTGCTCTTATTAAGGCTGATAAATAATTCAGATAAAATTTTGATTTTCTCTGAAATAATATGTCTCATTGATTTTTGTGAGTGAGTTAACTTGCTTCACATTATGGTGTGTGACTAGATATCTTACAAGTTGTTGTGAATCTTCTAAACAAACTGAGCTGCACAGAATTTATGCCTTGTGTTATGTAAATAAGAAATAGAAGAGAGTAGTCTACCCATTGAATTCTCATGCAGATAACTGCCTTGGTGTACTCTGGACTGTAAATACAACTGAAACTCAAAAGACAATGCCAAGTTGAAGATATTCGTCATAAATGCGGGAGAAGGTTATGACCGAAGGATAGTGATGGTGGACTAGTTTACAATCCCAGTCTCCCCTTCCACCTCACATCCAACCGATTTATGTTAAACGAAGTAAAGGAAACGTCCCTAATCTGTAAGTGCCTTGAGCATGACATTTTTATGACGATTAATTATATAAATGCGTACTGCAGTTTAGTTATTTGCACCACAGAAAATATGTATAGCTTTTACTTGTGGTACCAAAAACTTTATCTGAAAGAGGCATGAATACATTTGCGTTTAGTATTAGTAATTGACGGTATTAAGACAACCCTCCAGTTACTTGTAAGGTCAGAAGGAGGTAGCCCTATAGGGGCATGTCACTATTATAAGATTCCAGGATGAGATTTTCACTCTGCAGCGGAGTGTGCTCTGATATGAAACTTCTTGGCAGATTAAAACTGTGTGCCGGACCGAGACTCGAAATCGGGGCCTTTGCTTTCGCGGGCAAGTGCACTACGACCTGAGCTACCCAAACACGACTCACGACCCGTCCTCACAGGTTCAATTCTGCCAGTACCTCGTCTCCTACTTTCCAAACTTCACAAAAGCTCTTCTGCAAACCTGGCAGAATTGAAGCTGTGAGGAGGTGTCGTGAGTCGTGCTTGGGTAGCTCAGTTGGTAGAGCACTTGCCCGCGAAAGGCAAAGATCACGAGTTCGAGTCTCGCTCCGGCACACAGTTTTAATCTGCCAGCAAATTTTATTATAAGACTGTCTGTAATTTTATTTCAATACTTTTCTGATGCTGTATACCACTTACAGAGTCTCAGTTGAGAATATTTTCTATGTACAATTTTATGTAATCTTAGTACGTGCACAAATGGTACGAGTGGTTACTCTAAACCAAGTGTGCCTCTCTTTGTGTTATAAGAGAACACCGGAGGAAAGCGATAAGGAGCTGCCTGCGAGGAATGGAGAGCAGCAGTGCTGCCCTACAGCGGGCAAGCTGCACAATTAACTTCGGCTGCATAGCTGCTTCAAGGTCGCGCAGCGGAACGGGAGCTAGTTAGAGCCAACCCCCTCCCCCTACTTTCCTGTGACGGGACTACGGCTTGGCAGGGAGGCCTCCAGCGACGTGCCACACACCAGAGACACAGCTAGCTGGGTGCGCTGACATCGCAGCGAGTGCGTAACCGAGCACGCCACATCCCTCACCGCACCCGCAACCCAGACCCGTTGCGCTGACATCGGAGCGAGCGCGTCACGACGAATGTTTCTCACCTCCCCGCCACATCCTCAAGCCCGATCAAAACAAGAAGGAATCACAAAATGTCAGACATGTACCTGCAGTAGACAAACGCTATGCGAATAGTGGAAATGAGACGGCGTAATTAACAGTCACTCAACAGGACATAATGAGCTTAACCATACTGCATTAATCAAGTGACAGAGATTGTGTCACTTCGTACAGATATTGTAGCAGGTTGGACACTTATGTTAAAGGATAAACGTCACTGTCATGAACGCTCAATACTATTGTGACAAATGCAGAGAGAATGCTAGTTAGAAGGGGCACAACTTAGCTGAAAGACGATTTAACTGCGAATAATAAGGAGACTTTGAAAGCATTTAGCAGTTAGATTTCAAGAACACTGTGGAGACGTGTGCTAAGACTGTTTATGACTTGAGCTCACACATCGTGTCAAGATGAACTCACCAACATTAGCACCTCGTCGATGAAGACCACAAGAAGACGGCCAACACCATTTGTACTCTTTAACCACTCGTCAATGAGTGTTCAGCTCCCTCCACTGTATGTGTCGTTCAGATTCATAGGTCTTACACCAGGCCGATAATGAACTACGCCTGCCACGTCTGGGGAATAGCTACAACGACTCTTCCGAGTAAACTCCAACGCCTCCAAAACACATCTACGACGCATATATCACAAACCGAGGAACTTCCAGTGGCGTACCTACACGACGCATATGATGAGAAACTGCTTGACAGATTTAGTGATCACGTAATGACGTTCCAAGACTAGACAAGAACTTCCCAAAGCCCTTTGAACCTTGGATGGCACAACGGCTTTGCCGACCGCTGCAAGCGGGTCGTGCCAGAAGGGCCACAAGAAGCCTACATTCCAGTCAGATCTAACTCCCGGCACCACGCAGACACATTCAAAAACGAGCAGCAATAACTAAACAATACCACATTGAATACCAGGTAATACCCACCCGGTAAACACTGCACCATCAGTATAGGCCAGTTTCCCGTAGAGACGATACTTCCCTGGTGGAGCTATCATTTGTACTCAAGTGATTAATGTGAAAAGAGTCCGGCGTGATTATGGCCGCACGACGGGATTAGCAGACTTTGAACGTGGAACAGAAGTTGGAGCTAGACGCATGGGACATTCCATTTCGAAAATCGTTAGGGAATTCAATATTTCGAGATCCTTAGTGTCAAGAGTGTGCCGAGAATACCAAATAATAGGCATTACCTCTCACTACAGCCTTCACTTAACGACCGAGAGCAGCAGAGTTCGCGTAGAGTTGTTATAGCTAACAGACAAGCAACATTGCGTGAAATAACCGCTGAAATCATTGAGGGACGAACGACGAATGTATCCGTTAGGGCCGGCCGTGGTGGTCTCGCGGTTCTAGGCGCGCAGTCTAGAACCGCGCGACTGCTACGGTCGCAGGTTCGAATCCTGCCTCGGGCATGGATGTGTGTGATGTCCTTAGGTTAGTTAGGTTTAAGTAGTTCTAAGTTCTAGGGGACTGATGACCACAGCTGTTAAGTCCCATAGTGCTCAGAGCCATTTGAACCATTTATCCGTTAGGACACTGAGGTGAAATCTGGCGTGAAGGGGCTATGGCAGCAGACGACCGATGCAAGTGTCTTTGCTAACGACACGATATTGGCTGCAGCACCTCTCCTGGACTCGTGACCATATCGGTTGGACCCTAGGCGACTACAAGTGGCCTCGTCAGATGAGTCCCGATTTGAGTTCGTAAGAGCTGATGGTAGGGTTCGAGTGTGGCACAAATCCCACGAAGCCATGGTTCCAAGTTGTCTACAAGACATTGCGGGAGCTGGTTGGGGTTCCAAGGTAGTGTGGGCTCTGTTTTCATGGAATGTACTGGGTCCTCTGGTCGAACTGAATGGATCTTGACTGGAGATGGTTATTTCAGCTACTTGGAGACCATTTGAAGTCATTCATGGATTTCGCGTTCCCAAACAACGATGTCATTTTTATGAGTGACAATGCACCGTGTTATCGGTTCAGAACTGTTGCAGTTTGTATGAAGAACATTCTAGACAGTACGAGGTAGTGATTTAGCCATCCAGATCGCCGGAAATGAATCCCACGAACGTTTATAGAACATAATTGAGAGGTCAGTTCGTGTAAGAAATGGTGCACCGGCAACACTTTCCCAATTATAGTGGACTATAGTGACAGCATGGATCAGTATTTCTGTAGGGCACTCTCAACTATTTGTTGAGTCCATGCCACGTTGGGTTACTGCACTGCGCCATGCAAAAGAACGTTCGACACGACATTAGGTGTTACCTCATGAGTTTTGTCACTTCTGTGTATATATATCAGAATTTAAGAGAAACGAAGAACTCAGCCACCACTGGGAGTTAAATAAATTCAACGGTATCAAATAAAAATTTGTGCTAGACTGGGACTCGAACCCGTATTTCTCGCGTCACCTAAGCGGCCGTCCTATCCGTCTTGGTCATCTGGTTTTCAATTTGTTACACGCTAGTAACGTCCACTGTCATTAACCCCTTTGCTCGCAGCTTTTGACTAGGTGCCGCAGAGAATTAAGACGTAGTGTACAGTGACACTGAAATTACTGTCAGCCATCTATAGGGTGTCTGTTCTATCGGGCGTGTCAGATAGATCAGACACAACACACATATACACTCATGTTCACAAAAAACAGAACACATTGAACAACTAGAGATAGGATGTTCATATTCACAGGACATGTACATTAGTATGTTCTGCAGAAATCATTAGGGTTTAAGCCATAACGGCCCGCGGGTTCAAAGTCAACATCGACATCGTGGCGCAGCACCACCTACAGCTAAAATGTGTTTTCGGCTCTCGTTGTCGCTATAAACCAAAGGTAATGGGTCAGTGTGACTTGAGCAAACGTGCAGGATGCATCGCAGGAGTACGTGATAACCGTACCGTCAAATCAGTGAGTTTGCAAGAGGGTCCATTATTGCCGCGAGAGAATGTGATGCATCCACCCGGGAAACTCCTGCTTGTGTGGGACGAAGTGTTTCGGCAGTGCAGCGGATGTGTGCAGAATGGTTCACGGAAGGTCGTAGAGCGCGACGAGATGGGTCAGGTAGCACCACCCAGTCCATCACCTAAGAAGATCGACACCTAATCCGAGTGGCATTGCATAGCATATCTGCGTCCTATTCGGCTATGGCGCAACAGTGGAACTGTGTAACACATCACACACTATCAGGGGTGACAGTCCGTCGCCGTTTATTACGGCATATGCTATGTGGGCATCGTCCACTTCTCTGCGTACCTATGACGTATGTGTAGAAACATGTTAGACGGAAATGTTCTACAGAACGATGTCACTGGGGACAGGAATGGCACCAGATAGTGTTTTCGGACGAATCCAGGTTCTGTTTTTAGAAAATGATGGCCGCATTTTAGTTCGCTGTGGAAGGGGGAGCGGCGTCACAGTGACTGCTTTCGCACACGTACAGCGTCAGCTCAAGGTCTTTGTGTATGGGGTGCTATTGGGTGCTACAACAAATCACAGATGGTGCTTACCCAGGGTACTGTTATTAGTGTGACCTACGTGAATGACGTCCTGCGACCCGTAGCCATAACCTTTCTGTACATCAAAACACGTGTCTTCGTGGTGTCACAGGAAATCAGCCTTTTGCCCTGGCCCGAGAGATCACCAGACTTGTCGCCAATCGGAAATGTGTGAGATATGGTGAAACGACAGGTGCAGTGCTGTGACCCAATGCCAACCACTACAGATGAACTTTGGAACCTGTATCACAGGACGCTATTCGTTCCTTATACGCTTCGATACCATCTCGCATAGAACAAGCTATCAGGACCCTGTGCCTTCTAGGCGACACCACACATGCTGAATTGAGGTGACTGAAATGCTAATCATTTCTGCAGAACAGAGTAATGTACATTTCCTGTGAATGTGAACGTCCTATCTACAGTAGTTCAAGATGTTCTGTTTTTTTCTGAACATTAATGTATACAGTAATATCCATGTGCATAGACGGGTTACGGTAATTTCGGACATGTCCAACAGAACAACACCACTAGACTTCCGTTCTACGAAAACTATGATTCGATAGTTTTGGTATAGTACGTAAATGACGTACTAGATGGTAAGATTACGGGTAATATTGGTAGCGTTGGTAGGGAAAGAAACATAAATAAATGTGTGGGAGAATGACTGGGAGTTGACGACTTCTCTTTGTTCTTTGTTTGCTGGTTTGTTTGTTTTGCACATAATTAAAACCACACTTCGTTCAGTATTAGCCCAGTGTTTATTTCCCGTCCATATAAAATATGAATTGCATTGTATAAATAATAAAAATTAGCTGCTCGCTTTTATGTGCTTTTATGTAGCAGAAGCAATTACCGTTGATGCAGGGCAATAGCTGCACTCTGCTTTTTCACAAAGACACCGATTCCTCGAATTTGCAACGAATATTTATAACCTTTCCACAGCTTATAATATCGCCCAATTTTGTAATAACATTGTAATGACAGTAATTACTGCTCTAATTTACGTCCATTGAAATGCATTTGAAATTATTCAACTTTTTAAAAAGAAAGCATTGACGAGTGCAATTCACATTTTAAGTGGCCTGTGACAGCCATTTCCTATACTAAATAAAATTATTTATGATGTAATTGATAATGGTTTGGGTCATTACTTTTATTCAGAAGATATTATAATTTTTAAAACAATTACGGAAACGAAAATCAAGCGTGGAGGTAGGATCGAACCCGGATCAGCTTTATGACGCACAATACTAACTTTCTCTCTCTCTTTTTTTGCATTTCGTTCGTTATTGTTCATTGTAATTGGTCGTAGCGGGCTTCACATGACATCGGTTGAAATTTATTGTTGATCCTTTCAGTTTTATTTTTTTCTTATTACGGAGACTAGCCAGCCCTCTAACTGAACCCGCTAAGCTAACATGCGGGCTGCTGAGCTATTTTAACGGTACATCTACATCTACATGGATAATTTGCAAATCACATTTAAGTGCCTGGCAGAGGACTCATAGAACCACCTTCACAATTCTCTGTTACTCCAATCTCGTATAGCGCGCGGAAAGAATGAACACCTATATCTTCCCATACGAGCTCTGATTTTCCTTATTTTTTCGTGGTGATCGCTCCTCCCTATGTAGGTCGGTGTCAACAAAATATTTCGCATTCGGAGGAAAAAGATGGTGATTGGAATTTCGTGAGAAGATTCCGTCGCAACGAAAAATGCCTTTCTTTTAATGATGTCCAGCTCAAATCCTGTATTATTTCAGTTACACTCTCCCCCATATTTCACGATAATACAAAACGTGCTGCCTTTCTTTGAACTTTTTCGATGTACTCCGTTAGTCCTATCTGGTAAGGATCCCACACCTCGCAGCAGTATTCTAAAGGAGGACGGACAAGCGTAGTGTAGGCAGTCTCCTTTGTAGGTCTGTTACATTTTCTAAGTGTCCTGCCAATAAAACGCAGTGTTTTGTTAGCCTTCTCCACAACATTTTCTATGTGTTCCTTCCAATTTAAGTTGTTCGTAATTGTAATACCTAGTTATTTAGTTGAATTTACGGGTTTTAGATTAGACTGATTTATCGTGTAACCGAAGTTTGAGTTCCTTTTAGTGCTCATGTGGATACCGTTGCATGCTACTTCTGTCCGTATATGAGGTGCGTATGAGCTACGCTTAAAACTTTATAGCCCTTTTTCTCGGAATCTTCAGGATAATGTGCTTTAAGACTTCTATGAGTGGACGCCCTTGAGGTATACTACAAACCTGCGAAGTCTCATCTCGAACTGAATTTCCGAAACCGGAAGGTCGCCTTATAAATGTTTAGAATCAGTGATTACATTCTTTCAGAAAAAAAATCGCGTTGGATACTTCGATAAACAGAGATCGAATAAGGATGTTATCAGTATTTGTGCGCTAAACAGCCGTTACAGCTCTCATGAAGTGGCAGTTTTATCAAATTAATAACGTAATGTTACTGGATAACCTAATTGTCACAAAATGTTAACTGTAATATATGATTTTTGTTACGGACATTTACAAATACGTTATGCCCACAAGCCAAAGCTTTAAAGTGAAGTTTGAACTCAGATGTTGACATTTCTAGTAATAAGGTTAATGAAATCAATGGGTTTTTAGGTTTTTAGATTGGTATAATTCTTTAAATACAAACCAAACATTGTGGCAAGATAATGTAAACAGTAGAAGATGTAATGCGCTATATATTCCTGTCGCTGGCGTAATTAGGCAAAACGTTGCATCCATTCCCGTGACTAAAATGCATGCACAGGGTCGAGTGCAATGTCGGCGCTGTGAAATGTAGTTCCACAAACCCTTATATGGCAAAAAGTCTCCAATTTCTTCATGGGATTTGTAATATCATTCTGGTTTTCGTCATGTACGGTTGATGACTTGGACGCGAATTCTGGGACACTGCATGTCGTATAAATGACTGTACGATTATTTGCAAAATAATTAACAACAGACTAATCCTCTGTAAAAGAAAAAAAAAAAAAAACAAGAAGAGGACGGCAATTAAGAAGATGGGGAGATGACTGGCAAACTTGTAATGAACCATCGCGGCAACAATAGCGCGGGACACATAGCAGTGACAGAAGTTTTGAGGGCCTTTGAACAATCGCGGGACACTAACTGCTAATAATAAGCATAACAAATAAGCAAAGACAAACAAATGAGCACAGCACTGGATGGCGTATCTCCTGTCCCGGGTCAAACACGAATCGTTTACCGCCAGTTAACTGTCTTACGCTTGTGGTAGTGGTACTGATGGTGGATGAGTGACTGTAACTGAGGTATCGTAAAAGGGCTTTATGATTTACCTCAGTAGTGGAACATTGATCTGGTGTTTATTTATTTCTCTTGTTATGCTAATGATGTCTAAGGCGTTTAAAGCACTTTTCTTCGTCCAAACGGCCTGTCCTCCAATGTGAGCTTACCTACAGCCGCACATGATTCAGGAAACATCGGCAGTATGCAGATGAAGTGACTTGCCATCTGGAACCTTCATGAGTTTTTAGGTATCCTGGATCTTGTAATGGGACACCCTCCTCTAACACTACCTTTTTTTATAGAAATAACCGATACCATGTATACTGTTTATTCTCGTATAGGTGAACGTTCTCGGCTGTTTCACTGAAAGAATTTCATTTGATTCTGTATACGATGTATTATATTTCAGACTAAAATGTGTAAAAAAAAAAATTAATTTGTTACACTCTATATGTACTAACGGTTAAAATTATTCTTGTTTTACAAATATTAGAAATACTGGGATACTTAAAATTCATATTATAAATTGCACAATCTAACGCTAATTATTAAATTTATTTCAGGATTCATTTATAAGATAATGATGTGACTTAGTAAAGATTCTTCTTTGGCAAGAAAGTTTGTAAACTCTTTTTCTTTGTAAATTCTTTGGAATATTGTGAGTACCGCAGAATGTTAGTAGTGGTGGGCATGCCTCTGACGGAATCAGAAGTGGTTTTGATTGTGTCACGAATAATGTAATATGTGGAGCGAAAGAAGTGGTAATTGCAAAGACGGTGTGTGGCAAAGAGTAAAATACAAGAAATATACAGGCAAATCTTCACCAGTTATTTAACCATCAGGAACCCACAACGTTAAATCAAAATTTCAGCCGCAAGAATGTACCCCTAGACGCAAGACTTCGAGCCAACAGCAAGAAGAGAAAATGATGATGAGTAAAAAGTTTTTCTTTTGTATATCTTACGCTTCACGATGCTGATGAAACTAGTGGAGACACTAAGAAAAATTTAATAGTGATGTGTGGGAGGGTAAGATTTCAATCTACATGACGACAATTAAGTAGTGGTAACATTTGTTGTCAAAGATGCAACAAGTCCACCTCGAGGAAGACTGGGAATGGAGATGCTGTGTTTTGGGAATCGTGTATTAAATATCCACTTGTGTGATGGTTTGAACCTCAGAATATCAAGGGTGTATCCTAGACTCGAGTTCAGGACCCAAGAAATGCATGATTATCAGGAGAAACTAACGATAGCCTGAAGTACATTACATATACGTCTGTGTAGATATTTCTAGTGCACGTGAGTCTTCGTCATTTTGTTTAGGAGTTCGACGTTGGACACATACGCGTTACAGTGGTTCATATTTTCGGAACAGGAAATCGTTAATTAGGCCAAACAACCATACCCTGTATTTTATCGTCATCGTTATTATTCACTTAGTACGCTAAAAGGCAACACAAACGTCGCCCACTGTGGCCGAACGGTTCTAGGCGCTTCAGTCTGGAACCGCGCGACCGGTACGGTCTCTGCTTCGAATCCTGCCTCGGGCATAGATGTATGTGATGTCCTTAGGTTAGTTAGGTTTAAGTAGTTCTAAGTTCTAGGGGACAGATGACCTCAGATGTTAAGTCCCATAGGGCTCAGAGCCATTTGAACCATTTGACAACACAAAAACTGTACGGAAATCATCGTGGCTTGGAGTACATTCGAAACAACGATCTCCATCTTATCGCCTTACTTCCGTCTGCAATAGGAGGTCGGCCAAACAAAATTTTTCTCTTTTTTCAAACATATATGTCTCACAGAAATTGGTCTCGGACACGTGCCTTCTACAGATACTAACTACAGACGTTTAGCAACTTTACGGTACAAGTATCAATTATTTGTTAAAAATTCAAGCAGGTTCCTTAAGATCTAGTTAACAAATGTTTCTTCAGGTCACACACAGACACATTTGGACGAGCGCAAACTCAAGAGAAAAATCGTCAATTTCATGTGCGGAATTTGAATACATGATCTCCGAAAAGGAATCTTAGTGTCTTGTCCAACTCGGCCTCCACAAGCCTGATCCAGATTGTCTGAAGGGCAAACCTAAAACATCAAGAACTTTTGAATAGCTCTTCCTAACACAACTACCCGTCTTTATGACGGAAATATTTTTACTTCCTTCTCAGGCATCAGTATACGAACGGCACGCAGAAATCACATCGTGTGTAGTCAGTTGCAATTGCTCACTGGGAGCATTCAGTTCGAGACAGAGTCGTCGCTCTGACTGAAGAGGGCATATTTTCATCTAAAGATGCCGGCAGGAGGTACAGTGTACCACCTACTGCGGGAAAGAGATGTTGGATAAGTTATATCGAAAGAGGCACTACCTACAGAATTCCAGCCTCGGACAGGAAGAGACTGAAAACGCACCGAGAGGAGAGAGAGTTTGTGCGTAAGAGCTGACAGCTTCCCTTCCTAAACGTGAAGCAGATGCACCGAAGAGTAGCTTCCTCGGCTATAGTGTCGTAGTTTGCCTAAGGCTGAGGGAAACAGGACTACACCCACAAAGATCCGTTATGGAACAGGAACTCAGAGACGAAAATGAGGAGCTCCATCCGAACGCGTCGTGGGAAAACGTAATTTTGACTGACAAAATATGTTCTCCACGAGCAGCGATAGTCCAAGAGTGATTTAAAGGCCACGAGTGACAAGACATCTCGAGTAATATGTAGCGACTACAAGCAGAAGTCAGTAGTTATTGGTTTGCGGCTGAAGGTGGATTTCTGGGAGGAAAGCACGATTACTTCACAGAACTGAGGCACGTCTTGATAGCACTAAGTACACACATATAGTGAAGAACGTGATTCTTCCTTCAGTGGGAATTCTATAAACTGAAGGACACAATGAAATGGCCGGCCCAGTCTGGGATGTTCGGTCGCCTGGTGCAACTCTTTTGATTTAACTTCACTTTGGCGACTTGCGAGTGATAAGGAAGACAACACACACATACACACACACAGTTCCGAGCGGAGACTATCCTCTATGCTGGTGGGAATCGAAACCGGGGATCCCTGATCGAGAGTCAGAAATCCTAAACACAAGACAACGAACTGCTGGCACAGTGAGGGAAAAGTCACGTTACAGGAAGGTCATTTTCCTGTCCATAGTTCCGCATTCGTTCAGCAGCATCAGCGTCGTGGAATGGCCGCCACAGGCTGCTGATATGAATCCAGTGGACAAAATTTGAGATGAGGTACCACGAAAACTGTTAGATAACTGGGCACGGTACCAACCAACTACATCCGACACCCCCTGAGACTGTCTGCTTGAAACCTGGAAGGAAATTGTTTCTTATTACAATTACGTTCGATTCTCGTAGATTCTATGCCAACACACATGATTAAAGCTAGAAATGAGGGAATGTGGACAATATATTAGACCACTGAAAACATTTTATTTTCTTTACTTGTTCTTTTCTCCAGTTTTCTGTCAATGAGAGTCTGTGGAAAATAGCCTGGCGATTTCAAAATCTCGAACCCGAAATAGTAAAATTGCAAGCCGGTGATCGATTTAATCATAAATATACGTCGGAGTGAAGCCACACATTTACCAAAACAATAAAATAAAAACAGCGAATAACGGATGGAGTATAAAGAGAATAGTTGCGTATTTGAGTTTACAAAATAATGACAAGTTTCATTAAAGCTTTAGTGACTACAACTAGCTGATAAATTTTATACAAAAATGACAAACACAGACTAGATAAAGAATGGTTTTTGATAGGGAAAGCATACTTTGGGGTACAAGTTATATAAATTTTCCCTTGAATTAATCCCTTTTATAATGCAGTCTGATTTTGGTTACATGAATCCACTGTGATGCCTAAATCTATTCAAATGGAATCAACTAAGATCAACTGTACCACAAACTATGGTTCACCTGAGGAGAGGGAGCTGCGAATATCATTTAACAACCATTTGCCGGTGCAACAGTACTTTAACCTTTCACCTTGATTCAAGCGACAGCAGAAAACGGCGCGATGTGGGCCAGGAGCGGTCGCTGCGGCATCTGTAATGTTCTGACGCTTCCGCGAAGACATGCGAACTACACGGTGTGGCGTTCTGATTATCATAACGCGGGAAATATCCCTATCAGAGCCCTGAAGTCCCAGCAGATTTCAGGGTCAGGCGCACCCGCTCGCTGGTCTGGCCAAACCACTTTAGTACACATGTACGACGGTGCATGCTGCAATTGTCAAACGTCAGATGGCCAACGAATAAGTTCACCCTAGTGACAGACGATATGTTCAAGATGATAAGCCGTTCCACTGTCGGTACAGTTGGAAACTGTCACAGGCTCTTAGTCCACTACAAGATACAGACCACAAGTCTAACCCACTAGGGAAAGACCTGAGTTCTCCAACAGGGGAGGACCAGAGGACAAAGACCGCCAAAGAAGCACAACCACTTTATACCAATCCTCGGTATTGGATCTGAACTGGCAAAACGAAAGCGTCCCCACATTGCACAAACCAATCGAACTATCCTCTACTCATTGAATCTCCTCTTTTGACTGTTCTGTTGTCCTGGTAGCCAATCCAGACACAGACCCGGGGTTCCCACTCGGGGGGAGCAAGCCTCTACTTTGCGTATACTGAGCGGAGCCAATCAGTGATTCCAAATCTCTCTTTGTCTGAAAAAAAGAAGATTTTTGACTAGGGAAGTGTCGTTCTGACGGTAAGCATGGTTACGTTTTGGCAAAAAAAAAAAAAAAAAAAAAAAAAAAAAAAAAAAAAGCCCTACTTACACGGGTCCACAGTCCCTCGTTTATGGAGTGATCTGATCTTTCCGGGCTGACCATTTCCAATTTCTGAAATAAGGCTTTTAGGCTTCCGAGACAGTCGTGCCCATGAAATATATGTTTTTGCCGCTCACTGAAAGAGCTTTGCGACTTCTTGGCATCAGGAGGGGGGGGGGGGGAGGGGGATTTACATTCCTATCTCCACTATGTACGTACGCAAGCCACTCTCTCCGTGTCATCCCAGCTTCTAACTCGAGCAGACACAGAGATGTATGACCTTCCCAAAGTTCAGTTTACACCAGTCTCTCTTAAACGGCTTCCTTCTATGACGGACTGGCGCCTCGCCCAGCTAAAATGTTTTGCGAACCTGCGCCGTTCTGTCCGACCCTAAGCTGGAGGAGGAGAGAGCTTCGGCCAGAAGTCCCTCTGCAGGTAAGAACTACTGAACACAATTTCGCAGAATTCCTCGCACAGCCATGACACTGCGTTCAGCAATTATGGCTCCCAATTCATCTCGCTCTCTGTTCTCGATCGCCTCTGCTACGGTCCCCTGGGTGCAAGCTCACTACAGATTACACATGCAGTTACAAGAACATGCTGCCCACAATTTGCTCTTGTAGAAAAAGTCATTAACCACACATTGTAAATGTAGTACCGGGGAACACCTACATCGTGCTATAAAATATGTATGTTAATGTGACTGACAATGTTGTTAAAGAGAGAGAGTGGCATGTCGTATTTCAAAATATTTTTCTTTAGTTGAAATATTTTTTTTTTTTTTAAAGGTCCGCGCCCGGTAGCTGAGTGGTCAGCATGTAGTGGGACGGCTCCAGTGTGGCACTTGGCACAACAGATATTGGCGCTCCTGTTACGCTCCGCCCCTCACACAATTTCATCAGACACACTTTTTTTCCCCCAAGAATCTTATTTCCCGGTCCAAAAAACCAATGCAGTGACATGGGTGCGGGGAATGGTGGTGGGCTACGTGTATAACGAATCGGAAAAGGACAAAATTCATTTTTGGCATTTTCTCCTGGATGGACACACGAAGCTGCAACAGCATAAGGAATATAGGCAAGACTTCGCTAATTACTTGCGACTTACATTTACCGACCCGCCGGCCACATGGGGTGTGACGGGTGAGAGATGAGATAGACGAAGAAGCCGAGATAGACATCGATCAAACTTACGGACCCTTAGTTACTTTCGAGAAGACGACCCAGTCTTACACCAACGCCTGGAGAACGAGTCGATAGATGGCTCTCTTGCTCTATCGAACGTCGGGTCGTGAGCAGGTGTCGCCCCCGACACGAATTTCATTTCATTGCTACAGGAGCATGTTTCTTTTGTATTTGTACTATCCGCAATGTCTTCATGTCTTTCATTTGGACATTTTCAGTTTTATTCATTTCCTTAATTAATTTATTTTCTAATTAGCCACTATTTGTTAACATATGGACTTTGTAGACACTATTTATGCGATAGTACAACAAAATGTCTGTCAGCAAAGGTGGTAAGCCTGAAATTGGTTAAAAATAAAATAAAATAAAATAAAATAAAAATAGAAAAAGTGGTTCCTTGAAAACAAATAAAAACAAAAAAAGAAAAAAAAGATGGTAGAGCACTTAAAAAAAAGGTTGGTGGAGCACTTGCCCGCGAAAAAAAAAAGATGGATAGAGCGAAAAAAAAAAGAGTGGTCAGCGCGACAGACTGTCAATCCAAAGGGCCCGGGTTCGATTCCCGGCAGGGTCGGAGATTTTCTCCGCTCAGGGACTGGATGTTGTGTTGTCCTAATCATTATCATTTTATCCCCATCGACGCGCAAGTCGCCGAAGTGGCGTCAAATCGAAAGACTTGCAGCGGGCGAACGGTCTACCCGACGGGACGCCCTCGTCACACGACATTTCGTTTCATTTTTTAAGTATGTTTTTAAAGTATTAAATTTCTCTTTTATTTTCTGTCCACCTACATACTTCAAAATATATAAACCGTGAGGGACATTTTAAACGATTTTTTTCTTATTTCAGATTCATCTTTCTCTCTACTGCTATCTCCTGCACCCTCTTTAATTTCCCCTCCCACCAATTTCTCTCGCTCTTAGGGGGCTATGGGCTGAAAATATCATACGTGTGAAACTCAATTATCTCTATATTCAACGAAGTAATGACTGCTGTCTATAGGGGATGGCAAATTCATTCGATATTTCTAGATTTCCAGGAGGTTTTTTACACCGTTCCTCATAACCGGCTTCTAATCAAATTGCGTGCCTATGGAGTACCGTCTAGTTATGCGACTGAATTCGTGATATCCCGTCAGAATGGTAACTGATAGAAAGTCATCGATTATAACAAAAGTGATATCTGGCGTTCCCCAAGGAAGTGTTATAGGCCCTCTGAAGTTCCTGTTCTACATAAACGATTTAGGAGACAATATAAGAGGCCCTCTTAGATTGCTTGCAGATGATGCTGTCATTTACTGTACATTAAAGTCATCAGATAATAAAAACAAACTGAAAAATGAATCAGACAAGATATTTTATGGTGTGAGAAGCCCGCCCGGTCTAACGTACGGCTTTCCGGATTGAGAAGGAGCGCCTGGTCCCCGGCACTAATCTGCCCGGCGGACTTGTGTAGAGGTCCGGTGAGCCGGCCAGTCTGGGATTTAGGCAGTTTTCCATCTGCCTCGCCGAATGCGGGCTGGTTCCCCTTATTCCGCCTCAGCTACACAATTGCTGTGCAAACAAGTTCTCCATCTACGCGCACACCACCATTACTCTACCACGCAAACATTGGGGTTACACTCGTCTGGTGTGAGACGTTCCCTGGGGAGGGGGAATGGGGGGGTTCCACCGAGGGGCGTACTGTACAAAAACCCTGCAAGAGTGGTTCGGTGTGGGACGACGGAAGGGTGGAGTAGACTGTGGTAGTCGTCGTGGGGTTGTGGACCACTGCGGCTGAGGCGGAGACGGAGCCTCTCCGTCGTTTCTAGGCCTCCAGTTAACATACAATACAATAGAATACAATGGTGTGAGAAGTGTCGATTGACCCTAAATAATGAAAAGTGTTAGGTCATTCACTTAATTACTGAAACGAATCCGTTAAATTTCGGTTACACGATGAATCACACAAATCCAAAGGCTTTCAATTCAACTAAATATCTAGGAACTACAATTTTGAAGAAATTCAACTGGAAAGATCACATTCATAATATTGTGGCGAAGGAAACCAGAGACTGCGTTTTTTCCCATAACACTTAGACGATGTAAGAGTCGCACTAAAGGGATTGCCTACATTGTGGTTGGCTGTCCTCTGCTTGAGTACTGTTGTGCAGTATGGGAGCCTTACCAGACGGGATTGACGGAGACATCGAAAAAGTTAAAAGAATGCCACCTCGTTTTGTACTGTCGCGAAATGTGTGAGAGAGTGTTACAGATATGATACGCATGTTGGGGTGGCAATCATTAAAACATAGGTGAGATTTATAGGAAATTTTAATCTCCAGCTCTCTTTCCCCCGAACGTGCAAATAATTTTCTAACGCCCACTTGCATAGGTAGAAATGGTAATTACAATAAAATAGTAGAAACCAGAGTTCGCACGGAAATAACTGAGTGTTCATACAGACCGTCTGCTGTTAGAAGTGGAACGATAGAGAAATAGTGAGCAGGTGGTTCGATGAACCCTGTGACAGGCACTTAAGTCTGAACTGGAGTATAGTCATATAGATGAAGATGTTGAATCGTAGGGAAAGTGAACAGTGAACTTCACTTACAAAACAGTGGATTGAGACGGTAATCCAGCTAACAGCGGTGAGTAGAAGATAGAGGTATACTGTGACTTTTGTGAAGAAGAAGTGACATTGATAGTATTTTAGTTATTTTATGTAACATTTCTTAGGAAGGCAACACACTCCTTCCACGGGCTAGGGAATATGGTGCAGCAGAAGAGGCAGTTGGTAACTGGAGTTGCGCTTGCGAACACAGAATCAGATAGCGGAATTCACTTCACGGTTGACGGTTGACGCTGCAGGACACCACAAAAACGGACCACACAACACTATCTACAGGCCGAGAGAGCCATTCTAACCCTCGAAAACACGAGGCCTGTCGTCGTAAACAGCGGTAAGACTGTCTATCTTACGTTGAAAGTGCCCGGCGTGTTTCCTGACAACTTTACAGCAAACTGTGGCACATGCGCAGGAGAAATTCATGATACACACTGTGCTGTCTTACAACACATTTACAGCAGTAAGTGCACAGTACCATTGCTCAGGTACAACAGCAGTGCTGTACACTAACTGCTCTTATATGTTCTAATGTTTTCATCGTTCTTATGCTTGGTTAAACCTACGTAATGGCATTAAGCATCAGTTTTCGTACGTTTTCAAATCTGCAATGGCGTATACTTCCCTGGATAAATAGCGTGTATGGCATGTAGAGTTGCCACAGTATATATTTTTCCAATGTGAAGATGGTTCGTAATCAAAACCGGTAGTGAATAAGACAGCACAGTGTGTATCATACATTTCTCAAAGTATATCGATGTTGTTGACAGTTGCTTGAAAAAGGCTATGACGCAGCACAGAGAAGAGCAGAACGCCCCTTAAGCCGTCGGCACACGGACCGTGCTGTCAAACGTCAACGTTGAGCGTGCCAAGTTGAACGTGCTGCTGAACGCTGAGGGACGATGAGACTTGTGCATACGGTACGTGGGCCCCTACGTGGTTTACGCAATCGCAACGCACTCCAGTGGCAGTTGAGGGATGTTTCTAGTTAGTAAACGGGCGAACGTAAAATTCCCACGTTGGCTCTATTAAAATGCACATTTCCTTCATCGTCCGCGAAAAGGAAAGTACCATGTCCAATCAATAAGGACACAGGCTTATAAAAGTTCCGTTACAAACAATGCGGTACAAATTTGGAATACTTCTCCGCATAAGATAAACGTTATTTCATCATTCCCACATTTTAGTAAAACCCCGAGGTCAGTTTTACTTGATCACTATTCCTACCCAGTAGCAGAATCCTTGCAACATGTGAATTACGAAGCGTAAAAGAAAAAGGAGCGAAACATCTTTATACAAGTAGCGCAAGCTGTCCTGTACATTAAGCCAATCGAACAAAGTCACCCCTCTAAGAAAGGTGAGCTTATATTTACATAACATCAAATATTATAACATATACTTATATTAAACTAATAATGAAGTATGAGAACCTAATAAAAACGCGAGACGTGTGTGTCTAGGGTTTTTAAGTTTTGTGATGTGTCTGGACTTTGGCCTAAACTTTTAGGCTGGAGGTTTTAGTGTATTGCAGAGTGACTGACTCCTCCCTTTTTTCCTTGCGGTCAGCCAGCCACTTCCATCTGCTACATTGTTTTAGCTCCCTCTGCCATTTTCTTCCTGTGTTGTCCATGTTTTACTGCTGACGCCCTGCATCATCCCACGCTTCGGTGTGGGTGAGCACATATTTTTCAATGTTGTTCCCCGTGTTTTATGTTCCGTTTTATGTAAATGTTCTGAGTTTTTTTCTTGACACCCGTCTCACTATGTTACTGAACGGGCGCTGAAGACCTTGCTGTCGTGCGCCCAAAAAAACCCCTCTACTACTACTACTACTACTAATAAAAACGCGAATGTTAGGAAAAAATTTGTAAGTCCTACGACGCGAACCACCGCCCAAACCTACACTGAATAATGGAAAGAGACGCTACTCATTACGCTAAACCAACAACTCGTACCCTGTACTTAGCCATATTGTGTTACCCTTGCTAAAAACGTTAATTGTAGATAATTATGTTACTAATTGAAATTTAATTATAACAAATTGTACCAAGAACAATGCGTTTTGGGTGGAGCTTCAGTGTGTCGCTGCCTTCAAATAGCATACTCTCATAATACGCAAGTTACAATAATTCTTTTGCCACGAATGCGATGTTTCTCACTATTTTATTAGAACGAATCACACAATTAACAACGGGTTTCCCAGTGATTCTCAATTTGCTGGTGCTCAGAAACGGCATATATACATATACGCTTGAGATGAATGACAATATGGCGCCTCACAACTCTGTACTGAAGGGAGACGCGTGCGTGTGACGTATGTGGCGTTGTCCCATCTCATTGGTCAACGCTCAGACGCACGCTCAGAATATCTGACATGCCAGATATTGCTCTGCACGTTCGGATAGACCCCCGAACGTGCTATTCCACGCTATGATGTCAGAAATTCGGCACGCTCAACGCTCAACGTTCGGATGCACGGTCCGTGTGCCGACGGCTTTAGGCCGCATCCTACGTGAGTGACAGAAGCGACCGACAGTGGGTGACATCTGGATGCGTGACATTCCAGCTACAAGCAGCAGCGCCAGGCGACATGCCTTGGTGTACTGCGTGCGAGCGGCGAGCTCTCACTACAAGATGGCTACAATAGCTGACCATATGTTTCTATGAAATGGCGCCCATAGATTGTTGAATGTTGTAGCTCGAGAGTAAGGCACCAAAATTAGCATCATTTAGGATAATTGGGTGATAAAGGAGCGCAAGCATGACAATTTACAAAGGGAGGAATTTTCGCCGAGAATTTCGTCATTCACATCCTGCCCTTCGAAATCACCAGACAAATTCTTGGAATATACGAAAATGAGCACAGATACTACCTCATCAACGAATTAAAGATGGGTGTCTCTTATGTGACCACCAACTTTTAGCGGCTGGTAAGTACAGCAGAATGTCTGATGTCTGTAAGTAGGGGAAATGGGTTGCCGTAGCAACGAGGTGCTTGTAGTTTAGCAGTAGCCTTTCACCAGTAATGTACTTAGTTGTGAGTCCTGGTTTCGGATCCAGTTATGTTTTAAAGTTTATGTTCTGTCGTAACCACAAGCGCCGGAACGAAGAGGAAGAACGGAAGACCAGAGAAGGCGGTGAGGAAACGCCAGCCAATAGCCCACTGACAAGGACCGCGCCGCGCCAGGAGAGACCTCTGGGAGCAGTGAATATAAGCGCCGCTCCAGCCAACCTCTGCCGCTCAGTATCGACTCAGTATCGGGACATTAGGAACGTATTCACAGAGTAGTATTAGTGACGTGTGTCAGCTTGCACGAACAGTTAGATGTGATCCACAAACTGTGTGACAGACTCGAGTGAACTCTGACGTGGATGCATGTCGCCCCTCGCTCGCGACACCTTTGTAAATACAAGTTAAGTATTGTCAATCTGCTTTATAGAAATAAAAGTACTAATGTTATTTGCTTGAATTGTTGTATAGCATTCCGAGAACACAGCATCCCTTAGGCACCCTATACGAGGCGAGTGGGCAAGACCCAACAGTTTAACTGACTCAGCTACAATTCTATCACCTGCTGTATATGCAAAGTTTCCTGTATACTCTTTACACTACATCTCAAAGTGTATTTTTACCTAATACAGTATATGATTCTCTGTAAGTGTATATGGATCTACCCAATACACCACACACATTAAATTCCTAATAAAACATATTGAAGATCCAACAAATTTTGCTGATATTGGGAACAGACTTCAACATCAAGCAATGTTAATGCCAGTTGTTTCAGTTAATATAAATAGTTTACATAAATAAAGCATAATTTTGAAAACAATAAAAAGCAAACTCTTGTGAAATGATTTGTCTGAAAATAAGAAATACAATAGATTCAAGAAACTTCTGATGCTTCTCATTTGCTGTACATGATTTAAAACATCATTCAAAGGCACGTCAATGTTTTTTATCTATTTTTATTTCTTACCTTTACACACATCACTTCCAAAAACATTTGACTGATTTTGTTTCATTTATTTATTTTCAAGCTTTATTCATATCTGACACCTCTTTTGAGTTTCTAGCGTCTTCTGTTATAGAAATATCCTAACTGTAGTATTTGATTCGAAAGAAGCCTTTTTGATATTTTAAAAGTCACACCAGTGTCTCTTTATGCGCAAAATAGCTACGCCTTCAACAAGTGAACTTTTTGACACTCCATTTACATAGCTGACAGCTTGCAGTTATAATCGAGGAAGGTAGATGGCACCAACAACACATTAGGACTCTAACAGTGTAGCGGCTAAAAGGAAGCTTAAATCTGATATTAGTGTGCCGCGATTCCACATGTTCTGTTCACTAAAACAGCTCCCGACCGACTCCTCGACGCATTGAACTACAGCTCAAAACCTGACACTGAGGGAAATGCTTCGTTCTCATTGGCTGATGATCTGTATGATCAATCACAAAACCTGCTACCTTCAAATACCACCACTAATTCTCAGCTCACCGAATAAGACTGCAGAAAATAAATATGAAAGAACTTCGAAATTTACGAAACTAAATTCAATTAAAATACAAAACAAAGCCCGAGTGTTCCCAAAAATAAAATATTAATTCAGTCAACTCCTAACTTTCATTATACATGATCATGCACTCTGGACATAAGTCACATGACTCACGATTGCAGAAGAACTCCCCTCGCCGGCCGATGTGACCGAGCGGTTCTAGGCACTTCAGTCTGGAACCGTGCGACCGCTACGGTCGCTGGTTCGAATCCTGCCTCGGGCATGGCTGCGTGTGATGTCCTTAGGTTAGTTAGGTTTAAGTAGTTCTAAGTTCTAGGAGACTGATGACCTCAGATGTTAAGTCCCATAGTGCTCAGAGCCATTTCAACTATTTGAACAACCCTCGTATGCCTACACATAGTTATCAATACAATAAAATATACACACTTTATGTATGTCCTCCATACACTCTCACTGTTTCCAAAACACTTAACAAAACATAAGGGAACTATAATTCTGACATAATTAATTTTCTATGAGCAGAGGACTGTAAGCAAAACAAAGAAATTTCTAGATATCAGACTGCTATTTTAGCTGTAGTTTTACATAAAATTATAAGTAAGTATTTTATGTCTTCCTATGTTTCTTAGTACAAAAAACGTTATAATAGCCTTTATGTAAAATTTTATACCTCCGAATGATCTGAGATTTTAACAGAATTGTTTTATTGGCAACATAATTCTGTATATGAAGTATGAAACAAATCAGCCAAAAATTAACAGTATTTCCCTTAGAGACTCCCTTTATGCCTAATTTATTTACGTACATTTGAGGTTCATGTAACAGCATTATTATTAAGAAGCATCTCTTTTAAGTAAATGTAAACTGCATTAACCATAGACTCACAAAAATTTCACTATCAAAGATCTTTGTCGATAAACCAAATATTAATGAAACAGTAATTTTTTAGAACATTTGAACAGGTAGCGTTCGTAGACTCATAGCGCCCGCACCGTTCACTGCCACTGTATACCATCATGGTAGTAGTACCGAAGATGGTCTAAAACAGGCCGAAACCGGTGATCTCAATAAAAAATAAGTTTCTTGCTGTTGTGAGTGTGCATGTTTATTTTATTATGAAACATTTACATTATTACATCAAAATTTTAAGACCTTAGACATGATAGCAATACATCGAAATAATTTTACAATTTTTTACCAAAAATATTTTTTCTAAAGTGTTTCGAAAATATGACAAGTAAATTACATTTGATTTTTTCTGAAAATCCTTAAAAACTAAATTTCTCTTAAATACATCCAAAAACCAAAGAACCTGGAATACCTGCCTAATACCGTGTAGGGCCCCCGTAGTCACGCAGAAGTGCCGCAGTAAGTCGTGGCATGGACTCGACTAATATCTGAAGTAGTGCTGGAGGGAACTGACACAATGAATCCTGTAGGGATGTCCATAAATCCGTAAGAGTGCGAGCGTATGGAGATGTCTTCTGAACAGCACGATGCAAGGCTTCCCAATTATGCCCAATAATGTTCAAGTCTGGCGAGTTTGGTGGCCAGCAGAAGTGTTTAAACTCAGAAGAGTGTTCCTGGAGCCACTCTGTTGCAATTCTGGATGTATGGGGTGCCGCATTGTCAGGCTGGAATTGTTCAAATCGATCGGAATGCACAATGGACGTGAATGGATGCAAGTGACCAGACAGGTTGCTTACGGACGTGTCGCCTGTCAGTAGTATCTAGACATATCAGGGGTCCCATATCACTCCAACTGTACACGCCCCGCACCATTACAGAGCCCCACCAGCTTGAACAGTCCACTCGTCCGACCAGGCAACCTGATCCAGTCATCAACAGCCCACTGTCGGTGTTGACGGGCCCAGGTGAAGCGTAAAGCTTCGGGTCGTCCAGTCATCAAGGGTACACGAGTGGGCCTTCAGTTCCGAAAACCCATATCAATGATGTTTTGTTGAATGGTTCGCACGTTGGCAATCGTTAATGGCCCAGCATCGAAATCTGCAGCAATTTGTTGAAGGGTTTCAGTTTTGTCACGCTGAATGATTCTCTTCAGTCTTCGTTGGTCCCGTTCTTGCAGGATCTTTCTCCGGCCGCTGGGATGTCGGAGATTTGATGTTTAACCGGATTTATGATATTCATAATACACTCGTGAGATGGCCTTACGGGAAAATTCCACTTCATCGTTACCTCGGAGATGCTATGTCCCATCGCTCGTGTGCCGACTATAACACCACGTTCAAACTCACTTACATCTTGATAACTTGTCAATGTAGCAACAGTAACCTATCTAACAACTACGCCAGACACTTGTTGCCTTATATGGGTGTTTCCAGCCGCAGCGCCATATTCTCTGTTTACATAATATCTCTGTATTTGAATACGCATGCCACTACCAGTTTGTTTGGCGCTTCAGTGTATTTGCTATTAAAAAGATTCCGCTGTATTGAAACGATTCAAATTACATGACCTATTTTACACATAGGCACTACGGTTGGTGTCCTTCTTAGTGCAATACTCACACTTTTTGCAAAGACAACTATTTACATAGACGTTGAGCGTCAACGAAAAAATGTATAACAATACATCAGCTACGTTATCAAGAGGCACTGTGGTGAACGTTCCTCTTTCTCCCGTTACACACATTCTTTACACACGTAGTCTGTTATAAGGACGTCCGTTCCTCTGTCACTAATCCGGTAACATTCGTACAAGGTTCACAAAAATGCCATACCTTCTATTTATGCTATGTCTAAGCCAATTCATCAGATCCTCACACGCTAAAATTGTTTCTTCTAAGAGTCGTCAGACGCACTTTCTCTGGTACTTCAGCAGATATTTGCAGTTTTGTTTTTGCATTGTTCAGCTGGAGTCAGCCCAAACAAAGATTGCTCATCCCGTCTTTCATGAGACGCTGACTGGCGACACAAGTCATTCGTCTGTGTTCCATCACAAATAAAATGATTTTAAAGCAGAATCGAACGTGCTAATTCAATAGAGCTGTCTCATATTACTCTAGTGCTATATTTGTATTATCAGAGTATATTAATATGGGCAGTAAAAATTAAGTGTAGCCAGTGCTCTAGCAGCGAAAGCATCGCCCTAGCCCGTACTAACTCCTACTGCCAAGCATACATTGATATGCAGACGCTGCTATATTGCTTTATATTCGTCCTGTGTTATTGTCCCTGTTAATGCATACCGATAGTACAGTTATCGGAGTACACTAATTTGGGAACGTTGCGTGGCGTGGATGTGTAAAATTCTAATTTAAAAATGATTTTGTTTGTAATGGGATACTAAACGACGCAGGAAAGATGTGGCGAACAGTAACTATCTGGGCTGACACCAGCTACACAGTGCAAAAGCGAAATTGTAAATATCCACCGATACACTAGAGAACATTCTTACTGCATCTACATACATAAAGTGGAGGGTACCGTCAAGCAACAATAGTCATTTCCTTACTTGTTCCACTCCCAAACAGAGCGAGGGAAAAACGACTCTCTATACGCCTCCGTAGGAACCCTAATTTCTCGCATCTTATCTTCGTGGCTCCTACGCAAAATGTGCGTTGGCGGCAGAAGAACCGTTTGACAGTCAGCTTCAAATGCCGGTTCTCTACATTTTCTTAATAGTGTTCCTCTAAAAGTTCGTTTCTTTCTCTCCAGGGGTGACCATTTTAGTTCCCGAAGTACGTCTGAGAGCCGTGTGGCTCGGTCAGCGATATTCCCGCCGCCGGTATGGGTCATCTTTCCGGTGGTGTGCGCAGAGCCGATCGGGGAGCGAGCGGTAAGCTCTAGCAAGTGGCGTGGAATTTTGCTTTGGGGCGCCTACCAGTAACGTCATTTGCCAAGTGTGGCGGACAGTACAGGTGCCGTGCGAGGTAGCAGGAAGAAGACATCTAAAAGGGGCTGTTTACACGGGTGACGGCGCCGTAGGAAATGTCGCCGGCGTGGAAGCAGTCACGTTACTGGGAAGCCGTTGGTGTATTTCGCTTGCTATGTGTCTCCTGGCACCGGCCTCTGCGGCGGCTGGCTTCGTCGAGCAAGCAACAGGGTAAGGGCCTTCCTTGTGCTGTAAATTGTGGTCGGAATCGGCTGCTGGGTTCTGTACTGTTGACTTCATTTTCTTGGACGGCCGTTGCTACGCCCACTGTGTCTGTCCTCGAATGTGTTTAATTTCAACTTGCTTAGTACGCAATGTTCTAGTGAGAGCTGTCTTGATGTGATGATTAATATTTACTAGGGCCTGGAGTCCTGATACATTCTTTTTGTAGGTTACCACCTTCATTGTTTAACCGTCATTGAAAACAGTTTGGCTGGTCCTTGTCTAAGTGCCGCCTGGTTATTGTATTTATATCACACGACGGAGTTAAGCTGGCCAGTTGCTATAGATATACATGGATAACATTTTCCCTGGATATATTTTGCAGTGAATTGCAATAACATCACTGTTACGTTTCTATCTGAAGTAATAGTGTGTCTGAGAGACACGTGTCTAATTCTAAATGAGTAGTTTCACAAATTCTTAAGAGTCACTGAGATTCCACTTGTTATGGTGTGTTTAAATAGTTTGAAACTTATTCTATTAATGAAAGTAATAGAATTCCTTCAATGACAGTGTGTGGATATTATAATTCAGATTTAATCAAAAATTTAAATTTTGGCTATTTGCTGTAAGTCGCTTTGTGTTTTGCGTCGGATGGCGAGAGGGGGGGGGGGGGGGACTCGTTAGCCTGCACCCTAGTTTTTTTTTTAATTTCGTTTCATCGGGACATCTGCTGTTTGTCTTGGTAGGGGGTGCGGCGTCCTGGGTTGTGGCCTACTTGTGCTGTTGTGTATTTTCCGCCCCCTTTGCCCGCGCGTGCCGGCTGTCCGTGTATCGAGTTCGCTCGCTGCTTAATGTATAATTGGCCTTACGCGCATAAGATAACAGATTTGTACTGCTTAGCTGATGTTCATTAATAGGTTGATTAATTCTACAGATGATGCGCTGTAATGAATTATTGTTTCTTGTTACTTAAGGCAAATGTCAGTCTGTTGTAGATACCCATTAGTTCTGGAATTTTTCGTGCCTATTCGTGACCGTTGATGCTCACTGTAGGGCGTAGATTTTTGAATCCCACGAGGTTGCTTGGTCACATGAAATTTTATACTTTATATCCTACATTGTAGGATGCCTGTCATTTAAGTAACGTGGTTGTGTGCCATGGTATCTAATTTGTTGTTGCCTGTACTCTGAATTACTTTGGTAATACCAATCACTGCAGTAACGAAAGACTACATTTCCTAGTTAAATTTTAGTAAATCGTTCTTCAGGTTCATCATAGTTTTGAGTAAATAATTTTAACTCGTATCACTAAATGTGTAATAGGCCATAAGTGCCGTGGTTTATGAATGTTTAAATTTTGAAGTAATCTGCTCCCACCTAAATGGTAATTTTTAAAAAGGTGTTGATGGTTTTATTTTTCTTGTTTAAGTGTGCCAAATAAATGTTCAGTGCAACTGTCGATGGTGATTGCCTGATGTGTCACTTGTTCTAGTCCTACCACCCCACAGCCTATTGTTCTGAGTTTGTGTCGTTATGTAAAAGTTAAATTCCGTACTATGCTGACACATCACTAACACTTCAGTATAGTTCGAACTTACCGGTAACAAATCCAGCAACCTGCCTCCGATTTGCTTCGACGTCTTCCTTTAATCCGACATGGTACGGATCCCAAACACTCAGGCAGCACTCAAGAATAGGTCACAATAGCGTGCTATATGCGGTCTCCTTTACGGGTGAACCACATTTTCTCAGAATTCTCCCAATAAAGTGAAGTCTACGATTCTCCTTCCCTACCACGATCCTCACATGCTCGTTCCATTAATGTCGCTTTGCAACGTTACACCCAGATATTTCGACGACGTGACTGCCAAGCAGGACACTACTAATGCTGTATCCCAACTTCATGGGTTTGTTTTCCTACTCATACGAGTTAACTGATATTTTTCTACATTTAGGGCTAGCTGTCGTTCGTCACACCAACTATAAATTTTTTCTAAGTCATCTCGTATCATCCTAGAGTCACTCAAATTCGACACCTTCCAGTTCACCACAGCCTCATCAACAAACAACTGCAGATTGCTGCCCACCCTGTTCGTCAGATCATTTATGTGTATAGATCATTTATGTGTATAGAAAATAACAGTGGTCGTATCACACTTCTCTGGGGAGCTCCTGAAGGTACGCTTGTGTCTGATGAATACTTGCGGTCAGGGACAACGTTCTGGGCTGTATTTCTTAAGAAGTCTTGTGGTGTCACCGCCAGACACCACACTTGCTAGGTGGTAGCCTTTAAATCGGCCGCGGTCCATTAGTATACGTCGGACCCGCGTGTCACCACTGTCAGTGATTGCAGACTGAGCGCCACCACACGGCAGGTCTAGAGACGTACTAGCACTCGCCCCAGTTGTACAGCCGACGTTCATAGCAACGGTTCACTGAAAACTACGCTCTCATTTGCCGAGACGATAGTTAGCATAGCCTTCAGCTACGTCATTTGCTACGACCTAGCAAGGCGCCATAGCATTTGATATTGACATTATAACATGTACCGTCAAGAGCGATGTACACCAATTGTGGATTAAAGTTAAGTATTATATCAACTACGTACTTTATTTGCTACTATTAATTCCCTTAACTGTTCCAGACCTCGCGCCAGTCTGCGTGAGTTTAAAAGCGTGCATTTCGGCCTCCTCTAGCAACACAGTGTTGGCTATTCTGCCAACACTTCAAGTCTGCGAGCCACTCTCACGTCTGCGTACCTACTCTGTATGCCCGAACCTTCGTTAAGTCTGCAGTGGGGCCCCGTGTCAAATGATTTCCGGAAATCTAGGAATATGTCATCTGCCTGTTGCCCCTCATGCATTGTTCGCAGCATATCATGTGAGGAAGCTGCAAGCTCAGTTTCGCACGAGTGGTGCTCCCTAAAACCATGCTAATTCGTGAACATAAGCCTTTCAGTCTCGAGAAAATTTATTATATTCGAACTGAGAGTATGTTGAGGGGTCCTGCAGCAAACCGAGGTTGGGGATACTGCTCGGTAACTTTGCGGATCCGTTCTTTTACCCTTCTTATACTCGTATGAAGAAGCCACCTGAGCTTTTTTGTGGCTGCATGGGACTTAACGGTGGGCGAAACATTCGCGATAGACGCAATCTAAGTAAGCGGCCAATGCCGTGGAGTACTCTTTGTAAAACCCAATTAGGATTCCATCCGGAACGGGTACCTTATTTGCTTTCAATTCTTTCACTTGTTTCTCTAGGTCAGGGATGCTTATTACTACGTCGCACTTACGGGAGTCTGTTGAATGGTCAAACGAAGGTATGTTTGCACGGTTATCCTTCTTGAACGATTTCTTAAACGCGTAATTTAAAACTTCGTCTTTCGTTTCGCTATATTCAACAGCCACATCAGACTGGTCAGCGAGTGACTGGATGGAAGCCCTTTTGAGCATTCTCTTTTGAATCGAGACTGCAAAGGCCTTTGCTTTCTCAGCAGTTTCCGAATTTCGTTGTTAAACCATAGTGGGGCTTTTCCGTCCGTAATCAACTTACTGTAGAAGAACACATAGTTACTATAGCACATAGTTCTGCATACCACGATTTACAATCTGTTTAAACTTTGCCCGCAATTCCTCTTCGTCCATCTTACTAGATCAAAGTGATGTCAGTTCACTGTCTAAGTGAGATTCTAACAACTGCTTATACGCTCTTTTTAGTACAAATATCTCCTGGCGTTCTTTACTGACTTATTAACTTTTGTAACCAGAGTTGCTATAATTACATCATGATGACTAATCTCTGACTTTATACTGATGCTTTCTATAAGGTCCGGCCTGTTTTTAGCTACAATCTCTCACACATATCCATGGAATTTGGGCTGTGGAAGTAGCCGCTCAAGACAGTTTTAGCGAACGAGTTCAAAAGTGCTTCGCAAGGCTACCTGTCTGCATCCCTCGCAATGAATCCACAGACGTCCTAGTCTGTACTCGGTAGGTTAAAGTCGCCTCCAGCTAGTAGGACATGATCTCAGTATTTACGGGCTGCTGACAGACTTTCTTTCAATGAATCCAGGGCCGACACAGTGGAATCAGGTGGCCGCTAAAAACATCCAAAAGTTAACTTGGTTTCACATAGACTTTTATAAGCAACCGGACAACTTCACTGTCACACTCAACTTCGACCTCAATAGAGACAATGTTTATGTCATTTGTAACGAACACTCCTCCCCGTATGGCGTCTTATCTGTCTTTCCCACGTGTGTTCCATGACTCGCTAGTAACTGAGAAATTTATACTTCAGGTTCCAGTCAGCTCTGGCCCCAAGAAGAATTTGTGTGAGAACTTACCTGGAGACCAGTAAATTTGGGAACTTTGTTAAAAATACTTCGACAATTTACTGATAAAAGTTTGACAGCATTAAAGACAACTCGATAGATTTTTCTGAGTTATATACCCTCCAGAAAATTTAATTATTGCTCCAATATTATTATTCAGAAAAAACTAGTTGTTCAACAAAAATTACATTCCCAGTAGCAATTTTATTCAACAAAACTATTATTCAGTGTTAATATTATTCAGTAAAAGGTGAACTAACAGCTGTACTGGATGGCACGACTTATACGAAATACAGTATCCAAAAATAGACTCATGAAATGAACTTCAATCTCAAACTAACTCTTTATCAAGTTACTGTTGAAAGACATTTCTTATTTTTATGCATGCAATTTACTTTTCGCTCATATTCTTTTAACTTTCACTAAAAATGGTAAACATATTTCACAACTTTTTTCCAGAAAAAAGATGAAATCTTACAACTGCTATTTCCTGTTACATAAACTTCACAGTATATAACACTAATCCACAATACTTGCAAAAATTATGAAAATTCTTAAAATATTTACAAGAAGTTCTTTAGTTTCCAATAAACATAAAATACAGAAACTGTTAACCTACTTCTCTGTATAGTTTCTTTAGAATCATAAATTGATGATTCTTTGTGGTG
Organism: Schistocerca serialis cubense; assembly: GCF_023864345.2. Classification (NCBI taxonomy): domain Eukaryota; kingdom Metazoa; phylum Arthropoda; class Insecta; order Orthoptera; family Acrididae; genus Schistocerca; species Schistocerca serialis. The sequence goes on along the minus strand of NC_064640.1, from coordinate 174,973,389 downwards.
TGCGTACTGTAAGACCTTCGGTACACACACCATCAGATTATTTGACTTGTCGCTCTAACGAAGTAGGCGAGTTTCAGCAATATGTCTCGTGGTCTTATCGTGGCGTGTTTATCTTCTGTCGTTAGGTCAGACGATAGAAATGCCACTTGCACGCTTAGAGTAGCGGATTGACGGTGACCAGTTTTAAACAGAACTTGATTAATTTTCACACACATTTATTAAAATAATAATAATCATAAACCTTACTTAATTTGATTCTGGATGCTATTTACAATTGACAATCTGAAGTTCCTTTAGTCTTGGTACGTTAATCTTATTCTCACATATCTCTGATAATTGACAAAGTGTCTATACATTTATCTTCATGGCTATGTACAGGAATGTGATAATCTTATTAGGCGCAGACTGAAACTTGACTATAGACTGACGCAGACTGATGCAGACAAATGCAGACTAACTAATCCGAGGTCTGTACACTCGTTATAATACCTCGCGCGTTCATGTATCACTGCGCGAGTGCTATCCGCGAGAAGAAAAGGTTCTACGTTAGCAGCAATCTCATTGGCTGCGTTACATATTAATACGCGGATCGGCGGAAGCAGAATTTGGTCCGTCTTTATGGCAGCGCCATCTCGTAGTGCGGAGACGGACGAGCGCTGCGCCTGCGCTGTTGTGCTTAGCGGGGCGCGCTCTAGTGGGAAAGTTGTGTACGCGCTGACTACGCGGAACTATGTACACAACATTCTTATTTCTCAAAACATTATCGCAACTCCTCTGGAAACTTACACATGACTATACAGTGCCACATTACATTACAGTTTCATTGCGCACTATCATACTCTGCAGAACTTCCACATATTCACGTCACTCTCACATGATACAGCCGTGTGTTACTATGTAAGTATATATCTATTTTCTTAACTCCACTAATATTACTCTTCTCATATGACCTATCCTTGATTTACAGTGTACTGTAAAAAAATTCTGAATAACTATTATCTACTCCAAATATTATATACATTATTTACACACGATAGGAAAGACTGAAAGATGACAGTAAAATGGTCTGAAGGGAGAGGGAGTCAGTTGACAGCACAAAATGAAAATTAAGTAGCATTGTCAGTAATTCTGGAGCCTGATTTTGGTCAAAAGCCTTACATTGCAAAGAGTGCTAGTCTCTTGAGGCCAGTTAGTTACTGTTGTCCCCATATTCATTTCACTATAGGATTTTATCTTTTTTTCTAACTTAAAGGCGTGTGATATTGCTCCTCTGAAGTATAGTGTTTCCTTCCAACAATAGGTATAGTTACAGATTCCCATATACTCCAATGACAGCCTCATTACCTCCAAAGTCAATTTTTCATTTGTATTTTTGGAAAAATCCACTTATACTGACATTTGCACACTCAGGAATGATATTATGATGCCCAGTCACATTGTGACCACCTTTCAAAAGCCTGAATAACTACCTTTCGCAGTGCGGACCACAGTGAGATGTGCAGGAGGAGATTCAGTGAGCTTCTGGAAGGTGCTGATAGGGATATAGGGCCATGCTGACTCCATTGCTGTGGCCAGATGTGGTGGGCTTCTTGGTTGAAGTCCCACTGGCATGAACAGATTCGTCCTGGTGCTGTTTGAAACACACACATGCGAGTACACTTTGAGCTGTGTCACATGTTGTGTTGTTCTGCTGGTCGATACCATTGTGCTAAGGAAAAACACATTGCATGTAGGGGTGGACATGGTCCCCAAAGACAGAGGCATACTTGTGTTGATCCATTGTTTCTTGCAGAATCACGAAATCACAATGCATATGCCGCTGAAACAGTCACGATGGGTAAATGAACCAGGCACCAGCTGCATAGGTCCATACCCAGCAATGTTTTCTGAATGGTTGTTGAGAAGGAACTCTTGGTAGCCTCTTGATTCATCAGGGCCATCAGTTGCTCAACAGTTGCTTCTCTATTTTCCTGTGCATATCTCTGCATCCATCATTTACTTCTGTCATCTATGGTTCGTGGTGAACCGCAGTTTCCTCGGCATCAGTTCTGGGTAGCGACGTTTTACCATGCAAGATATATTGTCACCATTGTGGCACTTGAACAATTTACAAACTTAGACGTTTCGGAAGTACTTCCACTCTTGGCCTCAAAGCCAATGATGATGCCCTTCTCGACTTCAGATAAATCGCTCTATTTCCATATTACGACAACAATTGCACTAGTTTTCCGCATCCCCCACAACTAGTGCTGCCACCTGCCGTCTGTGAGTGAGTATTGCATGTTGACGTCGAATATAGGTGGTAGTCACATTAATGTGAGTGGTCCGCGTATAAGGAAATGAAGTTATAGTTGTATATTCTGGATTTTTGAAGGTAACATATCATGCTTTGGTAACTTCTAATTTTTTTCCTGTGGATAGAATTCTAGACCCTGGCATGGTAACCATTTCAGGGATAGCACTCACAAAATTCTGCGACACCGCACATAATCGAAACCACTATCAAGTAAACACTTAACTGTTTCATCAAAAATCGTAACTTCAGTTATAAGCTGTTCTGTTGTTTTTTCGCTAGTTTCAGAATCAGATTCATCTAGCAAACCTTTCACTTCTTCACAACTGTCGAATATTAATCCTTTCGTGTAAATAACGTGTATATTAACAAGATCTTCTTCCTCCTTAACTGCAGCAGCTCCAGTTAATCTATTCACCAGTTACAAGTCGAAACATTTCCCCAAATATTCTCTCTCTCATTCTATTAGATTCTGCAGCTGTTTCTTGTACGTTGCTAGACTTTATAAAGCAACCTACAGCTTCTACTGCTTGTGTCGTTACTTTGTCACAATCAGGCGAAGTATATTCCACTCTACAGGAGGCTGCTTCTGCCTGTCTGTCTTTCTCTTCTGCTATGGTTTCCCCATTTACAGTGCTTTCCCCAAAATTCTCTACAGGATCGTCATTAGCATTGCAGTGCTCATTTACACTATGAGCCCTCTCTAAAACTTCATTACCCAACTTTCATTCGCCGGCCCTTGTGACCGAGCGGTTCTAGGCGCTTCAGTCCGGAATCACGCGGCTGCTGCTGTCGCAGGTTCGAATCCTGCCTCGGGCACGGATATGTGTGATGTCCTTAGGTTAGTTAGGTTTAAGTAGTTCTAAGTCTAGGGGACTGATGACCTCAGATGTTAAGTCCCATAGTGCTTAGAGCCATTTGGACCATCTGAACCAACTTTCGTTCCTTGTCAGCTTGGTTTCTAGAAGTACTTTTATCTATTAGATTATACAAATCTACCACTCTTCTCTGAAAAGTACACATCCTTTATACCTGTTCCTAATGTACCAGTACTGTTATTTTCTATTCGTTGGCTTACAAAAGATTCCGCTAGCAGAGTTAAGGTATGTTCTTGCAGCTTGCAAACGATAGCACCATTACAGACTGCTATGTGTTTTACTCATCTCCTCCTCTTTCAATAAGCTGGCATTATGTTTTACTGGCTAACTGGAATCTTCTTCTGTCCATTCAACTGACTGCTGTTGTTGGTAGTCGGCATTATTCTGTCATAATACCAACTGCCAGTAGAACCCTCTCGTCCTCTGTACCTTCCTCCATAACTGTCTTTTCTTTGTACTCCTATTCTGTCTACATGAGCCTCAATCCCATTCTAATTTTGGTTGATAGGAGGCCTATAGTCTCTATTTGCAGTCTCATCTTCCTTCAGTAGATGTTCTACTCTCTCCAAATAAAGAATCAACTTACTAATGCCTTACCTGGGTGCAGAAACTATTTTATCTCGCTAGTACAAAGGCAAGTTATTTTCTGTTCCCATAATAATCTACTCAGTTTGTAATTTAGTGTTCAAATAAGACAAAGCTGTTATCCACTTTGCCACAAACCTCTTAATAGAATATTCTTTGGATCATGTTTTTCACCAGACCAAAAATTATTAACCGCTTCCATTTGCTTCTGCCTGTCCCAATGTTCATGATGTTTAAAGCTTTGCAAATTTTCATATTAAGCTGTGGTTACATTTCTCCATACACGAGCTTCACCTATAATACTTAACACAAAAAAGCCAATTTTTGTGTCAGTCGTTCCATGGCTTAAGCAATATATACTCTAAATCACGCGAAAATTCCTTAGAGTGCACACTTTTGGTGCAGTCAAGCCCAAAAATGTTCTGTATGCAACATAATTATTTTCAGATGTCTCTGCAACTCCACTGAATATTACATGACCATTACTGCTATTTACATTTTTTACGCTCTTTTTATTCTTCAATAATGCTCACGCATGTTTTCCCCTACAACTGCACTAAAGTGCGTTATGTTAGTCCAGGTGGACATTTGCAATAATAACTGTTCACGCTTAGCTTTCTCTTCCTCAATTTTATTTTCTAAAATATTATGTTTATTGCCACATTGTTATTGATCATTGTTCACTTCACACTCATACTTTATTCAAATCGGCGCTTAACTGTACTCTACATTGTTTCCCCTATGCAGCAGTTTGGTTTTAATAATTCGTTAACTCACTTTTCACTGTTACTTTAGTACCGTTACATTCCAGTTTTACTTGAAAAATTTCTCGTTTCAGGCATTATTCAGTTCTGACATGTCATTTTTAACGAATCTCTTAAATTCCAAAATCTGTTTACCATTTCCTTCCTGTATTTCACCTTAAAAACGCTTTAATTTAGCTTCGGATTCTGCTGATTGTTTACTAAACTGTTGAGTCATATCACTGTTACTATGAGAACTAAATTCGTGCATTTTACTATTAATTTCAGAACTCAACCTATTTATTTCAGACTTCATTCATAATACTGCAGTTGATGTGCCCCATTTGCTCCATAATATTTTTCAGTGTTTCTGAAAAACTGTCTTTCTGCTTATAAGCCTCTAATACTGACTCACGTTTTGTGTCTTTCATAGTAAACGGTATAAATTTACTGAACTACCGGCTCTCTTTTTATTTCTGGAACACGAAATCCTGTAAATATAACGTCAGCTTCGAATTCCAGCTCCCTTTTTATTTTTTTTCCACAAGAAATATTGTAAAATTAACATCAGGTTCTACCATCTCTTGTTCGCGACATCGAACACGGCCAGCCAATATAATTTTATGTTGAGAAATCAAACTTAAATTCATCACCTATACTACCATTTACAAGTATTGTCTCTTTAATATCTAATCCCACAATCTCTTCAGTTATTACAGAACTGTTGTTTTCCTTCAAGTTCACAAGTTTCTTTAAACACTCACACACCAAACGAAATGAAACACTACTTGCTTTCCCTTCGTCGACAGCACGGTGAGAAGTTACTGTGAATCCTTCCGCCAAGATCTCCCACTACTGGTACAGTTAACAGATCCATTTTCCTTTCCTGCTACCAGCTGGGCCTGTCTCCCAATTCCGCCACAGCTGGCCACTGCACGCCGGCCTCTGTGGCCGAGCAGTTCTAGGCGCTTCAGTCAGGAACCACGCTGCTGCTACGGTCGCTGGGTTGAATCCGTCCTCGGGCATGGATGTGTGTGATGTCCTTAGGTTAGTTAGGTTTAAATACACTCCTGGAAATGGAAAAAAGAACACATTGACACCGGTGTGTCAGACCCACCATACTTGCTCCGGACACTGCGAGAGGGCTGTACAAGCAATGATCACACGCACGGCACAGCGGACACACCAGGAACCGCGGTGTTGGCCGTCGAATGGCGCTAGCTGCGCAGCATTTGTGCACCGCCGCCGTCAGTGTCTGCCAGTTTGCCGTGGCATGCGGAGCTCCATCGCAGTCTTTAACACTGGTAGCATGCCGCGACAGCGTGGACGTGAACCGTATGTGCAGTTGACGGACTTTGAGCGAGGGCGTATAGTGGGCATGCGGGAGGCCGGGTGGACGTACCGCCGAATTGCTCAACACGTGGGGCGTGAGGTCTCCACAGTACATCGATGTTGTCGCCAGTGGTCGGCGGAAGGTGCACGTGCCCGTCGACCTGGGACCGGACCGCAGCGACGCACGGATGCACGCCAAGACCGTAGGATCCTACGCAGTGCCGTAGGGGACCGCACCGCCACTTCCCAGCAAATTAGGGACACTGTTGCTCCTGGGGTATCGGCGAGGACCATTCGCAACCGTCTCCATGAAGCTGGGCTACGGTCCCGCACACCGTTAGGCCGTCTTCCGCTCACGCCCCAACATCGTGCAGCCCGCCTCCAGTGGTGTCGCGACAGGCGTGAATGGAGGGACGAATGGAGACGTGTCGTCCTCAGCGATGAGAGTCGCTTCTGCCTTGGTGCCAATGATGGTCGTATGCGTGTTTGGCGCCGTGCAGGTGAGCGCCACAATCAGGACTGCATACGACCGAGGCACACAGGGCCAACACCCGGCATCATGGTGTGGGGAGCGATCTCCTACACTGGCCGTACACCACTGGTGATCGTCGAGGGGACACTGAATAGTGCACGGTACATCCAAACCGTCATCGAACCCATCGTTCTGCCATTCCTAGACCGGCAAGGGAACTTGCTGTTCCAACAGGGCAATGCACGTCCGCATGTATCCCGTGCCACCCAACGTGCTCTAGAAATAATAAGTCAACTACCCTGGCCAGCAAGATCTCCGGATCTGTCCCCCATTGAGCATGTTTGGGACTGGATGAAGCGTCGTCTCACGCGGTCTGCACGTCCAGCACGAACGCTGGTCCAACTGAGGCGCCAGGTGGAAATGGCATGGCAAGCCGTTCCACAGGACTACATCCAGCATCTCTACGATCGTCTCCATGGGAGAATAGCAGCCTGCATTGCTGCGAAAGGTGGATATACACTGTACTAGTGCCGACATTGTGCATGCTCTGTTGCCTGTGTCTATGTGCCTGTGGTTCTGTCAGTGTGATCATGTGACGTATCTGACCCCAGGAATGCGTCAATAAAGTTTCCCCTTCCTGGGACAATGAATTCACGATGTTCTTATTTCAATTTCCAGGAGTGTAGTTCTAAGTCTAGGGGACTGATGACCTCAGATGTTAAGTCCCATAGTGCTGAGAGCCATTTGAACCATTTAGCCACTGCACGCTTTTTCCGTCGTAATTCGCTGACCTCACAACGGGCTATCCTGCCCCGCTGTTTCTTAAACGCACAATAAATCTGCGTCGATTTTAGATCATTCTCCTTTTTTTCAAGTCCAAAAGTTTGGACTTCTAAAATTCAGAGTCACTTGAAATTTGCTATTCGCTGACACTAAATGCACAATATGTGGTGGGGTGGGTGCTTTTTTGCTACTCTTACAACTGCTTCAGATAAAAGTTTGTCCTTAAAGCCAGTGTTTTCATTTCACTGCGGAAAATTCAGTCCACCCACATGGATAGTTTCCTCGAAACCCATCCCCTTCACTCTGTAGGAATAGATACTGGTGCAGTCATTGAACAGCAGCCTTGGAGAAACACCGTGTATATCTACCAAACAGATGCCGCATTACTCAGTTTTGAAGGCAGTATTTGTAAGTTCAGGAAAAATATCGGGCGTTTCGGATTCTATCTGTTCGCATGAAAGGTTTAAGGATCACGTAATTCAGCTTTATTACTGTTGAAACAAATTGTAAATAACTATCAAATCCACAATTATTGCCAGAAAACTATTATAAATGCAAGTTCAGTGTTACAGTTCTTTTCCTGTAAGTCTTCACCCAGCAAGTAGCCAGAATTTACTCTTCCAACCCGAATAAATTCCACGACCTAAACAGTCACTGACCCACAGTTATGCTTGAGTTACATCAGACCGTTCAGTGGTCTTCATTAAAAAAAAGTGCTCATCATAATTAAAGACATCTGAATCAGCAATCTCATGAAGCTTTAATCAAGTCAGCTTCAGTCTCCATATACACTCCTGGAAATTGATATAAGAACACCGTTAATTCATTGTCCCAGGAAGGGGAAACTTTATTGACACATTCCTGGGGTCAGATACATCACATGATCACACTGACAGAACCACAGGCACATAGACACAGGCAACAGAGCATGCACAATGTCGGCACTAGTACAGTGTATATCCACCTTTCGCAGCAATGCAGGCTGCTATTCTCCCATGGAGACGATCGTAGAGATGCTGGATGTAGTCCTGTGGAACGGCTTGCCATGCCATTTCCACCTGGCGCCTCAGTTGGACCAGCGTTCGTGCTGGACGTGCAGACCGCGTGAGACGACGCTTCATCCAGTCCCAAACATGCTCAATGGGGGACAGATCCGGAGATCTTGCTGGCCAGGGTAGTTGACTTACACCTTCTAGAGCACGTTGGGTGGCACGGGATACATGCGGACGTGCATTGTCCTGTTGGAACAGCAAGTTCCCTTGCCGGTCTAGGAATGGCAGAACGATGGGTTCGATGACGGTTTGGATGTACCGTGCACTATTCAGTGTCCCCTCGACGATCACCAGTAGTGTACGGCCAGTGTAGGAGATCGCTCCCCACACCATGATGCCGGGTGTTGGCCCTGTGTGCCTCGGTCGTATGCAGTCCTGATTGTGGCGCTCACCTGCACGGCGCCAAACACGCATACGACCATCATTGGCACCAAGGCAGAAGCGACTCTCATCGCTGAAGACGACACGTCTCCATTCGTCCCTCCATTCACGCCTGTCGCGACACCACTGGAGGCGGGCTGCACGATGTTGGGGCGTGAGCGGAAGACGGCCTAACGGTGTGCGGGACCGTAGCCCAGCTTCATGGAGACGGTTGCGAATGGTCCTCGCCGATACCCCAGGAGCAACAGTGTCCCTAATTTGCTGGGAAGTGGCGGTGCGGTCCCCTACGGCACTGCGTAGGATCCTACGGTCTTGGCGTGCATCCGTGCGTCGCTGCGGTCCGGTCCCAGGTCGACGGGCACGTGCACCTTCCGCCGACCACTGGCGACAACATCGATGTACTGTGGAGACCTCACGCCCCACGTGTTGTGCAATTCGGCGGTACGTCCACCCGGCCTCCCGCATGCCCACTATACGCCCTCGCTCAAAGTCCGTCAACTGCACATACGGTTCACGTCCACGCTGTCGCGGCATGCTACCAGTGTTAAAGACTGCGATGGGGCTCCGTATGCCACGGCAAACTGGCGGACACTGACGGCGGCGGTGCACAAATGCTGCGCAGCTAGCGCCATTCGACGGCCAACACCGCGGTTCCTGGTGTGTCCGCTGTGCCGTGCGTGTGATCATTGCTTGTACAGCCCTCTCGCAGTGTCCGGAGCAAGTATGGTGGGTCTGACACACCGGTGTCAATGTGTTCTTTTTTCCATTTCCAGGAGTGTATTTAGCAACTGATATTTTGGTGCATTTTAATAAATCATGCCATGATAAAGAGTGAACAGCTGAATGCATCCTAAGTAACCACTGTTTTACTCATTTTCTGCAGTCGTGTCTGCTTCATACCTGGGTTAGACATACATTTAAATTAATTAAGCGTTTGTGTTTCCTCGATCTTCCACATCCAAACTTATGATGTGTAATGTCTTATTCCCACGTTTGTTTCCCTTCTTTCCCTCTGTGAATGAGAGAATGGACGAATGTGTCTGATTAGTGTGTTTTTAAAGTTTTTGGTTGTGGGTATACTTCCCATCTGCTGCTGTGGCAGTTTAGCCCACTCTTGTATAGACTTTGAGTGAGGCAAAGATGTTTGGTCCCATCTAATCGAAGCGCTACTATGCTCAATTTGGCACAGTACGTATAGGGTTCTCTGGTGAGTAAGGTTTTTTGTAAGAGCTCGTCTACGGTAGTGATCGAGATCATGTAAGTTTCGGCATATCTGAAGTATTAATCCATTTCTTTTAAAGCTTTAGGTCTCGATAGTCATGTGGTATAGTTTATTCGGTAAAGGAAGTGGTGTGATTTTTGCACTTATTCGATTTTTATACGTAGTTACTTTGCTCAGCCAGGACTTAGAGATGTGGAAGCGTGGTGGACGAGCCATGCCTGGTTTTTTTTAGTATTCAGTATTCTGTTTCGCACAAGGGAAACTCCCCATCGCAAACCCCCCTCCCCTCCCTTCCCTCACATTTATTGGTAGGATGGTACAGTGGACAGCCCGTCAAAAACTAAACATAGATTAAGCACGAAAACAGGAAGAAGGTGTACCGAACTGCGAAAAAGTGGCAAAATAAAAACTGTGAACAGTCCAAAAACAAGAAGTGCAATATAGAGCAGCCTGTAATAGCAACGGCGTCGTGATTAACAGTCAGCCTTCAGCGGCGCAGCGGTTCGGACGGTGTTTCCGTCCCCACCGCACGTGTGCGCGAGAAGTTCAAATGGTTCAAATGGCACTGAGCACTATGGGACTTAACTTTTGAGGTCATCAGTCCCCTAGAACTTAGAACTACTTAAATCTAACTAACCGAAGGACATCACACACATCCATGCCCGAGGCAGGATTCGAACCTGCGACCGTAGCAGTCGCGCGGTTCCAGACTGTAGCGCGAGAAGTGGTTACGTTAAGTGTGTAGCGGTGTGGCACGGTAATACATAGAACGAATCAAGGCCTTGTCATTTCGCAAATCGACACTAAAATTTAGTTTTGTTAACGAATATGCTCGACCGAAGGCTTAAGAAACAGAACGTTGTTTGCGAGACGAGGTAGAAATCCAGCCTGACGTTGTAGTTGGAACACACTTCTCTATAGTCAGCAGCGTTGTCAAGCTCATCAATGAAGCGGCATGTGACGAACTACTACTCCGACGCCGACAAGGACAAGCCGGCCGGAGTGGCCGAGCGGTTCTAGGCGCTACAGTCTGGAACCGCGCTACCGCTACGGTCGCAGGTTCGAATCCTGCCTCGGGCATGGATGTGTGTGATGTCCTTAGGTTAGTTAGGTTTAAGTAGTTCTAAGTTCTAGGGAACTGATGACCAGAGCAGTTAAGTCCCATAGTGCTCAGAGCCATTTGAACCATTTGTTACAGCTCCCACGGGATGATCCACTACTCACACCGCAACCGACTGTGCTGCTCGTGACCTATGTCACCGCATTACGCGATGACGTAGGCCGCGAGGCACAAACGTACCGGAACGTACAGGGCTATTACAAATGATTGAATCGATTTCATAAATTCACTGTAGCTCCATTCATTGACATATGGTCACGACACACTACAGATACGTAGAAAAACTCATAAAGTTTTGTTCGGCTGAAGCCGCACTTCAGGTTTCTGCCGCCAGAGCGCTAGAGAGCGCAGTGAGACAAAATGGCGACAGGAGCCGAGAAAGCGTATGTCGTGCTTGAAATGCACTCACATCAGTCAGTCATAACAGTGCAACGACACTTCATGACGAAGTTCAACAAAGATCCACCAACTGCTAACTCCATTCGGCGATGGTATGCGCAGTTTAAAGCTTCTGGATGCCTCTGTAAGGGGAAATCAATGGGTCGGCCTGCAGTGAGCGAAGAAACGGTTGAACGCGTGCGGGCAAGTTTCACGCGTAGCCCGCGGAAGTCTACGAATAAAGCAAGCAGGGAGCTAAACGTACCACAGCCGACGGTTTGGAAAGTCTTACGGAAAAGGCTAAAGCAGAAGCCTTACCGTTTCGAACTCATTGATGGGGACATGCTGCGCCGAGTGTGGGAGGAACTTGATTATCGGCTTGATGTCTGCCGAATCACTAAAGGGGCAAATATCGAACATTTGTGAATGCCTAAAAAAACTTTTTGAGTTTTTGTATGTGTGTGCGAAGCATTGTGAAAATATCTCAAATAATAAAGTTATTGTAGAGCTGTGAAATCGCTTCAATCATTTGTAATAACCCTGGACAGACAGAGGCAGATCGCGGCGAGCCGCGGAAGGACGACGTTGCACTGGACAGCCTGGAGCAGTCACAGGACGCCTTATCTTCGGTGCTGCTTACGCTCCCTTCAGGTAAGGTACTTAAGGACGTCGATAATTCGACGGCGCACGACAGCGATGTCCCTCACGAACAACCAGAGGCCATGCTGACCTTCGATTCCGAGGCTCTGCAACGAAAACAGCTATCACCAAAACGCCGGATGAAGCGCCGCCTCAGGGTGGAGAACGACCAGTCTGATCCAGCAGACAATTGAGGCGTTTTCGGGTACAGAGCAGACGACCATGGATACAGAAGAACTGCCTAGCGTGGCTGCAACGGTGGCCAGCGGGACGGCGACACTTACTTCCTATGACGATGCTCTAGAAACAGCGGAGGAGCTCGATCGACGGCAACAGGCTACTGAGGAGGCTACGGCGCCTACAGCGCACGACAACCATGGGACGCTAGAGGATGCTGGAGGAACTGCTCCCACACACTTTCCCGGTGTAATACCGGAAGAGTGCACGGAATAACTGTAGACCATATGAGGGGACGGCGGGGGACGTTAGAAAGAAAGCAGCCTGTGTACGGAAGAATTAGCGACCGTAAGGTACCCTATCTACGTTGACAGCCATGCAACAAGCTTATCGGATAGTCTGGTAACATCAATAGCGTTGGGACGCCGGTAAAACTCAAGATGCTCAGTCGCCTCCGTCGACGAAATTCTTACGTTTCTGTCTTACAGTGGTGGATCGAGTGCGCGAAGCCATTTTTACGGAGGACGTTAATAGGTTATGGGAAGGAGGCTTCTCAATGGCAGCGCGCGACCACTTACATTTACTTAACGGTCCTCCGGGAACTCTTCGCTAAAGCACCTACAACATAACGCCAGACGGTCGTCCACCGAGTCAAGGGGAAGCTGGTACAGCTTGCGACGCTAAGGATGGCGGGTACGATGATAGCGTAAGGTCTCGGGATTGCCTGCCCTACGAGGTCCCCTCGATGCATTATGTAATAAAGCAAAGAAGAAGAAGACGAAGGATGTTAATTCATGAGATCGATCTCGGCGATGGCCGTTGGTTTTCGACACAAATGGGCATAGCACAGGCTTTCACGGATCATTTTAGCAGATTCTATGCGAACGACTGGGAGGGCCAGAGGGAGCTGGAGAACGTCCTGGAAGAGATCCCAGACGCGACGCGTGTGGACGGGGAAGCGTATGTGTTATCTGAAACTACGTATGAGGAACTGGAGGAAGCGATGACACGAAGTCCCCAGGTTTAGATGGATTCCCGTTGGAATTTTATCGTACCTTTGTGACTATTATGACACCGATGTGGTTATGCATGTTTAATTAGCTTCTGCGGCAAGAAGTACCGGTTCTCATTAAATTCACGGAAGGGCTCTTGATCCCGATACCCAAGCCCCGTGGTGGCAAACAGCCTTGTGATTATCGCCCTTGACTACAACATCTTTATGCTCATACTGGGCAGCCGTATAAAAACGTCGCTGGCCCATCAGACTTGTTTTGGCGGCATCAGTAATATACACACAGCCTTGGGAGACTATCGTGACGTCGTCGACCTCGCGGCTGCATGCGGCATCCGGGGGGGGGGCACTGGTTGCTGTAGATTTTGTTCATACTTTTGATCGAGTGGATCATGTGTACCTCGCGGAGGTGATGAATAGGATGAGTGTCTCGACATTATTGACCAATGAAGTGATGCGGCTGTTGCATGGCGCCAGATCAGCGATGGTGATCAACGAATGGAGAACAGAGTATTTTAAGATCTTAAGACAGGGTTACTCCTTGTCGATCCTCCTATATGCGATCGCCTTAGAACCGTGCATCGCAAGCCTTTGCCGCCGTCTTACCAGGATCTCCCTGCGGCATCTATCATTCAAATGTAGAATGAACGCGTATGACGTAGTGTTCCTCGTCCGGAATGAGGGCGAGACTGTCAGCACTGAATTGGCTACAGACGTATGATATGGCAGCTGGCAGCGAGGTCAACTTCCGAAAATCACAATTCATGTATATGGGGAGTGGACTAGAATCAGGAACGGAAGACCCTTACCTGTGGTGCAAACCCTCCGATGATTATCACCTTTCATTAGGAGACGAGGAACGGAAGACCCTTACCTGAGGTGCAAATCCTCCGATGTTTGGGTATCACCTTCCATAAGGAGACGGCGGGAACGGTTGCGGATAACTACCGACGGCTTTTTTCTTAGAGTTCACACGTCAGTCCGACTAAACGCCCTACGGTCGATGGATATGCTGCAGCGAGTGTCACTCGTCAACCTTTATCTCGCTCCCATGATGCGCCACCTGGCACAGCTTCTCCCTTGACGCGCACGATGGCTATGGGGATCCAGGGGACTTTTGGGTACTATGTAAGCCTGGGACAGCTCTTTAAGTTACAGTACAACACACTTGTCCTCCTAGCACGAGAAGTGGGCGTTGGGTTAGTGAACGTGCACGAGAAGGCGCGTCCCATGTATATTAATGCTATGCTGAAACGGTGGTGCAAGAGGAATCACTCGCTTACGGGGACGATCATCGATGAACTAGTACCAACATCGCATCTTCGCCCGGTCAGTGTCGGCCGTATATCGCCCCCGTTAACGTATGTGCGCACGTTCATCGTTGAACACAGTGAAGTTAGAGAGCGTTTACCAATGTCCCGACAGTCGACATCGATGGACGTGTACCATCTGCTTCTTCGACAGATCGCCCGGATCAGGGTGGAACGGAAACATCCAGCTGTCAATTGGCACGTGGTGTGGCGCACGGTACACCACCCCCACCTACCTACAACAGTTAGGTCAACATGGTACGTTGTAGTGAACCGGAAATACCCAACGAATGACAAAAAGTACGCAATACATTTGGCGGATTCGCCCATGTCAGCAATGCGGCATGCTGGGTGCGGACGACTGGTCTGCTGCGAGGCGTCATAAGACGAACGCAGTGACGTGGATCACAGGTATGCCAATTTCCTGGTAACGGTTTTTGCGGGCTCGCCATATACTTGGGGTGTGCCAGGTGCGTAAAGTTGAGCGGCGGTGCTGTCGGTGTGAAACTAGCCAAGTAAAGTGATCAGCTAAGGAAAACTACGCGAGTATGCAACCCAAGAAGAACTATCACTTTCACAGTTAGCAATGGAATGTTTCTTCGAATTTTGTTTTGATATCTATAAATAGTTTTTTAAGGGTGCCAGAGGTGGCCCCATTTTGATTTTGTTATTTCATGCTGAATAGCAGGACGGCAGCGAGGTTCCTTCCAGGACAGTTATGATGTATAAGGACGTACTGTTGTTTTGTGAATAATAAAGGTTTCTGTTTCTCCTACTTTCCTTAAAAACAAAAGAAAAAATGGTAATGGCACTGCAAAAAAAGTACGTAGAACGCTTGTCCGTGGAAGGCAGAGGGCTGAGCTCGAGTTAAAAAAAAAAGTGGTCTTTTTTTCGCTGTTCGCTGTATTCAAATTTGTGTATATGTCGTGACTTCATTACCAGCCGAAAGGAATTCGCTTTCGAATGGGAACCGCAAACGTTTGATGACAAGGTGACAAGTCATCGAATCCTCTACCGGAAAACACATCTGGTCTGTCATACATAGCATTAGTGACAGTATGATAGGAATCTCTTATCACGACTACAGAAAGAGAACAAAAATTTCAATGACCGGTCGGACAGTTCATAACTTTGCGGGGAAGAAATAGCAAATGGCGCAAGGTAGGTTTCAACACAGCTCGCCCGGTTTACAATCCAACACCTTGATTGCTTAACCACGATACCGCGATTGCTCTATTCCTCTCGATATTGGCTTCAAATGGCTCTGAGCACTATGGGACTTAACATCTACGGTTATCAGTCCCCTAGAACTTAGAACTACTTAAACCTAACTAACCTAAGGACATCACACAACACCCAGCCATCACGAGGCAGAGAAAATCCCTGACCCCGCCGGGAATCGAACCTGGGAACCCGGGCGTGGGAAGAGAGAACGCTTCCGCACGACCACGAGCTGCGGGCCTCTCGCTATTGCACTTGTTAAGATTGGACCGCTCAGTGTTCCTAGTTTGCTTTCTTTTCACAGTTCAGTACGCCTTCTTCCTGTTTTCATGTTTCATCTACGTTCAGTTTTTGACGAGCTATCCACTGGGTCATCTTACCACGAAATCTAAGGGGGATGCGCTGGGGATTTTCTTTTGTCAGTCTCAATGTAAGTCTGTTGGTACTTCTTGCATTTTTTTCGTTTTACTATACTCTTTGTAAGTGTGCCATTGTCTCTTCAGGCTCACGCGTCCGTATATTGTTTAGAGAGCGTTCAGTTCTCTGAATCTGTTTTATTTTGTATTTACGTTCCGACGAATTTCTGACGTGAGTAAATCATTCTCCAGATTAATAAATTTCCAGAATTTGTAGGTCTGTGAAACTTGGACCACTTGTTTGAAAAAGAATGAGCCTTCACCTCCTCGCTCATCAGATTCTTTATTTACCGGGAGGTTTTAAATTAAATTCCATTCGCGGGTGTTGCTTCAGATATGTATTGCTGACTATTCGTAGTTTTACGTGACTTGTTCTTTGTGTGGGTGCTTTGCATCACTGTACCATCAGATGTGGCTACCTACGCTTGAGACTATGGTTGATTCGGCATTGTAGTGTTCTTTTACGTTAGCCATTTCTCCTCTTTTTTTCATTACTTTCGGAATTGTCGAGCTATAGACGAGCTGTGTACTCTGCATGTTAACTTGTTTCATCACCTGGTTCTTTTCCCGTCCAATTAGATGACTCCGTAATTCTGTTTATTATTGAGTCGCTATTTCTGATATGTACTGCACTTCGTGCCATAATTTTTCATTTAATTCTCTGGTCTAAATGTTCTGTATTCATCATTCACGCGTTGGCCAGTGGGAACATACCTTCATGCCTTCATGCCGACTATAAGTGATAGTTGTGCTTGTTGTAACTCTTATTGTTTCTTTCTCTGTGAAGCGCTAATGTATATATGAAGTGCTTGTCTGATACCTGCCCATCAAACTATCTGTATTTCACTAATTATCGACAGTTCATAAGCCCTTGAGGCAAGACAGTTGGTTAATTTTGGTGATTATTTCCTCAACAAACTAGGACACACAACCTTCTATGTACAAATACAAATCTTTAGCGGTTTTCTATCTAAATTTATGGATACAATAAATGTTCAGTCCAATTTTAATAGAATTTCACCGTTATTGCCAAAAAAACTATCCTACAAACGCCAATCTCTGTTTCCTAGGGTACATCCTACGGCGGTATCCCCTAGATAAACGAATACAGGTCCATTTTTTTCTATGAAGTAAAGATTCACTCCTTCAAATTCTGAGCCTAGAAAGAGGTTGGTTGTCTGATTAATGATACGTTTGAGCTGTTAGTAGTCTATTTTCAGACTACCATATGCCGAAAAGAAAGAGTATTTTGAATGCGCACTATGCTTCGCTGAAAGAGGCTTATCCTCTGCTCATTAAATTCAGACCATTTATTGTTGAGATAGGAGAATCACGTGGTACTGAAGATATTTTCAATTAATAATTTAGAGTTATTCAGTAACTGCAACACTGGATCAGCTTATTGTATCATTTTTTAATTAAATCAAGTGACCAGTTTTCATACAACTCATAACTACAACTATATTTTAAAATACTCTGTAAAGTTCACAAAAGCTGCCACAAGGAGTTGGTAATCTGTACGTGACAGGATGGGTTAAGGAAGGTAAGTGGGCGTCCAGGACTGATCCTGTTCACTCTAGGATATGGAATGAAACACAGTTGCCAGAAACACTGGAGATTTATTCTCCTTCTCCTGTTCTACGGGGTACTTTTGGTCTGTCGTCTGCTATGACCGCGGAGGTAACCGTGCGTAGTGCCGCAGAGCATTTTGCCCTCACGTAGACACGTCCATAGGGTAAGAAGGCTGGTAGACAAGAGAGCGATCCGCTGCTGCTGCCACTTTCTGGCTGGCTAAACACACAACCCACATAACCGAGCTCTGCTCTCCGTTGGTTGTCTTTGAACTTTGTGAAGGCGTTACTCACTGAGGATCCCTGTGGACAGTATTTATATAAAATCCACACAATAAATCCATTCACAGGTAGAGACAAAGCTTCATTAGAAACTCTGAATGACCACTCTGTTGCAATAATTGCGAGTGTGCTATTCAGCAAGGGGTGCTCCTTGGCTAGGAGGCTATTGATGGACTCTAAGAGGTGACCCCGCGATGTGTTACATAACGTCGGATAGCTGTCCAATTGTGGGAAGTGTACTGGTACTTCAGGCAGGTCCAGCAGGATTGGCATAAGGCATACGTTATGTGTGTGAACTGAGCTGAAAATTTAGTAGTAGGGGTGAAGAAATATTAAGTAAAAGATCATCATTTTCTTTGAGCCGTTGTCCCTCTTAAACACTGGGTCAGCCTAGTTCTATGGATTTGGCGATGTTAGTATCAGAGGGTGGCCGGATGCCCTTCCTGTCCCCACCCTGTAACCCCTGGGATGGAATTAGCGAACCCAGCTGTCAGCGTCTAGTGTAAGCCATGAAACAGTGCGAATGTTCTCAAATGCCTGTGAGTCGTGTAACTGATGCGGGACGTGTGGACCAGCCTGGTATTCACCTACTGGGATGTGGAAAACCGCCTAAAAACCACATCCAGGCTGGCCGGCACACCGGCCCTCGCCGTTAATCCGCCAGGCAGATTCAATCCGGGGCCGGCGCACCTCAGCTAACATGGCAGGTCGAATATTAAATAAAAGACCACTGCCTGCTCATGAGAAATGATGGGTCTGCGACATGGCCATGGGCTAGTAACAAGTTAAAAGCATGGTAATGGGTTGATGCACGGAATATATTAAGCGATTGCCAACAGGGGCGTTCACTGGCTTCCCTAACCTGACATTGTTTGGTAAAGATAGCCTGAATTACCCTGTTTCTCTTCCTTTAAGCGGAGTTAGTGTGCCTGATTGGCGACTGGAGTAGCGGCTGGTTTCTCGCGATTAAATGTGAGGGAAATATTATGGATACTAAAAAAAGAGAGGAGCGATACCTCGATATTAAATGTCTGGGAAAGAACGTTAGTGCTGGTACTGTAGGAGGGCTTAGTCCCAATTAATTCGGCTAGCTCTTCATCGACTGAAGAAAGAAATACAGTATAGAGCTGACAACACGGCAATAGGTTAAGTAATAAAAGCGGGGCGGGGGTCAAAAATTAGCTACAGTGACAATGCTGCCGTATGCGCCCACCGGTCAACCCCAGCAGAATGGATGCACAGGTTTCATGTCCCATCAGTAGGGCGAAGGAACAGTGTCATCAAAATTGTACCGAGTTTACTCAGTCTAATGCGGAAACCAATTGATTAACATAACGTAGTGCGAAGTCCCAGTTTGCTTATGGGCTCGGCAGCGATGCTACTTGTGCACGATACTTAGCATGCCTTAATACAGGTGCGAGGTAGAGTTTGTGGTGTCGAAAAGGCAAACAAAAGTTCTAGTGCTGTGTTACACAGGTTACTACTGCCAGTTCTTATGGGAATAATGTTGTAATCCGTAAGATGGACATTACTATAACCTATACTTAAATGAAATGCGTCTGAATGCGCATGTTGTGGCTAAGGTCAGGCACGCTAAACGTCTGTAATTTGCGGAAGGAATAGGTATAAGTCCCTTTACGAGAACAGTAACGCACTACAATATTAAGTTCCAGAGGAGATATGCCCTCAAAGTTAGGGTGTTTCCCATAGATATCACTTACAAATAAACTAAGTTGCTATCCCATGGACTAACTACATTTGTTAATTCCCAAAGCCTCGTGGTGAACAATATCTAACTACACTGAAATATTCACATATACTGACATAATAATGTTAAAACACATATTCAAATGACGGTCAAGCTTAGAGAAGAGAGATAGACTGTCAGGCGAAATTCACCAACATATTACACGAAATACAACACTAAGGTGGTCCAATCCTTACATTAGCGAAACGTATATATCCTTGAATAACACATGTAAATAGCAGCAGAGCGGGAGCAGATGAGGTATTGGTTTCGTCCTTACATTCAGTATTACATATTTCTGACTCTTGATCAGTATAGCTCTTCCACCTGGGAGTGTTGTCACGATGTAAGTGGGGTCGCCCACACACGGACTCTGGTATTACATATCGGAAGGTTGGGGAGTAGGAGTAGCTGATTTCTTGTTGCAGCTGGTTTCTTGTCAGTCCAGAGAGGAAGAGGGGGAGGTGGGAATGCTTGGCACGTAAACTGTTAGCAACATTTATCCGCATACTCGGCGACAGATTTCCGCTAGTGAACATGTCTGCAAGTTACGATTGGTTTGCTGTGGCTAGATGTCCCATTCCTGGCAGACTCATTTCGTAGCAGTGCCTTTTGTGTCAGCCACCTGGTCGGAGATGATTACGCTTATAATTATGCAACTCTCTCGGCCATTGCTGGTTTGGAGCATAGCCTGCTGTTATGCTCTAAGACTTGGAACTTTCCAGGATCATACAGGGGCGAGTATGTCGGTGGAATTTGCAAGTTTTCGCGCACGTGGCGCCACAAACCAACAGTTCCCCTGGAATTCCTGGACTGAAATTACTAGTTTCAAAATCACATATGCTTGTGTAGTTTGTGAATAGTGAGTACGTAATGTGTTGGATTTATTCTGTTTCAGTATTGTAGTCTTTCGATGAAGGTAAGCAATAGAGAAACTGTATGGTGTTGAAAATATTGTTTTAGTATTTGCATTCGTAGTTCAGTTGTGTATGCTGCTCACTGTGTTGAATACTTGCGCTAAAAGTACAGGATCATCAAAAGTCAGTATAAATTTGAAAACTTAATAAACCACGGAATAATGTAGATAGAGAGGTAAAAATTGACACCCATGCTTGGAATTACATGGGGTTTTATTAGAAAAAAAACAAAGTTCACAAAATGTCCGACATATCTCTTGCGCGCGTCGTTTAGTGATGATCGTGTGCTCAGCCGCCACTTTCGTCATGCTTGCTCACCCAGGTCCCCAGACCTCAGTCCGTGCGATTATTGGCTTTGGGGTTACCTGAAGTCGCAAGTGTATCGTGATCGACCGACATCTCTAAGGAGGCTGAAAGACAACATCCGACGCCAATGCATCACCATAACTCCGGAAATGCTTTACAGTGCTGTTCACATCATTATTCCTCGACTACAGCTATTGTTGAGGAATGATGGACACATTTAGCATTTCCTGTAAAGAACATCATCTTTGCTTTGTCTTACTTTGTTATGCTAATTATTGCTATTCTGATCAGATGAAGCGCCATCTGTCGGACATTTTTTGAACTTTTGTATTTTTTTTGTTCTAATAAAACACCATGACATTCCAAGCATGTGTCAATTTGTACCTCTATCTAAATTATTCCGTGATTTATTCAGTTTTCAAATTTATACTGACTTTTTGATCACCCAATACTTTTGAACGTTGATTTGTCTACTTCTCCCCCAGTAATGTAAGGTTATTCTTGCATTCGTGGCTCGTCGCTCATTATGGCAGGCCTGTAAACTATCATGACACTGTGCTATTATTTGTTGTTGGAATTCTTTAGGTATTACTACTCAGCTACCCGACGGGGTCTTGCGATATAGTATACTGTCTTCCATAACAATATTGAAGAGTGATGCATATCGGTGGAATTCTACATCTCTCTCATGTGATTCTTTCAATTCTTCTCGAGAAACACAATCCCTAATTTTTCTGCTAAACACGTGTGCAAGTAACCCGGTAGTTGTAGATAATTTTAATGCTCACTTAGTCAAACGACTGCTGGAGTCCTTTAAACTCAGCATTCATACTAATGCAGAGTGGTCTGTAACCACATGAACTGGCGCCCATACAAGTAGCATTTAAAGTAAGTGATGCCAAACATGAAAGCTAACAACTCTTTCTCGGTTAGTGCTATAGTTGATTTCTGCAGAAATCATTTGCCTTAAGGCATAACCTGTTGGTCTTTCCTCACCACAAATTTACTGGCTCAAAACGGCCCTAACCGCGTAATCTGATGAATCCGTCGAGAGGATGAACAGTTTTTCAAAGTCTGGATATGCTAATAGAAGTGAACTAGTCAATGTCTTAATTTTTCTCATCGCTGTCTCAAACTCCTCTGTCCCTTCAAACACTGTACCTTTCTTTAGTAGATTTGTCAATAGTTTTGCTATTGTAGCATAATCTTTTACAAATTGAAGATAGTAATTGGCTGTGCCAAGAAAAGATTTTAACGCTTAAATATTTCTTGGCGCCAGATAACCATTCACCCACAAATAACCATTTTCCGTTCCGCTGCTGGTTTTGATAGGTGTGGAAGTTTTCAGCCCCTATATACGCGGCTTGGTTGAAGCTTGAAAGGCGGGACTGCTTCACATGTTCCTCGCGACTGTGACGCACGCTCACTCCTCAATGTATGGAATCATTTAATTGAACAGTGCGCGCTTTATAATCTACCACAGCTGATAGTTTATTAGGAAATCGTTCCCTAAGATAACATCAGTCCTGTCTGCGTTTCCTTACTACATCCATATGACATAATTTTTCCTTAAATGTACAAGTCTATTGTGTATGTGCCAGCAGGAATAATTATCTCGCCTCCAAGTGCTCTTATACTGTAGCGTGGTGGTTTTAGCAAACGCTTGTCACTATTAGAAACAAAAACACTAGTCTGAGCTCCGTTGTCCACATTAATTTTGACAGTCTGCCATCTGAGCTTGCCCTCTAAAACTAAATTTGCTACGTCAGTAGGCTCTCCCCTTTCCATAGGGTTCATATGCACTGAAGCGCCAAAGAAACTGGTATAGGCATACGTATTCAAATACAGATATGTAAACTGGCACGATACGTCTCTGAGGTCGGCAAGACCTATATGAGACAAGTGTCTGCTGCAGTTAGAACGGTTACTGCTGCTACAATGGCAGGTTATCAAGATTTATGAGTTTGAACGTACTGTTATAGTCGTCGCCCGAGCGATGGGACACAGTGTCTCCGAGGTAACGATGAAGTGGGGACTTTCCCGTACTACCATTTCAACTGTGTACCGCGGATATCAGAAATACGGTAAAACATCAAATCTGACATCGCTACGGCCAGAGAAAGATACTGCTAGAACGGGACCAACAATGACTGAAGGGAATCTTTCAATGTGACAGAAGTGCAACCCTTCCGCAAACTGCTACAGATTTCAATGTTGGACCATCAACAGGTGTCAGCGTGCGAACCATTCAACGAAAGATAATCGATATGGGCTTACGGAGCCGAAGGCTCACTGGTATACCCTTGATGAGTGCACGACAATATGCTTTACGCCTTGCCTGGGCCCGTCTACACTGACATGCCCGGCCGCAGTGGCCGAGCGGTTCTAGGCGCTTCAGTCTGGAACCGCGCGTCCGCTATGGACGCAGGTTCGAATCCTGCCTCGGGCATGGATGTGTGTGATGTCCTTGGGTTAGTTAGGTTTAAGTAGTTCTAGCTTCTATGGGACTGATGACCTCAGATCTTAAGTCCCATGGTGCTCAGAGCCATTTGAACCATTTGAACACCAACGTTGGACTGATGACTGGAAATATGTTGCCTGGTCGGACGAGTCTCGCTTCAGATCGTATCAAGCTGATGGACGTGTACGGGTATGGAGACAAGCTCAGGAATCGATGAATCCAGCATGTCAGCAGCGGACTGTTCAAGCTGGTGGAGGCTCTGTAATGGTACAGGGCGTGTGCAGTTGGAGTGATGTGGGACCCCTGATACGTCTAGATAAAACAGGTGAAACGTACGTAAGCGTCTTGTCTAGTCACCTGCATCCATTCATGTCCATTGTGCATTCCGACGGGCAATTTCAGCAGGACAATGACACCCCGCACGCCCAGAAGTGCTACAGAGTAGCCCGAGGAACATTCTTCGGGGTTGAAACACTTCCGCTGGTCATCAAACTCCTCAGACATGAACATTGAGCA
Organism: Schistocerca serialis cubense; assembly: GCF_023864345.2. Lineage (NCBI taxonomy): Eukaryota > Metazoa > Arthropoda > Insecta > Orthoptera > Acrididae > Schistocerca > Schistocerca serialis. Next base: position 174,949,575 of record NC_064640.1, on the reverse strand, counting down.
TATCTGGAATGCCTTGCAACGTGCTGCTTAAAAGATGTCTCCATTCCCTCGTACTCTCACGGATTTATGGAAAGACCTATAAAATTCATGGTGTAAGTTCCCTCTAACACTACTTCAGACATTAGTCGAGTCCGTGGCACGTGGTGTTGCAGATGTACCAGTTCCTCTGGCTCTTCAGCGTATATTTGACTGGGGGGCGAAGGTGGGTGCAGAACCTGCCCCACGCTCGTTTCTCTGTGGAGTAGTACTCCTGTTTGATGTTTCTTTTGCTGCCTGCTGACACGTCCATCTGAGGAATTCGGACTCTTATTTTGTGGATAACGATCCTGTTCGTGTTAGACGGTTTGGCATTTCTTACAACACGAAGCCCAGCATCCCTCGGCCGCATTGTTTGGCTTCCCGCATCTTTGGCCATTCGTTTCAGTAATAAACAAACGTTGCGCTTCGCTGGCGCGCTCGGAGGCGGATACAAATCTTCCCGCTTCCTCGCGTAATAGAGAAAGTCTGACTGCTTCATGTAAAGAAGAAGAAGAGGAGGAGGCTGCCTTTACCTCGCTCCCTATTTTTGGATTAATTCAAAGCATGAATACATCGACTGCCCTCGCTTCAGATTCTTCAATTAACACTTAATTACGCGTATTGCCCTTTCTAGGGTGTATGTGCGACAGGGAAGTGCCCATATTCTGTCTGCAAATGCTTCAATGCCCTCCCCTCTTTTCTAAGTGTGGACAACCGATCACGGTAACAGCTAACCCCACGCTTGTCGGAGTAGCGATCTGCCAACCCCTTTGCCAAGAATTCAAAAGTGGGTGCTTCTCGCAACGCTTCTACTGATTTAACGGAAGTCGCGCGTCGCCCCAAAGCGTCAGCTTCGTAACATGTAACAAAAAAGTGGTCTAGCCTCGAGCATATACGTCCCAATCCCCCGACGTTCCGCAAAATTGTTGCGTTTTTGCCTGGCTTTCCGGCAAAAGAAGGAACAAAAGTTGCGGCTGGAAGCGGGCTATATCTTGTACTAATTTTTCTGGTTCAACTTTAGGGGCTCTCGAAGAACCCAGAGTTGCCGCATTTTCGGCAGTTCTGGCTTAACATTCGCGAGTTACCGCGTTAAGCCGTTCCTATAGCTCTATTTTTTCAAGTGACAGGGTGCTTACCTGCTGTTGCAGAAAAGTAATGCGATCAGGCTCGTTCGGCGCAGTAGCTGCAGCATCGAGAACCGAATCGATCTTCTTCGCTGGTTGGCGAGGACGCAAAGCAGGCTCGCTGTGTTCTAGACGATGAAAAAGATCCCTCGGTGGAAGTTCGTCGGCTTCGGCGTCGGCGCCGGCGTCCGTCGAAATGCCGGTTCCCACTGAAACGCCCGGTGCGTTTGATTAACCCTATCTCACACCTACGTGAAGGAAAGACGAAGTTGGGTGAAGACGTACCAATTCTTCATTTTCTGTACAATGTTCTCTTTCACATATTTCATTATTCATGTTTTCCCATTTCACCATAAACAGATTTCATGACTATCGTTCATGATTGTTCACTATCTCCTAACACACTGAGACAATGTACGATAAGAGATTATTCAGACAGTTAAGCGAGACAAAAATTTGTGATACGGTAGCAGGTACACGAAAACTGTAAGAACACAAAGGCTACGGGGAAGGGATGAAAGTGAAAGCCACCTAATCGAATTTCCAACAGAGCATAATGTAATGATCGCCAGCACCTTGCTTAAAATCACGAAAGAATAATATATATATACTTGAACAGAATTTTCGAAACGAGATTTTAAATTATAAGACATTTCCCGGTGCAGACGCAAACCTACAATAATTTATTGGTTACGGACTGCAGTTTTTAACAATATCACCACTTGCAAAGTAGGTTAGAAATCATACTAATAATCTTGTTCACGCAGCATATGTTCGCTTTATCGCGCAACAACAAAGTTATTGACTGTGGATGGTATCGTCAGAATGGAAATAGTCACTGTAAATAAGTCATTAATTTTGGCACTCATCTTGAATGGATTCCCACGTAGATTTCGTCGAAGTTATGGCTCATCTTGCTGATTCTAGGGTGATTCCACTTTGACTGCTAGAAGGTCCAGATATGTATTTTAGCAATATTTGAAGACATAACATTCGTTTTCAGGAAATTCTTAATGATCAAACAATCCCAGGTCAGAACAATGGTATGGTAGAAATAATTTTTGATTTGGTGTTCACGATCCACATTTTTATTAAACTTTTTGTAAATTCACATATACTTCTTGTCACATCATCAAGAAAACAGTTTTGCATAAATCTTCATATATTTAATTTCCACTTTAACCAAACACAAGACTTGATTGTTCTTTTAAAAAGCGAAATAACTTTTGCAAAGTGAAACACTGCTCTGTGCGCATTCGCGCCAAAACGGTTACAAGTAAGTCAAAGATTATGACAGTGTTACAGAAATGAATACACACAAGAATCATTTCACTGTAATATATCGATACATCGGCGTACCAATACATTAATAAAACCAAATATGAATATTGTCACAAAAATGTCTTCGCAGGAAAGTAGTACGATATTACTGGTATCGAGAACTGGGGTTGGAGTGCAGTAATGGTCACGTAAATAAAGGACATCACAAGTTTACAACTAAAGAGACAGTAAACGGCAGCAAATTAAGGAGATGGAACTTGAATAAGTCAAGATCCACAGTTTTTCGATAATCTTAGTTACCGTAATGCAACGACTGACTGAAACAGAGGGAGGAATCCGCTAGAATACGAATGGATATCTTTGAGAGAAGAAGTGGTGAATGCAGCAAAGTATGTGAACGGGAAAAAGGTACAGTATAAATCGTTAGATAAAACGTGATATATTACATGTGACATGAGGGAGAAATATAAAAATGCAGCAAATAAAGTAGACCATGGGGAATAGAAATGTCTAAACATGACTTTGACAGACGCGATTTTGCACTTGGAAAACATAAGAGAATAAAAATGAGAAAGGAAACTTTGCTCAAAGGAGAAGCAACTGTCAAGAACTCATTTGGCAAGTCAGAACCAAGCAAATAAGAGAAGGCCAGAAAGTGGAAGGAATACGTAGAAGACAGCGGGAGGGGTTGTACAAACCAACGTAAGCACAATGTTAGATTCCTGTGAGATGTCTGAACACGCAAGGCAATATTGATCCTACCACTTACCTAAGTAGACAGACTGAACTGCGAAACTTTGTTCATAGCATTTGCATGTTTAGAGAAAGGTTTTGACAATCGTAATTAAAACATTCTTTGAAACTCTGGAGATGTCATCGATAAAACACAGGGCCACAAGATTATCTAAAACTTGCACAGAAACCAAACTGCATTTCTAAGACTTCTAAGACTTCTAAGACTTCAATGACTTGGAAGGGAAGCAGTAATTGAGAACGTAGAAGTAGAGAGGATATAAAATGAAGACAGTCAATAGCAAGAAAAGCGTTCTGAAAAAGAAAATTTGTTCACTTCGAATATAAATTCTAATGGTTGGGTACTATTTTACAAAGGTATTTGTGTGGAGTGCAGTCTTTTCAAGTGAAACGTGGACGATGAACAGTTCTGTCAAGAAGACAATGGACGCTTTCAAAACGTGGTTCAAATGGCTCTGAGCAGTATGGGACTTAACATCTGTGGTAATCAGTCCCCTAGAACTTAGAACTACTTAAACCTAACTAACCTAAGGACGTCACACACATCCATGCCCGAAGCAGGATTCGAACCTGCGACCGTAGCGGTCACGCGGTTCCAGACAAGCGCCTAGAACCGCACGGCCACACCGGCCGGCCAAAACGTGGTGATCAATAAGAATGCTGAAGATTAGATACGAGGGTCGTGTAACTAAAGAAGAGGTACGGAATTAATAACAGGAGGAAAAGGAAATTACGGCACAACTTTGACTACAAGAGGGGTTTGTTGTCAGGACATATTATGAGGCGTCAAAGAGTGAGGACAAAGGGCTTGGATGATAGTATTTTGATAATATTCATCTGCTGAAATGCTGTTCTACTATTTTCTCTATTAATGTAAGCAGTGAATTTACTCTTCCATGCACTCCTCCACAAAACATTTAAACCAAAACTGAAATCAGCTGAACACCAAGCCTTTCAACCACTGTCTGACAACTACTACATTCACTTTCAACTTTCTATAACTATCACTGGCTAGCCACACACACATACAGATACAAGGAGAACAGAAATAAACAAACATTAGTTTTCAGCATGTAATTCTTTAGGTTGGCAACATGTACATAAACAAACCAAACAGGAAGAGACATGAGGTGAACACCCTGTAGTTAAGACTTCAAATCAGAGTTTTCGGTAAAATGTCTACAGCTAGTGACACAAGAAAAAAGAGCGACCATGAAAATGTGCTTATGTTCAATTATGTAAGTTTTAGTTCAACCTCCAGCATGTGACCAGGTGAGGGGAAACGCAGATGTCCGCCAAAAACACGATTCACTGTAAGTAAAAGAAGCTGTGAACTGTTTTATAATCTGCAGGTATCACGTATCAAAACAAAACTGAATCATTCTAGATTCCACCGAAGATGCCTTAAAGTAAAAGGCGAAATACGTCCTGAGCCAATAAAGTGCACTGGATCAAGAAAAAACGTTTGTTAATTATCAAAGGAAATAATCAATAGTTGTAGATACTTAGCAAATGACATCTTATGACATACCAGCAATTAGTTTCGGTTTAATTCTCATTCCACATGCTATTAAATGCCGTTCAAAAAAAATTCATCTATCCCTTCTGAAAAACTGTAGTTACTTTATCTCGGTAGATAAATAGATTCTGGATATTTATCGTGCGACGAAATACATGACTTTTTACAAGTTATCATTTGCACAAAAATGTTTCGATTTCTTGAACTGATTACGAAATTTGCGGTTGATACAACCACATGACTTACGACGAGCAGGTCAAAGTATCTGTCGCATCGCGAGCGACCCGCGCGCGGTCACAGCACAACCCGTCCGCCGACATATCATTCAATGTATCGAGAACGGTTGTAGCTATCGTTCTGCTCTCAGCTTCAAAAACAATTTCGATATGTTGGCTAAATTTCATACGCAATAATGTATCACCTAAAATGAACTGTACGAAAAGTCCACGCAATGCGTTTTTATCTCTACACACTCATTAAAATTTCGTGTAAACGTTTACGTAAATGCGGTACAGCAAGTAACCACGACGAATAACGAAAAGAAATTCGGTCCTTCATCGAGAGAAGATAGCAGGCTGTAACATGCACAAGAATCAAATTTTTATACCGAATAGTTTCTTTGGAATCGGATAAGTATTTCATAGCTGCCGCCGCGTCCGCGCCAGCGGTTCGGCGAAAGTTCGTGTGGCCTGGGGTTCCGTACCTGACGTCGCGCTCGGCGCGTTCTGTGATTAGCGGCGCGGACCTGAGCGCGGCACGCGGCAGCGGAAGCGGTTCGGCATGGTCAAAACCGTGACGGAGTCCGCCGCGCCGCTGACGGCATTTCCATGGCAACCACGCCGCTGCTCTAGTGGAACCGGCGGTCCTGCAATTGCTAGCGGGTCGCCACTACCCGGCTCGGGCGGCGGTGGCGCGCGGCTGACAGCACGCTTAGCGGCGTACAGTCTGGCTCCAGCTCTCGGCTGTGATAATAGTCTGTCGGTAAACTGAAGAGCGAGCGAGCGAGCGAGCCAGTCCCCACACTGCCAACCCAGCTACGTCACAAGGCGCTTCCACAGGCTTTCCACAACGTAGTACCGGCCCTACCACGGCGCGCGCTTTAAATCTGTGGCGACGCCGTGTACAGATACGTCTCGTCTGCGTTCATTTTTAGACAAATGCATTAACAGCATAAGGAATACAAAGAAAAACGATAGCTTCTTCCGAAACACAAAATTAAAGAGTAAATAATATTAAGGTAAGAATTGAAGTCAGGATTATACTACATAGAACCGAATGCCTGTCCATTTTAATGTATTGTATGTTCCTCTATTGCTATTCGTAAGACGAACCCAATATAATGCAATAAATATGTCGAATTGAAGGCTTGTTCTTATTTTCCGTTTCTACTAAAAGGTAGAGGTTTTCTTTGAAGGAGTTGCAACACGAAGAGTGCTCAAAAACTGAGCAGAAATTTATAATTTTGTGTGTTGTATTAATCCGATTTACATTACTTTTTTGTCATCGTCTTCGTAAACATGTCTCTAAAGTATGTGTACAATATTATGCATATTGGTTATTTTCTCTGTTGTCAGCTGTCAAAGGTTACCTGTGTTTTGGTAGCATCAAGGATTGTTTTGTATAAAAACAGATTAGAGAATCTGTATTAAATTTGTTATAGGAATGGAATAAAGTGTGTGAAATTTTTAGAATTGTTAAATATTGCTTATGGTGCGCCTGTTACGAATGAACCAAGGGCATACAAGTGGTATAAACATTTCAAAGCAGGCCTTAAAGGACAGTAGTTCTAAAAGCATGGATAGGATTAAAAATGCACAGTTAAGAGACCTATAAACTATCCCAAAGAAACAGTTCCTAAAGAATTTCGGAAATTGGAAAAAAGCACTGGCCCAAGTGTGTAGTATGTAATGGGGAATATTTTGAAGAGGATAACATTGCTGTAGATTAACAAATAAAGCTCTTACCAAAAAATAAAAATTAATATGTGAACGCACCTCGTATGTCAAGCTTTTTGCTTAGAAGTCCAGAATCGATGAACACGTTTCGAAGAAAATTTCAGCCGTGTTTACAATAGCTATTGCGCACATGTTTCAATCAATATGCCTCAGAATCAGGTAAATAGTGACAGAGATATAGATTTAGTGTTCCATAAGCATCAAAGGTTTTACGTGATTTTGAAACTGTCTATAACGATCTCCCAAGATTATTAGTTTTCCTTCGTGGCGATTCCACTGAACCATGCGGCTTATTTTCGCGTTCATTCCTTATGCATCCTATTAGACGAGGCTGACGTTTGCATAAATTGCAGCCCTTTGATTGGGCCTGGTAATGTTAGCCAACAGTTCTTTTTCGATCGTCTCTTTAATATACGATGTAATAACATTAGAGACGATCTAACGCTCGTTACTCCGCAAACAGCTCCTCTTCCTAGTATTCTGAACATCTTCTTGCAATGCTAGACAATTATCCATCACTTCCGGATATCGAAGTATATCATTAAGCATACAAAGTTAACTGACACTGGCAACTAAGATCCCACGAACAGATACGATGTACATCACTGCACGTCGATCTACACTTCCCGACAGGTAACGGGCAACACATTTTGGGTGCCCCTGTAGGCCGGTGGCGGCGTTCTTTCGGGAAAGGCCTCTTCCCCCACCAAAAGCACTGCTCGCTATTGAGTTTACAGACTATACGAGTGCGTCTACAGAGCAGCAAGTTAACCTTTTATCCTTTCCTACTTTTTCCACGTGGTATATTTATTAAATTTCGTGCTTGTTTCTCTATTTAAGAGGGTTAATGGCTCTGAGCACTATGGGACTTAATACCTGTGGACATCACTCCCCTAGAACGACTTAAACCTAACTAACCTAACGACATTACACACATCTATGCTTGAGGCAGGATTCGAACCTGCGACCATAGCAGTCGCGTGGTTCCGGACTGAGCGCCTAGAACCGCTCGGCCACCGCGGCCGGCTAAGGGGGCTAATCTTGCGTTTTCGTAAGTGTAAATTCGGTCAGTCCTTAGCGCAATAGTTGCTCACTGAACAGCCAGCTACGCACCTCTTTAACGCATCAGCGTGCTTTGACGCACGTCAGGAGGGTCGCAAGTCGCATATCTAGGATGGTCTGCTTTTATAGTTCACTTCTTCAGTTAGTCTTGCTAGGACGGGTAGGATGTGTGCGCGATGTGTGCGGACGCAGAACGAGCTGGCCGCAGTTCGCAAATAGCTGAACGTGCTGTTGGCTACGATCAATCACTTTCAGGCTGCTGCCACGGCGTGTAGCGGTGGTGGAGGACCCGGCGCGTCGCATGCTACACCTCAGGTGTTCTGTCCACGGGCTCTGCTTCCGAGGCAGCTCTTAGTGCACACGACACGGTGGATCCGCCCCCACAGCAGGGTGACTGGCGGGTGGTAACGCGTTCGTGTCGCTCGAGGTGGAGGGCCAGCGTGGAGACTGGTCGCCTAGTCTCGCTCGTTCACCCTGTGAGTGGACAGGTGGCGACTCCTTCAGCAGTGTCCGAACAGGCCACGGGGTTTTTGGGAGCTCCAATATTAGGCGCGTTACGGAGCCCCTTAGGCAGATTACCGTTCAGGGCTGGAAAGAAAGCCAATATGCACTCGGTACGTCTGCCGGCGGGCCTCTTTAGAGATGTGCAGGCGGTCTTGCCGGTGGCTGTCGAGCGTGCAGGGTGCAGTCGTCGGCAAGCTGTTGCACCAACGAGGCGATCCTCAGTTCGTAAGAGCTGCTGGCGGAGGTGGTGAAGACTGCTGGCGTAAACTGCAGGGTGCAAGCAGAGCTCGCAGTTTGCAGCATTGTTCCCAGAGTTGATCGGGTCCTTTGGTTTGGAGCCGAGTGGAGGTTGGGTTGTTTGGGGGAAGAGACCAAACAGCGAGGTCATCGGTCTCGGGAAGGATGGGAAGGAAGTCGGCCGAGCCCTTTCAAAGGAACCCACGCGGCATTTGCCTCAACCAAAGGATTCGTGGACTCTGACTCTTTGCTGCATACTTCTGGACCTACGTTATGGTGTGGGGATTTGTAGGACTCCTATTGACAGGTGCACTACACAAGGAACCAGCTACTCGGGTAGCAGAGCACTTTTGGAGTGCACATGAGGCTTTCTTATTTTGGATTGGTGGTAGTTTTAGGTACTCTGGTAAACACTCGCCAGTCGATTCACAGCAAGGAAAGTCAAATGGCGTTCAGAATACACTTCGACTGTCACAATTTCATCAGAAAACTGTTGAAGTATTCGTAATAAAGTTCCCGGATTTACTGCACTCCAGGAAAGTTATCACACTGACATTATTCTTGGGACTGAGATTTGGCTGAAACCCGTAGTGGAAAGCTCTGAGATATTTAGCGACTCGTGGAACGTATATTGGAAAGACGGGCCTCCTATCGCCTCATATGAGGGAACTTTCATTGCAGTTGACAAAAATATTGTTTCTGGAGAGGTCGAAATTGTGTGTGACAGTGAAGTCGTCTAGTCACGTGCAACAATTGTACATGAAACTAAGTTAATTATAGGATGTTTTTACACATCACCCGATTTCGCTGAGGCAGTTCTAAAGTCATTCGAAGAAAGTCTACCGTCAATGTTAGGTTAGGTTAAGTTAGGTTAGGTATACTCAGACCGTGCGATACTAGTTGGAGGCGACTTTATCCTGCCAAATATAGACTGGGATGTCTATGGATTCATTGCGGGGACTACAGTCATCCGAAATACTTTTGAACACGTATTCCGAAAATTTTCTTGAGCCGCTAGCTCGGCAGCCCACACGCAATGGAAACATTTCAGACCTTGTAGCTACAAACAGGCCGGACCTTATCGACAATGTCAGTATAGAAACGGGGATTAGCGATCATGTCATTATAGCAACTATGATTACGAAAGGTAATAAATCAGTCAAGAAGGCTAGGAGACTGTTTCTGATAGATAGAGTAGAAAATAAGTTATCTTACTTCGGCAGTGAATTGGCATCACTTAGTAGCACTGAGATGGATGCAGAGGAGTATGGGCTAAGTTTAAGCAGATTGTAAATCGTGGTGTGGAGAGTTACGTGCCTACTAAGTGGATAAAAGATGGAAAAGAGCCACCATGGTTTAATAACGAAATTCGTAAGATGCTGAGGAATCAGAGGCTGTTTCACTTTTGGTTCAAAAGGGGACGCACAAACGAGAACAAGTGTAGTAGAGATTCGTTCGTCTGTGAAAAGATTTATGCACGAAGCATACAACACCCACCGCCACACCTCAGCAAAATATCTGGCAGAGAGCCCGAGAAAATTCTGGTCGTATGTAAAATTGGTAAAATGGTCTAAGGCTTCCATTTCGTCCCTTGTTGAGCAGTCTGATGTGGCAGCTGAGCATAACAAAACGAAAGCAAGTTTAAAATTTCACATTCAAGAAATCGTTCGCACAGGAGAACCAAACAAACATACTGTCATTTGACCATCGGACAGACTCCCGTATGGACGATATAGAAATAAGCATACTTGGTATAGAAAAGCAACTTAAGGATTTGAAAACAAATAACCAGTTCCATTTTACAAAAAGAATTCTACAACACTGACCCCTTACATAGCTGGCATTTATCGTGAATCTGTCGCTCAGCACAAAGTACCAAACGACTGGAAAAAAGAGCAGGTGACTCCAGCATATAAGAAGGGTAAAAGAATAAAGCCGCAGAATTACCCCTATCTTCTGTTTTCTGCAGAATCCTTGATAACATTCACAGTTCGAATATAGTAAACTTTCATGATGCTAAGCAGCTTATGTCCACGAATCAGCATGGTTTTAGAAAGCATCGTTCGTGCGAAGTTCAGTTTGCCTTTTACTCAAATCACATACTAAGAACTATGGATGAAGGGCTACAGGCAGATTCCATATTTCTAGATTTCCGGAAAGCGTTTGACACGGAGCCCCATTGTAGGCTGTTAACGAAGGTAGGAGAATATCGAATAAGTTAACATATATGAATGGCTCGAAGACTTCTGAAATAATAGAATCCAGTATGTTGTCCTCGACGGCGAGCATTCATCAGAGGCAAGGATTTCGTCAGGAGTGCCCCCAGAGAAATGTGATAGGAGCGCTGCTGTTCTCCATATACCGGGTGATCAAAAAGGCAGTATAAATTTGAAAACTGAATAATGCAGATAGAGAGGTACAAATTGACAAACGTGCTTGGAATGACATGGGATTTTATTAGAACAAAAGAATACAAAAGTTCAAAAAATGTCCGACAGATGGCGCTTCATCTGATCAGAATAGCGATAATTAGCACAACAAAGTAAGACAAAGCAAAGATGATGATCTTTACAGGAAATGCTCAATATGTCCATCATTCCTCAACAATATTTGTAGTCGAGGAATAATGTGAACAGCACTGTAAAGCATGTCCGGAGTTATCGTGAGGCATTGGCGTCGGATGTTGTCTTTCAGTATCCCTAGAGATGTCGATCACAATACACTAGCGACTTCAGGTAACCCCAAAGCAAATAATCGCACGGACTGAGGTCTGGGGACCTGGGAGGCCAAGCATGACGAAAGTGGCGGCTGAGCACACGATCATCACTAAACGACGCGCGCAAGAGATGGGGTAAAGTGCCATCCTGCATAAACATCGTACGTTCCAGCAGGTGTTTATCAGCCAGGCTCGGGATGATGCGATTCTGTAACATATCGGCGTACCTCTCACCCGTCATGGTAGCAGTTACAAAACCAGAATTACGCATTTCCTTGAAGAAAAAATGCCCGATAATGGTAGATGTGGTAAATCCAACCCTGGGAGCGTGAAAGGAGCTTCTTCGGTCCATAACACGTTAGTCAACCAATCGCCATCTTCCGCCATCTTCCGAAACGCCCACACCGCAAATTCCCTCCGGTTTACTACATCGTCAGGCAACAAACAGTTCATGATGCCGATGGGTTTTGTACGGATAGCATCGGAGGGTACGCCTAAGTGCTAACCAAACTAGTGTATGGAATGCCGGTGCGACGCGCGACTGCACGAGCGCTGACTTCCCCGTGCATAGACGAACCCGCTACAGTCTCCATTGCTTCCCGAACTGTCTCAGCAGCATTACGCCTTGTGCTCGGCCGGCCACTACGGGGTCTATCGTCTAAACAACACGTGGCTTCGAACTTCGAAATCATTCTCGCCACAGCTGCATTTGTCAACGGACCTTTACGCGTTCGAATCCCCTTCCTATGGCGATAGGATCGTAATGCTGAAGTAGCACATTCCCCATTCTGATAATACAGCTTCACTAAAAGCGCCTTTTCATGTAACGTCAACATGTTGCGACTGCTGGCGCGTCTGATTCTCCCTCTCATTACAGTTCATTACAGCTCCTTTTATACACTATTGTCATGTGCAGTCACTGACGTTTCGCTGTCCAGCGCCATCTGTCGGACATTTTGTGAACTTTTTTGTTCTAATAAAACCCCATGTCATTCCAAGCACGTGTGTCAATTTTTACCCCTCTATTTACATTATTCCGTGGTTTATTAAGTTTTCAAATTTATACTGACTTTTTGATCACCCGGTACATAAATGGTTTGGCGAACATGGTACTCAGCAATCTGTGGTTGTTTGCTGATGCTGTGTTGGATAGTAAGGGGTCGAAGTTAAGTGACTGTAGGAAGATGCAAGACAACTTAGACAAAATTTCCAGTTGGTGTGATGAATGGCAGCTAGCCCTAAATGTGGAAAAATGTAAGTTGATGCGGATGAGTAGGAAGAACAAACCTGTAATGTTCGGGTGCAGTATTACTAGTGTCCAGCTTGACACAGTCAAGTCGTTAAATATGTGGGCGTAACATTCCAGAGCGATACGAGGTGGAACGAGCATGTGAAAACTTTGGTAGGGATGGCAAATGGTCAACGTCGGTTTATTGGGAGAAATTTTGGAGAGATTGGTTCACCTGCAAAGGAGACTGCATATAGGACGCTGGTGCGACTTATTTTTGAATACTGCTCTAGTGTTTGGGATCCGTACTAAGTCGGATTGAAGGAAGACACCGAAGCAGCTCAGATTAGGGCTGCTAGATTTGTTACCGGTAGGCTCGAATAAAATGTGTGTTAAGGAGATGCTTCGGGAACTCTAACGGGAATCCCTGGAGGGAAGGCGGCGTTCTGTTCGGGAAACAGTATTAAGAAAATTTACAGAACCGGCATTTGAAGGTGACTGGAGAAAGATTCTGCTTCCATCAACATACACCGCGCGTAAGGACCACGATGAGAATTCGGGGCTCATGCGGAGGTGTACAGAGAGTCGTTTTTCCCTCGGTCTATTTGCTAGTAGAATAGATGGGGAATCAAGTAGTGGTACAGGGTACCCTCCGCCGCGCACCTAACGGATTACTAAGAATCTACGTAGATGTTACGTAGCCGTGCCGGGTGACTGCTATGACAGGTGTGCTCGGCACGCAAACTTATGCGCGAGCGCACCAGGCGCACGTCCGGCGCAGGCTGACATGTAACATGCGTCAAGGTACCGCCGGGCACTTACGTGTCTACCAGCTCATTCGAGTGGACAGGAAAAGCTCGAGTGGACATAACTGTGTTGATCCCACTTCTGAACACAACTTGTACGTGTCAGGATTGGTTAAGGAGAGTAAGTTCAAATGTGTGTGAAATCTTACGGGACTTTACTGCTAAGGTTATCAGTCCCTAAGCCTACACACTACTTAACCTAAATTATCCAAAGGACAAATATACACACCTATGCCCGAGGGAGGACTCGAACCTCCGCCGGGACCAGCCGCGCAGTCCATGACTGCAGCGCCTCAGACCGCTCGCCTAATCCCGCGCGGCGGAGAGGAAGTGGGCATCCGGGATTGATTCTGTTCACTCTAGCATATGGAATTAAACAGTTGCCAAAAATACTGGAGATTTATTCTACTTTTGTTGTACGGGATACATTCGGTCTATCGTCTGCTTCGGCCGCGGAGGGAACCGCGCGTTTTGGTGGAGAGCATTTCACGCTCAATCGGAGGAGCGGGCGGACACGTCCATAGGGTAGGAGGGCTGGTGGACAAGAGAGCGATCCGCTCCTGCGGTTACTGTCTCGCCGGCCAACCCGCGGACACCACGTGACCGATCTCTACTATCCCGTTGGTTGGCTTTGAACTTTGTGAAGCCGTTACTCACTCAGCAGTCCCATGGATAGCGTCCCTAGCTCTGCAGAAGTGAGCGTGCGATCCATCCCGTTGCTGTGGAGCTGTTTAGGTAACCTACATCACGCTAGTGAGGCGCAGTGGCAGGCGCAAGAAAGAATTACAGAATTTGAAAAATGAAAGTAATGCTCTTTTCTACTCTTAATACCACTTTGGGCTGCACAAATCACCAGGAATTTCACGCGCCAATAACTTCCAAACTATATTTACTATTAAAAACAGCCTTGATAACGATTTATTTATCAAGGTGACCGGTCTCGACCACTGCTGTGGTCATCTTCAGACCTACAAGTTGTATACAAAGCTATAATTAGAGGGCTACATACATTAAAGAAAATGCATAAAGTTATAAAACAATAAACGGTGGATTCCCATTGAGTAGGGACCTCTTACTGTTGGAGAATCACTACTGGAGAAACCAGTGCACGTCTTGCTATATATAATGGAGGCTCCGCCCGCTTCTGACGGCATGGTGTCATTACTAACCAATGAGTTAGAAGTCGAATAACAATGTCAAATTTCTTAGTTAAGAGAACATTGTCAAGAATTAAAAATAAATACCCTAAACTTAGCTTATTAAACAGCTATTGTCAATTAAGAAGCGTTAAAAATATTTAAATATGTAGGATAAATGAACATCGGTTTGGCAGTACATGGGTTGCCCTCTCAAGGCCTGTTAGTGAACAATTTGGAACCACTGGTTGCCATGGTGAAGCTGTACGCCGTTCCAAAGATGAGGTAGCAGGCTTCTTTCCACTGAACATGTTGTAAAGTCGATAGGCGAACTAGTGGTTGCCATGGTGAGGACAAACTCCAGTGCAAAGATGTGGCAGCAGGCTTCTTTCTAACGAAGTTGTTGCGAAAGTGGAATGGCGAAGACTGTCCGGGCAGACGAAGTATTATTGAGCAGCAACATGTCTTTATTGAAACGATTTTCAATGAGTAGGCTGCAATAATCTTTAGCTGACATGTATACTACATGCTGCACAAATTCGATACGAAGTAGTTTATGAAATATGGTCTATGAAGTTCCTATGTAAATTACATGCCTTTTAATAATTGTCACATTGTAATGAAAGAAGTTGCTGCCTCATCTTTGGAACGGCGTACAGCTTCACCATGGCAACCAGTGGTTCCAAATTGTTCACTAACGGGCCTTGAGAGGGCAACCCATGTACTGCCAAACCGATGTTCATTTATCCTACATATTTAAATACTTTCAACGCTTCGTAATTGACAATAGCTGTTTAATAAGCTAAGTTTGGTATGTGTTTATTTTTAATTCTTAACAATGTTCTTTTAACTAAGAGAGTTGACATTGTTATTCGACTTCTAACTCATAGGTTAGTAATGACATAATGTCACAAGTGGGCGGAGCCTCCATTATACACTACTGGAAATGGAAAAAAGAACACATTGACACCGGTGTGTCAGACCCACCATACTTGCTCCGGACACTGCGAGAGGGCTGTACAAGCAATGATCACACGCACGGCACAGCGGACACACCAGGAACCGCGGTGTTGGCCGTCGAATGGCGCTAGCTGCGCAGCATTTGTGCACCGCCGCCGTCAGTGTCAGCCAGTTTGCCGTGGCATACGGAGCTCCATCGCAGTCTTCAACACTGGTAGCACGCCGCGACAGCGTGGACGTGAACCGTATGTGCAGTTGACGGGCTTTGAGCGAGGGCGTATAGTGGGCATGCGGGAGGCCGGGTGGACGTACCGCCGAATTGCTCAACACGTGGGGCGTGAGGTCTCCACAGTACATCGATGTTGTCGCCAGTGGTCGGCGGAAGGTGCACGTGCCCGTCGACCTGGGACCGGACCGCAGCGACGCACGGATGCACGCCAAGACCGTAGGATCCTACGCAGTGCCGTAGGGGACCGCACCGCCACTTCCCAGCAAATTAGGGACACTGTTGCTCCTGGGGTATCGGCGAGGACCATTCGCAACCGTCTCCATGAAGCTGGGCTACGGTCCCGCACACCGTTAGGCCGTCTTCCGCTCACGCCCCAACATCGTGCAGCCCGCCTCCAGTGGTGTCGCGACAGGCGTGAATGGAGGGACGAATGGAGACGTGTCGTCTTCAGCGATGAGAGACGCTTCTGCCTTGGTGCCAATGATGGTCGTATGCGTGTTTGGCGCCGTGCAGGTGAGCGCCACAATCAAGACTGCATACGACCGAGGCACACAGGGCCAACACCCGGCATCATGGTGTGGGGAGCGATCTCCTACACTGGCCGTACACCACTGGTGATCGTCGAGGGGACACTGAATAGTGCACGGTACATCCAAACCGTCATCGAACCCATCGTTCTACCATTCCTAGACCGGCAAGGGAACTTGCTGTTCCAACAGGACAATGCACGTCCGCATGTATCCCGTGCCACCCAACGTGCTCTAGAAGGTGTAAGTCAACTACCCTGGCCAGCAAGATCTCCGGATCTGTCCCCCATTGAGCATGTTTGGGACTGGATGAAGCGTCGTCTCGCGCGGTCTGCACGTCCAGCACGAACGCTGGTCCAACTGAGGCGCCAGGTGGAAATGGCATGGCAAGCCGTTCCACAGGACTACATCCAGCATCTCTATGATCGTCTGCATGGGAGAATAGCAGCCTGCATTGCTGCGAAAGGTGGATATACACTGTACTAGTGCCGACATTGTGCATGCTCTGTTGCCTGTGTCTATGTGCCTGTGGTTCTGTCAGTGTGATCATGTGATCATGTGATGTATCTGACTCCAGGAATGTGTCTATAAAGTTTCCCCTTCCTGGGACAATGAATTCACGGTGTTCTTATTTCAATTTCCAGGAGTGTATATAGTAGGACGTGCACTGGTTTCTCCAGTGGTGATTCTCCAACAGTAAGAGGTTCCTACTCAATGATAATTCATAGTTTATTGCTTTATAACTTTATGTATTTTCGTTAATGTATGTAGCCCTCTAATTATAGCGTTGTATACAACTTGTAGGTCCGAAGATAACCACAGCAGTGGTCGAAACCGGTCACCTTGATAAATAAATCGTGATCAAGACTTTCTAATAGCAAATATTTGTAACACATTGCTCACTCCCACTCCCATAATGTATTCAAAACTTCCAAACTAATTCACATAAAAATCTTAAAATTTCAGTGAATGGATTGAAACTGTAGTAGACTTCCATTTAACGTAACAAAACTGAAAGGATGCATGGGTTTCTTCATTTTCAGCCGAAATTTGTGTGGCGCAGTCCCACATGCTCCGCCCACTAAGACGGCTGCCCAGTGGCTCCTCGACACACTGAACTGCAGCACAAAGCCCCCTTCTAAGCATAGGACAAGCTTAATTTTAATTGGTTGATGATCTGAACGGCCTATCAGAAGGTTCCTGCTCTCAGGTAACTGCTATACCTTCGTGCTGTCAGATAACTGCAGCTATACTTAACTCTTCCATTAGGATTACTGGAATAATATATATATATCTGGAAGTACCTCAAAATTTACGAAAGCAAATTAAAATACAGTGCAAAGCAACGTTCTAATTATTAGCATGAATAAAATAGTAAACTCCAAACTTTCATTCTGGCTGCCTTTGTACAAAAGCACGCGCACTGGACATACGACACATGACTCGCGATTGTATAAGACTTTCCTGTGCATGCTTTTACTCAGTTATTAACAAAATAAAAAAATCCACACTTCACGTATGCACACTGTTTTCAAAACACTTGCACAACAAAATATAATTACATAATAATTCTGGAACAATTACATTTAGCCAGTAAACTATTGTAGGCAGAACAAATGAAATTCTACATGAGGAATTGCTACTGAACTGATATTTTAGTTATATTTTCAGATCAAAATATACGTAAATATATTTAAATGTGTAACTGCCTTTCGTAGTACAAGAAAAGTTGTAATGGTTTTTAGGTAAAATCTTGTATCTCCGAAAGTATGGTATGTAATTGTCTGAGATTTTAACTGTACAGTTTAATTAGCAACACAACACTATATATGAGGTATGAAATAAATCCGCGAAAATTTAACAATATTTCCTTTAGTTTCAAAGAGTGTGAATATGCATTTAGATCGTACGTGAGGCTGGTTCAATATCACAGCATCAGTTGCACGTAACATGACAAGGTACACTCTAACGTCACGTACTTTATTGCAACGAATAATAACTCGGAATGATTTGCTACGTCACTAAGTGTTTTATCGAGGAAACGTTGCCAACAAACATGGTTAAATCAGCTGGTGCATCGGATGTAGCTCATTAATCTAGCACCTTGGACGCTTCTGTGTCACCTTTGACGAACGGCATATGTGCTGAGATGAATAGTACAGCGGAACTTCCGGTCACTCCGATGTTTGGCAGCTCCGCGTGACCGCCTCTGGCCTCTACCTGGCCTTCACGTGACGGTGCGTCTCGGCACGCCAACGCGCCAGGCCACTCGCCTGTCAGCTCAAAAGCCAGCAAGAACTCTTTGCTCACAGTCATCACCATTATACTCCAGCATAATTATACCACTTGATGACTTAGCTATACACAAAATAGAGGGAGCGTTACAACATTCTGTCAGCGCTGTTGTCTTTCCTGTAACACTTCTGTGGATATTTAATCCCTTGGAATTACTTACCGCTAATTGTGAAGCCATAGCTGCCTTATTAATAATTAAATTGGCTCGTAGACATCATCGTAAAAGCAAATGAGTAATTATGTTCAATTACCATAAAATAACCATCTCAGATGCAGACTACTGACGTATTCTGGGCAACATCTATCAGAAATGCTAGTTATCATTCTAGAGAAGAGAAATATCGTCAATTCTTTACCCTACAATCTGGGCAGAACGAGCCAATATCTAGGGAAAGATATTTCGTCTGTTCATTAAATTAATGAAGTCTCATAAAATACTTTATCCATTCTCATGACTGGCACATATTCTCAGAAAACATCAGATTTGTAAGTTTTTCTTGATATAATATTTCGCCGTTACCATTGGACTATTGTTCTAAAAGCATAAAAAAGTATAGAACGATACGCAACAGAAGTAAGTTTCATTTTGTGGTTACTAGTTACGCCCTTTTGCGTATCATGACATCTTTCGGTGCAGCATGAGAACCTATTAAATAGAAATTTACTATTGAGGTTAAATAGTTTTTATGTGACGAAACTTCAAATTTCTCTCAGTAGGGGTGTAAAGGTGAATCTGAAGAGAAAGCAAGATAATTGAATTATGTGACTGGTCTTGATTTATTTGGTGAATAATTTGAAAACTTCATCAATATGGCATTTCATTGAAATTTCATGTTTGAATTATTGTTGATATGATGCTCACCGATCCATGAATTAAAGTCATTTTGATGTGTTTTTGTTTAGATCAGATAAGATGTAATATTCGTTTCGATAGATCCATTGTAAGGGAACCATCCAGGATGTAAAACATGTCATAAAACAGGAACATGCAATAAATATTTACGAAGAAAAACAAATATGGTAAAGTATCTTCTACAGATCTCAAGTTAAAGGCCTCATTGCTGTGGAATAAGCCACAAAATCTTGGACATATTTTCATTTAGAAGATAATACCAAACGAGTCATAAAAACGTAAATACTCAGTACACTAAAGTGCATATGATAATTCTTAGGCTGTTTGTCATGCATCACCAAAGAGAAAAATAGTTTTACAACACTTACAATGATGGCATTACTGCACTGAAGTTTTAAAGATGTCAGATTGTAAGTAATAGCTGCATTTATTTGATATTCTTAGTAACATATACACGTCACCTGATTCTATCAACAAATTCATCACTGCAGTAGGAGATGGCAACAAGTACATCCTTTAGGCTCCTCTTAAACTAAACCTTATTGGTAGCTAAACTTTCTTGGTTACTGGCAAGTTACTGAAATTGGGTGTTCCGGTATAACAGGCAGATTTCTGAACTAAATTAAGTAACTTCAAATCTTTGTGAATATTACTCTTTTATCTAGTACTTATTCCAGGAGTTGAGCAGTTGGTGTGAAAACATACATATTTTAATGACATAAGGAATAAATATATTTCAAAGTCATAGTTCGTATCCCTGTAGCACGGATATCGATTAGAAGTAGGTTAATATTATGTACCTGTGTATCTGCATTTATGAAGTGTGGTTTCTTTGTTACTTAGTCATTTATTTGTTACAAGAAAATTTAGTTTTGTAATGTATATATATGAAAAAAAGTAAAACGATTTGTTAAAATAAATTTTACAATTTATGTATGTTTATAAAAAGGCATGTTAGGTTGGTTGGTTTGTTTGTGGGGGTTGAAGGGATCAGAGGCAATGTTTGACAGCTGGTCCATGCTTAGAGAACTTGTATTTGTTGTATATAAAAGATCTAGTGAAGTCCCTCCGCAACGGAAGTGGCATAGCGCGATGTATAAGATGGTTTTGGCGGTCGAACTGGACGGCTCCTCGGTGTGAACGGCACACAGTATGTGGCTAGCCATAGCACGGTACACTTCGACGGTGCCAAGAGAGACAATTCGAAGCTGCTTTGCAAAGGATTTTTGCCAGGAATGGCTCTAATATGTTGAAAATCCGACACAAAGAAGAGATTTTATAGAGCATTCGAACATCAAGAATCGTGAGTACAGTTAGCCGCCATGTCGCTTGCCACAAAAACATCGCCAATGCTTTACTAATTTCATACATCCAGCTATGTATGTGGGCATGGACCAGTTAATTTGTGTGTGTGTGTGGGGGGGGGGGGGGGGGTTAATAATAAATATTACAAAAAAATCCTCTCAGAGGGTAACATTAGCTTGTTTCATGGTACGCTTGTGTATTATATGTGGCAAGTTAGTGTTAGACGTGGCGCTGCGTGACAGGACATTAGTGAGTTTTACTCAATAAAATACAGTTTATAACGGAAATATTGGTCGTAAACAATTGTAAGACGAGTATTGAATGTCCAGCGGCGCGAACTTGCAATAGATCAAGCAAAATAATTAACAGAAAACTTTACAGGTCTTCAAAAGGTAAAATATAAAGTATTAACAAAAATCTATACAAAGACGACAGTAGGTCAGAACGAGTGAGAAGAAAAAGTACATAGTGTACTAGCTGGCAGTAGTTCACTAGACAAGAGCACAGATGACGCCACGGGACGGCAACAGGCTTGCGTGTAGTACCATACGCACATAAACGATCAAATTCAGACGATGAGATCGTCGCAAATAAAACAAGGTAGGAAAGACGACACGACCGAAGACAGTGGTTATGTTAACGACTCGATGGATATGTTCAATTCATTGAAAGTCAAAAGTGAACCAAGCGAAACACGAGAAGTAGAATCTGAATATGAAAGCGAAAAGCCACTGAATATGACCGATTTGTTAAAAATGTTGTCTGTACAAATTGCTGCAAAAAGTAGTAATATTAAACAAATATATTAAAGCACAAGGTCATCGAATTGAAATTCAAGGTATCAATGAGTAAACCGATGGAAGAAGTAGACTGAAGTGTTGTGAGTAATGCAATCAAGGACTTCAAAACTTAGATAATATCAGTAACAATGTCGACACTATGCAGGGACCGAGTAATGACGTCAACGATAGGTCCAATACTGAAATAATGAAAATTCAAGACACTGTAGAACCTTTGGTTGAATGTTTTAATTAGTTTGTTTTTCAGGCTATGTGACATTGTTAAACTGTCCCCACCAAATCCTACCGTTGTTAAATTTTTTAAAATTAAATTTATCTATGTAATAAGCAATAATTGAAATTCTTATTGCGGCCCTTTAGCATCTCACTTGGGATTCCGTGTTGCAAGGAAACACACGTGTATAAATGCACATTGATGTTTAGACACAAGTGTGAAATTAATGTTTTTAATGTTAATACATTGCTGTTCGTATTAATGTTAAGTTAAATATTTTTTACTGGTTAGTTGTTTCCTCTTCCCCATGAACCATGGACCTTGCCGTTGGTGGGGACGCTTGCGTGCCTCAGAGATACAGATAGCCGTACCGTAGGTGCAATCACAACGGAGGGGTATCTGTTGAGAGGCCAGACAAACGTGTGGTTCCTGAAGAGAGGCAGCAGACTTTTCAGTAGTTGCAGGGGCAACAGTTCGCATGATTGACTGATCTGGCCCTGTAACACTAACCAAAATGGCCTTGCTGTGCTGGTACTGCGAACGGTTGAAAGCAAGGGGAAACTACAGCCGTAATTTTTCCCGAGGGCATGCAACTTTACTGTATAGTTAAATGATGACGACGTCCTCTTGGGTAAAATATTCCGGAGGTAAAATAGTCCCCCATTCGGATCTCCGGGCGAGGACTACTCAGGAGGACGTTGTTATCACGAGAAAGAAAACTGGCGTTCTACAGGTCGGAGCGTGGAATGTCAGATCCATTTTCGGGCAGTTAGGTCAGAAAATTTAAGAAGGGAAATGGATAGGTTAAAGTTATAGTGGGAAGTAGTGAAGTTCGGTGGCAGGAGGAACAAGACTTCTGGTCAGGTGAATACAGGGTTACAAATACAAAATGAAATAGGGGTAATGCAAGAGTAGGTTTCCTAATGAATAAAAAAATAGGAATGCGGGTAAACTACTACAAACAGCACAGTGAACGCATTATTGTGGCCAAGATACATACAAAGCTCACGCCTACCACAGTAGTAAAAGTTTATATGCCGACTAGCTCCGCAGATGACGAAGAGATTGATGAAATGTATGACGAGATAAAAGAAACTATTCAGATAGTGAAGGGAGACGAAAATTTAATAGTCATGGGTGACTGGAATTCGAGAGTAGGAAAACGAAGAGATGGAAACGTAGTAGGTGAATATGGAATGGGAGTAAGGAATGAAAGAGAAAGCCGCCTTGTAGAATTTTGCACAGAGCATAACTTATTCATAGCTATCACTTGGTTCAAGAATCTTAAAAGAAGGTTGTATACATGGAAGAAGCCTGGAGATACTGACATGTTTCAGATAGATTATATTATGGTAAGACAGATTTAGGAACCAGGTTTTAAATTGTAAGACATTTCCAGGGGGCAGATGTGGACTCTGACCACAATCTATTGGTTATGAACTGTAGACTAAAACTAAAGAAACTGGAAAAAGGTGGGAATTTAAGGAGATGGGACCTGGATAAACTGACTAAACCAGAGGTTGTATAGTGTTTCAGGGAGAGCATTGGGGAACAATTGACAAGAATGGGAGAAAGAAATACAGTAGAAGAAGAATGGGTAGCTTTGAGAGATGGAATAGTGAAGGCAGCAGATGATCAAGTAGGTAAAAAGACGAGGGCTAATAGAAATCCTTGGGTAACAGAAGAGACACTGAATTTAATTGATGAAAGGAGAAAATTAAAAAAAGTGCAGTAAATGAAGCAGGCAAAACGGAACACAAACGTCTCAAAAATGAGATCGACAGGAAGTGCAAAATAGCTAAGCAGAGATGGCTAGAGGACAAATGTAAGGATGTAGAGGCGTATGTCACTAGGGGTAAGATATACTGCCTACAGGAAAATTAAAAGACGCTTGGAGAAAAGAGAACCACTTGCATTAATATCAAGAGTTCAGATGGAAACCCAGTTCTAAGCAAAGAAGGGAAAGCAGAAAGGTGGAAGAAGTATATAGAGGGTCTATACAAGGGCGATGTTCTTGAGGACAAAATCATGGAAATGGAAGAGGATGTAGATGAAGATGAAATGGGAGATACGTTACTGCGTGAAAAGTTGACAACATTCCATTAGAACTACTGATAGCCTTGGGAGAGCCAGCCCTGACAAAACTCTACCACCTGGTGAGCAAAATCTATGAGACAGACGAAATACCCTCAGACTTTAAGAAGAATATGATAATTCCAATCCCAAAGAAAGCAGGTGTTGACAGATGTGAAAATTACCGAACTATCAGTTTAATAACCCACGACTGCAAAATACTAACAAGAATTCTTTACAGACGAATGGAAAAATTGATAGAAGCCGACCTCGGGGAAGATCAGTTTGGATTCGGTAGAAACGTTGGAACACGTGAGGCAATACTGACACTACGACTTATCTTAGAAAATAGACTAAGGAAAGGCAAACCTACGTTTCTAGCATTTTTAGACTTAGAGAAAGCTTTCGACAATGTTGACTGGAATACTCTTTCAAATTCTGAAGGTGGCAAGGGTAAAATACAGGGAGCGAAAGGCTATTTACAATTTGTACAGAAACCAGATGGCAGTTAAGAGTCGAGGGGCATGAAAGGGAAGCAGTGGGTGGGAAGGGAGTGAGACAGGGTTGTAGCCTCTCCCAGATGTAATTCAATCTATATATTCAGCAAGCAGTAAAGGAAACAAAAGAAAAATTCGGAGTAGGTATTAAAATCCATGGAGAAGAAATAAAAAGTTTGAGGTTCGCCGATGACATTGTAATTCTGTCAGCGACAGCAAAGGACTTGGAAGAGCAGTTGAATGGAATGGACAGTGTCTTGAAAGGAGGATATAAGATGAACATCAACATAAGCAAAACGAGGATAATGAAATGTAATCGAATCAAGTCGGGTGATGCTGAGGGAATTAGATTAGGAAATGAGGCACTTAAATTAGTAACGGAGTTTCGCTATTTGGGGAGCAAAATAACTGATGATGGTCGAAGCAGAGAGTATATAAAATGTAGACTGGCAATGGCAAGGAAAGTGTTTCTGAAGAAGAGAAATTTGTTAACTTCGAGTATAGATTTAAGTGTCATGAAGTCATTTCTGAAAGTATTTGTATGGAGTGTAGACATATATGGAAGTGAAACGTGGACGATAAATAGTTGAGACAAGAAGATAATAGAAGCTTTCGAAATATGGTGCTACAGAAGAATGCTGAAGATTAGATGGGTAGATCACATAACTAATGAGGTATTGAATAGAATTGGGGAGAAAAGGAGTTCGTGGCACAACTTGACTAAAAGAAGGGATCGGTTGTTAGGACATGTTCTGAGGCATCAAGGGATCACCAATTTAGTACTGGAGGGCAGCGTGGAGGGTAAAAATCGTAGAGGGAGACCAAGAGATGATTACAATAAGAAGATTCAGAAGGATGTAGGCTGCAGTAGGTACTGGGAGATGTAGAAGCTTGCACAGGATAGAGTAGCATGAAGAGCTGCAACAAACTAGTCTCAGGACTGAAGACGACGACGACGACGACGACGACGACGACGACGACGACGACAACAACACTTACAGAAGACTGAAGACCACAACAGCAGTCGTTTCCTTCATTCAATTTGCTATAGCACGTTGTGTTCTAAAACGAACATGTCGGAAGAGCTAAAGTTACAGAAGACGTATTGTTTACGCAATGAGCGACATCTCTAAGAAGTAACGCAAATAACAAAAGCAGAAGCAATAACAGGAAATAGTGGTGAGTAGTCTGTATGTTCAGAAACAGAAGACAATATGGAAGAAATCGAAATGAGTGAAGACTTTATTAATGGAAAGGACAACAAAGACGTGACAGATGAGTTTCGAAAGTCGGAGAGACCCATATACACCAGATAAAAATGGAATGTTACGGCAATCTATGTATAAACAATCAAGCAGGAGTCAGAGACAGAATATTTAGTCTAAATCAGGCTGTCTCACAATGGCTTCGGGGAGTGTCTTCGATTACGGAGGCTTTCATGTAGTTAATTACACCAAAAAAAGTGGACAAAACTGTAAAATATACAAAAATAGCAGACGAAGTTTTTATAGTATATAGGATTCGGCTCATCCTTCAAGCAAACGTAAGTGAATCCGAACGCCTACAAAAGAAATGTTCTTCATAGAGCACCTTGTAACTATGGAAAGACTCAAGGATAAGAGAATCGCTTTGTATGATACGGTCCACGGACCCCATGTCCCAAAGGCAAATTGTGCTGGCGTAGTAACCTTTTGCCTGCTCACCAGTTAGCAAAGATGTAGCAAGAACATCGATAGTGGGCGCTGGATAAAGCATGGCTATCAGGAGAGAGGTCAAAGACTCGCAAGCAACACGTGACCAAATCCCTCTCGACCGCAGGTATTTACACAACTGGCCTTCAAAATTGCTACACCACGAAGATGACGTGCTACAGACGCGAAATTTAACCGACGGGAAGAAGATTCTATGATACGCAAATTATTAGGTTTTCAGAGCATTCACACTAGGTCGGTGCCGATGGCGACACCTACAACGTGCTGACATGAGGAAAGTTGCTAACCGATTTCTCATATACAAACAGCAGTTGACCGGCGTTGCCTGGTGAAACGTTGTTGTGATGCCTCGTGTAAGGAGGAGAAATGCGTACCATCACGTTTCCGACTTTGATAAAGGTCGGATTGTGGCCTATCGCGTTTGCGGTTTATCGTATCGCGACATTGCTGCTCGTGTTGGTCGAGATCCAATGACTGTTGGCAGAATATGGAACCGGTGGGTTTAGGAGGGTAATACGGAACGCCGTGTTAGATCCCAACGGCCTCGTATCACTAGCAGTAGAGATGACAGGCATCTTACCCGCATGGCTGTAACGGATCGTGCAGCCACGTCTAGATCCCTGAGTCAACAGATGGGGACGTTTGCAAGACAACAGCCATCTGCACGAATAGTTCAACATTTGCAGCAGCATGGACTATCAGCTCGCAGACCATGGCTGCGGTTACTCTTGACGCTGCTTCACAGAAAGGAGCACCCGCGATGGTGTACTCAACGACGAACCTGGGTGCACGAATGGCAAAACGTCATTATTTCGGATGAATCCAGGTTCTGTTTACAGCATCGTGATGGTCGCATCCGTGTTTGGCGACATCGTGGTGAATGTACATCGGAAGCGTGTATTTGTCATCGCCATACTGGCTTATCACCCGGCGTGATGGTATGGGGTGCCATTGGTTGCACGTCTCGGTCACCTCTTGTTCGCACTGACGGCACTTTGAACAGTGGACGACCCGTGGCTCTACCCTTCATTCGATCCCTGCGAAACCCTACATTTCAGCAGGCTAATGCATGACCGCATGTTTCAGGTCCTGTATAGGCCTTTCTGGATACAGAAAATGTTCGACTGCTGCCCTGGCCAGCACATTCTCCAGATCTCTCACCAATTGAAAACGTCTGATCAATGGTGGCCGAGCAACTGGCTAGTCACAATACGCCAGTCACTACTCTTGATGAACTGTGGTATCGTGTTGAAGCTACATGGGCAGCTGTATCTGTACACGCCATCCAAGCTCTCTTTGATTCAATGCCCAGGCGTATCAAGGCCGTTATTACGGCCAGAGGTGGTTGTTCAGGGTACTGATTTCTCAGGATCTCTGCACCGAAATTGGGTGAAAATGTAATGACATTTCAGTTGTAGTATAATATATTCGTCCAATGAATACCCGTTCATCTGCATTTCTTCTTAGTGTAGCAATTTTAATGACCAGTAGTGTAGATCGCCGCAGCGGAACGGAGGACCGAATCTGTCACTAACGCACCAACTTGCACTCTAGTTGGCATCTGTCACTCATGCGTAGCAGGACTTGCGCTCCAGGAGCAGTGAGGCTAAAGTGAACTACTATCGACGAGCATGTACCACAACACATGGAAAGATAAGTAGCTTCCTGTTCATGTAAATATGGAACCTTATTACTCCACGGGTGCAGTTGTGTTGTAGAACGAGGATGCCAGCCACCAAACAACATCCTTTCCCTTGCTTCTCATGGTACAAGACTCTACAGTGCCGACGAGGACACTACAAAAATATTCACAGCCTCATTGTCGAGTAATAGGTTTTCTGACTTTTTCTTACACCAGATTCGACTACATGACCACTAGAGAGGAACAGAGACAAACGGATAAATTTTTTGCATTTAGAGGAACATTTACAAGTTTTGCACAGTAATGCTGTGTAAATTATTATTCAAGTAGTAATTTGACAGTGGATTAGAAATTGGTAGCTTTTAGTAGGTAACGCCTAGTTGGGGTTTACATGAAATCCAAATCAGCTAAATATGCCACAAAAATTGGGCCCTCTACTATGTTGAATCTTCATACGTTTGCAACTTTCAGGTACACACAGGGAAAGATGAATCTACTGAAAAGAATCAAGGTGCTAGATTCCGAGTGGACCTCACATCTCCTTAAGGATATGGATATGATGTTACAACACAAGTTTTTACGAATGTCATTGAATCATAGGCTAACTGTGACTGGGGATCTTAGAAAAAATAAACTTGAAATCCATTTGAGCATCGACCAATGCCACTGAAACCACACTGCTCATCTATGAATACATTAAATGAATATTTAATCCTAGTATCGTACGTACATACAAAGAACAAGGCAGCGATCTTTTTGAGTTCTGAACATCATGATAACAATTGCGGCACAGCAAAGGAGGCACTATTCTATACTAGAATAAAACAGAAATTTCTGTTGGTACAATGAACTAAATGATAAATAAGCATTCATGCAATAAGACTACCAAGCGAAGGACATTTGTGCTGTTTTTGAACGTGAGTGATACAGCAGCCATAAATGTCTACGTTATTTGGAAGACGAAAATTCCTATCTGGAAAGAATGCTGAAGCTGAATGGAATGCCGGGAAACACGGAAACACCAATGAAGGAAATTCTGTTTGAAGAAGAGGGTTGGGTTTTGGGGGAAGAGACTAAATAGCGAGGTCATCGGTCTCATCGGATTACGGAAGGACGGGAAAGGAAGTCGGCCGTGCCCTTTCAGAGGAATCATCCCGGAATTTGCCTGGAGAGATTTAGGGAAATCACGGAAAACCGAAATCAGGATGGCCGGACGCGGATTGAACCGTCGTCCTCCCGAATGCGAGTCCAGTGTGCTAGCCATTGCGCCACCTCGCTCGGTGTGAAATAGGAGGAAATTGGGAGATATTTATTTTCTTAAGAAAAGGCTTGACTTCAGCATATTTGAGACATTCGGGAATAATCGTCGTCATTCCATTCTACACCTGATAATCGTTATTCGCAACTGCGAATTCATTTGATGTGCACTTTATATACGTTCCGTTGCTAATGCTCCCACCTGCTGTCCTTTCGTGGCTATTGCACAGTGACGTCGAAGACAGACGGTGGACCCATTAATTTGATCAGAGGTCCAGATTGACGAAGGTATACCAACAAGTAGACAGAACAAAGATTGTTCTGAGTAGCTGAATCCACTGAAGATGTTTTTATCCCACCGCCATCAACGAGACGATTTCCTGCCGTGAATCTAGGTACTCCTTTAAACTGTGAAGCGTCTGTCGACTGCGAGAAGCTACTCAGGCTAATAAAAGAAATCTACATAACAATGACGTAGTAAGAATCACAAGTAGTCAAGGAGAACTTTGAATCACTGTCACTTGCTAAAACTTATACCGAAAGGCCAAGATACGCAGCTCAGTGACGTCGAGGAAGAATTGTGCACCGCAGCCACTACAGATAATATAATGGGGGAAGCTACTGTCGAACTGCCAAAAAGAGCTGGCCTGACTGAATAGTAACGTCAGTCAACGTTAGCCGTTCAGAGACAAATTTTCGGATGCTTTCAGATCCGGCTTGGAGAAAAGACAGACCAAGCGACCAGTGTTTAAACATCGTACCAACAATGGGGATCATCATACTCACTGGGGATCATAATACATTCAGTCAACTCTCGAATAGGATGTCGCGGCAGAAAGAACGCTTATTCGGGAGGAACTGGAGACGACGTCTCGGAATTACATCATTGACCCCTCAGAGACTCCTTGGTATTTCCTATAGTCCTTGTAAAGGACGACCCATCGCTTTTCCGCGTCGACTACTAACGATTAATAAATAAGAGCACCCGTGTGGTATTTGTGAAAGTCATGACCAACCCTGACTTAACAGTGCCGTAAGCCGTGTGTACAATGAGCTTAGCGAATTTTTTTTTTTGGATTGAAACACTCATATCCGTGCTGTGCCTACAATAGGAAGATGAGAATACACAACTCATGGCCTCCACGTGAATAGGAGGGGAAAATCCGTTTAACTAAGGATCCTGCAGAAAGAATAAGGGGCCACAAGCACATAAAACGAAATCTCTGTGATTACTGGAGTCACAGACGCACATACACTCCTGGAAATGGAAAAAAGAACACATTGACACCGGTGTGTCAGACCCACCATACTTGCTCCGGACACTGCGAGAGGGCTGTACAAGCAATGATCACACGCACGGCACAGCGGACACACCAGGAACCGCGATGTTGGCCGTCGAATGGCGCTAGCTGCGCAGCATTTGTGCACCGCCGCCGTCAGTGTCAGCCAGTTTGCCGTGGCACACGGAGCTCCATCGCAGTCTTTAACACTGGTAGCATGCCGCGACAGCGTGGACGTGAACCGTATGTGCAGTTGACGGACTTTGAGCGAGGGCGTATAGTGGGCATGCGGGAGGCCGGGTGGACGTACCGCCGAATTGCTCAACACGTGGGGCGTGAGGTCTCCACAGTACATCGATGTTGTCGCCAGTGGTCGGCGGAAGGTGCACGTGCCCGTCGACCTGGGACCGGACCGCAGCGACGCACGGATGCACGCCAAGACCGTAGGATCCTACGCAGTGCCGTAGGGGACCGCACCGCCACTTCCCAGCAAATTAGGGACACTGTTGCTCCTGGGGTATCGGCGAGGACCATTCGCAACCGTCTCCATGAAGCTGGGCTACGGTCCCGCACACCGTTAGGCCGTCTTCCGCTCACGCCCCAACATCATGCAGCCCGCCTCCAGTGGTGTCGCGACAGGCGTGAATGGAGGGACGAATGGAGACGTGTCGTCTTCAGCGATGAGAGTCGCTTCTGCCTTGGTGCCAATGATGGTCGTATGCGTGTTTGGCGCCGTGCAGGTGAGCGCCACAATCAGGACTGCATACGACCGAGGCACACAGGGCCAACACCCGGCATCATGGTGTGGGGAGCGATCTCCTACACTGGCCGTACACCACTGGTGATCGTCGAGGGGACACTGAATAGTGCACGGTACATCCAAACCGTCATCGAACTCATCGTTCTACCATTCCTAGACCGGCAAGGGAACTTGCTGTTCCAACAGGACAATGCACGTCCGCATGTATCCCGTGCCACCCAACGTGCTCTAGAAGGTGTAAGTCAACTACCCTGGCCAGCAAGATCTCCGGATCTGTCCCCCATTGAGCATGTTTGGGACTGGATGAAGCGTCGTCTCACGCGGTCTGCACGTCCAGCACGAACGCTGGTCCAACTGAGGCGCCAGGTGGAAATGGCATGGCAAGCCGTTCCACAGGACTACATCCAGCATCTCTACGATCGTCTCCATGGGAGAATAGCAGCCTGCATTGCTGCGAAAGGTGGATATACACTGTACTAGTGCCGACATTGTGCATGCTCTGTTGCCTGTGTCTGTGTGCCTGTGGTTCTGTCAGTGTGATCATGTGATGTATCTGACCCCAGGAATGTGTCAATAAAGTTTCCCCTTCCTGGGACAATGAATTCACGGTGTTCTTATTTCAATTTCCAGGAGTGTATTTAAGATTAGTCAGGTTACACACAGCACTGAGAAAAATTGTAGCAGAACGCGAACGTATTATACAGGGTGGTCCATTGATCGTCACCGGGCCAAATATCTCATGAAATAAGCGTTAAACGAAAAAACTACAAAGAACGAAACTTGGCTAGCTTGAAGGGGGAAACCAGATGGCGCTATGGTTGGCCCGCTAGGTGGCGCTGCCATAGGTCAAACTGATATCAACTGCGTTTGTTTTTAAAATAGGAACCCCATTTTTTATTACATTTTCGTGTAGTACGTAAACAAATATGAATGTTTTAGTTGGACCACTTTTTTCCGCTTTGTAATAGATGGCGCTGTAATAGTCACAAACATATGGCTCACAATTTTAGACGAACAGTTGGTAACGGGTAGGTTTTTTAAATTAAAATACAGAACGTAGGTACGTTTGAATATTTTATTTCGGTTGTGCCAATGGGATACATGTACCTTTGTGAACTTACCATTTCTGAGAACGCATGCTGTTACAGCGTGATTACCTGTAAATACTACACTAATGCAATAATTGCTCAATGATGTCCGTCTACTTCAATGCACTTGGCAATACGTGTAACGACATTCCTCTCAAAAGTGAGTAGTTCGCCTTCCGTAGTGTTCGCACATGCATTGACAATGCGCTGACGCATGTTGTCAAGCGTTGTCGGTGGAACGCGATACCAAATATCCTTCAAGTTTCCCCACAGAAAGAAACCTGGGGACGTCAGATCCGGTGAACGTGCGGGTCATGGTATGTTGCTTCGACGACCAATCCACTTGTCATGAAACATGCTATTCAATACCACTTCAACCGCACGCGAGCTATGTGCCTTATATCCATCATGTTGGAAGTACATCGCCATTCTGTCATACAGTGAAACATCTTGTAGTAACATCTTGTAGTAACATCGGTAGAACATTACGCAGGAAATCAGCATACATTGGACCGTTTAGATTGCCATCGATAAAATGGGAATCCTTCCTCCCATAATGCCACACCATACATTAACCCGCCAAGGTCGCTGATGTTCCACTTGTCGCAGCCATCGTGGATTTTCCGTCGTCCAATAGTGAATATTAGGCCGGTTTACGTTACCGCTGTTGGTGAATGAAGCTTCGTGGCTAAATAGAACGCGTGCAAAAATCTGTCATCGTCCCGTAAATTCTGTTGTGCCCAGTGGCAGAACTGTACGGGACGTTCAAAGTCGTCGCCATGCAATTCCTGGTACATAGAAATATGGTACGGGTGCAATCGATCGTGATGTAGCATTCTCAGCCCCGACGTTTTTGAGATTCCCGATTCTCGCGCAGTTTGTGTGCTACTGATGTGTGGATTAGCCGCGACAGCAGCTAAAACACCTACTTGGGCATCATTTGTTGCAGGCCGTGGTTGACGTTTCACATGTGGCTGAACACTTCCTGTTTCCTTAAATAACGTAACTATCCGACGAACTGTCCGGACACTTGGATAATGTCTTGGATACCGAGCAGCATACATAGCACACGCCAGTTGGGCATTTTAATCACAATAGTCGTACACGAACACGATATCGACCTCTTACGCAATTGGTAAACGGTCCATTTTAACACGGGTAATGTATGACGAAGCAAATACCGTTCGCACTGGCGGAATGTTACGTGATACCACGTACTTATGTTTGTGACTATTGCAGCGCCATCTATCACAAAGCGAAAAAGTGGTCCAACTAAAACATTCACATTTCTTTTCGTACTACACGACTGTGTACTAACGAATGGGGGTTCCCATTAAAAAAAAAACAAACGCAGTTGATAGACGTTTCCGCGTGATTGCTACGGTCGCAGGTTCGAATCCTGCCTCGGGCATGGATGTGTGTGATGTCGTTAGGTTAGTTACGTTTAAGTAGTTCTAAGTTCCAGGGGACTGATGACCTCAGAAGTTAAGTCGCATAGTGCTCAGAGCCATTTGAGACGTAAAGCCTTGTGTCGATTTTCTAAAGTGTGTTCTGCCACGTATGATTTTTCTGGACAGCGTAGGCGTAAGCACCTCTGTAAGCACCTCTCGTGTTCCGTCCGGTGGATTTTGGGATAACGTCATAAAAGAAGCTATTGAAATGAAAACCTATGAAAACACCATCAATAGGGACGGCGGTTTGGAACTCAGCGCAGCCTGGGACCCGGCCATCGTGATGTTAAAACGGACGCGATGGACGCGGGATGAAAACATTACCATATATGGCGAGGAAGAGAGCACCAGCGACGTCACAGGCAGCAGTGGGGCTATATAACGGTGCTGCCACGGCGACACAGCAGTCAGTCTCACCACTTGACAATGACTGAGGGGAGCTCGGTCGAAAGCTCTTGAGATTTTAACCCCCTGACGCGGCTGGAAGCCCGAGAAAATTTTATCAGTCGTGCCGAAGTTGTATATTGAACATACTCTTAATAAATGTTATTGGTTATTTCGCATTATCTTGCCACATTTCTGTTCCAGTGCTGCCATTTATGTTAATAATCTTCGCGTGTAATTGCCTTTACATCTACATACTCCGCAAGTCACTGTTAGGTACGTGGCTGAGGGTACCCTGTACCACAACTAGTTGTTTCGTTTCCTGTTCCACTCGCAAATAGAGCGACGGTAAAGCTGCTCTCTGTATGCCTCCGTATGAGCTCTAAATTCCTCGTATCTTATCGTCGTGCTCCCCAAATGTATGTTGGCCTCAGAAAGCTCGTTCTGCAGTGAGCATCATATGCCGATTCTCCAAACTTTTTCAGTAGTGTTCTTCGAAATGAATGTCTTCTTCCCTCCAGGGATTCCCACTTGAGCTTGTAAAGTTGATGCATTAAGTTGTTCTGAAAAGCGGTGCTGATATTCAAGACAATAAAAGCGGGTTAAAAGCAGTGAGCTATTTGGGGAAGTTATCCTTGCTCGAGACTGCATACAGCACTGCATTCATAAACTAACACACGAAGAACGTTGAAACATATGCAAGAGGATAAAATGTTCTCGGGTTTCCAACCGCGTCAATTGGTTAAAACTACACGAGCTTTCGGCCAAGCACTCCTTGGCCATTGTCAAGTGTTATGACTGCTAGTGGGCTGTTGGTGCGCCCTTATATACGCTAGCTGCCGGCTGTGACGTCACTGGTGCCCGTGACATTGCCATATATGGGCATGTTTTGAGTCGGCGTTCGATGTGCCCTCTTCAACCGCGCGATCGCTGGATCCCACGCAGCGCTGAGCTGTAAGCCACCGTCTCTATTCAGGGTGTTTGCGGTAATTTTTGTTTCAATAGCTTCCCGTATTAAACTGTCCCAGAAGCCTTTAGTGCGAGCCATGACAGAGGTATCGCCAAATTTTATGTGGTGATCGTTTTCTAACGCATGCTCAGCTAACGCAGATTTCTCTAGATAGCGTAGGCGATAATACCTCTCATGTTCTTTCCTGCGTTGTTCCACAGTGCGTACTGTTAGTCCGATGTACTTCTGGCCACACTCACAAGGTATTTCGTAAACTCCAGGTGTTCTGAGACCTACAGCGTCTTTAACTGGTCTCAGTAACTGACGGATTTTCGTTGGAGGCCGTGTAACGCTGCGCTTTGTGCACACACGATACTCATTAAAGCCTGTACTATGGTAAGTTGACGGGCTTCATCTTGTGAGAAAGGATTTTTGTATAGATATTGACCGCGTGTACCTGAATGGAGGCAAATCAGACTTACATCCACTCTGTAATAACAATGATACGTCAAGCAAGTCCGAAATGCAACTACACGTCAGGACGGACAAGAAACATCACAGATGCTACCAATTTGTTAATTATACGGTCGCCAGCCTAATTAGGCATTAACTGAGTTTCTTCCCTGTACAAGTTGATCTACGTTCAAGCACAACACGTAGTAACACAGCATAATATGGTAAATTTTAGAACCAGAAAATCTATTGAACTGATAATTTCACTTTCTGTACTGATAGGGATAAACCATAAATACATAACACTACACTATAATGTTTACTACAAAACTTCGTACTGTTTATTGATCTGATTAAAATCGGGCATAGGTTACCCTAGAAATAGCACTTTCGAATCACACACACAATGTCAATTTTGATAAAGGTAAAAAACTGATAAATTTTGGTTTCTATTTTGGCTTTGACTTTGCTGGTCAAATCAGTTTAGAACACTTCAGAATTCAGATGAATAAAAAAAGGGGGGGACCCTGAAACTGTTATGATCACTGTATGAAAAAAAATTAATTACTGAAATCATTGTGTGCTCAAAATTTCCACTATATGAGTTACTACTCTTTTTGTCTTATTTCCTGCTCATTTAAGTACTATTATATCAGCCTCAAAATAATTAAACTTCATTTCTAAATCGATATCAAAATTATCTTCCAACTTTGTTAGACCTTTGTTATTCGCCTATTAGTTCATTAACAAAAACAGTTCTTTAAACATCATTCTAACACAGCTAGGTCTGCAGGTAATTATTGTTAACACACACTTTAATTTTTCATCTCAGGGCACTCGGATTGCACAACATTTGGAAAGGACCCTGTCTAGGTTAGTTGTGAGGATAATTAAATGATAGGACAGTTCTGGTAAAATTTAAGTTGTTATTGAACAGTATGGAACAAAAGTAAGAATGGTCCACACGAATACAGTACTAAAAGTTTCAACCTGTTTGTATCGATATGGCGGTTGGCGAGCGGCGAGATGGCGAGGCACAGAGCACACATACAACCACAGCAATGGCTCTTGATGTATCGGCACTTCACTTCTTCATAGCGTCGCAATACTTTTCCATTTAGCGCCTATGGAATTTTGCCATGCTGTATAGGCGTATAGGCGTCGGAACGGCATGTCCGAGGCTCAATGAAACTACGTCTTCCAGGAGACCCTCCTCGATCCAGAACGTGTTGCTCAGACCAATGCCCAACTCCGACTACTACTGCTGAGCCCGTTATGCGGTGCAGCGCCCGTGTGCATTTTCCCGCGCTCACCTGCCATCCACCTTTTACCGCTCCCCTACAGACAGGGTATTCACCCGAGGTTTTGCATTCTACATATCCTAATACATTGCCTATGTATGGACCAGACGTACAATTACAATTTTAACATCTTACAATAGTTTCAACGTTTCTTACATTTCAATTCTGTTATAATATTGCTTGAAATTTGACATAAACATTAATATTCACATGGAAAATTGTTTACAGTTTCTTTAACATAATGGCATGAAACAAAAAAAAGATGAAATCGGAACATCGATTACACTAATTTATCAAAAAATCAGAAAAAAATATTATTTGTACAATAGTATAGCGTTGTTGTTGTTACACATGCCCCTGTTTCCAGTAAATTTCACTAAGTGCAAATTTGATGGGAACACTGATCTCTATATTTATACAGGGGTTCTGAATCTTTGCATGAATGTGTCATCGTAAAAGTTTATTCCACAAACTTCCTTTCACTCACATTATACAGGTCTATACTTTTTTAATACACCGAGAACATTTACTTATCATTTACTTAAGTGCCTTTGGCACAGCCCAACCTCCTATCACAACATGATTTAAATAGCAAATTACTCATTATTTATTAAATTTCTCAAAGAAATAATTTCAAATTCTGGAACACTAACTCTTAACAATAAAGCAGATACAAACACCTATATACACTATAAAACAATTTGTTGCTGCTTGCACTGAATGGCAGTCCATTTCCTTATTTACTAATAAACACAATAATATTTAGAAAATTACTACACATATTTGCTGCCTATTATTCAGATTTGGGCAGTCCATTTCGCACCATTTTATCACATCTCCTGTACCACACATACAATTCTCCTTTGACTATTTATCTGCCCTCTTTGATTTTTGGCAGTCCTTTATATGATGACTCATATACTGCCCTCTTTGGTTTTCGGCAGTCCCACCTTTTATCTGGCTTACAGCATTTGCTTTTTCTTTTCAACCCTTTTCTCCATATATCTGTACATTTATAGGACATTTGGTAATCTGAAATTCACATAACTACATTAGCACACTGACATTAGTATACATACATTTGCAAAGATTTGTTACATTTAGAATTAAATGGTTTCAGCATAAGATACAGCACATTTACTGCAAGTTGCTCTCTTAGTGTACTTAGGTCACTCACTCCTAGGAACATGGAGTTTCAGGTCCACAACATTTCTTACACCTAAAGGTCTTCTGGATTTCGGGTAGATCAGGTAGCAAGCATTATCGTGTGGAATGTTCTGTATTACATACGGTCCATTATAAATATATTTTAAATTTGGAAATTTCATAGTTCAGTTCACTAGATTTTTCGCGGGTTTTTAGAAGAACATAATCTCCAATTTTAAATTTTGAAACTTTCAGATTTTTATCATGTCTTTTAGACCTAGATTCAGCTTTCTGCTTTGCCCTTTTTCTGACTAATTCTTTCTTTTGACTTAACCCCAAGCTTGTACAAGGTGGAAACTCTAGTTTTTCCTCCATTAAACTTTTACCTCTGCTGCCTAACAAAATTTCTTCCGGTGGGAACCCAGTAGTTTCATGATGTAAGGCGTTCATGACATTCTCAAAGTCCAATATAAATCTGCCCCAGACTCTAAATCATGCCCCTTCCTGTTTTTTCCGCAACACACCTTGGTCGACTGTGACATCGTCCCAAGATACGTTCCTGACCTGTGAATCATTTATATCTGGTGGTTTTCTCGGTTTCTGGAGTTCAAAGTCTTTGATTACTTGAACTCTTTGCAAAATAAACACTGAGTCATCAGGTGGCTCTTTCTCTCTGTGTTCAGTCTCAACATCTGGGTTTTGTTTTGAAACTTCGTCATCAATAGGTACAATATCGCAATTAGCTGTATTCCCATTATTTTCACTAGTACCGAAATATTCGTCATCTGAACTATCGTGAGAATCCGACCATTCTGGATCGCTTTCGGGTTCTAACATAAAAGCTTTTCTGAAACAGGCACTAAGTTCTTCCTCTGCATTTTCATCAGGCTTTGATTTTAACTCAGTATCTTCTTTTGACAAAACGGCCTCATTATCAGCTTTACTCACCTCCACTGTTACTTCATATTTAGTGTAATCCTCGTGGACTTCAATTACTTTTAGGTAATTACCTGCCCCTTCTCCACGGTGCCTTTCGGTAGCTGCTTGTACTGTTGGCGGATTGGTAACAGAAGTTACTTCTTCGTCAATGCTTAGGATTTCATCCTCCAATTCTTTCCTATCTTTAACCTTTGTCCTATCGGCAGCACGCGTACTTTGCGCGGCGCTATTTACTCTCTCCTCTTCAAATTTGGGCCACGTCACCTTATCGACGTCCCTACTATGTCCTTTATCACTAATTAACCTCCTTGCCTCATACTGCTTCTTCAAATCCTCCCACTCACATTGATTGAGGCCTTCGTACAGATCGTCGATCTGCACACGCCAATTACTTACTTCCGCTAATTCATTCTCGCCATTTACTTCATTGCTAACACTGCTAACCTCACCTCTCTGTGTATCCACTGTTCCATCTACTATTTCCTTCGCCACGGAATTACCACTCGTAATGTATTCACCAGTTCCTACGGTTATGTTCGTACCTAATGCTGCCGCATTGCTAACGGCTTCTCTCTGAATAGCTGTTCTGCTAGGCTGGGCCGTTGCCCTCTGATGCTCCACTCGCCTGTTAACATGTAGCACTCTGCACAGCGAAGGTGAGTCATCTGCGCTCGCACCTGACGCTTGTTTCGCAACAACACGTTGCATCGTTCCACGCCTGTCTCTAACCTGTCTCAGAATTTTTACTGTCAGTCCGGTAACATTTCTTAAATCGGGGCCGGTATGTATTGTCCGCTTCCGTTTGGCCCGCAACGTTCGCGGAAATCATTTTCCCGCGTCGTTATTATTTTGCGCAGTGTACACTCTACCGCGACTTAGATAACTCCCTCTTCCTATGCCTCTTTGTATCACGTTGACGCGAAACCCATCGCCGTCATTTCTCTCGTCATTATTACGATTATTCCTGTTACTATAATTTTGATAATTGGCACGACTTTCGCGCCAATGGTCTTAGTCCTCGACCCTTTCGAGAAATGCTTGGAAGCTGCGATGATTGCTTCGCACGTATCTCTTTGAATATTCTGGAAGCTTTTTATATAGCTCCCATATGATTTCTGAATCGGATCTTCTTCCTCTTAAATGTCAACTTCCGGTACCAATATTCGCAGAAATCTTTCAAAGAATTCCTGCCCCTGTTATCATGAAGTTTGGCCATGATAAACTCGCGCCACAAATGATCCTGTTTTTGTTCGGACCAATATTATTTCGTAAACTTTCGTTTAAATTCTTCGAACGTCATTTGTTCGGTATTCAAGTTAATTCCCCAGCGCTTAACGTCACCTGCTAAGGCGCTAATTACTACGTTTATCTTTTCCTGGCCAGACAAGTGTTAAGGAAACATCCTCTCGCAATTTTTGATGAAATCTAACGGATGCCATCCGTTATGTTTCTTGGCGGGATCGAAGCGTTCCTCACCTTCCAATAGCTTCGTAAGTTGTGTGCCATTATAGACAACACCAGGCCTATCTTTAATTTTACTGTCAAGATCAAAAATTTTGCCTTGAATTTTCGAAGTATTAACTAGAGGCTCTACTTTCTCTTTGATGTTGAGAATTTCAACATCAAACCTACTATTAATGTTGCCAATTTCCCCCTGCATAGTATTCATATTTTTGTTAATTGTGTCAATTTCAAATTTCATAGTATTTACTACAGAGCTTAAGCTACCCACTTTTTGTTATACCTGTTCTATTTGTTTACTAATTTTAATTCCTTGTTCTTCGACCTGTGCTTTAAGCTGACCAACGTGTGTTTTAAGCTGATCATTCTGTCCTGCAAATTGTTTGGTCAATTGTTCAAATAAATCGTTCATGCTTAAAATTTTCACACTGTCTTGTTCTACGAAATCGGTGTGTTCCGATGCTACATTAAAATTTTCTTTCTTTATCTGTGGTGAATCAAACATGTCAGTGGATTCGTTCACGTACCCACTATCATCTACAAAGTCATCCTCTACTTCTTGTTTTATCCCTTGCTGTGTTCGAGGCAATCTCGACATTTCAATCTGTTCGTTAACGTGTGCGTGATATTGTATGTACGCCAATTGTCTTCCGCTAACGCCATCTGTTATCTGGCCGCGTACACTCCTGTCATTCCCAGCCGCATTTTCCATTACGCTCGGCACATCTACCGTGTCTACGTTCCTGTCCATACTGAATGCAAATTACACCTCTCCACCGTACTTGACGTTCACTGCTATTTACTTTACTGAATATTATTACAATTCGTGCCACTGAACATCCACTGTTCGGTATTCACATTAATTTGTGACCTACAACAACTGGATGTCCTGTCACCGGGAGCCACTTGTAACGCTGCACTTTGTGCACACACACTACTCATTAAAGCCTGTACTATGGTAAGTTGACAGGCTTCACCTTGTGAGAAAGGATTTTTGTATAGATATTGACCGCGTGTACCTGAATAGAGGCAAATCAGACTTACATCCACTCTGCAATAACAATGATACATCATGCAAGTCCGAAATGCAACTACACGTCAGGACGGACAAGAAACAACACAGAAGATGCTACCAATTTGTTAATTATACGGTCGCCAGCCTAATTAGGCATTAACTGAGTTTCTTCTCTGTAAAAGTTGATATACGTTCAAGCACAACAACACGTAGTAACACAGCATAATATGGTAAATTTTAGAACCAGAAAATCTATTGAACTGATAATTTCACTTTCTGTACTGATAGGGATAAACCATAAATACATAACACTACACTACAATGTTTACTACAAAACTTCGTACTGTCTATTGATCTGATTAAAATCAGGCGTAGGTTACCCTAGAAATAGCACTTTCGAATCACACACACAATGTCAATTTTGATAAAGGTAAAAAACTGATAAATTTTGGTTTCTATTTTGGCTTTGACTTTGCTGGTCAAATCAGTTTAGAACACTTCAGAATTCAAATGAATAAAAAAAGGGGGGGACCTTGAAACTGTTATGATCACTGTATAAAAAAAAATTTAATTACTGAAATCATTGTGTGCTCAAAATTTCCACTATATGAGTTACTACTCTTTTTGTCTTATTTCCTGCTCATTTAAGTACTATTATATCAGCCTCAAAATAATTAAACTTCATTTCTAAATCGATATCACAATTATCATCCAAATTTGTTAGACCTTTGTTATTCGTCTATTAGTTCATTAACAAAAACAGTTCTTTAAACGTCATTCTAACGTAGCTAGGTCTGCAGGTAATTATTGTTAACACACACTTTAATTTTTCATCTCAGGACACTCGGATTGCACAACATTTGGAAAGGACCCTGTCTAGGTTAGTTGTGAGGATAATTAAATGATAGGACAGTTCTGGTAAAATTTAAGTTGTTATTGAACAGTATGGAACAAAAGTAAGACTGGTCCACACGAATACAGTACTAAAAGTTTCAACCTGTTTGTATCGATATGGCGGTTGGCGAGCGGCGAGATGGCGAGGCACAGAGCACACATACAACCACAGCAATGGCTCTTGATGTATCGGCACTTCACTTCTTCATAGCGTCGCAATACTTTTCCATTTAGCGCCTATGGAATTTTGCCATGCTGTATAGGCGTATAGGCGTCGGAACGGCATGTCCGAGGCTCAATGAAACTACGTCTTCCAGGAGACCCTCCTCGATCCAGAACGCGTTGCTCAGACCAATGCCCAACTCCGACTACTACTGCTGAGCCCGTTATGCCGTGCAGCGCCCGTGTGCATTTTCCCGCGCTCACCTGCCATCCACCTTTTACCGCTCCCCTACAGACAGGGTATTCACCCGAGGTTTTGCATTCTACATATCCTAATACATTGCCTATGTATGGACCAGACGCAAAATTACAATTTTAACATCTTAAATAGTTTCAACGTTTCTTACATTTCAATTCTGTTATAATATTGCTTGAAATTTGACATAAACATTAATATTCACATTGAAAATTGTTTACAGTTTCTTTAACATAATGGCATGAAACAAAATAAAAGATGAAATCGGAACATCGATTACACTAACTTATCGAAAAATCAGAAAAAAAATA
Source organism: Schistocerca serialis cubense (assembly GCF_023864345.2). Taxonomy (NCBI): domain Eukaryota; kingdom Metazoa; phylum Arthropoda; class Insecta; order Orthoptera; family Acrididae; genus Schistocerca; species Schistocerca serialis. The sequence goes on along the minus strand of NC_064640.1, from coordinate 174,907,022 downwards.
ATATTTGTACAATAGTACAGCGTTGTTGTTGTTACAGCCTGAAGATCGATTTGATCTTTTGTCTTTTCAACAGGCGGCTTATCTTGCTCGACACAGAGCCACAGAATGGCAGCAAAGCAAGTTTCTTCTCCTGCTCTTCGTCGCTGGTCTTATTCTGATATTTCCCAGAAATCACTTCTTTCACTGGATGGGTGCTGTAGCCGTTATTCCTGAAAACCTTGCGTAGGTGGCTCAGTTCGTGGGGCAGGTTGCCGTCGTCTGATATTACTCTTGCACGATGCACCAATGTTTGCAATACTGTGCGCTTCTGTGCTGGATGATGATGGCTGGTAGCGTGCAGGTACAGGTCTGTGTGGGTGGGTTTTCTGTAGACGCTGTGGCCAAGGCACCCATTTCCTTTACGGTGGACAAGGACGTCGAGGAAGTTCAATGTATTATCTTTTTCCACCTCCATGGTGAACTGGATATTTCTGTCGGTGCTATTGAGGTGTTCCAAAAACTAGTCTAATTTCTCGCGTCCGTGTGGCTAAATGACGAACGTGTCGTCAACGCATCGTAAGAAACACTTAGGCTTCAATGGCGCAGTATCTATGGCAGTATCCTCAAAATTCTCCATGAAGAGGTTTGCAACAGCTGGAGGCAACGGGCTACCCATTGCTACGCCGTCTGTCTGATCGTAATACTGGCCGTTGTACACGAAGTAGGATGACGTAAGTGTGCCTAAATAGCTCGACCACGTCACTTATAAAGTACCGGGAAATTAGATCCAGAGAATCTTTGATAGGCACATTCGAAAACCGCGCCACTACATCAAAACTGACCATAGTATCGTCCTCACTAAGGCGTAGACGGTTGATTCTGCTGATAAATTCTGCTGAGTTTTTTATGTGATGTTCGCAGTGTCCCACATGTGGAGCGAGGAGCTTGGCCAAGTACTTCGCCAGCTTGTATGTTGGAGAACCTGTTTTGGACACAATAAGGCGAAATGGTGTCCCGTCCTTGTGTATCTTCGGTAAACCATAAGCAGTAGGTGGTCTAGGCGCCTGTGGGAGAAGATTCTTAACCACACTGTCTTCCACTGAAGATCGCTTAAGAAGTTCTGATGTGTTTCTTACTATTCGTGATGTCGGGTCGCGTGGGAGCTTCCGATAAGTATCTTCGTTCAGTAGCGGACAGAACTTCCCATCATAGTCCTGGAACTCCATAATTACGGCAGCATTGCCCTTGTCAGCGGGAAGTACCACAATGCTTTCATCATTACGTACGGCTCGAAGGCCGTTGCGCTCAGCTCTGGTCATGTTGGATGCTGGTAACTTCGCCTTTGTCAGTATACGGCTGGTATCTCGCCGTATTTCGCCCGCTGTTTCATGTGGGAGCTTGTGGACTGCCTGTTCAGCACCGCTTATTATTTCACAGACTGGAATGTCCCGCGGTGAAGGTGCGAAATTAAGTCCTTTCTTAAGTGCCGACATTGCACACGCGTCTATATCTCTCGCCGTCAAGTTGATGACGGTGCGTTCTGAAGATCTGTGGTCGGCACCATGTTGTTGTTGCGAAAGCCGGCCGAACTTTCCTTTCTGCTTCTCTGTAGTTCGTTTCTGTGCTGACGTCTGTTGAGAAACCGTAGCAGCGTCGACCCATTCCCAGTCCAAAACTGTGAGTGTTCTTGATAACTGCAGGTGCAAGGCCATAAGAGCACGTCCATTTGCATCCAGCTGTTGCCTTGTGTTGTGAATCCTTTCTCGTAATAATGCAAAGCTGGCACGACGAAATATCCTCCTGGTGGCAGCGGTGTTGATATGATGGGATACCGTAGCAAATCGTGGAATGGTCTTCTCGTCGCGGCAGCGCAGAAGGAAGGCTTGCGAACTTAACAAATTTGCCTTCTTGACACGCAGCTTTCCGAGACGTTTTACGCTGCGCCACGTTTCCTCCCCGCAGAGGTACGTAATGTATGAATGCAGAGTCTCGCGGCGATAACATTGAACAAAATGTTCTTGGGTTTCGAGAGAGCACATCGAACACAGACTCAAAACATGCCCATATATGGCAATGTCACGGGCACCAGTGACGTCACAGCCGGCAGCTAGCGTATATACAGGGCTATTACAAATGATTGAAGCGATTTCATAAATTCACTGTAGCTCCATTCATTGACATATGGTCACGACACACTACCGATACGTCGAAAAACTCAGTCTTGTTCGGCTGAAGCCGCACTTCAGGTTTCTGCCGCCAGAGCGCTAGAGAGCGCTCTGACAAAATGGCAACAGGAGCCGAGAAATCGTATGTCGTGCTTGAAATGCACTCACATCAGTCAGTCATAACAGTGCAACGACACTTCAGGACGAAGTTCAACAAAGATCCACCAACTGCTAACTCCATTCGGCGATGGTATGCGCAGTTTAAAGCTTCTGGATGCCTCTGTAAGGGGAAATCAACGGGTCGGCCTGCAGTGAGCGAAGAAACGGTTGAACGCGTGCGTGCAAGTTTCACGCGTAGCCCGCGGAAGTCGACGAATAAAGCAAGCAGGGAGCTAAACGTACCACAGCCGACGGTTTGGAAAATCTTACGGAAAAGGCTAAAGCAGAAGCCTTACCGTTTACAATTGCTACAAGCCCTGACACCCGATGACAAAGTCAAACGCTTTGAATTTTCGGCGCGGTTGCAACAGCTCATGGAAGAGGATGCATTCAGTGCGAGACTTGTTTTCAGTGATGAAGCAACATTTTTTTCTTAATGGTGAAGTGAACAGACACAATGTGCGAATCTGGGCGGTAGAGAATCCTCACGCATTCGTGCAGCAAATTCGCAATTCACCAAAAGTTAACGTGTTTTGTGCAATCTCACGGTTTAAAGTTTACGGCCCCTTTTTCTTCTGCGATAAAAACGTTACAGGGCACGTGTATCTGGATATGTTGGAAAATTGGCTCATGCCACAACTGGAGACCGACAGCGCCGACTTCATCTTTCAACAGGATGGTGCTTCACCGCACTTCCATCATGGTGTTCGGCATTTCTTAAACAGGAGATTGGAAAACCGATGGATTGGTCGTGGTGGAGATCATGATCAGCAATTCATGTCATGGCCTCCACGCTCTCCCAACTTAACCCCATGCGATTTCCTTCTGTGGGGTTATGTGAAAGATTGTGTTTAAACCTCCTCTAGCAAGAAACGTGCCAGAACTGCGAGCTCGCATCAACGATGCTTTCGAACTCATTGATGGGGACATGCTGCGCCGAGTATGGGAGGAACTTGATTATCGGCTTGATGTCTGCCGAATCACTAAAGGGGCACATATCGAACATTTGTGAATGCCTAAAAAAACTTTTTGAGTTTTTGTATGTGTGTGCAAAGCAATGTGAAAATATCTCACATAATAATGTTATTGTAGAGCTGTGAAATCGCTTCAGTCATTTGTAATAACCCTGTGAGGGCGCACCAACAGCCCACTGGCAGTCATAACACTTGACAATGGCCAAGGAGTGCTTGGCCGAAAGCTCGTGTAGTTTTAACCAATTGACGCGGTTGGAAACCCGAGAACATTTTATTCAATGTTATCGCCGCGAGACTCTGCGTTCATACATATGCAAGAGGAAATTAACCACAGCCAACCGATTCAATTTTCACCCAAAGAAGTTGCGTTCGTAGCGCAATCCTGTCCGTCATGGAATTACCACACACTGGTATACTAAATTCATACTTACTCTCTGTGAAATCTTCCCGAAACGAATAGCTGAGGGCTACTTTGATGTTACACCACATGCTTCATGTGGTCAACTTGGTTTACACAGAGTGTAAGTCCACAATAATTTTGATGATTAAAGTAAATTACATCGAAACGCAATTTACAAAAGAAAAACCTCGAACTGGTTACTATCGTCTTACTACTAACCCGATGGGTCAAACAATTGTATAAGCACGTGGTACTGGTGTCACAAAGTACACCCCACGTGGGTTGAACATAAATAAAAGTTGCTATATTGAAAATACTGTCAAGACGAGACGTTATAATGTCACTCACATTCGCATTTAAGATTGATGTTAGAGTTACAGATGATCTACACGTGGTTCCACTTTACTCACAAAGTAGAGACAAAGCAACTACTGGTAGACATTCTGAACTTCAGACTCGAATTACACTGCGTTGCAATTTAAGATAACATAAGGTATTTTAGATCTAAACCTGAAATAAAGGTGATTAAATTTTCAGTTAGGCTGAACTTAAGAAATCCATTGTTCTACGGACTTAGCTGAGACGTGCTCAGCCGGAGATCTTACCACTTCAGGCGCTCGCCGCGTACAGACTGGCGTGGGCCCCTACCGAGGGTACCACACAAATACAAACGGAAGTGACCAGAGAGGCAGCTTCCTATACCAACAGCTTCGTTTGAGAAGTTACGAGAAAGCGCCAGACAACAGGCTGTACTGCGCATGCGCAGCTACGATAACATAGGCAGCCCATGTTTGGTGCTTGCTCTGCTCATACGCTTTTCGTCGTATTTCTGGTGGGGCATCACGTGACCATGTGTAGCCTTGCGGCATGTTGTTGAGAGGACATACTGAGTTGTACTTAGAGCAATTGTTTTATTACATCCCACACAGATAAAGGATGCAAATATGGAAGCAGTTCTTGGCAAAATATCATTTCAAAATTAGACTCCACAGTTGGAAGTACCATAGAATGTTGCCCAGGGGGTGACTTTGACAGATTTTTTTTTTAATTCTTACTCTGCAGTATTGTTATGTAGCATTTCCAACAGGTTTACGTCTACAAAGCACTGCAAAAAGCTAGTAGGATGGAATACAAATTTCTTGCAACAAAAAGACAGTTTCTTGTGTGGCTTACACCGGAATAAAGGACAATAAATTTCATGACTATTTCAAAATGTGAAAAAATTAACATGGTTGTCTGTGAGGCAAAGAAACTGTACAACTGACAGTTTGTATTCTACTCTACGAATAAATATGAAGCCATGTGGGGAGTTAAAACGATAAAACATGGTATGTTGCCAGTCTAAAATTTAGCGTAGAATGGCATTCTATAAATTTAAGACGTAAACACAAATTAAGAAACATCTTCAGGCCTAGAGGAAGCACTAGACAAGTACCTTGTGATCGAGAAACACTTTCACAGAAGGCACATTTGTAAAATTCTGCTACAGCTGTCATATTTGAAACAAAATATTTAGTTCAAAACTACTGACCAAATTTGCCTACTTAGTCAGCTTCAAGTCAGTGTTTATGTATGTTCGTAAGTATATAGCATTAAGAGATCTTACAGTGTCATAAAAGGACATCAGAGACTTCTCCAGAAGCATCGGAATTTCATAAGCCATACTAAAATGCTTCATTCCGTTCTAATTGCACATATCCATGTCCAGTTGCACTCTGAAGTACATGATATTCAGCTTTTCATGTGGTTCTCGTGATACCAATTTTCTTGGAGGTCCAGTACAGTATTCTCATGTTTGGTTCTTTATTATGGTATAACGTCATTCATCCCAGAAAATGAAAATTTGCACTTTAAATTGAATGGGGTTGAAAGTAGCCAATAGTGAGGAGTGAAACACTTCGTTTCTAATAAACTAACTGCTTCAGCGGAAAAAAATTAACTGAAGATAATTTCTCTATAAAACAGACAGAAATAGCATCATTAAGACATTAATGGTTGATTGCTAATAACGTGGAATTAATATAAGATCAGAAAATTGAAACTGCTAACTTATTTTGGTCTTTCATGGTTATGAGAATGTATATTAATTCACTTGATGGCTCCCGGCCACAGAAAGCTGTTTTGTTTTCATTTGACGTGGGAGCTGTAAACGAAGACACGAAACATATAAACGGCCGGGTCACGTGGGGTAGGACCCCCCCCCCCCCCACTATAACTCAGCTTGCTCTGCGCATGCGCGAACTGGCAGCTTGGACGCGCCAGGAAAATTTTTCCGGGTAGCTTCTGGCTACTTGCTGCTACTGCTCATACAGCAAACAGCCACGCTTCAAGTAGCCAGAAGCGGGAGGAAGGCACTGCTCATACGCGAATTCAGCTCTGCGCATGCGCACGCGCACGAGCCCGCTGGCAACTGCTCTTACGAACCTAACATGGCAAGGGACGGACAGGACCGTACCAAGAATAGAAACCTCTTTGCTTTTAGAAAGCGTAGCTACCTATTCCGACGTTGGTCCTTCTGTTCTCTAGCAGACCGGCTTGTCTGCTACCATCGAGCATGCAACTAGAAATACATTTGCTCATTCATCCTTTCACACAGAAGGGAAGGGGGATGACAGTATCTTATTATATACAGTATATAAAAGAAAGCGTATGTAGGTTCCGTATGAGACTGTGTGACATGAATTACACATAAACTGTGTTTTAAAGTGTAGTAGTGTGACAGATTTTTCTTGATTATGTGTAAAAGTAACACGTTCCACTGCTCAGTCTCCTCCCAGATAGCCAGAAACACCACAGTAAATTTAGAAGTTGAATTTATGCCGTAAATGACAACAGATTTAAGAAATTAACATGAAAGGAACCCAACAGAGACCTTTCAAGCTCACGAAGCATATCTCTAACACTTGAATCCTGATCGAACCTAGCGGTAACAAATCTAGCAACTGGCCTCTGAATTGCTTCGATGTCTTCTTTCAATCCGACCAAGTGCGGATCCCAAACACTCGAGCATTACTCAAGAATAGGTCGCGGCAGAGTCCTATATGCGGTCTCCTTTACAGATAAACTTCACTTTCTTAAAATTCTCCCAATAAACCGATGTCGAACATTCGCCTTCCCTACTACCATCTTCACATGCTCGTTCCATTACATCTCGCTTCGCAACTTTACGCCCAGATATTTAAACGACGTGACTGTCTCAAGCAGGACTGTAATAACGCTGTATCTGAACATTCCGGGTTTGTTTTTCCTACTCATCCGCATTAACTTATATTTTTCTACATTAAGATCCAGCTGCCATTCACCACACCAACTAGAAATTTTGTCTAGGTCAACTTGTATCTTGTACCTACCTACAAAAAATGGTTCAAATGGCTCTATGGCGCTATGGTTGGCCCGCTAGATGACGCTGCCATAGGTCAAACGGCTATCAAATGGTTCAAAGGGCTCTGAGCACTATGGGACTTGACATCTGAGGTCATCAGTCCCCTAGACTTACAACTATTTAAACCTAACTAACCCAAGGACATCACACACATCCACGCCCGAGGTAGGATTCGAACCTGCGACCGTAGCAGCCGGGCGGTTCCGAACTGAAGCGCCTAGAACCGCTAGTCAATGGCCGGATATCTGTCTACAGCTAATTATCTTAGACACCTTCCTGTACGCCACAGCATCATCAGCAAACAAACGCAGACTGCTCCCCACCTTGTCTGCCTGACCATTTATGTGTATAGAAAATAACAACAATCCTATCACACTTCCCTGGGCCACTCCTGATGTTATCTCTGACTCCGATGAACACTCGTCGTCGAGGACTACATACTGGGTTCTGTTACATAAGAAGTCTTCGTGCCAGTCACATATCTGGGTGCCTATTCCGTATGCACGTACCTTCGTTAACAGTCTGCAGTGGAGTACCATGTCTAATGCTTTTCGGAAATCTAGAAATATGGAATCTGCCTGTTGCCTTTTATCCATATTTAGCAGTACATCATGTGAGAAGCAAGCTGGGTTTCACACGAGCGATGCTTTCTAAAGCCGTGCTGATTTGTGGACACAAACATTTGGGTCTCTATGGGGAATTTATTATATTCGAACTCAGAATATGCTCTAGAATTCTGCAGCAAACCGATGTTAAGGACAGTGACATGTAATCCTGCGGGCATGTTATTTTGCCCTTCCGATCAACAACAGTCACCCGTGCTTTTATCCAGTCGCTCGACTCCTTGCGTTGGTCGACAAATTCGAGACAAATGCAAACTAAGTAAGGGGCCAATGACATAGAGCACTCTTTGTAAAACCGAATTCAGATTACATCTTTAAAACGTGTAGCAGTTTTCTGCTGCTGTGTATGTCTGGACTGAATTAATAGTGACATTCAATTACAAAATTCTCAACAATTTCCATTCATTCGTTTAGTGTTTCCGTTTGTATAGACTCTACAAAAGTTTGAAGGCATTGTTCTTAACTGAAGAAAAGACTTATTTCACGTGGTCCATATTCTGTGCAATGCTACAGCTCACCATCAGCTTGACAGCTTTAAAATCCTGTGACTGCAGCTTAGTGTCCGCCTCCATAGCTGAGTGATCAGCATAGATGGGTGTCATGCATTGGACCTGGGTTCGATTCCCAGTATTACCAGGGTTTTTCTTTGGTGGGAGGTGTAATGAAGGGTGAACTCTATGTCGTGATGCTTACCGAGAAGTTGCGGCTCCACTGGCCACTCTACGTGCCTTGAGCGTTAAGGGGCTGGACGGGGAGCTCGATTACAACTTAATAACACATGAAGTTGGAGGGAGAAAACTGCTGTTGTCTTCGAATGCCTGGCCAAATATACATATACAACGTGAAATGCGTGAGACACATTAACACAGAAACGAGAAGTTAGCCTGCTTGTCTTGGCTTTATTCCGTAATACCATATATTATAATTTTTTGCGATTGCATTTCGAAGCCAGGTAGTTTCGGCTCCTTTCTTTGATGACTTGATTACTCCGAGTTGAATTCTATTTCCCAAGAAACTACAATCCACGCACGTATTTGGTATAACTCACTGATCAACCAAAAAATTATGACCACCTTATTAATAACGTGTTTTTCTATCTTTGAAACGAAATACAGCATCGATTATGAGAGGTATGTATTTAAAGTCTTTATTAGGTTTCTGGAAGAACGAAGCGTCAGATGTCTGTGCACAGGTCACTCAAGTCCAGTAAATTGCGGTTCGGTAGTTAGTGGGTGCAGAACTGGCGTCCGATAGCGTCCCAGATTTGTTCCATAGGGTTCAGATAGGGCGAATTTGGTCTGAAAGACATTTTATTTTGCACAAAGTGCGTTAACACTACATGCACTATAGTGATTGGTTACTAATAATATAAAAGCAAGTAACGCATGTGGACAGATTCTACCTAAATCTATGAACGCAGTTGTACTTTCCAAGAGGGGATTTTGATTCTTAGTCATTCTGTTTGACAGTTGTAGGTTTTTTATGAGAAAGAAAACTTCCACACCACGAGCACTGCTCGCTTTTCAATTTATAGACAGACTATATCTCTCCAGCATTTCCTGAGGAGAGAAAATATCTTCATTGTGATCGTGTTTATACATTGTAGTTATTTTCAGTTTATTAAGTGAGTGATTTTAAGTGGATGTTTATGTAAAAGACGTTCCAGCGAATAATGGCTGAGAAGTGTTTGTGAGTGATGATGTTGTGAATGACCTACGTAGTGTTGGTTGGAAGGGGAATGGACTGGTAAATGACACCTTGCTGCAACTGTCGCTGACAGCATGTTGTAAAGGTGTGACACTGTGTTGTATTCTCTTGTTTGCACATTAATGAATGACGAGAAAGTTACTGCACTTCTTACCTTTAATCGTGCTACAGGTATACTACATAAACCGCTACTATTCAGGAACTGATGATACTTGGAGAAATGGTTCAAATGGTTCAAATGGCTCTGAGCACTATGGGACTCAACTGCTGTGGTCATTAGTCCCCTAGAACTTAGAACTACTTAAACCTAACTAACCTAAGGACATCACACACACCCATGCCCGAGGCAGGATTCGAACCTGCGACCGTAGCAGCAGCGCAGCTCCGGACTGGAGCGCCTAGAACCGCACGGCCACCGCGGCCGGCGATACTTGGAGAGTGGGTACCACTGAATGGAGCGACTTACCAGATATCGACAATATGTTTCGCAAGATGGGTGTGAATATGTAAGATGGAATGTGATTGATCATGTTCAAGTCTAGATCAGTAATCTGCTTAATGCCCTGCTTGACTTATATTAAAATATAAGGTGCATTCAAAGAGAAACAACATTCGGGAGGACAATGATTCAAACCCATGTCCGGTCATGCTGGCTTAAATTTCCCGTGATTTTCCGAAATCACTTAAGGCAAATGCAGGGATGGTTGCTTCGAACCGAGCGAGATGGCGCAGTGGTTAGCACACTTGACTCGCATTCGGGAGGACGACGGTTCAATCCCGTCTCCAGCCATCCTGATTTAGGTTTTCCGTGATTTCCCTAAATGGTATCAGGCAGATGCCGGGATGGTTCCTTTGAAAGGGCACGGCCGATTTCCTTCCCAATCCTTCCCAATCCTTCCCTAACCCGATCTTGCGCTCCGTCTCTAATGACCTCGTTGTCGACGGGACGTTAAACACTAACCACCACCACCACCACCACCACCACCATGGTTGCTTCGATAGGGCACGGCCGCTTTCCTACTCTGTCCTTTCCTAATCCGAGCTTTTGCCCCGTTTCTAATGATCTCGTTCTCAATGGAACGTTGAACACTGACCTCCTCCTTCAAAAAGAAACGAGATGGAGGTTGTAAAATGAAAACGGCTCATAGGATCGTAATATCATTGTCTTTAGAAGAAGGTGCGGTTTCCATAAGAGCGCAGAGGTCCCAAAATAGCTGCTAGAGGGGCACAGGCCACACCCACGTGACGGTAGAGTGAGCACCAGCACGCATTGCCCGTCCACTGAACTCACTCGTGCTGAAAACAGTGAAATAGAGGCTTCGAACAAAGAGCAAAGGGATGTAGTGCTTTCCTGACAGCGGAAGGAATGTGGGAAACGGGAATCCATCGAAGAATGGCGCAGGTGTACAGAAGGTACTGTACTGCTACTGCAAGTATAGTGCACGCAAAATGCCGTGGCCGGTAGATGCGCAGTCAGCTGGATAAACGTGGGGAGAGCGGAAGTGGTGGGGGTTCGCTCAGAGTGCTGTAGGGGGAAGTGCCGTTCTAAACTGATGCCTACACTCACATTTTTGGTAAATCTTAAGCGGGGCCCCTCTACGCCCACACCTGCATGGCGACCATTCACAATGATTTGTCACCTCTTCTTTCGTTAGTATCTAAAAAGAATTCCGCCGAAAATGCAGCGATATAGTTGCTCCTGGTTTGTTAACCATTTGTAACTTTCAGAGAAGAGTAACAAGTGGGGAATTTGGAGTAAAACCTACATATTTCTCTTGTCGCCATGTTCAAATCGGTTCCTTTTGCCAAAACTCAATGGAGCTTACACAGTCTCACCTCACAAACATGTTGTGCAGACGCAACTGCGAGAGAATTCTGTAACAGTGGTTTATTAAACGACGAACTGAGGAAAAGTGAGGTCAGCATCTCAAGAAAAAGGGCATCCTCGGTACAAAATAAACGTGTAATGACTTCGCTTATGTTGTTCCAAAGCCCATAGCATTTCTCGTTTGACCAGCTATCGATCGCCCTTAAAAGTTACATTCTTTCATCGGGAATGTCTGTTGTTAGTGGAATAACACGGTAGAAAATGAAGTTTTGCACAATAGCCATACAGCAAAATACTCTCCCATTTGTGTGCTATCATTTGCCAAAATCTCGTTTCAGTGTAGCAAACCATTTATGGAATATGAGGAATGTTTTGGATATTTCACTCTGGCTTTATCGCTGGCGCGGTGCGAGCGCAAATGAGTGCGCAACCTCAGGTCAATTTTCTCGAGATTGGTGACAGATAGAGACCTCCAGCCAAGTCTAAAGAAAAATTCGATATGTCAGCGAAATTTCATACGCAGCAACACATTATATAATACGCACCAGACGCAAAATCATAGCGCCCCCTATTTTTCACTGCAAACATTTCGAATTTTGCGAGGTTTTTTATTTCCACGTAAATATCCCAATAACTATGACCATTAACGAAATGATGGGCACGTGATAATGAACCTGACATGTAAAGCTACAAGTAATGCAAAAATGAATTTTTTTTACCGAATAGTTCCTGTAAAACCGTCTGAGAAAGATTGCAGGGCGTGTGCGTCGATTCCGTCGTCGCCGACCGGCCGATAGGTGGGAAACGCTTGTCGGCCTCCCCCTCAGAACAAACGAATGAACTCGCCCAGCTCTCGGACGAAAACTGGTCACTGCGCATCGGCCCCCATATCCTTCGCGAGCTACACTATGTGATCAAAAGTATCCGGACACCCCCAAAAACGTAAGTTTTTCACATAAGGGCATTGTGCTGCCACCTACCGCCAAGTACGCCATATCAGCGACCTCAGTAGTCATTAGATATCGTGAGAGAGCAGAAAGGGGCGCTCCGCGCAACTCACGGACTTCGAACGTGGTCAGGTGATTGGGTGTCACTTGTGTCATACGTCTGTACGCGAGATTTCCACACTTCTAAACATCCCTAGGTCCACTGTTTCCGATGGGATAGTGAAGTGGAAACGTGAAGGGACACGTACAGCACAAAAGCGTACAGGCCGACCTCGTCTGTTCACTGACAGAAGAGGGTCGTAATGTGTAATAGGGAGACATCTGTCCATCTGTCCACACCATCGTACAGAAATTCCAAACTGCATCAAGATCCACTGCAAGAACTGTGACAGTTAGGGGGAGGTGAGAGCGTAAACATTGGACGATTGAACAGAGGAAAAACGTTGTGTGGAGTGACGAATCACGATACACAATGTGGCGATCCGATGGCAGGGTGTGGGTATGGCGAATGTCCAGTGAACGTCATCTGCCAGCGTGTGTCGTGCCAACAGTAAAATTCGGAGTCGGTGGTGCTATGGTGTGCTCATGTTTTTCATGTAGGGGGCTTGTTTTCTATGGCACAATCACAGCATAGTCCTACGTTTTAAGCACCTTCTTGCTTCCCACTGTTGAATAGAAATTTAGGAATGGCGATTGCATGTTTCAATACGATCGAGCACCTGTTCATAATGCACGGCCTGTGGCGGAGTGGTTACACGACAGTAACATCCCTGTAATGGAATGGCCTGCACAGATTTCTGACCTGAATACTATAGAACACCTATGGGATGTTTTGGAACTCCGACTTCGTGCCAGACCTCACCGACCGACATCGATACCTCTCCTCAGTGCAGCACACCGTGAACAGTGGGCTGCCATTCCCCAAGAAACCTTCCAGCAGCTGACTGAACATGAGCCTGCGAGAGTGGAATCTGTCATCAAGGCTAAGGGGTGGGCCAGCATCATACTGAATTCCAGCATTACCGATGGAGGGCGCCACGAACTTGTAAGTCATTTTCAGGCAGGTGTCAGGATACTTTCCCTCACATAGTATATACCAAAGCGTGGCGCGAGCAATCCAGGGAACAGCGGATGTCTTTGGTCGATGATGCATGGTCTGCAACGCCACACCGTTATGTCCAGCAGGTGGATACCTTCAGTACATTAGACCGGCGAGATATAGAGGAAGGCATTATTGCATAACTCGGTTTGAATGTCGGAATTACTCATACCATCATGAAGGGGAGACTGAAATTTCGCGAAATGTGCGCCCACTGGACGCCTCAGAGTCTTCAACCATTACAGGAAGCATGTCGATTGAGGCTGTCTCTTGAAGATCTGAAGTGCTATGCCGAGGGAGGAAATGGGTTATACGTATCCAGTGGGTCACTGGAGACAAATCACGGTGTCATCACACTCAACCCGAGTCAAAACGACAAAGCCTCCAGTGAAAGCGTGCAAGATTGCTGCCATCCAAGACGCACTATACCCCTTTGCTCTTCTTTTGAAGCCTTCATGTCACTGATTTCAACACGACGCGTGCACATTCTCGCTCTGTAGTCACGTAAGTGTGCGCCCGTGTCCCTCTAACGGCGACTTATGGCCCTCAGCGCTCTTTTAGGGAGCGTATCTTGTTCTGATAGCAACGACATTACAACCTTCTCAGCGATTTTCATTACACAGCGGCCAGCTTTTTTAAATTTCTTTAATGCATCTTACATATGAGGGTCCATAACAACTTGGTCTCTTACTACTGTAGCAGATGCAGTCAATTTAAGCCTCTGGGCCTCTTCAGATATTGGTGTAGCTGAGTTTTGGGAGATTCAGTTAGTATCCCTCGTGCTGTGAAAAGTATTTCATCGATTGTTTTTGATAAACATTGCTGGAGAAAGTCAGCGATCACAATGTAATATTTGAAATTAATTATAAAACAGTTTAGATAGCAATGGCACAATAGTTAATAGGTCACCGGCTTCGATCATCACAGCTGTATTTAATAGGGGATATACATTAAAAGGATAGACAGAAAGACCTTAAAATCAGGTATACAAGTACAAAACATAGATATACCCATATTGGTGTCTAATATACAATCCTGGAAATTGAAATACGAACACCGTGAATTCATTTTCCCAGGAAGGGGAAACTTTATTGACACATTCCTGGGGTCAGATACATCACATGATCACACTGACAGAACCACAGGCACATAGACACAGGCAACAGAGCATGCACAATGTCGGCACTAGTACAGTGTATATCCACCTTTCGCAGCAATGCAGGCTGCTATTCTCCCATGGAGACGATCGTAGAGATGCTGGATGTAGTCCTGTGGAACGGCTTGCCATGCCATTTCCACCTGGCGCCTCAGTTGGACCAGCGTTCGTGCTGGACGTGCAGTCCGCGTGAGACGACGCTTCATCCAGTCCCAAACATGCTCAAAGGGGGACAGATCCGGAGAGGTTGCTGGCCAGGGTAGTTGACTTACACCTTCTAGAGCACGTTGGGTGGCACGGGATACATGCGGACGTGCATTGTCCTGTTGGAACAGCAAGTTCCCTTGCCGGTCTAGGAATGGTAGAACGATGGGTTCGATGACGGTTTGGATGTACCGTGCACTATTCAGTGTCCCCTCGACGATCACCAGTGGTCTACGGCCAGTGTAGGAGATCGCTCCCCACACCATGATGCCGGGTGTTGGCCCTGTGTGCCTCGGTCGTATGCAGTCCTGATTGTGGCGCTCACTTGCACGGCGCCAAACACGCATACGACCATCATTGGCACCAAGGCAGAAGCGACTCTCATCGCTGAAGACGACACGTCTCCATTCGTCCCTCCATTCATGCCTGTCGCGACACCACTGGAGGCGGGCTGCACGATGTTGGGGCGTGAGCGGAAGACGGCCTAACGGTGTGCGGGACCGTAGCCCAGCTTCATGGAGACGGTTGCAAATGGTCCTCGCCGATACCCCAGGAGCAACAGTGTCCCTAATTTGCTGGGAAGTGGCGGTGCGGTCCCCTACGGCACTGCGTAGGATCCTACGGTCTTGGCGTGCATCCGTGCGTCGCTGCGGTCCGGTCCCAGGTCGACGGGCACGTGCACCTTCCGCCGACCACTGGCGACAACATCGATGTACTGTGGAGACCTCACGCCCCACGTGTTGAGCAATTCGGCGGTACGTCCACCCGGCCTCCCGCATGCCCACTATACGCCCTCGCTCAAAGTCCGTCAACTGCACATACGGTTCACGTCCACGCTGTCGCGGCATGCTACCAGTGTTAAAGACTGCGATGGAGCTCCGTATGCCACGGCAAACTGGCTGACACTGACGGCGGCGGTGCACAAATGCTGCGCAGCTAGCGCCATTCGACGGCCAACACCGCGGTTCCTGGTGTGTCCGCTGTGCCGTGCGTGTGATCATTGCTTGTACAGCCCTCTCGCAGTGTCCGGAGCAAGTATGGTGGGTCTGACACACCGGTGTCAATGTGTTCTTTTTTCCATTTCCAGGAGTGTATATGCATGGAGCATGAACCGTAGAATGATATCAGTAAGCTGACGGAGAGAGTAGTACAGCTATTCCTTAAATACTGCAGGTTCCACCTACAGTGGCAGCATCATGTCAGCGTTAGCCAGTCAGGTGTAAATCAAAATAACTATATACCGAAAGATGCACTTATTAGTAAACGGAACGTCGAACGTACGTAGAATAATTTTACAATAAAAATGGAACAGCTTGTTAATACAGCTATTGTCAAATATAATAAGAACTCTAAAAAGGAACAAGTAAACATCACATTCGTTGTGAATAGGTTGGAAAAATGATTACGATATTGTCGGTTTCCATTGCGATGGTGGACGGTGTTACGAAGATGGAGCAACAGGAGACTTTCAAAGAGATGACTGCGAGTATCGACAGGTAATGTCCAGCAGACGACCTTGCATAGGTGTACGAAGTAGGTGGTTACTATGGAGACGGAAAATGCTGATCTTGGTAGGTTTCCTCTGAAGCAGCCACAAACATAGACTGATAAAACTTCGGAAAGAACGCCCCATAGATGCAGTCCCAGGATTCAAATAATCAATATCTGTTAATGTAGGTATCGGTTTATAGTAAAGAGATGTAGATGATAATATGCTAGCAGATAAAGACAGAAGTATGAGAGGCCAGCAATATTAAAGAATACGTGACTAGATTTCTAAAATATATAATGCGATAACTAGTTGAAAACACAAATATTATCGAAAGTAGTAAATTAAGTTAATTAAATGAAGAAAAAGTATAAATTAAAAATGCAGTGTTGGCGGAATAAGCGCCGTATCATTGTGTGTGAAGTCTCAGAATGATCTAATGAATATGTTTCGCTAAATACATTACTTTGAGAAAAAAAATGAGTGGCGCTAAATAAAGAAGCTAAAGTGCAAAAATATGTCACAATCAAACGTTACAAGTCTACACTTGATTGGCGCGATATTTTGGTTAAAACTGGCGTTTTTACTAAACATTAAAGGCGCTAAATATTGGACTGAGAAATATGAAAATTCTTATGTATCATCAGTTTCATCTGAAAACATTACTGTCTGACTCCATTAAGCTACCTCTATTAGTTTTCAAGTTATTTACTAAGAACCTAATTTGGAACAAAAACGTCCTTATTCATAATAGATTAAGTATCACTTCTATTTGTAATAGAAAAAAACTACTTACAACACTCGATTACAATAGTGCTATAATTCAGCTGTACCTAGTTTAAAGGATGTATTGTAAATAACTATGAATACAAGGACTCTTAAAAGAGGCAGTTCAGAGGTCATGTTCTACTGTTGTTTCCGTTCTATAAATTCTAGCTGACAAAGTTTACATGTGGTCGAGATAAAACTTTCAGTAACTAAAGACAACTTAATTTCACTCATGCAAAAGTTAAGAAGATTGTAATTTATCAAACGACAGAGATACGAGTAATACGTGTCCGAGAAAGGGGTCATTTAGATGCTGCTGCCTGTGCCTAGAGCTGTCGATACCAGATGTTCCGTTCGGCAGTGTGCTGCGCCCAAATATAAATATGGCCAGAGAGGCAGCGAGAAGAGACACTTTGCACCGAGAGATCAGTCTGTCCGTATCATTCAAACGCCTGTGAGCGCTGTGACTCTGACTCGGATGACGTCACAGCCAGACAGCTACCAAAAGCGATTTCGCTAAAAGTAGGAAAGGAGCTCGCGCGGACTGTACACCGTCTTCGATCGCATAGTTTTCACGGAAGTAATTGTTTGTGTGCCCCCCATAATGTTGACAAAACCGGGTGGCAAGTGGCGAGATCGTTTTCCATTTTCAATGCAATCAATTAACTTTTGTGAATAGAAGTCAAGGCGATAGATCACTTTATCTGGAACTCCTCGCAGAGGTCGCCTCTGAGCAGCTGACAGTGCTGTTTCCGATAGGGAGATCATTATTATTATCAGGAATATTATGTTGTTTTGTGCTTGTGAACTTTTACTTAATATACCAATATGTTAAAACTCAAAACTTTTATTCATAGTCATGGTTCCTGATCTCGCTGAGTGAATAACAACTAGGAACATTTTCGTTCAGTGCATACAATGAGTAATGCGGGCTTGCGGTCTGGGAATTATGGTCAGTATGTTCTCCATTGCTTTCCGGTTGACCGCAAAAAATTTTTTTCAGGCTTTTGTAAACGCCGAAGACTATTTTATTAATTTACCCGCCGCTGCATAAGATAACTGATCTGAAGTGCCAACTATTTAGACAATACAATAACAGTAATACATAATTAAGTAAGAAAATTATATGAAATTAAAGAAAAAATATCATGGACCATTATATTTAAATAAAAAATAAAGAAGCTCTATAATATGGATGAGAATGAAATGAGTGTGAAACGTCCCCTTAGAAAAATTAAACATGACTGTGTTTAAACTGCCACACAATATTTTTAGCGCAACGCAATCTGACTTCCAAAAATCCCTACAAAAGAATGGCCCTGACTAACATTAACCTATACCTTTCACAAATCACTTACCTCAAAAAATCTTCGTTACTCGAACAATTGCAATACAGCGAGCGCCACTACTGCCAGCTAAATAAAAGATTCAAACTACTGAAGGCACTAACTACTGATAGGCATAGTTAGCAAATGAAAGATTTTGATAGAGAACAAACAATGTATTTACTTTAATAGTGTTCAAAAGTCGTTATATATATATATATATATATATATATATATATATATATATATATATATATATAGCAGTTCATGACATCCATTCTTACAAATGTACTGTTTCTGATGGACACACGTCCAGATCATCCGCTCTCAAAAATCCGCCATCTCACTTCCCCACACCCACCACTGCTGGTGGCTCACCTCCAACTGCGCAACGCTACACGCCGTTAACAGCCAACTGCCCAACACTACAATGGCAGACAACAATGCAAACTAGCCACAGACTGCACACAGCACAGCCAGTGATTTTCATACAGAGCGCTACGTGGCATTACCAATAAGAAAACCTAAACAGCCTACTTACAAGTGTGAAAAAGGGTGTTGAACAGATATGTACGGTTATAAAATCAAGAAATCGGAGTAAGCATTCTAAAGCAGACCGCAAAAAACTCAAATGCATGTCTTTGAAGTCTAGCTGCTCATTTATAAGAGATAAAGGTTCGTTTTTGTTATGTGAATAGATTTAGACTTATTCTAACGAATTAAAAAATAGCTCTTTAGCTACGTTATGTAAAAGTTTCATATTTTTAGAAATGCAAACTTAAGAGTGATGTTCATCAAGATGCTGACCAAGCAAGGTTTGGAACGTGCAGTACCAGTAGTATGCATTCTGAAACGCATTAAAAAGTTACTGCCACTTTGTCGAACGTATTTGCTATCGCAGTTGTTGCCATTGTTTTTGTAGATGCCAGAATTTTGGTGTTTATCAGATTCGCTAGGCTGTTTCTTAACACATTATAAGAAACCGAAATTCCTTCACATTACAAAAAAAAATATTTATCTGGTATAAACGAGCAGCTAGACTTTGAAGACAAGCATTTGTTTTAGGTTTCTGGCGATCTGCCTTAGGATGCTTGCTCTGATGTCTTGATTTTAAAACAGTACACAACTGTTTTACACCCTTCTTCACACTCATTTCATTATGACTCGTATTATTGTGGTTCTTTTATTTTATTTAAATTTAATGGCTCACGACATTTTTTCCTTAATTTTATATAATTTACTTACATATTGATGTAATATTGTTACGCTGTATAAATAATTGTCACATTAGGTTAGTTATAGCACTGAATTTTTAATTCTTATTTTGTTCTTCATGGAATTAACTTAATTTACTACTTTTCTAGATTACTTATGTTTCCAGTAGTTCTCACGTTATATATATGAGAAACATGGACACGTATTCTTTTTTAATATTGCTAGCCTCTCATACTTTTGTCATTATTTGCTAGCATATTGCGATCTACAACTGTTTACTATAAATCAATACGTACATTGACGGATTTTGGTTATTTAGATCCTGGGACTTCATCTAGGGAGCATTCTCTACTAAGCTTCACCAATCGATGTTTGTGGCTGTTCAATGGAAACCGCCAAAGATTAGAGCCTTCCAACTCCATAACAACCAACTACTTCGTACATCTATCCAAGGTCGTCTGCTAGGCATCACCTGTCAATATTCACAGCCATCTCGAATAAAATTCCCCTGCTGCTCCATCTTCGTAACGACGTCCACAAACTCCATAGAAACTGACAATATCGTAATCATTTTTCCAGCGTGCCCTAGAGGGCAACCTCTGCATAACGACTGTGACGTTTGTTTCCTTTTTAGAGTTATTAGTATATTTATTTGACAATAGCTGTACTAACAAGGAGTTCCTTCTTTATGTTTTGAAACTTCGTAGCTAATTTTAAGTTCCTTTTATGTATCCGTCTAATTTGTACTAATTTATATATATTGTATTATACTGCAGTTGAAGATCTGAACATGATCATATTCTGATCGAAATAAGTCACCTTTTAATAAATGTTCTTTTGAGATCTAGATTGTTTTATAATTAATTTCAGATTTCGTTGATTGATATTTGGGATAGTGAAATCGACATTGTCGAACAGAAAAGTTACACATGGGACATACATTTCATTGTGGTAGACATGACACCTCCACCTGTTCATAATAACTCACTTAACTGAAAATAAGTACTCTCTTCGTTTTGTGAGCAGGCGAAATTATTTTTATCGAGTCATAACTGTGGGTTCTTTGACTGCTCCGGAAGAAGGCTGATCAAACTAGCACACATGAAATATTAGTTCACTTGTTAACATAAATGAATAAAAGATTTGCTTAACTTTGACACATTTCTTAGCCACAGGATTGCCTGATAACTTACAACTGTCTTTAACTGTGAAAGCATTACTGGACGCACAGAGTAACTAACAGTTCTCTTATAGTGCAAAGTTCAACCTTTAGTAAAGTGCATTTCATCACAAAGGTTAACTGTCATCGTCCAACACGATTACGTGACTGTCGTAGCTGAAGTCTGGAATTGGAACTGAGCTCTTGCATGCTCTGGAGCATATTGACCTCACAAGTTAACTGTACATTGTTGCCCACGCCGATTTGATTCATATTGATAGAACGTGTAGAGGATGCCTACGACTTCAACATATGTAAAAAAGGAAGGCGTAACTCTCAATCGTTTTCGAGAAAATCGGGTTTGAATATTTTAGGTGTGCATATACACTGTGTGGTCGCTACGAGCTAAGGAGGCCGTAACCGAACGAGTAAACGCTTGGTTTCAAATGTGAAGACCTCTGCAACGAGTCTCGCTTCCACTACTTGTGTTTTCCTACTATCCCACGTAATTCTTATAACTGGTATATTTTGATTGTGTAGATTATTAGAATCTAAGGAATCATTTATTGTTAACATAACCTTCACCTAGAAAATTCGGGTTTTTCTCTAACATTTTGGAAGCAGTTTACAATTAGAGCTGTATTCCTTGAGGTACATTTCAACCCACCATGAACCCATTTCCCCGGTATAGCTACAGTTACGTTATGACTCACTGTATGAACCCATTTTCCCGGTAATCCTGCAGTCAGTTGGGACCCACCAGAGACAGCTGCATGCTATAAGTTATGTGGCTCGTTGGACGTCAGATCTGGAGGCTGGAAAGATCTGGTTAGACTGAATAAGAGTCTCTGACCGTTCTTTCCACCAACCTGTTGTCTTCTAAAGTTGTGTCCCCAGCACAGAAGACAGTCGTCGGTCGTGGGATCTTCTTCAGCGGAAACTGCTACGCTGTCAATCTGAACCTGTGATTGTGCTTTTTGCGTGATTCCACTTGCCCAGGTTAGTCTGTATCTACAGATGGCAAGATTTGTAGTACTGACAATGATGGTAGGCGACACTCTTATTAATGTATCCTGTTTGGTTATTATTCAGATATTCACACATTTACTATGTCTTTTACAACACTCCACATAGCTTTCATAATAGTATGGTAACTTTTCCATCCAACTTCCAAAACATGATACCCATGTCCGGGTCTCCGGTATGCACTAGACAGTGAGTGTTACATATTCACAACTAAGTTTTTCTGTGCAAACACGGACCAAATGGAAGAGTTCCAAGATAAAGTTATAACACTGTAATTTTTGAGCTGTCGGAGGTTGAACAGTATTGGCAGGATTTAAAAAGGCCGTCAAAGGGAATTAGTCTGTCACCAAATAGAGCTTCTGTCTACACACATACCGATGGAATTTCGGAACACCACAGATAATTGTGAGAGGCTCTGCAATAGGTTTGTCAGAAGAACCAATCATATTGGACGGCACCCCTCTGATCCAATACAGAGCGGTGTAGCACAGTTGTTTGAACACTGGACTCGCATTCGTGCGGACGACAGTCCAAACCCGCGTCTACCCATCCTCATTTAGGTTTTCCGTGATTTCACTAAATCGCTTAAGGTTAATGCTGGGATGATTCCTTCGAAAGGGTACGGCCGCTTTCTTTCTCCGTCCTTCTCTCCTCAGAGGTTGTGCTCCGTTTCTAAGGATCTCTTTATCGACGGGACGTTCTGTACTAATCTCTTCCACCTCTGACTCCATAACAAGATGAATTCATAACTACCATGGCAGGCCTAGCTCGGTCAATGTGAATCAAGCATCTACGACTTAGCAGTGCCTCTCTCAGTTGCTGAAGTACGTTCTGGCATTCTTTGGACCACACAAGAGGAACTTATTTCTGGCGCAGGCGGTTAAGCGGAGTAGCTGTTTGCGCAGCGTTAGGAATAAATTTTATGTAATAAGTGAGCTTCCCCATGACTGATGGGAGCTCCTTAGTGTTACAGGGCGTCGAAGATCTCTAATTGGCGCCAAGTGCGATGTAGTTGGACGTACACCTTGCGCACTTATTACGTGACCTAAGTAACTCAATTCTTCCTGGAAGAAGGAACGCTTTTCGTTACTGCACTTTAAGCCAGGTGATGAAAGAACTTAAGACAAACAGTCTAAATTTGCTAAATGTTCCACTGACGTAGGACCCGTGATGTCAATATCATCCATATGGTTGGTACAAGAAAGGACTTTCGCAGGTAACTATTTAGGAACAGTCAAAAAACGGCAGGAATATCACAAAGCATTGTTGGCCTAGTGGTAACTGTATATATGCCTCTCAGTAGCAGCTGTACAGATGCCTCTCATAAATCCAACTTTGAAAAGTATCTGCCCTGTCCCAGTCTGTCCATCAATTGCTCCGGACGTGGGAGAGGAAAAGAATCCACTACTGTTTGTGGTTTCACTGTTGCCTTAATGTCAGCACACGTATACCTCCTGAAGGCTTGTTCAGAATGGCCTTGTGTGATGCCCACTGGCCTGCAGGAGTGGGTTTTATGACCCCATTGTCTTGCCATCTTTGCCATTCCCGAACAACTTGCTCACGCTTTGCATGAGAAACAAGTCAAGCGCGAAAAAATCACGGCTGTGCATTATCCTTCACAATACTGTGCGCTGCAAAGTCATTAGCCTTTCCTATAGCGGGTTCAAATACACTACTGGCCATTAAAATTGATACACCACGAAGATGACGTGCTACAGACGCGAAATATAACCGACGGGAAGAAGATGCTGTGATATGCAAATGATTAGCTTTTCAGAGCATTCACACAAGGTTGGCACCGGTGGCGACACCTACAACATGCTGACATGAGGAAAGTTTCCAAACGATTTCTCATACCCAAACAGTAGTTGACCGGCGTTGCCTGGTGAAACGTTGTTGTGATGCCTCGTGTAAGGAGGAGAAATGCGTACCATCACGTTTCCGACTTTGATAAAGATCGGATTGTAGCCTATCGTGATTACGGTTTATCGTATCGCGACATTGCTGCTCACGTTGGTCGAGATCCAATGACTGTTAGCAGAATATGGAATCGGTGGGTTCAGGAGGGTAATACCGAACACTGTACTGGATCCCAACGGCGTCGTATCACTAGCAGTCGAGATGACAGGCATCTTATCCGCATGGCTGTAACGGATTGCGAAGCCACGTCTCGATCCCTGAGTCAACAGATGGGGACGTTTGCAAGACGACAACCATCTGCACGAATAGTTCGACAACATTTGCAGCAGCATGAACTATCAGCTCTGAGACCATGGCTGCGGTTACCCTTGACGCTGCATCAGAAACAGGAACGCCTGCGATGGTGTACTCAACGACTAACCTTGGTGCACGAGTGGCAAAACGTCATTTTTTCGGATGAATCCATGATCTGTTCACAGCATCATGATGGTCGCATCCGTGTTTGGCGACATCGCTGTGAACGCACATTGGAACCGTGTATTCGTCATCGCCATACTGGTGTATCACACGGCGTGATGATATGGGGTGCCATTGGTTACACGTCTCGGTCACCTCTTGTTCGCATTGACGGCACTTTGACGCTACATTTCAGATGTATTACGACCCCCGGCTCTACCCTTCAGTCGATCCGTGCGAAACCCTACATTTCAGCAGGATAATGCACGACCGTATGGTGCAGGTCCTGTACGGGCCTTTCTGGATACAGAAAATGTTCGACTGCTTTCCTGGCCAGCACATTCTCCAGATCTCTCACCAATTGAAAACGTCTGGTCAATGGTAGCCGAGCAACTGGCTCGTCACAATGCGCCAGTCACTACTCTTGATGAACTGTGATATCGTGTTGAAGCTGCTTGGGCAGCTGTACCTGTAGACGCCATCCAAGCTCTGTTTGACTCAATGCCCAGGCGTATGAAGGCCGTTATTACGGCTAGAGGTGGTTGTTCTGGGTACTGATTTCTCAGGATCTTTGCACCCAAATTGCGTGAAATTGTAATCACATGTCAGTTCTATTACAATATATTTGTCCAATGAATACCCGTTTATCATCTGCATTTAATGGCCAGTTGTGCAGTTATCTGTACTTACTACATGTCAGGAACCTTAGGATGAGTCTCACAAATACTGGTTAATTATAACTTGTACAGAAACGGACGGCAGTTATAAGAATTTGAGGACGTGAAAGGGAAGCAGTGGTTGAGAAGGGAGGGAGACAGGGTTGTAGCTTATCCCAGATGTTATTTAATCTGTATATCAAGCAAGCAGTAGAGGAAACAAAAGAAAAATTTCGTGTAGGAATTAGTCCATGGAGAAGAAACAAAAACTTTGAGGTTCGCCGATGACATTGTAATTGTGTCAGAGACAGGGAAGGACTTGGAAGAGCAGTTGAACGGAATGGATTGTGTCTCAAAAGGAGAATGTAAGATGAACATCAACAAAAGCAGAACTAGGCCAACGGACTGTAGTCTAATTATATCAGGTGATGCTGAGGGATTTAGATTAGGGAATGAGACATTTAAAGTAGTAGATGATTTTTTCTGTTTGGGCAGCGTATCAACTGATGGTAGTCGAAACAGAGAGGATATCAAATGAAGACTGGCAATGACAAGGAAGGGGTTTCTGATGAAGGGAAATTTGTTAATATCGAGTATAGATTTAAGTGTCAGGCAGTCTTTTCTCAAAATATTTGATGGGATTGAAGCCATGTATGGAAATGAAACATGGACTATAATCAGTTTAGACATGAAGAGAATTGAAGCTTTTGAAATGTGGTGCTATAGAAGAAAGCTCAATATTAGTTGGGTAGCTCACCTAAGTAATGAGGAGGTACTGAATGGAAGTGAGGAGAAGAGAAATTCGCCGGCCGGAGTGGCCGAGCGGTTAAAGGCGCTACAGTCTGGAACCGCACGACCGCTACGGTCGCAGGTTCGAATCCTGCCTCGGGCATGGATGTGTGTGATGTCCTTAGGTTAGTTAGGTTTAAGTAGTTCTAGGGGACTGAATACCTCAGATGTTAAGTCCCATAGTGCTCAGAGCCATTTGAACCAACTTAACTTCTGAGGTCATCAGTTGCCTAGAACTTAGAACTACTTAAACCTAACTAACTTAAGGACATCACACACATCCATGCCCGAGGCAAAATTTGAACCTGCGACCGTAGCGGTCGCGCGGTTCCAGACTGTAGCGCCTAGAACCGCTCGGCCACCTTGGCCGGCTTGGAGGGAGGGCTGTGTGGTAAAAATCGTGGAGGCAGACCCAGGGATGAATATAGTAAGAAGATCGCAGATATAGATTCCAATAGTTACTCGGAGATGGAGAGGCTTGCACAGGACAGAGAAGCACGGAGAGCTGCATCAGACCAATCTTGGGCTGAAGACAACAATAATTTTTAATTCATGTTCCAAATCCGTCCTTGATCTTCTTTACCACTTGGTCAGTATACAGACTGAATATCATGGGGGTCGTCCACAAAGCTGTTGTGAGATATTGACGTATGTACCAACCTCCCTTTTCGTATGTAAAACGGAAGTAACTAACCGATAGTTATAACAGTATTAAATAATGATCGGGTCAGTAGTTGTTAAACAGAACAACAGCGTTACTAGGTACTCAGAGTCCAGCTGAGCCTAGCAGCAGCGTATTCCAGCGAACATTGTCAAATATTCTTAGGTAAATCTACAAAAAATGTGATCTAAGTGCTCTGCTGACAACCTGGCCACAACGCACCCGTTGTGGGCAGCCAATAGAAAGCGTGGAAGAAATCACGTGTTGTCTGCAAGTCGCTGCCTGGAACATGGGTTCCAGGCTGGACTCTCTCTCGGGCTGTGGCTTTCAGCTACCAATGACGTCATTCCTTATTGAAGTCTTATCCCGGACTTCTCCCTACGTGAGAATTAACTTCACATAATGGCCCGTGAAGGTTGGTTCAAATGGCTCTGAGCACTATGGGACTTAACTACTGTGGTCATCAGTCCCCTAGAACGTAGAACTACTTAAACCTAACTAACCTAAGGACATCACACACATCCATGCCCGAGGCAGGATTCGAACCTGCGACCGTAGCAGTCGCGCGGTTCCGGACTGCGCGCCTAGAACCGCTAGACCACCGCGGCCGGCCCGTGAAGGTTGGCTAATGGCCTCACAAACATACCTGTGTGCGGCAATCTGTATTCAGTACATTATATAGGGAGTAAATTTTAAGTTGACAAACCAGAATAACTCGAAAAATAAGCTTCACACGAATAAATGTTTAGAACCCAAAGTTGATTTTAGAGGGGGACATCTACTGCTGCTAAAATTCGCCTGCCACCCTAGTCACCTGGGGGTTGGGGGAGGCAATTTTAAAATTTCAAATGGGAACCCCCATTTTTTATTGCAGAATTAGATTCTCCATAAAAAACTACGTAAATTTTGTCTGAAACACTTGTTTTGATTCTTGGTAGTTGGCTCTGTAATTCAAGAAAATCCTTGTTTCCTACGAATGCGATGCTCTGTTGGCTCGGTGGATGACGGTTTCGGAAACGGCTTTTCATCCGCAGTTCATTTTTCTCTTGGAACCCTCTAAAATCTCCAACGTTTTTCGGTCGACAGAACAAAAATAAACAGCGGATAGAAATCATTGCCGACAGATTTTTCAGAAGCACCAAAATGCAGTCCAATTATTTAGCTGTTTCATCAAAAATGCTCGCGATAACATGATTTCTTTAATTGGTATTACCTATATCATCCTGCATGAAACGTTCACAGTATTTTGTACGTTGACGGAGATGTTTATTAATTTTCACTTTAAAAATACTTTTCATATACGGGTGGACATTTTATAAGCGCAGAGAGGTATTAGATTATATGACGATAAATGCATTATTCCATTTAGCAGTGGAGGGAGGCTAAATTGGTCTGTCCACGCGATGTGCCTGCGCTGGCAATGAATGTGTGATACAGAAGGCTATAAAAAACGAAACAGATAGAACTGTTCCAGAATTAAGAGACGTGCTTCTGTACGTTACAGCAGAAAGAAAGCCTGAAACAGTTTCAATAAAATACACTGTGTACATGTGGTGACATGTCTCGGATGAAGCGGTCCTAAGAGGAAATTTCGGTTTGAAACTGGTAGAAATTGACTTTATTATTTGATAACATTGCTATAACAGCGTCTAGTAAAAAACTTCCTCATATTGCACATACATTGATAGTAGATATATTTGAACTGGACGTGCGCCATAGAGATGAAGGCAAGAAGGGCTCTACGCAGAATATATTCTTACTGTTGTCAAAAGAAATTTTAAAAATGATTATAGGCCCAAATTCCAGGTATGCAATGTTTCTATATGCATCTATTGGGTGTGAATTATCATACATGTTGCCGTAAATATCAACGCTGACAGTTGGACTTCTCAGTAGCCAGAATTATGTGAATAAAATTGCCAGCTTAAGAAGGGGAACGGAAAGAAAATCCAACGCTATGAAAATCTGATGCAAACTCAGTCCACTCACATGAATGCCACCACCTGCCAAGAGCCTGAATAATCATCTTCTGCAGCGCGGGATGCTGTGAACCGTGCAGGAAGAGAGTTAATGATGTTCTGGAAGGTACGACCAGGGATATGGAGTCATGCAAACTCCAATAAAGTTAGCAGCTGTGCTAGGTTTCTCTTTCGAGGATCCATAGTGTGAACAGTCTGATCGAGTTGGTCCTGCAGATTCTCGATTGGGCGTAAATCCGGGAAGCCACGTGCCCAGGGAAGTACGATAAACTCATCTTGGTGCTGTTCGAACAACGCACGTACACTGCGAGCTGTGTGACACGTTGCATTGTCTTGCTGGTAGGTGCCATAGCGTCAAGGAAACACAGCTGGAGATAGGGGTGGACACGGTCCCGAGGGATAGATGCACATTTGTGTTTATCCGCTGTATCTTCCACAATGCCGTCATCACCCAGGGAGTGCTACGAAAACATTCCCCAGACCATAACGCGTCCAGGGTGTTTGCATTCAGACGTTTCACACTGCACACGCCAACGGCTATCTGTCCGATGTAGTGTAAAACGTGACTTAGGGCACCTGTCACCGCTCACGACCACTTGCGGTAGTGGTGTGCAAATTACAGACTTCGTCGCCTATGAACGGCAGTCAGCATGCCTGCATGAATCAGGCGCCTGCTATGGAGCCCCACTCGCAGCAACGTTTGCTGAATAGTCGTTGGGGAGACACTGTTGGTAGCTTCTTGATTCAGCTGGGCGGACAGTTGCTCAGCAGTTGCACATCTATTCTCACGTAATCATCTTCGCAGCAGTCGTTCACCCCCGTCCTCTATGGACCGTGGTGCGCCACAGTTACCTCGTCATCTGTTTTGGATATTACCATTTTGCCATGCACGGTAGGCTTCATCCACTACGGCACGCAAACAGTTTACAAACTTAGCCGTTTTGGAAATGCTTCCGCACTTGATCCAAACGCCAAATTCATGTCCTTTAGCCGGCCAGTGTGGACGAGCGGTTCTAGGCGCTTCAGTGTGGAACCGCGCGACCGCTACGGTCGCAGATTCGAATCCTGCCTCGGGCATGGATGTGTGTGATGTCCTTAGGTTAGTTAGATTTAAGTGGTTCTAAGTTCTAGGGGACTGATGACCTCAGATATTAATTCCCATAGTGCTCAGAGCCATTTGAACCATCATGTCCTTTTGGACATCAGGAAAATCGCTCCGTTTCCACATTAAGACAAAGACTGGACTGTTATCCGCGTCCCTGTCTTTTAGATTGGAGTCCCTCCACGCCCGCACTGGCATGGTGACCATCACAAAAGTTGCACTGCCACCATTGCGTTTGTTAGTGTTTAATCGAGGTCACAGGATGCGGTCTACGAGGGGCGTTTGAAAAGTCTGTGCAAAGTCCGAGAGATGGGACCACCGGCACGTATCGAGGTCATGTTTAATTAGTAGCATCTTTGGAAAGAACGCATACCCAGTTTCAGCCCTATTTGTCTATTTCTTTGTGTTTGGCATTCGTGTGAATCAAGGAAGTCGAGTGATTGTCAAAAAATGGACGAAAAATAATTTCTTGTGATGATTAAACACTACTTTATGAAAGGCAAAACGCCTCAGAAGACTAAAGAGAAGCTTGATAAACATTGTGGTGACTCTGCACCTTCGATTAGAACAGTTTATAAGTGGTTTCAAAATTTTCGGACTGGCCATATGGGCACAAGTGATGCTGAATGTTCTGGACGCCCTGTGGAGGTTGAGACTCCAGAAATGATTGATGAAATCCATGATATGGTGATGAATGACAGACGAGTTAAGGGGTGTGAGATTGCTACTGCTGTGGTCATCTCAATGAACGGGTACATAATATTTTGCATAAACACTTGGACATGAGAATGCTATCCGCAAGATGGGTTCCGCGATTGCTCACTCTTGACCAAAACGGAATCGTGTGAAGTGTTGCAAGGATGGTTTGAAGCTGTTCCTGAAGAATCTGCAGGATTTAAAGCATCATTTCGTCACTGTTGATGAAACATGGATACATTACTATAGTCCTAAGACGAAATAACACTCTAAACAATGGGTTACCAAGGGAGAATCTGCACCAAAAAAGGCGAAGACCGTTCCTTCAACTGGAAAGGTTATGGCAACTGTCTTTTGGAATTCGCAAAGGACAATCCTCATCGACTATCTGTAAAAGGGTAAAACTCTTACAGGTGCATATTATTCATCATTGCTGGACCGTTTGAAAACCGAGCTGCAAGAAAAAGCTGGCGATTGGACCGCAAAATGTATTCTCCATCACGACAATGCACCAGCACACACCTCAGCAGTTGTGGACGCAAAATTATTGGAAACAGGATTCCAATTCGTTTTACATTCCCCCTATTCTACAGACCTGGCTCCTTCGGACTACTATTTGTTCCCCAATTTGAAGAAAAGGCTGGCGGGAGTGATTGCAGCAACTAATAGCTATTTTGCAGACTTGGACAATTCCTATTATTCGGAAGCAATCAACAAATTAGAACAGCGTTGGTGCAAGTCTAAAAGGAGACTATGTCGAAAAATAAAATGGTTTACCCCAAACACGTAAGTAGTTTTTATTTTTCCATGGGCTTTTCAAACGCCCCTCATGTAATGTGATCCTTACGTGGGTGGGATTGTTTATTAATGCGGTCCCATCTGGAGATATAGTTGATCGAAAGGGAACGAAGGGTAGTGGTTTTGAAGGGCAGAGGGAAAAAGTGCCAAGGCAAATTGCCAAGGGAGAAAAGAACCTCTGCTACAGTCGGGTCGGGTGGTAAGGGCAGTAGTGGTCCCTTGCTATCTGCGAGGGATCATGCAAAGGTCGGATTGTGTTAGTCGTTGAGTATTATGCATCGGTATGGTAATTCTTAGCTGGGTTTGTCATACAACGAATCAGTCCTGTAGAGAAGTAAGCGACCCTGCTGCCGGCCACCGATGAAGTCTGGGACAGCAACTGCGGCTGCTCCTAACATAGCAGTAGCGTCATATGTTAGTCAGTTCGATGGTCCTTGAAAGAACTGACGCCTGCAGTGTGTGATGGGAATTAGTTTGTGTATTGTGTTCGACTTCCCTGCCATTTACAATTATTTTGGCTGCGGCTCAGCTAACAGTGCTAGTCAGTGGCTGTTGTGCTTTATTGTGTCTTTAGGTTGATTGCACAAATACCAAATTTGGTTAGCCCCTAAGGAGCAGAGTCTTTGCCCCCTTGTGTTTACATTTATGGTTGTGACCATAGTTACCCAGGTGTTTAATGTGAGGATTGATCGAGTGACTAGATTTTCTGTATAGTCATGTTGCGTGTTTTCGAATACCTCCGAGAGAGTCTCCAAGCAGTATTTGTTGGGAAGATCAGCTTAAGAGTATATCTGGAAGCATTGCTTACGATGCGCTGAAATTTGTTCTGTGTTTTCTGAAGGCGATTCAGGTGTTTAGCCGCCGCGTATTCCAGGCAGGAGCTGCGTATGTCACCAATGGCCTAATGAGTGTCGTGTACTTGGACCTAGACAGCCTCCTACTCAGTGTACTATTCGTGTTGAGCATTGGGTATAGTTGTTTGAGCCGCGTTTTAGCTCTGTTGGTCACGTATTTTGTCCTCCCAAGTAAGCTTCTGGTCCAGCCAGATGCCAAGGTATCTGACTTTTGCACAAAAGTGTACGGGGAGTGTTATCTGTCTACAGTCTTGGTGTTTACGCAATAGTTTCGGCGTGCGAATAAACAGAACTCCCTTGCACTTGTCGACATTCACTTTAACATGCTATCGCTCCAACCAATTGTCAACAGTTCTGAGCGCTGTCTACAGTCTCTTGTTACTGTGCGATGGCTTCCTGCCTTGCGCAAGAATGGCAGTGTCATCCGCGTAGATGGCTACCATGGTGTTGCGTGTTGTTTGGATATCATTAATAGAGGCTAAATACGACGGGGTCGAGTATGCTGTCTTGGGATAAGCTTGCTTGGATAACGTCTTGTGCCGACTGTTTGCCATGCACTTCTGTGCTGAAACATGTGTTTGTGAGTGTGCTATACATACGAGTCCATCGGGGAATCCAGCGTCTACTGCATTTGAGGCCGCTGTGCCAGAGACGATCGAAGGCTCTTTCGATGTCCAGGAACACATCCCCTGTTGCCTTGTTCACGTTGTAGCCGTGTGTTATGTGCTCTACCACTTTTAAGAGTTGTTGTGTTGTGGACTGGTGATTCCTGAAGCCGAATTGCTCCGGGCGCAGCGTCTTACTGTCAACATAAAACCGAGTGAATCATTTTAGTATTACCTTCTCAGCAACCTCGCTGAGCGCGCTCAACTGGCTGATGCAGCGGCAATTTTGCGGTAGAAAGTGGTCTTTCCCTGGAAGAAAAGTGGTGGTCATGTAGAGCGGCATTTGTGGTGTGCGTAAGGTATCCGATAGCTTCAGCAGTGAACTCTTGGAGGACACGGTTCTGAATATCATCGTGATCAGGTGCTTTCTAGGTGAAGAGTATTCAATAGCCCAGGTAATATCGCGTGTGGTCGTGCGCCACATTTCGGTGCTCGCTGGCTGGGCTACAAGACCGGTTTCAAGTGTGAACACAGGATCGGGAGGAACCAGATTCGTTGTGAAAGACGCTACTAGTTTGGTGCCATGAACTTCGCTTTCTCCTTGCGGAGTATGCGGGGCCGGCCGGACCGTGTAGCGTTGGTGTGTAGTGTTTTCCCCCGGTGAAATGTCGGGATAGCTGCCACTCCAGCCCAGCAAGTTTTTGGTTCCATTGTGTGGCTTTACATGTTCGTATTGAATTCGGTATGATACCCTGGAGTTTATACAGCGAGAGCCTGATCTTCCGCCAGTGTCTCCTGAGACGGTTTCTCAATGAGATAACGTCCGAAATCTCCGGGAACATAGCCACTGTGTGGCGCTGTGGTGACTGAAGTGGAATGCGTCAGCCATTGCGTCTTGGATTGCCGTGATGAGATCTTCAACCACTGCGTCGATTGGTTCTGTTTTCATAATTTCGTGTATTTCAGGAATGCGACTATCAAGCGATTCCTTGAACAGGGTCCAATTTACTCGCTTGTAGTTCATTCTTCTGCAGTGTTTCTTCCGTGTGAAGTGTAACAGGTGTGTGGTTGGAGGGCTGATCGTTTACAACTTCAAGGTTGAGTGTAACTGTTATACCATTGATTAGGGCCATGTCTAACACATATGGCCTCTGGTTTCTTTGGTAAAGAATATAAGTCGATTTAAACGGTGCAGGTTAGATGTATTTTCGGCCTAGTGCATGTTCGTATGTTTTTCTGCAGTTGGGGTTCCGTCTTCGTGAGTTCTAATCAGTGTGCTTTGTGTTAACATCTCCAGCAGCGATTAAAAGCGATTCTATGTTGAGTACTGCGCTGATATTGCGTGTGCTGTTTCCAGGCTTATTATAGAGCGGTGCCAGTGCCGTGTAAGCTCCGTTGAATTTGACCCTGACGGCCGTAGCCTCTACTCTCTCAAGTGCAGGGAGAGTGGGGTTCGTGTGTTCAATGTCATTGTGTACAACGAATGTAGATCCGCCACCACTGTGTTATCCGCGTCCTATCGACACGCCTTATATACCCTCCACAACATTAATGTGACTCAACTGCACCATGTATTATCACGAGGGACGATCAGTAAGTAATGAAACACATTTTTTTTCTCGGCAATGCTAGCTGAAAATACGTGGAATTTGTTGTGCGACATCGTAGAATATTCCCTCTTCAGCTCCTATGGTTTCATGAAGTTGAAATGGGTGGTGGGGATGTATGTAACCTTAGAAATGGCGTTTGCAACGGAGATGTGTTCCAAGCAGACAGCTGTCATTGAGTTCCTTTAGGCAGAAAACTAGGGCACCGCAGATGTTCATAGGGGCTTGGAGAATGTCTACGGAGACCTGGCAGTGAACAAAAGCACGGTGAATCGTTGGGCGAGGGGTCTGTCATAATCGCAACAAGGTCACAGAAACCCGTCCCATCTCCCACGTGTCGGCCGTCCGCACATAGCTGCGACTCTTAGCAATGTTGGAACGTGCGGACACTCTGATTCGAGGTGATCACAACCAAACATTTGCACTTCCGTTGACACAGTCGGCCACCATTCGCGGTACCCATAACTGTGTCCTCGCTGGGTCCCACACCATCTAACAGATGACCATAAAGAGCGCCGAAGGACCATCTGTGCAGACTTGCGCGTTATGAGGATGATCGTGAAGACTTTTTGTCCAATATCGTCAGAAAACTTCAGTGGACTATTCTTCCTCATCCACCCTACAGCCCAGAGCTTCCGACTTCCATCTGTTTAGCCCAATGAAGGATGCTCACTGCGGAAAGCAGTACATAAATGATGGGGATGTTGGTTGGTTTAGGGAGAAAGGGACCAAACTACAGGGTCATCTGTCTCTTTTTCCACAATCAAACAGATCGCAGAGTAAAACCATTCTCTAAAAGAGTCTGGGAAGTAAAAAAGGCGGAAAACTAACTGGGAAACAGACGGAAACAGAAAACGCTAGAGGCAAGACAAAAAGGGAGAACGTGTACTAAAAGGAAAAAAGTGGTAGAAGGTATTAAGAGTATATCAGATGGCCTGGGCTGGCTGATCGCAAGAAGAAAAAATGATGAGCCAGCCACTCTGCAACACACTAACAACTCCAGTCTAAAAGAAAAAGCTAGAGGAACACAGAGAGGGAAAAGACGAACACCCATGCGAACAAACAGGAAAGAAATAGTGTGAAATAGTGTGAAATAGTTAAAATGGAGGGAGAGTGGAGACCTGGGAGAGAAGGCCAGACGCTCACCCCTAGATTGTGTGACAAAAACCTCCCTCACAAATAAAACTTAAAACTATATCAGGCGTTGAGATATTGTATCCCACCACCGTTGACAGTTTGGCGGGAAGGTTAAAAGTCCGTCACAGAGCGGCTAAAACTGGGATGTGAGAACCACAGCGACACTGAGGTGACTCATCATGACAGAAGACGCGACCATGGGTCAGCCAAGTATGGCCGTTGCGCAGCCGGCAAAGGGCAACGGCGTCCCTGCGAGTGGTTCGTGTTGATGACTGCCTCACATCCGTTGTCTCCTTGATAACACAGAGTTCATTTGGTGTACTGAGGGTGTGCCATTCAGTGTCCCAAATCCCTAAAACCGTACAGCTTAAGACCGATCGGAGATCAGTGTCTGGCGGGCCAATCTCCAGAGTTGGTCTGCCGGTAGCCTGTTCCGCTGGCCTGTCAGCAAATTCGTTGCCCAGGATCCAGTCATGTCCTGGGGTCCAAATGAATAACACTGAATGTCCACTATTTCCGAGGGCATAGAGAGATTCCTGGGTAGTCATTACCAAAGGACGGTGAGGGAAGCACTGGTCGAGATCTTTTAGGCTGTTTAAGAAGTCACTACAGGTAACGAAGGACTCACCGGTGCAGGAGCGGATATGCTCAAGAGCGCGAGAGATAGCTACCAACTCTGCAGTGAAAACACTGTAGCCATTTGGCAAGGAGAGCTGTTCAGTATGTTCAACGGGAGCATAAGCGGACCCAACGTGACTATTGACCATCGAGCGATCGGTGTAGACAATTGCTGAGCCCTGGAACTCGCAGAGAACAGAGAAAAATTTCTGGCGGAGGGCCTCAGGTGGAACTGAGCCTGCGATAGGTCCAGACGAAGCTGTGGCCGAGGCATGGACCATGGAGGTGTACGTCAGTGGACTCGCAGGAATGGTGGTAGAGGGAAAGTGTCGAGTTCACTAAGAAGCTACTGGGAATGGACTGCGATTGGAATCACCATTCTGGGCCGCCGTTGAGGGAGATAGATCGCTGTCTTAGGGAAAAGGAAGCGGTAGTCTGGATGGTGAGGCGAAATATGAATGTGGGCGGTACAATTCGCAAGCAGTTGTTGTCGCCTGATACGAAATGAAGGAATGCCACCTTCCACGACGAGGCTATTCACTGGGCTAGTTCGTAAAGTTCCAGTCACAAGTCGAACTCCACAGTGGTGTATAGGGTTCAGCAGCTGCAATTCTGAGGGTGATGCTGAACAGTACACCAGCTCTCATAGTCAATATGGGACTGCACAAGGGTTTGTACAGCTGAAATAGTGTAAGGCGATCAGCACTCTTGTCGATGTGATTCAGGCATCGAATAATATTACGTTGCCGCTAGCACTTTTCGCTAAGCTGACGAAGATTGGGAAACCAAGTTAAGTGGGCGTTGAAGATCAGTCCCAAAAAGCGGTACGTCTCCACTACATTAAGTAGTTGGTAATCGAGGAGGTAAAGTTCCATATGTGGGCGGACAGTAAGATGACAACAGAAGTGCATGACGCAAGTATTGGCGGCTGAAAACTGAAAGCCGTGAGTGAGGGCCATTACTGCGCCTTTAGAATGGGTCCCTGCAGTCGATGCGCAGCCACAGCAATGGAAGAGGTGCAGAAGGAAATATAGAAATCGTAAGCATGTAAGAAGGGGGATACTGACGACCCTACTGCTGCTGCGAGTCTATTAATGGCAATTAAAAAGACTGGGTCGCTCAGAACAGAGCCCTGCACGACCCTATCCTCTTGGAGGTGGGGCGAACTGTGTGAAGCGCCGATTCGAACTCTGAAAGTGCAGAACGACAAAAAGTTCTGTTTAAAAATCGAGAGCGGGCTGTGGAGACCCTACTCGTGCAGAGTATTGAGAATGTGGTGTCACCAGTCAAAAAAGACGGCAATAAGGTGTTGACGCCGGGTAAAGGCTGTTCGGATGGCAGACTCCAGGTAGATCAAGTTGTCAGTGGTGGAGCGACCTTGGCGAAAAGCGACCTTGGACGGAGCCAGAAGGCTCAGAGACTCAAGGACTCAACACAACCGCTGGCTCGCCATACGTTCTAGCAGCTTGCACAGTACTTTGGTGAGGCTGATAGGACGATAGCTATCCACATATAGCGGGTTCTTGCCAGGTTTTAGCACTGGAACGATGATACTTTCTCTCCACTGCGACGGGAATTCGCCATTCTGGCAAGCAGGTGGCGCTGGTACTCCGTTGGCAGATGTTTAATCATTTGGGAGTGGATGCGGTCTGGACTATATGATATGTCAGGACAATCGGCAAGGGCACTGAGTAATGCCCACTCACTGAAGGGAGCACTCAATGGCTCAGAGTGGCGTGGAGCAAAATACAGGCGTTGTCGTTCCACCTGGTGTTTTAGGAGACGAAAGGCAGGGCGGTAATTCTCAGAAGCATAATGCTCTGCAAGACGCTCTGCGATTACGTTTGGATCGGCATATACAGCTTCATGTGTGGAAAGGTGGTGGTGGTGGTGGTGGTGGTGGTGGGATGACAGCACGACACCAAGGTCTCGAGCGCCCATGCGAAAACTGTTTGAGACAAGTGTCAGAAAAAGACTAGAAAAAGGAGTATAAAAGAGCACGGAAACTAAAAAGAACACAACGTCGAAAACCACGTGTGTACCCACACAGAAGCGCGAAACGAAGTATCATGCCAATATTAAAACAACGAAACGGAAGAATGAGAAATAAGGAGTTAAAACAATGTATCAGATGTACGTGGCTGGCTGACCACAAAAATAAAAAAGGTAGGAGCCAGCCGCTCTGCAACATACTAAAATCGCCCTCCTAAAAGTTTAGCCCAGAGTCTAGATATATCACAAAACTTTAAAACTTTAGTCACACTCGTCTCATCATCAGCTAAAATAGAGGATAGATCCCCACCGATATTTGCCTCTGCCCTTGTATCATGGTGTAAAGTGCACTCTGTTAAAATATGGCGTACTGTGAGCAAGTATAGTTGGTCATGTATCGGCTGTGTCGGTCCTCAGCTGGGTAGAGATTATGGAAAGATTGTAAGGCACTGAGGGAATCGGAACAGATGAGAAACCGTTTGCCTTGAATACGACGCATCTGCTCCACTGCCTTCACGATCGCGTGGAGCTCCGCTGCCAAATGGTATACCAGTCAGGAAGGCGATTCCTGGTGACATGGTCGGGAAACACGACGGAGCAGTCAAAGGAATTCCCTTGTTTGGATCCGTCAGTGTACACTACTGTGAATCCGTGATGTATATCTGAAATGTTAAAAACCAGAGATTTAAATGTAAAATATGACGAACGATCTTTCCTAAAATTGGTCAGGTCTAAAATGTCTTTGCCTCCGGCGAATTCAAGGTGGGAATCTGCTCGAACCGCGATGTAAAACACGAAGACCGACCACACCCATCTCTAGAAGGCAATCCTGTACACGAATCTCACAGAGCCTCGTTGCCTGTTGCCGGTTACGAGAAAGCGTTCCCAGTAGAGACTGAGAAACGGTATGGTAGGTGGGAGTGCATGGTTCGGACAGTGTTTTATACTCCTGGCGCACAGTAAGTAGCCATCACCTGATGTGAAGTGGCAGTTCACCAGCCTCTAAACAGAGGCTTGGTATGGGGCTTCTTCTGAACGCCCCAGTGATCAACCGAATCCCTTCATGGTACACCACGGTCAACATATTTAAATAAGAGGGTCTTGTAGACCCATAAACTTGCAAAAAAGTCCTGTCTTCTCCCCATGTACTGTAGCTAAGACATTTTAAAATACATAGAGCCTTAAGGGACCGTTTTTTCATGTCCTTAAGATGTGGCAACCACGTAAGTTTACGGTCAATAATGAGGCCCATAGACCTCACTCTGTCTTTAAATGTAAGAACAGTGTCCCTCATCCTCAACTCAGGAAAGCTGAAAAGAGAGAACAGTTAAAAAGAACGCACGCAGACTTCCCGACTGAAAATTTAAAACCACTCTTCTGCGTCCATTCATCCAAACGTCGAAGAGATAGTTACTGCTGACGTGTTGTCGCTGCCAGGCTGGAAGAAGAGCAAAACACAGACAAGTCATCCACAAACAAGGAACACTGGACAGAACTTTTCACTACTGACACAATACCATTAATAGCTATGGCAAACACAGTCACACTTAAAAATCTACCTTGAGCGAAACTGTTCTCCTGCTCAAAATGATCAGATCGTGGCGAGAGAAAGAACTGGATAAAAACGGGAAGACTTCCACAAAAACCCCATTTATGAAGCTGCTTGAGGATAAGACGCCTCCAAGCATTATCGTCGGCCTTCCCGATGTCAAAAAATCTACCTAGAAGGTGTTCCGGCGTAGGAAAGATTGTTGTTTAGCCGCCTCCAGGAGGGCCAGGTTATCGAAGGTGGAGTGATACCTCCAGAGCCCACACTGAAAGCGGCTGAGGACTTGTTTGGATTATAAGATCCAGACAGAGGCGGTTGACCATCCGCTCCAAGGTCCTTCCCATGCAGCTAGTGAAGGCAACACTACTTTGGCATGTACAGTCTTTCCCAGGCTTTGAAAGAGGAATTAAAATTGCCTCACCCCACAGGTCAGGATAGTGACCTGACGCCCAAATGGAACTAACAAGTGCGCGGAGAATATTTTTGTTTCGCCTGATGAGGTGGTGCAGCGGTGCAGCATACTGTAATGGTTTCTGCTGTGACCAGGGAATGTGTCATGAGCCGCAGACAATGCTTAATCCAGCTCCCACATGGAAAATGGGCAGTTGTAATCTTCATCAGAGGTGGTTTGGAAGTCCAAACTAACCTTTCAGCAACCACTCTATGGCGCTGGAAACCTGGATCCTGACTGGCAGTAGCACAAACAGTGGCAAAATAGGCCGCCATAGTCTGGAAAATGTGTCGTGGACTTGGTTTGGAGAGTGCCGTTCCTCATTACAGCAGCCATAGGGTATCGCCCTCCTCTTCCAGAAATTCTCCTAATGGTGTCCCGCACAACGGAACTCTTGGTGGAACGATTAATGATATTCAGGAACTGTTGCCACGACCTCTTCTTACTCTCTCGAATAATTCGGCGACACTTCGACTTCGTCACCCGAAAGGCGTCTAGATTCTCTGCAGCTGGCCTACACTTCAACCAACGCAGATCTGCACGCCTAGTCCTGGTTGCAGAGAGGTATTCGTCTCTCCACCAAGGGA
Source organism: Schistocerca serialis cubense (assembly GCF_023864345.2). Taxonomy (NCBI): domain Eukaryota; kingdom Metazoa; phylum Arthropoda; class Insecta; order Orthoptera; family Acrididae; genus Schistocerca; species Schistocerca serialis. Next base: position 174,866,960 of record NC_064640.1, on the reverse strand, counting down.
CAGGTTGCCTCTTCTCTTGTCCCATGGACTGTGGAATGGATGCTGCAGCGACGCGGTGGATCATTGTGGCAATATGATCCACCCAGGCCTCGACATTGGCACAATGTTCAAACTGGGACAACTGACTATAGAGTGCCCAGTTGGCTCTACCGAGCACCCATCGCTGCGGTTTGCTTTCGGATTCCACTCCATCTGGCAGGTGATTCAGGATTGAGAATTGATCATTTCCGTGCAAGTCATCGATCACTTCCCATTGAGCAGTGTGAGTATGAGCTGGAGAGAGAAGTGAGAGATCAGTGGCAGAGAGTGACCTAGCTGCTGTGCAGAAATGCGTGCTCTGTCCCATATTTAGCAATTATGTGCATGAGGACACTAGAAGCCCCTCAGTTCCCCCACCCTTGGGACAGGTAGTTGCAGAGCCCCGAAGCACATTTTGTGCATTAAAATCACCACAGAGGATAAAGGGTGGGGGAGCTGTGTGATGAGGCTGGTTAAGGCCTCTTCATTGAGCACATCATGTGGGGGCAAGTAAAGGGAACATATTGTCAATGGATAATGCAAGTGCACTGATACAGTGTGCAAGTTCTTTGTAAGGGAGAGAGGGGAGGAGTGATAGTCGGTACTCACGAAAATGCCTATGCCTCCTTTAGTTCTCTCTCCACTCAGGTCGTCCTTTTTTGTAGGACACAGTCTAATAGCTCAGGGATATACGATTTATGGAAATTCATCTTCTGGAGACACAGACACAGTGGTCTACCCTGAGAGAAGAGACGGAGCTCCTCCACATGCGTCCTGAAGCCCTGCAAGTTCCACTGTAGGACGGGAGCCATTGCATCGATATGGGTTTACTTTACCCCTATCTTTGTATTGTGGAGGTGAAGTACTTGTAGAGCTAACGACTGTTCCACCTCAACAGCCATGCAACTGATCAGCACGTAGCTCACCTTGACGTTGAGGGTTTTTTATAGAGGTTTATTCGATCCTCGGGATCTGGGTGGTCAAGCCAAGGTCCGTGTTCCCTGAGACATTCAACGTTCCACTGCCACCCCACACGGTGGTCGCTGAAGCATCCCCAGTGACAAAGAACTGGCAGCACTTACCAGTCCCCAGCTCGGGAAATCCAGAGTCGTCAAGCCCGTACTCAGAAAATGAATGCTGAGCCTCTGAGAGCATATGCGTGGAAATTCCAGGTATACTTCCAGGAGTAATATATCAATAAAGGTGTCTGACCTTGGCCAAAACCTGGAAAGAAGAGGTTCGTGCTCTAATGGTGATGTACCATTCCTAACACTCTTGCTTCTGTAATTTGATGAGTTGATGGACATGGGCACAGAGCCGTTTGAAGGCAATGAGGTGCTCCAGGGATGGGTGGCAGTAATGATGTTGGAGGGCCCGCCTAGGGTCTCTAATGGCCCCAGCGATTTCCGGCGACCACAAAGGCACTGACTTCCGCTGGGGGCATTTTAATGAACAAAGGATTGCCGTTTCAGTTGCGGCAACAATGGTAATAGTGTAGGGTGTATAATAGTTATGTATAATAATTATGTGTTATTTATGGTTGTTCAAAGCAGAAAAATACATAAAGACTTATTATAGGTTATGTGAACATTTTACAGACTTTGACATGTTAAGCCACAATATTCGGAAGCGACAGCAATCGAATAAGGAAAGATAGCATCTGTGTCGACAGTGGCCACGTTCGTGTCCAACGCGAGTAGGCCGATGACCAGCGGAATTTTCACAGCAGCAGTCAGCACTTCGACAGAGCAAGGACCAAGCAGACAGGCAATGCTTCCAAGGAGAACAACGACCAGCGCAGTTCGCACATCAGCAGTCAATACTGCAGAAACTGTCAGCATACTGAACTCAATATGCTTCACGTTTCTCACGATGCGAGGAGGACTAAAGGGGAAATGTCCGACCACGCCAGTGTAGAGGTAAAACAATGGAAAGCTGGCACGTGTGTCGACATTGGTCACGTTTCTGCCCAACGTGAGCAGTGTAGATGACTGACCGAAGAGTCAGTCGCCGCCCTAGAAACTTCGTGACATTGACAAAAACACCGAATAAATACATCCGACAAATGGGCGTGAAGTGGTCCTTTAAGAAGGTCCTTCGAGGAGAGAAAGAAGACACGAGTAACGTCGCCTGGACTGACGGACCGATGGTTAGTCAGCAGATGTCATACTTCGTTACAACGACTTAGCTGGTATGCTGCTTGACAGAAGAAGATCGCGGTCCTCTGGTTTGGAGCCGAGTGGAAGGCTTAAACCAAAGGCTCAGACGATTCTGCGGAGATCTGGGGGTGCACATTTCTCGACCTCCGCTATCGGGTGGAGAAATGTAGGGTCCTCCTGAATAGGTCAGGCGTGCACTACACGTAGGAAGCGGCTACAAGGGTAGCGGAGTACGTGTGGAGTGCACATGTGGGATTTTTAGGTTAGAGAATTCCCTCCCTAGGCCCGACAAGACGCGCCCTGAGACGCGGCATGGTTGGAGTAGGCAAAATGCAACAGGGAATAACAATATTAACGTCCTAATTGTAAACTGCAGGAGCGTCTATAGAAAGGTCCCACAACTGCTCTCATTAATAAACGGTCACAATGCCCACATAGTACTAGGGACAGAAAGTTGGCTGAAACCAGATGTAAACATTAATGAAATTCTAAACTTAGATTGGAATGTATACCGCAGAGACAGGCTGGACAGTGAAGGGGGAGGCGTGTTTATAGCTATAAGAAGGGCAATAGTATCGAAGGAAGTTGACGGAGATCCGAAATGTGAAATAATTTGGGTGAAGGTCACGGTTAAAGCAGGCTCAGACATGGTAATTGGATGTCTCTATAGGCCCCCGGCTCAGCAGCTGTTGTGGCTGAGCACCTGAAGGATAATTTGGAAAATATTTCGAGTATATTTCCCCACCATGTTATAGTTCTGGGCGTAGATTTTAATTTGCCGGATATAGACTGGGAGACTCAAACGTTCATAACGGGTGAACAAAGAATCCAGTGAAATTTTTTTAAGTGCTTTATCTGAAAACTACCTTGAGCAGTTAAACAGAGAACCGACTCGTGGGGATAACAATGAGGCCATCTGGTGACAAACAGACCCTAACTATTTGAAACAGTTAACGCAGAACAGGGAATCAGCGATCATAAAGCGGTTACTGCATCGATGATTTCAGCCGTAAATAGAAATATTAAAAAAGGTAGGAAGATTTTTCTGTTTAGCAGAACTGACAAAAAGCAGATTACAGAATACCTGACGGCTCAACACAAAAGTTTTGTCTCAAGTACAGATAGTGTTGAGGATCAGTGGACAAAGTTCAAAACCATCGTACAATATGCGTTAGATGAGTATGTGCCAAGCAAGATCGTAAGAGATGGAAAAGAGCCACCGTGGTACAACAACCGAGTTAGAAAACTGCTGCGGAAGCAAAGGGAACTCCACAGCATACATAAGCATAGCCAAAGCTTTGCAGACAAACGAAAATTACGCGACGCGAAATGTAGTGTGAGGAGGGTTATGCGAGAGGCGTTCAATGAATTCGAAAGTAAAGTTCTATGTACTGACTTGGCAGAGAATACTAAGAAATTTTGGTCTTATGTCAAAGCGGTAGATGGATCAAAACAAAATGTCCAGACACTCTGTGACCAAAATGGTACAGAAACAGAGGATGACAGACTAAAGGCCGAAATACTAAATGTCTTTTTCCAAAGCTGTTTCACAGAGGAAGGCTGCACTGTAGTTCCTTCTCTAGATTGTCGCACAGATGACAAAATGCTAGATATCGAAATAGACGACAGAGGGATAGAGAAACGATTAAAATCGCTCAAAAAAGGAAAGGCCGCTGGACCTGATGGGATACCAGTTCGATTTTACACAGAGTACGCCAAGGAACTTGCCCCCCTTCTTGCAGCGGTATACTGTAGGTCTCTAGAAGAGCGAAGCGTTCCAAAGCATTGGAAAAGGACACAGGTCATCCCCATTTTCAGGAAGGGACGTCGAACAGATGTGCAGAACTATAGACCTATATCTCCAACGTCGATCAGTTGTAGAATTTTGGAACACGAATTATGTTAGTATAATGACTTTTCTGGAGACTAGAAATCTACTATGTAGGAATCAGCATGGGTTTCGAAAAAGACGATCGTGTGAAACCCAGCTAGCGCTATTCGTGCACGAGACTCGGAGAGCGATAGACACGGGTTCCCAGGTAGATGCCGTGTTTCTTGACTTCCGCAAGGCGTTCGATACAGTTCCTCACAGTCGTTCAATGAACAAAGTAAGAGCATATGGACTATCAGACCAATTGTGTGATTGGATTGAAGAGTTCCTAGATAACAGAACGCAGCATGTCATTCTCAATGGAGAGAAGTCTTCAGAAGTAAGAGTGATTTCAGATGTGCCGCAGGGGAGTGTCGTAGGACCGTTGCTATTCACAGTGTATATAAACGACCTTGTGGATGACATCGGAGGTTCACTGAGGCTTTTTGCGAAGGATGCTGTGGTATATCGAGAGGTTGTAACAATGGAAAATTGTACTGAAATGCAGGAGGATCTGCAGCGAATTGACTCATGGTGCGGGGAATGGCAATTGAATCTCAATGCAGGTAAGTGTAATGTGCTGCGAATACATAGAAAGAAATATCCTTTATCATTTAGCTACAATATAGCAGGTCAGCAACTGGAAGGAGTTAATTCCATAAATTATCTGGGAGTACACATTAGGAGTTATTTAAAATGGAATGATCATATAAAGTTGATCGTCGGTAAAGCAGATGCCAGACTGAGATTCATTGGAAGAATCCTAAGGAAATGCAATCCAAAAAGAAAGGAAGTAGGTCACAGTACGCTTGTTTGCCCACTACTTGAATACTGCTCACCAGTGTGGGATCCGTACCAGATAGGGTTGATAGAAGAGATAGAGAAGATCCAACGGAGAGAAGCGCGCTTCGTTACAGGATCATTTAGTAATCGCGAAAGCGTTACGGAGATGATAGATAAACTCCAGCGGAAGACTCTGCGGGAGAGACGCTCAGCATCTCGGTTCTGGCTTTTGTTGAACTTTCGAGAACATACCTTCACCGAGGAGTCAAGCAGTATATTGCTCCCCCCTACGTATATCTCGCGAAGAGACCATGAGGATAAAATCAGAGAGACTAGAACCCACACAGAGGCATACCGACAATCCTTCTTTCCACGAACAATACGAGACTGGAATAGAAGGGAGAAACGATAGAGGTACTCAAGGTACCCCCCCCCCCCCCCCGCCATACACCGTCAGGTGGCTTGCGGAGTACAGATGTAGATGATGTCGGTACCGCGCCAATAGGTCAACGCAGAAGATGCCATCCCAGATGTTACCAGAGTAGTTCGAGTGTTACTTACCAAGGTGGCTGTTGAGAACGAATGGACTGCGGTCTCACCAAATGAGTCACCTGTGAACCTAGAGTTTGATGAACTCTGCCAGAAGATGCCGAAACTGGGGGTCGCTGGTTGGATTCCGGGACGGAGAACTCCACGACACGCTGTAGGCGCTTGTTAATAATGCAACGAGCGAATTCACAAGGAGGAGGCCGTGCCGGGGGCACACTGAGTTACGGGTACCGTACTGGCTGGAAGAATACGCCAGCGGCGCGCTGCTGCAATTCGAGCCGTTGCCGCATCAGCTATCAGCAGCACCTGCACGCAGCGATCCCGCCGCTCCGCTGCTGCGAGGAATTGGGCGAGTTAAAACACATTGTATTGCTCTGTTTGTTTAAAGGGTCTTGTGCCTCAGTAAATGACTTTAGTGGAACCACCAATGTTACTCTCACACCTCACCCAATGAGCCAATAAAAGGACCCATTCCACCGCCCACAAAGTGTCGTTTCCGTCCTGCCATACGTAACAAAATAATGAACTTTCCTTTCCTCTGTCAATGACGCTCAATATCTAGTGTCACTAAAGCCTAACCCGCTAGAGTACCTCATCAATGTTGCCATGCAACAGAGATTAAACGGTAGTAGCGGAGGTGAAAACGTCGCAATCAGCCTTGCTACGAGCCCATCTGGGCAAGCAGCCAGGTGAGTGACGCTGAGGTAGGGACAGGAAGAGCGGGAAGTGGTCACCACTACGCAAGTCGTAGTGAGCTCTTCAGTGGATAGACGGTAGAAGGCCAGGACTGCAAATAGAGAAATCAATGGTCGAGTATGTACCATGTGCCACACTGAAATGAATGGGGGCACCTGTATTTAGGAGACCAAGGTCGAGTTGAGTTATCACATTGAAACGTCCCCTTTGATCAATTATACATGACTGTCCTTAAACTGACACACAATATTTTTAGCGCAACGCAATCTGACTTTCAATAATCCCTACAAAACAATGGCCCCGGCTAACATTAACCTATACCTTTCACAAACCACTTACCTCACCAAAAATCTTCGTTACTCGCACTACTGTAATACAGCAAGCGCCACTACTGCCAGCTACATAAAAGATTCAAACTACTGAAGGCACTAACTACTGATAGGCATAGTTAGCAAATGAAAGATTTTGATAGAGAACAAATGATTTATTCACCTTAATAGTCATAATATATATAGCAGTTCATGACATCCAGTCTTACAAATTTCAAAACTCCGCCATCTCTCTCCCCTCATCCACCACTGCTGGCGGCTCACCTCCAACTGCACAACGCTACGCGCTGTTCACATACAGCTGCCCAACACTACAATGGCAGACAACAAAGCAAACTAGCCACAGACTGCACACAGCACAGCCAGTGATTTTCATACAGAGCGCTACGTAACGTTGCCAATAAGAAAACATAAACAGCCTACTTACAAGATTCTCGACATTTTCCCCACAGCCAGTAACCTTGGTTCCGTCCCACAAAGGGTTATGGACGTTGAAATCACCCAGAAGTAGAAAAGGTGTGGAGTTGGGAAATTAGCGCAGCCAATACAGGGTGTGGCACCTCATCATCTGGAGGCAGGTAGGTGTTACAGATGTTAATGTCCTGGGTTGTCCTCAACCTGACAGCCACTCCTCCTAAAGGTGTTTGAAGTGGCACAGGTGCGCTATATATAGAGCTATGGACCTAGATACAGACTCCACCTGACTTCCTGTTACACTCAGTATGATTTTTGTAATACCCCTGATAGCCACAAAGGCCAGGGATCCACATTGCTGGAAACTAGTTTTGCTGAAGGGCAACGCAAAAAGCCAGTGTAACGCTTAAAATTTGTCATAACTCAGCCAGGTGGGGGGGAAAACCGCCGCGGTTCCACTGGAGGATGACGCTTTCTGTTGTCAGGGAAGGTATGAAGTGACCAAGGAGGCAGTTTACTCCTCACAATCACCTGCTGACACCAGTTGAGTATTTGTATCCATTTCCATTGCGGCTGAGGTGTCAGGTCTTGGAGGACGCTAAAATCTCCACTTCATCCTCAGATGCAGAACTTGTAGGGAGTCGTGATGTTGGGGTCACGAGAGTTTCCTGTTTCTTAGCAGACTTCTTATTCATCTTCTTGCTCTCTCGCTTCTCTTTAGGGGCTTGCTGGGAAGACTTCTCTAATGTAACTTCAGGCATTGAGGAAGACCATGAAGCCCTTCATCCAGCAGCTTGTGGTCCCTTCAGCCACTGTCGAGTGCCCACTTTTGCATTGGTTGAGACCTTGGAAGGGGAAATCCCAAGGGATCACTTTCGTGTGAGAGGAGTAGGAGGAGGCTGTTGCTTCTCAGGCTGGGGGAAGGGGACTGACGTCCACGGTGTTTGGAGGGGGGAGGGTGTTACTCCTTAAGTAGGTGCTTTGGGAGCAATGGAAGAGAAGTGCCCCCAATCAGCACAGGGCAGATGTATTCAGATGGCTCTCAGGGCCCACTGTCCAGGGCAGAGATATGGGAACTACTGTCGCCAGAGAGGGTGACGTTGATGCAGCTGCAACATACGAAGATGTCATGTGAATGCTTTGCAGCCATTCATGTTTCTGTTTAATCTCTTGGTAAGTACCAAACGAGGTGGCGCAGTGGTTAGCACACTGGCCTCGCACTCGGGAGGACGGCGGTTCAATCCCGCGTCCAGCCATCCTGATTTAGGTTTTTTGTGATTTCCCTAAATGGCTCCAGGCAAATGCCAGCATGGTTCATTTGAAAGGGCACGGCCGACTTCCTTCCCCAGCCTTCCTTAATCCGATGAGACCGATGACCTCGCTGTCTGGCTTCCTCCCCCAAACAACGCAACCAACCCAACCCCCTCTTGGTAAGTCAGCTGGTCCAAGGTCTTGTACTCCATAATTTTGCTATCCTGCTAGACTACCGTGTAGTCAGGTGCACAGGGAGAGTAGTGATCTCCACAGTTGACACAAGTTGAAGGAGGTGCACATGGACTATTGAGATGTAGCGCACCTCTGCAGTCTCTACATGTGGTGCTGGAATTCCATCAGGAAGACACTTGCATTAATTTCCATCAATTAAAGCACCACATAAGGGGAGGGACATATCGTTTTACGTCACATCAGTATACCATCTCCTTGATGGTTTCAGGTAACATATCATTGTCAAAGGCCAAGATGAAGGCGCTGGTGGCAATCCTACGATCTTTTGGTCCACTGTAGATGCTCCAGATGAAGTGAACACCCCGCCATTCTAAACTGCGCGTAGCTCGTCGTCGAACTGCAACAGAATGTCGCTATGGAAAGCAGTCCCCTGGACCATGTAGAGGCTCTTACAGATAGTGCTAAAACGGGAATATCACGCAGGTTGTGAAAGGACAGGAACGCCTGGGACTGGGATGAGGGTGCTGTCTGAAACAAGAAAGACTCATTTGTCAGTTTGGACAGTGCAGCCACTTCCCAAAACTTGTCTCTCAGGTTTTCAACAAAAAATAAAGGCTTTGTAGCCAGAAAGAAGTCCCCATCTCTTCTGCTGCAGACTAAATACCCTGGCCCATAAGTCTCCCTCTTTTTCCACACTCCTACATTCCTCCTATGTTTTAGCTAGGGAGGGAGCGATTTAGGGTCGTAGCTGTCAGCGTTATAGTCTGTCTTGCCCTTCTTAGAGACATTGGCACCAGTCGATCACCGGCAAGAGATGACTTGGTCCACTTCATTGCAGGTCATCCACCCTGATGCCATCCACTCCGATCAGGGGCGCCACGTAGCCACAGCAAATGCTATTTGGCGCAATGGCCGTATCATAAGTCCTGATGCCCCAAGAAGATGGACATCTACTCCTTGGCCTACATGGGGAGTTTGCAGTTCAGGCATCAGCAGTGCGATCCCTTTGTTGTCAGGGGCGATAACCAAGAGGGTACCTGACGGCTCCACCACAATGGATTAACGACCATGACGGATATTAGATGTGGAGAAATCCAAAATTGTCATGGGGGCAAAAGTAGTAGATGATGCATCATTTAATGTGTCCTCTCCCAAAGTGCTGGATTGTGGGTGATGTTCCAGATCTATGACAGTAAAAGGTGCAGAAAGTCTAATTGCACAAGGGATACATGGTGCACCACATAAGGCGCCCTTCCCCGAATGGCCCGCACTGCTGTAGAATTTTGAAAGTGGACGGTCAAACCCTGAAAGGGGACTGTAACGTATTAGGCCGAAAAGTGGGAGACTCCTCTTTGTCGCCTCTTACGACAGGCAGGAATACCTCGCGCCTATTCTCACCCCCGAAGCCGCAGACGAGGAGGGAGAGGTTATTAGTGCAACAAGAAGTCGGCTCTAAAGTCTACCAGGAAGGTGGTACCATTTGGGCATACAGGACCTCCACTAAGGTAATGTAATGCCGTCGCACTGAACGGAGAATATGTTGAAAAATAGGCCTTTGTAGCCAAAAGAGAGGTGAACGGTATGGGGTACTGGAACACTGAATAAAACCAACCTGCTTTCAGAAAAAAAGATGTTGTTTTACTTATTGAACGCTCGTTGTGAGTGAAATATTCTAAAACTAATCTAAACTCCGTCCGAACAGGCCTAGGAAGGGCCACCGGACCGACCGGTCGCCGTGTCATCCTCAGGCCACAGACGTCTCTGGATGCGGACATGGAGGGGGATGGGTCAGCACACCGCTCTCCCAGCTGTATGTCAGTTTAGGAGACTGGAGCCGCATGTTCTCAATCAAATAACACCTCTATTTTCCTCAAAATGGCTGAGAGCACCCCGCTTGCCAACAGCGCCCGGCAAACCGGGTGGTCACCCATCCAAGTACTAGCCCAGCCCGGCAGCGCTTAAGTTCGGTGATCTGATGAGAACCGTTGTTACCACTGCGGCAAGGCTGTTGGCGAAATATTCTAAACCTCGTGTTATATCTTCTCTGCATCTCTATATATGAAAAGGTGTTACTAACCCCTCTGTAAAGTTATCTAAATACACTATTTATATGAAAGAAATTAAAAGACGTTCTCAGAACCCTGCTGAGTCCTGAGAGCACTCTTATCTGATAACAAAAAATTGATAAGGAAACTGTTTCCGTCACTGGAACTATTTTGAACGGAAATATGAGAAAATGTATTAAGAGAATATTCTCAAAGAGTTTTACCATAGCACGGAAAATAACTCCATAACTGAGAGGTGTTTAAGTCGTGTTCGTATTTCATGTACTGCAACACCCGTTTAAATCTGAGTTTGTAGGAAGTCGGTATGCATGCGACAGCTTGCGTACCTAAAGTGTGCGAAACGCCGGGCGTAGAAACCTTATTTTCCGGTCCTTATACCCCGGGTCGAATTGGTGATGAAAAGCGATTTGGTAGCCCTTGGGTTAGGGAACATTTGTATACCCAACGGAAGCATCGTCTTAGTGGCACTATTTTTCAGTACAGTGTCGTGGTAAGAGTATTCGCAATTCCTCCTGGTTAGGCAAATGAAGCACATAGGTTGGTCCTTTTTTGCATTTGATCTGGTCTACGGTGGGCTTGATGGGACTTATAGAGGCTTCATTAGTTCATGGTCGATTCCTCGGAAAACAAAATATTTTTTTTATACTATATTTTCGCCGTCACTAGCGGACCAAACCCCAGCCTAGAGTTTGAAGACTGCTATTCACAGGTAAAGACTGAAATTTGTACGATGTATTTCTAGGGTCCCGATCTCGACCTATCTTGAAAATTTTCTTTAGATATTTATCCGTTTCCGAGGTATAGAGGTTTAAAGTTACCCTACTTGTACACGTAAAATACGCTTGCAAAATCCAGTGAGAAGGGGAAATATGCACAGAGAAATATGCTGTGAAGTGTCTCCGTTACCATCTGAGAACGCCCTGTTGTAATACAGAAGCAAATGCAAAATTTTTTTGTACATGAAATGCGGTCTGAGGAGTAAAATATATTTTTCGTTATTTCAGTTTCACATAAGTAAACTACCTAAATTTTTTGACCAAGACGTTTCTTTTCATATGTGTTACGAGGGTAATCCCAAAAGTAAGGTCTCGTATTTTTTATAAGTACATAGACCTGTTTATTTCTACAATGGTTTACATCAGTTTACAGCTTGAACATTTAGCTATTTTTCGATAAAATCACCATTTCTGTCGATGCATTTTTGTAGACGCTGTGGCAGTTTCTGTATTCCCATGTCATACCAGCTCACCGCCATGCTGTTCATAAAGTTATGAACTGGCGTGATTGTTGCTTGGTTTCAGGTGTAAAGTGGTATGCCCAACTTTCGTCACTCGTGACAATTGAGTCCAGAGAGTTGTCCTGTTCGGCTGCAAGGCGGTGAAGAAATGCGCGAGAAGCATCAACTCGTTGCCGCATGTGGTCCTCAGTCAGCATGAGTGGCACCCATCTTGCGCACACCTTCCGTAAAAATTCTGTGAGCGGTGTTTCAGGAACCTCAGGAACCAACGTGCAGAGATCATCCACGGTGATCTGCCTATTTCACGCTTGCTTTGCTTAACCTTCAACAATGTCTCTTCAGAGACTGACGGTCTCCCGCTCATTTGTTCGTCGTGAATTTCGGACCGACCAGATGCAAAGTTTCTACACCACTTACGGACGTTTTTGACATCCATGTACGACTCACCATACAGATCCGTCAATTAGCGACGGATTTCAATCGGCGCAGTGCCATTTGTATTCAAAAACCGAAGTACTCTTCATAACAGTGACCAACTGCCACACAAATAAAGTTCTGTACTGATTAAAAAAATAGACCTTACTTTTTGGATTACCCTCGTACGTGCCTTGCAGCAGAAGGGGAAAGAAAGGAACCAGCACAAAAATGCTCCTATCGGAGAACAAGTGATGAAAATGTGTTCCTGTTGATTTAAAAGACTCAGACTCATATGTGGGCTACCAACTGTCTCATTCTACTTGTCTCATTTCCCAAAAATTTTGGCATATGAACGTATTCCCGCTGTTTATGCTGAGAGAGAAGAAGAAAGTAGCAGTGGCAAAGACACGGCAAAGTAGTAAATACTGGAAGACATAAGAAAGTGGTTCTGGTATAGAAAGAGCGGAGGAGACAGTAGCAGGGTAAGAGGAAGAGAGGGACACAGCGGCAGTGGAGCATAGTTGGCAGTGACAGAACACTGCTAGGAAAAGAGTGAAGGAGACAGTTCCAGGAATAAAGAGAAGGAGAAAGTGGAAATGCGTGAGAGCTGGTGACAAGGAGTAACAGAGTGTATGAAAACGACAACGAAGAAGAGAGCGGTAGTGACAGTGAGAAGAAACAGCAGCAGAAGGAAGGAAGAAATGAGATATTAGCAGTAAGAGAGCAAGGAGACAGTGAGAAGAGACTGTAGTAGTAGGGCAGGAAGTAGAGGACTGGCCGGCCGCTGTGGCCGAGCGGTTCTAGGCGCTTCAGTCCGCAACCGCGCTGCTGCTACGGTCGCAAGCTCGAATCCTGCCTCGGGCATGGATGTGTGTGATGTTCTTAGGTTAGTTAGTTTTATGTATTTCTGAGTCTAAGGGACTGATGACCTCATATGTTAGGTCCCATAGTGCTTAGAGCCATTTGAACTATTTGAAGAGGACTGTGGCTGTGACACAGGAGACAATGACAGAGAGACACAAAGAGATAACGACAATGAGTTGGGCTGAATGAGTGAGAAAGGGGAACTGGCAGTGGATGGGTATGAGCGACTCACAGCGATGGACTTGTGGGTGTGAGTGATTTACAGTTAGGGGAACTTGTGGGACTTTCGCAAGCCAAAATTTTTGGAAAAATGTCTAAACGTACTGAGGAAGGTAGAATGAGGGTAGAATGAGGCAGCTGGTACTCCACCTTTGAGTCAAGAGTTTTTTTAAATAAACAGGAACACACTGACGTTATTTGTGCTGTTAATTTAAATGATTAGAAGAAATTAGTCACAGCTCACATGTACCGAAGTACTGACGGGTCGGCAGTGGGAGAGTTCGGAATGTTTTCACGCAGTTCGCTGACCATGTACGACTCAGTGCGATGCATTGTGTTGTTCAGGTAAGACGTGTGCAAGTAAGCGACGTATTATCTGGGGCGCACATGTAGATGCATAAACAGTCGCTGTTTGCAGTACTTCCAACGAAACAGCCGGGCGAGGAAACGGTTGGCACACACTTTCCATATGCCTAGTTTTCCTTATGGAGTCACAATCTAGATAAAGAGAGAGAGCAGTTATAATTTTGTTCTTCGATTCCTGGGTTGATATTCATTTAGAGATAGTAAGCGCACTTTATGCATGATAATTTTAATTCGTGCTACTACTAGAAAACGATGTTTACTTGACGTGATACAGAACGTCATATTGTACGAGGAAAGCCAAACCATTACTTTCAGTATCATCTAGTATTGTGATATTATGGGACATCTGACAGCACAATGTTAAAATCAGTTTAACACAGGACAAGCGGTATCAACCAGACGCTATCTCCTTAAAAATTCACTATGCTCTATGTGATGCTCATCTAACTAAAAGATACGTACCATCAAGTGAACTGAGAGCCTCTACCCTGCCAAAATTGTATCAGTTGTATCGTTAACTACCATAACTGATACAAATTGCACACGATGGTTCAGAAATGTATGTCTCTGTAGCAGTTGCATTTTTTTATGAGCAAATGAGATGCGAGCAGTTCTTCTTGTTAAAAAAAAAATACTCCGTCTTCAGGCCACGAGTGGCCTACCGGGACCATTCGACCGCCGTGTCATCCTCAGAGGGGGATGCAGATAGGAGGGGCATGGGGTCAGCACACCGCTCTCCCGTTCATTATGATGGTATTCTTGACCGAAGCCGCTATTATTCGGTCGAGTATCTCCTCAATTGGTATCACGAGGCTGAGTGCACCCCGGAAAAATGACAACAGCGCATGGCGGCTGGATGATCACCCATCCAAGTGCCGGCCACGCCCAACGGCGCTTAACTTCGTTGATCTCACGGGAACCGGTGTATCCACTGCAGCAAGGCCGTTGCCATTCTTGTTAACAGAAGCATCGATATCAAACTTAGAGTTGGATGCCGTTCATCAAGCTACTCTTTACATAGTCGATTAAAAACTCGGTGCTGAGAATCTTACGCACCATTTGTCAAACGTGTGACTGCTGATTCATTAGGCAGTTTTACGATGCCTTCACAACAGGTGACCTGTACAGGTCGACAAGTTATAATATACACTGACATTAGGAGTGCCCCACAGCAAGAGGGCAGGCGAAGGAAAAACTGTAAATCCCTTGACACACGATAAAGTGACACGCCTCCGTCAACTGATTAATCCACAATGGGTACCGCGCCGTGTTGGTATTAGGGTGGACAAACGTGCAGACCAACGAGTCTGCAACATCTACTTCCCCCAGAAGTACCCCTGCCGTACAATGATTTTTATAGTACACTGGCCAAGCAAGCGAAAACTGAATGGACAATGTTAGACGACTTTGACCCTAACATCAAAGGCCGTGGTCGACTCAGTGACAGGTTCGACGCCACCCTTGGCTTTTCAACTCTACGCCAATGAGAAAAGAAATTAATACTATAAACAGACTTAAAGCGGGTAACATCAATGCTAAAAAAAAGGAGACATTTCATACAGTTAATGCCCTCTCCAATCTGTAATTCCTCACAGAAGAGAACATTGTACATATATTGGGTGGTCAGAAACAGTCTGGAAAGCTTGTAAGAGCGTTACAGGGTGGCGAGAAATAATTGTTAAGAAATAATTAGATTCATAGCACCGTTTTCGAGTTAACTAGCATCGAAGTAAGCCAATAAGGCCATTGCACACGCAAATTAAAGCGGACCGCCACAAAGTGTCGCGAAACGTATTCTTCCTTTGGTTTCCTAAAATCTAACAAGCGAGCGCTACAACAGTTTGACATAGGGCGGTAGTAAAGACTGAAACCGAGACAAAGGCTGGGCGGTCTCCTGTGCTATCATCTACGTCATGAGAAAAACTGAATTTGCCCGCGCAACGGCCTGACCGGCTAACTTCAAAACTAAGGAACACGGAAATAGCGCAACATATCGAACTTCTCTGCACAATCTACCCTGCAACACCCTTAGAAGCTTTCCAGCCTCTTTCTGACCACCCTGTGCTAACAGAATGCGATAACTTCAATCATCCAAGAACAGTTACATCGTACAATATTTTAAATACTAAAAATTATCTCTTAGAGTAACTCTTAGGTCGTCTTTGTTATTTCATCTGTCTTTCTGAAAGGGAACTTTGAAATTGGAGGAACTTTTTTGTTATGTTATTCATTGTGTTATATATTTTATAATGAATTCACATAAATGTCTTGGTTCTGTCGTTATGTGATGTAGTCTTATCTGGTGAAATGAGTCTTGAGAAACCAACGGAAAAGGTAGCATCAAAGATAGCAGAGTCAGATACAGAACACGACACTTTAGTCATAGATAACATGTTTCGAATTACTGTATTTATTTTATTTTGCAAGTATGTAGCGCCTCTGCATACCTAACAAGAGGTATGCAAGTTGGGACACGCAGTGACTGTATGGAAGAAGTCGAAGAAAGTTTAAAATCACCTAGACATCGACTTGCTTAGAGACTGAGTACCACCTCAGTTTGAGGCCGACCTCGAGAGAATCGACTCTGCCCATTTCAAAGGAGACATCTCAATACATCCTCAATGACTTTTAGATATATCACAGGTAGCCTAATGTTAGATGACTGGGTTGGCAATTCGAAACAATAGTAATGTTTGTAGCTACAGCACTGGAAATAAAGTGATCTTTCTTAATTGACACTAAAGTTCTACGTGGCTCAAGAAAGTATTTTACATGTGGTCGCAAGTACCCTTAATCATTTGCCCACCAATACGAAATGTAACTATTTTAACTAACATTCAAGTACACACATATGTTCTTCATATTACTCAACCACTCGACTCATGAGTACATCCTGTCACCTTCAGCTGAATTAATCTCGTTTTATTCCCGTATTAAATGTATATCAAAGTTCCATCTACCAGCGCCACAACGGGTCTAACTTTATACCTTTTATCTGTTGTTTAACTATTGCAAATATTGTTAGTCAGCTGAGTTTTCTACCATGCGTCATATGCATGTTTCTTCTTTCTAAAATCTAAAGCTGGCAGAAACTGATAATCTGTTTAAATAAAACCATGTGTGATGAACAATGTAAATTCTTCAGTTTATTTAAACATCAAGGTGACTGGTCATCTTCTGAGGTTTCAAGATGCATCGTTTCTTGACTTTTCTTGTTAAATTTAAGTGCTTCCCACTGGAAGTAAGAGTAGTGTCATAGAATAATAATTTCATTTTTACTAAACTCAAGCCTTAATGTGGTTTAACAGTATGTATATGAAAAGCATGAAGTCATACAAACATACATAAAAGTCATGTGTATGTAGACTGCACACTTACCTATTCTACATCAACGTAACATACACATATATACCAATGGATATATATGTGTGTGTGTATTTATCTTCCACATCTCCTCCTAAAGAACTTAATCGATTTCAACCAAAATTGGCACCTGTGCTGACGTGTTTCCTATGAAAAGGCCAGAGTCGTTTCTCTCCAGGTCATCAAACTGGGCTAGTGCTGAGTCTATAGGGAAGCCCATGTCTAAATGATTCTTAATTTGCTTCGACTTCTTTCGTATAGTCACTGCCTGTCCCAACTTGTGTACTTCTTGTTACGTACATACAGGCGTTACATATTTGCAAAAAAAAAAAAAAAAAAAAAAAAAAAAAAAAAAAGAGTAATTCGAAACACATGATCCATGACCAAAGTCTATTTCTTTCTATCTGGTTCTGCTATCTTCGTTGCTTCCTTTTTCATTGGTTTCTCAAGACCCATTTTATCACATGCAACTACATCACATAATGACAGAACCAAGACGTTTATATGAATTCATCACAAAATGTAAAACACAATGAATAACATAACAAAAATGTCCTGAAATTAATAGATTCCCTTTTACAATGGCAGATAAAATAACAAAGACGTTTGCCAACAAAACTATCCACAGAACTAAGAGCTACTCTAAGAGATTAATCAATCTTAATAATTAAAGTACTATACAACGTAATTATTCTTGGGTGACTGAACTTATAACTTTCTGTTATTGTTTGTTAAGAACTACTAACTCCCATATAGGTGGAAGTGGATGTGACATGGCTTGGTCACCCCTGACGTCTATGTTGCCCTACACAACAAGTGCGTTATGTGGGTGGTATCATAATGCATCCCAGAAGCTATATGTGTGGATCGGCATTGCTGAACAGAATGACTGGACAGATGGAGATAGGTAGTGTGAGGGGCAGGATGAGGTGGACAGAGAAAGGTGGAGGAGGAGATGGGCAGACAAAGAGGAGAAAGGACGAGATAGATAAAGAGATGGGGTAGGAAGAGATTGGCAGAGGGAGGGGAAGGATTAGATGGATAGAGAGCATATATAAGGAGATGGGCAGTGAGAGGGAAAAGAATAGTTGGATAGAGGGAAGGGAAGTAGTAGATGAATAGAGAGGAGGAGTAGATGCATAGAGAGAAGGGGAGGAGGAAATGGACAGAGAGAGGGGAGGAGGAGGAATGAACTAATAGAAAACTGGAATAAGTAAATATTTGAACAATGCAGGATTTCTCAGCTAATACATGTATATAAAATGATGTGTGTGTGTTCCACATCTCCCCCTAAACCACTGGTTCGACTTCAACTTAATATTTAATGTTTGGAAAGAAGCACAGTGGGAGTAACAAACACCTAGCTCCCATTCGAACAGGAGTGACATAAGTACTGAGAGAGAGAAGGGGTGGAGAGGGGGGGGGAGAAAATGAGCAGACAGAGAGGGGTAAGGAGTAGGAGAAGATGGACACACAAAGAGGGAGTGAGGAGGACATGGACAATCAGAGAGCGTTAAGAAGGTAGTGGACAGGGAGAGGGGAAGCAGAAGGTGGGCAGTGACAGAGGAGGAGCTGGACATAGAGAGAGGGCAAAAGACTGGTAGAGAGAGAAGTGAGAAGAAGATGGGCAGAATGGTGGAAGGCGGTGAATAGAGTGTGTGGATGAGATTGACAGAGAGAGGAAGGAGGGGAAGATGGACAGAGAGAGGGGGACGAAGAGATGGACAGAGAGGGTTGGGAGATGTGAGGTGATGTACAGAGAGGGAAAACAAGGAGACGAGAGAGAGAGAGAGAGAGAGAGAGAGAGAGAGAGAGAGAGAGAGAGAGAGAGAGAGAGAGAGGAGAAGGAGTTGTATACAATATGTGTGAAACACACTTACATGGAAGAATCCATGGCTTGAAAGCCAGTAATTTCTATGGCAGTTGTGGGTATGATCCACAAACATGATATTAACTAGTTAAACAATTTCTCCAAAAGAAAGGCACTCTGGAGGGAAACAATTTGAAAATGAAATGAAATCCAGTAGTTCTGAATTAGTGAATAGTTTAATACCTTAAAGCTTACAGCTGATTACAGTAATAATATACTGAGTGATGAAATAAAATTTAACACATACAGTTGAAATTTCAAAACTGATTCGAATAACAACGATTTGAAAATCAAACTAGAACAACAGTTAACAAAAGTGCATATTGTTTTCAAAACCAATAGAGGTGAAGTCCGCGATGAATTCAAAAAAGAGAATACATAGCCAGAAACAAAGTTAACAGTAGGAATATGCAAGGAATACGAGCTTTGTTCTAGTCAATTTGAAGAAATAAATACTAAACTGAGAGTGTGTCAAACAAAAGTCAAAGAAGCAAAAACTGTTTGTAAAAACGTTTCTAAAAAAGTTGAAGCAGTAGAACTTGAAGTAGAACATTTAAATTCTACCATTACTAACATAGTCCGCCCCTGGTAGCTCAGTGGAGCCGGCACGGTAGCTCAGCGTGTTCGGTCAGAGGGCTAGCTGCCCTCTGTAATAAAAAACTGAGTGAATGGATAAATAATAAACTTGAATGGGCTTCAAGGGACGTCCGCCACGAACAATTGCTACGAACTATAACGAACAAAATGATGCTAGCCAATTGTCAGGATGAGCACTGCTCAATGCGCATTTAATTCTAAAGCATTATGTCAGGATGACAATACTAAATAAATTAATTTTTCTCTCTTAACAACATGTGGGCAGGGTGGGTTCTTCCTTGGCTCGGGTATGAGGTAGAATGAAACAGCATTTTTACATAAGATACCTTTTATTGAAGATTTGTACAACTGTTTCCTTACTCGATGTCCTGGCTCTGAGAGCAGCAGCTGTGTCGTTTGCGAATCCTTCTGCTGCGGCAGCGGCGGCATCTGATTACGCGTGGCAGTGTGTATATCGTGTCGCCGTCTCGCCCAGCTGACTGGAGACGCGCAGCGCTAGGTGGTCCGTTTAATTATTGCGAGCGAAGTCGTGCATCGGATGGTGATACCTTGGATGTGGCGTCCCAGTGTTTCTCTTCTCTAAGCGGCCGCGTGTGTTGTGCGTCGGCCAGCGGAGCAGCGCGGCGGGGGAAGGCCAGTGTCCCGGATTCGAACAACGGACTCCCACTTGCCAGTCTTCGGCTGTCAGGTCTTCATCCCAGCTCACAGGTGACTGCTGATGTGAGGCCGTCTCCTTCCCATCCTCATGAGTCACCCGGGTACGTAAAAATCAGACTTCAAATACCTTTTAACTTCTGTCTTCTGGCGCCGAGGTTGCTGCTTGCTATTCCATTACAGCGGCGGACTTGGTGCGTCTGTGCATGATGTAGTCTCTTCTTGCATGACGGTCTTCAGCACCGAAACTGACTGAAAACTACTGCTACTCTCTTCTCTTTTCTTCGCCTGTCAGTCCCACTGCATCTCGCATATTTATTCATTTCAGTTTACTGGAGGTGAAAGACTTCACGGTCATTGCCTCTTCTGTCACGTTGAAAAGCTTCTCGAAGAATCTTCTTAACGACGGTCATTGGCTCTTGGAATGTAGGCGAGGGCCTTTGCTCACATGTGACAACTGAGAAACACGTGAGCCGGTTGGGCGATGCACTGACGGCTGAATCGACAGCGTCCGCTTGTGTGGAACTTGCTGACTTCATGGTGATTGTCTCTTCTGCTCTGCTGTTCTGCCCGCTGTTTGCCAGTGTGTAATTCTTCTAAACTAAACCAAGTTTTTCATTTATATTCTAATGTCTACTTCACTTTGATTTCACTAATTTATTTACTTAAGTACCACTCAACATTCCTCCACCCTTCGGAGAAATTCGCCCTCGAATTTACCACTCAACATTCCTCCACTCTTCACACGGCAAAAGCACTAACACAAGCAATGAAAACTCTCGACTTAGACGATTACACACGCTTCACATTAAGTATGTTGAAAAAAATTTGTCACTTTACTAAAGCACTGTATGCTCATGAATCACGTAGTTCACACATAAATGGTTATAATAAGTGTAGTAAATCTTGATAACAATGAATAAACAAGAAAAGATTTTTCACTTAGAAAATTACATAGCCTGTTTAATCTACCCTATATTAATGCAAGAATATCTATTCTACAGTATTGTTTACTTTAACATAAGACTGTTTAGTAAAGACTGAAGTACCATAAACAAAATTAATACACTAATGCTCAAAAGTAACCACTGAAGTACACCAGTTAAGAGTGTGGTATCCAGTTAACAGGGTTTTGATGAAGTGGTATATTATTATTATTCGGCTTATGTTTTCGTCTTAAATAAAAGAAAACTGTGCAAAGCAGAAACACCAACACAAAGGTTCCAGATACTCCCGTTCCTAGCACTATAATTTTAGTTTTGTGTTCACTTTTTAACTTTAAAACGTGTTTCATCATAACATTGGCATCAATTTTGCCTATCTAATGACTTCAGAAGGGAACTGTCAAGGGAGTCATTGAGGTAGGATAGGATAGGTTTTGTGTAGGAAATGCTTGCATGGCGTTTTCTGAAAAAAGCAAACATCATGATTATGGACCTACCAACCTAGTAAAACCAAAAACAAAGAAAAGAAGGAATACATTTTTAACTACAAGATCAACATGTTTCTACGACCAACTTTTTTTTCTTAAAAAATAAACCGTTACCATTTATTTATTAATTATTTACATTTGTATATTATCCACAGTCTACTATGATTCCACTAGGACATTCGCACCCTTGGTCGAAGATTGTATGGTGCCATGTCTGTATGTTGTGCTGGCGTGGCCACTCTTTTTCCTTTTCAGGCACTTCCTCCACCCCTCAGAAAAGCGGACACTATTGTTGAAGGAATTACATCTGGAGCGCCCTTAAAAGGTTTTAAACGACTTGCATGGACAATAGTAGTTCGGGTGGGCAGTTGCAGTTTAACGTTGACTGGTGACGTGATCTCAATAATTTGATAAGGACCTCTGTAGTTTGTTACAAATTTTTTCGTTTTTCCTTTCGTAATGTATGGGGTTGACAGAATCACCCACTAACCGATTTTGTAATTTGGATATTTAGTTTGGGCATTATCTAATCTTTCCTGTCGTTCCAAAGCCTTTGTATTAGATTTTTGAACCTTTTTCCATACATCCTTCATCATTCGACTGAAATCTCTTACTGTTTCTCCGAATTTTCCGTTTTTCTGCCTGATTACATCAAAAGGGGACGGCATTTTTCTCCCATAGACCACTTCATAAGGTGTCATGCCAGTTGCTTCATGCGTTTTGGCGTTGTATACCGACACGATTATTAGTAAATACGTATCCCAATTAGAATGTTGTTCGTTAATATAATAACTAAGCATCTTGCCAATTGTCCGATGAACTCTTTCTGTGCGTCCGTTGCACTGAGTGTGTAACGGAGTTATGCGGAGTTTTTAGTAAGTGGCATAGTTGTTTCATTAATCCAGACATAAAATTAGATCCCTGATCTGTAATAATAGCTTCAGGAACGCCAAATTTAAGTATCCAGTTGTTAACCAAAGCTTGGGCAACTGTATTTGCTTGCTGATCTGGGAGACTCACCATAGCTAGATAGCGTGAAAAGTGATGTATAATTGTAAGAACATACTTATTACCAGCAGGTGTTTTATGATATGGCCCGTAGAGATCCATTCCACAGATTTGAAATGGACATGAAGCCTCGGGAAGCCTCTGTAAGGGTATTTTTGAACGAGAAAGTTCAGCTCGTTGTGCGCACGCAATGCAATTACGAACGTACTGCGCAACATCCTGCTTTCTGGTTTGCCACCAAAATCGCTCTGCTACGCGTCTTTCGGTTGTCCGCTGTCCACCGTGTCCTGCAAGGATATGATCGTGGGCCTCTGCCATTGTTTCTTGTCTAAGGTGTTGGGGAACAACAATTCGCGGTCCAAGTTTTGTTTTACGGCATAATACACCATCTTCAAAGCAAATTGTTTTTGAGTTGCGTATTTTTTGCTTTCTGTATCCTCATTTTGTGCCTTTCTCCAGTCAGTATCTCGGCCTGTTGCTTCCAAAAGTGCTATTTTCCGACTTAGGCAATCTGCATTCAGGGGTTTTTGCCTGGTTTATGGATAACTTCGAAATCCATTTCGGAAAGACATAGGGTCGAACGGGTGAGACGCCTAGATGGATCCTTTAACCCTAGCAACCATTTTAAAGCTGCGTGGTCTGTAATAACGTTGAATTTCCTACCATACAAGTAGCATTTAAAGTATTTGATGCCATAAATAACACTTAACAATTCTTTCTCCGTTGTGGAATAATTTCTTTCTGCCGTTGTTTGTTGTCTCGAAGCGTAGGCTATGGGGTGCTCCGCGCCATTAATATTCTGACTCAAAACAACTCCTACTGAATGACCACTTGCGTCACAGGATAAAATAAATTCTTTATTATAATCTGGGTAGACTAATACTGGACTGAGTGTTAACTTATCTTTAAGGGTTTGAAATGCTGATTCACAATCTTCACACCAATGAAATTTTGCACCCTTTTTCAATAATTTGGTTAAGAGTCGGGCAATTTCAGCAAAATTTTGAACATATTTTCGGTAATACGATGCGAGACCAATGAAACTTTGTACTTCCTTAACGCGTTGTGGTGTTGGGAAATCCTTAACTGCCGAAATTAATCGAGGATCTGTTTTAATTCCTTTTTCACTAATGACAAGCCCTAGATATGTAACCTCTGTCAATGCAAAACTACATTTTTCTATATTTAATGTTAATTTAGCTTTTCTAAGTCTCTGAAAAACATTACGCAGACGCACAGCATGTTCATTAATGTCTTTGGAGAATACAATAATATCGTCCAGATATACACAACATTGCTGAGTTTTGAGTCCTCGCAATACTCCATCGAGTAGTCTTTGAAAAGTTGCTGGTGCATTTTTCAAACCGAAAGGCATTCTTTTAAATTGGCAGTGGCCTCCAGGGGTAGAAAATGCTGTTTTATGTCTATCTTCAGGTGCAACTTCCAATTGAGATATCCGCTACGTAAATCGATTGTTGAAAAGTATTTACTGTTACCTAAACTGTCAATGATATCTGTAATGTCTGGAAGAGGATAAACATCTGAGATAGTTTGTTTGTTAAGGTGTCTGTAGTCGCAACAAAATATATATCGTTTCGTACCATTGGGAGACTTCTTTGGAATAATTACAATATTTGAATTATAAGAGGAATCAGAATATTCTATAATTCCATCTTTTAGATGCTGTTCTACAAATTCATCCAGTACTGGTTTTAAGTGATGCGGAACTCTATAAGGCTTCCTGTAAACTGGAGGACTATTTCCTGTTGGGATCCTATGCTGTGCGATATCTGTTGCTGGTAACAGACCTTCTGCATTAAATAAATCTTGGAATTGAATTAAAACTGCTTCTATCGTGTCTCTATCATTTCCTTTCAAATGCTCAATCTTCTGGCGTAATGCGGTTTTATAGGCGTCTGGTTTCTGACCATCAGTAATATTTGACCAAATGAAATCTTCTTCTTCAAAAGTACTGACTGCAGCTACTAATATTCCGTTATGCAACTCTTTGTCCTCCACTCCGAAATTGTCAATATGTAACGGTACTTTTCTTTCTCCTTCAACGTCTTGAACCCGTACAATACTTCTACGTACAAAACAATGTGATACATCTAATTCCTCATTTTCTTCTAATGGCTTTATTAGACACACAGTATCTGTAGGTACCTCGGGGTCAACGGTCATCCAGAAAAGTTTTCCTGAGCCAGATGGTATCTGATCTCGCGAATCAACCTTCAAGGACGTTGCACGCAGTGTAGTTGATTTCGCCTTCCGGTTGGGGAAATCTTGCGGCAGTGGGCCCTTTGCAGCGGTGTCACCTAGCTGAAACACCATTCCGCTAAGTTCTACAGTTTGCTGTCTGAGGTCGGTTTTAGCGTGATGTTTATTCAGGAAATCCAACCCTAGGATCGCGTCGTACCCGTCAGTTACCTTTGTTACTACTTCTACATCTCCTTGAAATTGTACACCGTGAATATAGAAAATCAGTGATGTACATCCTAATGACTTCACTGTACCTCCTCCTATTCCACTCAATCTATACCTTGGAGGGTCATATTTCTTTTCTCCAATGTATGCGTTACTTACTATTGATACGTTTGCGCCTGTATCCACCAGTATCCTTGCCTCTTTATCCTGTATGGTAGCAGATAACCAGCATTCCGCCTTCACATTAGCCTTAATGACATGAAATTTTATTGGGAACGCCTGGCGGCGGCTCCGACATTCCCGTTTGAGATTAGCTGATTTCTGTTTACAAAAATTTTCTTCGACCTGCATTCCTTGAATGTGTTGGTTAAAATGGCTCTGAGCACTATGGGACTTAACATCTATGGTCACCAGTCCCCTAGAACTTAGAACTACTTAAACCTAACTAACCTAAGGACAGCACACAACACCCAGCCATCACGAGGCAGAGAAAATCCCTGACCCCGCCGGGAATCGAACCCGGGAACCCGGGCGTGGGAAGCGAGAACGCTACCGCACGACCACGAGATGCGGGCTCTTGAATGTGTGACCTACTCTTTGGCAATTAGTGCATTGAGGTTGTCTGCAGTTGCTATATGTCCCTGTCGATCACACCTAAAACATCGTACTCCTGCTGAAAGTACATTTCGCTTCTCCTTGTATCTGGTGGCAATGTCTATTTCTTCGAAAGCCGTTGCCACAGATACAGCTTCCGCAAAATTTTTAGGAAACTCTGCCCTGACACGACGGGACGTTACAGGAGGTAACCTACGTAAAAATGTATCCAGAGCTCTATCTTCTGCCTCTTGTATAATAACTTTATTTGCTTCATCACTAGTTGTCAACTGATAGGTGTTAATATTAACTTTTCTGATCCTATCTACAAAGTTTTCTAACGACTCGTTTTGCCTCTGAGTGATAGTGTTTAATTTTTCCCTAAAAATCTACAGATGTTCCTCAAATGTTGGAGCATTCCGTAATTCTTCGTGGAATAATACGTGTGCTTTAGCCTCTCCTATCAATCTTAACTTTGTCATTTGTAAGAGTTGTTCATCTGACCATGATCCTAACTTTGCAGCTGCTACCAAGTCATCAAAAAAGGCTGTTATGTCTTCGTCAGGTTTACCTGAAAAAGGAGTTACCAAGGCTGCTGCTGAGGAATCTAGGGTGGGAGGGATTGAACTGGTTTGCCTAACCTCACTCAACTGTTTAAATAATGCAATATTATCACTTTTAAGCTGTGCTATCTGATTAACTAATCTCTGAATAGCTTCCTCAGTAGAAACCGCTAGTGGTGCTGACTCTGACTTTGTACGATTTCGTGTCATCATTTTACAACTATTAGTTACACAATCATACTACACTGAATGAAAAAGATGTTTAAATGTTTTCGACAAACTCTTAAAATAATGAGAGGAGATACACTTCTAAATAAAGAAAATATTACGACTGATATGCAAACCTCTATCCTTTCACACATTAGACAATACTAACTGTGGACCTTTAGTGACTGTCATTCACACCTCATATTGAGCCAAGAGTTTTTCTCTGACACCAAATGTAACAGTTCTGTCACTAAATGTAACTGGGTTTTCTCTTTTGATGCTAGCCAATTGTCAGGATGAGCACTGCTGCAATGGGCATTTAATTCTAAAGCATTATGTCAGGATGATAATACTAAATAAATTAATTTTTCTCTCTTAACAACATGTGGGCAGGGTGGGTTCTTCCTTGGCTCGGGTATGAGGTAGAATGAAACAGCATTTTTACATAAGATACCTTTTATTGAAGATTTGTACAACTGTTTCCTTACTCGATGTCCTGGCTCTGAGAGCGGCAGCTGTGTCGTTTTCGAATCCTTCTGCTGCGGCAGCGGCGGCGTCTGGTTACGCGTGGCAGTGTGTATCTCGTGTCGCCGTCTCGCCCAGCTGACTGGAGACGCGCAGCGCGAGGTGGCCCGTTTAATTATTGCGAGTGAAGTCGTGCATCGGATGGTGATACCTTGGATTTGGCGTCCCAGTGTTTCTCTTCTCTAAGCGGCCGCGTGTGTTGTGCGTCGGCCAGCGGAGCGGCGCGGCGGGGGAGGCCCTTCTGCGTGCTCGCGGGGGCCCTACACGATATTAGGCAGGTGTACCAGTTTCTTTGGCTCTTCAGCGTATTTATGGCAATGATGGAAATTTGTAGGCTAAAATTTCCCTAGAGGAAGTAGATTCAGTATTTGGAAGTTATGAAGACGAGGAGTTAATAAATGAAGGGGGTAGCGAGTATAATTCAATCAGCAACCTATGAGCTGCGATAACTTCTCAAAAGAAGTGGATAGTAATTTGTATAAAAATGCCGTGAAGAAATACACGTGTTCAAAAAGCTTAATTGATGTGCTCCAAATAAAGGTAGAAGAGGTCGTTAAATGCTTTGGTTTGAAATTAGTGGACCAGTTAGAACATGCAGCTGAAAATATGATTGTTGATGACCCCATTCATCTAAGTATAAATGTAATTGACTCTGAGAGAGATTATTTTAGCCAGAGACAGACTGAAAAAGACTTGCTTGATAAATTTCATGAGGCACCTGTGCAAAATACAACAAGCTATCCTGTCACAGAAGTGAAGCAAAGTGCGTTGTTCTGAGCTTTCTTTGATTCTGTTCCTAGCAAGGATAAGTCAATTGCATTGAGAGTATCTCGTTTAAGAACAGTGAGTGCAACTGCAAAAATTTCTAGACCAGTGGAGCAATGAGCATTGATACTCATAGTTACAAGAGACGTAATTATAGACAATCCTTGTTTAACTGTGTTAGATTTAAATGTGGATATGTTAATTGGCACTTATTATCAAAGTACCAAGGAAAAGTTGACTTTGATTAGAGTCAAGTAGCGTTAACGTTGCCAAAATCTGATGTAATTCCTGCGTCTTTCATTGGGAAGCGCATTGTTAATGATAGTGAAATATTAGTGCTACTCATTAGAGTAACTAAAAGTGGAGGGTGCTTGGAGAAAGACAATGAATTTTTGCACCATTTGGAATAACAAGGAAGCGCCGTGCAAATGCTTACAGTCTGGAAAATCCAAAAATTAAGACAGAACCATTTTGGATCTAAATAAATTTGTAGGGAATTTGCCACTCTTTGGCGGGTACACAGTCCGGCGAACTGTACACTCCCTGTTGAATGAAATCTTATTCATCTTTCTGGTTTCACTCATTCTTCAGTTCTATCTTAGTGGGCCAGAATTATATGTCTTCATGTTTGTAAATACGCTATCAGTGAGTACGAATTCTCTTAGCTTAAGTATTCACCGATTAGGACATACATGACTTGTGACACAGGAACCACGAGAGGAAAGTTTGCATAATTCTTCATTAAAATACTGTGACTACAGACAAGAACTGAGAAGGTAGTAGGAAATAGGGGCTGTAAAATCTGGAAGTAATGATTTGTGGGAAAATATTTGAAATATATTTCATGAAAGCTAGTGAAAGCTGAAATATTATAAAATGTAAGAAATGGAATCAGCTTAACTTTATACTTTAATCTAATTAATATGCTGTGGGTACTTGAGGGAATTTAGTACGCTTGAGCCTTAAAGAGGCAAGCAAAAGCATGTCTGCTATTATTTGAAGGAAATGTGAAGAGGGGTGTGGCTCAAGTCAGAAATTTGTGTAAAAAGGTCAACAGCCTGACGCTGACGTAAGGGAAACGAAATTGAGGTCATTAGACTGATTCAGCCAATGGAAAAATAAGATGTAATGCGGTCATTACGCTGCCTAAACCGTGTAGAAATGTAAATGGAGAGGAGTTCTCCATTTATAGCCCTCGTATTGCAGGAAGCGTTTTAAAGAAACGTATACTTGCCGCAAGGAACGTGATTAATTTAGATGTTGATACTGACAAACACAGTCAATAATATGGGAAGTTAAAATGGTTAAGAAATGCAGACTGAGAATTGTAAAAGTAATAGACACAGTCTTTTAATGAAAATAACAAAAACGTATAGTAACTGTCGACAAAGAAATAACTATGTAGTAATCTAATCCACATGCTAATTAAGCCAGGCATAGCTAAAAGCCCACTGAGGTTACTCAACTTTACAAAATAACGGAAGAACTATAATAATAATAATAATAATAATAATAATAATAATAATAATAAAGATCCCAATACTATAACAGATAAATGGAGACTTTGCAAACAACAAACAGAAACAGTAGATCACATCACAAGCGGATGTACAATACTAGCAAATGCAGAATACCCCAGAAGACATGACAATGTAGCAAAAATAATACATCAAATTTACATACAACATAAACTAATAAAACAACACGTTCCCACATACAAGTATGCACCACAAAATGTACTGGAGAATGATGAATACAAATTATACTGGAACAGAACCATTATAACAGATAAAACAACACCACATAACAAACCTGACATCATACTCACCAATAAAAAGAAGAAATTAACACAACTAATCAAAATATCCATACCCAATACAACAAATATGCAGAAGAAAACAGGAGAAAAAATTGAAAAATACATCCAACTGGCTGAGGAAGTCAAGGACATGTGGCATCAGGATAAAGTTGACATTATACCAATTATACTATCAACTACAGGAGTCATACCACACAATATCCAACAGTACATCAACGCAATACAGCTACATCCAAACATATATATATAAACTACAGAAATCTGTAATTATTGATACATGTTCAATTACCCGAAAGTTCCTAAATGCAATGTAACATACACCGTACAGTTAAAAGGAAGTCACGCTTGATCACGGTCCGCGTCACTTTCCATTTTTGACCAGACATAACGTCCGAGAAAAGAAAGAAAGATAATATTAATAATAAAATCATGCAATGTAGCCAATATGTGCAAATTATCGATATGGACCTATTAAAACGAAAGCAAAATTTTGTAAAGAGCAGATTTCATAAAACAGTTCCTGCAGCAGAAAGAGAAATTAATATGGCTTTAAAAGCTTCGCATATTTCAAAAACGATGTACTGTAATTAATCATCTTGGAACAAGGTACTTGATTTGAAAGAAACATTCCTTCTGTTTATTTATATTACGTTATACAAACAACGCGCTACGGTCGCAGGTTCGAATCCTGTCTCGGGCATGGATGTGTGTGATGTCCTTAGGTTAGTTAGGTTTAATTAGAACTAGGCGACTGATGACCTCAGAAGTTAAGTCGCATAGTGCTCAGAGCCATTTTTTTTATACAAACAATGGGAATTTAAAACTTCCTGGCAGATTAAAACTGTGTACCGGACCAAAACTCGAACTCGGGAACTTTGCCTTTCGCCGGTAAGTGCTCTACCAACTGAGCTACCCAAGCACGACTCACGTCCCGTCCTCACAGCTTTACTTCTGCCAGTACCTCGTCTCCTACCTTCCAAACTTTGCAGAAGCTCTCCTGCGAACCTTGCAGAACTTGCACTCCTGAAAGAAAGGATATTGCGGAGACATGGCTTAGCAGGAGAACTTCTGCAAAGTTTGGCAGGTAGGAGACGAAGTAATGGAAGAAGTGAAGCTGTAAGTACAGGGCCTGAGTCGTGCGTGGGTAGCTCAGTTGGCAGAGCACTTGACCGCTAAATACAAAGGTCCCGAGTTCGAGTCTCGGTTCGGCACACAGTTTTAATCTGCCAGGAAGTTTCATATCAGCGCACACTCCGCTGCAGAGTGAAAATCTCATTCTGGAATGGGAATTTAAGTTATTTTGTCCTCCATTAGCATAACAAGAGAAGAAATGGTGAGGCTATGTTATCTGTTTCTCAGGGACATGACTGCATCATGTAAGTGCAGCATTCGAGAGGTGTGGAGAGAGTGGCGAGAAGGATACCAACTAGAGGGACTTCTTCCCTTTCCCTTGTATAAGAACATATTGGCTCACCATTCTGACTTCCCCCTCTACCCATAGTGCCTACAATCTATAAAATTGATGAGTGAGTTCCAAAGTTGTATGCGTGCAGTATATCTTGGTTCTTTTATATCAGGTACATTAAATAAAAGTAAAACAATTTTTCATGGACAGTATCATCTGAATATATACACATTTGAATATAAACAAAGTACATATTTAGTTAGAGAAATATCGGGATAGTTGTAGGTCTTCAAATAAAAACGATATAGTTACTCTTGTATTAAAAAAAAGTGCTGGTTGAGTACTGCTGCAGACGCTCCTTCGTTATCCGCACCGAGAATATATAAAAACTTATGTGATTGCCCTGAGAAAATCATTCGATCAGCGGCAGTTATGAGGATTGTGTTATGCTCCACTACACAATGCGCCGTGATTATTTCCGCGACAGTCAGAGCAAGTCTCTGATGACGTTAATGACGAGTGACGTTATTGGGTTTTCGGTCGAATGAGATATCATGTATATCTTGTGACACCGTGTAAAAGTGATCCTAATTGCATTATTGATTTTCTGGCAACTCGTGTGTCGTTTACGATGTGTCGTTTTCGATGTGTCGTTTTCGATGTGTCGTTTCGTGTGTCGCTCGCTATATTACATAAAATCATGTCTGAGGTTATTTCGCACCTCTAAGGCGAGCTATTAACTTTACGTACTTAGGAACAAAGAATAGAAGTAGTCTCTGAATTTTGTCAAATGCTGAGCAGAGTAGAAAAAGCTTTAATGATTTTCCAAACTAATTCTTGTACTTGTGAACTTTTGTCAGAATATATTGCTCAGGTAAACGACAGTAGACTTTTATTCATCGTCGTGGTTCCCGGCTGCTGTGCCGTGTTTTTAGAGAGACAGAACATTTTATTTTAGTTTTGGCAAGCTGAATGGTGGACCTTTGCACTGAATACTATGAAGAGAATGTTTACAGTCGCCGCCACATAGTCCAGCGACTTAGTAACTGCACCACAAATTAAAGTATGTGTAATTACTTGAATTAAGATGGCTCTATCTGGATATATGCCAGGTTCTTCGAAAATATAAATTAATTGTATTAACTGTATCACTGGTAGTCATATTATTTCTTTAATTCGTTGCTGGTGAACGACATCTGTCGCTGAGAATTTCATACAGGGAATGAAACTCAAATTCATGGAGATGCGTCACGGTGTGCTAGTGATAAACGGCTGGTTTTGCCACGTGAAACATTTAGACAGAGAACTCAGAGTTTCCTAAGCGTCTTCGATGATAAATGAGTGTAAGGATGTTTTCATCAGTGGTACACACCTGAAACTTATCTAAATATATCCTTAGAATCTGAGTTTCTGAAATGTAACGTGGTAGCGTACTTCATAGCAGTTGGAAGTCTTAGATAAAAACAAATCAACATTTCTGTCTATTTTTATTCTTTAACCCCCCCCCCCCCCCAGGAACCATGGACTTTGCCGATGGTGGGGAGGCTTGCGGGCCTCAGCGATACAGATGGCCGTACCGTAGGTGCAACCACAACGGAGGGGTATCTGTTGAGAGGTCAGACAAACGTGTGATTCCTGAAGAGGGGCAGCAGCCTTTTCAGTAGTTGCAGGGACAACAATCTGGATGATTGACTGATTTGTCCTTGTAACACTAATCAAAACGGCCTTGCTGTGCTGGTACTGCGAACGGCTGAAAGCTAGGGGAGCTACAGCCGTAATTTTTCCCGAGGGCATGCAGCTTTACTGTATGGTTAAATGATGATGGCGTCCTCTTGGGTAGAATATTCCGTAGGTAAAATAATCCCCCATTCGGATCTCCGGGCGGGGACTACTCAAGAGGACGTCGTTATCAGGAGGAAGAAAACTGGCGTTCTACGGATAGGAGCGTGGACTGTCACATCTCTTAATCGGGCAGGTAGGTTAGAAAATTTAAAAAGGGAAATGGATAGGTTAAAGCTAGATATAGTGGGAATTAGTGAAGTCCGGTGGCAAGAGGAACAAGACTTTTGGTCAGGTGAATACAGGGTTATAAATACAAAATCAAATAGGGGTAATACAGGAGTCGGTTTAATAATGAATAAAAAAATAGGAGTGCGGGTAAGCTACTACAAACAGCATAGTGAACACAATATTGTGGCCAAGATAGACACGAAGCCCATGCCTACTACAGTAGTAAAGTTTATATGCCAAGTAGCTCTGCATATGATGAAGAAATTGATGAAATGTATGATGAGATAAAAGAAATTATTCAGGTAGTGAAGGGAGACGAAAATTTAATAGCCATGGGTGGCTGGAATTCGAGAGTAGGAAAAGGGAGAAGGAAACATAGTGGGTGAATATGGATTGGGGGTGAGAAATGAAGGAGGAAACCGTCTGCTAGAATTTTGCACAGGGCATAATTTAATCATAGCTAACACTTGGTTCAAGAATCATAAAAGAAGGTTGTATACATGGAAGAATCCTGAAGATACTAAAATGAATCAGACAGATTATATAACGGTAAGAAAGAGATTTAGGAACCAGGTTTTAAATTGTAAGACATTTCCAGGGGCAGATGTGGACTCTGACCACAATCTATTGGTTATGAACTGTAGATTAAAACTGAAGAACCTGCAAAAAGGTGGGAAATTGAGATGGGACCTGGATAAACTGACTAAACCAGAGGTTGTACAGAGTTTCAGGGATAGCAAAAGGGAGCAATTGACGGGAATGGGGGAAAGAAATACAGTAGAAGAACAATGGGTAGCTCTGAGGGATGAAGTAGTGAAGGCAGCAGAGGATCAAGTAGGTAAAAAGACAAGGGCTAGTAGAAATCCTTGGGTAACAGAAGAAATATTGAATTTAATTGCTGAAAAGAGAAAATATAAAAACGCAGTAAATGGAGCAGGCAAAAAGGAATACAAACGTCTCAAAAATGAGATCGACAGGAGGTGCAAAATGGATAAGCAGGGATGACTAGAGGACAAATGCAAGGATGTAGAGGCTTATCTCACTAGGGGTAAGATAGATACTGCCTACAGGAAAATTAAAGAGACCTTAGGAGAAAAGAGAACCACTTGTATGACTATCAAGAGCTCAGATGGAAACCCAGTTCTAAGCAAAGAAGGGAAAGCAGAAAAGTGGAAGGGGTATATAGAGGGTCTATACAAGGGCGATGTACTTGAGGACAATATTATGGAAATGGAAGAGGATGCAGATGAAGATGAAATGGGAGATACAACACTGCGACAGAGCACTGAAAGACCTGAGTCGAAACAAGGCCCCGGGAATAGACAACATTCCAATGGAACTACTGACGGCCTTGGGAGTCAGTCCTGACAAAACTCTACCATCCGGTGAGCAAGATGTGTGAAACATGCGAAATACCCTCAGACTTCAAGAAGAATATAATAATTCCAATCCCAAAGAAAGCAGGTGTTGACAGATGTGAAAATTTCCGAACTATCAGTTTAATAAATCACCGCGAATTCTTTACAGACGAATGGAAAAACTGGTAGAAGCTGACCTCGGGGAAGATCAGTTTGGATTCCGAAGAAATGTTGGAACACGTCAGGCAATACTGACCCTACGATTTATCTTAGAAACTAGATTAAGTAAAGGCAAACCTACGTTTCTAGCATTTGTAGACTTAGAGAAAGCTTTTGACAATGTTGACTGGAATACTCTCTATGAAAGTCTGAAGGTGGCAGGGGTAAAATACAGGGAGCGAACGGCTATTTACAATTTGTACAGAAACCAGATGGCAGTTATAAGATTCGAGGGACATGAAAGGGAAGCAGTGGTTGGGAAGGGAGTGAGACAGGGTTGTAGCCTTTCCCCGATGTTATTCAATCTGTATATTGAGCAAGTAGTAAAGGAAACAAAAGAAAAATTGGAGTAGGTATTAAAATCCATGGAGAAGAAATAAAAATTTTGAGGTTCGCCGATGACATTGTAATTCTGTCAGAGACAGCAAAGGACTTGTAAGAGCAGTTGAACAGAATGGACAGTATTTTGAAAGGAGGATATAAGATGAACATCAACAAAAGCAAAACGAGGATAATGGAATGTAGTCGAATTAAGTCGGGTGATGCTGAGAGAATTAGATTAGGAAATGAGACACTTAAAGTAGTAAAGGAGTTTTGCTATTTGGGGAGCAAAATAACTGATGATGGTCGAAGTAGAGAGGATATAAAATGTAGACTGGCAATGGCAAGGAAAGCGTTTCTGAAGAAGAGAAATTTGTTAACATCGAGTATAAATTTAAGGGTCAGGAAGTCGTTTCTGAAAGTATTTGTAAGGAGTGTAGCCATGTATGGAAGTGAAACATGAAAGATAAATAGCTTGCACAAGAAGAGAATAGAAGCTTTCGAAATGTGGTGCTACAGAATAATGCTGAAGATTAGATGGGTAGATCCCATAATTAATGAGGAGGTATTGAATAGAATTGGGGAGAAAAGGAGTTGGTGGCACAACTTGACTAGAAGAAGGGATCGTTTGGTAGGGCATTTTGTGAGGCATCAAGGGATCACAAATTTAGCATTGGAGGGCAGTGTGAAGGGTAAAAATTGTACAGGGAGACCAAGATATGAATACACTAAGCAGATTCAGAAGGATGTAGGTTGCAGTAATTACTGGGAGATGAAGAAGCTTGCACAGGATAGAGTAGCATGGAGAGCTGCATCAAACCAGTCTCAGGACTGAAGGCGACGACAACAACAACAACAACAACAACAACAACAATGTATTATCGTATCATATACCAGAGTAACTCGTCCTTTAAAATAAAAGTTTTCATTTCAAAACTATTTGAGTTAAGAGGGGTAGGACGTCAACCGGGCCGACTTGGAGCAGGAGAGGCACCACAGGACATTTTAATTTCCACTGTCTATACTTTTACAAATAAATTCATAAAACTTTGTTAACACGACCAGGAAGGATTCGGGATTCAAACTCATAGCAGTGTAAGTTCAGAAGTATAACGAAATAAATTTTTTTTACGTGAGAAATTTCATCATTTTTTCACTTAGTATTGGCTGCATTTGTTGCTATAGGTACAATTTTCTTCACAAGTAAGAGAGATTCTTCGATGAATTTTGCACAGCATACAAACCATACTTACTGGTGTATGAAACTCTAGAATTTAATTAATGATAAAATGAATGAGCTGTTACATTTTAAACTTCATGTTTAGAAAAAATTCATTTTGTGGTTAATTATTTTTATTTTTAGCACAGTTTTTAATAGATTTGGAAAATTCAAGAATTTCATACACCTGTAAGTATGGTTTGTATGCTGTGCAAAATTCATCGAAGAATCTCCCTTATTTATGAAGAAAAGTGTACCTATAGCAACGAATGCAGCCAATAGTAAGTGAAAAAATGATGAGATATAACATGTAAAAAAATGTATTTTGTTATATTTTTGAACTTCCACTGCTATGAGCGTGAATACTGAACCCTTCCTGGTCATACTGACAAAGTTTTATGAATTTATTTGTAAAAGTATAGACAGTGGAAATTAAAACGTCCTGTGGTGCCACTTCTGCTCCAAGTCGGCCAGTTTGACGTCCTACCCCACTTAAGGTAGTTGCGTTGCCAGTCCACGATCCTTTCTGATCTACCTCTTTGGAAGTCAGACATCTGACCTATAACTTTACACTTCATCGATGCTCTAGTGACGTTTGTTGTAAATAGCTGTAGCTACAATATTAGAAGGAAAATTACATTTATAAATTTTCCTTAGGTTTGATATTAAGTATTAATGTGTGAATTTTACTCCCTTCTTGAACTACACTGCGCAACCCCACCTAAGGAGTGTCGGAGAGATTTCCTGGCCTCAGGGTGCCAGAGCAGCCGCGGGGCACGACAAAGCTTAATAGATGTCGCAGTCTTTGACACTACATTTTGTATGTATTCAACAAAGGTGCGTGGGTGGTACTGAGGGTACTGCCAAACTGTGGGAGGGAGGGAGGGTTGGAGGAAACCTTTGTCGTTTTATTCACGCATATATCAAAGTTGCACCCCACCTGATCAGGCCAGAGGAGGGCGCCAAATAGGAGGTCTGAAAAGGCATAAAAACACTTTGCTGCTTCGGATCACTTTCAGATTTAGTCGAATAGGTTTGACTGATCCCTAGTAGTTCCACTTTGTATAACAGAGCAAACAACTGCGGTCGCACTATACTCAAAAGAGGTCAGGTCACGTTCGGTAGGGTTGTAACCCGACGATATTCTTAGACTAGGGTAGAATCGTCCGGGGTGGATGTTAGCAGCGTCGAACACTGTCAAGTACATCGTACTGTTGCTCATAGCACTGCAAACTGTCGTTTTCGACAGCGCAATGTGAGAGAGTCAACGCCCCACGGGAAGGAGTGACGCCAATCACGCTCTTCATGCCACCTCTTGAGGGCTTGTGTCTATTATTAGCAGTGATGTGTCTGGAATGTTTTCCTCGGCTGCCCATTAGAAAATCACGTGATTCTAACGCTGGGTGTGACGGTTCTGACCTCCATTCCAGACGTATAAAAGAAGAGGGGAAATGTGACACATTCAAGATAGCATTAGGCAGAACAGAGGCGAAATTTGGTACCAATGTAACATCAATAACTCATATTACACGTCACATGAACTTCTGAGCTGTAGCAATTTTTTTTCATGTGTCGACACCTTGCTGTTTGAAGCGACGCCGAGCATGGTTCGCATGAAAGTTAATCGAACAAAGAAGAATCTTTCTGAATGTAAACGTACTGTGTTTTCCGCTACCGCTTCTGAAAAATCCTTGTACCTGCAAGAGAGCAGCTTACATTAAATGTTCGTGCTGCCCTACGAATTTGTGTTTTAGGTACTTCTACAACAAATACCATCCGAAATTCTGTGACGTCGCAGAGCGCCACGCATTTCCACCTTCACAGAGGAAGCTCGTGGGCATCTTTGAGCCAAATTTCAATCTTACGTTTCGCAGTGGGGTACAAGTACAGGCTTCCGAAAGAGTGACAATTTATTTAATGTGGTGTGCATATTTTGTGTATTAGGTGGCTATGTGGCACAGTATCGAAAACTCAATCGACGTTATGAAACTCCGCATGAAGTTGTGCCCCACTGTCTACAACTTTCTTGTTCACAAGAACGTAAAACTCGTGACGACTGTTCCACGAACAACGTGTACGGAGTCCATGTTGCTCCCGGCACAGAAATTCATTTCGAACGATAGAACCATACGCCAACCCAACACATGTATTGTAGTTCCACATCAGATTGAATGTGTTACTAGACTGTATGTATGTGCATCTTTTTGTACTCTTTTTGGGCTACGGCTTTTACCAGTCGCATGAAGTATACTTTTTGGCATTAGAGAACTACTCCAAAGTGCTGATAAAAGACGGACCACTTGTTCCGCAAGGCAGAAACGAAAAACATGATATGCTCTTTTTAACTATAGTGAACTTTCTTTTGCTAAACAACTATAGATCATTTTTTATTTCGCAATGAGTTCCTTTTATCTTTCATTCTGGGGTCCATGCAGTGATCAAAAGGAGGAACTGGAATGTATTTGTCCTAGTTATTTATATGGTTTTCATTCTAACGGGGATCTATGCCAGTGACACATTATCGCAGAACACGTCAGAACATATTCAGCGGCTGGTCCCGGCGGAGGTTCGAGTCTTCCCTCGGGCATGGGTGTGTGTGTTTGTCCTTAGGATAATTTAGGTTAAGTAGTGTGTAAGCTTAGGCTCTGATGACCTTAGCAGTTAAGTCCCATAAGATTTCACACACATTAAAACATTAACATATTCAGAACTTACGGGAAGAAAACAGAATTTAATGATAAGACATGGCCCTAAAAAGTTTCAGAATGAAACTAATTTTGATATGAATAATTAAAATACACAAAGAGAAACTGCGTTATGGTCCAAATATCCAGTAAATTGTCAGAAATCGATGACAACATTCTCTATGAGTACTAGCATTACTGTTTCCGTGTCGATACCTATGTTGTGCTGTTTGAGACTTTGCCGGCGGAATAACTGCTTTAGTTTTAGTTGTGTTCCGTAGATCATTTTCCCGATTATATTATCGATATGATGTGGAACAAGTCAGATTACAAGATATATATACACACGTGAATAGTGCTAATATCAATATTGCTGAAATTTTTAGTTGTACACATGCAACTACACTTAGAGGAACACTCTTTTTACCAGTTCGGAAACAGAAACACGTCCATGGAATAGGAGTTATCGAAAATAAATGATTTTAGCTAGATTTAAAACTTGATCTGCTACCTGCCAGACACATTATGTTGGTGGGCAAACGACCAAAGATTTTTGTTGCTGAATATGTACTCCTTTTTGAGCAACTGACAGCTTCAATAACAGAAAGGAAAGGTCATTTTTCCTTCTAGTGTTGTACGTATGAACGAAGATCACTGTTCTTCGCGAACTGAGATGGATTATTTGTAATGAATTTCATTAGCGAATATATGTACTCTGATGGTGCAGTTAAAATACCTAACGCCTTGAAAAAGTGCATACATGACGTCCTTGGGTGAACACCACTAATTATTCTCACTGCACTCTTTGGTGCAATCAATAATTTGTGTCTAAGTGGTGTGTTACCCCAGAAAACTATTCCATAAGACATTATTGAGTGGAAATATGCAAAGTACGTTAGGATACTGATTTGTTTATTACCAAGACTAGCGATTATACGAAGAGCAAAAGAAGCTGAACTTAATTGTTTGAGAAGCTCAGTAATATGCTTCTTCCAGTTCAAGTTGTCATCAGTGTGAACACACAAAAAATGGAGAAATCTACCCTGTTAACTGAGCCCTGTTCATATGATACATCAATTGTCGGTATGACCCTATTCGGTGTACAGAACTGGATATAGTGAGGATTTTTCAAAATTAAGGGAGAGTCAATTATCTGAGAACCACTTAATAATTGTTTGAAAGACATCTTTAACAATATCTTCAGCTACTTTTTCTGGAATGGGATTTATTATAACACTCACGTCATCTGCAAAAAGTACTAGCTCCGCTTGCTGAACGTTAAGTGAGAGGTCATTCACATGAATAAAGAACAGTAGAGGACCTAAAATTGAGCCCTGTGGGACTCCCTTTGTGATAACTCGCAATTCACTAGAATTTAGCATCCTCCTAACATTATTTTTGCTATTCAGCACAACTTTTTGCTTTCTGTTCATGAAGTATGATTCAAACCATCTGTGTGTATAGCCTTTGATTCCATAAAACCTGAGTTTTTCTAAGAGTGTGGCATGATCCACACAGTCAAATGCCTGGTAGAGATCACAAAGAATACCAACTGGCGATAATTTGTTATTTAGAGCTTTTACTATTTGGTGGGTAAATGTGTAGATAGCATTCTCAGTTGAGTAACCCTTCCGGAATCCGAACTATGACATGCTCAGTAAATTATTTTCACTTAAATGTGGGACTACTCTTGAATACATAACTTTTTCGAATATTTTAGAAAATGAAGTCAGCAGTGAGATTGGTCTATAATTATTTAAGTCACTCTTGTCCACTTTCTTATGAAGAGGTCTGACAATTGCGTATTTCTATCTGTCTGGAAAAATTCCCTGTGCCAGCGAAGCATTACACATATCGCTAAGGACTCCACTTATTAAATTAGAACAAGGCTTCAGAATTCTGATAGAGACTTATTGGCTCACGGGCGTCGCGTCGGATAATGTTGTGAGAGCTGCACAGTATTTAAACGGGATGGTGCTCGTCATCATCTACATCTACATGATAACTCTGAAATTCACAATTAAGTTCTTGGGAGAGCGTACATCGAACCACCTTCAAGCTACTTCCCTACCGTTCCACACCCGAACAGGGAGGCGGGAAAAATTAAATCTTTCCGTGTAAACTCTGATTTGTATTATTTTACACACATCAAAAAAAGTTTTGCATCTCCTCGGTTCCGAGAGTTCCGGGACCTGT
Source organism: Schistocerca serialis cubense (assembly GCF_023864345.2). NCBI lineage: Eukaryota > Metazoa > Arthropoda > Insecta > Orthoptera > Acrididae > Schistocerca > Schistocerca serialis. The sequence continues at coordinate 174,826,291 of NC_064640.1, read as the reverse complement.
AGAGAGAATTGGAGTAGAGATCAACATAAACATCCTTTCCGCCCATTTTATTGCTCATGAAAACCACACATGGCATGTTGTACCACTATACAGCGAGACCTCCAGAGGTGGTGGTCCAGATTGCTGTAGACACTGGTACTCTAATACCCAATAGCGTGTCCTCTTGCATTGATGCATGCCTGTATTTGTCGTGGCATACTATCCACAAGTTCATCAAGGCACTTTTGATCAGACTGTCTAACACCTTAAAGGCGATTTGGAGTAGATCCCTCAGAGTGCTTGGTTGGGTCGCGTCGTCCATAAACAGGGCTTTTCAATATATCCCAGGCAAGTTTGTAGGGTTCCTGTCTGGAGAACATGCTGGCCACTCTAGTCGAGCGATGTCGTTATCCTGAAGGAAGTCATTAACAAGATGTGCACGATGGGTGCGCGAATTGTCGTCCACGAAGACGAATGCCTTGCCAATAGGCTGCCACTATGGTTGCTCTATCTGTCGGAGGATGGCATTCACGTGTCGTACAGCCGTTACGGCGCCTTCCATGAACACCAGCGACGTACGTCGGCCACACATAATGCCACCCCAAAATATCAAGGAACATCTACCTTGCTCCATTCGCTGGACAGTGTATCTAAGGTATTCAGCCTGCCCGGGTTGCCCCCAACTCGTCTCCGACGATTGTCTGGTTGAAGCCATATGCGACACTCATCGGCGAAGAGGACGTTATGCCAATCCTGAGCGGTCCATTCGGCATGTTGCTGGTCCCATCTGTACCGCACTGCATGGTGTCGTGGTTGCAAAGATGGACCTCGTCATGGACGTTGGGAGTGAAATTGGGCGTCATGCAGCCTGTTGCGCACAGTTTGAGTCGTAACACGACGTCCTGTGGGTGCACGAAAAACATTATTCAACATGGTGGCGTTGCTGTCAGGGCTCCTCCTAGCCATAATCCGTAGGCAGCGGTCATCCACTGCAGTAGTAGCCCTTGGGCGGCCAGAGCGAGGGATGTCATCGACAGTTCCTGTCTCTCTGTATCTCCACCATATCCGAACAACATCGCTTTGGTTAACTCTGAGACCCCTGACACTTCCCCTGTTGAGGGCCCTTCCTGGCACAAAGTAACAATGCGGACGCGATCGTACCGCGGTATTGACCGTCTAGGCATGGTTGAACTACTGACAACACGAGCCGTGTACCTGCTTCCTGGTGGAATGACTGGAACTGATCGGCTGTCGGACCCCCTCCGTTTAGTAGGCGCTGCGCATGCATGGTTGTTTACATCTTTGGGCGGGTTTAGTTAAAAAAATGGTTCAAATGGCTCTGAGCACTATGGGACTCAACAGCTGAGGTCATAAGTCCCCTAGAACTTAGAACTACTTAAACCTAACTAACCTAAGGGCATCACACACATCCATGCCCGAGGCAGGATTCGAACCTGCGACCGTAGCAGTCGCGCGGTTTCGGGCTGAAGCGCCTAGAACGGCTCGGCCAACGTGGCCGGCACGCGTTTAGTGACGTCTTTGAACATTCAAAGGGACTGTGTCTGTGATACAGTATCTACAGTCAACGTCTGTCTTATGGAGTTATGGGAACCGGGGTGATGCAAAACTTTTTGATGTGCATATTATGATGATAATTTCTCTCTGTGTAGGTGGACACCAACAAAATATCTCCACACTCTGGGGGTAAAGTTGGTCATTGAAATTTCATGAGAAGGTCCTTACCGCAAGGAAAAACGCCTTTGTTTTAATGACTGCTACTACAATTCGTGTATCATATCTGTGGCACTTTCTCCCCTATATCGTGATAACAGAAAACGAGCTGCCCTTCTTTCAACTTTGACGATATCCTCTGTCAATCCCATTTGAATACTAATCCCACAACGCACAGCAGTACTCCAGAAGAGGGTTGACAAGCGTAGTTTAAGCAGCCTCTTTAGTAAACCTATTACATTTTCTAAGTGTTCTGCCAGTAGATCAGTCTTTGGTTTGCTTTCCACACACCATTATCTATGTGATACTTCCAGTTTATGTTAGCCGTAATTGTAATACCTAAGTGTTTAGTTGAGTGATTTATCGCGTAACTGAAATTTAGTGGATTCTTTTTAGTGCTCGAGTGGATGACTTCACTCCTTTCATTGCCACCTTTGCACCACACAGATATCTTGTCTAAATCATTTTGCAATTACTTTTGATCATCTGATTACATTACATGAGGATAAATGACAGTATCACCTGCAAACAATTTAAGAGAACTGCTCAGATTGCCTCCTAAATCGTTTATGTAGATCAGGAACACAGAGGGCCTATAACAATTCCTTGGGGAAGGCCGTATGTTGTTCTGTTTTACTTGATGACTTTCCGTCAGTTATTACGAAGTGCGATCTTTCTGACAGGAAATCACGAATCCAGTCATGCGACTGAGACGGCACTCCATAGACAAGCATTTGAATTAGAAGTCGCTAGTGAGGAACGGTGTCCAAAGGAAATCACGAATCCAGTCACGCGACTGAGACGGCACTTCATAGACAAGCATTTTAATTAGAAGTCGCTTGTGAGGAACGGTGTCCAAAGCCTTTCGGAAATCTAAAAATACGAAACAATTTGATACCTCCTGTCGCTAGCATTCGTTCCTTCGTGAAAATAAAAGGCTAATTGTGTTTCACAAGGACAATATTTTCAGAATCCGTGTTAGATATTTGTCAATAAATCGCTTTCATCGAGGTGAAATGGTATTTGCAAAATCGACGTTACTGGTACGGATCTGTAATTCAGTAGATTAGTCCTATTTCCTATCTTGAATATTGGTGTGACTTGTGCAACTTCCCAGTCTCTGGGTTCGGATCTTTCTACGAGTCAGAGGTTGTATATGATTGCTAAGTATTTAGCTGTTCTGTTAGCATACTCTGAAAAGAAACTGATATACAATCTGGACTGGAAGTCTTCCCTTTTGTTAAGTGTTTTAAGCTGCTTCGCTACACCAAAGATACCTACTCATAAGTTACTCATGTCGAGACACTTGTTCTTGATTCGAATTTTGGAATATTTACTTAGTCTTCTTTTGTGAACCAGTGTCTGAAAACCGTGTTTAGTAACTCTGCTTAGTGGCTCTGTCATCAATAACATCGGTATTGTTATCGTGCAGTGAAGTGCTCAGGAGCCAGATGTTTTGGTAGGTAATATTTTGGGGTAACATATTGCTCATAATGGGGCGAAAGGAACGCCGTCCTTATTTATTTTAGGCAGCCCATAAAATCGTGGTGTAACTGGCGTTTGTACTCTTGAGCACTTTTTAAGATGTTCAGGAAACTGACTGGATTTGAGAAGGACAGATGTCTTCCGTTGTACTATATCAGTTAGATCCTCCTGGAGACGACGATGCGCTGAGTCCTGCAGTAAATCCGTCATCCTGCCAAAGTAAGATGTTACAGGCAAAAGAACAGTAGCGGTTCCCTTGCCAGCAGGTAAAATGACTATTTATGAGTCTTCTCTTAAGGAACGGGGCGCTTTTCTTTCTCCAGTGTCGATGTTTCGCACGTTGCGGACATCCTAGTTATGGACCTGCAAGGGTCTCGCCTTATTTCTTCAGCGGTCGCGCTAAGAAGTTTCCAGACACCTCTTTCAACGACACTGATGAAATCCTTGATGGGCCAGTTCTCTGGGATTGGCGTAAATTTTAGTCGCGTTTCCAACACAGGTTTCGCAGTGTCAATTAGCTGTTTGTCTGTGAGCGGATTTCTGGGATTGGGTGGACAATGCCATGTGGTCGCATGTAAGTAGGCTGTTTAGGTTTTCTTATTGGTAACGCCACGTAGCGCTCTGTATGAAAATCACTGGCTGTGCTGTGTGCGGTCTGTGGCTAGTTTGTATTGTTGTCTGCCATTGTAGTGTTGGGCAGCTGGATGTTAACAGCGCATAGCGTTCGGCAGTTGGAGGTGAGCCGCCAGCAGTGGTGGATGTGGGGAGAGAGATGGCGGAGTTTTGAAATTTGTAAGACTGGATGTCATGAACTGCTATATATACTATGACTATTAAGGTAAATACATCATTTGCTCTCTATCAAAATCTTTCATTTGCTAACTATGCCTATCAGTAGTTAGTGCCTTCAGTAGTTAGAATCTTTTATTTAGCTGGCAGTAGTGGCGCTCGCTATATTGCGTTAGTTCGAGTAACGAAGATTTTTGTGAGGTATGTGATTTGTGAAAGGTATAGGTTAATGTTAGTCAGGGCCATTCTTTTGTAGGGATTATTGGAAGTCAGATTGCGTTGCACTAAAAACATTGTGTGTCAGTTTAAGCCCAGTCACGTATATAATTTTTCAAAAGGGGATGTTTCAATCTGTGAGCGGATTTCTGGGATTGGGTGGACAATGCCATGTGGTCGCTTTCGGATTGTACGCGGAAACAGCCTGAGGCACGTCAAACTTCCCCATTTCCACCACCTTACGCCAGTAATGGTAAAAACATGAACTATGCAGACGCAGTGTGTTTAACTGCACAGTTAAACGACTAAGTAAGCTGTTAGATGTGGTGAGAGAGGGACATGAAGGGATCCTGACTTCTGTACGCAGTGGCGACATGGTGATACATCTACATCTACATTTATACTCCGCAAGCCACCCAACGGTGTGTGGCGGAGGGCACTTTACGTGCCACTGTCATTACCTCCCTTGGTAATTGGATATTGGATGGTAAGCGCACCAGATGAAGACTTTGTCGTTCTTGCGAAACATAGCTAATACTGTGTAACTTCTTCTCTAGCCTTGATACTAATATCATTTCACCGAGAAAGAGAGGTCTCAATTTTCTTTAGGTATGCCATATCCAGCTGAAACCACTAATTGACGATTAGATCCCATGGGGCTACCAAATTTCTAGGGGACGCCTATTACTACACTTCAAGCACAATCCCCAACAGTCCCTCATATTTTCTACTGGATTAAGATTGGGTGATTTAGGCGGACAGTCAAAATGCCTTAGTAGCTGTAACCGATGCCTTAGTATTTTTCAAGCTAGTAACGAATGTCGGAACACGGCAGTTATTATGCGTGAAGAAGGGAGTGTCTGTATTATATTCATCATGAAGATGTGAAATGACAACACTTAGTAACCGAGAATGTTCATATAGACATCATCGTTCTTGTTCATGATAACGTAAATAAGTGGGATCAAGGAATGGTATGAAAAACACTTCACATACCAGGAGCTCTTGAATCGACCACTTCCGAAAGAAGGTAAAATTGTTGTAAAAAGTGTGGTAATTCGTGTTCCTGTTGTTAAATATGAACCAGAATATTCACTTGAACTAGAACAAGAAACATTGAAAAACCAAAAATTTCAAATTTCTTTTCTTTGAACTAAAAACCACTGAATTTACTGGATTAAATTGGAAAAGAAAGTTTCAACTACATATTACTAATTATTATAATTCTCTTGATTTTAATACCCCTTACTTTATTTTCATTGTTTTCCAAACTAATAGAAAAAATAATCAGTTAAATGATTCTTCTTTATTTGACCATGTTAAATTACAAAATATTTATGTAAAAAACGGAAGAAATGAAGTTTATCCTCAGTAATCATGGAATCTTGATCACTGAATAATTTTTTAAAATCTTATGATGCTTATAGATATTTTAAAAGAATAACACAGTTAAATAACGATGTAAATGTAAATCCACTCAATTTTATTCAAAATTGTCCTATCTGTGACATAAATATGACTAGAAGAATGAATGTTTTAATTACTCGGAAAACTACAACGAAACTATGTGGATTTTTAGTAAAAATATACAAATGATTCAAATGTATATATAATTATGTCTGGTAAAAAGAATTTAACTTATGATTCACAATATAGAATTTTAAGTGAAAGTTTTTAATTGTATAAATGAATAAAAAAATAGGAAGTTAAGGTTTTTCTAAAATTAAAACGCCTGGTGAAACTTTTTAATTTTTGAAAATGTAAATTAAACTTTTTTTAAATTTTCACTTTCGAAAATAAAAATTTTTTAATATAAAAAATTTGAAAATCTAAATTTTTCGATATAAGTAATAGCAAAACAAAATGAGCATGAACGACTACGCTAATAATCTGTGAAATGACGCTGGAGTTGTCGTCCGATGATGTCCCATATGTGCTCGGTTGGAGACTGATCTGGTGACTGAGCGGGCCAAGGTAACAGGTCGGCACTCTGTAAAGCATGTTGGGTGACAACAGCAGTATATGGGAGAGCATTATCCTGTTGGAAACACCCTCTGGATGCTGTTCATAAATGGCAGCCCAACAGGTCGAATTGACAGACTGACGTACATATTTGCAGTCAGGATGTGTGCGATAAGCAGGAGACTGTTCCTGCTGTCATACAAATTTGCACTCCAGACCATAGCCCCAGGTGTAGGTCCTGTGTCTCCAGCACCAAAACTGGTTGGTTGTAAGCTCTCAACTGGCATCCTTCTATCCAACACACGGTCATCACTGACACCGAGACAGAACCAGTTTTCATCAGAAAATACACACCCAACCTGCCCTCCAGTGAGCTTTGGCTTGACACCACTGAAGTCGAAAATGGCGGAGGTTTGGGATGAGTGGAATGTACGTTACATGGCATCTGGCTCAAACCTGTTCTTGTAGTAATCGATTTGTAACTGTTTGTTGTGTTACTGTGGTGCCAACTTTTGCTCAAATTGATGCTGCAGATACGGTACGATGTACCAGAGCTATACGCCAAACACGATGGTCTTCCCTCTCGGTAGTGACACGTCTCCATCCGGAGCCTTGTCTTCTTGCGACTGTACATTCTTATGACAACCCCTGCCATTAATTATCTACAGTGGATCCATTCCTGCCAGGTGTTCCTGCAAGATCGGAGAAGGAACATTCAGCTTCTCGCAGTCCCATTACACGACCTCGTTCAAACTAGATGGCGTCTTTGCCGCCTGAAAGGTATTCTTAACTAACACCAACCCAGCACGTACAGTCCCAAAGGCAACTAGTGCTCACGACCGTTACAACGTGTATTTAAAGCAAACCTGATATGCATCCTCATAGTGGCGTTACTAGGGCCATTCTTATATGACTAGCGCGTTAACTTGAATATTCTGATGTTGAAACAAGCCCACCAACTTTAGTTTATGTCGCACAACTCCTTCTTGGTGTTGCTGGTTTTTTTTCGATCAGTGTATTTGTGCCTGAAGGTACTGGTGAAAGCTTTTTAATTGAATTTTACATTGAAGGGATGTAACACACTAGAAGCTAAAGGTATTCATTTCACAAATAATTTGCTCCCATGTGAGGTATAGACGCCAAAATGATCTACAAAGTTTGAAAATGTGCTATTTTGTCTTATTTTTAAATATAACAAGATATGCTTTTCTGGTGTGTTGCAATGTTTCTGAATTAACTGAACTCCCAAATCTCATTATGGGTTTCTTAAGGACGATGTGCAGAGTAGTTTGTAGACTGAGTGTTTTTTCAATGTCTACATTTGTCGCGGTGACTCTGGAATCAGGGTCAGAGAAATCACATTATTATGTCCGAAGAGAAGAGACACCCCTTTCACAACTTTCTTCTTCAGGTAAACCTGATTTTTTTCTCTATAGCGCTAATGCCAGTCCTAGGTATGGGGTATAAAATAGCAGGCATCCTTCCTTTCTTATTCTGAGGTAAATTTAAATAATTTGAGTATGCTTAATTGGAGAGGTACAAGTAGATATAGCTGGCGCTTTACAAGTAAATAAAGAAACATCCTTTTGCAGCACCACAGAGTTTGTCTTTTCTGACTTCATTCTGTTCAACATGGTTCAAATGGCTCTGAGCACTATGGGACTGCTGAGGTCATCAGTCCCCTTGAACTTAGAACTACTTAAACCTAACTAACATAAGGACATCACACACATCCATGCCCGAGGCAGGATTCCAACCTGCGACCGTAGCGGTCGCGCGGTTCCAGACTGTAGCGCCTAGAACCGCTCGGCCACCCTGGCCGGCTCATTTTTCTTGTTTATATTATTTAAGACATACATTTTTGTTGTGGCATTTCATGTATACAGTTATCATGCATTAAGTAGATTTCTGCATTATTATACTCGAGTTCATGAGCTCGATTGCAGATCTAGGTGTAATTCTTTTATTTTCCAAATTTTAGTCTGCCTGGTATGGTATCTGGTTGTTTCTAAGGCCGGCACTTGATTCTGTAATGAGGCTGAAAATTTACCTGTTGGCCCACACAGTTATTACCTCATGCAGAATGTTCTGTTGTTATTTCATTACAGGATTCTGAACGTGCAAAAGATTATCTATTTAGATGTAACTTGAAACACAATGGACAATGATAATCAAGAGGGATGATATAAGTTGCACACATATTAACTGCTTGGAAACTATCATATTAACAGCTCATCACTTATCTATGGACTTCAATTCATCAGCAGTTTGTATCTCACTACCAACACTTCGTTTATTGGCAGCAGTCACATTTTCTGAACTTGACTGAGCTGCTTGCTCAAGATCCAGAATAGGGCTAATTTTGTGTCATTTGGCGTAAACTGCTCTAGAGGTAGTACAATGACTGTCTTTTCCTGCGATCTTGTTGGCAATGGAGATTCGATGGCGAAACTCCTTTCACCACCAAGAGTAATTTCTTGCTGAAGCTCAATCTGTGCTGGCTGTAGTTTTCGATATCCCTTTCTAGCTGTAATATGAAATTTCACTTACTACTGACGCTAGACCACATTAATTTGTTATCTACTCTGGTGGTAAATACTTTACTGATATTATCGTTAAAGCGAGTTCCTAAGTGGCTCTTGATTATTTAACGTCTAACAAACTTTACTTGTATTCTCAATTCGATATTTATCTCCTTTTGCGAACCAATACTTTACAACATGCCGTTACAACTATGTTCGCGCAAAAAAAACTAATTTTTGAAGTTGTGTTGTGAATATCATGTACCGACGATGAAAAAACTTACTTGCCATACTGCTGGCAATCGAACTGAGTGAAAAACGGAGCATTTTACCCAACTAACACAAATCGTTGATGCATAGTGTAAGGAAGGACTGCATAACTAATGGATATATTAAAACTAACAACTGTAAGTGCAGCACAATACTTTACAGTGAACTGAAACGTTATGAAATTTGTACTTTCACCAAGATCATTGAAAAACGACTATAATTTAATGAAAATAGTTGGATTGTCACATCATGTAGAGCTACTTCGCATATGTAAACGTAAGTACACTAATCCGTACGTAATTATACTTTACACCTACGTAACTGTAGAGCATAATATTTAATAGTGAACTAATAGAATAATAAGTTCGATATGAAGTGTTTTCTTACATCAAAATGATCATCACAGAAATAAACACACTCTCTCATTCGGATCTCTATGAGAGAGTTGTAAACAATTTTTACGAATCTTCTCCTTCCTTGGGACGCTCAAAAACAAGTTTTCAGGCGTTTCGTAACTGTGTCTTTACAGTGTGGTACTATAAATCATTTGTAAACAATTTTTACGACACGTAAATTTCACAACAAGACATCAGTGTGAATAAGCTTTACGACAGTAGTGGCAGCAAGCCAGGCAGTGACGTCACAGGCATCACATAACTCAAATGGAGCAAATTAGCGGGCTTTTAAATTATTTGAATTTCATTTCCGTTTTATTTTCTCAACATAGTGAAATTCTTGGGAAAGAAAAGTATGTCATGAGCAGAAAATGGAATAATTAACCATTAAAGAAGATTTCCAGATAATAGTCAAATACCCTATTCCAAGCACTGTAGGTTTACAAGACAGCAGAATGACACTGGCAATGATAATCACTGACGCTGCTGAATATAAGTGCAGGTGGAGTTTAATCAAGAATTCGTAAAAATGTATGAAACATTTAACCCTCCTGGTTAATCATAAGTGTTCCTAGTAATGGCATCTGATTTCCATCGACATAAGTAGACCACAGTACCATCATACAGAACAGACTGACTAGAGTTATTAAGACTTAAGGGTCGCCTCCTCGGACAGTTATAGAACAAAAAACGATGATACTGAAGCCGTCACTATTAAACATTCATTTACTGATCTTCAAAAATGCTCCTCAGATCAATATAACTATAGTTAACAATTTATCAAGGAGAATAAGTAATGAGGCTCGAATTGCCAAACAAACTACATTAACCAATAGTGAGACAAAACGCCAATCAATTTTGAAAACACCGTGTAAATACCGAAACCACTTGAATGCTATGTGGAGGACTGCTGCTCAACAAGCAAATGGTTTTCCAAAGTGAGAGCTGGTCAAAGATGCATTAATATTGGAGAAGATCAGCTCATGGTTCCAGTAAAAAAAAAAAAAAAAAAAAAAAAATTAAAAAAAACTCGCAAATTGTGAGCTGCAGAGAGGAAAAGTAGCACAGATGCTAAACGTGGCACTTGCACGGAAAACAGGGAAAGAAGTGCGAGACTAGGACCGGACACCTCTCGAGATCTGTGTGTCGAAACATACTCCGCTACTCGCCTAATAAACAACTGAAAAAGGAAATTTAAAGGCTGCAGCTGGACTCTTTCAACACGTTCCAGCGATGGGGAATTTTATAAGCTTAGACTCAAGACATTGCAAGCCCTGTTCTTCCAGCCAGAAAATTTAGGCTAACACAGCAGCAATGAACTTATTTATTGTCGATTAGCGACACGTGAGTAGCCAGTTAAGTCACAATACCCTAATGCTCATCTAACTGAAAGAGTAAAGCCCCTTTGACACTTCTCCTCAATCATCATTCTCTTATGACAGAACAAGAGAAAAGAATTCCTTCCAGATACATTATTAATTAAAACACAGTACCATTCGCACAGATTCTGCTTCTATAAGTATAATTTGCCACACAGTATAACATAAAAGGGTTTCATTAGCAAACTGAGAGACCTATTCTTTGATTTCGTGCAATTTGGACACACAAAATCATCTTGCAGAAAATGGTTGGAATGCTCTCTTTAAATGATAAACGTCTGTCTTGTCTGACAAAACATATTGATAAACAGCTGAAAAAGGAAATCTACAAATTCAACTATTTAACTAGAGCGCCACTGGCTCCTCAAATAAAAATATCTTATAACTGAGTTCGTGTACATTCACGATTCACCTCGTGCAATTTTATTTATGTCAGGTGGGTATGCAAAATTTACTAACGGTGTAGATGTACACGAGGGCTCTCGTAAAACTATCAAAGTCTGCATCAGCGGGCCCTGGGCTTCTGACAGATGTCACGTGGTAAATCCGTTTGTCGCACAGGTGAGCGCTGGTGAAGACAGCCCGATATTTAGATCCGGTTTTGAGGCTAACAGACTTATAAGCCTGGAGATGTGAGACTTACTCGTGCCCTCCACGACGCTCGTCCTGGCCGGAGATTAGATCCAGATAGCGATCTCACATCGTTTCGCGGCTCTTCGCCGCCGTCAAAGACAGTCGTGTGAAGGCCTCCCTCTGGCTGTTTCCGGCTGCATTGTGTGGATGCCTGAAATACGTCGGTATATCGAATGTGGAAAGCACAACTTCGCTTAGCCTTCTATAACAAGAATTGTTTTTTTGTCGTAACCGAGCTCAACTGGTTTTAGAAATCGGCGCAGATTCTCAAGTTGAAGCACAGCCGTGGCAATAACATTGAATTAATAACATTCCGCTGATGAACTGAATCAAAAATGTAGTTATTAAATGGCTCCTGAAAGAGTAAATATTACGAGTGATGTTTCTCCCAAATTCCTAACTCTAATAAATATGCTTGGAGTTCTCATTTTTAATTTTACGTCAGTTGTTATGCTCGACAAATCTGAGGCAGAAAGTTTCCGCAGTTTGGAGCCAATGACAGCAACAAATTTAAATCTTGCCTTTGAGCAATAAGTCAGTTGAATCTGACGACGAGAGATGCTGCGAGTATAAATCGCGCTATAAAAGAAATCTCGTCGTGACTTGCTCATTGCTTAATCCTAGCCATACCAACGTATTTTCCATAACGCGCATTACCTGAGGGTAGGAGGTACGTTTTGTCCGCTATAATAAATTGAAAAGCAACAAAATTCACTAGTTATTATTGAATTGTATTGAAACATACTTTTTAAAGAGATACTAATGTGTACGTAGCTTCCAGAACCAGAAAATATCTTGTAGCTCACTCATAGCAATTTAAACGCACTTTCGATAAACTGTCCTATGACGGGAGAGTATTTTATGCCCACCGCAAAAAACTTTTAAATGAAGCTGTCGCTAATTGCTGTAAACTTCTAGACATACCATACTTTTTAAAGACGTATTGATGTGTAAGAAAGATCCTGAACCTGAAAGTATTGAATATGATGTTCACTGGGGAAAGTGACATCTACTGATAAGACTTAAATTTCTGGTGTATGTTTAACTGAATATTTAGAGTATTTATTGAATCTGGTAGAAGAACTCATTATAACAATTTTTTTAATTTTAAAATATCAAGTAACTAACTAGAATACAATATTTACAAAACGTGTGTACAAAATACCCACTGTTGGTACTGCGAGAATTAAAGCAGGATAATCATATTCTTGGCAGTCTAGGACATTGTTCTCCACAATACCATCTGGTATGGATGTTACAGATCTAGGACTGATGCCAACAGTCTTATTCCACAAGCCGTAAGGAAAAGAACCGGTGTGTTGAACAAACTTCTGCCATTATCCATTACAAAAAAATGGTTCAAATGGCTCTGAGCACTATGCGACTTAACTTCTGAGGTCATCAGTCGCCTAGAACTTAGAACTAATTAAACCTAACTAACCTAAGGACATCACACACATCCATGCCCGAGGCAGGATTCGAACCTGCGACCGTAGCGGTCACGCGGTTCCAGACTGAAGCGCCTAGAACCGCACGGCCACAACGGCCGGCTTATCCATTACAGAAATTGCTCCTTTAAGTTCAGTTAAGGTGTTACGTGCACGAAGAAGAAAACTGAAAGCGGAAGAGGTCGAACTGTAGTATATGGCGAGAACATTTGCCATAGCAGACAAGTATATGCTGTAGTAGGAAAAAGAAGACGCTATTTCAGATGTATAATCAAGGCTTATACGTTACTTTAGACACAATGTGAGGAGAAATTTGGATATAAATGGAGAATAGAAGGTATCTTCTTACAGTGTCAGCAGCAGTTGTAAGTGGTTTGAGAACTGAGCGAAAATGACATTCGAGTACGTTTACTATGTTAAAGAAAGCAAGAAAAATCAGTTTATAGCGCCTCACTACCGTGTGGATCAGCTTAAAGAGAGTTGTATCTAAATGTGGTGTACTGGACGTTGTGCACCTAACAACAGAGCAATCATTCCCAGAGTTTCAAACTAACGGATTAACTATATTTATTGGACACCTTTCTGAAAAAGTTGCAATTTTTAAGTTCGGAACAGAAATTCAGCAAGCTTGTGTAGGAGAGGAGCTGCTATAGTACACACAGGAATACATAGTATGTTTTAACAGTAGTGCCATGCAGGAAGAAAGAAGACAAATTAAAATTCTCAAATGCTTTCTGTTGTGACTGACAATTCGCAATTTTTCACAAACACAACTTTTATTGATGTAAGTTCACAAGGTTGATGACTGAACACACAAACGAAAGGTAACAATAACGAAAAAGTCTCCTAATTGAGGCAAACAGAAGTTCACTTGTAATTTTCCACAAAGTTTCGTGGTAAAACAACACACACACACACACACACACACACACACACACACACACACACACACACACACACACACACACACACACACACACACACTAGTAACAGTCCAATTCCGAGTCGAAGACGTAATTTTCAACGGTTGCATTACACGCGGTCGGCATCCGGCGTGAACGGAACTTCGGGCCTGGCTCTAGCCCCTCAATAGCTGTCTCCAACCAATCACGTTTCGGCGTAGTGATACTTCCTGTAGGCCGTGGCTAGAGCTCCCCATGCAGGATGTTGTGCTCAGAATGTCTGTTTCCATTATCTTGTATGTAAATAGGTGTTTACCATGGTGCTTTTGGGTACGCCTTGGGCATAGACGACCGCGTCCTCTGTGGTGTTATATGGGTTGCCGGCCCTCAGGGGCTGCCTTGGCTCCGATATAACACTTTCACCCAGAAGAATTGCAGGCACGAGCACAACTAATTGTTGAACCCATGAAACAGATATTTTACAAGAAACAAATTGGATACGATTTATAATTCGAAATGTTAAGTTCATTGTACTTGTCAAGTTACTGGCTGGAGAAAGAAATATATGAGTCTAATGAAGATTTAGCTGGCCGGAGTGGCTGAGCGGTTCTAGGCGCTACAGTCTGGAACCGCACGACCACTACGGTCGCAGGTTCGAATCCTGCCTCGGGCATGGATCTTTGTGATGTCCTTAGGTTAGTTAGATTTGATTAGTTCTAAGTTCTAGGGGACTGATGACCTCAGAAATTAAATCCCATAGTGCCCAGAGCCATTAATGAAGATTTAAATTATAAGTTAAAAATAAAACTGGATGTTATTTACACTACACCAAAAAACATAGAGAAACAGTGTTTTCTGTAAGTATAGGTACATGCTAATGTTAATAAAAGTTGTAATAGGAGAATATTTTTTTAAAACTCTTATCTCTCAAAAACCCTAGAACGGTTCCTACTTATGTTGATACATGTGGTTCTTTCAGTTGAGTCACCTTGAAAAATAGCTGATACTAGGTAACCGAAAGAATATCGACCCCTGTTTGTTATCTATATGCAATTTAGTCCCAAACCCAATTTAAGTTTTGCGTACGTTGCTCTATCAACGAAAAGTGCAGCAATACCATTACCGATACCGATATCCCATCTTAAACCTATTTTCTTGACTCGGTTGGCTAAATGGGCGCTAATAACCTCGGCGTTGAGCACCCGTAAGCCCCAAACACAAGCACACACATCAGTTGAGTAATCATCTGTCTGGTTATAGGTAGGGATATGAAATTGTACTGGCACTTTATTGCGAATACTACTGCCCCTGTTCATGTCCCTCGTATTATGCATGTTACGCTACTACGCTGTTTGAGGTTGGCACACCTTCTTATACAGTAAATAAACATCACCCATCCAACGATAAAGGGATGTTCAAATGTGTGTGAAATCTTATGGGACTTAACTGCTGAGGTCATCAGTCCCTAAGCTTACACACTACTTAACCTAAATTATCCTAAGGACAAACACACACACTCATGCCCGAGGGAGGACTCGAACCTCCGCCGGGACCAGCCGCACAGTCCATGACTGCAGCGTCTTAGACCGCTTGGCTAATCCCGCGCGGCGATAAAGGGAAACTGAGCCATTTAACACGAGCCTTTTCACTCTGTCACCTTACATGTTTTACGAGGATGATGTCTGACTCACTGCCTCTTTGCAATTCTTCTGTGTAAAAACTACTGGCAGTTTCACTGTCACTGCCCGCCATTAAAATGTAAGTTTGAGGTTTGTTTATTGCACCTCGGAAACTTCTGACCAGTTTTGGAGGTATGATTTCTCAAGTGCTGTCTTGTGTTTTGAAATACGTACAAAATCGCCTACATTAAATTTCTGTTAACATGGGTCTACTATTTTAATACGACTGTAAGTGGTATTTAGAAGCTCATTATCACTTACGTCAAGTGGCGTCATTTTTACTGCCCGATGGACTGCACAGAGCACAGAGGGAATTCACAGCACTGTCACAACACTTAATGGAACCAACTGAGGGAAGCTTCGCACTATTCTTCCATGTGCCAACCGTAGAAGTGAGTACTGATGTAGTATGGTTACATGTGCTAATTTGATCCCCAGTAACAGGCATAAATTCCCTTTATCAGTGTTCTACCGTACACCCGTATCTGTTGAAGTTGAAAACTATACGGAAATGGGTACACACACAAACCAGGGAAGTATTGGTAATTTCGGAGCAAAGGTAAGCTTACGTCTCTAGATAAGCTTACTTTTTGATATCACTGAAAGACTTACTAGGATGTCAGAGGGGAAGGATTACTACCTGCTCGAATAGAATGTTACAGACTGACGCACAGGCATGCGAGATATAATTGTTCTTGTGAAAAACGGAAGCAACTGAATGTCGAAAGGAAGTGTTAGCCCTTTGGCCACGCCTTCTTATTTCCACACATTGGGCACATACTGGGTCTACTCGTAGATGTGTGATGTACAGCAATGTAGGCTTTCTTGGCGAATGCCGAAAGTGAAGTTTTCTCGGGTGAAGTGTAGGATTCATGTCCATTGGGTGTCTTTATAGCCGTTGGACCACAGGCTCCCCTACCCTGGCTCCAACGGCTGTGCCATTCGTGAGCCTCCGAAAGGGATGTCGCGGACGGCGGTGGGGAGAGCCGGGGGCGGCGGTGGGGGAGAACTCACGGCGCGCTGGAGGGTTCGAGTGTTGCGTCCTGAATGCCGGACATTTGCCACGCGGACATTTGCCACACTTCCCCCTTCGCCAGGTAGCGATCCCTCAGGTAAGGGACGCCCTTCCTCGTACTACTTCTGTCCGCTTTCAAACCGCCGTCTCCATATCTTACTCGATACAACCAGTACGTAAGGGATCTTCTTCTTCGACATCTTGGCCAAATACAGAGCTTCTTTTCCGAAATAGAAATATTTATAACTTTTGGGAAACGAAAGCAATACCGACGTCTATGTCAGCATGTAATTAGTTCTGCCAAATATAAATATAGATCCTTCTGTCTGTAGGGTAGCTTCCGTTCACGCTTACTGATTGCGATAGAAACAGTCCATCGGCATGGGAGCAACAAGAAAGGAACGATGTTAAGAGAATACGAATGTACGCTAATCATTTCTTTTTGATCACTGCATTTGTGCCTACTTTAATTACTACAACTGCATGCCCAAAACCCAATAATAAAGGAGAAATGGGAATGTGAATGTTTGAAAAGAAGAACGACATACTCCATATTAATTGCTCTCTAAAATCCGATATCCCTTGCGGCGGAACATTAGTTAATAAAGTGTAGCGGACAATGTTCAAAACATTACTGAAAATACGTTCACTAAATAGAGATAAGAACATCTATGACTGACATGTCATCTAAAGTCGACGTACAATTTTAAAACGTTACAAATAAAGAAATGAAGTAATACAGAATGTTATGCTTGTAACGTACGTTGTTGTTCATTGTTTAGCTCTGGTATTTACAGGGTCAGAGAAAGCATCCTAGGTTTTGGAGGGAAAAGCCGTAATTGTGGTGATATGCACTACAACAGAAACAAGAAGACCAACTTAAGAAAAAATAATGTAATGTGTGTTTCAGCTCACAAGCGACATTGAAGCAGATAGTTCCTGTGACGTAGTATGGGCAGAGGTTATATTCGACAACTGGAATAAATTAATAACTGGCTCCTTTCACCGAACCTCGGTCTCAGATGATACAGTTGCTGAACAGTTCAAAGAAAACTTGAGTCTCATCACAAATAGGTACATCATAGTTGGCAGTGACTTCAATCTACCTTCCGTATGTTGACGAAAATACGTTTTCAGACCATATTGTAGATAGAAAACAGCTTCCGTAATTGTTCTAAATGCTTTTTTTATATAGTATTTTGGACAATTAGTTCACGAGGCCATTCAAATTCTAAATGGTTACGAAAACACACTTGACCTCTTAGCCACAAATAATCCTGAGCATCACGACGGATACAGGGATTAGTGAACACACAGTCATAGTGAGGCTCAATTCTGTAACAAAGAAATTCACCAAAACTAAATGCGAAATGTATCTATTTGTAAAAGCAGCTAAAAATTCGGTTGACGTCTTTCTAAGGGACAGTCTATAATCCTTCCAAACTATGTAAGTGAAGCCAATATGTGGCTTAAGTGCAAAGAAATAGAATCAACAGCACTCGAGAGATTCATACCAAATAAATTAATAAGAGACGGAAATGATCCCCCATGCTACAGAAAACACGACAGAAAGCTGCTGCAGGTGCACCGAAAAAGGCACGTATAATTTAGGCGAACACAAAATCTCCAAGATTGGTGAAGTTTTACTGAGGCTCGAAAATCGGTGCGGATTCAATGCGAGTTGCATTTAATAGTTTCCACAACAGAAGTCTCTCTAGAAACGTGGCAGAAATCCGAAAGAGATTCTGGTCCTATGTTAAGTAAACCAGCGGCAAGGCTCAGTAAGTACCTTTACTGCACGACAGCGATGCGGAGGAGGGGGAGGGGGAGGGGGAGGGGGAGGGGGAGGGGGAGATATGGGACCCAACCCTTCGGAGCAGGTAAAATCGGGGCAAATGTCGGGCGTGGCAAATGTCCGCACACCGTTGCGTCCTAGCGCTGCCTGTCAGTTCGATCTGCTGCCTTCGTCGCCTTGGCATGAGAGCGCTCTTGGGGTATTCTTGCAGCCGCCACGTCACATGCAGGGATCAGGTGGAAAGCGCTACCCCGGTTGACAAGATCATCACGGAAACGTATCTCTGCTGCCTCTTTGATAATCGAGTCCCAGAATCCGTCCGCCTTTGAATAGACCTGCAGATTTGTCCGTTTGACCGAGGCGAATGCTTCTCACTGGTCCTGTGCGTCGCTGCAAGAGACAGCGCTGCGTCTGGCCGGTGTATTCTTTGCCACATTTGCGGGTGATGCTATAGTCTCTAGGTTTCCGTAGTCCTAATTTGTCATTCATCGAACCGAGTACGTTTCTGATTGTAACCGGTGAACGGAAAATGATTTCTCATGTTATTTTTCTCCAAAATCCTGGCAGTCTTGGCCGTGGGTGGTCCAGCGTACGGGAAGAACCCCAGACGCTTTGTATCTTCTTCTGGGTCGTCTTCTTTCTTCTTCTTGTTCGTCTGGAGAACGTCTCTCTCCGAGTAGCCATTCCCGTGAAAGGTTTCCCGAAGATGCTGCAGCTCAGTGGGTAGAGTCACCTTATCGCTTACGTCTCATTCTCTGCGCACCAATATGGGGACCACGGATTTCCGTTGTGTTGGATGGTGGCAGCTGCTGGTGCAAAGTAAGGTCTGTGCGCATCTTTTTCTGTAGAGAGAATGTCCCAGCATGCTGTCAGTTTTCTTCTTTATCAGAGTATCCAGGAAAGGTAGCCATCCGATTTCTTTTACCTCCATAGTGAATTCTATACTGTCGTGCATGCTGTTAAGGTGGAGAAAAAATTCTTACAGATTTCCTTCGCCATGCGGCCGCACCACGAGTGTCTCGTCCGCATGTCGATAGAGCACTTTTGGTTTCAGTTTCAAGAGTCGTCCTGGACGTACTCCACATATGGGTTCGCGATGCCTGCCGGTAAGGATTAGCCAAAAAAAAAAAAAAAAGGTTCATATGGCTCCGAGCACTATGCGACTTAACTTCTGAGGTCATCAGTCGCCTAGAACTCGGAACTAATTAAACCTAACTAACCTAAGGACATCACACACATCCATGCCCGAGGCAGGATTCGAACCTGCGACCGTAGCGGTCGCTCGGTTCCAGACTGTAGCGCCTAGAACCGCACGGCCACTCCGGCCGGCAAGAATTAGCCCATGGTGACTTTATCTACCTGTTGGTAGAAATTTCCACCACGTTTGAAGTTGGTAGTAGTGAGCGCGTGGCACCGAAGAGTTGAGAAGAGAGACCAATAGGGACCTTGACGAAGCATAACGCCGAAAACTAACATTTCTGCTGCAGAACACAGGGCGATACATGACCTCCTAGAAGACGAAGACACAATTGTCGTAGCAGGTGATAAAGGCAACTATATAGCTACCAACAGTTAACAACTGCGGGAAGATTGAGATGCTATTAAAAGACCCAGCCTACAAGCAAGTAGAAAAGGATCCTACAACAACGGTGACACGGAAGACCATTTAACTCCTAAACAACTCAGGAATAGTCAAGAATGTGATCAAAAGGTTGTCAGCAAGAGCACCGATACCACCACGGCTGATGGCCTTCCAAAGTCACACAGGTAGGGAGTTCCACAATGTCCAATAGTGGACACGATAAAATCACCAACATATGGGATAGCTAAACACTTGGCACAGCTATTGAAGCATATCGTGGATCACTGTTCACAACATGTCAAAAACTCAAAGGAGTTTGGAAGATGATTCAGGGAACGTATCTGGATAAGGGTGATCTCTTGGTCAGTTTCGATGTCACGTCGCTTTTCACATGGGTACTGGTAGAGCATTCTTTGACATTACTAGGGAGAAACTGCGGTTTCTCTTCGTCGAAATGTCTTGACTCAATCTCGTCTAGGGGTTGAACGGCACGTGTCGCATTACAGGCCCTAAATACACTACTGGCCATTAAAATTGCTACACCAAGAAGAAATGCAGATGATAAACAGGTATTCATTGGACAAATATATTATACTAGAACTGACATGTGATTACATTTTCACGCGATTTGGGTGCATAGATCCTGAGAAATCAGTATCCAGAACAACCACCTCTGGCCGTAATAACGGCCTTGATACGCCTGAGCATTGAGTCAAAAAGAGCTTGGATGGCGTGTACAGGTACAGCTGCCCATGCACCTTCAACACGATACCACAGTTCATCAGGAGTAGTGACTGGCGTATTGTAACGAGCCAGTTGTTCGGCCACCACTGACCAGACGCTTTCAATTGGTGAGAGATCTCGATAATGTGCTGGACAGGGCAGCAGTCGAACATTTTCTGTATCCAGAAAGGCCCGTGCAGGACGTAGGGTTTCGCAGGGACCGAATGAAGGGTAGAGCCACGGGTCGTAACACATCTGAAACGTAACGTCCACTGTTCAAAGTGCCGTCAATGCCGAACAAGAGGTGACCGAGACGTGTAACCAATAGCAGTCAATACCATCCCGCCGGGTGATACGCCAGTATGGCGATGACGAATACACGCTTCCAATGTACGTTCACCACGATGTCGACAATCACAGATGCGACCATCATATTGCTGTAAACAGAACTTAGATTCATCCGAAAAAATGACGTTTTGCCATTCGTGCACCCAGGTTCGTCGTTGAGTACACCATCGCAGGTGCTCCTGTCTGTGATGCAGCGTCAGGGGTAACCGCAGCCATGGTCTCCGAGCTGATAGTCCATGCTCCTGCAAACTTCGTCGTACTGTTCGTGCAGATGGTTGTTGTCTTGCAAACGTCACCATCTGTTGACTCAGGGATCGAGACGTGGCTGCACGATCCTTTACACCCATGCGGATAAGATGCCTGTCATCTCGACTGCTAGTGATACGAGGCCGTTGAGATCCAGCACGGTGTTCCGAATTACACTCCTGAACCCACCGATTCCATATTCTGCTAATACTCATTGGATATCGACCAAAGCGAACAGCAATGTCGCGATACGATAAACCGCAATCGCGATTGGCTACAATTCGACCTGTATCTAAGTCGGATACGTGATGGTATGCATTTCCTTTCCCTACATGAGGCATCACAACAACGTTTCGCCAGGCAACGCCGGTCAACTGCTGTTTGTGTATGAGAAGTCGGTTGGAAACTTTCCTCATGTCAACAGGTTGTAGGTGTGGCCACCGGCGCCAGTCTTGCGTGAATGCTCTGAAAAGCTTATTATTCGCATATCACAGCATCTTCTTCCCGTCGGTTAAATTTCGCGTCTGTAGCACGTCATCTTCGTGATGTAGTAATTTTAATGGCCAGTAGTGTATTTCTTAACCTACTTTCCGCGTCTAGATATCACGCTGTCTTAAACTTCTCTCGAGACCACAAATGAGGCAGTAACAATCGTAGTGTTCTACCTGTGACGAAACGGGGCGAGATGTGGCGCCAGGGAAATATTCTAAGATCAAGGCTGGATGCCACCACTTGGGTCGCTCGGCAAGGCGCTGCTCGTTAGCAAGCACGTGATGCCGCACAACGGTCGGACCACGTGGTCCATCGAGCACGTGGCTGGAAAACCCCTTGGTGACACTGCGTAGACGAAAAAGACTTGTACACCAGGAGAGGCAAAGATGGCGGACTTTGTGAGACCATAATGGCAGACATTTCACAGTTCATATAGAAATTAATAGTAGCCAGAGGAATCATGATACCTCAAAAAGAAACATGTACATTACCATTATGTGCACGACGGTTCTGATGGTGTAATCAGATTTTCAATATCTTTATTAATTTATAAATTAGTATCTGACTAAATTATACAAGTAACACCCAGCAACGAATTTCCAAAATCTAAACGGTTCATCCGGTCTTGTCGATCAACATGTCTTTAGAACGCTGTTAGTGTAAACCTAAATTAGTATGAATTACAGGCATGTAACTTGAATAATACGTGAGTTATTGGAGTTCATAGTGGCCGATTACTATTGACTGCGTCAGGCCATAACTACTCTACAGGGACAAGAAAAAACGGTAGCAGCATGCTTATAAATATATTTAATCGTCTATGTCTTTGTCTATATCCGGTATATTCTATTTGTGAACAACTGGTCAAATATTTACTGTGTTTTAGAAAGCACAGAAGCATTAGGCTGCTGGTCTACTTTTGCTTTCTATTCTTTCGATAGTATATATTTGATTTTTTTGTGTATTTAATAATGTGTGTTAGAGTGTATTTATGTTCCAGACGCAGGAATATTTATTTAAATTAAAGTTATTTAAATGTATGTCCAGTATTTCGAATGTGTTTCATTATTTTTGTGAGTGTTTGTTGGCTTGGAGACATGGAGGGAGCGCTCTAGCCAATCACATCACTCGTTACTACGGTAGGCGAATACCGAAGTGGCTGGAGGGGGAGAACGGGACAGGACACGGCGACTGCTGGACGTGACGGCTCGACGTTCGCACAGCCGTGAGAGAGTGGAGAGTGTGTAGCGGTTTGCGCGTGGTTGCGGCAGGTAGAAATACTTCGGAGTACCGACTTGTGCACTTGAGAGATTTTTGAGGTTTCTACAGTGAAGACGTAGTATGCGTTTAGAAAAGAATATCTCGCGAGCTATGTTGTCGTTCATAACTAATTACGTGCAGTAGGAATCTATTGTTTCCTGTTATTCAACAACGGTTCACATGGCTCTGAACACTATGGGACATAACATGTGAGATCATCAGCCCCTAGAACTTAGAACTACTTAAGCCTAAATAACCTAAAGACATCACACATAACCATGCCCGAGGCAGGATTCGAACCCGCGACCGTAGCCGTCGTGTGGTTCCACACTGAAGTGCCTAGAACCGCTCGGTCCAACGGTCGGCTCCCTGTTAATCAACTTATGTTTTATTTAATTGCTGGACCATCGACACCAATAAGTATTTTGCAGAAATATACCACGTTCTCAAAAGTACTTCTACCATCGTACCCATCATGTAAAGTCCTTAAGATAGTGCATGCAGATTTTATTTAACTACAATCTTTCATTTATGAATTTCTACATTACATTCGCAATTGCCAAGTGATAGGAACCTTCGACCATTAGATTATGTATATATTCATATTGTATACTGTAGACTCAGCAGTATTTGGCTTGTAATGCGGCAACTACGTTTCCCAGCCCTAGACAACGAAACGATGCAAAACTTTTAATATTTAAACTCTGAGTCAGAGGGTACGTAGATGAAGGCAACACTACATCATATAATTTTACTTGAAAGCCCGTAATTGGGGGCTCGTCTGCGAATTGTGTCCTTCAAAGTGGTAATTCCTTTTCCCGCTGTTATTCATCGTTATATGCGAAGTGGAGAAAATCTTTGCAGTACCTGCAGAGTGAACCTCTCACAAAACACAGTGTGAGATGGAGTTCTTCTGCCGCAAGTAGGTCTTTGGAAATAGTGAAGTTACACATGAAATCGATAGAGGTCCTAAACTATCACGTTAAATGCAGTTTGCGTGGGGGCTCAGAATTTAATTAAGTTTAGTGCATCGAACAGTAGCGGATAGCGCGTTTAACGGACAGTGGTAACAGAGACGGTTGGAACAGACGTAACCGGCAGCAGCTACAACTACATGAGGCGAATTCTCTAGTGGCAGACGCAGATCAGCAGCAATACGATGACAGAGATTTCCAGTACTCCAGGGCAGTCTTCATTGTCGACTTCCACTACAACCAACGGCATCGCCATGGGAGAGGGAATCACCTCAGATCAGATAAGTACTTGCGCAAAGAGAGAGATAGTGTTTAAGTCTGAAGTTCAAGCTCCACTAATAGATCTCGTGAACATAAAACAGTCACCTAGTATGAGTAATTCTGAAAACGGAAGTGGGCCGGTTAGTCCGAAATCAGATCGCGAAAGTGTAACTAGTAGGAATTGAGGCAAGAGGAGTGAATGTGGTGGAGATATGATGTCGCAGCTAATGTAAATGATCCAGGGAATGGCAAGTAATACCAGTAGAATTCGAACAGATATGGGTACAATGCGAACTGGAATAGGTTCCGCTGTGAAAGAGGAAGTTGAAACAATTATGGGTAGCATTGAGAAAGACTTGATGATAATTTAAAATGTGTTGGAGTGGATAAGGGGAAAGTTAAAGACTAAGTTGTAATAGTAAAATCTGAAATCGAATGAGTGGAAAAAGACCTTGAGGAAAACATTGATACGATATAGACGGAATTTAGTGACAAGGAAGGAGACTATAAATGCACAAGTTGCTCATAAAAGCGATGTAAGTTTAGCAATTAGTGACATTGCCAATCGTGTAGGTGAGGGGGAGAGAGAAGTGGGCAAAATTGAAGATAAAATTGGATCCAGTATCACTAGTGAAAATCCATTTAAAAAACAAATGAAACAGGTAAAAAGTGATTTAAATTCGTTAGCATCCCAACAGGCCACAGCAGTTACAAATATGTCTTGGGAAAGTACCAATGTGTGAAATTTTACACAGATGACGTACGATATCGCCCAGTAAATTTGTTGGCTATGTGTAGGGACGCTTTTGTTCACGGCAGGTTGGACGAAACGAAAATAAAGTACGTTAAACGGCTTTTAGAGGAAGACCCACAATCTGGAGCAAATGTTAAATGTAGTTCGTGCAAATCGAACGAAGAGTTCGAAAAGTGTATTTTGAACAAATTTTGGAGTAAGGCAAAGCAGACGTGGATTCAAAAGGAACTCTTCAACAGGCCGTGCTACAGGTACGGTAACGGGACGATGAGAGATTTTTGCTAGTGCGAACTTGGCAAACATATGCAGGTGACAAAACCCTTGGGGGTTTAATGGAAATCACCACGTTGAAAAGGCGCCTAACCGAATACTTGCAGTCCTTAGTCCATGCGATTCCGTTGACGAATTTCTAGAATTTGGAGAAAAATTTGAGAGGGCTTTGAACTTCAATCCTCAGTGGAAACCAGGTGACAGTTATCAAAATGGGAGCCCAAATAATGACCTCCAAAATAATAATCGTGAAAGAAATCAAAGGAACTATCAGGGAGATAGTAGCTGGAATGAACAGAATGGTCGGAGAACGAACAGGAATGATAACTTCCGTGAAAGTGGTCCCAAGTAAAGAACGAAGATATGACAGGCCAAATTCGCGCGAAATGCAATCGCGTAACAAACAGTCGCGAAACTGACGTTCGCCACATGTCAGGTCCGGGGATGGCGATCTTAACAGGCGATAAAAAGGACTGGAGATAACGGTAATGATAGAAATGTTGATAAGTTTGGAGAAATGCAACCAATTTGTACTATGGAGAATGTTAAAGACGAAGGCTACATAGGTGGCTCTTTCAATAAAATCATGCGCGAACGGCGGAAGCACAGATTTGTAAGAGATATAAGTAAAAGTAATGGGGATAAATTTGCGGGGAAAGTGTAATGAATGAGTGTGTTAATGGTGACGAATGGAAAGTTTCAGTGGTTCAGAAAGAAGTTAAAGAGGAGATGAATTTTGTGAAAGCAAGTTGTGTGGAGAGTTGTGAAGAGGTCCTAGCAAATAGTAGCAACTGCAGTAAGTAGCAAGTATTTGTGAATCGGCGGAAAGCGTCAATGTTACTAAGGGAGGCATAGCATTGGTCTCGCCAGCAGTTGGAGTTAAAAACGTATCGGCGGAGGTAGATGATATCCTTTTAAAGGAACAGAGAAATGGTAATTTATGTAATGATGTAAAAGCTACCTGTATTGATACTTCGGAGAAGGGAATTTCCACGTTTATAGTCACGAATGGAGGCGAAACGAAACTTATTGATGAATGTGCGTATCTGAGTATGAATGTGAGAATGTATGAATGTGAGAATGTATGTAAAGTAGGATCGGGAGTTAATCTGGATGAAAAGTGTGTAGAAATGGCAGTGTGTGTTGATCTTAGTCCGATCACAGCGGAATGTAACAAATCTGGAAGTAACAAAATCGTACAACTAGGTAGCAGCAATTTGTGTAATGTAGCGACGGAGGAAAAAGTTGTGTACGATTCACGTAAAGTTAATTTGTGGACGGTGGAGGGTAGGGTTTCTGATGTGAATTTTTGTAGTGATTTAAATGGCATATCAACTGATCAGGTTGCTGAGACGAATATTTATGGTGATGATGGCTTAGGCATCGAAGTATTATTTCAGGACGATAAAGTGTGTAACAATGAATTGATGTTTAATTTTGTTGAAACTGCAAGTGTCGATATTTCGGAGGGGAAAAACACTTAAGTTGTGCATGCTGTGGGGAGTAAATCGGTGAACTGTGTGGAAGAACTAACAGAAAATTTAGAAGACTGAAGTAAATAGTGCGGATGGGGTTAGTTTGCATAATGTAGTCCGTTCGAATTGGTACATGAAGGAGGAGTGAGAGTCTAGTGAGACTGATTGGCGTTGGTATGGTAGAACGTTACGGTCGTTTCTGCAGCATATGTGGAAACGAGAGAAGTTTAAAATTGCTGAGGGTATATTGAGAAAGGGCAGACGTGAAAAGCTGTTCTAATCTGTAATTAGTGGTAGTAATTTTGGAGGGATAATTTACATTTATTTGGGGATGCATTAGTAATTTGTTAGTTTATTGTTCCACTGTGCGTGTCCAAGAGGGTGAGGTTTAGGCATTGAGGGTGCGTGGAAGTCAGTGACCTATTGGATTTAAATAAAATGTGTACTGATTCACGCTTTCTATAAGAGTGCGGCAAAGAATTAGTGGTTAATTTGAACGGCGTTAAATCTGTAATTTTATGTGCACGCAAATTTTGGTGGGTGGAGGTAGGAAGGATTTATTAAAGTCAACTAAATCGAACTTGAGGGAATTTGAGCTTACTGTGATCCAGTCGTGTGCCTTGTGACTTTGTTCCTAAAGTGGCGTGATCTCCCAGTTGGTGCACATCGACAGCGCAGAAAGATACGTATATAGCTTCTTTTCTGTGTTTACTTCGTAGACTCTTACTTAAATTGCGTGTGAGTTTCGTATAGGAGGTGTAATTTCGAGTTTTAGTTACTGTAATCGTAAATTCAGGCAGATTGAAGCGCAGTCGTTAGGCATTTGTACAGGTTAGTTCATACATTCTTTGCGTGTTTCCCTTGCGTTATCTAGGCACGGACTCGTGTTTCAGTAACTGTTGTTAAACATTGATTGGAATGGAAAGGAACTGTGATTGCTGTGTTAGGATGAGGGCTGAGTTGGCATCCCTTCGCTTACAGCTGCAGGCGGCGCTGAGGCTGTTGCCAATGGGCACCACTGTGGGGAGCCGGACTTGGGTATCACGGGGATGTCAACCTCGTCCCGTCTGTCCCCCGATCGGCCTACCGCTGTAGTTGCCCCGGTTGCTGCCCGCAGTGGGGCTGAGCCCTCGCCTGTTGATGATTGGGAGGTCGTCACAAGGCGTGACAGGCAGCGAAAGACGTCCCTGGAGGCTGATCAGAAAGCTTCCCCGGTGCGTCTGACAAACAGGTTTCGGGTACTGTCTCTGGCTGAGCCAGATGTAGCTGCCTGCCCTGTTTCAGAGGATGATTCTTAGCCTTCAAGGTCCGGGCAATTGCAGAGGGTGGGCTTATTGGTAGTTGGGAGCTCCATTGTTAGGCGCATAATGGGGCCCCTTATGGATATGGTGGCTAAGGAGGGGAAGAAATCCAGTGTGCACTCCGTGTGCATTCCGGGTGGAGCCATTCCTGATGTGGAAAGGGTCCTTCCGGATGCCATGAAGACCACAGGGTGCAGCCAGCTGCAGGTGGTGGCACATGTCGGCACTAATGACGTGTGTCGCTTTGGATCTGAGGAAATTCTCTCTGGATTCCAGCGGCTATCTGATTTGGTGAAGGCTGCCGGTCTTGCTTACGAGATGAAGGCAGAGCTCACCATCTTGCAGCATCGTTGACAGAACCGACTGCGGACCTTTGGTGCAGAGCCGGGTGGAGGGTCTGAATCAGAGGCTCAGACAATTTTGTGACCGTGTTGGCTGCAGATTCCTTGACTTGCGCCATAGTGTGGTGGGGTTTCGGGTTCCGCTGAATAGGTCAAGAGTTCACTACACTCAGCTGGCGGCTACACGGGTAGCGGAGGCTGTGTGGCGTGGACTGGGCGGTTTTTTAGGTTAGAAGGCCTCGGGAAAGTACAGGGTGGGCTGCAATCTCAAAGGCTGCATGGCAAATACAGGACATGCTTGGATCAAGGAGTAGTCGGAATTGTAGTTGCAAAATGTTGTAGTTGTGCTGGGAAAGTCCATGAGCTTCAAGCGCTAATAGAAAGCACAGAAGCTGAAATCGTTATAGGTACAGAAAGCTGGCTAAAGCCTGAAATAAGTTCTGCAGAAATTTTTACGAGGACTCAGACGGCGTTCAGGAAAGATAGATTAGGCAGAATTGGTGGTGGAGTGTTTGTGTCTGTCAGTAGTGGTTTATCTTGTAGTGAAGTCGAAGTAGATACTCCGTGCGAATTGGTATGGGTGGAGGTTATACTTAACAGCCGAACTAAGTTAATAATTGGATCCTTCTACCGACCCCCACACTCCGATGATATAGTTACTGAACAGTTCAGAGAAAATTTGAGTCTCGTAACAAATAAATACCCCACTCATACGGTTATAGCTGGTGGGGACTTCAACTTTCCCTCGATATGTTGGCAGAAATACTTGTTCAAAACAGGTGATAGGCAGAGAACATCTTCCGAGATTGTCCTAAATGCTTTCTCCGAAAATTATTTCGAGCAGTTAGTCCACGAACCCACGCGAATTGTAAATGGTTGCGAAAACACACTTGACCTCTTAGCCACAAACAATCCAGAGCTAATAGAGAGCATCATGACTGATACAGGGATTAGTGATCACAAGGTCGTTGTAGCTAGGCTCAATACCGTTTCTTCCAAATCCACCAGAAACAAACGCAAAATAATTTTATTTAAAAAAGCGGATAAAGTGTCACTAGAAGCCTTCCTAAGAGGCAATCTCCATTCCTTCCGAACTGACTATGCAAGTGCAGACGAAATGTGGCTCAAATTCGAAGATATAGTAGCAACAGCAATTGAGAGATTCATACCACATAAATTGGTAAGAGATGGAACTGATCCCCCATGGTACACAAAACAGGTCCTAACGCTGATGCAGAGGCAACGGAAAAAGCATGCGAAGTTAAAGAAGAACCCGAAATCCCGAAGATTGGCTAAAATTTACAGACGCGCGAAATTAGGCACGTACTTCAATGCGAGATGCCTTTAATAGGTTCCACAACGAAACATTGCCTCGAAATTTGGTAGAAAATCGGAAGAAATTCTGGTCGTATGTAAAGTACACAAGCGGCAAGACGCAGTCAATACCTTCGCTGTGCAGTGCCGATGGTACTGTTACCGACGACTGTGCCGCTAAAGCGGAGTTATTGAACGCAGTTTCCGAAATTCCTTCACCAGGGAAGACGAATGGAATATTCCAGAATTTGAAACACCAACAGCTGCTAGCATGAGTTTCTTAGAAGTAGATACCTTAGAGGTTGCGAAGCAACTCAAATCGCTTGATACGGGCAAGTCTTCAGGTCCAGATTGTATACCGATTAGGTTCCTTTCAGATTACGCTGCTACAATAGCTCCCTACTTAGCAATCATATACAACCGCTCGCTCACCGATAGATCTGTACCTACATATTGGAAAAATGCGCAGGTCGCACCGGTGTTTAAGAAGGGTAGTAGGAGTAATCCATCGAACTACAGACCTATATCATTGACGTCGGTTTGCAGTAGGGTTTTGGAGCATATATTGTATTCAAACATTATGAATCACCTGGAAGGGAACGATCTATTGATACGTAATCAGCATTGTTTCAGAAAACATCGCTCTTGTGCGACGCAGCTAGCTTTTTATTCGCACGAAGTAATGGCCGCTATCGACAGGGGATCTCAAGTTGATTCCGTATTTCTAGATTTCCGGAAAGCTTTTGACACCGTTCCTCACAAGCGACTTCTAATCAAGCTGTGGGCCTATGGGGTACCGTCTCAGTTGTGCGACTGGATTCGTGATTTCCTGTCAGGAAGGTCGCAGTTAGTATTAATAGATGGCAAATCATCGAGTAAAATTGAAGTGATATCAGTTGTTACCCAGGGAAGCGTTCTGGGACCTCTGATGTTTCTGATCTATATAAATGACCTGGGTGACAATCTGAGCACTTCTCTTGGGTTGTTCGCAGATGATGCTATAATTTACCGTCTAGTAAGGTCATCCGAAGACCAGTATCAGTTGCAAAGCGATTTAGAAAAGATTGCTGTATGGTGTGGTAGGTGGCAGTTGACGCTAAATAACGAGACGCGTGAGGTGATCCACGTGAGTTCCAAAAGAAATCCGTTGGAATTCGATTACTCGATAAATAGTAAAATTCTCAAGGCTGTCAATTCAACTAAGTACCTGGGTGTGAAAATTACGAACGACTTCAGTTGGAAAGACCACATAGATAATATTGTGGGGAAGGCGAGCCAAAGGTTGCGTTTCATTGGCAGGACACTTAGAAGGTGCAACAAGTCCACTAAAGAGACAGCTTACACTGCACTCGTTGGTCCTCTGTTAGAATATTGCTGCACGGTGTGGGATCCTTACCAGGTGGGATTGTCGGAGGACATCGAAAGGGTGCAAAAAAGGGCAGCTCGTTTTGTATTATCACGTAATGGGGAGAGAGTGTGGCAGATATGATACGCGAGTTGGGATAGAAGTCATTAAAGGAAAGACGTTTTTCGTCGCGGCGAGATCTATTTACGAAATTTGAGTCACCAACTTTCTCTTCCGAATGCGAAAATATTTTGTTGAGCCCAACCTACATAGGTAGGAATGATTATCAAAATAGAATAAGAGATATCAGAGCTCGAACAGAAATGTTTAGGTGTTCGTTTTTCCCGCGCGCTGTTGGGGAGTGGAATGGTAGAGACATGGTATGATTGTGTTTCGATGAACCCTTTGCCAAGCACTTAAATGTGAATTGCAGAGTAATCATGTAGATGTAGATGTATCATTTCCGCTGGAGGTAATCTTTAGCGGGAATCGTGGTTGGTTTTGGGAAATGATTTGTTGAGGGGATTCTACTTTTAGTTTTCGTTGTAGACAGATTTGTCACGATAAACGGTGAAGATCAAAATTCTGAGGCAGACACGATTTCTGCTAGGCACTTGGTCAAAAGACTGGTGTGAGTTGATCAATACTTTGTGCTAAAATCCGTGTCCACGTGTGTAGTGCGACGGAAAAAATTAGTGCAAGAAGGCGCCTTAGCGCTGAGTGAGTGGCACAAGAAGTGCTTACAAAATCGCACATAAGTAAAAGTGCATTTAAAAATTTTATTTCTTGTCCAAAAAATAATTTATGCATAATTGATATGCAGGCATTTATTTAATATGCCGTTTCGTTCGTAATTTGTGTTAGTTTTAAGTTATTT
Source organism: Schistocerca serialis cubense (assembly GCF_023864345.2). NCBI lineage: Eukaryota > Metazoa > Arthropoda > Insecta > Orthoptera > Acrididae > Schistocerca > Schistocerca serialis. The sequence continues at coordinate 174,794,528 of NC_064640.1, read as the reverse complement.
CGAAATTCATGCTGCTCCCACACCACCACAAAAATTTCGTAAACATTATAGGCCTGGCGTTTTAATCAATTAATTCTGTTCTTTGAAATTTGTTTTATATGTACTTGTATGCAATGAAGGGTGCTACTTGTGACATTCTGGCAAGCCAGAATGTTAGTAAGTGGAGGTGTGTGACGTAACGGGCGAGTTCTGGCGCCCTGGAAATATTCTAAGATCAAAGCTGGAGGCCACCACATGGGTCGCTCGGCAAGGCGCGACTCGATAGCAAGCACGTGATGCCACACAACGGTCGGACCACGTGGTCCATCGAGCACGTGGATGGAAAATTCCTTGGTGACACTGCGCCGATGAAAGAGACTTGTACACCAGGAGAGGCAAAGATGGCGGACTTTGTGAGACCATAATGGCAGACATTTCACAGTTCATATAGAAATAAATAGTAGCCAGAGGACTCATGATACCTCAAAAAGAAACTTGTACTTTACCATTATTTGCACGACGGTTCTGATGGTGTAATCAGATTTTCAATATCTTTATTAGTTTATAATTTAGTATCTGACTGTGAATTATACAAGTAACACAAAGTAACGAATTTCCAAAATCTAAACGGTTCATCCCATTTTGTCGAACGACATGTCTTTAGAAAGCTATTAGTGTAAACCAAAATTGATATGAATTACAGGCATGTAACGTGAATAATACGTGAGTTATTGGAGGTCAAAGTGGCCGATTACTATCGATCGTGTCAGGTCATAACTACTCCACAGTGACACGAAAAACGGTAGCAGCATGCTTATAAATATATTCATTCGTCTATATCTTTGTCTATATTCGATATATCTATTCATGAAGAAATTGGTCAAATATTTACTGTGTTTTAGAAAGCACAGAAACATTAGGCTGCTGGCGTACTTTTGCTATCTATTCCTTTGATAGATGTATATTTGATTTGTATACGTATTTAATAATGTGTGTTAGAGCGTGTTTATGGTCCAGACATACAGAGAGATAATGTTTAACTCTGAAGTTCAAGCTCCTCTTATAGATCTCGCGAATATAAAACAGTCACCTAGTATGAGTAATTCTGAAAACGGAAGTGAGCCGGTTAGTTCGAAATCAGATCGCGAAAGGGTAACTAGTAGGAATTCAGGTAAGTGGAATGAATGTGGGGGAGATATGAAGTCTCAGCTAATGTAAATGTTCCAGGGAATGGCAAATAATATCAGTAGAATTCGGACGGATATGGGTACAATGCGAACTGGAACGGGTTCTGTTGTGAAAGAGGAAGTTGAAACAATAATGGGTAACATTGAAGAAGCATAGTTGATAATTTAAAATGTGTCTGACTGGATATGGGGAAAATTACAGACGAAGTTGTAATAGTAAAATCTGAAGTCGAATCAGTGGAAAAAGATCTTGGGGAAAACATGGATAAGATAGAGACAGAATTTAGGGTCAAGGAAGGAGACTATAAAAGCGCATGATGCTCATAAAAGCGATATATGTTTAGCAATTAGTGACATTGCCAATCGTGTAGGAGAGGGGGAAAAAGAAGTGGGCGAAGTTAAAGATAAAATAGAGTCCAGTATTGTAAGATGTCATGGTCTCTTGACCTTCATTGCTTACATATTCCGCCCTCACAATCATATTCTCCACATCAAGACACTTCATTCGAACCCAAACTCAGTAAGATAAAGTCAATGTTGTATGAATTCATGTAAACGATATGCAATTAACAAGTAAGGGCACTGTGGTTGAATACTCGAGGCTGGCGTACTCACATACATTCCAGACACGACGGTCACAGATGCTTTTTGTTCAGGAGAGAAACCGCACAACGGGACGCCGGTCCCTTCAGAGGACGACGGAGCCTATGTCGGCCGGTGACCGCCTGTGTAGCGGACAGGGTGGGCCTGAGTTAAAGGGGGGAACAACCACATGTTCAGGTTAAAAGCAAATTTCGCTACATTGTGTGGTAGTGGCCAGCCTACGCATTCTTTACACATAGCACGCAGTTTCAGAGATTTTCACAGGGAGACAGCAAACGCCAAACGCCAATGCTACAGGTTTCCGGACTGGTCGCCTTGAACGAAACGTCATTCTCCCGTTTTAGAAGAGCAATGCTGACTGGCAGACGATATTTCTTTCGCCTTAAGCTGAAGGAATAATGGAAGAGACCGAAAGATATACCCCTTCATGTCTGGTGTGGAGAGGCGCCGTTCTGTTGTCGCTCTTGGAGCAAGGAACAAGCCTCTCCTCAGTACTTCACTGGGAGAGCACCTCTGTCGAGAGCGAATCGAAGTGCTACTCTATATTGAGTCCTTGCAATTAAGCGTTGTTCACTGTGTTGGCCGACACACTTATTGTGCGATGTGAACGGACAGAGTTATAGTTAAACGCCTGCAAGCGAATTTTGAGTGGCATCGTGGTGGACTGGTTGTCTGACTGGTGTACCACGCCAGTAGTTAGACTAGGGGCTAATAGGAGTCCTTGACTTCATCAAGGCATAGGGAGAGTTTGATTGGCGAAGGTCAATCCAGATAGAACGAGAGTTATGTTATTTGTCAGCAGCGAGCGGCGCAGACAGCAGTCATCGCAGCTTACGGTATTGTGCGCTACAGCTATTGCAAGCCCCATATTTCCTCCACAACAGTAAATTTCACTGCAATTTACATGCAACAGCCTCAACCATACCTAGCAACCTTCTAAAGGAGAATTATTCAAGTTGAGTAGGTGTGCCTCTCAGCCATTCTGCCAAGTCAACAACCATCTTAAACTTTGTATAGAAATTTCATTAGCGAATCCTATCCTTGAGAGGTAGCTTCATATTCCGAAAAGAACCAGGATATAACTTGTTCAATTCATAACTAAAGGTGCCATTGTGGTTTCTCAGAATTTTTCCAAAAATAAATAATAGCTTTCGTTAGTTTCACGTTTTTCTTACACTAACTAGCACTACTCCACTACCTAAATATCCCACTAGTTACGTAAAAAATTTTGTGAATTTTTGTGTCATTCCCTTACAGTGGACGAATCCAGAAGATACTTATTGCTGAAAGTTTTTCAAGCATTTCTCATTAGAACGTTAGGAGCGTCTGTCTGACTTCCGCAGTAGTGTGTGAATGGAAATTGCATCTTGCAGGAGCCACGGGGTAAAGGGTGCATCTCAGATTAATTCGTTGTGCAGAATAACAGATCAAACCCTCACCTCAGAGTATCATTAGTGAAAATGAATTTTAAAAACAGATGCTACAGGTAAAAATTGATTTAAATTCGTTAGCATCCCAACAGGCCACGGCAGTTATAAATATGCCTTGGGAAAATACCTATCTGCGAAATTTCACACAGATGACGTAAGTAAATTTGTTGGCTGCGTGTAGGGATGCTTTTGTTCACGGCATGTCGGACGAAACGAAAATAAAACGCGTGAAACGGCATTTAGAGGGAGAACCACAGCCTTGGGCAAATGTTAAATGTAGTTCCTGCGAATCGAACTAAGACTTCGAAAAGTATTTTTTGAAGAAATTTTGGAGCAAGGCAAAACAGACGTGGATGCAAAATGAATTCTTTAACGGGCTGAGTTACACGTTCGGTAACGGGACGATGAGAGATTTTTGCAAGCACGAACTTGGCAAACATATGCATGTGAAAAATCCCTTTGGGGTTTTAATGGAAATCAACACGTTAAAAAGGCGATTACCCGAAAATTTGCAGTCCATAGTCCATGTGATTCCGTGGATGAATTTCTAGAATTTGTAGAAAAATTAGAGAGTTCTTTGAAGTTCAAACCCTAGAGGAAACCAGGTGGTAGTTATCAAAATGGGAATCAAATCGTGCAAATGGCTCTGAGCACTATGGGACTTGACATCTCAGGTCATCAGTCCCATAGAACTTAGAATTACTTAAACGTAACTAACCTAAGGACGTCACACACATCCATTCCCGAGGCATGATTCGAACCTGCGACCGTAGCGGTCTCGCGGTTCCAGACTGAAGTGCCTAGAACTGTTCGGCCATTACGGCCGGCAAAATGGGAATCCAAATAGTCACCACCAAAATAATAATCGTGAGAGGAATCAAAGGAATTCTTAGGGAGATAGTAGCTGGAATGAGCAGAATGATCGGAGAACGATCAGGAGTCATAACTTCCGAGAACATGGTACCAAGTAAAGATCGAAGATTTGACGGGGCAAATTCGCGCGAAATGCAATCGCGTAACAACCAGTCGGAAAACTGATGTTCGCCACATAAATTATTCAAGTAACACCCAACAACGAATTTACAAATCTAAACTGTTCATCCGATTTTGTCGATCGACATGTCTTTAGAAAGCTGTTAGTGTTAACCTAAATTTTTATGAATTACAGGCATGTAACTTGAATAGTACGTGAGTTATTGGAGGCCAAAGTGGCCGATTAGTATCGATCGAGTCAAGCCAAAACTATTCCACAATGACAAGAAAAAACGGTAGCAGCATGCTTATAAATATATTTAATCGTCTATGCCTTTGTCTATAGCCGACCGCGGTGGTCTAGCGGTTCTAGGCGCACAGTCCGGAGCCGCGCGACTGCTACGGTCGCAGGTTCGAATCCTGCCTCGGGCGTGGATGTGTGTGATGTCCTTAGGTTAGTTAGGTTTAAGTAGTTGTAAGCTCTAGTGGACTGATGACCACAGATGTTATGTCCCATAGTGCTCAGAGCCATTTGAACCATTTGAACTTTGTCTATATTTGATATATTCTGTACATGGAGAATCTGATCAAACATTTACTGTGTTTTAGAAAGCACAGAGACATTCGGCTACTGGTCTACTTTTGCTTTCTATTCCTTTGATAGATGTATATTTGATTGGTTTATGTATTTAATACTGTGTGTTAGAGTGTGTTTATGGTCCAGACGTAGGCATATTTATTTAAGTTAAAGTTATTTAAATGTATGACCAGTATTTCGAATGTGTTTCAATATTTTTGTGAGTGTGTGTTGGCTTGGAGACATGGAGGGAGCGCTCTAGCCAATCACATCGCTCGTTACTACGGTAGGCGAATACCGAAGTGGCTGGAGGGGGAGAACGGGACAGGACACGGCGACTGCTGGACGTGACGGCTCGGCGGACGCACAGGCGTGAGAGAGACTTGGAGAGAGTGGAGCGGTTTGCGCGTGGTTGCGGCAGGTAGAAATACTTCGGAGTGCCGACTTGTGCACTTGAGAGATTTCCGAGGTTTCTACAGTGAAGACGTAGTATGCTTTTAGAAAAGAATATCTCGCGAGCTATGTTGTCGTTCATAACTAATTACGTGCAGTAGGAATCTATTGTTTCCTGTTATTCAACAACGGTTCACATGGCTCTGAACACTATGGGACATAACATCTGAGATCATCAGCCCCTAGAACTTAGAACTACTTAACCCTAACTAACCTAAGGACATAACACATAACCATGCCCGAGGCAGGATTCGAACCTGCGACCGTAGCCCTCGTGTGGTTCCAGACTGAAGCTCCTAGAAACACTCGGTCCAACGGTCGGCTCCCTGTTAATCAACTTATATTTTATTTAATTGCTGGACCATCGACACCAATAAGTATTTTGCAGGAATATACCACATTCTCAAATGTACTTCTAGATTCGTACTCATCATTTAAAGTCGTTAAGATAGTGCATGCAGATTTTATTTAGCTGCAATCTTTCATTTATTAATTTCCACATTACATTCGCAATTGGCAAGCGATAGGAACCTTCGACCATTCGATTATGTATATATTCATATTGTATAACCTAGACTCAGCATTATTTGGCTTGTAATGCGACAACTACGTTTCCCAGCCCCTAGACAATGAAACCAGCCAAAACTTTTAATACTTAAACTCTGAATCAGATTCTACGTAGTTGAAGGCAACACGACATCATTTAATTTTATTTGAAAGACCGTAATTGTGGGTTCGTTTGGGATTTGTGTCCTGCAAAGTAATAATTCCTTTGCCCTCAGCTATTCATCGTTATATGCGAAGCGTAGAAAAACTTTGCAATACCTGTAGAGTGAACCTCTCACAAAACACAGTGTGAGATGGGGTTCTTATGCCGCAAGGAGGTCTTTGGAAATAGTGAAGTTACGCAGTAATTTTCACAACTAACACATGAAATCGATAGAGGTCCTAATCTATCACGTTAAAGGCAGTTTGCGTGGGGAGTGCATCGAACAGTAGCGGTTAGCGAGTTTAAGGGAAAGCGGTATCAGAGATGGTTGGAACAAGCGGTAACCGGCAGCAGCTACAACTATATAAGGCGATTTCTCTAGTGGCAGACGCAGATCAGCAGCAATACGATGGCAGAGTTTTCGAGTACTCGAGGGCAGTCTTCATTGTCGACTTCCAGTACAACCAACGGCATCGCTATGGCAGAGGGAACCATCTCAGATCAGATAATCAACTCCGCAAACAGAGAGATATTGTTTAAGTCTGAATTTCAAGCTCCACTTATAGATCTCTCGATCATAAAACAGTTACTTAGTATGAGTAATTCTGAAAACGGAAGTGACCCGGTTGGTCAGAAATCAGATTGCGGAAGTGTGACTAGCAGGAATTCAGGCAAGAGGAGTGAATGTCGGAGAAATATAATGTATCAGCTAATGTAAATGATCCAGGGAATGGCAAATAATATCAGTAGAATTCGAACAGATATGGGTACAATGCGAACTGAAATAGGTTCCGCTGTGAAAGAAGAAGATGAAACTATAATGGGTAACCTTGGAAAAGCATGGATAAGATACAGACGGAATTTAGGGTCAAGGGAGGAGACTATAAAACCGCAAGATGCTCATAAAAGCGATATAAGTTTAGCAATTAGTGAGATTGCCAAACGTGTAGGTGAGGGGGAGAAAGAAGTGGGCAAAATTGAAGACAAAATTGCATCCAGTATCACTAGCGAAAATTAATTTAAAAAACAAATGAAACAGGTAAAAAGTGATTTAAATTCGCTAGCATCCCAAAAGGCCACAGCAGTTATAAATATGTCTTGGGAAAGTACCGATGTGTGAAATTTTACACAGATGACGTACGATATCGCCCAGTAAATTTGTTGGCTATGTGTAGGGCCGCTTTTGTTCACGGCAGGTCGGACGAAACGAAAATAAAGTACGTTAAACGGCTTTTGGAGGAAGACCCACAATCTTGGGCAAATGTTATATGTAGTTCGTGCAAATCGAACTAAGAGTTCGAAATGTGTATTTTGAACAAATTTTGGAGTAAGGCAAAGCAGACGTGGATGCAAAATGAACTCTTCAAAAGGCCGTGCTACAGGTACGGTAATGGGACGATGAGAGATTTTTGCTAGTGCGAACTTGGCAAACATATGCAGGTGACAAGGCCCGTTGGGTGTTTAATGGAAATCACCACGTTGAAAAGGCGCTTACCCGAAAATTTGCAGTCCATAGTCCATGTGATTCCGTGGACGAATTTCTAGAATTTGTAGAAAAATTTGAGAGGGCTTTGAAGTTAAAACCTCTGTGGAAACCAGGTGACAGTTATCAAAATGGGAATCAAATAATCACATCCAAAATAATAATCGTGAGAGAAATCAAAGGAATAATCAGGGAGATAGTAGCTGGAATGAACAGAATGGTCGGAGAACGAACAGGAGTGATAACTTCCGTGGAAGTGGTTCCAAGTAAAGAACGAAGATTTGACGAGAGAAATTCGCGCGAAATGCACTCGCGTAACTACCAGTCGCGAAACCGATGTTCGCCACATCTCAGGTCCGGGGATCGCGATCTGAAGAGGCGACGTAAAGGACTGGAGATAACGGTAATGATAGAAATGTTGGTAAGTTTGGAGAAAGGCAATCAATATATAATATGGAGAATGTTAAAGAGGAATGCTATATAGGTGGTTCTTTCAATAAAAGCAGGCGTGAACGGCGGAAAAAGAGATTTAAGGAGAGATACAAGTAAAAGTAATGGAGATAAATTTTCGGGGAAAGTGTATTGAATAAGTGTGTGAATGGTGAGAAATGGAAAGATTCAGTGGTGCAGAGAGAAGTTAAAGAGGAGATGAATGTTGTGAAACAAATTGTGTGGAGAGTTCTGAAGAGGTACTAGCAAATAGTAGTAATTGTAGTAAGTAGCAAGTATTTGTGAATCGGCGAAAAGCGTCGGTGTTAGTGAAGGCTGCGTAGCTTTGTTCCCGCCAGCTGGAAGTGAGGATGATTGTTTTTCGGCGGAAAGCGTCAATGTTACTAAGGAAGGTTCGCCAGCAGTTGGAGTTAAAAACGTATCGGTGGAGCTAGATGATATCCGTTTAAAGGAACAGAGTAATTATAATTTATGTAATCAGGTAAAAGCTACTTATATTGATTTTTCGGAGGGAGGAATTTCCGCATTTCTAGTCTAGTCGGCGAAGCGAGACTTATTGATGAATGTGTGGATCTGAGTATGAATGTGAGAATGTATGAATGTGAGAATGTATGTAAAGTTGGATCGGAGGTTAATCAGGATGAAAAGTGTGTAGAAATGGCAGTTTGTGCTGATTTTTGTCTGATCACAGCGGAATGTAGCAAGTCTGGAAGTCCCAAAATCGCACAACAAGGTAGCAGCAAATTGTGTAATGTAGCGGCGGAGGATAAAGTTGTGTACGAATCACGTAAAGTTAATTTGTTGACGGAGGAAAGTAAGGTTTCTGATGTGAATTTTTGTAGTGATTTCAATGGTGTATCAATTGATACGGTTTCTAAGATGAATATTTATGGCGATGATGGCTTAGGCATCGAAGTATTATTTCAGGACGATAAAGTGTTTAACAATGAATTGATGTTTCATTTTGTTGAAACTGCAAGTGTCGATATTTTGGAGGGGAAAACAGTAAAGTTGTGCATGCTTTGGGTAGTAGATCGGTGAAAAGTGTGCAAGAACTAACCGAAAATTTAGAGAGGGCTGAAGTAAATTTTGCGGATGGCGATAGTTTGTATAATGAAGTTAGTACGAATTGGTACATAAAGGAGGAATGAGCGTCTAGTGAGACTGATTGGCATTGGTAGGGTAGAACGTTACGGTCGTAGCTGCCGCTTATGTAGAAACGAAATAAGTTTAAAATTGCTGAGGGTATATAGAGTAAGGGCAGAAGCGAAAAGCTGTTATAATCTGTAATTAGTGGCAATAATTTGGGAGGTATAATTTATATTTATTTGGGGATTCATTAGTAATTTGTTAGTTTATTGTGCCACTGTGCGTGGTCAAGAGGGCGAAGTTTAGGCATTGAGGGCGCGTGGAGGTCAGTGACCTCGTGGATTTAAATAAAATATGTATTGATTTATGCTTTATATGAGAGTACGGCAAAGAACTTAGTGGTTACAAACTAAGTAGCAGAATGCATCGAGACGACTGGGACAAGATCGACAGCATCACTCACAGGAGCATGCAGAACGAACTCGAGCGCTGCACCGAGCGGCAGAAGAAAAAGTTTGAAAGATGCCGGAAGCAGACCGACAAGGCGATTCCCGACATGTCACACACAGTGGTCAACCTCACTGAACGACAGTTGACCGAAGAGCAAGTGTCTGTTCTTCAAAAAGGAGGGAATTTCGCTATCGTCCCGAGAACTATAGGCCTATCTATGGAGGACATCATTGCCAACACCGAAGCAGCCATTCGGACCCTTCCTTGTGAAAGGGCAGAGGAAATACGCACTGAAACAACCAGAATACTGCGCCGAGCAAAACCATCAGCTTGCAACCTGAAGAAAGAAGAGGTACAAGCCATTAAGAATCTCAACGCCGACAAGAGTATATTGGTACCGCCTGCCGATAAGGGGAATGCGACCGTCGTAATGAAGACCGAAGATTATGAGCAAAAGATCCGAGACCTATTAGATCCGACGCAGCGTATCACTCGGAATACGAATCGATTAATCAAGGCGTCTTCTCTGCCAGCGGACATACAGAGAAACCTGCGCAACACAGAAGCCCTACCACCTCGGCTGTATGGATTACCCAAGATCCATAAGAACAACGTTCCACTGAGACCGATCGTTAGCGCTCCTGGCTCACCAACGTATAAACTGGCAAAACACTTGGCCTCTCTGCTCCAGCCACACGTGGGGAAGACCGATACGTACATTAAGGACTCAGGACATTTCATTGAGAAGCTGAAGGAACTGAAACTTGCACCAAACGACATACTGGTCAGCTTTGATGTTGTTTCGTTATTTACGAAAGTGCCACTCAGTGACGCTCTGGAGCACATCGGTTCCATGTTCCCGCAAGACATCAAAAAGCTCTTCCATGCATGCCTCGCCACGAGCTATTTCTCGTAGAATGGTGATTTCTACGAACGGCTGGAAGGCGTCGCCATGGGTAGTCCTCTCAGTCCAGTGGTGGCCAACTTCTTCATGGAACAATTCGAAGCACACGCACTGGACTCGGCGACTTGCAAACCTAAGGTGTGGTACAGGTACGTCGATGATACTTTCGTGGTGTGGAGCCATGGTGAAGAACAGCTCGGTGACTTCCTAAGGCACTTGAACAGCCTCCATGCCAACATAAAATTTACCATGGAAGTAGAAAAAGACAAGAAACTGCCATTTCTAGATGTGCTGGTCACAAGGGACGGCGAAAACCTGGGACACAGCGTGTATCGAAAACCGACACACACGGACCGATACCTGCACAAACTGTCAAACCACCATCCGAGCCAGAAAAGAGGCATGATTAGTACGCTCGTAACGAGAGCAGGACGAATATGTGAGCCGCAACACCTCAAACGAGAAATGCAACACCTGGAAACTGTTCTGAGGAGCAATGGGTACTCCACAAATTACATTAGAAGTGTAACAGAGCCAAACACTCGGCGAAGTAAGGAACAGGAAAAAGAAATGTCGGGTACGGCCTTTCTGCCATACATTCCCAGAGTGACGGACAGAGCGAGAGCACCAGCAACAGCGAGTACTGTTTGTATAAAGCGTTTATTTTGCATTTTGTTTACGACCTTCCACTAAGGAAGGGATTCTATTTGTGTTTATCTGCTCTGCATAGTAACTAACAGTTCTTGATAAAACTTTACGTAGTTTTCGTGTTAGATTTCTTAGTGTTTTCTTGATCGTTTAGAACAGAAAGCGCCCTAAAACCGTCTTTTGTTTGTTTCGCGGCCGTTAGCCACTAGTCACTTGAATCAGCAGTTGTCTTGTGACAGCCAGAGCGAGAGCACCAGCAGCAGCGAGTACTGTTTGTATAAAGCGTTTTTGTACTTATTTGCTGCGCTTAGCTTTTAAATAGTTTTTCTGGGAAAACCTAGCGTAGTTTTCGCGTCTCGTATTTCAGTGAGCGTTTCTTGATTATCAGAGTAGCTCATCAGAAGATTATCTTGGGAATTTGTCACCGTATAGAGTAGGGTAAACATAGTCATGTGTAGGGACTGTGGTTGTTGTGAGCGGACGCAAGGAGAATTGGCCACTCTTCGGGGGCAGGTGGAGGCTTTGTCTGTTAGGCTCATCGAGCTCGAGGCGCAGGCGTCGGCTCGTAGTGGCGTTGGGGCAACTGTGGTGAGACCTATGCCTACTTCGATGGCCTTGGAATCACATGGAACCCCTGATGTCGCTGCGTCTTCCGGCAGTGAGCATCTTACCGGTCAGCCATCACTCCAGGGTGAATGGCGGACAGTGGTGGGCTCGCGCGTGCCTGGCCGAAAGGCAAAGGTGGGATCTGGCCGCGTGGCAGCTGCCTTACCCCTTTCCAACAGGTACGGGGTGCTTCCTAGTGGTGATGACATCGTTTCCGAGCCACCACAGGATGCCTCGCCTGTTGGGCCAGTGGCCGATTCTCCGGCAAGGTCCCGACAGTCACAGAGGGCGGGCCTATTAGTTATAGGGAGCTCCAACGTTAGGCGGGTTATGGAGCCCCTCAGGAAAATAGCGGGTAGGTCGGGGAAGAATGCCAGTGTGCACTCGGTGTGCTTGCCGGGGGGTCTCGTCCGTAATGTGGAGGAGGCCCTTCCGGCAGCTATTGAACGCACTGGGTGTGACCGGCTACAGATAGTAGCACGTGGAACGAATGACGCCTGCCGCTTGGGTTCTGAGGCCATCCTTGGTTCCTTCCGGCGGCTGGCTGATTTGGTGAACACAACCAGCATCGCACGCGGAGTGCAAGCTGAGCTTAATATCTGCAGCATAGTGCCCAGAGTCGATCGCGGTCCTCTGGTTTGGAGCCGTGTGGAGGGTCTAAACCAGAGGCTCAGACGACTCTGCGACTATAATGGTTGCAAATTCATCGATCTCCGTTATTGGGTGGAGAACTGTAGGGCTCCCCTAGACAGGTCAGGCGTGTACTACACACCGGAAGCAGCTACTAGGGTAGCAGAGTACGTGTGGCGTGCACACGGGGGTTTTTTAGGTTAGAGGGACCCCCCCTTGGGCGAAACGATAAAATACCTGACGGCTTACCAGAGAGGACATTATCATCGTTGATAAAGAGCGTCCGTCCTCAGAGACCAAAAACAGGAAAAGTTAACGTAATATTGGCAAACTGCAGGAGTATCCAGGGCAAGGTTCCTGAATTAGTATCTCTTATTGAAGGAAATAGTGCGCATATAGTATTAGGAACGGAAAGTTGGTTAAAACCGGAAGTGAACAGTATCGAAATCCTAGACACAGAATGGAATATATACCGCAAGGATAGGATAAACGCCAATGGTGGAGGAGTATTTATAGCAGTAAAGAATTCAATAATATCCAGTGAAGTTATTAGCGAATGCGAATGTGAAATAATCTGGGTTAAGTTAATTATCAAAGGTGGGTCAGATATGATAGTCGGATGCTTCTATAGACCACCTGCATCAGCAACCGTAGTAGTTGAGCGCCTCAGAGAGAACCTGCAGAACGTCGTGAAGAAGTTTCGTGATCATACTATTGTAATAGGGGGAGACTTCAATCTACCAGGTATAGAATGGGATAGTCACACAATCAGAACTGTAGTTCGTGCAAATCGAACGAAAAATTCGAAAAGTGTTTTTTGAACAAATTTTGGAGCAAGGCAAAACAGACGTCGATGCAAAATGAGTTCTTCAACAGGCCGAGTTACAAATACGGTAGTGGGACAATGAGAGATTTTTGCAAGCGCGAACTTGGCAAACATATGCATGTGGTAAATCCCTTGGGGGTTTTAATGGAAATCACCACGTTAAAAAGGCGATTACACGAAAATTTGCAGTCCGTAGTCCATGTGATTCCGTGGACGCATTTCTAGAGTTTGTAGAAAAATTAGAGGGGCTCTGAAGTTCAAACCTCTGTGGGAACCAGGTTCAAATGGCTCTGAGCACTATGGGACTTAACATCTGAGGTCATCAGTCCCCAAGAACTTAGAACTACTTAAACCTAACTAACCTAAGGACATCACACACATCCATGCCCGAGGCAGGATTCGAACCTGCGACCGTAGCAGTCGCGCGGTTCCGGGCTGCGTGCCTAGAACCGCTATACCACCGCGGCCGGCTGGGAACCAGGCGACAGTTATCAAAATGGGAATCCAAATAATCACCTCCAAAATAATAATCGTCAGAGAAATCAAAGGAATTAGCAGGGAGATAGTAGCTGGAATGAGCAAAATGGTAGGAGAAAAACAGGAGCGATAACATCCGTGAAAGTGGTTCCAAGTAAAGAACGAAGATTTGACGGGACAAATTCGCGCGAAATGCAACCGCGTAACATTCAGTCGCCAAACTGATGTTCGCCACATCTCAGGCCCAGGGATTGCAATCTGACCAGACGATGAAAAGGACTGGAGATAACGGTAATGATAGAAATGTTGATAGCTTTGGAGAAAGGCAACCAATATGTAATATGGAGAATGTTAAACACGAAGGCTACATACATGGCTCTTTCAATAAAAGCAGGCTTGAACGGCGGAAAAATAGATTTGTGGGAGATTTAAGTAAAAATAATGGGGATAAAATTGCGGGGAAAGTGTAATCAATGAGTGTGTGAATGGTGACGAATGTAAAGATTCAGTGCTTCAGAAAGAAGTTAAAGAGGAGATGAATTTTGTGAAATCAAGTTGTGTGGAGAGTTGTGAAGAGGTCCTAGCAAATAGTAGCAACTGCAGTAAGTAGCAAGTATTTGTGAATCGGCGAATGTTAGTGAAGGCTGCGTAGCTTTGGTCCCGCCAGCTGAAAGTGGGGATGATTGTGTTTCGGCGGAAAGCGTCAATGTTACTGAGGAAGGTTTAGCATTGGTCTTCCCAGTAGTTGGAGTTAAAAACGTATCGGTGGAGTTAGACGATATCCGTTTAAAGGAACAAAGTAATGATAATTTATGTAATGATGTAAAAGCTACTGTTATTGATGCTTGGGAGAAAGGAATTTCCGCATTTCTAGTCACGAATGGAGGCAAACCGAAACTTGTTGATGAATGTGTGGATCTGAAACGTTTTTCAGAGTATGAATGTAAGAATGTATGTAAAGTAGGATCGGGGTTAATCTAGACGAAAAGTGTGTAGAAGTGGCAGTGTGTGCTGATTTTTGTTCGATCACAGCGGAATCTAGTATGTCTGGAAGTCCCAAAATCGTACAACAAGGTAGCAGCAATTTATGTAATGTAGCTGCGGAGGATAAATTTGTGTACGATACACGTAAAGTTAATTTGTTGACGGAGGAAAGTAAGGTCTCTGATGTGAATTTTTGTAGTGATTTAAATGGTGTAAACAGATAAGGTTGCTGAGATGAATATTTATGCTGATGATGGCTTACGCGTCGAAGTATTATTTCAGGACGATGAAGTTTTTAACAATGAATTGATGGTTAATTTTGTTGCCACTGTCGATATTTTGGAGGGGGAAAAAAGTAGAGTTGTGCTTGCTGCGGGTAGTAAATCGACGAAATGTGTGGAAGAACTAACAGAAAATTTGGGGAGGACAGAAGTTAATAGTGTGGTTGGGGATAGTTTGCGTAAGGAAGTTCGTACGAATTGGTACCTGAAGGAGCAGTGAGAGTCTAGTGAGACTGATTGGCGTCGGTAGGGTAGAACGTTACGGTCGTTGCTGCCGCATATGTGGAAACGAGAGAAGTTTAAAATTGCTGAGGGTATATGGAGAAAGGGCAGAAGTGAATAGCTGTTTTAATCTGTAATTAGTGGTAGTAATTTTGGAGGGACAATTGGTATTTGTTTGGGGATTATTTCGTAATTTGTTAGTTTATTGTGCCACTGTATGTGTGCAAGAAGGCGAAGTTTAGTCATCGATGGTGCGTGGAGGACAGTGACCTTGTGGATTTAAATTAAATATGTATTGATTTATGCTTTATATAAGAGTGTGGAAAGAATTTAGTGGTTAATTTGAAGGGCGTTAAAACAGTAATTGTGTGTGTACGCAATTTTTGGTGCGTGGAGGTAGGAAGGAATTATTAAAGTCAACTAAAAAGAACTTGTGGGAATTTGAGCTTACTGTGATTCAGTCGTGTGCCTTGTGACTTTGTTCCTAAAGTATCATTTCTGCTGGAGGGAATCTTAAGCGAGGATCCTGGTTGGTTTGGGGAAATGGTTTGTTGAAGAGTTTCTACTTTTGGTTTTCGTTGTAGACAGATTTGTCACGATAAACGGTGAAAATCCGAATCCTTGTCCGCGTGTGTAGTGCGACGAAAAAAGTAGTGTAAGAAGGCGCCATAGCGCTGAGTGAGTGGCACAAGAAGTGCTTACTAAATAGCAATTAAGTAAAAGTGCATTTAAAAATTTTATTTCTGCTGGTGGTAATCTTTAGCGAGGATCCTGGAGTAGTAGGGCAACCTTCGTGTGGCCCCACTTTCCATTGTTTCCAAATTTATTCGCGATGGCGGTGATGACGTCATCCAAGATGGCGGCACGTAGACTTGGCAGCAGCGCATGATGTCATCTAAGATGGCGGATTTTGGTGGGAAACTAGGCCAATTGTGCTACATCCACTAACCTAACCTCCAGAAAAAATGGTGGCAATTTTGAATTTTGGCGGGAAAATAGACCAATTGTGCGATGTCCACTAACCTGAACCTCCAGAAGAAAAAATTGTTGGAAGTTTGAATTCCAACAGGATAATGTATGCAAAACTGTACCTGTCTTTACTATCATCGATTATCATTTATTAACATTCACTATCATTTATTGTTATTTAAATAGACCAATTGGGCTACGTCCACTAACTTAAGCCTCTAGAAAAAATAGGCACCAAATTAAAATTCCAATGGGATAATTCATGCAAAACCGTACTTCTCTTTTATTATTGTTATTTATCATTTATTATTATTATTATTATTATTATTATTATTCACCTGCTTCCACTAACACAGAATCAAGATGTCTGATTTCCGCAGTCAGAAAACCGTTTCCTTTACACCCACAAGAAAAATCTGCCCCAACTTCAAATTCCAACACCATAATCTATCACACTTACGAAATAGCCCACATTCCTACTCAATTATATTTTTTTTTTCACTGCTAACCTATGAAAATCGCGTCAAATAATAATAAATTGCACTTGTACTAAAATAAGTCACCTCTTGTGTATTGGCAGGAAAAGAGGATGGAAGTCTTTATTTCAGTAAGTACGGTCATCACTTGTTCTATATCTCACTTAGTACACACATCTTGGAGATGGCAGCTACACCCAGTGCGCTCACCACGACGTTCGCACAAGAACTGGTTTAGTTGAAATCGCCGCCAGCAGAGGGACCTACTTCTACCCGCCACGGACGCTGCAGGTAAGGGAGCGACCGCATACCCCAAATCACAGTCGGTCCAGCGTTCTCGTCAACAACAACATATTTTCCCGGGCAGGGGAGTCCACCCCTCTCCAAATCAGCACGTTGAAACGTGCACATCTCTACGAAAGAAAGAAAGCCATGCCACATGTTTCCCGCCAATTTTCTTCCTGCAGGACACGTTGCACCCTGTCCATACCTATCTCACTACAGCCCTTGTAAAAACTTGTTTTGCTCACAGATGCTGTCTACACGTTTCCCGCCAAAAATTCTTTCTCCCTAACAAGTTAGTACCTGCCAAGACCAACCGTTCACCATCCATCCCGTGTGTTTCTCGGACAAAGAACGCACTGCCACGCTTTTCGCGCCAAAAGCTATTTCCTTAAGACTGGAAACTTCCACAACAGCACGTGTGTTCAGCCCCAACTTAACTGATCATCCTATTCTCATTATCCAGACAATATCCTTCCATTAGCAACACCCTCCTGTACACATGAGCGATCGCACGTACCTAATCGAGTGCGCAATCAATTTAATTTAACACAAAATTTTTTTCTTTGTTTCTAGATCACTTAAGGCAATTCCAGCTCGAGCTAGAAGCAGAGCTCGGGGCTGTCCCACGTAGCCCCCTACATAATTGGGTTCAGCCCCCAGCTCCAGAACAAATCTTCTTTTACTCTATCTACCCTTTTTTTTCTTAAAAAAAAAAGTAACTAAAATTTTTATTTCGTTCTGTTACAGGAAACCCGATTGATGATCTCATAGCCGTTGATTGTTAGATCGAGACCATTCAACGGCAAATAGAACAACAACAACAACAGACCACTCGCAAGTTTTATTTATTTTAAATACCTATCTTTAATAATAATAATAATAATAATAATAATATATATTTATTTACTTTTCTCTAACAATTCTATTTATAAAATATCTTGTTTGTTTGTTCTAGATGATTATAAACAATTAATGGAGGATAGGCTCAATGAGATTTTTGAGGGAGCATTAGACTGCCCCGATGAATTGTTCACACCTTGGAGTCAGTGCCAAAAAGGTAATTAGTCCCTCTCCTTATAACCATGTGTGTGATCGTTGGAATTCATCTACGTATACAATGTACGTATCTACTTTTCTCTACAGAGATCGACTCTCAGCACACTGTTGCGCGCGTGCCTGTCGCGGTGGCTAAACCGGCAAATCAGCTGCGCCCCCGGGGGCGTGCATCGCCAGTCAAAGCGCCCCTTGTCATCTCACACGAAGCTGCCGCTGCCGCCTCTGTCAAGGACACTGAAGCTGTGCCCGACCGCTCTCCGGCTGGGACTTCCCCCAGGCCACCACATGCGTCAGCCGCCGTCAAGGACCCCGCCCCCAGCTGCTCACACTGGGGCACGCCTGCTGGTGCCTCACAGCAGCCAGCACGTGCATCACCTCCATTGTGTGAGGTACAGCATGCCTCACCTACTTATAGCTCTAGTATTAGTGATCCTGTGACTAGTGGCAGTTCTCTCTCCCGCCCTTTTAGTGAAGTAGATCAGGTCGGTGACACCATACCGCAGTTATAGTACTCTGCGATTTTCGACGCCTTCGAGGAGTGTATCTCGGTCACTAGGATCGAAAACCCGGCAGGGGGGTATCGCGATCCAGATGGATTTTTAAACGCATGCCTCCCTGTCCTAGAAACCGAGCTCCTCAAGGTTGTCCAAAATCCGCGTTATCCCACCGTTAAGTGCAGTGCAGTGCAGTGCAGTGCTCTGCACGCATTGTGTTATCGCACCCCCCCCCCCCCCCCCCCCAAAGATCAGTCTTGTGATGGAGAGACTCGAATCCATTATCTTTGGGGGGATAATGGCGTGATAACGTGGAGCACATCGGTCGCAGAGTGGTTTCATAAATCCACCTTGAGTGTCATATTGGGCTGGGTTTCCGAGATGGAAGTCAACGGCTCAGCTAAGCACTCAGCCGAATACTACACCTGGATGTCGATATTCATGTCCACGGTCCATTAAATGGAGGGTCCAGCTATATCAAGCTCCCTAAATACATAGCTAATAAGCAGGCATCCCTTAATGTCCAAAATACAAGATACCAGGCTTGTTTTGCATGGTCAATCCTGGCTTGTGAGAGGAATGACGATAGAAGAGATCATACTGAACGTCTGCGTACATAGCATGTAGGTGATAATATTCATTCCTGTTATAACTTCAATGGTATTGACTTCCCCATCAAAATCCAGGACATACCTAAATTCGAGGCACAAAATACGGGAATATCAGTACACGTTTATGGCCTGGAGAAGAAGGAAAGCAAGTCAGACGAGCAAGACAAGCATATCGTAGTCGGTCCCCTCCATTTCTCAAAATTTGCCAGTGAGCGAGAGCTGCATGTAAATATGCTTCTCTTTTCTGAAGGTGACAATTATCACTATGTCTGGATGAAGGACATGTCCCGACTCCTTTCATCCCAACTGTCAGCTGATTATAATGTAAAACGTATTTGCTTAAGGTGCCTCAATTATTTCTCATCTGAACAGTTATTAGCTACGCATCTAGTAGACTGTACCTCCAAGGATACGGTATGTTTTAATGTGCCTACCCAGGATAACAAATTCATAAAGTTTAGGAATGCTCACCACCAGGAGCGATGTCCGTTTGTTGTGTACGCCGACTTTAAGTGCCTCCTCGCTCCTGTGACCTGCTGTGAAGGCGATCCTACGACCTCCCACACCACATTTACAGAAAAACACGTACCTTATGCGGCAGCGTACCATATTGTATTGTCGTACCTTAACCGATACAAATCATCCATCGATTTGGTTGCTCTCTGAGCTTGAAAAATTTTCACTGGAAGTTGATAAGCTGTACAGCGGCAACGTTCCAATGACCAAATCGAAGGAGAATGAAGATTTGTATAATAAAGCCACCGCGTGTCATATTTGTGGGCTGCCATTAGACACAAAAGCGGAAACTCCTCGTAGGAGTCCGCAGCTCGTGGTCGTGCGGTAGCATTCTCGCTTCCCACGCACGGGTTCCCGGGTTCGATTCCCAGCGGGGTCAGGGATTTTCTCTGCCTCGTGATGACTGGGTGCTGTGTGATGTCCTTAGCTTAGTTAGGTTTAAGTAGTTCTAAGTTCTAGGGGGCTGATGACCATAGATGTTAAGTCCCATAGTTCAAAATGGTTCAAATGGCTCTGAGCACTATGGGACTTAACTACTGAGGTCATCAGTCCCCTAGAACTTAGAACTACTTAAACCTAACGAACCTAAGGACATCACACACATCCATGCTCGAGGCAGGATTCGAACCTGCGACCGTAGCGGTCATGCGGTTCCAAACTGACGCGCTTAGAACCGCACGGCCACACCGGCCGGCAAGTCCCATAGTGCTCAGAGCCATTTGAACCATTTTTTCCTCATAGGGACCACTGTCAGCTTACAGGGAAATTCCGTGGCACTGCTCACAATGTGTGTAATTTGAAGTAACAATTACCTAGGCACATACCAGTTTTCTTTCATAATTTAAGTGGGTGTGACGCTCATTTTCTAGTTGAGCACTTGGCAGATTTCGGATGGGAGAAAAATCAGGTCAGTGTCCTACCTGAGAGCGTCGAGAAGCATGTATCATTCTCCAAACGAATGACGCCAAGAATTACGCTGCGCTTCCTCGATACACTATGTTTTATGCAGCCACCACTACAGCAACTTGTTGAAACTCTACCTCCAGCGGATATGCATATCACTCGAGCTGCATTTCCCGACGAGGAAAAGTTTCAACTTGTGACTAAGAAAGGGGTTTTTCCATACGAGTATGTGAATAGTATGGCCAAACTCGGCAAAACCAGGCTACCCGACATAACTGGATTCTCCAGCAACCTAACAGGCGACACGATAGCGAATGCAGAGTATGAGCATGCCATGATTGTCTGGCGAGCACTCAATATTTATAATTTATGAGAGTACGCACGTCTTTACATGGACACAGACGTGCGCTTGCTTGCAGACGTTTTCGAGAAGTTCTGGAGTCTATGTATGACCACATATTCTCTGGACCCTGCCTTTTATTTCACGGCACCTGGGTTGTCTTGGGACGCGATGCTCAAGAAAAGAGAGTGCAGTATCGAATTATTGACCGATGCTGACATGCTTCTTTTCTTTGAGCGAGGGATCCATGTGGGGCTCTGCCAATGTGTTCATAGACACGCGAAAGCAAATATCCCACGGATTGGTGACAGGTTTAACACAACGCTTGATTCAAGTTATATATTGTATCTCGATGTGAATAACTTATACGGACACATTATGAAGCAATGTCTGCCCATTGGCGAGTTTACGTGGCTGTCCGAAGATCAATGCAAGGTATTAGGTGGAAAAATCAGGGGGGGTATGGCTGCCGATTCTGATGTAGGGTATGTTGTGGAGGCAGAACTCAAATAAACTATTAGTTTGCATGACGCACAAGCCGATTTGCAGCTGTGTCCAGAGCAACTAGTTTCACGAGGAGGTTCCACACCGAGACTGATGACAACGCTGGGGGGACAAGCAGGGGTACATCATTCACTATCTTAACCTCCAGCAATGGCTCAGCTTGGGTATGGAGCTGGTTAAAATCACCCGGGCAATCTCCTTCAAGCAGTCCCCCTGGTTGAAGGAGTATATTGATCTGAATACGAGACAGAGAACTTCTGCGTCGTGTGACTTTGGGAAAGATTTTTATAAATTAAGGAATAATTCAATTTTCGGAAAAACTATGGAGAATTTGAGGGAACGGCGTGAAATTTTTATTAGAACGCAATGGGATGGGCGTTATGGCGTAGGAAAATGCATTCCCAGACCGAATTTTAACGAGTCCCCATTTTCAATAAGAATTTTGTTGCTGTGGAGATGGCTAAAGCTGCAATAGAGTTTACTAAACCTATCTATGTGGGGATGTGCATACTAGAACTATCCAAACTCCACATGTACCGCTTTCATTATGCATTCACGAAAACTCATTTCGCAGATCCTAAATTACTTTATATGGATGCAGATAGTTTCATCTATTGGGTGAAGAACTGTGATCCATATGAAGTAATTAGGTACCACGCCAATGAATTCGATACGTCTTCTTATGCGGCCGATAATCCTTATGGTATTGTTCCGCAAAACAAGAAGGTTATCGGTCTCATGAAAGACGAGTCGAATGGAATGCCGATTGTGAAGTTTGTAGGTCTTTGGTCCAAGATGTATGCATATCGCACATTGGAAGGTCCCACTCAGAGACGGGCTAAGGGGGTACGATGGATGGTATCACGAGCTCTGTCTATCGAAGACTGTTTGCAGTGCCTACGTGGTTGTATTCGCGGTGCTGAGCTGCAGCCGCCGCATATGGTCCGGGAAACTAGTATTCGGTCGATAGTGCACGAGGTGTACACTGTGCTGCAGTTTAAAATCAGTCTGTCGCCTCATGACGATAAAAGGGTCATCTGTGATGACGGCATTGAAACTCGCTCGTACTCACACTACTCACTTGTAGCGAGAGAAGGAGTGGGAGACTCTGATTGAGAGGGAGAGAGAGATAGTGAGAGAGAGAGAGAGAGAGAGAGAGAGAGAGACAGCGAGTGTATCTGCAGAGTAGCACTATGACCCTTTTATCATAGTGTAAATACTGGATGAGAGTGTTTTGTAGTGTGTGTCAGCTTGCGTACTTCCGTGTATGTCTGAGTGTGTGTGAATGTGTGCAAGCCTGTGTTAAGTGTGCATGTGTGTAAATATTATTTATTCTATCAAAGCAAAAACAAAAAAATAATAAAAAACAGAAAAAACTAAAATAAACCCATTTATAAAAAAGTCTTTATTTATATTTGTATATTTTTTCGCTACTATTACTAGTCAATGGCTATATGACTGAAAAGAGATAAAAATTTTACACCTCTTATAATCAAATAGAAGAAGACGAAAATTCAATTTTCGCAGTTCGTATCTACTTTGACCTTAGTAGTTGTAAGTTCCACCTGCCACTAGCCATCTAGTCAGAACTAGTTTTTTAAGAATATGAGTTCCACCAATTAAATTCTTTGTATATATATATACATATCACTTGACTGTGGAAAAAAATCTTTATGCCGAGGAATATGTGTTCACCTGCTTGTTGTAGTGGAAAATGTCTAGAGCTACTTACTTCAATGACATATAATTAAAACTGATAGTGGAAAATGTTTTAGAGCCACGATCTTGAAGTAAAAATACGTTTGCCATTAGTTAAAAAAGTGTTTCCGGTGGAATTTCACTAGAGATATTATTTACCTTGTAAAATAATATAATTACGTTCTAGTACCTCTGCTTTAGTTTTATATATAGAGTTATCTCTGCACAATGCTTATATATTTATGAATGATGTAAAAACGAGTATCTGCAAAGATCAGAACTTTCATATTTTTACTTGAAGACAAATAATGTATCTGTAAACTCATATAATGTGAAAAAAAAGAGTGAATCATTTTACTGTAAACGGATATGTCGCAAACAACGTTTAAAAACATCTGAATTGAAAAATAAATTCAATTATTTTATTGTAAAAAAATTGTCATAGTTTGTTATTATTTCACCCTCAATCATGATCCATATACGTTGCACTGGCACAGAGACAGACCTATAAGGTTTTTACTGATTTAAAGACAGAGATGAAATCTGAATGACGCGTGCTGGACTTCGTCCGCCGGTCACAAACAGACTCCGCCGCTCTCTTTGTGGTCCTGTCACTAAGTGGTGGGCATCTGGCGAAGCTGACCCTAGCACACTCTCTCTTTCAGGTCCTGTCACTTTCAACAGTTGACTCATCGCCGCGCCAGGGAGGTGGAAGCAGGTAAACTGGCTCAGACAGCTCCAGTGGAATGCGCTTCACGCACAGTATCACGAATAAACTTACTTTTATGGAAGTAGGTGTCACAGAAAGAAAACAACAAGAATTCTTACGGAGAAAAAGAATTATTTATTTATTTGTGAGCCATTTTAAAAGTAATTTTACATTTTCAGATGCAGACGCAGAACTATTTTTTTCTTCTTTACACGTTCGCTGTCTAAGTTGATCCATAGGTGGACAATCATAGTATTCCAGGTTCTGGATATCTGCATATTTGAAGATTCGACGCAGCCAGCTACTCTTCTCATTTCTTTTAGCATAGGTTATTGTCTCCTTGTGATCAAATACTCTCAGCAATTGTAGCAAATGTTTCTAAGAGATGCCAGGGGCATCCTACATAATACCATGACAGAATTTTGTTAGCCACATCGTGCTTCTGACTGTCTTATTGCACTTGACGTCTTTAAATGGTTTCGGCGATTCAACTCTTGACACAAATGTTTCTATTACTCCATCACTTTGCATGAATGCTATTAATGGACAGTCTTTAATTATGAAACACCTGCACTCATCATAGTAAAATCCTTGAACGTCAGCTACGATCCTCACACCTTCAGGTAACATGATCTACGCTAGAGCTAGCAGAGTGCTATTGATTTATACAACTCGTTGCACTACACCAGTGAGCGGACAGTAGTTAACGGGACGATCACGCAGAACGAGAGCATATGCCGAAGTCTGATCAGGGAAGTTTGCTGAAGATTCAAGTTCAATCCGTACGTCTATAGGTCCTGATTTAATTATCTCATTCTGTTATGAACAGTCAATCACGATTATTGGCGCTAGCTTCTTGAAACACTGTGGGCTGAATAGGCATTCTTCATTTTCAACACCTTCGTGGTAAAATGCTCGGAATCTCGCATACATGTCAAATGCCAGGCTGTATACGTTGCTGTCCCACTGTAGATGTAGATTCTCATATGGGTAGTATTCTGAATTCAAGTAGACTCTGGCGTTAGTTAACTTGCAGTGGTCAAATTCAGTTGAGTACTTACATACATTAGCACGCCTTTGAATTTGAAATGCGAGTATGATGAATCGAGGTGCTTCCAACTGCACTGATGTTTTAATAGCCCAAGTATGTGTGGACGCTGTAGGTAGGACTGGGTATTCAAAAAGCTCCCATGATCGGAAAGTTAGTGGTAGGTAGGTGGCAGCATTCAGAACTTTTAAGAGCTTCAAGCGCTCCTCGCCGGCAACAGTGATGTGGGGCATTTTCCATGATATGGTATTAATCTTAATTTGAACATTCTCTGCAGCTGTTTGAGAGAATGAATTCGCGTCACTTGCACTTCTCACCAAAATAAGTTCCTGTTTAGCATTGGTAATTATTCGCTGCATATCCTCAGAATAACCCATAAGCATTTTTAGTGGCACGGACGCGGTAAATCGGCTTTGTCCACCCTCCCCATCCGCTGCATCTATGAACCACCCAGCATTTTCCAAACTGTTTGAATCAGAGAGTGAGGCTGAAACGTACATCTTAAGGGCTGATGTAATACCAACATTGGGTGTTCGGTCTATTTCAGTTCCGTTGAGTTGATAGCGTATCTCTTGAAACAGGAATGCTATGGCATTTCGAGTGATCTGCAAGAGCGCTACGTCAGCCCAGTCAGCTTTCTTAAATGTGTAGTCTAGATAGAGGAAGCTCTTGCTAGGCAGTGTTACCGCGTCCTGATGCTGGATAACAATCCTAATTTCATCATTTTTGTTAAATGGGCTTGAAGCGTAGGGTTTGTGTGAGTGGTATTCATGACGAATAATTCGGTTATCATACTCTACTGACTGAGTTGCGTTGAGCGACGTCATTCTGAGGTTTTAAACCTGCTGAAATGAGGAATTCGTAATTAAGGCATGTTATCAGCTTGCCCTTTCGCGTTGCACTGACAAGTTGTGAGCCTGGTGTGCTAGCTTTACACCTTACTCCCATCTCGCCTTAGATGCAGGTGTACAATGATCTCTTCTCCTCTAAAGTTAACAAGCTGATTATTCTGGTCCACAATACGCAGTTCGATGTAGTCCAGTGTCTGAACAGTCACCGGGAGATATATAGCGTTTGTGGAGGCTTGAACTATTTTATACCCTGTGCCGACTGTAGGAAATAATCCGTAAATTGTGTGAAGCAATTTATCGTTCAGGTATGGGTTTGTGGCAATATTACACTCAACGTGAATTGTACTCACTGGGAGTATATCTACAGCATGAACTGATGGGTAAAATTTACTTCCGTCCTTCACCAAAACACGATCCTTCGCAAAACCTAGCAGTGGACCAATTTAATGTCTCTGTGTAAAGTCGATCGTAGCACTCTCTGTCCGTATTTCAGATTTAAGGGAATTAATGTTTGCCCGTAATTCAATACCTTTTCCTGACTGTTTTAAGAGTTCGTTTAAATCATCAATATCGTAGGCACCAGGTTGTATTTGTAGAATCTCCTTCCGCCGGTCAATATCAAGATGTAGTTTGCTGTTGCTCTGTGTAATATTTGGAATGCTGTGATACGTCTCTAGACCAATCAGTGCAAACTCCAGTCCCCTGTACTTAAATCAACTGGCGGAAAGTAATTTGCGCATAATACTGATCCTCGCTCTTTTAAAGTCCGAGCGCATCTAAACATCAAATGATTGCCATGTGTTCAATGACAGCTCTTTTATATATCGCGCACATGATCTGACGATGAGGTATTCTAGAGGGGTTCGCCGTCGCTGTGATGAGGAACCTCTCGCAGAGATGACCACAGAGATATGTGTTAGAGTCCTGATATCGCCGGAAATTGTAGAAGACGCGTCTTTTGCTGGTGAAGTAGCGTTGTAATTTTTCAGGCGGCTGTAAATCGCCGAATGAATCGAAATACTGAACTGTATTTGGACTTTTCTTAACATACGCAACCCAATGGGTCCCTGGACCTCCAGCAACATTTAAATTTACAATTCCGCACTCATTAGTCCGCCGCATGGTCTTCGGTAATGTATTCCGCATAAAGACGCAGCGAACTCCACGAATGTGAAGTTTTTGTTTAATAATTTTAACTAGATCTTTATTCGCGAGCGCTCGGTCCGGTAGGATAACTAACGGACATTTTTTTTCTCCTGTATGGTTTCAAGTAGAGACCTTTTCCGATAGCTGCTGCCTCCATAGCGTGATTATGTCTTCTGGCTTCCTCTAGTTGGGCTTGCGCATTCTGTGCGTTTTTGACCGTTTTGGCGCCTGTGAGTGAACCTACAGTGGACAGGGCTGCAAGGGCTAGAACGAGGAACGGGATAATTCCGCCCGAAGTCTTTGGTAGTGGTAGGACCCTAGGTGGTTTAGTTGAAGTCGTGTTTTTCTTCTTGTTCCCATCATTCAACACACGTTTAGCTGCAGACATCGAAGAATACAGTTTTTCAAACAACCGGGTTTGTTGTTCTTCTTCCTGTTCTTCTTCGCTCGCAAAGCTGTTCGCGCTGCTTTCATTATTCGTTTGAAATTCATCACACCCAAGCCCTACTTAATTTTTCCACGCATGGTCTTATCAACCACGAATGCAGCAACGCGTTTGCCTATTCTGAGATCTTTTCTTCGCCTTATTTGCTTGGCTTTATCTGCTAATATCCGGTCGGCGACGTGGCGTACGGGGAGATCCTTATTTGCTGCGTATGCGAGGTCGTGCTCAAGGCAGGCTTCGTATAGTAGATTAATACCTTTATCACCTGGTGTCAGGCGCTTCTGAAGCTTTGTTCCAGGCCCACAGAAGTTATATCCGGGAATGCGCAATTCAACAGGGAACTTGTCGAGACCACCACCTCCACCTCTTGTTATGATGTGTAACAGTTCTGATACTATATGTAACACTTCTGTCACTAAATGTAACTGGGTTTTCTCTTTTGATGCTGTCAGTTGTCAGGATGAGCATTCTAAAGCATTCTGTCAGGGGGAAAATATTAAATTAATCAATTTTTCTCTCTTAACAACATGTGGGCAGGGTGGGTTCTTCCTTGGCTCGGGTATGAGGTAGAATGAAACAGCATTTTTACATAAGATAACTTTTATTGCAAGTTTCGTACAACGGTTTTCTTACTGGATTGTACTGGCTCGGAGAGCGGCAGCTGTGTCGTTTGCGAAGCCTTCTGCTGCGGCAGCGGCGGCGGCGGCGTCTGATCACGCGTAGCGGTGTGTATCTCGTGTCGCCGTCTCGCCCAGCTGACTGGAGACGCGCAGTGCGAGGTGGACCGTTTAATTATTGCGAGCGAAGTCGTGCATCGGATGGTGATACCTTGGATGTGACGTCCCAGTGTTTCTCTTCTCTAAGCGGCCGCGTGTGTTGTGCGTCGGCCAGCGGAGCGGCGCGGCGGGGGAAGGCCAGTGTCCCGGTCTCGAACAACGGACTCCCTCTTGCCAATATTCGGCTGTCAAATCTTCATCCCAGCTCACAGGTGACTGCTGATGTGAGGCCGTCTCCTTCCCGTCCTCACGAGTCATCCGGGTACGTAAAAATCAGACTTCAAATACCTTTTAACTTCTGTCTTCTGGCGCCGTGGCTGCTGCTTGCTATTCCATAACAGCGACGGACTTGGTGCGTCCGTGCGTGATGCAGTCTCTTCTTGCATGACGGTCTTCAGCACCGAAATTGACTGAAAACTACTGCTACTCTTCTCTTCTTCCTTCTTCTTTCGGGCCCACTGCGTCTCGCGTATTTATTCACTTCAGTTTACTGGAGGTGAACGACTTCACGGTCATTTCCTCTTCTGTCACATTGATAAGCTTCTCGAAAAATCTTCTTAACGTCGGTCATTGGATCTTGGAATGTAGGCGAGGGCCTTTGATCACATGTGACAACTGAGAAACACGTGAGCCGGTCGGGCGATGCCCTGACGGCTGAATCGTCAGCGTCCGCTTATGTGGAACTTGCTGACTTCACGGTCATTGTCTCTTCTGCTCTGCTGTTCTGCCCGCTGTTTGCCAGTACGTAACTGTCTAAACTAAACCAAGTTTTTCATTTATATTCTAATTTCTACTTCACTTTGATTTCACTACTTTATTTACTTATGTACCGCTCAACAGATGTGCCTTCTATCTTACATGGTATGCTACTGAGGAGATAGAGGTCTACTCTCCCTGTTATATACTAACTTGTCAGCTTCGATCCAACTGTTTTCTGATGATGGAAATCCTAGCCATTTAACCAGTGCTCTATTCCCACGACATCTTATCACGCGCTTGATGAGAAATACATCTTTTTCAGAACTCTTCTGCAATTCCTCCGTGTAAAAGCATCCTGCAATTTCTTCGCCCTTGCCGTCCTTTAAGATATATGTCCTAGGGTTGGTTCGTTGCACTTTGGGTACTATGAATATCTCAGCCGACCAATTTGATAAGTACGATTTCTCGAACGCTGTCTTGTGTTTAGAAATACGTACTAAGTCGCCTATATTGAACCTCTGTTTGCGAGGCTCGAGCATTTTAATCGGGAAATATACTGTGTCCATGAGTGAATTATCGCGAACATCGATCGGTCTCATTTTTATTGTACTATGTTTGGTTCGATTATACTTTGTAATTATCTGTGGGAGGATATCTACCCACTTGTACGAACCGCGAAGATTAAACTACATCCACATTTGAGCTTTGACTGTTCTGTTCAACCGCTCGACGATACTAGCTTTAAGGTGGGTAAACGTGGAGTAGTGGTGTATGCCATACCGCTCCATCACAGTCTTGAAATGTTCATTGTAAAACTCCCCACCGTGATCGGTTTGAAGAATGGCTGGGCATCGATTCGTTCCTGTCTGCAACAGACGCTCAAACACCCAGCAATATCTGTACCGGTTTTCGTTTTCACAGGTAATGCCCATGCAAATTTAGAGTAGGTGTCAATAACCATTAAAATTTATTTGAATCCTTTATTATGAGGTGAATATCGATTCATATCTACAAGATCAGCTTGCCACAGGTCATCCAGCCCTTTAATCATGACATGCCTGCGAGGGTATGTTTTGCGTGCTGGCTTGTGCAGTTCTCGAACCACGGTCACCATACTTATTTGATGATACCTCTCTCTCGAACCTCGGAGATTATGGATACAACCTCATTCGAATGAGCTGTATCGCCCGCAGCAGCCGAAGCCATCAACAGGCGAAGTCTGTCTATTAGATCATCTGGGTCATCGTAATATATATACTGCGGGACGTGATTGCTCACTCTTTTATGCTGAAAGTCCACACCATCACCAACACTTTTTGCTTGCTCATTGAGTAAAGGTTGTATATTGGTAGTGTGTTTAGAGTTTTCAGGCTTTTTCTGTGTTCCGTCGGGATTTTTTATACAGATCAGTCAAGTATTTTCCGATAGACTTTGCGATCATCGGCAGAGTATTTTAAGTTTGTTGATGGCCTTAGGAAGATTAGGTTCATTAAGCCAGGTGTTCTTTTAAACTCTGTATCTCCGATGCGTATTGTGCTATCGGATAAAGGTATAGTTTGAGAGCCTAGCATGTACGGTCTCGCCCTGCTGACATCAAATGTTCTATCTATCTTAATGGTCGGATACTGGTTGGTGAATTCTGCGATTGGGTCATTATTATGCAAAGCTATCTTGGCGATAGATTCGGTAACAGGTTTAAAAGTTTCATTCAGTGTTTGCTCGCGATCTATATGTCCCAACTTCAGCAAACGGTATTTCTCTCGAACTGCTTTGCGCGCCTGAATGACTTTATACTTTGTCGACATCTCGAAGGATACTAATCAGAACTCTGAATAGCACGTGGTTTTATATTTGCTTTGTTGTACTTCTTCTTCTCCATATTTCCTACAACACCTTCTTCAATAACAATGGCCTCGGCTTCTATCGTGCCCTCAATTGCGCTAATTCTGTTGTCTATCCGGTTTTGGTTAATGGCAAGAAGTTTCTGGGTGTCCTTTAATTCCCTTGCAACTTTAACTAGTCTGGACTCAAGATTTTTAAATTTGATATCGGTGTACATTCGGGCATTCTGTCTTTGCACACCTAATCTCTCAGACTAATCGTCCGCCGTGCGTGCGAATTTGTTCATGGTGAGGTGTTAACTGATGGGATAAGGTATTCGTCGCTTTCATTGAAGGATCTGTACGTTACACCGTCTACTCCATCTAATATTTTTCTTCAGTAACTGGTACTTGGGCTGAAAGAGTGTTTTGAGAAGACGAAAAGGTGCTCGAAGCGGACTACGTCTATGTGCGTTAACAGACCCATGAGGACATTTGTTTTACCACAGCTGGATGGACCTACAATTATAGCTCGTATGCTGTCAGGAAGGAGCTGTCCATTCTTGTTGGCCTTCTGGTCTTGGTCATCATCACAGGAACAGTCACCTACAACAAAGCCCTTGAGGCGAGGGTGTTTCACCCAGCCCGCCATGATACCTACTGTGGTAGGTCAAGGTGTGGAATAGGCTTTTATATGATTAAAAATATGTGTTTGTGTGTGGTCACTATAGCGCAGTCACCTTACCAACTGAGCTACAACGGCTACACAATAGAATGAACTCCAGGTGGTATATTTAAAGGGAAGGTTGTCATATAGATTAACGTAGGTGACATTTTGTCTTGACAAATAAAAAACACGCAATGACAAATTTAATAGTATAAAATAATATATTTATTTATTGAAATTTTACAAATATGATCAGCATGAGAAAAAATCAGTACATTCTTTTGTAAGCGGTGCAGCAGATGTACAGTATTTGGAAAATAGCTGCTTCTTGTATGCTTGAAATTCAGCACGTATATCTCGTAATGTTATGGGTGAATTACAATAGTCCGGTATTCCGTCAGTATATTTGAGATCGACAAAAAATGGTTCAAATGGCTCTGAGCACTATGGGACTCAACTGCTGAGGTCATTAGTCCCCTAGAACTTAGAACTAGTTAAACCTAACTAACCTAAGGACATCACACACATCCATGCTCGAGGCAGGATTCGAACCTGCGACCGTAGCTGTCTCGCGGTTCCAGACTGCAGCGCCAGAACCGCGCGGCCACTTCGGCCGGCTGAGTTCGACATTTTCAACACTTATTCGAGGAATAGCACAAGACTTGGGCACTGGTGTTATACACATACTAAAACAATGTTCTATATCATCTATGTGGATGCTACATGTATGAAGCCAGTTAATGATGTCGGTGTATACTGCCTGAACATAAGGGCATCATCTATTTAGTCTCTCTATCGTACTAGTTAGAGCCATGTCTAAATTGAACAAGTTATCAACAGTGGGGTGATGCATGAAAATACTGTAACCATCAGCACTTTTAATTGTTAGTGTAGCATCATCATACATTGATAGAATACTCACAGTTAGACTGCCACAGTACATGTCCTGGTAGGAGTGGGATGGATAATATTCGGTAGTCATATGATTCTTGATGTGTGTTTCTAAACGACACAGTTCATCCCACTCATAGTCAGAAAATTTCACTTTAATATTTTTGAGCACATTTTCCAGCACTAACACAGTTGAGAGGCTACTGTATTGTGAAACGTCAAGTCCTACATGGATACGTTTTGAACCACTAACTGTTAACACATAGCTTGAGTCGAATAGTAAAGGTTGAGGAGAAGCGGCGGTCGGTATCTTTTCGTCCACGACATCCACACCAGTGCGGTTAGCCTGCTGTTGTTGCACTGATGGTGGGATGTCGCTTGTGAGATTATGATCAGTGGACGGTGCGTACGAAGGAGCCCAGTACTGTGAAGCCCCGTCAAGCGCACCCTCTGGCACCGACATTAATACATGGCTATCCTGCTCCAGCATGCTGAGAAGTTGAGCTACAGGATCCTACGTGGACGAGTCCGTGGCCTTCACTTGCATGGACCAGGACATGCTGGGACCTGCTCATACTGGCGTCACAGGCGGAGCTGCTGGAGGACCAAGACGAATATCCATAAGAAATGATGTGATGTTGGTAGAGAAATAATAATAGCAATAATAATAATAATAATAAGATACAATAATAGAAGATACAAAAAAGTGAAAATAGAAGGAAACAAAACCAAACATTCAACACAAACCAAAAGAAATTTTACCAGACAATAGATAACACACACATTAAAATAGACAATCCACCAAACATAGAAGACATGGAACACTTCTGGAACAACATATGGTCAAACCCGGTACAACATAACAGGCATGCACGGTGGATACAAGCAGAAACAGATACGTACAAGATGATACCACAAATGACTGAAGTGATAATTTTGCAATTAATTCTACTCACAATTGGAAAGCCCCTGGAAAAGATAAAATAGCAAATTTCTGGCTAAAGAAATTCACCTCAACACATTCACATCTAACTAAATTATTTAACAGTTACATTGCAGACCCATACACATTCCCTGATACACTTACACATGGAATAACTTACCTGAAACCTAAAGATCAAGCAGACACAGCAAACCCAACTAAATATCGCCCCATAACATGCCTACCAACAATATACAAAATGTTAACTTCAGTCCCTACATAGAAATTAATGACACACACAACACAGAACAAAATTGTAAATGTACAACAAAAAGGCTGTTGCAAAGGAGCACGAGGATGTAAAGAGCAACTGATAATAGATGCAGAGGTGACATATCAAGCTAAAACTAAACAAAGGTCGCTACGCTATCCATACATTGATTACCAAAAAGCTTTTGATAGTGTACCCCACTCATGGTTACTACAAATATTGGAAATATACAAAGTAGATCCTAAATTGATACAGTTCCTAAACATAGTAATGAAAAATTGGAAAACCACACTTAATATCCAAACAAATGCAAATAATATCACATCACAGCCAATACAGATTAAGCGTGGAATATATCAAGAAGACTCATTAAGTCCTTTCTGGTTCTGCCTTGCTCTGAACCCACTATCCAACATGCTAAATAATACAAATTATGGATACAATAGTACTGGAACATACCCACACAAAATCACACATTTGCTATACATGGATGATCTAAAACTACTGGCAGCAACAAATCAACAACTCAACCAATTACTAAAGATAACAGAAGGATTCAGCAATGATATAAATATGGCTTTTGGAACAGACAAATGTAAGAAAAATAGCATAGTCAAGGGAAAACACACTAAACAAAAAGATTACATATTGGATAACCCCAGCGACTGCATAGAAGCGATGGAAAAAAAAGATGCCTATAAATATCTAGGATACAGACAAAAAATAGGAATAGATAATACAAATATTAAAGAAGAACTAAAAGAAAAATATAGACAAAGACTAACAAAAATACTGAAAACAGAATCGACAGCAAGAAACAAGGCAAAAGCTATAAATACTTACGCTATACCAATATTGACCTACTCATTTGGAGTAGTGAAATGCAGTAACACAGACCTAGAAGCACTCAATACAGTTACACGATCACAATGCCACATATATAGAATACATCACATACATTCAGCAACTGAAAGATTCACATTAAGCAGAAAGGAAGTAGGAAGGGGATTTATCGACATAAAAAACCTACATTATGGACAGGTAGACAATTTAAGAAAATTCTTTATAGAACGAGCAGAAACTAGCAAAATACACAAAGCAATCACTCATATAAATACATCGGCTACACCACTGCAATTTCATAACCACTTCTACAACCCTTTAGATCACATAACATCAACAGATACGAAGAAAGTAAATTGGAAAAAGAAAACACTACATGGCAAGCACCCGTATCATCTAACACAGCCACACATCGATCAAGACGCATCAAACACATGGCTAAGAAAAGGCAATATATACAGTGAGACGGAAGGATTCATGATTGCAATACAGGATCAAACAATAAACACCAGATATTACAGCAAGCATATTATTAAAGATCACAATACCACAACAGATAAATGCAGACTTTGCAAACAACAAATAGAAACAGTAGATCACATCACAAGCGGATGTACAGTACTAGCAAATACAGCATACCCCAGAAGACATGACAATGTAGCAAAAATAATACAACAGCTTTCCTTACAACATAAACTTATAAAACAACACGTTCCCACATACGAGTATGCACCACAAAATGTACTGGAGAACGATGAATACAAATTATACTGGAACAGAACCATTATAACAGAGAAAACAACACCACATAACAAACCTGACATCATACTCACCAATAAAAAGAAGAAATTAACACAACTAATCGAAATATCCATAAACAATACAACAAATATACAAAAGAAAACAGGAGACAAAATTGAAAAATACATCCAACTGGCTGAGGAAGTCAAGGACATGTGGCATCAGGATAAAGTTGACATTATACCAATTATACTATCAACTACAGGAGTCATACCACACAATATCCACCAGTACATCAATGCAATACAGCTACATCCAAACTTATACATACAACTACAGAAATACGTAATTATTGATACATGTTCAATTACCCGAAAGTTCCTAAATGCAATATAACATATACCGTACAGTTAAAAGGAAATCACGCTCGATCAAGGTCCGCGTCACTTTCCATTTTTGACTAGACATAACGTCTGAGAAAAGAAAGAATAATAATAATAATAATAATAATAATAATAATAATAATTTGGGGACTTACTTTTCTGGTGCTGCTTGCTCCTCCTCCTCTTCTGCTGTGGTGGTGACTGACGCTTCATCTTGACCGACTGGAACAGAGATGGAGGAGCTGTTGAGTGCTCCACATACAGGGTGAGTTACCTAACATTACCGCTGGATGTATTTCGTAAACTACATCAAATACTGACGAATCGATTCCACAGACCGAACGTGAAGAGAGGGGCTAGTGTAATTGGTTAATACAAACCATAAAAAATGCGCGGAAGTGTGTTCTTTAACACAAACCTACGTTTTTTCAAATGGAACCCCGTTAGTTTTGTTAGCACATCTGAGCATATAAACAAATACGGAATCAGTGCCGTTTGTTCCATTGTGAAATGTTAATTACATCCGGTGATATTGTAACCTAAAGTTGACGCTTGAGTACCACTCCTCCGCTGTTCGATCGTGTGTATCGGAGATCACCGAATTACGTAGGGATTTAAAGGGAACGGTGATGGACCTTAGGTACAGAAGAGACTGGAACAGCACATTACGTCCACATGCTAACACCTTTTTATTGGTCTTTTTCACTGACGCACATGTACATTACCATGAGGGGTGAGGTACACGTACACACGTGGTTTCCGTTTTCAATTACGGAGTGGAATAGAGTGTGTCCCGACATGTCAGGCCAATAGATGTTCAATGTGGTGGCCATCATTTGCTGCACACAATTGCAATCTCTGGCGTAATGAATGTCGTACACGCCGCAGTACATCTGGTGTAATGTCGCGGCAGGCTGCCACAATACGTTGTTTCATATCCTCTGGGGTTGTAGGCACATCACGGTACACATGCTCCTTTAACGTACCCAACAGAAAGAAGTCCAGAGGTGTAAGATCAGGAGAACGGGCTGGCCAATTTATGCGTCCTCCACGTCCTATGAAACGCCCGTCGAACATCCTGTCAAGGGTCAGCCTAGTGTTAATTGCGGAATGTGCAGGTGCACCATCATGCTGATACCACATACGTCGACGCGTTTCCAGTGGGACATTTTCGAGCAACGTTGGCAGATCATTCTGTAGAAACGCGATGTTTGGGACCCTGCAATGAAGTGAGGACCAGTGAGGTGGTCGCCAATGATTCCGCACCATACATTTACTGTCCACGGTCGCTGTCGCTCTACCTGTCTGAGCCAGCGAGGATTGTCCACGGACCAGTAATGCATGTTCCGTAGATTCACTGCCCCGTGGTTTGTGAAACCCGCTTCATCGGTAAACAGGTAGAACTGCAACGCATTCTCTGTTAATGCCCATTGACAGAATTGCACTCGATGATTAAAGTCATCACCATGTAATTGCTGATGTAGCGACACATGAAACGGGTGAAAGCGGTGACGATGCAGTATGCGCATGACACTACTTTGACTAAGTCGACCGGCTCTCGCAATGTCCCGTGTACTCATGTGTGGGTTCATGGCAACAGCAGCTAACACACCAACTGCACCCGCTTCTCCTGTGACGGGCCTGTTACGGACCCGTTTGCGTGCTACGACCATACCTGTTGCATACAGTTGGCGGTAGATGTTTTGCAATGTGCGGCACGTTGGATGCTCACTGTCCGGGTACCGTGCTGCATACACCCTGCAGGCTTCAGCTGAATTTCGTCGACACTCGCCATAGATGAGTATCATCTCCGCCTTTTCAGAGTTCTAATACACCCTGATCACAGTTCCTACAACACTACACTATCACAGACGTCTGGTAACACGGTGCACTACAGTTGGTCTGCGTGCGGAGACGAATGCAGAATAACAATAGTAGCAAGCGCTACATGCGGTCACTGCGACAGCTAGACCAAACCACAACAGTGCACTACAGCCACACTCGTAAACACGGTCGTCATCGTAAACATGTCCCTGCACATGCTGCTCGCCGACCGTGGCCCATGTTTGTCACAACACGCAACTGAACGTCGCTTTTAAGCATCAACTTTAGGTTACAATATCTCCGGATGTAATTAACATTTTACAGTGCAACAAACGGCACTGATTACGTATTTGTTTATATATGTTCAGATGTGCTAACAAAACTAACGTGGTTCCACTTCAAAAAACGTAGGTTTGTGTTAAAAAACATACTTCTGTGCATTTTTGTATGGTTTGTATTAAACAATTACACTTGCCCCTCTCCTCACGTTCGGTCTGTGGAATCGGTTCGTCAGTATTTGATGTGGTTTACGAAGTATATCCAGCAGTAACGTTAGGTGACTCACCCTGTATATAGAAGCCAACTACGTCATCATGATGCTGTGCTGCTATTGGTTGAATGAGGTGAACACGTGACCTATCGAAGTGCCCTCTAGCGGAGAACTCGTGAACTAGATCAGTTCGTCGCTCTGCTGGATCGGAGGTAGGCGTCTCTTGTGGGCTGGGAGCTTAGAAGTGGGCTTTAGAAAAGGTAGACAGTTCCAACAGTAACAGATGTTTCCATGAGGTGGGTAATGCATTTTTAAAGCATTTCGTTGGAGGGAATTTATTTGGAGGACTGTGTTCTTGTTCTTATTCATACGTTCCAGGATTAATGCACGTTTCCATTCAGCATGTAGGAGGTTATGGGGGCAGTCCTCGGCTGTATGCTTGCAAACTACACTGCTGTTAAACTCATCGCGGTCATACATCAATAACTCATGGATTGAACACATTCTGCAGGATGGTCTTCAATGGTATATACGTTGTATACGAATATGCTTACGCCGAAGCGAATTGGTGTCAACTGAACGTCTCTTGCGTTTTGGAAGAGTGAATGTTTGATGGTAAATAAGCCTGCAGTTTGCGCATGCGCATGAGCATATGCTGATTACAAGATACATCCTGGCTCCATCCCTCTGCATTGCCGAAATCTGCTGAACAGAATTCTTGTACTTATTGCTCCGACACTCCTCCATTATCATACGCTTCCACAACTCATGTAGTGAACTGTGACTACAGTCCTCCCTCGAATGTCTACATGAAATGCAGTTATTGAAGGCTGCTCTATCACCCACATCCATATCGATGGTCGAACACATGGCAACGACAGCTCAGCAAAGACTGAATGTGCAGGAGAACGGTAATTGTAGTTCAGTGGAGATAGCACAACTGGCTTTCTTCCCGCCAAAGTCAACCATCTTTAATGACATCACGGTGGCGCTCTCTGGTGACAGGGGTATGAACTAACACAGTTGGATTGCATACACACATGCATGTGATAAATAATAATAAATGATAATGAATGTTAATAAATGATAGGGATCATAATAATAGACAAGTATGGTTTTGCATGCATTATCCTGTTGGAATTCAAACTTCCCGCCATTGTTTCTTCTGGAGGTTGGGTTAGTGGACATCGCACAATTGGGCTATTTTCCCGCCAAAATGAAAAATTCCCTCCATTTTTTCTGGATGTTAGGTTACTGGACGTAGCACAATTGGCCTATTTTCCCGCCAAAATCCGCCATCTTGGATGACGTCATGCTCTGTTGCCAAGTCTACATGCCGCCATCTTGGATGGCGACAATGGAAAGTGGGGCCGCACGAAGGTTGCCCTACTACTTCCTGGTTGGTTTTGGGAAATGGTTTGTTAAGGGGTTTCCACTTTCGGTTTTTGTTGTAGACAGATTTGTCACGATAAACGGTGAAAATCAGAATTCAGAGGCAGACACGATTTCTGCTATTCACTTGGCCAAAGGACTGATGTGAGTTGATCAATACTTTGTGCTAAAATCCTTGTCCGCGTATGTAGTGCGACGGAAAATATCTAGTGCAAAAGGTGCCTTCGCGCTGAGTGAGTGGCACAAGAAGTGCTAACAAAATCGGACATAAGTAAAAGTGCGTTTAAAAATTTTATTTCTTGTCAAAAAAATTATTTATGCATAATTGAAATGCACGCATTTATTTAATATGCCGTATCGTTCATAATTTGTGTTAGCTTAAGTTCATTTCGAAATTCATTCTTGTTTAGCCATAACTGAAATGGAGGCATTTATATAATATGCCGTTTCGTTCATAATTTGTGTTAGTTTTAAGTTATTTCGAAATTCATGCTGCTCCCACACCACTACAAAAATTTCGTAAACACTATAGGCCTGGCGTTTTAATCACTTAATTCTGTTCTTTGAAATTTGTATGGTATGACTTACAGGCATGTAACTTGAATAGCACATGAATTATTGGAGGTCAAAGTGGCCGATTACTATCGATCGCGTCAGGACATAACTTCACCACAAGTGACAAGAAAAAACGGTAGCAGCATGCTTATCAATATATTTATTCGGCTATGTCTTTGTCTATATCCGATATATACTATTCATGAAGAAATTGGTCAAATATTACTGTGTTTTAGAAAGCACAGAGACATTAGGCTACTGGTCTACATTTGCTTGCTATTCCTTTGATAGCTGTATATTTGATTTTTTTATGTATTTAATAATGTGTGTTAGAGCGTGTTTATGGTCCAGACGTACTTACTTACTTACTCACTGGTTATACCGGACTCGAGAGCCCTTTACCGCAGCAACGTATTTTCGCCATCTGACCCCTTCTAGGTGCCCTACCAGTACTCTGCGCGCTGCCCTGCCCTCATCCATTCGAACTACGTGACCCGCCCGTAGCAGGCTATGTGATTTAATAATGCTGATTACGTCAGGGCTTGAATAGAGTTCGTGAACCTCTTCGTTATGTAGTTTTCGCCATTCTCCGCTGATGTCATCCCTTTTTGCTCCGAAAATGTTGATCAAACTTTGTTTTCAAATAATCGAAACGGCTTTTCATTTTGCACAGTGAGAGACCAACTCTCGCACCCATACAGCATAACTGGTAGAATAATAGTTTTGTATATTCTAATCTTTGAATTTGTAGACAATATCCGTGATGAAAGTAATCTATTCAGTGAGAAGTAGCACGCATTTCCCGCCCGTAATCTCTTCTTAAGTTCGGATTAAATCTCATTTCTCGAAGTGATGTCCACGCCTAGATACTTACATGTGTTCAAATTTTCAAACTGCATGTCTCCACGTCTTAACATTTCTTTATCTACTGCTATTGGCAATCTAGTAGTAACCAGGTATTTTGTTTTGTCTTCACTTATCCTTAGACCTACATCTTCACTATCCTTGATTAACGCATTCGCATTTGCTGTTACAGATTCTTTCCTATCGCTAATGATGTTTAGACCATCTGCATACCCTAATATCTTAATATTTCCATTTAACTCCACACCCTCTGAATTATCTGCTGCCACTCGTACAATATATTCTAGGACTAAATTAAAAAGTAGCGGAGACAGGACAACTCCCTGCTTAAGTCGGTTCTTTATTACAAATTCATCTGACTCCAATTTCCCCACGCGTACTCTACCTTTTGTGTTTTTCAAACTCGCTTCTATAAGTCTAACATACTTCTTTGGTATTCCAAGTTCCAAAAGAATTCTGTACAATTTTGACTGCAATACTGAATCATATGCTTTTGTAAAATCTATGAAAAGATTATGAACTGGTTTATTCTATTCCCATGGTCCAGACATAGGTATATTTATTTAAATTAAATTTATTTAAATATATGTCCAGCACTTCGAACGTGTTTCAATACTTTCGTGAGTGTGTGTTGGCTTGGAGTCAGGGAGGGAGCGGTCTAGCCAATCACATCGCTCGTTACTACGGTAGGTGACTACCGAAGTGAATGGAGGGGGAGAACGGGAAAGGACACGGGGACTGCTGGACGTGACGGCTCGACGTTCGCACGGCCGCGAGTGAGACTTGGAGAGTGTGGAGCGGTTTGCGTGTGGTTGCGGCAGGTAGAATACTTCGGAGTGCCGACTTGTGAACTTGTGAGATTTCCTAGGTTTCTACAGTGAAGACGTAGTATGCGTTTAGAAGAGAATATCTCGCGAGCAATGTTGTTGTTCATAAGTAATTACGTGCAGTAGGAATCTATTGTTTCCTGTTATTCAATAATGGTTCAAATGGCTCTGAACACTATGGGACATAACATCTGAGGTCATCAGTCCCCTAGAACGTAGAACTACTTAAACGTAACTAACCTAAGAACGTCACATACATCCCTGCCCGAGGCATCATTCGAACTTACGACCGTAGCGGTCGCCTGGTTCCAGACTGAAGCTCCTAGAACCGCTCGGCCATTACGGCCGGCAAAGTGGGAATCCAAAATATCACCACCAAAATAATAATCGTGAGAGAAATCAAAGTAATTCTCAGGGAAATAGTAGCTGGAATGAGCAGAATGGTCAGAGATTGAACAGGAGTGATGACTTCCGTGAACGTGGTTCCAAGCAAAGAACGAAGATTTGACGGGGCAAATTCGCGCGAAATGCAATCGCGTAACTACCAGTCGGGAAACCGATGTTCGCCACATCTCAGGCCCGAGGATGGCGATCTGAACAGGCGATGAAAAGGACTGGAGGTAACGGTAATGATAGAAATGTTGATAAGTTTGGAGAAAGGCAACCTATATGTAATATGGAGTATGTTAAAGAGGAAGGTTATATAGGGGTCTCTTTCAATAAAAGCACGCGCGAACGGCGGAAGCATAGAGTTTTAAGTAAAAGTAATGGGGGTAAATTTGCGGGGAAAGTGTAATGAATGAGTGTGTGAATGGTGACGAATGGAAAGATTCAGTGCTTCAGAAAGAAGTTAAAGAGGAGATGAATTTTGTGAAAACAAATTGTATGAGGGCTTCTGAAGTGATATTAACAAATAGTAGCACGTCGATGTTAGTGAAGGCTGCGTAGCTTTAGTCCCGCCAGCTGCAAGTAAGGATGATTGTGTTTCGGCGGAAAGCGTCAATGTTACTAAGGGAGGCATAGCATTGGTCTCGCCAGCAGTTGGAGTTACAAACGTATCGGCGGAGGTAGATGATATCCGTTTAAAGGAACAGAGTAATGGTAATTTATATGATGATGTAAAAGCTATTGGTATTGATACTTCGGAAGAAGGAATTCCCGCGTTTCTAGTAACGAATGGAGGCGAAACGAAACTTATTGATGAATGTGTGGATCTGAAACGTTAGACAGAGTACGAATGTGAGAATGTATGTAAAGTAGGATCTGGGTTAATCTGGATGTAAAGTGTGTAGAAATGGCAGTGTGTGCTGATTTTTGTCCTATCGCAGCGGAATGTAGCAAGTCTGGAAGTCCCAAAATCGTACAACAAGGTAGCAGCAATTCGTGCAGTGTAGCGGCGGAGGATAAAGGTGTGTACGATTCACGTAAATTTAATTTGTTGACGGAGGAAAGTAAGGTTTCTGATGTGAATTTTTGTAGTGATTCAAATGGTGTATCAACAGATAAGGTTGCTGAGATGAATATTTATGGTCATGATGCCTTTGGCATCGAAGTATCATTTCAGGACGATAAAGTGTTTATCAATGAATTGATGTTTAATTTGTTGAAACTGCAAGTGTCGATATTTTGGAGGGGAAAAACAGTAAAGTTGTGCATGCTGTGGGCTTACTGTGATTCAGTCGTGCGCCTTGTGACTTTGTTCCTTAAGTTTCATTTCCGCCAGGGGTTATCTTTAGCGAGGATCCTGATTGGTTTTGGGAAGTGGTTTGTTAAGGGGTTTCTACTTTTGTTTTCGTTGTAGACGGATTTGTCATGATAAACGGTGAAAATCAAAATTCAGAGGCAGACACAATTTCTGCTAGGCACTTGGTCAAAAGACTTATGTGAGTTGATCAATACATTGTGATAAAATCCTTGTCCGCGTGTGCAGTGCGACGGTAAAAACTAGTGCATGAAGGCGCCTTAGCGCTGAGTGAGTGGGTCCGCAGCTCGTGGTCGTACGGTAGCATTCTCGCTTCCCGCGCCCGGTTCCCGGGTTCGATTCCCATCGTGGTCAGGGATTTTCTCTGGCTCATGAGGACTGGGTGTTGTGTGCTGTCCTTAAGTTAGTTAAGTTTAAGTAGTTCTAAGTTCTAGGGGACTGATGACCAGAGATGTTAAGTCCAATAGTGCTCAGAGCCATTTGAACCAATTTGAGTGAGTGGCACAAGAAGTGCTTACAAAACCGCACATAAGTAAAAAGTCATTAAAAAGTTTTATTTCTTGTCCAAAGAATTATTTATGCTTAATTGAAATGCAGTCATTTATTTAATATGCCGTATCGTGCACAATTTGTGTTAGTTTTAAGTTATTTCGAAATTCATGCTGCTCCCACGCGACTACAAAAACTTCGTAAACGCTATAGGCCTGGCGCTTTAATCACTTTATCCTGTTCTTTGAAATTTCTTTTGTATGTACTTGTATGCAATGAAGGGTGCTACTTCTGACATTCTGGCAAGCCAGAATGTTAGTAAGTGGAGGTGTGTGACGTAACGGGCGAGTTGTGGCGCCCTGGAGATATTCTAAGATCAAAGCTGGAGGCCACCACTTGGGTCGCTCGGCAAGGCGCGGCTCGTTAGCAATCCTGTGATGCCGCACAACAGTCGGACCACGTGGTCCATCGAACACGTGGATGGAAAATTCCTTGGTGACACTGCGCCGATGAAAGAGACTTGTACACCAGGAGAGGCAAAGATGGCGGACTTTGTGAAACCATAATGGCAGACATTTCACAGGTCATATAGAAATTAATAGTAGCCCGAGGAATCATGGTACCTCAAAAAGAAACATATACATTGAAACTTCTCCTTAGAAAAGTTATGATATGACTGTATTTGTAAAACTCTTACGTTATTTGAATTTCAAACAGCTGAGCAGAACTGAACGTACTCAGACATTTCTCTCTTTACTTATTCTGATCAACACTAAAATGACTCACAATATTTTTAGCGCAA
Source organism: Schistocerca serialis cubense (assembly GCF_023864345.2). Classification (NCBI taxonomy): domain Eukaryota; kingdom Metazoa; phylum Arthropoda; class Insecta; order Orthoptera; family Acrididae; genus Schistocerca; species Schistocerca serialis. The sequence goes on along the minus strand of NC_064640.1, from coordinate 174,750,559 downwards.
CGCAATCTGACTTTCAATAATCCCTACAAAAGAATGGCCCTGACTAACAATAACCCATACCTTTCATGAATCACTTACCTCACAAAAATCTTCGTTACTCGAACTACTGCAATACTGCGAGCGCCACTATTGCCAGCTAAATAAAAGATTCTAACTACCGAAGGCACTAACTATTGACAGGCATATTTAGCAAATGAAAGATTTTGACAGAGAACGAACAATGTATTTACCTTAATAATATTCAAAAGTCTTCATATATATACCAGTTAATGATATACATTATTAAAAATTTACTCTTTCTGACGGAAAGTCGTCCAGATCGTCCGCTCTCTAAATTCTGCCATCGGCTCACCTGCAAGTGTGCAACGCTACGCGCTGTTCACATCCAACTGCCCAACACTACAATAGCAAATATTCCAACAATGTAAACCAGCTGCAGACTTCACACAGCCCAGTCAGTGATTTTCATATAGAGCGCTACGTGGCGTTACCAACATAAGAAATTAAACAGTCTACTTACATATTCCCCATGCTCGCCACAAAAAGCTTTACAAATTGTTTTGGGCACTTGCCAATACATATTTGTTAAATTCTTTCTATTAACGCTAATAAATATATGAAATGCTCGCACTTATCCATGCAATGTTGGTCAAAAGCAAAGATCTTCTAACAGTCCGTAAAGACAGTCCTGATCATTCATCACAGTAGTAATTGCAGTTGTTTTTCTTTCGAAGTCTGAGCAGTAAAAGGAAATGCACACGAAAGTAGTGGATTTCCATGTAGTCTTAAAGAAGTAGTGTTGTCCCGCCAACGGAAAGACAATGCTGACTCTTGACACGCAGACAGGTAATGAGCCACAACAGAGCAAACCCACAGCAGAGTTAGTCGAAGTTTTGAAGAATATTGGTAGGTCATCAGAGAGAAGAGTCACTGTAGTCCTGGCAGAGAGTATGGTACTGGTGGGCCACCAGAGGTGCAGACCCACTGCAGACCTGGTAGAAATAATGATATTGGTGGGCCATCAAAGGTGCAGACCCACTGCATTCCTTGTAGACGTGGCCAGCAGCCGTCTGTTGCGACTGTGCTGGTGCACAATCACCATCAAAGAGGCTTGCGCACAATATAGCAAGTCCATAAACCATCACTTGTGCACTCACAAAGTTTTTGGAATTGTCCTTAGAACCAGGAATGCTGTTAACCAGTCCCTTGCTGAATTATTAACACACGTGCAAACACTAACAGTCCCAATTTCTCACATATTGTGGATATACTATAACCAACAGAAATGTGAGCAGTGAAATGAAACTTAATTTGAAGAACTGGTGTCTATAAAATTATAAATTTACAACATAAGAATACGATTACAAAGGTACAAAATACACCACTAAAGAACATAATAGTACAGATAACATTTGTAGTAATACGGGCTTTACAAAGGAATAGAAATAACACGTACATCAGTGTTACAGGAATTATGACTTAAGTAAATACATAAAACAATGAGAATAGTTTTTGAAACATTAATTTACATATGAGCATTAAAACAGAACATGATAAATAACGTCTAAACATCTTTACAAAGTGAATAACATATTAGTAATGCAAATTAAGTTTGAGGATAACAGTATTCCTCATCATAGTGAATGTAGCTTAGTATTAGAAAAATTCTACAATATAAATCTTGTTAGCTAAACACATAAAGACAGGAAAAAACACAAATACACAAGGATACACAAACACATAGCGGAAAACACAAAAGGAAAGGTTCGTTTTCAGTGTAACATTTGGTGCTGCAGTCTAACCCAAATCTTCATTCCATAGATCTTCCCTCTGATTTCAACATTTGTTCCCGCAAAAAAAAATCCTATCCAAACCTGTTGTCCCTAAAGCTTACTGTTTTGCTCATATCCTCTTTCAAAATAATTATTTCTCATTGTACAATACTCATTGTGTCCCAAATCGTTTTCATGTAACTCCTCAATGCATTCTTTTCCTATTCTTCATAACTCATTCTGTTACATAGCCTACCCCCTATTAAGTTAACTTAAATTTACTGAGCAGAGATATATATACTAAGGGACGACACAATGCAGCAGCAAAAAAATTTAACACAAACAGCAATGACAAAAAAATGCAAATTGGCAAAGCAAGCAGCAGTATATCTAAATTAGCAAAGCAAATGCAATATTGCAACTAATATAAGGCAATGTGCAGCAAACAAGAGAACTAAATCAGTAGTAAAACTGGCTTAACAGAGTAATACAAAGTAAAATTCAGTACCACTATGCCTGGCAAACAGCACCAGCAAATGCAATAACTTATACGTAATTATGACATAGCTCAAGTAGAAAAAATAGTACACTAAAGACAGCAATGCAGATAAGGGAAATGTCTATTCACATCTTAATGTCTATGTCATTAAAGTGGTGCACCACAACAACTTATTCTACAAAAAAAAAAAAAAAATACCAAGTACTTGAAAAGAAAATTATGTATGCAGTTATTGTTATTAGTCCCTTCTTATTGTTCTTTTCTTTCCAAGTGTTCCTTTTTTGAAGAATGTGGATCATAAAATTATTATTTAATAGATCTGTTGACATAAAGTGTTCACATTAGCAAATGCATTTAATTTTAATTTATAAAACCTATGCTGCAACACAACTGGAAACCAGATATCAAATGAAATAAGCAACTATGCACAAATGAAAGCATAAGAACATCATTCAATAGCCATGTGGCATCTCAGAAGTCAGTAGAAATTCTATCAACTCACTAATAAAGACACTTATCATAATCAGGTGTGCAGATGTAAGAATATTTCCCATCAATTCATAAGCATTTCAGTAAGTAGCACAAAGTATGAGCTCCACAGTATAATCATATGTTTCCAAGTAATAGCGTTTCATATTTGCGTTGCTTTCTACAAAGGAATGTCAATAGCGAGGTTAATGGCCTCTTTCTTCTCCACCTAATGGCTTTTTCTCCAGGCGACTGGCACAGCTAGGCGCCCACAACGTATTATGTCAAGGTCACTTAGCTTTCTTACCCAAAAATTTATGACAGCAGTTTCCGCTACAGTGACAGTTTCATACCAATAAAATTTCACAGGTCGAAAAATTACAGTAGAAATGTGTAGAAACGAAATCTCATGAATAGCAGTGTTGTGATACATTCACGCATGGACACACAAGTCATAGCTCTTGAAGTATGATTCTTGGTTTCCAACATCCTTTTAAACAAACCAGAGTCCCTAACTTATATTCATTATTCATATACATATAAACACGTAATCACATTCCTCATATATGGTAGCATCAGCTTATTGATCATAAACGTATCTGAACAGCAAAATACATCTCGTCATTGTAATAATAACATCATAAAACCTCAGCAAAATCTCAAAAACGTCGTACCTTTCTGCAATAATTTCAGAACCTAAAAAAATTCTCTGCTCATTTCAATAGTGTCCCCTACCTGAAACGTACTTTAAAAATCATGATCCCATATCAAATACACCATTCAAAGCTCTCATAGTATCATAATGGTTCCGAAAAATATGAACAGTTCACAAAGTACAGACAAAACACAATTTCATAAGTGTGAATTTATCCAACTGTGTAATTGCGTAAACATGTGTCACTGACGTAGTAAAAAAAATGTTTGTCTCTCTCAGTTAAATGATCAGATTGCTGTGTAATTATGTGTTAGAGAAATATGGTACCAATGTGTAAAGTTGTATATGCAAATACCATGTTAGTTAGGGCTCCTTGTGCTTGCTACACCCATGGTACACAAGTAAGCATGTACCCCCCTTGAGGATTAATGTAATTATACCCTCAGGTGTTACAGATTACAGCAATGGAATGAGAAGTATCACGGAAAACCTATGTATCTTTGTAATTCAAAAATATTTAAAAATAAATGTTTTAAGAACAAAATTAATCACTCAAATATGTGTACTGCAGCACTAAACTGTGTGTCTTGTTGTAAGACAATCTCAGTGATTGCATAAGGGTAAAAAATGTGCCAAGTGTCGTAATTATCGTTGTCCGTAAGCAAAGTTCTGTAGAAGTCAACGTACTTACCTCGTAATAAACAAAAGCGAAATGCTATGTGTATAGATATCATAGTTATTACGCTTATTGCCGTTATCAAGGAAGCACTGTAATGTAATGAATTGTTCTGCTACGAAAAAGGCTGTCTCATTGTAGCTATACCACAAAAGTTACTACTGAAACATGTTTTACTTTCCAGAAGAATTCAGAAAAACTGTGCGGGTATAGAACAGATACAGCGCAAAAGCAATAATATAAATTGTGTCACTCATTAGCAGCATCGTGATATAATCGTGTAGCTGTCAAATAAACTAACCACTGTGTCATCTGGTATCTCTCAGAAAGTACTTTAAATGCAGAATGTATTTTCAAGTAAACCAAAATGTTACATTAAAATCTCATTAGCAGTAAATGTTCTAAGTATGTAAGCCTTGCAGTCGTTACGTAATCGTGCAACTAACAAGCAAGAATGTACAAACAACAACACTGTGTCGTCTGTTCACTATACCACTGCATTGGTAATTACTGTCTAAATAAGTTCTTTAGGTTCTTGACTGGATAGTTAACTTCAAACGTTGTTTCATGTTAACAATTTCTAAGTCTGACAAAGAGAAATAGTTACGTGAAGTGAAAAATTTTATATCAAAGACTAAGTTAAAAAGCAGATTATTTCTCAATAAACGGTTTTACATGTGAAATGTGGTGCATTCCTTTACCCTTTTTAGTATGCAGAGTTTCATCTTCAAAGCAATTATCATGTTATATACATCAGTAAAGAATGCTCAAATTTTTCTCAAGATTAGCGTCTACGTTATTTTTCTCTGAGCCAGCCGGCGCACGTGGCTGCCTGGGGTGCGAGTCATTGTCTGTCTCTTTGTCGTCGCGAGTCGTTATTGGGATTTGGAGATCTAAGTTCTACAAATTCACCTTGTCGAAAGGGCCCTGCCCTGTTTGAATCGAGCCAGTTCTGATCAAATTCAGGTCCGTCGTTACGATTATATCGTCTGTCGTCATGTCGGTAGATTCCATAGTTTCTTTCTTGTCGGTCACGTGGTGGAGGATTTCTTCCTGAATCGTAACTGCGTGCTGAACTGTTGCGTCTGAAGTTATTCTGTCTCCCTTGATAATAATTGTTTTGGTTCCCATATTGTCTGTTTCTATGGTTATTTCTGTCATATTCATTACTACGGAAATGCGATCTTTCTCTGTAACTATTATTCTGCCAACGGTTGTCATACCGGTGGTGTATGTTTTGGTCACGACTTGCGTTGTAAGAACTGCCTTGTCGTGTCCAGTTATTATTTCTGTCATCGCGGAATTGTGACGGATGTGACCTATAACTGTTGTGTTCCTGTTTTCGTGTCCCGTGATTGTCAGTGTCAATTTCCAATTCTTGTAATAGTCCCTGAAAAGCTTCAATATCGTCTTTTCAACGTCCTGCCAAAATAATATGTCGTAAATGTTCAGGCAATTTGATTAAGCAAATGCGGATGAGTTCTGAGGGGCTGTATGGGTTTGACAGGTACTGATTCTTGTTCAACATGTCTTATGCTGAGAGGAAGGCATGATAAAATTCTCCTTCACTGTGACAATCGTGAATGACCGATCGCATTCTTACAGCTGGTTCATTCTGTAAATAGCCACACATAAATTCTAATCGGTGCTCTAATGACCAGTTGGGAGGAAAAAAATGAGAGAATTGATGAAGCCATGCTTCTGAATGAATGTCGTTGCCAGAATTCTTAAATGTTTTGAATTTACGTGTAGTAATGAACAGCTTATAGTCAAAGTCATCGTGTCGGCGAGTCGCATATCGGTCATGGTTACTTCGTTTCGGCGGTTCAATCTCAAAATTCAGTGCGCCTTCCCAATTTCTTTCATAATTTTCGAAATGCCCTGTGTTATTATTTTGTGGCTTTTCCGTATTTCTAAGTCCCTCTTCCCGAGTTGGAGCGCGAGTCTCCTCTGAAATATGTAATTCTTGTATTACTTGTGCCAACTGATCTTGTACTTCCCGGATTTCTCTTTGTGTTGCGTATTAATTTGATTCTGGTTTTGTTTGAATTTCCTAATTTGTTCGTACTCTTCTGTGTCATTAAAGACTACCGGTTTTGTGTCATTCAAATTATCATCTACCATCGTAGATAAATTCTTTAGCAGATCCGAAAGTTCGACTACTATCTCTGATAATGAACTAATTTCCTCCATGTGTCTTTCTGAACCAATTTTCAAAGTATCTATTGTGTCCTTTAAGTTTTCCTGAGTTTTTGCAAGTTACGTAACCAAATCGGTAGATGCAACTATGTCAATTTTAGCTCGCAAGGTCTCGTGATTTTCATGAACAATAGTTTGCAGTTCTTTTATGGTTGCTTCGTGATTCTGTAATGCATTTTCATGCCGCGAAAAGATAGATTGAAAATGCTCACAAATTTTTGTTTTTACGTCATTACAGACTTTTTGACATTTCGATTCGATGTTATGTAGTTCAGTAGTTAAATCTTCACGTGTTTGTTGAAGTGTTTCTTTAATTTGTTTCTGATTTTGTTCCATTTGTTGCTGTGACTGTTTTTGACTTTGTTCCATTACGTATAACTGTTGCTGTGTTTATCTCTGGTGTTGTTCCATTGTGTCTAACTTTTGAAGATTTTTTCCATTGTGTCTAACTTTTGATGCTTTTGTCCCATTTGTTGCATTAATTGTAATAACAATGCACTGGTGCCTGAAACATGTTTCTCAGTGCAATTCGGCAGTGCATTTGAACCGGCAATATTCGTATTTTGAAGAGCAGAAAATGTGTCTTGACTTATTTGAGAAAACAGCGAGGACGCAAAACCTGAAACTACAGTATTTGCAAGATTTTGTCCTGTCATTTCGGAATCCTGAGGCGAGCTGTTGCCGACCGATCGATCGATAATGCTTCCCTGTTCACTAATTGTTTCACTGTCAACACCATTATTTGCCGCCCTCTCCATTTTCCTATGCACAATTACCAAATTACTACTTTGAATGTCTGTTAATCCATTACACGGTGGTGCTGATAAGCTACACTCGTCGTCACTATCATTTCTCAATTTACTTTGGAGCCTAGTGTTACGTTTTTCACGCGCCATAATTGTCAGAATATTTCACACGATGACACAATTTGAAGAGTAAAATAAGAAAACACATTAACATAGCACTGAAAATAATATCTAGTTAATTGCAAGCGCAGCTGCGAAATACTTGGAAATACTTGGAACAAATCTACATGCATGCCACAACTGTTTTACTGTACAACAATGAAAAACTACAACTACAAAGGAGATTCTCTCTACAATTACGCGCTAGCAATAAACAATAGCTACACTGATTACACAAACAAGAAGAAAAAATCAGAAGATCCCAGTGAGGTAGCCTCGGCTATGGGTCGACATATGAAACATCCTCTAAGGAAAATTTATATTTTACTGTGCTGGAAAACCTCTTACGGTACTTGATTTTCAAACAGTTGAGCAGAACTGAACGTACTCAGACATTTCTCTCTTTACTTATTCTGATCAACACTAAACTGACACACAATATTTTTAGCGCAACGCAGTCTGACTTTCAACAATCTCTACAAAAGAATGGCCCTGACTAACAGTAATCCATACCTTTCATGAATCACTTACCTCACAAAAATCTTCGTTACTCGAACTACTGCAATACAGCGAGCGCCAATACTGCCAGCTAAATAAAAGATTCTACCTACTGAAGACACTAACTACTGATAGGCACAGTTAGCAAATGAAAGATTTTGATAGAGAGCAAACAATGTATTTACCTTAATAATATTCAAAAGTCATCATATATATATATATATCAGTTCATGATATACAGTATTACAAATTTACTCTTTCTGATGGAAACACCTCCAGATCGTCCGCTCTCTACATCTACATCTACATCTACAGTTGTACTCCGAAAGCCACCCAACGGTGCGTGGCGGAGGGCAGTTTACGTGCCACTGTCATTACCTCCCTTTCCTGTTCCAGTCGCGTATGGTTCGCGGGAAGAACGACTGCTGGAAAGCCTCAGTGCGCGCTCTAATCTCTCTAATTTTACATTCATGATCTCCTCGGGAGGTATAAGTAGGGGGAAGCAATATATTCGATACCTCATCCAGAAACGCACCCTCTCGAAACCGGGACAGCAAGCTACACCGCAATGCAGAGCGCCTTTCTCTCAGAGTCTGCCACTTGAGTTTGCTTAACATCTCCGTAGCGCTATCACGCTTACCAAATAACCCTGTGACGAAACGCGCCGCTCTTCTTTGGATCTTCTCTATCTCCTCCGTCAACCCGACCTGGTACGGATCCCACACTGATGAGCATTACTCAAGTATAGGTCGAACAAGTGTTTTGTAAGCCACCTCCTTTGTTGATGAACTACATTTTCTAAGGACTCTTCCAATGAATCTCAACCTGGTACCCGCCTTACCAACAATTAATTTTATATGATCATTCCACTTCAAATAGATCCGCACGCATACTCCCGGATACAGAAGTAACTGCTAGCAGTGTTTGTTCCGCTATCATATAATCATACAATAAAGGATCCTTCCTTCTGTGTATTCGCAATACATTACATTTGTCTATGTTAAGGGTCAGTTGCCAGTTCCTGCACCAAGTGCCTATCCGCTGCAGATCTTCCTGCATTTCGCTGCAATTTTCTAATGCTGCAACTTCTCTGTATACTACAGCATCATCCGCGAAAAGCCGCATGGAACTTCCGACGCTATCTACTAGGTCATTTATATATACTGCGAAAAGCAATGGTCCCATAACACTCCCCTGTGGCACGCGAGAGGTTACTTTAACGTCTTTAGACGTCTCTCCATTGAGAACAACATGCTGTGTTCTGTTTGCTAAAAACTCTTCAATCCAGCCACACAGCTGGTCTGATATTCCGTAGGCTCTTACTTTGTTTGTCAGGCGACAGTGCGGAACTGTATCGAACGCCTTCCGGAAGTCAAGGAAAATAGCATCTACCAGGGAGCCTGTATCTAATATTTTCTGGGTCTCATGAACAAATAAAGCGAGTTGGGTCTCACACGATCGCTGTTTCCGGAATCCATGTTGATTCCTACAGAGTAGACTCTGTGTTTCCAGAAATGACGTGATACGCGAGCAAAAACATGTTCCAAAATTCTACAACAGATCGACGTCAGAGATGTAGGTCTATAGTTTTGCGCTTCTGCTCGACGACCCTTCTTGAAGACTGGGACTACCTGTGTTCTTTTCCAGTCATTTGGAACCTCTCTTTCCTCTAGAGACTTGCGGTACACGGCTGTTAGAAGGGGGGGGGGGGGGGCAAGCTCTTTCGCGTGCTCCATGTAGAATCGAATAGGTATCCCGTCAGGTCCAGTGGACTTTCCTCTGTTGAGTGATTCCAGTTGCTTTTCTATTCCTTGGACACTTATTTCGATGTCAGCCATTTTTTCGTTTGTGCGAGGATTTAGAGAAGGAACTGCAGTGCGGTCTTCCTCTGTGAAACAGCTTTGGAAAAAGGTGTTTAGTATTTCAGCTTTACGCGTGTCTTCCTGTGTTTCAATGCCATCATCATCCCGGAGTGTCTAAATATGCTGTTTCGAGCCACTTACTGATTTAACGTAAGACCAGAACTTCCTAGGATTTTCTGTCAAGCCGGAACATAGAATTTTACTTTCGAATTCACTGAACGCTTCACGCACCGTGCATCCATCGCTTCATCATGTCCAGCACTCGCCGTGTCCTGTCCCGTTCTCCCCCTCCATTCACTGCGGTAGTCGCCCACCGTATTAACGAGCGCTGCCATCTCTCTCCCCACATCCACCACTGCTGGCGGCTCACCTTCAACTGCGCAAGCTATGCGCTGTGCACATCCAACTGCCCAACACTACAATAGCAAATATTCCAACAATGCAAACCAGCCACAGACTTCACACAGCAGTCAGTGATTTCAATATAGAGCGCCAAGTTGCATTACCAACATAAAAAAATAAACAGCCTACTTACAACATTACCATTATTTTCCTGACGATTATGGTGGTGTAATCAGATTATCAATATTTTTATTAGTTTATAACTTAGTATCTGACTGTAAATTATACAAGTAACACCCAGCAACGAATTTCCAAAATCCAAACGGTTCATCCGATTTTGTCGATAGACATGTCTTTAGAAAGCTGTTAGTGTGAACCTAAATTGGTACGAATTACAGGCATGTAACTTGAACAGTACGTGAGTTATTGGAGGTCAAAATGGCCGATTACTATCTATCGCGTCAGGCCATAACTACTCCACAGTGACACTAAAAAACGGTAGCAGCATGCTTATAAATATATTTATTTGTCTATGTCTTTGTCTATATCCGATATACACTATTCATGAATAAATTGGTCAAATATTTACTGTGTTTTAGAAAGCACGGAGACATTAGGCTACTGACCTACTTTTGCTTGCTATTCCTTTGATATATGTATATATATGATTTGTTTATGAATTTAATAATGTGTGTTAGAGCATTGTTATGGTCCAGCCATAGTAATTTTTATTTAATTTAAAGTTATTTAAATGTAAATCCAGTATTTCGAATGTGTTTCAGTATTTTTGTGTGTGTGTGTTGGCTTGGAGATATGGAGGGAGCGCTGCAGACAATCACAGCGCTCGTTACTATGGTAGGCGACTACCGAAGTGAATGGAGGGGGAGAACGGGACAGGACACGGCGAGTGCTGGACATGATGAAGCGTTGGATGCACTGTTGCGAGAGAGACTTGGAGATTGTGGAGAGGTTTGCACGTGGTCCCGAGAGACAGAAATACTTCGGAGCGCCGACTTGTGAACTTGTGAGATTTACAATGTTTCTACAGTGAAGACATAGTATGCATTTAGAAATGAATATCTCACAAGCTATGTTGTCGTTCATAACTAATTACGTGTAGTAGGAGTCTATTGTTGTCCTGTTATTCAAATTACATTTTATTTAATTGCTGGACCGTCGACACAAATAAGTGTTTTGCAGAAATATACCATATTCTCAAAAGTATTTCTACCATCATACTCATCGTTTAAAGTCGTTAAGATAGTACGTGCTTATTTTATTTAATTGCAGTCTTTCATTTATAAATTTCTACATTACATTCGCAATTGCCGAGTGATTGGAGCCTTCGACCATTCGATTCGTCTGTTTATTCATATTGTTTACTGTAGACTCAGCAGTAATTGGCTTGTTTATTTTTATTTATTTATTTATTGTTCCTTGGGACCAAATTAAAGAGAAGTCTCCATGATCATGTAATGAGTCAATACATGAAATTACAAAACGATAGTAGAAACAGATAAAATGAAATATAAGAAACGTATTCAGGCGACAATTCTTAAGTTTAAATAAAGAAAATCAACAATGTAACACTGTAATTTGCTTACTTTTTCAGCTCTTCCAGGAGCTCCTCGACAGAATAGAAGGAGTGAGCCATGAGGAAACTCTTCAGTTTAGACTTAAAAGTGTTTGGGCTACTGCTAAGATTTTTGAGTTCTTGTGGTAGCTTATTGAAAATGGATGCAGCAGAATAGTGCACTCCTTTCTGCACAAGAGTCAAGGAAGTACATTCCACATGCATATTAGATTTCTGCCTAGTATTAACTGAGAGAAAGCTGCTAACTCTTGGGAATAAGCTAATATTGCTAACAACAAACGACATTAAAGAAAATATATACTGTGAGGGCAATGTCAAAATTCCCAGACTATTGAACAGGGGTCGACAGGAGGTTCTCGAACTTACACCACATATATCTCGAACAGCCCGTTTTTGAGCCAAAAATACCCTTTTTGAATCAGAAGAACTACCCCAAAAAATAATACCACATGACATAAGCGCATGAAAATATGCGAAGTAGACTACTTTTCGTGTTGAAGTGTCACTTATTTCAGATAGTGTTCTAATGGTAAGTAAAGCAGCATTTAGTTTCTGAACAAGATCCTGAACATGGGCTTTCCACAACAGCTTACTATCTATCCGAACGCCTAGGAACTTGAACTGTTCCGTATCGCTTATAATATGCCCATTCTGCCTGATCAAAATATCGGTTGTTGTTGAACTGTGAGTTAGAAACTGTAAAAACTGAGTCTTATTGTGATTTAGCATCAAATTATTTTCCACAAGCCACGAACTTGTTTCATGAACTACATTATTTGATAATGTTTCATTATTACACACAAGATCATTCACTACCAAGCTGGTGTCATCAGCGAACAGAAATATTTTTGAATCACCTGTAATGCTAGAAGGCATATCATTTATGTAAATAAGAAACAGCAGTGGCCCCAGCACCGACCCTTGGGGATCGCCCCACTTAACAGTGCCCCAATGGGACTGAACATCACTACCACTCTCAATATTGCGGAGAATTACCTTCTGCTTTCTGTTCTTAAAGTAAGAGGCGAACCAATTGTAAGCTACCAGAATGAGATTTTCACTCTGCAGCGGAGTGTGCGCTGATATGAAACTTCCTGGCAGATTAAAACTGTGTGCCCGACCGAGACTCGAACTCGGGACCGAGTTCGAGTCTCGGTCGGGCACACAGTTTTAATCTGCCAGGAAGTTTCAATTGTAAGCTACTCCCCTTGCTCCATAATTGTCCAATTTCTGCAGTAATATTTTGTGGTCAACACAGTCAAAAGCCTTCGTTAAATCAAAGAAAACACCTAGCGTTCGCAACCTTTTATTTAATCCGTCCAAAACCTCACAGAAAAAAGAGAAAATAGCATTTTCAGTTGTTAAACCATTTCTAAAAAAGACTGTACATTTGACAGCAAATTATGTGACTTTAATGCTCCAGTAACCTTGTATATACAACCGTCTCGATAACTTTAGCAAACACCGATGGCGTAGAAATAGGTCTATAATTGTCAACATTATCCCTGTCTCCCTTTTTATAAAGTGGCTTCACCACCGAGTACTTTAATCGGTCAGGAAACCGACCACTCCAAAAGGAAAAGTTACAGATATGGCTAAGTACTGGGCTAACATGCATACGTAGAACAATACTTCAGTATTCTGCTAGATACCCCCTCATATCCATGAGAGTTCTTGGTCTTAACTCAATCTCCCTCTTGTCAGTATCATGGAGGAGCATTTCAGGTAACAGTATCGGAACACTTTTTTCTACAAGCGCTATATGATTCCCTGTTGGGACTAGGTTTCTATTTAGTTCACCTGCTATATTCAGAAAGTGATTATTAATTACTGTACATATATGCGACTTATCAGTAACACGGACATTCCCACTACGCACTGATTCTATATCCTCGACCTGTCTCTGCAGACCAGCCACTTCCTTTACAACTGACAATATGGTTTTAATTTTATCCTGAGACTTAGCTATTCTATCTGCATACCACATACTTTTTGCCTTCCTAATAACTTTTTTAAGCAACTGCGTATCCCAGCCCCTAGACAACGAAACCAGCCAAAACTTTTAATGTTTCAACTCTGAATCAGAGGGTACGTAGTTGAGGCCCACACCACATCATTTAATTTTATTTGAAAGCCCGCATACCGTACCATCGTCAATCGGTTACAGTAAAATCACATTCCTCCTTAAGATACCATTCTGTCCAAATATCACTTTCTATATTAGAATCAAACTCACTGTATTCTCCCTTAAAATTATCGACATTAGTAGCAACAACATCATTGTCATAAAATAAAGCATTACTTTTTACTTCCACGTCATTTCAAACACCTTCACAAACAGCACTTTTAACAGCCTCTAATACATCATACAACACGCTTCATAAAACCTCATTTACCTCTGTCGACAAATCACAAATATAAGAACCGTTTAGAGTTTTACCATCCTCTGCCATTGCATCATATAAATTGTAGCTACAGCATCGTGCAGTTTCAGATCCACACTATCATTAAATTCCGCTTTGCATTTTGATTTGAACCTGAGCGTAATACCTTTACCTCTCCTACATGCGCCTGCTCTATATCAATTTCAGATTGCACATCAAATTCAGATCCACATTCATTCTCAAACAAACATTGAAGATCCACAGATCAATCCACACTTTCGGGTTGAGCTCCATTAATAGAAAGATACGCACAGATTCCTTCCTCTGAAGTATCAATACCAGCAGCTTCAACTTTCGTAACTTCAGCACATAAAGTATCATTACTACATTCCTTCAAAATTAATTCATCAATATCCGTCGATACATACACAAATTCATCAACAGCTGACGAGAATAAGGCTACGCCGCCCTTATTAATGTCCTTAACAATTTTTGCCAGCACAATATTACCTGAAACATCATCACCTTCATCAATATAATCGTTACCGCTGGTTAGTATCTCTTTAGAATTTTCAATGCCATCTAACTCCACTAAACTCAGCTCCACCTCAGCCTCCTTTTGGCACACAGAATCTTTTATTGTATTAACACTCACACACTCTTTCGTATCACATTCATAAAACAAATCATTTAGCACTAAATCGTCGTCATCGCCTTTATCGTTATTTTTCATTATCTTAGGATTACACCTTTTAGGTACGATCTGATTTTAAATTCATGTGTTTGATTCTCATCTCTTACTAATTTCATTTCAAAATTCTGATGCCTTTCTGCCGATTTATAAACACCCATCACATTCCAGTTTACGCGCGTCCTATTCATCGCCAGTTTATTTTGCCATCTCCGGACCTAAGATGCTGCGATACTTAGTTTCCCGACTTCCCATTAAGCTGGTTCGTTTCGCCACGTTTCGGTCCCTCAAATCTACATTCTTGGTGTCGGTTCCTGTCACGAAAGTATCCGTTCCCATTACCCCTTTGAAATTTATCATTGGATGTGTTCCTGTTACCGTTTCCCCTATAAAAACTGCCGTTTGCGTTCCGTTGATAACTTCCCGGATGACTTTCATAGTAGTTACTTGGACTGTAATTATGGTTCCCACTATGAAAACTATTTGTCTGCATACTTTGCGGTTTAAATTTCAACGCCCGTTATAATTTTTCTACAAAGTCCCAAAATTCGTCTGTTGGGTTGCTAGGACTATGCACTAGATCCCACTGTAAATTTTCCGGTAATCGCCTTTTCAACGTCGTAATTTCAGTAAGCACTCACAATGGACGTTTCTCATGCATTAATCTAGCAAGTTCACATTTACAAAATTCTCGCATCCACCCGTCCCCGTATTTAAATGTTGGCCCATTCAGAAACTCATTTTGGAGTCGCGTTTGTTTCGCTTCACTCCAGAACTTGTTCAGGAAACTGCTTTCAAATATTTCGTAGGTAGTGAACGTCTCACCGTGTATATTTGCCCACGATTGCGGCTCACCTTCCAAATGTCTTTTCACGAATTTTATCTTCGCCTCGTCAGACATTTCGCTGATAAATCATCCTTGCATACTGCTAGAAAATTTACTGGGTAATATTTCCCGTCGTCTCCAAACATATGACCGATCCTGAGTTCATCCACGGAATACTGATCGCTGTAGAGATTTGATGTACAGCTAAAGAATTCAGCTCGCTTATTATTTTATTGATTTGCTTTTTAACTTGACTACTTTCAGTTTTAATGCCAGATTCTACTTGTTCCTTTATTTTATCTACTTCTTTCTCCCCTTTACCTGTTTGAGCGGATAAGTTGCAATGGAGCATCTTGCCTAATCATACAACTTCGTAGGTTGCCTCCGAGATCTGTCTGCCACTTCTCCATCTTCTCACTGAAATTTTTCTCCGCTTGACCTGCCTTAGAGTCAAATTTCCCAAGTTCATCAGAAATTTTGCACATTTCATCCCGAATGGTTTTTAATTTTCCGTCTATCAATTCCTCAGTTCCACTAGCCAATTTTCCTACTTCGTCTATCACAACCGAAGCTATTTCGGATATAACCGAAACAACTTTTAAATTTACGTCACCCATACCGGTTCTCAGACAGTCAGTTTTGGATCCCAGTCCTTTTATCATTTGCATTAATTACGACATCATGTCTCCCCCAAATTCATCTCCCTTGCCTGATTTGAGACTACTTGCCCTACTAAATTCACCGCCGATCACCCTTTCCCGCTCCGACTTCGGCCTAAGCGGCTCGCAAGTATTTTCGAACCCACACAGACTGGCCGATTGCTTAATATTAGCGACGATTATCATTGGAGATTGAACTACAGAATCATACGTGATCTCACTATCAGTGCAAGCACTTAGCTTTGTCGTGCTGGATGCTTCTGCCATGGTATTGCTGCCGATGTTGCAGTTGAAGCCGACGCTGAAGATCTCGTAGCCCCTGCTGTGGTACTGCAACCGCCGCTGCGCGATGACTCGCCGCTGACTATGCCGCTGCTGGCTGGAACCACATGCACACGATATCGACTCTTCTTCCGCTTTACTTTTTTTATCACTCCTAACCACTGCTAAAACTCGGTGCACACAACTGTTGCAAAATTCGTAGCTCGGAGCCCCCACGTAGACTGCTTAAACTACCACAGACTTGAGACCTAAGTCACAGAATGTAGTTAACTGTGAGAATTACAATTATAATTTCACAACTATTAAAGAAACCTAATATTCAGTCCTGAACCCATCTCACATTTAACTTTTGCGAGGGGTCCTGCCGCTCAAAGTTCATATAACACTTTTGGAAACACTTCGCAGAATTCAAATCCAATTCTAAACTTTCCAGAGTTCATATTACGCAACTAACACTTTTCAAAATCTAATCCTGTTCCAACACTTTGCAAGATTATTATCCCTCAACTAACACTTTCCAAGTTCCTATCCCGGATGAGCCCCCAACTGCGAGCTAAAACACACTCATGTTCTGCCTCACATGCGGTTCACTGCCACAATGAACTCTTTGATACTGTGAGCTAACTTCCCAAATATGTTCAGGCTCACATGCAGTTCCTCTTCGTCGAAATGTCTTCGCTAAAACTCGTCTAGGAGTTGAATCGCACGTGTCTCATTACACGCCCTAAATTAGACACTTGTGACCCTTTGGTTAAATTGTCTGGGTGATGGCAAGTTTGCGAAATACAAAGTTAATATAACATACATAACAGCAATATTAATATCAGGAACTAAATTAACGACCCATAAATGATGTAGGCCTCACAGTTGCGATTTTGTTAGAATAACGTTCATTCGGAAACCAAACTAATAGCGAAAGTGGTCGTATTTAGAATTACTCTTACACTCGGGCGCATATCGATTTGAAACTGTTCGATCATTCACTATCTCATCGTGAATTACAAGTTCGATACTCCACCTCGTTAGCTATGCGAAAAGTTACGAGTTCACACCAGGCGCGAAATGTTCTAAGTCGTTTCATTCCTAGCTGCCTAGAGACCGACTGTCCACTTTCGCGTCTCAATCCGAACTGTCCCCAATGGTGTCTCGACTAGAACTATCCGCTTTCGCGTCTGCGCCAGCATTGTTCCGTTTGGTGTCTCCAGCCGAACTGTCCTCTTTGATGTCTACACCAGAACTGTCCTCTGCTCGTCTCCGGCAGCGTTTCTCGCTCGCCGAACATTTTCGCTCAACTGACTAGCGCAGCTCCCTTTCCTGAAGCCGTCCATCTGATTGGCTACAGTTTATTCTACATTACTTTACATTTTAACATTTTTAAACAATCAAAGCTTGACCACTTTCACGTTCTAAATGAAGTAACAATAATATCCATTACATAATGAACGTTAAATTCTTTTACATAAATATATACATTTTCCTTTTTAACTTTGAATGTCACGGCCAGTAGCCTTGCACCAATGTACTTTCTGATAAATAAATAAAGAAAAACTCCGCCACTGCCGGTCCCAAGCCCGGGGCCTCATCTCGCAAGTGATGAGGAAGGAGGAGGGGGAGGAGTAACACCTCGTAAAAAAAAACCTGGGTCCATCTGGCTCCGGATGGTAGCACCCTGTGAGGGCCCCTGCATAGGGTTACATGCGAAGCCCCAAAATCCAGACACGTCTGCGTGGCAGCCACCGGTACTCTGGTCAGCGTCTGTTGGCTCTGTGAGCTCGGCTGTAAGTTAATCTTCTGGAACTCAAAACTCCAGTCGAAATTATGTGAGATCCTTCGTGATTTCACCACCAATACCTCAACACAAACCAATAATCATGACAGAACAACGTGAAAGAATCCACTACCCTGGGCCCCAGTCAGTAAGACTGGGTAATAGACCTGATCATCGGATTCCAGGGGATCAGGCATGTCATGAAGAGAAGAATCGGAGCCTCTCAAAAACCCTCAAGATGAAGAAAGTATTTTACATGGGAACACTCAACACCAACACACTACTGAGGCCAGGTAAACTGAAACAATTAACAAATGCCATGGATAAATACAACATCAAAGTTATGGCAATACAGGAAACACGATTTGCAGATGAGAACCACTTTGATTCTGAAAATTACAGGATATATAAGGGTAAAACCAGCCATAACCATCCCAGGAAGAAATCTCAAACTCTTCGGAACTGGTTTTGTAGTACATAAATCGATACTGGACTCCGTAATAGATTTCACCTCAAAATCAGAAAAAGTGTCGACACTCACGATAAGATCTGGAAACAAAGCCTATACATTAATCAATGGACATGCCCCCACAAACAATTATAACAAGAAGAACCCAGAGATGATTGAGGAATTCTGGGAAGATGTGGAAGAAACTACCAGCAAAATCCCCAAGAATCACATAAAAGTGTTACTAGGAGACTTCAATGCCCAGTTAGGCAAGGAAAGACAATTCCGAGACACGACAGGGAAACACACGGCCCACATGAGAACAAGCAAAAATGGAGAGAACTTGATAAACTTCTGCAGAAATTTTGATCTGAAAATCATGTCAACGCAATTCCAGAAACCACACAGAAAACTTGTAACTTGGAAATCCCCCAACCATGCTCTAGGAGAATTTCAGATAGACCACGTAGCAATATCCACAAAAAACACCAGAGAAATAATGAACGTAAGAACAAGGAAAGGAGTTTTCGAATCTGATCATCACCTTCTACAAATTAAAGTAAAATTTATACCCAATAGACAAATCAATAGAACCAACAGATCTTTCAGAACAGATCCAGAGTACCTACAAATAAACAAGAAAGAAATAATAGAAGAAATTACGAAAATCAACAGCAACAACTGGACAGAACTGTCAGAAAAAATAAAAGAACTGATAAAATTGGGGCAGCCACCGAGAAAAAGGAAACACCGATGGTGGAACATGACATGCGACAGGGCCATAGAAGACAGAACACAAGCCTGGAAAAAATTTAACAGCCATAAAACACAAGAAAAATGGGAAGACTTCAACAGGATACAGAAAAACACTTCAAAAATAATCCGAAGAGAAAAAAGAGGTTACGAAAACAGCAGGTTGAAGGAGATAGAAGAAGACTTCACCAGAAACAACACACGAAATTTTTACAGAGTATTCCGAGAAAATTTGACAGGATATCAGCCACCAAGCTTATGCTTCAAAAGACAAGATGGAACACTGGAGACAAATCCGAAGAAAAACTGTGAAATATTAGCCAGATACTTTGACACGTTACTTAACTGTGATAAACCAAAGCAGAGATTACAGTTTACAAAACCAGAACCCAACCGGGACTCCGAACCCCCAACATATGAAGAAATCGTGAAAATAATAAAATCCTTGAAAAATAATAGAGCACCAGGAGAAGATGGACTGATTGCAGAAATCTGGAAATTAGACCATGAAAAAATTACACCCAAAATTCATAGTGTAATCAAAAACATCTGGGAAACAGAAAAGATACCAGAAGAATGGAATTCAGCCCTAATACACCCCCTCCATAAGAAAGGAGACAAAACAGATCCTAATAACTATAGAGGGAGTTCGTTACTGCCGGTGGCATACAAAATTCTATCAAAAGCTCTGTTAAATCGCCTAGAACCTCAGATAGATCCACAGATCGGAGAATACCAAGGAGGGTTCAGGAAGGGAAGATCATGCAGTGAGCAGATCTGGTGTCTGAGAACATTATTAACAACGAGAAAGTCCAGAAACACCACAGTAACATTTGTTTATTTCAAGAAGGCTTACGATTCCATAGATAGAGAAACACTTTTTAATACACTAGAAGAAATGAAGGTAGACAATAAGACCAGAAAACTAATTCAGGAAACATTAACAAATACAAAGTCAAAAGTGAAGTTCATGGGCGAGATCTCAGAATCTTTCGAAATGAAGACAGGAGTGAGACAGGGAGATGGCCTGTCACCCATTTTATTTAACGCCGTTTTAGAGAAAATTATCAGGACGTGGGACAAAGGAGTCAATGGGGTAAAGATGGGGAGAGAGAAAAATAGAACCGTCAACATAAAATGTCTGGCCTTTGCAGACGATATAGCCATCATTACAAATGACAGAAAAGAAGCCAGAGAAGCCCTAGAGATATTGCATGAAATCGCAGCCAGAACAGGACTACAAATATCATATGAAAAAACCCAGTACGTGGACACAAAATCTGCAGACAGAAGCCCATTGATAACAAAGTACGGAAAGATAACACAAGTAGAAAGTTTCAAATACCTGGGAGAGATTATACAGAAAACAGGACTGAATTCAACAGCCAATGAAGAAAGGGTTACAAAACTACAAAAATCATACAGACTTACCTGGAACCATTACAATAAAAGAAATATTTCTGTCAATTCCAAATTAAGACATTACAAAACAGTAGTCTTACCTGAGGCCTTGTATGCCTCAGAAACAACAGTAATCAGAGGAAGAACTAAAATCAAGGAAATGGAAAAGCAAGAGAGGAAGATTCTGAGAAAGATCTATGGGCCAGTTCAGAGACAGGGGATCTGGATAAAGAGACCAACAAAGGAATTGTACAAACAGGCAGAGACAATTACAGACAATATCAGAAAAAGAAGGGCAAAATTCTATGGGCACATTCATAGGATGAATGAAAATAGGCTGACCAAGAAGATTTTTACATAGTGGCGACGAATAAGGTGAAAACTAACTGGGTAAAGGAAACCATGGAAGACCTCAAAAATCTAAACATCTCCACACATAAAATATCAAACAGAGGAAAATACAGAGAAAAAATCAACAAACAGAAATTCGAAGAAACACCAAAAGAGAAGAAACCAGGAAAGAAGTGGACAGAAGAGAGGAAGAAGAAACACAGTGAATTTATGAAAGGTTTTTGGGAAGAGAAAAGAAAAAGACAGAAAAAAGTGCCATGAATTTGAAATGTACCAATTTATGTACCATATTGTCATTGTGAATATTGATTGTGTTTTAACGCTCTCATTAATGGGGAATTAACGATAATAAATAAATAAAGAACAAAAGTAACTATTATGTACTAAACTTTAGAGTAAATATTCTATTACCTAATGATTCAATAAGGTGTCATTCCGTCATCGTTCAATGTGTTTTGTGTGGAGGAAATGTTGATCTGATGCTTAACTGAAAATAATGGTAACTTAAATTTACTATATCTTTTAAACAAATAAAGTTACAGAGTTGATATTTGCAATGTCTGTCATTTTAATGATGCGCTTCTATATGAAATATCGATCGTTAAGATCGACCAAAGCGTTCAGATTTTAGCATCTAGGTCTTTGTTACAAAACTTATTAATTTCAGTTCAGTAGTAAAATCTAAGCAATTATAGATATGATCAATACTCAATTTTTATTAGGATTACCAAGAAAATTAAAGAAAGATGGTAGATTAAAATTACTGTGGCATTTTAACAGCAAATCCTAAACTATTATAGACATGATCAATATTCAAGTTGTATTGGGACCACCATGAAATTTTATGGAGGATTCTTTCTTTCTTTCACTTACGCCATAGTCCTGCAGCGTTCGCAGGGTCGGCGTGGTTACAACGGATTTGGCAGTGTTAGTGTTAGGGATGGCCAGATGCCCTTCCTTCCGCCACCCCGTACCCCCCCAGATGGAATCAGTGTACCCGAACTGTCTGCGTCTAGTGTAAATAGTGAAATAGTGCGGACGTGTGTTAAATGCCTGCAACGAGTATAACAGAGGCGGAACGTGGGGACCATCCCGGTAGTCACCTAGCGGGATGTGGAAAACCGCCGAAAACCCACATCCAGGCTTGCCGTCACACCGACCCTCATCGTTAATCCGCCGGGCGCAATCGATCCGGGACCGGCGCGTCTACCCGAGTCCAGGAAGCAGCGCGTTAGTGCGCTCGGCTACCCTGGCGGATATGAAATTTTATGGAGTATGGCAGATTAAAATTAATGTGGCTTCATTCCCTGAACTACTACAGAATTAAATTGTTTTCGTAAATGTTTCCCTTTATGGAGGATCTTATGTCCGCCATATTTAACACTGCTATTTCTCTTCGGCCACAAAAGCCTTCTACTGGGTTTCCCTATGACGTAGGTTCTCGTCTGTCTCACTCGCACACTGCAGCGCTTAGGCCGCAATTGACAATAGACGCCAGTGAGCTTCCCCACCTCGTGGTAAATCTGCGCCCTTTGTGGCATCCGGTCCTGGACGACAGGGTTCGTTTCACAGTTGCTGTAGGCTGACTCTTTAGACCACATATTTCAATAAGAGCGCAATGTTCGTTAACTCACAACACTTCGATCAAGATTCTGTTGAGCCGCCGGCCGAAGTGGCCGTGCGGTTAAAGGCGCTGCAGTCTGGAACCGCAAGACCGCTACGGTCGCAGGTTCGAATCCTGCCTCGGGCATGGATGTTTGTGATGTCCTTAGGTTAGTTAGGTTTAACTAGTTCTAAGTTCTAGGGGACTAATGACCTCAGCAGTTGAGTCCCATAGTGCTCAGAACCATTTGAACCATTCTGTTGAGCCGGCCGAAGTGGCCGTGCGGTTAATGGCGCTGCAGTCTGGAACCGCAAGACCGCTACGGTCGCAGGTTCGAATCCTGCCTCGGGCATGGATGTTTGTGATGTCCTTAGGTTAGTTTGGTTTAAGTAGTTCTAAGTTCTAGGGGACTAATGACCTCAGCAGTTGAGTCCCATAGTGCTCAGAGCCATTTGAACAATTTAGAACCAAGATTCTGTTGAAATCTTCGGAGCGCGCTGACTACCACCTACGTCCACTGTGGTGGAAAGGTCTTTCAACAGTTATAGGGAGTCATCGTGGGATCCTCCCTAGCGCCAAGCATTGCAAGCCACATATGGAGCACTTTGAGGAAACGGCTCTTGAAACCGCGCACCTGAAACCAAAGGCGGTCTACCGACATGTGGACCCCCCATTCATGGTGTGGTCGCATTGCGAAGAAACCCTGCAAGAATTTCTTGATCACCTTAACAGAATACACGGCAATGCAATCATCGAGGTAGAAGAAGACGAATGCCTACCTTTCCTCGACATCCTGATAAAGGTAATGTCCGCTGGGACATTAAGTCTAAAGAGAAAAGGCGCACTCGGACCGCTAGCTAAACGCCTGTTTCTGGCACCATCCATCACAACGGATGGATCCATGCTCATCACTTTGGAGAGAAGAGCATGAGACATATGCAACAAAAGGTGTCTACTTACCGAGCTGCAGCATCTTCAGGAAACCTTTCTCAGGAACGGCTACTCAGAAACACAGGTAAGACGCGCTCGCCAGCCCAACAAGGATGAAAGAAGACGATCCAGAAGAAGACACGCTGGACCACCCACAGCCAGGATTTCCACGATTTTGGAGAAATACGCTACTGGCCACTAAAATTGCTACACCACGAAGATGACGTGCCACAGACGCGCAATTTAACCGACAGGAAGAAGATGTTGTGATATGAAAATGATTAGCTTTTCAGAGCGTTCACACAAGTTTGGCGCCACTGGCGACACCTAAAACCTGCTGACATAAGGAAATTTTCCAACCGATTTCTCATACACAAACAGCAGTTGACCGGCGTTGACTGGTGAAACGTTGTGGTGATGCCTCGTGTAAGGAGGAGAAATGCGTACCATCACTTTTCCGACTTTGATAAAGGTCGGATTGTAGCCTATCGCGGTTGCGGTTTATCGTGTCGCGACATTGCTGCTCGCGTTGGTCTAGATCCAATGACTGTTAGCAGAATATGGAATCGGTGGGTTCAGGATGGTAATACGGAACGCCGTGCTGGATCCCAACGGCCTCGTTTCACTAGCAGTCGAAATGACAGGCATCTTATCCGCATGGCTGTAACGGATCGTGCAGCCACGTTTCGATCCCTGAGTCAACAGATGGGGACGTTTGCAAGACAACAACCATCTGCTCGAACAGTTCGACGACGTTTGCAGCAGCATGGACTCTCAGCTCGGAGACCATGGCTGCGGTTACCCTTGATGCTGCATCACAGACGGGAGCGCCTGCGATGGTGTATTCAACGACGAACCTGGTTGCACGAATGGCAAAACGTCATTTTTTCGGATGAATTCGGGTTCTGTTTACAGCATCATGATGGTCGCATCCGCGTTTGGTGACATCGCGGTGAGCTCACATTGGAAGCGTGTATTCGTCATCGCCATACTGGGGTATCACCCGGCATGATGGTATGGGGTGCTATTGATTACACGTCTCGGTCACCTCTTGTTCGCATTGATGGCAATTTTAGCAGTGGTCGTTACATTTCAGATGTATTACAACCCGTGGCTCTATCCTTCATTCGATCCCAGCGAAACCCTACATTTGAGCAGGATAATGCACGACCGCGTGTTGCAGGTCCTGTACGGGCCTTTTTGGATACAGAAAATGTTCGACTGCTGCCCTGGCCAGCACATTCTCCAGATGTCTCACCAATTGAAAACGTCTGGTCAACGATAGCCGAGCAACTGCCTCGTCACGATACGCCAGTCACTACACTTGATGAACTGTGGTATCGTGTTGAATATGCATGGGCAGCTGTACCTGTACGTGCCATCCAAGCTCTGTTTGACTCAATGCCCAGAAGTATCAAGGCCGTTATTACGGCCAGAGGTGATTGTTCTGGGTTCAGATTTCTCAGGATCTATGCCCCAAATTGCGTGAAAATGTACTCACATGTCAGTTCTAGTATAATATATTTGTCCAATGAATACCCATTTATCATCTGCATTTCTTCTTGGTGTAGCAATTTTAATGGGCAGTAGTGTATAACACGAGGAAACATTTTCTGTTCATCGGCTAAAATCAGAAATATGCTCGACTTATCGAAAGACAAATTAGGACTACGGACACGTGGAGTCTATAGCATCACTTGGAAATGTGGCAAACAACACATCGACCAGACGCAGCGGTGGCTTTCGCAAGGATGCTCAGGACATGTGAGAAGCGTTCCCCTCGGCCAAGAGGACATGTCTGCTGCCGCAGAGCACACCCTCAACTATGGTCATATGTTTGACTTTGGAAAGACCAAGGAGATGTACCGGGTGAAGGCGTCATGGGAATCGATCATGAAACAGGCAATGGGGATACGGGTCCACGTTGATGTTGTTAACCGATATAGTGGTTTCCAGCTGAGCTCCACATAGGACGTGACGGTTGCAAGAATACACCAATAGCGCTCTAATGTGAAGGCGACGATGGCAGCAGATGGAGCTGACAGGCAGGCCAGACGGTACGCACGGACCCTCCAGCGCCCCCGCTCGTCCGCGACACCCCATCCCAACGCTAGCGAATGGCAAAGCCGTTGCAGCCAAGAGCCAAGGTAGAGGAGCCTTTGGTCCAGCAGCTGGAGAGAGACGAAATGGACATGAAGCCGACACTTCGCCTGGAAATGACCATTAGGAAACTTGTCGAACCGTTGTCGCAAAATGAGGCCTTGATTCGGCTGATTACAAGAGAAAACTTATTTGGTCTACTCAGTTGTTTCACCAGATATAGCTATCATAAATTGCTACGAAAACGGGAAAACAAAGGCCATGACCAGAACAGAATTGCTGGACGACGGAATGCTGATAAATGGTACGACTTGAAACGTCGTGCCTGCTACACACGTCTCCTATCTGCGCTCACCAGTACGACTACTTGTCTGTACAAAACTATGTTGTATTGACCAGAGAGGCGCTAGAGGTGCTGCCAATCCAAAACCTGTCCTTCCTGAATAAAACCTTGCATTCGGAAGTCCGACGTTCGTCAGATGAACTTGTAGCCACGCAGAAAGGTTGAATCATGGCAGAGTAAATGGCATAGCATGGGCAGGAAAACCGTGATAGGCAACATCACAACATAACGACTACAAATATTACATCTCTGAGTGCTGCAATGGTTGTGAATGCGATTATTGTAATGTAATTCTGCTTCAAACGAAGGTCTGCACATCATTCACAACTACCTACAGGAAAGTTACCGACTCGATGTGTTCAGCTAGGCAGGGGTTCCATCCACTGGGTCCTCTTCGATAGCTCCCATCCTAAGGTCATACGCCGTGTAAGTACGTTCTTGCGAAGTCGCACTGCAAATTTCAGCTGTCCCCAAGCATCCTCAATCTAAACTTCCGATGACGGAATCTGTCACCTGAGGGATAGTAGGCCTAGACGGACTGATAATGGTTTCAACGTCGTCCGCCAACATACTAAACGAGTTTGAAAAGGAGTCAAATTGTGACCTTCCGAGTGACGGGCTGGTCCTCTCGGGCTATTGCAAAAGAAGTTGGACCTGTTGCATCAGTTGTGCAACGATGCTGGTATCAGTGGTCACGTAAACATTCTCACACCTGTGTATCTACATAGATACTCCATAAGCCACCATACGGTGCGTGGCAGAGAGAACCATGTACCACTACCAGTCTTTCTCTCCCTTGTTCCACTCGCAAATGGAGCGACGGAGAAACGACTGCTATATGCCTCCGAATAAGTTCTAACTTCTCGTATATTATCTAAGCAGTCCTTAACGTGCAATGTATGTTGGCTACTGTAGTATCTTTCGGCAATCTCTACATCTACATCTACGTGATTACTCTGCTATTCACATTTAAGTGCCTGGCAGAGGGTTTAATGAATCACCTGCAAGCAAATGTTTAGATCGCCAGCATGCACTAGCATTAGACGTCTTGACAGATTTTTCTCAGGTGGAACCCCTACGATTGTGTGTGTGTGTGTGTGTGTGTGTGTGTGTGTGTGTGTGTGTGTGTGTGTGTGTGTGTGTGTGTCAGCCTCTCTTTCATCTGTGACATGGTTGCAATTTCTGTTGCGCAGACCTCGCTGGCGTGATGTTAGCCCACTGGGTCCTGTCGACTGCTGAGGCAATTGTTACAGCTGCGCCGAGGAAGCACCGGACGAATGTGCATTATGCAAAAACTATATGCCATAGTGTTTTCAAAAAGTAATTTATAATATGCAGAATACACTAAAGCCCCAAACATTTGAATTTCTATTAACGATACACACATTCATCGGGACAGTGCGTGTGTAGTACTGTGGTTGGTGCTATGAAAGCAGGGAGCGGCTCATTCCTTCTCAATACACAAATTTTTCAGTGATGATGCTCCATATATCGCTGGCCGCTGTGGCCGAAAGGTTATAAGTGCTTCAGTCCGGAACCGCGCTGCTGTTACGGTTGCACGTTCGAATCCTACCTCGGGCATGGATGGGTGCGATGTCCTTAGGTTAGTTAGGTTTAAGTAGTTCTATGTCTAGGGGACTGATGACAGATGTTGAGTCCCATAGTGCTTGGAGCCATTTGAACCATTTTTTTGCTCCATGTATCGTTAAAGCGGGAGTTCACCTGACATGCCTTGCTCACGGTGTTCGTCGTGTCGCCGAAACTTCAGAAGGCAGTATAACGAGGTGGATCTTCTTGTTTTTTGGTATGAAGAAAGTGTTTGTCAAGTCATCAATTAGAACAGAAAAATTCCGTGAACTCCTTCCAAATTTGGTTTTATCTTCTCAGACAGTTTTACCTCGGTGGTGAACGTGGTTACAGCCTGTGTCATACTACGTGGAGCATTTCGGTAAAGTGGAAAATATCCTGAACGCAGAATATGCAGTCAGTATTACCACAGCCCAACAATGTTTTGCTAAAAACAGCACCCGAGGAAAGATACAGTACATCCATAATCGCTTCTTCCAAAAAATATGATATTTTATAACAGCCGGAAGCTCGAAATAATCCACTGGAACATTCACTGTCTCTGACAGGCGAAATTTTTGTAACATTGTCGTCAGAAAAACACGGGTTTACATAACTTGCGCTCGAGACACTGAATCACGTGCTAGAGACAAAATTGTGGGTACAAAACACCGTGTCAAACTTTTAAAAAGCTTTCTTGTGAAGAAAGAAATATTGAAGAGAAAGTGACCAAAAAAGAACTGTGGTGCTTTTCACATACACCCGTGACGTCATGTGATGCTTAAAGAACATTTGCACTATACGCATAATTCTTCACTGGTAGACACAGCAGTTTCACTCAGGAAAATCTCAGGATGGTTTTCCTTGTGTACTGCAACAATGCTCAATAAGGTAAAAGTTCTGTGAAATCACTTTGAGCCCCTCCTGCTCTCGTTTGAAGGAAACTGCTGAATGTTTCCTCCAGGCTACCCCTATAAAGATGATGGACACAGAAGGAATAGTTGAAGCAGTGTGAAACAACCCTAAAAATTCCAGAGGCTTTTATGCTAGTAGCAATAGTTTATTTGTTGCATAGTTTCGTACTTAGAGCAAGTACATGTGGATCGCCTGCAGAAAAATGCCCAATACTTTGCTCCTATTCTCTACCGTTCCGCTCTCTAACAGCTCTCCGGAACAACGAACACTTGCATGTAATTAGCTGATTACCTCCAGTTCTGCAATGATGCCGGCATTTTTTTTTTTACTTTATTGTTATTTTGACACCTGAACAAACAGGTAGGCTGGCAGCAGCACAATACGCCGCTCTTCAGCCGAAGAGAGTACAATGAGATAAACAGAGAAGAGACATCACTTAGAAAAACGGCGGGAAAAAACAGTAGACACATGAACATAAAAACACAAGAAGCCGTCCACACTCGATGACAATCCACACTACGAACTGTTGACACGACGCACAAACACTGAAGAATACGATGGCACTGGTGAACAATGGAGTGTGACGGTGAACACTGAACACTAAACATGACGGCACACACGATACACTGATGGCGGTGATCTCCGGCGTGCGAATGTCCACTGAGCGTGTGCGAGTCCGGGGACCTGCCAAAAGGGGAACAGGGGTGAGGTGGGGGAGAGGGGAGAAAAAAAAAGGATGCCAATGGCTTAGAAGACGGGGGCAGGAGGAGAGGGACAGGGGAGGGGAGGCCCGGGGGGAGGAGGGGGGAGAAAAGGAGGAGGGAGGGAAAAGGGAGAGAAGGGAGGGAGGGTGCCCAGAGGAGTAAGTACAGGAGGAGGGCGGGAGGATCAAAGTTGGTAGGAGGGGTAGATGGAGGGGAGGAGGGCATCATCAGGGAGAGGGAGCTGGCGGAAGCCACCTTGGGAGAGGGTAAGGAGGGTGGAGAGATGGAGACCGGGTGGGACGTGCGAATACAGGCGCGGCAGCGGGCGGGGGTGGGAGAGGATCGGGGAGACGAGCGGGTGAGGAGGATCGAGTTTGTGGGAGGTGTACAGGATCCGTATCCTTTCAAGGAAAAGGAGGAGGTGAGGGAAAGGGATGAGATCATACAGGATCCGTGTGGGGGAGGGGAGACGGATGCGATAGGCGAGGCGGAGAGCATGACGTTCAATGATTTGGAGGGATTTATAAAAGGTAGGGGGGGCGGAGATCCAAGCCGGATGGGCATAACAAAGGATAGGGCGGATGAGGGATTTATAGGTGTGGAGGATGGTGGAGGGGTCCAGACCCCACGTACGGCCGGAGAGAAGCTTAAGGAGACTGAGTCGGGAGCGTGCCTTGGCTTGGATTGTCCGGAGGTGGGCAGTCCAGGAGAGGCGACGGTCGAGGGTGACGCCAAGGTACTTAAGGGTGGGAGTGAGGGCGATAGGACGGCCATAGATGGTGAGATAGAAATCAAGGAGGCGGAAGGAAGGGGTGGTTTTGCCTACAATGATCGCCTGGGTTTTGGAGGGATTGACCTTGAGCAACCACTGGTTGCACCAAGCGGTGAACCGGTCAAGATGGGATTGGAGAAGGTGTTGGGAGCGCTGCAGGGTGGGGGCAAGGGCAAGGAATGCGGTGTCATCGGCAAACTGGAGGAGGTGGACGGGGGGTGACGGCGGCGGCATGTCCGCCGTGTACAAAAGGTACAGAAGGGGGGAGAGGACGGAGCCTTGGGGCACACCGGCAGAGGGGAAAAAGGTGTAGGAATCGGTGTGATGGATGGTGACATAGGAAGGACGACGGGAGAGAAAGGAGCCGATCAGACGGACGTAGTTAATGGGAAGGGCGAAGGTTTGGAGCTTGAAGAGGAGACTGGAATGCCATACGCGGTCATAGGCACGTTCGAGGTCCAGGGAGAGGAAGATTGCGGAGCGACGGGAATTAAGCTGTTCGGAAAGGAGATGAGTGAGGTGAAGGAGAAGATCGTCGGAAGAGAAGGACGGCCGAAAGCCACACTGGGTAACGGGAAGGAGGCGGTGCTGGCGGAGATGCTGGTGGATGCGTCGGGTGAGGATAGATTCCAGGACCTTGCTGAAGACCGAGGTAAGGCTGATGGGACGGTAGGAGGAGATGGCAGACGGCGGTTTGCCAGGTTTAAGGAACATGAGGATATGGGAGGTTTTCCACAGGTCGCGGTAGTAACCGGTGGACAGGACTACATTGTAGAGCCTGGCCAGGGTGGAGAGGAAAGAGACAGGAGCTTCACGAAGGTGACGGTAGGTGACACGATCGTGACCAGGAGCGGTGTTGCGTTTTGTGCGGAGTGTATCAATGAGATCCCGTGTAGTGATAGGGGCATTGAGTTCCGTGTGTGGAATGTTGTCCAAGTACTGGAAACCAGGAGCGAGGGGAGGGACAGAGGTGTCAGTTCGATCGCGGATATCCGGGAAGAGGGAGTAATCGAACTGGGGATCATCGGGGATGGAAAATACATAGGAGAGGTAGGAGGCAAAGTGGTTGGCCTTACTAAGCGTGTCAGGGAAGGGGTGATCATCATGGAGAAGAGGATAGTAGGGGGAGGGTTTAGTTCTGGTAAGGCGACGGAAGGCGGACCAGAACTTGGACGAGTTGATTGGGAGGGTAGCATTTAAACGGGTGCATGTCTGTCGCCAGTCCCGGCATTTCTTAGCCGCGAGCAAATTACGAATGTGTCGTTGGAGTTGCCGGTGGCGTCGTAGTGTGTCCGGGTCACGCGTGTAGAGGAAGGCATGGTAGAGATGGCGGGATTCACGGAGGAGGAGGACGGCCTGTAGGTGTAAGGTAGGACGGTGGGGGTGGATGGCGACAGTAGGGATGTGCGCCTCCACGGCCTCAGACAAGGTCTGCTGGAGAAAGGAGGCAGCATGGGTCACATCATCGGGGTGGTGGTAGGTGAAAGGGTGGCTGTCGACCTGGGTGGAGAGGGTATCCCGGTAGGCATTCCAGTTGGCACGGGAATAGTCATGGACGTACTTAGGGGGAGGGTCATTACGAGGGTCGGGTCGGGGGCGACGTCCATCTGAAATGGTGATGAGGACATGGAGATGGTCATTACCAATAGGCTCCAGGACATCCACCGTTATGCGACCAAGGAGGTTGGGGGAGGAGAGAATAACATCAGGAGTGGAGTTGGATTCGGGACGGGTGTGCTGGGGGATGGGGACGAGGTCGCCTTGAAGGGTGGAGAGGAACCGATGCCACCGCCGTACCTGGGCAGCAGAACGACTATGGATGTTGAGGTCGGCGGCGATCACGTAGGAGGAGAAGGTACGGTCGACGTGGGAGAGGAAGTCGAAGGGAAGAGGAGCGTTGGGGCGGACATAGATGGTGGCGCAGGTAATG
This sequence comes from Schistocerca serialis cubense, assembly GCF_023864345.2. NCBI lineage: Eukaryota > Metazoa > Arthropoda > Insecta > Orthoptera > Acrididae > Schistocerca > Schistocerca serialis. The sequence continues at coordinate 174,718,663 of NC_064640.1, read as the reverse complement.
GTAAGGCCGGGGAAGAAGAGACTAAGGATCAGGTGTTCGGTGGGGTTGGGAAGGAGAGGTTGGAGCCGAATGGGGATCTGGCGGCAGTGACCAATAGCAACTCCGCCACGCGCAATTGGGAGGGGATTATCGGAGCGGTGGAGGAGATAGGGCGAAGTGTGGATGGTGTGGTGGGGTTGGAGGAAGGTTTCATTAAGGAGGAAGGCATCCACGCGGTGGGTGGCAAGGGTGTGCAGGAAGAGGTTCTTGTTGGCGGGAAGGGAGCAGATGTTGTTGAAAAGGATACGTTGCTGTCGCACCATGACAGGGATTTAGACGAGGGTGTCAAGGCGGGAGAAGGTGAAATGAGCCTGGTTGTTTGAGTAGGTGGCGTACATCTTGAGTTGGAAGATGGAACGGGCGGCGAGGGAGATCTGCTGGAGGGTGTGGGGGCGCTGAAAGGGATGGACATTCTGGAGGACGATGGTGAGGAACCGGATGATGTCCTCAGTGGTGGGGGGGGGGGACGAAGGGAATTTCCAGGAGGGGTGGGGGTGTCCAGAGGACGGACAGGGATGGTGAGTTCAGGAGTGGTCGGAGGGGGTCGGGCTTTACACTTTTGGGAGTAGGTGGGATGGGGAAGATGGCAGGTATTACAGGAAGGAGGGGATTGGAGGTTGGGACACTGCCTGAGGAAGTGCGCTTGCCTACAATGCGGGCAGGTGGGGGCCTCGCGGCACTCAGCTGTGGGGTGCGCGTTATAGCGCAGACACCTCTGGCAGCGCAGGGATTGAGGAGGGGAATGGGAGGGGTCGACCCTGTAACGTTGGTTGAAGAGGAGGGCACCCTCCTTCAGGAGACGGTCAATGGAGGGGGCGTCCTCAGAGAAGACCCGCATAAGGCGGGTGGGGCCGGCCGAGTTGAAAATGCGGCGGACCGCCCGCACCTCCAGCATGGGATGTGCCGTGAGCTCCGCCAACACCTCCTCCTCCGTGATCAACAGACTGAGCCGAGTGATCACGGCGGTGAGGGTCGGCGGGCGACGTGGGGGTTGGGGTTGGCGGGTAGGAGATGGGGAAGGAGCAGGGGTGAGGGAGGCGTTGGGGCCAAAACGGGTGATGGGGAGGCGGGAGAGGATGGCAGTATGGAGGGTGGGGCTGGGGGAGGAGATGAGAATGGAATCCCGTCTGGGAGTGAGGAGAGAAGAAAGACCAGGGAAGTGTTGGCGGAGGAGGAGGGAGAGATTCCGGGCCTCAAGAAGGGAAGTATCGGGACAGGAGAGGAGGTATTTGTAGAAAGAGGGGGGGGGAGGAGGAGGAAGAGGCGGGGGGAGCAGGGCCAGGTGGGGAGACATCCATGGCACCCTGGGGGGGGAAGGAGGACGGGGCGGGGCCTTTTTGAGGGCGGAGGAGGTGGTGGTGCCACTAGGGCGCTTAACGGCGGCAGAAGGGCGGGTGGTGACAAGAGGGACGGGAGCTATAGGGAGGTGGTGGGAAGGAACAGGTCCCGGCGTGGATGCAGCAGTCGGCGCCGGAGACGGTGACGGTGACGGTGACGGTGACGGCGACGGCGAGAGCTGGGCATGGACAGTGGCCCGACGGGCCACCACCCTAGCCGGAGCTGCAGTGACAGGCTGGGGGAGTGGGGGGAAAGGATCAAAGCGAGAGGAGCGGGAGGAAGAAGCTGGAGAGGGGGCGACAAAGAGCGAGGGCGAAGGGAGAGTGAGAAGAGGTGGGATGGAAGGAGGGGGGTGGGACTGGGCACAGCACGTTATAGTGGTGGAGGCGGCAGAAGGGGAATGGTAAACTATGGCGGTGGTGGTAGCGGTGGTGGTGGTGGTGGGGATGGACATGACGTCAGGGAGAAAAAATAACGCACAGAACGAAAAGGAAAGGACACAAACAGGGGACAGACGAAAACAAAGACGGAGGAGGACGAGGACGGAGGAAGACTAAGACGGCCAAAGACCAGGGACGGACGGCGACGGCGGCGACCAGGGACGGACGGCGACGGCGGCGACCAGGCGGCGGCGGCGGCGGCGGCGGCGAGCACCGGCTGGCGGCGACCAGGCGGCGGTGGCGGCGGCGGCGGCGGCGAACAGATGGGCGGACGGACAGCAGGCAGCAGCGGTAGCGGCGGTGACGGACAGCGAGCAGGCAGGCGGACGGACGGACGAACAGCTACAGCAGAAAGCGGCGCGCAGGCAGGCAGACAGACAGACAGACAGACAGACGGACACAATCTTCGAAGACGGAGATTCCAACCTGAGAGTAGCCCAGGCTTTGCAATCTGACGCCTCCGAATGAGGGGATCCAACCTTCTGATGATGCCGGCACTTGTTGTTTGGTTCACTTATACCATATTTGTACAGTCACAATGAGTCGCATGACTACAGTACTATTCTGTATGCACCAGATTATTTCTCACGCTCGCTAATAATCTGGTAATTATAATCTTCTGAGAAAGCCCATTAGGTGCCTGATACCGAAAAAGGAATGAAGTTTCTTTTGTGCAATTGGCTGCGTCGATCAATGGAAACGTGTTGGTTCGACCAGGTAAATCACATTTTTGGTGCACTAGGGCAATGGTCGTCTCCACAAACGTCGTTATCTAGGTGAACGGCGGCTCAAAACGTGCAGCGCGCCACAGACGAAGATTGGTCGGAGCAGTAGCTGTTGGAGACATTCCCCTTCTCCTGTGGTAGTAATCGAAGACACGTTGACAGCTGCGAACCACTTGCATCCCTTCATTAGTGATATCTTCCCAGACGCTGATGTCATCTTTCAGCAGTATAATTGTCTGTGTCTCGGAGCCAGAACCGTACTACAATGGTTTGAGGAGCACCATAGTGAACTCCAGTTAACGTCTCGGCGACCGATTTCGCCTGATGTAAATCCTATGGAATTCATTTTGGTAGCTATCGGGCGCCATCATCGCGTACGCAGATCAGCTGCCCGTTATTTACTTCATAAATACGTGACCTGTGCGTAGACATCTAACGCCACATTCCTTCACAAACCTACCAACAAACTGTCGGATCCCTGACACGTAGAATCAGTGCTGTATTTCGTTCCTAAGACAAACAAACTGTTAAGCAGATGTTCATAATATTTTGGCTCATCAGTGTAGCATAACAGCATCAGTGGTTGATCTATAGATTTCAGCATGTCTGTTACTGTTCATTGATTTCTTTTTGCATGCATGTTTATTGTTTGTTCTGAGCGCCACAAATATCGTTGCCCAATGGCAACAGTGAAACAAACGTGTCAGCCACCGGTTTCACTGTTCTTTCCGAGACAATTACGTGCTATTCTTCCTGCGGTAACGATCTGATAACATTATCAGTCTCTTGTTTCTGACACCCTCCTCATAAAAAAGTTGGTAACGTATTGCATATACTAGCTATACCCGGCGAACTTCGTTCCGCCACTGACAATCTTTATATGTTATAGCTGAACCGGCAAACGTTGTTTTGCCATATAAACTATCTCTAGTCTATAAGAATAATGTGTACGTGCAACACAATGTATACGTGTAACACAATAGTCGTTGTTGGCGGGAGCTCGTGACACAAACAATAATAATGACCGAAAACTGTGTAGGAGTGAGAAAAGGCTTAGGGGGAAGTCCGGCAGTATCGGTCACTATTAGTTCTAGCGATTCTACGGTAGATCGTGCGGATTTAACAATTGCAGCTGATACACGGCTCGTTCAAAAATGGCTCTGAGCACTATGGGACTCAACTGCTGAGGTCATTAGTCCCCTAGAACTTTAAACTAGTTAAAACTAACTAACCTAAGGACATCACAAACATCCATGCCCGAGGCAGGATTCGAACCTGCGACCGTAGCGGTACACGGCTCGTCCATGAGCATACAAACATAGCGGCAATTTCGTGTCGAAACGTGTTCGCGAGCATTGTGAATAAGGCCAAGCGCACACGCATCGATTTTTATCGTACGTAAAAATATTGTACGATTAAATTCTTTTAGAGGAACAAAGTAGAGCATAGAAACTTCTTTGTTCCACTAAAAGAATTGGACCGTACGATATATTTCCGTACAAGAATCGATGCGTGTGCGCTAGGCCTAAATGGCGGTTTGGCGAATGACGCGTGCTACCTAGCTAAAATTCTCGGTCTAGTTACGTCGATTCAAAGAGGGACATTCGAGTCGTGGCTTTTGGTACGTTTTCTTCAATTACCTATCTATCTAATAGTGAAAGACTATCACCGGTAGACACCTCGCGGGGATAACTGATCAAGTGATAATTGATCAGTTATCGACCGGGGTTAAAATTATTAAATTACTAAAATCGCTATTAAAAATAGGGGTTGGTGGTAGAAGAGTGAAAATTTAGGGTTGTGTGTATTTTTTAATGTCACATCATAAATATATAAAAATAAAAATTTCTGTTCAAGAAACAAGAAAATTTTTTTTGGAGCGGACTACACTTATCACTTAGGGGTATGAAAAATAGATTACGACCGAGTCTCAGATCTACCGAATATACATGTAAAATTTCATCAGAATTGATCGAGCCGTTTCGGGGGAGTATGGCAACTAACACTGTGACACGAGAATTTTATATATAAGGATTTTCCAGACCCGTTGTCCTACCATATCTACTAGCGTATTATTGATTTCGCTCATCTGCATTACAAACTCGGCTTCACCACGTGAAATTGCTACTTTTCTCTTCCGTCAATTGAACAATGACTTCATAATTCCTTTTGCTTCTTATCGCAGTACACCGCTTAACTGTCTCTTCCCCGGTAAGGAAACCTTTTAGATTTCTGTGGGGTTGTTTGCGTTCCTTATCTCGTTTCATAATGTAAGACTGCCTTTAACTTAGTAAAAAATAGAGGGGCGTTAATGATATCCTATCATAGTGTTCCATAGGGTAGTGTAACGATCATGTGTGGGCATGTTAGTGTGAGCCTGAGCAGCGTAGTGCAGGATCGCTTACGTCAGTAGAGCGCGGGATATTGTCAATGTAATAAGGCCAGCACAATGTTAGAACAAAGCAGCTTAGGTTGCTGAAACTGCGAACTAATCAGTAATACACCGACTAATACAGCGAAAGGCAAGGCAGATTTCCACGCTGATAGTGGCAGTAGCGCTTTCAGATACGTAACTGATAGTGGCGCATATGCACAACAAGCACGCCACTGCTGGTTATATGTATTGGTAAGTTTTGCTGTAGAATTGTTAGGTAATGGTAAAGAACAGTATGTGGTCCCTGTAAGCGGTATGCAGTGTAATTTACTCGGACATTCTGCGGAATGCATGGAGTCAGTGCCTTTTATCTGTTATAAATGGTTAAAATGGCTCTGAGCACTATGGGACTTAACATCTGTGGTCATCAGTCTCCTAGAACTTAGAACTACTTAAACCTAAATAACCTAAGGACATCACACACATCCATGCCCGAGGCAGGATTCGAACCTGCGACCGTCGCAGTCGCGCGGTTCCGGATTGAGCGCCTAGAACCGCGACACCACCGCGGCCGGCTATCTGTTATACATGCTGTCGGTATGGTCACATGAGAATGCAGTGTAGAGAGTCTAGATGACTCAGGATACAATATTAAGACTAATCTGTAGTTATGTTTCCGAGTTATAATTTACTTTTGTATTATTGTGCGTAATGAAGAGTGTCGCAATGGCAGAGTCAGAGACGAAAAGTTTGCAAGAGCCGGAAGAAGTACTGACACTGATAGAAAAAGTAGCGAAGGTGACAGCGGATTATACGCAGCTATCTGGGCAGTTGGCCGTTAAAAGATGAACTGTCCTTCAGGTACTGCAGCATGAGCTGAAGTCAGATGCTACAGGATAGATTGTTCCCTTTTCTGGAAAACCATTAGAGGATGTATGATCGTTCTTAGAAAACTTTAAAACATCAAAACAGGTGGTTGGATGCCTATTACATTGTAAAGTTTTAAAGGCGCTAAGTGCCAGTTTTTCTAAAAAATTGATATTGCCGTATAATTGATTGATGTTGCAATGCATGTTCCCTGCTAAAAGTGCTATGTCATCTATCTGCTGCAAGTAGTTGAAACGATTATTCACAGATGGCTCTTGATGTATGTCCATGCTGCTTGGAAGTTGTAGGTCTATGTGCATGCCATGTAGCTTGCTCTTCTAATAGCAATATTGATATGATTTCTGACCCTAAAGGGGAGATTATGAGCCACATAAAACAACAACACAACTGAAGACATACTGATAAAGGGTATCGGAACTACAGACTTCTTGAGAAGCCAGAAAAGAAGTTAACGTCAGCTGAGGTAAGTTGGCGAATAGGCTAATATTAATTCGTACATCTGAAACCCGTCAAATAATGGTTATACGATATCCATTTTTTTACATTCAGAATTAATTAATGCAAACTAGATTAAAAACATTGGTTTGTCCCTTATTACAAATTTAATTCATGAAAGTGCTTGTCAACTTACGTATAATTACAACCTTTTTGACTTTCAGGTTTTGTGCATCTGCCGGCTGCAAGGACATAACTTTTAATACGAAGAACGCTCTCTTTCATGCACTTCACAATCAAGGTATGAAAAGTAAAGGTATCTATTTATTTATCTCATTGAATGTGTTGTCAGCAGCAAGATGTCGACATAGCTCATTTACTGATCCTACAGAGGGTGGAAAACAATGTTCAATAAGCTTCAGTGTTCCAGATGAAAATGGAAAACACCGCAGGGTATGCAAGATAACTTTTGTGGACAGTTTTGGAATTATTTCAAAGCATATTGGAACCATGTTGAAGAGGAGAAAAGAAGGAAAACTTGTATACAAAGATATGAGAGAGGAAGAATCCATTGCGGTTTCTTGCCATCCGGTAGGGAAGAAGTTGATGAACATGTTAATTGTATACCTAGGGAGCTAAGTTATTGTAATAGGCTGAAATCGCAGGAGTATTTAAGTTGTGATTTTATTAATTGGTTGATCTGTGGGAGGAGACCGAACAGCAAGGTGGTCAGTACCATCGGACTAGGGAAGGATGGGAAGTAAATCAGACGTGCCCTTTCAGAGGAACCATTCTGGCATTTGCCTGAAGCGATTTAGGGAAATTACGGAAAATCTAAATCAGGATGGCTGGAGAGAGGTTGGAACGTCGTCCTCCCGTATACGAGTCCAGTGTGCTAACCACAGCGCCACCTCGCTCCGTAGTCATGATTTAAATACGCATAGGCTGTGGAAGGCATTCCTGATCAAATGCCCTAGTAGTAAGGTGAAACATAGGTTTTGCCGCCAGTTTTCTGTAATGTCTTTCCTCAACTTGCCTTTCGGAAACCTCGTGTAGGCCGCTGCGTGTAGGCATGAAGACGAAGAGACGAAGCTGAAGCTGCTTCAGCAAAATTAAAATTGGAACAACACCGTAGAAAAGTTGAAAGCCTTCAGTTCTGTAAAAAGTATCAGTATTACCTCAACATTACCTGACAGTGTCATGTGCAAAATAACCACGGACTTACAGAAAGTGTTCCAGCTACCTTAACCCACACATTCAAATATGTATTACTCTCGAAAACTAAATTTATACAACTCAGGCACTTATGTTTGTGATACTGTAGATGAGTTTACGTGTGTTTCTCTTGAGGGAGAGCCATTTCGAGGTGGACACTAGGTCGCACTTGTCCGCTTCGTTGTTAGTCACCCTTATAGTCCTGTAACAACATAAAAAAAGGAATGTGTGTTTGGAGCGATAACTGTTGTGTGCAACTAAAAAAGTTATTCATCTGCGTGTTTAGGTTAGTAAAGGACTGTTTAAAAGAACCGATCACAAGTTCTTAATGATAGGGCACAGTTTCACTTCCTACGACCGGGATTTTGCTCTGATCGAGAAGCGCCGGAAAAAATCAATGTGTCAAGTTCCAGTTGACGGTTTCTCTGCTATCAAAGAGCCAGGCCTACAAGGTCTTTTGAGACCACAGAAATGAACATGTTTTGACTTCGATAAGGCATCTGCAAGTGTTATTGGCACTGAAAAGTTGAAGAGATGAGAATTAGTATGACAGAGTAGATGGTGACAGTCCTGGTGTTGTGATATACAAGAAAACACTCAGTGAACTGGAAATGTGGTCACACTGTAAGGTTTTCAAAGAAGGTCGTAGTGTGTGGGACATGCTATCCACTGAGTACGATTTGCTGAGCGATGAACAAGTGATTGACTACCTTGATGAAGGGGACAAGCAGTTTCATCTTGACTTGTCTGAAAAACAAGTGTCACATTTTGTGTCATAGATTTCTAGTTTGATTGTTTTCAGTATCACAAAATATGATAAGTTATGCTATATCCTGGTGTTTGATAAGGTAACTGAATTTTTTTAAACATCTCCTTGCACATTTTTTCAGGTTACATTAAGTATTTAGTACATAACTACAGTATTATGGTAGTCCGTCCTGTTCCATTTATGAGGACAATTTTGCAAAATGAAATTTATTAGCACTAAGTGTAACAAAACTATCTCTTTGCATATTACTGAGTACTTTGGTATGTAACTTATTATAGAAGTTTGATAGCATAGATCTTTTTCTGTAGTATTTATGTATTTCCTAAATAAATAAAAACCAATGTTATGGCGTTTACATCCTTTAGAACTTCCATTGTACAGTTTTAGCGCGTAGCAAAACAGCGACTAATTGGAGGAGCAAAAATGTGCGTGAGATATATGGAAGCATTAAAAAATGCAGCAAACTGAACAGTAAGAGAAAGGACTTTTGCGGAGATATAACAACAAAATACTGCAAGGTATTCTGGAGAATAGTTGAGCACTATTCTGAAGAGGCATGAGGAAACAGTAGAAAATTTTGTGGTTAGGATAAGGAAATGTAATGAACACACGTGAGAAATAGGGCACCGTGATGCAGCAAACGCAGTTTTGTTGCAAAAAGCTGAGCAACATGTGGGATTGTCGCCGGACACGTCCAGGAGGGAGTGTACAGGCACAGTAAACGATGTGTATTCTGCTATTAGGTTAGCGATGGAGCCGCGCGGAATGGCCTCGAGGTTAGTGGCACCATGCCACGGATAGCGCGGCCCCTCCCGCCGGAGGTTCGAGTTGTCCCTCGGGCATGGGTGTGTGTCTTGTTCTTAGCATAAGTTAGTTTAAGTAGTGTGTAAGTCTAGGGACCGATAATCTCAGCAGTTTTGTCCCTTAGGAATTCACACACAGATTTAGCGATGTAGTGAGAATAAATTGATGTCATCAAGGGTGCGAATAGACGTGGGGTTGTAAGGGTGGCAGCCAGTCAAGGAATACTTTAAGGAATCGGTTTAAAAGAATTATTTCAAATGCCGCAGTCAAATCTTTACAAATTCTCTCTCAGAGCAACTTCGGCTGTGCCTACGTGACACACGTTACCTGGCCTTCAAAACCGAGGCAGTGCTGTCCGGTTAAAGTAGCTGACAAGACACGCCCTCAGCCCTCTGCAGAAACCTTTGGCGAATTTATGCCATCGGTTGTAGCCAATTTTGTGTGTGTAGGCAGGGCACGTGTGTGGACTCTGGAGGGTTCTGCAGAGCATAACACAGCGTCTGGCTCTGTGCCCCACGATTGGCCACCAACAGAACTTAACATGAACCGGCATCTGTCTCGTTGCACACTTTATTTAGTTGTTCGCCCTGCTAGACTGTCCTACACCTTATAACTTCCTCCATTGGGCACCTCTTGTATCCCGTACACTGGAATAAGTTCTCTTTATTTGACCTAATTTCCTGTTTTATAATTGAACACCACCCTGGACACGTACACGGTAAGTCCTGACCGCTCGACCTCCTGCATATTGCCGTCAGGAGCGTGGTAGAGTTCAACGAGCCGAGCCTGGGTGCTACAAGGCGCTGGCTATGCTAGCAGCCAGACGCTTTGTTCGCACATGCGAGCGCCCGGGTAAGTTGTACTGCGTCGCCTCGCTGCGTACAGCAGCACAGATGGAGTCAGACGGAGAACAGCGCCTAACACATGTACACTGAGCCGCGTCGTGCAGCTCAGCGCCGCATGTTCGTGTGCATGCGCACAGGCCCCATTTGACAGTCGCAGGTGGCCCAGCTTCCCCGTCGCTGCTTGCCAAGCCTGTGCCGCTCCCTTAGCTCATCAAGTGCAAGGACGCGCTATCTAAAGTTGGCGCGGCTTGCCTACCGCCGCCTCCGCACGCCTGTGTCGCCCACTGACGCGGCCAGTCCGTTGCCTAGCCGCAGAGCTGCTACGCGGGTATCACGCGAATGCGGCCCCTGCGCGCCGCCTGCCCCCCCCCCCCCCCCCCGGCCCCTCCCCCCATAGTCACAGCCGTCGCCGCTGCAGCATTCGACCCGTCGCGACGCTGCGATTGTACTGTAAATGTTGCATATATACTAAGCCACTGCAGATACTTGTTCAGTGGAGAACGTAGGGAGCGAATGGGTACTCTCCGTGAACTATAGTCTTAAATAAACAAGTACTGTAACTTTACAGCTCAGTTTTCGTGTCACATGCTATTATTTTGAGTCCTACTTCCTAGAATGAAAAAGATGTGAGTCAGAACTATTTTCTTTGGAGGCCACACCACAACTTATGTCAGACTCAAATACACTACTGGCCATTAAAATTTCTACACCACGAAGATGACGTGCTACAGACGTCAAATTTAACCGACAGGAAGAAGAAGCTGTGATATGCAAATGATTAGCTTTTCAGAGCATTCACACAAGGTTGGCGCCGGCGGCGACACCTACAACGTGCTGACATGAGGAGAGTTTCCAACCGATTTCTCATACACAAACAGCAGTTGACCGTCGTTGCCTGGTGAAACGTTGTTGTGATGCCTCGTGTAAGGAGGGAAAAGCGTACCATCACTTTTCCGACTTTGATAAAGGTCAGATTGTCGCCTATCGCGATTGCGGTTTATCGTATCGCGACACTGCTGCTCGCGTTGGTCGAGATCCAATGACTGTGAGCAGAATATGGAATCGGTGGGTTCAGGAGGGTAATACGGAACGCCGTGTTGGATCCCAACGGCAGTCGAGATGACAGGCATCTTATCCGCATGGCTGTAACAGATCGTGCAGCCACGTCTCGATCCCTGAGTCAACTGATGGGGACGTTTGCAAGACAACAACCATCTGCACGAACAGTTCGACGACGTTTGCAGCAGCATGGACTATCAGCTCGGAGACCATGGCTGCGGTTACCCTTGACGTTGCATCAGAGACAGGAGCGCCTGCGATGGTGTACTCAACGACGAACCTGGGTGCACGAATGGCAAAATGTCATTTTTTCGGATGAATCCAGGTTCTGTTTATAGCGTCATGATGGTCGCATCCGTGTTTGGTGACATCGCGGTGAACGCACATTGGAAGCGTGTATTCGTCACCGCCATACTGGCGTATCCCCCGGCGTGATCGTATGGGGTGCCATTGGTTACACGTCTCGGTCACCTCTTGTTCGCATTGACGGCTCTTTGAACAGTGGACGTTACATTTCAGATGTATTACGACCCGTGGCTCTACCCTTCATTCGATCCCTGCGAAACCCTACATTTCAGCAGGATAATGCACGACTGCATGTTGCTGGTCCTGTACGGGCCTTTCTGGATACAGAAAATGTTTGACTGCTGCCCTGGCCACCACATTTTCCAGATCTCTCACCAATTGAAAATGTCTGGTCAGTGTCGGCCGAGCAACTGGCTCGTCACAATACGCCAGTCACTACTCTTGATGAACTGTGGTATCATGTTGAAGCTGCATGGGCAGCTGTACCTGTACACGCCATCCAAGCTCTTTTTGACTCAATGCCCAGGCGTATCAAGGCCGTTATTACGGCCAGAGGTGGTTGTTCTGGATACTGTTTTCTCAGGATCTATGCACCCAAACTGCGTGTAAATGTAATCACATGTCAGTTCTAGTATAATATTTTTTTTCCAATGAATACCCGTTTATCATCTGCATTTCTTCTTGGTGTAGCAATTTTAATGGCCAGTAGTGTATGCTTAGTTAGATAATTTTCCTGGACGCTGAGATAGTAGTCTGTGGTCGTGTGCCCTATTAGTGTTACTGCTTGTATGGGTTACTTCCTCTTAGTACTTAGACGTACACTGCATGGAGTTAAAGTCTGCATCGTATGCAGTTATTGCTTTCTGTTTCGAGATGCCTTTACGCAGAAGGACAATTTGAACTTTAAATTTTTGTGAATATAGTTACGGTGAGGTATGTTGAATGTGTAATTGTTCCTAGGTAGGCACTTCCGATGTACGAGTATGTTGGTTGCGTAGTTAACGCCTGTGTAATTTAGGAACATACTTACGTTGGAGCTGAGTGCTGCAGTGGACTTCTTGTTCTTGTTTTAAACTCTGTTGTTGAAGTATTTCATGCTCAAGTGTTGTGATGAGAAGTTTCTGTAGGTATATTTTTGAGTTTTCGGTTCAAATGGTTCAAATGGCTCTGAGCACTATGCGACTTAACTTCTGAGGTCATCAGTCGCCTAGAACTTAGAACTAATTAAACTTAATTAACCTAAGGACATCACACACATCCATGCCCGAGGCAGGATTCGAACCCGCAACCTTAGCGGTCGCTCGGTTCCAGACTGTAGCGCCTAGAACCGCACGGCCACTCCGGCCGGCTGAGTTTTCGGTTAATCTACAGGGATTTAGAAGTAGCCTACTGTGTCTGATAAGCACAAAGTCTCCCAGCCGTTCACAGTATTTTCTTCTGTTTCACTTTCCTGCCACGATCCACCCTATTTTCTATCTGATTTTATGAAAGTACTATTACAGCACACCGATGAGAGTAGACTCTTGACACCTTTCTCCACAGACGTGAGAGTATTATGGACCATACAAACCCCTTCTGCTCGAAAACCGTGTCTGCAAGGTCGCTGAAGTAATCGATGCGCTAAAATCTAAATCCTTGTACCTTGATGGGAGAGTGTTTTTATTGCAAGACCAGGCATAGACGTGATATCAGCGTCTAGGTTTGTAAGGAAAGCAGCAAACCTTTAGATTCTGAGCATCCTGGTATTGTCTGTCGGATTACTAGTGGTATTAGGCTACCTGACACCCCAAGTGCGTACACAGTCGTAATTACACGATTAGCACTTGTGTCGCCAAAAACCACTGGGACGCTGTCCGACACGCCGGATTGTGGAACGAAAGCATTTAAATTTCTCAGTTTTCTCTTTCTCTTCTTCCTGCGTTTCTCTACGTTTTCCTCTTCATTTATTCTTTAACATTCTTTGTATGCTTTCTTTATGAAGATGATTGTCTTCTAGATCACAGGGACAGTACTTATTTAATGTTTCCAATTAATGAAAGGAAAAATATATCTTCTGTTTGGAAATGAGACTCGTCTTCTATCCGTGATTGTATTGAAATATCATTTTAGTTTCCAAGTGCTTTATGAATTTAGCTGTGTGACGTACACGTTCTTGGAAACGTTACTTTTGTATTAGAAGAGAGAGAGACAGAGATAAATACTGTGTGTGTGTGTGTGTGTGTGTGAGAGAGAGAGAGAGAGAGAGAGAGAGAGAGAGAGAGGCGTTGGATTTGTACAGTGCAGTGCAGCGAGCCGGGCGAGGCAACGTGAGACGTCAGCGGTGACCGGTCACGCTTGATTATCCGTGTGTCCGGAATCCGGACAACAGACATGGGGCGAGTACGTGACCGAACCGAGTCGTGTGGGGCCGGACACGAGCTGCTCGGTCCCTCCGTCAACAGGCGCGCCGTGACCGGTCAAACATTGAGCATTGGTTCAAATGGATCTGAGCACTATGGGAATTAACTTCTGAGGTCATCAATCCCCTAGAACTTAGAACTACTTAAACCTGAATGAGATTTTCACTCTGCAGCGGAGTGTGCGCTGGTATGAAGCTTCCTGGCAGATTAAAACTGTGTGCCGGACCGAGACTCGAACACGGGACCTTTGCCTTTTGCGGGCAAGTGCTCTACCAACTGAGGTACCCAAGCACGACTCACGCCCCGTACTCACAGCTTCACTTCTGCCAGTACCTCGTCTCCTACATTCCAAACTTTACAGAAGCTCCCCTGCGAACCTTGCAGAACTAGCACTCCTGAAAGAACGGATATTGCGGAGACATGGCTTAGCCACAGCCTTGGGGATGTTTCCAGAATAAGATTTTCACTCTGCAGCGGAGTGTGCGCTGATATGAAACTTCCTGGCAGATCTCATTCTGGAAACATCCCCAAGGCTGTGGCTAAGCCATGTCTCCGCAATATCCTTTCTTTCAGGAGTGCTAGTTCTGCAAGGTTCGTAGGAGAGCTTCTGTAAAGTTTGGAAGGTAGGAGACGAAGTACTGGCAGAAGTAAAGCTGTGAGGATGGGGCGTGAGTCGTGCTTGGATAGCTCAGTTGGTAGAGCACTTGCCCGCGACAGGCAAAGGTCCCGAGTTCGAGTCTCAGTCCGGCACACAGTTTTGATCTGCCAGGAAGTTACTTAAACCTAACTAACCTAAGGACATCACACACATCCATGCCCGAGGCAGGATTCTGGCCTGCGACCGTAGCGGTCACGCGGTTCCAAACTGAAGCGCTTAGAACCGCACGGCCACACCGGCCGGCCATTGAGCATTGCAGCACTCTAATTGGTGCCGACAGGACATAAACGCCCTTGTTTCGCCCTGGAGGAAGGCCATAGAACAGAATGGAGATTACGTAGGAAAACAGGGTGTAGAGATAAAACACCATTCTTTCGTGAGTGTAATTCCCTCTATGTTCAGTAAAGAATTGTTGAAGAAAAAAATGCAGTTCATTACTTTCTGGGCAACCCCCGTACTATTTACTTAACTAATGAAATCTGATAAACTGTAATACATGTAACTTCCTTCCTACTTACACTATATTAAAAAAAAAAAGTGGTGGTTATCCTCCCAAGTCCACTCAGTTGATCGAGCTTTTCCCTCCTCGTGTTCAGAGCCTACAGCTAGCTGACATGCACTTAGGATTTCTCGCACTCTGAGGTCTACCAATAACCGCACCTCAAAGGCGCCGCCACCTACTGCCTACTGACACCCCCGCAAAGCTCGTCCAGCCCAACATGGCCGCCCACTCCGTTCAAAGTAGGCTCTCTTGGCTGTCACAGCACTCGCGAATTGGCTCCTAGCGTCACAACAGGACACGTTCGCACGCCAGCGTCTGTTGTCAAAGTTTGCTCGTAGCCATTTCTCGGTGGTACCTCATCAAGAAGTAGTTGAAAACTGCGTAAGGATGGTAGCCAATGATGAAAAATGCCAGGACCACAGCAATCAGGATCAGCAGGCCGATTAATGAGTGCAACGCGGCTCAAAGAAAGGTGGTGTATGCCATAAAAGAACGGCCGTGGAGTCATAAGTCCTTGTGAAAAATGTTGTAGCGGACGGCCAAATGTTGTTATAACGCAAAAGAAGAATAAATATTCTGCATGTTGGGTAACTGAGTATCTTGATCGATAATGAGTCGCTAAGAGAGGCATCTGTTTTCATAAAAAAAGTTCCAAATTCTGTTTCCAAATCGCTTTTCTTTTTTTCCATTTGCCTGGTTTCTGATCTTCTGATCATTTGTACAGTTACTTAAAGTTCACTGTAACAGAAATGCGGATTTAGAATTGTGCGTAAGCAATCTCAAATATATCTAATGGATTTTCGAAATAATAAATAATAAACGATTGTGAATAGTGAGAAGTAACACTTTGGTTTCTGCAAATGAACTTAGCTTTTTGAAAATTAGAATCTGTGAGAAGTGAACATTATTTCACCGTAGATACCTGCCTGCTTGTATACAGCTTATCATAATGAACTTCCCGTTCCATATTCGACAGGTAACTCTGTAACTCTAACACATGATGTGAAGCTGGGCATCTTGCCTGAAACCGGTCATTTCGAAATAAAAGAAAGTAATCTGGAGACTGAATTTGGACGCCTTTTTATAAGTAACGATCACGGTAACTACATGAAGATGAATGCGTCTAGCTCTGATAACCCATTTTCATGTTTCTGTTTAAGTAATGATAAGATATTGAAGAAGGTTCTTAAGTATTTAGATTGGGTACACACATGTGAGTAAAATGTTTGATGTCGTATGTAGCAATAATGTAACAAAATGATATTCTACTAATGATTACCACGAAAGAACTCTGTTTAGATAGAATGTTCCGAAATCTGAGTTTATTGTTTGGTAAACTGAATTTAAAATACGTCATGCTTTTATGTTACTTTTTATTATTTGATCATCGTGTTAAAAAGGGTAATGGGTAAAGGTAAAGGTATTACGAGAGCAAAGGAATGAAATGATAAAATGGTGTAGATGATAAGAAACTTAAGTTCATTATGATTTTTAAATTTCTGTAAAATTTTATAATCTCTTTGTTTTTGGTAAATATTCAACGATTATTTGATGAAAAACGAGAAGTTTTTATTTCGAACAGGTTTTGAAGAGATGTTATATGTACACTGTGCAACGAAATTAAACGATCACTTCTTCGAAACCCCGTAATTATTTCCCATTGCAACGTATACGTTTGAAATTTGCGACAAAGGTGCCTACAAACTTTCTATACAAAGACGCAAAATCCTGCCTCCCTGCGACGTCACCCTCGGACTCGGCGGCGCTTCAAACAACGAGGTGTCGATATATGCGAGAAACAGGCTAGAAAGTAGGTTAATGATGTCATACTGGCACTAAATTTTACCTAGAATCTGCCAAACCCCACCGTGGACGTGCCACACAATGGGAATGTCGTCGCCTCCTTCTTTTGATGTCTCCACGGTGGAGGTTAGAACTAGGACGTCCAGCTTTGAAATCACACCGTTGTCTTATGTGTGGCCGGTGAAAACTTTTCAGACCTTCAGCCGCTCAGAACTGACGCGAAAAAGCCTCAGAGTATGGCATAAAGGGTGTCAATGAAACCAACCCTTCCCTTGAGGCGTTGATTCTCACACATTTTGCGGTCGAAAACGATGGTTCGCAGTGCAGGGAGCACAGGCGAACGTTCTTGACAATCTTTGACGCTGCTGACGCCCCATGGACGCTTTAACTCTTCTCTGCGGACATCGTGGGTCAGCAACTCCACTGAACGTGATCACATCCCTTTGGAGTGCAGTGCGATCGCAATTTTGGTCTAGAGTAGAGTGTGGAATGACAGAAGGGTGCGTCACTGAAACACACGTTAATAAAGCAACAAGGGTTCCCTATACGACACCCAAGTTCGGCAATATTGTCAGTGCCGCCCACACATGTTTGATGAGCGCTTTAAACCTGTAGCTTGTAACGGGTCAACATCCTCTAGCATTATCTTCACTCAACAGTAGTTGTCAATACCAGTATTATTTTTCGAATTTAGGACAGGTCAATATTATCTCAGTTGTTTTTCTAAAACTTTCATATAATTCTATACACAGTATGTTATAGTTCAAGTTAAGATTTATGAAAAGGAGTCACTTTATCAAATGTTTTAGTTTCGACGTTATAATTGATAAGTACATCTTCATCTACATGACTACTCTGCAATTCACATTTAAGTGCTTGGCAGAGGGTTCATCGAACCACAATCATACTATCTCTCGACCATTCCACTCCCGAACAGTGCGCGGGAAAAACGAACACCTAAACCTTTCTGTTCGAGCTCTGATTTCTCTTATTTTATTTTGATGATCATTCCTACCTATGTAGGTTGGGCTCAACAAAATATTTTCGCATTCGAAAGAGAAAGTTGGTGACTGAAATTTCGTGAATAGATCTCGCCGTGACGAAGAACGCCTTTGCTTTAATGACTTCCATTCCAATTCGCGTATTATATCTCCCACACTCTCTCCCCATTACGTGATAATACAAAACGAGCTGACCTTTTTTGCACCCTTTCGATGTCCTCCGACAATCCCACCTGGTAAGGATCCCACACCGCGCAGCAATATTCTAACAGAGGACGAACGAGTGCAGTGTAAGCTGTCTCTTTAGTGGACTTGTTGCATCTTCTAAGTGTCCTGCCAATGAAACGCAACCTTTGGCTCGCCTTCCCCACAATATTATCTATGTGGTCTTTCCAACTGAAGTTGTTCGTAATTGTAACAGCCAGGTACTTAGATGAATTGACAGCCTTGAGAATTGTACTATTTATCGAGTAATCGAATTCCAACGGATTTCTTTTGGAACTCATGTGGATCACCTCACAGTTTTAGTTATATAGCGTCAACTGCCACCTGCCACACCATACAGCAATCTTTTCTAAATCGCTTTACAACTGATACTGGTCTTCGGATGACCTTACTAGACGGTAAATTACAGCATCATCTGCGAACAACCTAAGAGAACTGCTCAGATTGTCACCCAGGTCATTTATATAGATCAGGACAGCAGATTACCATGCTGATTACGTATCAATAGATCGTTCCATTCGAGGTGATTCATAACGTTTGAATACAGTATATGCTCCAAAACCCTACTGCAAACCAACGTCAACGATATAGGTCTGTAGTTCGATGGATTACTCCTAATACCCTTCTTAAACACTGGTGCGACCTGCGCAATTTTTCAATCTGCAGGTACAGATCTATCGGTGAGCGAGCCGTTGTATATGATTGCTAAGTAGGGAGCTATTGTATCAGCGTAATCTGAAAGGAACCTAATCGGTATACAATCTGGACCTGAAGACTTGCCCCTATCAAGCGATTTGAGTTGCTTCGCAACCCCTAAGGTATCTACTTCTAAGAAACTCATGCTAGCAGCTGTTCGTGTTTCAAATTCTGGAATATTCCATTCGTCTTCCCTGGTGAAGGAATTTCGGAAAACTGCGTTCAATAACTCCGCTTTAGCGGCACAGCCGTCGGTAACAGTACCATCGGCACTGCGCAGCGAAGGTATTGAGTGCGTCTTGCCGCTTGTGTACTTTACATATGACCAGAATTTCTTCGGATTTTCTACCAAATTTCGAGACAATGTTTCGTTGTGGAACCTATTAAAGGCATCTCGCATAGAAGTCCGTGCCAAATTTCACGCGTCTGTAAATTTTAGCCAATCTTCGGGATTTGGCGTTCTTCTTAACTTCGCATGCTTTTTCCGTTGCCTCTGCAACAGCGTTCGGACCTGTTTTGTGTACCACGGGGGATCAGTTTCATCTCTTATCAATTTATGAGGTATGAATCTCTCAATTGCTGTTGCTACTACGTCTTTGAATTTGAGGAAACGTCTCGTCTACATTTGCATAGTCAGTTCGGAAGGAATGGAGATTGTCTCTTAGGAAGGCTTCTAGTGACACTTTATCCGCTTTTTTAAATAAAATTATTTTGCGTTTGTTTCTGGTGGATTTGGAAGAAACGGTATTGAGCCTAGCTACAACGACCTTGTGATCACTAATCCCTGTATGAGTCATGATGCTCTCTATCAGCTCTGGATTGTTTGTGGCTAAGAGGTCAAGTGTGTTTCCGCAACCATTTACAATTCGCGTGGGTTCGTGGACTAACTGCTCGAAATAATTTTCGGAGAAAGCATTTAGGACAATCTCGGAAGATGTTTTCTGCCTACCACCGGTTTTGAACAAGTATTTTTGCCAGCATATCGAGGGAAGGTTGAAGTCCCCACCAACTATAACCGTATGAGTGGGGTATTTATTTGTTAAGAGACTCAGATTTTCTCTGAACTGTTCAGCAACTATATCATCGGAGTCTGGGGGTCGGTAGAAGGAGCCAATTGTTAACTTGGTTCGGCTGTTAAGTATAACCTCCACCCATACCAATTCGCACGGAGTATCTACTTCGACTTCACTACAAGGTAAACCACTACTGACAGACACAAACACTCCACCACCAATTCTGCCTAATCTATCTTTCCTGAATACCGTCTGAGACTTCGTAAAAATTTCTGCAGAACTTATTTCAGGTTTTAGCCAGCTTTCTGTACCTATAACGATTTCAGCTTCTGTGCTTTCTATTAGCGCTTGAAGCCCAGGGACTTTCCCAGCACAACTACAATTTACAACTACAGTTCCGACTGTTCCTTGATCCAAGCACGTCCTGTAATTGCCTTGCACCCTTTGAGATTGCAGCCCACCCCGCACTTTCCCGAGGCCTTCTAACCTAAAAAACCGCCCAGTCCACGCCACACAGCCTCCGCTACTCGTGTAGCCGCCAGCTGAGTGTAGTGAACTCCTGACCTATTCAGCGGAACCCGAAACCCCACCACCGAATGGCGCAAGTCAAGGAATCTGCAGCCAACACGGTCACAAAATTGTCTGAGCCTCTGATTCAGAGCCTCCACCCGGCTCTGCACCAAAGGTCCGCAGTCGGTTCTGTCAACGATGCTGCAGGTGGTGAGCTCTGCCTTCATCTCGTAACCAAGACCGGCAGCATTCACCAAATCAGATAGCCGCTGGAATCCAGAGAGAATTTCCTCAGATCCAAAGCGACACACGTCATTAGTGCCGACATGTGCCACCACCTGCAGCTGGCTGCACCCTGTGGTCTTCATGGCATCCGGAAGGACCCTTTCCACATCAGGAATGAGTCCACCCGGAATGCACACGGAGTGCACACTGGATTTCTTCCCCTCCTTAGCCGCCATATCCCTAGGGGGCCCCATTACGCGCCTAACATTGGAGCTCCCAACTACCAATAAGCCCACCCTCTGTGATTGCCCGGACCTTGAAGGCAGAGAATCATCCTCTGAAACAGGGCAGGCAGCTGCATCTGGCTCAGCCAGAGACAGTGTCCGAAACCTGTTTGTCAGAAGCACCGGGGACGCTTTCTGATCAGCCTCCGGGGATGTCTTTCGCTGCCTGCCACGCCTTGGAACGACCTCCCAATCAACCACAGGCGAGGGCTCAGCCCCACTGCGGGCAGCAACCGGGGCAACCACAGCGGCAGACCGATCTGGGGACAGACAGGACGAGGTTGACATCCTCGTGATACCTAAGTCCGGCTCCCCACAGTGGTGCCCATTGGCAACAGCCTCAAGCTGCGCGACCGAAGTCAGCGCCGCTTGCAGGTGTGAGCGAAGAGATGCCAACTCAGCCCTCATCCGAACACAGCAATCACAGTCCCTGTCCATTCTAATCGATGTTGAACAACAGTTACTGAAACACGAGTCCGTGCCTAGATAACGCAAGAGAAACACGCAAATAATGTATTAACTAACCTGTACAAATGCCTAACGACTGCGCTACAATCTGCCTGAATTTACGATTACAGTAACTAAAACTCAAAATTACACCTCCTATACGAAACTCACACGCAATTTAAGTAAGAATCTAAGAAGTAAACACTAATGCGCGATGCTACAACTCTCAAATACTATAATACGCCCGAAATTTATGAATTAAACAATTCAAGTACCCAAAAACACGCAAAGAAATTAAGAATTAAACTATGTAATAAATAAGTAAGCTAGGGGTATACGACTTGCTGCTGCAGCTGCTTATCCAACGGGGGCAGGGAGCACACTGGCTGTGACCAACCGACACTGGCCGTTCAAAATAAAAACAGAAGACAGACGACTACGCGAATTTACAGTATTCAGGTACTAAAGCGCGATGCTACAACTCAAAAATACTATAATACGCCCGAAATTTATGAATTAAACAATGCAAGTACCCAAAAAAACGCAAAGAAATTAAGAATTAAACTATGTAACAAATAAGTAAGCTAGGGGTATACTACTTGCTGCTGTAGCTGCTTATCCAACGGCGGCAGGGAGTACTAGTTCTGAATGTATAGTTAAAATTATTTTCTTTAGAAACATTTGAAATTACGAATTATTTGCACACTTAAAATTTCTGTTATAAATTACGCAATCGTGTACCGTTTACTACGTTCACTTCTGTATTCACTTATGAACTAATAATCGAAATTAATATTGTAACGAAAATTAGTAGGAATTCATTTGTTAAGAAAAATTGTAAACCCTTTAGAATATTGTTATTTCCGCAAAGTGTGAGAGCCGTAAGCTTGCCTCTGATGTGATCGGACATATTTTTATATAATAAGTGCGAACAATGCAAATTCGGCTTTGTTAATTTGAAAGATCGAAGTACTGTATTACATACTAAAATGTGAGAAAATCAGTAGAAAATATATTTATGTAAAAAATTCTGCAACAACGATCTTCGAATTTATTTAGTTCATACCAACTGTGAGGACCTGATGTTAGATTTTGAGCTTCAAGAATCAGATCCCTAGACAAGAAGAACTGGAGCCATCTCAACATGACAAGCTAAGTAAAGTTGAAAGTTTATCGTAATCTTCGCTCCTCTCAAATCTTCATAAAAGACTTTGCTTATTAATTACTTGGACTGGCATTGTTTAACATGGACAATAGAGGCAAGATGGAAGGAGGGGGAAAATTACAAGCTGCATGCAGAAAACCAATGAGAGAGTCTTGGCCGCCTGTTTGTAGACATATCGGGATGGGGAGGTATGTAGTGGTTGCCTGTCTCCAGGCGTCTAGGTTTCTCGTCATCGGTTTTCTCTGTACAGGTACACTTGACAGCAAAAGAAGTGAGTCACTAGCAGATACAACCAACATAACGCAGCTGTGTTGCAGGTCCTCTAAACACCCCGTGGGGTACAGTCGTTTGACTACACACAATGGGTACCGCAAGAGACAACTAGAGACCAAAGGTTTTTATGGCAGTCAGTCTAAGCGTCAACTAGTATCGTCATACAAAACATATTAGAAGACACGTTCTTGGCACCCGATAACACTCATAAAGTAACCTTAATTACAACAAGTGACATTCCAAAAGTTCTGAGAAAACGGATTATTTTACATATATCATACAGTAATACTTAGACAAAATTAAATACTTGAGACAACAAAGCTGTACGGTAATTGGAAAAAAGTTTTTCGTTCTAGAAAAGGTTTTCCATCCTCGTGGTGTACGTCGCTCAACGGCGAGTGGCTCTGGAAACTGGATATTGGACGAACCAGTAAAAAAACGCGATTAACGGCAACAAGCACTCTACGGAAACCTCGACATTAATAGCGAATCACCAGTTCTCGTAAAACATCAACAGCTACGTGTACACAAATTTGAACTTTAAATGACATGACCAACGTCGTCGTTCTGGACCTGGATTCAAACCCAGCACCTGTAGCCATTGCTAACTAAGCTAAGCTTTGTTTGTGCGTTATTGAGACCCGATCACTAGGCATAAAGAGACGTGAAGTATAGACGTTTGCACCAGTATCGGTTATCAATTCAGATCCTGAAAATAAATGACGAAAAAGTTTGTACTGAACTGGGAATCCTGTCATATCAGTTACCTTCCTGGGAACTACACCCAATGACGTTTAATATGGTGTCATTCACAAGGAACAAGGTATGCTCATGCTTAAAATTGAAATGCCATCATGTAAAGCTTGTGACGGAGATGCGAACCCAGCACCTAATCGGATTGTTAACGAAGTACGTAAAATCAGAAGTCAAATATCAAATGTTTTCATCAATAGCGAGATGCTGGAACCTTAAATGATGATAGAATTGTTTTTGCCTGACTGGGTTTCGAACCCAGCATCTAGCACCGTCGATTTCTAGCCAGGAACCGACGATAAATAGCTATTTTTGGTTCACCAGTAGCGAGATGCGCACATGTTTAGCTAGACATCAGGCGACGAAAAGTTCTGCGCTGAATGGAATTCAAACCCCGCACACGTGGTCATGAAGACACTTTATAAAATTCTTTTCCAATAATAGCTAGGAGTGGCATGTTTGTACTTTCAATGATGTGATGGAAAATCCTCTGCTGAATAGAAGTTGAATCCATAATATATCGTCGTTGGTGATCACAACGAACACAACGTCAAACCCAAATCCGTTTTCGCCAGTAGGATGGAGAGGAATGTTTGAACTTGAAAAGATGCAAGCAAACGTTTCATCTTGTAATGTTGTGATAAAAAGCTCATAATGTGACTGTGAGTTGCAACGAACACGTTACAGCTGACAACGCACGAAGAGACGTCGAAAATGCAACTATTTTACACTAGTAGTTCGGAGTGCACATGCTAGGGCTTGAAATGAAATTATGATTATTTTGTGCTGATCAGGATTCGAAACAAGATAGGTGCCTTTCGAGGAGGTCTAGAAGAGTTTGCAATCTTTGGGAACACAGTGAAATCGAATTCGAATCCCAGTCCAGCACCACAATTTTCAACGTCTCACTTTCAAATAAAGCAAGAGCCTTGTGAACTTACATGGCGGTTGGTTCATTAAATAAAATATGTTTTCTAGTTTACGACGGCTTGGTGGTGACAGAGTCTCTGCCTTCCGGGGTTTCTCCATTTGTCACAGCTCAAACGAATGCCGCTCTGCCCCAGTCGGCAGCGAAGGGATGTTATCTTTACTGCGGATATTGAACTACGGAGCTTACTGGTGTTCTGCACTTGGCGTTACTAGGGGTGAAGGAGAGGTACTTGTGTGAGTTAAAAATCTACGCCTGACGTGAGATGTGAACCTACACGTTTTACACATCAATACAAGATTAATCCACCAGACCACAGAACCCCCTGCCAAGCACATAATTATGAATTGCAGTGTATTCATTTAGATGTAGGTGCAGATGTCAAGGGACGGGTAACAGGAAGGAGGGCGGGATCTGGGAATGGATAGAAGTACAGAAGTGCAAAATATAAGCGTGAAATGCTTGCAAAGTATTGCTTACTTAGATGTGTGCCACAGTTCGTTTTATCTTAGGACTGAGAGATAAGGAAGGACTGTTTTCAGAACGAAGAATGGGTTATAGGGAAGGGGAGATCAAAGAATACGATTTCATAGGTGATGAGAAGAATGATAGAAAGTAAAGACAGCAGCAATTAAAAGAGAAAATGTAGCGTCAATGGAAACCGTTAGATTTGTTTATAAAGTTTTGGGGGAGTGGAATAGAAGGGCACTTGCGGCGATAGTGTCAGAGAGAGAGAGAGTGTGAGAGAGAATAGAGGAGATATTAACAACGAGTAAACATAATATGAATTCGTCTGCGTATTGTGTGGAGGACGGAAGGTGTATTCATGGATGGAGGGGAAGAGAGAGATGTATTTGAAATAACAAAAACTACTGTCACAGAGTCCATCTACGCTGATTAGTTTGTAAGTATCTAGACAGGGTATAAATGAAATCAAAATAGAATATTTAACAAACTGTATATTCAAAAGAAACCCACTTGAATTAAAAAGGCAACTCAAAGGAAAACTAACCCATATTGTATCTTTTCTGTTGCCACGCGATCTTCCACTAGCTCCCAATGAGGAAAAATGACGAAAAAGAAGACATAACAAAATATTTTAAGGACTCTAATATTTTAGCCAGAATCCTTCATTATTTTGTACTTCTGTCATGCGTCTTGGCATAGAATGTATAAGCAGTCGGACGTAACAGCCTGAAGAAGCAACTTCCTCCCAGGCTTCCAGGACGCAGTCCCAAAGAGCGTCCGCAGTAGTTGGCTGGTTTCGTGGCCAGTTCTCTGTTAATGTTCTGGCGACCTCAGCCCACATGTTTTCCATAGGGTTCATATCAGCCGCCCGTGGCGGCCAGTCCATGACGTTGACGCCAATGGTGGAGAGCCGCTGATGAACAAATGCTGACTTGTGAATGGGAGAATGGTCCTCTTGCAGTGTGACGTCCCCTTCTGCGTACAGCATTCGCACTGACGGAAGCATCATATTTTCCAGTATGTGGGTATATTGCACGCTGTCCATAGTTCCTTCTATCCTGTGAAGAATTCTCGCCCCTCTCTCAGAAATCCAACCCCAGCAGGTAACAGGTAGCTGGCCACGTCTTCTCGTCGTGGTTACATATTCGCGTCGATGGCGAGTCCCTTGCGGCCTGTAAACGATACGTGGACCTTTGTTACTGGTGGAAAACACCTTCTCATCAGTGAAAATTACGTTGTCCCACGACGCCCTCAGATGGAGCTCCGCAAATGCTAGCCGGTATAAAACGTTGTCTTCGCTGAGCTCTTGTTTCACGGCGGATCGTCGTGCATGCAGTCCAGCGTCCCTCAGCCTTCGGCGAATCGTGTCAATTGGAGCCGGGGAAGTTGGTCTCCCGCCGCAACTGCTTCGCGTTCAGAAAGGGATTTCCTCTGCTCCTAGACACTAGGTCCCTGTCTTCCTGCTCTGAGCTCACTCTCTTCCTGCCTGAGCCAGGATCCCTGTTGGTGGTGCCTTTTTCAAGGCAGATTCTCCACCATCTCGTTGCAGTTGTATGTGGTACGCCATACCGTCTGCCAGTTTCTCTGATGGAACATCCTCCTTCTTCAATGAAAGCGACGACTCTATCTCGAATAGACCTCTCCCATTGGGCCATTACGGCAGACAGCCTGATGTGTATTTCTGCTTGCCGCTCTTACACTGATGCCAGGAGAGTAGGTAAACATATTTACGTCAAACGGAGCGGCAGAGGCAGAGTCATGCGGCGCAGCCGTGCTGGCTCGTCCCAGGCTGTTGGCCTACCAACGCCAGCGCCAACTCGCTCACTTCCGTCTCGCCTCGGTCAGCCTGGCTGGCCCGTAGCTCGCGAGCCGCGGCTAGTACAGACCCAGGCCGCAAGGCCACGATCGCCCCTGTAAGGATCAAAAGTTACACCTAACCTACCCTCGTCTGTAGCATAAACTAAGCAGCTACAGCTATTATGCTATAACATGTGCAGGCACACCGACAGTTGACGATTCATTCAAATATTTGATGAACAATACGTTCTAAAATACATCAATTTTAAACACAGCTACCACAAAATATTTAACCTGACTAGCAATAGCGTGACACAGGAAACTATTCTTTCTTGTAAGCGCTCTGCATTAGATGTAGCCTTAAGAAACCGTGTATTCTACCACGACAACTAAGCGGAATGTAAAAGTAAGCAGGTTTGGCGGCAGCTTCTCCAAATAATAGTATATACGTAGTATACAGGGTGAGTCGCCTAACGTTACCGCTGGAGATATTTCGTAAACCACATCAAATACTGACGAACTGATTCCACAGACCGAACGTGAGGAGAGAGGCTAGTGTAATTGTTTAATACAAACCATACAAAAACGCACGGAAGTATGTTTTTTAACACAAACCTACGTTTTTTTAAATGGAACCTCGTTAAGTTTGTTAGCTCATCTGAACATATAAACAAATACGTAATCAGTGCCGTTTGTTGCATTGTAAAATGTTAATTACATCCGGAGATATTGTAACCTTAAGTTGACGCTTGAAACCTCCGAAGTTCAGTTGCGTGTTGTAACAAACACGGGCCACGGTCGGCGAGCAGCATCTGCAGGGACATGTTTACGATGACGACCGTGTTTACGAGTGTAGCTGTAGTGCACTGTTGTGGTTTGGTCTAGCTGTCGCAGTGTCCGCATGTAGCGCTTGCTGCTATTGTTATTCTGCATTCGTCTCCGCACGCAGACCAACTGTAGTACACCGTGTTACCAGACGTCTGTGATAGTTCCTACAACAGGAACTGTGACCATGGTGTATTCGAACTCTGAAAAGGCGGAGATGATACTCATCTATGGCGAGTGTCGACGAAATGTAGCTGAAGCCTGCAGGGTGTATGCAGAACGGTACCCGGACAGAGAGCATCCAACGTGCCGCACATTGCAAAACATCTACCGCCAACTGTATGCAATAGGTATGGTCGTAGCACGCAAACGGGTCCGTAACAGGCCCGTCACCCGTTTCATGTGTCGCTACATCAGCAATTACATGGTGATGACTTTAATCATTGAGTGCAATTCTGTCAATGGGCATTAACAGAGAATGCGTTGCAGTTCTACCTGTTTACCGATGAAGCGGGTTTCACAAACCAAGGGGCAGTGAATCTACGAAACATGCATTACTAGTCCGTGGACAATCCTCGCTGGCTCAGACAGGTAGAGCGACAGCGACCGTGGACAGTAAATGTATGGTGCGGAATCATTGGCAACCACCTCATTGGTCCTCACTTCATTGCAGGGGCCCAAACAGCTGCAACATACATCGCGTTTCTACAGAACGAGCTGCCAACGTTGCTCGAAAATGTCCCACTGGAAACGCGTCGACGTATGTGGTATCAGCATGATGGTGCACCTGCACATTCCGCAATTAACACTAGGCTGACCCTTGACAGGATGTTCGACGGGCGTTTCATAGGACGTGGAGGACGCATAAATTGGACAGCCCGTTCTCCTGATCTTACACCTCTGGACTTCTTTCTGTGGGGTACGTTAAAGGAGAATGTGTACCGTGATGTGCCTACAACCACAGAGGATATGAAACAACGTATTGTGGCAGCCTGCCGCGACATTACACCGGATGTACTGCGGCGTGTACGACATTCATTACGCCAGAGATTGCAATTGTGTGCAGCAAATGATGGCCACCACATTGAACATCTATTGGCCTGACATGTCGGGACACACTCTATTCCACTCCGTAATTGAAAACGGAAACCACGTGTGTACGTGTACCTCACCTCTCATGGTAATGTACATGTGCGTCAGTGAAAAAGACCAATAAAAAGGTGTTAGCATGTGGACGTAATGTGCTGTTCCAGTCTCTTCTGTACCTAAGGTCAATCACCGTTCCCTTTGGATCCTTACGTAATTCGGTGCTCTCCGATACACACGATCGAACAGCGGAGGAGTGGTACTCAAGAGTCAACTTTAGGTTACAATATCTCCGGATGTAATTAACATTTTACAATGCAACAAACGGCACCGATTACGTATTTGTTTATATGTTCAGATGTGCTAACAAAACTATCGGGGTTCCATTTAAAAAAACGTAGGTTTGTGTTAAAAAGCATACTTCCGTGCATTTTTGTATGGTTTATATTAACCAATTACACTAGTCCCTCTCCTCACGTTCGGTCTGTGGAATCGATTCGTCAGTATTTGATGTGGTTTACGAAATATATCCAGCGGTAATGTTAGGTGACTCACCCTGTATAATACACGTTCTGTGCACTTATAAAATGTACTCAGTGTCTCTGAAACAATACGTGCTGCACGACTGAAATTACTTTCTGCTGAAGCACTTCATTTACACCTTAATGATACACGACTACTAGAGAACACTGCTCGAGTCTCGATAAGGCACAAAACTTTGCTTGGTTAACAGTGGCTTTACATTCTGGGTTTGCATCCGGATCTAGAACGAAGACGTTGGTCATGTCATTTAAAGTACAACTTTGTGTACAAGTAACTGTTGATGTTTAACACTTTTGTCACTAAATGTAACTCGGTTTTCTCTTTTGATGCTATTCAATTGTCAGGATGAACATTCTAAAGCATTAGGTCAGGGTGAAAATACTAAATAAATTAATTTTTCTATCTTAACAACATGTGGTCATGGTGGGTTCTTCCTTGGCTCGGGTATGAGGTAGAATGAAACAGCATTTTTACATAAGATAACTGTTTACTTACTCGATGTTCTGGCTCGGAGAGCGGCAGCTGTGTCGTTTGCGAAGCCTTCTGTTGCGTCTGATTACGCGTGGCGGTGTGTATCTCGTGTCGCCGTCTCGCCCAGTTGACTGGAGACGCGCAGCGCTAGGTGGTCCGTTTAATTATTGAGAACGAAGTCGTGAATCGGATGGTGATACCGTGGATGTGGCGTCCCAGTGTTCCTCTTCTCTAAGCGGCCGCGTGTGTCAGTGTTGTGCGTCGGCCAGCGGAGCGGCTCGGCGAGGGAAGGCCAGTGCCCCCGGACTCGAACAACAGACTCCAGCTTGCCAGTCTTCGTCTGTCAGATCATCACCAGCTCACAGGTGACTGCTGATGTGAGGCCGTCTCCTTCCCGTCCTCACGAGTCACTCGGGTACGTAACAATCAGACTTCAAATACCTTTTAACTTGTGTCTTCTGGCGCCGAGGCTGCTGCTTGCTATTCCATTACAGCGGCGGACTTGGTGCGTCTGTGTTTGATGTAGTCTCTTCTTGCATGACGGTCTTCAGCACCGAAACTGACTGAAAACAACTGCTACTCTTCTCTCCTTCCTTCGTCTGTCGGGCCCACTGCGTCTCGCGTATTTATTCACTTCAGTTTACTGGAGGTGAACGACTTCGCGGTCATTGCCTCTTCTGCCACGTTGAAAAGCTTCTCGAAGAATCTGCTTAACGTCGGTCATTGGCTCTTGGAATGTAGGCGAGGGCCTTTGATCACATGTGACGACTGAGAAACAAGTGAGCCGGTCATTGCCTCTTCTGTCACGTTGAAAAGCTTCTCGAAGAGTCTTCTTAACGTCGGTCATTGGCTCTTGGAATGTAGGCGAGGGCCTTTGCTCACATGTGACAACTGAGAAACACGTGAGCCGGTCGGGCGATGCCCTGACGGCTGAATCGACAGCATCCGCTTATGTGAAACTTGCTGATTTCACGGTCATTGTCTCTTCTGCTCTGCCCGCTGGGTGAAATGTAAGAGGAGATGCGAAAACCTTCCTATCGAGTGACACGTCCACGGTGGTGTTAGGCAGAATACTGGTGAAATTTTGTGCTAATATGACATCATTAAACAACCTTACACCTCACGTGAACTTCTGAAGTCTGGCCGTTTTGCCTCATGTGTCGACACCTTTTTATTTGAAGCGTTGCCGACCCCATGGGCGACGTCACTGGACCCCACGCGTTTACATTATTACAGCAGAAGGCTGTAGACATCTTTGGGACAAATTTCAAGCTTATACGTCGTAATTGGAAATAATTACGAGGTTTCGAAAAAGTGATCTTTTGTATCCTGCCCGGAAAGCGGCGCGTGGGTAGGAGCGGGAAAAGATGAAAATCTCTCGGTACTGCAGTGTGAATTAAATTCACCTTTACTTTAGCAACAAGAGTTATACATAACTTTGCAGTGTGGTGCGAAGTGTCCTGGCCGTCTGCTCTTCATCGAATGTACTGAGTCTACAGTGGTGCTCGTAGAGCTGAACAGCGCCTGCTAGAGGGCGCTATCGCCGGTGTCGGTCGTAGTGCCAACTTACGTACTTGAACTTAAGCCGTGGCACCTTAGCTATCGATACCACATGATTCTTTAATTCTGTTGCGCAGTGTATTTTTGAAACTGGTAGTGTTGTACGTTAAAACACTCTTCAGACTTCCACGTCTAACCAGCCGTATAATGAGATTATCTGAAAAATTTTTGAAGTGATAGCATTCAATTTATGCATGCGACAGTCTGTTCCTGAAATTTCTAAAATTAGCCGGGAAAAGTAAGATTTTTCCTCATGTGAGAAACTGTGGAGGCCTACCTTGAAAAAATATTATTGTACTCAAATCGGAATGTGTTGCAATCGAGGAAATCTTGTCATTGGCCTACGTCATGGGCGGCCAAGAATTCGGCTCTTAAGCCGTGTCCAGGCACACGTGCCATAGTGCTCGCCTTAATTGTACACTCCCCCCCTGCCATGGCATGCTCTCTGAGGAGGAGGTGGAATCTGCGAACGTGCTGCCTTTGTGTGGGAATGCATACGACTTGATATTATATTTCATATTTCTTAACAACATGAATCAGAGAAAAAACAAATTTAATCGTTTTGCGTGTGCTGGAAACATACAAACTGTCGGCGTATAGGCAGACGTGAACAATTCTGCAGATTTTCGCAATCAGATTGTCACGTAATCGTAACTTACTTAGTTTATAAGCGAAGAAAGGTCTTTCACACACATAGTTGATCGAAGTGTTATAGCACTTTTGTAATCTCATAAATGAGATGCGGAAAATAATGTGTATGTCCTCTACTATTTTAACGTAAGAGAATTAGTCTTCAAAACGGGGATTACTTTGCAGACAAGCACCTACAGCTGCACATGTACAGGTGGTCTTTCAACTGAAACGGCAGTGCTTTCTGATAAATGAATAAAGAACAGAAGTAACTATTATGCACTAAACTTCACAACAGACATTCAGTTACTAATGATTCAATAAGATATCACGCTCTCATCGTTCAATGTGTTTTGTGTGGATGAAATGGTGAACTGATGCTTAACTGAAAATACTGATAATTTAAATTTAATATATCTTCTAAGGCCAGTGGCCTTGCCTTAGTGGTAACACCGGTTCCCGTTAGATCACCGAAGTTAAGCGCTGTCGGGCTAGGCTAGCACTGGGATGGGTGACCATCCAGTCTGCCGAGCGCTGTGGGCAAGCGGCGTGTACTCAGCCCTTGTGAGGCAAATTGAGGAGCTATTTGATTGAGAAGTAGCAGCTCCGGCCTCGCAAACTGACCTACGGCCGGGAGAGCGATGTGCTGACCACATCCCCCTCCGTATCCGTATCCAATGACGCCTGTGGGCTGAGGATAATACGGCGGCCGGTCGGCACCGCTGGCCCTTCATGACCTGTTTGGGAGGATTTTTATATCTTTTAAACAAATAAAGTTGCACAGTCGATATTTACAACATTTGTCATTTTAATGGTGTAAGGCGTCAGGCAAATCCAACACCTTCCATGAAAACCCTGACATGATAACAAATCCGGCAGTATGTCACATAGCTCCGAATAAATCCTGACATTAAATTAACCAAAGTAATACGATCAACGAGTGAGCAAATGGAATACCACAGACTAACACAAGAATGCCTAAATGCATGTCATACCTTCCCACCATGAAACAGAGGCAGTTCCGAGGGAAGAAACGAGAACAGAAGCCGAGAGCAGAGTCGTGTAGGCTAGGAGGCCCTACGATAAGGAACGGACACCCACGTCACCAGCCGACCGCCAGGACCACCCCCCAGCCCATGTTAAAAGATAGAGCCCTCCAGAAGAACAGTATAGATCTTACGATAACACTAAAAGGACCACACCAGCTGAAAGTTTCAGCGTGAGACTATACACGTCTGTGCTACGTTGCAAACGTTAAAAACATTGCCCCACCACCAAAAGTATAAAGTTTCTCATTGGATAGACAGAATTTTTGTAGGCGGAGCTTAAGGTTAACATTGAGACCCTGATTGGTCAGTTGAAAACACA
Source organism: Schistocerca serialis cubense (assembly GCF_023864345.2). Lineage (NCBI taxonomy): Eukaryota > Metazoa > Arthropoda > Insecta > Orthoptera > Acrididae > Schistocerca > Schistocerca serialis. The sequence goes on along the minus strand of NC_064640.1, from coordinate 174,685,796 downwards.
GCCAGCTACCTTTTTTTTAAACCAACTTCGGTAAATTGTAGTAAGAAGAAGTCAGGAGAGAGTTGCTTCTGAGACGGCGAGGTGAGTGGAGATGCGCCGTCTGCCGCCCCCTGACGTTGCCGAAACACCGACAAGGTAATGAACGCACGCGATGCCACGTAACAGCGCATAACGCTTCACTCAGAACTGCAGAAGTGTCATCTGTTACATCCCCTTTTTGCGTAAGACTAGTGTCGATCGTCAATTAGACTTCGTGGTATTCACATTTGCTATTAGAAGTTAATATCTGAAACGCGATGATTTTTCTGTTATATAATTATTGAGAAGCCACATCAGCCACTGTGATTTACGATAAGTTAAATAAGTAATTAAAGATAATTGAAGGTCACTGTAGGCCATTTTCATAGTTTTCTCTTTTGTGAAACTTAATTTAAACCTAGATTATAGATGTGATATGGCATAGGTCATCCTTCAGTCCATTGTAGAACTTGGAAACCCATTCAGGGAATATTCATTCACATTTTTGTTGAACGCAGTTGGTTTTTATCATCCTGTATTAAAAGATTTCCTTTTATCAATAGTGCAATTTATAAACAATGTTTTGTGAGTAGGATAAAAATTCCAATGGTAAACTTAACTACTTTTTCGATGTTATTTTACCAGCTAACTAAAAATAGGAAAGCCTTGAACCCCTTCCACTAAATTAAGTTAGTATTAAGATTATTTTACAGGGAGTGCACTGGAGCTGACGCTGAAATCATTAAGTATTTGATTATATCATCGCTAGTCTTACTGAACTCTTCTGAACTCTACATGTCATGTGTGGTCTGGTGTCTCCTTACCAGCAACAGGTCCCAGGTTCAAACTAGTCGGTTCCCTAAAATAGACGCTCAGAGCGTCGTTGCGTGAAAGTGGTAGTGAGACACGACTTAGAACAAACAGACACCACGCAGAATGTTAGAGAATGGGGACCCTCCCAGGATTGTAAAATACCATGATTGAAGGTCGACCACATGCCCAACTAGTTCAGAAAAATATCCTGTTAAAAAATTTTCGAAATAAATTTTTTTTTTTGAAAGGCATAAATAGTTGAAAACAGTAGCTGCAGCGATAGATAGTGAAAAAGTATTCAATAGAAAGTGAGACATTCTAGCAGAGACAATAGCATAATTATGTTCTGAATGTTAATATTGTTAGAATTAAGTTTTCTCTCCAGTGCGAACGCACAGGTGGCAGATACATTGTTGCAAGTTGGTTCTGACCCAACAAGTAAGTGAGTGGATTGTCAATCTTGGGTATAATAATTGTCAAGTCGTGTGAGCAAAAAGTTTATGAAACGCATGAGATCGTATGAGCGCATGTTGACGCGAAGTAGGGCGCGTGAATTGCTTTTAAAACAGAAAATAAGTGATTCGGAAAGATTAGCAATGGCAGATCGAGACATTGACCGAATTGAGGTAGCTACCCAGCATGGAGATGGACAGGGAATAGAGGACAGTACAACACACGATGCAGTACCGCGAGAAATAGGACAGATAACGCACCATAACGAGGATAATGTATGCCAAGGCACAGAAAACGTAGGTCAGCATACGACAGAGGAGCAGAAAAGTAGAGAGACAGTCGATGAGGATTTTAACTTGCGTCTTGAATACGTAGAACCCATAGTACAAGTAATCAGAGCTCCCTCACAACAGTGTACAAGGAATTCGAGCAGAAACGTGTCACTGCACAGTTCAATGCAATCGGTTGCGAACCAACGCTTGGGCGAAAACACAGAGGAAAGCGAAAGCGAATTCAATGAGGATAATGCGCAGTCGACAGAAGTTGAAAATGAATTACTACTGGGCACACAACCCAACGTATATAATGAAGGAAGTTATGAAGCGATAAATAGAGCATTTAAATGCGATTATGTGGAAGTAGCGACGAAGAAGGAGAAGATAGACGAGGATGAGGAAAAAGTAGAGGATACTGAAGAAAGCGTAAATGAAGGAAAAAATAGAGAAGAGAAAATAAAAGAGAGTGAAGTAGCAGTCGAAGATTATCCTACAGAAAGTTAGAATTCACAAGGGAAACACCTGAAAAGACTCATGTATGATTCAGTGGAGGATTCGTTGATGCAAGAAGAAGAAGGAGAACAGAACCAACCCTTTCAAATTCAACCAATTGTGAAGGCCATGGTAAAGCATATCCCAGTCAACATTGTAATTGATAGCGGAAGTGAACTGACCGCGATCTCAGAAAATTTATTCATGCAGTGTAACGCCAATGAGGAATTGCCAGTTCTGAAAACACGTAAGATTAAAGTAAGATGTCCTATTGGAAACAATGCTGCGGAAGTTACGAGACAAACAAGGTTAACTCTTTCGTGCCAAGGTCAAAAGATCGAAGCCAACTTCGTGATTATACCTAAACTAACTGTAGATTTGATTATAGGTACAGATTTTTTAAATGAGAAACGAGCGATAATAGATATGGGGAAAGGTAGCGTAACATTCGGGAATGTCACACTTCTCTTTGAGCAAAAGCTAAAATTAGAAAAAATGGTTCAAATGGCTCTGAGCACTATGGGACTCAAAATCTGTGGTCATCAGTCCCCTACAACTTAGAACTACTTAAACCTAACTAACCTAAGGACATCACACACATCCATGCCCGAGGCAGGATTCGAAACTGCAACCGCAGCAGTCGCGCGGTACCGGACTGAGCGCCTAGAACCACGAGACCACAGCGGCCGGCTAAAATTAGAAGAAATATCAGTTATAAACAAACAATTGAGAATGATGCAAGATAAAGAGGATGAAGAATTAGAGTGGTATGCACAAAAGGGGTAATCGCCTCAACTCATGTTAGAAGTCCACAAAGAAATCGACGAAAAATTGCAAGAAGTTCAAGGTATTTCGGAACACAGTAAAAGAGAATTAGAAGGTATTTTACGAGATAAAGAAGAGGTATTTTTACCTAAGACTGGCAGTATTAAACACTTTCAGTACAAGTTTAAAGTAAAACAACACAAACCATTTAGAGTGCCGCCCTATACAATCCCATTAAACTGTAGGAATAAAGTATTCCAGGAGATATCTAAAATGTTAGAAGATGATATTATTGAACCAGCCACCTCCACATATAACAGCCCGCTCCATATTGTACAAAAACGAGATGGGAGCATCAGGTTAGTGCTTGATTCCAGACAGATCAACACAATCATAATCACTGAGACAGATCACCCAGAAAAATTAGAGGAACTGATACAAAACTTCCACGGTGCTAAGATATTTTCATCAATTGATTTACGGAGTAGTTTCTGGCAAATAGAATTGGCCCCAGAATGTAGAAAATTTACAGCATTTATCGTATTCAGTAGATGTTACCAATTTAAACGATTGCCATTTGGTTTAGACATATCATCAGCAGCGTTTATTAGGGGATTTAATACTATACTCAGTCCCGAAGTTTTACAAAAAATTACTTGCTATGTTGATGATGCGATTATAGCAGAACCCTCTTGGGAACATCACAACGACACATTAAATCAGTTTTTACGGATCATGAAAGAGCATGGGGTCACAGTAAATATAACAAAATACAAATCTGGAAGGCTAGAGGTCAAATTTCTAGGACACATAATTTCAGAGAAAGGGGTGATGCCCGACCCAGAAAAACTAACGGCAATCAAAGAATTCTGTGCTCCATATAATAAGAAAACTCTCAGAGGATTTCTAGGTCTCACCGGATTCTACAAAAATTTTATTTGGATCGACTCTCGCGCAACACCACGCCTATGTGCATTGACTGGAAAAAACACGCCATGGGTATGGGATCAAGAAGCCAATGAAGAATTTTTAATAGTGAAAAACTCGCTAACAACAGCACCGATTTTAGCACATCCTGATCTAACACAAAATTTTTGTATGGCCACTGATAGCGCGGAAACAGGTTTAGGAGTTGTTTTATTCCAAGAATACGAACAGGCAGGGCTAAGATCATATAGAACAATTGCATTTGCCAGTCGTGTACTCACAAAAAGCGAGAAAAACTAGTCAGTCACGGAGCTGGAAGCATTGGCCATTGTATGGGGCTTCCAACGTTTTCGATACTTCCTATTCAGAAGAAAAACAAAAGTATACACTGACCACAAAGCATTAAAATTTCTGTTATCCGCCAAACTAACTCATGGGAGGTTAGCCAGATGGATGTTAATACTACAAGAATTTGGCTTCACTATTACACACATACCAGGACCAGCGAATGTATTAGTAGATTCTTTATCACGATGTCCACAGGGTGCATCCAATAACATAGGTTTGGAAGCAGCAGAAGATCAGTTTACAATGTACTATATGAAACAAGTACCTTTCGAAAACTACATTACAACAGCATTGAAAAACATAGGCAAAGAACAGGACAACGATCCCGAAATACTAGGAATCAAACACAAGTGGAGAAGTAAGGATTTTCCAGACATTCGACAGCACTATCTCGTAAAAAACAATGTTTTATTTTGTAGACGAAATGTTGCAACGAATGAATGGTTAATTTATATCCCAGATGAACTAATTAATAAATACATATGGTATACACGTTTAAGTAATGGTCACTTTGGACCAAAGAAATGTTTTTTAAAAATAAAACAAACAAGCCATTTTCCTAATGTGGAAAGACGAATTAGAACAGTATTAGTCAAATGCAAAAAATGTATGAGGGCTAAACCCGTCACTTTCCAAACCAAACCGCCTATGTTTCCAATAATCCCTAAAAAATTAAAACAAATAGCTGCAACAGATTTGATGGGGACCCTCCCATGCCCAAAAAATGGATAAATTTTCATATTTGTCGTTTTGGAACTTACTTCTAAATGTGTTACCTTGACACCATTAAAACGGGCAACAGGTCTTACTATAAGTAAAGCATATAGACAAGATTTTCTCAGACAAGTAGGTCGAATGGAACGAATTATTTCAGATAATGGCCCACAATACATATCGGTGCAATGGCAGAACACATTAAAACAACACAAAATAAAGCCCATCTACATATCTAAGTACAAACCTAGCGTAAATCCAGCAGAACGATCTATGAAGGACATAGGCACTTTATGCCGATTATATGCAGGCAAAAGACACAACGCTTGGGATGTATACCTTAAAGATTTTCAAGAAGTAATAAATGAAATGCCACATAGCACTACACCACTACCTCCAGTTACTGTACTTAAAAATATTGAACCCCCAAACATAACCAGAGAAAATGTTAGATTTCCTATTGTACCACGTAGACAGCACAAAGAAGTCATAGCAACAGCACTCTCCAACATCAGAAAGGCAGCCATTAAAAGAAAAGAAAGAGGAGATAGAACAGCAATTGAAAGAACATTCTCAGTAGGCCAGAAAGTATTTGTAAAAACACACCATCTCTCCAGCAAACAGAAACACAAAATACAGAAGTTTTACGCTGCATACAAAAGACCTGTCATAATTAGCCGAATTGCTCATGATAATGCTGTGGATCTAATGAACCCAAAAACAGGCAAAACCTTAGGACTTCACCATGTGAGCCATAACAAAAAGTTTGAAGATTAATTTTATTACTGGTAAAGTAATATTTCAAGTTAGCCAGATGGATGTAAATACTACAAGAATTTGACTTCACTATTACACACATACCAGGACCAGCGAATGTATTAGCAGATGTTTCAAGTTTATGTTGCAGATAAGATCGTCAGGAGAAAGAAGAATGAAGAGAGAGGAAGGTGGGGAAAAGAAAGTAGTTTCAATAAAAATAAAAACAAAAATAACACCAATAGTAGCATAGATTAAGGTGAAGGGATAAAGCGTAGATAGTCTAACAGTATCAAATACTAAAATGCTATACACTGCAACACTACACAAAAATAAAGAATGAATTTGAGGATTCTTGTAGAAGTTAAGACTCAAAATAACTTAGAATTGTAACATGGAAAGGGCGCCGATATTTGTAAAGCTTTTTAAAAAGGCGTAAAACAATGTAGGTACTAGGCATATGTTAGATGATTATAAGTAAAACTTTTTGTAAGAACCATTGTAAAAACTCGAGCAAGAAGCAAATACAATGACCCACAAGTTGCAGTGAGAGAAGTACCAAGAAAGGAAAGGACGTAATTAGCAAGACACGATTCCTACAAGGCAGAAGCGTCGAGAGAAGGGAAAGGACAGCAAAAGCAGCAAAGGGCACATGTATCCGAATTCGGCAGTAAATCTACAGCTAAGGTGAACCCTATTGGGACATGACATGACACGGAAGGCCAAAAAGGTTCCGGGATACCCCAACTCAGCGGAGCGAGCAAAAAACGGCCCGACAAGAAGACCACTTGGGCAAGCCACCACTGGCAAAAAATATGTGTAAAAGTCACACTACTGCTATTAAATAGCACACTGATGCACGAAACTGAAGAAAACTTCGACAAAGTACAACTGACATGTTCAAACAATTTATCAAACTGTGACTAAGAGGAGAACTTCAAAGCGACTAGTTATCAATACATATTCCCATATCCTGCCCAGAGAAGAACAAAGAATCAAGTAAGAAGCAGAGAAAAAGCAGGAAGAACAGAAGTTGAAGATTCACAAGACTGAGACCAAGAAAGAAGATGGGTGAAGAATAGACGACGTACCTTCCCAAATCCCTATCCTACTGTAAACTAGTCGTCTGCGAAGTATTTCAAGGAAAAACGACCGCTTTCAGCGACACATAACGATGACTTTCACGCATACAAAGCCAGTAAACCACGAAATTCTGCACTCACAGCTCCATACCATTATGGGACCTCCACAACAGCAACACACAGTTGCAAAACCAACAAGGAATGATGAAAGAGGCTGTACATCAAATACTTGCCCACATCCATCTCGCTCAAGTCCATCAACTTCATGCAAAATCATTCATCAACCTCATGCATAAACATTCATAGGATAATGGAAAAGTGTGATATAGTGTGATGTATGAATTGTGCAAAAGGCACATGTGAAAAACTAAATAAGTAAAGCACATCAGACAGCTAATAAACTACAAAATAACAGTCACTGACTATAGAGTTAAGTAAAAATAGACTATCTATAAAAATAAATCATTAGTTCTGAAATGGACAATATATAAAGAACAAAAGTAAGGCATAAAAACACTAAAACCATATGCCACTTATTTTCTCCTCATAAAAATAAAGGAGTTACTATATTTTACTTATTTTATCATTATAAAAACAAAAAATAAAAAATAATCTTGTTGGATGTTTTCCTTTTTTTAACATTTGTACCATTTGTTAGGATAATATCTCAATACTTGTCTATGTATATTTCCTTCTCAAAGCAGTTCACAGAAATAATTCTTATTTGTTAGTGTAACAATGTTGAAATGAGTGTCTAGAAACAAAAACACTTTACTTGTACATAACATTTAGAAAATGTGTTAGGAATAGATTTAACTTATTTACTACATTTATAAAAAAAATATTTCTAAGAAAATCGATGTGAAAGACTCCTCATTTTGATAACAAACTTCTTAAAAAACAAACTCCACACTTAAATAAAGAAAGAAAATAATTAAAAATTAATAATGATAATAGCATAAAAATATTCTTCTCTTGTCAATATAAACATATTTTTGAGAATAATGTGGAAGAACATAAAAATATAAATTAGTAATACAAACTAGCATAGAACTAGAATAAATGGCTGAACAGTAGGCAACAAAATTTAGATAAAGGAATAATTTTTGACTGACTTAGACAATGATTCAATCATTGCCTAACTTCAGTGCAAAAATTAAGTGCGAAGGGTGGTGATGTGTAAGGTGTCAGGCAAATACAACAACTTCCATGAAAACCCTGACATGATAGTAAATCCGGCAGTATGTCACATAGCTCCGAATAAATCCTGACATTAAATTAACCAAAGTAATACGATCAATGAGTGAGCAAATGGAATACCACAGACTAACACAAGAATGCCTAAATGCATGTCATACCTTCCCACCATGAAACAGAGGCAGTTCCGAGGGAAGAAACGAGAACAGAAGCCGAGAGCAGAGTCGTGTAGGCTAGGAGGCCCTACGATAAGGAACGGACACCCACGTCACCAGCCGACCGCCAGGACCACCCCCCAGCCCATGTTAAAAGATAGAGCCCTCCAGAAGAACAGTATAGATCTTACGATAACACTAAAAGGACCACACCAGCTGAAAGTTTCAGCGTGAGACTATACACGTCTGTGCTACGTTGTAAACGTTAAAAACATTGCCCCACCACCAAAAGTATAACGTTTCTCATTGGATAGACAGAATTTTTGTAGGCGGAGCTTAAGGTTAACATTGAGACCCTGATTGGTCAGTTGAAAACACAGCCAGCTACCTTTTTTTTAAACCAACATCGGTAAATTGTAGTAAGAAGAAGTCAGGAGAGAGTTGCTTCTGAGATGGCAAGGTGAGTGGAGCTGCGCCGTCTGCCGCCCCCTGACGTTGCCGAAACACCGACAAGGTAATGAACGCACGCGATGCCGCATAACAGCACATAACGCTCCACTCAGAACTGCAGAAGTGTCATCTGTTACATCCCCTTTTTGCGTAAGACTAGTGTCGATCGTCAATTAGACTTCGTGGTATTCACATTTGCTATTAGAAGTTAATATCTGAAACGCGATGATTTTTCTGTTATATAATTATTGAGAAGCCACATCAGCCACTGTGATTTACGATAAGTTAAATAAGTAATTAAAGATAATTGAAGGTCACTGTAGGCCATTTTCATAGTTTTCTCTTTTGTGAAACTTAATTTAAACCTAGATTATAGATGTGATATGGCATAGGTCATCCTTCGATCCATTGTAGAACTTGGAAACCCATTCAGGGAATATTCGTTCACATTTTTGTTGAACGCAGTTGGCTTTTATCATCCTGTATTAAAAGATTTCCTTTTATCAATAGTGCAATTTATAAACAATGTTTTGTGAGTAGGATAAAAATTCCAATGGTAAACTTAACTACTTTTTCGATGTTATTTTACCAGCTAACTAAAAATAGGAAAGCCTTGAACCCCTTCCACTAAATTAAGTTAGTATTAAGATTATTTTACAGGGAGTGCACTAGAGTGGACGCTGAAATCATTAAGTATTTGATTATATCATCGCTAGTCTCACTGAACTCTTCTGAACTCTACATGTCATGTGTGATCTGGCGTCTCCTTACCAGCAACAGGTCCCAGGTTCAAACAAGTCAATTCCCAAAAAAACACGCTCAGAGCGTCGGTGCGCGAAAGTGGTAGGGAGACACGACTCAGAACAAACAGACACCACGCAGAATGTTAGAATGGTGCACTTTTATATGCCATGTCAATCATTAAGATCGACCAGAGGGTTCAGAATTTAGCATTCAGGTCTTTGTTACAGAACTTGTTAATTTCACTTTAACAGTAAATCCTAAACAATTGTAGATATGATCAGTACTCAATTTTATTGGGATGACGATGAAAATTTAATAAAGGTGTTAGATTAAAATTACTGCCGCTTCGTTCCCTGAAATATTTTTCCAGAAATGTTTCCCTTTGTGGCCAATCTTAGGTCTGCCATATTTAACACTGCTATGCCTCCCTGGCTATAAACAGCTCCTACAGGTTTTCCCTATGACGTATGTTCTCGTCTGTCACACACACACACACACACACACACACACACACTACAGCACTTAGGCCTGATCAAATGGTTCAAATGGCTCTGAGCACTATGGGACTTAACATCTCAGGTCATTAGCCCCTAAAACTTAGAACTACTAAAACCTAACTAACCTAAGGACATCACACACATCCATGCCCGAGGCAGGATTCGAACCTGCGACCGTAGCGGTCGCACAATTCCAGACGGAAGCGCCTAGAACCGTTCGGCCAGGACTGATTAGCCTGGCCTCATTCAGCACAATAGACGCCTGTGAAATTCCTCATCTCCTATCAAATCTGCGCTTTTGTGGCACACGGTCCTGGATGACAGGAATCATTTCACAAATCGTGGATGGTTGTCTCCTTCGGCTATATACTTAAATGAGAGCTAAATGCTCGTTAACTCTCAATATCTTGCATTTTCTTAACATCAGTGAGCTTACGGATATGAGAGGTGTCTTTGTCTGAATTTGTCCCCTCCACAATGCTGTTTTCTTTTTAAATGCATCCACATCAAATCAGAAATTTGTTCTTTGTCAGTTTTCATTATCTTACTGTAGGCAGTGTTCAAATGGTTCAAATGGCTCTGAACACTATGGGACCTAACATCGGTGGTCATCAGTCCCCTTAGAACTACTTAAACCTAACTAAACTGAGGACAGCACACACATTCATGCCAGAGGCAGGATCCGAACCTGCTTCTTTAGCAGCAACCGGTTCCGGACTGAAGTGCCTAGAACCGCTCGGTCACTACAACCGGCTGTACTCAGTGTGCTGGCAAGTCCACTTAAAATGGAATCCATTCCGGATGTTCTAATTTTCGTTATTGCACCGCTTCTTCCTTCATAAATTCAACAATAGCGTGTTTTTAATCGAAAAATCGTTCCAGACGTGCCCCTTTACTTAAAAAACCTATTTTGCAATATTATACAATATATGGTAGAGTACCCATATTCTTCTTTCAGTTCCAGCGAAAATTGTTGCAACTGACAGTGGAAGATGCGTTACGATTTCAGAAATTTTGCTATTTGTACCACCTATTTCTTCACGTGCTCCACGACTGCATATTCATCACTACGTGCTTCTTGATGGTCAGAAAAACGAATCACGTCCAGCGATTTTTTGCTCTTTCATTGTCAAGTAAATTTTTAAATTCTTTCTTGCGTGATATTGTAATGTCGTTTCATAGCAAATCTGAGTTACATGTCGATTATGTTATATTTGGAGCTCTCATCTCTCTGTTTTGTTATTCATATATAGTTTTAAAGACTTGTGACGATAGATCGCTATACTCCCTCTTACTCTACAAGCAGCCACTGGACCTGTGAACCTCCTTCATACCAGGAAAAAATAGCGAAGGGTAAACACCGCTGACACCTGAGATGAGACAGACCTCCGCTCAGGGACTGGCTGTTGTGTCGTCCTAATCATCATCATCTTATCCTCATCGACACGCAAGTCGCCGAAGTGGCGTCAACTCAAAAGACTTGCACCAGGCGAACGGTCTACCGCTCGGGAGGTCCTAGCCACACGACATTCCATTTCACGCAATGCTAGAGACTGTTTTTAAGCAGTCCTGTGTTTACATCGAGTCGGAGCGGCTCTCCTGGTCGACCACCTGACAGTTTAATTAGGAGAGAGTTTTATGTGGTGGCGGACCGTGGTACCTATGACGATGCTGATAGGTTGCCGCACGTCTGATGCGTGATCGTAGGCGGACACAGGAATATGAGAAATACTCATGTCTCAGCTCCTAGGCGTTCGTAACACGTAGTATTCTGGTAAAACCCATGTCACTGGACGCTGAAGGGAGACAGCAGCCATAGCTAGGCTATGAAGAGAAAATACAGAATAAATACTTGAATATTCAATAAAAACAAAACCGAAGAAGCGACACAAAACTAATAGTGTCATATTAAATGGAAAATAAAGTCCATTCTATTTATATTGAAACGCCTTTAATGGGTCCAGTGGTTTGTAAGGCATTTCAGTCTGAAGATGTTGAATATAAAATATGTAAAAGAAGTTTATATATCGAGAAAGGATGTCTGGACGAGTGGTTGGTCTGGAGCAATTGGTGTTGGAGAGTGGATCGGGTTGGTCAAGTGTTGCCTCCGTCCACAGAAATACTAGTAGAATAGTATGAAATATTCTGATGCTGGAATCAGAAATTGTATTTTTTTTTTTTTCATCGAGGACCGTGGGAAAAAAGACTTACAAAGAAATGGTCCAATATGACATGTCGGAAGCTACCCTGCAATTTTTTACACAGGAAGAAGGCAAAGAAAGAAATACACTGCCAAAATTTTAGCTGCTAAAAGGCACTGCAAGTATTTTGTAAGAAAATTTTGGAGTTACACGTTTTTGCCGCGCGAGGAAGAGCGGTTTGTACAGCCCTTCCCGACTAGCGCGCGACCCGGCGAATCACTCACGCAGCACCGCGTAGCGTAATTGTCCGGAGTTCACAGACACCAATTTTAAGCACCTAAAGCCTGGTTTACAATGGAGCGAATGGAAGCGAACATCACACTATTTCACACTGTTCCATTACCCTATGAATGTTTATGCATGAGGTTGATGAACGATTTTGCACGAAGTTGATGGACTTGAGCGAGATGGATGTGGGCAAGTATTTGATGTACAGCCTCTTTCATCATTCCTTGTTGGTTTGCAGAAAATTCACTACCATTCGCTTGTATATGGGTTGAATCGTTTATACAGGAGAGAACGGAAGAGATCGCGAGGTAGCGAACACTGCTATGAACGGTGTGTTATTAGTTTTTGCTTTTGGAGCTAATATTCGGTATAAAGGATACAGCCCTATCTCGTTAGAGTCACAATGCGAAACTTTGCTATTCAGCGAGGATTAGTTTGCATGACGAGCGCACTGTTCTTGACAGAGTATGCAAATTGGCGCAGGGAAAGAAGAATTTAAGTGTCTCGGTTTGTATGGAAGCGTGACATGCGTGGATATAGTGCAGCTGCATCTTCATATCTCCTTAGCACTGGTCCAAAATGTTCCTTGTATGTCGGCTGCCATTTTTTCCTGGCTTCTCATTAACATTGAGGGGAAATTTATGAACAGAACACTAATTACCGACGTCGAGGATCATCTCAAGAGGTGACACACCTAGCGTTCCCACTACGGGTGTACGATGTAATGGTCATACTGTATTGTGTTTTTTTATTCTAAAATAAAAATGGTCTAATGGCAAAGCGCACACTTCGTGATCCAGAGACCGCGGAGTCAAATCCCGTTCAGGCCACAACTTTTTCACTATAACTTTTAAACGGGCATTCACTTTTCACGGATGTTGGAGTAGCCACGAAAGACGTGTGGTTTGGATTCCACGTTAAACTGCAGGTCTCCATTTTCCGATTAGGAAACTGGGAAAGATTAAGGACACGTAAGTAGCAGCAGTGGCGTTCAGTTGAAACTCCTACAAGAGACCTACCGCGTACACCAGACAGAATTCTCTTTTGCTCGTGTTTGTTAGCTTTTCTGCTTCGGTGGAAACCTGGCTTAAACTACTCAAACATTTTTTTGAGTAGCTTCATATCGACAGTTCAATTCTTGCACATGTAATTCTGATAAAAGTGGCTAGCAGAGAAAATAAAATCATGGCAGTGTTTGATGTCACAGACGACTTCCATCAATGAGGATTTGTAATTTGTTGAAATAAAATGTGTCTTACAGTGCTACATTTTATAATAATTCCTGTAGGCCATTCCTTACAATAATGTTTCAATGCTGTACATTTATCAGTGAAACAGTTCTTTGTTTATTCTCTGTAGTCGCCACAAATAGGCGAAGTGTCTATTGAATGACAAAACAAACATTTTTCTTGCAACAGGCACACCGGACAAAGGAAAAATTGATGCAGTCGGGCACTTCACAGTAATCACAAGTTTTATTTAGACAGGACTGGGACGGAGTCAGAAATGGTCCTGGGCATTGTTCTGCAGATTGCGCTGCATACCAGGCATACTTGATCAAATTCGTAAAGTGTGGCGAAGAAAACTGGTAATGCACAAATGACTGGAGCTTAAGAATATTGTTCTACCCAAAAACCTGAAGTGAGAGAGAGGTATCCGAAAGTGTGTTGTCGGACATTTTCCTGAAAAAGCCTTCCACTGCCGAATGGTTCAAATGGCTCTGAGCACTATGGGATTTAACTTCTGAGGTCATCAGTCCCCTAAAACTTAGAACTACTGAAACCTAACTAACCGAAGGACATCACACACATCCATGCCCGAGGCAGGATTCGAACCTGCGACCGTAGCAGTCGCGCGGTTCCAGACCAAAGCGCCTGGCCTGCTTTTCTTCGTCCTCCACAAAAACAGAGCCGTCGTTATGTCCAAACCATGAATCCAACAAAAGCAATGAATTGGTTTCTGCAGCTGGTAGGAATACGTTTCGAACGAACTGTTGAAAACGATCCTTTCCCATTTTTCCAGATTTTGATACGTCGATTACAAGACTTTTACAGCTAAACAGCCCATTTTTTTATTTTTGGTCCCAATTTGCCTTGCGGTTCATGAAGACAGATTTACCGTACATGAATGTGTCATTATATTCGTTGACTGGGCAAACGGCTCCGTCCTTTTCTCACCTCGAAGTAATAACAGAGGTTGAAAATACCGCTTCAGTTGTAAATAACTTTATTTTCACACGACCGGTTTCGAACTCTCATAAGCCCATCCTCAGATGTCGTACCGGAAATACCAAAAGACGGGAGATAATTTTCACACGCCGCAACACACATAAAAAGCAGAAAACAAATTTTTTCTGAAAAGTTTTAAAACCTTTTAAAAAACGTTTCGAAACCGCCGGTCGGACTAGGTGCTATGAAACCTATGTCAATGCGCAAGTGGCACCAGACAGTGTTCTTTTAATGCTGTTACTGCTAACTATTAATAGGCATACTTCTTTCTGACAGTATAGACTGTAAGGCTTCGCTACTTTCCTTGTTGATCAGTTGATCAGTAACGAGGGCTTGTTAATAGGAGTGGTACATGTGCATGTTCTCTTAACTGATGAAAAGAATGGTTCAAATGGCTCTGAGCACTATGGCACTTAACTTCTGAGGTCATCAGTCCCCTAGAACTAAGAACTACTTAAACCTAACTAACCTAAGGACATCATAAACATCCATGCCTGAGGCAGGATTCGAACCTGCGACCGTAGCGGTCGCGCGATTCCAGAATGTAGCACCTAGAACCGCTCGACCACCCTGGCCGGCTTTAACTGATGACTGTGGCGCGTTGTTCCTCGTTGCCACTTATGTACCCCCACTAAATTTAATTTTTTTTTTTCTTTATTGAGTTTCGATTTCCCCTGAAGGGGGCGGGCTGGCAGCAGCGTAGTACGCCGCTCTTCAGCCTACAGAATTTGCTTTGAAAAAGATGAAGATAAGAAATAATAAAAGTTGGTGATAAAATCGGTGACTTGAAGGTAAAATGGCGGAAAATTGTGGAAATTAAAACATAAAACAAAGGGTTGATGATGCTAATAAAATACACAGGAAGCAGGAAAATAATAGCCAGACAATTAAAAAAATCACGGTTACAGTATGGTTTCTGTTCGCAAGAGATATAAAATTCACACCCAGCAACAGCATGATTTCTGTTCGTGACACTTTGGGAAGATGCATAGCACTGAACACTCACTTAAACACTGCACTAAAAAGGTGGCAGAAATATGACATACTACAGCCGAGAGCAGGTGGGGGGAAACTGGACAGATGATTGGAAAATAAAAAAAGTGGGGAAGGTGAGGAAAAGCGAAGGGGGGGGGGGAGGGGGGAAAGGAGCCAATGGTTCAAATGGCTCTGAGCACTATGGCACTTAACTTCTGAGGTCATCAGTCCACTAGAACTTAGAACTACTTAAACCTAACTAACCTAAGGACATCACACACATCCATGCCCGAGGCAGGATTCGAACCTGCGACCGTAGCGGTCTCGCGGTTCCAAACTGACGTGCCTAGAACCGAGGAGCCAATGGAGGATGCGGACCCATAAGAGGGGTGGGGGGTGCTGAGCAGATGCGACAGGGAGTGGGGAAGGCAGAGGAGGGGAATACAAAAGGACTCGGAATGGGGGGGACGCGGGAGGTAGGGAGAGGTTAGGCAGGGAGAAAACACAGGATGGAAGGGGGGAGAAGAGGGAGCCCAGGGAAAGGATGGAGGAAAAGAGGGGGGTGAGAATCAGAGTTGATAGGAGGGATAAAGGGAGGGAGAGAGGGCATCATCTGGAAGGGGGAGTTGATTGAAGCCAACTTGGGAAAGGATATGAAGGGTGTAGAGATTAAGGGTAGGGGGGACACAACAGTGAAGACATGGCAGGGGGTGGGGATGGGAGAGGAGAGGAGAAACCAGGGGGTGAGGGGGATAAAGGTGGCGGGAGATGTAGAGTATGCGGATATGTTCGAGGAATAGGAGTAGATGGGGGAAAGGAATGAGGTCATAGAGGATCCACGTGGGGGACGGGAGGCGTATACGGAAGGCGAGGCGGAGTGCATGATGCTCAAGGGTCTGGAGGGACTTATAGAATTGGGGGGGGGGGCAGATATCCAGGTGGGACTGGCATAACAGAGGATGGGACGGATTAAGGATTTATAGGTGTGGAGGATGGTAGAAGGGTGCAACCCCCATGTTCGGCCAGAGAGGAGTTTGAGGAGTCGGAGGCGGTTGCGGGCTTTGGATTGGATGGAGCGGAGATGAGGGATCCAGGTGAGATGACGGTCAATGGTGAGGCCAAGGTAGGTGAGGGTGGGGGTGAGGCGGACAGGATGGGTGCAGACGGTAAGGGAGAAATCCAGGAGCCCGAAGGAGCGTGTGGTATGACCTACGATGATTACCTGGGTCTTGGAAGGATTGATTTTCAGAAGCCACTGGTTACACCATGCAGCAAAAAGGTCAAGGTGATTCTGGAGAAGGCGTTGGGACCATTGGAGGGTAGGAGTGAGGGCGAGGAATGCGGTGTCATTGGCATATCGCAAGAGGTGTACAGGATGGGGGGGAGGGGGAGGGGGTTGGGGGATATGTGCCGTGTGCAGGAGGTAGAGGAGAGGGGAGAGGACAGAGCCCTGGGGCACACCTGCAGAGAGGTAGAAGGTGTGGGAATTGGCATTATGGAAGGTAACATAGGAAGGGCGGCGGAAGGAGGCCATCAGACGGATGTAGTTGACAGGAAGGGCGTAGGTTTGGAGTTTAAACAGGAGACTGGGTTGCCAGACACGGTCGTAGGCCTTTTCGAGGTCGAGGGAGACAAAAATGGCGGAGCGACGGGAGTTAAGCTGGAGGGAGAGGAAATGAGTGAGGCGGAGGAGTTGGTCATCGGCAGAGAAGGAAGGTCGAAAGCCACATTGGGTGTTGGGGAGGAGGTGGTTTTGGTGGAAGTGGTGATGGATGCGCCGGATAAGGATGGATTCCAAGAACTTGCTAAACACCGATTTGAGACAGATAGGACGATAGGAAGAGGCATCAGATGGCGACTAAATTTAAAACTTGTTTGCCACTCATGTAAAAGGAAAGTTTCATTGCGCTTTACGGCTTATATAATAATTTTATATCGCACGTTCCACTCAGTTTTACCACAGTTCTGGACCGACCTGTCAAATACGCTCCGTTACTACTCATAATGCACTTGTAACTCATATCGTGTGTTTCTTATATAATTTTTTTGTTTTTTCTTTGTTTTAAATGTAAGCCACTAAATTCAAGTTGTGAACGGCCGGTCTAGTGGCCCCGTTTTCTTCTCTCCGTCAATAGATGGCAGCACTTTTGCCACTCTGGTTTACCAATTTGCCTCCTCGTTCGCATCCGCTACTCCCTGTCCTGCGCTAATTGGCAGCACACAGCGACTGGTACACGCCGCGCTCGGGGACCACAGCACAGCGTAAGTGTCGCGATATCATTTGTATATATTCCCTACCCAGGCAGTCGTCCGTAGTACTGTCTGGTGCCACTTGTGCATTGACCTAGGTTTCAAAGCACCTAGCCCGATCGGCGGTTTCGAAATGCTTTTTAAATGTTTTTAAAACTTTTTAGAAAAAAATTGTTTTTTTGTTTTTTTATGTGTGTTGCGGCGTTTGAAAATTACCTCCTGTGTTTTTCTATTTCCAGTACAACATCTGAGGATGGGCTTATAACAGGCCGAAATCAGTCGTGTGAAAATAAAGTAATTTACAACTGAATCGGTATTTTCAACATCTGCGATAATGCTCAGTTGCGGATGATCTTCCAACAGGATTGTTTGCCGAAACGATAAAGTTCGGTGCGCACGCAGTTCTTTCACGAAACCTGGCTGGTCAGCGTTGTAAACAGCAGTTGCGGGGATAACAGCAAGTTTCGTCTTTACGTCAGCTATGAATTTCTCTGTAGCAATGTCTATCACTCGCAGCTGCTCTACACGTTTACGTGATGTAAACTCGGTAATTTTGCGATTTACTATTCTGTACGATTTCTCGAACCTACGTAGCCAGATCGACGAAGCCTGGAAATTAGCAATGTTCATGTCAAATGCAATTCGGAGGGCCCAGTCTCGCAGATCTTCATCGGTAACGACGCATAGACTCTCACGAGCTGTTTTTAATTCAAATGGTTTCGGGTTTCCGTTTGGCGTACATTCTTTACTTCATGTAATTCATTCTTTCGTTTGTACAGTTCACGCACGGTTCTATGAAACGAAAACACCTCTGCACACTGCGTAACTTCAAACGTTTTTTTTCCCTCCTTTGTTTAACCAATATTTCACTGCCTTTTCTTTGTCGCTGAAAGCTGCTACAGTACGAGTTTTTTTAGGCTTGGGAGGTTTTGTTCTTCAGAACGGTTACTGGCACAATTGACGTCATCCGAACCACAATTCATGGAATCGTCGCAGCCATTTCCTATTTCTTCTAACGTATCCACGATTTCAAACTAAATGTTGATATGATTCGAATGAATGTCAGGGAAACTAACTAACAAATGACACGTATGTGCGTCCTCAGGAAAAGTAAGTGATTTTCGGCTGGAAATCACGTTCTTCGTATTTCATCATTGCTAAATTGAAGCCGCGCGGGATAGCCGCGCAATCCACGGCGCCTTGCCACAGTTCGCGCGGCTCCCTCCGTCGGAGGTTCGGGTGCTCCGTCGGGCATGGGTATGTGTGTTACTCTTAGCATAAGTTAGTTTAAGATAGATTAAGTAGTGTGTAAGCCCAGGGACCGATGACCTCAGCAGTATGATCCAAAAGGAACTCACCACAAATTTCCAAAAAATTTCCTAAACTGAGTACGTTAATTCGATTCCATATTACTGTGAAACTGGAAGAAAAATAGGTACTTTTAGCAGGCATGCCTTACGAAACCACAATAAATATTAATTCAGCTTTATCTGTATTGTCAATACTTAGCAATACTGCAAAAAGCAAAGGAAATTTGTTTTAGATGTAACTTGAACGGCTAATTCGAGATAATAGTAACTGTGTACTGTTGTGTCAGAGAAACTATCAACGATCGGTAACCTGAAACGTCCTTTACAAATTACGATGAGCTTGTGTCGTGTTTCCTGCACCGCCGACCTCGTCTGTCTATGTGCGAAGTTGGGCATGTGCAGTTGCTACAACGCCAGTAGGGGTGTACATTTCTACCGCGACCTGGCGTCCTATGAATTTGACAGTTTTCAGCTATTTTTGTAATACTTGCAGTGCCTCGTACCAGCTAAAATTTTGACAGTGCATTCCTTTCGTCGTCTTCTTCCTGTGTAAAACATTTCAGAATAGGTTTCGACATGTCTTATTTGACCATTCCCTTATTGGAAGAAATTCAGCGAGTGTAACACAGAAACATTTTCGCGGCAGAAGAACTTCAAATTCATTGTGTGATCAGTTGCTATTTGATTTGGGGACTTACAATATTCGCGTCGAGTATCGCGAATTCTTTTAACATTACAGCCAGTTCTAAGTTGGGGACTGGATTATTTTATACTTAGTGAACTATGAACGTCGGGTTCAGTTGCTATTAATTTGCAATATCTGCCCGTATCGAAATTTAATCTGAATAGAATGATATTTACGCAAGAGGAGATTGTCATAAGAGAGTTATTGACAAATGCTATTTTGCAAACGACCATTAAGCTAATAAACACTGTTTGTTAAAAAAACATAAACGACAGTGAGCCCTATTGCGATTTCTTCATCTTAATGGTACCTGCTTGCATACATGTGTGCGACCATTTTCAGGGTAGAAGCGACAAGTGCGTTTGGCTGCACCCCTAGATGTCTAACGTTGCCACATTTAAAGTCTAGCTACGCAGTTATGGGGCCCTAAGGACTGTACTACTTCGACTTACGTTATATTTTAATCTATGCATGGGTCCATTGGGGGGGGGGGGGGGGGCTCACGAGTCAAACTTATCGTCCTCCTACAAAGCAGTAGGAACAGAAACTGTTGCCTTCCTTGTGCATTTTTAACAGCACAGTTAATTTACAAAAATCTGTTCACAGTTAATCGGATATTTGTAAAAATAGAGAACATTTTACATCCATATCTTGTAAGAAGATATAGCATTTCCTGTCGCACATGACGATTCTGCCGAAATGAAGACGGATGTGCGGACTGAAAATGCCACTCCGCAGTACTAAACGAAATGTCGAGCTTTACTTGTAATTACGAGAAGGACCGATCAAATCCGAGAAAAGCCGAGAAAAGCCGAGCCTCGGTTCCCCGCACATCCGGCTCACGAGAAGTTTGGCGCACCATTGCCAGCTCTGGTCTGTGTGTTACGTTATTACTCTGGTACACTCAAATAATCAGCAAGTGAGATCTACTTAAGAAAAAGCGTAAATAAAACCAGTTAAAAGTTACAAAATTCTGAAATAGAAGCATTACGAACTAACACGAATTTCCACATTCAAAACAGGGAAAAACTGTCGAGACATTAAAGAAACTTACTACATTTACAAATATCAGGTGTCCCATGGTTGAAGGACCTTCCGTTCCAAGTTACAAGATGATGCGCAACTGAAAAAGTGTGGCTTAACTGCCCACGTGTTAAGAAATGGGTTTTAAAAATATACAGAATTTTACACACCATAGAACTCTGTAATTTAAGAATCAACAATGTGCTCCAGATAAAGTTAACATATTATTATACAGCATTTAAATATGGAGGACTAATAACTTTTACAGACGTTGCACAAAAGACAACCTCATGTTTATCAAGAACAAAAAGAAGTAGAGAATGCCAGAAACTGCTTATGACACTCTCTAGTGGCATTCGTTCATGTGATTCTAAAATCGCCCACTAGAGGAAACACGGAACAGAAACCTCATGTGTTCTCAGGCACGCTATCCTTCGGGTGCAACAGTCTCCCCTTCATGAATGGAAAGTCGACTTTTTATACTTTGATGAGATATTTTTCACATATGGAATCATCTAATCACTTAGCCCCTTTTACACACCATGAAAATAGAAAAAAATTTAATACCCTCCCCATTTCTCGTCGTAGGGGTCAACGAAATACGTCTCCAGGGCAAGTTTCTTCTCTTCTTTAAATAGTCTACACAATTCTTTCCAATTCGTGAACTCATATCTGTGAAACATTCCCCAGTTCTTTGCTTGCCCATCCATGTGTACAATAAGAAACGGAATCTTTCTTTTAACCCTCCAAAAGCTGGGAAATGTCATCCAATGCCATTAACAATACGATGGGGTGTACCAGACCCAAATACTGAAAAATCAATCGGTATTATAAAAATACGTCTAAAACGTAATTTTTCTAATCACTTTATACTCCATCATATGTCACAATACGGCTAAATTAGTACCATCTACTTCGTGTTTTCATTTTGTATCAATACAGCAATAAATTGTTCTACAAAATAAGGACTGTTTGCACGAAAAAATTAAAATCATCTTATCCAATTTAATAATAATTATGGTAAGACATGTCTGTCGTTTCTGTATAACGGTTCCTCACAGATATGTCGATTTAGATCATATTTCAATAGTAGTTCCACAGTCATTCAATGTTAAAAAATTTTTGCACCGGTCGATCCGACTCACCACGAGTACTAGGTTCTGTAGAGGTAGTAGCAACTGAAAGCGTAGGCGATTGTAGCTGCAACGCGTCTGCTAGATGCTGTAGCTGGCTCGTTGCAATGTGTTGGAAGTGAATTGTTTCAGCAACATCGACTTTGACGCCAGCGTCTCGAAGCGTTCGTTTGTGGCTGAACCTCTCGCATGTTCGTCCAGTTTTATTATTATATCCACCTGGACAAAGAAATTACCTTTTCCTCCCAATATGCTTACTTCTTCTTTCCTTACATCTTCATTTTCTTGCTTCATCTTCGTATTGTCTCTTCAAGATGTATCTTCTTTCGCCAAGACACATCTACTCTAAATAATTATATTATTTTCCAACTCTTGCTTCCTTATTCTAGACCTTCTCTGCGGTATCCAGATAAATTGCTACGATGTTCTGTGATTTTGAAAATGTACGTAAAATTCTGTATCTTGATAGTGTCTTAGTTCCATATTTTATTTGCCTCTTTTCCATGGACGAGCATATAAATTTCGTTCCGAGGGTATTACAGTACAGCAGGATCGTGTCTAGAAAACTTTTCTTGTATGAGGGGACACACTGAAATCCTAAGAGTCGTGTCACATTCTTTCAGTTGCCGTTTATGCTACTGGATATACAGAGACATTCATTAACTAATGCACAGCAATGTACACTAATGTCTGTGACTCAGATTGGTCACTCACGTTATTTAACTAATTTTTGCACTTTCTCTTCTGATTAATTACTGATACTTAGATTTCTTGTAATGTAACACCTCACTGTTGCTTTTAGCTCAATCTACAGTAAATAATGGTTCACATCAATAAGTAGTCTTAATTTAAGAAATCCAAGTATCACTTGATAGCCGTATTTCGCCGTCTCATCCTGACTTTAGCTTCAATTCTGTCCTGTTAACGTTTCAAGGACTATTTATTAAGTAACTCTCAGATTTGTCAGATTAGATGTGATCAATAATAATTCATCAATTAACAACAGATTGATTTCAACAGTTAACAACGTTATATTGCATTTCTTGCTATACACCTGACTGACGTGTAATACATAGTTACATTAATTGACATAGAAATGCAATCAAACGTGATCGAGCTTGAACTGATATGGACTCACTTAAAATGTTCACATCACAAAGTATATTCATTTATTTTTCAATTTTAGAAGAATGGTTGACGGCGTCTTGGCACACATGGAAGCCTCTTCTTGTGGGGAATGGCTGTCAGGTTGACAAACCATTAGTTCAGCTTCTCAGCATCTACGAACTACGCCAGAATAGCCTTCCTCTGGCAGTATTTCACCGTATTATTCTGAATTTTGTTTCAATTCTCTCCTATTAAGGTTTCAAGTACTATTTGTTCATTAAGTAACTGTCAGATTTATCAGATTAGATGTGATCAATAATAATTCATCACGTAATAACAGATTTATTTCAACAGTTAACAACGTTGTATTGCTTGTTCTCGCTATACACATGACTGACATGTAATACACAGATATGTTAATTGACATAGACATGCAGTCAAACGTGATCCAGCTTGAATTGATATGGACTCATTTAACATTTTCACATCACAAAACATAGTCATTTATTTTTCATTTTTAGAAGAATGGCTAACGGTGTCTTGGCACGTATTGAAGCATCTTCTTGCGGGGAATGGCTGTGAGGTTGACAAACCGTTATTTCAGCTTTTCAGTATCTACGAACTACGCCAGAATATCCTTCCACTGGCGTCAACGCCCCGTGTTGTACGTGAAACAAACAGAAAAACACACACATTTTGTGGCATTTTGCGAAGTATACTTACAGTAACAAAATCTAGTAACTGTTCACTGAAATAAATAATGTAACTTACTGTGCCGTACGATATTCCTCCCGTAACAGCCGGCCGAAGTGGCCGTGCGGTTAAAGGCGCTGCAGTCTGGAACCGCAAGACCGCTACGGTCGCAGGTTCGAATCCTGCCTCGGGCATGGATGTTTGTGATGTCCTTAGGTTAGTTAGGTTTAACTAGTTCTAAGTTCTAGGGGACTAATGACCTCAGCAGTTGAGTCCCATAGTGCTCAGAGCCATTCATTCCTCCCGTAACACTACTATCAGTGCTGTCATGGGAAAGGTCAAGTATAACACTACCTACTCGTATTAAATTAGCAGTACACTGATGATGTTACTGCTATGAAAGGATTTAATAGTGACCGTGATCGTACGTAATGGACAAGGTATCTGACTAAATTTCATTTCTCTTACTACTGAAAGAAAACGATAGTAGAGCAAACAGGATGCGAAGGAAGGTTCTATTTGGAATTAGGTAAACTACAATTACGTAAAAGGAAAATTGTCGCCAGTCTAATCAGACAAAAGTGTACCAAGCACTTGCACTGTTTATAAAGGAAGTTAACCATTGGTATCTACTATGCTTGATACTGAAATACTATTTATGTTTGTATGACATGGGACGGTACTAACAAGCAGTGGACCAGTGGTTTGTCACGAACAATACACAAGAGATAGGAAAACGCTTTGGACAAGAACTGGCTCTTAGTAACACTTACTATGTGTGTAATAGAGTATAACGCTAATGATCATTACAAGTAAATGATTTAGTAATGATTAAACACTACTTACTTGGACATGAGGTTCTTTTACCTGTTTAATTATTGGAAAATACTGGCCCAGAAGCTGTTTTGAGATAATTATGTTATTTGTCATGATTATTATTTGCATTCTCAAGGAGACTTCTCTTCCTTATTCTATTTAACTCAACTGGGACATGTGATACCTGGATCTAGAATAGTTCGAATAGTCTTACCCAGCTGTTTACTGTAGCACACAAATGTTACAGAATTGGCAAGTGCACTTCAGTCATACTGTAGTTGTAAAGTCATATTCTAAGAGTTAGATTGGGAGCCCAGAAACTAACCTGTCAACGGACTCATATCCAGGCTTAACATTTTAGTCACAGCATGATATGACAAATACTATTAACTATATACACATGAAACCACAAACACTGTTACTTCCAAAACTGTGCAATAATGAAATTAATCTTTTGCTGGCTCTCAAGTTACTAGCCAGTAACTACTATAAATCATCAGTTTTTACAGGTGACTGTAATACTGTACTGAGATTTCAATAAGAACAATCTTTAAGCTGAATACTTTAATTCTTTTCTTGGTCATTATTCTTAAGTGAAATTTTTAACTATCCTTCTATGCAAACCACGTGGCGTCTCCAGAAACAAATAAATCTACTACTCCACAAATGCTATTAAATGTTGTTACAGAAAGCAATTACTTTAAGGTCATTAAAATAGGATACCCAAAAATATCGCAGCACTTAGAATAGCACTGTCTAGGTAATTGACTAGGGATAAATATGGGTACTCACCAATATGTTTGCAGAACACAAACATATTAATGGATAATAAAACATGTAACTGGCCCATGCTGTTATACAGTACTCAACTGATTATTTGAGACGAAAGTGGTAAATGTGGTGATTTCCTGTGGGTATGTACAAAAAATTTGCAGAAGTATCGTAGATCTTGCTGTATAACAAGTACTGAAAATTCTCTTCTTAGTGTCGGATTTTCACAGTGCAGAGCTAGCCATCTTATTCCACGAATAGTGAGCCAAATTTCTTCTACATCTGAGGCTATATTAATTAATCTTGCTGCTCTTTTTGCCTCGTTCACCACAGAAGATGTGCACACTTTGCATGCTAGCGACGAAGTATCTATTGTCACAAAGAAGCCTTGCAGTTCGAC
Organism: Schistocerca serialis cubense; assembly: GCF_023864345.2. NCBI lineage: Eukaryota > Metazoa > Arthropoda > Insecta > Orthoptera > Acrididae > Schistocerca > Schistocerca serialis. The sequence continues at coordinate 174,660,290 of NC_064640.1, read as the reverse complement.
TGCCAAATCCTACTTTTCTATTCCCACCAAGTCAGTTTCGATGCACAGAGACTTCCCTCCATGTTTTACAGTATTATTTAAAATTACATCTGTAGATTAATGACATAAACTGACTTAAATAATGGATAAAACATTTACATGGATATTACATCAAAGAACATGGTTATAACGAATTCACATTAAGTAAATACTCAGAAAGAATTTAGATAAGACAAATAAAGATAATATCGATATTGGTGTTAAAGCTGTATCCAGCAACAGTGGCATAACATTTAGTGGAATAGCTTCAAACATTGAAATGCTACAGGTAGGATTGCATCACTGAGCTATTATAATAATAGATTGATAAGAAATGACGTTACGGTTAAATAACCTTTCCGCTAGTTAACTATTTTTAACATACTGCTTTCTTGTCGCTCTGTCTTTTTGGTACAAATTTTGTGATTGATTTTAAAGTAACTCTGGAATGAGCTAGATACCTGAAATAGTAATCAGCTCAGAAATGGATGACAGCGCAATATTAGCTCGCATTCTTGTCTGTCTGATACAACTAGGTCCATCGAGGTGTCGGTGAGGTGGTCAACAGGGTTGGTAAAGCCTGATACTTGGCTGACCTGTAGGCCCGGCATGTTGTGCGGGTAGTATTGGAATGCATCCCAGGCGGAATGCGTGGAACTTGGTGACAGCCGCTATATGGCATTACTACATCAGTGAGACTAATATCGCCTCTGGCAGCGCTGCAGGGCGATGCGCAAATAGCTAGCCAATTAGTGCTCGTGGCTGCCCTGTAAAGTTAGCCACTCTGTGGTTCTGACTTCGGTTGTGTATTCGCTGCGCCCTCGCATCACTTTCATTACTCTCCATTGGTTAGGTCTCAGATTCCGTCAGGCGTTATGTTTTCGCTCGTAGCTTACTCGTCTGCATTTTTCTGCTATGCCGCCCCCGTTGTCCCTATTTCTCTTGTTTCTGCCCTGTTCACACTCGATTAACATCTGTTGATGGCCCCTGGCTTGTTGGCCGGTCTCTGCTGGTTTTTTTACTCGTTCCCCATTTCTTGTCAGATTCTAGCTGCAATAGTTTGCAACAATAAAACAAGACTAGGAAGCACAAAATAATGATATAAGCAAAAATTTTGCATACAACACTATTTTTCTTCCGACTAGAAAGAATAAAATAATATCTCCTAGACCCATGCAGATTGTGGATTTTTAATATCTTTGAAAATATTTGTAACATTTATAGCAGAATACATGGAGTGGATGCAATATGTAACTGATGCATGAGTAGTTCACCTACTGTTACCTACTGCATGTACACCATGCTTTCGCAGTTGAAACGTCCATTTTGAAAAATTAGGAATGACTGTGCTGGTAAACCTCTTACGTTATTTGATTTTCAAACAGCTGTGCAAAACTGAACGTACTCAGACATCTCTCTCTTTATTTGTTCTGATCATAACTAAACTGACACACAATATTTTCTTTAGCACAACGCAGTCTGACTTTCAATAATCCCTACTAAAGAATGGCCCTAACTATCAATAACTTTTGCCTTTCGTGAATCATTTACCTCACAAAAATCTTCGATACTCGAACTAATGCAATACAGCGAGCGCCAATACTGCCAGTGAAATAGGAAATTCTAACTACTGAAGACACTAACTACTGATAGGCATAGTTAGCAAATGAAAGATTTTGATAGAGAACAAACAATGTATTTACCTTAATAGTGTTCAAAAGTTATAATATATATATCAGTTCCTGACATCCAGTCTTACATATTTCCTTTTTCTGACGGACATACGTTCAGATCGTCCGCTCTCAAAACTCTGCCATCTCTCTCCCCACATCCACCACTGCTGGCGGCTCATCTCCAACTGCGCAACGCTACGCGTTGTTCGCATCCAACTGCCCAACACTACACAAGCAAATACTCCAACAATGAGTCCAACCAGCCACAGACTGCACACAGCACAGTCAGTGATTTTCATACAGAGCGCTACGTGGCGTTATCAACGTAAAAACCTAAATAGCCTACTTACACAGTTAATCGTACAAATACTTTCACAGCTATTAAAAATTCAAAACCACACTTATTGAGAACTATCTGTTTTGGATTAGGAACGTGTATAGGGGTAGGCGAAACAGTTTTATACCTTTAGTCTCATTTGATTGTTATGTTGAAATTTATTTTTATTTAAATACGCTGTTGTGGAGACGGCCCCATAGCACCAGTCGAGGATATAAGCAGAAGACTTACACACATATTCCAAGTAATCTGTTGATATCATGAAACTACTTATTCCTTTAAAAATACTATATTTCGATATGCAGGCCCATCTTTCCGTTGCGCTGAATTTTGAATTTGTGAAAGCGTGCCATGTGTGATATTTTCCCGAGTATAATCGAGTCAAATAGCGTTATTAACTTCGTTATCATGTGCGTTACATATTTCCCATTCTCTTATCATTGATGTATTAGGGCTTTTTTATCACTGCCTATAAGAGTAGTCTCTGCATTTCAAATACACAGAAAGCTTACAGCTGAATGCAACCCTTTCCAAAGGCACATATATAGTCGCGCGGCAGCAAAGACGCCATAGGAGCCTCATTGGAATCGCACCTTAAGTCGTTGCAAGGAGTTCGCTGGGGCAGCTATGACTCAATAAACTTGGTAGAGAATTTCACATTACGCTTTTAACCTGCACATGTTTGCCTGTTAGCCAGACAGGGAAGCTGCAACATGTTGTCGCCACAACAGGCATACTACTTTACTTCCATCCAAGCCAAGCTATGCCCAGCCCAAGCAAGCAGATTTTTTTATATTTTTATTTATTTATTTATTGTTCCGTGGGACCAAATTAAGGAGAAGTCTCCATGGTCATGGAACGAGTCAATACATGAAATTATAACACGATAGTAGAAACAGATAAAATGAAATACAAGAAACGTATTCAGGCGACAATTCGTAAGTTTAAATAAAGAAAAGCAACAATGTAACACTGGAATTTGCATAATTTTTCACCTCTTCCAGGAGCTCCTTGACAGAATAGAAGGAGTGAGCCATGAGGAAACTTTTCAGTTTAGACTTAAAAGCGTTTGGGCTACTGCTAAGATTTTTGAGTTCTTGTGGTAGCTTATTGAAAATGGATGCAGCAGAATAGTGCACTCCTTTTGGCACAAGAGTCAAGGAAGTGAATTCCACATGCACATTTGATTTCTGCCTAGTATTAACTGAGTGAAAGCTGCTAACTCTTGGGAATAAGCTAATATTGCTAACAACAAACGACATTAAAGAAAATATATACTGTGAAGGCAATGTTAGAATTCCCAGACTACTGAATAGGGCTCGACAAGAGGTTCTCGAACTTACACCATATATATCTCTAACAGCCCGTTTTTGAGCCAAAAATACCCTTTTGAATAAGAAGAATTACCCAAAAAAATAATACCATATGACAGAAGGAATCTTGCTTGCCTGCTGGGCTTCCCGCTGTGCTATGATATGTATCAATTTATTCTGTACGCTTTCATTGTAGTGTTTTGAGTGGGGTTAGGAAGTTAATGAAAAGTCTCTTGTTTTACTCGCGTATCACAAGAGGAGGCTCAATTATATATATATACATTTTGTGTCATTTTAGGCCAGAGAATGACGGATCTTATTTGTCAGTTTTTTTCTTTTTTGGCGTATTTCGGGCGAATTCATTTATTTCAATATGGAAGGTTTTCTCTGAACCTTCACCCTCTTCCGACTAATGGCGCCTATTCTCATTTCAAGCCGTTATCAGGTCACCTTTAATCCATGTTTTCTGTAGTAAGCAGAACCATATCTGAAAAGTCGAGATCCTTTGCAGTTAAGAACTTTGGGATATCCATAATACTGCAACGCCAACTAAAGTAAGGTTTTGGAAGTTCAGTTTCTGTAACTGTAGGTTGTTTCAACCAAATATGACCCCGGGTATGTGTGTATTGCGCCTTCGCTGAATTCATTCTGAGTTACCAAAATAGTTCACTCTAAATTTCCCAAGTGCATTTTACCAAACACGAAGTTTGTTTTTCATATTGTGTCAATCTAAAGAGTACATTTTAGAAAGAAGAACATTTTCTTTTACACTAAGCTTTCTTTGTGCTACGTTGGATACCACCAGGATGTAGTTTCGAATACGCACTGGGCCATATTTTTTTCCTACTTCAGTCAATGCTTACCCTAAAGTTAGAGATCCAATATGCTGCTAAATGGCCTCAGGTATTAGCACACATTTCCACGCACTTATCAGACACTAAAGCTTTGTCCTCTTTCAAAATATTTATGGAGTGAGGAAACTTCTGGTCAAATTTAGAAACATGTCATAACAGACTCGAGGTTCCAGAATGAGTATTTAGTAATTTTTTACGCAATTTGCTTTGCGAGACACCTACCGATTTATTTGAAGCTGCGTCATGAACACAAAGAAACTTTTCCCCTGCTAGACGTGGGCTCTGTTTCGTGTCTCGTATATATTCCACAATTCTTACTGCCTCCTCAATCTCCTTTAAGTTTTGTTTGTTCATTTTGCTGCTTCCATCGTTATGATAAATGAGCTGCAGCGAAACTACCGACGCAGACATATACCTGGCTATTTTTTAGGCGCGTTGGATTGACAGTGCAACCTGTTGTCAGCTGCAACAGGCTGAACGGGTCCCGTGAAGCGTGTCAGGCTTACGGAAACCTAACTTTGCCTGTTTTAACCACTGTGCTTCAGTACACGTGTACCCCTGTGTTTCCGTTACTGGTGGTTGTGCTGCTTCAATGGTTGCTGGGGGGAATGGCAGGCTAAATGGAGAATTTCTACACCTCTGGAACTTAGTCATTAGTACGACTGTAACCGTGCCAGTTGTGATATTCGTGGCTGTGGCCGCCAGTATTTTATTTTGCCAGAAGCTCGCTTTAATACAGCTTGATACACGTGAAGTAGCATATGATACAAAAGTGGAATGAGGTACAAGCGACAGTTGGTACAGTATGTACCAGTCCCGTGGGAGAGTCCGCCAATTGTACTAAACTTGCTTCTGATTGGTCGGCACATTCGGGTGCTAGGCACCAAAACGCTTAACTTCTCTTACTAATAATTTATATACTTTTCATTGTATTATGGTTACCATGCGAGTCTATCGTTTCTGTTTATTGAATTTCACTACTTTTGAGAAACATAAGAGTAACGATACGGTAACCGAAGAGCCTCGGACACGTTCAGCTCGCTTTGGCGCACCTGGGAGACGAAGTACTTCAGCTGCGCTACTAACTCTGCTTCGAGCGCTCTTCATAGCCGGACATGTATCTTTGTCTCGGGCGTTCTGGAGGGACGGACATGTCGTACTCTATATCGCAAGTGGATAGAAAGCTTACCGTACAGTTAAAAAGCTATGTCGAGTGTTGTAAAAGACAGTGTAAAATGCGTGAATATTTAAATAATAACCAAACAGGAAGTGTCGCCCACCATCATTGCCATTTCTACAGATCTTGCCCTCTGTAGACACATAGACTTACCTGGGCAAGTGGCATCCCATAAAAAGCACCATCAAATGTTCAAGTTTACAGCGTAGTAGCAGCCTCGAACGGAGAAGATCCCAGTACCGACAAGTTCTCTTCTGTGTTGGTGACAAAACTTTAGAAGACGAGAGGTTGGTGGAAAGAACGGTTAGGGACTCTTATTCAATCTGTCCAGCTCTCTCCAGCTTCCAGATCTGACTTAAAAAAGACGCGTAATTTATACGACGCCTCGCCAGTCGCCTTGAACTATTTACGGGATCTCTGCGTCGATCTGTGCCTTTTGACGTTTCTGCCTCCGTCAGTATCGTTTTGGTTGAGCCTGTCTGGGTTGTGGAGTTAGTTTGTCTACCGCTCTGACACACAGCTGTCGCTCACTTCGGAATTACCAATGTTAAAACCCTTCACAGCCCAGTCACCCATTTCAGGACCACCAATGTTAAAACTCTTCACAGCCCTTAGAGACGAAGTCGGCTTGCTAGCCTGGCTTAAGGACGTAGCCAGGAATTTGCCAAAAAAAGGGGGGGGGGGTGGTCGGTTTGTTAAACCGGACACTGAAGAGGCTTATGTTTCTCATTTACCCAGAAAACTCATTTATTTCGTTTTTAATTTTTTGCTTTCCGGAGGCCTTCATACGAGTACTACTCCTATTTTGTCTATAAAATTAAGCAAGAAAATCTTTTCTTGAGAAAGTATAACAGATGTTCTCAACAGTATGAGCGGTATCCAAATGCACAATTAAATTTTTCGTTATTTGACAATATAATAAGTTCACTTTACGGTTAAACCAATTAAAATTCTAATCTAATATATTGCCCCTTTGCTAACAAGACACAGCTCAGTCTTCTTGTATAAAATTCACTATCGCAGAACAGAAAAATCTTGACATTGGGTTGAATAAATTCTAAACTTAAGCATATTCAAACCTCTTTTGACAGCAGTTCTCTTTCTTCTACTACAATCCTGTATTTAAATTTACCATTTATCCGTAACCAACTCAGAACTCTTTCAGCACAACAAAGCAACCCAAGTTTCTCAGTTCAGCCTCAATATTTATTAAAGTATTATTCATTTGACATTTTAAAAAAACGGAACTTCTGGCGGATGTTCTCGCACGATATTGAAATTCTTCAGTTTCCTTAAGTGATCAACGACTTCCTTTTAAATTATTAATTCAACAGTCAACTCACCCGCCTCCGTGGGCGAGGTCGCTGACGCGCGCTTGTGCGGCGGTGCTCGACCAGGAGGATAAGCTGACTCTAATCCTCCTAGTGGGAAATAATCTTCACTGCCAGTATTAGGACGCCGAGGAGAGGCGAGGTGATGGCGTAAATTTCCTGATCTCCAGGCTTTGGGCCAGTGTTCTGGTTTAAATACCAGACCTCTCCGCAGTGTCTCACGATGTGAGGACATGTGACGCTGTTGATGGTGATCCGTCCGTCGAATGGGAACGTTAAGCTTGGCAGTCCCTTTGGTGCTGTTCACGAGGAGCAGGTTAAGTGCCGCCAACTTTTTTCAATCTCTCCCATCTGACATTATCAGCATCATCATCATCATACAACACATACAATACACTATGCTACACACACACACACACACACACACACACACACACACACACACAGTGTACACAGATATAGGAGCATGCTCCAAACAAAAGCAGACAACTTAAAACTATAGCACCCAAATGTATTAACAAAACTAAAAGGAATAATTAAATACCAATTTTGGAGCCCACTGGACTAGAAAAAAAATCCCAAGAAACTTGAGCACAGAAACTAAAGAGAGCCTACGGCCGAACACACCAACTTTACAACAAAAAGTGCATGTCCATGCATGCAGAAATCAGGCACTACAGTACTGTCATTTAACCCGAGGTGCTATACGCAACAGAAACCCTGTCACTCCATAACAAGTTGCTGCTACAAAATCTACAAAAAGAAGAATGAAAGATCATTAGGAAAATCCTTGGACCACGAAAAACTGAAGCTGGATATAGACGGCAAACCAACAAAACTACAGAGAAAATTTCATATATTGCTGCTGACATTAGAAAAAGACGCCTAAAATTCTATAGACACATACAGATTCCCTGAGTATAGACTCACACGCCAGATACTCTCAGTAACTTAAAACCTTAAAGGTGTGACATGGGCCGAACAAATACGAAGAGACCTTACTGATGCTCAACTCACCATTCAGGACACTGCAGACCGTAACATCTACAGTAAGCAAAATAGACAAATTGGAAGTCCAGCCAGACACAAGAGCCAAAAAGACCGGTACAAAGTAGACGGAGGAAGGAAAGCCATGAGCGAGAAAATGAAGGTCTCATGGAAAAACCGCAGGAGGAACTGTAGCAGCTTCACGTGATCCACAAAGGGTCTACTACGTGAACAATAATATTAATATTAATAATAATAATAATCAATACCAAGAGATTCAGTTTTGAGATCTCAACATTGATTCACGTATTGTTTCAACTACACTCCTGGAAATTGAAATAAGAACACCGTGAATTCATTGTCCCAGGAAGGGGAAACTTTATTGACACATTCCTGGGGTCAGATACATCACATGATCACACTGACAGAACCACAGGCACATAGACACAGGCAACAGAGCATGCACAATGTCGGCACTAGTACAGTGTATATCCTCCTTTCGCAGCAATGCAGGCTGCTATTCTCCCATGGAGACGATCGTAGAGATGCTGGATGTAGTCCTGTGGAACGGCTTGCCATGCCATTTCCACCTGGCGCCTCAGTTGGACCAGCGTTCGTGCTGGACGTGCAGACCGCGTGAGACGACGCTTCATCCAGTCCCAAACATGCTCAATGGGGGACAGATCCGGAGATCTTGCTGGCCAGGGTAGTTGACTTACACCTTCTAGAGCACGTTGGGTGGCACGGGATACATGCGGACGTGCGTTGTCCTGTTGGAACAGCAAGTTCCCTTGCCGGTCTAGGAATGGTAGAACGATGGGTTAGATGACGGTTTGGATGTACCATGCACTATTCAGTGTCCCCTCAACGATCACCAGTGGTGTACGGCCAGTGTAGGAGATCGCTCCCCACACCATGATGCCGGGTGTTGGCCCTGTGTGCCTCGGTCGTATGCAGTCCTGATTGTGGCGCTCACCTGCACGGCGCCAAACACGCATACGACCATCATTGGCACCAAGGCAGAAGCGACTCTCATCGCTGAAGACGACGCGTCTCCATTCGTCCCTCCATTCACGCCTGTCGCGACACCACTGGAGGCGGGCTGCACGATGTTGGGGCGTGAGCGGAAGACGGCCTAACGGTGTGCGGGACCGTAGCCCAGCTTCATGGAGACGGTTGCGAATGGTCCTCGCCGATACCCCAGGAGCAACAGTGTCCCTAATTTGCTGGGAAGTGGCGGTGCGGTCCCCTACGGCACTGTGTAGGATCCTACGGTCTTGGCGTGCATCCGTGCGTCGCTGCGGTCCGGTCCCAGGTCGACGGGCACGTGCACCTTCCGCCGACCACTGGCGACAACATCGATGTACTGTGGAGACCTCACGCCCCACATGTTGAGCAATTCGACGGTACGTCCACCCGGCCTCCCGCATGCCCCTATACGCCCTCGCTCAAAGTCCGTCAACTGCACATACGGTTCACGTCCACACTGTCGCGGCATGCTACCAGTGTTAAAGACTGCGATGGAGCTCCGTATGCCACGGCCAACTGGCTGACACTGACGGCGGCGGTGCACAAATGCTGCGCAGCTAGCGCCATTCGACGGCCAACACCGCGGTTCCTGGTGTGTCCGCTGTGCCGTGCGTGTGATCATTGCTTGTACAGCCCTCTCGCAGTGTCCGGAGCAAGTATGGTGGGTCTGACACACCGGTGTCAATGTGTTCTTTTTTCCATTTCCAGGAGTGTATATTAATGTATGCAACCTCACAAATGAGTTTGTATTGATCCATGATAATATGGTTATACAGACTTTGATGCAAATAAACTCCTTTACGGTGTACAACATACGTTGTCGTTTATATGACGTTTATTTACAAATACGTTACAGTCGTGATGGTTGGACACACAGTTCCAAGGATATTACTAATAACACATTTCACCATTCACAATAGGACATCGTTCTTGGCCGGCCATTGTAACCGAGCGGTTCTAGGCGCTACGAACAACACACACACCCATGCCCGATGGAGGACTCGAACCTCCGGCGGGAGAGACCGCGCGATCCGTGACGTGGCGTATCTAACCGCGCGGCCAGATGCTCTGACACTTCTGTTTTGTCAAGTTTACCAAAAGCAAGTTAACAAGACTGAAACACACGAACAGAAAAGAGATTCCACGCTGTACCAGGTACAGCATATTCGAAAAGACTCACGATAGTTTGGCATCCTTTGCCATGTCCAATGGGCCGTAACCATATACTGGTAAACAATACATCGGTCCGGGTCACACCCGTTCCTCACCTAGTAATGAACATAACGCCCGACAACCCAAATAACCGTATTGTTCTTAGTTCTGGGAAAGATGGTTGAATCGGGACGCAAGAGAATCTCACTGGGGATTGCTGCTTCCGTTGTCCTGGCAACAAAGGACAATTGTCAGCGTAGCCAACTCCAATGTCTGTGTCAGCACGCGACCAACAGGTGGCATAATGTAGCCGTTTCATGGGAACGACAGCATCGGTCTGTCTCACTAAGGTAATGCGAAAAATTCGAATGTTGGTGGGGACAAGGTTATGAACGACTTGGTGTCACGAGGAAGGACGCCACTTCCATCGGGAAAAAGTAGGCTGAAACTGGACCAAGCAACATTCCAGGTTGTCTCTGGCGATAGCGACTCCACAGTGGAAGCGTGATTTGGAAACGTCCAGTGACATAACGGCATTTTGACACATAGATGCAAATGGGAAAGAATATCAGTCTCCAAATAATTGACATCAAGAAAAAATTCAGGAATATGTCTTAATATATTATTTTTCCTACCAACATGTATTGCAGGAGTTAAGCTCGCAGGTCGGAGACACGGGAAAAGGCGAGCTGTAAGTGACTGGGGGACGCGAAGACACTTTAAAACATTGTGTCGAATAAATAAAGCAGAAGCCTTTCCCTGAACATCACGGAGGCTCAAACCTCCCATCCGCCAGAGTTTCGCCCTAACCTCATAGAGTTTCACCAGACAAACTTGCCCGATAAGCGTTGTAGCTTTCGGGCCATCATCGCAGGAAGGGGAAAAATTTGAGCAACAAAGTAGACTTTGCTCAATACATATATTTCCAAGGTTCAAACGTTATGAAGTAACGAGAGGGAGCGACGGTCGTGTTCAAGGATTGTCCCTTGAATCTTGTCAGTGACGCTCTTCCAATTTAACGCAGCCATCTTTATCATCAGTGTAACACTCAACGATCGACGGCCGGGTGACCGCCATGGCCCATTGAATCTGAACCACGTCAGATCCACGCAGATTTAGTAACCGTTACTTCCGGTCGTTAATCTGTCCTCCCGTAAGACGACACAACGCATCGAAAACGTTCTTGAGCTCGAGTATGTCGTAATGCGTAAGAAGAAGAACCATAGCGTCATCGGAATATGCTCGAACGATGAATATTTCTCCCAGTAACGACCAGCCACCGAGTCGAGCAGCTATGAACCAGAGTAAGGGTTCGAGAAATAGCACGAATAGCGACATAGAAATGGGGCTTCCCTGAACTCGACACACTTCTATGGGGGGCGTAAGACGAACATTCATGTCAGTAGACGACTGAGGATCCGTCGTGCGGCATCATTAAAACCAACAGCCGTCAACATTCGTAACAGAAAATCATGAGTAACTCAGTCAAACACGTGATTAAAATCAATAACAAGTAAACTCCCGATACAGGATCAACGGAAGCAATCGAGATAAGATCACGACATTCACCAACGAGAGTCAGGAAAATACGACTCGGAAACAACTTCGATAACGCGCGACGATGTCAGCAAGCAAAACCAGCAAGCGGCTGTTGATCGCCCGCGCAACGATTTTATAACCAAAATTGAGTAGCGTTATCGGTCGGACCTGATCCGCGGACAGCCATCCTGTCTTTATCGGAATTAAAACAATTTTTACGACCTTAAAGGAGAACAGAATGTGTACCCCTTGCAATACTTCATTAACTATAAACGTTATCGTATCTCCTATCAGAGACCAAAACCAAACATAAAATTCTTTGGGAAGCCCATCCAGAATCGGCGATTTGCGGGAAGGAGGACGGACTATAGTGTCAGGTACCTCATAACGGTAGAAAGCTGCCAGAAGCTCCTCATGAGGAGTTAGCGTGACGACACTACCAAGGAGGGAAGTAAAATCAGCAGACGGTGTACTGTCTGATGCCACTTTAGTGTAACGATCGGAAAAATATCGGAAAATTTCACACATTTTGTCAGGTTTCAGGTTGGGATGACCACTCACGACTATCTAAAGAACGAATGCTATTGATACATGTTCTTTGAGACCGCGTTCGAAGCCGAATTAGATGATACAGAGACGTCAACTCATCCTGAAGAATCGAACGTGGCTGGGATCACAAGCGAAGACAATCTAAAAAAAAAAAAAAGTGTGTGAAATATTATGGGACTTAACTGCTAAGGCCATCAGTCCCTAAGCTTACACACTACTTTATCTAAGTTATCCTAAGGACAAACACACACACCCATACCCGAGGGAGGACTCGAACCTCCGCCGGGATCAGCCGCACAGTCTGTGACTGCAGCGCCCAAGACCGCTCGGCTAATCCCGCGCGGCGAAGACAATCTAACTGTAGCGTTTTGAGTTGTAGTTTCGCCTCCACACCGTGGTCTCCCGTAATTCGTAAAGGGACGTCTCGAGCACTATCAAAAAATCACTAAAGACAGCTTAATAAAATTCCCGCGTCTTCCTCACTTCAGCCGCTTTACCAGCGCTAAAACGCATTAGTGCAGTGCGAAGCCGAGGTCTGACAATGGCAAACCTCCATTACATAAATGAGCGATAACGCATTTGGGAACGGCTTGCCCGTCCCCATACAGCAGAAATGATATCATCCAGAGAGGGGTCTGTCAGATGTAAAATACTTAGCTTCCAAATATGGCGAAAAAGACTTACCCTCTGTGGGACGTTGTTAAGGGTACTTGAAACAGCACAGTGGTCAGTGAAACTGCCAGGGATTACAGCAATTGACAAGAGTTGGGAGGCAGACAGATAGAGATGGTCCAGTGGACTTCTAGAAGTAGGTGTAAAATACGTAAAACGCACCAATGTGAGGTACATGGAGATACAGACATCCTGTAGACTCAACGACTCCACCAAATCGTTAAGTTCACGACAGTGGTTATAAATGGGAGTCAGATCCCTGGACACTTGAAATCTCCGCCCATCAAAATGGTTCGTAGATTTTGACGAAGTAAATAAATGGCATCTTCCCTATAATCGCGCGACTGGTCATATTTACTATAAGAGCCAGATGGGGCATAAAGGAAAATTAAGGCGAGATCATGAAAACGGAATCTTATACCCCGACCGTCGTCCAGCGTTTCAAAGCCCGTCAGTGGAATACAGTCCCTATAAAGCGCGGCCACACCAGTAGAACTTTCTGAGGCTGCATTAAAAAACATAGAATGCCCATGGAGAAAAAATGCATCAAATAAAACTTCTTGCAAACACACATCAGCTTGGGAATCATAAATAAACTGTTGTAACGCAGCAAGCCGCAATGGAGAGTTTATCCCGTTAACATTTAGGGTAATAAACATATACGACTGCAGTAAATAACACGTGCAAGGTAGGAAACTAGAAAAGAATGTACGCATCACGTCCCGCTCTCCACAACACCGACAGACGGTGGAGACGAAGGTACAAGATTTGAAACCTCTCCACCGGAAGGTGCAGATTCTATGTTTTGCTTCTTCGTCGCGAAGCTACACGCTCAGGATGAAAACGTTGTTTCACACCACTCCGTGACAACATAACTTCTTGACGCGGGAGTGTAGGAGGCTCACAAGGTCCGCTGCGGAGAGTAAGTCGTCCCCATTCCACTCAGTGAGCCGGCCGCTGTGGCCAAGCGATTCTAAGCGCTTCAGTCCGGGACCACGAGGCTGCTACGGTCGCAGGTTCGAATCCTGCCTCAGGCGTGGATGTGTGTGATGTCCTTAGGTTAGTTAGGTTTAAGTCAAGGGGACTGATGACCTCAGATGTTAAGCCCCATAGTGCTTAGAGCCATTTGAACCATTTTCCGCTCAGTGGAATACAGGAAACACAACCGGGAGCGATGAACATCATCATTGTCATATAAAGAAGAGATAGGCAGTGCAGCATCTGAAGCTGGCTGCATCATCTGACTACCCGGAAGAGAATCCGCAGTGAGTCAGATTGAGGAAACGATCGCATGTCGCTAGAACAATTTAATGGCAGAGCAGCAAACGATGCTTCCGTTAAATCATCGGAATCCACCAGAACAGACGTTCCTAAGGGTGGAGGCGAGGACGCAGATGCAACATTCATTTCAACGTCAATAGAACCAGCCCCGTCATTTCCTGCGAAACAAGTCAGTATTCAAAGCATCATCACTGGTAGAAGCGCCCTCCATCACCACCTGGTCGGAGAGATGAGACTGCGGAGGGGTGACTTTAAAATCTTCACCATTTTGAGTCCGCCAGCGTTTAAATTGTGCTACCGGTGTCGGCCCCTTAACGGTAACACGGACCGCAACTGAACGTGCCAGTACCAGCGAAAAGTCGCGCGGGGTGGGGGCAACGTCTCCCCAGCGTCCTATACAGATGGAGGAACACTGACAGATTTGAGGACATTAATTCAGCTAATCTCAACAGACAACGTGTTTCATAGGAAGACTTTAAAACCGCATCAACGCGCGGACAAATGGATCTGAGATGGCCACTTTCATTATAGAGGAAACAGGTTCCTTCTTGCCCTATATACATAATATAATTTCGGTAACCACAATCATTGAGGTGTGAAGGAATGTCGTTTTGAACACACATTTCTACGGTTCGGTTACCATTGCAACATTCCAAGCGATGTTAAGCAGACCAGCGTTCCCGCAGAATATGACGGACGACTCCACAAGGAAGCAACGCCACCTTAAGAAATGAATCGTCAGTTTCAGGTGGAAGATTGTAAACTCTATCAGGATTATACTCGATCCCCACATTTGCAGGGACTGGACTAACGGATCCATCACTGTGTGTAAACATCACCTGAGAGAGAAGCCGGTCTACTAGCAAGGGATCGCGAAACTTCTAAAAATGTGTATACAAACATGAATCAAAACAAGCAGTATCTACATGATCGAATGTAACTCGAATCGTTTCAACCGAACAATCGTAAATTTCTATGGAGTCCGGTTGCACATGACGTGAACACGTCCAGTTCCAACTACCAGGTTCATAGTTTCACACACCTGACCAGTCACAGTGCACTTGTTCACGAGTGAACATGAACTTGGACAAAAGGAGTAGGGCATTATTGGTGAAGCTCTATTACCAAAACAACAGTTATGCTGCAGTTGCACTTGGAAAATATCGCCGGCTGAAAGGATTACGGAAGAGTCCTCTTCCTCCACCTGCTGTGCAGAGCATGATGAAGAAGTTCTAATCAACTGGGGAACTGGGCGTCATACCGGGAAGAGGCCGACGACTGGTTCCACCACAGGTGGTTGATGAAATAGCTGTTGCTATGGCAGACAACGCTGCGCCCTATTCCAGATCGTCAGGCAGAGCGCGTGCTGTGTATCGACAATTGAACATCCCGCGGTCCACTGTACGGAAGGTGCTTCGAACCATTCTCAAATGGTATCGGTACAAGATCCATATCGTACAGCAGCTTGCAACAAAGGACGCACAACGACGTGTTGACTTCACTCTCCACTTTCTCGCAACGATTGAAGCTGACGAGTGCTGGACCTGTACCATCCTATGGACAGACGAGGCTCATTTTTCTCTGACGGTTGAGGTGAACACACAGAATTGCCGAGTGTGGGGCTCTACACCTCCGGTCATTGTGCATGAAGTTCCTCTGTATGGTGAACGTGTCAACGTATGGTGTGGCTTTACGGCTACGTTCGCATTGACCCATTCTTTTTTGGTTGGCGCTCAAGGACGAAGGACGTGCAGTGTGACCGGCAAGCGTTACTGCATTATGCTTCGCCAACATACCCGCCCTACAGGAGAGAGACGCATTGAACTCAGCAGTTTTCAAGCAAGAGGAGGCACCACCGCACATCGCTCGTGAAATTTACCTACTTCTCTGAAACACACTATCGAATTATCAGCCGATCGTTTCCAAATGCTGACCAGCACGATAATCTCAGATGGTTCAAATGGCTCTGAGCACTATGCGACAACTTCTGAGGTCATCAGTCGCCTAGAACTAAGAACTAATTAAACCTAACTAACCTAAGGACATCACACACATCCATGCCCGAGGCAGGATTTGAACCTGCGACCGTAGCGGGCGCTCGGTTCCAGACTGTAGCGCCTAGAACCACACGGCCACTCCGGCCGGCAGCACGATAATCTGATCTCACTCCCAGTGATTTCTAATTGTGGGGTAACTTGAAGGATAGTGTTTACAAGCGGAACATTCACGCATGTGCTGATCTGAAGAGCAGCATATCAAGAGAGGTAGCCAGCATACTAACGGAAATGCTTCGCTCTGCTGTGCAGAACACAACCCTGCGCTTTCAGTCTTCTGGACAGTAATGGGCGCCATATTGGCCTCTTTTGTAGCAGTAATGGTACCGGTATGTAATGCTATGATGCATCGTAGCAGCACATTAAAGTGTTTCGATTGAACTGATTTTGCACTATTTCTGTTCCCCATGTCCTTGACATTAATGCTACCAAGATTAGTCCTCGTTTCCATGCTATAACGTGTTAAATAGGCCTATATCTCTAACGTCGATCAGCTGTAAAATTTTGGAACACGTATTACGTTCGAGTATAATGACTTTTCTGGAAACTAGAAATCTACTCTGTAGGAATCAGCATGGGTTTCGAAAAAGACTATCGTGTGAAACCCAGCTCGCACTATTCGTTCACGAGACCCAGAGGGCCATAGACACGGGTTCCGACGTAGATTCCGCGTTTCTTGACTTCCGCAAGGCGTTCGATACAGTTCCCCACAGTCGTTTAGTGAACAAAGTAAGAGCATATGGAGGATCAGACCAACTGTGTGATTGGATTGAAGGGTACCTAGATAAAAGAACGCAGCATGTCATTCTCAATGGAGAGAAGTCTTCCGAAGTAAGAGTGATTTCAGGTGTGCCGCAGGGGAGTGTCGTAGGACCGTTGCTATTCACAATATACATAAATGACCTTGTGGATAACATCGGAAGTTCACTGAGGCTTTTTGCGGATGATACTGTGGTATATCGAGAGGTTGTACAATGGAAAATTGTACTAAAACACATGAGGATCTGCAACGAATGGTGCAGGGAATGGCAATTGAATCTCAATGTAGACAAGTGTAATGTGCTGCGAATACATAGAAAGAAAGATCCTTTATCATTTCGGTACAATATAGCAGGTCAGCAACTGGAAGCAGTTAATTCCATAAATTATCTGGGAGTACGCATTAGGAGTGATTTAAAATGGAATGATTATATAAAGTTGATCGTCGGTAAAGCAGATGCCAGACTGACATTCATTGGAAGAACCCTAAGGAAATGCAATCCGAAAACAAAGAAAGTAGGTTACACTACACTTGTTCGCCCACTGCTTTAATATTTCTCGCCAGTGTGGGATCCGTACCAGATAGGGTTGATAGAAGAGAGAGAGAAGATCCAACAGAGAGCAGCGCGCTTCGTTACAGGATCATATAGTAATCGCGAAAGCGTTACGGAGATGATAGATAAACTCCAGTGAAACACTTTGCAGGAGAGACGCTCAGTAGCTCGGTACGGGCTTTAGTTGAAGTTTCGAGAACATACCTTCACCGAGGACTCAAGCAGTATATTGCTCCCTCCTACGTATATCTCGCGAAGAGACCATGAGGATAAAATCAGAGAGATTAGAGCCCACACAGAGGCATACCGACAATCTTTCTTTCCACGAACAATACGAGACTGGAATAGAAGGGAGAACCGATAGAGGTACTCATGGTACCCTCCGCCACACACCGTCAGGTGGCTTGGGGAGTATTGATGTAGATGTAAAAAGTTTAATTATAATCACTCCGTATATAAAACTTGAAGACATGAAATATTTCCGTTTCACGAGCCTCAGTTATTATAACATTGCACGAGCTTAAATAGAGTCTATACCAAAGAGGGGGGGGGGGGGGGTGGAAGGGGATATAGGGCGCATTCGGCTCGGACGAATTCAAGCAGACCTGTGAAAAAATCGTCTATAAACGAACGAAATACAGAATGTGTTGTTATCACATATCCCTTCCGCTCTCCACAAACCCCTACCCATTCGTTCCGTATTGGAACTGGTTTTCATAGGTTAGTACCGCCCGGATGACCAGACTGGGCGATATTTCGTCATTTGGGCTACTAATGATAGAATTTGGAGCAAATTATTGAAAGAAATGCAACCATCGCCGTCTAGGCGATATTTTTGTTGAGCAACGCTATTTCTGGCCTACATGCTACTTTTATGCTCTGACTTTAATGTGATTTGTAATAATGTTTACTGCTCCTCTGCCTTGTGCCGACCGTTGTGGCCGAGCGGTTCTAGACACTGAAGTCCGGAACCCCACTGCTGCTACGGTCGCAGGTTCGAATCCTGCCTCGGGAATGGATATGTGTGATGTCCTTGGGTTAGTTCGGTTTAAGTAGTTCTAAGTCTAGGGGTCTGATGACCTCACAAGTTAAGTTCCATAGTGCTCAGAGCCATTTGAACCATCCACTGCCTTGTGAAATTGTGAAGTATTGTAACACAAAGTTCTGCCAGTCTCAAAATAAGTGTAGTAGCAATATTAAACTGCTATAGACAGGTACTTAAGCTTTTATAGTAGTGCGCACATATTTTTAATTTACCGTTAAGTCGGTGGACGAATAAAAATCGGTTTCCTCTTTTTTCTTGTTAGAAACGTATCAATAATCAGAAAATATCACAGCAGCATACAGCACAAAAACAAGACACGGCAGAACTTACATAAAATTGAGCTGCAAAGCGATCACCGATAGTTTTATCGACATATTGATAGTTTAAATCTACCATTGGCCTTGTTGATTATTAACAGTGCGTATTCCTTATTCGTCGTATGATTGAAAATCAAAATAACTTTGAACTTAGCGTCAAGGTCGTATGTAATATAATTTAGATGATTGGAGGGTGTTGGTACTGACCCCCCGGACCCCCGGCCCCCTTTGGCTACGTCTTTACCTGACTACATCTGCTGCCACGCAGGTCGTTAAGGGTCTAAGCTGTTGCTTTGGGGTATGTCCTTAATTCGTTACGACGATTCGTTTAGTAAGTGAATTTGCTATCTGTGGTGTTCAGTTATATGTGGATCTGATGGCATCGGAGCAGATGAGACATATTTGAGTTATGGAATTCCTTATCTACTTTGATTCCCTGGATGCAACATAAACTCTAGTTTAAAAACCTTATACCTTCCTTCAATCACTTTCCCTTTCATATATAATTTTAGTCTCATGTACACAAACCTAATAATACTAATAAGGTATTCGGCTGGAAATGTGCTCTTAACACATGAATACACGATAGAAATAATTGAAACAGCAAATCAGGAAAATCTGGCTAAGTTAATACTTTCGACCTTTTAGTCATGAAATCTTAAATAGCAGCTCGAAAAAATAATTATATATTCAGTGTTTTGTTTGCAATAAGGTAGATGTGTGCCGTCCTGGTACTCACCGATGTCGCCGACACAATATCGTAGCTCGTCGCTAGAGGAGGCAGGAGAAAAGAAGCCGCAGCCCCTTGGTAAAGTGGATTATGTGTGATAACGCAACAATACATGCTGAGTTGTTAGAAGTGTACGGCAACAATGCACCATCATGTCACACTGTGGGTAGCCGGCGGAGACGCTACCAGTGTGATCAGACAAGTCTAAATTGAAAGGAACGGCGTGGCGACCATCTCTCTGTGCCGGACAGGGAATCGTAAGGAAAGTGCAAGCCCTGGCGGTCAAAGACAGGCTTGTCAAAATCGACGCGACAGTGGAAAAAGTAAAAATCTTTCTTGGACCAGTTGTCAACGTCTTGCACGGAAATTAGAACATGTCAGTTGCCTGCGTGCGATGGGTTCCTCGACTGCTCACACCCGTCAAAAAGCCTGATGAACAGAGGCAGCAGAGAAAATACTTCAGTTGTTAAGGTGATCTAGATGACGTGTTTGGCAGCTTAGCCACCAAGGAAGAGTGCTGGATAATCACGATGACCCATGGGACAATGGAGCAAACCAAGCACTAATAATATTAATGACGTGTGACGAGGGCCTCCCGTCGGATAGACTGCTCTCCTGGTGCAAGTCTTTCGATTTGACGCCACTTCGGCGACTTGCACGTCGATGGGGATGAAATGATGATGATTAGGACAACACAATACCCAGTCCCTGAGCGGAGAAAAAATCTCCGACCCAGCCGGGAATCGAACCCGGGCCCTTAGGATTGACAGTCTGTCGCGCTGACCACTTTTTTTGTTTTGTTTTTTTGTTCGATGCTGTTCGTTGCGTTTGGTCTGGGCGGATGTCACAAGACATCCGTTCTAGTTGATCGTTGATTCCTTGACTCAGTTTTTTTTTTATTACAGAGAGCACGCAGCCCTCTGACCGAACACGCTGAGCTACCGTGCCGGCTACCATTCAGCTACCGGGGGCGGACAAACCAAGCACTGGAAACATGAAATTCAACCCCACCGAAAAAGACGAAAACCCAAAAACCATAGGGCAAATTGATGCTGCGTGTATGTAAGACTTCCATGGAGTGGTGATAACAAATTACACTGGTCCACAGTGAATATTTTACAGAAACCAAAGCAGACAGCTTGTACAGATTTCGATGCCCTGAAAGTGAATACCATGATTAAAATAAGAACCTTCCTGGCAGATTAAAACTGTGTGCCGGACAGAGACTCGAACTCGGGACCTTTACGTTTCGCGGGCAAGTGCTCTACTAACTGAGCTACCCAAGCACGACTCACGCCCCGTTCTCACAGCTTTAATTCCGCCAGTACCTCGTCTCCTACCTTCCAAACTTTTCAGAAGCTCTCCTGCATAACTTGCAGAGTGGAAATTTCATTCTGGAAACATCCCCTAGGCTGTGGCTAGGCCATGTGTCCGCAGTATCCTTTCTTCAAGGAGTGCTAGTTCTGCAAGTTATGCAGGAGAGCTTCTGCGAAATTTGGAAGGTAGGAGACGAGGTACTGGCGGAGTTACAGCTGTGAGGACGGGGCGTGAGTCGTGCTTTGGTAGCTCAGTTGGTAGAGCACTTGCCCCACGAAGGGTAAAGGTCCCGCGTTCGAGTCTGGGTCCGGTACACAGTTTTAATCTGCCAGGGAGTTTCATATCAGCGCACACTCCACTGCAGAGTGAAAATTTCATTACGGTTAAAATAGTCTTCTAGGTCAGGGTCACAAGTAAATTGGGAGTTTACCTTTCACGTATACTACTACCGTAATCAGTAAGATATATACATTAACTGAGCTTATCTAGTCCATTTGCGCCGTTTATTTGCCTTCTTCTTGTGGTTGGTGTCTGGAATAACTGTCTGTAGCATCCAGCAGAAATCAGCTATCATTAGCCTACTGTCCTGTGAGCCCCTGTTCCATGAGAGAAATGTCCTGGTGTAGCCGCTAGCCGCGGTCATCACTGAATGCACCACATTTCTCTGGGAACAGATGGAGGTGGGAGTAAAGGAAGAGCATCTTCAGGGTATTATTGCAGTCGCTGACTTTATAAGCATAAGTGAGTTCGTTCACAGGTTCCATGTAATATTCGGCTGTCCTGTTTCTCAAGAACAATGTAGCTGGGTTACGAAAACAATGGAGCTGATCTGAGGTTAGAGTGGACTCAAAGTTCGACCTGCCTACACATCAATTTAAGTGATTGTTGTCTGACAGAAGGACCGAAGACGTCCATGCAACAACTATGCGCTGATGAAGGTGAATATGTCCATCACAACTGGAGTATATAGGGACTAATCATTAACTCGTTTGTGACCTTGTCCGTGCTGAGTCGTGGAAACTTCTTGTACTGCACTGAAATGCTGCTTCATTCTTTTGCACAACCTTAAAAAATGCTGTCATGACTCGGAACGTAATGTGTATTAGTGGGAGAACAGTTCCATTTAGATTCAGAAGTGGTTCTTCTGCAATATTCCTTGACCCAACTGACAGAGCTGTTCGTGGAGGCCATTCCCTCTTTGTAGCGTTTATCTCTTGCGTAACTGTTCCACTCATACAGGTACCAGCAATACTAAGTGTAACAACCTTGCAAGCTCAACAGCATCGCAACGATTTTGAGATCTCGACATTCCAGCCATTCACGCTTATTGTAATTAACACATTTCACAACGGATCTCAACGTGGTAAAACGTTCTTCAGCTTAAGCAGCATATGCGACAGGGATTATCGACCTTTAATTACCATTTTGTAACTGTACTGCCTTCAGGCTTGTTTTTGAGCTATCTATAAAGAGTCTCCACTTATCTGGTTTGTATGTTATGTTCAAACGGCCAACAAGCCGTCAATGTCACTGCAGAATGTAATGTCACCTTCAGTACTCAAAATACACTCAAGTTCTTTCTGGCCCTCCTCAATTTTTTTCTGACGCTCCTAAAACACAAACACACCTTCTATGGCAGCGAGAAAATTCCACTGCTGCAGTCGTGAGGCCACCAGTCTGACATAATACTTTGGAAGATGTTAATCCCAAAACAGATCACTAAGTTCACACTGTATAATTTTTTGTGGTTCTCCAGCTGACGATGATGTAAAGAAATGATCATTGTCACTGGCGGATGATTGCTCCTTTCCGGCTTTATATGTCGGTTCAGGATAATCGCTATCAATGTTTGATGGTGGTACATGTAAGGGATCAGCAACTGGCAATCCTTCACCATGAGCCACAGGACGAATGACAAATGGGCTGTCAGAGTATAGTATATTCCTCTTGGTATTGACTTTTTTTCTTAAGGGATACACCATATAAAAACAGCAATCCGATGCATGGTTTATGGGTTCACACGAACACGAGGTGCACCACACGTATGGAAACCAAGATAAGTTGGTCTCCAACTCGACATCAGAAATACAAGGTATATGCTTGTTTCACTGGTTTAGTCAACGATCGCATTCTAGAACCACAAATAACATCTACACGAACCTAAGGAAAGTTGTCAGGTTTGTTACTGCAGCTGCGGGGCATTTTTGTGAAAGCAAAACGCACACAACACTTTTCTTCAATTTCAACACTTTGTACATTCACTGCCAACCGCCACGACACTCGTTCCAACGACAGGTGATGCAACGCAGCACAAGAGCACGCAGCCGTGACAAACGACGCAAAAATTGCGTCTGCTTTCTACATTCCACAACGCTCACTTGAGTGCTTGGTGCACACTTGAGTTGCAGTGCAGACCAGTTCTGTCAAATTCTACTAGAGGCGTCCATCTAACTTACTTTCGGCAGAGGAATTCCGTGTCACAGCGCCTTTGCATGTAGCTGTTCCACTATCCCATAAGTATGTCTGTCAAATGCAAACACCTAATTTATTTGTAACCCTGAGCTAGAAGACAAATTTAACCTTGTTATTCGTGTTTCGCGCGTCTGTAACAATACAGCACTTCTACTTTCGTTTCTGCAAAAATTAAAAATGGAAATCTGTTGACCAAATTTACGGGTGTAAAGGGCAAATTGCCACAGGAACATACTACCGTAATTTCCTGAGGAGGTTCCGAGAAACTGTGAAGCCGAAGAGCCGGAGGAATCTGTCTAAGGACATATATCTGCTCCACGACAAGGCCTCAGCCCATTCCGAACATGATACAGCCAAAAATGTGGGTTCTTTGGGCATGAAAATTTTCCTTACTCCCCGTTTTGAGCTGAGGTGGCGCCCACTGACTTATTCCTCTTGGCTCGCTTGGAGGAACCATTGCGTGAAAGCATTTCCAGAATGGCGACGAGGTAATTTTCGAGTGATGGAAAGTTTCCTGAACGGACAAAAAGCAGTCATCTACTACCAAGGCATCTGTCCCGTCATTCATAGCTGGAAAAATGTGTCACAATGAAGGATGAACATACAGAGCAGGCCTAACACCATCACCAACTTTCATGGTCGCTGCTTTATTTCTTCGAGGTGATGGTTCAAACTTTGTAAGTATCTCTCGAATTAAAATTGTGTACCAGTTCATTGATATGTAATATGAATAGGAAGTCTTCCGACACACTTCCCTGTAGTACACCTTATGTTAATTATACATCTCTGAAACAAGGCATTTGACCGGTTGCTGCGCGATCGCGCAAGGCTTTGCTTGCTCGGGTAAGCCACGATTACCGTGACGGTGGCAGCTGGTACTTTAGACTCTTGTCCAGCTGCGGCCTGCAGTCAATCGCTTCCCGCTGCCTCCCCGTTGCCAGCCGAGGGTTCTGTTAACGATCCGCGCCGCCACGACTCTCTCAGCGGATACACTTTACTATGAATCACCTGGAGAATGAAATGCACTGAAATACTCCTGTTATATTTCCCCTGCCAACTGTTTGACAGCTATTTTTCTGTTAGGGAGAAATGTGGTATAAAACAGAAGGTAAAAATAAATTATTTGTGAATTACTCTATTTACATTCCTGTAGCTGAAGCTACTAATCCTTTTATTTTCCAAACCGATTCCAAGTGACATTGTAAAACGCTATCATTTTATAATTAAAATTAATGAACATTACCTATATTCATTGATTAACTTCGAACATTGACCACAACTATATTTTACTACACATCCATACTGTTATAGGGTGTGTGCTCCAAATGTCGCCTACTTTGACTGTTACTTGTCGACACTCCAGCGTGTGACATACGTAGCTGAACAGTCGATAAATATTACAAGTAGCTACCCTTCTTATGCTTCCAGTGAGTAATTCTCTTTTAAACATTTCTCGGATGAAATTAATCACCTGAATTTGCAAAAAATTGAAAGTGAGGATTTCTGAAAACGTGTTTCTATTTCCGCCTTCCCCTGCTCTTATTACTTCCTATCAGTAGAAATAAAGAGCATCTTTTGTAGGAGTTGCCAGTTCGGCAGACTTACCGATTTCAGAATCAATGGTTTCTTAAGTTAAATGGTTTGAACTGATCTGAAAGCCACAACCAGAGAAACGTTTGTTGTCTTATTGCGAAGAGTTGAAAAACAACTTAGTCGGATTCTGCTTCAATTTTTAAGTTTAGTTTTTGCATTTGAGAACCCAGTTCACGTTTTATCAGTAAGCTGCTAGGTCCTAGCTGTTGAAAGACCGAGGATATCTAGTTGACAATGCCAGGTTCCTCCTCAACACTAAACCCAGCCACTTTCGACACCCCCTGTCATCTGCTTTAGGAAACTGTTTCTTAAAGCTAGCTGAGAAGTCATCTACTTCGTGTCATTCCAAATAAGGCCGAAAAATTTCCATTCCATATGAAAGCAGTAATTAACAAGTTCTTCTTTTCTACTCTCTTCATTTAAATCCTTCTTGCTTTCTCTTATGTGTAAAGCATCTTAGAAGTCTGGCTTATTAAAATTGTGCCGCGCGGGGTGGCCGCGCGGTTAGAGGCAACATGTCACGAATCGCGCAGCCCCTCCCACTGGAGGTTCGAGTCCTCCCTCGGGCATGGGTGTGTGTGTTGTCCTTAGCGTAAGTCAGCTTAAGTAGCGTGTAAGTGTAGGGACCGATGACCTCAGCAGTTTGGTTCCTTAGGAATTCACACACATGTGAACATTTTAAAATTGTAATAGTAAGGGGCCATTCAAATGGTTCAAATAGCTCTGATCGCTATGGGACTTAACTGCTGAGGTCATCAGTCCCCTAGAACTTAGAGCTACTTAAACCTAACTAACCTAAGGACATCACACAAATCCATGCCCGAGGCAGGATTCGAACCTGCGGTCGTAGCGGTCGCGCGGTTCCAGACTGTAGCGCCTAGAACCGCTCGGCCACATTCCGGCCGGCAAGGGGGCCATTGAGTCATAAAAGTATATTCCTGATAAAAAAAAACTTTTATTAGCGTCTTTATTTTCATACAAACGTACTTGGGTCTTTCACATGATCGTCGCTTACTTCTGAACACTTTTAGCATCTTCAGACCCCCTATATAGAAGTACCCTACCCGTGAACTGAACCTAATGACAATAGAGGTCTTGAGTTCCTCACCATCTTCAATCTGTTGTTCACCAAGGCATTGTTTCAAACGGGAGAAGAAATAAGTCAGTAGGCGACAGATCGCGACTGTGGAGTGTGTGATTGATAAGTTCCCAAAGGAAGTGCCATATATTTTGTGTAGGTCGTGTTGCGCAGCTTATAGGAACGCTGAAAATTGCACTACAAAATACACAGCTGTAACATTACTGTTAATTGCAGAAAATCGATTTCGGTCCAACATCAGACCATCTTCGTGTCTCAAAAGTAACTCAGCCATGCATTATCGCAGTTGTAATATCAACTGTAAGTTATTGACTGTTAGATTATGATTATTACAACATCAGAGACGAATATGTATGCCCTGTTTTCATGTTTTGTTTTGAATTGTTATATTGCAAAACGTGATAACAGGGTGCATACAACCGTCTGTGATGTTGCCAGGACAAGAGAGTTACGCATAGATAGTTAATTATGTTGATGAAACAGCCTATAAGTTACCGTACATATTTCAACTGTGAGATTGCATAGCAGAATTGCTTCTGAGACACGAAGAAGGTATGATGTTGGACCAAAATCGACTGAGATCAATAAAGAATAGTGGTACAGTCGTTTATTTTATAATGCCGCTTTTATCAAAATATTATACTTGTACGGGCAGCGGTGGGTAATGATTTTTGCTATCACCTTGCGCACATTTTGCGATATCAGAGCTATCCGTGAGAAACGTGTGAAGAGTGGTGCGTCTGAAATGAGAAAATTAATCAGCCAGAGAATCAGCCATCAATCATCGATCAGATCACATCTTTCGGTCTACTTGCTGCACGATTTCATCGGTGTGTATTATAGGCCAGCCACACCACTCTTTCTCACGCACTTTTGTACGGCAGTTTTTAACTACTGAGAACCCTGTATAATTTTTCCTTTGCAAGTCCGCAAACTAGACGCGATTCCAGGTGTATTTGAGCAGATGTAGATCCTTTTGCAAAAAAAATCTAATCATAGCACGCACTTCACAACCAAACGAACGACGATTTTCGATGGCATTCTTGTTTGATTCTCCCACTCTCGGACGATTAGTGGACAAAATAGTGCTTCTGCGGCTTAGTAAAGCACTAGCAGATAACGATTCAGTCGTGCAACTTTTTCATGAGTTACTGATAGAACAAACTTCGCATTAAAATGATGAAATTTAGACAAAAAAATGATATACGATATATGAGCCCACCCAATATCACTTGTAGTCGATACTGTACACAGGTCAGTTGGAGATATTTATGCATCCAGCTCAGTTGGTGTAGTCAAGGAAAAACGCAAATTCAAACAATATTTTTGGGACACTTTATATCGTTGGTTTCTACATTTAATTACATTTGAAGCTTTATCAACATGAAAAATATTACATTGCTCTTATCTTACTGTTTCCCATCCGGAATGGAGGTAAAAATATTATTGAAAAATATTATAAAACTTCCAACTTCATCACCGTCTTGTCTATTACTAATACGGAGCTCCAAGCTTGCGCCCTGTGTAGCGGTATCCTAAAGCTTAAAGTTGACCGTATGAAATCAACGTAGGCGTACATATTATCTCCAGAAGAGGTGTGGGCGATATGAGGCACAACTCGATTTTTGTTTGTCTTTTGCAAGGCGATGCTTCATAGCCGTAATATGTTTAATGAAACACATTTTAACAAATCATACCATTAGCTGTCGGACATACTTTATTAAAATGCGCTACTAGTTTCGGTCTGTTGGTTCAAATGGCTCTGAGCACTATGGTAGTCAACTGCTGAGGTCATTAGTCCCCTAGAACTTAGAACTAGTTAAACCTAACTAACCTAAGGACATCACAAACATCCATGCCCGAGGCAGGATTCGAACCTGCGACCGTAGCGGTCTTGCGGTTCCAGAGTGCAGCGCCTTTAACCGTACGGCCACTTCGGCCGGCTTTCGATCTGTATGGACCATTTTCTGGCAATGGTTCTGACGTCACAGGTGGTCACTGACAACGCTGCAATTGAATTTATACAGTAAATTAGCAAAAAATCAGTGCACAGACAAGTGGAAAGTGTTTTTCCTCAATGTAGTTAAAAATGTTTCGGAATGGCTGCGATGTGAGAGTAATAAGAGTGACTCGGAGAAAGTGACTGTACAGATGTGTTTAGTTATTAAAATTGTGTTACTGACGGATGGTTACCTACACTCCTGGAAATGGAAAAAGGAACACATTGACACCGGTGTGTCAGACCCACCGTACTTGCTCCGGACACTGCGAGAGGGCTGTACAAGCAATGATCACACGCACGGCACAGCGGACACACCAGGAACCGCGGTGTTGGCCGTCGAATGGCGCTAGCTGCGCAGCATTTGTGCACCGCCGCCGTCAGTGTCAGCCAGTTTGCCGTGGCATACGGAGCTCCATCGCAGTCTTTAACACTGGTAGCATGCCGCGACAGCGTGGACGTGAACCGTATGTGCAGTTGACGGACTTTGAGCGAGGGCGTATAGTGGGCATGCGGGAGGCCGGGTGGACGTACCGCCGAATTGCTCAACACGTGGGGCATGAGGTCTCCACAGTACATCGATGTTGTCGCCAGTGGTCGGCGGAAGGTGCACGTGCCCGTCGACCTGGGACCGGGCCGCAGCGACGCACGGATGCACGCCAAGACCGTAGGATCCTACGCAGTGCCGTAGGGGACCGCACCGCCACTTCCCAGCAAATTAGGGACACTGTTGCTCCTGGGGTATCGGCGAGGACCATTCGCAACCGTCTCCATGAAGCTGGGCTACGGTCCCGCACACCGTTAGGCCGTCTTCCGCTTACGCCCCAACATCGTGCAGCCCGCCTCCAGTGGTGTCGCGACAGGCGTGAATGGAGGGACGAATGGAGACGTGTCGTCTTCAGCGATGAGAGTCGCTTCTGCCTTGGTGCCAATGATGGTCGTATGCGTGTTTGGCGCCGAGCAGGTGAGCGCCACAATCAGGACTGCATACGACCGAGGCACACAGGGCCAACACCCGGCACCATGGTGTGGGGAGCGATCTCCTACACTGGCCGTACACCACTAGTGATCGTTGAGGGGACACTGAATAGTGCACGGTACATCCAAACCGTCATCGAACCCATCGTTCTACCATTCCTAGACGGCAAGGGAACTTACTGTTCCAACAGGACAATGCACGCCCGCATGTATCCCGTGCCACCCAACGTGCTCTAGAAGGTGTAAGTCAACTACCCTGGCCAGCAAGATCTCCGGATCTGTCCCCCATTGAGCATGTTTGGGACTGGATGAAGCGTCGTCTCACGCGGTCTGCACGTCCAGCACGAACGCTGGTCCAACTGAGGCGCCAGGTGGAAATGGCATGGCAAGCCGTTCCACAGGACTACATCCAGCATCTCTACGATCGTCTCCATGGGAGAATAGCAGCCTGCATTGCTGCGAAAGGTGGATATACACTGTACTAGTGCCGACATTGTGCATGCTCTGTTGCCTGTGTCTATGTGCCTGTGGTTCTGTCAGTGTGATCATGTGATGTATCTGACCCCAGGAATGTGTCAATAAAGTTTCCCCTTCCTGGGACAATGAATTCACGGTGTTCTTATTTCAATTTCCAGGAGTGTATTTAGGTCAAAACCGCGGCAACTATGTTTAATACATCTGAAATGAAAATGCTGTTATCAATGCCAGAAATTAGTCCATACAGACCGAGACTATGAGAACATTTTAATAAAGTTTATACAGCATCCGAATGTGGAGCTACATA
This sequence comes from Schistocerca serialis cubense, assembly GCF_023864345.2. Classification (NCBI taxonomy): domain Eukaryota; kingdom Metazoa; phylum Arthropoda; class Insecta; order Orthoptera; family Acrididae; genus Schistocerca; species Schistocerca serialis. The sequence continues at coordinate 174,630,677 of NC_064640.1, read as the reverse complement.
AATATGTCTTTCATTAAATCTATTAATTTACTGGGATAGGCATCACAGTCATACTTCTTTGTCTTTGACTGTAATAATTATTAGAATTATGTATTAATATCTTCAGCTGCTGACGGGCGTTGATATACACTCCTGGAAATGGAAAAAAGAACACATTGACACCGGTGTGTCAGACCCACCATACTTGCTCCGGACACTGCGAGAGGGCTGTACAAGCAATGATCACACGCACGGCACAGCGGACACACCAGGAACCGAGGTGTTGGCCGTCGAATGGCGCTAGGTGCGCAGCATTTGTGCACCGCCGCCGTCAGTGTCAGCCAGTTTGCCGTGGCATACGGAGCTCCATCGCAGTCTTTAACACTGGTAGCATGTCGCGACAGTGTGGACGTGAACCGTATGTGCAGTTGACGGACTTTGAGCGAGGCCGTATAGTGGGCATGCGGGAGGCCGGGTGGACGTACCGCCGAATTGCTCAACACGTGGGGCGTGAGGTCTCCACAGTACATCGATGTTGTCGCCAGTGGTCGGCGGAAGGTGCACGTGCCCGTCGACCTGGGACCGGACCGCAGCGACGCACGGATGCACGCCAAGACCGTAGGATCCTACGCAGTGCCGTAGGGGACCACACCGCCACTTCCCAGCAAATTAGGGACACTGTTGCTCCTGGGGTATCGGCGAGGACCATTCGCAACCGTCTCCATGAAGCTGGGCTACGGTCCCGCACACCGTTAGGCTGTCTTCCACTCACGCCCCAACATTGTGCAGCCCGCCTCCAGTGGTGTCGCGACAGGCGTGAATGGAGGGACGAATGGAGACGTGTCGTCTTCAGCGATGAGAGTCGCTTCTGCCTTGGTGCCAATGATGGTCGTATGCGTGTTTGGCGCCGTGCAGGTGAGCGCCACAATCAGGACTGCATACGACCGAGGCACACAGGGCCAACACCCGGCATCATGGTGTGGGGAGCGATCTCCTACACTGGCCGTACACCACTGGTGATCGTCGAGGGGACACTGAATAGTGCACGGTACATCCAAACCGTCATCGAACCCATCGTTCTACCATTCCTAGTCCGGCAAGGGAACTTGCTGTTCCAACAGGACAATGCACGTCCGCATGTATCCCGTGCCACCCAACGTGCTCTAGAAGGTGTAAGTCAACTACCTTGGCCAGCAAGATCTCCGGATCTGTCCCCCATTGAGCATGTTTGGGACTGGATGAAGCGTCGTCTCACGCGGTCTGCACGTCCAGCACGAACGCTGGTCCAACTGAGGCGCCAGGTGGAAATGGCATGGCAAGCCGTTCCACAGGACTACATCCAGCATCTCTACGATCGTCTCCATGGGAGAATAGCAGCCTGCATTGCTGCGAAAGGTGGATATACACTGTACTAGTGCTGACATTGTGCATGCTCTGTTGCCTGTGTCTATGTGCCTGTGGGTCTGTCAGTGTGATCATGTGATGTATCTGACCCCAGGAATGTGTCAATAAAGTTTCCCCTTCCTGGGACAATGAATTCACGGTGTTCTTATTTCAATTTCCAGGAGTGTATATCTGTGTGGACAGGTGAAAATTTGTACCTCGACTGGAACTCGAACCCGGGATCTCTTGCTTACCACGCAAACACTCTATCCATCTGAGCCACCGAGAGCACAAATGACAGTGCGACTGCAGGGACTTTCTCGCGCATGCCTCCCGCGAGACCCACATTCTCACCTTATATGTCAACACACTACATTCGTAGTGTCCCTACACGCATTACTTGTGGAAGACATTCTTACCAAGTCCCGTAAGAGTTCGGGTAATATGTGTGCATCCGCACAGAAGAGGAAGATCATGGCTGGTATTGCTAGAATTATATACTTATACGGATATGGTGTCTGTTCTAACTGGGCACTATAACCTTCAATAACCGTTACTAATTCTGAGATCTTTGCTTGGATGCTCCTGCAGTTTACTAATATCATATGAACCTTTTCTATATCTGAACTGCAAGGACGAGTATTCTCTGACACCCAAACCTCAGATGTCAGACAGGTACCAAACGTTGTATGTCGATAGAGCATCAACGAAAACACCGACTTAGTTTGTTCTATGAGCTGTCGTCCAATAGAATATGCGTAAACCGTAATTAAAAGAAACACCAGAACTACGGAGCACAGGAAATGTGTATTTGTGAGTAACTGTTTCGTAGATATCTCGTGGTTTAGTGGTCACCACACCATCTGGCTGCTGTGGTCACCGCCGGAAGAAGATTTAAAACTCACCAACAATAATTATAATAATAATAAATGAAAGAACTAAAATACACTGAAGCGCCAAAGAAACTGGTATAGTCATGCGTATTCAAATTCAGAGATATGCAAACAGGCAGAATACAGCGCTGCGGTCGGCAATGGCTATACAAGAAAAGTGTCTGGCGCAGTTGTTAGATCGGTTACTGCTGCTAAAATGGCAGTTTATCAAGATTTAAGTGAGTTTGAACGTGGTGTTTTAGTCGGCGCACGAGCGATGGGACACATCTCCGAGGTAGCGATTAAGTGGGGAATTACCCCGTACGATCATTTCACGAGTGTACCGTGAATATCAGGAGTCCGGTAAAGCATCAAATCTCCGACTTCGCTGCGGTCGGGAAAAGATCCGGCTAGAACGGGACCTACGACGACTGAAAAGAATCGTTCAATGTGACAGAAGTGCAACCCTTCCGCAGATTGCTGCAGATTTCAATGCTGGGCCATTAGTAAGTGTCAGCGTGCGAACATTCCACCGAAACATCACTGATATGGGCTTTCGGAGCCGAAGGCTCAGTTGTGTACCCTTGATGAGTGCACGATACAAAGCTTTACGCCTCGCCTGGGCCCGTCAACACCGACATTGAACTGTTGAAGACGGGAAACATGTTGCCCCGTCGGACGAGTCTCGTTTCAAATTGTATAGAGCAGATGGACGTGTACGGGTATGGAGACAACCTTATGAATCCACGGACCCTGCATGTCAGCAGGATAATGTTAAAGCTAGCGGAGGCTCTGTAATGTTGTGGAACGTGTGCAGTTAGAGTGATATGGGACCCCTGATATGACTAGATATGATTCTGACAGGTGACACGTACGTAAGCATCCTGTCTGATCACCTGCATGCATTCATGTCAGTTGTGCATTCCGACGGACTTGGGCCATTCCAGCAACACAATGCGACACCCACACGTCCAGAATTGCTATGGAATGGCTCCCGGAACGCTCTTCTCATTTTAAACACTTCCACTGGCCACAAAACTCCCAAGACGTGAACATTATTGATCATATCTGGAGTGCTCAGAAGAGTTCTCCATCCCCTCGTACTCGTAGGGATTTCTGGGCAGCCCTGCGGGATTCATGGTGACAGTTCCCTCCAACATACTTCAGACGTTATTCGAGGCCATGCCCCACGTCGTGTTGCGGCACTTCCGTGTGCTCGAGCCCCCCCATAATATTAGGCAGGTGTACCAGTCTCTTTGTCTCTTCAATGTACCGGTAGAATAATAAACTTTTCTTTTACCCATTCTTTTCAGGAAAACGAGCAAAGGCGTTATTTCATTCTTGTTCATGGGCGGAGCCTGAAGTGATGGCAAACAGCCGTCCTAGTTAACTTTTAGGGTGAAACTGGCAGTGGCACTAGATATTGTTTTTATTTGTAAGTTAGATAGGTTTTTTTGGGGTATCAAGGGTGTTAGTGGCCAACACCTGAAGTGGAAGAGGTATAAGGGAAAAAACAGTTGGTAGAGTTTGTAGTTCTAAAATCGTGCGTTTAAAACCCACCGATGACAACATTTTTTAACTGTTTTTGCGTGAAACTGTAGTATGGTAGAGCATTTTCCTGACACATAAAGGGCATAAGGGGAAAAACAGTTGGTGAGTTTGTAGTTCTGAGATTGTGCATTTAAACCCTACCGATGACAACATTTTTTAACTGTTTATGAGTGAAACTGTAATATGAGAGAGCATTTTCCTGACACTTAAAGGGACTTTTCGGAGATCGTAGCCATGTTCTTTTGGTAGTCTGCTTTCGCTTCGGTAACAGAAAGTGGTAAACACATGTGCGACAAACACCACACCTATCTATACATATGTACTCTACAGGTTTACTAGTTTCAGTTAACGAACCGAAAGGAGACCGCCAAAAGAAGACTGCTACAAACTCCGAAAAATCGTTTTACATGTCAGGAAAATGTTCTCCCATATAACAGTTTCAGGCATAAAAAGTTAAAAGAAGTTCTTGTCAGTGGGATTTGAACGCGGGACCATAGGTACCACGATCTCACACTCTACCAACTTTTTTTTGTTGTTGATCTCGTTTTGTTCGTTATTGTTCTTTGCATTTGTTCGGGGGAATGTCCCATGACAGGCGTTCAAGTTCATCGTTGATCCATTCGCTCAATTTTTTTTTTATTACACAGTGCAGCTAACCCTCTGACCGAACGCGCCCCGTGCTGGCGCCAACAGAACCACACGAGAACTACGAAACAATTACTCGCAGATACGCTTTTCCTGTGTTCCATATTTCTGGTGTTACTTTTAATTACCGTTTACGCATGTTCTACTGGACGACAGCACACTGCACGAAATAAATCAGTGTTTTGGTTGATACTGGTACCGATCTGAGTGTCAAGCATCTGGAGGTTTGAGTGAGAGAATATTGTGGCTTACGTAAGTTCGATTTCGGCAGGCAATTCGTCTCTGGCGCCAAAGGGGGAGGGGTTTTCTAACCTAAATAGCTACCATGTTCATGTCCATTGTTCTCCGCTACGCTAGCAGCCGCTTCGTGAGTGTCGTGCACGCCTGACCCTTAAGGGTAAACCTGTAATTCATTACCCGATAGCGGACGTCGAGTAATTCCCACCCTATATTGTCTCAGAGTCGTCTGAGCCTCTGGTTTAGACATTCCACTCCGCACCAAATCAGACGATCGCGATCTACTCTGGGTACGATACTACAAATAGACAGCGTAGCCGGCATGTGATGCTAGTTGCCTTCACCAAGTAAGCCATCCTCCGAAAGGAGCAGAGGATGGCGTCAGAACCCAAGCGGCAGGCGTCATTCGTGCCGTCATGTGCCATTATTTGCAGCCGATTGCACTCGGTGCGTTCGATAACCGCCAGCAGGGCCTCCTCCACGTCACGGACGAGACTCCCCAGCAAACATACCGGTGCACACTGGCATTCTTTCCCGCCCTACATGCTACTTCCCTGGATCTTGGTACGGCGCAACTAGTAAAAAAAGCATCTGATTTAACTAACACCACCTTGCGTCTGACTTGTATCAAACGGCAATGTGGTTGGCGTCTGTTCATCAGAGATGCATTCGTAACAGGAAATAACCCACCCAGTCTTACTGAGCCTTTTAAAAATAAAACCCTGAAATTACAAGTAAAAGAATGGCTTGTTTTAGCAATCACAAAATTACGCCGGGAAACAACAAATCCTTCGCCATCAGTGGCACAGCTGGTCAGTCGGTTTTCGAGGTGACTTGGCTGAGACATTACATCACGAGTTAGAGACTGTCGGAGTCCTCACGCCAAATCAAACCAAAAATCAAAAATTCTGTGACACAATCAACATTACCTCACTCCTAAAGCCAGGGAAGCTCTACAAATTACAAGGGACACTACAAAAACAGAAAATAAAATTATAGGCTTGTAAGAAACAAGATTGCCAAATGAGAACACTATTAATATTGGAATTTACAGGCTGTTCAGAAATGAAACGGACAAATGAATCCTTAAAAACACGATCCGTCTGTACGGTCAATTCGCAAATTACAAGACATTAGTTCGGTAATCGTAGTAAAACCTGTGAACAACATACAAACAACAATTTTCATGAATTATGCAAATAAAACGTATGCAGTAAATAATGCACATATGCAGATCATCCAAAAAAGCGAAAAAAAACCTCGGTCAATGTAAATAAGTCGTAAGAAGTACCACAACCTCAAAAATTCTAGAAAATCACGCGAAAATTCTAAAGGGAGATTTTAATGCACAGGTAGGGAAAGAAAAAGTTGAGGAAAACGATTGGAGTTTTCCCTGTACACAAATGGACCAATCAAAAGTGAGAGAGACTAGTAGAATTGTAAAGAAGTTTCAGTTTAAACCATTTTAAGAAAAAAAGCCTCAAACAGAAAACATAGCGATTACCCATCAAGAATACAGTCGAATTCTAAATTGATCATGCTGTCTCTGCCATCAGATTCGGTACACAGCCATCTACCCAGAAGACGCCAAACCACAGGGTCAGTCTCCATCTCGCGCCGGATAGTCATAGATAGGCACCAGAGTGTGCGCACCTGACAAAGACCATATTATGCTTCCGCCATGAGTCCTACAAATAGCCGCGAGGGATTAGCCGAGCGGTCTAGGGCGCTGCTGTCACGGACTGTGCGGCTGGTCCCGGCGGAGGTTCGAGTCCTCCCTCGGGCATGGGTGTGTGTGTTTGTCCTTAGGATAATTTAGGTTAAGTGGTGTGTAAGCTTAGGCACTGGTGACGTTAGCAGTTAAGTCCCATAGGATTTCACACACATTTGACATTCCTACAAATAGTCCGATCCATCCGCCACAGTTATGTTCTGTCGCCACAGAGGGCACTCAATACAGCGAATGCAGCCTGTTTCCGCCTGAAGTGCCGGCCTTTGTGGCCGAGCGGTTCTAGGCGCTTCAGTTCGGAACCGCGCTGCTGCTACAGTTGCAGGTTCGAATCCTGCCTCGGGCATGGATGTGTGCCATGTCTCTAGGTTAGTTAGGTTTAAGTAGTTCTAAGTTCTAGGGGACTGATGACCATAGATGTTAAGTCCCTTAGTGCTCAGAGCCATTTGAACCATTTTTTTATTTTTATTTTATTTTATTTATTTATTGTTCCGTGGGACCACATTTAGGAGAAGTCTCCATGGTCATGGAACGAGTCAATACATGAAATTATAACACGATTGTAGAAACAGATAAAATGAAATATAAGAAACATATTCAGGCGACAAGTCGTTAGTTTAAATAAAGAAAATCAAAAATGTACACTGGAATTTGCTTAATTTTGTATCTCTTCCAGGAGCTCCTCGACAGAATAGAAGGAGTGAACCATGAGGAAACTCTTCAGTTTAGACTTAAAAGTGTTTGGGCTACTGCTAAGATTTTTGAGTTCTTGTGGTAGCTTATTGAAAATGGATGCAGCAGAATACTGCACTCCTTTCTGCACAAGAGTCAAGGAAGTGCATTCCACATGCAGATTTGATTTCTGCCGAGTATTAACTGAGTGAAAGCTGCTAACTCTTGGGAATAAGCTAATATTGCTAACAACAAACGACATTAAAGAAAATACATACTGTGAGGGCAATGTCAAAATTCCCAGACTATTGAATAGGGGTCGACAAGAGGTTTTCGAACTTACACCATACATAGCTCGAACAGCCCGTTTTTGAGCCAAAAATACCCTTTTTGAATCAGAAGAATTACCCCAAAAAATAATACCATATGACATAAGCGTATGAAAATATGCGAAGTATACTACTTTTCGTGTTGAAATGTCACTTATTTCAGATACTGTTCTAATGGTAAATAAAGCGGCATTTAGTTTCTGAACAAGATCCTGAACATGGGCTTTCCACAACAGCTTACTATCTATCTGTACGCCTAGGAACTTGAACTGTTCCATCTCGCTTATAACATGCCCATCCTGTCTGATTAAAATGTCAGTTCTTGTTGAATTGTGGGTTAGAAACTGTAAAAACTGAGTCTTACTGTGATTTAGCATCAAATTATTTTCCACAAGCCACGAACTTATATCATGAACTACATTATTTGATAATGTTTCAATATTACACACAAGATCCTTCACTACCAAGGTGGTGTCATCAGCAAACAGAAATATTTTTGAATCACCTGTAATACTAGAAGGCATATCATTTACATAAATAAGGAACAGCAGTGGCCCCAGCACCGACCCTTGGGGAACGCCCCATTTAACAGTGCCCCATTGGGACTGAACATCATTACCACTCTCAATATTGCGGAGGATTACCTTCTGCTTTCTGTTCTTAAAGTAGGAGGCGAACCAATTGTAAGCTACACCCCTTACTCCATAATGTTCCAACTTCTGCAGTAATATTTTGTGGTCAACACAGTCAAAAGCCTTCGTTAAATCAAAGAAAACACCTAACGTTCGCAACCTTTCATTTAATCCGTCCAAAACCTCACAGAGAAAAGAGAATATAGCATTTTCAGTTGTTAAACCGTTTCTAAAACCAAACTGTACATTTGACAGCAAATTATGTGAATTTAAATGCTGCAGTAACCTTGTATATACAACCCTCTCAATAACTTTAGCAAACACTGATGGCATAGAAATAGGTCTATAATTGTCAACATTATCCCTGTCTCCCTTTTTATAAAGTGGCTTCACTACCGAGTACTTTAATCGGTCAGGAAACCGACCACTCCTAAAGGAAAAGTTACAGATATGGCTAAGTACTGAGCTAACATACGTGGAGCAATACTTCAGTATTCTGCTAGATACCCCGTCATATCCATGAGAGTTCTTGGTCTTTAGTGATTTAATTATTAACTCAATCTCCCTCTTGTCAGTATCATGGAGGAGCATTTCAGGTAACAGTCTCGGAACACTTTTTTCTAAGAGCGCTATATGATTCCCTGTTGGGACTAGGTTTCTATTTAGTTCACCTGCTATATTCAGAAAGTGATTATTAAGTACTGTACATATATGCGACTTATCAGTAACACGGACATCCCCACTACGCACTGATTCTATATTCTCGACCTGTCTCTGCAGACCAGCCACTTCCTTTACGACTGACCATATGGTTTTAATTTTATCCTGAGACTTAGCTATTCTATCTGCATACCACATACTTTTTGCCTTCCTAATAACTTTTTTAAGCACCTTACAATACTGTTTGTAATGGGCTGCTGCATTTAGATTTTGACTGATTCTAACGTTTTGATATAATTGCCACTTTGTTCTACAGGATATTCTTATCCCTTTAGTCAGCCACCCAGGCTGCCTGTTTGTGCTAGTACCCTGTTTTGAACGTTCTAACGGAAAGCAACTTTCAAAGAGCACGAGAAAAGTCTTGAGGAAAGCATTATATTTATCGTCTACTGTATCAGCACTATAAACATCTTGCCACTCTTGTTCCTTGATAAGGTTTACAAAAGTCTGTACAGCAACTGGATCAGCTTTCCTAAAACGTTGGTAACTATATTTAACATGTGTTGCAGCACAAAAAACTTTTAGACTTAAAATTTGTGCATCATGATCTGAAAGGCCATTCACCTTTTTGCTAACAGAATGCCCTTCTAATAATGACGAATGAACAAAAATATTGTCTATGGTTGTTCTACTGTTCCCTTGCACTCTCGTTGGAAAGAATACGGTTTGCATAAGATTATATGAATTAAGGAGGTCTACCAGCATCCTTTTCCTTGCACAATCACTTATACAATTAATATTGAAGTCACCACATATAACTAACTTTTTGTATTTCCTATAAAGTGAACCAAGAACCTCCTCTAGCTTTAGCAAAAATGTTGTGAAATCGGAGTCTGGGGATCTATAAATAACAACAGTAACAAGTTTAGCTCCACTAAATTTAACCACACCTGCACAACATTCAAACACCTTTTCAGTGCAGTACTTTGAAACATCAATTGACTCAAATGGGATACCGTTTTTCACATACATGGCTACTCCCCCACACCGCAAAGAGCTCCTAGAAAAGCTGCCAGCCAACCTGTATCCTGGTAAAGGAAGCCTCTGAATTATCTCCTTATTTAAGAAGTGTTCAGATATACCAATAATTTCAGAGTCAACATCTATAAGCAGTTCACTAACTTTATCTCTAATACCTTGTATATTTTGATGAAATATACTAATTCCCTCATTAATCGGATACCCAAGCTTTGTAGAGAGTGGTTTCTTTGTTAGAGAGACTTCCCTTAAGCAGGAATACCTATCAGCTGACTTCAATCTAAAAAAGGTACAGCTCTAACACCCACAACTACCGGAATTTTCCCATGAGTGATCCCACCACCCCCACCTATGCTGTCACCTATAAGTTTTGCCAACCTCCCCTTCCCATACCTGTTGAGGTGCAGGCCATGTCTAGTGAAACCCGTCCTACTGATAGACTCCACCGACACCACTGAAATGTGACTCATGCCTTCCGACATCAGCGCACCCCCAAGTCTCATGTTATTACGCCTGACGGCTGTATTAAGATGAGGCCGATCGTGACGCTGAAACAGTTCCACGAAATGCACATTCGTGTTGCCAGTCTGAGTGGCTATCTTTTCCAGGTCACCATCTATGTCATACTCCCCATCCCTATCAATACTATTACCAGCCCCACCCACAATCACTACCTGATCCTCTTTAGTAAAATCCCTACATAACCCCCCTATGTTAAAAGTCACCTGAGCCAATCCTGCATTAGGCTTCACAATGCTGGTGACCTGGTACTCACTCCCCAAAACTTCCTGCAACTGCTGGCCTACACCTCTACCATGAGAACTACCTAACAGCAGAACCTTCTTCTTTCTCTTAGACTTTGCAACTGTCCTAGCCACCGTAACTGCTGAGGTCTGCTGCATACTTCCTACATCTACAGCTACTAGAGATTCCTCTCCACTAGACTCTGACAGTTGGTCATATCTATTACAAACACCAATAGTAAAACTATCTGAAAATCTCCTTATCCTAGCAGATCTCTTGCCAACAGCCAGCTCCCATTCCCCAACCCCCTTCTCCCTCCTCATCCTATCTAGCTCCTCCTGTGCGTTTTTCAACTGCACCTGAAGGGCACAGATCTTACGCTCCTGCTCCTCTATCAACTTACTCTTGCTACATAACCTGCAGTTCCAGGAGAGGATCTCACCAGAATGCCCACTGGCTTCCCCACTGCATTCCCCCCAGTGAAAATACTTCGAACAAGTCTCACACCGCAATCCACTACTCACGAACCTACGGCAAAGCCCACACTTCTCACTCATGGTAAAATTTTACAATTATTGAAACAAGAAAACAACTTTATCTAAGTTCCGCTACTACAATAAGAAGATGTTAAAAACTGACTACAATAATGACAAACTTGCTCTACAAGGGAAGTAACTACTATTATTGACAGTATTAATCAACAACAAATGAGAATATAACAAAATACTAACACAGAAAGAAAATCAAACGTCTAATGACAGTAACGAAACTGAAAGCAGTTCGCAAAAATTTCTTCTGAAGTTATTTCACCGGAAAACACCAAGAACACCGGTTGAAGACTACTAAAGTTCCTAAATAAACTACTATACACAAACAATTAATTAGTACTTAGCTTTCGATGCGCCGCTACAGCTGCAACTGGTCAGCGCGGAATGTAAACACGGGTAAGAGGTTAAGTTGCTCGATACGAAACACTCACAAATATCAGGCCACAACACAAGAAATGCAGAGGTGAATGAAGAAACCACTAATAAGTCACTTATATAGTAAATATTATCACAAAAACAGTTAAAATATATATCTGAAACCTAAAAATAGATGAAAACTTAGAGAGCGATCTCACACGCAGTCACGCGCTTATGACGTCCTCCCTATCTCCAGCTAGTCACAGCACAGCGTTAAAAATGAAAGCGCTTTACAAACGAACATTCATCCGCCAATAACGAATGAAAGGGGAAGCACAGCTTCACTCGCCCACTTCTCCCAGTTGTCACCAGTCACCAGTTACGAGCTGCCAGCAGTTATCATCGCACTTTCATCGCACAATATCGGAGCGCACGCCGATTGTCGCCGTGCGCATGTACTAACAGAGAAGGACTCAGATATTACCTCCGACAGCAGAGCCATATGGAACTACTGTTAGACTAGTAGGTCATCGTTTGATGAGCTGGGGTTAGACAACTGTTCAGAACTTCAATCTCAGTGTCACGCCTTCTAATCTTTAAACTAAAGCTGAGCATTTCCACGCATTCTCTTAATAAAGAATTGTGATGTCAAAATCTTTTTTTTTTTTCAGTCCCAACTGCCCTGTGATAAGACAGTTGCTGCGTGCAAGCGTAATACTACTATTACTTTCTGTCGTAGGGGATTCACTTCCTACTACCTTTGTGTTGGGTGTCCTACTTATTTGGTGAATACGACAGATCAAATCGCAAATCGTATCCGCATCACTAGGAGAGTTTAAATGCTCGGGTATGGAGATGAGCGTAACATTGGGAACAACTGCAACAGAAACTCATCAAAATTGCCGAACACTAAATTCCTGTACAAAGGACAAAAAACACCATTCGTTGCTCGATGAATATGAACAGTCCAATTAGACAAACTAAACGACAATATAAGAGCAGTCAACTCCGTGAAATTGAAGAAGGCTTCCATTATAACAACATCAGGACATTCAAAAAACTTTTAAAACAAAGCTAATTGGGTAGAAGCTCAAAAATATTTGCTTCAAGAAGGAAAATGGCAAGTTGACACATAAAAACCGAAAGGATTGCAGATAACTTTACAAATATTTAAGAACAATCTACATTTCCTTGAGCTTGCGGAAAGATTTCCACCTGATATTCTCCAACAAACGAATCCAGTTTCAGAAGCTGAACAGGAAATTGCTAGACAAATTAAAAGGTTAAAAAATAACAACAAATCTCGTGAAGATGGAGTTGTAGCAGTTCTCCTGAAAATGGATGATACTGATCCTACAAAACATTTGCCAAATAGAAAATTCTGGACTACTGGAAAACTGTGTTGATACACCCACTACCTAAAAAGGGAGACAGAACGCATGTTAATATTTGAATAGGTATTTATCTTCTTCCTGTCACATATAAAATTCTATCTCAGTGTCTCCTGGACCAAACGCACAGAAATAATGAAATGAGGAATCCAGCACACACTGATCCTCAGCGCGATCATGCGACTGTCATATGGTCGTGAAAGTCACACATGACATGACTGATGACCTTGAACTCAAGACATCATCCTTATCAGTGACATCAGTCAATAAAAATCACTCAGTCAAACAATAAAATAAATTTTTAAAAATCCTACTATCCTAATATTACTTTATATCTCATCCATCTCTTCCCCCTCCCCCTCTTCCCCCTTTCTCCTCTTACCCCATTCCCCTACCTATTTCCCCTGCCTCCTCCCTATCTCCAGCTAGTCACAGCACAGCGTTAAAAATGAAACAACTAAGGAAAAGAATCCAACATGGTAGCAATAGCAAAATTGCTTTAATGGTAAATTTTAAATTCCCTCCTTCATTCAACCAATCAGAGTGCAATGGATAAATGATGAGTAAAAATGGTAATAAATTATTTGTGAAAGACATTTTACATAAATATCAAGCCACACCACTACCACCTCGCCAGCCCTCTATCTTCAACCAACCAAAAAGACTCAACTATCTCAGTTGTGCCATATGCCCATCCCCTCCTCTCTAAAACCAGTTCAAATGGCTCTGAGCACTATGGGACTTAACAGCTATGGTCATTAGTCCCCTAGATCTTAGAACTACCTAAACCTAACTAACCTAAGGACAGCACACACATCCATGCCCGAGGCAGGATTCGAACCAGCGACCGCAGCGGTCGTGCGGTTCCAGACTGTAGTGCCTAGAACCGCTCGGCCACATCGGCCGGCCCCACTGAACTGCCTAGTCATTTAATTTAAAATATTTCCTCATTAAACCTCACCCCGCATCTCTCTCTCTCTCTCTCTCTCTCTCTCTGTGTGTGTGTGTGTGTGTGTGTGTGTGTGTGTGTGTGTGTGTGTATGTGCACTTCTTTGTTCACAAACGTTTTTCGTCTGTAACTCATAGGCATGCATACAATGCACATTATGGACCATTAGTGCATATCTTCACTTTCTACTGCGAGGCAGAAACAAATACTGGCCCAGGGCAGAGGAGATATCTCTACAAGGCTCAGCTGTTCTGATAATATGTAGCCTAGCTGGTACACATACGTGCTAACGTTATGTGTTGTGTGAAGGAAACTAGCTACAGAAGGTGTTGGAAGCTAAAAAAATTGTTTCTTTCTTTACAATGTTCTTTTCATATGATGTTGTTTTCATATATTTACATCTCTGTCTGTAATATTCAGATTACATTTTAACAAGTATTTACGTTACTTAGTATTTGTAGCACTAATACATCATTTAGTTCTAGTATGATGGACAGAGAAGAATTATGGGCAAAGTGTAAAAAGATTGTAAACCATGCTCTGGAGAAATATGTTCCTGGTAACCGTATTAGGGCTGGAAAAGATCCACTACGGTTTAACATCGAAATTCGGAAAATGTTAAGGAAACAAAAGCTGTAGCAGTTCAATAGAGAGCACCTAAATGATGACATGCAAAAGTTGCTAGAAATCTATGCGACTGTAGCATGACTGATGTGCGAAGCATACAACAACTACCCCCGTTATACCTTAACAAATGATCTTGTGGGACATTTCTGGTGTAAGGCGACATCGGTAGGCGGGTCTAAGGCTTCTAACCAGTCACGCGTTATCAGTCTAGTGTGGCAGTAGGAGATAGCAAAAGCAATGCCGAAATTTTAAATTTTATGTTTAAGAAATCGTTCACGCAGGAGAATCGTACGAACATACTGTCATTTGACCATCATACAGACTCCTGTTTGGATGACATAATAATAATCATCCGTGGCATAGGGAAACAATGGAAAGACTTGAAAACCAGTAAGTCTCGAGGTCCAGTTCGGCTTTACAAAGTGTACTCTACGGCGTTACCCTCATGTAGTTTGCATTTATCGCGAATCTCTCGACCAGCCCGAAGTCCCAATGACTTGAACAATGGCAGATGACTTTGTATATAAGGGCAAAAGAAAAGACCCGCCAGATTACAGACAAATATCCTTAATATCGGTTTTCTGCGGAATTTTTGAACATATACTCAATTTGAATATAATAAATTTCGTTGAGACGGAAAACTTATGACCAAGAATCAAAACGGTTTTCCAAAGCATCGCTCGTGGGAAACTCAGCTTGCCCTTTTCTCACATAATAAGCTGCAAAACATGGATGAAGGGCAACAGACAGATTTAATATTCCTAGATTTCCGAAATATCATTTGTCATGGTGCCACGCAGACTGTTAACAAAGGTACAGGCTTACGGACTAGGTGCTCAGATATGTGGCTTTCAGATTTTTTTCAATTACAGAACGTAGTATGTTCCCCTCGACGGTGAGTGTTCATCAGAGACAAGGGTATCGTCAGGAGTGACCCAGAGATGTGTGACAGAACCACACATAAATGATCTGGCGGACAGGATTCACAGCAATGTACTGTTGTTTGCTGATGATGCTCTGATATGCTGGGTGATCAAAAAGTCAGTATAAATTTGAAAACTTAATAAACCATGGAATAATGTAGATAGAGAGGTAAAAATTGACACACATGCTTGGAATGACATGGGGTTTTATTAGAACAAAAAAAAAGTTCACAAAATGTCCGGCAGATGGCGCTGGACAGCAAAACGTCAGTGACTGCGCATGACAATCGTGTATAAAAGGAGCTGTAATGAGAGAGAGAATCAGATGGGCCAGCAGTCGCAGCATGTTGACGTGTCCTGAAAAGGCGCTTTTAGTGAAGCTGTATTATCAGAATCGGGAGTGTGCTAGATCAGCGTTACAATTCTATCGCCATAGGGAGGGGATTCGAACGGGTAAAGCTCCGTTGCGAGCTGTGGCGAGAATGATTTCGAAGTTCGAAGCCACGGGTTGTTTAGACGATAGGCCCTGTAGTGGCCGACCGAGCACAAGGCGTAATGGTGCAGAGACAGTTCAGGAAGAAATGGATACTGTAGCGGGTTCGTCTATGCACGGGGAAGTCAGCGCTCGTGCAGTCGCACGTCGCACCGGCATTCCATACACTACTGTTTGGTTGGCACCTAGGCGTACCCTCCGATGCTATCCGTACAGAATCCATCGGCATCATGAACTGTTACCTGGCGATTTAGTGACGCGGAGGCCATTTGCGGTGTGGGCGTTTCAAAAGATGGCGGAAGATGACGATTGGTTGAGTAACGTGTTGTGGACCGACGAAGCTCATTTCACGCTCCGAGGGTCTGTCAACGCCCACAACTGCAGAATTTGGGCTACCGAAAATCCTAGAACTGTCGTCGAAACTCCATTGCACGACGAGAAAGTCACAGTATGGGTTGGATTTACCACATCTACCGTTATCGGGCCTTTTTTCTTCGAGGAAATGCGTGATTCTGGTTTTGTAACTGCTACCGTGACGGCTGAGAGGTACGCCGATATGTTACAGAATCGCATCATCCCCAGCCTGGCTGATAAACACCTGCTGGAACGTACGATGTTTATGCAGGATGGCGCTCCACCCCACATTGCTAGACGCGTAAAAGATCTCTTGCGCGCGTCGCTTGGTGATGATCGTGTGCTCAGCCGCCACGTTCGTCATGCTTGGCCTCCAAGGTCCCCAGACCTCAGTCCGTGCGATTATTGGCTTGGGGGTTACCTGAAGTCGCAAGTGTATCGTGATCGACCGACATCTCTAGGGATGCTGAAAGACAACATCTAACGCCAATGCCTCACCATAACTCCGGAGATGCTTTACAGTGCTGTTCACAACAGTATTCCTCGACTACAGCTATTGTTGAGGAATGATGGTGGACATATTGTGCATTTCCTGTAAAGAGCATCATCTTTGCTTTATCTTACTTTGTTATGCTAATTATTGCTATTCTAATCAGATGAAGCGCCATCTGTCGGATACTTTTTGAACTTTTGTATTTTGTCGTTCTAATAAATCCCCATGTCATTCCAAGCATGTATGTCAATTTGAACCTCTCTATCTACATTATTCCGTGATTTATTCAGTTTTCAAATTTATACTGACTTTTCGCTCCCCCGGTGTCGTCGTTGAGTGACTGCAGGAGGATAGAAGATTACAGACAACATTTGTAGTTGCTGCGCTGACCGGCAGTTAGCTTTAAATGTAGACAAATGCAAGTTAATCTAGATGAGTAGGAAAAACAAACCTGTGAAGTTCGAATATGTTATAAGTAATGAACTGCTTGACACTGTCACGCTGATCAAGTATCTAGGCACAACGTTGCAAAACGATATGAAATGGATCGACTTCATTTTATTGGAAGCATTTAGGAAAGTGTGGTTAATCTATAAAGGAGACCGCATATACGACACTAGTGTGAGCCACTGTAGATTACTCCTCAAGTATTTGGAATCCCCACTCGGTCGGATTGAAATAAAAGATCGAACCATTTCAGAAGCTGTCTGCTAGAGTTGTTACTAGTAGGTTTGAAGAGCTTGCACGCTCCATTTGAGTGGAACAGGACAGGAAATAACTAGCAGTGGTACTTGGTACCCTCCACCACGCGCCGTAAAGTAGCTTGTGATGTTTGTATGTAGATGTAGACGTACATGCAGAACCAATTGTTTACATGACATATATAATCATCATTTTGATGTGGTAATCTCTCCAGGCCAGTTCATTACTTTATTAGTAAGTATATAACGTGTTTCGTTCTCCTCAAATAAAGAGAGATGTCAAACTGCTCAGTAGAATCAATGTTTCACTCTGCAGCGAAGTGTACGCTAGTAGGAAACTTCCTGGCCGACTAAAACTGTGTGCCGGATCAAGACTCGAACGCGGGACCTTTGTCTTTCGCTGGTAAGTGCTCAATCGACTGAACTACCCGAGCACGACTCATAAGCCCTCCTCACAGCTTCACTTCCACCTGTATCTCATCTCCTACCTTTAAAAATGATCAGTCCTTCTTACCTCCGCATCCACGATGCGCTGCTGTAATCGTCAATGGTTACCCTAATTGCAGGAGATTGTTTTACGCCTTTTGCTTTGGCATTATGTGCCTAGATCACGAATTAAGAGGAAACGTTTTTCACACAGGGCTACAAATTCTACCATAAGCTCATCATTCAGTTCGTCCTTCATTGATCCAATCACGTTTCCATTCACAAGCGGAATATCGTATTAGTTATTCACTGGAAATTTCGAGGTATCGAAACTCGTACGCACATAACACATATCTTCTTGTACATTTGAAGGTTTGATGTGGTAACACTGCGTGTGTTGCACAATCATACACTGTTTGCTGAGATTTTGTTCCAAACATAGGGTGATTTTTTCCATCGGGTACAAACTCTAGGGATTGATCGATGAGAGGATACGGAACAAAAAAGGTCTAATGAGCTTATGTCCGGAAACGCATGGTTTCCATGCTAAAGACCATTTATTCAGTTACACACGGTTACAGAGACTGCGGTCTAACACGCGCTGCACCATGCAGCCACAGTTACAGTGTGCATGCTTTCCTCCTAGAGGGTGGTGCTGTTCCTCATACGTCATGCCCCTGCGGCCTCTCCTGCCACAGTAATTGGTTATGTTGTGTCTGATTCACTTCTCTTGCTGAATCACCTTTTCGTGGATGTGATACAGCGTTAAACAATGTTTCCGTATTCGAATCGAGAGCTTGTCGAGATGGTGTTTACTTACGGAAAGGCAAGTGGCAACAGGCGGCGGGCAGCAAGGTTGTATCAGGAGACCTACTCCATCCGACAACAACCACAGCAGTCGATGTTTGCAATAGTGTTTCGCCGTTTGTCTGAGACAGAGTCATTTGAGAAAGCAAGAATCATGAAGGACTTACCCCGAATATTCAGACACCAGACTTGGAGGAAAATGTGATTAACACTGTGGAAGGCGACCGCCGTGTCAGCACCAGACAATTGGCCCGCCAGTAAATAGTAAGCCAGACTACAGTGTGGAACATTCTCCGTGACAATTGTTACTACCCTTATCACTTACAGCGTGTGCAGGGCTTACTAGCGGCAGACTATCCACATCAGGAGCAGTTGTGGCACTGGTTTCTTCACCGGCAACCAGCCCTTGTTGCGAACGCTGCTGGAAGAAGTGACATTGATGATTCGAAGGGTTATGTGGCTGCTACATGATGGAGCTCCAGTCCACTTCGCCGTTAATGTCCGAACGCATCTCAGTCGTGTCTTCCCTGATCGATGACCGAACCAGGGGGTGCAGTTGCACGGCCTGCTCGTTCACCTGATCTCAACCTGTGCGGTTTCTTGTTATGAGGCCATCTCAAAAGTATCGTGTATGCAGAGCCTATTCAAGATTTGGGGACACTGGAGCAGCGTATTCCTGCTGCCTTTGACACTTTCGGATGCAGCCTGGCCGATGTGAACGGGAGAGACAGAACAAGCTACGGCGCGTGTATGCATGCGTTGAGGCACATGGAAACCATTTTCAACACATATGGTAACTCTGGCTGAATCGTACAGCGTGTAATAGACCGCAGTCTCTTTAACAATGTATGATTGAATAAACGGTCTCTAACATGAAAACCGTACATTTACAGATGTAAGTTCGCTAGACCTTTTTTGTTCCGTAACGTCTCATCGATCTATCCATAAAGTTTGTACACGGTGGAGAAAATCACCCTATTGTATCTTTAAAGGAAATCAAAAAGGAGCGTTTTGAAACACCTAGAACAGTCATACCAACTGCGATTGCTTTACAAAAGACTTACATTTAGTCTGCTCGGTTCGATAACGACTAGACTTTAGTTAAAAAATAACATTCCTTTGAAAGTCAGTTTTTGCAATTAATGATGCAGCTGGGCCGAATTTCCTCGAACAACGTCCTACAGCTTTCGTCAGTTTTACATTGTTTTACCGAGTATTGCACTAATCACGAGTTTGAAGAAATTCTTCTCAAACTCATTACGCGCACTCATACGATTTTATGTTTTAATCTCAGTGTTTGGTTTCATCCAAGGAGCTTGCCTAAACCATAAGATTCGATGGACCTATTTTAAAATTAATTTATTTTCTAACACTTATTTTAGAATTCTGTAACGAATTTTTGGTCTTTCAAAATCTAAAACAGTTATTTTGGTGTTTTCTTTATGATGGTGGTGCCCTTTTTTTCCAGACTTAGGAGTAAATCTGAATTTAAGTCGTGAATACTTTCTGGCTGTTCAAGATCTACTTCCAGAATGTACTCTACGTCCGAAACCTTTGGTACGTTCTTCACCACGAGACTTGTGATACCCTGTGGAGGAAATCATTCAAAATTGCAGATGGGAAGGTTTTGCAACATCGTATAGCTGTATAGGCTGTTCACATAGAGATAAGTGACGTAAGATTAATCCCCAAAATGAAGCGTGAATTTGCTATTGGCAACTGCCTCTCTACAAGAAAAAAGACCAGTTCCACCTCTGATGCCTCGTTCAAGAAACAGGAGTTATTTGATATCGGTTAGAAACTGCAGTTCTGCTTTACTAATTTTCAGCAGAACATTTCATGTCAAGCCAGGTGAGTCAATGTGAGTATAATGCGCACGATTCATATGTCTTAAGGCAAAGACTGCGAACATTTTAGAACACGTCGGCAAGGAGCAGCATCTTAATTTTTAAATACAAATCGGAATATCCGGGAACTATTTTACAGTTGAATGACTTCCATATACTGCAGGCTTTCTAGTATTCAGCCTGTCTAATTGCTTCACTTGTGAGCAAACATAAGCTTTTCTATTGACAGTAGGCGATTTTCCAAGAGAACCGATTCATTTCACACATATTAATAAGGAAAAATTCGCTTCTGGTTAACAAGACTGAACTCTTGATCATAGGGAAAACATGGCCTCATTATCTCAAGGTAATAAAATTTTATGTGTGATGCACAGTTAATGAATGAAAATGTCAGCAAATTTAGCGAACCAATAAATCTGAATTTTGTGTTGCATCTGATGCAATAGTGCAATACTTGTAGCAAAAGATATATATTTTTCCATGTGATTGGTTCCTCAGTCTGAGCAATGACGATGAGCATTTCTTGATTATGAAACTATGTGAACAAATGACAGATGATAATGAACAAGAGGTGAAGCTAAATCCAGGTCGTGTTTCTGTCATGACCATAGTTCACATTCCATCCAGGATGTGCTGCATCTCGGTACACTCCGGTGAAATGACAATGGTCTCGGTGCTTCACATCGCCTTCCTCAAAGAGTGTCTTGCAAATGTGACAAACTGTAGCTGAGCAAAACGCCGGCTTTGTATCATCGTTTCATTCTGTCATAAAAAGCCATTCACTGTCTCAGTGATAGGATAAAACTTTTCAGTGAACCATTCCATACAGTCGCTGCCTCTGTACACTTTAAATCCGAAATTTTCATGATTGTAGCTGCAGTGTGTGTAGTAAGCAACAACGGTCTAAGCAAATGTACCTGATCAGAATAAAAGCTACAGTCAGTAATACAACTGCAACCACGACTGTTTCCAGTACGTATTTCGCATCAGAATAATTCATGAACGTCGGTTTCAGGTTGTTATTAATTTTTGTAAATTTCACAAATTGGTTTATTTGACTTGGCTTGACACTAGTTTCTGGTTTAAACTGTGCAGAGTGAGCAAAATGTGCAGCTTATCTTTTCTATGGATGAAAAATAACATAGGCAGTCTTCGCATAATACGGTTAAACGATGACAAGCAGAGGTGCTACTTTGTATGAGCCTTAAAAATTCCCTTATGTAATAAATATAATATATATCTGTATTATTAGCAGCCTGAAACATTAATAGAATTACTTTTCTGTCATGACAGTATTTTGTCATATACACCAATACAAGGCCGCCCGGAGTGGCCGAGCGGTTCTAGGCGCTACAGTCTGGAACCGCGCGACCGCTACGGTCGCAGGTTCGAATCGTGCCTCGGGCATGGACGTGTGTGATGTCCTTAGGTTAGTTAGGTTTAAGTACTTCTAAGTTCTAGGGGACTGATGACCTCAGCAGTTAAGTCCCATAGCGGTCAGAGCCATTTGAACCATTTTGAACCAATACAAGTTAGATTTCTTTGTCTTTTCTCTTATCTTTCACAGCCTTTCATTCATAATCTGAATACTGAATGCTGTAGAGATTTACAGATTAGTTAATTTGTCAGTTGCATGTTCCATAAATCATTTGAACTGTTATTTTATCGAAATAGCGTGGAGCGAGTTAGTTTACAGGCTATGTGTGCATGATTAGTGTTAACATCAATAAACACATTACCATTTTATTCCTACTCATGCAACTACACTTAAACGCAAGTTTCTTTCTTAACTTTTATTTTTCTCTACTGGCTACGAGATTGTGTTTTCCGAAAACATGAAAATCACTGAGCTGTGTGCAGGGAATGGTATGATGGCAAAGTTTAATTTGTTTCTAAATCACCAGTACTTTCTCTCACGTTGTGCATTACCGTTTACAGAGTATTAACCTGCAAGAACAGACCACTTAACACATGCATTATTCTATGATTTGATGTTTATTATTGCAATTTTATTAGCTATTACCTTTGCCAGTTTCGTGTATACTTCTGCATAAAATACCTTATTTTCCTTAACCTTAACTTGCTATTAGATTATTCCCTTCAGTACCCATTCAAAATCGCGAATTTGGAAAGTTTGCAGTTTTTTTCAAAAGTTAGTTTGAGGCATTGGTTGAGTACCATTCACTAATGTCAGCGGAAAGCGATAGTGCTGTGTTCTTTGTATTGAGGTACATTTGTTTTTCCTGATGTAACTACGGCCAGAGAAAGTTGCAGACTAACGAACCTCTTATCTTATATGTATGATGAGTTCAACGAACTTGTGTCTTGGAAACGTGAAAATTGGCATTTGAGATATATCTAGGTTCCTTTAACCCCAGCCTGTTATCTATAACACCAGCCAACATTCGTCTTCTATATGCAGACTCTACAGCAATCATTCAAGTTCATATAATTTAATGTGTTTTTCTGCTGGTTACCCATTATAATATTATTATTAGATGAGTGAATGAAAGCTTAGCCTTCCGAGGTGGTTTTCTTCTTCTACAGGTTCTTCGCTGCTGCTGCAGCAGCTGCTATTGTTTCTTTTTCTTATTCTTGCAGATTTTTTCCCCAGCTGCTCGACCAGACTCCAGATTCCTTGCTGCTCGGACAGGACGGCAGGTTCTGTCCCATTAAAAGAGAAAAAAAAATGTATTCATAGATATGACAAAAATGTTTGAATGATATATTGCATAAGGAAAAGAAGACATATTTTATTGTCGAATTTCCTTCTCCGCTCCCTCTCTCAGCTGATCACAGTGCCGACAGCTGGGTTGACAGAATATAATGACTTCAACAAGTCGGAAGGTCTTCTTTTATACTCTCGCCTACTTACTGTGTCAGCAGAGATTTCTTGTCTCTCGTGATGAATCATTGATTGTACAATCACACTCCAGGAAACTCCGGTTTCCCAGGAACACCAAGCGCGAGAAAACAGAAAAACCTAAGCAAGTTTGTGGGCATATCGCACTAAGCTTCCAGACTGTCATCTCTCGGAGGAGGCATCCTGTGGTAAATAAATAGTTCGTTCAGATTGTTATGGCAGCACACACAGTATTACGGGCGTGAGATCGTACTCGCTTCTGCACAAGAACTGAAAGTATTGGCCATATAATAGGGCCAGTATCACTCCGAGCGTGTAGAGTAAGGAAAGCAAAACGTGCTGTAGGTGACAATCTACAACCTCATCTCTTGCTAGGCCGTGGTGTGTGCTTCCATCACCATTGCACAGAAGACATGCTCACTACCACTTTGAATGATCATATACGAGTATTAAGGAAATTAAAAAAAGTAACACAAAAATGTGGTGCAGAGAAGCGAGGTCCATTTGATCTGTTTCCTGCTGTTTTCAAGAGAATCAATACACGCACATCTGGAAAGAGACTGTGGGAATATCTCGGGGAGAGTTATTCTCTGCCTTGGAAATGTGTTGTAAAATTTAATATTACGCCAGAAGGATGTATGTGTACACAATTTAATATAAATAGGGCTTATGTTTGCCCTTGGAACCACTTTAATATTACGCCAGAGGCATGTATGTGTACACAGTTTTAACGTAAATAACGCATATTGGATGCTAGGTGTCAAGCATTGAGCAGTAGGAGTTAGGCAGTAAGCGTTAGGTGTTACTGGATCTTAAATAGTCTAGGGGACTGATGACCTCAGATGTTAAGTCCCATAGTGCTTAGAGCCATTTGAACCATTTTTTGAACCATTTATAGAGGGAGAGAGAGAGAGAGAGAGGGTGGGTTGGAGGAGGGAGGGAGAGAGAATAATTACTTATATTTTACGTATATAATGCAAACCTTTGACCTCGGAGACATTTTAATGTTACGCTAGAAGTATAGGGGGTGGACTAAAATATGCAAGTATCAAAAACACAACACATTACCACGCATAAGGCGATGTAGGGAAACAGTTGGCAATCAAACTAGCTTTCTGTCATCTCTTAATGTGCAAGTGCAGGTCCTGTACGGTTTTCAAGAAAATCTTATTCCATTCATCCTGCAAAACAGTGGCAAGTTCAGGTAAAGATGGTGGAGATGGGGTAGCAATCACGCAACTTTCTTTCCAACGTAGACCACAAAGGCTCAATGATATTGAGATCTGGTCACTGTGGCGGTTAGCGGAGATGCTACAATTCATCCTCGTACTCACAAACCAGTCTTGGACGATGTGAGCTGTCTGAACAGGGCCCCTGTCGTCTTGGAACAGAGCCTCTCCATTTGGGAACAAACAGTGTACCATGAGATGGTCCTGATGAGTCAAAATGGTCACATAATCGTTAGCAGTAATGCGACCTTACAGAGAAACCATCGGGCCCATGGAATACAACTATATGGCCACCCATACCATCATCGAACCAACACCACTATTCACTTTTGGAATGTAAACTCGGTCAGAAGTTGGAAACTGTAAAAAAGAGACTCATTCGACCAAATGACTTTCTTCGAGTGCTCCATAGTCTACGAGTTATGGAGTGGACTTAACGTTTTCCTGTTACAAGCATTTGTATCCTGATGAGTGGTTTTGAAATTTCAGTTCAGCATTGAACTCCCTGCTTCTGGAGATCCCTTGACGCTGTTTTGGTACTGACAGGGTTCTTGAGATCGACATTCAGATCTGCAGTGACTTTTGCAGCAGTCATTCTCTTCAATGACCGTCCTTCACGATCGCTCGACAGAAATTTTCGTCCGTGCTGTGACTTAGGGGAATTATGATTAACGCAGCTCCCGTTTGCTGCATAAATCTTCGATACGTTGCCTTTTGAAACACTAAACACTTCGGATAACATGGTTACGGAAGCAGCACCGTACAACGACCAACAACTTTCTCACGTTCGAATTCACTTAGCTCCAGCTAATGCACTCACAAATACACAGAACACTGTTATGATCACGACCAGCAGTTGCAAAGCATTGAGGATATTGCACAGGTACTGTTCGTGGTTAAATACAAGAGGGCAGCCTGCAGGCATGGCTAGTGCCTGCATTTGTGTTCAAACTCGTAGTTCTCGTGGTGGTTCCATATATTTTTCCAACCTCTGTACGTCTGTGTGCGTAAATAATGCATAACTTTGGAGTGGAGTCACTTTAATATTATGTCAGAGGTATGTGACTTCCACAGAAGTGATGCGTATCTTTGACTTCAGACTGAGGATTACGTAATTTTTTTACTGCATATCAGCAACCATTTTTATACATAAATTAAAAACTATGCTCTGACTTGTGGGAAAGGGAAGGGGGGTATTAAACTGTTACTTACAGAATATTTGGCTACTTCCACCACCTTTGATATTTTCATTGGTTGTTTCATTTTTAATACTGCATAATGATTGGATGGAGGTAGGGAGGATAGGCAGGGAAGGGGGAGGAGGAAGGATCGAGTAGGAAAGGGAGAGGGTGGTATAAAAATAGATGGATTTATTAAATTCATAATATTTATTTTATTGATTGAAAGACTAGTTTTATTGATTGATGATATCGCTGATAAGCGTGACCATGTCATGAGTTCAAGGTCAATGATGACACCATGCAAGCCTTTCATGACCACGTGACGATCATGTGATCACCATGAAGGTCATTTCAAGGTCCTATCGACTTCAACAACTTGAATGCAAACTGGGAGCGTATCAAGCAGGTTTCAGATGAAACAGAACTTCCTCAGAGCAAATT
This sequence comes from Schistocerca serialis cubense, assembly GCF_023864345.2. Taxonomy (NCBI): domain Eukaryota; kingdom Metazoa; phylum Arthropoda; class Insecta; order Orthoptera; family Acrididae; genus Schistocerca; species Schistocerca serialis. The sequence continues at coordinate 174,604,576 of NC_064640.1, read as the reverse complement.
TCATTTACGGAACTAATTCTTAGCGATAAAAAAATTTACAATAAGAAAACGTGTAGTGTCTTTGCAGATTGCAAAATGTCTTATGACTCAGTGGATTTTAACTCTCATCCAAGTTCTGGAAGAACGTGGTCTGAACCTTAAAACCACTGCGGTTATTAATGAAACACTATAAATGATACATAATCTAGGGTAAAATTCACGGGAAATATTTCAGAATAATTTGAAATTAAAACAAGAGTGAGACAAGATGATCGACTATCTTCACCTGCTTTCAGCTATATCTTAGAAACAGCAAACCAAGAGTGGCGGTAACTAAAATCAGAACTTAAAACTGACGGACCAGTCAAATCACGAAGAATAAATATAACGATTCTATGTCAGGATGTTCAAACAGCATAAAAATATAATTCGTTGCCACAAAATGGCAATAGTTTTGTGGTCTACAGGAAAAAGTGCAGCCGGCCGATGTGGCCGAGCGGTTCTAGGCGCTGCAGTCTGGAACCGCGCGACCGCTACGGTCGCAGGTTCGAATCCTGTCTCGGGCATGGATGTGTGTGATGTCCTTAGGTTAGTTAGGTTTAAGTAGTTCTAAGTTCTAGGGCACTGATGACCTCAGAAGTTAAGTCCCATAGTGCTCGGAGCCATTTGAACCATTTTTTTTTGAAAAAGTGCATCTCAAAATACACCACACTAAGACAGTAGAACGTAGTCATCACAGTGCACTAAGTGTCTTTATGGGGCTGGGACACTCGTTTTATATAGAAAGAGAGACATTAATGAGATCGAAATCAGAGAACGAAAAGTAATCAGGAAAATTTTAGGTCCACATTATGCTGAAGAAGGAACGTGCAGACTAAGATGAAATAAAGAAACTGTAGAGTATACCAACATTTGTATATGAGGAAACGCAGGCTACAATTCTATAGGCTATTAAAACATGAAACTAACTAGATTAACTCGACAAAACTCGCTCTAAAGCAAGAATTCGAACAATGAAAGGGATCGCTGTGGGGAAGGAAGACCTGAAAGAAGTAAACATAGCTCAGCCTGATATACAAGTCAGAAGGATGTTTAGGCAGAAAATTCACTGCTGGACAGTTGGCATGGTAGGAATACCCAAGAAACCGGGAAAGCTTCGTCTGAGAGAATGAAAATAATACGGGAACAAAGGAAAGCTAAGACAAAATAGTGAAAATCCGCCTTTTGCATAGCGTGTGATCCAGTAGGTCCCAAATGTGAACAATGAAAACAATGTATACATCAAGGAAACTAATGTGCTACTCCTACTACGTACGTGGAAACCTTGTTCAATATTTCAGTTGTATTAGAGGTATTTTGGTTAATAAATGTATCCCGCAATCCCTCATATCCTTCTTCCCCTGTCTCTTCCCATCTCCTCTCTACGTCCATCTCTTCCTCTTTCCTCTCTCTGTCTATTGGCTCCTCTCCCCCCCCCCCCCCCCCCCCAACCTCTGTCCATCTGCTCCTTCTCCCTCTGTACATCTCCCCCTCTTTCCCTCTAATCACATCTCCTCCTCTCCCTCTCTTTGTACATCACCTCCTCCCCCTCCCTCTGTCCATCTCCACTTAACTCTTCTCTCTCCACATCATCAACCCCACCCCAATAGGAGGCTGGTGGTTCTTAACCCAACCTACACCCAACAGTATTTCTTTCCAGATCGTAACTAGTATGTGTACCAGATTTGGGTGACATCTTTCCAGGGGTTTAGGATGAGGTTTTAACCCTTGGCTTTGCCCAAATACGCACATGCCAAATATATTTAACATATTTCACACGTATTTTTACACATATTCACCTGCATCTCCAGCGAACTTCGCCCTGCAGTTTAATTTTCACACAGCTCAATATTTATGACGTCCATAAAAGCACATGTGTGATGTCCGCTCTTTTGAACATGTCCAAACGGACAGACACTATGCATGGAATTGTATAGATGGCCTTCGAAGGATATACGATTATTTCAATGCCGATGCATACCATCGTTCGTCCAATTACTGGAATACAGTGAGGCAGCGAGCAACGGGGAAAATGAATGGGGTTACAACATCAGTGGACAGAAATACACGGGAGCTCGAGTCGGACAAGCGTGTCCGGGAGGCTGAGGCCGTCAAGGCGACCGGTCGCGAGAAGCCGAGAAATCAGGTTCGAGTATCTCTTCAGTCACAAATTTTCAGCTGCAGCTGTTGAATTATTTCAACGCCCTACGGCTTACAAATTCCGTTTGGATTATGACGACTTATCTCCTGAAATACACTCCTGGAAATGGAAAAAAGAACACATTGACTCCGGTGTGTCAGACGCACCATACTTGCTCCGGACACTGCGAGAGGGCTGTACAAGCAATGATCACACGCACGGCACAGCGGACACACCAGGAACCGCGGTGTTGGCCGTCGAATGGCGCTAGCTGCGCAGCATTTGTGCACCGCCGCCGTCAGTGTCAGCCAGTTTGCCGTGGCATACGGAGCTCCATCGCAGTCTTTAACACTGGTAGCATGCCGCGACAGCGTGGACGTGAACCGTATGTGCAGTTGACGGACTTTGAACGAGGGCGTATAGTGGGCATGCGGGAGGCCGGGTGGACGTACCGCCGAATTGCTCAACACGTGGGGCGTGAGGTCTCCACAGTACATCGATGTTGTCGCCAGTGGTCGGCGGAAGGTGCACGTGCCCGTCGACCTGGGACCGGACCGCAGCGACGCACGGATGCACGCCAAGACCGTAGGATCCTACGCAGTGCCGTAGGGGACCGCACCGCCATTTCCCAGCAAATTAGGGACACTGTTGCTCCTGGGGTATCGGCGAGGACCATTCACAACCGTCTCCATGAAGCTGGGCTACGGTCCCGCACACCGTTAGGCCGTCTTCCGCTCACGCCCCAACAGCGTGCAGCCCGCCTCCAGTGGTGTCGCGACAGGCGTGAATGGAGGGACGAATGGAGACTTGTCGTCTTCAGCGATGAGAGTCGCTTCTGCCTTGGTGCCAATGATGGTCGTATGCGTGTTTGGCGCCGTGCAGGTGAGCGCCACAATCAGGACTGCATACGACCGAGGCACACACGGCCAACACCCGGCATCATGGTGTGGGGAGCGATCTCCTACACTGGCCGTACACCACTGGTGATCGTCGAGGGGACACTGAATAGTGCACGGTACATCCAAACCGTCATCGAACCCATCGTTCTACCATTCCTAGACCGGCAAGGGAACTTGCTGTTCCAACAGGACAATGCACGTCCGCATGTATCCCGTGCCACCCAACGTGCTCTAGAAGGTGTAAGTCAACTACCCTGGCCAGCAAGATCTCCGAATCTGTCCCCCATTGAGCATGTTTGGGACTGGATGAAGCGTCGTCTCACGCGGTCTGCACGTCCAGCACGAACGCTGGTCCAACTGAGGCGCCAGGTGGAAATGGCATGGCAAGCCGTTCCACAGGACTACATCCAGCATCTCTACGATCGTCTCCATGGGAGAATAGCAGCCTGCATTGCTGCGAAAGGTGGATATACACTGTACTAGTGCCGACATTGTGCATGCTCTGTTGCCTGCGTCTATGTGCCTGTAGTTCTGTCAGTGTGATCATGTGATGTATCTGACCCCAGGAATGCGTCAATAAAGTTTCCCCTTCCTGGGACAATGAATTCACGGTGTTCTTATTTCAATTTCCAGGAGTGTATATGTAGTGCAATAATATGATTGCCGGCCGAAGTGGCCGAGCGGTTAAAGGCGCTACAGTCTGGAACCGCACGACCGCTACGGTCGCAGGATCGAATCCTGCCTCGGGCATGGATGTGTGTGATGTCCTTAGGTTAGTTAGGTTTAAGTAGTTCTAAGTTCTAGGGGACTTATGACCACAGCAGTTGAGTCCCATAGTGCTCAGAGCCATTTGAACCATTTGAACCAATAATATGATTGTGAGGTTCATCCACTGGTATATGTGGCTATTACTGGCGAAATGTCTTTGTAACAGAGTCAGTAGTAAAGAAGTAATAAATTAAAACGTCATACATGATGCGGGAGTTCTCATTCATGTCATTGTTTATACGTATCTGCAAATCTATGTATCGTACAATGATATAGTTTTCTAAATTCATACAGTGGTATATGTGGACACTGTCTGTGAAATATGTTGCTATTAGAGTTAATAGTAAAGATGTAATAAATTAAAACATCATGAATGAAGCGGCAGTTTTTCACGCACCTCAGTAGTTATGATGTCATATCTTTTGAACTATGTGTCGTGCCATGATATAATTTTGCTGGTACATAGAGTGTTCTCATCTCAAATAGTGGATGGCTACAGTATGGTTGTTTCCGCGTCGTGAGCTACACTACTTTTTTAACTTCACCCCCACCTCTTTGATAGGTAAGTGGTTCTTAAGTCCACAGTGATTCTTTCCAGACAGTAAGTGATATGTCTATGGAGTTTGGTTGAAATAGGTCATGTGGTTTTGGGAAGAGATGTGAAACAGATACATACGCACATTCATTGTGATGATATGTGTGGATTTAGATGGCATTAGAATCTTGTTATATACAAGTACTGTATTTATTTCTGCTTGCAATTCTTTTCTTTCTTTCTTTTACTTGTGCCTTTTTCCCACAGTGACGCAGGGTCAGCATGATTAATCGGATTTGGCAAGGTTAATTGAAGGGGTGGCCGAATGCCCTTCCTGCCCCTACCCCATACCCCCGGGATGGAATTAGTGTACCCCAACTGTCTGTGTCTAGTATAACCCATGGAATAGTGCGAATGTGTTCAGATGTCTGCGAGCCGTGCAACTGAGGCGGGAAGTGGGGACCAGCCCGATATTCACCTAGTGGGATGTGGAAACCCGCCTAAAAACCACATCCAGGCTGGCCAGCACACCGGTCTCCGTCGTTAAGCCGCCGGGCGGATTCGATCCGGGGCCGGCGCGCCCACCCGAGTCTAGGAAGCAGCGCATTAGCGCTCCCGGCTAACCTGTCGGGTATTTATTTCTGCTTGCAATATTGTAATGGAAAGGAAATATCGAAGTAAGTGATGACAGTTGGCAGCATCGCAGTGTTTTACTGGCTTAAGAAATCGAGGCTGGGCTTCGGAAGAGTGTGTCGAAAGAAGAGAGAACTTTACAATATATTCTGACAGTACAGGTTAGAGAAGGGCTCACATGAAGGGAGAGCAGACGACGATTGCCAGTCTAATTGGTCGAATAACATAAAGAAAGTTGGAAGCGTGAGAGAAGGCAGCCCACGTTCGAGTTGCCTGTTGGTCGGTCCTAAAGAACAGAACCAGAGGGAGATAGTCTAAACCATTATACTGTGTTGGAAAGATATGAGACGAGCGAAAGAGAGGCAGATGGTACCAAGCCGCCTGCTCTATCTGAATGCTGAAGTTCGAGAGAGTTTCGAGGGTGCTCTGTTCTCCATGGCGCTACAGAAATCATACACATGACTCATTTCGCACGTTCCCGTTTGGTCGCGTGATGAGCGTAGTTAATTTCGTCAGCAAAGATGGAAACGGTGGCATGATGCCACGGGTTGTATTAGGCACATACATACTGTGGGAACTTATGTTCAGATAGTGATTGGAAGATGCGACTGATGCAGCTGAAACAACATTTTGTGTAAAAATCCTAAAGTAGGTCCAGACTGGCTTGACATCTTGTACAACCATTCTTCCTTCCATGGAAGACGTGACCGTACTGACTCGTAATTCCGCGCAATTCTGTCCATAGCCGATTGTCTAGATAAGGGATCTACAGCTATCGGAGAATGAAATTTAAGTGATCTCTCAAATTTGTCTAAAGGGGCAGTTACAGTAACTTTGGGTGTGAATGTGGTAGTTAAAAATGAAGTCATATATGCTTACCCAAAGTTCCTAATAGACCCAATAGTAACAATATAGTAATTCTGTATTAAACTAGTGGGTGTTTTCACTGGAAATAATCACTGATTGTCAATGGCCTCAGCGTTATTAGTAGAAATGAGGTGTAAACACTGATACTTCGTTGATCATAAACAGAATCTGCACGTTATTTAAATCAATAAAAGTTTCCCTTAATAAATTTACTGTCTTCTAAATTGCGATTCTTGCTAAGAGAGATATTCAGCTTCTTGCAAAAAGGCTCAACTACTCATAATGCACTAATCATTCAACAAAGTAAATCACTTCAATGTTCACTTATATTCACATAATCATGGTTTATTGCTGAAGTGCAAGACCTGTATGTAGATTCTACATCGGCTTCTGCATCTACATGTATACTTTGCGAACCACTGTGAAGTGCATGGCAGAAGTATCAGTTAATAGAGTTTTTTCCCTTTTCCACTCACGTATGGAGCGTGGGAAAAACAATTGTTTAAATGGCTCTGTTGTCTGTGCATGCAGTAATAAGTTTAGTCTTAAACTCACGATCCCTCTGGGAGGGTCAGACAGGGGGATGGAGTATATTCCTAGAGTCATCATTGAAAGCAAGTCCTTGAAGCTTTATTAGTAGACATCCTCGGGATAGTTCCCGCCTATCTTCAGGACTCTACCATTTCAGTTCTTTCAACATCTCAGTGACGCTCTCCAGCGAGTCAAACAGACCTGTCAGTATTCGTGCTGCCCTTCTCTGTATTCATTTAATATTCCTGCCAGTCCTATTTGGTATGGGTCTCACACACCTGGGCAGTAATCGAGGATCGGTCGCACGAGTGATTTATCTCTTTTGCACACTGATGGCATTTTCCTACCATTCCACCAATAAACAGAAGTGTGCTCCCTACTGTACCCACGACTGAGGCTTTGTGATCGTTCCACTTTATGATCCCTCTAAGGTTACATCCAAGTATTTGTAGAATGTAACAGATTCCAACACCAAATCACTAAGATTATATTCATAGGATACGATGTTTCTCTTTTTTTTTTTTTCTTTTGAAGTGGACACTTTTATGTCTTTGAACATTTGAACTAAGCTGTCAATCATTCCACGGCTTTGAAACCTTATCAAGGGCAGACTGAATATTTGTGTAAGAGCTCCGTTCAGAAAGTATTTCGTGGTAGGTAACTCCATGATCCACGAAGAGTCTGAAATTATTCTTAATATTGTCCGCAAGATCATTAACGTACAACATGAGCAGCAAGAGACCCAACATGCTTCCCTGTGGTACACCTGAAGTTACCTCTGCATCTCTCGATGACTCTCCATTCAAGATAACCTGCTGCTCGTCCCTCCCAAGAAATCCCCAGTGCACTCACGTATTTCGTCTGATATCCCATATGACCGTACTTTTAACAATAACAAGCGCTGTTGTGATGCTAATTCAAATGCTTCTCGGAAATCGAGAAATACTGAATCAACCTAACTGCCCTGATCCATTGCTTTCTGGATGTGATATGAGACAAGTGCCAGTTGGTTCTATACACTGAAGCGCCAAATAAACTGGTATAGACTTACGTATTCAAATACAGAGATATGTAAACAGGCAGAATACGGGACTGCGCTCGGCAAAGCCTATATAAGACAACAAGTGTGTGGCGCAATTGTTAGATGCGTTACTGCTGCTACAAAGGCAGGTTACCAACATTTAATTGAGAACCTAAATGCATCTAAATGAATCTTGAAACAAATATACAATTGAATCTTTCATGTAAATCAAGCTTAATTAACACTGTAGCCTCAACGTTTGTACATCATCAAAAAATTACAATATGTAGCAGCCAGATATACCAAGAAAACTATAGGGACAAAACGTCTGGAAAAAAGTTTCCTAATCAGTGAAAATGTCGTTTCACAGGTGGAGGCAAAATAATAACGTATAAAAAACAAGTCAGTATTCTTTGACATCAGCTTAAGGATTTACACCTCACCTTAAAAATGCAAAAATCATGCAACAAACAATGAATGGTGCATCATCAAAGTAAATGCAATAATTGTTACCCCATGGAAGCACACATACAAAATTCTATTTATGTCGTTCCAACCCAGATCTGTTCCATTAGTTGCCCTAAAATAGAGGTATAAATGAAGCAATAGCTAAGAAGCACCATGTCACCCATAAACATAAACCAAAAAAATGTTCTTAAAAATCTATGGCAGTGTGAATATTACATCATTTGTGAGTGAAAAGTTTCTAGGTCACCATATTCCATGTAGCATGTACAGCTGGGATACCTGGAGATTCATATAATACAATGGCAAAAAAAATATATATTTGGGTATTACTTAGTAAATGCAAAGACTAAAGTAATAACCATAATCCCAACGATTGTGTGATGTATCCGAGTTTATGTCACATGGTACTGCTACGACGGCATCTATGGTCCTTCTACAGTGTCCCAAACGTTTACCATAGCTCCTACTGTACTGAGATGCAAGACAAGAGGCTTCAGACATTAGCTAGCGCAATTATTCCGTGGTCAATTAAACTTGAGAGTAAGGAACTACGTGTAGAATATCAGCAAGGACGTAACCGGGATTTTGACAAAGGCGGCGTTTGATTTTGTAAAGAGGACATTAAATAGACTCATGTTTTTAATTTCATTCTGAAAATATATTTATTCATTTATTAATCCTACATACGTAATTTGCTTTTGGGAGGCCTTCATAGAAATAGTGTATGGTCTATAGAATTAAGCAATTTTCTTTAAAAAAGTATGACATATAGTCTCAACAGTTCATATATAAGAAATACCCAAATGCGCAGTTAAATATTTTTTATTTCGTAATATAATAACATTACTCAGTTGCCACACTAATTAAAATTCTTTGCTAATAAAACACTGCTCAGTTTTCTAATGTAAGTATAGGTATTGATGTATGCGATAGCCGATAATGCTATATGTATGTCGATAGTTTTAATCTTTCGACGGCATTGTCGACTATCGATAGTGCCTGTGCCTTTCTTGTTGTATGAATGCAAATCAGAATATAAGGGACGATGAAGAAGTTTTCGTTCCAAGATCGTATAGTCCAGGGTTAGTATGAAACGCAGGCAAAATCGCCGTGGGCACTGAGGCATTCATCCCGCCGATACACCAGATTGAAGATACCCGTTTGATAATCACTGTGTCCTGATGCTTGAAGAAGTCCGTAACTACCTGCTGCACATCCTCGTCCGACAGGAATCGCGAAACCTTCAAGGCATTTTTAAGGGTCCACAGGCGAGATAATCGTATGGGGAGAGATCGGAACTACAGGGCGAGTGCTCGAGTGTCTCCCACTTAACTTGGCGTAACTCTTGCGCTACGATATTTACAATGTGGGGACGTGAGTTGCTATGAATCAGCAGCACACCTTCTCACATCATTCCACAACGGATGTTTTCTACACGTATACACATTCTTCATTCTCCGATGGATGTCTACCGATGTTTGCCCTTCGGCAGCCAATAATAGAATCACAGCACGTTGGCCCTGTCAGGAAACACATAGTAATAACGCCCCCATAGGTAATGTTTGTGCATTTACCGCAGACACGTCGGAAAGACCCGGATGCCACACTAATCCCTTGCCTTCATGCCGGTGCTTACACACACGCGTCGGAGTCCCTCAAACGGAAGCTTCTAGATCAATCCTTATATCTTTCAGTTTCACTACTCGGCAACCAGGTCGTGTGTGCTTGTGTGTGTGTGTGGGGGGGGGGGGGGGGGGGTTCCGGACCCCCTGTAGCTCCCCTTTGGCAACGTCCTTGAGGTAGGGTGGCAGAGTCTGTCAGAATTCGTGCTGCCCTTCTCTTTGTTCATTTAATATTTCTGCCAGTCCTATCTGGTACGGATCTCACACACCTGAGCAGTATTCGAGGATTGGACGCACGAGTGATTTATAAACTATCTGTTTTGTACACTGATGGCATTTTACTACTATTCTACCAATAAACCGAAGTGTTCTCCCTACTTTACCCACGACTGAGCCTGTCTGATCGTTCGACGTAATGACCCTTCTAAGGTTACACTCAAGTATTTGTAGACGTTAACAGATTCCAACGCTGAATCACTAATATTATATTCACAGGATACAATGCTTTTGTTTTGTTTTTTGAAGTGCACAATTTTATGTCTTAGAACATTTGTACCAAGCTGCCAATCATTCCACGACTTTGAAACCTTATCGAGGTCAGACTGAATATTTCTATACGAGCTCCGTCCAGAAAGAATTTCGTTGCAGATGGCTGCATGATCCACTAAGAGTCTGAAATTATTATTAATATCGTCCGCGAGATCATTAACTCACAACATGAGCAGCAAGAAGGCTCTGAGCACTATGGGACTTAACATCTGTGGTCATCAGTCCCCTAGAACTTAGAACTACTTAAACCTAACTAACCTAACGACATCAGACACATCCATGCCCGAGGCAGGATTCGAACCTGCGACCGTAGCGGTCACGCGGTTCCAGACTGAAGCGCCTAGAACCGCACGGCCACACCGGCCGGCGAGCAGCAAGAGGCCCAACATGCTTCCCTGTGGTGCACCTGAAGTTACCTCTGCATCTCTCGATGATCCTCCATTCAAGATATCATGCTGCCCGTCCCTCCCAAGAAATCCCCAGTGCACTCACGTATTTCGTCTGATATCCCATTGACCGTCCTTTTAATAATAACAAGCGCTGATTCAGATGCTTCTCGGTAATCGAGAAATACTGAATCTACCTAACTGCCCTGATCCATTGCTTTCTGGATCTGATATGCGACAAGTGCCAGTTGGTTCTATACACTGAAGCGCCAAATAAACTGGTATAGACTTACGTATTCAAATACAGAGATATGTAAACAGGCAGAATACGGCACTGCGCTCGGCAACGCCTATATATGACAACAAGTGTGTGGCGCAATTGTTAGATGCGTTACTGCTGCTACAACGGCAGGTTACCAATATTTAATTGAGTTTGAACGTGGTGTTATAGTCGACGCACTAGCGATGGGACACAGTATCTCCGGGGTAGTGATGAAGTGGGGATTTTCCCATACGACCATTTCTCGAGTGTATATCAGGAGTCCGGTAAAACATCAAATCTCCGACATCGCTGCGGCCGGAAAAAGATCCGGCAAGAACGGGACCAACGACGACTGAAGAGTATCGTTCAGTGTGACGGAAGTGTAACTCTTCCGCAAATTGCTGCAGATTTCAATGCTGGGCCATTAACTAGTGTCAGTCTGCTTACCATTGAACGAAACGTAATAGATAAGGACTTTCGGAGCCGAAGGTCCACTGTGTACCCTTGATGATTGCACGACACAAAGCTTTACGTCTCGCCTGCGCCTGTCTACACCGACATTGGACGGTTGGTGACTGGATACACGTTGCCTAGTCGGACGCGTCTCGTTTCAAATCGTGAATCCATGAATGGACCCTGCATGTCAGCAGGGGACTGTTCAGACAGGTGGAGGCTCTGTAATAGTGTGGAGCGTGTGCAGCTGGAGTGATGTGGGACCCCTGATACGTCTAGATAGGACTCTGACAAGTGACACGTACGTAAGCATCCTGTCTGATGATCTGCATCCATTCGTGTCCATTGTGCATTCTGACCGACTTGGGCAATTTCAGCATAGACAATGCGACACTTATCAACTGAAGAAATGTAATCTTTATATGAGTCCATGATCATTTTATTTTTAGTTCTTTTATTTTCAAAATGGTTCAAATGGCTCGAGCACTATGGGACTTAACTTCTTAGGTCATCAGACCCCTAGAACTTCGAACTACTCAAACCTAACTAACCTAAGGAAATTACACACATCCATGCCCGAGGCAGGATTCGAACCGGTGACAGTAGCGGTCACACGGTTCCAGACCGTAGCGCCTAGAACCGCTCGGCCACTCCGGCCGGCCAAATCGTTGTGTATCGTTTGTTGTATTAGGTTGTTCTTCAGGACTGGACAGCCTTCAATCGTTCTTTTGGTTACTCCCATGGGTGTTCATGGAATGTTCCGCAGTTGCTGAATTCCGTATGGTATGACGATAGTTTCAGCCATTCTGTATCTTGAGTTACAGAAATGCACCTTCTTCCGGTGAATTCAAACATTCGTTCGTCCTTGATGTAACATTTCCGCCTCCATTCGAGTTTGGTGCTGCTCTAAGCAGTTTGTGATCGAAGTCCTAAGGATCTAGCTCTTTAGCAAAAATGTTGTTCTGAAGATCGCATGTGACATTCACATGAATAAAGATCGCGTCATGGTACATGTTGACTGTATTCAGAATTAGTCGTAGATCCCCATACTTTTTCCCAGAGGTGTTATACTCCTGGACTGTTGCTTCCACCAAGGCATTTCCTTTCGTCATCTCTAAAGCTGGCGTACCAGGCAACCAGATTCAGTGTTCCCTCCTCTCATGCCTAATCACTCTGCTCAGTTCTGCTGTCGATCTTACCAGAATGATGATGAAAGCTTCGCACCTTGACTCTGACTATAGCGTCTTTTTCTCTGCAATCTCTTCTTTTCGGCATAAGCTGTAATAGAACTTCAAAGTACAATACACCTTTTTTTTCTTTTCAAGACTTTCTCCACTGTCTATTGCACTGTTTTAGAGCTTATTTTTCTCAGTTGTAGTTGTCCCTATTTCTTTCTTCTAATTAGTATACTTCTGTATTACTTTCCCCCACTATCATACTCTGTCTTATTGAAATCATTCCTGTGTTCAAATCACATCCCTCAGTCTATTTCCTTCCAAGACATACCACGTTTCTCGCTTTCCTTAACAATTCAATTCTCTCTCTTAATTCTTATCTCCTAACAGTCTTTTATATCTATTTCCCTCACATCTCATTTCTATAGCACCTTGTGGTACCTTCCACAAATCACAAATGCTGCTCATTTCCCCCTAAACTATCTCCTCGACTAAGTGTTCATTGTCTGCGACGGAACAAACCACAAATGAATATTTCCTTCCTACCGAATTCTTTACTTCCTTCCTAATTCTTGGCTTCCTTTCATTCACAAAAAAACAACTTCTTTCTACTACGTTTTTAAGAGAGAATCTACAACTATTTCGTCAAACTATCCACATGCTAATCTCTATTTTTCTCCTTGTTTTCTACGCTTTCCCCATAACACATTTCATCTGAAAAAGAGTTGCTTTAGTTCTTACTCTGTTGTTCTTCCTTCACAATTATCCTTTTAATCTACTGAGAAAGTTATCCTATTTATTTTAATGAGATAAGTACAAATTAATTTTTTTTATTTGTATGCATTTTCTTAGCTTCCCTATTCTTTGACTTCTAGATTTTGATCTTATTGGAATCTGGATATGTGATACAACAAATTTTTTTTGGAGTTAATAATTGGTGTTTTACTTTTTATACAATTTCAGGTGACTCAAATGGTGCTAGTCCAATGATTTTCCTGTTTTTGTGTTAATCAATTCGACTGCATTATCATGAACCACTTTACTTAATTCAATGGGGCCTTTATATACTGGAAAGAACTTATTGCTTTGGTGTTTTTTCTTGCTAGAGAGATGTTGGGTTTTCGCAAGTACTTTTTGTCCTAGTGAAAATGCTCATGAGATAGCCGGTTGGCAGCGGTGTGTTTATTGCTGTCAGAAGTAGATTAACTTGTCGCTAAATTGAAGTAGATACTTCCTGTGAGTTAGTATGGGCAGAATCATTGTTTTTAAATGGCTCTGAGCACTATGGGACTCAACTGCTGAGGTCACTAGTCCCCTAGAACTTAGAACTAGTTAAACCTAACTAACCTAAGGACCTCACAAACATCCATGCCCGAGGCAGGATTCGAACCCGCGACCGTAGCGGTCTTGCGGTTCCAGACTGCAGCGCCTTTAACCGCACGCAGAATCATTGTTGGCAACCGGAATAAAATAATAATTGGATCCTTTTGCCGACCTCCCAATTCAGATGATACAGTTGCTGAAAGGTTGTAAGAAAACTTGAGTCTGATTTCAAACACGTACACGACTCATACGATAATAGTTGGTAGTGACTTTAATTTACCCTCGATATGTTGGCGAAAATACATGTTTAATTCCGGTGGTACGCATAAAATATCGTCCGAAATCGTGTTAAACGAATGCTCTGAAAATTACTTCGACCAGTTAGTTCATGAGCCCAAGCGAATAGTAAACTGTTGTCAAAACACACTTGACCTCTTAGCAACAGATAATCCTGAGTTAATAACGAGCATCAAAACCGATTCAGTGATTAGTGAACACAGGGTTGTCGTAGCGAGATCGAATACTGTAATCCCCAAATCCTCGAAAAATAAGCGAAAAATATACCTATTCAAAAAATCAGATAAAAATTCACTTGACGCCTTCCTGAGAGACAATCTCCACTCATTCAAATTTAACAATGTAAGTGTAGATCAGATGTGTCTTAAATTCAAAGAAATAGCATCGGCAGTATTGAGAGATTTATACCAAACAAATTAACAAACGACGGAACTGATCCTCGTTGGTACACAAAACTGGTTAGAACACTGTTGCAGAAACAACGAAACATACATGCCAAATGTAAACAGACGCAAAAACCCCAAGATTGGCGATCTTTTACAGAAGCTCGAAACTTAAAGCGGACTTCAATGCGAGATGCCTATAACAGTTTCCACAACGAAACTTTGTCTCGAAACCTGGCAGAAAATCCAAAGAGATTCTGGTCGTATGTGAAGTATGTTAGCGCCAAGAAACAATCAGTGCCTTCTCTGCGCGATATCAGTGGAGATACTATTGAAGACAATGCTGCCAATGCAGAGTTACTAAACACAGCCTTCCGAAATGCCTTCACAAAAGAAGACGAAGTAAATATTCCAGAATTCGAATCGAGAACAGCTGCCAACATGAGTAACGTAGAAGTAAATATCCTCAGAGGAGTGAAGCAACTTAAATCACTTAATAAAACGCCGGCCGGGGTGGCCGAGTGGTTCTAGGCGCTACAGTCTGGAAACGCGCGACCACTACGGTCGCAGGTTCGAATGCTGCCTCGGGCATGGATGTGTGTGATGTCCTTACGTTAGTTAGGTTTAAGTAGTTCTACGTTCTAGGGGACTGATGACCTCAGAAGTTAAGTCCCATTGTGCTCAGAGCCATTTGAACCATTTGAACTTAATAAAAGCAAGTCTTCTGGTCCAGACTGTATACCAATTAGGTTCCTTTCGGAGTATGCTGATGCATTAGCACCATACCATGGCCCGCGTGTTCACCGGATCTGACGTCCCCGGATTTCTTTCTGTGGGGAAAGTTGAAGGATATTTGCTATCGGATCCACCGACAACGCCTGACAACATGCGTCAGCGCATTGTCAATGCATGTGCGAACATTACGGAAGGCGAACTACTCGCTGTTAAGAGGAATGTCGTTACACGTATTGCCAAATGCATTGAGATTGACGGACATCATTCTGAACATTTATTGCATTAATGTGGTATTTACAGGTAATCACGCTGTAACAGCATGCGTTCTCAGAAATGATTAGTTCACAATGGTACATGTATCACATTGGAATAAACGAAATAAAATGTTCAAACGTACCTACGTTCTGTATTTTAATTTAAAAAACCTACCTGTTACCAACTGTTAGTCTAAAATTGTGAGCCATATGTTTGTGACTATTACAGCGGCATCTATTACAAATCAAAAAAAGTGGTCCAACTAAAATATTCATATTTATTTTCGTACTACACGAATATGTAATAAAAATTGGGGTTCCTATTTGAAAACACGCATTTAATATCCGTTTGACCTATGGAAGCGCCATCTAGCGGGCCAAACATAGCGCCATCTGGTTTCCCCCTTCAAGCTAGACAAGTTTCGTTCTTATTAGTTTTTTCGTTTGACGCTTATTTCGTGAGATATTTGGCCCGGTCACGATCAATGGACCACCCTGTATACGAGCGTTCGCTCGAAGAGAGATCCGTACTCAAAGACTGGAATGTTGCACCGGTCGCACCAATATTCAAGAAAGGTTATAGGTGTAATCCACTAAATTACAGGCCCATATCGTTAACGTCGATATGCAGCTGGATTTTAGAACATATATTGTGTTCGAACATTATGAATTACCTCGAAGAAAACGGTGTATTGACAAACAGTCGCCGGCCGGAGTGGCCGTGCGGTTCTGGGCGCTGCAGTCTGGAGCCGAGCGACCGCTACGGTCGCAGGTTCGAATCCTGCCTCGGGCATGGATGTGTGTGATGTCCTTAGGTTAGTTAGGTTTAATTAGTTCTAAGTTCTAGGCGACTGATGACCTCAGAAGTTAAGTCGCATAGTGCTCAGAACTATTTGAACCATTTTTGACAAACAGTCATTATGGGTTTAGAAAACATCGTTCCTGTGAAACACAACTAGCTCTTTATTCACACGAAGTGTTGAGTGCTATTGACAAGGGATTTCATATCGATTCCGTATTTTTTGATTTTCGAAAGGCTTTTGACACTGTACCACACAAGCGGCTCGTAGTGAAATTGCGTGCTTATGGAATATCGTCTCAGTTATGTGACTGGATTTGTGATTTCCTGTCAGAGGTCACAGTTCGTAGTAATTGACGGAAAGTCATCGAGTATAACAGAAGTGATTTCTGGCGTTCCCCAATGTAGTGTTATAGGCCCTTTACTGTTCCTTATCTATATTAACTATTTTGGAGACAATATGAGCAGCCGTCTCCAGCTGTTTCCAGATGACGCTGTCGTTTATCGACTAATAAAGTCATCAGAAGACCAAAACAAATTGTAAAACGATTTAGAAAAGATATCTTTATGGTGCGAAAACTGGCAGTTGACTCCAAATAACGAAAAGTGTGAGATCATCCACATGAGTGCTAAAAAGATCTCGTTAAACTTAGGTTACACGATAAATCAGTCTAATCTAAAAGCCGTAAATGCAGCTAAATACCTAGGTATTACAATTACGAACAACTTAAATTGGAAGGAACACATAGAAAATGTTGTGAGGAAGGCTAACCAAAGACTGCGTTTTATTGGCAGAACACTTAGAAAATTTCACAGATCTACTAAAGAGACTTGTCTGTTCTCTTTTAGAATACTGCTGCAGGGTATGGGATCCTTACCAGATAGGACTGACGGAGTATATCGAATAAGTACAAAGAAAGGCAGCACGTTTTGTGTTATCGGGGAGTATCACAGAAATGATACAGGATTTGGGCTGGACAAGATTAAAAGAAAGGCGTTTTTCGTTGCGACCGAATCTTCTCACGAAATTCCAATCACCAACTTTCTCCTCCGAATGCGAAAATATTTTTTGACACCGACCTACATAGGGAGGAACGATCATCAAGATGAAATAAGGGAAATCATAGCTCGTACGGAAAGATATAGGTGTTCATTCTTTTCGCGCGCTGTACGAGAATGGAATAACAGAGAGTTGTGAAGGTGGTTCGATGAACCCTCTGCCAGGCACTTAAATGTGATTTGCAAAGTATCCATGTAGATGTAGAAGTAGATGTAGATGTCTTGTCCGCTCGGTTCTTTCTATTTAACGCTGCAGCCTTCAAATTGCTCAGTGCCAATTTTACTAGAAGTTGATGTTGTACTCTGGGTATTAGTGATAATTTAATTCTTTTTCCGGATAAGTCCTTGTCATATATACATCATCTGGCTTTTGTATCAGTACTGGTGTTGCCAATAGTGCATTATCCTCTTGGCATACCATTTATCTCTCTGTTTTGTATAAATAAACTACATCCTCCACTATTTGGTCATCAACAGTTTTTGTCCAGGTGCCTATATTAACCGTTGACAACTCTTGTTCCTCTTCATCGGACGATTCCCAGTCAATTGTCTCCCAGCATGCTGGTATTTGTATCTGATCACTCCCAAAACCTACTTCAGAATCTTGTTGATCAAAGCTTAATCTATTTACATATTTAATTAAGAAATCAACTTCATTTGGCGATTGAATCTCTTGTGACTGGTCTTCGTACCGCTCATCTCGTCAATTCTGTCTTTTACCAGGGTTTGGTGGTCTCAACTCGACTTTCTGTACCGGTTCATCTCGCGTGTGTTGTCCTGCTGAAGTGTGATTCTCCCAACCTTTCTGCGTTCTAGGCGTTCCAGTTCCACCCGTATAATTTGGGTTTTGTGGTGAAAACCTCTAAACCTTCCTGCTTCGTTTGCAAGGTGATCATATCGCGAATTATAGTTACCACCATAGTTTCTGGAATCCAAGCCATTACTGTAATTCCGCGGCTCGCCAAAACCGTAGTTATTGTTTGACCACTGGGAGTTGCCAAAACCATAGCTATTATTATCCGATGGTTGATTACCATTCTTCCCAAAACGATTACCTTTCCCAACATTACTATTGCCGTTGTAAACATTATTAAAGGCCAATCGGTTGCTATTATTCCCCCTACCATTGGTTTCTCTCACTGCACGTTGTTTCTTCGCGTCACCTTCACTGAAGATAAATTCAAGTTCTCTTAAAATCCCTTTAAATGCCTGTATATTATCTCCAGCTCTGCCAACCAACGATTGCTGATAACGGAAGGGTAACTTCATTGTGCACATTCGTATCAGTTCCCCATCACTGCATGGATTGTCTAAACACAGATTCTTTATCGTCATTTCTTCAAAAATCTAACTGGCTTCTTTTCTCTTGAATTTTCAAATTACTCTTTCTGTAACAGTTCATACTTGATCCTGTTTTGGGTTTCCGCGGACCAGTACCGCTCCAGGAATGCAGACTTAAATTGTTCATGCAGCTGACAGTTTGCAGTGAATCTTTGCATGGTTTCCGCTGTTGCGCCTTCCATATGACCATAAATGAAATCAAGTCTGTGGCTAAGTGGCCAATGCACTGGTAAACCGATTTGGAACTGATGTTTAAACGTGCGAGAGTGTAAGCCGTTCCTGTTTTCTTCGTAATGTAGGAATTTTCTGACTGTCAAAAAATTATCATTGTCAAAATTTTTTACTGCACCGTATGACGTTTGTGTTTCCGCACCATTGTCCGTTCCCTTGAATTGGCTCAAAAGTGGTTCAAATGGCTCTGAGCACTATGGGACTTAACTTCTGAGGTCATCAGTCCCCTAGAACTTAGAACTACTTAAACCTAACTAACCTAAGGACATCACACACATCCATGCTCGAGGCAGGATTCGAACCTGCGACCGTAGCGGTCGCGCGATTCCAGACTGTAGCGCCTAGAACCGCTCGGCCACCCCGGCCGGCCCCTTCAATTGCGTCATGTTTTCCTTTATTCGTGCTACCACATGTGGATCCTGAGACAACATATTTGAGTCCCACCTAGCATCGTATCTACGCAGTGGTGTGCAATTATCTGCCGCGCGGGATTACCCGAGAATCTGGTACGTGTGCCGCTGTAAACTGCTCTGTTATTGTGTCATTTGCCTACGTTCGGAGGGTCGGCTGCCGCTCTGTTGGTATGCGCGCAGTTTCCGCTTCTCGCTCCATTGACTGCTGTGAACGCACATTACCTGCTTCGCTCACCTGTGTCAACTGTACTCCTACCATTTACTTCTGTTTCGGATCGGAAAATACTGACGCAACATCTTGTGGATATGCAAGTGGAACCTCATGACTCTGTTGTGTTTCCGCAACTGACACGGAGTGGTTACCTCTGGATTTTTTTCCACCACTAGGTGAGATGATACTACCGATTCCGTCGCCTCACTACTGCTTTCTGTACGGTCCTCGATACGCTGCTTCAGTTCTGTATGAAGCTGTTCATACAGATGCTTATTTTTCGATACGATGTTCACAATGCGTGTATCCAATCTTTTTAACGCGGCTCGCGTGACACGTTTTCGGACATAGAGTTCTTCCACGATTTGCTGCGCCTTACCAGACGCCTTACGTGCTAAATTATCAACTCTTTGGTTGATATTAAACACTGCATCCTGCACCTGGTCAATGTCAGTACCAATCTTTTCTGATCGGCCATCAGCGATTGAATTATTTTGTTGGAGTGTATCGCCTCATTCCGGATGTTAATAAACTGTTCATTAACTTCCGTTCGCAGCTTTTACTGATCTTTGTGGACTTTTTCGAATACAGCATTCGTTTAAAATTTGAGAACGTTCAAAGCCACATTTGTTTCGGCTATTAAATTCGCCGTTTCGGCTTTTAAAGCCGACAACCCTGCACTTGTTTCTGTTTTTAAGTCTGCTAACCCAGCGTTTGTTAATTTGACAACGATAGTGAGTTGCCTCAGCGTAGCGAATATACTATCAGGCTCTTCGGCTCTTCGTCATCGTCATCGTGATCTGTCACCATTTGGTGTAAATTTTGCCGTTCACGTCTTTAACGTGACGTCTCACCGACTTCTGTGCATAGTGCTGACGCAAAAAAAAAAAAAAAAAAAAAAAAAAAAAAAAAAAAAAAAAAAAAAAAAAAAAAAAAAAAAGAAACCCCATTGATTCGAAATTACAACCTCTGGTTCAACGTACCGAAGGTGCACGTCCTCTGATTCTGTTTCTGATCCACTAGATCCGTCCTCTGTTCGTTTTTGTCCAGTCGCAACCTGAGATACCGATCGCGAAACTGCCACCATTCCCACTGTATTGTCACTTCGTGCAGTCTCGTGAGCTGCATGCGATACATTTTGTTGTACGTCAATTTCTATCCTATCAAGCTCTTCCGTTTGTCCTATATGCGACTATCTACGTCCTTCCGCCATCTCAGACCGTCCCACTAAGCTCTGCCTTTCACGATTTGCGCGAGCCTGAGCACTAGTCAACATGAAGTTATAAGACCTGAAACGTCTCCAAAATATCATAGAAAGTCTCTTATGCCCTTAACACATCATTAGCAACGCCGTACACTGTTTGTGGTTACTCACACCAACTGAACAACGGCAGAAAGGTCATCCACCATGGGCATTTCACATGATCAGCTGCGTCACTGGTCTGTTTGTTTCCATCTGGAAATTCCCCAATGCAGTTTTCTAAAGAATTTCTCCGTAGCAAGCAGCACTGGCCCGCTACCTGCTCTCCTTGATGTATCGCCCAGCGCATTCGGTGTCCCTTTCGCGACGGGTCATCAACCCCTTTTAAAAGCATCCCGTCATACTTGGGCCATGACGGTGCAACTCGTGCCTGCCCCAAAACTAAGACGTATCCTCCAGCAGCTTTTTTCAGCTGTTACTCATTGACATGCAGGATTTGGGTTTGATGTGTTAATACCATCAAATCAAGTGTCATCATTTTGCATTACATACCATACATTTTAATAGGCAAATCTGCTCATTGTCGCCAAAGTATGTCATGTGACATACTCATATGCTTGTTATGACACATAAAATCTCTCGTGTAAGGTGTGAAACTGACATTCATTCAGTCTTCCACCTTACACACACACACACACACACACACACACACACACACACACATATATATATATATATATATATATATACTTCATTAAAATGTACAGTCTTAGATAAA
This sequence comes from Schistocerca serialis cubense, assembly GCF_023864345.2. NCBI lineage: Eukaryota > Metazoa > Arthropoda > Insecta > Orthoptera > Acrididae > Schistocerca > Schistocerca serialis. Next base: position 174,583,224 of record NC_064640.1, on the reverse strand, counting down.
AAAACTGACTGCCGTATGGCCGTCACAGACTCTAAGTCCGAGTCGTTCACTTAAGGTGGCCAATAAAACCAACCACTCGTGTCAATGCTAAGTCCGGCCATCTGCACAATCTGGCAACACTGTGAGATGCTGACGTGTCAGGATCAAGTCTTATCTACTTCCGAGATGTTGTTATATTGTGTAAGCCCTCGGGCCCAGTACGCACGACATAAGGAATATGAAGTAGATCGTTTCTGCAGTGAAGTAATGCATGTTGATCCACAGGAACTTACCGGTATACATCTTTCGATCGTCTCCAGCACAGTTTACCTGAAGCTTGTCGATGAAGCAGCGTGCGAACGACTTCTTCGCCATTCCACCAATGGATATCGTTTCCACCACTCGGACAGTAACGTGGGTGTAGTGACTGTCGACCATGCAGGACTCGGAGTTCGGAACACATGAATCTTCGAGCTGCAGTTTGAAGTTCCGGCCACACTTATCGTGAATGCGCTGCCGCCTTACGGGGAAGTATTAAGTCACGTGGAAGAAAAATGGAATACGTTAGAGACGCATCCTGTACTGAATGGAGTGTGTCAGGTGCGAGTCGAACTGCATAAACACATCCAATCATACATGACTGTCGAGCAATCGTTATTTATGACGGTCAACTGTGGGCCTGTTCATGGTGCGGGCAGGACGGGCATGTACGCTCTGAATGCCTGCAGCGACGCCTCATCTAGGTACCACGTGCAGACACGACGCCTCCATCGCAACCGACAATGCTGCCTATTACATATGTTACAGTAGCGAGGAAGATGTTGGACACAGACGTTGTTCCATTCCAATTACCGACCCCTGCGGGCCCAGTTTCCGCGCCCACGACGACGCAGCCTCCATTGGAACCGTCGCCGTGCTCGACAGCAGCGAACATGTCTTGCACTCCAGCCGTGTGAGGAAAGAAAGCATCAGCATATCGATTCGAGCTCAGACACAGAGATGCGGTAGGTGCCTACTGTTTGTGGTGATTCACAGGACGAGGATCGTGTTCCCGCAAGCAAAAGTCGCCCAAGCCATGAAAAAAGAGGCAGCTGTCTGCAGGTAATGATTCACGAGATGGTGACACGTTGCAGGGGGATGAGGAAAATCCACCTTCGGCCAGGACTGTGGACCTCACACCAACGGTTCCTGGTTCACTGCTGTCAGGTGTGGGGCGGTGGTGGGGTGGGTGGACTACTATGGCCTGTTGTGGAGTTGTGAACCACTGAGGGCTACGGCGGAGACGAAGCCTCTCCGTCGTTTCTAGGTCCCCAGTTTAATACATACAATACATAGATACAGATGGGCAAGAAATCATGCAGACTGGACGCCGCTGGTTTGGCGCTGGGTGATGTCATTGGGAGAACTTTTAACCATAATAATCGCGGGCATGTTTGAAAACAACAAGATAATTTCGAACGCCCCGTCATTGTGTCCCACATGTGCAACAAGATGGTGATAGTCATTTTCTGGGGTGGTATTAGATGGAACTCTCGCGGTTATTAAGGGAAATCTCACTCCTCTACGGCACAGAGACATGATTCTGCAAGCAATATTGGAACCAAATCGCCAACATTTTGGTGAAAATTTCATCTTGGTGGTTGATAGCTCGCGTGGTCATCGCGCTGTTCAAGTGAACATGTTCCTTCAGAATGCTAGTATCGCCAGAAAGCAGTGGACTGCCAGTTCTCCGGACATGAACCCAACCGAACATGTGGGGGATCGATTGAAACGAGTTGATTTTGAACATCAACAACGACCACGTATTCTTTACAATTAGCTCAGGAGCACAACAGAAGAGTAGTACAGTTTGGAAGAGGTTTCTCATCGAAGGCATGCCACGATGGATTCAAGCCTGAATCGGAGCAAAGGTGGGTTCTACCACGTATTGACGTTGCTCAACAGAGCTGTGAAAAAGATGATTTTCTCGTTACACAGATACTCATTTTTTGATTTGCTAATCTGGACAGATGACCCATGAATATATATGCATGCTACAGAGTCAATTTTTGTCTTCTGTGCTATGAGTTTCGAAATATAAGGGTGAGGCAAAACTTTAGTTGATGAACTTAGTTAAGTATAAGAGAAAAAGGCGTAAACACGATATCTGACAGGTTACAGGGCAAAGCAAACAAAACATTAGGAACGCAGCAGTACCGGTATTCAGCATATGATTGTCATTCATGATTTAAATAATAAAAAACTGCACCTGTTACTTGTTTTTTATACGTAGTGCAACACGTTTCGGGAATTTATTCTGATTTCTAAGTCCATTTGTTTACATAAATACGTTTATAATTATTTAAATTATGAATGACACAAAAATAGCTCTGAGCACTACGGGACTTAACTTCTGAGGTCATGAATCCCCTAGAACTTAGAACTACTTGAACCTAACTAACCTAAGGACATCACACACATCCATGCCCGAGGCAGGATTCGAACCTGCGACCGTAGCGGTCGCGCTGTTCCAGACTGTAGCGCCTAGAACCGCTTGGCCATCCCGACCGGCATGAATGACACAGTTCCATGGTTTCCAGAAACATCGGATATGAACGAAATTAACTTCGTAGATGAATAGCTGAACAGATGACATCTGTGTACAGCTGGTTGAAATTTTTTAAATGTACCTTGCCAGGACACGCTGGCTTGTGGGCCTGTACGAGACACATATCCTTACCTTAGGAGTAACCTCATAGGAGGGGTATCTGTCGAGAGGCCTGACTAATATATGGTTCCTGAAGAGACACAACAGCCCCCTGTCAGTAGTTGCAGGGCAACAAGCCGAATGGTTAACTGATGTACACCTGTAACGTTAAACAATATGGCTTTGCTATGTTGGTACTGCAAACGGCTGAAAGTGAAGCCGTTAAGTTTTCCGAAAACATAAAATTCTACTTTACGGTTCAGTGATGATGAATTTCCTTCGGTAAAATGTTCCATGGGTAAAATGATCCCTCCTTTCAAATCTCAGAGCGGCGGCTGATGAAGAGGATATCGTCATCTGGAAAAACGAATCTGGCTGTTTATAGGTCGGTGCGTCGAGTATTACGTCTATTGATCAGGTAGATACAGTAGGTTAGAAATTTTAAAAAGACAAATGGATATATTAAAGTTAGATATAGTGGGTGTTATTGAAGTGTAGTGACAGGAAGAACAGGACTGCTGTTCAGGTGTGTACTGGTGCATCAACGCAAAATCAAATATGGATACGCCCTAATAGTTCTGATAATGAATTAGAGATTAGAAATTCGGTAGTAGTACTGTGATCAGGATAATGAACGCTTTATCGCAGGCAACGTAGGAAAACAACCTGCAGCCACCATGGCCATCCGAACCAGGGGCGTGCACCGAGCCCACCGGGACCTTAGCCATTGACTTGCGCTGCCTGCTGAGACGGTGGAGCCGAACCACTAGTCTTACTAAAAGGAGCTGGACTGCTCTCTGGAGCTAGCAGAGTGATCACTTTCTGAAATAGCCATCTGCAGGGCAACGCAGTGTCTGCTCTTAGTACATGATGCCGTTGCATACACAACGACCTTACAAATGCAAATAAGATTCAAATGGTTCAAATGGCTCTGAGCACTATGGGACTTAACATCTGAGTTCATCAGTCCCCTAGAACTTAGAACTACTTAAACCTAACTAACCTAAAGACATCTCACACATCCATGCCCGCGGCAGGATTCGAACCTGCGACCGTGGCGGTCGCGCGGTTCCCGACTGAAGTACCGAGAACCTGTCGGCCACAACGGCCGGTAGATAAGATTCACGAGGACTTTGCATCCCTGCTGTTAGAAAAAAGTGTGCGAATGAAGTGCCTAGTTCAAGTTACACTGGAGATCACAATTATTCGAGTACAAGCTAGTTGAAGGACAAATACAATGAAATTTTCAAAAGGGACGTAGATAAAATTATGCAATGAAAGGGAAATTAAAGACTGAAAAATAAGCGCAAAAGACAGAGATAGAGGATATGCCAGGAAATAATAAATAGTAAACGAAACTTAAATCTTAGTAAATAAGACAATCTTGATTCGGTAACTTGCGTTTTGGCTCGTACTTGTAAAAAACGAACCCTGCATTCTTCAATACGTAACACTGAAGAGCCAAAGAAACGGATACATCTGCATAATATCGTGTAGGGCCCCCGCGAGCACGCAGAAGTGCCACAGCACAACGTGGCATGGAGTCGACTAATGTCTGAAGTAGTGTTGGAGGGAACTGACACCATGAAACCTGCAGGGCTGTCCGTACGAGGGGGTGGAGATCTCTTCTGAATAGCACGTTGGGAGGCATCCCACATATACTCAATAACATTAATGTCTGGGGAGTTTGGTGGCCAGCGGAAGTGTCTAAGCTCAGAAGTGTTCCTGGAGCCATTCTGAAGCGGTTCTGAAGGAGTGAGGTGTCGCATTGTCCTGTTGGAATTGCCCTAGTCCGTCGGAATGCACAATGGACGTGAAAGGATGTAGGTGATCAGACAGCATGCTTACGCGCGTGTCACCTGTCAGGGTCGTATCTAGACGTATCAGCGGTCCCATATCACTCCAACTGCACATTCCCCACACCATTACAGAGCATCCACCAACTTCAATAGTCCCCTGCTGACGCGCAGTGTCCATGGATACATGAGGTTGTCTCCATACCCGTACACACCCATCCGTTCTATAGAATTTGGTAAGAGACTCGTAACGACCAGGTAACTTGTTTACAATCATAAACAGTCCTATGTCGGTGTTGAGGCGCTCAGGCGAGGCGTAAAGCTTAGTGTCGTGCAGTCATAAAGAGTACACAAGTGGGCCTTCGGCTCCGAAAGCCCATATCGCTGATGTTTCGTAGAATGGTTCGCACGCAGACACTAGTTGATGGCCCAGCATTGAAATCTGCAGCAGTTTGCAGAAAAGTTACACTTCCGTCACGTTGAACGATACTCGTCAGTCGTCGTTAGTCCCGTTCTTGCAGGATATTTTTCCGGCCGCAGCGATGTCGGAGATCTGATGTTTTACCGGGCTCCTGTTATACACGGTATGCTCGTGAAATGGTCTTACGTGAAAATCCCGATTTCATCGCTACCTCGGAGATGCTGTGTCTCATCGCTCGTGCGTCGACTATAGCACCATGTTGAAACTCACTTAAATCTTGATAACCTGCCACTACAGCACAGTGACCGATCTAAGAACTGCGCCGACACTTGTTGTCTCATATAAGCGTTGACGACCGCAGCGCCGTATTCTGCACGTGTATGTATTTGACTATGCATGACTATACCAGTGTCTTTGGCGCTTCAGTGTATTTATAACTTTCCTTCTTTTTCTGGAGACCTCGTGTAGAAATCTAGGAAAATGCATCCATTTAACAGAGTTGATTACTCGGTAGGAACTGTGAAATAAACGCCCTTTTATGTTGTTCTTCGGTTTGCTGATGTCTCTCATTCCCTTTAAGTCATAGGCCAGTATTCATAGCTTTCCTGCAGATTGCGGGCTGCAGTTCGGGATCACTGCCACTTCTCCGCTACAGCGTGGTAGGGCTTTGGCCGCACTGAGGCCAGTCCGGCCGTGCTGGTCTCGCCACAGCCCGAGTTCCCCTGGATAACCAACTGGCTCGGATGGTCGTCAAGTCTCGCGCCCTAAAAACACTAAAGTGTTGCGCCCGGTCAGCTGCACCATCAGCACGACGGATTGTGAACTAACTGTGTCCAAGCTCGATTCCCAGCCGGGTGGGAGATTTTCTCATCTCGTGGACAGGACGTTCGAATCGTCATAATTGCCATTCCTATGTTTAGATGGCTGTGTAGGCACGTCCCGAAAGCTGATAAATTAAAAAAGAAATCTCAGGACCTCTTTTGCAAGGAGTTTTTTTACGTATTTACCGGCACAGTATTTACCCTACGGTCTTAAATTAACTGATGGTTGTAACAGCAGGAACAGGACGATTCCTTACAAAAAAAATGGTTCAAATGACTCTGAGCACTATGGGACTTAACTTCTGCGGTCATGAGTCCCCTAGAACTTAGAACTACTTAAACCTAACTAACCTAAGGACATCACACACATCCATACCCGAGGCAGGATTCGAACCTGCGACCGTAGCGGTCGCGCTGTTCCAGACTGTAGCGCCTAGAACCGCTCGGCCACCCCGGCCGGCGATTCCTTACATCTCTTCCATTGGTTGTGATTGGTAAATCAATGTGTTGTCACGTGCATGTGAGAAACTCCGTATCATATACACTGAAGCGCAAAAGAAACTGGTATAGGCATGCGTATTCAAACACAGCGATTTGTTAGCAGGCAAAGAGCAAGTGTCCGGTGCAGTTGTTAGATAGGTTACTGCTCCTACAATGGCAGGTTATCAAGACTTAAGTGAGTCTGAACGTGATGTTACAGCCAGCTAAAGAGCGATGGGACAGAGCATCTCCGAGGTAGCGACGAAGTGGGAATTTTCCCGTACTACCATTTCACGAGTGTATCGTGAATATGAGCAATCCGGAAAAACATCAAATCTCTGACATTGCTGCGGTCGGCATAAGATCCTGCAGGATCAGGACCAACGACGACTGAAGAGAATCGTTCAACGTGGCAGAAATGCAGCCCTTCCGCAGATTTCTGCAGACTTCAATGTTGGGCCATCAACAAGTGTCAACGTGCGAAGCATTCAACGAAACATCATCGATGTGGGCTTTCGGAGCCGGAGCCCCACTCGTGTACCCTTGATGACTGCACGACACAAAGCTTAACGCCTCGCCTGAGTCTGTCAGCACCGACAGTGGGCTTCTGACGAGTGGAAATATGGTGCCTGGTCGAACGAGTTTCGTTTCAAAATGTACGTAGCGGATTGAGTGTCCGGGTATGTAGAAAGCCTCATGAATTCATGTACATTGCGTGTTAGCAGAGACTGTTCAAGCTGGTGGAGGCTTTGTAATGGTGTGGGGCCTGTGCAGTTGGAGTGATATGAGTCCCCGACACGTCTAGGTACGACTCTGACAAGTGACACGGCCGGCCTGTGTGGCCGAGTGGTTCTAGGCGCTTCAGTCTGGAACCGCGCGACCGTTACGGTCACAGGTTCGAATCCTGCCTCGGGCATGGATGTGTGTTATGTCCTTAGGTTAGTTAGGTTTAAGTAGTTCTAAGTTCTAGGGGACTGATGACCTCAGATGTTAAGTCTCATAGTGGTCAGAGACATTTGAACCATTTTTTTCTGCAGGTGACACTTTCATAACCATCCTGTCTGATCACCTGCATCCATTCATGTCCATTATGCATTCCGACTGACTTGCGCAATTTCAGCAGGACAATGCGACATCCCACACGTCCAGAAGTGTTACCGAGTGGCTCCAGTGACACTCTTCTGAGTTTAAACATTCCACTGGACCCGAAACTCCCCAGATATGAACATTTTGATCATATCTGGGATGCCTTGTAACGTACTGTTCAGAAGAAATCCCCACCTCCTCGTTCTCTTACGGATTTATGGACAGCCCTGCAAGATTCATGGTGTCAGTTCCCCCAGTACTTTTTCAGACATTATCCGAGTGCATGGCGCGTTGCGTTGTGGCCCTTCTGCGTGGTCGCCGGTCCGCACACAATATTAGGCAAGTGTACCAGTTTCTTTGGCTCCTCAGTGTATGAAGCTGAGAAAGTAATTAATTTTATTGAAGATCGTCCTGCTAAATAACAAATTTTTGCAATACTGTACGAGGAAATGGCATCATATTTGTATGAGAGAGCCACTAAATTATCTGTTAGTTGGAAAATTATTCGTTAAAATTAAGAGAAAAATGAATGAACTTCATACAAGGAAGTCATACGAAGCTTATTGAAATCTTTATTGCCCCTAGCAAATAAAGAACTTTTTCTCCCGTAATGCTTCAGTGACCTTCTGGATGAATTTATCCCTAAAAAAAGCAATGAATACAGTAACGAAAATAGGATGTTAGGGAAATGCAGCTGAAACTTGTAATGATATTGCAGTGCGCCGTAAACAGGTCACTCATATTTTCCGTTGATATTCCATTGCGTTTATAGGTAGAGATGAGCCCAGCTCTCCTAAATACCCTCTCGCTAGGGCAACTATAGGCACGTACACGCAGAAGTTCTCGTGCCAGTTACGACAGCCTGGGATAAGTTGCTGCTCTTGATTTCCACCACTCCAGAAGTGTCTGTCCCTCATATGGTTTTCTTATCATGGAAATTTCATCGACATCCTCCTCTCCCTCCGGCCACGATAAAAAAACACACCCTTCCTACGTTTTGAAGGTGTCGATGCTGAAGCTCCATCCTCTGCATCATATTCTGCAAAAAATGCAATAAATAGGGTATACTGCGTATCTGCATTAGGTACAGTGCTCACGTGAATTTATATCTTTTCACTACTACACGATCGATGTTTGAGGACGTCAATACTGATAAAATAGTTACTTAGGAAATCTATAACATCGCATTTACCTTGAACTACATCTCTCTCAACTATCCAAAGCCGCTTCAGCGCCTGTGACACTAGAAATAATACAAGCAAATGCACTAGCTGTATTTCCATTCTTTCGCTTAAGAGACTTCGAGCGCGTGCTTTCAGCAGTGCTATTTCCTAAAAATGATTGACAATATTAAAATATGTAATAAAAATTCAAAGTTTACTTGTTTGTACATGCATCGTTTTACATATATGGGAGTGCTTACCTCACACTGTTCCTGTAGCTGGTACACCCATGGCACAAGCAACTGCAACGTCGGACGTCTGGCAGCTTCTGTAGCCTTCATAGCCTCTTGAAATGCTTCGAGACACGCAGTTTATTTGTCAGCTACTTCGCAATGCCAGTTCTCAAAGAACTATATCTTCTCGAAGTAACGTAAAAAAAAATGTTCACATGTGTGTGAATTCCTAAGGGACCAAACTGCTAAGGTCATCGGTCCCTAGACTTACACACTGGCTATATTAACTTAAACTAACTTATGCTGAGAACAACACACACACCCATCCCCGGGAGAGAACTCTACCTCCGGCGGGAGAGGCCGTGCAATCCGAGACATGGCGCCCTAGACCGCGCGGCCACTCCACGCGGCGTAACGTGAAACATCCGTAATGTGTTCATGCTGCATGGACTCGAATTTTAGCATGACGCACAAAGTATTCCAGTGGGTATGAACCTGCTGTTTTATGGTAAACTGCAGCCGCGATTTTTTCATAAGGCCACTCCATTTTAAATAAGTTACGACATTTTTCGTTGCTTGCAACGATGCATAAACATTAGGACAATATTCCTGCAACAATTTAGCCTCTATGGTGTGATGGAGAACGCTGATAAGGCAGTGGATGCTGCACGGAAGGCGACAATAGTTCCCCTGTGCCTTTTCCACGTTTGCCCCCTGATCAGTAACTAACGTAACATCCTGAAAGATGACATGTAGATACCACTAACTTCCTCATGTTAGTTTCAGTTTCCTCCCGTATATTTGTAGCACTTTTCTCCATACTGAACGGGAACTCTGCAACCAACTGTACCCAACTTTCCCACTGCAGCTCTCACGAGTTTGGATGCATAGTAAGGTTTTATTTCTATCAATATCTCTGCAAGATCTTAAAAGCCTTCTCCTGTAGCTGTAATGAATGCCTGCAGATCTCTTTCGCACATTCTTACTCACTTCTCCAGACAGTGAATTTTGCTCGCGCCAGAAGATTGCAACTGCTGTGGATGTGACTGTTAGGAGAAGCTTCGCAGGCGTTCAAGTGTCGCAACAGTGTCCTGATCTTGCCATCACGAAAAGCTAATAACTTACGACAGCCAGTACTCTCTGCAAAACCTGCTCATTTATTTTCAATACCTACAGCCTATGTAAAATTTTGCCACATCATGCTACCTCCCCATTTCTTAAGAAAAGTGTAGTTTCCGTTCTCTAGTTTCTCGTAAACTTAACTTTTCTCTTCCTCATATTTTCCAATGTTTGGACGTCCGGAGGCTATTTGTTGTTCGTTACGTATTTCGGACATAATACAGGGTGATTCAAAAAGAATACCACAACTTTAGGAATTTAAAACTCTGCAACGACAAAAGGCAGAGCTAAGCACTATCTGTCGGCGAATTAAGGGAGCTATAAAGTTTCATTTAGTTGTACAATTGTTCGCCATTTCAGCCAATAAAGTTTTTGGTCCCTTTTTCTTCGAAGGTGCTACTGTAACTGGACTACAGTATCTGGAGATGTTAGAGAATTGGCTGTTCCCTCAGCTCGAACAAGAAGCACAACAATTCATATTTCAGCAGGATGGAGCGCCACCACACTGGCACTTATCTGTCCGTAACTACCTGAACGTCAACTACCCGAGGCGATGGATCGGCCGCCAGGCAGCCCGTGACAGAGCACTTCATCACTGGCCTCCAAGAAGCCCCGATCTTACCCCCTGCGATTTTTTCTTATGGGGGTATGTTAAGGATATTGTGTTTCGGCCACCTCTCCCAGCCACCATTGATGATTTGAAACGAGAAATAACAGCAGCTATCCAAACTGTTACGCCTGATATGCTACAGAGAGTGTGGAACGAGTTGGAGTATCGGGTTAATATTGCTCGTGTGTCTGGAAGGGGCCATATTGAACATCTCTGAACTTGTTTTTGAGTAAAAAAAAAAAACCTTTCTAAATACTCTTTGTAATGATGTATAACAGAAGGTTATATTATGTTTCTTTCATTAAATACACATTTTTAAAGTTGTGGTATTCTTTTTGAATCACCCTGTAATGCATGGCAACTCAAAGCGCTATCAGGTAAACCAAAACAATTTCAAATTGCTTATGATGTGATCACTCCAGTGTCTTGCGCTGAACTCTGCATTCCCATCTATCCAGCGCTGTTTGCTACCCTGTTGCACCGAGCCCTGTTGACGCTCGGGGTCCGCCGGGCTCTCGAACGAGCCGCGGGCTTTGACTGCGCATCGCAGTTCGCGTAGTCCGTTCCCGCTGCGTTTGAGCCGCGTACCTGCCGTGCAGACAACAGAACAGAGCGGTCGGCCAAAGGCAGGCTCGGGCGATTGAATGTGGGGGCGATGCATGGCCCCGGTCCCAACTTACACGACTACTTGCTCCTCAGATATGAAGAGATTGAGAGAATATATGCTGAAATAAAATAAATTGTTCAGAACGCTAAGAGAGGCGACAATTTAATTGTGATGCATGACTGGTAACTACAGCAGAAAATGGAACACAAGGATAGATAGTAGGGAAACATGGACATGGGGGGACAGGAATGAGAGGAAAGTCGCTTGGATGAATTTTGCTCAGAGCAAAATTTAATCAATACTAACACTTCGTTCAAGAACCACGAACGGATATGGTATACAGGGTGAGGAAGCTAAGTCATAACACCCCTTGTATCTCCCCAACCGTAATAGATACAAAGGTGCCGTTTGGACACTGAATTGCAGGGACAGGGACTGCTTGAATACATCACTTTTCATGTTTGTGCTATTTTTTATTACAGAGATATGAGGCCATCTTTGGTTTTTAAAAAAATTGGAACCCTATGTTAAATTTTAGCGTAACATGACGGATATGAGATTATATCTGTGTCTCAAAAACTATTCGCCTAAATATTATGATATACACATATTTGAAACCGTCTTTTTAACCCCATCATTTTACGCAAAAATTTAACATAGGGCTCTATTTAAAAAAACCAAAGATGGCCCATATCTCTGTAATAAAAAATAGCACAAACACGAAATGTGATGTATTCAGGTAGCCCCTGTCCTTGAAATTCACTGTCCAAACGGCATCTTTGTATCTATTACAGTTGGGGAGATACAAGGGGTGTTATGACTTAGCTGCCCTACCATGTATATGGAAGAGATGTGGAGACACTGGAAGGCTTCAGACTGATTATACAGCGCGTATCATTTATATTGAACAAAGAAGTAAAATAAAAATGTTTCCAGCAATTGTTCAGCTACCAGGAGGACATTAACCAGTATGATTGCCTGTCTTGTAACTTTGTTCATTACGAGCATATGAAGAACAGTACATATTTTTGATAGCACCCTACATTTTTATTCGTTAATCTTTCTGCTTCTCCTCACCTTCTCCCACTCAAAAACGTATCAGAGGAAAGCATTCACATAAAAATGGAATTATTAATACCCTGTACACAAAATTGCTCTCTACAACACTCCCCTTGCCTTGGCAAGACCTGTATCAGTCTCGTCTTGTTCTAGAGCAGTTGTATACAATGAGGTTGTCATTGGAGATATGCAAGTCCGTCACATCTTACAGTTGTCGATCTGAAATCTACTAACCTACTTCTTTCAGATGACGTCCCTTTCGCTAGAGTGGAAGCGTTGGTCATGGATACGCCAGATCTGGATGCGGAGGTATAGCTGCATTGGTGAATTATGAAAGAAATCCTCTGATACTATTTGGTCTGTAAAGAGCATACGTGATTTCAACAGGGATGCCACACAGTTCTATTTATCTAGTGGTGTCGTCACATGCACTGTACTTTACACAACAATATGCAGTCTGCTCCGTAGGCAGAATCAACAGATCATTTTACAGGCGCGATATTACACTCACTGATCGAGAATTTACCATGTCAACAATAAGTGCAACAATTGAGAAATCACTTTGTACATGAAACTTCCTGGCAGATCAAAGCTGTATACCGTACTGAGACTCGAACTCGGGACTTTTGCTTTTCGCGGGCCAGTGCACTACTATCTGAGCTACCCAAGCACGACTCACGATCTGTCCTCGTAGCTTTAATTCCGTCAATACCTCGTCTCCTACCTTCCAAAGTTCAAAGAAGCTCTCCTGCAGACCTCGCAGGACTAGGACTCCTGGAAGAAAGAATATTGCGGAGACATGGCTTAGCCACGGCCTAGGGAATGTTTCCAGAATGAAATTTTCACTCTGTAGCGGAGTGTGCGCTCATTTGATGGAGCACGTGCCCTCGAAAGGCAAAGGTCCCATGTTCGAGTCTCGGTCCGGCACACAGTTTTGATCTGCCAGGAAGTTTTATAACAACGCACACTCCGCTACAGAATGAAAATTTCATTCTACCACTTTGTGCGTGTTGATTACAGAGTCCACAAATAATGACTCTATCTTTTGAGGTGTCAGGTCAGAGGGGTGTTCTGAACACAATTTCGACACAAAGCAGCTCAATAGGCTGTGGAGTGGAAGGGGTAGGCTAGCAATAGAACAGTGCATCACCATTGACTAGACACTCATTTATTGAACACGTAAGTCTGGTATTACCCAAAAGGAACAATCAGTACAAAATTACGAAATGATATTGTTTCCCTCTAAGTCACTCAAACATTTAAACAGGCAAATAGCAATCATTTAACTGAGATACTTTCAAGAAAGCAAGACTAGAAATTTTGAATGATAAGTTAATATCATATTTAAATAGACTCTGACCGAGCACATATTTTAAAACGAAATACTTCCTTTAAGGAACCAGCGATTAAAATTAATTACATAATCCTCAATAACCATATTACATCCAAGACATTTAACATTAAACAGTAATATATAACATCAGAGCGCTGCAGTCCCAAGTTTTAAGCAGCACGTTTCAGATGGACTGCACTGCAACAGTACAATACAAGTCCCTCAGAGGATCTCCCCACACAGGAAGTTATTGCCGCAATCGACAAAATATGAACATCGTTCCATGAACAGACCTAAAACGAACTAAAAGCTCTCTTAAGTTTGGTACAGTTACTTCCCCTTCAACATAACATACATCACAAGTCTAACCACTGCGTGCGGCCTGCGAAGCACGTGTGCAGGGAGGAGACCCCCCAAGAGGGATCATTGCCAACAAAATTTCATTTAAATAAATTTTCAATGCATAATGTTCGGCCGTAGCCGGCTTGGGCATACTGTGGTGGAAGGTGCTGGCCGGAAGACCATGGTCGGCACATTCCTGCCACGTGCTCCTCGGTCAGACTCAAGTCCCACGGGTTGGTTGCGCTGACGGGGGTACGCTACTAGCAAGGCGCGTTGGCGGAATCAATCCTCCAATCAGAGACAGCGGCGAGGGCGGCTTGGAAACAGCTCCGTGCTCTCTTAGCTTCTGACCTCGGCCCCGAGTAGTCGCTCCTCTAGCTCAAATGGCTCTGAGCACTATGGGACTCAACTGCTGAGGTCATTAGTCCCCTAGAACTTAGAACTAGTTAAACCTAACTAACCTAAGGACATCACAAACATCCATGCCCGAGGCAGGATTCGAACCTGCGACCGTAGCGGTCTTGCGGTTCCAGACTGCAGCGCCTTTAACCGCACGGCCACTTCGGCCGGCGGCTCCTCTAGCCTCTGCCTCTCTGATGAGCAGACGGCAACCCCTCTTTTGGCTGCTCGGCCCTACGTAGGCACCAAAAAAATGGTTCAAATGGCTCTGAGCACTATGGGACTCAACTGCTGAGGTCATTAGTCCCCTAGAACTTAGAACTAGTTAAACCTAACTAACCTAAGACATCACAAACAGCCATGCCCGAGGCAGGATTCGAACCTGCGACCGTAGCGGTCTTGCGGTTCCAGACTGCAGCGCCTTTAACCGCACGGCCACTTCGGCCGGCATAGGCACCACTGTACCATCATTACAAGAATAAACTGGGTCCATTACACTTCAATTAATTTTCGTTTTACAACGCCCTCCGCTCCTGACCTCTATCCTGACGAACAAGTGGTGTCAGAAGTGGGATGCGACCCACCTTACGGTTGTAAAATCAACTCATCAGTTGAGTATGAGTACTACGAAGGGGCCGAGGCTGAGTAAGTAAAGGAAACTAGACCGAACGTGGCGAAGCTGTAGCGCGCCATGCGCGTGCCAGCCGGTCGCCTGCGTTGCAGAATGTGCGTGGCCGCGCACTAGCGCGCCACAAGCGTGACGCAGTTCGCCGCCGGACGCGAGCCGAGGAGGGTCCGCGATGCAGTCACGCTCGTCGACGCCGCCGCCGCCGCTGTCCGTAGCTGCCACGGGTCACCGCCTGCGCCGGGGTCCGGGGTGCGGCCCTCGCGCCGCCCCGCCGTCGCAGCTGTCCGTGCTGTCGCCCCCCGCCTGCTGCGCCCGTGCGTCATCGACGCGCCTGCCGCCGCTTGTCGACACCGCCGCCGTCCGTCGTCTGCGCGCCACCAAATAATGTTAAGTCACTAGCGACGCTACGGTGGTGTAGATGTCCATAGTATTGTAACATGCCGATCACCAGGCAGCAATCGGAGGCAGGAGTAGCCGGAGCGGATGAAGATCCCCTCTTGGCGCTGCAGTCCCAGTTAAATCAATTAATTCTAACTAACGCGGAGCTTAAGCAACAGATAGATGATCTTAAAATGGCTTCTCCGCAATCTAATGTTGCTAAGCCAGTGCTAGTTGAAGAACAGCTGAAGCAGGTGATTCCACCACTCACTAGTGCAGAATCACCTGTGGCAGTAGTCACGTCTACTTTGGTGCAGAGCTTCCCAGCAGTAGCGTTTATTCCGGCGTTCGCTGGAAAGCCGCACGAGGATATTCAAACGCTTGTCCAGAATATCCAGGACATCGAATGCTTTGCGGTTGGCCAGATGAATTTCTCTTAAACGTGATGAAAATGTAACTCACCGGCGAAGCGCGGAACTACGTGCAGTCGGTCGAGAGCTTGAAAAATGCCCTTACCTTCCAGTCCCTTGCAGCAGGGTTGATTGAAAGGTATACAGACAAACGTGGTACTAGTTACTATCGCGACTTGCTTTCCACCCTTAAGCAAAAAACGGGTGAAGATTTAGAAGCATTCGCGGACAGGGATACGCACTAAGTGCCAGTTCTGCTCATAACGAAGTTCTGTTGGAAGAATCAGAATGTCGTGCGATAGACGTGTTTATTCGTGGCGTAAACCCTCAAATAGGGGGCGAAATCAAGGTAGCTTCCCCCCGCACCTTACATGAAGCCGTGCGATTAGCACTCTTGAGAGAGGAGGCGAGTCGATTTGTGGCCGTCTCCGCGCGGCAAAGCGAGCCCCGACGTGTCTTTTAGAACGATACTAAGTGTGGGCGCTGTAATAGACAAGGACATGTGGCAGAGCAATGTCGCGTGCCATATTGTCATCAGTGCAGGAACATGGGTCACCAAAGCGTGCATTGTCCAAATAGTGGGCCACAACCGCCTACAAATTCCAGGCGAAATGCAAACCAACCACAGAATTCGGGAAACGGCCGCGGGGCAGGAAGTGCCACCCCTCCCGGCCCCCGTTAAAAATAGTGACCCCCCAGCTTATAAGGGAATCACACAGGTGGCAAGCGTGGTTGTCGATGATGTTAGAGGCCGCAATCCAATACGCATGCTAATTGACACAGGCGCACAGATCAGCTTGGCATTTTTATCGAAGAGAGATAAAAGAACATTGCAACCGCCGCGGTACCATATCAATGGTATTGGTCCCGGCATAGTGAAACCTGATGGCAGCTGTTGCTTTGAGTTCATGTTGGACTCCACAGAATATGCTTTTACGATGGAGGTTGTACGTAACAGGCGCACGGATTACGACATCATCCTGAGAAGTGACTTTCTGCGTCATTTCCAGGGGGTTATTGACTATAGGTTAAATACCGTCCAATTCGGCGACAACGTGCACCGTTTTGGACGTGACTGCACGTTGCGGGCGAGCTGAGCTGGGCAAAAAGGATCCGTTTCCCAAGTTTTGGAGTCTCCCGTAACGATGTTAAAAGCCGATGATCCCGTGGAGATACCAGAAGGCACAGGAAAGATCCTTTGGGTGCCTGTCGGGATACGTGAATCCGAAGAGGTTCATTTCTTGGTAGATCCACTCTGCCAGAATGAAACTCTCGACCAGATGCAGGTCCACGTAAAACGTAGCCTGTGCAAAGCGCAGCAAGTACAGAAAGAAAATTGCTTACCCGCGTGTTTAGACAATTTTAGTCACAAGCAAGCTTTCATACCGCGTGGTACAGTATTAGCCAGCTTACAGGTTATCCCAGAAGATGAGTTGTCAAAGAGAACCCCTTCTCTAAAAAAGAAAAAGACTGCGGCCGCCTCTCAACACCTTTTGACAATCACGTCACATCTGACAGATAAGTTTAAAGCTAAGCTTAGTCACCACCCATTGCATGAACAAAAGCTAATAAATGAAGTATTGAATGAGTATTCATGGTTGTTTGAAGACAGGAAGTCCGCAGCTCGTGGTCGTGCGGTAGCGTTCTCGCTTCGCACGCCCGGGCTCCCGGGTTCGATTCCCGGCGGGGCCAGGGATTTTCTCTGCCTCGTGATGACTGGGTGTTGTGTGCTGTCCTTAGGTTAGTTAGGTTTAAGTAGTTCTAAGTTCTAGGGGACTGATGACCATAGATGTTAAGTCCCATAGTGCTCAGAGCCATTTTTTGAAGACAGGAAATATTTACCAGCAACAGATCTAATCCAACATGAAATTCCAATCGGAAATGCTAGGCCAATAGCTCAAAAAGGGTACCGAATTCCCTACCATCTTCAGTCAGTGGTAGAGGAAACTATACAACAGCAACTAGAAGCAGGAATAATACAACCCTCTTCTAGTGCGTGGTCTAGCCCAGTTGTAGTCGTTCCAAAGAAATCTATAGACGGAGAAAAATCCTATCGCCTCTGTGTAGACATGCAAGCAGTGAACAAAGTTACTACTCCAGATCATTATCCATTACCCCGGATCGATGAAACACTCGATCGTCTGGGCAATTGCCGGTACTTCACAACAGTAGACATGCGCAGTGGGTATCATCAAATTCCAATTGCTCCTCAAGATCGAGCTAAGACAGCTTTTGTAGTTCCTGGTGGCTTATATGAATTCTTAAGGATGCCTTTCGGGCTTCGCAACGCACCAGCAACCTTTCAGCGATTTGCAGATCTGCTATTACGTGGGTTGAAACCTACTATGTGTCTTGTGTATCTTGATGATATAATTATATTTTCAAAATCCATTGCTGAACATGCTGAACATCTACGCAGTGTACTGTTGCGCTTGCAAAATGCTAATTTAAGCTTAAAATCAGAAAAATGTTCTTTTGCTCAATCACAAGTGCAGTATTTAGGTCATGTCATCAGTTCTAGCGGAGTCAAGCCAGATCCACGATTAACTGAAGCAGTAGACACTTTTCCTATTCCAACAAATTTAAAGGAATTACAATCCTTCCTTGGCCTTGCAAATTATTACCACCGTTTTGTTAAAGATTATGCTACTATTACCAAACCACTTACTAAATTGTTGAAAAAGGATACTCCTTTTGTTTGGACGGATGAATGTTCGACCGCCTTTCAAACAGTGAAAACTATTTTAACTAGTTCACCTCTACTTGTTTACCCAGACTTCGCTGAACCCTTTATTTTATCTTGTGACGCATCTGATTTTGCTGTAGGATGTGCCCTTAGCCAAGTGCAAGATGGTGAGGAAAAACCCGTTGGGTATGCCTCTCGTCAACTGAATAAAGCAGAAACTAATTACAGTACTACAGAAAAGGAATTGCTTGCCCTTCTTTTTGGATTTAATTATTTTAGATGTTACCTTTATGGTCGCAAGTTTATAGTTCTTACCGATCACTCTGCTCTGCAGTGGTTATTGAATCTTAAAGACCCTAGCAGCAAACTTATGCGCTGGGCCATGAAACTGTCAGAATATGATTTTCAAGTTCGGCACAAGCCTGGTCGGTTGCATCAAAATGCTGATGCGTTAAGTAGAAAAGTGCGTGTCATTCAGTCAGATGAGGTATCAATTGAAGAGTTAAAAGAAGCACAGCAGGTGGACGTTCAACGTCAAAGATACGCCACATTGCCAGAATTGGAAGTAATAGACGACCTTTTGTATCGAAGAACTCCCCATGGAAATCGTTTGGTAATACCGGAATGCTTGCAGCAACGTATAATACGGCAATGCCATGATACAATCCAAGCATGTCACAGCGGAAAACGCGCTACGAACGCTCGAATTGCGACACGTTATTGGTGGCAATACCGACAACGTGACGTGGACAGGTATGTAAGATCTTGCCTGCCGTGTGCACAACGAGTACAAAATAGGCATCCGAGAGTGCCGCTGCAAACACTTCCTCAGGCATCTTCACCCTTCGAAATTCTTGCTTTACATTTCCAAGGTCCTTTTCCACAGTCGCAACAAGGTAACAAATACATTTTGTCTGTTATTGATCGCTTTTCACGTTTTCTAATTTTGGTTCCCCTCCCCGACATGACAGCTGAAACTGTGGCGAGAGAGTTTGTAAATCGTGTGATATTACCTTTTGGAAGCCCTGATGCCATTTTAACGAATCAAGGAACCAATTTCATGTCTGCTTTATTTGTACAAGTTTGTAAATTGCTAAGAATCAAAAAATGGCGTACAACTCCCTTCCATCCTAAAGCCAACGGTCGCGTTGAACGCGTACACCGTACAATTTGTAAAATGTTATCTTATTATGTTGCAAAAAAGCACGCTGATTGGGACCGATATGTACCGTATATTTCTTCTGCATACAACACCCGAATACGTGAATCCACGGGGTATACCCCTTACGAAGCTGTGTTTGGACGGCCGACGAATTCGCCGTTCGAAATAGACAAACTACCTCAAGGTGTAGAAATAAAGGAAGTAAAAGGTTTAGCCCGCCGGCTAAAAGCGATCTGGTATAAGGTAAAGAGGAATAATGTCAAAGCTACTAATAAACAGTTGCACAGGCAGAATAAAAATGCCGGCCGAAGTGGTCGTGCGGTTAAAGGCGCTGCAGTCTGGAACCGCAAGACCGCTACGGTCGCAGGTTCGAATCCTGCCTCGGGCATAAATGTTTGTGATGTCCTTAGGTTAGTTAGGTTTAACTAGTTCTAAGTTCTAGGGGACTAATGACCTCAGCAGTTGAGTCCCATAGTGCTCAGAGCCATTTGAACCAGAACAAAAATGCTGTTTTACCGACTTATCAAACAGGTGATTTAGTGTTACTACGAAACCCGGCAATCAAAAAGGGACGAACTAAAAAGTTCTCTCCCCGCTTTGAAGGCCCGTATCGGATTGTACGGTTGACCTCACCAGTCAATGCAGAACTGTAATTAACCGATCGTACGGTGATAGTGCACTTTGACCGCCTGCGACCTTACCACGGTAGGGCTGTGTCACCACAACAGATCGCAGCCCCCGATCCGCCTGTGTCACCTCCACCTCAAGTGGAACAAAGACGAAAGAAAAAACGGAGGAGATTACTTCCACAGGGTTGTAGATATCCTTTGCGGAATCGACACCCTTATGGGTTGAGGTCGCGTGATTAACCACGCCTAATTAGAATTTTATGTTATGTTTTATTGCAGCTTAGTTTAAGTCATTTTCTCCAGGGACTTGGAAGCAAGACGTGCCTGGCCACCACGGAGTTCCCAGCCATTCTCAATTCTTAATTTCCAGTCATGTCATGTAATTTTGCTCATTTTCATATGTATGATTATGTTTTATGTTTTGCAAGCAATGCCACGCATTAGACGTCACGCAACTTACTTGCTTCAAATGCAGCCATTACACTTGGTGTTGGCAGAACCGCGGCTGCTAACTCCGAATAATATTCTTCAATGTCCTCTATTGCCATCTATTTGGCAAACCAGTACATGTGGAGTATTTTTACTCCGAGCTTTTCTTAATACTTGTTACGTTGACGTCTAGTGTATTGTACTATATGTCGTAGTTCTGTATTTGCTGCAGCTAATCGTAAGTAATCGGAACAGATAAAGCCAGGACTTGAAATGCATACGCCTCGTACGCTTTGTTTACGGGACCAGCTGTTGGCGGGGCAACACATCAGCTGTCGCCTCCCCTCCTCTCTTCAGCGCTGTCCCTTCTCCCCGCCAAGAACTGGCCAGCGGCCATCATTTTTTCTCAGCCAGTAACAGCGCTCCGCGCGATGACTATCTTACCACCACGTGCGCTGCCGCCTCCAGCGTCTTAACACGCGGCACGTCCGAGTAGTTACAAAAACAAACCGCAAATTACTGCCCTATCCTCCGTGTATGACAGACTACAATGCATTGACCATCATTTTATATAACTAACAGCCGTTTTAAAAAAAACTCTTATTCTAGATAATTAGCAATTTCTACTTCATCGTTATTTCTTGTACACGCTAAGCGCGTGATATTTGTCGCTGCAGTAGTGGCCGGTCTCTCGCGGCTACACGCCGTCTCACATAACCGCTGACGTGCCGGTGCCTACTCCGCACCTACGCGTGCGCTGCGCGCTCGCTAACAGCTCCGAGCTGGTTCCTTTCAGGCAGCCGGAAGACACGGCAAACAAATTTCATTCAAACATCCCAATAAATCTTAACATAAATATTAAGTAGATGTGATTCATTGTTTAAATTATTTTCCTTGTTTTGTTTCACATTAGCTGGATAAATCACACGAAGTTCTTAACGATTTACATTATTCTGCATACCTTAGTCTGCCAATCCTATAAGTGAAATTTCACTACTGCTTTGATTCATTGTGTAAGCTACAAACTACAGCCCTAACCCTCTTACACATCGAACTATGATGACATTTAACGTTATCTGCCTTGGACAAGGCCCGATATGGGCAAACCAATGCAATGCCACGGGTTTTTCACGCTACTGACGAGGCACAAACGACCAATCGTCCGGGCTGCCGTATATCAGTGGGCGATTGTTCCTTGGTTGCTACGCAGTTATTTTTGCCCTCCCCATTTATTTTACTCTACCGCCGTGGTCATTGTTCTATTCTGTTTTCCTTCTGTCGATGAGGAGGCCCCTACAACATGTTAGGTACCCTCTTCCGACAGTACCGGTCTTTTAATCTTACCACCTATTTACACCGAGATATTGCTCTCCCTTGTTGCAGTCTTGCCCCAAAATATCGGCCGATGATCCATTGTGAGATACGTACTTTGCGTCTAATTAGCCGGTGATGTAAGCGCTACGGGAACTGTGCCTAGTTGTCCTTTCAGTTCAATTTGTTGTCGTCAGTTTTGAAACAAACACACACGCAGCCTAGCAGCCAGCCCCAGGTGGCCAGTGTTACATGTTAACGTTGAGCGTTCCGACTACTTACAGTATTATTATTATACATCATTGTGTTTTTATTTTCCTGTCAATATATGTCATTATTTTTAATTATATTATGCTAGCGCTAGTGATTTATAGTTCACGATTTTCATTTTATGTAGTGTTCTGTACTGCGCGCACAAACAATGACGCTATTTATGCATGTATGCTATTCTAGCTTCAGAGCTATTTTAATTGCTTGAACAGTCGACATTTTCCTAGTACAGCAGGTCGCTAATAACGCCGCTGCTCCAATGCACTGTTTACCCCTCAATTATTAGACAGGTTGCTTAGCACTGTCCGCAGTTTGCTTCATTGCCCTGCAAATTATATAATCATCAATCCAAGTCTGCAGATTGCACTAATGCACTGCTGAACTTAATAGTCGAGTCACTCGCAGGTAGCTCATACGCACCGCGAACTTGTACTTACACGTCACCGAATCCTAGGCTCCTCGGTTGACCACAAAACAATTCATACATCAATTACCGTGAGGCAATTTGCACTCACACTACGCCTTTGGCACTCAACCAAACATGAACTGAGCCCCAGACGCTCTTTTATTACATTTTATACAACGCCACTTTCTTCTAGATGGCAATTCCATTGCAAAATCATCGGATTCTGCCAAAGATTCAGATACCGTTCCCCAGATGGCAGGCTTTTCCGTTGCTGAACGGATTAGTTGCTTTTCACCATCTGACAGTGCAAACTGCACTTTTAAGAACAATGTTGTTATATACACACACTGTCGGATTCTACTGACGTAGTCCCTTATGCACTTCGTCAACCGACTAAAAAAAAAACAACTTCCCCTGACGGATTTCGTATCCGATTCGGAAGTTTACATTCGGGAAATATTCCCTTTATTTTATTTCTTGTCAATTACTACTACTTCAATGTCATGTTTTATGGTTATCAATTTATAGTTATGATTAATGTTAGTACACCTTACGGTTATACGTTATTTTTGTGTCCTATTCGGTATCCCCTTTTAACTTTCATTGTTTCTGGACTGGAAGTATCTCTGATAGCACCTATTGGCC
This sequence comes from Schistocerca serialis cubense, assembly GCF_023864345.2. Lineage (NCBI taxonomy): Eukaryota > Metazoa > Arthropoda > Insecta > Orthoptera > Acrididae > Schistocerca > Schistocerca serialis. The sequence continues at coordinate 174,560,136 of NC_064640.1, read as the reverse complement.
TTCAATTCGTATCCGCCATCAGCTACCATTAGTCACACATTTACACAACACTTCATACGCCCAATAACAACTTACAACACACTCACACTGTTCATATCCACACTACCGTGGTGCAACTTGTTGATGTTACCAGACCTCTATTGTCATATACTAAGTACATGAACAAGGCTTTTATGGTTCATGCCCTCCGCTCTTCGGAAGGGGAAAGGGAAGTACGTACGTACGTACGTTATGTTCAGTAGCAGTTTCTTTTAATCAACAACGTAATCAATTTACCTGTTGAACACTTAAGTTGCTCTGTTAAAATGGAATCAAACGTCTTTGTGACATCAGCTATTCGTTTATTATTGCTTTGCAATAAACTGTTGCTTTTAAGTTGCACTTACAATGTCTTAGTCTCGGACGCAGAGCCACTAGCGCTCTCCGTCGCTGTTATCTGAGCTCAGCACTCTGCCGGCTCAGCGCTGATAAAGCTGCGCTGCGCCGCCTCCACTGCTTCACGCCCAGCCTCTGTATTCACGAGCAACAGACTCGCTCTCGCTAACACTCATTTCCGACTTCAGTACAGTTAATCTCTCTATTGACCACTTCTGTAAGTAAAGATCCTATGATTATTGAGTTAACTTGAGTTGTCCTACCCTCATTCGGGTTTTCTGCAGCTGAAAAACCACTCAATATTATTTCTGAAATTTATGAAGTACTTCACCTGTCTCGCCGTGTCGAGCCTTAGCGGGGTGGGTGCCCCTGCGTAGTGGCCAATGCGTGGGAGGTGCCTAGGCTGTGCAGGTTTGCACCGCGATCACAGGATTCCTTCTCATTTTATTCATTAAAAAAAATAAAAAAAAACATTTTTCGTACAAAATCTCAAATTAATTAACGACACTTGGCCTTCGTCCCATAGCAGGTTGAAAAATTTTTCCAGCGAGTTACGCTTAGTCTGCGCTGCGTAGTACTGCCTCCGCGCTAAGCGTCTTTTTTGCTGACGCGTGATTGATCAGCGGATACTCAGTGTTGAATTACACCATTGTCTTGCCGCCTTGCTACCCCCACGGCTGCCAAACTGTTGGTTGCCTGCCGTGATTCTACTTCGTGGCCTTCTTCATCAGTAAGCGTGACTGAACGGGTCCATCGTCGCTACTTGCCAGGTAATTATTGCTACAACGTTGTACCCCCTCTGTCATCTCTGAATTACTCATCAAGTAAGCCAGGAAATTTTTACTTGTAGGGTCACTAATACTTTCTCTCGCAGTCGACCGTTATCAACATTGGAAGCTGAAAGAAACCTCCCGTTTTACTACGCTGCGTTGGAGGTCCGACTTACCCGTAATTCTGACGGTATTCGGATGCGAATGAGGTTGCCAATCACGTGCGCAAATTGCGAATACGAGTGCTATGAAATATACACTTTTCCAGTCTCTTGGGCTACCCTTCACCACCATGTTGTTTGGCAGACTCAAGAATTTTTAATAGTTAGTCGGGATCGACGAACTCACGCCACTCTCTCTCACGCTGAACTATCCAGTTGCTTCCATACAACACATTACTTATGCTCCACGCTAATTTTACACACTAACACTACTGAGTGCGAGATGTCACTGTTTTTAGCTGAAACTACTACACCTCCATGTCCTCGTGTTCTAGTCTCACTTCGTCAACCAATAATTCAGCCTGTTGGCAACAGTTTTCTGTTCGCTGTTCCACAAAATGTCACCGCCACCCTGGTGTGCCACCGTTCAATGTCAGAGACTGAATCATACCGGGTAACACTGAATAATAGTGGCCTAGTGTATAATAGTTCAAGATGTGACGTATACGCTGCTTCTATGAGGATATCAGCTCAATTGCACTCCACCTTTCATGTCACCATTCCCGCATTTGCCTTGTACTTTCCTGAACTCTCTTTTAAACTCCATCACCATGAGAAGCTAAAGAATTTACCGAATACCAATGATTCAGATCTACTCCAATCGGTCAATCATCTCCTTACCCAGGAACACAACCAAGTTTCTCTTGACCGAGTGGCCTCACATATTGCTGATTCGCACCAAACCAAGCGATTAACCACCGTTGTATTACCCAGCGCTAGTTCGGTAATAATCATTGTAATGATTCTGATTATAGTATCCTGGATACTCTGTAAAAGAGGGTTTTGCAAATGTTTCACTTCCTTCCGAGTAGTAGTACCACCCCCACAACCTGAAGGTGAATATCACACCTGAAACTACCTGCCAACCTTGGTGCATGCGATCAAGCATGACCCCCCCTTAGAATTAAGTTGTAGTCTAGGTGTCAGGTCAATGAACTAATTATGTAATGGATTTGTATTTCTATGTAAAGTCTATGGAATCACAATTTAACTGTCGAGTCTTAACCCTCATGTAAGTCACTTTGTTTCCTCTTTAAATTTTTGTCATTTTGTAATGTTCTCATTCACCCACTTGGGCAATTACCATTGTAATCCTAGATTTAAGAACTCAAAGTAACATTACGGGGAAAAACCCCCTTGTGACTGTTAGGCCTGGGAGCATTCTCTCACCCCCACGAGGGTGGAGTGTTTCAGTGTGCTGTGCTCCGGTGCCCCTCATCATCGCCTGGGTACCCACCACCACTGATACCGCCGACACACACTCACAGCATGGCGCCGCCCCACTGCCGTCGCACCAACTTCACAAGTTTGTTATTCAAGAGCCTTCCTTCAGGCCCTTCAGGCCACTTTGTAACTTTTGCACGTATTGATATTTATACTATGTTATGGATGTTAATTTCTGGGACCCTTCATAATGATCATATATTTTTTAAATGGAATAATCAATTAGAATAAGCTCATTCATTTTCATCCAGAGATCCTTCTTCGGAAGGGGAAAGGATGTGCAGGGAGGAGACCCCCCAAGAGGGATCATTGCCAACAAAATTTCATTTAAATAAATTTTCAATGCATAATGTTCGGCCGTAGCCGGCTTGGGCATACTGTGGTGGAAGGTGCTGGCCGGAAGACCATGGTCGGCACATTCCTGCCACATGCTCCTCGGTCAGACTCAAGTCCCACGGGTTGGTTGCGCTGACGGGGGTACGCTACTAGCAAGGCGCGTTGGCGGAATCAATCCTCCAATCAGAGACTAATCGTGTGATCACGTGGGGACGCGGCCGGGAGCGGCGAGGGCGGCTTGGAAACAGCTCCGTGCTCTCTTAGCTTCTGACCTCGGCCCCGAGTAGTCACTCCTCTAGCCTCTGCCTCTCTGATGAGCAGACGGCAACCCCTCTTGGGGCTGCTCGGCCCTACGTAGGCACCACTGTACCATCATTACAAGAATAAACTGGGTCCATTCTACTTCAATTAGTTTTTATTTTACAACGCCCTCCGCTCCTGACCTCTAGCCTGACGAACACACGTACTTCTGTTCGTGCCAGGGATTCGGCTACTCACCCCTACTGCACCTGCGCAGCGTCGCCTACCACTTCCCGCCGCTGCGTCGTTCCACAAAGTGAAGCGCTGTCCCAGCGTTTCGTCGTCTTCCACTCCCGATGTCCGTTTTTTAATCCCATATCGCAGTTCTTTGCATTACTCACCTTTCACAATGTTACGACTACCTAAACGGTGACTGTTCGTCAAGAGAAGTGTTAAAAAAAGATTTTTTTGGATATTTATTTACCTTCACAACCTACATCCACTGAAGAGCCAAAGAAACTCGTACACCTGCCTAATATCGTGCAGGGCCCGCGAGCACTCTGAAGTGCCGCAGCACGATATGACATGGATTCGACTAATGCCTGAAGTAGTGCCAGAGGGAACAGACACCATGAATCCTGCAGAGCAGACCATAAATCCGTAAGACTACGAGGAGTTGGAGATCTCTTCTGAACGGCACGTTGCAAGGCATCACAGATATACTCAATAATGGTCATATCTGGGGTGTTTGGTGGCCATTGGAAGTGTTTAAACTCTAAAGAGTGTTCTTGGAGCCACTCTGTAGCAATTCTGGACGTGTAGGGTGTCCTATTGTCCTGCCGGAATTACCAAAGTCCGTCGGAATGCTCAGTGGCACAATGGACATGAATGGATGCAGGTGATAAGACAGGATGCGCTTACGTATGTGGCAAATGTCAAAGTCGTATCTAGACGTATCAGGGATCCCATATCACTCCATCTGAACACGCCCCACACAATTACAGAGCCTCCACTAGCCTGAACAGTCCCCTGCTAACATGTAGGGTCCATGGATTCATGAGGTTGTCCCCATACCCTTACATGTCCATCCCCGCGATACGATTTGAAACGTGACTCGTCCGCCCAGGCAACATGTTCCCAGTCACCAACAGTCTAATGTCTGTGTTAGTGGGCCCAGGCGAGGCGTAAAACTTTATGTTGTGCAGTCATCGAGGGTACACGAGCGGGCCTTCGGCTCCGAATGCCCATATCGATAATGTTTCGTTCAATGGTTCGCACACTGGCAGTTGTTGATGGCTCAGAACTGAAATCTGCAGCCGTTAGCGGAAGGGTTGCACTTCTGTCACGTTGAACTATTCTCTTCAGTCGTCGTTTGTCTTGTTCTTGCTGGATATTTTTTCGGCAACAGCAATGTCGGAGATCTGATGTTTTACCGGATTCCTGATATTCACGGTACACTCGTGAAATGGTTGTACGGGAATATCCCCACTTCATCGCTACCTCGGAGATACTGTGCCCCATAGCTCGTGCACCGACTTTAACATCACGTTCAAACTTACATCTTGATAATCTGCCATTGTAGCAGCAGTGACCGATATAAGAATTGCGCCGGACACTTGTTGTCTTATATAAGCATTGCCGACCGAAGAGTTGTATTCTGCCTGATTACATATCTCTGTATCTGAATACGCGTGCCTATACCAGTTTCTTTGGCGCTTCAGTGTCCATCCGATTCGTCCATCCATATTTATTGATCTCCACAAGTGGTGACATATACAGCGCTCCGTTTCCGCTGCAAGACCGGTATATTTCTATTTGTACTAGAGCAACTGTACCAGGCGTGGTCGGCGTTGGGGATATGGAACTCCGTCACATCTCGCAGTTGTTGATATGAAATTCACTAGCCTGGTCCTTTCAGATGAAATTCGCTTCAGAGGAAGTACTGGTCGTGGATTCGCCAGATCTTTATGCAGAGGTATAACTGCAATGGCGAATTGTGAAATGAATATTCTAATACTGTTTGGTCAGTAAAGAGCGCGCACGATTTAAACAAGGATACCGTAAAATTTCATTTATCCAATGACGTAGTCACACACACCGCACTTTACACAGCTATAGCCGGTCTGCTCTACGGGCGAAATCAAAATATCACTTTACGTGTGCGCTGTTACACTCGTCGACCGAGAATTTACCATGTAAACAGTAAGTATTATTACTGAGAAACCACGTTGTACATATTGATTACGGAGGCCACCGATGATGGCTCAATGTTTAGTTAGAAATGGTACGATTAACGTAATGAGCGTGGTTCACGTGATTAGCGGGAGTTACGAGCGACAAACGATCGACTGCCAACTCCAGCAAGTTAACGAGTTACATTACCCTCGGTGTGTTAGTACTCTCAGTTAGTTTTGCGATACGTTTTTAATTACGCTACGTTTACGTGACTGGTTCTCCGATATATGTGCTTGAACCAGTCCTGAGGAGAGGAAGTGGATTACCGAGTAAAGAATACGTGTTGCTATTTGAATAACACGTACTGTTATCCATATCTTCGCAGGGAACAAATATCCCACTGATAGCTAAACATTATATGCTGTTTACATTTTTTATTTTTTTTTTGGGCAAAAAATTATTTTAACAGGTATAGGTAAGTGGGACACTCTGTACAACTGTGAGACAGGTTTCGAAACCAGATATTAAGCTACAGAACTTTTTTAGCGGCATATATGTACTTTGACAATCATTTATTGACGATGAACGGCAGATTGAAACCGAATAAATAGTAGAAAGGTGGAAAATTGCGGAGATGAGATGAGGCTGTTGAGAGTCTCAAAGCCAACATTAGGCAACGATTAACTGCAAAAATAATAAGATAGAAGACGAAAGACTAGGTTTGAGAGACGAAGCAGTGAAGGCAGCACAGGATCAAATATGTAAAAACTCGAAGCCTAGTAGAAATCATCGGATATCACATGAGATACTGTGTTTTATTGACGAAAGGAGAAAACGCAATAATGCAGGAAATGAAAGCAGGCAACATTTAACACAGACACCTTAAAATGCTATTCATACTAACTGCAAAATAGCTGATCTGGAATGGCTAGAGGACATATACAAGAATGCGGAAGCAGACTGGGTGAAATATAGAATCCATATACAGGAAAATTAGGAGACTTTTCGAGGAAAGTGAAGCTGTATGGATATCAAGAGCTCAGGTGGAATCCCAGTAACAAGCAAAGAAGGGAAAGGTGAAAGTTACAATAGAGGTAAAATGAACTTCAAGACAATTTATAGAAAACGAACAGCAAGTACATGAAGATAAGATGAGAGTTTAGCTGCAAGAAGAAATTGACGAAATACTCTAAGAACTAAGTCGAAATAAGGGAGCTGGAGCAGACAGAATTTCCCAGGAGTTATTGAGCTCCTCAGATCAGCTCACAATAATAAGATTATTGCATCTGCTATTCATGATACGGGGGTTATTCGGAAAGTAAGGAACGTTCGGTACCGAAATGGAAAAAGCAGTGAAATTCCGATGAAGTTTTGCACAGGTATGTTGGGCAGTGTCTCTAGTATGCCTGTCGATCGCGTTACGTCGTTCTTTTTAGTTCTGAGCCCACAGGGAGCACATAAAGATACGTAGAACAATAACGTCTCCCGCCATGTACGGGGACCTGGTGAGAAATTTCGCCTGAAGCTATGCAGCGAACATTACATAACTGTCATGCGCTTTCTTCTTCAAGACAATTCTCAGCTACATTCTGCAGGGGCAGTGAAGATGCTCCTGCATCGTTTTCGATTGGAAATGTTTGACTACGCACAATACAGCCCGTAATTATCTCCCTCTGGGTTTCATCTCTACTCACATGAAACGTTGGCTATGAAGACAACATTTTGGTACAGACAACGAGCTGTAGGCCAGCGTAGAGAATTGGCCGAAAGCACTGGCGGCTGCCTTCTATGACGAGGGTATTGGAAAGTTGGTACAACGCTACGGCAAATGTCTAAGTCGGATCGGCGACTGTGGAGATAAGTAGCTGGAAGTTGTAGCTAACTGTTGCAAATAAAACAGTTTTGATTTTCACTGTGGTTTCCATTTCGCGACCTATCGTTCCTCACTTTCCGAATAGCCCTCGTACATGACACAGACAAAATCTCCTGATAATTCGAATTCCAAAGAATGCTGGTGCTAACTGGTGTGAATAATGACAGAACTATTAGTTTAATGAATCATTTTTTCTTGGTAGCGATAATGGCTATTTTTGGCAAACTGAGAGAGTGCGATGAACTTAATAATACACTGAGCTCACAGAAGTCAAGGGGCAGCGATATGAACATACACAGACGGCGGTAGTATAGCGTACAAAAGGTATGAAAGGTCAGTGCATTGACGGAGCTGTCATTGTACTCATGTTATTCACGTGAAAGATTTCCGACGTGATTAAAGCCGCACGACAGGGATTAAGAGACATTGAATGCGGAGTTGTAGTTAAAGCTAGACGCATGGAACATTCCTCATCGGAAATCGTTAGGGAATTAAATATTCTGAGATACAAAGTGTCAAGATTTTGCTGAGAATACCACATTTCAGGCGTCTTCTCTCACCACCGACAACGCTGTGGCCGACAGCCTTCACTTAACGATCGAGGGCAGCGACGTTTGCGTAGAGTTGTCAGTGCTAACAGACGAGCAACACTGTGTGAAATAAGCGCAGAAATCAATGTGGGACGTGCGATTAACATATCCATTGGTGTAGTGGAGCGAGAATGGCCGTTAATGGGATATGAGAGCAGACGACCGACGCGAGTTCCTTTGCTAACAGCACGACATCGCCTGCAGCGCCTTTCCTGGGCTCGTGACCATATCTGTTGGATCCTAGACGACCGCAAATCCATGGTCTAGTCAAATGAGCCCCGATTTCAGTTGGTAAGACCTGATGGTAGGGTCCGAATGTGGCACAGAGTTCACGAAGGCATGGACCCAAATTGTCAACAAATCGCTGTGCAAGCTGGTGGTGGCTCGATTATGGCGTGGGTTATGTTTACATGTTATGGACTTGTTCCTCAGGTCCAACTGAACCTATCGCTGACTGAAAATGGATATGTTCGGCCACTTGGAGACCATCTGCAGACATTCATGGACTTCATGTTCCCAAACGATTTAGTCATGATACCGGGCCACAGCTGTTCGCGATTGGTTTGAAGAACGTTCCGGACAATTCGAGCGAATGATTTGGCCGCACTGATCTCATCGAACATTTATGGAGCGTAATCGAGACTTCTGTTCGTGCACAACATCCTGCGTAGGCAATTCTTTTGCAGTTATGGACGGCTATAGAGGCAGCATAGCTCAATATTTCTGCGAGGGACTTTCAAAGGTTGTTGAGACAATGTCACGTCGAGATGCTGCACTGGGTAAAAGAAGGCCCAACACGATATTAGAAGCTATCCCGTGAGTTTTTTCACCTCAGTATAACTTCTGCCCAGTGTTTTATGGCGTTTGTAACATTCCAATGTACTTTTAGAAGACACAGCTTTATCATAAGAGCTTTCTGTAGATCTCGAGAGCCATAGTGCATTCTTAATTGCAATTTGCGATATTATTTTGGAATGTATACTGAATTACAGCAAGTAGAAAGTAGACTATAATCAAAATTTATAGTATACTAGTGCATCTGGTTTTTGATTCACAGGTGTATTATGAAAAGCTGAAAGGGTCAGTCTGTTACCTTCCACATGCAGCTTGACTGGATAAGTAATTTCACACTTCGTTGTCGTTGGTTGTAGACCGAAGAGTTGGATTTTTCGTGTTCTAGACTACTTTTCACAGACTCGATCAACGTGTGGGGCGAAGTAGTGTTGCCAACAACCAGTCGATTCCAGAATGAGATTTTCACTCTGCAGCGGAGTGTGCACTGATACGAAACTTCCTGGCAGATTAAAACTGTGTGCCAGACCGAGACTCGAACTCGTAACCTTTGCCTTTTGCGGACAAGTGCTCTACCAACTGAGCTATCCAAGCACGACTCACGCCCCGTCCTCACAGCTTTACTTCTGCCAGTACCTCGTCTCCTACCTTCCAAACTTCACACAATCTCTCCTGCGAACCTTACGGAACTATCACTCCTGAAAGAAAGGATATTGCGGAGACATGGCTTAGCCACAGCCTAGGGGATGTTTCCAGAATGAGATTGGTCCCGAGTTCGAGTCTCGGTCCGGCACACAGTTTTAATCTGCCAGGAAATTTCATATCAGCGCACACTCCGCTGCAGAGTGAAAATCTCATTCTGGAAACATCCACTAGGGAAAGAGGGTGGGGGGGGAGGGGGGTGGAGGCTGGATAATAATAGAGATATAAGTCAAGTGCTTGCGAGGTGCTTGGTTTGTGTAGATGGAATGCTAAGGGGATTGATTCTTTTAGGACTTTATTACGTACTGATACGACTTTGCCAGGTAAGTGGAACGTAGCGATTATAGCGTAGTATTAAGCAATTGCATGCGTGGCCTACAAATTACTCGCCGTATATAGCAATAACTGTACCTTAATGGTTATAGGCTGTAGCCGTGTCAGTTCGTTGTTGTCACTAAATGTTAAGTGATCTCCAGTACTCTTTGCTTTATGTAGGCAACCGCTCCTCGCGAAGAGCTCAAGTTTTCGTGTTGCCACTCAACGCCTACGCTACGTCACGAAGAAATGTTACGGCACTTGTTTACTCTGAATGCTTCTCTACTTTTTCGTTTTCCAAACTGGTCTTTCTTCCTCTAAACAGTTGTTGGTACCATCCTAACTATTTACCTTTAGATGTAACAGTTTTAAAGTTCATCCCAATTCTTCTGTATGAGCAATTTTACTTTCATAAAATTTGTAGAAACAACTTGGAAATCGTACTGAGTGCCCCAAAAGACTCTAGACTCCACAGCAGAACATGTTGTAGTGGTGTTAGTAGTAAAGAAATACTTTCCTGAACGTTTATAGGTGGTCGTAAGATAATTTCTGCTGCTTGAATTTACCTTTAAATAACCGTAAAATTAGTTTTCACAAGGAGCTGTAGTCGACAAACAGTGTTGACGATACATCTTTCACCGAAGCATGTAGACATTAATCACAATTGTTGCGTTAACAAGATGCTGTCTTTAACCAGTTACTATTACTGTATCTACATGTGTGTGTTGAACATCCGATACTTTGCAAATTTTTCTTGCCTACCTTTACGGCCGTCCAGTACCAATGCAGCGTAACCTACAGCTAGACACTGTACAGTTCTGTCTTGCTCATTAATTAGTATCAGAAAACAGAAATGTAGCCTGTAATGTTGACATTCCCGGAGGCAAAATGAAAACTGAATCGAATGATAAGAGAAAATTTCAACAACAAGTAAAATATTCAGTTACACCATTACAGCTTTCATCTTTCTTTTAACCACAAAACACTACGCCATGAAGAGCCCAATTACATGTCAGTGAACAGAAACTTTATAGACAATTTGTTCAACTGTTGGTAACCTGAACTGAAAAAGGATGAACAATTCTGACGCTATTTGGAGCTGTCATTCGTTATTTTGAAGTATTGATAACTTAACAGGTTCCGTTAAATGATTCCACCTAGAGATTTAATACCTCTCCAATTAATGTTGTGCTTGACATACCAGGACTTCTGCAACTTGTCGTGGCAAACCTATACGGCGTCAGTATGACCACGTCTATAAATTTAAGATGAGACTGCGAGGAGGCTCTGCCACCACCAGATAGTATAAGATACAGAAAGAGGAAGTTATTATCCAGTTTCTGATTCAGTATACACACATAAAAAAAAGTTTTTCATCACCACGGTTCCCAGAACTCTTGAGGATAGACGTTGACTGTTGATATTGTATCACAGACACAGTCCCTTTGACTGTTCAGAGATGTCCTAAATCCGCCCAAAGATGTAAACAACCATGCATTACCAACGCCTATTAGACGGAGGGGGTCCGACAGCCGATCAGTTCCAGTCCTTCCGCCAGGAAGGAGGTACACGGCTCGTGTTGTCTGTAGTTCAACAATACCTAGACGGTCAATACTGCGGTTCGATTGCGCCCGCATTGTTACTTTGTGCCAGGAAGGGCTCTCAACAAGGGAAGTGCCCAGGCGTTTCGGAGTGAACCGAAGCGATGTTGTTCGAACATGGAGGAGATACAGAGAGACAGGAACTGTCGATGACATCCTCGCTCAGGCCCCCCAAGGGCTACTACTGCAGTGGATGACAACTATCAACGGATTATGGCTCGGAGGAACCCTGACAGCATCGCCACCATGTTGAATAATGCTTTTCGTGCAGCCACAGGATAACGTGTTACGACTCAAACTGTGTCGCAACAGTCTGCATGATGCGCAAGTTCACTCCCAACGTCCATGGCGAGGTCCATCTTTGCAACCACGACACCATGTAGAGCGGTGCAGATGGGCCCAACAACATGCCGAAGGTACCGCTCATGATTGGCATCACATTCTCTTCACCGATGAGTGTCGCATATGACTTCAACCAGACCATCGTCGGAGACGTGTTTGGAGGCACCGCGGTCAAGCTGAACGTCTTAGACACACTGTCCAGCGAGTGCAGCAAGGTGAGGGTTCCCTACTGTTTTGGTAAGGCATTATGTGTGACCGAAGTACGCCGCTGGTGGTCATGGAAGTCGCCGTAACGGCGTAAATGCCATCCTTCGACCGATAGTGCAACCATATCGGCAGCATATTGACTTCCTTCAGCTTAACGACATCGCTCGACTAGAATGGCCAGCATGTTCTCCAGACAAGTACCCTATCGAACATGCCTGGGATAGTTTGAAAAAGGCTGTTTATGGACGACGTGACCCACCAACCACTCTGAGGGATGTATGCCGAATCGCCGTTGAGGAGTGGGGCAATCTCGACCAACAGTGCCTTGATGAACTTGTGGATTGTATGCCACGACGAATACAGGCATGCATCAATGCAAGAGGTCGTGCTGCTGGGTGTTAGAGATACCGGTATGTACAGCAATCTGGACCAACACCTCTGAAGGTCTGGCTGTATGGTGGTAAAACATGCAGTGTGTGGTTTTCCATGAGCAATAAAAAGGGAAGAAATGATTTTTATGTTGATCTCTATTACAGTTTTCTGTAGAGGTTCCGGAACTCTCCGAACCGAGGTGATGCAAAACTTTTTTTTGATGTGTGTATTAAGCGTTGCAATTAATCAAAACGAAACATGAGAAAAATAATAAAAAAAGATCAAATAAATATGAAAGTCGGGTAGCAGAAAACCTGATGTCTTTCTAGACAGTTTTCAAACAGCTAATCGCACATTGCTCTGTGATAATGTTGACACACATTTTACCTGGCTACAGTAAACCGTAGTGTCATCTTCACGATGTTACGCTGATAAAATAATAGTGACACACTGAATGTGCTATTTCTCTCGGCGAAGGTGTTCCACACACTCTCTCCTGCCCAGATTCCTAAACGCTCTCCTTTGTGTTACGCATTCGTCGCTGGACTTGCCACCAGCGAGGGGTGTATTTCGCCATTGGTTCATTTATTTACTTCCATTTTTGTCAATGCTTTTTAATTTATTACTATCTTGAACATAGTTGACTTTCAGCAACCGTATTTAAGTTTTAATGAAGGGTAAAAACAGCCACTCGGTTGCACAAATTTTCTTGCGTTGACTTGATTTCGACACCAACTAAGGATATCTGCATCAGAATAAGTTACAGATACCTGTGTTTAACAATTTAGTTCTACGGCTTTGTATTTAGATACATGGGATGGGAAAAATCTTACAGTATTGAACATAGCTGATGATGTTCAGCAACTGTATTTAAGATTGTAAGATGTTTACCAGCCCGAGCATCTAAGGCTGTTAATAAATGCAAAGACGTCAGAAGAAAATTACTAAACACAGGTAAATGTATCACATTTTGATGATGACACCCTTAGTTAGTAATGGAAACCAGATCAATTCAAGAAAATGTGTGCAACTGGTTGGCTGTTTTTGTCCTTGCTTACAACTTATAAACGGTTGCTGAATATCAGGCATGTTGAAGATTGTAAGATTTTTACTAGCCCAAGTATCTAAGGCTATGACGAAATACAAAGGCGTAACAAGAAAATTGTTAAACACAGGTAACTGTTACTTATTCCTATGAAGATTCTCTCAGTCGATATCGAAACCAGGTCAGAGCAATAAAATTCTGCAGCCGGTTGGCTGCTTTTATCCTTCATTAATATTATAATTTTTTCTTATGCTATGGCTTGGCTATCGCTTAACAAAGTATATGCAGTTATTAAGAGTTCTAATTTAGATGTTTTACCATAGTTTCCTCCATAGTATGAGTATTCTGTTAGTTACAGAAAGCTCCGTGCAGTTTGAAACTCTGTGTCGAACAGGGGATGGAACATGGGACCAATACTTCTCGCGGGTAAGTGCTCTGCTTACTGAGCCAAGACTTTCCTTTAATAAATCTTTTGTTGTACTGAAATACACAAAATTACAACGATATACAGATACTGATGCATAGCTTAACCGCAATCAATATACAATGTGGTTAGAGAGAATCTGAAAAGCGTATAAGTATGTTGGAGGGTCGGTTGTGGTGAAAAATAATTGTTAAGATATAAATTTGACACGTTGCACTGTTTACGAGTGAATTGGCACCGAAGTTAGCCAATGAGGCCATTGCACTCGCAAAATGAAGCGGCCCGTCAGATACAATTAGTGTCCGGCCGTGAGTCGTGCTTCGGTAGCTCAGATGGTAGAGCACTTACCCGCGAAAGGCATTGGTCCCGAGTTCGAGTCTCGGTCGGGCACACAGTTTTAATTTGCCAGGGAGTTTCATATCAGCTCACACTCCGCTGCAGAGTGAAAATCTCATTCTGGAAACATCCCCCAGGAGGTGGCTAAGCCATGTCTCCACAGTATCCTTTCTTTCAGGAGTGCTAGTTCTGTAACGTTCGCAGGAGAGCTTCTGTAAAGTTTGGAACGTAGGAGACGAGATACTGGCAGAAGTAAAGCTGTGAGGACCGGCCGTGCTTCGGTAGCTCAGTTGGTAAGGCACTTACCCGCGAAAGGCATTGGTCCCGAGTTCGAGTCTCGGTCGGGCACACAGTTTTAATCTGCCAGGAAGTTTCATATCAGCGCACACTCCGCTGTAGAGTGAAAATCTCATTCTAGTGTCTGTTGTTCTCACAGGGTAGATGACTGCACACGAGACTGCTCAGCCTTTGGCCTTTGCTCTATCCGTACTACCAGACCATGTCCAATTTTTGTATCACTCTCTTGTTAGATTTTAGGAAACTAAACGAAGAACACGTCTTGCGACACCGTTTCTTTTGGGCCGCTTGAATTTGAGCGCGCAACGATCTGATTAGCTGAATTGAATGCAAATTAACTCGGGAACGGCGCAACGTATCGATTTTTCTTTGAACAATCATTTCTCAGCATAACCTATCCTGGAACACCCTTAAAAGCTTTTCAGAGCGTTTCTGGCCACTCTGTAACTACAAACTGTTTAAATTAAGCAAGGAATTTTTCTGGTGGATTGCAGAATGTGAGAAGACCCTTGTCAAGAGATCTGAACAATGGAAAGGACTGAAATGTTGTGAAAGATGGAAAATATAGAACTATTTACACAACAAACAAAAGAAACATCCGTGATATTTCGAAGATCGAAACGATCATTTGAGAGAGCGCAGCCTAAAGATATCCAGAACAATTTTAACAAGAACAATTCAGATGTGTATTATAAACAGAGTTAAACCTATCAACAATGTGTCACTGTTGCACCCTCATACGTAGTCTCTGCACAGTCTATTTTTAGTCCATTTTGCTTGTGATTTTACATGATCGTCCCAACCAACTTGTTCCACCAGGTGATTGTCTTACTGGTTTGAATGCAAATTATTCATCGTCATTTTCCGTTATTAACCTGTCCCGAGAGTCATACGTAGATAATTGTACACTGACGGTCCTTATCTGGCTCCTAGATGAGATTTAAGACTCAAATGTTGCAGTAACTAACTGTCAATGGATTCCTATATATCAGTGTAACTGAGTGGGGTGAGAGAGAAATATCAGTTGTCCAACAATGCAGGCAAAGGGGACGTGTTTAGCGTGAGGGAAAAATTTACAATCTAGTTGCAAAACTTAGTCGACGTTCATCATATTTATGGCGGTTCTCGTGACGATAGAGAGCTTTCTGTACCCCTCTTTAAAATGGCAACCGTTTTCTCGTATTGATATGTGTGTGCCATGTTCGTCTCAACACTACACACTCCACTTAAGGTCAATGGGGTCAGACTGATATTTCTTAGAAAGAATTGGGTAGGTTTCGGTGATGACGTCTAGCTACGTAGCTCTAATATTTGTAGGTAAAATCTATGCCTGAAAATTTCTCCAAACTTGTGACCAATTTATTTAAGAACATTTGATTCCGATAGGATGCTTAGACGAGCAATGGATGAATTGTTCGTAGATTCTTTGTGAAGATTGTCTCAATGTATCCTCTTCTATGTAGCTTTTATCTGTGTATTAGATGCAGGTATATCTGTATATTTTGGCTTCCTTATAGATGTATACGGTGCTTATAATGAAACTTAAGTTACTTGAGAGAACTCTCTATGACAAACGACTGATCGTAGGACAATGATAAAAATGGTTCAAATGGCTCTGAGCACTATGGGACTTAACATCTATGGTCATCAGTCCCCCTTTTTTTTTAATTTAAGAATAAAAGTAACACATTACAGTATAGAGATTTAGGAACAAAAATAAATTTCTTCAGGGGCTCCACACCATTCATGTTCATGAACTGAAGACTAGTAAATAAGGTAAATAAAGTGCTAAGGTACGTAGACTGCTAATCACTTTTTTTTTGTTTTTTTTTTATCAAAGACGCTACCCCCTTTTTTTTATTACGCCACCCCTTTTATTTCTTTTCTTTTTTTTTCTTTTTTTTCCGGTGCCACTTTTTTCCCTTAAAAAGCCCCTTAGGAAAATGGAACTAAAAAAAATAAAAAAATAAAAAAAATAAAAAAACCTTAGTGCCACCGCCACTTTTCATCCAATAACAAAAAACATCTGATCCACTTCAGGCGTTGGCTCCTGAGGAAACCCACCCCAGAGAGCTGCCTATAGACCAGGGGAGGTATGGGAATCAAGGTTAGGGCTATCCGTTGCCACTTTTTTTTTTATGTGATTACATTTAGGGAGCGTGTACAATTGAGAAGTCTAGTAACTAAGTGTTACAAGTAAGTGTTACAACAACAAAGGTGGCATAAAAGAGTAATCAAAAAAATAAAAATATAAACCACTGATGTAATTCTAACTAAAAGGTTCTTCAATAATGTAACTGGTTCCACTTGGAGCCTTGCCATCGTTATCTGAAATCTCCAATAGCGCCTTTGAAGGGCATCTGCAACGGAGGCATTCTGCTTCGCTAGTGCCTCAAGGAAAACAGTATCCTTGCAGCAGCTTGTCTCTTCCTTTGGTCATGGCTGACAAGGCAGAACGTTGAGCCGTTAGTGTGATGCGGCACAGCACATTAACCACAGCCTGGCACTCCCCAGCTGAGTGGGGGGTTAACGAAAACGCTGCGTAAATAATTTGCGAAGAGCGTACGGTATTTCGGTGTGCGTTCGAGGGCATTGTGAGCATTTTGTAGGAACCACCAGTAATCAAGCTGCTCTTTCTCTCCGTCACTAAAGATGTAGGCGACGGTAAGTCC
Source organism: Schistocerca serialis cubense (assembly GCF_023864345.2). Taxonomy (NCBI): domain Eukaryota; kingdom Metazoa; phylum Arthropoda; class Insecta; order Orthoptera; family Acrididae; genus Schistocerca; species Schistocerca serialis. Next base: position 174,543,227 of record NC_064640.1, on the reverse strand, counting down.
TTTGAACCATGTAAGCGCATGATATTTTGCAGCCGGAAAGTAAGTTTCATCGGGACAGAGTAGGGTCTGCGGGTCAATCATATCAGGTGTGACCCAGAGGTAACAAGCCAATATCTTCTGTGTTAGTCGCCAAACTCCGGACGATGATGTGCAAGTAAAACGATGTTCATCGGTGTCCAAAAGGTGACAATCTGGGCAATAAGGGGAGTCTGCCAGTCCAATAGTGTGAAGTCGCTGGCGTGTGGCATATTTTTTGTTGGCGATCTGATACCACTTCGAACGCACCGTGGATGTCAGAAAGTGGTGGTGTATCGTTTTCCACACTCTTGGCCAGTGAATCGTAGGGTACTTGTTTTCCACCACGTTATGGTGAACAGCCCGCAGAATGTTGGTATAAAAATCTTTCGCCTTTGGTGGACGTGTGGCGGAGAGGTTCGAGCTGACATAGCTGTAATCAAGAATGAAGGTCGACACATGGGAGAGCTGTGGTGCGACGTGCGCAACCGACACCGGCGGGACGTTAGAGGCTGGCATCAGAACCTGTAGTAAACGACCCGTGAGAGAGGTATATTGACTTTTCCATCGTTTCCTCACGTTGCTCATGTAAAGGGCAGCTGCTCTCGCCCTGACGTTGACCAATTCCAGCCCTCCTTTGTGCACTGGGAGGGTAAGAGTGTCGTATCGTACTTTAAAGATATGACCTGCGGAAACGTAGTAACTGAAGGCCGCCTGAAGCCGGCGACCTATCTGCAGCGGTAGTGGGAGGACCTTTGCCACGTGGTGGAGTTTTGATGCTACGTAGAGGTTCAGATATTCAACACGTTGTAGCTGATTCAAGTCCCGGAGCAGGTTCTGTCGCACCATTGCGCGTATGATTTGTAATAACCGTCGGTAGTTTGCTGCAGCTGTTTTACGTAAATCTTTCTTGAACGTGATTGCCAAATATCGCAGATCAGAAACTGGTGGGAGGGGAGCGAGGGCTTCCGGTCCGAGACCACGCCCAATGTCCAACGCCGCCGACTTGTTGATGTTCAGAAGACTGCCTGCGGCCTGTCCGTATCGCTCAATCCAGGTTAGTATGCTTTGAACTTCGTCATTGGAACGAACCAGCAGTAGCAGGTCGTCAGCGTATGTCCTATAGCGAAAGGTGACGTCCCGCAGCGTGATGCCAGATAGGCGGTGGTTAAGGCCCCCTAGGAGTGGCTCGAGTGCGATTGCATAAAGTTAGGTAGAAAGGGGACAACCCTGTCGTAGAGACCTCTTAATGGGCACTGGTCCTACCGTCCTTCCATTGACCTGGACGTGTGAGCTGGCTGCGGTCCAAAGACGCCGTAGGGTGTCGATGAGGCCCGGGGGGAATCCCATATAGTCCATCACTCGTAGGAGGAAGTTGTGGTGCACTCTATCAAAGGCGCGGTTGAAATCGACGGAGACGATCGCCGCTCTCAGACGGCACGCAGAAGCGATCGCTATTAAGTCCCTGCAGTCACCGGTGGTCATGTGTATGTTGGCTTCTCCCCCCTGCGACGTCTGTTCTGGAGCGAGGATCATCGGCAAAGTCGTCTTAATACGGCTCGCCATAATCCTGGTGAAAATCTTGTAATCGGCGTTCAGCATTGTAAGTGGCCGATAGTCGTTAATCGATAGCCCTCCACGTGGCTTGTGTACTGGTATGGGGAGACCTTCTACAAACGCTGGCGGCACAACACAGTCTGGAGACATAAGTTCGCGGAACATTATAACCCAGCGAGGCATCATGATGTCACGGAAAGTCCGGTAGAATTCGATGGGCAATCAATCAGGTCTAGGAGATTTATTGGCCGCACCTTTGTCCACGGCGTCTTCGACTTCTTCGAGTGAGATTCCCTCTGTCAGTGCATTCACGGTAGCCTCGTCGATAGTACGTGTTACCTGCTGTAACACTTCAGTAGTGGCCTCGTCATTGACGGTTCTTTCCTTGTAAAGATGACGAAAATGATCCTCCACCGCCTTTACTATGGTTGCTTGGGTCGTACATAAGCGACCGTCGTGTGTCCTGAGTTGTGTGATTAAATGTTGGCGTTGTCGGCGCTTATCCGCCACAACGTGGTGCATAGTGGGTTCCTCTGCAACCGTTCGGTCGTGCCGTCGCGAGCGGACTACTGCACCTTCTAGTCGACGCTTCGTCAATGATAGTATGTGAGCCTTGATTCTGCTTTGGTCATGTTGTCTCTCCGGGGAAGGGGGTAAGGCGTCGAGGTCCCTGAGTGCCGCGTAGTAAAAATCGAGGGTCTGTCGATGCCACGCAGTCACGTCCTTGCCATATCGCATAAGTGTCCTACGGATTGCTGGTTTGGCACAGAGGAGCCACCACTCCAGGGTCGAGGTGTTGTAAGTAGGCTGTTTATGTTTTCTTATTGGTAACGCCACGTAGCGCTCTATATGAAAAATCACTGGCTGTGCTGTGTGCAGTCTGTGGATAGTTTGCATTGTTGTCTGCCATTGTAGTGTTGGGCAGCGGCAGCTGGATGTGAACAGCGCGTAGCGTTGCGCAGTTGGAGGTGAGCCGCCAGCAATGGTGGATGTGGGGAGAGAGATGGCGGAGTTTTGTAATTTGTCATGAACTGCTATATATATTATGACTATTAAGGTAAATACAGTGTTTGTTCTCTATTAAAATCTTTCATTTGCTAACTATGCCTATCAGTAGTTAGTGCCTTCCTTAGTTTGAATCTTTTATTTAGCTGGCAGTAGTGGCGCTCACTGTATTGCAGTAGCTTGAGTAGCGAAGATTTTTGTGAGGTAAGTGATTTGTGAAACGTATAGGTTAATGTTAGTCAGGGCCATTCTTTTGTAGGGATTTTTTGAAAGTCAGATTGCGTTGCGCTAAAAAATATTGTGTGTCAGGTTAAGCACAGTCCTGTATAATTTTTCTAAGGGGACGTTTCATATGTCGACGCTTAGCCGAGGATATCTCACTGGAATCTTCTGATTTTTTCATGTAGTTTGTGCAATTAGTGCAGCCTTTGTCTATTGCTAGCGCGTAATTATAGAGAGAATTTCCTTTGTAGTTGTAGTTCTTCATTGTTGTACAGTAAAACAGTTGTGGCATGCATGTAGGTTTGCAGCAAGTATTTCGCAGCTGCGCTTGCAATTAACTAGATATTATTTTCAGTGCTATGTTAATGTGTTCTCTTATTTTCGCTCTTCAAATTGTGCTTTTCTGTGTTATCGTGTGAAATATTGTGACAATAATGGCGTGTGAAAAACGTAACACTAGGCTCCAAAATAAACTGAGAAATAATAGTGACGACGAGCATAGCTTATCAGCACCACTGTGTAATGAAGTAGCAGACATTCAAAGTAGTAATTTGGTAATAGTGCATAGGGAAATGGAGCGGGCGGCAAACAATGGCGTAGACAGTGAAACAAATAGTGAACAGGGAAGCATTATCGATCGATCGGTCGGCAACAGCTCGCCTCAGAAATCGGGAATGACAGGACACAATCTTGCAAATACTGCAGATTCAGGTTTTGGGTCCTCACTGTTTTCTCAAACAAGTCAAGACACATTTTCTGCTTGTCAAAATGTCAATGTTGCAGGTGCAAATTCACTGCCGAAAAGCACTGAGGAACATGTTTCGGACACCAGTGCATTGTTATTACAGTTAATGCAACATATGGGACAAAAGCTACAAAAGTTAGACACAACACTTGAACATAATCAGAAACAAATGGGACAAAATCTTCAAAAGTTAGACAAAATGGAACAAAATCTTCAAAAGTTAGACACAATGGAACAAAAGCTTCAAAAGTTAGACTCAGTGGAACATACGCTTGAACAAACACGTGAAGATTTAACTACTGAGTTACATAACATCGAATCGAAATGTCAAAAAGTCTGTAATGACGTAAAAACACAAATTTGTAAGCATTTCCGACCTATTTTTTCGCGGCATGAAAATGCATTACAGAATCACGAAGCAGCCATAAAAGAACTGCAAACCATTGTTCATGAAAATCACGACACCTTGCATGCTAAAATTGACTCAGTTGCATCTACCAATTCGGTCACGCAACTTGCAAAAACTCAGGAAAATTTGAAGGACACAGTAAATACTCTGAAACTTGGTTCAGAAAAACACACTGAGGAAATAAGTACACTATCAGAGAAAGTAGCCGAACTTTCGGATCAGTTCACTAACTTATCTACAAAGGTAGATGATGATTTGAGTGACACAAGACCGGTAGTCTTTAATGACACAGAAGAGTGCGAACAAATTAGGAAATTCAAACAAAATCAGAATCAAATAAATACGCAACACCAAAGAGAAATCCGTGAAGTACAAGATCAGCTGACACAGGTAATACAAGAATTACGTATTTCAGAGGACACTCGCGCCCCAATACGGGAAGAGGGACATAGAAATACGGAAAAGCCGCAAAATAATAACAGAGGGCACTTCGGAAGTTATGAAAGAAATTGGCAAGGTGCACCGAATTTTGAAATAGAACCGCCGAAACGACGTAACAATGACCGATATGCGACTCGCCGACTTGATGACTTTGACTATAAGCTGTACATTACTACACGTAAATTCAAAACATTTAAGAATTCTGGCAACGACATTCATCCACAAGCATGGCTCCATCAATTCTCTCATTGTTTTCCTCCCAACTGGTCGTTAGAACACAGATTAGAATTTATGTGTGGCTACTTAGAGAATGAACCAGCTGTAAGAATGCGATCGGTCATTCACGATTGTCACAGTGAAGGAGAATTTTATCATGCCTTCCTCTCAGCATATTGGTCTCAAGCCACACAAGACCGAGTAAAACATGGCATCATAATGATGAAACATTTCGAACAATCTGAATTTTCCAGTCTTGTGAAATATTTTGAAGACATGTTGCACAAGAATCAGTACCTGTCAAACCCATACAGCCCCTCAGAACTCATCCGCATTTGCTTAATCAAATTGCCTGAACATTTACGACATATTATTTTGGCAGGACGTTGCAAAGACGACATTGAAGCTTTTCAGGGACTCTTACAAGAATTAGAAATTGACACAGACTGTCGTGGGATGCGAAAACAGGAAAACAGTCACTACAGGTCACATCCGTCACAATTCCGTGACGACAGAAACGATAACTGGACACGACAAGGCTATTCTCACCACACAAATTGTGACCAAAACAGACACCACCCGTATGACAATCGCTGGCAGAGTAGTAATAATTACAGGGAAAGATCACCTCTCCGCAGTAATGACTGTCACAGAGACAATCAGAGAAACAGACAATATGGGAACCAAATCAATTATTATTACGGGAGACAGAATAACTTTAGACGCAACGGTCCACGGTGCAGTGATAATTCAGGGAGAAATTCTCCACCACTTAACCGAGAAGAAAGAAACTACAGGAACTATCGACATGACGACAGACGATATGATCGTAACGACAGACCTGAATTGCATCAGAACTGGCGTGATTCAAACAGAGCAGGGCCCTCTCGACAAAGTGAATTTGTAGAAGTTAGGTCTCCAAACCCCAATAACGACGCGCGCCAACAAAGAGACAATAGGCAATGACTCATACCGCTGGCAGCCACAAAACGTACGTATGAAACTAACGACGCAGCTGCCGTAGCTAGTAATTACGTAAAAATGGAAGACATTAGGGACATCTTACTCCAGGAACACGACATAAAACATAACAACATTGCATATCTTGTGATTCACATTACTGTAAATGACGTAAAATTTGCGGCAGTACTTGACTCTGGCAGTCCCATTTCAGTAATTAGTGAAACAGCTTTAAGCAAATGCAACAAATCGAACGATTGCCCCACACTTCCGTTACGTAAGATTAAATTACAAGGTGCAATCTTTGGAAAAAGTGTAGATGTACGCCAACAAACCAACTTAGAATTCCTTTGCCAAAGCCACAGCTTCTCTATGAACTTTCTTATTGTTCCATTATTGTCGACGGAAATTATATTGGTAGTAGACTTTTTGAATGAATACAAAGCAATTTTAAGCTTTCACGATGCGGAAATAAGTTTAGAGAAGGAAGGTAAGTCAATAGCTTTGAAATTTGAAGATTGGCTCTCAAACCATGACGAGGAAATTAGTCGGCTTTACCTTCTGTTAGACAACAGTTCGGACTTTTCTACGGAACTAGACACTAACAATCACTCTGCAAGTACTGACAGGGATGATATCGACGGCATATTTGAAATTAATGAGTTAATTCAGAATAAAATTCAAACAATTGAGAATTGTAATGACACTGATAGGCAGGACCTTTCTGAGATTTTACAAGCACATTCCACAGTTTTTACTCATAAAACAGGAACAATCAAGGGATTTCAATACCAATTTCGTGTTCGTGAGCATACTAAATTTTGTGTTAGACCATATGTAATTCCAGCACATTATAGGGACCGTGTTAGAGCAGAAATACAATCTATGCTTGACGAGGGCATTATTGAGCCTGCAGTAAGCTCATGCAACAATCCATTACATGTTGTTGAGAAGAAAAATGGATCGATTAGGCTTGTCTTAGATTTGAGACAAATCAATACAATCATTATTCCTGAAACAGACAGGCCACAAACGTTGGAAGAACTTCTTCAAAATTTTAATGGTGTAAAAGTGTTGTCTTCCATTGATCTCAGATCCAGCTTTTATCAGATCAAACTTCATCCAGAATGTAGAAAATACACAGCTTTCCTTTGTTTTGGCGTTTGTTATCAGTTTCGGAAACTTCCTTTTGGTTTGAACATTTCTTCGGCAGCATTCATTCGCGGGCTAAATTCCATACTACCTGAGTTCTTAAAACGTCACATCACCTTATATGTGGACGATATTCTAATAGCAGAAGCTTCATGGGAACAACATAATCGCATCCTCAACAGTTTGTTACGTATTTTTGCAGAATCTGGAATTACAGTTAACTTGGAAAAGTTTGAATTCGGTAGGTCAAAGGTGAGGTTTTTGGGACATATCATTTCTTCTGAAGGCATTCAGCCGGATCCTGAAAAGTTAGAAGCAATCAGAGCCATTCCAGTTCCATCCAGTTTTATAGGTCTCGTAAATTTTTACCGCCGTTTTCTGGATATGCAAATTCTTGTTACACCAAAACTTTGTTCTCTCACTGGAAAAAATACTATTTGGAACTGGGACGAACAAGCACAGTTGGAATTCAATTCTTTGAAAGAATCGCTACTTAACGCGCCAATACTAGCTCATCCAGATCTGTCACAAGACTTCTGCCTTAGCACGGATTCTTCTAAAGTCGGTCTTGGTGCCCATTTATTTCAAGAAGCCACAGAAAATGACACTACTGTTCAGAAAACCATTGCTTTTGCTAGCCGAGTGCTAACAAAATCTGAAAAAAATTATTCCGTTACTGAATTAGAAGCTTAGCAATCGTTTGGGCATTTAACAAATTCCGTTTCTTTCTTTCTGGTAAGCATGTAAAAGTATACAGTGATCACTGTGCATTACAATTTCTTATGCCTTCAAAATTAAATCATGAGAGGTTAAAACGTTGGGCATTGTTTCTGCAAGAATTCCGCTTCACAATAGTTTACATTCCCGGGAAGGAGAACATTGTTGCGGACGCACTGTCACGCGCACCGGCTGGGCTTGAGAAAAGTAACACAGAAGGCAACCTCGAGAAAAATTTCAGTACTCTTTACATTCAGAAAGTCGCCTTTGAAAACTTCATCACCACATCTTTAAAGGACATTGCTCATGAACAAGATAAAGATCCGATTTGGAAAGACATCAAAAGCAAATGGCATGAAAAGACACACACACAGATTCGGCATTATTACCTGGTTAGAAACAGCATACTCTTCAAACGCTTCACTGTTGATGACAAGCTATGGGTACTTTGCATTCCAGACGATTTTGTTAATAAGCTCATTTGGTACATTCATTTCAGCTACGCACATTTTGGCCCACGAAAATGTTATCATATTCTTCGAACGACTTGTTATTTTAACAATATGGAGAAGCGAATTCGAAGAGTCTTGTCTATTTGTAAACTTTGTCAAAAGGCGAAACCATCTACTATCTCACATCGTGCTCCATTGTTTCCTATCATTCCTTCTAAATTAAAAGAATTTGCTGCAGTTGATCCATTGGGACCCCTTGTCAGAACATCGAATGGATTTTCGTACGTTCTAGTCGCTGTTGAACTTACTTCAAAATTTGTTTCTTTCACTCCGTTACGTAAAGCCACTGGACGATCTCTATCCAACGCCTTTGTTAAAAATGTCTTACGTGAAGTTGGCCACGTTGCTAAAGTCATTTCAGATAACGGACCGCAATTTAGATCTGCTGTTTGGTCACGCATGCTTCGGAATCATAAAATCAAACCTGTTTTTATTTCATTGTACTCACCACATTGCAACCCGTCTGAACGGATTATGAAAGAAATCAATAAGCTTTGCAGGCTTTATTGTCACAGAAAGCATCAGCATTGGGACAGATATTTACAATGATTTCAAAATGTGCTGAATGAAATGCCTCATGATTCCACTGCTTTACCACCTATTCCTGTACTGAAGAATGAAGAACCACCGAACAGAACCACAGAGCTTATACCTTTCCCGAATACACGTAAACTTCGACACAAAGACATAATTGATTTGGCTCTTAAAAATATAAAATCTGCAGCAGACGAAAGGAGAAAACTACACGGTAAAGCAAATGCAAAGAAATTGTATATTGGTCAGAAAGTTCTCATTAAAGCTCATTCATTGTCACATAAGAAGAAACACTTGAGTCACAAATTCTTTCTAGTTTACAATGGACCTTACAGAATCCGACGTATACCACATGATAATTGCGTTGAAGTTGAAACTCTGCGTACTCTGAAGAGTAAAGGTTTACACCACATTTCACATGTAAAACCGTTTATTGAAAGATAATCTGCGTTTTAACTTGGCTTTGCCATAAAACTCTTAACTTCACATTTCTAGTATGCATTGTCAGACTTAGAATCTGTCACCATGCAACAATATTTGAAGTTAAATATCCAATCAAGAACCCAGGGAACATTTTTAAACAGAAATGCATTGTTATTGTGAAGAGACGACCCAGTGTTATTGTGTGTGTGCATTCTTGCTTGTTAGTTGCATGATTATGTAACGACTATAAGGCTTACATACTTAGAACATTTACCAGTACTGCTAATGAGATTTTAATGCAACATTTTGGTTTACTTGAAAATACATTCTGGATTTAAAGTACTTTCAGTGAGATACCAGATGACACAGTGGTTAGTTTATGTGACAGCTACACGATTTTATCACGACGCTACTAATGAGTGACAATTTACAATGTTGCGTTTGCAGTGTTTCTGTTTTATATCTGGACAGTTTTTCTGCATTATTCTGGAAAATAAAACATGTTTTAGTAAAAACTTTTGTGCTATAGCTACAAGGAGACAGCCTTTTCCGTAGGACAACAATACATTACAGCACATTACTTTCCTCATCACGGCAATAAGCGTAATAACTAAGATATCTATACGCAAAGCATTTCACTTTTGTTTATCATGAGGTAAGAACATTGACTTCTGCAGAACTTAGCTTTCGGAGGACAATAACTACGACCCTTCCACAGAGATTATCTCACAACAAGATGCACAGTTTAGCGCTACAGTACACGTATTAGTGTGATTAATTTTATACTTAAAACATTTATTTTTAAAGATATTTGAAGTACAACGATACAAAGGTTTTCCGTAACAATTTCATTCCATTGTTGTAATCTGTAACACCTGAGGGTATAATTACATTAATCCTTAGGGGGGTACACGCTTACTTTGTGTACCATGTGTGTGGCAAGCACAAGGAGCCCTAGCTAATATGGTATTTGCTTATACAACTTTACACATCGGTACCATATTTCTCCAACACAGAATTACACAGCTACCTGATTATTTAACAGAGAAACAAACATTTTTTTACTACATCAGTGACACATGTTTACGCAATTACACAGTTGGGTAGCTTTACACTTACGAAATTGTATTTTGTCTGTACTTTGTGAACTGTTCATATTTTTTCGGACCCATTGTGATATTATGAGAGCTTTGAATGATATATTTGGTATGGGATCACGATTTTTAAGTTACGTTTGAGGCAGATGACACTACTGAAATGAGCAGAGAATATTTTTTAGGTTTTGAAATTATTGGAGGAACCTACGACGACTTTGAGATTTGACTGAGGTGTTATGATGTTATTTTTACGACGACTATGTGTATTATGCTGTTGAGGTATGTTTATGATCAATAAGCTGATGCTATATGAGTAATTTGACTATGCTACATATTTATAATGATGAAATATTGAAGAATGTCGACGGATATGTATATGTGTAGTAAGGTAAGGAATAATGAGTAGTGGTTAGGGACACTGATTTTTGAAAAAGGTTGTTGGAAACCAAGAATCGTACTTTAAGAGTTATGAAATGTGTGTATATGCGTGAATGTATTACAATGCCACTGAAAATTTTTGGACGCTGTTATATTTATAGGATTTTGTTTCTACAGATTTGTAACCCAAATTCTTGACCTGTGAAATATTTTTATATGAGACTGTCACTGTAGCGGAAACTGGTGTCGTAAATATTTCGGTAAGAAAGTTAAGTGACCACCTGCACCTACTGCGTCGTGGGCACCCAGCTGGGCGACAGTCGCCTTGAAAAAAGCCATTAGCGTGTGCCTTCCAGAGGCACAGGTGGAAAAAAAAGGGGGGGCCATTATCCTCCCTATTGACGTTCCTTTGTAGAAAGCATCGGAAAAACGACACGGTCGAACTTGATAACATACGATTACACTGTGGAGATCTTAATTTATGATTTACTGAAATGCCTAATGAAATGACGAGAAATATTTTTATGTCTATACACCTGATTATGACTACTGTCTCTCTAGTTGAGAGATTTTTCTACTAACTTATGAAATGCCTAATGACTACTGAATGATGTTCTTATACTTTACTTTGTACATAGTTGCTTATTTCATTTCATATCTAGTTTCTAGCTGCACTGCAGCATTGGTTAAAATAAAATTTTGTAGATGTACTAATATAAATATTTTCTGTCTACAGATCGAGTAAATAATAATTTTTTTCATAAAAATGAGGGAGCACAAAACGACATTTACCTTCACAGGAACTGCATTCATAATTTTCTTTTCAAGTACTTGGTAATTTCTTTTGTAGAATAAATTGTGATGCATCACTCTAGTATTAAGATGTGACATAGGTATTAGACATGGCCATTTTTAGTGTACTATTTTTTCTGCTTGAGCTTTGTCATGTTTAGGTATAAGTTATTTCATTTTCTGTTGTAGGTTGCCAGGCATAGTGCTACTGAATTTCAATTTTTGTTACTCTGCTAAGCCAGATTTATTTTTCTTGTTTGCTGCGCATTGCCTCATATTAGTTGTAATGTTGAATTGCTTGGTAAATTAGATTTACTGTAGCTTGCTTTGCAAATTTTCATTTTTTTCATTGCTGTTTGCGTTAATTGTTTTGTGCTGCTGCATTGCCTCGTCCCTTAGTTTAGCATCTGAGCTGAGTAGATTTAAGTTAGCTTAAGAGGGGTAGACTATACTGTATAAGAAACTGACTATGGAGAATAGGTAAAGAATGCGTTGCGAAGTTATATGAAAAAGATTTGGGCCAAAATGAGTATTGTACACTGAGAAATAATTATATTGAAAGAAATATGAATAGAATACAGAAAGCAGGTATAGATAGGACTTTTTGGGAATAATGATGAATGAAGGGAGATCTCCAAGAAGTAAAGAAAGTTTTGTTTGCAAAATACTGCAGTAAAACAAACCCTGTCCTTTCCTTTTGTATTACTATGCTATGTGTTTGTGTACCCTTGTGTATTTGTGTATTTCCTGTCTTTATGTGTTTATCTGATAAGACTTATGTTGTAGAATTTTTCTAGTACTAAGCTACATTCACTATGATCAGAAATACTGTTATCCTCAAATATAATTTGCATTTATAATATGTTATTTTCTTTGTAAAGATGTTTAGACATTATTTATTCTGTTTTGTTTTAATGCTCATGTGTGAAGTTGATGTTTCAAAAGTTATTCTGATCTTTTATGTATTTACTTATGTCATAATTCCTGTAACACTGATGTACATGTTTATTTCTATTCTTTTGTAAAGCCTGTACTACAAATGTTATCTGTATTGTTATGTTCTTTAATGATGTATTTTGTACCTTTGTAATTTTATTTTCATGTTGTAAATTTATAATTGTATAGACACCAGTTCTTCAAATTAAGTTACATTTCACTGCACACGTTTCTGTTGGTCATAGTATATGGACAATATGTGAGAAGTAGGGACTGTTAGTGTTTGCACGTGTGTTAAAAATTCAGCAAGGGACTGGATAACAGCATTGCTGGTTCTAAGGACATTTCAAAAAAAATTTTTTGTGAGTGGACAAGTGGTGGTTTATGGACTTGCTATATTCTCCGCAAGACTCTTCAATGGTGATTGTGCACCTGCACAGTCGCAACAGATGGCTGCTGGCCGTCTCTACATGGACTACAGTGGGTCTGCACCTTCGATGGCCCACCAATACCATTATTTCTACAAGGACTACAGTGGGTCTACATCTTTGATGGCCCACCAATACCATTATTTCTACAAGGACTACAGTGGGTTTACATCTTTGATTGCCCACCAATACCATTATTTCTACAAGGACTACAGTGGGTCTGCATCTTTGATGACCCACCAATACCGTAATCTCTATAAGGACTACAGTGGGTCTACTCTCTGATGACCTACCTACCAATATTCTTCCAATCTTCGACTGACTCTGCTGTGGGTTTGCTCTGTTGTGGCATGTCAAGAGTCAGCACTGTCTTTGCGTTGGAAGGACAAAACTACTTCTTCAAGACTGCATGGAAATCCACTACTTCTGTGTGCAATTTCTTTTACTAATGAGACTTTGTGAAAAAAAACTGTAATTACTATTATGATGAATGATCAGGACTATCTTCGTGGACTGTGAGAAAATTTTAGCTTTTGACCAACATTGTATCAATAAGTGTGTGCATTTGATATCTTTGTTATTGTAATTATGAAAAACTTTATCAAAATCATTATTGGCCACTGCCCAAAACAATTTGTAAAATTTTTTGTGGGGAGCATGGGGGCTATGTAAGTAGGCTGTTTATGTTTTCTTATTGGTAACGCCACGTAGCGCTCTATATGAAAAATCACTGGCTGTGCTGTGTGCAGTCTGTGGGTAGTTTGCATTGTTATCTGCCATTGTAGTGTTGGGCAGCGGCAGCTGGATGTGAACAGCGCGTAGCGTTGCGCAGTTGGAGGTGAGCCGCCAGCAGTGGTGGATGTGGGGAGAGAGATGGCGGAGTTTTGTAATTTGTCATGAACTGCTATATATATTATGACTATTAAGGTAAATACAGTGTTTGTTCTCTATTAAAATCTTTCATTTGCTGACTATGCCTATCAGTAGTTAGTGCCTTCCTTAGTTTGAATCTTTTATTTAGCTGGCAGTAGTGGCGCTCACTGTATTGCAGTAGCTTGAGTAGCGAAGATTTTTGTGAGGTAAGTGATTTGTGAAACGTATAGGTTAATGTTAGTCAGGGCCATTCTTTTGTAGGGATTTTTTGAAAGTCAGATTGCGTTGCGCTAAAAAATATTGTGTGTCAGGTTAAGCACAGTCCTGTATAATTTTTCTAAGGGGACGTTTCAGTGTATCGTGGGTGACGGCGTTCACAGTCAGTCCACGTTGCTGCAACTTGCCGACGACAATCCAGGTCCTGGAGATGAGTTATGTTGAGCTTCCAAAAGCCATTGCTGCGCCAGACTTGTTGGGGGCGTAGGTGTATAGTGCAGATATAGGCACTGTGATCGGAATAGGCTTGAGGCCATAATTCGGCGTCCACCACACTTTGTGTGAGATCTTGTGACACATATATGCGGTCAAGTCGGCTGGCCGAATGACTGGTAAGATGAGTGTGGCCAGAGCGGTTACCGTGGACTTTTTCCCACGTGTCGCACAAGTGAAGTTCTTGGATCATCGCACCCAGTTCCGGACAAGGCATGTAATGTGGGATTTGGTCCTTGGGGTGAAGTACGCAATTAAAATCGCCGGCGAAGACGCTGTGGTCGTATCGTCCAAGGAAAAGGGGAGCGACATCTGTGGAGTAGTATCTGGCGCGGTCGTGACGTCTTGTGGTACCCGACGGCGCGTTAACATTAATGAATCGGGTGTTGAGTGCCGTAAATGCTATTACCGCGCGGAGGGAAGAAACGTGACGTCGGTAACTTCAATACCTTCACTCACTAATATTGCCACTCCGGTGTCTGCAGGGCTACCGGGCGTCACATGTGTGGCGTAACCGTAAAAGTGCGGGAGTGCAGTCGTTTTCACTTCTTGTAGGAAAGCAAAGTCAACTCCCATGGCTCGTATGGTTTCTTTCAAAAGTTGGATCTTGACAGGAGAACTGATCATGTTGACATTCATTGTCGCCAGGCGGTAAGCCTGGCAACGCGTTGTTTGGGCGAGGTTATCCATGTTGAAGTTGGAGAGAAGCGAACATCGGAAGTGATGTCACTCCCCGCCAAACGCGGTCCTCCTTGTGCTGCTTATGCTGCATGATCCGGCGGCGCCTCAGCTGGCCGCGGGTCGGGATCTTGTGTCTCGACGTCCTCGGCCCACGAAGCGGGCGCGGATGTCTGTTCATGTTCCATAGCCTCGGAATGGTTGGTAGTAAGGGACCGGGCGACTTCGCTGCCTGCACTGGTGCCTTCCCGCTGCTCACTGTTTCTGTCAATGGGCTGATGTTCGAAAGCTGCATGTTTTTCTGTCTGTTCTGCAAGGTTGGAGTCAATGGAAACAGCCTCAGCTTCGCGGCTGGCTTCTTGAGGGGTCAGTTGTTCTTCCCCGGCCGAATGCGAACCGCTGTGTTCCGACACGGTCCGACGACGGCGCTTTCGGCGTTTCGGTGATCGCTGTTTCCGTACATGGCCTTCATTGTCAGAAGACGGCACTGACTCACGCTCCGCCGGAACAAACGCTTCGGTCGGTACAATAAGGGAATCAATTGCCATCTTGCCGGCGTCAATGTCTGTCGCGTTCGGTAGCTCCAGAGTCGTAGTACTATTTTCCACCACTGGCCAGGTCGGCGGATCATCCAGGTCTTTGTCCGTGGAAAGTGATTCTTGTACCGCTGAAGCGGTCGGCCGTGTCTGTTGTGTGGAGAACGTCGTGAGCGCCGCCGCGTAAGTCACGGGTAGAACAGTCTTCGCCGCTGGTGGTGCAACGTCCTTCGGTGGGAGTTGTGTGATCCGACGCTGGAGACACTCGGAACGAAGGTGTCCTTCTTTGCCGCATCCGGAACACGTCTTCGGCTGGCCGTCATAAATAATTATGGCCCGGCATCCTCCAATCTGTAGATAGGATGGCACGTGTCGTTGGAGATCTATGCGCACTTGGCGTACTCCATTGAGTACTGGATACGTCTTAAACTGGGTCCATTTTTCAGCCACGTGTTCGTGTACCATGCCGTAGGGGCGGAGCGCCGCTACAACTTCTGCCGCCGGGAGTTCAAATGGAAGTTCGAATATGCGGATAGTCCGCAGTCCCATTGCGGCATGGCCGACCTCGACGTTGCCAACATTGCCATCTGCGTGGCAGAAGCGGAGTTATTGTTTCATCTCACGAAGCACCTTGTCGCATGTAGTTTCGTTTATGAGCTTTACGTAGACCGTGCTACTGACGATCGAAAAGTGAATGCCGACAATGACGGCAGCCGGGATCTTGGCTTCCTCTTTTAAAAAGCGTTCGACTTCGAGCGCCTTTGGTCGGGTAAAGTCGTTCCGAAATGTGAATTTCAAGGTTGATCTTCTGTATTGGTTTGCCATAGTCTTGTAGCGCTACGGCGTCACGTTAGTGTCGGCCGAAGAAAGTAAACAAGGCTCGCGGGCTCTCTCTGACAGCGGAGAGCACACACCGCACGTCTGCTTCGCTCGGCTGCGAGAGCCGCACTGTCCGCTAGAACTTACAACTACTTAAACCTAACTAACCTAAGAACATCACACAACAACCAGCCATCACGAGGCAGAGAAAATCCCTGACCCCGCCGGGAATTGAACCCGGGAACCCGGGCGTGGGAAGCGAGAACGCTACCGCACGACCACGATCTGCGGGCAGGACAATGATACTTTGTGGTCATATTTGTGATGACATGCAGAAGACAAATAACGAATAAGCCCTTAAACGAAAGTCTTTTAATTTCCATATGAGAAGGTAACATTTGTTAATTGCGTACCATGTCTATGCTTCAGGTTAAAAACTTTGCTCAGTGGTGACCATCTGAAACCACGACAGCCTGTAACAACACTGGAGTCTGCTCTACTGACGCTCTAGCGGTTCTAGGCGCTCAGTCCGGAACCGCGCGACTGCTACGGTCGCAGGTTCGAATCCTGCCTCGGGCATGGATGTGTGTGATGTCCTTAGATTAGTTAGGTTTAAGTAGTTCTATGTTCTAGGGGACTGATGACCACAGATGTTAAGTCCCATAGTGCTCAGAGCCATTTGAACCATTTTTTTTCTACTGGCGCCCGAAACGACGGTGGGCTATTGAATGTTCAGCTGACGTTTCAGTTTGTGGTAAGATCTTATGGGACCAAACTGCTTAGATCACCGGTCCCTAAGCTTACACACTACCTAATCTAACTTACACTAACTTACGCTATGGACAACACACACACCCATGCCCGAGGGAGGACTCGAACCTCCGACGGGGGGAGCCGCGTGGCTCGTGAAAAGACGCCTGAGCTGTCGTGATGCAGCTAGTGCTCCGCTTGAAGATCACGCATTTCATTCAGCATTCTCAGCCATGGTAAGAACAACTTTTTCATCAATTTTTGGCGCAATTGGTCGTCGGGATCTCCCAGAAGCAATTCCCAAATCGCCAGTTACTTCGAACTTCTGAATCATGTCGCTCTATCCCGGCGCAGAATGACGTTTCCGTATTCCATTAATGCGTCGATGTTCGCGATAAGCAGTAGCACTATTGTTACTGTTTTTATAAAATTGCTTTACGAGTAAAACCCTGCTCAGCTCGTCCAGTCCAATGTTGACTGTTGGTAACTGTAATCCACAACGATGATTGCGTATTAACCCTACGTCGCCATACCAGTACCGGCTCCTAAAGGCAAGTCATGGCACTAACGCTAATAACAACGCGAATCCCCACCGCACATTCTGAACATCATTCCTGTAAATAGGTTTCCGTGTGTGCTGACTTAAGTAGCGAATGTCTACTTATAACCATCCTGCACATCGACGGTCGATACATTTGGAACATATTTTCTGTTAGGTTTTTCGTGCCTTACCTATTATCTTGGTTGTATATTCTTTGGAATATTGTCATTCAATTCTGGAACGAGTTTTTCAACCCGAATCCGTTGACACATGAAATGGATGTATTGAAAAACGGCAATTTGAACATGTAGACATGACACGACGGCAAGAAAACTACATGACTTAGCTTAGATTATACTTAAGCACTGATGTAATAAGCCACTTCAAGTAATATCTCCTTAAAATCGCTTTGATTGGTCGCACCTTCGCTTGCCAATCGAGCTACGCAAGCACGTCTCCAGTCTGACCGCACAGCTTGACGTCCGTCAGTACTTCTATCCTGCCCCACAAACTTCACAGTGGAGACAGGGATGGAGCCGCGCGGGATTAGCCGAACGGTCTGGGGCGCTGAAGTCATGGACTGTGCGGTTGGTCCCGGCGAAGGTTCGAGTCCTCCCTCGGGCATGCGTGCGTGTTTTTGTCCTTAGGATAATTTAGGTTAAGTATTGTGTAAGCTTAGGGATTGATGACCTGAGCAGTTAAGTCCCATAAGATCTGACACACATTTGAACTTTTTTTTTTTTTGACAGGGATGGAGAGAGAGTCACTGGTGGAAGTGACTCGTGCCTGTGTAGCTCAGTCGGTACAGCACTTGCCTGCGAAAGGCAAAAGCTTAACATTCCGTACTAGTGTGGCACTTACATCTGATGTGTCGGAAGTTTCATATCAGCACACACTTCACTGCGAGTGAGAATTCTTTCTGTAAATGCATACTTTAGTTGGTTGAATTGTTCATTTTTGCCGTAGAATATTTCAATCCTTTGGAATACGGTCTGGCATTTTTAGTTTGTCCTTTCTTCATTCACACACTCCAAACTTGACAGCATATAAGTTAATTTAGTTGGTTGTGTATTTTTGCACTGCGAGAGGGAGAGAGACTGAGAATTTGTGTGTTAGAGTGACTCGAATAAACGGGGTCAAATATACTGGTACGCGAAGACATTATGACCACTGCCCACCGCAACGTTGGATGCCGCCCAGTGGCGTTGCGGGCACGTGACGTGGTAATAAAAGTATGTATGCGGAATAGCACGTACGAGGGATCACCCTAGCAAGAATTTGGCCTGAAAATGGGGAATCCATTGAGATTTTACTTATTTATTCGTATGGCTAGGACCCCCAGTTCGGGCAGAGCGTTCGCCGGGTGCCGGTCTTTCAATTTGACGTCACTTCAGTGACCTGCAGTCGATGAGGATGATAGGATGATGATGAGGACAGCACAACATCTAGTCCCTGGGCGGAAAAAATTCCCCGACCCAGCCGGGAATCAAACTCGGGCCCAAAGGATTAACAATCCGTCACGGTGACCATCCAGCTACCGTGGGCGGACTTCCATTGAGATAAACGACTTTGAGAAATGGCAGATTATTACTACGCAGAGCTTGCGAAGGAATGTCTCGAAAACGGCGAAGCTGGTCATGTGGTCACGTGCTACTGTCGTGAACATCTACAAAAAGAGGTAAGGGATAGTAAAACTACCACTTGGCGCTAAATGGTTGGACTTCCACTACTCGTCACAGAACGTCGTGTTCGGAGGCTTGTCTGCTCAATAAGGTAGGATAGATGGTGATCCGTGGCATCTCTGCCAAAAGAGCACAACGCTGGTGGACGCACAAGTGTTTCGGAGCTCACCGTTCATTGCACATTGTTGAACATGGAGCTCTGTATCAGACCACCTCTACGTTTTAACGCGTTGACCTAACGACATCGTCAATTATGACTGCAGTTGGCATAGGACCATCGGAATTCGATCACCGATCAATGGAAACGTGTCGGCTCTCCGGTGAATCACACTTCTGCTACGGTAGGTCGCTAGTTGTCTCCACAAACGCCATCACCGAGGTGAACGGCGGCTCGAATACTGCAGCGCGCCACGTTCGCAGGCTGGTGGGAGCGGTATTGCACTTTGGGAGACATTCTCCTGCGCTTGCATGGGACCTATGGTACTAATCGAAGACACCCTGACAGCTACAAACCGCCTGCATCCCTTCATGCTTGATGTCTTTCCCCACGGCGATGTCATCTTTCAATAGCATAATTGTCCGTGTCTCGGAGCCAGAGACGTGCTTCAGTGGCTTGAGGACCATTATAGTGAACTCACGTTGATGTCTCGGCGACCAAATCCGCCTGATGTAAATCCTATTGAATCCATTTGGGGCGCTATCGGGCGCCATCACTGCGTACCCACATCAGCGGTCTATTATTTACGCGAATTACATGACCTGTGCGTAGACATCGAATGCCAAAAACCTCCAGAAACCTTGCAAGAAACTTTCGGATCTCTGACATGCAGAATCAGTGATGTAATTCGTTCTAAAGACAGACAAATAAGCTATTAAGCAGGTGAACATAACGTTTTGGCTCATCAGTGTGTATGTGTGTGTGTGTGTGTGTGTGTGTGTGTGTGTGTGTGTTTAGGCTGCAACAGTTATGCAGAGATGAAGAGATTTGCTCAGGACGGGCCGGCGTCGACAGCTGTATCAAACCACTCTTTGAATTGAAAAGCAAAAGAACACTGACGCTTATATGCAAGTATATGCAGAAGCAGTGTCTTTTTGAAGTCCATCACACTGCCGTTCTTCCCATTATCAGAAGTTCGCAATTACGTAACATCCCAAATGGTTACCACGCGTCTACAGTTTAACAGTCGCGTCATGCCTAGCAGAGCCCATAAAAATGATTATACAGCCACGGTGCATGCAGTTCGCTCAAAGTCTGCGTCTATGACGTCAGCCCGCGGAGCGCAGATGGAAGACGTAACGGGGGGGGTGGTATCTCGCCACCTGAACTCTGGCCCGCGCACAAAGGAAATTTATCGCGCTAATGGTCGTCGTAAGTCTTCCACTCATTGGCTTTGCTCTCAGCCTGACATTTAATTCAACACCCTCAAACGCGTCTCCTACTGAAAGTCGCCCAAGTACTTCAGTCACTGACTACTTTTACAACAAGCGAATTCGTAGGCACTAAACTTGCCGAATTACGCTTGTGTAGTTGTTACCAGCAAAGCTAAAATTTACAATATAAGAACATGTCTGAAATTAAACGATAGATATTTTATCACTCGATCGAAAAACTGATACATTCGGCACAAATTCGTTGTCGACGTTCATCAAATAGTACGCATTCCATGCGGCTCTATGAAGCCAATAATTAATTTCGTTTTACGATAAAATACTGAAACTGTATCGATAGTTCGTGCTTAATATTTCGTTTTTCTTTTCGGAAATCGTCAACTCGATAAGAGCTTCAATCTTTCCCGAGTATTAAGTCATATTTAGTAGCTAAGTATCGTTGTTTCCTGTTTTCCTCGTACTTGAGTGCGTTTAATACTTTCCATCTCAGGGATTTTCGTTTCAAAAAGATTCATATTATACTTTTCCGTTATTCATGCACTGTTCGACGATGAATATTTCTGCCATGCCTGGATTATCGGGTACTTCATGGAAACAGCTTTTCCTTTGGAATATTTTAGACGTTTCTCGATACGTCGGTAAAGTTGTCTGTACTGTTCGACGATGTATATTTCTGCCATGTTTGGATTATCCTGTAGTTCACGGAAGTAGCTTTTCCTTCCGAATATTTTAGAGGTTTCTCGACTCGTCTGTAAAGTCCTTCTTATCGTACAGTAAGGTTTGTTTCTCATTTTAATCTCCCTCGACCGGGCACTCAGTCGTTGCTTTTCTCTGGCGCGCTGTGTACAAGTAGAGACTTATCGCTTCAAATCGCGTAGCATTCTTTGAAGAGCCTCCCTCAATAATCCGCTGCAACGTGTACTAACTGAACAGTTATTAAAGTGAGAAATGAAAAATACGGAAAGGAGTTACAGGTATTTATTCTTCGTTTATAGCTACAAGCAATAAACAGAAAAATTTCAAACGTCACGTACGAACGATGCGAGTGTGTTGGCTAGGTAGTGCCTCCATCGCCAGGGAAAACTGCGTAGTTCACATTCCTGATCAGTTTTTCACGCCTCATTATTCCTTATGTTACAAACAATTCTTATCTTGTTGCTAGAGTAGCTTTTTTATTTTCTAAATAATATAAATTAACTGTAAGAAAGGGATATGCCACGCTGAAATTCATTAGGGGGTTCCTAAGGAACGCACGAAAGAGGCATCTTACAAATTCCTTGTTCGACCGGTACTTGAACGTTGGTGGTCAGTCTGGGTTGTACCAGACAGGGTTGATGGATGATTATAATAAGAACACGGGTGTCCAAAATTAAAGCAACATACCGCCATATCCCCATATTGTGTCTAATTCACGGTATAATCACACAAAATGTCAACAGATGTCCGTACAATCGTGTCCTACACAGATGCCATTTCAGTTAACGGACAACCACGCCACCGATGATGTCAGGGCACCTATCAAACGGGGTAGTGTTTGCCGGGTATTCCCACATCCACAATCCCTAAGTACTCAGTCACAGGCGGTGCAGTGTGGCACAAATAAGACGCCTACCAGACTCCCTGCGATGGAGGGCCATAAGAATAAGGGAAGGAAAACAGTCCCAAACTGATGTGGCCCGAGGACATAATGTGAAACGTGCTGTTGTTTATCAGATGTGATGACAATTTATAGAGACCGAAACAGTATCCCGAAGACCACGACAGGGCCAGCCACGTGTGATATCAGAAAGGGCACGACAGTACCGATTAGTACTGCACGGCAACTGGCATTTTACTACGTAGAATCCATTGGACGTGTTGTATCGCGACAAACGGTGTACACAGGCCTTCGGCAGAGTGGCTTTTACTGCCGGAGACTTGCTGTATGCGTGCCTCAAATGCGTCTTCACATATGTAGAGTGGAGTCGTCAACATACCACCTGGACGTCGAACAGCGGGCTAGTGTTGTTCTCACAGATGAGTCCGGATTTGGTCTAGAGAGTGATTCTCTAAGCATTCGCAATTTGGAATGAACGTGGAACACGATTTAGGGAGGCAAACATTGTGGAAAGAAATCGATATAGAGGAGGATCCTTAATAGTATTGACCACTCGAACACCTATTCATGAAAGTGTACTAGTGAATCAGCAAGGTTTAACTGCTGTCAGGTATCGCGACGACATCTTGGGACATCATGTGCGATTGTTACGAGGTGGTGTGGACCCTGACTTCGTATTGATGGACGATAATGGTCGAGCTCATAAAGCACAGGTGGTTGATGTTTTCTTGGAAACGGAAGATATTGCATGCATGGTGTGGCCTGCTCCCTCTCCCGATTTTTATCCAACAGAGCATATCTGGAATGCACTGTAAGTAGGCTGTTTAGGTTTTTATATTGGTAACGCCACGTAGCGCTCTGTATGAAAACCACTGGCTGTGCTGTGTGCAGTCTGTGGCTAGTTTTGCATTGTTGTCTGCCATTGTAGTGTTGGGCAGCTGGATGTGAACAGCGCGTAGCGTTGCGCAGTTGGAGGACAGTGGCTGGCGGGCGGTTGTGAGGACGGGCAGCGGAGGTCCGTGCGGGCGCGTTCGTGCGAGCCGCCGACTGCGAACCGGGTCGTCTCAACGGTACCTGGCGGCTGCGGGTGCAACTCGGACAACTGCCAGAGTTTCTGCGGGGCCGACTTTCAACCCCGCCGGATTATTTTCTCTCTCGAGTATTTTTGTCCAGTGAATCATCAAGCTGCTATTTCCCCAGTACGCGCGCGGAACGTATTTCTCCTTCGATTCGTGCTGTGTTCTTTCTAATGTTACGTCGCAGCTGTCAAAAGTATCGTCGAAATACTTCTGAGCTACTTTTAAAATTTGTGTGTGGCTACTGAACTTGTGAACTATAAATATTTGAAGAGGAGTGATTCACACCGCAGTGGAAGCCATCTCACTACATTTCCATATTCGTAAAAAAAAAAAAAAAAAAAGTTAATCGAAATTGTGTTGCAATACTTTCTGAATAGTCTTATTAACAATGGAGGGCTATTAATATATATATATATATATATATATAGGACAGCCACTGTCCTCCAACTGCGCAACGCTACGCGCTGTTCACATCCAGCTGCCCACCACTACAATGGCAGACAACAATGCAAAACTAGCCACAGACTGCACACAGCACAGCCAGTGATTTTCATACAGAGCGCTACGTGGCGTTACCAATATAAAAACCTAAACACTAAACAGCCTACTTACAGCTCTAGGGGGAAAGTTTACATCACGTCAGCATCTACTAACCACTCTCCAAGACTTGCGAGCAGCTCTGTAGGAAGAATGGGAGTTATTGACTCAACATGAGACTGATGACATCACTCACAACATGCCCCCCGTTCTCTGTCCTGTATTGCTGCCAGAGGTGGTCACACTCCATGCTCAGCACATTAACCAGTTGTCGGAATGTGTGTGCAAATCCGTTAAGTTGGAAAATACAAAGAATAATTTTGTCTGCTTAAGTAATGCCTTCACCTAGTACTGGAAGATACTCTGATGGCATTGATATCCCAGGGCTTAGAAGTATTGAACTCAAAGACACAGGTTAATTTTTTAGGACAGAAATTTCGGAATCAGCCCGTGACTGTATAACAGAAAACATTACATGTTTCATTTATGCCAGGTGTGTTGTGTATATATTTCTAGTCTGTATTTTGCAAGTACAATCTGAATTCTTTGTACCTTTCCCATTTTTTACCGTCGTGGTAGACCACTTGCTATATTCTCCGCAAAGAACGTTATAATTTGCCTTGTGTACCAGTGTCATCTTCTCCTTTTCCTGTTCTAGTCGTGAATGGTGCGTCCGCAGAACGATGGCTACTAAGGCTCTGTGTGAGATCGAATCGCTCTAAGCTCACCATCGTCGTGTTTTCGCGAGATATATGTATGAGGAACCGATATATTGGTTGACTCGGTCTGCTTTAGATCTTTTCTGGTTGCTCCATCAACGCTGTCTGGAACAATCCCAGACTGATGATCAACTTCCAAGTATCGGTCGAACATGGATTTTGCAAAATACCCCTTTCGAGGGTGAATAACACTTCCTTAGGATCCCCCACATAAATTTCTGCGTTACATATACCTTTCCTACAATTAGTTTTATTTAAATCACTCTGTACCCACATTGACAGACAGTTATTTAATGGATGTGACTGAATCTGGTACTTGTTCAGCAATCGTGTAATCGTACAATAATGGGTCATTCGAACTACTGAAGGGCAGTACGTTCCATATGTTTTATGCTGACAGTCAACTGCCAATCCATAGACCAATCATTGATTCTCTGCGGGTCTTACTTCGTTTTGCTAGCATTTATAAGCGTTTACTTCTCAGTGTTCAAAGGCGTCATCCGCGAACTACCTCATGTAACATCAGACGTTATCCGCTATGTAGTTTTATACAAAGTGAATAGTAATGACCCCACAATACTCGAGCTAGTCCTCAAGTTACTTTTATGTCTGAAGGTATCTTTAGGAGCTCTTAAATCCAGTCACCAATCTGGTCTGATATTCCATACATACGTATTTTGTTCATTAGGTGACAGTGCGGAACTGCATTTAACGCCTTGCGGAAGACAAAGAACACAGCATCAACCTGTACGCCGTTATCTACTGCCTTCCGATATCGAACAAGGTTTCATACGATAGTTGTTTGCGGAACGTTTATTGATTGCTACACAAGAGATTTTCGATCTCCAGAAAAGTCGCCATGAGCGGGGATAATACGAGATCTAAAATTCTTCAGGAGACTGATGTTCAAATGTGTTTGAAATCTTATGGAACTTAACGGCTAAGGTCATCAGTCCCTAAGCTTACACACTAATTAACCTAAATTATCCTAAGGACAAACACACACACCCATGCCCGAGGGAGGACTCGAACCTCCGCCGGGATCAGCCGCACAGTCCATGACTGCAACGCCCTAGCCCGCTCGGCTAATCCCGCGTGGCAAACAGACTGACGACAGTGATACTGGAAATAGCAGTGTGTGTCTGTTAGGTGACTCATTTTGTAAATGGGATTCATTTGCACATTTTTTACGATCGCTCTTCAAGAGACGTACGAGGTCTGTTCGGAAAAATTTAAGAATGGATCTGCTACTGCTTACTGGTTTGGTGGGCAGGTACATGGAGGGTGGGGAGTGAGTCGTTGCCTTGTCCTTCAACGCCCTCTGACGGGAAACTGCATTTCCTTTATTGAGTTCGTTGTGGTAGCTGACTGAGTGCGGGTCTGTTAGGACTTGTTGCCAGGTTCTGTTTGCATGAAAATGGACATAAAAACGGAGCAACGGGTTTGGGTAGGTCTCAGCTTCTGAGATTTACTAACTATTAAAACCAGCTTTTGGAGGTAAGTGTATGAGCCAGTCAAATGTTTTTGTCTGGTTCAACAGATTTAAAAATGGCCCCGAATCATTTGAAGATGAACTACGGTCCGGTCGTCCTTCCACCTCAAAAACGAATGAAAATGTTGTGAAAGTTCGCGACTTGGTGCTCTCTTATCGTAGACTTACAATTACGGAGATGGCTGATGAACTTAAGGTAAGTTTCTATGCAGTTCAGTCAATTTTAACTGAAGATCTGAACATACGTCGAATGTCCGCAAAATCCATTCCAAAAGTGTTGTCAAGTGATCAGAGACAATACTGACTTGAAGTGTTCCAAGATCTGATTAATTGGACTAAAAATGACCCAGATATGTTAAATAGGGTAATTACAGGTGACGAATAGTGGGTATATTGATACGATCCTGAAACCAAAGTGCAGTCTTTGCAGTGGAAGACTCCAGGTTCACCACTACCGAAAAAAACACGGCAAAGTCAGTCGAAGTTGAAGACAATGTTGATGATTTTTTTCGATTCTACCGGTACTGTGCATCATGAATTTACCTCTGGAGGTCAGATAATTAATCAGGAATACTACAAATGTGTCCTTGAGCGTTTGATCAAGTTCAAAATTCCTGTGCATGCACAACCACCATATTCCCCTGATTTGGCCCCTGAGGACTTCTACCTGTTTCAAAAATGGTTCAAATGGCTCTGAGCACTATGGGACTCAACATCTTAGGTCATAAGTCCCCTAGAACTTAGAACTACTTAAACCTAACTGACCTAAGGACATCACACACACCTATGCCCGAGGCAGGATTCGAACGTGCGGCCGTAACAGTCCAGCGGTTCCGGACTGCAGCGCCAGAACCGCACGGCCACCGCGGCCGGCCTACCTGTTTCCTAAACTGAAATTTTCACTGAAAGGGAAGCGATTTGACTCGACTGAAGACATCCAGGCAAATACGTGGAGCCTCCTTAACACACTTCAGGATTAAAAATTTCCAGGAATGTTTCCAAAAGTGGAAACACCGTTGGAGTCGGTGTGTTCAGTCATAAGGGGACTATTTTGAAGGAGATGCATCACAGTAGCATGTAAGTACCACCATTGTACAATTACAAGCCCATTCTTAAAACTTTACAATCACAACTCTTATGGCAGATGGTTGTTAGAAAAGGAGCATGTTCTTTTACACCGAGGTGGCAAAAGTCATGGAACACTTCCTAATATCGTGTCGGACTTCCTTTTTCCCGGCGTAGTGCACAAACTCAACTTAGCATGGACTCAAAAAATCGTTGGAAGTCCTTTGAAGAAAACTGAGCCATGCTGCCACTACAGCTGTACATAAATGCAAAAGCGTTGCCAGTGCAAGATTTTGTGCACGAACTAACCTCTCAATTATGTCCTATAAATGTTCGATAGGATTCGTGTTAGGCGATCTGAGAGGTCAAATCACTCTCTCTGATTGACCAGAATGTTCTTCAAACTTATCGCGAACAGTTAACAAGTGTTGCACTGTGACATGGCTCATTGTAATCACTAAAAATTCCATAGTTCATTGGGATAATGGAGCCCATGAAATGCTGAAATTGTCTCAAAGTAGTCGAACATTTCCAGACAATGATCGGTCCAGCTGGCACTAACTTTTGTGATTATTCGGAATTCCTCATCATTGTACTATATTATATCCGCAAGTTCATTCGCCACTACATTTCTTGTTTCTCAGTGCTCGTAAGTTTTTGTGGTGGGCTACGTTGCACTCTCTGTGTAATGTTTTGCCTCATCCATGTTTCATAACATGAGGATGAGATACCTAGGCCTTAATGTGTTTATACCCAAGTATACGTTCAGAAGCCGTTGTTATTGACGCCTCTGCTGCCTCCTCAGTCGCCGACGCCACACGCCTCCTTCGCCGCCGAATCCGATGCCCGCGGTGGCTGGCAGTGTGACAATTGGTGTCGGTGTTGCAACTGATGACAGCTGCACTCTCTCGAATTGTCCAGAATGTTTTTCAAACCAAATGCGAACAATTTTTGGCTAGTGACATGGCGCATTGTCATCCATATAAATTCCATCGTTGTTTGGGAACATGGAATCCATGAATGGCTGCAAATGGTTCCAAGTAGCCGAACATAACCATTTCCAGTCAATGATCGGTTCAGTTGGACCAGAGGACACAGTCCATCACATATAAACACAACTCACTCCATTATGTACCCACCAACAGCTTGTACACTGCGTTGTTGACAACTTGCATCCAAAGCTTCGTGAGTTCTGCTCCACACTCGGACCCTACCTTCAGCTCTTACCAACTGAAATCTGTCCTCATCTGACCAGATCACGGCCTGCAGTCGTCAGGGTCCAATCTGTATGGTCACGAGCCCAGTAGAAGCGCTGGATACTATATCGGGCTGTTACCATAGGCACTCGCGTAGAGCGTCTGCTGCCATAGCCCTTTAATACCAAATTTCACCGCACTGTCCTAAAGAATAAGTTCGTCATATGTCCCACATTCATTTCTGCTGCTATTTCACGCAATGTTGCTTGTCTGCTAGCAGTGAGAAATTTACTTAGACGCCGCTGCTCTCGGTCGTTAAGTGTAGCCGTCGGCCACTGCGTTGTCTGTGGTGAGAGGTAATGCCTGAAATTTGATATTTTCGGCACACTCTTGACACCATGGATGCTGGAATAGTGAATGGAATGTCCCATACAAAATCTCCAATTACCATTCCGCGTTAAATGTCTGTTAACTGCCGTCGTGCCCCCCCGCCGCCCCACATCGAACCCAGGGTTATTGTGCGGTTCGGGCCCCGGTGGACCCCCCCCAGGGAACGTCTCACACCACACGAGTGTAACCCCTATGTTTGTGTGGTAGAGTAATGGTGGTGTACGTGTGCGTGGAGAACTTGTTTGCGCAGCAATTGCCGACATAGTGTAGCTGAGGCGGAATAAGGGGAACCAGCCCGCATTCGCCGTGGAAAATGGAAAACCGCCTAAAAACCATCCACAGACTGGCCGGCTCACCGGACCTCGACACAAGTCCGCCGGGCGGATTGGTGCCGGGGACAAGGCGTTCCTTCCCGCCCGTAAAGCCGTGCGTTAGACCGCACGGTCAACCGGGCGGGCACTATGTATATTAGTCAACCCTACCGGAACAACTACATAAATGGTTATTCCGTTTATAAATTGTGTTTCTATGGCCTTTGCGCTTATAGTCAACAGGTGTAGACTTTGGCACTGGATGAATACAGGCATTTATACAGTGTTCCAGTTGACTCATATCTGCAATAAAGCCCACTTAAATAGTTACCTAATGCATGGTGTTTAGCTCTAACATACAGACATGGGAAGCACAGTCTGTCGTGATTATTAATGTACAGTAAAGGTTGCACAAATTCATGACTCTTGAGTGTTTAGTGTAAATGGGTGCCGGCCGTTGTGGCCGTGCGGTTCTAAGCGCGTCAGTTTGGAACCGCGTGACCGCTACGGTCGCAGGTTCGAATCCTGCCTCGGGCATGGATGTGTGTGATGTCCTTAGGTTAGTTAGGTTTAAGTAGTTCTAAGTTCTAGGGGACTGATGACCTCAGTAGTTAAGTCCCATAGTGCTCAGAGCCATTTGAACCATTTGTAAATGGGTGTTCCTCCTGAAGTTAATGCCAGCACCGCTTCTCCATATATATTGACACTGGACAACGTCCTTCCAAACATGGACGTCAGTAGGTGTATCGGATGGATCACACTCAGTTGTCATCTTCCTCTAAAAGTAGTCCGCCATTCTGCGTAGGTAGACACACTCATATCATGTGTAGCGCATTCTAGCACCGACACATTGAATGTTGCTTACTTCAGTTACTACATCAAAACAACTGTTGGATGCTAGGCCTACATTCACGTGTTTAGATCCACTGGCTCTCACATTATAGGCGTTGGTGAATAGTAATATTCCAGCAGCACTTAACTAATGCTCAGTGAGTTGAAGTAGTTCCGATGGCTGTGGCTGGGCTGGGTGCTCGAACTGCAGATCAGAAAAACTGCCTGTGAACTGCTGCTGGTGCTACTGTGGTAGCACAGACAATACTAAGTGGACCACATCTGTGTCGTCCTCCAGCATTTCCAATACTAACGTACCCAGCACGTTGCGCTTTTGGAAACAAACATAAGTGTAAAAACATAGAATATTAAACAATAGTAATAATAATAATGATAATAACTATCCTACTTGTGCAAATAATTCTCACTCTGTCTTGATGGAGAAGTAAATAAATGCAAGTATTTATTAAGGTAAGACATTATATTTTGAACAGCAGAAACAAACATTAGTCTCACTGTAAAAAAATAGACATCATTATGTACAATATGGTTAATTACAAAATATAATCTTTGTCAGACTAATTTTATTTTTTAAAACTTCTTTATTTCACAAAAATAATTTGAAACGAATGTTAGCAGTTATAATGTGATCATCGTTGACTTTTTGGCTGTATGCGTCTTTAGCAAAAATATAAAATCACTGAATGTGTGAACTCGTGAAAAAGTCATGTATAACTATCGAAGCAAAAAAAGAGGTTCTGGTAAATACAGCCCTGCCCTTCAACTGTTTGACCTTACGCTTTGTTAACGGTCATGATGACGCCTACTTTCGTTGGGAATTGTTGTCTTATCATTTGGAAAGGCATAGTTGGAACAAACGGTACGAGGTTAATGCGGAGTATGAGCACAGTTTTATCGGAGTCAATGAATTTAGCAGTGATGATGTACTCGCCGAAGTGCAGTACCACAAATCTTACAAAATTAAGTAATGCCATATTAGAATTAAGATTTCAAATTAACATCATAAGAATAATTGATGAGAGGGTAAACCGGACGGATTTAAAGAATTCAAAAATTCTATGGGATAAAAGTGAACGTTGTTTATTTCTTCAAGTTGGACAGAACCAGAACTGAGGTAAGCCATTGCCTCACCATGTAACAAATTGGAAATGACGTATTCATTAACTGTTATACAATCATAATTTTTTGGGCGTAGGATCGTCATTCAATAGAACTGCGAAATATTTTCTTCATAGATTTCTGTGGCGTTGAATATGGTAATAAAAACACTATCGTGTTTAGCAATTTTGATTCAGATTAATGTTATTCACGTTAGGAGAAGTGTAACATAACGCTGCAAACGCTGTAAAGTAATGAAGAATTAAGTTATAAAAATTAAGATGTCGATGGTACCGAGGATAGGAGAGCTGTAATGTAATATTGCAAACGTTTAGAAGTTAAATAAATTAAGATATAAAAGTAAACTGTGTATAGCCTGTCATGATGAACGTTGGTTATTTAAGTTTATTTGTGCAGTACACAACTCTTGCTTAAAGAAAGTAAACAACTCGAACGGTTGTTGGGAATATTAGTAAAATTAGATTGTCAATAGATGGCGCCTTCTAAATTCTTGGTATCGATGTGTGTGACCGAAACCGAGTGGTAGACTACGCTTGCGTAAATAATTTAAATAACTACAGCAGCTGTGGTGCGTGTTAGCCAAACAGATTTTCAACAGATGGCTCTTTCCTGATTGGCTTTACAATAATGTCTTCAAAATAAAGTTTTTTAACGAAAACAATTACTTTAAATTTATTGTATAGTCTTCGTCACTGGTGGTGAATGAAATCTTGAAAATGATGTTAAAGTCATTAATTTCGATTAAGAAATGCAAGAGATCTGTTGCACCGAGAGGAAAACACCACTGAGGAATAATGTGTGTGATGATGATGATAATAATAATGGATGGACAAATACTTTCTCTTTTTCTGGCCAGAGGAGTGGCTGATCGCCAGCGTTGATGGCACTTCATTGTGATCCTTTCACTACAGCGCGCAGAACAGGAATGATGGGACTCATGCTACTGGATTTGTAACAAGAAAGGAGGAGGGGAGGTTTTTATCCCCATTTTTTTGTGTTCCCATTGATCCAAAGAAGATAAGGAGGGAGGGGAGGGGTGTCCCACGTTCCTATTGATTGAGATCAGGGGTTCAGTGACCTTCAGTGTACCAGATACAATTGGCCAAGATGTGTGGGCAAAGGGTGGGAGTCCACACTAACTTTGAAGATTATTGTTGTTGTGGTCTTAAGTCCTGAGACTGGTTTGATGCAGCTCTCCATGCTACTCTATCCAATGCAAGCTTCTTCATCTCTCAGTACCTACTGAACGTACATCCTTCTGAATCTCCTTAGTGTATTCATCTCTTGGTGTCCCTGTACGATTTTTACCCTCCACGCTGCCCTCCAATACTAAAGTAGTGTTCCCTTGATGCCTCAGAATATGTCCTACCTGCCGATCCCTTCTTCTAGTCAAGTTGTGCCACAAACTTCTCTTCTCTCCAATTCTATTCAATACCTCCTCATTAGTTATGTGATCTACCCATCTAATCTTCAGAATTCTTCTGTAGCACTACACTTCGAAAGCTTCTATTCTTTCTTTTTCTAAACTATTTATCGTCCACGATTCACTTCCATACATGGCTACACTCCATACAAATACTTTTAGAAACGACTTCCTGACACTTAAATCTATACTCGATCTTAACAAATTTCTCTTCTTCAGAAACGCTTTCCTTGCCATTGCCAGTCTACATTTTATGTCCCCTCTACTTCGACCATCCTCAGTTATTTTGTTCCCCAAATAGCAAAACACATTTACTATTTTAGGCGTCTCATTTCCTAATCTAATACTTTCAGCATCACCCGATTTAATTCGACTACATTCCATTATCCTTGTTTTGCTTTTGTTGATTTTCATCTTATATCCTCCTTTCAAGACACTGTCCACTCCGTTCAACTGCTCTTCCAAGTCGTTTGCTGTCTGTGACAGAATTACAATGTCATCGGCGAACCTAAAAGTTTTTATTTCTTCTCCATGGATTTTAATACCTACTCCGAATTTTTCTTTTGTTTCCTTTACTGCTTGCTCAATATACTGATTGAATATCATCGGGTATAGGCTACAACCCTGTCTCACTCCCTTCCCAACCACTGCTTCCCTTTCATGCCCCTCCACTCTTATAACTGCCAGCTGGTTTCTGTACAAATTGTAAATAGCCTTTCGCTCCCTGTATTTTACTCCTGCCACCTTCAGAATTTGAAAGAGAGTATTCCAGTCAACATTGTCAAAAGCTTTCTCTAAGTCTACAAATGCTAGAAACGTAGGTTTACCTTTCCTTAATCTATCTTCTAAGATAAGTCGTAGGGTCGGTATTGCCTCACGTGTTCCAATATTTCTACGGAATCCAAACTGATCTTCCCCGAGGTCGGCTTCTACCACTTTCTCTATTCGTCTGTAAAGAATTCGCGTTATTATTTTGCAGCCCTGGCTTATTAAGCTGATAGTTCGGTAATTTTCACATCTGTCAACGTCTGCTTTCTTTGGGATTTGAATTATTATATTGTTCCTGAAGTCTGAGGGTATTTCGCCCGTCTCATATATCTTCCTCACCAGATGGTAGAGATTTGTCAGGACTGGCTTTCCCAAGGCCGTCAGTAGTTCTAGGGGAATGTTGTCTACTTCCGGGGCCTTGTTTCGTCTCAGGTCTCTCAGTGCTCTGTCAAACTCTTCACGCAGTATCGTATCTCCCATTTCATCTACATCTACATCCTCTTCCATTTCCATAATATTGTCCTCAAGTACATCGCCCTTGTATAGATCCTCTATATACTTCTTCCACCATTCTGCTTTCCCTTCTTCCTTAGAACTGGATTTCCATCTGAACTCTTGTTATTCATACAAGTGGCTCTCTTTTCTCCAAAGGTCTCTTTAATTTTTCTGTAGGCAGTATCTATCTTACCCCTAGTGAGATAAGCCTCTACATCCTTACATTTGTTCTCTAGCCATCCCTGCTTAGCCATTTTGCACTTCCTGTCGATCCCATTTTTGAGACGTTTGTATTCCTTTTTGCCTGCTTCACTTACTGCATTTTTATATTTTCTCCTTTCATCAATTAAATTCAATATTTCTTCTGTTACCCAAGGATTTCTACTAGCCCTTGTCTTTTTACCTACTTGATCCTCTGCTGCCTTCACTACTTCATCCATCAGAGCTACCCATTCTTCTTCTACTGTATTTCTTTCCCCCATTCCTATTAATTGTGCCCATATGCTCTCCCTGAAACTCTGTACAACCTCTGGTTTAGTCAGTTTATCCATGTCCCATCTCCTTAAATTCCCACCTTTTTGCAGTTTCTTAAGTTTTAATCTACAGTTCATAACCAATAGATTGTGGTCAGAGTCCACATCTGCCCCTGGAAATGTCTGACAATTTAAAAACTGGTTCCTAAATCTCTGTCTTACCATTATGTAATCTATCTGATACCTTCTAGTATCTCCAGGATTCTTCCAGGTATACAACCTTCTTTTATGATTCTTTAACCAAGTGTTAGCTATGATTAAGTTATGCTCTGTGCAAGATTCTACCAGACGGCTTCCTCTTTCATTTCTTGCCCCAAATCCATATTCACCTACTATGTTTCCTTCTCTCCCTTCTCCTACTGTCGAATTCCAGTCACCCATGACTATTGAATTTTCGTCTCCCTTCAGTACCTGAATAATTTCTTTTATCTCAACATACATTTCATCACTATCTTCATCATCTGCAGAGCTAGTTGGCATATAAACTTGTACTACTGTAGAAAGCATGGGCTTCGTGTCTATCTTGGCCACAATAATGCGTTCACTATGCTGTTTGTAGTAGCTTACCCGCAATCCTATTTTTTTATTCATTATTAAACCTACTCCTGCATTACCCTATTTGATTTTGTATTTATAACCCTGTATTCGCCTGACCAAAAGTCTTGTTCCACTGCCAACGAACTTCACTTATTCCCACTGCATCTAATTTCAACCTATCTATTTCCCTTTTTAAATTTTCTAACCTACCTGTCCGATTAAGTGATCTGACATTCCACGCCCTGATCCGTAGAACGCCAGTTTTCTTTCTCCTGATAACGACGTCCTCTTGAGTAGTCCCCGCCCGGAAATCCGAATGGGGAACTATTTTACCTCCGGAATATTTTACCCAAGAGGATGCCATCATCATTTAACCATACAGTAAAGCTACATGCCCTCGGGAAAAATTATGGCTGTAGTTTCCCCTTGCTTTCAGCCGTTCGCAGTACCAGCACAGCAAGGCAGTTTTGGTTAGTGTTACAAGGCAAGGTAAGTCAATCATCTACACTGTTGCCCCTGCAACTACTGAAAATGCTGCTGCACCTCTTCAGGAATCACACGTTTGTCTGGCCTCTCAACAGATACCTGTCCGTTGTGGTTGCACCTACGGTACGGCTATCTGTATCACTGAGGCATTCAAGCCTCCCCACCAATGGCACGGTCCATGGTTTTTTGAAGATAACAGCCCTAATTACCTCAGGTGCTACCTGACTCAAATGGTTC
Source organism: Schistocerca serialis cubense (assembly GCF_023864345.2). Lineage (NCBI taxonomy): Eukaryota > Metazoa > Arthropoda > Insecta > Orthoptera > Acrididae > Schistocerca > Schistocerca serialis. The sequence continues at coordinate 174,508,095 of NC_064640.1, read as the reverse complement.
AAATGGCTCTGAGCACTATGGGACTCAACTGCTGTAGTCATAAGTCCCCTAGAACTTAGAACTACTTAAACCTAACTAACCTAAGGACAGCACACAACACCCAGCCATCACGAGGCAGAGAAAATCCCTGATCCCGCAGGGAATCGAACCCGGCAACCCGGGCGTGGGAAGCGAGAACGCTACCGTACGACCACTAGATGCGGCTACCTGACTCCAGAAGTGACTAAGGTAAGAGTATTATCTTGTGTAGAATGTCCATTTATCCTCTACGAGGTGCATTCAAGTTCTAAGGCCTCCGATTTTTTTTTCTCCGGACTGGAAAGAGATAAAAACATGGCATTGTTTTAAAATGAGGCCGCGTTCATTGTCAATACGTCCCAGATATGGCAGCACCATACGGCAGATGGAATTTTACCGCCAGCGGCGAGAATGAGAACTGTTTTAAATACTTAAAATGGCGACGTTTTCCTTACTTGAACAGTGTGCAATCATACGTTTTCTGAATTTGCGTGGTGTGAAACCAATCGAAATTCATCGACAGTTGAAGGAGACATGTGGTGATGGAGTTATGGATGTGTCGAAAGTGCGTTCGTGGGTGCGACAGTTTAATGAAGGCAGAACATCATGTGACAACAAACCGAAACAACCTCGGGCTCGCACAAGCCGGCCTGACGACATGATCGAGAAAGTGGAGAGAATTGTTTTGGGGGATCGCCGAATGACTGTTGAACAGATCGCCTCCAGAGTTGGCATTTCTGTGGGTTCTGTGCACACAATCCTGCATGACGGTCTGAAAATGCAAAAAGTGTCATCCAGGTGGGTGCCACGAATGCTGACGGACAACCACATGGCTGCCCTGTGGCATGTTGCCAACCAATGTTGACGCGCAACGACAGCATGAATGGGAGTTTCTTTCCGTCGGTTGTGACAATGGATGAGACGTGGATGCCATTTTTCAATCCAGAAACTAAGCGCCAGTTAGCTCAATGGAAGCACACAGATTCACCGCGACCAAAAAAATTTTGGGTAACCGCCAGTGCTGAAAAAATGATGGTGTCCATGTTCTAGGACAGCGAGTGCGTAATCCTTACCCATTGCGTTCCAAAGGGCACTACGGTAACAGGTGCGTCCTACGAAAATGCTTTGAAGAACAAATTCCTTCCTGCACTTCAACAAAAACGTCCGCGAAGGGCTGCGAGTGTGCTGTTTTACCAAGACAACGCACCCACACATCGAGCTAGCCTTACCCAACAGTTTCTTCGTGATAACAACTTTGAAGTGATTCCTCATGCTCCCTACTCACCTGATCTGGCTCCTAGTGACTTTTGGCTTTTTCCAACAATGAAAGACACTCTCCGTGGCCGCACATTCACCAGCCGTGCTGCTATTGCCTCAGCGATTTTCCAGTGGCCATAACAGACTCCTAAAGAAGCTTTCGCCGCTGCCATGGAATCATGGCGTCAGCGTTGTGAAAAATGTGTACGTATGCAGGGCGATTACGTCGAGAAGTAATGCCAGTTTCATCGATTTCGGGTGAGTAGTTAATTAGAAAAAAAATCGGAGGCCTTAGAACTTGAATGCACCTCGTACTGATGCCGTGTTCCTTGACTTCTGGATGATGTTCCATACAACTGCGCCCTGCTGCCTACTGAACGAGATGCGAGTGTACAGAGTTTCAGGCCAGTTGTGTGGTTGGTTTAAAGTGTTTCTAGCAAACAGAAGACAGTATATCATGCTCATCTGAGAGAAATCTTCAGACATAAAAGTAATCGATGGGAGTGTCATAAAGCCATTAATTTTCACGATATATAAAGTGGTGGAAATATTTATTGCTTCACCATGAATTACTTCGTCTTTTGGTCTTTTGCAGCAGTTTACTTCAGGTTATACCAGTCCCACTGTTGCTAAACCTTGTTGCAATATTCTTGCCTTAATAATGTGACTTCCTCACGCATGTTTTCCAACAATACACAACTCTTTCCTGCTGTCGTTTGGCTTTACAATGAAACCAGTGTTTATACTGCCATTTTGAGTTGAGACTTTGCAGTGAGAAGATGAGCAGGTCAGTTGAATTAACGCCAGAAAAGAAAGCTGCTATACTTGCTTATCCGTCTGTTGGTCTCAGCACCAGAGAGATAGCCACTAACACAGTATTTGATCAGTCTACGATTTCGAGGTTACTGAAAAAAGTACAGGGAAAAAGAAATTGTTGTTCGTGAGAAAGAAAGAGGTTGGAAAAGGGCTTCTACTGCCAAACGGGACAGGGTATTGAAAAGGCTTTCGCTCAACGATCGTCACCTGTCATCAACTGAATAAAGCGAGACTGGGAAGAAATGTGCTACATCTGAGTAACCAGAAGAACTGTAAGAAATAGACTACTGGAGGATGGACTCTCAGCCCGTCGTCCTAGAAGGAAGCCTTTATTGACCAAGATAATTTGAGAACAGCGACTACAATGGGCGAAGGTGACATGGACACCAGAGATGTGGAGCAAAGTAACCTTTTCAGACGAGGCCAAATTTAACCTGCATGGCTCAGATGGAAAAGTGAAGAATTTTTGCTGTCATGCGTAACACATACAGTCAAAAACCCACAAGGACAGATGGTCTGGGGGTGCATTTCCTGTCACGGAGTAGGTCGTCTGGACTTCAGCAATGGCACTGTCAACGCAGATGCCTACATAAGCATCCTTGAAAGGAAGCTTATGCCAACCATTAGAGGCCAGTTTGAAGATGTTTCTAATTGCATTTTTCAGGATGACTCCGCTCCTTGCCATAGAGCTTTGAAGGTGAGTCCTGTGACTAATATTTGTATCAAATACGAAGCAGATTACTTTCTTGGTTAATTTTGACGTACTTCTACATTTCAGCTAAACGCTTTCCTTCAACAAAATGGGGTTCGAGTTTTAGTGTGTCCTGGAAGCAGCACTGTTCTCAGTCCTATTGAGAACTCTTGGAAGGTTATGGGAAATGCTACCACCAAAAAGAAGTCACAGAATAAGCGGGAGCTGTTGGAGTTGTGCGTGTGTGGTTTCATGAACTGAGTGAGGAGTACATTAAAAAGTTAATTCTTTCAATGCCTTCATGATGCCAAGCGGTGATTAAAGCGCGTGGTGGGGCAACAAAGTAGTAAATGCAACAGTGTGTTCATATGAGGCAATACAAACACTAAAATCCATCAGTGTTTTGTTACAACATTAATGTGCTGTGTTTCTTTCAAAATTAGTATTCATATTTCAGAATAGAAAACAGATTAGCTGACATATCCACTTACACTCATTTTTCAAGAAAATCTTAAACTATAAAAAACAAACATTTTTATAGAGACAAAAATTAAGAATAAAAACAAATTGACAAAAATTATTGTGTATATTCATTTCTGATAGAAAACAAGAGAAATCACGCAATTTAGGTCAGTGATTCAATGATTGTAACAAAAATTGTTAATTGTAAGAGGTGATCCAATAAATATTTCCACCACTGTATATCTATGACTTAATGGATGACGTCGGAACATCTATGCAGCTTTGCGGATGATGCTGTTGTATACACAGTAGTCTCAACGCTAGGAAATGCAGGAAGGCATAGAGAGCATCGACGCTTGGTGTAGGAATAGGCAGTCGACTCTCAGCATATGCCAATATAACGCAATGCTTACAATTAGGTAAAACATCTATTATTGCATGATTACACTACCGCAGAATGATAATTGGAAGAGATCACATCCGTAAGTTATCTATGGTACGAGTATGGAGCGATTAAAAATGGAACTACCACTTAAAATAATTGCCAGACTGAGATTCGTTGGAAGGATTGTCAGGAAAGGTAGTCCTCCCACAGAGCATGTACCTTTCCAAAATCCCATTCTACCAATACCAAAATATTGCTCGTCAGCTATCATACGTACCAGGTAAGATTAAGGCGGAAACAGAGAAAATCGGAAAAAGAGCAGAACTTTTCGTTACATGTCCATTTAGGAAGCGAGAAAGCGTTAAGGAGATGCATAGTAAATTACAGTGGCAGATGCTTCATGAAAGGCTCTCTACATCACGCTGTCTTTTACTGTTATAGTTCCGAGAGAGGATGCTCCTAGAAGAATCAAATAATATATTGTTTCTTCCCATGTACGGCTCGCGAAAAGACAGTGAACGTAAAATGAGAGAGATCTGAGCTCACACACAGAGTATCGACATTCGTTCTTCCCGCGAACAGTCCGCTATTAGAGAAGGAAAGGTTGGTTGTTTATTTGGTTTGGTGAGTAAAGGGGCTAAACTGCTTGGTTATCAGTCCATTTTTCCGTGGTCACACAGGTCTCGGATGAAAACCATACCCCAAAAGAATCCTATCACCTAAAATATGGGAAAGGAACAAAATGCGTAAAACGACCTATGTAACCACAAAGAAGGAGAAAAAACAAAAGAAGCAAGCCTAAAGTGAAAATATTAACTAAAAGGGAAAAAAATCGGTTAAAGTGTTAAAACGATATAGGAGATGGCCTGGCCTGGTTGATCGCAAGAATAAAAAAGGATGAGCCAGCCACTCAGCGCAACACACACTAGAATCTCCAGCCTAAAATTACAAGAGCAAGAGAAACACACACGGTGAAAAGACTAACACGAAACTGAACAGATAGCATCAGAGGGAGCGAGAAAGTGTTAAAATTGGGGTAAGCTGAAGGCCTGGGAGAGAAGGCCACAAGCTCTACCTAAGACTGAGTGATAAAAACCCCATCTCGAATAAACTTAAAACTAGATCCGCCGTTGAGACATTGTCACTTAACGACATAGGTAGTGCCTTAGGAAGATTAAAAGTCCGCTTCAGGGCGACTAGATTGAGACAGTCCAGCGAGATGTGTACTGCTGTCAACTAGGAGCCGCAGCGACACTGCGGTGGGTCCTCGCGACGGAGGACGTGACCGTGAGTCAACCAAGTATGGCCGATGCGGAGCCGGCAAAGGACAACGAAGTCCCTGCGAGTCGCCACACATTCATTGTCTCTTTTATAGCACGTAATTTATTTGGCGTTCTTAGCGTGTGACATTCGGTATTCCAGATTCCGAAAAGTTTATTGCGTAACGCCGATCAGACACCAGTCTCCGGCGTGCCAGTCTTTAGAGTCGGTTTACCGGTAGCCTGTTTGACCACCCTGTTAACAAGTTCATTTCCCGGGATTTCCGATATGTTCTGGGGTTCAGATGAAGCCACTGAACGTCCACAGTTTTCGAGGACGTAAGCATTACCAAAGGATGGCTAGGGAAAGCACTGGTCGCGAGCTTGTAGGCTGCTTAAGGAGTTACTACAGATGAGAAAGGAGTCACTCGTGCATGAGCGAACATAGTCAACAGCGCGAGAGATGGCTACCAACTCTGCAGTGAAGACACTGCAGCCATCTGGCAAGGAGCACTGTTCAGTATGTGCAACGTGAGTATATGTAAAGCCAACGTCACCACTGGCCATCGAGCCATCAGTGTAGACTAGTTATGACCCCTGGAATTCACCGAGAATAGAGAAAAACTAGCAGCGGAGGGTCTCAGGAGGAAGAGAGTCTTTTGGACCTTGCGATAAGTCCAGATGAAGCTGTGGCCAAGGCATGGACTATGTAGGTGTACGTGAGTGGACCCAGAGGAAAGGTAGTAGAGGAAAAGACTCGAGTTTAGTGAGGAGGGACGAGAAACGGACTGCAATTGTAATCCCAGATCTGGGACGCCGTCCTGGAAGACGGATTGCGGTGTTAGGGAAAAGGAGACGGTAATTTGGATGTTGAGGTGAGCTGCGAACGTGTGCAGCATAATTTGCAATCAGTTGTTGCCGCCTGATCTTCAATGGAAGAACCCCAGCTTCCATGTACAGGCTCTTCACTGTGATCTTTCGGAAAGCTCCGTCGCAAGTGGAACTCCACAGTGGTGAATATGGTCCAGCATCCGCAACGCTCAGTGTGATGCTGGACCATACGCCAGGCTCCCATTGTCAAGACGGGACTGTACAAGGCCTTTGTACAGCTACTTTACTATAATTCCAGTCTTGCATCGCAATATTTATTTATAATGAGGTTAGTAATTTCGGTCGGCAATGACCGTCTTCAGACCTAGAAAATATAAGCACATAGTGAAAGCCTAATTTACAAAACACTGCTGACTATACGGACGTGAAGCAGAAAATAACTTTACAAAAGCTGTACAACATATCTACACCTGAGTAAAAACGCACTACATTACACATATTCTGCTATTCATCTGATTGTGCAGTCAAAATCATTAGTTATTTCGGCTTCGTTAAACAAACCAACTGATGAAACTTCCTGGCAGATTAAAACTGTGTGCCGGACCGAGACTCTAACTCGGGACCTTTGCCTTTCGCAGGCCAGTGCTCTACCAACTGAGCTACCCAAGCACGACTCACGCCCCGTCCTCACAGCTGTACTTCTGCCAGTACCTTGTCTCCTACCTTCCAAACTTTACAGACGGGGCGTGAGTCGTGCTTGGGTAGCTCAGTTGGTAGAGCACTGGCCTGCGAAAGGCAAAGGTCCCGAGGTAGAGTCTCGGTCCGGCACACAGTTTTAATCTGCCAGGAAGTTTCATATCAGCGCACACTCCGCTGCAGAGTGAAAATCTCATTCTGGAAATCAAGTGATGCTATGTGAAGAACACCACTGAAGCGTACATACTGCCCATAATGAAAGACTGACTTATAGTACCGCGTAGCGGCAAGAAACGTGCCTCCATTTACGCTCATTAGATATTACCACTGCATGCGTGTTTGCATGATTTCAAAGAAACACATTCGTTATACGCAAGTATACACGGTGAAGAAAAAATACCGCACTTGGAGGTCGGCATACAATTTCTATCCAGAGTCAAGACAAAAGTTTATCTAGCAACATATGATCGTGTGTATTTTGAAATCACATGTATGGGAACGAAGAGATGGCAACAGTTACATCGTGCAGTGCATCAGGATGTACAGGGGTACTTGTACCAGCCCTCACTACCGTACCACCCATCGTATTGCTGGGACATCAGCCCCACATCTACCATGGAGCTACGGTTCGAATCCTAACCTGAACAGGTGTGCTGCACTAGTGTCAGTGCTAGTCGAGGAAAAGGGAAATTTTATCAAAATTTAAAGAAGGCGTGGTTGGGCGGTGAAATTTGGGGCTGCTGGCAGAGTGTGGCAATAGACGACAGCCAGCAAGCCAGGCAAAGTAAACATGGCACTCGCCGGCGCGGAGCTGCGACAGCAGTATTGCACGCACGATTTGTTTTGAGTGGAGCAACAACGTGGCAGGAAACTATAGTGTTGCTTTAAGCTATTGCAATGCATGAGGCGGGGCTCTAGGCCAGAGCCAGGAGTGGCTATTTGTAAATGCCTGACATGTGGGAATTTATCCCTGACACAGTTTCCGTCTCTCTGAAACTACGTCAGAAGTGAAAGAGAAACCCAACATAAACAGACGGGCAATTTTAGCTTGACAGGGGGTGCCAGGTCAGTCGAGCGTTGGGACAGACCTGTGCCGGTCTATGCTTATAGGGGCCAGTCTGGCAGCAATGTTATAAGTATTCTACATAAACTTGTACTTTGATTCTATGTACTTGTTCGGGCTATATTCCGGCCCCGGGGACACAACAACGGGGCAGGACGGAACGGCAGCCTGGAACTTGGAGATCACACGGTCTGCCTGAAAGACGGCAGTGACAGTGGTCTGCAGCGGGTCCAGGAGGGGCTCAGTTCCACTCCAGCCTATGGGCCACGTTCGCTTCCCACCTGGCGTACCGGCGTACGGGCGAGGCTGCAGCAGTGGCAGGGATGGCGGCAGGTGTTGAAATCCGGCAAGAACTACTATTGGGAAGTTGCGGCACCGCATCCAGGAGAGCGTGGGTTCGAGTATGGTCCTGTCGTGGGAGCAGCGGTGGCCCGAGGGCCACGGGTGACCAGTACATCCACCTTCGTCTCATGGTCGGACAGAGCAGACGAAATGGGGCGGAGGGCGGCGAGGACGAGGGACTGTAGCAGTCTCTGGAATCACGGGCAGCAGCACGGCGCAAGGCGCGATGCATCGGCGGGCGGCGACCGGGGAGAGCCCGGCCGACTTCCAGCAGAACGGCCTTGATGAAGGCAGCAACAGCGTCGGCATACCAGGAGTTGCTGAGCTTGCTGGACTCGAGGGACAGCTCTGCGGGCGGCATGCCGACACTACGCTGCACCCATCGAATACTGTAAATTAGCTGAATAAAGAAATGCTTCCGAATACTGCTATATCACTCTGTACTGCCCCTTGAGACTCCTCAACTTGCTCAGACTCCTGACGAAATACGGCGCGGAGGGTCCCGGCTTCAGCTCGACCATCTGGTGTCCCGGGATAGATCCCTGACCCCGCAACGGGTGTTATTTGGCATCCGACCAGCTTAACTATCAGACAATAAATATGAGAATGAAGGAAAAAAGCTCCTTATCAGGTTCCTTTTCTATTTTTTAGACGCCCATGCCCTAGTTACCTGTTTATAAGAAGGACATCATTTTGTCACATGACAATAGCCTATGGCATGACAGCGGTAGCCATTAAACTACATGAACGTGTCTACTAATAGCACAGTGCAGAGCCGTAACTGGTCGTGTGAGTTTCATGAAGTGCGGCTTCCCGCCGGCCGGTGTGGCCGTGCGGTTAAAGGCGTTTCAGTCTGGAACCGCGTGACCGCTACGGTCACAGGTTCGAATCCTGCCTCGGGCATGGATGTGTGTGATGTCCTTAAGTTAGTTAGGTTTAATTAGTTCTAAGTTCTAGGCGACTGATGACCTCAGAAGTTAAGTCGCATAGTGCTCAGAGCCAACCAGTGCGGCTTCCCGATTGGAGTACACATATGGTGAATATGTCGATATGCTTTTGCTGCGGGATGCATCTGATAAAATGGCTGCAGCTGCTGGTCGTGCATTTGCTGCACGTTACCATCAAAAGCGTCATCCCGATAAGGATGTCTTGCGTCGCCTGGAGCAACACGTTTGGGAAGCCGGTAATTTTCGTCCACAAGTAATGTACAGAGGTCGTCCAAGACTAGACGTACTCCACAAACAGTGGACACTGTTCTTGAAACTTTTCTCCAATCATCTCGGCGATGTACTCATAATAACACAAGCAGTTCCATGTTGTTGAAGTGTTGCGCTATGAAGAACTGTAGTTATTTCATTACACATTAACTCAACATCAGCGGCCAGAAGACTGAATTCGATGAGCACAGTTTTGTGACTGTATTTTGCACGAAGTGGAAGTTAACGAATATTTTATAAATAACGTGATGCGGACTGACGAGTCTACTTTCACTCATGAACGTATTTTCAATCTCCACATCAGCCGTTTGTGGCTGGGAACGACCTACATGAATCCCGTGACTGTGGCTTTCAGGCATGCTTTGGCATAAACGTGTGGGCTGGAATCGCGGGAGTGCTTTTGAGCCCTTGCCTATTGCTGGAAAGTTGAATGCGACCCGTTGTAGTACGTTTCTTTACAATACTTTGCCTGACGCATTAGAGAACGTTCCAGTTGGTGTTCGACGACAGGTATGGTTTCAACATGATGGTGCATCGCCACACTTTGAAATGAATGTATGTAACTATTTAAATGAAGCGTGTCCAGGAAAATGGATTGGTCGTGGAGGTCCAATATTCCGGCCTCCACGTTTCCCGGCCCTTAATCCACTAGAGTTTTATTTGTGAGGACACTTGAAGGAGCAAGTCTATAGCCCTCCACCCATGGATGTACACGACCTAATAGCTCACGTGTTTGCCACTTCGGCAATGGTGGACGCAGGTGAGCTGCGTAGGGTCTATCCAAGGACGATCCAGCGGGTGGTGAACTGTTTGCATATGCTAGGTGGTCGCTTTGAACATCTGTCTAAATTGAACGTTGCTCGTACGTGTGCGTACCGACCCTGTGATGATAAGCCTGGACGTCAAACATACAGAATGGAATATAATATAGTGTAGCCGACCTATTCTGGTTTTTGTATCTCATTGGATACAGCGACATTACTGTGTTCAATGTTATTTTAGACTGGCTTTATTTGTGTCATGGACGAAACAAAGTGGTCTTTTACGTCTGTAAGAAGTTCGTGTTACGTTCTAATGTTAAAATGAAGGTAACGGTAACAGAAGGAAATTCATAAGATACCGCATAGTGGAGGTGTAAATTGGATACAATGTGATGCTTTAACTGAAAAAAGTGTTTGGTACTAACGTGACTCGAACATTGGCTAGTCTGATTATCCTATCCCCACGGCATTGCTTCGTCTTACTTCCTTTTTTTTTTGTTTCCACGTTACCCGTACTTTTTTTGTTATTTTACAAATAAATAGGCCGGCGCGGTGGCCGTGCGGTTCTGGCGCTGCAGTCCGGAACCGCGGGACTGCTACGGTCGCAGGTTCGAATCCTGCCTCGGGCATGGGTGTATGTGATGTCCTTAGGTTAGTTAGGTTTAAGTAGTTCTAAGTTCTAGGGGATTTATGACCTAAGATGTTGAGTCCCATAGTGCTCAGAGCCATTTGAACAATTTTTGAACAAATAAATAGTTTGTTCGGTAAACGTAATAACACGTTAATTTATAGCTAGGACTCTGTTTCTCTCAATTTTTTATTTTCTAAATATTTTTTATGTTACATTACAGGAATGAACGGACACAGTTTCAGGGTGGGTGGAGACAAGGTGAATCCGGTACCAGTGTTCTCGTCCGCGAGAGACAAGTTTCCGTGTTATGTGTCAGGCTGATGACAAATGTCACAAAGACCAGTCGGGCTAAAATAAGACCAAAGCGATGGAGACGATCGCTGGTCGATATCAGATCGCAAATGAGCCTATACCACAATGAGGTGACTCACATCGGGGGATAGGAGGACTAACGTGAAACTACACTGTTTTCCAGGATATCAATAGTACGGCCATTTCAGTCGGGGAGAGGGATGATGTACTCCCCAAGAAGAAAGCAAAGATCCGGTGGTGTAGTGTGTCACTGATAAAATTTCAGCTCCCAGGAAACTTATTGATATATAAAATTCACGTATGTGCCGCAATTTAGAGTTGATCCGGACAGCATCTGCAGGGGGAGTCAGGCTGACCGGTCGAAGACAAGTAAATAAGCGAGATGTAATGGAATGAGCAGCTCGAGTACATCTTAAAACGTTATGCCGTATAAACAGTGCTGAAGACATTTGCTACTGGAAAGCCCCAACCCTCCAAGGGTACGGAACCTCGCTACCACTGTATACTGGACTGGAAAATCTGACGTCTTCATAGGAAACGACCGGATAACGACATGAATTTCTGCGTCATCATCGCATGGACAGGAATATTTGGGCAACGTTATACACTTTACTAAAAATATAAGACTGTAAGATCCGTACTTTGCGAAAAAGGCTAAGGGAACGACGTTAGTTTTACGAATTCCCCCATGAATTCGATCTGTCACCTCCCGCCAATTGAGTGTGGCCATTTTTATCGATCAGTGACCTACGGTAATCCCGAACGATTTGTAGCGAGCAATCACCATTACCTATGGAATGACAACTTGATGGAAACCCCACAATGATAACAGGGTGCATCCCCCTTCATTAGTGCGGGTCGCAGAGAAGGAACAAAAGGAATCCAATATGTCCTTGATCAAGGATATGTCGTCGATATGATGTAGCAATACCTTGACATCATCCGCGTACGCTCGTACCGGGAAGGTTTTTCCTATTATCTTCCAGCCACATAATTGGTCAGCAATATGGCGAAGCAGAGGTTCTAGGGGCAAGACAAAAAACGATATGGAGAAGGGGCTCCCTTGCGATAAGCTACGTCGGATTGTGATGTGGGGAGCAAGTTGTCTATTCGCCACGACAAATGCTTGAATGCCAGCAAAATGATTTGATGATACCTGACACGCAGTATGATTGAGACCGGTCCCCTAAAGCACCTGCGTCAAGAATCTGTGACTGACACGGTGAAATGTCTAACTAAAATCAATAAAAAGTAGGACTCCAGAAACAGAAGTACCTGCAAGTACCGAGACGACGTCCCAGCATTCGTCTAAAGAAGTCAGGATCACGACCAAGGCACACAGCTTTGGAGAACAGCTAGAATCTTCTCTAGTAATATAGACAATCGGCTATTAACCGCCCAGGCATCAGTTTTGTAATCGAAATAAAGGAGTATAATCGCGCGGAATTTATCAATGTCTGGACATTCGATGTCTCTGGAATTAGAACGATTTTACCAACCTCCAAGGGGCAGGAATCAAACCCCACTGTATCATCTATTTATCGGTGACGTAATGATATCATCCATAAGAGGCCAAAAATGTTCAAATGTGTGCGAATTCCTAAGGGACCAAACTGCTGAGGTCATCGGTCCCTAGACCTACACACTACTTAAACTAACTTACGCTAAGAACGACACACACAGATTTATTTTTTCAAAAACAGACATAATATCTGATGGGATACGGTAATCACTGGTTATACAATGTTACTTATAATCTCTCTTAATTGAAAAATGTTTATTCACATGACGGGTTTCGGTTCTTCTAGAACCATCTTCAGATCTGAAATGATAATGATACTAATTTACTGTTTCAAAAATGCAAAACTTTTTTCATCCTATCCAATCAGCATCAAATGTACCAGAACGTACATGCAATTTCAGTTACAGGAGTAACCCGCCCAAACACAGCAACCTTCACATACTGCGTCACATAAAATTGGTTGGCAGAATGCACGTAATTTATATTAATTATAAAACTATTAGCGACAGGTGACACCTAGTACATTTGTTACATTACATATGTACGTACTGTATTAAGTAGGCTGGCCGAAGTGGCCGTGCGGTTAAAGGCGCTGCAGTCTGGAACCGCAAGACCGCTACGGTCGCAGGTTCGAATCCTGCCTCAGGCATGGATGTGTGTGATGTCCTTAGGTTAGTTACGTTTAACTAGTTCTAAGTTCAAGGGGACTAATGACCTCAGCAGTTGAGTCCCATAGTGCTCAGAGCCATTTGATTTTTTTTTTTTGTATTAAGTAGAGTTTTGTAATTTACTTTTATCTCTAAAAATGCTTAATTAAAATCCATGGATGTCAAAGGTAAAATCTGTACTTGTTAAAATTAAAATACACAATATAATTATCATTTTTGTACGATCCAAAACGAAGGGCGATTTCTATATTCACGGCGCTGATGTACGAGGTGCATTCAAGTTCTAAGGCCTCCGATTTTCTTTCTCCGGACTGGAAAGAGATAGAAACATGCGCATTGTTTTAAAATGAGGCCGCGTTCATTGTCAATACGTCCCAGATATGGCAGCACCATACGGCAGATGGAATTTTACCGCCAGCGGCGAGAATGAGAACTGTTTTAAATACTTAAAATGGCGACGTTTTCCTTACTTGAACAGCGTGCAGTCGTTCGTTTTCTGAATTTGCGTGGTGTGAAAGCAATTGAAATTCATCGACAGTTGAAGGAGACATGTGGTGATGGAGTTATGGATGTGTCGAAAGTGTGTTCGTGGGTGCGACAGTTTAATGAAGGCAGAACATCATGTGACAACAAACCGAAACAACTTTGGGCTCGCACAAGCCGGTCTGACGACATGATCGAGAAAGTGGAGAGAATTGTTTTGGGGGATCGCCGAATGACTGTTGGACAGATCGCCTCCAGAGTTGGCATTTCTGTGGGTTCTGTGCACACAATCCTGCATGACGACCTGAAAATGCGAAAAGTGTCATCCAGGTTGGTGCCACGAATGCTGACGGACGACCACATGGCTGCCCGTGTGGCATGTTGCCGTGCAATGTTGACGTGCAACGACAGCATGAATGGGACTTTCTTTTCGTCGGTTATGACAATGGATGAGACGTGGATGCCATTTTTCAATCCAGAAACAAAGCGCCAGTCAGCTCAATGGAAGCACACAGATTCACCGCGACCAAAAAAATTTCGGGTAACCGCCAGTGCTGAAAAACTGATGATGTCCATGTTCTGGGACAGCGAGAGCGTAATCCTTACCCATTGCGTTCCAAAGGACACTACGGTAACGGGTGCATCCTACGAAAATGTTTTGAAGAACAAATTCCTTCCTGCACTGCAACAAAAACGTCTGGGAAGGGCTGCGCGTGTGCTGTTTCACCAAGACAACGCACCCGCACATCGAGCTAACGTTACGCAACAGTTTCTTCGTGATAACAACTTTGAAGTGATTCCTCATACTCCCTACTCACCTGATCTGGCTCCTAGTGACTTTTGGCTTTTTCAACAATGAAAGACACTCTCCGTGGCCGCACATTCGCCAGTCGTGCTGCTATTGCCTCCGCGATTTTCCAGTGGTCAAAACAGACTCCTAAAGAAGCCTTCGCCGCTGCCATGGAATCATGGCGTCAGCGTTGTGAAAAATGTGTACGTCTGCAGGGCGATTACGTCGAGAAGTAACGCCAGTTTCATCGATTTCGGGTGAGTAGTTAATTAGAAAAAAATCGGAGGCCTTAGAACTTGAATGCACATCGTAGACCTGATTTCCTCCATGGTATGATTCCCGCCATTTCGGTGTTGTGCCGCGAGCCGTTCAGTCGTCTGATGTCCATCGTCATGGGTAAGAGGGCCGTGCAGGAGGGCCCCGTCTACGACGTTAGGCGCTGCACACATCTTTCAGCTTTTTCACCATGCACCATCTCTCATCCTTCGGCCTGGACTTCTCTACGCAACAGTGATGATCTCAGTAAGTCGTCATAAATACTAAAATAGGTGTTATGATTGAACTCGCATTGCTCGTTGAGGATTAAATCCGGATCTTTCTTTTTGTGGGTGTATATTTCAACTTCTTCCAAAATGTTAAGAACCCGTCCCTTATGGTAATTTTACTGTGTATTTTAATTTTGACAAGTACAGATTTTAACTTTGACATCTACAGATTTTAATTAAGTATTTTTAGAAATAATAGTTAATTACAAAAATCTACTTAATACAGTATGTGCATATGTAATGTAACAAATGTACCAGACGCCACCTGTCGGTTATAGTTTTATAATTAATATAAATGACGTGCATTCTGAAAACCAAGTTTATGTGACGCAGCATGTGAAGGTTGCTGTGTGTGGTCGGGTTACTCCTGTAACCGAAATTGCAGGTACGTTCTGGTGCATTTGATGTTGACCGGATGGGATGAAAAAAGTTTTGCATTTGTGAAATAGTAAATTAGTATCATTATCGTTTCTGATCTGAAAATGGTCCTAGAGGAGCCGAAGCCGGTCATGTGAATAAATATTTTTGCAATCAAGACGGATTATAAGTAACATTACACACACACATGCCCTAGGGAGGACTCGAACCTCCGGCGGGAGGAACCGCGCAATCCGCGACATGGCGCCTCAAACCGCTTGGCCACTCCGCGCAGCACAAGAGGCTAAAAATGTACATAAAATTCCATAGGAATAACGTCGAGTCCTGGCGATTTTTGCACTGGTGAACCACCAATAAGGCGACATATATTTTCTCGAGTAAAATCACTTACAAATTCATCATCTAATGCAGAAAGAACCACGTAGTCCAGGAGAGGACTAAATACATCACGAAAAATCGTATCAGTAACACGGAAGTCTTAAAGGTCGGTAGAGTAATTATAGATCGCTCTGGCAAAATCACTCTGGGACGTCAGTACGTGTCCACCGGTGTGAGTCGGATGCCCGATACATGCTCTTTCTCGGCGCGCTCGCGACCGGATAAGACGATATAATGAGGTCAGTTCATCCTGCAGGAATGAACGGGGTTTTGATCGCACCCTGAGTCCCTCCATTTACTTTATCTTTAATAGAAGAAGCTTCGCCTTAACGTCCATGGTCCATAAGGGAGCTTGTCTGGCACCTTCATTAAGTTGTGGTAAAAAGGAATAACAAAATTCCTGTGGACTTCGGGGATACTTCATCCTCTCAGTGCTGTAACGTTTTTGTGCGTGCGCTGACCAGCATTCCATAATAGAAGGATAGCGGTCCTGGGAACGCAATCTACTAGTCCAAGTATCTCGAACGATAATCTGAAGGGAAGGGTCCTGTACGAAAAAAATGGTTGAAATGGCTCTATGGGACTTAACTTCTGAGGTCATCAGTCCCCTAGAACTTAGAACTACTTAAACCTAACTAACCTAAGGACATCACATATATCCATGCCCGAGGCAGGATTCGAACCTGCGACCGTGGCGGTCGCACGGTTCCAGACTGTGGCGCCTAGAACCGCTCGGCCACTCCGGGCGACTCCTGTACGAGAGATTTGTTCAACATCCAAGGGAGGTGATACAGTTTTACTGGTTATGGCTTATGATTTAAGGTTATTGCTGCGGCACAGTGATCAGTCAAACGAATGGGTATCACGTCTATCGCTAATCGTTGCCCACATAAAAAAGCGGAAAGATAAAAAGGGCCGAGTCTGCTACTGGAAGTAACTGTAAAATGCTTATACCTGATGAAAGTGTGATAGTGATGGATTCATGCACTGTGTATTTGCGAAGAGCGCACCAAGATGTTTAGTTCCTTACTGAAATTAAAACTGGGGGTCTGATGCACAGAACGCAAAATACAATTAAAATCTCCGCCTAGAAGACATTTCTGCCGAGTTTTACGAAACAAATAAGTTATATCCCTTTTATGGAAACGCGCTCGATCCGTGAAATGGCCAGATCCTTAAAAAGAATTAAAATTAGGTCACAAAAATTGCAGGCTATCCCTCGGCCATTATCAACAACTTCGAAGTTAGTCAGTAGTATTCTATTTCTCCAATTTAAGGCAGTACCACTAGATAGTGGTAAAGAAACTAGAAAAGCCGGGAATAGAAAATTGATCAGATAACACTTCTTACGAAAGTATCGCATCTGCACTTGAATCATAAATAAAGTTCCGCCGCACCGTAAGTCTAAGATCGGAACTAATTCTGTATACATTCAAGGTAGGGAAGGTAATGGGCCTGCATCCAGTTACTACCAAAACAGTTCATATGATTACTCACAAGTGACGTTTAAGATTGTGTATCTTTCCATGGCACAGTCAACAGGTGAGTCTGAATGTAAACTGGTGGATCCCTCTCGTCCACCCTCTTTACGCTTTTTCTTTGTTAGCTACGCCGCACGCTCAGGCTGAAAACGCCGTCTATTGCAGCTTTGCGGGAAGACGACAGCTGCTTGCGGCAACGTGAGTGGGAGGGGGAGGGAGGGGGGTGTCGGGAGGAAGGGAAGGGGTCCTGCGGAAATTCAGTATCAGGCTAGACGGTAGTCTGAGGTTCTCTTGAGTACTCTGGAGAAATCTAGGCAGTCGATACGCAGCAAGGGAAGTCAGGCCACGTTCAGAGTAAAGACACTTCGACTGTCAAAATTTTATCAGTAAACTGTCGAAGTATTCGTAACAAAGTTTCCGAATTTACTGCACTCCAGGAAAGTTCCCGCGTTCAAATTATTCTTGGGACCGAGAGCTGGCTGAATCCCGAAGTGGAAAGCTCTGACACATTTAGTGAGTCGTCGAACGTATATCGGAAAGACAGGTCCATACCAGAGGGAATGTTCATTGCAGTTGACAAAAATATTGCGTCTATTGAGGTCGGAGTGGAGTGAAACGGTAAAGTTATCTGGTCGCGTATGACAGGTGCAGGTGAAACCAAGTTAATTACTGGATGTTTTTACCGGCCACCCGATTCTGCTGTGATAGTTCTAGACTCATACAAAGAAAGTCTGCAGTCAATAGCACATACGCGTAAATACCCAGATCATGCAGTACTACGTAGCTGGAGGCAACTTTAATCTACTGAGTATAGCCTGGGATGCCTATGGATTCATTGCGAGGGATACAGACAGACAGTCATGCGAAATACTTTTGAACACGTTTTCTGAAAACTGTCGTGAGCAGCCAACTAGTCAACCTGCGCGCAGTGGAAATATGTTAGGCTTTATAGATACAAATAGGCCGGATCTTATCGACAATGTCATTACAGAAACGGGGAATAGCGATCATGTTGTTATAGCTACTATGGTTATGAAAGTCAATAACTCAATAAATCAGTCAAGAAGTCTAGGAGAGTGTTTCTGTTAGATTGAGCAGATAGGTAGTTGCTAGCGTATCACTTAGACAGTGAATCGTCATCACTTCGCTCCCGTAAAATGGATCTAGATGAATTATGGGCAAATTTTGAGGACATTTAAATCGTGGTCTGGAGATTTACGTGCCGAGTAAGTGGACAAAGGAGGGAAAAGACAACCATGGTTTTATAACAAAATTCGGAAGGTTCTGAGAAAGCAGAGGCTGTTGCACTCTCGGTTCAAAAGAGAACGCACAAAGGGTGACAAGCAAAGCTCAGTGGAGAGTCGTAAGTCTGTGAACAGATATATGCGCGAAGCAAACAATAACTACCAGTATTATACCTTAGCAAATGATCTGGCAGAGAGCCAGAGAAAATTCTGGTCCTAGGTAAACTCGTTCAGCGGGTCGAAGGCTTCCATTCAGTCCCTTGTTGACCAGTATGAAGTGGTAGTTGAAGGTAGCAAAACGAAAGGCGAAATTTTAGATTTAGCTTTCAAGAAACCGTCACGCACGAGAATCGTACAAACATACCTGGCGTAGAGAAAAACGGAATGATTTGAAATCAAATAAGTTAACAGGTCCAGATGGAATCCAAATTCAGTTTTACACAAAGAGTACTCTAAGGCATTGCCCCTTACCTAGCTTACACTTGTGGCGAATCTCTCATCCAGCACAGTCCCAAGCGACCTGAAAAAAGCGCAGGTGACTCCTACATATAAGAACGGTAAAACAACGGACCCCGGATGAAGGACAGCAGGCAGATTCCATGCTTCTAGATTTCCGGAAAGCATTTGACACGGTGCCCAATTGCAGGTCGTTGACGAAGGTACGAGCGTATGGAACAATTTCACAGATGTGTGAGTGGCTCGAATAGTTCTTAAGTAATAAAACCCATTATGTTGTCCTCGATGGCGAGTGTTCACCAGAGACAAGAGCATCGTCAGGTGTGCCCGAGGGAAGTGTGATAGGACCCCAGTTTTTCTCTATGTGCGTAAATAATTTGGCGGGCAGGGTGGGCAACAATCTGCGGTTGTTTGCTGACGATGCTGTGACGTACGTTAACGTGGCGAAGTTGAGTAACTGTAGTAAGACACAAGATATCTTAGAAAAAGTTTCTAATTGGTAGCTCTAAATATTGAAAAATGTAAGCTAATGTGGATGAGTAGGAAAAACAAATCCGTAATGTTCGGATATAGAATTAATAGTGTGCTGCGAGACACTGTCACATCGTTTAAATTTTTGAGCGCAATGTTGCAAAGTGATATGAAATGGAACGAGCATGCGAGGGCCGTGATAGGGAAGGCGAATGGTCAGCTTCAGTTTATTGAGAGAATTTTAGTAGAGTATGGTTCATCTGCATAGGAGACCGCATGTAGGATGCTGGTGCAACCTATTCTTGAATACTATTCGAGTGTTTGGGATCCATACCAGATCTGATTGAATGAGAACACTGAAGAAATCCTGATTTAGGTTTTCCGTGATTTCCCTAAATCACTCCAGGCAAATGCCGAGATGGTTCCTCTGAAAGGGCACGGCCGACTTCCTTCCCAATCCTTCCCTAATCCTATGAGACCGATGACCACGCTGTCTGGTCTCCTTCCCCAAACCAACCAACAACCGACTGAAGAAATGCGGGGGCGGGCTGCAAGATATGTTACCGGTAGGTTCGAAAAACACGTAAGTGTTATGGAGATGTTTGAGAACTTAAATGGGAAGCCCTGGCGGGAAGACCACGTCCTTTTTGAGAAACATTATTGAGAAAATTTAGAGAACCGGCATTTGAAGCGGAGTGCCGAATGATTCTACTGATGGCTGCGTACATTGTTAGTAAGGATCACGAAGGTAAGATACGAGAAAGTAGGGCTTATATGGATGCATATAGACAGCCGTTTTTCCCTCGCTGTACTTGCGAGTGGAACAAGAAAGGAACTGACTGTTCGTGGTACAGGGTACCCTCCGCATTGCACCGTACAATGGCTTACGGAGTATCCATATAGATGTAAAGGACACACCACACTCTTCCCCAGGTGGGCGGTGGGATTCCTGAGAATCAGTCATTACGAAAACTGATGGTATGTCGTTCACCGTCATCAGGTACTTCACTGACACACTTGTGCCTATCTGAGTCCGATCAACAGTGGCCAGTGCTTTACCCATCCGGGGAAGCAGAAGAAGGGTGGGAGTGTTTCACAGACTCAGAGGTATCCGGCAAGTCCGTCGATATAGTATGGAGCTCCGGAACAGGTCAGTCCTCATACGAAACCCGAAGAGGCGGTCTCGGTCTCGCGAGATACATCGGAAGGGTTATTGTACTCTTTCGAATGTTGAACAGCAGCTGACATGTTATCATCCGGTTTGAACTTTGTGAGGGGAGAGGCCTCTTCCAACGGAATATTTTCAGTAGATCAGAGAAGAGGAGAGGAATCGTCTGACTTCTCACTATCTAAGCCGTGTTTTGATGTAGAAGTGGCAATGACGCGGAAGGTACAGTGGCAAAGCCTCTAAGTGAAGTTAACGCGTAACTTTATTAGGACCATCAAGCAATGGCTCGGATGCCCCTCAGCAATTTGGTTAGGCACAATGGCTGTCTCTTGGGGCACGAGATCGTCTAAAGTTGGCTTTTTAGGACCTTCATAAATAGATTTTAAGGCCGTGACACGACGCGGCCCATTTGTGCGGAGATGTCCACTCTCATTGCATATAAAATTGGTCCCTACTTGTCCTGTGTTAATTATATGCACCCGATATCCACAGTCCTGCAAATTAGAGGAGATACTACATATCACCATCAAATCCACGCATGGCACACCACTATAAACTTGTAAACGATGCTGAGCGTACCAGTGTTACTTAAGTACACCACTGGCCATTAAAATTGCTACACCAAGAAGAAATGCAGATGATAAACGTGTATTCATTGGACATATATATTATACTAGAACTGACATGTGATTACATTTTCACGCAAATTGGGTGCATAGATCCTGAGAAATCAGTACCCAGAACAACCACCTCTGGCCGTAATAACGGCCTTGATACACCTGGGCATTGAGTCAAACAGAGCTTCGATGGCGTGTACAGGCACAGCTGCCCATGCAGCTTCAACACGATACCACAGTTCATCAAGAGTAGTTTCTGGCGTATTGTGACGAGCCAGTTGCTCGACCACCATTGACCAGACGTTTTCAATTGGTGAGAGATCTGGAGAATGTGCTGGCCAGAGCAGCAGTAGAACATTTTCTGTATCCAGAAAGGCCTGTACAAGACCTGCAACAGGCGGTCGTGCATTAACCTGCTGAAATTCAGGATTTCGCAGGGATCGAATGAAGGGTAGAGCCACAGGTCGTAACACATCTGAAATGTAACGTCCACTGTTCAAAGTGCCGTCAATGCGATCAAGAGGTGACAGAGACGTGTAAGCAATGGCACCCCATAACATCACGCCGGGTGATACGCCAGTATAGCGATGACGAATACACGCTTCCAATGTGCGTTCACCGCGATGTCGCCAAACGCGGATGCGACCACCATAATGCTGTAAACAGAACCTGGATTCATCCGCAAAAATGACGTTTTGCCATTCGTGCACCCAGGTTCGTCTTTAAGTACACCATCGCAGACGCTCCTGTCTGTGATGCAGCGTCAAGGGTAACCGCAGCCATGGTCTCCGAGCTGATAGTCCATGCTGCTGCAAACGTCGTCGAACTGTTCGTGCAGATGGTTGTTGTCTTGCAAACGTCCCCATCTGTTGATTCAGGGATCTAGACGTGGCTGCACTATCTGTTACAGCCATTCGGATAAGAGGCCTGTCATCTCGACTGCTAGTGATACGAGGCCGTTGGGATCCAGCACGGCGTTCCGTATTTCCCTCCTGAATCCACCGATCCCATATTCTGCTAACAGTCATTGGATATCGACCAACGCGACCAGCAATGTCGCGATACGAGAACCGCAATCACGATAGGCTACAATCCGACCTTTATGAAAGTCGGGAACGTGATGGTACGCATTTCTCCTCCTTAGACGAGGCATCACAACAACGTTTCACCAGGCAACGCCCGTCAACTGCAGTTTGTGTATGAGAAATCGGTTGGAAACTTTCCTCATGTCAGCACGTTGTAGATGTCGCCACCGGCGCCATCCTTGTGTGAATGCACTGAAAAGCTAATCATTTGCATATCACAGCCTATTCTTCCTGTCGGTTAAATTTCGCGTCTAAATGGTTCAAATGGCTCTGAGCACTATGGGACTCAACTGCTGAGGTCATTAGTCCCCTAGAACTTAGAACTAGTTAAACCTAACTAACCTAAGGACATCACAAACATCCATGCCCGAGGCAGGATTCGAACCTGCGACTGTAGCGGTCTTGCGGTTCCAGACTGCAGCGCCTTTAACCGCACGGCCACTTCGGCCGGCAAATTTCGCGTCTGTAGCGCATCATCTTTGTGGTGTAGCAATTTTAATGGCCAGTGGTGTATATTCCGTATGCCCCCAAACGGAACCAGGGCGGTCTTGAGGAAACTTTTATCGACTTCAGATAGAAAGTTAAACACCCAGACATTCGTATATTCCACTTTCGCTTCCGCCAGTGTAACCATACTACTAGAACCATCGCGATGAGTAAACGTGCTTGTTGTCCATGTCGCAAAAAGAGCCTGTCAATTTGTATTGGTTCTAAAAGCTCGACATAAAACACATATGATTCAGAATCGAAGTAAATCGTATGAATCTGTTCCGAAGTTAAAAGTGATGGTACCTGTACGTGGAATGTTCCTGGGAGCCATGAACGACATCACAGAGCAATGCAACCCCACATCAAAACTGAGTCATAAAAACTAGATATTTATAGACAAACAGTGGTGCGACACAGATAAGGACTCACACGAAAATGAAGGGTAACAAGGAAGCTCTGGCAGCGCTATAATAGAGGCGGAAGCAGGCAGAACTTAAGTCGCCCGACGCGCAAGTGGATATAAATCACTGTGCTAATGGGACAGCTCCGGCACAGCGCATAATTCGTGCCATGTCTTCTTGGCCATGCTGCACGCAGTTACAGCATTGCCAGAGCCTCGTTTTATAAATTACATTTCTATTACACAAATTGGCGGGGCTAGGTCTTCCTACATACACTTTTGTCTTGAGAAGACAAGCACCCTTGTTAGAAGATTATATAGTCTCTCTACACAATCGAAACAATTTAATTGCAGAATGTAAAAATATTATCAAATGTGGACAATACACTCACGCAACCTGCCCACCAGATGGGAACTCGCTATAAACCAAAGACACAACAGTCAAATGGAATAAGAATGTCATTGGACACCGCAGCATCACTGCCGCACGGCATCCATACAACAACCATAAGTTAAAATAGGTGTTATAAAATTGAAGGGGTCGGAGAGATATAGTCATAAGCCACACTTTTGTCGAAATTGAGATATTCACGATACGACATTCTTAACGATGTCTTCCTCATCTTGGTTTGAAGAAGTCCCCTCTTTCTCCAATATGAGGCAGGTGAAGACGTAGTGTAATACCATACTCCGCCACCTGGTGTCTTTTTCAGAAGATACATAGTCACAAGTCACATCAAAATGCCTGAATGCTCACGTACATCTGAAGGTGCTTCACACATTCTAGGCGAATATGGCCATGACAGTAGTGTAAATGAGGATTCTGATCCTTTTGATAGTGATGGTGATGAGTCTTGGTGTCCATCAAGCAACAGTACTAGCTCAGAAGATGCTTTTGGTAACTACACAAAAATATTTTTTTCTGGTGATCATTGTTCAGTGGCCTGTGACTTTGTTTCTCGTAACATTGCTCTCACAGTTGATCGTCGTATTTTGTGTTAATGAGAAACCTTTAGTGCCTAATTTTAATGACCACTGATTGCGATAATAATATAGTTTTCATGGCTACAAACATGTAAGAATATTTTTATTATCAATGCCATTTTAGAGGCATATAATTATTTGTGTGGCATGTGACTATATCTCATGGAAGTTCTGTGACTATTTTTCTATTCATATTACAGTTTCAAATAATTAGACCAAATGAAGTACCACCCCAGAAACCAAGCCCTTCAAGAAAAAGAAAGTGTAATTTTGATTAGTGAAAAAAATTATGGCCAAATGTGGACGCAATATGGGTCAGCAGTACGTGTCTTCTAAAACCAACAAGACTGTTCAGGCAGCATCTATGGTAAGTACCTGTAGTTGTTCAAATAATTGCCATATGAAACTACTCGAAGAAGAAGAAAATATTTTCCACTCATTGTGTGACACAGGAAACTTTAATGCCCATAATACTTACCTATTACGTTGTATGAAAATGGTACCAAAAAAGGGAAGGTTCGTTTCTCTTTTTTTGAACACGAGTGGACCATTTGTCACAAATTTACTTTACCTTGTTCTGCTTCACATTTCTTTCTTTCACAGCTATGCAAAAAAGACTACAAAGCAAATTTCATCTAGAGCTGTGACATTTTCATACAATGTGAAAGTAAATGGAATGGAAGTCATGCTTTGCCAGCAAGCTTTCCACAGGGTTCATAGCTTACAGAACCACACAAGAAGAGCGATGAATTTGCAACAGCAAATGAAGTTGGGTCGCTCAGTTCCAAAAGAAGATTTTTGTGTCTGAATTTAACATAGGTTTCAAACTGCTGAAAAGCGACACCTATTCTACATGTGATGCTTTTCTAACAGCAACGAGTAACCCAGAATTACATAAAGACAAAAACATGAGTTGCATTTAAGAAAGGCTGATAGCGTGCAAAAAATGATCGTGTTTTTAACGTCTCTGGCTAAAGAGAATGTGAAAGAGTATCACGTAACAGCAATGCACAAGTAACAAACGTTTCCCACGCCAGAACTAACAGTTGGCCCAGCATTCTATAAAACAAAAATATGCACATATAACTACGGTATCCAAAATTGTGGGTCAAATGAGCGATACGTGTTTCCGTGGGCTGAGAAGGACGAAAGAAGGAGTTCAGATGAATTCTGGAACTGTTTATTGAAATACTTGCAGATAACTAACACTCAAGCCAGAAATCTCCACATAATCACAGGTAACTGAAAAGAGCCAGGCAAAGAATTGGCCTCTTATTGCCCTGGAAAGAACTCTCGTTAGCACCAAAAGATTTCAATCTGTGCAGCATTATTTCCCCGTGGTAGGTCATGTTAGACTTCCTTGTTATCGCCGGCCGCTGTGGCCGAGCGTTTCTAGGCGCTTCAGTCCGGAACCGCGCTGCTGCTACGGTCGCAGGCTCGAATCCTGCCTCGGGCATGGATGTTTGTGAGGTCCTTAGGTTAGTTAGGTTTAAGTAGCTCTAAGTCTAGGGGACTGATGATCTCAGATGTTAAGTCCCATAGTGCTTAGAGCCATTTGAACCATTTTTGAACCTTGTGATCTTGATTTTGCTCGCATTGAAATCTACGCGAGAAACAGATGTTCAATAGCATACATGAAAGATGAATCGGCAGAAGAAGTCCAAACAATTTCGTTGTGACGAAAATGCACAGACAACACTTTAGAAGCTTCGACGATCTGAAGTCATTAGTCTCGATACCCACTATATTCAAATCTGGAGATCCGATTCGTTTTAGTGAAGCGACTCAATATAAGTTTGAGTATAAAGATCCCTTCACACTAAGTGCGAAGCACTGCTACTCAGATATAGGAAACTCCACGTCAGTGGATCTACGTAGCAAGAGGAAAGGAAGACCAGCTGAACCAGATCTATTTCAGCTGCTAATAAAATACAGAAAGCCAATTCAAATTAATCATAAAAGGACTGATGACATACCGTATCTTATGACATACATGCCTGGAGCATATCAAAACTATTTTCGCTCATGTGCTACAAATAATGTGAACGATGATGATGTAGAAGAACTTCCTTGACTCCACATTTACAATGTAAAATAATTTATTGGACTGACTTATCTGTTTTGTATGTGTGTATGTAAAAGTGCAAAAATGGTTAAAAACTACTAGTTGTTATATAATTTTCAAAATAAAACCTTAAAAACGTATTTTTTGTTCTAAATTATTGTCAGGGAGACACAGCCATAAGCCGTTTTCGTTTAGAATGACTCTCAACTTAACATTACATAACAGAAGGAAGATCGTCTGTTTCGCACAAGGTTTGCAATGTATTAAAGTATAATCAAAAGCAAAAATGAAGTGTCTCTTTGGTCTTCAACATTTTTATGCTTCCACGATACTTTAAAGTCGCAGTATCTCAAAACTAGTTGAATGTGGCTTATGACTGTCTCTCTCCGACCCCTCCAATTATAGAATACATTTGTGCTGCATTAGGAATCTCACACCACTATACCAAATGTACAACTGTTGACATTTGAAACGTTTGACTGGTAAATAAAACAAATGGTTTAGCTGGTAGATACTCTCATGTATTCCACTCGCTAATCGAGAGTCGATAAAATAGTTCCCAGAAAAACGATCAGACGACGTAAAACATTACTACGAAACAGTCTTATCTACGCTTGCGAACATGAATAGTATTTTATTAAAGATTAAGTTAAACAGTTTAATATACTATTCACAATATATATGTACAAGGTAATCAGTATTAAAACACACATAAAGAAGAAACGGAGGGAAAAAGAGGGAAGAAGAGAAAAACTCTCCAGCTTGATAAATAAAACTAAGAAGATAGATAGATCGTACGTGCTGTGTTCCCACAATCCGTTCAACAAAACAGGAACCTTCAAAAGTGTTTTGCCAAATAGCGATAATATATTAAAATATCATTAGACGCAGAGCCTCCTACTACCTTATACACTATGTGATCAAAAGAATCCGGACATCTGGCTGAAAATGACTTCAAAGTTCGTGGCGCCCTCCATCGGTTATGCTGGAATTCAAATATTGTATTGGTCCACCCTTAGCTTTGATGACAGCTTCCAGTCTCAGAGGCATACGTTCAATCAGGTGCTGGAAGGTTTCTTTGGGGATGGCAGCCCATTCTTCACGAAGTGCTGCACTGAGGAGAGGTATCGATGTAGGTAGGTGAGATCTGGCACGAAGTCAGCGTTCCAAAACATCCCAAAGGTGTTCCATAGGATTCAGGTCAGAACTCTGTGCAGGCCAGTCCATTACAGAGATGTTATTGTCGTGTAACCTCTCCGCCACAGGCCGTGCATTATGAACAGGTAGTCGATCGTGTTGAAAGATGCAATCACCATCCCCGAATTGCTCTTCAACAGTGGGAGCCGGCCGGGGTGGCCGAGCAGTTCTAGGCGCTACAGTCTGGAACCGCGTGACCGCTACGGTCGTATGTTCGAATCCTGCCTCGGGCATGTATGTGTGTGACGTCCTTAAGTTAGTTCGCTTTAAGTAGTTCTAAGTTCTAGGGGACTGATGACCCCAAAAGTTAAGTCCCGTAGTGCTCAGAGCCATTTGAACCATTTTTTTCAACAGTGGGAAGCAGGACGGTGCTTAAAATATCAATGTAAGCTTGTGCTGTGATAGTGCCACCGCCTCCGAATTTTATTGTTGGCACTATACACGCTGGCAGATGACGTTCACTGGGCATTCGCCATACCCACATCCTATCATCGGATCGTGACAATGTGTACCGTGATTCGACATTCCACACAACGTTTTTCCACTGTTCAATCGCCCAATGTTTACGCTGCTTACACCAAGCGAGGCGTCGTTTGGCATTTACTGGTGTGATGTGTGGCTTATGAGCAGCCGCTCGACCATGAAATCCAAGTTTTCTCACCTCCTGCCTAACTGTTAAAGTACTTTAAGTGGATCCTGATGCAGTTTGGAATTCCTGTACGATGGTCTGGTTAGATGTGTGCCTATTACACATTACGACCCTCTTCAACTGTCGGCGGTCGCTGTCAGTCAACAGACGCGATCGGCCTGTACGCTTTTGTGCTGTACGTGTCCCTTCAGGTTTCCACTTCACTATCACATCGGAAACAGTGGACCTATGGATGTTTAGGAGTGTGGAAATCTCGCGTACATACATATGACACAAGGGACACACAATCACCTGACCGTATTCGAAGTCCGTGAGTTCTGCGGAGCGCCCCATTCTGCTCTCTCACGATGTCTAATGACTACTGAGGTCGCTGATATAGAGTACCTGGCAGTAGGTGTGCAGCACAAGCGTATGTTTTTGGAGGTGTCCGGATACTCTTGATAACATAGTGTATACTTCGAAAACACGAAGTGTAACGAGAAAAAAATTGTATTAAAATGTTTGTCAAAGATTTTTCATAGTGAATGTTCTACTCAAGACATTCAGAAGGACTGTGCCATGTCGTTTCTTCCACTTTTATATGTCTTCAAAGCTTCCAGCTGATCAAGAGTGCCTCCCCTTCTGCTTGTTGTTAAGAACGCGCGTTCTATTTTTCTACATTTTCTAGCTTACGTCCACTTTCAGAGAAACGCTTGCCAAACGCAGACCCATTCTGCATCCGCAAACGCTCATTAAACCTCACGTGAAACCACCTCCCATTGTGACCCACATAGTAACGGTCGGTTACGCATGATCCTGAGTACTTGTGGCTCTTTTTTATGTTATGTGTTGTTCTCAGTTATACTGTTTTGTTGGAAACCGCATCTGATGGTACATCTTCTGAAACATTTCTCGACCTGTTACGATACTTTAACATAAATTGTCACCGCGATGGCTCTAACTTCAGTAGTGTTTTTGCTATCGTTTGCTTACAGTAATGAAATTTTCCTCTGCTCTTTTCCTTTTTTATTATTGTAAGGAGGCATTACGTTTTTTTGAGTACGTCCATTAGCTATAGCTATTTGTTTCAGGGTACTCAGCTGGTCACGTGTTTCCTGAGGTGCTAAAGGTAACCGAAGTACCAGATAAATCATATATGTGAAAAAGGCTTTCTTATGTTTCGAAGGGTGGCAAGAATTGCAGTAGTTATGGCGTCAATACATGTCGCTCTCCTGTGTATTGCTGATTTATGTCTGTTGCCTACTTTCTTAATCTATGCAATTTATGGAACTCTCTCTTCCAGTTCTGTGGTAAAAAATAATTTCAGATTCATGTCCCAAATCAGTAGCGAAAATTCTTTAGCCTCAATACTGTCAACTTTTATCAGAATAAGGATATTCATTACCTTCATATGTGAAAATTTGTAAAAGAAAGTACATTCTATGTTATTTATGAAAATAGCTACCACTGTAGCTATCTAGACAATTCACCGTACCTAGCCCATCTTTCTGTCAGTATATTTTGTTGTTAAAACCAAAGAAACTCTAAGACAGAATTATTTCTGTAGTGCTGACCTTCACATGGTTCAATAAATTACAAACATTCTTGGAATTTGCTCATCTTTAATGTCATTTGGCTAGTCTGTACTATTCTTTACCCCGTAATATTCTTCGAAAGTGTGCATTTCTGTCAACTTAGTATTCAAAATCTTGTTTAGTACACATGCATGTGACGTCATATTGTTTACAGTAGGGTGTATCGGATTATTACATTTATGGACTTTTATCTGCGAACGTAATTGGGGGAGCTCACAGGTCATAATTTTACGAGCGTCTTTCTCGTATTTATTAAAGAGGAAATTGGCATCATTTGTGTTCTTACATACCTTAATTTTATTTCTTTGACGAATACGAAATGGCTAAAAATTTTGACTGCACTATCACATGTAATAGCGTGAGATGTGTACTGCAACACGTTTCTGCTCAGGTATGGATATGCTTTATTGTTTTTTTATAGTTGTTTGCGCCTTTACATTCATATAGTTATGAGTGTTTTGTAAATTAGGCTACCTCTATGTGTTTATATATTCTAAGTATGGGGATAGTTATTACGAACTGAATTTGATAACCAGACTACAAATAAAGATTGCGATCCAGAACTGGAATTATAACAAAGCAAAGAGGATGCGTTCCTTGTTCAGCTTCTTGGCTAACCACTATACGGGGGTGTTCGTACTGTTGTTCTTAATAGACGGTTGCGTAGTCTCTGGGTGGTCACAGGTGACCTCCAAGAACGAAGCGCGCAATTCTGTTGCATTGTGGTCACGGTACCCAGAATATGTAGCGACCACCAGCTGATGTTGCTAGATGTAGGCGACCACTACGAGGCGAATCTTCACCTTTTTGTGTCTCACGATCACGGCTGAATGTTCGAATGACGTCGCTGAGGTGTACCGCAGTCCGACGAACAGCGTTCTGTGGTGACAGTACTTCTTGCTAATGTGCGCAGGGTCTGTAATGACGATTCGAGTTAGTTTCACAGTTTGAACAGTGTTCTCCCTTTTGCGATCTGACACACTGCGCACCTACTGAAGTGCACTGGTTTACTTTTACAGTTACACAGATGAATGTACGAAGCAATGTTGACAGAGAGGTTTCTGATCAAAAACGTTCTAACTGTGCAGATCATGGAGTCGGTGTAAAACTTCTGAGTGGCTTAAAGACCCCAAGATTCGATTGAAAAATGAATGGTTTCATTCTAACGAAGTCAGTACATGGATGGAATGAAGAAAACTACGCTGACCCACACTAAGCTCACCTGTAGAGGCTAGAAGACGTGTGGAAGATGTGAGAAGGCCCCTAGTCACGAACCAGGGATTGTATTCCGTGAATTGCTCTCGAGATAGTGCTACGTGGAGTCGCAACGGCCAGAAGGAATGAATCTAGTATCCCTATACCTGCGCGAAGAAAATTTACGAGCCGTTACTGCCACCTACAGCTGTCTTTAACATCAGTAATTTGTAGTGCTAAAGCTAATTATAGAAGCTGAAGGTTTCACTAAGACGCAGATAAACACCGTTTGAGCTAGCCAGGCACGACCCATGACCCTCCCTAGCAGCCTAATCTTGGTACCTATCACTCTGGAAACCATTCGTTGCCTCTCCCACTAACTGCCAACTTACAGTTTTTGTAATAGTGCACGTGCTGTAAAAAGTGACGATATGATCACACTTTGTGCCCATAATGAGGTTCTAGGCAATGAGACTTTATTGCATTCGAAGCGCAATGTGTGCTGTGAGACTCTAATATCATCTACCCCTGGAGGCGTATTGGTGTCAGCCCTTTGTCAGATAATATATACGAGGGTTATTCGGAAAGTAAAGAACGATCGGTCGCGAGATGGAAACCACCGTGAAAATACGATGAACTTTTGCACAGGTGTGTTGGGCAGTGTCTCAAGTATGCCTGTCGTTCACGTTACGTCGTTCTTCTTAGTTCCGAGCACACAGAGAGTACATGAAGATACCTTGAACAATAGTGTCTCCTGACAAATACGAGGGCCTGGTGACAAAATTTCGCCTGAAGTTATGCAGCCAACAGTACATAGCTGTCGTGCCTTTTCTTCTTCAAGACAATTCTCAGCTACATTCTGCAGGGGCAATGAAGATGCTCCTGCATCGTTTTCAATTGGAAATGTTTGACTACGCACAATACAGCCCGTAATTATCTCCCTCTGGGTTTCATCTCTGCTCACATGAACCGTTGGCTATGAAGACAACATTCTGGTACAGACAACGAGCTGTAGGCCAGCGTAGAGAATTGGCGGAAAGCACTGGCGGCTGCCTTCTATGACGAGGGTATTGGGCCGGCCGAAGTGGCCGTGCGGTTAAAGGCGCTGCAGTCTGGAACCGCAAGACCGCTACGGTCGCAGGTTCGAATCCTGCCTCGGGCGTGGATGTTTGTGATGTCCTTAGGTTAGTTAGGTTTAACTAGTTCTAAGTTCTAGGGGACTAATGACCTCAGCAGTTGAGTCCCATAGTGCTCAGAGCCATTTTTTTGAGGGTATTGGAAAGTTGGTACAACGCTACGACAAATGTCTAAGTCGGATCGGCGACTATGGAGATAAGTAGCTGGAAGTTGTAGCTAACTGTTGCAAATAAAACAGTTTTGATTTTCACTGTTTTTTCCATTTCGCGACATATCGTTCCTTACTTTCCGAATAGCCCTCGTATCTTCTGCGCAAGGGAAAGGACACACACTTCAGCACTGCTACAGGGTAGTTTTCTATAAAGACCCATAGCATACTCTGTGGTGTAGTCGTTAATAAGAAAACAAGGTGGAAAAAATTTAATTTTCTTTTTAGTAAAATGTGATATGGTTGACTGTCTTTTAGCAGTAGCATAACCATTTCATTTTTCTTTAATTGAGTAGTCGTACAAATCCCAAAGTTTCGATGGTATTTCCGGAGAAATGCTGACTGTGGTTGGAGAGGAAGGCATGCTTCTTTACAGATGATATTTAATAAGGCGTGGAAAAGTGGTAAACAGCCTAGATACTGGATTACTTCTGTTCTAACTCGTCTTCACAAAAGAGGATCATGTAGGGACTACTTCAGTACAGGACTATAGCATTTTTTTTATAATAAAGACAGCCCACTGGATGCAATGGATTTTATAGTCGAACTGACCATGGTTTCGACTTCTAAACTGAGGGAGTCTTCATCAGAATTTATATTACATACGTAAGAAGTTGAGCATAACAGCTCTAGTCATACAATTTTAACGCCAAAAAGGCTAAGTCACATAATAAAACATCCTACGTAAAAGTTTTACTGTCATTCCTAGCTAAAAATTAAAGATTGCCATTAGAAATGACAGTAAAACTTTTACGTAGGATGTTTTATTAAATTAAAGATTGCCATTAGAAATGACAGTAAAACTTTTACGTAGGATGTTTTATTATATGGTGTGGCCTTTTTGGCGTTAAAATTGTATGACGAGAGCTGTTATGCTCAACTTCTTACGTATGTAATATAAACTCTGATGAAGACTCCCTTAGTTTAGGAGTCGAAACCATGGTCAATTCGACTATAAAATCCATTGCAACCAGTATGCTGTGTTTACCATAAAAATATTTTCACGGTTTCTGCACACAGCTATGTTTAAAGTTGTACTATAGCATTAATATCCAATACCAGCAAAGTCCTCCTACTCATAATGCATCAAGGCCTAAAGGCATTCACCGAGCGAGGTGGCGCAGTGGTTAGACACTGGACTCGCATTCGGGAGGACGACGGTTCAATCCCGCGCCCGGCCATCCTGATTTAGGTTTTCCGTGATTTCCCTAAATCGTTCCAGGCAAATGCCGGGATGGTTCCTTTGAAAGGGCACGGCCGACTTCCTTCCCCGTCCTTCCCTAATCCAATGAGACCGATGACCTCACTGTCTGGTCTCCTTCCCCAAACAACCCAACCCAACCCTAAAGGAATTCCTGGAATCCCAGGTTTCTGCAGACGAACTAGGTTTTGTGACAGCTGAAGGTACACGGGAAACAATCTTGAATTTGAGGCGGATAACTGAAAATTATCATGAATTCAGTGTCCCTGCCCTCATTTGTTTCCTAGATTATATGAGGGGTTTTTGATTTATCAAGTGGAACGGGTTGTGGCATATGAGTGTGGGGTTCCAAAACACTTAGTACCATTACTAAAAGATCTCTACAACAGTCATACTGCAACCATAAAGATGGATGTTAAATACTCGAAGTTTTCCGATGTGCCAGATGGAGTGGGACAAGGTTATACACTGTCACCTCAGCTCTATAACATCTATGCAGAGTAAGTCATCAGGAGACCCTTGGATGGCTTGGATGGTGGAATTTCGATTGGCGGCAAGAAATTCAACAATATACGCTTGGAAATGATATTATGCTCATTGCAGGAACTGAGGAGGAACTTAGTGATCTATCTCGAGAGTGAAAACTAATAGTTTAATTTTTGGTCTAGAGATAAACATGGAAAAACCAAATTAATGGTTATTAATCGTCAGGTTTTAGATCAAATTCAACTTCCAGGATGCACAGAGAATCTGTAGGAGTGAATGATTATGTATATTTGGGTTCTCTGGTCAGTGACACAGGAAAGAGTGAAAAAGAAATAAAGCGAAGAATCGTCCCTGGCCGAGCCATAATGGTTGAATTCACTAAGAAGTAGCAGAATCGGGCTACATCCAGTACGATGAAGAGGCGCTTGGTGAAATAATTGGCGTTTCCTATGTTCCTCTACGACTGCGAGACCTGGACTGTGACAGCTAGTGACAAGAGCCGAACTGAGGCTTTTGAGATGTGGTGTTGACGGAAGACATTACGTGTACATTGGACAGAAAGAAGGAGCAGAATTTTATCTTTCTATGTCAATCCAGTTTCTTGGGCTCACTTTGAGAAGATAAGGGGATAATTTAGAAAAGATTGTCTTCCAAGGCAAAATCGAAGACAGAAGACCACGAGGGAGAGCAGGAAGTAGAGGGCTAGATCAAGAGAAGAAGATTACCAGTCTAGCTCTTAATATTATATCAGAAGGAGCTGAAGATCACTGGCGATGTATACGTGTAGTCGAAGATTTAGTTACTCAGGAAATGAATAAAGAAATGAGGTCACGACACTCAACAGTGAGTGATAACGTACACAATCATAATGGTTTTATATAATTTTTCTTGCGTTTATCGGTTGCATATTAATCTTGCATTAAATACAGGAATTTTATCTCATGCTCGGTGCAAGCCAGAACGTTACTCTCTGAAACCTGGAGGGCTACTTCCTGACAACCGGAGAGACGTCGATCCCGATGAACAGAGAAAGTCAACCAGGTAACATACATCTAAAGAAGACAACGCATGTGAAAATTTAATTACATATATTTGAATGTGCAGTTTATAGTATTATCAAGCGTGCAGACCCGTCAAAACTATACCTCTTTTACAGTGTGCTACGCAAAATACGTGGTAATAATGATAAAAATAATAGTAATGGCATTATAAGCTATGAATGTACCATTATCGACACCCTTGCTGAAGATCGATGTTAAGGGGAGACGGTGGCAGAAATAATGACAAATTTACAAATTATTTTTATTTGCTTATTTGATAGTAAATATAATTGAGATTATTATCCCAAATTTTTTCCTTGAAATTAGAACTACAAATGGCATAAAAAAAATTAAAATCCTAAGCAGTGTAATGCACCAAGCCCGCTTTTCAATGTACCAAACGGAGGAAAATTTTTATTTCAGAATTTGGCCTGTGAACCTAGAAAATATAGCTTTAGAAGGCTGTGATTTTTTGTATACATAAAGCAGTGTCGTAAAGATAGCTGTAGAGCCATTTTCTGCTTCAATCAATGCGGTATAGAAGGCTGTGGAGTGTTGTAAACAAGTTTTGTGCTGTTCAGTGTAATTCGAGTGAAGCTTGATTTATTGTGCCATTCTTTGTGCAAGGTTGAACCTGTTGATTCCTTTTTACAATGCCTAGACCTGGTAAAGTATTTAAAAAATTTAGTAAGTCCCACATTTTCAATATAAAGCGAAAAACTGACATTGAGGTTAGGGTCGTGCCTGCAGATGCAAACATTAGCTTGTCTCCAAGTGCATCTAAAATAAAACTTGGGACAGGGATTGTGTCAGAAGAAACAAATCATGCCAGAAATGCAGGTTTCAGAATTGTGGATCTGGAAATGGTGGCAGAAGCACTTAGAAAAGCCTGCAAGTGCTCTGTTTGTGGAGGAAATGTGGATTTGGTTGATGATGGAAAGATAGAAGGTTTGGTTTGCACATTGCACATTTTGTGTCAAAACTGTGGTGGTGACAGACCATTCAAGACATCAAAGGTCAGTAATAGAATCTATGAGGCCAATATGAGATTTGGCTATGGACTAAGATGTATAGGGATTGGAAGAGATGGTGGAAACCTTTTATGTGATATTATGAACATGCCTGGTCCTCCCCTAACATTTTCTGCTATGAATACTGCTCTCGTCAATGCAGTTGCAGAAGTAAGTGAAGAGAGCATGAAAATGGCAGTCCTGGGGGCAGTTCAAGAAAATTGTGACGCAACTAATAGCAATGACATAGCAGTTTCCTGTGAGAGTTTGTGGATGAAGATGGGGTATACTTCACTGCATGGAGTTTCAACAATCATTAGTGTCGACAGTGGAAAAGTATTAGACTTAGAGGTGATGTATAAATATTGTTCTGCATGTTCCTTGCACAAGAAATATATTGATGCAGGTAAAGAAACAGAATGGTAAGAAGCCCATAAAGCTGTTTGTAGCAGAAATTATGCAGGCTCCAGTGGTGGGATGGAAGCTGCAGGTATGAAATTCATTTTCCATAGATCTTTGCAAAAGTATGGAGTAAGATACGTACAGTATTTAGGAGATGGAGACTCTAGTGCTTTCAAGAATGTAGTTGAAAGTCAGCGCTATGGAAAAGATTGCACTATTGAGAAACTGGAGTGCTTAGGCCATATTCAGAAGAGGATGGGTGGACGACTCCAAAGACTTGTTGCAGACAATAAAGGCAAGCTACTAGAGGATGGGAAGCCACTGGGAGGTAAAAACAGACTAACAAAGAAGAGAATTGACAGCCTACAAGTCTATTATGGTGCTGCAATTAGAAGTAACCTCGCAAGCTAAGACAGTATGAGGAAATCAGTATGGGCCATTTGATTTCATTACTTTTCGACAGACACTACACCTCAGCATGGCCTCTGTTCTAATGAATAGTGCAAATTTTTGAAAAGTAAGGAAAGTGGGGAAGCTTATACCCATAAAAATAATCTTCTTTATGAGGTTTCAGTGGCCATTAAACCAACTTTTAGAGCACTGGCTTCACCGGAACTGCTAGAAAAATGTCTGCATGGGAAAACACAGAACCCAAATGAAAGTTTCAATGCTCTTATTTGGAAAATATGTCCACAGACTGTGTTTGTTTCCAATTTGGGGGTGAAGATTTCTGCTTTGGAAGCTGCAGCAGTGTTTAATGATGGGAATGTGGCAAGACTTCACATCCTCAGCAAGTTGGGCTTTACACCTGGAGTCTTCACTGAGCAGATATTGCAGATCATCGATAAGCAAAGAATCGCGAAGGCAGAGACTTCAGTCCAGAACATACAAAAAATTGCTAGGCAAAGGAGCAGAGAAGCTAAAAGAGCTGCAGAGGATGATGATCAAGAAATGGAATATGGATATGGGTAGTTTTAGCTAAGGTATGATAGATTTTTTTTTTTTTTACATTTCATCCAAACTTTAAAATGATTTTTCTGCAACTTAAGGTTTTCTGCTTTCAGGAACACATATATCAGAAACTACTCGAAGGATTGCAATGAAATTTGGCACACCTATTCTTTTACTTTGAAGCAATATTTAAGTGTAACAAAATTTTAATCGAGATATTATACACAGTTTTTTGGTTGATAATATATAGAAAAGTTTGCTTGTAAAAAATGTTCGACTCCAAAATATCACAGAAAATAATAGCTTTAATTTACCAAAAAGTTACTGCAATTAATTGTACACCTATTAGTGTAATTATTTTACCATTAAAAAAATTTGCCAAAAAGTGTACCTTAAAATAGTAATGCAATAAAAAATTCAAAATTATCTCACTGCATTCGATTGTTATTAAAAATTCTGAATTTAAAAAAAATCATATTAGATCTCTATACATAAGTGTGCAAAATTTAAATGAGACTGAACAAAGAATGGCAAAGATATGTATTTACAAAAATGTCAATACAAGACTGCCACTGTCTCCCCTTAACAGCTTATTTTCGGCGGCTGCGGTATCGCTGATGTTGTAGAAGGCTGTAGATGCTAAGTACTGTGCCAATAATAAGCGAATCTCAGGTAGACACCACGCGCTTTCGAGACTTTGGGAGTCAGTCAGTCGGTGGTTTCTGGACAAGGGCGGCATTCGGGCTGCATCACAGAACCGTGCTCAAGGGATTACTCTTGAAGAATAAATAGTCTGAAAGTGATAACAAAAGTTATTTTAGTCGTTATAGAAATCGAAACAAATGAAACATTCTAAACACGAAGAAGATGAAATAACCTGACTTACGTGGCTGAGTAAGGTGAATGATGTTGGACTGAGAGAAACTATCAGGGCCCAAAAACTTGCTCTACGTTAAGTAAAATTGTCTTACAGCTGAGCGACTTTTATCACTCTAAAACATTCGTTAAATATAGTTTCCCCTAACCGAGGGAGGTGGGGCAGTGGTTACCACACTGGACTCATATTTTGGAGGACGACGATTCAAATCCCGATCCAGCCATCTAGATTTAGGTTTCCCGTGATTTGTCTCAACATCTTAAAGCAAATGCCGTGATGGTTATTTTAAAAAGATGCGGCAGGTTTCCTTTCCCATCCTTTCCTAATCAGAGCTTGTGTTCCTTCTCTAATGACCTCGCTGTCGAACGTACGTTATATTCTGATCTTCCTTCCTTCTTCCTTTTTACTTCCGTACACGTATAGAACGCATTTCGCAGGGTGCTTTAGACACGGTTCATTTCAGCAGCCACTTGCATATCTGATGTAAATAACCCCTTTTACCCACAAACTTACGTGAAGATTATTATTATTTAAAAAAAATGAAAATGAGGTGGGTTACAGAGTACAATTTATAGAAAAGCTGACTTGCTGATGGACATGAAAAGCCGACAGGCGATGCTCTATATTGGCAGGATGATCTCCCAAGGGGCCAGGTTGTCAGAGCAATGAGTACTCGACCCTCCGACAAAGAAGACGATTTGCTAATGGGTCGGTAGTGTCTCTCGCGTCGCGTCTGAGTGCCTAGTCGCTCAGGGGCTTAGAAACGAGCTACATTTTACGTTGCTTTTTACTTATTCTTGATAGAAGTAACGCGAGACACAGTACTCAAACCTCAGACAAAGAACTCGATTTGCTAATGGCATTCGATCGTGTCTCTAGCGTAAAGTTTGACTGTCTAGTCCCTCAGCGGATTAGAAAAGAGCTACATATTGAGTTGCTTTCTATTTATTCTTTATTCACAGAAGTAATGCGATACAAACAAAAACACAAGTCAACCATGAAGATGTGACTGGTGACTGAGATGAAAGCAACTATTTCTTGTGTAGTTTGAGCTGTAAAGCGCGAACATAACATTTAAAATTTTTTCGTTAGCTGATATTTCCGAGATACAGTACGTAATTGTGTTTTATAATATGTAAGCTTGAAACATTTCAATACTTTCGTAATACTTAGTCCATTAAATATAACTTGCTTGATTCCGTTATCTCAAGATTGCTGCTAGTGAAATCAAAAATTACCTTTTGTTGTTTATTCGTGGGGAGAGACAGCTAAAGAAGCCATAGCGTCAAACAAATGCGTAAGCCATCCTGACGAATTCTGCTACATCTGTGGAAGTGTAATATTTGCCAGACCCAAATGCCACATTACTTCACTGTTGAGGAATACCTACCCCCATTAGTTTGGTGTGAAGTAAGGTGATCAAGACAAACCACGGGCATGTCATATGTGCTTCACCCCTATTTTGCAAATTTATTAGCGGCGATCAAAAAGTTCCCGTTCGAACCTCGCACTTAATATACCCTTATGGGAGTCGCGGTGGCTTACATAGGGGGCCTACGATGCAGCAATGACCTTCAACGAAGACTTTTTGCCGGCCTCTTATAATTTATGGACCAATAAAACTGGACGGTCAGTGTCCTTTCACATCCCTTTAATTTGGAGGAAGCCTACTAGTCATGTATACAGGGTGAGTCACCTAACGTTACTGCTGGATATATTTCGTAAACCACATCAAATACTGACGAACCGATTCCACAGACCGAACGTGAGGAGAGGGACTAGTGTAATTGTTTAATACAAATCATACCAAAATGCACGTAAGTATGATCTTTAACACAAACCTACGTTTTTTTTAATGGAACCACGTTAGTTTTGTGAGCACATCTGAACATATAAACAAATACGTAATCAGTGCCGTTTGTTGCATTGTAAAATGTTAATTACATCCGGAGATATTGTAACCTAAAGTTGACGCTTGAAACCTCCGACGTTCAGTTGCGTGTTGTAACAATCACGGGATACGGTCGGCGAGTAGCATCTGCAGGGACATGTTTACGATGACGACCGTGTTTACGAGTGTGGCTGTAGTGCACTGTTGTGGTTTGGTCTAGCTGTCGCAGTGTCCGCATGTAGCGCTTGCTGCTATTGTTATTCTGTATTCGTCTCTGCACGCAGACCACCTGTAGTACACCGTGTTACCA
This sequence comes from Schistocerca serialis cubense, assembly GCF_023864345.2. Lineage (NCBI taxonomy): Eukaryota > Metazoa > Arthropoda > Insecta > Orthoptera > Acrididae > Schistocerca > Schistocerca serialis. Next base: position 174,468,003 of record NC_064640.1, on the reverse strand, counting down.
GACGTCTGTGATAGTGTAGTGCTGTAGGAACTGTGACCATGGTGTATTGGAACTCTGAAAAGGCGGATACTCATCTATGGCAGCTGAAGCTTGCAGGGTGTATGCAGAACGGTATCCGGACAGAAAGCATCCAACGTGCCGCACATTGCAAAACATCTACCGCCAACTGTATGCAACAGGTATGGTCGTAGCACGCAAACGGGTCCGTAACAGGCCCGTCACAGGAGAAGCGGGTGCACCGTTTCATGTGTCGCTACATCAGCAATTACATGGTGATGATTTTAATCATCGAGTGCAATTCTGTCAATGGGCATTAACAGAGAATGCGTTGCAGTTCTACCTGTTTACCGATGAAGCGGGTTTCACAAACCACGGGGCAGTGAATCTACGGAACATGCATTACTGGTCCGTGGACAATCCTCGCTGGCTCAGACAGGTAGAGCGACAGCGACCGTGGACAGTAAATGTATGGTGCGGAATCATTGGCGACCACCTCATTGGTCCTCACTTCATTGCAGGGGCCCAAAAAGCAGCAACATACATCGCGTTTCTACAGAATGATCTGCCAACGTTGCTCGAAAATGTCCCACTGGAAACGCGTCGACGTATGTGGTATCAGCATGATGGTGCACCTGCACATTTCGCAATTAACACTAGGCTGACCCTTGACAGGTTGTTCGACGGGCGTTTCACAGGACGTGGAGGACGCATAAATTGGCCAGCCCGTTCTCCTGATCTTACACCTCTGGACTTCTTTCTGTGCGGTACGTTAAAGGAGAATGCGTACCGTGATGTGCCTACAACCCCAGAGGATATGAAACAACGTATTGTGGCAGCCTGCGGCGACATTACACCAGATGTACTGTGGGGTGTACGACATTCATTACGCCAGAGATTGCAATTGTGTGCAGCAAATGATGGCCACCACATTGAACATCTATTGGCCTGACATGTCGGGACACATTCTATTCCACTCCGTAATTGAAAATGGAAACCACGTGTGTACGTGTACCTCACCCCTTATGGTAATGTACATGTGCGTCAGTGAAAAAGACCTTAAAAAGGTGTTAGCATGTGGACGTAATGTGCTGTTCCATTTCTTCTGTACCTAAGGTCCATCACCGTTCCCTTTGGATCCCTACGTAGTTCGGTGCTCTCCGATACACACAATCGAACAGCGGAGGATTGGTACTCAAGCGTCAACTTTAGGTTACAATATCTCCGGATGTCATTAACATTTTGCAATGCAACAAACGGCACTGATTACGTATTTGTTTATATGTTCAGATGTGCTAACAAAACTAACAGGGTTCCATTTAAAAAAAACGTAGGTTTGTGTTAAAAAACATACTTCCGTGCATTTTTTTATGGTTTGTATTAACCAACTACACTAGCCCCTCTCCTCACGTTCTTTCTGTGGGATCGATTCGTCAGTATTTGATGTAGTTTACGAAATATATCCAGCGGTAATGTTAGGTGACTCACCCTGTATATTTATCTTCACACGGTTCTTGTAGTTTTGGAAATATCATTTTGCGTGCGCTTAAAAATGTGGTAATATCTGTATTTTATACGATTGTGAATTTGGTTTTCTGTCCTGTAGGATGATTTGAAAATGAGTTCCGGCTCGAAAGTAGTCATCAAGTAAACAAAAGAAGTGGAATTTGCAACTTTGTCTGGGTTTCAGATGTACTGAAAGTATCCCCACCTATTACTGTATATTAATATAGGATGAGTTCACTTTTCACCTTTGTGATTGCTTGAATTCTACTGGGGACTCTGTCAGCGAGGCGTCTGAATGTCTTTACAGGAATGGCACCCATATTTTTCACGAGAGCTGAAACCACAGGAGATTGTGATGCTGGGCGTTGGGGTAAGGAGCAGATCCGACGTTCTGATTCATCCAAAACGTGTTCCATTGGGTCCAGGTCGCGACTCTGGAAAGACCAGTCCATTTCAGGAATGTTACTGTCCTCAAACAATAGCCTCAATAGGTTCTGCGTTGTAACAAGGTGCATTGTCATGCTGAAATAGGCGATCATCCTCTCCAAACCCTTAATCTACTGCACTCAGTACACAGTTTTGTAAAAGATGTCTGTATCCTTCAGTATGAAGCTTTTTCGTAAGCGATTATGGGGATCACACCCTAACAACAAAATGCAGCCCGCACCGTAAGGCCACCTTATCATTACTTCATTGTTGGCACTACACATGGAGGCAGGTAAGGTTCTCCAGCTCTTCGACAAATCCAACCCCTTCTGTAGGATTGCCACATGCTTCTGCGCGATTCCTTACTCCAAAATACTCGCTTCCAGTCATTCCCTATGCAGTGGCGTCGCTCTTTACTCCATCTCAAGCGTTGCTTAGTACTGGCTACAGAAATGTGGGGCTTATGAGAAAATGTTGGACCATTGCATCCCTTTCTGCTGAAGGTACTACGCACAGTCACCGTGTCAGCTGGACTGATGGCAGCACTATGGACCTCACGGGAGATTCCATTCACTGATTTCATGCGATTCTTTACAACCACACTCCACAGTGCTCGAAGGTGCTCGTCCATCAGTATGTGACGTCTGCCTTCCTTTGGTTTAGCTGTACTTCCCACTTTACATTTCACTTCACAATCACATCATAAACAGTCGGCTTGGGTAGCTTTATAAAGATTGAAACATCCCTGATGTATTCGTTACTCTGGTGACATCCAATGACTATTCCATGTTCAAAGTCCGTGAAATCTTCTGGCGGACCCATCTGGTGTTACTGCTTCCATACTGACAACACAATACTCACAGCTTCCATTTACATCGTTGGAGATGAAACTTTCGTGATGACCTGTCAAGTTATCTGAAATCTGACACTACTCGCTCTAGCTACACGGAAAGATCTTCGTGCCTTTCTTTGCACTCGTCCTTACAGTCGTACTGAGTGATGCTCTAACAGATTTATGATCAGTGATTCCCTGCTCTATGCCACTTGAGTCGAAAAGTTCTAGCTGTTTGTCACTAGCAGGTCTTAGATGTTATCTTCACGAGGCGGTTCTCTGATTAAATGCTCAATATAATTTTCGGATAAAGCGCTTAGAGGAATTTCACTCGATTCGATGTCCCTACTATCCGTCACCATCAGTCGAGTCTCCCAATCTATAGCTGGTAGGTTGAAATCTCCACCTGAAACTATAACATGACCGGGAAATTTACGCGAAATGTTCACGAAGTTACCCTCAATTGCTCCGCCACTACTGCTGCTGAGACAGGAAGCCTATAATAGCATCCGATACTATGTCTGATCCACGTTTAACATTGTCTTACCTTCACTCAATTTATATCGCATTCTGAGTCTGCAAGTTATCACTAGATATCTTTGTACTTTTTATTGCTGTAAACATGCTTCCACCACCATCGTTCAACCTATTTTTGTGCTAATCGTTTCAGCCGCAGTTCAGAATTTCGATGTTATTAACCTCAGATTTCGGCCAACTTTCTGTTCCTAGTACTATGTGGGCATTATTACCGTTTCTTAGCGAGATTAGTTCCAGTAAATTCCTAAACATTTTCTTCCTCCGACCTGCTATGACGAATGCTACTCTGCCTGGACTCAGAAGGCACGTTGACGGGCCTGTGGAGGGATTTCTCTATCCTAAAACAGCCACATCTGCACGCCAAACGGAATACTCTGCAATTCTCCGCCCGATAGCGGAGTTCGAGAATTTGCGTCCAGTACCATCTCGGAATCATCTGGGCCTCTGGTTGTGACATTCCACTTGGCTTCAAACTGCAGGACAGCGATCAGTTCTGGGAACGATGCTGCAAAAAGATAGCTCTGCTTCCACCTAATGGTCGAGGCTATCTATCTACACCTAATCAGCCAGCTGCTTGTAGCAACCCAGGATGGCTTCTGAATCCAGCCGGCAGACATCATTCTTGCCTACATGAGCCACGATCTGCAGCCAGCTGAAACCAGTGCGCTCAATCGGTGCCGGCAGAGCCTTCTCCACATCCTGCACGAGACTCTTCAGCAGGCAAACAGAGTGGAAACGCCTTCGTTCAAGGCCTGCCCACTATTTACCTGAATGTTTCATCGCTCACGTAACACTCTATGTCCAATGACAAGCAATACCACCCTCTGCATTGGTCTGGACCTCTCAGGAAGATTGACCACATAACGAACAGGCAAGGCGTCCTGTGCTGGCTGAAATGTACTTTCAGCAGCAGGCGATATCTCAAACTTGTTTTTGAGACGTGAAGGGATAGCTGTGCGGTCGGTACCCACTTTCTCCTTCCAGCCAGATATTCGAGACGACGCCACTGTTCGCCATTCATAGTCAGGCAACTGTCGAGCGAGCAGTAAGTGCGAATCGGAAGGTGCAGAGGCAACAGGGATCCCGGACGGCACTGTAGGCCCCAGAGGTGTCGTAGAGTTCAGTTCAAGTGCCCCAACGTCAGCCCAGGGGAGCAACCTGAAGATCGTCGACCCCGACAGGCACAGCCTTCAGTTGTTTACGGACAGTGGCCAACTTCCCTTGCTTCCGGACACAACAGGCGAAGTCCTTATCCATCTTTCATCGATAAACAAGCAAATGAGAACTATCCCTGGTTCCTTTTATATGGCGATGGCGGCGATATTCAAAATGTCACAATACGAAAAGTGCACGCTGCTATATAAACAATAGCTCACTGAACACCAGTAACAGCTCACTGGCATGCAATCGACTGAGACTACCAACTGACTGCTCTACAACGTTAAAAGTACTCGACTGCAGCGCTGGATTGGGCGTAAATCTACACTGCTAACACTACGATACACACAAAGGTATAAATAAAGAAACAAAAACTAGGTCTGGTGTCTCTTAGAAGGCGCTGAATGCGATACTAATAATCATTGTCACAAAATGAAAACCAAGCTGTTAAATGAACACCAGCTCACTGAGCTGAAATGCACATCACACAGGCAGGCAACTAACTGAGACTACAAAAATAAGACTTTCTATATACTTTTGATCAGGTAGTGTACTTTACCAGTAATAGTTTGTAGCTTTCAGCCGATTTAATCAGACTTACCACAGTTCATCAACGTGTTTCGGGGGACAATATTCTCACCATCAGGTTGTTAACATTCAACACATATTGTTGGCGTTTCAACTATATATGCTGAGTACTGACAATCTGATGGTGAGATGATTGTCACTCGAAACGCGTTGCTGACTTTGAAAGGGAGATGCAGTTATATTTGTACAACTTCTTGTAATTTATCGTCGTGGTTTAGAACCACCTGAAGTCACTGAGATTTCCTTCATGGGCATCAAACTCTCAGCGCTGTATGCCAATGGGACAACTTACATTCAAACAACGGAAGTGGCCTACTAAGTAGGACGTCTGTTATTATTTTCTATGCACAATGGATACCTAGGGTAAGCACCTTCTGATCTCTTGATAGGTATGCGGGTCAAATGGAAGCTGACGTCAATAGCAGTGCTATCCTTTCTGATTCCGTTTCAAATGCCTTACTCAAAACTACTCTTTCCTTAAATTAGATATATGTAGTACCAGGATTTATATTTGTCTAATGGGGACCGACATGGAATTGGAAAAGATATTATGAATTACAGAGTGCGATGAATTATCTGGTGGTTCTTTAAACACATGGTGAGTTTATTCATGAATTATGAATCGCCACATAAGCATGTGAATGATGACGGCATGCATTATCACAATGTATGGACGCAGTGACACTCCCTTAATGACGCTTCTTTATGAAAGACTAAGAATACAACAACGAACGGAATCAAGCACTGCCCGATGTTCAGGGATGAGGAAAATATGTGGGAAATGGGATTGGAGACCATTCAACCTATTCGTATACTGACATGTGCAGGGCCCAAACAACTTCAGTTCTACAGTATACCTGCTTGGCCAGACTCAGAGGGTTTATGGCAGTGCTAAGGGCACACGTCGAGTTGGGAATGGTGTATCCACGAACACCACATAAAGTGGGAATAATATCTAAAAACCAGAAACTGAAAGAAATTTTCCACATATGTAGATAGCGATTGTATTCACAATTAATCATTCTCAATCAAAGTTTGGATTGGCCATTGGTTATAACCAGATTCAGTGCACACTTCTTACTTAGGGCAAAAATTTAAAGTATCTCTAGTTAACTTACAAACTGCGATACAAATAGAAATTCGACACGCATGTAAGTATTCGCTACACTCAGGACTTTGAGCTGTATCGTTTAAACGATGCGATTTATAAATAATTTCAAAGTAAGGCTCACGTGATTGTCTGTAGCCCAGAATTTAGACCGTCTGTCGCAAAGAAAAATCCATCAAGACTCTCGTAAATACGCCGCTCAGAAATCAGCATTTGAATAACGCAGTTATAGAAACACACTGCAAATAGAGCTGCTTATGATACTTCAACATTATACTCAAGACAGCACAGACTTAACTGTGTCCCTGACGGCATAAAGCTGATTGCACAAAGTTATTATGATTAATAATGGATTGCAGAACATTTGTCTTATTCCTGCAAAGGAATGAAAAGAATTAACGGTTATCTCAATTTCAACTAATTTCAGCAACTTCCTTGGTCCATGACACCAGAAAAACTCTTGAAGAAAGCGTGCAGTGCACCCAACCAAAGAGTGCCCGAAGTTCCTTTATTCGGAAGCGTTCCACCCCGCGTTCAGGCGAAGGGGAAGTTCCCATTAGCAGCCGTACACCAGTAGCATGCGAACACAGTAATTTGAGCCTACCTTTCCACGAGTCTTTGGAACCTCTGGACACTCTTCCCAAAAACTGTGCATCCTCTTCGCCTCTACTGAACTGATCGATGGAACATTACACCTCGACCTTACTCCATTGTCGCATTTACTCACACAGCATAAAGTGGTAAACAAATCGAAATGTGTTAGAGGAAATAAACAAACACAGTTGCTCTTCCCTTATCCAGACGCAATATGTTGATGTCACTGAGAGAAATAGCAGTATAACTAGACACTACTAGCATACTAAGATGCCACACGCACTTAACAATTATGAAGTAGATACTACTGAGCCGTTTCACATTGCGCTAATTATGGTTAAGTGGTTGAACACTACCGGTTATTATTGATTCCTTTCTTTATTGCTGAGCGAGGTACCGTAGGTGACAAACACTAGACTCGTATTCGGAAGGGTGATGCTTCAAATCGTAGACTTAGTTTTCCCGAGTTTCCTCTAAACCGTTTAACGTTGATACCGCGATGGTTCCTTTGAAAGGTCAGGTCTGGTTACCTTCTGCAATCTTCCCAAAAACTGTGCATCCTCTTCGCCTCTACTGAACTGATCGATGGAACATTACACCTCGACCTTACTTCCTTATTCCTTTTTCATTTCAACTCATCATTTAAAAATATTATCCATCATCCCATATCTATTTACTGTAACTATTCTAACGGCGCTGTTAGCCACGGGTATTGCATCCCAAGGCAAGAGAGCAAATAATGAAATTTTATTTACGGTGTGCAAATAGTATAGTGCAAACAATATATTATAAAACCTGTACGTGATTTGAAGGTGTAAAACTCCAAATTTTATTACAGAGAGCAGCCAACTCTCGATGTCTCAGAACTGGCTGGGCACCATGCCGAACTTAGCTTTGCTGCCAGGCTACACCATTTCATCTGTCGGGGTACAGATGAGCTTCTGACGTAACCATGTGGATGCCAGAATGATCCAATTTGATTGTACTGGCCAATAGTCAGACCAGTCCCCGTAGACTCATTTGCACTTAATGAAGAATGTGTCCTACAACGAATAACTTATTGGACAGCGGTTGCCTTAGCAAACACGAGACACTAGTTCTGCACCTCACAAGAGATAACAATCGGCTACTCATGGAACTATGAAATGAAACAGCTCTTTACCTGAGCTCCAGAGGAAGTATGTAACTCAAGCGTTCTCTACCCTGCCTAGAGCAGAAGCAGAATGTTTTCTGTCGGTACTGTCTTCGTTCGCCACTCTGTAAGGCCGTGCAGTTCAAATGAGACAATGAAGAGGGCTATGCAAAGGGCTGTCCAGTGATCATTTTGCTAGCAAGACAGCAGTATGCATCCACGCAAAAGCTTTACAACGTTAACCAATCGTTACTCACCATGGCTTGCAGTTCTGAGTTACTCTCCCACTCTTACGCCAGTTAGGTGATGTAGCCAATGTTCGTGGATTTTGGTGTCCTAACTTACCCTACTCTGATATACAGGGTGAAAAGTATTTAAACCGACAAACTCTGGGAGGTTGTAGGGGACATCAAAACAAATATTTTTCCCTAATGTCATTTTTTCCTATGAGGAATATTTAAACCGGCAGAGGAAGATTTCTCTGGGCGCAAATTAATTAAACCAACAAACACTTTTCCATTTTTTTATGACCAAGAGACAACACATTAACACAACCAAATTTCAATTACAGTAGATATTCAAAAATGCCTCCATTGACTCATAAACAAAGGTTACACCGTCGGATCATGTTCTGTCTGACACGGGCAAAAACCCCAGGAGTATCCTGAATTGTTCCTGTTGCTGCTACTATCCGGGCAACCAGATAATCTTCTGATACAACAGGAGTTGCGTAAACAGGGTTGCGCATCTGGCCCCACACAAAAAAGTCCAGAGGGGACATATCTGGGGATCGAGAAAGCCATGGTACAGGACCACCTCTGCCAATCCATGTTTCCGGGAACCGTCGGTCCAGGAATCGAGCCGGCCGGAGTGGCCGTGCGATTCGAGCGCTACAGTCTGGAACCGAGCGACCGCCACGGTCGCAGGTTCGAATTCTGCCTCGGGCATGGATTTGTGTGATGTCCTTAGGTTAGTTAAGTTTAAGTAGTTCTAAGTTCTAGGCGACTGATGACCTCAGAAGTTAAGTCGCATAGTGCTCAGAGCCATTTCAACCAGGAATCGACGCACACGACGAGCGAAATGTGCCCGCGCCCCGTGATGTTGGAACCACATGCGTTGTCTTGTGGGGAGCGGGACGTCTTCCAGCAATTCTGGCAAAGCTATGGCGAGAAAATTGTAATAGTGCCTGCAATTTAATGGCCTAGGTACCAGATACGGCCCAATTAAACAGTCCCCAACAACACCGACCCATACATTAACGAAGAACCACACTGATTGAAGGATACCGCTCCACATGCTGCAAGACAGCTTCCTCAAATTGCAGCGTTCTTACCGTGCGACGTCGTCCCTGTCCAGGTAATCTGCTAAATGACCCGGTCTCACGCAGATGTTGGTACACAGCAGCAAAGGTTGTATGATGCTGGATATGGTGGTTAGGATATTGTTGTTGATAAACCCGCTGTGCAGCTCGTCCGTTGTGGTGCGCTGCGTAGTACACACCAACCATATCAGTGTACTCACCCCAGGTGTATCGCTCCATTAGTAAACAGAGACAATGCACTACTACACTGGTGGACAGCAGTTGCCTACAACTGAAGAGCGCAATACGCCCTCTAAAATCTGAAGATCGTAATACGGCCTCTAAAAACTGACGAGCGTAGTAAGGCCTCCACCGGTTTAAATAATCCTCATAGGAAAAAATGACATTAGGGAAAAATATTTGTTTTGATGTCCTCTACAACCTGCCAGAGTTTGTCGGTTTAAATACTTTTCACCCTGTATGTTTAGGTTAGCTAATGAGGGATCTCTTACAACTTTTTAAGCCAGAAGCTATTCACCTCAGCTGAGACAGTGACAGAAAGTCAGCCCGCTGTTTTAGAAAGAGAACAGAATTTGTGTTCACAAAACAGCCCAATCCCTTCTCGTAGAACGCTATGATGTGTATCTCTCACTGACTGCCACTCACACAGCGCTCACGGAAGGAAACTTTTTGGCATATAACAAAGTTCTTCTCAAGTCTGATTTGGCTGGATGCCTCTCCCTGTAAAAACTGAAACTTTCCGTGAGTGCTGCTGTCCGTCACAGAAGACTGACTCTGTCCCATACCGCACAGAGCACATACCGTTATGTGAATACTGCAACGAGGCGAACGGCCAGTGTCACTCTAACAAAAACTGGGTCAGTGTCTGGTACCTGCTCTTAGCGGTCGGCTCCCATTGAACTTTCCTCTGTAAAGGCAGCCCACAACCACCAGAAGGAAGATGAGGTAACTGGCCAGGCGTCCAATAACCACCGAAGTAGACAGCTTACTGCTGGTAATAATTGACGTTAATCATTACGAATATTGACTGTTTCGTTCGTTAAGTCACAGGGATAAAGTTCAGACAGGAATGATTTTAAACCAAATTATGAACAGTACATGAGTCTAGTCAGTCCAGCAACAGACCGCCGCATGTCATCACTCCTATCTTGAGGGAAAGATCTGAGCAGATGTAGTTGCACTGAGACATGTCATAGTGGGACTATTTTATCATTTTTATCTCCTATTCTTAATGGATGGGTTGATAGGAATGACCATAAAAGAGTTCTTTGCTGAGGATACATATTACTACTCGCAACACTCTCTCATTCTGAAAGCCATCACATCCATTCCCTCCTAATGCTGGTGGAAAACGTTATTTTTTGGAACATAGCAAAATATGGGATGCATTAGCTTACAAATTTCATTCATCCTCTTTACGAAACCTTACCATGATAATTCTTGAGACATTTCTACATTCATATTTAGACATTCCTGTAAATCTGCGTGTTTTTCTGACCGACTCATTCTCACTCTCATCCTAACGATGGTTTACACGACTACTCACATCCATTCCTTATTAAAACAATTACTAGAAAATCATATGCACTCCTTATTTGAACGATTTGTTGTCTTTACCTACATTCAAACACGTCCCTGTTGCACGTACCAACACAAATAATTAAATACTTATTTAAATACAGTATTCCAAAGTGCAGTAATAAACATCAAGAATTATCAATACACAGTTTCAGCCGGCCGTGGTGTCCGAGCGGCTCTAGGCGCTTCAGTCCTGAACAGCGCGACAGCTACGATCGCAGGTTCGAATCCTGCCTCGGGCATGGATGTGTGTGATGTCCTTAGGTTAGTTAGGTTTAAGTAGTTCTAAGTTCTAGGCGACTGATGACCCCATATGTTAAGTCCCATAGTGCTCAGAGCCATTTGAATACATAGTTTCGTTGCAAAAATTTAGAAATACAGTTCTAGCTTCATTTTCTAAATAAAACAGATGACATATACAAAAGAAAGGAACATAAACACAACAAATAATCTTCATCATGTTGAGCCCACAGATGACAATGTTAATGAAAACCATGTCAGCCTATATTCAGCAGACCTCGGCAACCTGAAGATGTTCAAAGAAACAAAACAAGTCCTAACACGGTAAATGTCTAACAATATATCTGAGATGGTTTTCTTTTATCATTAACATAAACACAGCAGCAACACACATCGAAATACATTATCAAAACTTAAGGACTCCTAAATATAAGGTTAATTATGTGGACTAACAAAATATTTTCATGAAATCAAGGCACTTGGTTATATGATTGCTGTGTAAAAAAAGGAAAAGAAGTATAATAGTAAATAGCTGTAAGCCAAATTATGAATGGTACAAAAACATATGAAAATTAAACCAATACTCCTTTAAGTTACAAAAACGTGAATACTATCCTAGCCAAAGAGAGACTCAACACATCATAGACTACGTAACAGAGGTATAAAATTTTAGCTTCATTTCTTGACATACAAGGATAAAGTAATAACTTTAAAATTATAGCAATGACGGTGCTGGTAAAAACTTGTCACCAGGCGTCATGGTTCCTTCTCCTGCAATCATAAAAGCAAATAATATACGTACAAATGTGTCAATGATAGTTGTCAAGACTTAATAGTCAACAACACACATTATGAGTCGCGCATTCGCGGTTTTCCTTAGTTTGTCATACGAACATGGCATATCACTTTCCATCTGACTGTACAAGAGAATGACACAAAGTTAGGATTCACTGGAGATGGGGTGAATTTTACCTTCAGTGCCTAACGGGTGATGCGAGGTTCAATATGATCCTGGAAAGACTTAACTCCGTCCAGAGTTTCTCTACCCTGTTTCCGCCAGACACAACTATCTAGTACTTCAGTGCATATGTAACACCTATATCGATTAAGAGTAGGTTCATTTTAAAAAAACTGTGTATCTGTAGTTGATGAAGTGTGCATTCTGTGTTGTTTGAACTCTTTGAGATATGGCAAGAAAATTATTTAAACGAACAAGTCTGGGAGTTATGTGTTTAAAAGTGATTTTTTGCCTAAAGTAAAAGGAGTAGCAAAAGATAAAGTAAGAGTAAAATTTGGTGCTTTAGTAATGAACGACTCCAAGTGAAATTGTTAAGGTAGGAAGTCTAAGTACAAATATTCAAAGATCAATAAATGGGAAAGTGGAAACCTTAATTATTTAAAAGCTAAAATCACAAAAGTGAAGTTGGACAGTCTTTTTCTAAAGTATACATAGTTTATTATAAAATATAGTTGTGCTGGATTACAGTGCAAGATAGTGTAAATATTATTGACAAGAATACCTGCTTCACAGGTGATTAAAGTACAAGTACATTTAAATCTTTAATGAACAGATTTACAGTGTTAGAAGTGAAGTTATGCACATTTTCAAACATAGTGTAATTTTAATACCCATCATGATTGGTTTCTTTTGAAGTTAATTTAGATCAGTGTTGTATTTTATTCCCTTACAATGCAATTTAAGTGAATGATAGCTTTTAGAGCCAGTTTTTACTATTGCAATAATCAAAGACCTTTGGCTAGTTTATGGATCCGAATTATATTCTCCACCTATAAAGAAGAAATTGAACTGTTACTGTTAACAAGGAAAACTGCTATATGCAGAGGGGACTAAACAGTGTATTTAAGATGTCACTCATCTTTATTTGCGTTTTTCATGTCAGTCAAGATAGAAGCCCCTCATGTCCAAAATTAGTTCTGCACTTCATGCAGTGATGTTTCAGCATTTGATTAAGTAATGCCCTTGAGTGTGGCCTTCATTAGTATGAGCACGGTGCAATTTTGCTCCTCATAATCTACTGGTGTGTGTGTTATTGGTAACTGCTGCTACATAGAGTACAGAGCACACTGTGTCGGTTTGTATCCTGTTTGCTATTCAAAGGGAAATCTCAACGAAAGTGACTTCAATAACTAATACCCAACATTCTCAAATATATATTTCCAAATTAATGTGCCTAATTAGTCTGGCGACCGTTCATTTTTTTCATCCATTTATGATTTTACCACTTGTATTAACTCCCAAGGTTAAAGCCCGTTTGGTTTTACTGCTAACTTCACAAAATTCGAAATTATTCTCCGATACCCTTTTCGATTAGACACACGCATGGTCGAACTTTGAAATCCTCTCAGAGGGTAACATTAGTGTGTTTCACAGCACGTTACTGTTATACATACATCCAGTATGACGTCGTGGTCTCCTTACCTTCATTGCTTACATATTCCGCCCTCACAATCATATTCCGCACATCAATACGCTTCATTCGGACCCAAACTCGATAAGATAAAGCCAATGTTGTATGAATTCATGAAAAACGATATGCAAATAAGAAGTAAGCGCACCGAGATTGAAATACTCGAGGCTGGCATACACACATACATTCCAGACACGACGGTCACAGGAGCTTTTAGTTCAGGAGAGCAACCACACGCCAGGAGGCCGGTCCCAACCTATCTACGTCTGCCGGTGACCGTCCGTAGAGCAGACATCGTTTGCCCGAGTGAAAAGACGACTCCGTGTTCGGCTTAAAGGCAAATTCCGCTCCATTGGGTGGGAGCGCTCAGCCTACGCATTCTTTACAAATGTAGCACGCAGTTTCAGAGATTTTCAGTGGGAGACAGCAAACGCCAAACGCCGATGCTACAGATTTCCGGATTGGTCGCCCTAAACGAAACGTCATTCTCCCATTTTAGAAGAGCAATGCTGACTGGCAGACGATATTTCTGACACCTTGAGCTGAAGGAGTAATGGAAGAGACCGAAAGATATACCCCTTCACGTCACATGTGGAGAGGGGCCGTTCCGTTGTCGCTCTTGGAGCGAGAACACGTAACAAGAGCATGCGCGCTCGTACGTATACTCAAAGAGCGAGGAACAAGTCTCTCCTCAGTACTTCATTGGGAGAGCACCTCTGTTGAGAGCGAATCAGAGTGCGACTCTATATTGAGTCCTTGCAATTAAGTGTTGTTCACTGTGTTGGCCGCCACACTTATTGTGCGGTGTGAATGGACAGAGTTACAGTTAAACGCCTGCGAGCGAATTTTTGAGTGGCATTGCAGTGTACTGGTTATCCGACCAGTGTACCACGCCAGTAGTTAGACTAGGGGCGAGTAGGAGTTACTAACTTCATCAAGGCGTAGGGAGAGTCTGAATGCCGCTACAGCTCTTGCGAGCCCAATATTTCCTCTACAACAGTACACTTCACTGCATTTCACACGTGACAGCCTCGACCGCACCTAGCAACATTCTAATGGATAATTATGCAAGTTGAGTAGGCGCGGCTCACAGCCATTCTGCCAAGTCAATAACAAACTTTGTACAGAAATTTCATTAGCGAATCCTATCCTTAAGAGGTAACTCACATTCCGAAAAGAACCCGGAAATAACTAATTCAGTTCATAACTAAAAGTGCCATTGTGATTTCTCAGAAGTTTTGCAAAATAAATAATAATTTCCGTTAGTTTCATGTTTTTCTTACACTAACTAGCACTACTCCAGTACCCAAGTATCCCACTAGTTACGTAAGAAATTTTGTGAATTTTTGTGTCATTTCCTTACAGCGGACGACTCCATAAGATATTTATTGCTGGAAGTTTTTCAGGCATTTCTCTTTAGAACGTTAGCAGCCTCTGTCTGACTTCTGTAGTAATGTGCGGGTGGAAATTGCATCTTGCAGGAGCCACAGGGTAAAGGGTACATCTCAGATTAATCTGTTGCACAGAATGACAGAATAGCTCCCACACGCTCACAGAAAATGGCGACCCTGCCAGGATAGGTAAAATAGGTAACCTAGCAAGATAAGAAAGTGTCAGCGTAGTTAGGTACTGCAGGTCGCAGCAGTAGCACTTTGAAGAACTTTCTTCCATGTATTAAATTGCTATTTGCAAAGATTGGCACCAGAATAGAGACAGGTAGTGAAGAACGCATAATTGTAGGGAAAAGGGCGTGTGTTACTGTGTTGGAAAATTTAGCATTTTTTTACGATTTTTCTGTAGCTTTTAGGGCATAGGATTTTCAGGTGATAGGCACAGACGCAGAGTGAGGCAGCATCATGTAAGTTAGAATTAAGAAATAACATTTTTCTCCCTTTGCAAGCGCACAGGTGGAGATTGGAGATTGTAGCAGAGCAGACAGAACATTAGCCGAGAAGTCACGACGTTGTTGTTGTTGTTGGTTCAACTAACTGGTAAGTGGTCGTATAATTTTGTAGATAGGTTTGTGGTGTGTTGCAAGAATTTCCATGTTAACGAGAGCACAAGCCAAAAGGTTACGTGAGAGACAGCAAGTAGACAATATGGGGGAGAATCAACCAGATAGACAGCAAGTAAACGAGCTTATTGAGAATAGGACAGAAGGTGAATCAGAGAACAGGACAGTCGGGGAGCCGCAGAATCAGCAGGCTCAGTTAGACTGGGATAAAATTGAGACAGATCAGACAGATGGGAATCGAAGTGACGAAACATCGAATTTCCATAATATGAAATCCCAGGTAGGACACATTCTGAGCCAGAAACAGACAGCCCACGTAGGAAATGACCACGATTAGAAGCGAAACGAGCACAGGAAACGCGTTTGTTTGCCGCATGTTCAGGGGCTTAATAGGCGTCAATACAGTCAATAAACCGGCAGTTAGCTAACGTTCAAAGAGAAGTAGACAGTGAGGAAGAGGGGGAACATTTAGAATACGTCGAACCTATCGTACACATTCTAAATATGCCCCAACAACAGACACAGAATTTTGCGGAGTTACGAGCGCCACGAAAATATTTCGTAACAGACGTAACTGTACCTGCAAACACAAGACATACACAACACAGAAAGCAGAATGCGGAGTTGTTTGCGCCACGTAATGGTTCAATGACAAGCGCAACTAGTCCTCAACACAGACAGCACGGGTTATTGCAGTTATCAAACTTAGAAACGCTACAGCATAGCACAGTAAACGACGTAACTAACCGAGTAGAAAACAATAGATCGAGAATATATAGTTCAGCAGAAGGTAGTGTTACAGGACAGGACGCGATCACGGAGATGTTACAGAAAATGAACGCTAGTATGACGAAACAGAATCATATTAATACACAGATTCAGCATATTAATACACAGATAACGAAACAGAATACACAGATGACAAAACAGTATCAGAAATTGAAACAGGATAATCAGGCCATTAAGACACAGATCCAACAGAATAATCAAAACTTGAGACAAGAGATTAAGACACATATGCAACAGGTTAAAATCCAGATGAAAGAAGGGATCGCCAGAATTGATAGTCTGATCACTCAGATAAACAAAGACGCGAAATAATCCAGAGAAAGAATTCAGGTACTAACACAAGGTCAGCAGCAATTACGCACTCACGTGGACAATGTCCAATTGGACATCGTAAACGTTGACAAAAAGGGGGAACGTTTTACGAAAAAAGCCACTAGAACAGCAATACAAATTTCGGAAGAACAAGCAATTGAAAGCAAGGTCGCAAAGGTTGCACTGAGAAAATATGATCATCGGATCAATAAAATAAAACTTAAAAACAAATATCAGTTTGAAAAGCTTCGAACAGAGTAGATACAAACTATCGAAGAAAAGATCGAGAACCGATTACACCTGTAGCGAAACAACTGACACGTCAAGCATTAATTCAGTACACGAACACGCGCCGTCTAAGAAAGTTCAAGTAGAACCAAGGCTAGACGTAACACTCGCGCAGAAATCGAAACAGAAAACCCCGACTGAAGTAATACATGACACGTCGCAGGACCAGGCACAGTATCTAGAAAAACAAAACACATACATTCAGCCGATACCATTCGAGAGACAGGCAACTGAACCAGTAATTCCAATGACACAACATAATAGCAGCACAGGTACTACACCACGAACGACGAGAGTAGAAACACACGAACAGCACTTTTGTTCACCAATGATACGATATGAAGCGGATATGAGTCAGAAATTGAGAATTGGCAGACAGGCAGTAGATTACCAGAGAATAAACACGACGACACAAGCAGTGGCAGATTATTTGAGTCCATGAATCAGCCACAAACCGGATTTATGGGTAGGTATGATGCAGACCACTTCCTTACAGTAAGAAAATTTTAACATTTCAAGGAAGAAGGCGGTAGCTTTCATGCACGCACATTCATCTATCAGTTTCAAGTAGGCTTACCAAACCACTGGAGCGCAGCTCACAAACTTGACTTCATTTGTGCACACATCTCAGAACAGTAGCAGAGGTGATGCAAAAGATTGCGGCTACCTGTACGTCTTACCCACAGTTCAGAACAGCATTTCTCGAAAGATATTGGTCTAAGGAGGCGCAAAACAAAATTAAATACGAGTTACTTCAGATGACTCCATATAAAAACTCAGGAGAGAACAGCGTGGTAAAATTCTTTGATAAAATGGACAAAAAGAATCAATGCCTAGACAAACCATACAGCAACAGAGAGCTGACACGTCTATGTAGAATGAAATTACCTGTAAAGTATCAACAGGCGACAGTAGGAAAAAACGAAAATACCGAAGAATTCAAAGAGGTTTTAAGGGAACTTGAATTTATGTTTAAAGAAGACGAGGTGAAAGAAAAAAGAAAGGAAAGGGAACAGCAAAAGGAGAGGACTAGGAACGAATATTCCAATAATAATAATCATAATCCTAACATCAATAATTTCAGACAATTTATCAGACAAGGACAGTGGCACAATGGAGACAATTGGCATAGAAACGATAACCATAATAATTGGTACCGAAATAGGAACGGTAATGGACACTCATACAGTGGCGGATATGGGTTTAGGAATCAAAATGCGAACTGTCAAGGGTACTTTGAAAGAGGTCACGATGTTAGAAACAGCAACTGGCGAGACCAGGGCGCCAATAATTACCGAGGAAATTATGGTCCACAGAGACAAGAACAACACAGCAAAGAGAAACAAGATGTGGAAGTTAGGCCACCGAATACTGCAAAACGTAAAGATTGAATTGAAAACTGCGGAAGATGTTAGTCAAACCAACATCCACCCTATTTTATACTAACCACTAAATAAAAGTTAAATTAATAGATCAACAGAACAACACATTAATTAAAAGAAAAAGAGACACAATACACACACAATCTCTTGTAGTATCAAGTACACTACAACATGCGCACAAACAATAAATGGTACACAACAATTAAAAGAATGAAGAAGTAGTAGTACATAATTCGAATAAAGAAAAGATATCATATATATACAATAATTTTTGCCACTATCAGAAAATTTTTGCATTATATAAAATCAGTTTTTTTTGTAAATAACACATATACGTAAAACGAAAATTGTAAACATTTCTATGTGTCAGAGAGACATCGCTACCAACACCAATCACCAGCTCCCTTAACACCAGATGCTTCGAGATAGCCACGGAGAAGATACAGACATGTTAAGAAAGAACTTAGGGCAACAACAACAACATGAAGACCAACGCCACACTGGAAATGCAGGTCGCAACCAGGTTGGACTTCAGGAGGACAACGCACAGCACAGACATTTCATATGTCACGACACTGCTACACGACGGAAGAGCGTGGGGAGAATCATAATATGACGAGACAACAATGAAGGTACAAAAAATTGCTAGATCTACAAACTCATCAAGCAACATTTGGAAACGCAGTCATATCCTACAAATCCTATATCACTCCTACACTAAAATTCACATATTCCTAGCCCAAGAAGAACAGAAGAATGCAAGAAAGAAAAGAAGAACAGAAGATGCAAGATGAAGAAGGGCAGAAGACAGCAAGATACCTTTCTCTCCTGTCCTACAAAGCAAATTGCTACAAACGTCTTTCCATGAACTTTGAGGCATGGCAACTACCACAACCACCTCTGCAAAAATAAACCTTGAATCGTCAAACAAATACAAGTGAACGGCAAAAGGAATATTAAGTAGAACCAACCAACATTATCTAGAAATAGATTCAGCAAAATGAACATTATTCTCCCTACCGCATCATCAAATTGCCATACCGAATCAGGTGTGAAGTACCGAGACGTCACAGGACGATATTGGGTGACGATAGGCGGTAGTCAACTACAATAATCGAACAGCCATACCGTCCCAGGTGTGACAGCAAAGCAGTACCAAGACATCCCTGTTTATGCAGTAAACCACAGTCATCATCATTGGTTAAAAGTACCACTCCATGATGACAATGTCAACAAGTAAGACCTGGCATCGCATGCTAGAGTGCTTCTCTCATGATCTGTGACACTCATAAAAATCAGTCGACGCCTTCCGGTATTTCAGTGGAGATCGTCGATCACAGAAACTGACGCAGCACAAAACGAAAAAACTGATAAAAATACAAATGTAGAGTGAAGAAAATGATATGTTTGTAAAAACATTTTTTTCCTTTTTTGTAAAAGTTATTATTTTATCATATATGTAAAGCCCATAATGTGATAGAGACCTTAAAATATTATGTAAAGGAAACTAATTAGTATAAGTAGATAATCTCAAAAATTCCTGGAAAGCCAAGTTAGTTTTTTATATGAAAAAGGTTTTGATTGATATTAAGTTCAAAGAGGATAGAATAAAGAAAAACCACTTCTTCACTCTTAAAACAGTGACACAAATAATGCTTAAATAAATAAAACAAAGTCACACAACAGAGCTTTTGCGAACATTCACGTGAAGCTTAACTAAAGAAATGATATAACCACACTAAAACATGATACACTGTACACTAACGTGTTAAGAATAATTAATATTGTAAAGACAATTTTTGGAAATGATAAAGAAAAACAGAGACATGTACTGGCAACGACAAATAGTAACAACCTTTGTAAAGTCAATATTTGCCTAACAACAAAACATAAATTGTAGAATTAAAAAATAGAAACAATATCTATAAAGAAATCATTAGAAAAAGTGTTAAGAACGGCTGAGATTAGTTTATTGGAAAATCTAAAAGAACAATTTTTGCCTGACTTTGTCAATGTTTCCTCGGCATTGGCAGACCCCAGACAAGAATTTTGTGAGAAGGAGGAGGTATGTAAGACGTTGTGATCTCCTGACATTCATTGCTTACATATTCCACCCTCACAATCGTATTCCACACATCAATACGCTTCATTCGAACCCAAACTCCATAAGATAAAGTCAATGTTGTATGAATTCATGTAAGCGATATGCAAATAACAAGTAAGCGCACTGAGATTGAAATTCTTGAAGCTGGCGTACACACATACATTCCAGACACGACGGTCACAGGAGATTTTAGTTTGGGAGAGCAACTGCACGCCAGGAGGCCGATCCCAACCTATCTACTTCAGCCGGTGACCGCCCGTAGAGAAGACAGCGTTTGTCCAAGTGAAAGGACTACCCCATGTTCGGCTTAAAGGCAAATTCCGCTCCGTTGTGTGGTAGTGCCCAGCCTACGCATTCTTTACAAATATAGCACGCAGTTTCAGAGATTTTCACTGGGAGACAGCAAACGCCAAACGCCGATGCTACAGATTTCCGGATTGGTCGCCTTAAACGAAACGTCATTCTCCCATTTTAGAAGAGCAATGCTGATTGGCAGACGATATTTCTGATGCCTTGAGCTGAAGGAGTAATGGAAGAGACCGAAAGATACACCCCTTCACGTGTGATGTGGAGAGGGTCCGTTCAGTTGTCGCTTTGGACCGAGAACACGTAATGAGACCGTGCGCACTCGCAGATGTACTCAAAGAGCGAGGAACAAGTCTCTTCTCAGTACTTCACTGGGAGAGCACCTCCGCCGAGTGCGAATTGGTGTGTGACTCTGTATTGAGTCCTTGCAATTAAGCGTTGTTCACTTTGTTGGCCGCCACACTTATTGTGCCGTGTGAATGGACAGAGTTATAGCTAAACGCCTGCAAGCGAATTTTTGAGTGGCATCGTGGTGGACTGCTTATCTGACCGGTGTACCATGCCAATAGTTGGACTAGGGGCGAGTAGGAGTCCTTCACTTCATCAAGGCGTAGGGAGAATCTGATTGGCAAAGGTCAATCCAGATAGAACGAGAGTTATTTTATTTGTAAGCAGCGAGAGGCGCAGACAGCAGTCATCACAGCTTACGGTGTTGTGCGCTACAGCTCTTGCGAGCCCCATATTTCCTCCACAATAGTACACTTAACTGCATTTCACACGCGACAGCCACGACTGTACCTAGCCACATACTAACAGATAATTATTCAAGTTGAGTAGGCGCGGCTCTCAGCCATTCTGCCAAGTCAATAACAGTCTTAAACTCTGTATAGATATTTCATTAGCGAATCCTATCCTTAAGTGGTAACTTCACATTCCGAAAATAACCTGGAAATAACTTATTCAGTTCATAACTAAAAGTTCCATTGCCTGATTTCTCAGAACTTTTGCAAAATAAATAATAATTTTCGTTAGTTTCGTGCTTTTCTTACACTAACTAGCACTACTCCAGTACCCAAGTATCCCACTAGCTACGTAAGAAATTTTGTGAATTTTTGTGTCATTTCCTTACAGCGGACGACTCCATAAGATATTTATTGCTGAACGTTTTTCAGGCATTTCTATTTATAGCGTTAGGAGCCTCTGTCTGACTTCTGTAGTAGTGTGGGGGTGGAAATTGCATCTTGCAGGAGCCACAGGGTAAAGGGTACATCTCAGATTAATCCGTTGCGCAGAATGACAGAATAGCACCCACGTGCTCACAATCTCTCTGTAAAGAAGTTCAATGCAGTAAGTATGTATCCACAGCTTTCACTTGTTTTGGTATCGCTCCGACTTAACACATCTACCTAAGGTTTATACATGCCAACAGCACTAAAATGTTTATAAACAACTCCAGCAGAAGAGAGCGTATTTTCACTTTCTTGAGAAGTATATATTCCATTACTATTTCTGTATGGGGTGCCAACCATTGTTTATAGAAAAGGTCCTCTCACACAATAGAGCTCAACAGCTTAGTTTCCTGTATTGACAGACGCTTTCCGATCACGCAAAATATTGTATCGTAAGCACACTCTCCCTGTCGCATGAAGAGCATTATGTGTGCCCACGATTATTTGTACAGAAGGAATATACATTGAGTTTATTGTTTCACTTGGCCAGTCATGTCAATTGCCCTGACGCAGATCCCTTGCAGACATCATGGTATAAGCGAGAGGTCCTGTGTGAGCGTGTTTGGCACGTGATTCTTGTTTCATCTCAGTAGACAGGTGAATAGGTGGATCGTTGCAGACTGCAGACGGCTTTTCCCGACATATTCCCTCAGAAATCGTGCTGGAATAACCCTAGGTAGTAGTTTCCGCATTTTGCAGCGCTATTCAGCACGCGGACCGTGAATCCTCCAACCACCTGAATGGTTGGTTGCTTGAAACCGAGTGTCTTTGGCATGCCGTTAAGTCGCCCTGGCAAAGCATCAAAGGATTGCAGGACTTCGTCAGTGTAGGGAAGCTGAATAGACACCTTCCAGCTTAGATGCGGACACAGCGGGACCGCCAACTAGTCCTCAGCAACTGCAGCCCCGTATGACAGCATTCACTCGCATTTAGCCTCCACATGCAGTCTCGCATTAGCCTTGCCTCCACATTCAGTCTCGTACTAGCTCGAACACTGTGAAAATAGAGCGGTAACATAAAACAACATATTATAATTACACTTACATCGATCATTTTTTTCTTAACAACAATTATTTATTGACCACTGCGCCGCTTTAGCAATAAATCAACAATATTACTTATCCATACAGACCACGGACAATGCGGCGCTAATTCTTCACGCATATTGACTTTTTAGCTACCATATTTACAATTTTATCATTATTTGAACGTCAGGTAGGTTTATTGCAAGGTGAGGGTTGCAACCTCCACTGTTAGTTTTTCCCAACATGCTGTTAATTGCGACATGCAATACGTTAACCGCCCTGAGATATCCTTAGACACAGGTTCATATGTCTCACTATCATCCAACAGGAACTAACATGGTTCCCATCGACCACCTCACTACTAAATACTTCGCCAGTGCAAACTAATGTGGTTCTCACAATACTACTATACAACCTTTCTATCTTCCATGCTATATTCGGGCTGATTCGTCACCAAGATCCCGGATGCAGCTTCCACTCGTTAATTTACTGTTAATGTCCACCTCTCACTATAAGTTAGATATCGTTACGGCATGCACGTTCTTCTGCAACAGACCAAAAGATACGTAAAAAGTATCGACAATTCTAAACACCATATTACCTCGCAGAACCCCTTTCGTATGTTACGCTAGTTCACAAACACTTTCTGCTTACCTCATTCCTACCTCAGGTTGACTGGTTACCTCATACCCACGCCTTCGAGTCTCCTTGTTTGCCCACATACTTTGGCTTATGGTTCAAATGGTTCAAATGGCACCGAGCACTATGGGACTCAACTTCTAAGGTCATTAGTCCCCTAGAACTTAGAACTACTTAAACCTAAATAACCTAAGGACACCACACACATCCATGCCCGAGGCAGGATTCGAACCTGCGACCGTAGCGGTCGCGCGGTTCCAGACTGCAGCGCGTTTAACCGCTTGGCCATCACGGCCGGCTTTGGCTTATGTTATAACCATAGTCCTCCCTTGTAATGTCTGAAAGGTCTAGATTTCACATACCGTTTTCCTTTCCTTTACTGCTGAATAAGGTTCCTGAGTCACATAGATACTATTCCTGTCAGCAGTACGATTAGACCCACATCAAAATATACACAATTTCACCTCATTTCTAACTTCGTTTAAATACAACAACATAAATCCGCTAAACCACTGGCACAGTTCATTCCTCGGAACTGGCTCCATTTCTCGCTTCCTTCCTCTCACTTCTCACTTAGCGTTTACTCTCAGTCACCATTATTAACCCTCAAATCACCTCATATATCAAAACTAATTTAGCGCCAGCTGCTTCGCTCGCGTAGACTGTATGACCTGCAGAGATATTTTTGTTTTTTTGTTTTAATTTAGTCGAATTTTTACGTTGTTCACAAATTGAAACACGTTAAATGCTTTTCACGCTAATTAAGGCGATATAAGAATGGTCTTTTCCGAATGTACTTCTGACCAAAGGGCGATTATGGTAGCTGGAGTCCAAAGTTTTTATTAATCTTGCCTTTTGCGTCATGTGGAGATATTTTCATAGCAACTTCCATCCTCTAACAAACACTTCCTTATATGTAACCGAAAAGTGAAATATTAGTTTTCATAAATTTAGCTTAAAATTTTTTAATGCAACGAAATATTTTCATAAATATTTTCATCCTCTATTGCATTCCATTAGTGGTTAAATTTCCAGAAGTACATTTCCAACTGAGAAGTCTAATACCAGTTGTCATAGATGTAGCCCTAGAAGTCCTTATGCAGTTCTTTATTAATTATTTACTTTCAAAAAAACTTTCACATCTTTTTTTATCCCCTTGCTGGCTTAATTTTCAAAAATGGTGAAACACGTATTTTTTTTTAATTTTCTGACCGAGAAATTAAATATCAATATTCGTAGTCCTAGCTTCAAAATTTCCTTAATAGCGACGTAATTTAAGAAAGCCTTTCATCCCGTATTTCATGGGAATTTCGGACAATCCCCTCTTAAACGATGCCTACAGTATAAGATAAACATCCTCTCCCAACTTCAAGTTGCTGTCCTTAGCGGTTTAGGCTACGCGATGATGAGTCAATGAATCAGACTAACCCTTACGGATTTAATTTCCAAAAACACAAATTTTCTAAGATTTAGTTTTAAAATGTTTGCGCAATGAAATATTTTCATGAAACGTTTCACCCCTATTTCACTCAATTAGGGGTTGAATTTCCAGAAAGAGTGACATGCGTCTGGTTTATTTTTTATTTTATTTTATTTTATTTTATTTTTTCTGAGACAGAGAAACCAAATACAAACTTTCGTAGATTTAGCTTCTAAAATTCTTGCAAAATGAAATGTTCCCTTAAAAACTTCCATCGCCTGTTTCACCCCCATAGGCGTCGAATTTCCAGAAACAGTGAAACACGTATTTTTTTATATCTAACTGAGAAGCGAAATTTTGATTTTCATAGATTTAGCTTTAGAAATATTTTCATAATAAAATGTTCAAGAAAAACCTCATCCCCTATTTCACCTCCCTAATGGTTCAGTTTCCAAAAACACTTAAGGTTTTTTTTTATTTGTAACCGAGAAGTCAAATACCAGTGTCCGTAGATGTAGCTTTAAAAATACTTTAGTTGTTCTTTCATAATGATATATTTTCAGAAAATGCTTTCACCCATTATTTCACCCCCATATGGTCGAATTTCAAGAAATGTTGAAACATGTGTTTCTATACCTTTGACCAAGAAACCAAATACCAATTTTCGTAGGTCTGTCTTCACAATTGCCTTAATACCGATTTTTTTTAAAAACTGTTAATCCCCTATTTCACCACCTTTTCGTTGTAATTTCGAAAAATCCCTTTTTAAACGACAGCTACGGTGAAGGATTCTCACCTTCTCGATATTTCAAGCTTCTACCCTTAGCCGTTTGGACTGGGTGATGATGAGTCAGTCAGTCCGTCAGTCAAGCAGAACATTGCCTTTTATACGTAGACATACAGAAGAAAATCGGTAAATCACACACATCATCATCATCATCATCATCATCATCATCATAATCATCACTATGTGTACTCTCTACCAATGGCTAGTCTGATGCTGCTTACGGTGCCGGCCGCACACGCGACCCTTAGCGGCGCGTCTTAATCAAGTTGTGCATTCCTAGGAAAATTTTATAATGTACAAATATATTTTTATCTTTAACGTGAGCACTGTTGCTCTAAACCATTTCATAGCTATTTACTCTATGTAATGCAAATTTTTTTTACTTCTCATGAAGGCTGCCTTAGAGCAGTTGAAACCTAGGTAAAGTTGAAAATTTTTTGCCTGTGCAATCCAAGAGCTGTATTTTCAAGTAATATTATAAATGGCTAGTATATTTCTTTTTCCGGTATCTCCCATACACTATCCACAAATTAACCAAACAATGAGCGAATTTATTCCTATTACGTAAATAATCGAAGGGGTGAGAATGATACAATCGGAAGCCACAAAATGTAGTTTGTCAGGAGTGTTTTAAAAGTTGGAATATATCCATAAATCACATACCAGTCTTCCTGGGTAGCAAACACAAGTAGTTTATTTCTATATTGTCTTAATATACATGTATTAAAAGTTGTTTTGTGAAAAAGTTACACATTATTAATAAGAAAATATTTTATCGCTGTGTGACGTAAAACCGTGATTTAGACTGTCTCACACTAAAAGAAGAGAAGTCTTACAAAATTCTAAACATCCACATACAACGTAACTTAGAATGATAGAGTCTACGGTATTCCAAACAATAAAACCAATACCTATCACCTTCGTGTTATTTTCTTCACTCAGACTCTGAAGTATCTCTTCGAAGCATCTGTTTTATATATGGAATTAACGACATAACATCTTTCAGTTTTTTCTCGCAAATTGGAATGTGTTTTAAGTATTTCCTTGATACCTGGAATGGATTGAGTTCCTGATATGCTCATTCTTCATATTTTTCCTTCTTCGCAATATTTACCTGTAAAGTTGTCAGTACTTCATTTTAGCAGCTGAAAAGGGCTTATTTTTGCAGGAATCCTTAATGACTGTATCCCAGTCATCAGGGGTATACTCCAAGGGATTTCTGTTCTTAACAAGCTTCTCAGTTCGACCGAAATCTAGATGACAGGACATTTGTGTGTGCCCAACTCGTTGAAACCGATGTTCACCGACGTTAAATTTTTGTGATTGCACTAGTGATCTCTCTAGTGCCACAGTTGCCCAGTTTTTATCCTGCTCTCTGTAATTGGTTGCTTGAGACTGTTATACTTCTAGGAATTTTATTAGACAGTTTCCTGTACCATGAAATTCACGCTTTGTATCATCTTCGCTCCAAATGAACATATGTCTCTTTTTAGATCCACTATCATGAATACCTAAATCACACGTCCATAATCTCCTCTTCCAGAATGCAGATCTGGACGTCAGTCGCGGTGTTGGGAATTTTTGTTCTAGATCAAAGGCTATTGTAAGATGTTGTTTGGGTTTTCCTCTAGCTATCTTGGAGTGGTGTGTAGTGATATTTTGTACTGCAGATGCTTTGGCGTGATGTAGGTCCGTTTCAATTATATCCTCAAAGTTTATCCATTATGCATTTTCAGTTTAAATTTAAAATTTGTCGCATGCATGACGTGTATCCGAACGAGGTAGTTTAAAACCAATTTTAAAATCGTGGTTGAAAATACCTTGAATTTTGAAACTTTTTCTTCTGGCCCATTATTTTCTTCATAATATTTTAAATAATGTTCTTGATATAAAGAAGTTGAAATTTTCCTTAATGATTTCCGCTTTTTTTCCTGGAAAAAAGTTCATTTTACAGTCGAATGCCCAAATCAGAGAAATTTAGTGAATTTTTTAATGAATCTGATACTTAAGAAAACAACATAAATAAACAGAATACATCATAATTATGGATTTTCCGGGGAGTAATATTAGTTTAACCTTAGGTATTTCTTCCGTCTTTTGGTAAACAGTAGTGACCATCACGCAAGCATTTCTGTAAGTTTTCAGATATCCTTGACTGTTCTGGAGTTCATGCACACTTAAAAATGCCTCTCTGCATACCAAAATATTATAGCCATTAACAGACATTACAGAAAAGTAACTACGCGCCGCAAAACTGTTTTTTCGTTTCCTTTGGGTACCTGAAAAAATAAAATACGTTACTCTTATCTCTAAAAAGTACATAATATAAAAATGTAATTTCTGATTTTCGTAAATCACAGTTACCTCCTTTGTACTTGTTCCATCTCATTATTATTCAGGGAGGTGATTGTTTAACAATTGAAGCTACCTATAACCGAGAAAGAATTAAATATCTGCTCTATACATCCATGAAGATTTTTCCTACACTTGTTCTTACATGCACATAGAGGACCAAGAATTTAGCATAGTTTCTCCCGTTTTATGAGATATATTCTCTCTCTCAGAATTTCTACGACATTTGTGTTTTACCCTTTTTCTAGTTGTTCCTATTTCTTCTTCTCTGACTTTAGGTGTTTTAGCAGGTGATACCTCTGGAGACCATTTACATTCGTCTGCATCTTAAGTCAAACGAAATATTCAGAATGAGAAAGACCAAAGCTACTTTGACGTTGTAACACACATTAATACATTGTATAGACAGCCTTATAATATTGAAATTATTACCAATAACGCAGTAATTAATAGGAGAAGTATATTTTTTGTGTTCGCACATACATACATTAATTAGCGTGTCGGTAATAGCTAGAATTACGCAATAACATTGTAGTATGAAATAAACCTAAGCCTCAGTGTCTTTAGATTTTTCTTAAATAAGTGTTCTCGACTCGCCATGTCATTTTCGGATGAATATTCACAGAGGGATGATAACTGCTTTCACTGGATGAACATTCTTCATCAGAACTAGCTATTTGTTTCTCAGAATCTTCTTTCTCGGTTATGCATGTAAACAACCTTTTCTTTGCAAGCGCCATGTTACTCTGGCTTTGGCTTGTTTGACACAAAGAAAAGACTAGTTTCTCAGCGCACGAGAAAAATAAGTGTGAACTGCTCTTCCATCTATTGAGTGAAAGTTAAAATATTTTTGCAGTAGCTTCATCTGTTGAATAGAGGTTGAACTAACACAAAACACATGTTTTGAGAAAAGGGCGGCTTTGGATTATATCATTCTCACCCATTCCATTAGTCACGTAAGCTCGCGACTATCAAATCGATAGGACTGCAAATATTTAATACAGATTCATTCATTCATTACCAGGGATAAAGAGACTCGTTGCTGTGACTCTGAACATCGATACCTCTTTTACTGCTTCAACTTCTTAAAGGCCTCCTCGAGCGTCTCCTTTACTTCAACAGTACTTTGTAACAGACACCAAATGCAACTATTCGAATCGACTCCAACAATCAGAATTTTTCGTGGTATCCCATTATCCTATACCTTATACTCGCTGAAATGGTTAAATCAATGTCTACGTTCATTTTCCATGCGCACAGTCATAAATTCTTGCTTATCTCAATTAAACAGCCTGACATAAAGAGAAAATCTGTATCCACGACAAACATTATTCTCTACCACGTCGTCAATCTGTACACTTCCTAACATAAGTCATTCGCAATACCATTTGCTCCAGGCGTTCCTCAGACAGATTAACCACAAGGACTCCACAAATATCATCGTATTATAGCTCTGCAGTCCACGCAACCCAGAACTATCGTTATGTGCAACTTACTTCCATACGCTGACGTACTATACATAAAAAATAGAAGAAGGAATAGGTTTCCGAGAGGAGAGGAAACAGGAGGAAAATGTACTAACAGTATGGCCATGACAATTTAAAAACTACAAGATACATGCTTAACCGAGGTGACTGAAATGCTAATCATTTCTGCAGAACGTGCTAATGTACATCTCCTATGAATATGAACGTCCTGCCTCCGGCCGTTCAAGGTGTTCTGCTTTTTCTGAACATAAGTGAAAGTTAAGGAACTTGGCTGAAATTACTGCTGCATTATTAGAAAGTTCAGCCGAACAAGCACTGGCCGAGACAGGAGCGCCTAAGCTACAATGCCTTAATTAAAGCTTAGATGGACAGTAGGAGAATAACACAAACGAAAGTTTGTTATCACCTAATACGTACGCTTTTAATATACACGCACATCGATTCCTATGCTTTCTGTTCAATTCCAGTCCTCAAATCAAACCTGTAGCCAAACTCCTATCTTCACTTAAAATCTCTGTATACTATTAAACAACAAGACATAGCTATAAAATAATACATTATCTCCTGAAAGCATGTCATTATCTACAACACACCTAGAAAGGAAGAGGACAGACATTATCACTGAAGACAGTGAGAAGTAAACAATACTTTTAATGCTGAAAAATGAGAGTAGAGTCCCACAGACCTGGATGACAGAGACAAAACGTGGAAAAGAAACTCAATTAGCCTTACTTCACTCGGCACAAAAAAGAAGGAAGGATAAGTTATCTTCCTCGTTCCACAACTCGCTAATCAATCCATAGAAGTCGCGTGTCAGAGTTTGAATCGTAATCCTCACAAAACGTTAAGCATGCCTTTTGTAGCTCTAGCACGTGCTTACCTAACTGCTGGTGGAAAGTAATTGCGACTTACTACGTCTCTTCACGCGCTCTCAACAATGATAAGTGACGGTTTCGGTTCCGAGTCCGCATTGAACACTTCGTCACATCGTTTCAAGTTCAAACATGCCACTCTTAACTACTGGTGAAAAAGAATTCGATAGTTAACGTCTGTTCGATATGTGTGGACTTCGATTCCCAGTCAGCATTGAACCCTTCGCCATATTAATTCTAGTTCAAACATGTGTATATCTCGCTACTGCCTAAAGAAGCTTATATTTAACGTCCATTCGTGGTTAGAAAATAACAACAGCTATAGGTTAGGTTAGGTTACGTTAGAAAATAACAACAGCTATAGGTTTCGGGTTTGCGTTCTAGTGAAACAAGAATGATTCATTCGTCTCATAATGCCAGGTTAAAAAATACCGCTACTTCTATAACAAAAGTAAAATTAATAATTTGATCGTTCTTAGCAAACAGTCCGATTACATTCCGGTTTGGAGTGTCCCGGCCAAACAAATCGTTATGTCACATCGTTTCAAGTTTAGTACCTGAAAATAAACCATATTTAACAACAGTCGTACTTAGTTAACAGGAACATAAAGAATCTTGGTCCAATACAAATATTATTTCATGTTCAGATTTGCTAACTGATACTGACCAAACAGTTTGTATATCACTTTCCTTTACAAAGACTCGGTAATGACGATCAGTAAGATGTTCGTGTCTCGGTCGGTCACGAAAGCGTTGCCCAGTTATAAGTGCTGTGGATGTCGGGTTTCAATCCAGAAACAGTTAGTCATGTCATTTAAAATTCAAAGGTATGCACATCTAGCTGCTCACGAATAGCTTAGATTTTTAATGTGACTTCGTGGTGGATAATGAGGGCAATAGCTGACTTTTGAACTACACATGGATGCACGTGTCATTATAAAGGCAGTGAAATTACTAGTGATACATTGTTATTGGCGATGTTTCCATATAGCGCTTGACGCCGTTAATCGCAGTTTTTCTAACAGGGTAGTTCATTGACCAGTTTAAGCATAACCATTCGCTAACTGAACTACAATTACTACGTGGTTGGAAAAGCTCTATAAAGCTAGATTACTTCGACTGATCATCATGGTGAAGCTACGATCTTTAGTAGTCCCACATATTAATGGAATGTGGTAACATTTTGGGGATGTGACTTATTGTAATAAATTTGAATTTACAAGAGTTAAACACTATCCCATAAGCAATAAGGTATTTCCTGATATTTTCAATGTCATGGTGTTAATTTGCAACCCGACTTATTGCACAGAGAACTGTGTTCTCTTGTGGTCACTTTTGGTAATCATTTTGTATAGTCGAGCATCTGTACCGAAAATAGATAAGGGGACCTACAAGAAAGTTACGTTACGTGAGTCGCATGAAAATTGGGTGGAACACAAAGTAGTTCAGATACATATTACATTTCTATGGTGTGATGGGATGTTACAGTCTGAAACTTGAGTATTCTTGGTAGCTTCTTCAGCTTTTCATATCGCTGCGAACGAGGCATCCCGGACTGACAGTGACACAAAATATTCCTGCATACACATTAAATTAGGTGCATTTTAGCATTGTGTGTAACTTGCCTATAAAACTTTCGATATCTTCCTTCACTTTAATGGCAACTTCTGCAGAAATATTTTCAGGACTATCTCGTTTCATCACACTTCCGGAAGTCAAGGAAAATGGCATCTACCTGGGATCCTGTATCTAATATTTTCTGGGTCTCATGAACAAACAAAGCGAGTTGGGTCTCACACGATCGCTGTTTCTGGAATCCATGTTGATTCCTACAGAGTAGATTCTGGGTTTCCAGATACGACATGATACGCGAGCATAAAACATGTTCCAAAATTCTACAACAGATCAACGTCAGAGATATAGGTCTATAGTTTTGCGCATCTGCTCGACGACCCTTCTTGAAGACTGGGACTACCTGTGCTCTTTTCCAATCATTTGGAACCTTCCGTTCCTCTAGAGACTTGCGCTACACTGCTGTTAGAAGGGGGGCAAGTTCTTTCATGTACTCTGTGTAGAATCGAATTGGTATCCCGTCAGATCCAGTGGACTTTCCTCTGTTGAGTGATTTCAGTTGCTTTTCTATTCCTTGGACACTATTTCGATGTCAGCCATTTTTTCGTTCTGTTGTGCAGAAACGGTATGACTACGGGTCGCAGCATGTCATTCGCGTAAATCATACTGGTCACATTGCCCTGGACACGCACGAACTATGATTTGTGGTCGTGTTCAATAGCACCTCGCACCATAAGACGCTGTATGTCTTGTGTGAAAATAGCCACTGTGACGCCGCTCCCCCTGTCTGCGGCCATTTTCAAACAAACAGAACCCGGATTCTTCCGAAACCACTATCTGATGCCATTTCTGTCCCCAGTGACGTCCTTCCATACACCGTTGCCGTCTAGCACGTTTCTGCACATTCGACGAAGGTAGGCGGAGGAATGGACGGCTCGCAGGTAACAGAGGCCGTAATAAACATCGACGGACTATCATGCCTGATAGTGTATGATGTGTTACACTATTGTACTGTTGTGCCAGAGGCTGTGAGGACCCTGATCTGTCCTGGAATGCCATTCGGATGAGGTGTCGATCTTCTCGAGGGGTGGTCTGGATGTTGTGACCTGACCCATCTCGTCGTGATCTCCAGCTTTCCGTGAACCATTCTGCACACACCCGTTTACTGCCGAAACACTTCGTTCTACACGAGCAGCAATTTCTCGGATGGATGCATCACATTCTCTGATGCCAATAATGCGCCCTCATTCAAATTCACTGATTTCACGGTTCGGTTGGCGCATACATCTGCGAGGCATCCGGCATATCTGCTCAAGTCACACGGATCCATTACTTTCGGTTTGTAGCGACAGTGATAGCCGCAGGCACATTTTACTGATAGTTGGTGTTGTAACGCAATATCGATGTTGACCTTGAACCCGAGGGACTACAGGGTTCATTCTAATAATTTCTGCAGAACATATTAATGCACATGTTCTGTAAATATGAACCTCCAGTCTCTAGTCCTTCAAGATGCTCGGCTTCTTTCTGAACGATAGTGTGATTAACAGAGCTTGCCTAGTACCTGTATGGCTGATATTCCACTAAATCTTAGAACTCAAACCCTTAATGAACAGAGTCTCCATCATGGTGATCATTTTTGTCCATCGATTTTCCCTTTGGTAACGAATTCGTACGGGACAGTAGTGCTTAGTTATTCCCCATAACTTTTTATTCAAAATTTATGTCTATTTTGATAGATAACGTTAATAAATGTGTTAGTTTGCTATGCTCTCTTTTAATTACCTCGTCCACAGTCCAAATAAATCTTTGTTAGTAGCATTAGTCTGAAAGGTGCAATTATTGTTTAAAAACCTAGTCGTCGTCTCCATCAGGCTGTACCGAGTTAGCGTTACCACGCGCATGGTTAGATTGAGGATATTCTCTCTTGATTTTAGGGCTTGGATAATTCGTACTACGGTTAGAGACCGGATCAGCAATTGCAAAAATGGTTCAAATAGCTCTGAGCACTATGCGACTTAACTTCTGAGTTCATCAGTCGCCTAGAACTTAGAACTAATTACACCTAACTAACATAAGGACATCACACACATCCATACCCGAGGCAGGATTCGAACCTGCGACCGTAGCGGTTGCTCGGTTGCAGACTGTAGCAATTGCATTTTTGGTTGACGACCATCTAAAGTAATTAAAAGATAGAATATCTGATGGGAGAAGCGTCTAATGTCTTCTAGTAGGACACTTGCAATAGGCTGTTACTACTTTACCACTCACGATCGGATACGATGACCAGATAGTTCCAAGGATATATACTACCAGTAATCAAACTAAATCAATGGGCACATTTCAGGCTGTGAGGACATTAGTGGGGATTCCCGTCTAACATTCTGGTTTCATCTCTATCTGCGCGACACCAATTTTATGAACTATAGGAGAACTGACGAGCAGCAATATCTATAAGCAAGTACATGTACTGATTAAAAGTATCCGGACACTCTGCTGAAATTGACTTATAATTTCGTGGCACCCTCCATTGGTAATGCTGCAATTCAGTATGTTGTTGGTCCACCCTTAGCCGTGATATCAGCTTCCACTCTCGCAGGCATACGTTCAATCAGGTGCTGCAAGGTTTCTTGGGGCATGGCAACCCATTCTTCACGGAGTGCTTCACTGAAGAGAGGTATCGATGTTGGTCGGTGAGGCCTGGCACGACGTCAGCGTTCCAAAACATCCCAAAGGTGTTCTATAGGATTCAAATCAGGACCCTGTGCAGGCCAGTACATTACAGGGAAGTTATTGTAGTGCAACCACTCCGTCAAAGTCCGTGCATTATGAACAGTTGCTCGATCATGCTGAAACATGCAATCGCCATCCTCGAATTGCTCTTCAACAGTTGAAAGCAAGAAGGTGCTTGAAATATCAATGTGGACCTGTGCTGTGATAGTGCCACGCAAAACAAAAAAAATGGTTCATATGGCTCTGAGCACTATGGGACTCAACTTCTGAGCTCATTAGTCCCATAGAACTTAGAACTAGTTAAAACTTACTAACCTAAGGACATCACACACATCCATGCCCAAGGCAGGATTCGAACCTGCGACCGTAGCGGTCTCGCGGTTCCAGACTGCAGCGCCTAGAACCCCACGCAAAACAACAAGGGGTTCAAGCCCCCTCCATGAAAAACACTACCACACCATAACACCACAGCCTCCGAATTTTACTGTTGGCACTACACACTTTAGCAGATGACGTTCACCGGGCATTCGCAATACTCACACCCTGCCATCGGATCTCCACATTTTGTATCGTGATTCGTCACCCCACACAACGTTTTCCCACTGTTCAATCGCCCAATGTTTACGCTCCTTACACCAAGAGAGGCGTCGTTTGGCATTTACCGGCGTGATGTATGGCTTATGAATAGCCACTGGACCATGAAATCCAACTTTTCTCACCTCCCGCCTAACTGTCATGGTACTTGCAGCGGATCCTGATGCAGTTTAGAATTCCTGTGTGGTGGTCTAGAAAGTCTGACTATTACATATTACGATCCTCTTCAACTGTCTGCGGTCTCTGTCAGTCAACAGACGAGGTCGGCCTGTACGCTTTTGTGCTGTACGTGTCCCTTCACGTTTCCACTTCACTATCATATTGGAAGCAGTAGACCTAGGAGTGTTCAGGAGTGTGGAAATCCGCGGAGCGCCCCATTCTGGTCTCTGACGATGTCTAATGTCTACTTAGGTCGCTGATACGGAGTACCTGGCTGTAGGTGGCAGCACAATGCACCTAATATGAGAAAAGTATGTTTTTGGGGGTGTACGGATACTTTTGATCAAATAGTGTATATGGAATGCGTTATGAAGCCTTTAAAATAGTCTGCAAGTGTTTTCTTCCACGTTTCATCACTTGCAATAATATGTAGCTGTACTCTAATAGTAGAGGTATTACTCGTAGAAACCGTACTTCTCTTAACTTTGTCTGAATCCGTCATAGGTACTGGACAATTTGAACTGTATTTACCATGTGTGGTGCTAGTGCAAGATGGCAACGTATGTGGACTATGCACTGGGAGTACAACGCGCACATCAAGCGCTACTTCGCATTTTTTAATAATTAATCATAGCAATAATGACAAGTAGCAGCATGGATGTGAACAAATTGGCAGTTCATCGCACTATGCTAACAGAGATGGCTAAGGGGTAAGTGCAAATAATTTTTACGGATAGAGTTTCGTGGGGGATTGTAATCATGGTGGCGGTGGCGGGAAGCCCAAAGGTCGAATTTTACAACCCCCATGGCCCCAGGGGTGTTGGCACCGCCAGGACGGTCTGTAACGGCAGGGCTTTGATGCCACCCGACAAGCAGGCGGCATTTTCGCAGAACGCTGTGAGGCAAGCAGAATGTCTCCGCAAAGTGAATAACGCAGGTAGACGCTGTTTCACCCTCGGCTCTGTCGCCCTGGGCTGTGGCGCCCAGGGCTTTCAAAAGTGTCGCAGGCGACGTTACCAGCAAGCAATGTACCTCCGCGAATTTCCCACTCCATGTTTTTTGAGCATGGGGCAGAGGAGCGGAAAGTGTCCGTTCAGAAGCCGGCGTCAAGGTAGCGTCTGAAAAGTTCTTCGGACGACCGGCGACTCCCGCACGCGACCGCAATTGGCCACATCGACGTGACGTAAGCGGTGTTTTGCGGTCACTCGCAGTGAACGGGAGTAGCACTCACTGGTGAAAAATTTGTTAAAATGTTGCGACTGCACAGCCACACCAGCGAACCGGCACGCCGTACTAGATTTTTGGTAGGAAGGTGACATTTGGTTTTCAGCGTGCGTCCGATAAGGACGCAGTACTCTGTGCTGATCGATACAGAGTAATTGTGGAGTAGGTGTGTAACTCCGGAAAATTTCGCGGAATTATGTCGCGTACGCGCGCCGCTGTGGTTGCAGAGACATCACACCTGATCGGCATAACAACACGACGAGAATGGCTGGTTGGAGACCCTGTCATGGCGCAGAAGAGCAGAATAGGTAATATACGCTGCTCCGGTCGTAGCACTAACAGCCTTGCAGTTCACAGAAGTTAAACGGGTAGTCATTGACCTATTGAGCATCACAGCACATTGTCGCATTATTTCTGTGATTAGATACAGCTGTGAAGTACGTGACCTAGAATCTTGTGCTCTTATTCAGTTTAGGGGAAGTGCCAATCCGTACAGCTGGGTTTTATAGTTATAGATTTGTGTTGCACTCCTTTCTCTTTATTAATATATTAATCTGTCCACATTCTAGAGGCATCAATTCATTAATTCAATTTCTTAGTATATGTAATTGTCAAATGAAATATATCTGATTATCTTTCCCGATATTTCAGACTACATACATTGACATACCAACCCTACCATACAACCTAGTCAAAAATTTCGGTGCTTTTAAATTGATATTAATAATTCACATCCATCACTACTATCTATGAGGCAAGCGACCTCATCGAATCCGATTCTTTAACAGAGGCCTGTATTGCATAGTTAGATTTCGTAAGTGCACAAGATTAGCTTTGAGGGAAATTTATAATAGAATTCCGAGTTCAGCAAATAGCTCATTTGAATATCGCCTCCCGGTAGCAAAGGAAACTCGAAGATCGCTTCCCACTAGAATGCATTTCTGTGTGTGAATTATAGCACTTACTAATTGGTCATATTCTCTACTTAGATCATTGAATAGTATTTGTAATTGTAGAAGTTGTTCATTAATCGTCATGAATGCAGCAATCCTCTTTAGACCCTGATCTCGGTCCTTACAGGGTAAGTAATAAGTTGTTCTAGCTTGATCATTCCGTTTTTGAGCAATTGCTCATTCGTGGCTACTGACTCTGTTGTTCAATCCAGTCCAGACAATGTGGCTCTCATTACTGCCACTTGTCCCTTAGTTAATTTCAGTGACTGTGATAATCTCGACTCGTTACTATTTATGTGAGACTTATAACAGTTGGCATCGTCTTCGTCCAAGGTCCGAACAATACCTTGCTGCCTTTTCCCACAAAATTGAAAACTCCGCTCTTTTCTCCCCACGTTGATCTTATTAAATGATTTGTTACTGAGTTGGCTTCTTGTACGCATCCTACATTGTGTGTCACCCCGTTCATTAGCATATTACATTCCCCCTTGCTAATGTTTAGTTCTTCTAACTTCTCCTTACACTGTTGCACTGCCCTGTTCTACCCTACTTACTGCGTGAAACCTTTCATGTAGTGTCCTCAGATACACGTAGCTTACCAATTTCCATCTGGTACTGGTTAGTGCTACATCTCCTTGATGATGGTAGTGTAGTCCAGATAAGGTTTTCATCGAGTGAATCTCCACGATATTATCCATTCACCTTGCACTCGACACTGGAAGATTCACCACACGCCGGTTGTGGGGCGGCGAGTGAGTTTGTAAAAATAAATTTGCTGTAACAATGCTTGCGTGTTGAATCAGTTTCTAGCTTTTTGAATGTTGTTAATGCTGTCTTTCGCCGTTCTCAACACTGGCTCTCTATTTACTTCTTGGCACCCAGAAAGTGATTTAATAAAACATGGAGCCAGTATCTAGAGATCCTAGTGCCCACTTCAATTGAGATATCAATATAGCTGCAGCTTATAGCTCTGAGGAATTAGGATATTGTCCGGGATTTCTAATCAAAAACGGTTTTCCAAAATAGTTGAGTATATTCTGAAATTCACTGATAAAAACACAAGTATCCCTACAACCTAACTAACAGAGCAGTTCAGAGTCTAATGCGCTGATGCAACTATAAATGTCCGAATTAAATGTTAAAAAGAATGCTCGCCATAATTTGATGAAAATATTTCATCAAACGCCACGCTAAATTTTTGGTAGAATGTCTGTCCCGCGACGGCACGTGAAAATACGACAATACGCAAACTGAAGCTAGATAATGAAAATCATTCCAGAATTAACACTTCACATGTAATGTTTTCATGGTTCCGCATATCTCTAGTAACTTAATACGGCACCCGACGCTGTTTGTAGCAGATACACTGATGCGACGCGACTACCGACACAGATGGCGTGTCATTCAGCGTCTGGAGAGAACTGGCGCCTTCCTTCCTCGCGCAGCGTCCTTATATACAAACCCGCGGTGCGGACGACGAAGGGAACGCCTGATCTTTTAGGCTCTCTCGACTAGCTGCTGGGCTAGTAACGCACCACTTCAAGTTACATAATAATTTATAGCTTCTTTTGCTGATGGCCGAAGAAGCTCTTAATTTAAACGTGCATTCAGCACGCAGGTAAGTATTGATAATAAAATTTTGACGTGGCTAAGTTAAATATTCTGGGCGAGAGAATTAATTAAATTACACTGCACGCAGTAGATGAGCTCTGAACTGGCCCTTTTGAGATCCGCTATCGCTATAATTTTATAGGTATTCAAAAGAAACTTTACACATCTTCATAATCATAGCGGACCTCCAACCTATTTAAATCTAAACATCCTAGCCTTATTTACTAGCCTACTTAATCTATCTTGCTTCCTTCAGTTTTGAGACGAAAACCACAAAATCATGAATTTCCACTAAAATCGTAATATGTGAAATCCAAAGTACTGTTTTTATTAAATCATTATGAAAGATGAATCTAAATATAAATTTTGAAGTCTCTAGCTCTTTTCTGTTGCGCCAATGATTTTTTTAGAAAAACGTCCAAATTTCGAAAATGACTTAAGTTATCGAACTGATATTCAACACACATTAATTTAGTATTATTCCTGACATGCTAGAAAAGTTTTAGGTCATTTGCTTGATTTTTAAGGTATTGCGCAACATTTATGACGTCAGAGCTAGTTACAGCAGACTGGCTGGCACACAATGGAAACTGATGTGAATTTACAACAGCGTGAGTAGGCTGCTTCCCTACATGACCCTCTACTTAAATTTTTTGTTTATGAATGTTAATGAATGAAAAAAAAATTTAATTACAAAAAGGGAAGCAAGAGTACAGTTTAACTCCCTATGAAAATCAAAATTGAAATATAAACCTGTAGAAACATTAAAGAAAACTGATTACCTACATTAATTATTTAAATTGTAGGCATGTTCACTGCCTTTTTACCAATGTCATTGCTCAAAATTTTAAGCAAAGTCAATGAAATATTTTGGCATACATATTGCCTTAGACAAACAAACACATACAAATTGAAAAATTATGAAAATCTTAGATCCATTAAATACATTTTTACATACACAAATTCTAAAAAAATAACATGTTACATAAACAGATGATTATCTCTTAGCAGTCTTTTCTAAACCTGAAAGAAAAGTTCACAAATAATTTTTACACACGTGGTTGTAGCCGCTTTGGCTGGCGTCCTACACTTTCATTCACACGGGTAGAGGAGGGGAAGTTGCTATGGTGTGCGTCCTTCTCGATCACTCTAAATTACACGGGGGAAAGGGGAGGGGTCACTGTGAGTTGTGTCCAAGTCACTCCACGCTTTCACGCAGCTACCAGGCTGCCATTATCTGGTTTGTCCTGTAGAACAAACAAAAAGAGTGCCTCAGACTCTGTTCACTTAATATCTAAGGGTGGGTCACAATGAAATGGGGATATATACATTTTATCCTTCAGTATGTTGCTGGAACAAAGTTAACAGAACCTTTCTCAATTTTACTCTTACGGTTACTTAACTGTCATAAAATCGGTAAACAAATGGCTCAAAACGCCTTTAGTCATGTATTAGAGAAAATTTATGCTCCTAAGGCATACAATCATAAATCATATTTAATCTGAATTTATTATTTCTGGGCCGGAACACTGAACCAATGCTCGGTACATTCCTGATACATTTGTATTTTAAGCACTTAACTGACTCATCTTTGATTACCTTATTCTTAGAGATAGTATGAGTATGATTAGTGGTTGTTTTCTCAGCTTCTTTGTACATGTGAGTAACTTTTGGTAATAACACAGTTCTGAGTGTTCAAAACACGCTACGTTCATTTGACCACTAAATCCACTTATTGGTCCTCTGCTGTTGTGTTAGTTCCACATCTGCAATTAGGTACTTACTTACTTTGAAGTGTATTTATGCTGAGCTAAAATTAATATTTCTCGTCTATCAGTATGTTATTTATTTATTTTGCTAGTGTATGTACTTATTTAACACTCACTCTATTAATATTTAAAGCATAGGATAGCACATTTATTTCATATTCATAGTGTATTGCAGCTGATTAGTTTGCTCACGTGGCAATCCATTTCCACTCGATCGGACGCTGAAACCACAGGTAGTCTCTCTCAGACCTACCACTAAAGTGCATCAAGTAATTATGGACGAGCGTAATGCTAAATTCCTTAAACCTATAGGACACCATGAGCCGCTCTGTCTCATCTACCATAAGGGTACCTATGGTCGCATTCACGCCTCCAACTCATAACCTCAATACGTGTAGGTGTATCCTGTCACACACTACACTAAAATAATGGCCAGCTCCAACCTTATAAATACTTCAGGGACGTGTCCTTCACGTCTCAACCACAAACACTGCTCAATTCTATTACACTGCCTTTCCTTGCTACACCAGGTGAGTTTAACCTTACAACTTATCTGCATAATTTTCATAACACTAAGCAATCTCTTTTATTATTAATTAGTTAGCTCTAATGCATACACTAGGTTTCACTA
The DNA here is from genome assembly GCF_023864345.2 of Schistocerca serialis cubense. Classification (NCBI taxonomy): domain Eukaryota; kingdom Metazoa; phylum Arthropoda; class Insecta; order Orthoptera; family Acrididae; genus Schistocerca; species Schistocerca serialis. The sequence goes on along the minus strand of NC_064640.1, from coordinate 174,426,302 downwards.
CCACTTCAGATCTTGCTTGTACATGAATTCATATATCTTTTTAAATTACTGTTGGTGGACCATTTCCAATACAACAACACTTTGTAGTTACTACATTACCAGGGTACTATACATAATTGTTACTCAAATACATTTTATATCTTCATTACGTCATACTTCTCTACTGTTTGTCACTATTAGGTTTGTCACATTAGGTATTTTTTTTGTCACTAATCGGTAGATAGAATGGTTACATAACTCATGGCTTGATAGCCATGACAGAAAATTTTCATGTCTGGAAAGAAGAGGTCGAAATTTTTGTGGACAGGAAAGAGGAAGAATGAGTGAGACCTGAAAAGGAAAGAAGATCTCACACAGCTGGGACTGCACAGCTGCCACACTGTGTAGAGGTTACAGAACAACCTCCTCCCTATAGCATTCATTGGTTTAATGCTGTAAAGAAGAGTTAGAAATTTTAGGTGGATAGAAAAGATGAAGAGTGAGTGAGACCTGAAAAGGAAAGAAGATCTCACACAGCTGGGACTGCACAGCTGCCACACTGTGTAGAGGTTACAGAACAACCTCCTCCCTACAGCATTCATTAGCTTATTATTAGTTTGATAACCATAACGGAAAATTTAATGTATGAAAGAAGAGGTCGAAATTTTTGAAGATAGGAAAGATGAAGAGTGAGTGAGACCTGAAATGGAAAGAAGATCTCACACAGCTGGGACTGCACAGCTGCCACACTGTGTAGAGGTTACAGAAAAACCTCCTCCCTACAGCATTCATTAGTTTAATGCTGTAAAGAAGAGTTAGAAATTTTTAGGTGGATAGAAAAGATGAAGAGTGAGTGAGACCTGAAATGGAAAGAAGATCTCACACAGCTGGGACTGCACAGCTGCCACACTGTGTAGAGGTTACAGAACAACCTCCTCCCTACAGCATTCATTGGTTTAATGCTGTAAAGAAGAGTTAGAAATTTTAGGTGGATAGAAAAGATGAAGAGTGAGTGAGACCTGAAATGGAAGAAGATCTCACACAGCTTGGACTGCACAGCTGCCACACTGTGTAGAGGTTACAGAAAAACCTCCTCCCTACAGCATTCATTAGTTTAATGCTGTAAAGAAGAGTTAGAAATTTTTAGGTGGATAGAAAAGATGAAGAGTGAGTGAGACCTGAAATGGAAAGAAGATCTCACACAGCTGGGACTGCACAGCTGCCACACTGTGTAGAGGTTACAGAACAACCTCCTCCCTACAGCATTCATTGGTTTAATGCTGTAAAGAAGAGTTAGAAATTTTAGGTGGATAGAAAAGATGAAGAGTGAGTGAGACCTGAAATGGAAGAAGATCTCACACAGCTGGGACTGCACAGCTGCCACACTGTGTAGAGGTTACAGAACAACCTCCTCCCTACAGCATTCATTGGTTTAAGAAAATTTCCGTATTTGGAAAGAAGGGGTCAAAATTTTTTTTTGTAGATAGGAAAGATGAAGAGTGAGTGAGACCTGAAAAGGAAAGAAGATCTCACACAGCTGGGACTGCACAGCTGCCACACTGTGTAGAAGTTACAGAACAACCTCCTCCCTACAGCATTCATTCATAACCTTTGACCACGCCACGTCGATCTGAAAATACTTTATGATGCCTTTTTAGAACCTGTCTCAGTTCTTCCTTCTGATTGGCGGAAATTTTACCGATTTCCTGCAATTTAGCTTCTATCTTGTCTAAAATAATTGCTTCTTCTTCTTCTGTGTTCAGCTTACTTGTACTAAGATTAACACCTTCGTCCCAATACCTCCTATTTTTCAGAACTCGTATAGGCAGCTCCCAAGTTCCATCATCAGTTACTACATGTTTGTCACTAAAAGGTACTATAATTACACCGGTTATTGGCAAGACCATTTTTAACTGGCTTCTTTCAAAGTCAACAACACTCTGATATTTTGACAGGAAATCTGTGCCAATTAAAACCTCAATACTGAGATTGTTTACAATTAAACATGGATGATCAATTAAATTACCATTAATGTTAAAGGGTAGTAAAGCTTCTTGCTTTACCGTTTTTGAAACCTTGCCAGTAGCACCAATTATTCTTAGTCCTGATACCCTCATTACTGTAAGCTTGTTTTTACCAGGTAATGCATCAAAGAAGGACTGAGATATTGCACTCACCTCACTTCCACTGTCTAAGAGACAACGTACGTTGATACCCAACATACTCACTATTATTATAGGGTGGCTTATTCTAGGTTGTACAGGTGGTTCCTCAAATTCATCTAGTAGTTCCTTTTGGATATGTCTCCAACTAAAGTGATCGACATCTGTCTTCATTACATTTAGGTTACAGTGTGTAGGGGTTTCCTGAATTACATTTTCAGCTGCCTTTTCCAGTCGGTCTATTAATTTTAAATCGAAACACTGCACGACTTCATTACATTTAGTTTGCTGAACATGACCCAAATTACTGTAGTCTGAGCTATTCTGCGCCTCCAGACCGGGCATAACATTAGTTACAGCTAAACCACTTTCACCATTATCGTCGGTTTCCTTCTCAAGTGACAACTGGTCACAGCTACTGGGTTCATCGACCCTCAACAGCCTACCCTCTACATTCTCACTTATCTCCTGTCCTAAATCTATTAGTACATTATGAACATCCTGCACAGGCACTTTAGATAAGAGCACATCATCCTCACTGTAAATATAAGCATGAATTTCTTCTGCTTCTTCACCTGTCAATTCAGTATTTTGTAGCTCGTCCCTATCGTTACACTGCTGCGCCTTCTCTTTCTCTTCCCACTTAGAAAGCGTCTCTAACACGGTATCTATCAAATACTGTGAGTGATCTAATATTTCTGTTGTATCCTTAGATGCTACCGACACTTCATCCATCTGTTCAGTTTGAGTATCCTGATCTGTCTTACCAATTCCCGTAACCACTGGCTTAGAAAAAGTAACCGTCTGGTGAGCGCCAGTGTCCTCATAGACGGGAACTAGTTTTCCTGCCTCGGCCTACTACTGTTTCCTTTATTTTCATTGTAGTTGACTGGCACAGCATTACTTTCCGTACTGTTGTTTACATGCATATTTCTGTTTGGAACAAAATTATTATCCCTTGGACGCCATTGTTGGTTCTGATAATTATTTCCCCAATTCCTGCCTCTCTTAGGATGGCGAACACCTACTGTTCTGATGTTTACATTGCCATTTTGCTCGTTCCTAAAATTACTATTATTGTTATTGGCATTTCGGTTACTACGTGCTTGCTCCTCATTGGCGACAACACGTTCTACACGTTCCAAATACTCAATGAAACGATCCAGATTGTCTCTAGGAGCTGATATAATTCTCGTTTGCCAATACCATGGCAGTTTGGCTTCAAGACCTAGTATAATCATTTCTGGTTTTAGCTTTTCCGCCAAATGTGACAAACGTGAAATCCATGACCTAGCAAATTCTTTAATTGATTCCTTGCCTGCATTGAAGCGTTTTCCACTCCAAAATTCTCTCAACACTTCATTTTGCTTATTGCTAGACCAATACTCATTAATGAAAGCTGCTTTAAACTCCGCTAATGTTTTACACTTCAACATAACATCAGCTGACCAACGCATGGCGTCACCTGCTAAATGGCTTCTAATAAACGAGATTTTCTCTCGTTCAGACCAAGTTGGTGGAATCACATCTTCAAAATCGTTCCAGAAATCTAGCGGGTGGATATTTTTATCTGGATCAAACCGCAAGAACTGCCGACACCCGATAAAAGCGGCATTTGCAGCTACAACTTGTTGTATACTACCATTACCAGAAGTTACTGAAGCTACTTTACTCTCAATGTTAGCAATGTTAGTACTGATATATTCTACTTTCATTTCAACATTATCTACTCTTTGCACAATATGAGTAGTGTCAGTTTTAATTGCATCTACATCTGCTTGACATATGTTTACTTTAATATTAACATCTTTAAATCTATCTGAGCACAGTTCAGATTCCGCCTCGATCTTTTCTGTTAACTTGTGCTCCAGCTTCGCATCTTCCATTTGGAAGTCTTTGCGAACCTCAGCAACTTCGGATTTAACTGTTTTATACATTTCAGAAAACTGTTGAGCAACCTTTTTCTTAATATCCTCATGGTTGTAATCAATTTTATAATTCAAACTGTCCAGATCCTCTTTCAACTTATTGCAACTAGCCTTGAAAGAATTTTCTAATTCAGCTTTATTGGATTCTAATTTATTGTCCATTGCCTCAAATCGTTTATTAAAATTTGTTTGACTGGCCACCATTTCAGACTTTAATTCAGCTGTCATTTGTGCATTACTGGCAGCTATTGCTTGTAATATAACATTTAGATCAACAGCCCCAGCATCTTTGGGTTGCTCACTGGCGGGTTTTTTATCACACTCAGGTGACATAAAACTAGCTCCAATACCCGAATCATCAAAATTAAATGAAACTTCTGATTGATTAGTCATCTCTAACTTCTCCTTCTTAAACTCTACCATTTCTGATGACTGTTTCATTTTTAATTCATCAGAGAAACTATCATCCAATAAATTTACCATTTCTACTTTCCGCTTTACTACAGGGGTCTCTATTATTGAATCATTGCCCCTTCGCACACTATTGTCAGGAGACAATACTTCATTTTTCACTTTAACATTACTACTTTCATGCATGTTTATACTTGAAACTTTGTCTGAATTTACAGTTCCCTCAACAGACATAGGTTCTAATTTAAGTTTAAACTCAGTTTCTTTTGGCGGTTCCATCGCCGACAGTCTTTTAGTGCAGGTTAGTAAAATTTTTGACAGTTTTTCACTTAACTTAGTTCCTTCTGCACGACGTATGGCGTTGCCGGCGCGGCGTACCAGGATTCCTGATGCGACGTGGCACGTTGAACTGCAGACGGCTCTCCGACGGCTGTTGTGTGTTTGCGTGGCCCGCAATTGCAGGCTCTGCGCCGGCTGCTCCAGCGGACGACTGCGGTGCGGCGAGACTGGCTTCTCGCGATGCCGGCAGCACCGCTAGACTCAGTGCCAGCTCCGTCAATCCAGATGTGTTGTTAATCCAATTGCGTCGTTCACATGCACACGTAACACTTTCACTGTTCCATTATTCAGCTGCGCGTCGCATTCCACTCGCGAATCCGAATAGTTAAAATCACTTTCACTTAGTTGATTTCCCGGCCGATGCACCATATGTGGGGCGGCGAGTGAGTTTGTAAAAATAAATTTGCTGTAACAATGCTTCCGTGTTGAATCAGTTTCTAGCTTTTTGAATGTTGTTAATGCTGTCTTTCGCCGTTCTCATCACTGGCTCTCTATTTACTTCTTGGCACCCAGAAAGTGATTTAATAAAACATGGAGCCAGTATCTAGAGATCCTAGTGCCCACTTCAATTGAGATACCATTATAGCTGCAGCTTATAGCTCTGAGGAATTAGGATATTGTCCGGGATTTCTAATCAAAAACGGTTTTCCAAAATAGTTGAGTATATTCTGAAAGTCACTGATAAAAACACAAGTATCCCTACAACCTAACTAACAGAGCAGTTCAGAGTCTAATGCGCTGATGCAACTATAAATGTCCGAATTAAATGTTAAAAAGAATGCTCGCCATAATTTGATGAAAATATTTCATCAAACGCCACGCTAAATTTTTGGTAGAATGTCTGTCCCGCGACGGCACGTGAAAATACGACAATACGCAAACTGAAGCTAGATAATGAAAATCATTCCAGAATTAACACTTCACATGTAATGTTTTCATGGTTCCGCATATCTCTAGTAACTTAATACGGCACCCGACGCTGTTTGTAGCAGATACACTGATGCGACGCGACTACCGACACAGATGGCGTGTCATTCAGCGTCTGGAGAGAACTGGGGCCTTCCTTCCTCGCGCAGCGTCCTTATATATAAACCCGCGGTGCGGACGGCGAAGGGAACGCCTGATCTTTTAGGCTCTCTCGACTAGCCGCTGGGCTAGTAACGCACCACTTCAAGTTACATAATAATTTATAGCTTCTTTTGCTGATGGCCGAAGAAGCTCTTAATTTAAACGTGCATTCAGCACGCAGGTAAGTATTGATAATAAAATTTTGACGTGGCTAAGTTAAATATTCTGGGCGAGAGAATTAATTAAATTACACTGCACGCAGTAGATGAGCTCTGAACTGGCCCTTTTGAGATCCGCTATCGCTATAATTTTATAGGTATTCAAAAGAAACTTTACACATCTTCATAATCATAGCGGACCTCCAACCTATTTAAATCTAAACATCCTAGCCTTATTTACTAGCCTACTTAATCTATCTTGCTTCCTTCAGTTTTGAGACGAAAACCACAAAATCATGAATTTCCACTAAAATCGTAATATGTGAAATCCAAAGTACTGTTTTTATTAAATCATTATGAAAGATGAATCTAAATATAAATTTTGAAGTCTCTAGCTCTTTTCTGTTGCGCCAATGATTTTTTTAGAAAAACGTCCAAATTTCGAAAATGACTTAAGTTATCGAACTGATATTCAACACACATTAATTTAGTATTATTCCTGACACGCTAGAAACGTTTTAGGTCATTTGCTTGATTTTTAAGGTATTGCGCAACATTTATGACGTCAGAGCTAGTTACAGCAGACTGGCTGGCACTGATGTGAATTTGCAACAGCGTGAGTAGGCTGCTTCCCTACACGGTGATAATCAAAATCCACGTTTTAGTGGTCGAGGGCTCCGTGATGGGTCTGTAGTAGAAATTCTGATCTTAATAATTAGGTTTCAATCGATTGACTTGCACTTTCAGCTCTTGCCTCATCTCTGCTCTTATTTCTACATTCCACAGTATTGGGGAACATATTTGAGTACGTATTACACAATTTATCTAACTCATGTTTCTCCTCCTCATTTAAATGTTTCGTCTGTATCGCGCTTCTGCCCTGCGCTACGCGTGTTTTACAATCTTGTGCCCATTCTAGCGTTTTTCTCACTCTCATAAGGTAGCGTCTCTGCAAAAGTTTGCATTGATTAGCCACACAGAACTAACGTCTCACTCGATCTCATTCGTGTTTATCATACTGATAATACTTACCCTGTATATTTCTTACTAATGTTTCCGGTATGCATACACACTTCATTACTCCCTGTTTTGGCACTGTTACTTCTGTGCCTTTTTAGAATGCTGTCATGTCTTTCTAATCTGATTCTCATTACTTTTTCTTCCCTGGTTCTTATCGTTTCTCTGTGATCGCGACTTTCACATTTATGACAGTGTCGTCCTACGTGCCCTTCCTTCACTGGACGATTGTTTTCTTCCTTTATTTTCATACTTTGTGCTTTTAAATTTCCGTGTCCTTGTTTCTTCTCGCGTAACTCCGTCGGCGATCCTTATCTTCCTGGTCACTTGCCTTATTCGTATCTGTCGCTTTGGTCCCTTCCCTTCGGGTACTGTCAGTAATGGAGTGTCATACCGATTCACATTTAATCGTCTATTGGGATAATCAAAAGTGTCTTCTTGTTTTAGTGGGAGATCCTTGCCTACTGCCCGCATCTCGTGGTCGTGCGGTAGCGTTCTCGCTTCCCACGCCCGGGTTCCCGGGTTCGATTCCCGGCGGGGTCAGGGATTTTCTCTGCCTCGTGATGGCTGGGTGTTGTGTGCTGTCCTTAGGTTAGTTAGGTTTAAGTAGTTCTAAGTTCTAGGGGACTTATGACCACAGCAGTTGAGTCCCATAGTGCTCAGAGCCATTTGAACCATTTGAACCTTGCCTACTAAACCGTTACATGGGACGTCTGTTCCCTTTCCTAACACATGAAACATGTGTTCTCGTAACATATTTCCGTCTATTTGTAAGTGCAGCTTCACTGTACCTAGTGTACTCATTGTGCCCTCTGCTAAAACTTGAAATCTTCATACCTCATCCCGATCTATCAGTTGGCGCTTCTTCTTTGACTAAACCGATGTGTGCTCCGGCATCTATGAAAAGTTTCAATTCCTTACCGAATTTGTCGTACTTTTTCGTCATCACATCATTTTCAGCTTCGCAGCCAATTATATTTACCCTGGACCATCGCACTGTGGCTATGCGTAACTATTGCCCGTACCACCGGGTTAGTTTCCCGACTATTCTCCTGGAATCTTTCCAAGTTTCTCTCGACAATGGGGCGCTGTATGTCCGTTTTTATGACAGATATAACATCGTGGAGATGGAGAGTCCTGTGCCATACGCCCACGCCGCGGGTATTTCGTATATATTATAGTCTTGGTACACTTTGCATCGGTATGCCCTTTCTCACCACAGTGATAACAAAAATCATCAAATTGTCTAACCTCGGCTTCCTTGTTGTAAGTCTGCATCAGCCTTACTTAGGGTCCGTTCGGCAGTGTTTTGCTATATGTCCCTACATGCCCCATTTTCCAACAGTTATGATATTTTGTACCTTTCGTTTGATTATTAATCTCAGTTGGGCCCACTATTCTCCTTGCAGCCCGATTATTTTCTCGCATGGATAAGATATCTTCGCCTTGACTGCGTACTATTGTCTGAATTCTCTCGTTCACCAACCCTTGAATGAAGCATTCGACCACACCCTTTAATTGTTCTCGGGAGTTACTCTTGTCATGGAAACCCTGAATGATTTGAGTAGCTCAGCTGTCATATTTTCCCATAAAGCTATTGATTCCCCAGAAAAAGTCAAGCCCAAGGAATTCTAACGGCGTAGAAGACGATGGTTCATTTGCCTAATTTTCCTTTAAGATACTTCACACTTCTAGTCAGCTACTTATATTCTCTCGGATTAACAACTTTGATCTAGCATCTCTAGTTACCTTCGATTTTATATACTGAAATAATAGGTTAATCACTTCGGTTATCACTGCGCCAAACTTTGAATTTACATTTTCAATAAACTCGTGCAACTCCTTTTTGTTTCCTTCAGAGGCTTTCGAGATTAAAACTAAGGTATCCTTAGACTTTATTCTTATGTTTTCATTGATGGAGGACGTCATTTTTACTTTTGTTTCCTACCTCAAAATACTATATAGTTAAGGGGATACGTTGCCTTGCTAATTTTGCCGACTGAAATCGGTGACCTTCGATTGCTTTGCTGGATTGGTGCCCTGTTTGTCGTAGCGTTGGGTGCTGCTGCTCCATCGGAGGGCGTCTGCTGGACTCTCCGAATCTTGGGCACGGCTATTACTAATCCTGGGTGCTGCCACTCGTAATGGCTTCTTTTTCTTCCGCTGAGATTCTGTGACTCAACTGCTACTCTACTAACCCCTCTTTACAACACACTTTTTTGTGTTCTCTCTCAGCTGCTGATGTCACCTGTCTTGTGCTGACCCCACGTCTGACACCCAGTTTTTACTGTAGCATCCCAGCACACGTGGTGCATTTCACCAACTGTGAGTTGGGGTTACCTGCACGGCGCAATCGGGGCGTTGGCGACATTGCGGTGCGTTTTTGGAATAGGATTCACGCTTCACAACCTTTACAACGCAGATAAGAGGGAGAAAGAATCTCCTTGGTTGATTAGGAGTTTGGTAATGTCAATATTGTCGATCACGAGGGTTGTCCAGAAAGTAAGTTCCGATCGGTCCCGAAATGGACACCACAGTGAAAACCCGATGAGGTTTTGCACAGATGTGCTGGGTAGTCGATGGCCGTCGATCGCATCAAGACGCTCTTTTCAGTTGTGAGCGCACTGTGAGCGAGTAAAGGTGCCTAGAACAGCAATGTCTCCCGCCAAGTAGAAGGGCCCGCTGAGAGGCTTCGCCTTAATGAATGCAGCCCACCTAACACAACTGCCACGCACTTCCTTCTCCATGGCAATTCTCAGCCACACTCTGCAGGGGCAGTGAAGACGCTCCTGCAGCCTTTCCTATTGGAAGTGTTCAATCACCCACAACACTTCCCTAATTGGCTCGCCCTGAGTATTATCTCTGTTCACATGAAACGCAGGATGCGAATACAACACTCGGGCGCAGGCTACGCGCTATAGACCAGCGTAGAGAATTATCAGAAAGTACAGGCAGCTGCCTTCTATGACGATGGTGTTGGAAATTTGGTAGAACGCTCCGACAGATGTCTACGTCTGAGCGGCGACTATGTACAGAAGTATCTGGAAAGTATAGCTAACTCTTGCAAATAAAATGTTTCCGACTTTCACTGTGGTTTCCATTTGGCGACCGATCGGAACTTACTTTCTGGACAACCCTCGTATAAAGGAGAACCGTTGCAGATAGGTTCTGCAGAAGTTGTAAATTATTATTTTGGTCTAACACTTTTATTGAGCTGTAAGATACAAGTGTGATTACAGAGAATTAGAGTAGGTGAGTAGGTGAAGTGTCATATCTACCCTGTACTGTACAATGAGTCAACTGTCAAAATTAATCTGATGCAAGTGCTCCTAGTCACTCACACTCTGCTAACTACTGCCCCCTGGGCTTGTTTCAGTAGTTGTATACTATTTGATCACTTGGCTTTGCAGTGCAGTACAACTTGGTCCTGCGATTTACTGAAATCCAGAAGTATTACTCGTTGAGACAGAGACAGGCACTCTCTGCTCGATACTATACCAAGAAGTGTACAATAAATAATTATCTCGCAGTTATGTGTCCCAAGAGTCTTTTCGTCAACTTGATATGCCTGAAGAAACTAAGTCTTTATCGCTGCTACTGCGGCGTCACCGATTGGTGCATTGACTGCTCCGTATTGCAACTGATTAGCGAATCTCCCCTTTGCTGATAACGGCTCCTTCTATATCCATCATTATTAATCTGGTTGCATGCGGCCTTCGCGCGTGACATCAGTACTGGCTGGTTTAATTCAGTAAGAAGTTTTCCATCACGTGCATTGATACTGTATTGCTCAATTGGACTCTCTCTTTGGGAGAATTCAGTCTACATGTGACTGCCTTAATGTTAGATTACTTCTATTGTCATACATTATGTGCGCCAGCGGAATATTTCCTCCCTCTTATTTGGCCTTACCCTCTCAGTGTCTTGGCGCCTTCTGTAATGCGTTGGCTGGTTGTCTAAATGACGAGTGGCCTCCAGTTTAAGGTGGCGTTACCTTCTCCAAACGTCGTCTTGGCTGTCCTGTTAGCCATGTACTTTGGCAAAGCAAGGCATTTCACCACCCTCAAGTAATTCTCTTTTTGATCTGACTGTTAATAAAATTTTGAAATGGTCTGAGATCGCTACAATTCAAGTTATGATCGTAGGTTTCCTGCTTCTCTTTGTTCCACAACTGGTACTTATGCTTGGAAATGGCAGGCAATATATCATATGCTGACATTTTTCTGTAGACTATTTAATATTTTCCACAGCATACTGTTCTCTCATTGAGGAGGATATAAACGAGAACAAGAGGCTGGCATGTTACCGTGCAGCCACACTACTCCCTCTCTCCCGAAACACAAACAATGATCCTTGACGCAAATTAATGTAATGTTAACTGAAAATATTAACTCATTTTAGCCTTGATGAAAAGATATTGCAAAAAAAGGCTTGTCACTGGTAGATAAACAAAATTGTTTGATCCAAACACAATTTTCGCTATATCCAGCAGTACAAAGACATACTGCAAAGGCTTAATAACACTTTGAGTATAGCTCTTCAGCACATTCACTTGCCTGCAGATTTATCGCTCCTTTGTAATTGAGAAAATTGGGGTCGTACGAATAGAGCAAAACCGTAACAATAAACAGGCATGTTAATGTCTTCACATTAGAAACTTGCTTTGTAAGACTGCGGTTATGGTCGGGATAGTGGCAGAAGCCTAGATTCCCATGTGGCTTAATTGCTACAATGTGCTGAGACTTACCAGTTGCTAATAAATTTTCGCAGTTTATTAACAATGGGGCATACTGCTAGATCTTAGCTGCTGTTCAATTTGAAACACGTAATTACTGCGAATAATAATTTAGCATAATGATTAATATGATTAAATATTGTACACCGTGCAGCTAAGTATTTTAGCGTTGCTTGCAAAATACCAAAGAAGTTGAATTTCAAAGCCATCACACCGAATAATCTGACTAACGAAGACAAGCCTCAATTTTTGTGTTATGATATCTGTGAGATCTTCAGAAATTTTTTCTATCACAAGACTTCTCGCTACATTCTGTAACTAGTAGATCTAATGGTAAGAAACATTTGAAATTGTAGAATTGCTAACGTGGTAATGTATTCAGTGTCCTGCTTCTGTCGACATAAGTTTAGTTATTCATCATTGCATAATTTTGTTGATGAAATTGCAGCGCTAAATATGTTGTTAACGTGGTTCCATTATTATTCTACTCACAATGACACGTTTACATACTTAAGTTGTAGTCCTGATATATTACCTAAATATCACATAGGAGGGCACAGACAGTTTTGAGGTCAAAAGAGCAACATATCTTACTAATGGCGATTGGGTCGCTTTCATATTATAGAGAGCTTATGTTAAATTAAGATACGTTTTCAACGTAAAGTTATCGAGTTGCAAATGAGTAAACATTTAAGGTCACAAAATCATAAGATTAAGTGTGGTAAGTGATGGCTACATCGTCAAGCCTCTTTCTGACACCAAATCCGTAATATTACACGTTCTGAGCTCACAATGACCGTTGCTCGAGGTGCTTTTTGTTAGGGACGAATCACTAGTTATTTTTATGAAGTTAAGATTCCTTCTTTCAGATTCGCATGAGGCAGTCTTAATTTAGGTTCTTCGTGATTTCATAAATCCTGATAAGCCAAGTGATAAAATCATTCCTTTGTAATAGCACAGAAGATTTCTTCACGCTTCGTTATTTTCTCTGTTTTCCGTCTTTCCCTTAGTTGCTATAAATTCGTGGACGTATGTTCCGTCTATGCATCTAATTGAAGCCAGTTTGTTTATTGCCATACGCGTTTCGCTTCTTTTATTTGGGAAGCTTCTTCAGTTTCCTGTAATACATGTTTCTTTTTATACATACAATAAACGTATTATGTGGTAGACACAATATGCTGCTATGTTACATTTTGTCGTGCAAGAGAAAAACACGACAAAATGTAAAATAGCAGCATATTCTATCTGCCACATAATACGTTTATTGTATGTATAGAAAGAAACATGTATTACAGGCCACTAAAGATGCTTCCCAAATAAAAGAATCGAAACGCATATGGCAATAAACAAACTGCCTTCAATCAGTTGCATAGACGGAACATAACTCCACGAATTTCCTCACACATCCTTTCCAATGGGCTATGAGCTTCTGCTACGTCTCTAATGATCTCGTCGTAAGCGAAATGTTGAAACCCAACCTTACTTCTCTTTTATTCAACAATTTTCACTGAATTGAAGTGTCACACGAAAGTTAAAATGTCATGTCATTCCCAATTATCGGGTACGCTGACGTGGATCATGGTGCTAAAGCGTAACCACGTGTTCTGCATCATACCCTGCTGTGCTTTCTGAATGCCGCGAATAATTCATGTCAAAACGATCCTACATGATGCGATAAATCCACTTTTTCACATGATTTCTTCCATTTCAGTCACTGCACAAGCAACACAAATGTTTGAGCTTTACCCATTGCCTTCACTACATTGTTAAATTCAAAGAGCACAAAATGTCAAAATTTTAACTTCTTTCCGAATTAATGCTACGTTTTCTAAAGCACACATAATATTAGAAACGAAAATAAAAAACTGCGGTTGAAAAATAGAATTATAGCAACCTGCATACCAACAAGCCAAACAAAATCGATACGTAACCTATTTTTTTTATAAAAATTTGCCCAAAATTGTACATTACAAGCTTAGTACTTCATACTTCATATGCTGCATGAGCAGTGGGTACAACGTTTTTGATACTGGATGCTCGACACCCAATTTCTCGAAGAAATTTTACGCTCAAAACCAAACTGCAATATTCAATAATCTTACTCATGCTAATGGGAGTGCGGAAACGTCGCTGTAGATCACAGGCTCAAGGCAAGCGTCAGAAGCGGACGTCCGTCCCCTCTTCTAAGCCGGAGAAGCGTAAGCCCTTCCCAGGTTTATTCTAGTGGGAAAGACGACGCCCGCCAGTGGCTGAAGAGCCCAAAAGCAGCTGGTCGTAGGGCTTCACGCTCAGTCCCGGAGACTGAGCCAGTGAAGTCCTACCAGCCAGGGCAACCCAAGGAGCAGCGAGAGAAATCCAAATGGAAACCCCCTAAGACCAAGGAAATTGCGGTGACACCCACACCACCGCTACCTACAAGCTCTGCGGCTGAGGATGGGGTGGAGATTCTGGTGTCCGCTGAGGACCTATATCTCGCCAGACCCTCAGACACAACTGATATAGACTGCTCAGGCAATAAAGCGGTGGCAGCAGGTGACTCTGAGGCGTAAACTGCCTCATTGAATGTTCCATGCCTTCCCTGTCTCACGATGTCATCATCTAGTGGAATTGCAGCGATTTTCCCCCCGCCTGGGTGAGCTACGGCAACTGTCAAGCTTTACACCTGCTATCGGCATTGCCCTCCAGGACACCTGGTTCCCAGCAATGCGGACCTCTGCCCTCCGCGGCTATAAGGGATATTACAGTAACCGTAGCGATTGTAATCGAGTGTCAGGTGGAGTTTGCGTTTATGTCCTAAACTCGGTCTGTAGTGACCATGTGCCCCTTCAATCCCCTCTTGAAGCTGTGGCTGTCAGAATAAGGACGACGCAGGAAATAACTGTCTGCAATGTATATCTTCCTCCAGATGGTGCAGTACCCCTGAATGTATTAGCTGCACTGATTGATGATCTCGCTACACCTTTCCTACTTCTGGGAGATTTGAATGCCCATAACCTCTTGTGGCGTGGTACCATGCTTACTGGCCGATTCAGAGATGTCGAAACTTTACTGTCGCAATTCGACCTCTGCCTCTTAAACACTGGGTCCGCCAGACATTTCATTGTGGTCGTGGTAGTTACTCGGTCATTGATTTATCAATTTGCAGCCCAGGACTCCTCCCATGTATCAACTGGAGAGCACATGACGACCTGTGTGGTAGTGACCACTTCTCCATGTTCCTGTCACTGCCCCAGCGTCAGGCACACGGACGCCTGCCCAGATAGCCTCTGAACATGCCGGACTGGGGAACTTTCATATCTGCTGTCAACGCTGAATCTCTCCCACACGTTAGCGTCGATGTGATGGTTGAGCAGGTGACTAGCACAATTGTTTCTGCGGCAGAAAACGCTATCCCTCGCTCTTTAGAGTGCCCGAGGAGTAAGGCAGTCCCTTGGTGGTCGCCGGAAGTCTCTGAAGCAATTAAGGAGCGTCGGCGAGCTCTACAGCGGCATAAGCGCACCATTCTCTGGAGCACCTCATATCTTTTAAACGGCTCTGATCCCGTGTTCGCTACCTTATCAAACAACAGAAGAAGGAGTGTTGGGAGAGATACGTCTCCACCATTTGGTACCATACGTCAACTTCCCAAGTCTGGGCAAAGATCAAACGTCTTTTCGGGTACCAGCCCCAACAGCTGTCCCCGGTGTTACCATAAATGGCGAGTTATGTACCGACGCAAACGCGATCGCCGAGCACTTTGCTGAGCACTTTGCTAGAGACTCTAGAGACTCTGCGTCGGAGAATTACCCCCCCCCCCCCCCCCTTTCGCACACTCAAACGGTGGCTGGAAGGGAACGTCCTCTCATTCACTACACGTTGCAGTGAATCCTATAAAGCCCCATTTACAGAGTGGGAGCTCCTCAGTGCCCCTGAACATTGCCCCGACACAGCTCCTGGGCCAGATCGCATCCATAGTCAGTTGATCAAACGTCTCTCATCTAACTACAAGCGACATATTTTCGTCATCTTCAACCGGCTCTGGTGCGATGGCGTCTTTCCATCGCAATGGCGGAAGAGCACCGTAATTCCCATGCTAAAACTCAGTAAAAACCCGCTTGGTGTGGATAGCCATCGGCCCATCAGCCTCATCAACGTTCTTTGTAAGCTGCTGGAACGTATGCTATGCCGGCGGTTGGGTTGGGTCCTGGAGTCACGCGGCTTGCTGGCTCCATGTCAGGGCGGCTTCCACCAGGGTCGCTCTACCACTGATAATCTTGTGTCCATCGAGTCAGGCATCCGAACAGCCTTTTCCAGACGGCAACACCTGATTGCCGTCTTTCTTGACATACGTAAAGCATACGACACGACTAGGCGACATCATATCCTTGCCACATTGTATGAGTGGGGTCTCCAGTGACCACTCCCGATTTTTATCCAAAACTTCCTGTCGCTCCATACTTCTCGTGTCCAAGTTGGTGACTCCCATATCTCCATCTATATCCTGGAGAATGGAGTCCCGCAGGGCTCTGTACTGAGTTTCTAGTGGCCATTAACGGTCTAGCAGCAGCTGTCAGGCCCTCCGTCCCACCTTCTCTGTATGCAGATGAGTTCTGCATTTCGTTCTGCTGCTCCAGTACTGTTGTTGCTGAGCGGCGCCTCCAGGGAGCTATCCACAAGGCGCAATCATGGGCTCTAGCCCACGGCTTAAAGTTTTCAGCCACAAAGTCGTGTGTCTCCCACTTCTGTCGGCGTCGTACCGTTCATCAGGAACCCGCACTTTACCTTAATGACGATCCACTCACTGTAGTGGAGACATCAATTCCTAGGACCGGTTTTCGACACTCGATTGACGTGCCTTCCTCATCTTCGTCAGCTTAAGCAGAAGTGCTGGCAGCACCTCAATGTCCTCCGTTGCCTGAGCAACACCAATTGGGATGCTCATCACTGTACGCTGCTGCAGCTCTACAGAGACCTTGTCCAATCCCGAATTGACTGTGGGGAGTGTGGTTTATGGTTCGGCAGCGCCTTCAGCATTGCATTTACTCGACCCTGTGCACCACTGTGGGGTTCGATTAGCGACAGGGGCTCTTAGACGAGTCCGGTGACCAGCGTACTGGTGGAGGCTGGTGTCCCTCCACTGCATATTAGACGTGCGCAACTGCTCGCCAATTACACAGCACACATTCATAGTTCCCCTGGGCATCCGAATTGCGAGTTACTGTCTCCGCGGTCCCTTCTCTCCGAACTGGAGTCCTTCCCTTTACCACCTCTACTTGCGGTCCGTTCACGCACGCTTCCATGGTGTACGCCTCGGTAGCAGCTTCATCTGGACCTTTTGCATGGCCCCAAGGACCCCGTTAACGCCGCCGCTATCCGCTGTCACTATCTTGACGTGTTCCGGGGCTCTGAAGCGGTTTACACCGATGGCTCAGTGGCTGATGGTCACGTAGGCTTCGCATATGTTTATGGAGGACATACTGAGCAGCACTCCTTGCCAGTCAGCTGTAGTGTTTTCACTGCAGAGCTGGCGCCCATATCTCTTGCTCTTGAGTACATCCCAAATGACAGTCGTCAACCTCTAGCTGGACTGCCCACTTTTAGCCGCTCTGTGGCAGACTTTTGACTTTCCCAGCACCCTGCCTTCGGTGTTGGGCGACAATGCCTCCACAGCAGCTTTAGTTTTACATTTTATCTGTGAGAGTGGGTTTTATACTTCTTTTACTTCTTTGTAGGTTTTAGCGCATGTTCTTTGTTCCTTTGTGTCCTCAACCCTAGAGCTCTTAGGATGGAGGTTTTAATGTGTTGCAGAGTAGCTGGCTTTCCCTTTTTATTCTCGTGGTTGGCCAGCCACTGTTATCTGCTTTCATGTTTCACTCTCTTCTGTTTCTAGCGTCACTCTGTTGTTTTCTTGTCCTCTTTTGTTCCTTTTAGTGTTCGTTGCCTTCCCTTCGTTCTTGTGGCTTTTCCTTTCTTTCCGTTTTGTGTTATATGTTTCGTCCGTTTTAGTCTCACACTTGTGGCATTGTTTTATTAGGAACAAGGGACCGATGACCTTGTAGTTTGGTCCCTTCTCCCGCCTTTAAACCAACCAACCAACCAAGCAGGCGTCAGACAGCCGTTGGCCGGTGGGCAAAAATTGTTCTGAATAGAACAAAGCGACGAGCTCTTTCCAAGCTTTTGCTATTACTGATTGGTTACGAAATGAAGTACAATGTCTCTGAGCTTCCAACATATTGATACTGTTAGAGACAGACAATGTGTGGCTTAAAAATGTTACGGAAGAAGTTGGTTCTACAACTCAGATTTTCGTTAGCACGATCGGATATTGCTTCAGAATAGCTCATGTGGATGACTGCACCTTCTTTAGAAACTTGCCAGTTTGTTTGGATGACCGTTATGCTGTTTGAATTTCAGTGATTACAAATTCAGATCGAATGTCCTCATTGGTTAGCCGAGGCACCTCGTGAAAGGCGGATCTATCTAACAAGGAAATGAATGGATTTAACTGGTGGTCATTCATTTCAGGGAGTAGAGATCTCATCCTTTTGACGCATCTCCATTACGCGTAACCACAAAATAATCACCTAACTGCATGGTGCATCCGGTGGTGAAGTGGACTGATGCTAGGGTGGTATCCTTCAGATGTGGGTTCCTTTCCCACTTCAGGCAACCGTTTTTAATAGACACAATCAGATCTCATTCACCACTTGTTTTTGTAAAAGGAGAACATTTGATTACACCACGGTTTCAAATTCATATTATACATGTTGTGCCAGTACTAGAGAAAAGAGACAAGTTTTGTTCACGAAAGAAACGAATATCGTAAAATGAAGGAACTCCAACACCAGTGATGTTTCTCACATTAGTAATTTTATTTTATCTAATGAACCCATCTCTACAAATGTCGAAAGGTACTTATTCCAAGCCGGCCGCTGTGGTCGAGCGGTCCTAGGCTCCAGTCCGGAACCACGCGGCTGCTACAGTCGCAGGTTCGAATCCTGTCTCGTACATGGATGTGTGTGATGTCCTTAGGTTAGTTAGGTTTAAGTAGTTCTAAGTTCTAGGGGACTGATGACCATAGATGTTAAGTCCCATACTACTCAGAGCCATTTGAACCATCTAGAGGACTGATAACCTAAGATGTTAAGTCCCATAGTGCCTAGAGCCATTTGAACCATTTTAACTTATTCCAAACTTTATTTGGACTTGAGTTGTTAAAAATTTGATGCTGGAGTGGGATTCGAAACCGAAAATTCACTTTACGGAATTTGATACCTTCATTATACTCTTCCATGAATTCGGTGTTCGCTCAAGATTCCAAACTCTTCGAGGTCTCCTCGTAATTTGCGCTTGTGTGCTGGAATCGTAATCCTCACAAAAATGTTAATCATGCCTTTTCTAGCTCTAGCATGTGCGCATCTACCTGCTGGTGGAAAATAATTTCGATTGTTAACGTCTCTTCGTTCATTGTCAACAATAACGGTAAGTGACGATTTCGCCTCTCACTTAGCCCTGACCTCTTTGTCGCATCGTTTCAAGTTCAAACATGACACTCATAACTGATGGTGAAGAAGAAATCGTTTCTATGTGTGTAGTCAACGACGGTCTATGAACGGTTCGATTTCCAGTCAGCACTGAAGTCTTGGTCACATCGTTTCTAGTTCAAACATGTGCACATGTCGTCACAGGTGAAAGAAACATACGTTAACTGTTCAGTCATGGTTATGAAACAACGGTGATAGATGCCGTGTTAGATTTCCACGAAAGTAAAAATTAATCATTCTTCTGTTCATGTTATGATCAAATATCTTGCTACTGCTGGAACGAACCGATATCTGACATTTTACTGCGCTTAGTGAACAATCCGAATTGGTGCTGGGTTCGAATCCGCATCCAACACAAAATTTTTCGTCACGTTGCCAAATCAGTCGCAAAAACTATGTATTTCACCTCTTTTATTCCTAGTCAGCACTGACGTTCGGTACTGTGTTCAAGTTTCAGTGTGGCACAAAACCGTTGCTTAGTTAGCATATTTTAGTTGTCATTGAAAGTTCCAATGTATACATAACAAGTTTTCCAAGAATAACTTAGATTTTTATAATGTCTTTGCGTTAAATATCAAGGGCAATAGATGCCTTCGAACAGGACATATATTCACGTGCCAACAAGTGTACCGTGGAAACAGTAATGATACGCTGTTGATGGTGAGTTACGATAGAGCGCTTGGCAGCGTTAATCGCGGTTTTTCTAGCTGGTTGGTCATTAACCAGTTTATGCAAAACCACTCGCCAAGCGAACGACTGTGGTTGGAAAATCTTTGAGAGCAAGAATTCTTCTAATGATCATACAACTTTGGGAGTCCAGGCATTCTTGTAAAATCACTTTAGCACAAGAAAATTTAGTTTTGAGTAAGGATTGCGGAGTGATTTATGTTGTAGATTTATGGGTATTAAATGTTCGAGATATTAATGAGAATGATAAAGTTTTAGAAATTTCACTTACCAAATTAAATTTGAGTTTACAGTTATCAGGACTGTCTCATATCTAAGTTGTCACCTGTGGTAACGATTTTGTATCATCGAACGAATGTACGGAAAACGGATAAGAGGAACTGCAATAATGTTATGTTATGCATGCAGATCAGGTGGAACGCAATTCACGGCACTCGGATACTTTTGAGTGTACTAGTACATATTGCTAACGCAAATTGTATCTTCTCCATCACGCTTTCTACGGACAAAAGAATTGCTTTCGTACATTGTTGACAATATCATTGAAAAGTATACCTGTAGTTCTGAAGTGTGACAGGGCAGCTCAGACTTTTATATTTGAAGTTTTTTACCATTTGGTCAAATTTTTCCCTAATAGATGTAAACCTGAAACGGCACATCTCTACAATACGGAAGATAGCGTCAGCAACTCTTAGTGTCATACAAAAATACAAAAAGCGGCTTCCCTTTTCACCTAAAGTAGAAACTTGGCCAAATCCTTCTACTCCTGATTTTTAAGTACAGCGTTATTATCTGGCAAATTCTTTCACAATGAAGTTCACGTCGCTTGGATATAGTGATGAACGCCTGCTTGCGATTTATTCGTGACTTTCGACAGTTTTATCTTATATCACCACCTCATGCACAGCTATCCTCGGTATGTGCCGACAAGCGCAGAGATTACCACATACATTGTCCCCTCTACTTTGTTATCAACGCGTACTGTTTCTAATACATCTCCTCGTCGTTAACTCTCTTTCTTGTCCGCACAACAAATCAGAAACATTCGTTCCCACCAGAGCAAAATCCTTCCTGTCACATTCCTACACTCAGGCATTTCCTTTAAGTACTTTTCTGTAGCGGAAACTTGGCTCTGGAATGGTCTCCCTCACACTGTAGTCTGTCATTGTCGTGTGCGCCCCTTTATCACATTACAGCTAGGCACCCTTCTTTGCAACCAGACCTTAATTATTTTCCATAGCCCTTAGCTGGTGCAGTCTACCCAAATTACTCTCCCTCAGAAATCCCTACGACAGAAAATATTACTTTTGTACATCTATAAACAAAATTTTGTGTCTACTAATGTCAATATTATGATTATTATAATTATTATCATTATTATTACAGGGTAACAGTTATTGAACTACATGAAAGAAAATAAGTTCTGAATGGTTTGCATTAGGACGTTCAAACTGCACAGTTGGCCACGGGACATGATGGGAATTAGTAAACGCTGTATGGTTTGATTTAGCGACGAAGCCCACTTTCATTTGGATTGGTTCGTCAATAAGCAAATTGGCGCACTTGAGGATCTGAGGATCCGCATTCCGCGACCCTCAACGGGTGACTGTGTGGTCTGCAACGCCCAGTCACGGAGTAATCGGTGCGACATTCCTTGATAGCACGGTGACTACCGAACAGTACGTAGAGCTTTTGCTCCACTCTCCAATAATAGACCCTGCTCAATTCTTCGGCTTCTTTCATTTTTTCTCTCGCTACTCGAAGCGACTCTTGCATCTTAGCTTTGGACTCATATATATAATCGTCGTAATTGTAGCCTAGTGTAGCCCATTATCCAAAGTGACCCTGACTTCGAAAAGATGTGGTTCATGAAAGACAGAGCTCGACCCCATCGAAGCAGGAGGGTGTTTGATGTCCTGGAGGAGCTCTTTGAGGACCGCTTTCCGGCTTTGAGGTACGCAAAGGCCACTGCCGTGGGTCTCGATTGGCCGCCATATTCTCCGGATCTGAACACATGCGACTCCTCTTCGTGGGGCTATATTAAAGCCAAGGTGTACAGCAATAACCTCAAACCCATTGCTGAGCTGAAAACAGCAATTCAAGAGGTCATCGACAGAATCGATGTTCCGACACTTCCGCCTGCGCAACATCAAAAATGGTTCAAATGGCTCTGAGCATTATGGGACTTAACATCTGTGGTCATCAGTCCCCTAGAACTTAGAACTACTTAAACCTAACTAACCTAAGGACATCACACACATCCATGCCCGAGGCAGGATTAGAACCTGCGACCGTAGCGCAACATCATCGCTAATGATGGCAGGCTTATCTAAGATGTTATTATCTAAATCTGAATATTAGTAGTGACGTTAACACGTTTATGAAGTGTGTGCAAGTCGTAGTTTGTAAGTTCAAAAATGGCTCTGAGCACTATGGGACTTACCTACTGTGGTCATCAGTCCCCTAGAACTTAGAACTACTTAAACCTAACTAACCTAAGGACATCACACACATCCATGCCCGAGGCAGGAATCGAACCTGCGACCGTAGCGGTCGCGCGGTTCCAGACTGTAGCGCCTACAACCGCTCGGCCACTCCCGCCGGCGTAGTTTATAAGTAATTTGCGTTTTTGTTCATGTAGTTCAATAATTGTCACCCTGTATTATTATTATTATTATTATTATTATTATTATTATTGGACCTGCTCGGAAAGCTGAACACGTTATCAGTCCGCTACCGGGATTCGGGGAAGCCCATGATCGAATTAATTTGCGTCGGTGTGCTGGCCAGCCTGGATGTGCTTTTTAGACAGTTTCCCACATCCACCTAGGTGAATATCGGTGATACGTCCACGTCTCGCCTCAGTCATACAATTCTCAAACATCTCGAAAACGTTCCCTCACTTTCACATGGAAAACACTAGACATTTGTGGTAAAACAATTCCGTACCGGGAGACGAAGTGACGGCAGCAAGGTTATCCAGCCAACCTCTACCACCAAACATGCCCAAAGACAAAACTTAAAATGCCAACCCCATGTAGATACGGGATAAATACCAGGGAAAAAATGAAAAGTATTATTGTCATTATTATTTTTATTATTAGCAATAGTAACAGTAGTAGTAGCGCTACTATTAACGCTATTAATTGAAGGGCTTATTTCAATAGTGGTACAAGTCCATTTTTGTCCATTTTGAGATGCAGAGTCCTAATGTTAAATGAGCGCTGAAAACTCTCCAGCTGAGATACCAGATGTATTCAAGCATATGGCTTCTTGCTGGAGATGAACCTTTCTTTCTGTTTGTTTGCATCAATAATTTCAGAAGCATTATAGGCAGAAAAGTGGAGGTAATGGTCTTGTACCACTATTGAAATAAGCCCTTCAATTCTTAGTCTGTACTGTTACCAACAGTATGATTACACAAACTTATTTCTTGTTTCAGATCATTTTTAATTCCATTAATACCATTTTTTTACTATTTGCCCGATTAGATTTATAGTAATTTTTTAAATAGCTCAGATGTAAGAAGTACTATGTGTGTAATACCGTGAGTCGATGTGGACGACGACCTGAAGGCCTTAATCTGAACAGGTTAAGTAATTAAACAAAGTTGCCGTTAGACTTGAAGAACCGGACCCATCAACCGTCGACGGACACATTGAATCTAATTCCTCTAAACTTCTGCTTGAGGCATTTCATTAATTAGTATACATATCCCACACGGAAGACGGTGGGACCATCTTGCTAGGGTATTATTTTCGTGCTGAACTGAGCAACGGATGGTTTTTGACAGAGAAGCAGGCTATGTTTCACGCTCTGCCGTAATATGCGTATCAAAAATAGAATACGTACTCTGGGTTGTATGTTGATTCTTGGTGTGCATTTTGTTTCTATAGACGAGACATACTGTATCCCCTATAATTACAATCCCAAACTGTTGGTTGTAATATGAGACGTTTCTACCCGTTCGGTTAACATCTGAAATTACAAAAACTGATTGTAGAGCCCGAATAATGATTTATGTGATGAGTGTTTGGTGTTATTGTGTACAGCTATAATTATTCACACACTACCAGCTCGAAGAAAATTTTTTTCGTATTGTGTAGTGGTCTGTAAAGAACATATTTTAGATGTTGATTTAGCGCATGAAGAGCGATCGGATTGCTCAAATACATGGGCAATGTGCGCGACAAGCAAAGCTTGAGGTTGCATGCCTGCCCTGCTCGGAATGTTTACCACGAGGAGCGCAGTGGCACGACGTCTTAGCTTGCCTTAGCTTGTGGTTAATCCGTTATCCTTCTCACGGGCGCTGAGCCTCTGTGTGCAGGGAGCCAGGGCGTGTGCTTGCGCAGCTTCACCGGCTTTCTCCAGGGGAAGGCCACTTCAGTTATAGGAGTCGATAAAACTGCATACCAGTTCACTTAACAATATACGAGGGTCGTTCAATAAATAATTCCCCCTATTTTTTTCTAAGAAGATGTTTATTGCTAAGAGTTATAATTTGGTGACAATATACATCGACATGTCTTGACCATGTCCTATTTTTTTTACGTAGTCTTCATCGCGTTCTATGGCCGCACGCCAACGATATGGAAGAGCATTTATTCCTTGCTGATAAAAGCTCTTGTCCTGTAGGCGTAGCCATGTTTTCACTGCACGACTGCTCTCGTCATCTTCAGCTTGTGTTCCCCGTAGAGAATCTTTAAGCGGTCTAAAAATATGGAAGTCTGAGGGTGCCAGGTCTGGCCTCTAGGGTGGATGAGGCAATGATGTCCCACCCAATTTGGCGATCCCGGGTTTTCAGACTTGTGTGTGGGAGTGCATTATCGTGTTGGAGCAAGATTTCTGTTGGGTTCTTGTCCGATCGAACACGTTGGAAACGATTCTTGAGTTTATTCAGAGTCCACTTACGACTCTGAATTGATAGTTGACCCTCTCGGCATCACATCCACGAGAATGACGCCATCACAATCCTAGAAGGCTGTTACAATGACTTTTCCGGCAGAGGGGGTTGTCTTGAATTTCTTCTTTTGTGGTGAATGAGGATGATGCCATTCTATGGACCGCCTTTTTGTTTTCCGCGCAAAGTGGTGCACCCAGCTCTCGTTCCGTGTAACGATCCGTGACAGAAAGCCCTCTCCATCTGTTTCAAAACGCTGCAACAATTCAGATGAAATGGCCTTTCTTTGAATCTTGTGGTCTACTGTGAGCATTCTTGGAACCCATCGTGAGCACCTCTTTTTGAATATCCGAGAGTCTCCATCATTGCAGACGCTCCTTCAATGCTGATTAACAATTGTAGAGACAATTGTCGAGTTATGATGCGCCGGTCGGTACAAATAATGCCATCCACACGATTCAGCATGTCTGGCGCAGGGTCGGTGACAGGACGTCCCGAACCCGGCTGATCATGGAGCTCTGCTTCTGCATTTCTTGAGGCTGTAACTTTCTTTACTCATAGGCCAACTGTACTTCTATCAACTGCGGCATCGCCACACAGTGCACACAAACGTTTATACATGTTCACGACAATTTCTTTTTCTGCAAACAAGAATTCAATAACAGCCCGCGAGTCGTATGTAGACGCCATTTTGACGCTGTACTACGGCTCTGCCATCTGCCAGAACGGTCTGAAACTTCACCGCCGCACAGAACAAACATTGAATATGAAGCTCCAACAAGGAAGTTTGTCTAAATATATTAATGACTTTTTAAAATAAATGTGGGGCATTACTTATTGAATGACCCTCGTACGTTGCTCCAGTAATGTACTGGCTCTTTCGAAGTTATATTATTCATAACAACATAAAACGTGTTTAGATACACTGAGTAACTGAGAAGTGTAAACGTTTCCTCATATGGTGATATAAATCAGTAGAGGAGTTACGAGATTCCCACCACCTATGGTTGTGTTCGCTGTCCGGCCATGCAGATTTAGATTTTCTGTGATTTCTCCCAAATCACTCAAGGCGAGTATCGGAACTGTTTCCTAGGAAACGTCTCTACCTAATTCCTTCCTCATCCATGTCATATCACAGCCAATACTCCGTCTCTGTCACTCATGACAGGATTTTACAGCTAATTTTCTTCTTTTCAGATGCGCTCCTAGAACAGAAAACAAATAGAGTAATAATACAGTTAAGTTTTATTTTGTGCAACGCGAGGCTAAATAAAAATAGCACAGCATGTATAATATCTTTAAAAAGGTTCGACGGCATAGGAAGGTTGAGTTTCGGTCCCAGCCACCAACACATAGATCAGTGGGGCGTAGTTGAGGATAATGTGAAGACAGATTTCACATCTTCAAAGAGTTAGGTGACCGTAACCAATACTGGTAACATGTCGAGCTATTAGCGTAACCATGTTTCAAAACGCAACACGATCTTTGCAGTAACCTGTGTATTAAAGGCGTAATAATACGACAGATCTTCGAAACTGGACCCTAACTGAATGGATACGGGGTTGGGACAGTCTTTCTCGAATGTCAGAGAGAGAGACTAACAGTGAATCACATAATTTCCAGCAGGGATAATGTTCTTTTTATGGCAGGACATATGGCCGATGGGCTCATTACTTACGCAGAATGGGAGATTGGCAGCATCGACTGACTGTAGTGCCTTAGGACTTCTTGAGCATGTGATAATCAGATGTCACCTCCAACTGGAAGGTATCCGGCATGAAGCCCCGCAAGGCGAAACGCAGATGTTGCTTACAAATACTAATACCTTCAAAAGACTGAACCGTGCAGAAAAGCAACATATCTGGGGATGAACGTAGGAAGTTGTTCGTAGATTTCTCAACAGTGCTTTAGATACACAAGTCTCATAGAGGTTAACAGAGTAGAGGGGATGACAAAGTGAAGATGCTAGTGACGGGGATGTGTGGTTTGAAGACATAGTTTGTTTATTTTGTATGAGCTGTCACAAGATGGAGATATGCATAGCAGATGTAAACAAACCTGAACCCCTGTTCACTAATACAAAACTGAAGAAAGTCGAAATTAGCTAAGAAAATCTGTGCTAGAGCCTTTTTTGCCAAGAAAAACCCTAAAATGTTATGCCACTATGAAAAATCTGTCAATGGAGTAAAATCGTAGCCCAAATGCTTGTTGACAACGACGGTACCGAAACGTAACATGAAAAAATGAATGCCGGAATACTCATTCTGTCATCCGAAATTCCTGTATCGAAGAAGAACACGATTTAGCTTCCAGATTCTACCGTTCCACCGATGTGAATGTGAACACAAAGAAATAAGTGACTGAGGAACTGAAAATAAATTGAAATCGCTCGATAAAGAAAAGTGCACATGATCTGACAGCGTATCTTTTACATTTTAAATTGAATGTCGGGAGGACCTGACTCCTTTACTAGCATCAATTTACTGTACATCACTGGAACTACGAAGTGTGTCACGTATCTAGACGTCAAGGTCAATATAGTCTGCAAGAAGGATCGAAACACCTCATTTGCAACAGTACTTGGTTTATCCGTTCATTATAATGAAATGTCTGTATACAGCGGAGCTGTGTCAGACGCTGTGTTTCTTGACTTCCACAATTCCTTCGATACACTGTCACCAAGTAAATAAAATATTTACATACTGACTATTGAGACATATAGGTGATTTTATTGTAGATTTCCAAGCAAACAGAACTGAGCATGTCGTTGTTATTGAGGAGTGTAGCGCCTGTTGACCTGCGAGGAAGTGTAAGGATTGTCACAATGTACCGGGTGGTGTAAGATGCCTTACTTATTCAAGAATCTCCACCCTACGTATTTTTATTCACAATTTTAAGATCTCATAGTACGCCCCACGTTTATTAACATAATGAATGGGTAACTGAGATGTTCCTTTCGTAGCCGGCCGGGGTGGCCGAGCGGTTCTAGGTGCTACAGTCTGGAACCGCGCGACCACTACGGTCGCAGGTTCGAATCCTGCCTTGAGCATGGATGTGTGTGATGTCCTTAGGTTAGTTAGGTTTAATTAGTTCTAAGTTCTAGGGGACTTATGACCTCAGAAGTTGAGTCGCATAGTGCTCAGAGCCATTTGAACTTTGTTCCGTTCGTAATTCATATTACTAGTTAGAAAACGTTTGTGTCAAGCTAGAAACTGAATGAGCTGGTATTTTTCCGTTTACTTTGTACAGAAACCTTGCAGAGAGGGAGACGGCGGAGGAAAGCAAGTAACCGACCTTCCCCACGGCCATAAATGAGTAGCTTAAAGTGGGCTCCAGGACCAAAGCTGCCTCCAACCTCGCTGTTTCCCCGGCTCGGGACTGGCCATGTTAATGCAACGGGAGGTAGTGTGTCGGGCAGCTAGAAAGTGCTCGTGCAAAAACGCGATGACTGCATGAAGGAATGTTTCCTTTATTCCAAAAAATGTGATGGTTGGAAGCCTGCCGTGGGAACTGAAAGACACGCCGTCTCAAGGGCTACTTTGAAACGTGGCTAGAAAGACTGTTAGCTGCTGTCCTTGTCTTCATCTAAAAACAAGATAAAAAGTCTCCCTCTTGCAGACACTCTGTGGAAATCTTGAAATTTGTTTGAGGCAGTCGTCGCGATCTCGGCAAAACTTGGCTAGAAATTATATGGGGCTCGGAATTATTACCATCATTGGTGGATGACCTGGAGCTTTTCCGAAACTAGAGATGAGTTAGAATTTTGGTAAAGACACACGCCGTCTTCCGCCTCCAAGAACGACAGCCTCGCTGCAGTCACTCGGGCCACGGACGCAAAGATTGGTCCCGAATGCTTTTAACTGCCGCACACGGCCAGCGCGCACCCGGCCACGAGTATTGGAAGTTGTTTGATGAGATTCAGGCAGGAGTGATTCCCCGTCGTATAATTCAGGGGACACGGTATTTGTTAACTTCGTACAGTTGGTCGTTTTGGTAATTGATAACCGCAGTTAGTTATTTGACTTGCGGGACGCACTTTGCATCTTCAAACAGTGTTCACTCTTCTGAGTTCACTTATTATTAGTACTTTCTGATATGCTTTTCGCTTGACCATCGGCAATATTCACTTCGGCATCCCAAAACTGGCACCAAGAATGGAGTTAAGCGTAATTATTTCTTTAATTCCGCATTCATTGTCACCTTGTTGAAGGTTTTCTCACTTGATTACACGTTAAAAGAAATAAAAAGCATCTTTTGAAAGCGTATATTTTCATTCAATAGTTAGATACCTCCCTTAACAAATACGTGATGTCCGGTGGTTGACCTGTGTATTTCATGCAAGACTATTTACTTTTGAATGTGAGACTACCCTTATTAAATTCAGAGCTAATAAGACGATATCCGTTGTACGAATTGCTTCATTACCTTGTAAAACAAATTCGCATAATTGCACAGGGAGCTTCATTCCGTTTTCCGCTCACAGTGACTTTAATTTTGCGCCACAGGGATATACACTACTACAACCGTAAGCACCCCGCTGACAGTGGGCACAAGTGTGGAACCACTCATCTAGGACAAAATCAGATTAATAATCAGAAATTTAAAGTCAAGCAGTATGAGACGGGCGAGTGTGAAAACCTGCGAGGCTATGTGACTACCATGAGGCCCATTTTGGAAGCCACTCATAATTTATAATGGAAAGGGACAGGTGACTTGTTAAACAGATAGAGAATTACACCAGAAACTCAATGGTGCCCTCGATTTGAGCATGTTTCTTCTTTGCAGATGACGTGAAAGCAACGAAGTTAACACCAACCGAATGCATTTGGATCATTCTGATAACAGGACAGAGAAGCCACCTGTTATCAAAGAGGATTTCAACCAACATAACCGAGACAGACCACGTACTGGTCACAGCGCAATGCTGAAACTTCTCGGGAAACCGAAAGCTGGATAACCGGCAACGGCTAGGGATGAAGCGCCCGCATCTCGTGGTCGTGCGGTAGCGTTCTCGCTTCCCACGCCCGGGTTCCCGGGTTCGATTCCCGGCGGGGTCAGGGATTTTCTCTGCCTCGTGATGGCTGGGTGTTGTGTGCTGTCCTTAGATTAGTTAGGTTTAAGTAGTTCTAAGTTCTAGGGGACTTATGACCACAGCAGTTCAGTCGCATAGTGCTCAGAGCCATTTGAACCATTTTTTAGGGATGAAGCAAAATCAGCCGCCGTTGTTGCATCGTTCAGTGTGTGCCCAGAGCGTATTATTCACCAATCCTCGCAGAAAACTGGGATCAACCGAACATCAATAGCGAAACTTTTGGATACACATAAATGACATCCCTGCAAAACTCGAAAGTTACATCCAAGGACCATCCAGATAATCGGGCATAGTTTACAGAATAGGTGACGCGCAAGCCGAACGAAAACCGCGATTTCCCCGGTGACGTATTGTTAATAGATGAAGGTAATTTCTCTGTGAACGGAGAGGTAAATAAATAGAATCACAAATACCGGTTAGCTGTCAACACTTATTGGGTCGATTCATTGAAGGTAGTCACCCCACTGGAAGTGACATTTTGGTGTGGAATAACGGTTTCTCATACTGTTGTTCCTTCGTCATTAAGGGTACACGAACAGCAGCCCGTTAACAGCTGTTTTAAGGCGAAGAGGTACTGCCGTCCCTATTATCTGAAAATATTTTCAACACGAAGATTTCCCACCACATTACGTGATAGCTGTCAGGTTATACCAGGATATCCAGTTTCCTCAGAGGTGGACAGGTCGTAGAGGTCCGGTGGAGGGCCCTCCACGTTCCTCTGACTTGATACCATTCGATTACTGTGTTGGGGGACATGCGAACGCAGTTGTAAAGATCAGAAACGCTGCATACCTCAGGAAGCTGTTTGTTAAAGCTTGTGCTCTCATTCGGATGCTGTACATGTATTGGTTAAAGTTCATGAGGAACAGGTGAATCGAATAATAAAGTCCTGGACAATACGTCGTCTATGTCACGTAGCCTGTCTGCGCTGTCCCCAGAATTTGATTTGCTTTGCACGAAATGCGGCATAACTCGAAAACGAATGACGAAATGCTCAAATGAATAATACCATTTTTTCTTGGGTAATTCTTTATCTATTTGATATGTCACATGACCGCATTTCTAATTTGAAAGCCTTACATACATGAGAAATTTTACTGCAGGTTATTTCTTTTGTTTTATCGCTCTAGGTCTTTAAGGCCCGGTAAGCAATATCTGATGACTGATAGTATATTGCTCATCATATTAATTACAAGATAAGGTGGATAATGGATAAATGGATAAATCTGGGAAGCGCTAGGTGTACCAGACACTGTATCAAAGTATATCTCTCTATTTGACGCTGTAGGAGACATCGATGGACGAAATTTATTGTCATGGGCTAGCTACATTGCAAATGTAGCAACATCGTGTGCAGACATGACACAGAACACACTGAGCGCTGTACACGGTTCAGTGCTTGGGTTTCAGCGACACTATTTCTTCGCTAATGGTGGTAACTCCGAGAATTTACAATGATTCGACATTGGCAACTATTTCTCGTTTTGCTCGAGGAACATTGCCTAGCCAGCTATGAAGGCGTGGTTACCTTTATTTTAGGCAATCTACTGCAATATATTCCCTCATAGTCATGACCAAAGGGAGAAAATTTGGTACAAAGAGAAAGAGACACTACAAATGTTGCTATTAAATTATGTCCCATTCTCGTAATATCCGATTTCATACTTCAATAAAATTTATGAAAGCAGTATCGGCTTCACATCTTATAACGAAGTAGCCTATGGGGTGATTCCCTGTTGATGTTACAAATCTTCAACGATGACGGAGAAGGGTAAATGTGTTAATTTAGGGTAAGGCATTCTGGCCAGGAAACATAAGCCAAAATCTCTCTGATACCTTTGACAATGGAATATATGTATCGCTACTGTTGTTGCTTAGACTGTAGGTTAGACAAATTTCGGAAATGGCAGCATTCACCAAAAAATAAAAAATAAAAAGTAAACGTGGACTCTAAGATTCGTAAGAGCCACGAGAAGTTGTTCATCATCTATACTGTGAAACCCATCACTCCTACTGACAGCTCTTTGATGTCCATGTTTTAGAAGGAGGTATTGTGAATCAAAATAAAAATAGTCGAGTAAACAGTGCTCTAAAATGCATACTGTAAGTGCGATGAACATTTCTTCATCTTCGCTACTGTGGAACACATCTCTTCGGCTAAAGAAGTGCTTGTATCTCTTAAGGTAAGCGTTTTAGAACCCACATGTGCAGTTATTTATTTTTTTTTTCTTGTTTTGGCCCATACTTCCATCTCTGAATCTCGGTCGTTTCCGGACCATGTTTCCTTCCCTCAGACTAATACATTTACTCTTCTCCATCAACCCTGGAAGTTTGTAACACCATCACGGAATCACCCTGCATACGAGAAACTGAAACATTATTTTCAACAACATAGTCTCTGTTTAGACTCTACAACTCACTCTAACTGCCATCTAGTGGCAGCTTCCAAACTGGGCAGGTCAGACTGTCCAGTATAGTCTGCTCCCTGTCGGGAGACCTTGCAACCTACGTGCAGAAATGGATCTCCCAGGTCCTTTGTGCGCTCAGGTAAGATTAGCGCCGTTGCAACACAGGACGGGGGTGTATGTCTCCCAGCTAAGCCAGGAGCCGCAGTTGGCGCGCTTCCTGTGCATGTTGTAAAGTTTATTCTAATAAACACTTGTACCATGTAATTTGTTCCGTCCAATTATTGTGAGTGAAAATAAGGGGAGGACAGTGAGTTCTCTCGCACTATACGCTGAAACTGCAATGCACCACCACTAGAGGAAGAGCCCGTGCGTACATTTTTTGGTCCTCCGGGCCGGATACGGTGACCACGTGGAATTTACGTTCGCGCGGATTTATTTTGCGGTATTTGTGAACTGTTAAAAAACCACGTGTGAGCTTCGCACGTTATCGGTTTCGTTGGTGACCGCCATCGAGTGTCCCAAGGCCTGTTCTGGACTTCGACAATAAGAGCCTTAACAACGGTGATTGGGGGCATATTTGTGAACGTTTAATATGTCTGAAACTCAAACGCGAGAAGCACAAAAACGTGTCGGTGCCAGCATCATCGGTGTCGTCACCTCCTGCTCCCGGCGAAACTTCGCGCCGTCGGAGACTGCAACGCCTGCCACTCCAGCTGCCAGTGCCCGTGACGCCGCTGCTGTTCCAGTCCGTACTGCCTCGTATTGCCGCTGCAACCTGGTAAGTGCAACTGTTGGCTTCCCGCTATCTTCTTCCCAGTCCTAAAATGGAGCCCTCAGAGAAAACGAAATTAGTCAAGCAGAGAGTTGTAGCAAAGGCCGCTCTCGCGCGCTTAGCGAGTTTTGTGCAGTCTGAGTACAGTGCATCGAAATGCTGGAATCAAAATTAAGTCGATTGACTCGGATTCAGACTGATTTTGAATCGTCTCAAATACGACTGGAAACTGCAGACGTATCAGTATATCATAGTAAGGACAGGGCAGAATTCGAGGATTCGTGGGTCTTCGATGAATCCACTATCAAGGGTTCAATGAAGAGGTACACCCAGCTTTCGCAGCCTTTGGGCTCGAATCCGTTAGACAGTGTCAGTTCTTTGAAATTACCCGCTGTTACCTTGCCAAATTTTGAAGGCGACCACCTTAAGTGGTCATCATACAGGGATACATTTTTGAGTCTCATTATGAATAACAATTCAATTGATGATATTCAGAAACTTCGTTACCTTAATTCGTCTTTGCAAGCTGAAGTTAAAGGCCTATTGAAACATATACCTGCCACAGCAGGAAACCTATCGATAGCCTGGGGACTTATTACGCACAGGTATAACAACCCAAAAATAAAAGCAGCCACACGTGCTAAGGCTTTGTTGGCCTTACTTACGGTCGGCCATGGCGCAGCGAGCGATTATAAGCAACTAATTAATCATGTATGTAGACAATTGAAGGTCTTAGAAGCTCTAAAATCTGATGTTCCACTTCATGAAGTTATTCTTTCGGAATAGATTCTGTCTAGTATGTGTCCCACAGATCGTCATGAGTGGGAGGTAAAGATGTCTAGGTCGACATTCCCCACATTAAATCACCTGACAGATTTTTTGGAAACAAAATATCAGGCCCTTGAGTTGATCAGGTTTAGGGTTAACACCTCAAAGGACCCGCAAGGAAATGTTAATAATTCAAATCAAACGAGACATGTGAGGAGGGCTCATCTGGCTAATTCTGATACTGAAGAGTCATGTAATTTTTGTAGTGAACCTCATACTATCACTAAATTCAAGGGATTTCATTCTCTAAATGTCTATGAGCGGTGGGAATATATGACAAGAAATAAGCTTCGTTTTTTGTGTATTCGCTCTGGTCATTTCTCGACTTAATGCAAGATTTCTCCTTGTAAAACCTGTAAAGGAAAGGAAAGCACACACCCATTGTAATGTTTTATTGGCAAAAGCTGTTGTCAACATTAAGGACAGCATGGGTAGACATCAGGTTTGCAGAGATTCGCTAGATAGTGCGAGTAAGCTATCCTTTATATCTAAGGACATGGCAGAGAAATTAAAAGTGAAGCGAAGTAAACATTCGGTTCTTGTGAAAGGCATAAACAATGCCTTTATAGCCTCAGTGTCTTACACCTGTAATGTTGAACTGTCGTCTAGGCTCAACGACTTCCATGTTAGAACCACTTGTTCTATCGTAGACCATGTCACCAGTGATCTACCAGCGAGCAAGATAGACACAAGGTCCTGGAGTGTCCCATGTAATCTTCCACTCGCTGATCCAGAATTCACCAAGCCTGCCACTGTAGATTTAATTCTTGGCGCTGAGGTTTTCTTTGATGTTGTTTGTAAGGAAAGGCTGGTGAAACCAAGTGGTGGTGGTGGTGGTGGTGGTTAGTGTTTAACGTCCCGTCGACAACGAGGTCATTAGAGACGGAGCGCAAGCTCGGGTTAGGGAAGGATTGGGAAGGAAATCGGCCGTGCCCTTTCAAAGGAACCATCTCGGCATTCGCCTGAAACGATTTAGGGAAATCACGGAAAACCTAAATCAGGATGGCCGGAGACGGGATTGAACCGTCGTCCTCCCGAATGCGAGTCCAGTGTGCTAACCACTGCGCCACCTCGCTCGGTGAAACCAAGTCATCTTTCACTGATCGAAACAAAATTTGGCTGGATTTTGTATGGTAGGATGCCTTCAGCTGCATACAACATGCCTCGTTCTACAGTGACCTAGTGCTTTGTTAGAGGTGACAATTTAGATACCAAACTGCAAAGGTTTTGGGAGTTAGAGGAACTGTCTACGAAAACGATGAGTAAGCATCATTAAACATGTGAAGCTCACTTTCAGCGTCACACGGCACGAGATGAAGAAGGGAGATTTGTGGTTCGATGGCTGTTGAAACCTGACTCTAAACCCTTAGGTGAATCACGACAACAAGCCTCTCGAAGACTGGCGCATCTTGAGAGGAGATTTAAAAAGGCAACCGACTCTGCAGAAGTAATATGCTGCATTCATGCATGAATATGTTGAACCGGACCACATGGAGGTCTCTAAATCTCAAGGTATTATTGGTCCAAGGTGTTATCTTCCACATCTTGCTGTCTTCAAAGAATGCAGATCCACTACTAATTTGAGGGTGGTATTTGATGGCTCTGCTGCCACTTCTAATGGAGTATCTCTCAGTGACGTCTTGATGGTTGGTCCCACTGTCCAGCCAGATTTATTTTCCATTATTATAAAATTCCTCTCCTTTAGTGTGGCTCTGTCAGCTGACATAACAGAAATGTATCGCCATGTGTCTCCATCCTGATGATGGGAACTTCCAGAGAATTCTGTGGCGAGAATCGCCGTCTAAACCGATGCTAGAATATAGATTGTGTGCACTCACTTATGGAACTGCTCCTGCTGCCTTTCTTACTACTAGATGTCTTCAACAGTTAGCTTTGGGAAATCAAAACAGGTTTCCAATGACATCGCAAGCGTTGATGTCTAGCTTTTATGTGGATGACTTTTTAGGTAGATCAGCTACGGAAGGTGGAGCTCAGGAACTTCAAACCCAGCTAACTCAACTACTTGCTTCTGGGGGGTTTCCACTGAGAAAATGGTGTTCCAATAGTCAAAAGGCTATGGAAAAAATTCCTGTGCCGGACTTGTCATCTTACTGGTGAACAAGCCATAAAAACGTTAGGGATATTATGGCACCCTGGCTCTGACACATTCCAGTGATATGTGCAGCTGAAGAGTCATCGGCTCTCAAAGGTTTCCAAGCGCATTGTCTTGTGTACAATAGCATCAGTCTATGACCCACTGGGGCTTCTAGGTCCAGCAGTCGTAATATGTAAATTGTTCTTGCAGCACTTGTAGCAACTAAGCCTCGATTGGGATGAAATTCTTCCATCCAACCTCACTGATAAATGGAATGCTATTTGCGTGCAGTTGCCTTCCCTAAATGGTATTTTGATTAACAGGAAGATCATTCCTTGCCCCCAGTATGTTAAATTAGAAATTCATGGTTTTTGTGATGCTTCACATTTGGCATATGGTGCATATGTTTACGTCAGATTTGTTATTCCCAGTAACAGTGTGTTGGTCTCATTGCCTGCTGCCAAATCTCAGGTTGCCCCTGTAAAACAACAGTCTCTTCCATGACTGGAATTATGTGGTGCTCTGATTCTTGCTCGACTCATTCACAAGGTGGCCAATGCCTTAAACATCATAAATAGTGGCGATATTCATTTGTGGACAGATTCCACAATGGTTCTCTGTTGGCTGCAGCGTAGTCCTGGTCACTGGAAAACTTTTGTTGCCAACAGAGTCTCTGAAATCCAGGAACTGAGTTCAGTTGCCAACTGGAGACATGTCAAATCAGAGGATAATCCTGCTGACCACTTATCACATGGTATTAATCCAGATGCTTTAGGTTCACTTGTTCAGTGTCGGTCTGGCCTGTCACGGCTATCCACTTGCGACCTCGACTGCAACACCTGTACTTCATTTAATGTAGAAGAAGCGCCCGACAGAAGGTGTACACTAGTATGCTTGGTGTTGGTCATTAAACTTGATAATGAACTGCTGTGTAAATATTCATCATTCAAGAAAACTTAGAGTTTTGGCCTATGCACTGAGGTTTGCTAATAATACTAGGCTTCAGCAATCAGACAGGATAACTGGGCCAAAACGCTATCAAGAGTGCCTTTGGCACAGCTCAACATAGTGAATATGGTAATGAGATCGCTTTGTTGAAGACCAGTTCCCCAATTCCACATAATAGTAAATTATGGAATTTGAACCCGATTGTTGATGTCGAAGGTATTTTACGAGTGGGAGGAAGATTAATGAATGCTGATGTACCATATGATGAGCGCTATCCTATTATCGTACCGCCTAAGCATCATTTGACAAAATTTCTCATAATAGATGAACATGGAAATTTGTTGCACGCTGGGTCACAACTTTTGTTGGTTGTGTTGCGTAGGAGGTTTTGGATCCCCAATGGTCGTAACATAGTCAAAGGAGTTACCAAGAAATGTTTACGCTTAAGGTCAAGACAGCAGTTCAACTCATGGTTCCAGCTACCTGCAGCTGGAGTAAACCAGTTTCGTCCATTCCAGCACTATGGAGTAGATTATGCAGGCCTTATTGCTGTAAAGCATGGTGGAAGACAGAGTAAGGTTACCACCAAGGCTTTATATTGCTTTATTCATTTGCACGGCAACCAAGGCCATCCACTTAGAATTAGTTAGTGACTTGGTAACAAGTTCATTTTTGGGCGGTCTCAGGAGATTCATTGCAAGAAGAGGGAAACCTTCTCACATGTACAGTGAAAATGGCATCACATTTGTAAGTGCAAACAATAAGCTTAAAAGTTTTTTTCCCTGATAACACTACTGTTGAAGGTGTGATGAAATTTTCGAATCAGTTGGAGGTTCACTCTACCTCGTGAACTCTGGGAGGCAGGAATCAAATGTATGAAGCCACATCTCAAAAGCGTCATCGACAATGCGGTACTGACATTTGAAGAACTGACAACTGTGTTAATTCAGATAGAAGCACGCTTGAATTCAAGGCCGCTGTGTCTTCTCTATGACGACCTAGATTCTCCTGCCGCTCTCACTCCTGGTCATTTCCTAATCGGACAGCCACTTCGTGCTCACCATGAACCCTCTGTCCTTGAGGTTCCCGCCAGCAAGTTGCACAGATGGCAACTTCCACAGCAGTTGCATCAGTCCTTTTGGAAGAGGTGGTCCACAGAATATATACAAGATCTGCAGCAAGGCAGAAAATGGACATCGGAAGCAGCATGGCAACCCCAGATTGGCGATCATGTGCTGGTCAAGGAAAATAAGTTGCCTCCCTTGGTGTGGAGGCTGGGTGTCATTGACCAGCTGTTTCCCGGTCCACCGGTCCAGGTAAGTGTGCGTACAGTCTCTTTTGAAACTGTCTACTAGAGAACGAACAGACCGAACGTCATTCACGTGGCTGTTTTTGGTAATATTTGATCCCACTGTAAGCAATACCTGTTAGTAATACGAACAGTATGCTGCTGCCACTGCACAGAAAGCCTTAAACAACTTTCGTTTCGAAATAATCAAATTAAACAGCATGAAAAACGCCAACCCCTCGAGTTCTCTTGCTCCCTAATCCCATACTGCTCATTATTAAATGAATTATTCAGGCCTTCTACTCCTGTCGTTGTGTGCATCTTATGAGCGTAGTATCACTATTGCACTCACTTGAACACTGATAAACAACAAAGTCGTTTTGATGTTGAGTCATACCAGACGAAAATAAACAGATGTATGTTCGTATAGCTCTTTCTTTGCATGGCACATCTCTTTTTACTTTCTGTTGCTAAAAAAAAATTACATCACTTGTCCGAAATCTGTTCGTTCTGTTCTTCATAAGACGCTTAGTTATGACATCGAATTTCAGACACTCTGAATATTTTTCTTTCATGTCTCCCATTGCTCATATTTCGTGTTCGTGTTCAGGTGCTGCTGTGCTATATATTTACAAAGAAGGAAATTTCATCCCTGATCCCTAGGGAATGTTTTGCGCATTCAGATGTTCTTTCTGCGATTGAAATAACCTATTTGAATATTATCTGTATAGAGACTATCTTGTGTACTGTTCCTTCATAAATAAATAAACTAATAAAAATTCATCACTTTTCTCCTGTCAATGTCTAATGAAATGTGAAAAATGTTCCATAACAATTGTTCTATTTAGGCAATATTGATTTCGGTGTTAGCACATATTTTTGTAACACCTTGGCTTGGATTAGAAAAGGCAGTTTAGTATGTGGCGTATTCCATGCAACTGAGAAGGTAAATAAAACGGTTGTTGAAGAAGCTGAGGGATGGGCTCGAATTATTATTACTGTTGGTTTATTATGCGACGGTAATTAATTTTGGATGTGATTGCGGACAATATATTTTAAGAGGAAATAAACTGAGGGTAGCGCTATAATTTATATTCAAGTCTCCCAGGTACACCCAGTAAAGCATAAAAACAGCGTTACTAAAACGGTGAAAAAAACGTAATTTTGGCAATCGCACATGCAAAAACACGATGAGAAAAGAACAGAGGCGTCTCAATACTTCATTTATTCTACTACACGTCTCCTCACTTTCGTGACCAGTATATGCTAACTGAGTTTAGGATGCTCGGGGATACTTTCTGATCGCCCTTTTTCAAGATGAATTCGTCCCCGTGTTTCTTGATCATATTTCTTCGTAGGTTCTCTACATGCAACTTACACTATGTGGTCGAAAGTGTCTGGACATCTGGCTGAAAATGACTTACAAGCTCGTGGCGCCCTCCATCGGTAATACTGGAGTTCACTATGGTGTTGCCCAATCCTTAGCCTTGATGACAGCTTCCACTCTCGCAGGCATACGTTCAGTCAGGTGCTGGAAGGTTTCTTGGGGAATGGCAGCCCATTCTTCACGGAGTGCTACTCTGAGGAGAGATATCGATGTCGGTCGGTGAGGTCTGGCACGAAGTCCACGTTCCAAAACATCCCAAAGGTGTTCTGTAGGATTCAGGTCAGGACTCTGTGCAGGCCAGCCCATTACAGGGATGTTATTGTCGTTAACCACTCCGCCACAGGCTGAGCGTTATGAACAGGTGCTCGATCGTGTTGAAAGACACAATCGCCATCGCCGAATTGCTCTTCGACAGTGGGAAGCAAGAAGGTGCTTAAAACATCAATGTAGGCCTGTGTTGTGATAGTGGCACGTAAAACAACAAGGGGTGCAAGCGCCCTTCATGAAAAACACGATCACACCGTAACACCACAGCTTCCGAATTATACTGTTGGCACTACACACGCTGACAGATGACGTTCACCGGGCATTCGCCATACCCAGACCCTGCCTTCGGATCGCGACATTGTGTACCGTGATACGTCACTCCACACAACGTTTTTCCATTGATCAGTCGTCCAATATTTACGCTCCTTACACCAAGCGAGGCGTCGTTTGGTATTTACCGGCGCTATGTGTGGATTATGAGCAGCGTCTCGACCATGAAATCCAATTTTTCTCATCTCTCGCCTAACTGTCATAGTACTTGCAGTGGATTCTGATGCAGTTTGGCATTCCTGTGTGATGGTCTGGAGAGAAGTCTGCCTATTACACATTACGACCCTGTTCAACTGTCGGCGGTCTTCGTCAGTCAACATACGAGGTCGGCCTGTACGCTTTTGTGCTGTACGTTTGCCTTCACGTTTCCACTTCACTATCACATTGGAAACAGTGGACCTATGAATGTTTAGGAGTGTGTAAGTCTCCCGTACAGACATATGACCCAAGTGACAGCCAATCA
Organism: Schistocerca serialis cubense; assembly: GCF_023864345.2. Lineage (NCBI taxonomy): Eukaryota > Metazoa > Arthropoda > Insecta > Orthoptera > Acrididae > Schistocerca > Schistocerca serialis. The sequence goes on along the minus strand of NC_064640.1, from coordinate 174,385,517 downwards.
CCTGACCACGTTCTAAGTCCGTGAGTTCCGCGGAGCGCCCGATTTTGCTCCTTCACTATGTGTAATGACTACTGAGGTCGCTGATACGGAGTACCTGACAGTAGGTTGCAGCACAAGGCACCTAATATGAAAAACGTATGTTTTTATGGTGTCCGAATTCTTTTGATCACTTAATGTATGCCGGCCGCGGTGGTCTTGCGGTTCTAGGCGCTGCAGTCCGGAACAGCGGGACTGCTACGGTCGCAGGTTCGAATCCTGCCTCGGGCATGGATGTGTGTGATCTCCTTAGGTTAGTTAGGTTTAAGTAGTTCTCAGTTCTAGGGGACTGATGACCTAAGATGTTAAGTCCCATAGTGCTCAGAGCCATTTGAACCATTTTTTGAACTTAATGTATATTCTAAGAGACCCTAAATATCTGGCCATAATGCACTGAATTCGCCGTGGAAGGCAATGCTTGGAAATTTTCAAAAAGATTGCAATAGATATAATGCGTCAGTCTTCCGTTGCCTTCCACTGATGAATCTGAAGCGTTTCACGAAGGCTCCCCTACGAGTCATACAAACATACCATTTCCTCAGCCCATAAATGTACGCGGCTAAATGGCGTCTGTTACTCAAATATAATACAGATACTGTTAAATCTAGCACATCTCTAGCATGCATCGTGCGAAGTCGTGCCGTTCATTGCAGTCACAATATCCCTTGAGCTAAAATTCTCTTCTCGTTATCAGTGTTGTGGTTTTTCGTGATTTTCGTTGAGCAGCTAAGATACTGTACATGTTGGAATGATCACATTCTTAAAGGAAGCATTGAAATTCCCGGTCATATTTGTCTAATCCCAGCTAATACTTCATACCTAATGGCGTCATGCTTGTTGAATCCTAATCTTACTTCTTTCTTCCTTTTATAAATAATGTATTTTGTAGGAAAACAGCAATTTCCTAGTTACACAGCAATAAATTGAGGCTTATAGTTTATTTCACCTATATCTGAGCTTAAATATTCATTCTTTAGCACCACAGAATGGAATTTTGGAAATTTGGGCAAGCAGACAGCCGAACCACTGTGGCTTTGTCACACAACATCCAGGAGTTGCAGAAAGTACCAAGTAGAAATATCTGAAAACAACAGTTGTGACACCGCAGTGTGGTATAGAACGCTCACAAGCTTAGAAAATGGGGCAAAATTAGCTCAACGCTATGGCTCTGTAACGTCAAGGCACGAGCTAATTAGTAATACTTGACCTTCTGAAGCACAGTCTAAATCATGTAAGTTACAGTGAACCCATGTCGCATCAGTTCCATAGTGTGCCTCTATCGTTCTTTTGATGACTTCAACTGCAAGACACCAGTCAGGCAGTCTGACGCACTCCACTGTCGTGGACTACCGATGCTGTCACCTTTGCTGCCACTGAAGTGAAGACTTGAACACCTTCGACCAGTGACCCACAAGGATCAATCGAGGGTGGCCCGCGAGCTGCCGACCTCACACTATCGGGGAGAGGTTCGTAACTACTGCTCCCTGGCTGTACCTGTGAGCTGCTACCGGTGTACTGCTCACCTCTTCTTGGTAAGCCAGGGTATACTTCATCCCTGTGGAGCTGTTGGCCACCAACCGGACCACAAAATACAATGGGCACGAGAGTGCCTTTATGGAATGTTCGTAGAACTGTCAACGTCCTTGCTGAATGGGTTACGCCTGCTTACCTCTGGGCCAGCACACTATGTGGCACTTCCTTCGCCAAATGCACAGTCCCTGAACACGCCAAATAACGTCGCCGCCTGTTGAGCAAGGTGAGTCAGCAACTCCTTGCCACGCGCGCATTCTGCCGTCTCTGGTCAATGCTACTGACACGCTATTTTGCGTTGTACAAATCCTGACAGTAAATTTATTCACATCCAACATTGTCTTACTGACTCCCTCGGGCTTGGGGAGTGCCAACTCCCACATTCCACACTCCACATCCTGCAAATGTGGTGGCCCTAGTTCTACGGGTCTCCACAGTTCCAGCTCATATGCCCACACATTGTTTCTTCGAAATCTAACTCATTAGTAGTTATGCCAACTGTTCGGTTTTAAGTTCCTCTCCATTAAGTATTATTTGTCGTCCTGCTTTAAAGACAAATATTTTATCAAGACCTGACGATATTAGTGCAATGTCTTTCTATGAGACTTCCTCATGCATTACGTGTCATCTTAGACTGCAACTAACACAACCCACTGACAGCAATTTCTGACATTTCTTTTAACAAATTTTCTTATTATGCAGCTGAAAATTTTGGTTTTTGTTGGACATATTTTGCACATTCATTATAATCTTGAGTGAGTTACTTGTAATTAGCAGCTGTTTTCATTTATAGACATTTCGGTGCTGGGGACCTGTTCAACCAATCTATTATTTTCCATGGGGATGAGACATATTGTAACACGAACAATGATATCCTCTATATTTATCTCACATAGTTCCTTTGTCCGTTTTATTTAATGTGACCTTTGTATAACCATACTCTTTGATGTAACAGCTATGTAAATGTTTCACTCATTTTTTATGACTATTTATGCAATTTTAATTAATTTATGGGTGTAATTTTAAAAGTAATGTTCCGTAAAAGAATCGAAATGTTAAAACTTTACTAGTAACACTGGTTCATGTGTAGGGTATTTTGGATTGCAGTGATGAAAAACTTGGAGGGAAGTCCCTCCACAACGAAACTGCATTGGCGGGAACAGAGAAGGTGGATTCGGAAGCGGAGCTACAAGGCTCCTTTCTGGCAAGAGTCAGTGGGTGGCTAGAGTGCTAAGTGCTCGCCTCTTTTGAACTGAATGAAGAAAGAAAAGCAGCAAGATTTATATAATGTGGCCTCAGACGTGGAAGTAATTCGGGTTACTATTCATGGCATATTGTGGTTAGCTCTCTACTACGAAAATTCGACGCTAAGAAAAGAATTTTCAGAGCATATTATACAGCAAGAGGCATTAATACTTTTTCTGCTTTTTCGAATAGCCAGGAAGTTGCAATAGTTACCATTGTCGCCTAAAATAATCAGCTGAGTAGTGTATAACTGCAAGGATCAGTTACGTGGTTCTGGCTACAACTATTCAAACTGTATTAGATCCACGCAACACATGTCCCATTGGAGGTAAATAGTATAAGGAGGTGAATGCTACTAGAGAATACAAATAATAAGCAAAAGATAATTATATTATCTGGAAACCATTTCAGCGATAGTATTTTACAATAATTAAACTGATGAAAGAACCTCATGTCCGAGTCAATAGTTCCTCACTGTAAGTAAATTATTTGCTTGTTACGATCATTAGTTTGCTGCTTTAATATACAGAGAGTAAGTGTTACTGAGAGCCAGCTGTTGCCAAAACGTGTTAATGCTTCTGTGCAGTTCATGTCAAATCACTGTTATTGCTTGCTAATGTGTACTCCTGTCTCGTGTTCAAGATGCCGCAATAATATTTATGTATGATGTTAAGTAAATACCAACGGTTAACTTTCTTTATGAACAGTGCTAGTGCTTCGTACAGTTTTGCCTAATTAGGCTGGCAACCGTTTCCTATTGCGTAATTGCAGTTTACTTTAGTACTAAGAGTATTTTGGTTCGATTCTCGTCTGTTCTGCTATTGCTTTTTCTCAGCCGAAATCTTTAGAGAAATGAAAACAGTCCGATGTCTTAACCAAAATACACACCACGGTTGAGTTAGAATCGTTTCACAGGAGTAGTAGTATCAGTGTATTGCTAATTTAGTAGTAGCCGGAAGTGAAAGACTTGGCTTTTCCCGTGGCAGGAGTGTTAATACTGTCAGGGAAGAGTGTTAAACTTGTCGCCACGTGGCAGAAGATTCTTTGGCTTGGGATACACCAAAATACAGACTGCAGTATATGTAACAAGCACGAAACAAACGTATTACGTTTTACGAACAATGAATGTCCAGCGGCACGAACTTAAAGTAATTCACTTAAACAAATAATACCAAATATTACGGGAGTTCAGAAAGTATACTGTAATTCATATTCAGTATTAATATAAATACAAGAGCAGTAGTAGATCAAAGCGAACAGAACGTGACAGTACAGTGACTACCGAGAAACATCTTGGAGCCCGATAGCAGTTACCAGAATGAATATACAGTAGCGCCACTGAACAACAATTCGGTTACTTACAATACCACGCATACGTAAATGATCATTCAGATGATGAGCTCGACACAAAGGAAGCAGGAACTAAAGGACGAAGCAAATGAGAAAGATTACGTGGAAGATAGTGGTTATGTGAATGAATCGGTCGATAAGTTCAGTTCGCCACAAATGCACCAAGAACTGATCGAGACGCGTCAGGTAGAATCTGAACGTGAGGATACAATAGAGCAGGACAGTGAGACAAGGGCAGCTTAGGGATCAACCGACTAGATATCTCCTGAACTAGGTCGTTTGTTGCTACTCTTGGTTTGACATCGACTGGTAGGGATCACGCCCTATTCTTTCCGTCCGTATCTGTTCGTCAGTATAGTTTCGCTTGTGACGTCGAGGCTTTCTTGTGCGTGTGTGTTCATCATCACCTCCTTCCGTATCACAGTTTTACTGTCGCCGCCTTCGTCTTGCTGCGCAACCGCTGTCGCCGTCGTCGCCGCCAGCCACCGCCTGCCCGCATCCGTCTCTATTCTGGTCTTCGTCTTCATCGCCACTGTCGTCCCCGCCGCAGCCGCAGGCTACTCACCGCCTCCATCTACTCGTCTTCATCACCATATACGCCACTCCTCACCTGCCGTTGTCACACCATCTCTGACAATGTACCGGCTTTCCTCCACCTTCTCGGTGACACTCCGTCGCCGTTACGTTCCGACCTGTCTCACGCTACGATGGACACGCCAACTACCTCCATCATTTACGCCACCCCATGCCTGTTCCCACAATCCACACATGGAGCCCTTTCTCGACCTACCACCGTATGTCCACCCTCATTTCCCACGGTTTCTTCTCCATCCACAGTCACATCAGCCACCTACCCTCCCCTCCCCATGAAACCTTCCCCACCCACCACATTTTCATTAGCCTATCCTCCACTCCCAACCTATCCCACACTCATCACTGCCCCTGCAATACCTACACGAATTACATCCTGCTGTGCTACTCTCTCTACAATAGACAACACAACACCGTCAACTAACAGTCCCACTCACTCCAGCTCAATAGAAGGACCTGTCCAGTACCCTATCCCACTGTAACTCCTCAACCCCAACACTTCCCATAGTCACAAAAAACCCAAGAAGTGACTCAATGTAGACAACACAACCATCACTACCACCAAAAATCACAAACCAACCCAGGCCCCACTGTACACATGGGCACTGCTCGCTCCCCTGGCTGTCTACACCGCCATCCTACGCTGCTCTGACCCTCAATTCCTGTACATCAAATTCATAACCTTTGAAATCAGAAAGTATGTTCCCTAAATTCGTATCATCCAGATCATCTTCCGCAAAGACTGTCCACATCAAATCAAACAATCCTAAGTTTCACACAGACCTTCTCCTCAAACCCCCCACTAATTCTTTGGCCTTCGTTCGTCTTTCACTCCCTTCAATACCACCCATCCATCTAACCAACCCCAGCCACCAAGCTGTCCCCCCACTCACACTGCTGTGATAATGAAACTTGGCCCTGAGATCATGGCAGAGGTGGTATTCAGGTGTTCACTGAATTCAATTCCAATCCTTCGATAGAAATCTGCACTGCCTGCTGTATCTTCAATGACCCTGCTCTAAACTTCCTCATACGTGTATTCACAGAGCATCCTCCCACAATCAATGGCCTTCTCTTGGAGAAAAACCTCATCTTCTACTGCCATCACAAAGTCGAGCACTCGAAATCCCCACCCCCCACCCCATGAATAACAAAAATCCTCATATATAATGACTTACTTATTATTGATTGTAAGAACCCTTCCACTTGCACACGCTGTAAGCAATTCCACTTCCTTAAGCAATGTTCCAACCTGTGTTACCCACCCTCCCCAACCAACAACACCTGCAATGACACTCACCCCACGGCAAGTTGAAAAAGAGAGAGTGTTAGAGAGGAGTGATATGTACATGCCTATGATCAACTCCTTCCCTCAGAAATATTTCTCTTCTTCATACATCCTCTGTGTCACCACAGAGGACGTGCCACTGATCTCATTTGTACTAAGATTGCAGTACATGAAAGGTGCCTATTTGCTTCCACCGCCCTGAGTGGAATGCATAAGTTCCAACAAATGTTCACCAACCTGCAGTGTTCTTTAGTTGTTCCCTGCGCAAAAACAACTCATAGTTTGTAAATCCGTAACCTTTAGGCTGTAAGAAACTCTTAGCGAGGAACTGTTATTTTAGAAATAATTAAATTTCCAATCACTTTGTTCATACGGGATGCCACTCGCTTTTTACTGACAGAACACGAGAAATTGCACAATTACATTCCGCTTTAGAGTCACAAATGATTTCTATTCTTCAACAAATTAATAAACTACATATTTCCGTAGTTAGTATCACACTGTTCTCAACTGTATGTCAAAATAATCATACATTGCTAATAAAGTCTGAACTGACATCGCAGCAGACAACATGTCTGTCCTACGACACTGCCAAACTAGCTCTGATCTTACAGCCGAACCACTTCGCCCGCCATCCAAGTTAGGCTTGATCCGAAAATCACCGAAGTGCTTCGTCTGCCTTTCCGTTTTGCAGTTGTTTATTATTCTGCTGATTATTAATACTTGTGTAATAATGGTATGATAGCGCGCTATTGACAGATGCTGTAATTTGAAATGCAAGTAAATACGCTGTTTAATTTTTCAAATATTAATTATAGATTACCATTTGGCGCCCAACGTACGAACCCAGCAGCCAATTGCCGAGAAGGACCACGATTTAGGCGGTCTTTCTCACGATACCCGTACCGAACGAACCATCTGTCATCTGTATCTCACAGCACGTTACGTCATCTTACCACAGCTGCCATCCCAACTGCTCTAAGAAGAGCTTCTTGTAGCCGAATATGATGGCTGCAAATTGGCGTCGTTGTGGTTGGTCTGTAGTTCTGCGCGTCAGTGTTGCGACTCTTCTTGTAGTCTGGAACGACCTCCGCCTTTTTGTAGCCACGTGGCACACTCCATTGTTCGAGCGACGTACTGTAGACTACTGCTGACAGTGAAACCAGTGAGAATCTAACCGGCATCCCATCCGGCCCTGTGTCCTTTCCTCTAACCAGAGATAGGAGCTGCTTTCAAATTCCGCGCTCACTCGCTTCCTTGTGTTTTATTATCTCATCCGTGCGACTATCGAAAGTAGAAAA